>NC_137470.1:178008114-180498909 GCF_964235325.1 Thermobia domestica | reverse complement strand
CTTTATTTTTGCTTCAGTTTTTTTTATATATATAGGGCCATTCCCCTCTTGGGAATACACTTATAAAAATTAGTATGTGAAGCAACGAAGTAGGCCACTACTGTACATGGTAATACCTTATATCTGCACTTGTTGCTTATATGGGGATAGGAGGGGAGCAAAGTTGGACAATTTTTTGAGTCTCAGTTATTTTATGTAAATTAAATTTATTTTCAGGACGGTTCCTTCAGGTTTCTTCTTCTATGGATAGGGCTGGCTGGAAGTGCACAAATGTTACCTTGTTTGAATTTGTGTTCCGTAAGATTTCCAAGGATGTATCAATCATGACCCTGTGATAATTAGGGGTTCCCAGTGCCTCCAACGTGAGTGTTTGCAACAGCCCTTCGAAAATGATATACAGGGTGTTTTTACAGAAATTTCGTTCTGAATTTTTATCTCACCTCGTGTTGCCTTAATGACTAATTTTTTTTCTCTATTATTGTCACAAGTGTGATGCCTACACAATAACATCATTTCGTCACTGTAAGGTGACTTCAAGAGCTGTCAGGGTCTTCCAAATTCTATTTTTCATATTTTTAGGACTTTTGTTTCATCTTCCTCTTCTTCTCCGAATAGAGCGGTAATTGCACAAATACTATCTCGTTCGAATGTGTGTTCCATAAGCTTTCCAACGATGCATTAATCATGATTCTATGATAATTTGGAGGGTCACCAGGGTTGCCAACGTAAGAGTCTACAATTTCGTTCAAATCTCCGGCGGGCGTAGAAAGGTTAAAGATATGTGAGTCATTCCATAGTATATTTCCATAATAAATATGATTTAAATGTTGTCATATTGCTTTCTTTGTGGAGTTCTCATTAACGGGAAGAATTCTGATTTGAGAAATTTGAGAAGAAAATCAGAGCATAAATTTACAAAATCAGACGAGAAAAGGGATTCCGAGAATCGAGACGAGACGATTTTTTTCTTTTTTAGAATTGGGACGAGAATTATACAAAATTTTACCACATGAGGCAAGAAAACCTTATTTCTCGTCTCGTTTAGTGGAAAGCACTAGGGTTGCTGCAACATCAATTGACAGCACGGTAGCTCATTGGTAGGGTTATTACCTCTAGTATATGGGGTCCTGGTTCAAGCCGCATCCAAGTAAATTTGTGGTGAAAAACATTGTGTCCGTGGGTTTTCTCGAGGTACTTCAGTTTCCTCCCACATTCTTATTCCACACCAATTTTTCCATCCATAATCATGCGTTTTATTTTGTCTAAAGGGAGCGTATGTGTATTCGGCTAAGCGATTAGGTTACACGCATTTGGCATAGGAGACCCGAGTTCGATTCCTGGCGAGAGCACATGTGGTTCGGATCCCATGTTAAGGTGTAGATCCACGTCTCATATAGCCTCGCTGCTGAAAGGTACACTAAACACAAAATCAAATCAAATCAATCTAAAGGGCGTATTTAATTAACGTTAACCTCAAAGATTTACTTTTTCTGCAATACCGAGGTTATGAAGAACAGGATTTATTATTAACATGGTCTCCGAACCCTTTCCGACCGCATTATCTTGCCTTCAAGACAACTCGGTTACAAGTTCACTTATAGTATAACGTTTCTTCCCATCACCAAGATTTCATAAGACGTGGAGGTTAAAAAAAGAGATTCGAACCATACGAGCTCTCACGAAAAGTCTAACATTAATCTCTCGCGCTCATGTAGTGTCGTGAGGACAATCGGAGAGCTATTTGGTTGAAAGAACCAGCTGACTCCATTCTGTTAATTGATTTCACGCAAATGGGTTTTCTACTGTCAGCATTTCAGGAGAAAACTCACTACTACATCTAAATAAGAAAATGAAGTGAAATCTTTCTGTTTAACGTCCCACGATTATGTCTTTTAGGCTAAGGGAGACGATGATGAAAGCGAGTGAGTGATGATGGAAAAATTGGTGGAATTACAATGTAGCAGGAAACCCCATGAAAACCCACGGACACATTGTTGTCCACCACAAACTTACTTGGTTGGGGATACAACCAGGGCCCTACGCACAAGAAAGAAGAGCTCTACCATTGAGCTACCATGTCCTATGATGGAGGGATGCGGTACGGGATCTTTATGGTAGGTACTATATCAGCATTTGCCTGGTGTGAATGAGCAAAATCCAGGAAAAACCCACTCAAGATTGCTGGCCTGAAAACCTTGTCGACAAAGCAAAATTAAGAAAATGAAACTCATTGCTTTCTACACTTATTCGTTCACGCGGTTAAACTAGCAGCAAACTCCATTTTCTACGTTTGTTGAAAAAAAATTTTAAATTTTGTTTTGTCGGGGTATTCTATTTGAAGGTATGTTGAGCTTCATCCGGGCTATCTCCTATAGCAACCGCTCCTTCTCCGCATGAGTGCCAGGTTTGATTCCAGTTGTTACATCTTGTGATTTATATTTCATAGATGTCCAAGACTGAAATGAATGTTAAACTCCAAACGAAACAAACCTGAAGATTTGTTCTAGTCCAGCCACGTAGCACTGATAAAAATTATGTTAAATTCCAAAAGAAACAAACCTCAAGATTTGTTCTAGTCCAGCCACGTGGCACTGATAAAAATGATGTTAAACTCCAAACGAAACAAACCTGAAGATTTGTTCTAGTCCAGCCACGTAGCACTGATAAAAATTATGTTAAATTCCAAAAGAAACAAACCTCAAGATTTGTTCTAGTCCAGCCACGTAGCACTAATAAAAATTATGTTAAATTCCAAAAGAAACAAACCTCAAGATTTGTTCTAGTCCAGCCACGTAGCACTGATATAAATTATGTTAAACTCCAAACGAAACAAACCTGAAGATTTGTTCTAGTCCAGCCACGTAGCACTGATAAAAATGATGTTAAACTCCAAACGAAATGAACCTGAAGATCTGTTCTAGTTTTACCACTTTAACATAGATGGGGCTACTAAACCATCAGAGCAGAGGCAAGGTGTCGAGTTTCTTATCTCTGTGGTGCAACATTGCGTGAAAATATAGAGACATGATTACCAACCAAAAATTTGTAACACCCTCCCGCCTCTCTAATGGCTAATGGAAGCACTTTTGTGGCATGGGGTTCCGGATTCGATTGCCGGTGAGAGAGTCTTGAATTTGAATGCATTTTTGTGATTCGGATTACACGTTGAACTGTAGATTCATGTTCCATATAGCCCCGGTGCTGGAAGGGACGTAAAACTCCAACTAACCAATTCACAATAATTATATGAAAATGAAATAAGCGTAAGTAAGCTTACATCATTCAAAATGAAATGAAATGAAATCTTTAAGTTTTACGTCCCACGCTTATGCCGGCTAGGCTAAAGGAGACGGTGATGACTAGAAATGAATGAAGTGGTGAAATGAAAAAAACGGAAGGAAATGAGAGAACCCCGTGAAAACTCACACTGGTTTTTGTCCAGCGCAAAGTTCACTTGCTGCGAGCTGGGACCGAATCAGGGACCCCACACACCAGAGGTGAACGTTCTACCACTGAGCCACCGCGGACCTTCACATGAAATGGAACGAAGAAGGAATCTTTCTTCCAGAGGTAAGTTGCACGGTGGTTCAGCAGTAGTGTGCTCACGTCTGGTGCGTGGAGTCCCTCGTTCAAGCCCTGGACAAGTAAGTTTGTGGTGGAGAACATTGTGCCCGTGGGTTTTCACCGGGTACTCCTGTTTCCTCCCACATTGCCGTTCCACCAATCCTTCTATCAGCATTCATTTTTCTTAATCATCATCTCCCTTACCCTAGAATACATAATTGTGGGATGTGCAACTGAAAGAATTCATTTGGTATCAATGTTTACGGGCGTGAGTTGTCTGTCACTGATCTACCGTGACTTCACTCCCCCCTACATTTCACTTTATTTCGACTTAATAATCATTTCTGTTTATCACTCTTGGCAATTCAACTTTCTTTCTGCTAATAATGACTGGACAGTTTCAGCAAACACATTCTAATTATTATTACTTTTTTTCACATCTGATTTCACTGTTCACATAATCATTTTAAAATTTCGCCTACTCGTCGACGATCGTTATAGACTGTTGGGACAAGGAACTATTATGTACACAGAAGAAGAATTAAAAGTCACTAACTGTGTAATACATGCAATCTATCAAGAGTCAGGCAATAAATACCGGTTAGTTAAGGAGAGAAAAAACCTTCTGACGTATTTTAAATATAGATTTCCATATAAATTCTTGCAAATATCTTTACTTTCCAACGACGAAAGAAGACCAAAAAAAAAAAAAAAAAATATGGTGGTCGTGAAAAAAATCGAATATGGAATATCAAGAAATTTGGGATGGCTTATAGATACATCTTTTTTTTTTTTTTTTGACATTTGTCCGTCAGTTTGTTCATCCTGATGTACACTCGTGTCCAAAATGATTGTCGCATATCTAAAACTGTCTTCTTGTAAGAATATAATTTGATAATGATTTGGCAGGGTACCTTTAATACTGATACTACGTGTATAATCGAGAAATGTATATTTGTGGTATATTTCATGGGAAAAGAATTATAAATACGAAAATTAGAATGAGTAAAACAAAATGTGCTAAATGGGCAAGAAAGTTTTATTTTTGTTTTATTGTTCATATTTACTGCGCTTTCGACGTGAAATTTGCCACACACATGTCTTTGCCGATTATACACATATCGATACTAACATTATAAGAAATACCGGGCGAATTCGTCATCAAATCCTAGTCTTACAACAACACATTTATAGACATGCAGCAATAATTCTGGACATGAGTGTACATTCATCTAGAGACCATACCGTTCAACGTATCTCAACCAAATTTTAAGGTTTTAAATGTAATCCTTTAGGGCTGGGGGTGGAATTATCTTTCTATTCTTGAATGTAAGGGTAGTTTACTCAATGGTAAAAAACAGACATTGCATTTTTTTTTCAATAAACGTTGTAACGAATTCCTTTATATTTTATAAATCAATTTTCCGAAAACAACCCTATCATGTTATATAAATCATATCTGTTGGTATAAACTACGAGGAGTTATTATTGGGGTGAGTTTTCTTTCTGGCGATTTTTTCAAGAATGACTCAGGCGATTTAGTTCATACTTCATAAGTAAATATTTCATTAATAACCTAACAATATAGTATAACTCATTTGTCCTGAAAAGTGTAAGAGTTTATTCTTGGGGTGAGTTTTCTTGGGACGATTTTCTCAAAAACGACTCAGGCGATTTTCTTCATATTTCAGAAATAAATATTTCAGTAATAACCCTGACAATGTAATATAACTCATTTGTCCTTAAAAGAAAATACGAGAGGAAGTTTGTTTCTGGATGAGTTTCCTTTCAGACTACTTTCTCAAAAATGACTCCGGCGATTTTCGCCAAATTTAAAAATACATATTTCATTATTTTTCTTATAATGTGGCATGAATCACTTCCATGACAATATCCCCAGAAAGTACTCTTGGAGTGTTTTTTTTTTTTTTTTTTGACAATTTTGTAAAATTGAACTCGTGCATTTTTTTATTAAAAAATTCTTTATTAACCATAGGTTATGACATATGTTATTTCTTATGAAAACACACACAAGAGATCCTTTATTTTTCAAGATGTTTCCTTTCGTTGAAGTTTTCCGAAAATGCCTGCTAATTTTGTTCGTATTTTACAAGAAAGTGTTTCGTTAATAACTTCAACTCAATATGATTTAGTTTAAGAAATTAAGAGAGAGAAAGTTTAGTGCAGTGGCCTGTACCTTTAATTACTTTTAAAAAATATTTTTCTCTAGAAGGAACACTAAAATGCAAAAGGAAAGAGGAAGTATTCTTATTAATAGATTATAATACGAAACGAAACACATAAGAAAATGTCTTTTAAAAAATAATTATGTAGAATCATTTTTTACACGTTTGCTTTGATATTAATTGAAGGGTGATCAAAAAGTAAGATTACAAAGCATGCAATGAAACGTGTATGTGTTATTTCATACAATCAATACAGTCAACAGATAGTACATACATTACTTTATTTTTCAACATAGTTTTCGTTTCGGCTAAGGCACTTGTTGCATCGTGCGATGAGTTTGAACATTCCCTCCTGGTAAAAATCCTATCCTTGCGTATTCCGCCACGTTCTCACAAAGTGTGTTTCACCTATTCATCTGACGCGAGACGACGACCTCGTAGGTGCTCCTTCAAGTGCGGGAACAGGTGAAAGTCGCTTGGAGCGGTGTTCAGGCCGTAGTGAGGGTGGTCGATGATGTCGCAGCGAACCTGCTTCAAGAGAGCGGCGGTCTTCTGGGTTGTATGCTGGGCTCCTCTTCTGTGACGTTTTCTCTATCAGCCGCAAACTTCCGTTTCTTCTACTACCAGCCTCTTTCTGCGACATGCTGACGAGACCATTACAGTCTCTCCGTAAAGTTGTACTAGCTGCCAATGAATTTCAGCCGTGGTGACATGTTTCGCTCACAGAAATTGAATAACTAAGCGGACTTCTTCGCGACATTAGTTTCACAAACGAGTCTCCGTTTGTGCCTACCTACAACTGGCGCCGTAGATGGCCAGAGCCTGAAGCTCTGCACAGTTGCCAACTCCATGTATTAAAATTACCGCACACTCTTGATTTATCTATAACAGACGAAACTCCCAGAAATATTGGCCTTCTAACCTTAGTTTCTGATGCCCCTTCGAAACAATAAGCTGTATTGCAGCAACCTGCTTTTATTAGGTGATGTAATGTCAGCACATTAACTCTTAATGAGAATATATATATATATATATATATATATATATATATATATATATATATTATATATATATATATATATATATATATATATATATATATATATATATATATTTGTTTCATGATCGTTACTTCTTTGCTGAAGTATATATATTTCCGTTTGACCTCACAACGCTGCATAAATGTAGAAATTTATCCAATCTTCATAGGATATTAAATTATGACAGCGTACATCGTAGCAGAACATGAAAAGCTACCTCAAATATATAAATGGTACAACATTTAATTAATACATTTACTGTAATAGCTGAAAAGTTTAAGGAGAAGCTAAAATATTTTATTTCGGAAATTTGATAACATCCTTGCACTATTGCTAAAATCCTTGTTTATCTAATAATTACGTTGTACCTTCTATTCTAATATTTATTCAAATAATCAGTAAAATATTCTTAGAAATCGTTGACGGTGCTCTATAATCTGTATGCCACCTACTACTTTAATGTAAAGTACTTGTATTTTAGTAGAATGTTATTATTTTAATATCATTAATGCTGGAGCTGGGGGTCACGGTGGCTCGGTGGTAGAGCGCTAACTTCTGATGCGTAGGGCACCTGGCAGGGGCGGACCCAGGACCGACTTCTGGGGGGCGGTGGGTTGTCATAATGCTACTTTTAAGGGCTCCAAACTCTGGGATGGATTTTATTTATATATATTAAAGTAAGAAAGTTTCCTCTTCTGGGGGGAACAATCGCCCCGATCGCCTCCCCCCTGGATCCGCCCCTGGCATCTGGTTTGATCCCAGATCGCTTCGAGTACATTAGGTTTTGTGAAGTTATTCTGTTTTTTACCACTTCTTTCGTTCCATAATTTATTTGTTATCAGTATTACCGTCTGCTTTAGTAATTCTGTTGCTAAAGTTGTCGATAGGATTGCCTAGACTGTCTTCTCGTAGTAAGGTGTCATGAAAGTGATTTAGGTTCGAAAAGTGTTTTTGTTTCTACAAGAAGATCTCTCTCTCATTTCATTTCTTCTTTTATGAAAACTCTGTCTTGTTCTGTTCCGTAGACCAAGTCTAGTTGCCAGCTACTCTCATAACCAGAGTGAGTATGAATGGAGCCAGTGGCGTAGCACACTTTGCGGCCTCCCCGCAAAGTATAGAGACGGGGCCCTAGTTGTAAAGCCGACAGAAAGTTGAAGTTCTACTTCTTTAAATTTTTATTCATCGCAAGACTTCGAGGCCCCCTATACCTCGGGCCCCCCCGCACTGCGGGGCTTGCGGGGGCAGCTGCTACGCCACTGAATGGAGCGCTTCACAACGGAACAGCATGTTGTCATAGTAAAAACTTATTACAAAGTAGCTGAATATACCCATTCTTCGCATAGGGGCTGTATTTGGAAGTCAACACCTGTTGGAGTATCACCATTCATCTCAGCGACCGCGAAAACTATGGATTTGACACTAATATCGGTCATTTTGGGGCTATTTGATACACGTCTCGGTATCCCCCCCGGTGACCCCCGGCTCGCAAGCCAAATATGGTGAATTTGGAAGTTAATGGGGTCGGAGTTTCACCATTGATCTCAGAGATTGCGAAAACTGTGAATTCGACACTAATATAGGTCGTTTTCTACTACTTTTACATGTCCCGTAAACGCCCCCGTGAGATCTCCTTGATTCAAATTTTGACAAAAACGCTTCGCCTTAGTAGGAGGGCCTGGACCAAGGTATCGGTAATCAAAATTTGGTAACTCTCGGTCAACTTGTCTCCGTTCTCAGGCCGGTCCCGGTAAACGTCCCCCCTGAGATCCCCCTGGTTGGAAATTTAAATAAAACTCTTCGCTTTGATCTGGAGCCTGAACTAAGGTACCCTTGACCAAACTTTGGTAACTCTCGGTCCACTTTTCTGATCCCCTGACAAACACACAAACTAACTATTTTAATTACTATTAGAAAAAATGAAATGAAATTTTTGAGTTTTACGTCCCATGGCTATGCCGATTAGGCTAAAGGAGACGATGACAGTGAGAGATGAATGAAATGGTGGAATGAAGAAAGTTGGAGGAAACGGGAGAACGCCGAGAAAACCCCACGCGCACGGTGTTTGTCTACCACAAAGTTCACTTGGCGGGAGCAGAGTTTGTACCCGGGGCCCCCAAACACCAGAGGTGAACGCTCTACCACTGAGTCAGCGCGGCCCCACTATTTATATTAGATGTGATGAATGTTGTGTATTCGTGCTCGTACAGAAAACAGGTGACGCTCCATGACTTCTAACCACGAAGACAACAAATGAAAATCATCTAATGTTCAGTGCTGCCAACTTACAAAAACAAAAATGACTGGAATTTCAAAAGTTGCGGTCTTTATGAGACATCCTTTACAATCATGGGCGTCTGAAAGAAGAATAGCCCCCCGTGGCTCACGAAAGTGTATACGTAATATAGCAAACCACGTATATTAAATACCAGGCGTAATATAGCAACCATGGAGATGGGCCTGCTTAGAAAATTTTCTTCGGGCGCCCCTGTTCACAATCAAAATTCATTATTTCAGTTCACGAAACGTTACACATTCATCTACAAAAATATATCTCTACCGTGAAGATTAAGAACATGCGAATAATCACAAATACCCCGCTTTTTGGACAAGACAGACTCTTGATATCTTCAAAAATGATATTTTATAAGCGCTGTTAGTATATATTTCGTAGTGCAGGTTTACTTTATGGAGGCCTTAATCATTATGGTTTTACATAAATATATTCCATCATAACTCTGGAACGCCAAACTTGGTACACATATGATTTACGGTGTGAGCAAATACTGTGTTGGTGAAGCATACCCGAAACCACTTAGGAGCTGGAAAAGGGGCGACATATTGAAATAATCAAAACCAACTTGTATTAGTGTCGAGTCCATAGTTCTCATGTTCTCTGAGCTGATTAGTAACAGTTCCGATTATATTTACGCTCAAGTTTATTCGAAAGGGTAAGACATCCCAAACACCGTTAGGAAAGGGGTTGACGTATAAAAGTAATCGGAAACTTCCAATATTAGTGTCACATCCATTGTTTTCAGGGTCGCTGAGTGAATAGTGGCCCTTCCAATGCCACTTAAGTCCAAGTTCGACCACATTTTTCATAAGGGGTGAAAAGAAATTGTCCAAAATGACAAAAGGTTAGTGTCGAATCCATAGTTTTTGGGGTCGAAAAACGGTTGATCCATTTGGAACGACTTTAAAATAGTTATTACTAACTTCGAGCCGGGTATTTATCATGCCACTTTGATTGAAGGGTATAATCTAGGGTTGGTATTGTATTTCAAAACTTATGGCAGAGTATCAACTACATAGTTTATACGGTTTACCCAACATTGTTAGGATCGTCAAGTCTAGGAGGCTTAGGTGGGCAGGTCATGTAGCTAGAATGGAAGAAAGTAGAAACGCTTTCAAAGTCTTGACTGGTAGACCCATAGGAAAACGACCATTAGGAAGACCGAGGCGCAGATGGGAGGACAATATTAAGATGGATCTCGCAGAGATAGGCATACAAAGTAGAAACTGGATGCAATTAGCTAAGGATAGAAGTCAGTGGAGAGCTTTTGTGAACGCGGCACTGAACCTCCGGGTTCCATAGGCCATAGAGTTAGTTAGTTAGTTAGTTATGGCAGAGTATCATATAGATTTTTAACATTACACTTTCATTGAAATGCGTCTTCTAAGGAAGAAAGAAATTCAAACATTTTGCATTAACCTTTCTCCCTGTAAGAAAAAAGGGCATTTAAGCTCTGATATTAAATGAGTTAATTATTCCGCGCAAGCGCTTGGCGTGTCCACACGCTAGCGACATCTCTTGGTGTCAAGTAGGTTACAGCACACCTAGCGACAACTATTGGCCTGACTCTGAACTATTAGGAGTGTGAATGATGGAGGCGTGTTGCTTTTAGAAAGTATAATTAAGCCTTACTACTCCTAATGACCAGAAAGTTAGTTCATCAACGTAGGCTTCCTATGTCGACTGCGTTAAGATTTTCCGTAGAACCATAATAAATGACTGGTAAACCTCTTGTCATGACATCTGTCACCAATGGAAATCAAGCGTAGAAAGAGATACGCTTGAGATTATGATAATAAAGGTGAATCATTTTTAATGCTAAGAGTATTTCTTCTGGCACGCTTGACCGTAGTTTATTCTTTCCAAAAACCTTGTATACGAGTACATGACCAGACACTTGTACTTAACTGGTATTTTAATTAAATTGTACGTTTCTATCTCTCACTTTTTTTTTTTACTTAAAACGTCACGTGCTATCATTTACATAGGGAAAACTCTCTATTTCCCTTCTAGATGCTTTTGATTTTGATTTGACCCGGTCGGGACACTTAGTCAAAAAAGTGTAACAACTTTTTGTTTAGCCCAGCCATCCTGACTGAGGTTTTCCTGAGTTTTTCTCGTTTACACCAGGCAAGAGCTGGGATGGTACCTAACACACAGGTTCCTTCCTTCCCCAATCCTTTCTTTCTTCTCTTTCCCCGGATAGTGTTCTCACCGAGGGAAGTCATTCATCATATATGTGACGGGTTAAATAGCCTTACAAGTGACAATTATTTCCGTGCGAAACAGAAACTGCGCTGCCCTGTAAGGTTTGGCAGAAACCGTTCCTACTGAACTTCGGTCGCCAGCTCTAAGTTTCTAGTCGCCAATGGCGACCGGAAATTTTGCGCCCTGATTTATTGTATGCGTGAAACACTGGTGTAATAGTCAGCGTCTGGGGTTTAACGAAAGTACGTTTACGACATCGAAGAAACAGTGAGCTAAATGTGTCACAGCAGATGGGAGACAAATTGAGTAATATGGTATGTACACACAGGACACAAGTGTACGCACACAAAATTTAATGATCCCAGTGCAAATATTAGGCTAAACAAAATCTCTTGAGTTTTACGTCCCATGTGTATGCCGGCTAGACTACAGGAGTCGGTTATGATGAGAAAGAAACGAAATGGTGGAATGAAAAAGTGTAAGGAAACGGGAGAACCCCGAAAAACCCACGCACATGGTGTTTGTCCACCACAAAGTTCAGTTGGCGCGAACTGGGTTAGAACCAAAGACCCCATACTCCAGAGGTGAGCGTTCTACCAATGAGCCACCGCGGCCTACTAGCCTACACAAGTTATGATCCATTGTGCAAAACTTATAAAAACCCTTTGTATGTATATTAACTGTGTTGTACTCATAAAAATGTTTTCAGATTTCAATTGCATAATGAATGTTTGCTGCAGTTACGTTGTCCAGTGTCTTTTATATAAATGCCTGTACTCATTTAGACGTCGGAAACAACAACTGTGCATAACATACATCACTCGATAATAAACATTCTAAGCATGGAGATATCTTAGATAGAAATATATATATATCGAAGTATTGATCTAATCCGGTAAGTACCTCGTATGGCATGTACCTGTACTACTCTTAATAGTCAAATGCTTGCAAATAATTTTATTACATTTAATTCATTATGTAAGACTGACCAAACTTGTTCGCAGGAAAAGTGACCAATGTAAATTCTCAGACCACTAAATTTCTTGAAGTGTTTATAATATATTATCAAAACCTAATACATGAGAAAATGTGCAGATGCATTACACGGGGTGATTCAAATCTCTAGCAAACATTTATGCTGTATCTTCTCGTAAGAAAAAGTACTAAATGTGGTGATAATTGTGATAATTATCGAGTGAGTAATTTACTCTGTTACCGCTTGCAAATAGTGTATAAATTCTCTGCTTTTATCATGGAATATACGAAACTATAATAATAAACTTCCACCAAAAACATACCTAGTTGAAGATCGAACCAGAGACCCCACACACCAGACGTAAGCTCTATATTTGAATACTATATTTATAAATCATTTTAGGATGCGTTAGTTTGTCACATGGAGAGTGCTAAAGCAAATGGTCAAACAAATCGCAGCATGAATTTCTTGATTGTTGTCAAATACAAGAACTCAATTCTCGAACGATAGCTAACAGCAATTCCATTTAGTTATTACAGGTTTGATATGAAAATTGCTTTTAGTTTCTTTAGATGTAACTAAACATGAATGAGGGCATGTGCAAAACAAATTGGATCAAGTTCTACTTCTCTGACATGTGTTACTCACACCGGCTGCCATCTTGGATCCGCCATATTGAATACTACTTTCGGTTTTTCAAATGGGAATAGTTGCATGTGATACATAAAATTCATATAAAATTTTCTCGGACATTCATTGGTGTAGTGAGTTTTACTGTAGCTTGTACCATTTGCGAGATATTACATGTTAAATCCTTCTAGGCACTTCGCGAATAGACATTGCAGAGTAATATCAGTTACGCTTACGTTTTTGATGTTAACAAATCAAAACAATTTCGAACTGGAAAAGTACTGTAATTATAAACAAACTCTCTACAACATTGGTGTCATAATCTTACAATATTTCTGTGAGTGGTTGTTATTACTTCTATGTTATACTACGAACAAGGAAGTATTGTATTACGAACAAAATGCCTAATGCAAATCTAGATATGACCAGATTTTGGTACAGATCTTCCATATCCTATTTTCGTCTGTGTGTATGAACGTTCAGAAAACATTTCGTCAACAATAAATCACGTAAAATATCACATATACATACGGGACCCTGCACAACTTTTTAGTGGTTGAATTTGTGAAGTGCCTCACATTTAACACGCAATATCTTGTAAATGGTACAAGCTACCCTAAAACTCACTACACCAATGAATTTCCGAGAAAATTTTGTATGAATTGGATGTATCACATGTGCACTCATGTCCAAAATGATTGTCGCATATCTATAACTGTCTTCTTGTAAGAATATAATTCGATAATGATTTTGCAGGGTACTTTTAATACTGATACTATGTGGATAATCGGAAAATATATATTTGTGGTAAATTTCATAGGAAAATAATTATAAATACGAAAAATAGAATGAGTAAACCAAAATGTTACTAAATGGACAAGAAAGTTTTATTTTCGTTTTATTGCTCTTATTTACTGCTCTTTTGACATGAAATTTGCCACATACATGTCTTTGCCGATTATACACATACTAACATTATAAGATATACCGGGCGAATTCATTATCAAATTATATTCCTATAACAATATTTATAGACATGCGACAATAATTTTGGACATGAGTGTACCTATTCCCATTTGAAAAACGGAAAGTTGAATCCAAGATGGCGGATCCAAGATGGCGGCCGGTGTGGATAACACGTGTCAGAGAAGCAATACTTGATCCAATTTGTTTGGCATATGCCCACATTCATATTCAGTTACTTCTAAAGAAACTAAAAGCAATTTTGTGACGAAGCGTTATAGTAGTGTATGAATTCCGGATACATGAACGCCCATAAATATGAAAATTACGCGTATGGGCCGCTAAAATTAGTACAATACAGTTTGGGCAGCGGAGAGCTTTGCATTTAAATCAATTCTAGATGAATAACGAGAGGACGCTTCGCGAATGTACAGTACCTTTTAGTTTAACCCAGCGAAGAGGGTAATTGACGGTAGTAGAAAAAGTAAATATAGCGAGGGTTACCCGTTGTTCCCATCATTCAAGTCTCTTGTCCATTAATTGTAACAAACACGATCATTAATTCTCACTCTGAAATCTGAGGACCGTTCTATGATATCCTGCAGCCTCTAGTTGCGTCATCATATATATATATACAGGGACGTACGCAGAAATTTATTTCGGGAGGGGTCTAAAGCGTTTCGGGGGTCCAAATACAATTTGAGACTAAATTATATGAAAATTTCTAAAATTGCCCCTAAAAGTAGACTACACTAAGAAAAAAATGCAGGTGGCGTACTTAAAAAGGTATCTTACTTGCGTAATTCCTGTAGTTTTTGGACTTAATATACAGCAGACGTATTACTGAAAACGCATGTTTTATAATACTTTCTGTATAAGTGTTCCATCTATACGTACTTTCCGTATGAAACAATGTAGGCGGTTAGGATCTCACATACAAATGGACGTATATAACATATAGCTGACGAAGGTAACATAAGTATATGCATGTGATATACGGAAAACTGTTAGATGTCAGACATCCTGCAACGGCATGATGTAACATCTAAGGGCAGTGCCTATGTAGCATACGGATAACGTATGCTCCGTACTGATTCCTATAGTAATCACCGTGCACGTGGGTTTTCTCGGGGTTCTCCCGTTTCCTCCCACTTTCTTCATTCCACCATTTTCACTCATCTCTCATCATCAACGTCTCCTTTAGCCTAACCGGCATAACTGTGGGACGTAAAACTCAAAGATTTCATTTCATTTTTCCTATAGTAATCAAGAGGATACCGCATATTTGTACAATATACCGCTGTCCGGAGAACGGATTTTTCTCTGTGTACATTTACAAAAAAGTCAGGATTTCGGAAGGGGGGTCCGGACTCCCAGGACTCATCTCCTGCGGACGCCCCTATATATATATATATATATAGAGAGAGAGAGAGAGAGAAAATGAAATCTTTCAGTTTAACGTTCCACGATTACGCCCGTTTTTTTTTAGGTAAAACTGCAATTTGAGTTTCATTATTCTTTTAGTTAATCAATAAAGGAAATAAGAAGGTATTTATCCGTTTCTCTGTGTTGCTGCTCTGACCGAAAAGGCTTGCTCGGACGTGGAAAATTTGAACAGCTGAAAATGTATCTTCACTTCGTACGAGCCAAAATTTACCTCATATATTTCATCCAATTTTACAGTCTTAAATATATTAGCACTGAACATAGCAGGTTGTCCATTTAGACTTTTGTTTTTCAACTTTCGAGCCACAATAGGAGAGAAGAAAGTATGGTGATCGTGAAAAAAAATCGAATTCGAGATTTACACGTTTCATGGCCCAGACATACCAAAAAAAGTGATTTTTCGACATCTTTCCTCCTGGTCGTCCGTTCGTCCTGACATACACTCACTTAGAAGTCATACCATTGAACGGATCTCAACCAAATTTTAAACTTAAGGTTTTTACGTGATTCTCCATGGGGGTCGAATTTTCTTTGTACTCCTAAGAGTAAGGGTAGTTTACATACTTGTAAACATTTTAAAAAATGAGATTTTCTCAGAAACGACTCTAACGATCTACTTTATATTTCACAAACCAACTCTTTAGTAAAAATATCATACTGTGTTACAAGTTATTTCTCTGTGAAAAATTGAGAAAAGGTAGTTTATTTTTGGGATGTTTTTTTATGGATGATTTTATCGAAAAAGACTCATACGATGTTGTTCATACTTCATAGATAAATATTTCATTAACAACCTGAAAATGTGGCATAGCTCATTTACTCAGATCATATCTGCGAGGGTAGTTTATTTTTGAGGATGAGCTCTTTTTTGTGGACGATTTTCTCGAAAATACCTTCGGTGATTTTGTTCAAAATTTCACAAATAAATATTTCATTAAGAACATTCTAATATAGTAGAACTTAGTCTACTTGAGGGGCCGCGGTGGCTCAGTGGTAGAGCGTTCACCTCTGGTGCTAGGGATCCCGGGTTCGATCCCAGCCCCCGCCAAGTGAACTTTGTGGTGGACAAACACCGTGTGCGTGGTTTTCTCGGGGTTCTCCCGTTTCCTCCCACTTTCTTCGTTCCACCATTTCATTCATTACTCATCATCACCGTCTCCTTTAGCCTAACCGGCATAACTGTGGGACGTAAAACTCACAAATTTCATTTTCATTTTTTATTCTACTTGAGGAGGTTTACGAAATATACTTTATCCTTGGATGTAATTTTTCTTCGAAAGATTTTGTCAAGGACGACTATGGCGATTCACAAATAATATTTCAAATAAATATAAATAAATTATAGTTCAAATAAATAGCATAAATAAATATCCTGAAAATATTGCATAACTCGTTTATTCTTAAAAATCTACGAGGAGTTGTTTATTTTAGGGAGTGAGTTCTTTTGTGGATGATTTTCTCAAATACGACTCAAGTCATTTTGTTAAATATTTCGCAAATATTTATTTCATTAATAACTTTATAATGTTGTGTAAATTGTTCCTTACGAAAGAAAAATTACAAGTTCTAATTCACTCTTGAGGATGTGTTGCTTTTGGCCAATTTTGTAAAATACCACTGGTACAGTTTTGGCATTATTTTATAAAAAAATATTCCATTAATAACCCTAACATACGAATAAGTTATCGGTTATGAAAAATTCTGCAAACGGTAGTTTTCTTCTGGGAATGTGTTTTCTTTCGGTGTACTTCTCCGAAAATGTTCGTATTTCACTAGAAAATATTTTATTAATAACTGCAGCAGTACATGATTTAGTTCAATGAATTGGATCAAGAAGGTTTAGTGCTGTGGTCCGTACCTTTGATTCTTTTTTAACAAACATTAGCCTATTGGAAAATTTACGCTACTATTAACTTGATTTTATACCACAAACATTATTTTAATGATTTTTTTTTCAAGAAAATATAAAAGTATAAATGTATATACAAAACAGAGATGACGAAATAAATTACTGGACGTCACTTTGTTGTTATTCAACCTTTATTTTGCTGTCTTTTTATAACTAATAAGTATCGTTTCGCCAATTTAGCCTTCAGCACTTCTAAAGAATAACTTATCGCCATTTTGAAATATGAGAAAAGACAAAATGGCGAAATACGCTTTGGAAATATTTGTAAAATTCTGAATTTAACTGATACTTCAACTTGCTTCGTATCAACATTTAACTCTAGGCAAAAAAAAAAAAATCGCAATGAATTTAGAACAATATTCTTTAAGTTGCTTTGTCAACCCCACAAAATTCATCATAAGCAATAGCGCAGGTAACGACATCTATATAAGTAATAGCGCAGGTAACACATCTACATAATCAATAGTCCAGGTAACGACATCTATATAAGCAATCGCGCAGGTAACGACATATATATATAAGTAATAGCGCAGGTAATGACATCTATACAAGCAATAGCGCAGGTAATGACATCTATATAAGCAATTGCCCAGGTAACGACATGTATATAAGCAATAGCGCAGGTAACGTTATTTACTTCCGTTACTATTTGTTATAAGCAATTAGCATTACGCAGAGACTGCAACCTTGGCCCTCTATTATTAGGATTATTTTTAGTTTAACGTCCTACGATTATGCTCCGAGGCTAAAAGAGACGTTAATGATTATAATATTCGAAATGGTGGAACAAGGACAGTTGGAAAATTCAGAGAAGGCCCACGTACCAGAGAAGTATCCAGGGGGGCTAGGGGCCGGGATCCCTAAATTTTTACTGCCACTCTAAAATTTTCACGATAGGCTTGCAAATGAAGTATAATATGTTGATGAACTATAATATTGTTGGATCGAGCCCCTACCTTCTACCGGCCCCACTACATTTTGGGCTGGCTCCAGGCCTACCACATACTCGGTGTTTATCTACCACGAAACTCACTATGCGGGAGCCGGGTTTATTAGGATTTAATTACAACTGAAAGAACTTGAATGGTTTAGTCAATGTAATATTCCCTTCGGTGCTCTAATCTTCTATCCTACTCATCTGCCTTTGCTCACTACCGCTACCAAAATCTCCTTGTGAGAGCACACTGGTCAAAATGGAAAATCGCAAACAGAAATAAGGTTTTCAAATTACTACGTGTCGGTTTTATACATAACACAATATGTGTGTAGCCATTACTTTTATGCACCGCCAGTGGCGTATTTAGGATTTTTCGGGGGCTATCCACAACACGGGAAAGCAGGGGGCAATTACCCACCTGAGTTTGAGAATTAAATATATTCTAACTTATGCATAAATTGAAGTTTTAAATGCAAGTATTGCAGACTGGTGAATCTTATGTAATATGATACAAAAATTTAGCAATGAATCTAACATTTTATTGTATTCATAGAAGTAAAAGAAAACATTTTCTTGGTCTACCTAATTGTATTAAAATTTCTAATATCGATCCCAAAAGAGACAAAATTTACAGAAAAGTTGGGATTTTGTGGAGGAGGGTTCGGACCCCAGGACCTACCCCTGCCTACAGCAAATGAAGAATGTTTTTAATATAAAAAGAAGTATTTTTTTTAAAAAAAAGAATAATACCAATACATTAAAATAATTTAAAAAATCACATTAACCATCCACTGTGATACTCTTATTTGCTAACTGGTTGCACAGGTACGAATTTATTTCTATACTACATATTGCACTGTATATAGGGGCCGCGGTGGCTCAGTGGTAGAGCGTTCACCTCCCGTGCTCGGGGTCCCTGTTTCGACCCCAGCCCCCACCAAGTGAACTTTGTGGTCGACAAACACCGTGTGCGTGTGTTTTCTCGGGGATATCCCGTTTCCTCCCACTTTCTTCATTCCACCATCTCATCCATTACTCATCATCACCGTCTCCTTTAGCCTAACCGGCATAACCGTGGAACACAAAACTCAAAGATTTCATTTTTGTGCACTGTATAATGGTGTCTGTGTTTAATATTATATTCTCTTCTATTTTTTTTCTTTCATTTATATCCAATAAAATGCAAACTAAAAAAAACTTTCATAAATGAATTTTGCTTCCCTATTAATAGTTTATAGGTACATTTTGTATAACCTATTATTCTAGATTCGAGTACCGCTAAGACCAAACCCTGAATAAGGTAGCATACGCAACATATAATAATAAATATATATGAATAATAAGTATTTCCAATAATTATCAAAAATACTCATTATCGAAAATATGGAAAATACCAGACCCACAAATCGAGCAGAGGGTTGGCACTCAAAAAATAAAAGTGCTGGGAATCCTTACCTCAATACATATAGGCTAATTGAGTTACTGAAGCAGGAGCAATCAGAAAATGAAGCTTCGATGGCCATGCTTTTAGCAGGGCATGCTGCAAGACACCAGAAATAGAAGTGGAGACAATTAGAGATTCGCCTGCATACTTTGAAATGTAGACTGAGTAATAAACAGATTTATCTAACCCAATACTTAGATACTGTTGCTCACTGTATATATATGGAAGATAAATAGAATCTTGTATTGATGTTCTGCACTTTTTGTAGTTACTGTACTTATATTGTTATATGAATGAAGAAATCGAATTGTATCTATGAATGTATTTGCAAGCCTACCAACATAAAATTCATAAGGCGAAACGGGAAATGCACATCTAGATTTCCCGTTCCGCCTTATATCAAGATGGAAAATGATAACAGGTTTTACATGCAAATTTTATTGCTAGAGGTCATAAGGCGAAACAGGAAAAGGCGAACAGTACAGGAATCGTTACTCACGACGGTCGACTTGAATCACAACTAACAACGGTCGAAAGTATGATAGGAGAAACGAAAGAAAGTAACAACCAAGAAAAAGAAACAGAAGAGTAGAATGGACGAAAGAAAGAAGAAAAGAACGCAGTTCTTACATGGAATGAAATTTGACAAATACAGTATTATCTCCGATCATAGAGCATAAGAAAATGGAAAGCCAACTAAATTTTTAGAAATGGTAAGAAGGATTATTGTTGTATGTGGAATATTAAAACTAACAAATTTATTTCGGTGGAGGGATTGAGCCCGATTAGCCTCCTAAATACGCCACTGTGCCCCGCTATTATTGATCTGTACGTGGGAAGTGTGAAATGATAAAATTCTGAATTCTCGGATAGGATAACTTCTTTGAGGACATTAGTATCGATTTTGAAAAGACACTGTAATCATTATATAGTGGTACTCAAATTCTTAGTGCAGCGTTCTGTTTTCTATTCCCATCCAAGAATGAGCGGTCCTTAAAAGGCAACACCTTCTCGTCGGCCAGAGATGTTAGCACGTTCGATAAGGAAATTTTTAGTGAAGAATTACAGGCTATGGCGCTAAGATGAATAATGAAATGAGGTCCAGATGACACAAATACAAGCCGTCATTAGCAAACAAGAATGTCATTCTGCGCAACATTTTTAGTAATATCATGATACACCATCTGCTGCGCGTTTTAGTAACGCTTTCCCTTCAGCAGCGAACCTACATAAGAAAAGCAATCTGTGAGAATTATACTTTTAATGTGAATTCGTAGCAGGACCGTACCGTGGGGGAGGCGAGCGGGGCGACGGCCCCGGGCACCGAAGTAAGGGTGCGAAAAATTAGGGAGAAAAAAGGAAAAAAATATGAAAAATTGCTTGGAATATAAGTATGGGGGAGCCGTCGTATACTCTCGCCCAGGGTGCTGATTTTCCACGGCACGGCTCTGATTCCCAGTAGCGTACAAGAAAAACTTCGTTAATAATTTTCTACTTTAAAACTAAATATTTAGTTTACTCTACATGAAAAAGTAAGTATTTAATATTGTATAAAAATTGAGGAAGATGATAGTTTATCTAACTATAACTGTGGTGCCATCTGTGAAGCATAATATAAAATCTAAATCTTCGCTCCAGCAGTTGAAGCACTAAAATTTGTATTGTAGAATCTGTTATTTTGGTAGTTGCATTCTTTAGAGCAGCGTTTCCCAACCTCTTTCAACTTGCGGCACACCCATATTATATATATATATATATATATATATATATATATATATATATATATATATATATATATATATATATTACTATTATTATTTGTAAATATAAAATACCGTGGTATTTTTATGTGATTACTGATTTCCTTACAGAGAAGAAAACTCGATCACTGTTTTTCCCCCGTGGTAAATCATTATGCTTATTTTTCATTCTAATTTAAAAATAGAAAACAATTGCAATGAAATGAAGGACTCGGGTTTTTAAAAATCCACTTTCTCTTTCGAAAACTGTATCTAACCTTTAACTAAAAGGGAAGATCACTAAATAACGAATAAATAAACAAATCTCCTATACTTTTAAAACAAAAATGTAGGTAATTTGTATGCATATTTGCTTTGTTGAATTTATTGAATGATATGTTAAAATTTCAAGTTACGAAATAGTCTGCAACAATAAAGAAGCAATAATGGTCATGACAATGATAAATGCGTTTTCCAACATTAAAAATGTACAGAAAAGTAACACAGTATGAAACTTAAAATTGTAGATTTATAGTAGAGGTTCATAGTAATGTGAAATACAAATATACATTTTCCCCTATGTCTTGCAATTTGATTCCTATAGAATTGATAATTTGTTTTGATTTCCTCGCGGCACACCAGTGTGCCGCGGCACACCGGTTGGGAAACACTGCTTTAGAGCAATGTTCTATCTATTTTATCCAGACATTATAAGAGGTGTAATTCCCCCCTAAAGTTCTAGAATCCCGTTCTAACATTTTGAGGAAGTTATAGCATGTAAGTAATGTACAGGTAATAAAATAAGTGATATGTCATTCTCGTATTTATATATTTTGCGCCCCTGTGCTCTAAATAATTTTCCGCCCTCTTCCCCCAGAAACGACCAATATTAGAGTTGAATTCATAGTTTTGTGGTCGCTGAGATGAATAGTGAATTTTATTGCAATTCAACTTCAAGATCATATTCTCCTTCCCAGGGAGGGGACAAGATTTTTAAAGAAATCGAAAATGACTGATATTAGTGTTGAATTCATAGTTTTCGAGGTCGTTGGGTTTATCTGTATCAGTTTTCCTGATGTTCATCCCCACCCCGTGAGGTGGTGGTGGAAGAGGATGACTTTTTAAAAAGAATCAGATAAGCTAGCTAATTAGTAACTACCGTAATTAGAGCGAATTGAACACATTAACATATTTTCTCGCACTTGCGCAGGACTCTGGGGGTTGCTAGTTTAAATATTACTTTATTGTGAATCCTTAAAAAAATTTAAAATTTTGCCGATCCCAAAATTCTGCCTCTCTGTGCTCGAGCCAGAATAGCACTTACCTAAATACGGGCCTGAGATAAGTAATAGCGTGGCTCACAGGAAAAATCTAAAATAATATTTCGATTTTATCTTATTTACATTTATACACATTCTAACTTTAACATTTCATTTCCAACTTCTACCTGCTTCTTCACCAAGGTTAGGGATATCACATACGTTTGTTTTATGGGAAGGTTCTAGAAGACAGGTTCCCTCCAGGTCCATGACCCAAGACCAAGTTAGATGAATTACGTCAAAGTAAACTATTTCAAACTATTAACTAACCAAAATGCCACTTACACAAAATAATTTCTTCCAATAATCTACATTTGAGAGACCCGGGATCATGTGGTTCGGATTCTACGTTAATCGGTAGGTCCACGTCTCATATAGCCTCTCTGCTGAACGGGACGTTAAACTCAAACTCAACTCAACCAATAATCTACATTATAAAATAATAGTGGGAGGGCGTAGCCCCTACAGCCCCCAAACATATATTATTTTAGAATGTATGTTATTAGAAGAAATCCTTTAAAGCAAGTATAATTTTGGTTAATTAATAATTTCGAATAATTTATTTTGTTGTAATTCATTCAACTTGCCCTAAGAAACAAAACTAACCAGGAACATGAGTAACATCAGACAATGCAAAACAATATAGCCATTGCGAACACCACGTTGTATGCAAATAAATAAAATAAACCCGTAAAACCCAAACACACATGAATCAAGAAACAGAACAGTAAAAAGAAATATCAAATTCACACATAACACACTAGTTGCAAGGCAATATATTGTAATATATTATAAATACTTGGTCAGATTCACACAATACAATCACATACCACGTCTACCGCCAACGAACAATTCAACATCGACTCCGAATACGGAAACGAAACTGAATGCAATTTCGAATAAAATAAAAAAATACTAAAATAAAATTTATGTACGTACAATCAATAACAACAAACAAATAAATAACAAAAAATCATTTATCTAAAATTATAATTAATTAAAACATTATTATTACTTTATTTATAAAACAATAGACTTACAGATGACTAGTGTGTCTAACTAGGGAAGGTTGCGAGGTGTTATTCTGTCTTCATATCGATACTATGCTCATTCGACTCGTTTTTAGATATGAAACAACTATGCAAACGGAGAAATCCTCAATCGGAAGTGTGTTCGAATTACGAGTGTTCAAAGTTCAAAATTGAACAGATTTTGCGAATAGTTTGAAGTTACCACTTTTTTAAATAGACGCTTCGTTTTTGGTATCGGGGGATTTTCTTGGCTGCCCAGCACAGTAGTGAGGTAGAAACATACGCAGTTTGCAAGATAAGGGTACTTATTTGGGAAGGGAATGAAGGGTAATGACGTCTTACAACTTGCAAATTGTCTCCTGTTTGGCACACAGTATCGATAAGCTAATAAAATGCATTTGCTACCCGTACTTGACTGTATTGTCATTCAAAATATCACTTTTTTGTGTGGCCACCTTCAAACTAAATAATGACATTTGTCTCCGGAACGCTTTGCCAGGCGTGTGAAATTCAATGAAGAACATCATGGTATTCATAATTAATCTTGTGATAATTTATTTTGTGATGTTCTTTCCCTTCTGTAGGTAGGAATGAGACCAATATTTTTTTAAAAGACCCTGTCATCAATGTATTGTTTTGCCCAGATCAGCTGTTCAAAAATATTTTGCACTGGGGCTCACAAGATGGTATCATATGTAGAAAACAAGAAATCAGATTGTTGTTAAAATGAAATTAATCCAAATAAATTATCCATCACAGGCTGGCACTGACAGTGAATACGAATAGCAGTTTACACCACCGGCATTTCATTTGTAGTCAATAGCGCGGAATTGGCGCTTCAAACTTATCGCGTTGCGCCAGAGCGGTCGGCTGCGGAACTATCCTAAGAGGTACTCTGAACCCTGTCGGGCTATGCTTATGCATTACGGAAGAGGGTGTTTCAATATATCATCGCTTGCCACGTTTCTTAGTTTTTAGCAAATTGAAATGCCGATTATGGGAAGATATTGGTCAAACTCCAGGGAATATTTGAAGATATTCAGCGACAAAGTAGGCATGTATTAATTACATGTATTAGGAGCAAAATTTAGTCATAGGGACCACACAACAGTTGTTTGCTCTGGAGCCAAATATGCTGTTAAAACGGCACTGAAGAGTAGATTAGACTGTAGAATAGAGTAGACGGTACCAGTCATTCTTTCAGAAAAAATGATCCAGGGGGCACATGTAGTATTCCGGAGGGGCACTGCTGGTACTATTTTATTTATTGTTATATTAAGACATGTTATTTCAACGATAAAAAAAGCCCCAAAACTGGAAGAAGACAGAAAAGAATAAGGAACAAATACAAGGTACGCAAAATATACTTCATTAGTTTTATAGAGAAGAACCTGTTCTAGAACTTTCCCGTGTTTTATCGTAGTTATATATATATATATATAAAGGTCCTTGTTCTAATCGTTGGCATTCAGCTAAATATGTCTCCCTAAAAATTAAGAAAAAATACATTCTTCCCTCCACAATTTGAATTCATTTCACGTCTGATAAAACCTACTGCGAATCTCAAGAAATGTAAACTCAGGATCACATGACGATGCAGGTGCCTCACATTGTGACTAATATGTCAGTAGACTATGACTTTCTACAAACAAAGATCGAAATGTGGTGACAACTGTAAGTCATATGTTTCCGGACACATGACGGTAACGCCTGCAAAAAATGATATTGCATTTAAACGACAAGTAGAAGAACATTACCAGGTGTATTATGAGCCTGTATTACGGATATTACACATTACATTTTGTAATAAAGGAAAACGTTAATTCTATTACGTTACTTTACATGTAAATGAAAAATACATTACAATTCTCACCTTTTACGCCGCTCAGCTGGTCGTATATTTTCTCATTAGTGTATAAAAAAAGTGTTGACATATTACTGTAATATTAAAAAAAAAATAACTTTGAGTTTCACAAATTCCGGTCAACTTGTGATGCTAATCGTTACCAGATGCACTAATTACCTCATTAATTTTTTAAATTATTTTAACAAATGAATTAATTTCCTTACTAACAAGTTCTGGACACAGTTGCGAAACTATTTTTTATGATGAAAGTAACATTAAAATATAGAGCGGAAATTTGAAAGGAAATGTATCAAAGACAACATACTAGGAGTAGTAGCTGTTCTTCATACGGCAAGAATAAGATTTAATTAAACCAGCAAGTTTAATATTGTAGAAATTACCTCCTTTTCTCGTTTAGGAGACGAAATCAGTGAAATCTGTGAGTTTTACGTCCCACGGTTATGCAGGTTAAGCTAAAGGAGACGGTGATGATGAGTAACGAATGAAATTGTGGAATGAAGAAAGTGGGAGAAAACGGGAGAACCCCGAGAAAACCCACGCACACGGTGTTCGTCCACCACAAAGTTCACTTGGCGGAGGCTGGGATCGAACCCGGGTGAGGTGAACGCTCTACCACTGAGCCACCGTGGCCCCCAACGTTTAGGAGACGAGTTTTCAAGTGCTAAGCATGTATTCCCTCATTTTTACTACTTACGAGTCCGAGCTCCACATTTCAAATTTAAAGGAATCCTTACGTTGGACATGTTTTGAATAAAGGTTGCGAAAGATTTTTGCAAACCATGTTCGTTTACTCTGAGCGAAAAACGTAGAATGAAGGTATTTGAGAATAAACTCCTGAGACGAATATTCGGATCCAAGAGGAACAGGAATGGGGAATGGTGGAAACTTCATAACGAGGAAACACATAGTTTATACCGTTTGCGAAACATTGTGAGGGTCATCAAATCTAGGAGGCTCAAGTGGGTAGTTCACGTAGCCAGAATAGAAGAAAGTAGGAACGCTCTCAAAGCTTTAACTGGAAATTCAATCGGAAAACGACCATTAGGAAGACCTAGTCACAGATGGGAGGATAATATTAAGATGGATCTCACAGAAATAGGAATACAAAATAGAAACTGGATTTAGTTGGCTGACGGTAAAAGTCAATGGACAGCTTTTGTGAACGCAACATTGAAACTCCGGGTTCCATAGGCCATAGAGTTAGTTCATTTTGGGTCATTTAAAGGACATAATTCTCAACTTAAAGCTGACAGATTGGTTTAGTAAGACCATAATACATAAGTGCTTGACACAGCAGTGATCGCATAATAAGTATAATATTTTTTAAAAAAAAATTATGAACATAGTTATAATTAATGATATACTAGATTCTGGAATTTCGGAATATTTTGAAATAAAAATCTCCATTCCAGAACCGGAATTAGTAATATAGTCATTCTACTATTCTAACTAAGAGTGTTTGAAATTGAGATTTCAACTTAAAAATTCGAAAAAATTCTGAAATTTTTGTAATCTCCGAACGTCATCCCAAAATTTCTAAACAATGGAATTCTGGGCATTTTTGTGACATTTCAGAATATGAGTTCAACATTTCGGAGTCTTGGGATTTACAAAATGCAGAATTCAGGAGTCTCAGAATTTAAGCTCCAAATTTTGGAATCACGAAATTCCGAAATTTCCTATTTCCCAAATTACGGAATTACTAAATTCCAAAATTTTCCAGAATTACGGATTTTTGAATGCCGAATTGAAATTCTAATTCCAAACAGTCTTATTTATAATAGTTAAATGCCTTAGGCAGAATTCTTTTTCTACAAACACATAGTAGACACGAGAATTTAATTGTGCGTCAAGACTCTGGAGTCGTCATTATCATCAAAGGTATTCTGGCATTATAAACAGGACACTTAGTGCAACTCAAAAGCTTCAATGGTCCATGGTCTTCCTCTAATCTCTTCGTCTTCACGTACGATTTTTCTGTTTCGATATCATCCATTAATCTTTCGCCCCTCCCTCTCTTTCCTGTTACCATACCCTGTAGCACGTCCCTCATGATACAGTTCCTTCTTAACCAATGTCCCAACGAGTTTCACTTCCTCTTTTTAATAATGTCTAAAATTGTTTCTTTTCATTTCCATCATTTATAACACCCTATCATTCGGTTTGCCCTCAATCTAGCTAATTCTCTCCATTATTCTTCACACCCACATTTCGAAAGCTTCCAGTCGTCTTTAATCATTTTTGCGTAATATCCACGTTTCTGTCCCATACAGTACAACACTACACAAGAAGCATTTTATGAGTCTTTTTCTCAACTCTTTATTCAAGGTACCGCAAAATAGTGTTTTCTTCCTACTAAAGGCCTCTTTCGCCATTCCTATTCCTCCCTTTATTTCACGTTCGCACTTCATATCATCGCTAATAATACTACCCAGGTATCGAAAACTAGTCACCTGTTCTATTTTCCCCGCTCATACTTATAAATTTGATACCGACCGCTTCGTTCCAATCACCATGGATTTTGTGTTTCTAACGTTTAAGTTATTTTCAGCTCATATTCTTCACAGCCCTTCCTCAAGTTTTCTAACATATTATTCATTTTATTTTCAGATTCCGCGTTTTTTTTCTTTTCAGATTCTAGAAGAAACATATATTTTATTAAATTTGATTCAGCTACTCTTGAATTTATATTAATTTTGTTTTTGACCTTTACAGTTCCACATTAATGTATAATTAAGGCTAGCCACATTTTTGTTTTTGTATTTGGAAAACTTCCAAAGCATAGGAACTAAACCAACTTCCGATCTCCTCGTATTCCAGTGGAAATGTTATTTAAATACGTGACGAGAAATTAGATTCAACAGAAGGACGAGAATATCTGTAAAGAAAAAAAAATCAAGAACGGTTATGTAACTAGCTGAATATAAATTTTGGTTGCTTCGAGTTATGCAACGAAGTGGGTGTAGCTGATGACCAAGTTAAGTCTTTTGGGACGCTTCTAACAAGCCTTTCGTAGCCACACTTCAAAACGGGTTTTGGGTACGTTCCCATATAAAATATTTTCAACCTGTTTATCTTTCTCGAAAGCCACAATGTAAAATAGTCTTAAGAATTTCTTCCAAATTCATTGGAGATATATTTTAAACAAAATAATAATAATAATAATAATAATAATAATAATAATAATAATAATAATAATAATAATAATAATAATAATAATAATAATAGGGGAAAGTTTTTTTCTTTCACTATAGACTACATTCAATCAGCAACGCACATCTGTCTTCAACATGGGGGGGGGACGGGTAAGAAATAGAGGATCTGCCCGTACGTGTCTTCATCATATGAACTCAATGAAGCCAGAAAACAACCGAGCATCGTCTAAACCGGCACGTCTGATTGGCTACTCTCGCTTCCGCCATATTTGTTGGCTCGAAACATTGCGATCTTAGTGGCGCGCAGTGGGCAGAGTAGGTGTGGCGAAGCTGTGACGTATGGCTTCACGATTTTGTTGTATGGGCAGATCCTCCATTGTATAACATCCTTGCTTCCCATAATCTTTTTTTTTTTTTAAAAAAAAACAACGTTCAAAATATTTATGAAGTTGAAAAACAATGCTGTGGAGGGTCAGGGGAGCAGACTTGTCTTCAACATTGGGTGGTGGACAGATTTAAGGCGTATTCTGCTAGGAACATCAATTTCTACTTTCCTTTGTGGCAATCGAACACAAATCGTCACATTTCAAATCGGATTATTGGAAGGGACAGTCCCTCCAGTTCCAAAATTGGAGGCGACATGTCCCTCTCATTCTCCCGAGATTTGCGCCAGTGCATTCAATGAGAGAAACGATGAACTTATACAAATTAAAAACAAGCATCATTTACACTCTCATTTCCATGTAATACGGGAAATTATTTGGTGGTAATTTCACAAAGAAATAACTTCACTAATAAATATGGACGAAAAGTATTACATCATTCTAATGGTTCTCAAGCGATATGTCGCGACACACTGATGTGTCACTCAGTCCCTTAAGGTGTTGCGAAATTTTAGAATGTAAAACTCATGAACGATTTAATAATATTTAGTTAAAATCCCAATGCGTTTCTTAATATGCAATTCCATATTACAAATAATAATAATAATAATAATAATAATAATAATAATAATAATAATAATAATAATAATAATAATAATAATAATAATAATAATAGAAATATCAAACAAATGTGTTGCGATGTGCTGGACGTTCAATGAGGTGTCATCAGTAAACAAAACGTTGATTTCTATTATTACCACTTCTTTATTGCAATAACCTTAGGGATTAAAAAATATGTTACAATTACACTTCATAAACGATTATGTTAAATGTATCAGAAATATTGGTAAAATACAGTGGACTCTTTTTAATTCGAAGTCCAAGGGGACCTGAAAAAACTTCGAATTATCCAAAATTCGAATTATCCAACAACATTCGTTTTCATATATATAAAAACAAACAAAACAAAAAACTGTGCATCAGAAACATATTCAAATGGTGTAGACTTTACCTTTAAAGCAGCTTATTATTTGCGTGATCGAATACCGCAAACTAACAAACGACATTGACTCCACATAATTCAAACTACGTGTACAATAGAAAACATATTTACGTACAACACTACAACATACATTGAATAGCCCAAACAATTAAACACCAGTAACAATTTGAATATTTTGTTCTCACTTTTAAGAAGTCGTAAACCTCATTTGCTTAAATTTGATTGATTTTGTACAGTCAATAAATCTTGAATTTCATGTGAATGAGATTGGCACACGTTCTCTATCTTTATTTCTTCCCCAACTCACCTTCATCTTTATCGTTACATGGATTTTCTATTTATCTTTTGTATTACTCTTCCCTATGGCTGCATCCGGATAACTGAAAACACGTTAATACTGTATTTCTCTGTATACATCTGTCCAACATTAAAAATGTTCAATTGTATTTACTTCGAATTATCCAAAACATAGGTTCAAAAGATCGATTTATCCACGATTTTTTACTATTGTTTTCAATACAGTTTTCAAGGGGAATGGACTTCTGTTCGAATTATCCAATATTTCGAATTATCCAAGTTCGAATTAACGAGACTCCACTGTATTTTCTAAGAATATTGATAAATCAAACGAAATCTCTCAGTTTAACATCTCGCATTTATGCCCGTTAAGCTAAGGGAGATAATGATTAAAGAAAGTGAATCATGATGGAAGAACAAGCAAGGGCGCCCATCAGAAGGGGGCAAGGTGGGGCGCTCGCCCCTAACCCTAGAGGAAATTGTACTTCAGAATATCGAAAATCCAATAGAATTTTTACATTAATTACAGCAAAATTTGGAACTATTTTTGAAACGTCGCTTATACTTGCCCTCGATTGGAAACCGCAACATGGGCGCCCTTGAAAACAGGTGGAATGAGAATGTGGGAGGAAACGGGAGTATCCCGAGAAAACCCACGGAAACGATGTTGTCCGCAACAAACTTAATTGGCCCTCAATCGAACTAGGGGCCCCATAACTTAGTTGGTCACTCATCGTAAAAAAAAAAAAGACAATAAATAAATAAAAGAAATATTGAGTTAATCTTTTGGATATAAGCTCCAAACTTTAAATTTAGTTTGTTTCTGACTTCTTTATTTTATTATCTAAATGATAAATCTAAATTTAATTTCTTGATAGAAAGTTTGTTGGTATTTCCTTTCGTTTCCTAAAATTAAAAAAATAAACATCAAAGAACTTTCTGTGTAACTAATTCAAGTATTTTTTTGTTCTTTTAAAGACTTAACACATTCACCACAGTCCATTTCCTGTGTGCATAAACTCATTTCACTGGTTCTACGGGAAAAGCAAACTGATTTCGCACTTTTATTGAAAATTAAACCAAATGTAGTGTTCTTACGTAATACACATGGTGCAAAAGGGCTTAAATGTTTTAAATGGACCAGTGAGAATGCATTCTTTCGGAAAATACTTTCTTTTTGATAGTAGTCCTGCTATGAAAACTCAATTCTTACGAATCTATTGGACAGTTGCCAATCTGATCTTACCTGTTTCGTGTCACTTGGTCACGCTGACTTATTTTATTGCAAACACTTGACATTCAACTTAGAACCTGTTATTTAAGCACGTGTTTTATAATCAATACGTATCGCAAATTTTGAACTTCAATTACCTCTTAGTTAACCTCAAAATGGCGGTGGACAACACGAATTAGTCAAATCAAGTACATTTTCCTTTTTGTTTTAAATCAGATTAGTCACAGCAAGGCAAGTGTGTTAGACTGTTCTTATGTTTATTTTATTTTGTTTTATTTTACAACTTAAATAAGTGACCGGCATAGAACAAGCAAAACGACAAATTTACCTTTGACTTTTGCATTTTCTCTAAGTTCTAGCATTGCATACAGACGGAAAAATTTTCCAATACTACCGTAAGACACAAGTTTTACGTAATGGATCATTAAACACACTATTTTTCCGTATTTTTCTTTCTTTGTCAAGAAATGTAAAACATAATGTAAGATACTTTCGTCCACAATTCAGTTTCATCGATGTGATAAAGAATTATTCCTTTCTCCATATGACATAAAGATATTATTATTTTTTTTCCTTAGTTATAAGGCTAAATTCAGTTCGTTTACTTTGATTCTTCTTAAATGCTAATGTCTGTTGAAAAATGTATAGAAAACTATTACATACAAGACATGAGAAAATAAGAAACTTCTCTAGGAAAATACATATTAATACATCATCATCATCATCATCATAGGTATTCTGCCATTATTGGCAGGTCACTTGCCACAACTGAGAAACTTCCATGCTTCACGGTCTTCCGATAACCTCTTTGTCTTCACGTACGATTTTTCTATTTTCATATTGTTCATTAATTGTAGTCTCCTTCGCCCTCTCCCTCTCTTTCCTGCCACCATACCCTCTAACACGTCCCTCATGATACAGTTCCTTCTTAGCCAATGTCCTGACCAGTTTCTCTTCCTCTTCTTAATAATATCTAAAATTGTTCTTTTCTGCCCTACTATTTCTAGCACCCTCTCATTCGTTTTCCGCTGGACGCAGATAATTCTCTCCATTCTTCTCCACACCCACATTTCGAGTCCAGAAGCTTCCAGTCATTTTTCATTACTTTTGCGTAATGTCCACGTTTCTGTCCCATACAGTGCGACAGGGGGGCGTCCAGTTTCTGCTCACAACACATTTTATGAGCTTTTCCTCAACTCTTTATTCAAGATCCCACAAAATAGTCTTTTCTTCCTCCCACAGGCTTCTTTCGCCATTCCTATTCTTGCTTCTATTTCAACGTTCGCATAGTGCAAGAAAATTAAGATTGCAATAGCTGATTAGTTACAATCCTCTAAGGCTGTAGCCACACTTCTTTTATCCATCTCTCATCCAACGCTGGATTCTATGAAGAGAGAAAATTGGATCCTCCGATGCCAAGAAGTTCTCAACTGCACGTTGCACTGATCAGTCTTCACCGTCAAGAAATGATCAAGATGTCACAAGCTGTGGGAGATGGCGGGAGAGAAGACTGAAGAATACGGTGGCAGAGGAAGGATTTTATACAGCAATTCATGGTGAACCAAAACAATCTTTGAGAGACATGTTGGACGAGCGGTCCCAGTGGGAAAACTCGGTCGGAAAGTGTTAACAGTTTTTACAGGCCAGCCAACCTGAGTGAGATATTTTTCCTGTGGTTTCCTCATTCACACCAGGTAAATGCCGTAATGATACCTACCGCACAAATTCCAGTCCGCTTCCTTTCTTCCTCATTCCTTGCCCTCTTCCCTTGTACCCAGATAGCGTGCTCGCCGAGGAACGTAATCCCTCATACGTAATGGACTTAAGGCCCTAGATGTCGGTAATTTCCAGAAATATGTATAAATAAATAATTAAATAGAGGTATGTTACGACAATTTACGTACGTAAATAGAGACATGTTACGAGTTGCGGACAATTTTATGGAACGTTTCATGGAGTTCAGCACTGTAACGATCCGCAGTGATGCTCTTTTCTGGACACAAAAAGATATAACGGATCATCTCACCATACCGGTCTACAGCTATCTGGACGCCCTTCAACGAATAGTTTGGACCAAAATGTGACCGAAGTGAAAAATCTTCTGGACTCCGACCGTCGTCAACTCCATGTTTTCAACAATCTCCCGCCCGTTCTTGAACTCATTGAACTACCGCAAAACCTGGGACCTTGACAAGGCGTCACCTTTGTAAGTCTCCTTGACCAAGGCAAGTGTCTCGGAACCGGTATTCCCCAGGTGAAGGCAAAATTTAATCGCGTAGCGCTGCTTCAGCAAGCGCTCCATTTCTCACGTTCCCTGCCTTGATAACTCAAAAACAGCTTTTGTGCCACGCATGATCCTCACTGCGCCTGAGCCCGGATGCGACTGCTGCGTGCTGCCCAGTGTAATGCTTAGCTTATACCTTTACCACGAATCTCCCCGCAGGGGTACGCGATGCTGGTGACTGGTACGCCACGTGGCGGCCAATCTCATTATTTTACGAACAAACTTTATAGACGCCATACCAACAACAGCACTTGTTGCAGCTGAAGAAGGTTTAGAAATCACGATCCAATCACAGCGTCCTAACCGTCTACGATGGTCATAGCCGAATCATTCTTCACCAAAAGCACCAATCTGATGTTGAAAGCCTTCACAATTATTCTGTTTACTCAAAGATCTGAACACATCCAGGTGGCAATCTTTTTTGGCTTATGCCGACTTATGTGGCACTCATGACTCTAAAAACAAAATCATTCTAGATTGGGCAGATCTGTCGAATGACATGATTATGTTGTATGTCGTATGTCCAACTTGTCTGCAACTCTTTCAATGCTTTTCCGAGGGTCAGCTTCCACGGTGTTCCTGTGGAGCTTATCAGATTATGCTGCTGTTCGGTGGCCGCGGGACTAATTTTTATTATTATTTTTTTATGTTGTATCGCCGGCACGAAATTTTACAAAGCAACAGGGTATGGTGCATTTATTCACCAATCCTGGCCCAAATACACAGAATTTCCAACTTTGAGTTCCTAAAAACACTCTCCATTGTGCATTGCAAATGGTTAAATTTCCCACGACCCTGTTCAACAATACTGCCTCGTGATTGACTGGACATCCTGGCCTGTTTCCGAACACGTACGGAATTTGTGGCGCTATATGCGTGACTTCATTCTTTGTTTGTATTACAGAGGGTTGTTTCCCAGCAGACATAAAATCGGACCTTTCAGTGGCATCAAATTCAGTATTTATTGAAAAATGACCAAAAAAATGTTTTCTATTTCCTATTTAAAAATAACTCGAAGTATTTTTTTCTGTCTCTGCTAAAAGAAATTACTCAAAACTGAGAAAACTTTTACAAATCATTATTAAAGATATTTAAAATTTAGAGAAATTTATGATCAGTTTAGAAAAAGCTATCTTTACTAAATTTGGAAACTATTTCGTACTTTTGTTTCAAAGAACTATTCTAAACACTTATTTAATATATTAGGGAAAAATCCAAACTTTGTTAGAAAAAAATACTAGTTGCGAAAGTATTACAAAAGATATATATTTGTAAATCATGCTAAAAATATTTATTTGAAAGTGGGAAAAATAATCCCAAACACACCTGACACTTTCGTTATGCTATAGAGGAACTACCAGAGATGGTCCCTGAAGTTTCTTTCCACATGTAGAGAAAAAATGCAGCCCCTACTTTGGTGCTAGTGTTACCACCTATGGTCACTGTTTTACACCAATAAAAAACTACCATTTTAGGCGCACCAAAAATGCTTTGTTACATGAGTAGTGGCAACGTCGCTGCGAGCTGTCAGAGACCTTCCCTTGCTGGCTCCTCTATAGCACCCTGTTTAGTTTACTACACACTGTCGTGCTACTGTCCCTCACGCAGTATGGTGTTTGCCCTAGTACACCACCACCTACACTCCGGCGCTGCTGTCACCGCCTGACCGTTGCCAGCCGAGAAATCTTACGTGTTTCCAATTCCAAGTACTTACGCTAAATTGATAAGCCTTCGTATAGACAGCTTTAATCTGCAAAGTATCACTGAGGGATTCCCAGATACAACTAATTGCCACTGTTTCTGTATTCAAAGAGGGTCAATTTTATTTTACACTGTGTAGATTTTCGTAATCTTTCTTAAGAATCTTATATAACAGGTGAGAGGGCTTTATGTCGCGTGAATATAAATTGACACGGTGAAGCAAATATCTGTGCGATGAAGCAATAATTAGGTAATTCTTGTTTACGTCGTAACCTTAATCCAAATTGTGAATATATCCTTGTGTTTCGGCTGCTGTTTTCTACCTGTATATACGTTTCTGAAGCCATAGTCACTACCGTCGTTCTATTGCCTTAGTAAGCTTAGTAAGCTCACTTAGCTACATAATGATAAGTAGAGTAAGTCGTCTCTTCCGGGAAACTAAGACAAAGCAAATTGATCTTAGTCGGGGAATCCATCGCTCGATTTATATAGATTTTTATATATATATATATATATATATATATATATATATATATATATATATATATATATATATATATATATATATATATTTACTTTGTTATTTTAAAGCAAAAGGTATAGATGTGGTATGTATAGTCTCGTATAGTTTGTTTCTTCAACCGAAGTGCAGGTTGTATATAAACGATGCCTCCTTCTACGTATAGTGGCACGTGAAATAAATAAGTCATCCTCCGCGGGAACTTATGAAAAAAAAAAGATAGCTAAATAACCAACCAAAACTCTCATTTCAACCATCCAGAAGAACTTAAATCAACCAATTTGAAATTTGAAAATGACGGAAATATGGTCATCGCATTTACCTTTGTTGTTGATTTTCTTCAGCGGAGTCCTATACTTGTTTATCAAAGTAGCTCCTCAATGGTCCTCGCAACGCTGGATTAATTCTACTTAGACAACACTACGCGGGTTTCTCCAAACGGTTGCTCTTCTATTGCAGACCTTTCTAAGAGTACTGCTCGAATTAGGTGGTTTCACATTAAGTGACAGACCAGTGGAATTGGAGTGCCAGTACGACAATTAGACATGTAAAACAACGAATCTAAAGGCACATTGACATATGTTTATTATTGTAGAGTAATTTATTGTATTCCCACGTGTCTTGTGAAATATTTCATAATTTCTTTTTTTAAGATCATCGTGTCATTGACAAGCAAAACGTGTTTTGTATGTAAACCGATGGAAAGTGCAGTGACACTTGAATTTACAAAGCTATTTGGTTTTAGAAACGCATCCACCGAGGTATTCCAGAAACAAATACATGTATTACGCAATGTTAGTATGTATATAAAAATTCTTAGTTCAGGAGAGGTCTTTTAAGAAACAAAAACGAAGCGCTAATCGAGGAAAATTTAAGAAAAGGAGGACACAACATTATCTGGTGGATGACCAGCACATGAAAAACAAAACAGCTTCCAGCGAATGGAACAGGAATGTGTCATGTGAACCGGCTTGTATGTGCCAGTCGTACATATTTATCCATTGCCTTCGACAACATTCAGCAAGTTGAGTTACCCCATAGCTACAGATAAGTTGTGCAATATACTAGTACAATATTATAAATCACGCTGTAAAACAGGTTTATTTTTAAAATAAAAAATTCAACTGAATAAAATAATATCGTGTATTTATCCACAAGAATATTTATAATTACCAAAGATTTGTCTTGGTTTCATGACGCGGAATTCCTAGTTAATTTTGTTGTTGTAATTTTTGACTTTTAAACCATGTCACGCACAAGAATAAAACATCTATGTCCTTCCCTCCATCTGCTGACAGATATCAAGATAGCTGATAAACGATTTTTATATATAGGGTGTCTCAAAAGTCCCCTGACATAGGGTAACTCTGTTATTATCGGAGTTACAACTAAATGTAAGAGCAGAAACCGTCTTCAAATATGATGTTTTCAATCTGAAGTGAAGGATTGTTTTTTAATCCGACAAGCCGTTTGGGCTCTACACTCTGTACGCGCCCAATGTTAAATGAAAATGCAATGTTGCCATTTCCCTTGGCCCATAACATAAGTGAATGAATTTACTGTTTGAAATGGGGACTGGCCATAAACACGTTAACGTAAAAAAGCAGTAAGTTCATTCACTTATGTTGTGGGTCCAGATAAATAGCAACGTTGCATTTTCATTTAGCATTGGGCGCTTAAAAAGTATACAGCCCTAATGCCTCGTCCGATTTTTAAAAAAATCCTTCACTTTAGAGTGAAATCATCATATTTTGAGACGGTTTCCCCTCTTACATTTAGTTGTAAGTTGAACTCCAATAATAATAGTGTTATCCTGTCAAGGGACTTTTGAGACACCTTATATATATATATATATTGTGAAAAGTAATGATATTATGTCTTGAAGATAATTTCGTTCAAATGTCCTCCTCTGCTTCGGCGGGTGGAATTGATTACTCTGGACTTAATGGACCAAAATTTCCCGGACGCGTTCTGTAGCGAAATCGTAATGTGAACTGGCCGCCCTGATCACATGATCTCTCTCCTTTGGATTATTTTCTATGTGGTTATTTAAAGTCTCAGGTCTATGAGAGTAAACCACGAATAATTGTGGATTGAAAGGGAACATTGAATGAATCGTTGTAAATTTACAGCGCAATGTGTGTGCAAAAGGGTTGAAAGCAGGGAAGCAATTGCCCCCCTTGAGTTTGAGGCTTATATAGATTTTATCAATAGAATAGTAGTAAATCAGTGAAAAACGCGAAATTTTACTTATAATCAAGGGTTCTTGACCCCCGAACCAAAATCTGATATGAGACTCCTGGGGGAAAGTTGAACTTTTATAATCCATTCCACCCACCAAAGCAAAGGAGGACATTTGAACATTACCTTCAAAATATAATGCCATTGATTGCTTTCCACAATAAAAAAAATCATTATTGCTTGTAGTTTTTGTTCCGTCTCATTTTAAAGTTTTGGCTCCCATTAAGGATTGTAGTTTTCATTCAAAACTGGGTCGTGGCCGCGCTGGCTCAGTAGTAGAGCGTTCACCTCTGGTCCATGGGGTCCTTGGTTTGATCCCAGCTCGCGCCAAGGGAACTTTTTGGTGGACAAACACCGTGTGCGTGGGTTTTCTCTGGGTTCTCCCGTTTCCTCCCACTTTTTTCATTCCACCATTTCTTTCATTTCTCATCATCACCGTCTCCTTTAGCCTAGCCGGCATAATAGTGAGACGTAAAATTTAAAGATTTCATTTCATTTCATTTTGAATGATGTAAGCTTACTTACGCTCCCTTCTACCTACATATAATTTTTGTTTTATCATGGAAAAAAACTTGAAAATTCATTAAAATATGTCAATATTTTATGGTAGCAATTAATTTTCAATACATTTATTTATTTATTGTTTTTTATTGTTAGAACGAAGATGAGTCCTAGATATATCAGAACCAACCCAGGCTGGGTAACAGATGAAGATGAGTACATCTGTACTCTGAGTGAAGACGTTCAAAGAGTGGCCAAAAGGGAATTACGAGAGGATAAACACACTCGGGACCAGGCACTGCAACAATTTAGAGATTGGATAATCAAAAATCCCGACATTGAGAATTGTCGTTTAGGTAAGTAGAGTCTATAAATTTTCCAGATCATTACTTTGTATAAATTTCTGTAGCAAAAGTTTCTAATTCTTAGTCCTTTGTTTGCAAGAACTTGAGCAATATTTAAGAAACATGGTAATCTCGTTTTTTTAAATCGTTTTTTTTATGTCTGTCAATCCCACTCTCCCTAGGAATACTAAGGAGGTATTTCATCCAATGGAGACTGAACTTGGAGTTAAGAGTCTTCTTCCCGGCGAAATTAAAATACCGCTAATTTTACAGTAATTATGTAATATCTTCAAATAGATAAAAGATAATCGAAATGTGGAACAAGAGCGCCCTACACAATATTATTTTACATGAGAAACCGTTATCACGACTCACTTATCTGCTTTCGATTTCGAGCCATTTTGAAAATCGGCATTTATTTTCGCGTTTCTAAACAGCTGAAAACGGAAAGCCACTAGGTGACTTGTGATAATGGTACCTCACGCAAAATAATATTGTCTAGGGCGCTCTTGTTCCATATTTCAATTATCTTTTATCTATTTGACGATATCACATAATTACTGTAAAATTAGCGGTATTTTAATTTCACCGGGATGAAAACTCTTAAATAACATCTGGATTGCCACCAGTTAACTTACCAAAGCTGAAAACTAATGGTTGAGCACTAATATTGGTCATTTTCGATATGTTTGCATGCCACAATTTCATCCCTCGTGTTTTAATGGTGGACAAATTTGAACTTAAAAGGCATTCGGAATGTCAATATTTATCTAAGCAACCCCGAAACTAAAGGATTCTATATTAACCCATTAGGGCATATGATTCGAAAAATCGGATGTTGTGTTAATTGCTTTTTCATTCATTATAACCTCACATCCAGAACTTTTACGAACAAAACATTTTTGTTCGATCCTTTAACAGTCGTGAGAGGGTGTTATTGTTCTCAAAAAAAAAAAAAAAACTTGCACTTTGGTTTTACAGGACGAATCCTTCAAAGGCGGCCATTATTATTGAAATATCAATAATGTTTCAAGAACATGACTGTTAAAGAAACGTGAATTCGTTGTCAATAACTAAAACCGTTAACCAAAGTAACCAAGTGTTAATGTTGTATGAAGAATAAAATATTATTTATTATAAAAACATTGGTGAAATATAGGCCTATTAGCCAAGTATTTCTAGTGCATGTGATATTTTTATGGCGCTTGCCGCCACTATAATAAAACATTTTCAGGTAGAATCCGCTACAGTCGTTTAACGTGCTCTAAACATACCCCAAAATAACAAATTGTACGCAAATATTACATCTAGGAAACTGCGTGCACTAATGTGTTAATATTGGTTGTTTTTTGTCCATTTTTATATAACTTCCCCTCCTTATCATCTGGGAGAGCCTTTTTTTTTACCCTAACTGCGAGCTGGCGTTTTTGGAAATAATGCGCACCAACACTGTCACCATTCAACTTAGTGACCCCGAAAATTATGGATTCGACAGTGATATCGGTCATTTTATATTATTTTTACTTGTTACAATCCCCCCTCAGGAGTCTTAACGGGGGCTGAATTTGGAGTTAAACGACATCGGAAGTGTCACTGTTCATCTCAGCGAATCCGAAAGATACCTATTCCCCAACAATATCGTCCGTTTTCGGTCATTCTTCGTGCTTACGTGCAAAGGTAGTGTTACCCTCATTGGTGGTTTGAACTTGAACTTAGAAGGCATTGAAACTCACACCAATCGATTCATGAACTCCGAAAACTATGGATTTTACACCACATTTTCGAACATTTTATAAGTCTCCTCCTTTTCCTACCCCTAACTGTGCTAGGAGGGTCTTATCCCGACAATACTCTTTCCCAGACGGCAAGTAATACGTGTACCAAGTTTAGTTAAAGTTGCTCCAGGCGTTCTAGAGTTATGGTGTAACACTCACATCCACATATACATGCATACACACATACACACATCTTTGTAAATATAAAGGTAGTTGTAACATATTTTTACATAAGTGCATTTTGAATATATTTAAAAATTCTTAATATATCATCATAAGCTTACATAATAGTACACAATTTCAAGACTATAAAACATGCTTGTTACACATTTAGAAGTTCATTACATATCAATATACCCTTTATATCTATATTTGATATATATAGAAAATCTTTCTTAGTATAAAAACAGTGTTATGACAAGTAGTTTATCGTTAACGTATTGAATGTCTGTATTTGTATTGTATCGCCAATCTATATATACTAGGAATGCAATGGATATACCCGATTGCAATGAAATGAGTTGAGCGAGCTTAAACTACGTAATCAGGAAGCGTTTTTCGCTGATTATTACTCGATGGTACATCGGATTTTTGATTTCGACCTATGTTGTCACTCAGCACGACATACTCTATCAGCGTGCTAAGTTTGGTTGAGATCGGCCAAACGGTCTAGGAGTAAGCGTTTTTCGGTGATTATTCCTCGATGGTACATCGGATTTTTGATTTCGACCTATGTTGTCACTCAGCACGACATACTCTATCAGCGTGCTAAGTTTGGTTGAGATCGGCCAAACGGTCTAGGAGTAAGCGTTTTTCGGTGATTATTCCTCGATGGTACATCGGATTTTTGATTTCGACCTATGTTGTCACTCAGCACGACATACTCTATCAGCGTGCTAAGTTTGGTTGAGATCGGCCAAACGGTCTAGGAGGAGTTCGCGGACAACCAAACGGCTAACCCGAGTATAAGAGCTTCGCTTCGCTCAGCTCAATAAAATTGAAAATCACTATGTTTGTGACTATAAATCTCCTGAAAAGCCAGACTGATCTCGATCAAATTTGTAACATGGATGAGGTTCGAGCCTGGGCTGGTTTAGGCTATTCACTTTGTAAAATTGAGGGGTGAGGAGGAAGAGGGGGTATAGAAAATAAATAAATCTTAATAACTCCTGAACCACTCGACCGATATTGATCAAATCTTCAACATAGATGAAGTCCAGGCCTGGGATCATTTTCGTTATTTAAGTTTGGCGGAGCAACGTAGAGGAGGAGAAGGAGGGGGAGATATAAAATCAATTTATATGACTGAAAGTGACTTTTTTGTAACTTAATAACTCTTGAACTATCCGACTGAATTCAATCAAATTTTTCAGATACATGAGGTTCGGATCTGGAAACATTTTTGTAATTTCGCTTTAACGGTAGATCCTAGGGGAGAGGGAGAGAAGGGGGACGAATAAATAAAAACTAATAAAATCTAAAAACTTTTGAACCACCCAACCAATCTCGATCAAATTTTCAACATATATGAGGGTCGGGCCTTGGGTATTTTTTATGGTTTCACTTTGAGGAGCCAACCTAGGGGAGGGGGAGGGGAAGATATGTGTTAAAAAATTAAAATTGCCAATGTTACACGATTTAAAGAAGAGCAACATACGAATTATACAGAGAAAATAAATATATGTTTTTCATTTCTCGAAACTTGGCCAAAAGAGTCATTAATTTAGTATCTGTTATAGTACAAATTATAACATTCATTTATATTTTGCGTGAAAATCACATATTTACTTTTCCATTCTATTGCTTTAGATGCAACATTTCTGCTACGGTTCCTACGAGTGAAGAAATTCAGCCTTCCAATGGCGCAAGAAATGCTGATCAGATACCTGGACTTAAGAAGAACGTTTGCACATTTGACGTATAACCTGGATTATGAAATACCTTCAGTGTATGAGCTTATTGATAGAGGGTGAGTACTATTAACTACAATAAAGTTGTAGTTCTAGAGTTAAAATTCTCGGAGAGAAAATATGGTGACAAAATCCAGGTTTCCAGGTACTGAAAACTGTAGTAAATTTCTAAGTTATTTATAACAAATGTTATTTACATGCATACTTGTTTTGACAATAATTAAAAGGTTCTTTCTCTATTTTCTGGCAAAAATAAGTTCACTGTGGGTTCAACATGTTCATATATAGATACATATTATGCGTTCATTCTTAATCGTATTTTTTTCTTCTCAAAAGATGTAAAAATTATATTGCTTTCTGACAACTAGTATTTATTGGAAAATATTTCTTGGGATTTTAACAAAATTAATTAAGAAGATAAGATCTTTTAACAATGCAGAAATGCATTTGCTTATTTAAAAACACGAAGTTTCATCTGAAGTGCTGCATGCCATTTTAGAACGACTCATAAAATCCCAATACTGAGAATAATAACAGTAAAGTTATTAGGCCACAATTGTTCTGTGCTAGAGCGCTTGCCTCTGGTTCGTGGAGACCCTACTTTGATCTCAGCATACGCCAGAAAAAAGTGCGTGAGATTTCTCGGAGTCCTTCCACTTTTTCATTCCACATTCATTATTATTAGAGACCGGATGTTAGGCAAAATGCCTATTCTTTAATATTAAAGATATAATCAAAAATAACGTTTTAAAGTTCGGGAGTTACAGTTTCAATTTAAGCCAATTTTGCCTATTTCGCCCATTCCTGCCTAAATAATTGCTTTAGTGCCTAATGTTGCCTATTTTAAGCATTTTCTTCAAAATTAGAATTTAAATTCTGGGAAATTCAATTAAATTCAATTCAAATTAAATATGAATTTAATTCAAAATAAGACTTCGGGAGAAAAATATAATTTAGTATTACAAGAAAAGATTCTACCTCTTCCGAGAAATATAAGTGTTGTTTGTAGTGATAAGATGTAAAAGTTTGGGCTGCTATGTATCCTGATAAAGTACTGCAAAACTTTGGACTGTTGTATGTACTGATAAGTGTATAAAATTTGTAGTTATGTGTAGTAATAAAGTGCTGTAGAGAATGTATTTACCAAATATACATGAAATACATGTCAAACCTCGTTTATATATATATATATATATATATATATATATATATATATATATATATATATATATATATAGTAAGAAGATATTAAGAAACAGGTATACAGAGTATTTCTATATTCTTTGAACATTATATATGACTTAAATTTATTTTTTAATTATATTGAGTATTTATGTTCATTATTTCGAGTTACATTTTAGTGCCTATTTTTTAAATTTTAAGTGCCTATTTCCCTGCCTAGTTTTGGGGCTTTTAATGCCCAAACATCTGGTCTCTAATTATCATCAGGGTATAATCATGAGACATTAATCTAAAAATGTTATTTATAACTTTCCATTATATGACAAGAAAAAGTGAATTGAGCGAGTGAAGCTATAATCAGAATCAACGTACGAACTTAGCTCACTCTAACTCAAATTGTCCTGGAGAAATTAATGATTACGTATGGCACAATTTTAAAGCCACCATTTTCCAAGGACATAACTGATCATAACCATCCCCTTTCAAAATAATCCACATTATGGCAACTATCAAAATTTATTACTTTCGAGCGACGAAAAGAGAGAAGAAAGTATGGTGTTCGTAAACAAAAAAAAAAAAAAAAAAAAAAACGAATTTGAGATTTCAACGGATTTACACGTTTTATGGCCTATTGATATCGAAAAAGTCATTTTTCGGCATCTGTCCGTCTATTCGTCTCTGATGTATATTCACCTAGAGGGCATACCGTCTAACATGTCTCAACCAAATTTTAAACTTAAAAAGTCTTTTTTGTTATCCTTCAAAGCGCCTTTTCGAATTTTCTTCCTACCCCTAAAAATAAGAGTAGTTTGCTTAAAGGTAAAAAATTTAAAAATTGAGATTTTCTCAAAAACGGCTGTAATGATTTTATTTATTTCATATATCAATTTTCTGAAAACAACCTCATGCTGTGGTATAGGTAATTTCTCTGGGAAAATCGAGAAGGGATAGTTTACTTATGAGGTGAGTTTTCTTTCGGATGATCTTCTCAAAAACAACTCACGTTATTTTAATCATATTTCATAAATAAATATTTCATAAATAACCTGACAATATAGCATAACTCATTTGTCGTGAAAGAATGCACGAGTGATAATTTGTTCTTGGAGTGATTTTTTTTCAATTTTCTGGAAAACGAATCATGTCATTCTGCAATTATTTCTTCAATAAATATGTTATTAATAATTCTGTAATATTGTGTAAATTATTGCTTACGAAAAATTTGCAAAGGATAGTTTTCACTTGGGAATGAGTTTCTTTTCAGACTACTTTTTCAAAAACAACACTGCCAATTCGGTTATATTTCATAATATTTCATAAATAAATGTTTCAATATTATTTTTATAATGTTGCATATATTACTTGTATGAGAATATCTACAAAGGGTAGTTTACTGTCGGGGTGTTTTTTTTTTTTCGACAAATTTATAAAATAACACTCATGCGATTTTATTATTTTATAAATAAATAACTCTAACATATTGTATAAGTTACTTCTTATGGAAAAATCTGAAAGGGGTAGGTTTTTTATGCGTTTTCTTTCGGTGAAGTTTTTCGAAACGGCCTTATTTTTTTTGTATTTCACGAAATTAGTTCATTAGTAACTACAGTACAATATGATTTAGAAAAAGGAATTAGAGCGAGAAAGTTTAGTGCGGAGACCCGTACCTTCATTTTACTCGTAGTAGTGGTTCCTGAAAATACAATACTTTGTTCTTCCCCCTACAAAAAAAAAAAAAAACAGTAGAAAAAACATAAAAACATCGGAAAAAATAAAATGGAACGAACTCACCGAGGTAGAGCAGTGTAAGGAACCCCTTCTTCTAGCTACAAATCACACGTGAAATGGTGGCGGAGCACACTGTGTAATGGCGGTCTCAATTTATGGGTTCTTTTGTTCATGTTGATATTTTTGTTTCGGCGCCAATGTTGTGTATACTTTTTAAGTACTGTGTCCCATTCCTTTTCAACCAACCCTTATCAATATTAATTTTTGTTTTTTTCTTTCAGAAAATAAAGAAATTTTCAAAGACAAGCTCCAAATTTTATATTTGGCTTCAAATAAAATTTTAAAATCAATACTATTGTGTTGTGTTTCTTTTAAAGATCTCGAAAGGTTTGAAACCGAATATTCTGCTTTAGCATATCTGAAATGTTCCTTGATTCGTACTTTTAAGTTTTAATAAAAAGACTTGTTTTAGGAAATTTCCTTATTTTCTTGAAACATCCAAAGCTTAACATAGATAAGGGCTGATTAAGAAATTAAAAAATACACACGATATTGGCACCAAAACAAAAATATCAACATGGTCTAACAATCTTCTCTACGTGAACAAAAGAATATATAAATTAAACCCGCCGCGCCGTTCCAAAATGTGCTGCACCACCATTCGACATGTGAATATATGCAAGGAAGTACTTTTTCGCACTGCTTTACCCCAATGTGTTCGTTCCTGTTTATTTTTCCCGATGTTTTTCCTCTTGTGCTTATCATCCGCAAATAAGACTCTGTGGAAAAGCCAAAAGCTAGGAAGAACCAATGTCTGTATTTTCAGGAATCACAATTTCAAGTAAGTAAATGATAATAAGCAAAAATAATTCTGATAGCTTTCTTTTGTAATGTTACGGTGCGTATGGTACCATTTTATAAGTTACAGAAAATAATAAAGAATAGTCATGAAAAAAGTGCACAACCTCAATGATGTTTGATCATTCATTCAATAATACTTTTGATAACATCTTTATTTTGAAGTTTTAACGAATTACATATAGTAAACTAATAATTTGATTTACATTATCACTTTTGCCCTTTGATTTCGTGTTTCCGTGTGGAATGAATTTTTCACACAATTCTGCTGCTACTATACTGTTTAAAAGTGTTAGGATTATTTCTATTCCAAACCAAATTTTCTCATATCTCCGCAATGCCTCTTAAAGATGATAACGGCACAAAAGTAGTGAAACTGCAATAGATACAAAAAAGAAGAAAAGATAAAAGAAAAAGAAAGGCGTATAAGTGAAAAGGTAAATAAAATTATTAAGATACTGTGTCCTTCGCACAACAGTCCAAAATATTACAAACACTGCTAAAGTTCTTAATTATTTTAGGTACCATTGTATCATAGTTTGCTGTATCTTGTTGATTTTCACAAAAAGAATTTTTATGAAGTAACCATTTCAAAAATTGATTTACGATTTAAGTTCGAACTGGATTCTATTGAAATTGACATAAGAATTAAATTTTAAAATGAAAGTACTGTGAACTAAATACTCAGTATCACTCGATAAAAGTGTTTTAAGAACTTGTATTAATTGTGGTATGTTATAAAAACCAATATATATATATTAGTACAAATCATCAAATATTTATTTATTTATCTTTCAGATACATATTTGTTCTGCCGAAGAAAGATAAATTTGGAAGAACGGTAATTTTTGGAATAGGGCGTAAGTATCTCAATTCAATTTTAACTTTTTTCTCTTTTGCCTGATGTTATATCGAATTTGATAGTGATACTTTGTCAGTGTTAAAACAAGGAAAATAGTTTAATTAATACTGACATTACTATACACAATGCTCTTTTCTGTTTTTAGTAATTCAAAATTAACCAGGCTTTTGATTGATAAAATCATTACCAAACCTACTCAAACATCTTGCATAGTTATGCAGGTTATTTGGCTGAATTTTGCTACTGTCAATTTCAAACTGTGGATTTGTTGAACCATCTCTAGGACTCGTTTCTATCAATAAAATATTAATTAAAATAATGTATCACATTTGGAGCTTATAGTAGGAAAAGTAATATTGTCTTTAAAATAGAAATAAAATCAGAATTTGATGCCCAAACAGTACAAGTATATGTTGACAGCTGTTTAAAGATCTTGATATTTTATCATTACATTCTTTTTATATATTTGTATCATGTATTTGGTCTAGGAATTAATTCGTGCGGGTGGACAAGAGATGGCGCAACGAACGGAGCGTCCCACAGTTCCGTGTATCCACACATGTGTTGCAAACCCCTGTCATCGCGTATCGTTCGTAGTATAGGGCAGTGGATTAATACGTCAACAACACCAGTTTGTAGTTAAGTGAACATGGCGCAATTTGTGCCTGATAAAGTGTTTTTGCGGGGTGTCCTGCTGCATTACTTTAACATGCAGAAAAGTGCGACTGAAAGTCATCGTATTTTGGTGGAAGTGTATGGTGACCATGCTCTAGCTGAGCGAACGTGTCAGAAGTGGTTTGCACGGTTTAGAAGTGGTGATTTCGGCTTGGCAGACCAAGAGCGAGCTGGACAGCCAAAAAAAATCAAGACGAAGAATTGACAGCATTGCTCGAGCAGGATTCGTGTCAAACGCAGGAACAACTTGCAGCAGCATTAGGCGTTGATCAAACAACAGTCTCCAAACGCTTGAAAGCCATGGGAATGATTCAAAAGATGTCACATTGGGTTCCACATGAATTGAAAGACAGAGACGTTGAAAGACGAAAAACCATTTGCGAATTGCTGCTTCAACGACAGAGCAGAAAGGGGTTTCTGCATCGAATTATTACGGGTGATGAGAAGTGGATCCATTACGAGAACCCTAAACGAAAAAAGGCCTGGGTGAAACCAGGTGAACCAGGTCCATCACAACCAAAACGAGATATTCACTGTGCAAAGGTTATGCTGTGCATATGGTGGGATATGAAAGGTGTGGTGTACTATGAGCTGCTGCAACCGGGTGAAACTATGAATGGAGAACGTTATCGACGACAATTAATGCGTTTGAAGCAAGCTCTGGCCAGAACACGACCAGAATGGGAGAACAGACATGATAAACTTATTGTTTAACATGATAACGCTCGCCCACATGTCGCAAAACCGGTCAAAACCTATTTAGAAAATGTCGGATGGGAAGTTTTACCCCACCCGCCGTATTCACCAGACGTTGCTCCTTCGGACTACTACTTGTTCGATTGCATGAACAACGATTTGATTGGACAGCGGTTTACTTCTTCAGAAGATATCGAAACATGGGTCTCTGACTGGATCGCTTCCAAGGATGAGGACTTCTTTCGCCATGGAATCCGTACCTTGCCTGACAGATGGGGAAAAGTGGTGGCTAGCGATGGACAATATTTTTCTTAAGGTATTTATGTATTTTGTGTTTGTACTACAACTTCAATGTGTGCGTACCAACCGCACCAATTAATTCCTAGACCAAATAGTACAAACATATGTATAGTATGTATCATGTATTAGTACATAAAAAGATGAACAGTGAAGATTTCGAACTAAATAAAGATGCGCATACTTTTAATACGCGTAGAAGAGATGATTCTCACATTGATCAACACAGAAGCAAGATGTATCGAAAAGGTGTAACATATATAGGTAAGAAACTATAGAACACAATAAAAGTTGTAATAAAAAAAGAAGAAGAACTTCATTAAAATCAAGAAATTACTTAAAAGGAATGTCCTAAACAACTGTTTTTATGCTCTTCATGAAATTTTGTCTCTAGGAATATGCTTGCAAGTTGACAAATCGAGTGTTATAAATCCAGTAATGTGCAGAATAAAATAAGTTGAATTTAATTGAATTGAATGAGAAGTGTAAATAAGTACAAACACAGGCGTTTTTAACAAAAAATGTATGTTCTTTAAAAAGAAAAAAAGAAATTAAAAGAGAAAAAGAATGAAATGATATCTTTGAGTTTTACGTCCCACGCTTATGCCGGCTAGGCTAAAGGAAACAGTAATAATGAGGAATGAATTGGTGGAATAAAGACAGTGGGAAGAAACGGGAGAACTTCGAGGAAACCCACAGACATGGTGTTTGTCCACCACAAAGTTCACTTGACGCGAGCTTGAATCGAACCAGGAACCCCACGTACAAGAGGTGAACGCTCTATCACTGAGCCACCGAGGCCCCTAAAGTAAAAGAGACCAACAACTTCTCTTTTGAAAAGGTCTGTGTTCTTACTCACAAATGTGAATCTTGTTTCACCTACTAGCATGTTACTATATTGCATACTATGCATAGAATATTGTGTGTGACGTATTGCCAAGGCTTTAACATAATTTAGTAACTATAGAAAGTGTTCGTTTTGGGCAGATTTCATCTTTATTTAACTAAAGCTAAAATGAGCAGATAATGTGTCATAAAGGCAAAGAATATTGATGAAACTCTAACATAGATTCATAATAATGTTTCCTTTAAATAGTTTGTATTTTTATTTAAATTACCATGTATAGTTGCAAGAATATGGCTTCTTACATAGAGATGAGTGACCAGGATAATTTGAAACACATTGTAGCTAAATACTCGGCATCACCCGATGAAAGTGTTTTAAGGACTTGTATTAATTGTGGTATGTTTTTCAGAATTAGTCTGGTTTATACATATAAAATACATGGGGTTCTTGTAACGTTGCGACATCGTAACAGAGCCTTTCTCACAAGTAAAGTTTCTCTCCCAAGAATCGGGGATCCGGAAACTGCGCATATATTTAGATAGAGGAGGGCTACGAAGGAATATTGGTGAAATATGCCGGGCCGACAGCGAAAGGTTAAATCCAATATGGCCGCCCGAAGGTCATGCTAATCGACTTTTGCAAGCAACCTCTCATCCATTTCCCATTTGTAGATTGACTTAATGTTTTGCAGATTAATATATGTATGGACACTAAGCATCTATTGGTTTGAAATTTCGCGGACGTTGACGTATTGAACCCAATATGGCCGATCAAAATGTCAATGTGGCAACGACTCGTACTACAAAAACCAAAGAGCTCGTACTACAAAAACGAAATTTGGTGTAAAGGTCCATTACCATTAGTAGGTGAGGAAAATAATACAAATAGATCACAATTTCTACATCGTGTATCCAACATAGCCGTGAAATACGCATATAAAATATACACTGTAAGCAGTTCAGATGGTTTCGCATGAAGATCCCCTACAGTTCGCTGGAACAGATTTTGCAGGTAGAATGTCAGTAAGTTAAAAATGTTGCCAGTGTCTGTGTTATCTATTTGAAGTGTTACACCCAAACATATACTGTTCATTTGGGAAGGTCTAGAACACACTAGCCACAAACGTCCTAGAATACGCATCTTTTAAAGTTTGCAAACCATATCATATATAACAAAAATCGCCCTTACCAATTAAGATACGTATTCTAGGACGTTTGTAGCTAGTGTGTTCTAGACCTTCCCAAATGAACAGTATATGTTTGCGTGTAACACTTCATACAGATAACACAGGCACTGGCAACATTTTTAACTTACTGGCATTTCACCTGAAAAATCTGTTCTAGTGATATGTAGGTGATTTTCATGCGAAACCATCTGAACTGTTTACAGTGTATATTTTATATGCGTATTTCGCGGCTATATTGGAAACACGATGTAGAAATTGTGATCCATTTGTATTATTCTCCTCACCTATTAGTGGAAATGGACCTTTACACCAAATTTCGTTTTTGTAGTACGAGCTGTTTGGTTCAGGATTTTGTTCGGCCATATTGGTTTTAAGAGGGCGATATTTAGAACGTTTAATGGTTTTCGTACACGATTAGTGATACTGTACTTCCATAGTACAATTCGTTTTCCAGACACGAGTCGTTGACCCATTGACATTTTGATCGGCCATATTGGGTTCAATACGTCAACGTCCGCGAAATTTCAAACCAATAGATGTGTAGTGTTCATACATATATCAATCTGCAAAACATTAAGTCAATTTACAAATGGGAAATGGATGAGAGGTTGCTTGCAAAAGTCGATTAGCATGACCTTCGGGCGGCCATATTGGATTTATCCTTTGCTGTCGGCCCGGCATATTTCACCAATATTCTTTCGTGGCCCTCCTCTATCTAAATATATGTGCAGTTTCCGGATCTCCGACTCTTGGGAGAGAAACTTTACTTGTCAAGCTAGGGGAACGGAAGAATTTGCAGCTCAATTAACGTTATAAAGTTTCAATGTTTTTATTGTATCTGTAAGCCTTTACACAGAAGATGGACGCAAAGTGGGATATTGTACAAACCTCAAGAAAGTTTAGTTACATTTTTCTTTGTAATCGTAGAGAAATTGGACCCATATAGATACACAAACGTCGACATGGCCAAATGTCACATGATCACATATGAGACTCTTCTAGAAGAGGAGGAAAATCAGGTAATGGGCTTCACTCATATTGGAGATCTTGGAAATGGCAGTGCTGCACATCTTACTCTCTGGTCACCATCTGAATTCACTCATGCTATCAGGAAGGGAGAGGTAAGGGCATACAACTTATGAAAAAAACATGTAAAGAAGTATCTTTAAATTGTAGATATTTTTTGTTATAGTTCTCTACGATTGTAAGAAATAAAAGTTTTAATCTGTGTAGGCACAGAGATCTTCCTATTGGTAAGTTAATTAATTGATATATTGAAGTCTTTTATTAGTACCGAGACTATATGAAAGTAAACCTACAGCTTAACGTAGGGTCCTTTCCATATGTGCTATCATCGGATTTCTTTGGTGCATTTTATATTATTAAACTAGCGTTTGGATAGCTTGAGGGCTGCACTCCCAGACCTCCATGTTTGCTCGGCCTACCGCTTCGCATCAGCCTTGCATCAGGCGTGAATTTCCTGCATTTGATCTTAACATTTCCTGAATTTCTTCCAAATGGGGGCTTCACCCCCTGACCACCACGTTTACTCGACCTACAGCCTTGAACCTCTCAAACCCAAAATTTTACCACATTTCAAGTTTCTTTCCGTATTTCAACTATCTAAAAGATAAGACTTTGTATCCCAAGAAAATATCCATTTAAATAACATGGAAATTTCTTCATCCGCCTTTAGACAACTTAAAAACTAAAAATATTCACCTTTGGCAATTTTCCTGAAGGTAGTCCCGGAAGGCTACAATCATGCCAAGTTTCATCATTCTAATCGTAGCAGAAGTGCCTAAACATTTTGGGGTATAGAAGATGTTCCATACAAATAAATTAAGGAAGATTTTTGAGTTTCCCATAAAACCACTCTACAGTTGTAATTTTTTACTTTTGGTGATTCACTTAGGTAACGTTAACGAAAATGTACAAGCATACCAAATTAAAAGTTTTTTTTTATTATTCCAACTACCTAAAATATGGGATTATAGGCCGAAAAAAGCACATTTAAATAACATAGGAAAATTATTCATCCGCTCTTTAGACCCGCAAGAAATTAAAAATATTCACTTTTGGCATTTTTCTTGTGGGTTAGTTCCGGAAAGCTACAATCATGCGAAATTCCAACTTTCCACGTCATCCTGAAGTACATTTTATTTTATATCAGGTCAAGTAGTTTTATATATAGTTAGGGTATTAAAAATATTTTCTCATAACGTATTTATTTATTTAGCAATCAGCATCTAAATTATGGCACAAGTAGACATGAAAAATATACATTGAGAAAAATAAAATATACAATATAATACCATAATCAAGTTAACATAAAAACCACAAGATGATTGTTATAAATCAGTGTTTATATTTATCGTTACAAGGTATATTATCAAAGTTGTGGAGTGTTATGATAGTGTTCATTCTAGATTGTTAAACAGCAATAGTGCAGAAAAATGTTAGACTACAACTTTCTTAAAATTTCTTGGGTTGTTATACGCTTTATCTCTGATAACTTATCGCTAGATTTTAGTCTAACTTTACTAAAATATTATTTTACTTAGTAGTGGTATTATTGTTATAACAAATAGTGTAATTTTGTTTTTAGTTCGGTAGTGGTGAATATCCGAGTTGTTAATACATTTTTTAACAATACACTGGATAAATATTACATATTCGAGAGGTATAGGGATGGGGATGGAATAGGGATGGAATATTTCATTCACTCGCTGAATATTTCACTAGTTGAATAGAGGTGCCTATTGAGTTCTCGGATGTGATTTAATCAAGATCTATTTTTCCAATTCGTATGAGCATTCCGACCGAAAATAATATATGTATACGTTTATTTCTTGTTAGATTCAGTTAAGATTAACAATTAGTTAGTTTATCGGCATGGTAACTATTATATGAATTGATACCTAGCAACATAGTTTCTTCATTCTTCAATATTAGAAACCTGAATTGAGAAATTTTGATATGTTCATTATCAGTTTTGATCTCTCCCCCAGCAAGATCTGCTAAAAACTACAAATATGTTTCAATTATTAACAGCAAAATTCAATTATTAATCTTTTGAACATATCTGTCAATTTTGTGTAAAATATTCACATTTGAATATTATCTATGAAAAAGAGTTTAACTTCTTGTGAAACAAATAACCGTTTCCAGTTTGAATTCGTTACAAGGTATTGTTTCTTCCTGAAAGGAAGTTCTGAATAAATTTGTAAAATTTCATGAAATTTGATAAATTGAAGTGTATATGAGTCTGGAACTTTGATAAGTAAATTGAATCCGAATAGTGCTCGAATATTGAATCTAAAAGTTTGAGTACTCCTGATTCAAATTCTTGAGGTATCATACACCTTTAGTAACATTTACTATTTCTACCTTACATCACATTTCCATAGCTTTCAAAGCTATTAGATTTGAACAGTAGGTTACTTTAGGGATTCTAAATTATATGGACGAGCTAGTAACTTACCAAAAATCATCCGGAGCTAAGTGTGTTTTCTAAGTTGTGAAGTCATTATCCTGTTTTACCTGAAAGATTATTTGTATAGGATGATTTACGAAAATAATCATTGTTTTGGCAGATGAAATATTTATTATTTTGAGTAAAAAATAAATCAGATAAATATCTGTCTAATATCCTATCTTACCTTAATCTTAACTATATATAAAGCTACATGAGCTGACAAATTATGGAGCACTTCCTGTAAGGCTACAATGATGAAATTTAGCATGACTGTAGCTCTTCGGGACTAACCGACAGGAAAATTGTCAAATAGTTGAAATAGGAAAAGAAACGATAGAATTGTAGGCCCAAGAGGTTCGAGGCCGTAGACCGAGCAAAGGCACTGTGTGGGAGAGAAGCCCCCGGATGGGTAAATTCAGGAAATATGAAGAGCAAGTTCAGGAAATTCATTGTTGATGCAAAGACCGAAAGATAAGAAATGCGAGGCCGTAGGCCGAGCAAATTCGGGGGGTCTTTGGGTGGAGCCCCCAGCTAGCCAAAGGCCTAAATATGTATAAAACTACATGAAGTGACATAAAATACGGGTACTTCCGGTTGACGTGGAAAGTTGCAATTTAGCATAATTGTAGCTTTCTGGGCTAACTGACAGGAAAATCGTCAAAAGTGAATATTTTTAATTTTTAGGAGATCTAAAAGGGAGAATGAAGAAATTCAACATGTTATTTAAATGGACCTTTTTTTTTTTTACCTATAATCTCATGTTCTATTCGAATTGGAATAGAAACTTGAAATTCGGTATGGTTGTACGTTTTCGTCAGCGTTATCTAAGTAAGTCATCAAAAATAAAAATCACCAACTGTAGAGTGGTTTTATGGGGAACTGAAAAATCTTTCCCATGTTATTTCTATGGGACATCTTTTACACCCCAAAATGTTTAGGGATTTGCAGAAGGGTTAGAATGTTAAAAATTGGCATGATTGTAGCCTTCCGGGACTAACCCACAGGAAAATTGCCAAAAGTGAATATTTTCAATTTTTAAGTGGTCTAAAGGGGGGATGAAGAAATTCCCATGTTATTTAAATGGGCGTTTTTTTGGGATACAAAATCTTATCTTTTAGATGGTTGATATACGAAAAGAAACTTGAAATTCGGTAAAACTGTGGTTTTAAGAGGTGCGAGGTCAAACGCAGGACATTTCAAGAGCAAATGCGCGAAAATCACTCTTGATCTTGATACACTCTTGATAAGAGACGCGAGGCCGTAGACGGACCCCCCAGCCAGCCAAAAGCCACTTTAAATAATAAAAATGCATCAACAAGTTACAAAGAACTACTTACATTTTTTCATAATGTCTTTCATATATCTCCTAGTCATACTTTACCAATAAATAAAAAAATGTATTGGAAGAATTAAATTGAAACAAAAGTAACTTCTCTTTATATTTATTAAAAACTTAATTTATTATAAAACCTACAATAAAGATGTACCTCATATTTTTAATCTTCCTCTATGTTTTCTCATTCTTACGGTCAAATTAGACCTCCGTCAAACATAGATTCGAAAACAGAGATTAAATTAGCTAAGGAAATATTCAGACTGACATCTGGAATTATATTTTCTTTAGTTATTTTAGACATTCGAAGACCACAGGAAAGATAGGCAAACTGTTAGTGTTTCTTCCTTCTGAGCAAATTGAATTTTAAACGTTGAAACCACACTCAATGCAGTAACCAAAGATAATGATTGAAAATAACGTACGCACTATTTGTGTATATCGTTAGAATAGGAGATTATGTTTCTCAAGGCGTGCACATTATATCTATAACCCAATTTCGAACAAGAAGTGACATTTCACCATTTTCCCTGTGGTCTTCATTTGATTATTCACGAAGAAATTAAATATGGACAGAAAGCAGAGAATTCGTGTTATTATTAAGTTCAAAATCTTTTATAGCCGAGAATTCTGTCGAGAAATTTGAAGCTTAAAATATATGTATAAAACGAACTCACATTGTGCTGTATGGTTGCGAAACATGGTCGCTTAGTCTGGGGAAAGAACATAGACTGACAGTATTTGAGAATAAGATCCTGAGACGAATATTCGGACCCAGGAGAAACGGGAATGGGGAATCTCGGAAACTTCATAACGAGGAACTACATAATTTATAACGTTTACCAAAGATTGTTAGGGTCATCAAATTTAGGAGGCTCAGATGGATAGGTCATGTAGCCAGAATGGAAGAAAGTAGGAACGCTTTCAAAGTTTTAACTGGAATTCCAATCGGAAAGCAGCCATTAGGAACAGGCATAGATCGGGGGACAATATTAAGATAGATCTCGTAGAAATAGAAATACAAAGTAGAAACTGGATCCAGTTGGTTAAAAATAGAAGTCAATGAGAGCTTTTGTGAACGCGGCATTAAACACTCGGATTCCATAGGAAACAGAGTTAATTAGTTGGTCTTCATTCGATATTTTTTTCAGGCACTTCCAATATTTATATTTATATATATTTGTAATAGAAAAGAATAATTACTTAAATATTACGTTTTTATGATTACAGAGAGCTGTTCCTATGAGGCATAAATCACTGCACTTTCTCAACATTCCTGGACCATTGAAATACGCATACGACTGGGGAGTACGAAGATTCTCAGAGAAAATGAGGAGCAGGTTTGCTGTAAGTATTATAATAATACAAAATACTTATCACGCATTCCTATGAAACGTTGTTTATTTCCTCCGAAGCCAGGATTTGGGATTAAGTCAATAGAAATTACCTCGAACAAGGCCGTTTTGATGGCTGAAATCTAGTTGATCAATATATTCTGACTTTCAAAAACTACAATGGAACGGACATCTAATTAGCAGATTGCACTGAAGTATTTATATTTTATAGTTAATCCTGCTTTAGTAACTAATATTTATGCCGTTAAACTTTCAATGAGGTTTGAATGTTCGACATCTATTCAAGCTCATTATCCGTGCATAATTTCTACAAACCGAATATTCGGATATTATAATGTAAAGAAAAGGCACTTGTTGTGTTTATCTTTCTTCGAGATATATATACTTTGCTGAAATACTCAGGAGAGAGTTAAATCTTCAAAAATAAATAATAACTAAATAAATAAATAAATAAATAAGTGCTAATTTTACAGTAAACAGAGAATTTCTTGATTACCTTTTTCCAATGTATTTATAATATTTTGAGTTAGAAGTAACTGTAGTGCAGGCATATGAAAATCTAAACAATTGTAACGTTTATGATTATGTAGAGAAACATAAATATATGATATTGAATTTACAAAAAAAAAGAAAAAAGAAAAGAAAAAAATAAAAAAAGAAAAGAAAGAAAAAAGAAAAGAAAAAGATATTTTCTGATTTTTCGTTCTTATTTCTCAACTCTGACGATGAGCCATTGTGGCTCAGAAGCATAAGTACAGAGTGACTATAAAGTTCAACTTTCAAAATGCTGTAAGAAAAAAAAAAAAAAAGAAAGAACCACTGGTCAGAATGACTTCAAATTTGAACTGAATATACTTAAAGAAGAGGGAAACGGTATGGCATATGAAAAAGTTTCGAAGTGTACAAGTGACATTTTCAATCGAAATACGACGGCTTTGCCATGAGTTGCACATTAAACCAACTGTACTGGTCAATGTACATGATAGTTTCAGCTTTGTGAAGGAGAAAATTACTTCTAAGTCATTCAACAGTGGTGGCACTGTTAGTGGAAAGCCCATTCACTACGGCAAGGTCTTACCACATTGGATGAGAAAAATCGGTTTTTAATTATCCTTAATCCAAAAACTGCATAAAAAGCACACAATGTTTCGGTTTTTAATTGTCCTTGGGCCAAAAACTGCATATAAAGCACTAAATGATTCGGCTTTTGATTACCCTTAGGTCAAAATCTGTTACAGCGCCATCTGTTGATACATTTCGGAACTTTTTCTTATACCATATCGTTTCCCCCTTCTTTAAGTATATTTAGTTCAAAATTCAAGTCATTCTAGTCAGTGTTTTTTTTTTCTTTTTTTAAAAACATTTTGAAAGTGGGACTTTAATTATAATCACCCTGTATATCACATTTGATTATAGGATGTTTGTTTGTTGAACTTTAGAGTCCCTTTTTTTAAGCATCGAGGCTATATGAAACATGGACCAAAAGTTGAAGGTGCAATCCGAACTACCGTATTTCGTTCAAATACCAATGATTTTCCACCGGGAATGTCACATACATCAAAGATTCGCGCGCTAGCCACACATTCCTTTATAGCGCTAATGATGAAATCATATTTTTTAAAATAACATTTCTTCTCTTTTTAGTTGCACGATACAGTTGAAGATCTCTGGAAGGTAATAGACAGAAAAATTCTTCCAATGGAATACGGTGGAGAAGTTCCTATGAGAGATATGATTGGTAAGTTTTCAAATCACAGTTTCAAGATAGTTTTGTATTATTTTGTGATTAAGGAGATCCCTTAACACCGTCTGAAAATTGAATTGAATGAGAAATTAATGTTCTTCTTATAGAATTATTCCATGTACGACCAACAATAACACAAAACAGCGAAAGATTTGTTTGAAGCTTGTTACTAGAATGGAAGAAAGTAGGAAGGCTTTCAAAGTCTTGACTGGAAGACCAATCGAAAAACGACCATTAGGAAGACCTAGGCGCAGATGGGAGGACAATATTAAGATGGATCTCGCAGAAATAGGAATACAAAGTGGAAACTGGATCCAGTTGGCTAAGGATAGAAGTCAGTGGAGAGCTTTTGTGAACGCGGCAATGAACCTCCGGGTTCCAGAGGCTATAGAGTCCGCTAGTTAGTTAGTGAGAACAGATAAAAATAAGCTTTTTCTCTTCTGATTTCGGAGGGACAGTGGCTCATATCTGGTGCAAAGGGTTCCTGATTCGTCCCCGGTTACACGAGTTTCTGGTGGAAAACATCATGTCCGTGAGTTTTCTCGGGATTCTTCATTTTCCTCACACATTTTTATTCCACTATTTTTTTCATAATCATTCAGTTTCATTATCATGTGCTTCCTTTAGCCTAGCCAGTATCCTTCGTAGGGAAGCCAATTGAATTGGACACATCTTGCGAAGAAATTGTCTTCTTCATACCATCATAGAAGGAAAGCGAGGAATAGGAAGAAGAAGAACACAAGTAATCGATTATTTCAGAAACAGAAAATATTGGGAGTTAAAAGGGGAAGCTTGAGGATCGAAAAATGTGAAAGAAACATTTCCAGGCCTAAATCCAAATTGAAAAAAAAAAAAAAAAACTCTTTAGTTCCAGGACCTGCCGAAAGGCAGAATACTTAATAATAATAATAATAATGTTTCTTGCTCTAACATTATTAAAACAAAGATGGTTTTGAAGCAAATTAACGGTAAATCAGAAAGAAAGGAACAACAAATATAAAAAAGTCTTCGAAGTTTGTGGAAAATTTCCCTGTAGTACAGTACATTCAATTATTTCATGTGACAGTTTAGAAGAATCGTTGATGTTTACTTAAGTGAGAGCAGAAATTACTTCTCTGATAATTCACTGTAACTTTAATGTTCAATTCTGTAGGACCAGAAGGAAACGCACTCGGAGTGCAAAATTAGGAGTATGAGCCAATCCTGCTTATCACTATCATAATGAAACCACAACCTAAGAATGAAAAAAAAAAAAAAAAAAAACATCATTAATTTTATTTATGAAAATTAAATGTCAGTTTGGTTGGTAGAAACTAAACTAAAATTTTTGTATCATCTTAATTTTGGCAGAAAACAGGGCATGACTTTTAAAATCAGAAAGACAAAACTTGTAATCTTCTTTAAATTGTTGGAAGCAGATAATAAGCAGTTCTTAATATTTTCTATGTCGACAGAAAGGCACTTGCAAATAGTCAAAATTGCACCTGTGGCGATAAAACTAATTAACATTTCAGTGAAAATCATGATAACAAATACGAAACTATTGAATGCTAGCATTGTTACTAAAAAGACTACATATCCACTATACTACCTTTCTTGTGCCAATTCCTTTGTGAGCCATTTCTTTCATTAATAAAATATTATCATTTTGACAACAAGAGATTGTATTAACAATTCTTTAAAATCACTTATATGCATTAACATAATTCTTACCCCATAAATGTTAACATTTCAATATCTTAATTCATTAAATTCAACTAAATGTAATTTTTTGGTTCTTTAACGATACGTGACACTATCTTGCTCAATAGAGTTTAAACTTTCCTTGTTTACTTTGATCAGGAAGTATTGGGAATGTATCATATATGATCGGGTATGTATCGTATAGGACAGTTTTTCGACCTTAAATCCTCAAGATTATGATTGATCATAACCATTTCGTTTTAAAACCATCTATGTCACAATCACACCACTGTGGAAGACACGCTTAATGTAGCTGAAACAGTCTGTGACTAATTTCTTCAAGAATAAACTGATTTTTTTTTGTTCAATCTGCCCATACAAAGTGCATATGACAGTTTTTTCTGACACCATTTCTCAACGATATGACCCTTTGTAGCCATCTTGCTCTAAGACAATCTATAATAATCTACATCCAAATACAAAGTTTGGTTATTCTACCTCAATACCCTTGGAAAAATCAATGCTAATTTACCAAAATCACTTATGCTGCAATTCCTCAGGGATTAATATCGATCACAAATATTTCACTACAGAACTATGTGCACCATCACCAATGCCAAGATACGAACTTTGGTTAAAGTAGCTTGAACTGTTTTGAAATAATTTCATCAGGAACGAAGAACTGCAAATGATAAATATATGGATAAGTTTTCTAGATACTATTCCTCAAGAATATGACCGATCGAAACTACCTTTGAACCATCTACAGTATGATCACTATCAATATAGAAGGTTTGGTTATTCCACTTGAAACAGTTCCGTAGTAATGAATGCTAAGATAGAGAAGAGTACTTGGTCAGTTTTTCTCAAGCGTATGATAGATCAAAACTACAGGTAATATATTGTTCAAAAGCTAATCAATGTAACTTGAATCGCCTCCGAGGAAAATGGTTTTAAAGAAACACATATATGGACGCATAAGGTCTTCGTTTGCTCAACTCAAACCTTGGCATGTTTTTCTCTTTTAATCTATCTTTCCTTTGGTCGTCTACCAGAAAACAAGTAGTTTCAGTTCATACCATTACACAGCATCTTTTTTTCTTTTTTCTTTTGTTTTGTTAAAAATTGTGTAGTCATAATGTTCGAAAAAGTATAATGGACACTCCGTATCATTGTTATTATAATTAAAGTTGATATGTTATTAAATTTACTGTTCTTTTTGCAGATGAGTGGAAGATGAAAATTCGTGCGTCGAAACCAACTCTGCTAGCTTTGGACGAAATGTCATTGTCACCACACTATTACACAAAACACAATGTTTACACAAAGGGAAAAAATGTTGGAATTGGTGGAATTCCCGGAAGCTTCCGCCGATTAGAAGTAGATTAACATCTCACACAAAAATTGCAGTGTTTATATTTTATTACTATGTAATTATTTATACGAACATTCCAATATACTTTAGTTCAAAATATTCTGTTAACTTAATGTTATTTCACTTTTTTATTTTTGACATATTTCGACCTAATTTTGGTGTGTTTTTTTTTCTTTTCGTGTCTTACTTGAATAACAAACATATCATTGAACATGTTTGTTTGTGACCATATATATACAGAGTGGGCACAAAGTCGTTTTTCCCAATATGCGAAGAGAACTTGTTTTGAGGAAAGCGACTTTGTGCCCATCTGCACATGTATAAATGGACCATGTGTATCATCATTTGCATCTTGATATATATCAAGAAGAATGAATAAAAAAAGACACAATTAATTTTGACTGAATGATATATATCCGCGATCCATTTATACTCCCTGAGAATCATACAAGACAATTTGTGAAACAATATTGCACAAAATTCAAGCACGAATTTGTGAGGATGTAATGCAAACGCAATTTTATCATTTAGTAAAATGTTTAGTAAAATTTAGATGATATATTGGACTATAGGTTAAATGTTTCATAACAAAATTATTTTCTACAATTCTGTTATTCTGTTATTATTTCATAACGCAGCTCTATGCTTTGTCATTCCATAATAATATAGTTGAAAAATACTTAGTCTTTAAGTTTACAATAATAAACTACAATATGTCAAATTATGTATACTGTTGTGTCTTTATCATGTATAACATAATAGTTTAAAGTTACTATGACCAACCTTTCCTTTAATTTAACGATCACATTTGTACAATTATTGTATCTTGAGAAATAGATTAACATATTATTTTTTCTATGCATTAACAAACAGAAGGTATAATAAAGGAAAGGCAAGTTAGGAATTAAATCAACGTATTTTACAAATACTTTTGCTACAATACTTTTTTTCTGCACCCACCCACCTTAATCTAAGACTATTATATGAGTAAACATAAAATCAAGTAAGACACGGTTGAAAACTTTTGCAAATACGCTTAAAAATAATGTCGAAATGTACAATTATGTTACACATCATAATTCATGATGCAGACAGGTGTTTATTTATTGATTTTATCTCCGATTAATACAAGTTTCTTTGTATTCTATTATTTTTATCATAAGGTTGATACCTGTACCTTAATGGCGGGTAAAATATCGATGCCCTCTGAAGACCTTTTGATTCCATAACATAAGAGTGCTATCAACTTTTCTTACTATTGTACCATTGCAGGAATTCATATTTTCTTTGTATTGGTTAAGGATTTTACTCTTTCGGTTTGATTATATTATTTGTAAATAATATAATTTTGCTTGCTTCATATTTTCATTTTTACAAATGTTAAATGTAAACAAGTAGCATAGTTGTCCATTGTTTTGTTTCACGTTTTGATTATAATTTGAATAACCGTCTGTTTCACTAATGATCATTATATTTAACAAATCGTTCAATATCATTTAACACCGTTAGGAAGTTATTCTTTTCTTAAAATCTGTAAACAGCAACCATTACGTGTAGCTGAATAAGTATGGGTTTCACCAAGGATCGTTGATTTTAAGATGTAGTTAAGTGCTATCTAACGTTTCGTTAAGATGAATGATCATTTCATTAAAATACCTTAATCACCTCATCATATTTGGCTCTATGGAACTTTCACATTTTAATGTTAAACTATCGTTGGTGAAACCGGAGACAAATCTGTTCATTTTAGTGGATCGTTAGTTGAGCACTTGTTAAACAAATTGCGATACAGGCGGTCATCTAAATGCAATACACAGTGATTCAAAGTGTTCAATTGAAATTTCAGGAGATTACGCTTGTGAGAAAATGGAAAAGTAAGGTTCAAATATAAAGAGTTTGAAAATGTTTTGTTTATGGAATAGAATTATAGCAAAATGTTATCTGTAACAATTTAAAAAGGTGATAATTTCGACAAAATTGTTTAACAACTAGTTATATTGTAACTGAAATCGTGATCATATAATCTACTGGTTTGATTTACTGAATGAAAATAAAAGACTTGTTTTCAGTAAGCTATCTTTAGTATAAAGAGCAACATACAGTTTGAGAGTAACACGATATATTTAAATTACTTTAAAAATGAAGTGAAATCTTTCAGTTTTAGGTCCACAGCTATGCCAGGTACGCTAAAGCAGACGGTGATAATGAGAAATAAATCAAATGATGGAGTGAGAAAACTGGGAGGAAACGGGAGAACCCCGAGACAACCTATGCATACAGTATTTGTTCACCACAAGGTTTAGTTGGCGCGAGCTAGGATCAAGCCACGGACCCAACATACTAGAGGTGAGCGCTTTACCGCTAAGCCACCGGAGCCCCCGACTTGGACAGTGCTGAGGGTCAAATACATATATTAAGATTACTAATTTTTTACGGTGGCTCAGTGGTAGAGCGTTCACCTCTTGTGCATGGGGTCTCTGGTTTGGTCCCAGTTGCGCCACGTGAACTTTGTGGTGGGCAAACACCGTGTGCGTGGGTTTCCTCGGGATTCTCCCGTTTCCTCCCACTTTCTTCATCCCACCATTTCATTCATTTCTCTTGATCACCATCTCCTTTACCCTAGCCGGCATAACCGTGGGCTGTAAAACTTAAAGATTTTATTTTCATTTGAGTTTTACTAATTTTATAATAAATTTGTCATAAAATAATAGGAATTGTAATATATATAACTAAATATCCTAATTTATGGATACAATTGAAGATTAAGAATAGATCCCTTTAAAATTGTGTTTTATAACTTACCTAGATATTTGCTTATTCACTGAGAACTGAGAATGAATATCAAAATATTGAACGGAATGTCTTCACAGTTTGGCAATAACTATTATTATATGCAAAAATTATTTATCAAACACTTTGACAAATTGATCCTATTGACAAGATACCCCACTCCATATATTTCAAAATTGTTACTAATTTTTGTCGTAAATATTGTTTTAAAGATCTAGTTTTGAACCGAAATATTTTTCAACCTTCCAGAACTTGTTTTCTTTCATTGGTAGTCAGAAATGATCTCCCGAAGTTGTAAAGAAATATTTAAACTCACCTTGCGGTTATGGTTATGTGCAGAGCAAGTGTTTTGCACATTTTATATTTTCTGTTCAAACACTAGAATAGAAGTGTTATCATGTCTCTCTAACTGTACATTTCTAGTGTAATTAATATGTTAATGTGAATGTCTTGTCAGAAAATTATCTTGAAACGTATTGTGTATGTTTGAAGAGAGTGGATGTGATATTAGTAATTATTTAATTGTAATGAGCAAACACTTACCAGGAATAAGACTCACAAGACCGTATAATGTTAATGTAAACGGTTGTGTTAGATTTAGTTTGACTATATCTTGTAAAAAAAATATTTTAAAATTTTTAATAAAAATTGATTTAAAATTGTAGTTTTATTATTTATTCAGCCTTACTACTTGCTAGAATTATATAAAATAAGTACTGTACACAGGAACGACTCATAAAATTTTGTGATGTCTAGGATGTAGAAAGTTTCTATCTGTTTTCCCAATAGGCATTACACCATTAATTAAGTTTGAACGACTTTGAAACAAATTGTTCCAAATGCTTTGAAGCTTTATTTATACTATACTAGCGTCAGTTACCCGCTTCACTGGGTTAAAATTAAAAAAAAAAAATAATAATATGTTTCGTTAGTCAGTCATTTTTCACTATTACTGAAGCGCTGTCGGATAGGCGATGTTTTTTGCCTTACATTCTTCAAACAGAACATACAAATTTTCAGGATATCCAACTTGAGACATTGCCACATAAAGTTGACCGTGTGAGAAGCAAGGGGTTCTCTTCCCCTTCCCCCAAGTTGCGGGGCTGAATTTGGATTTGAACTTGATCGGAAGTGTCACTGTTCATTTCAGTGATCCCGAAAACTATGGATTCGACCCTAATATCGGTCATTTTCGATCATTTATATATCATTTATATATATATCATATATATATATATATAATAAAACGATATATATCATATAGATGGAATATATATCATATGAATGGAAAACTTTATATATATATATATATATAAATAATCGAAAATGACCGATATTAGGGTCGAATCCATAGTTTTCGGGATCACTGAAATGAACAGTGACACTTCCGATCAAGTTCAAATCCAAATTCAGCCCCGCAACTTGGGGGAAGGGGAAGAGAACCCCTTGCTTCTCACACGGTCAACTTTATGTGGCAATGTCTCAAGTTGGACATCCCGAAAATTTGTATGTTCTGTTTGAAGAATGCAAGACAAAAAAACATCGCCTATCAGATAGCGCTTCAGTCTGTTCCCCTTCTCTAACGTGCACCATCAAAGTGAAATGATAAAAGTCATCCCAGGACCAAACCTCATCTATGTTGAAAATTTGATCGAGATTGTCGAGTGGTTCAAGAGTTATTAAGTCACAAACAAAATGATTTTAATATATATATATATATATACATATATTACTTACCGTAACATAATGAAAATATACATAATTAAAGAAAGTAACAGTACATTTGATCACATCTTCCAAAATCTTCTCTCAGACTCTTTCATGTTCACAGAAAAAGGTTGGGAAGATACAAACATCGTCATTCTGTACGCGAATTGCCGATGACTGTTCAAGAAAACTTACTAGCAAACTACCATGAGGTTTCTGTAACTTCGCAAACAATAATAAGTCTGAAATAAAGTTTATTAACCAACTTTATTGAACATTTTGTTAATTGAAAACTGACAAGCTCTTGTTTACTTACAATAAGACTCTTTTTCATAAAACTTTATGGAACATTTTGTTAATTGAAAACTAACAAACTCTTGTTTACTTACAATAAGACTCTTTTTCATAAAACTTTATTGAATATTTTGTTAATTGAAAACTAACAAACTCTTGTTTACTTACAATAAGACTCTTTTTCATAAAACTTTATTGAACATTTTGTTAATTGAAAACTAACAAACACTTGTTTACTTACAGTAAGACTCTTTTTATAAAACTTTATTGAACATTTTATTAATTGAAAACTAACAAACTCTTGTTTACTTATATTGGGGCTCTTTTTCATAAATTAAAAAATGGGAACACTATGAATGCATTAAACATACTGATGCAATTACGGCGGACTAGTAGAGAATTCGCCTTCGGAGCCTAGATTTCCTTAAGGAACTTTAACCAGCTTTTAATTCACATTTTTTTCACTTTTGACTTTTTTCCTTAGTTACTATGAGTTTTTTTTTTCATTCCAGATAATCTGACAGAAGATCAAAACAAATTTTCTTCTCATCATGCTGACGCACACAATCTGATAAACCTGAATTTTAGTGTTTTGCTTTTTAGCACCAATCTCCGCACCCGGCGAAATAAAATGTGTTCAATTCACTACAACTTTCATAATAGCCCTATATATTTTTTATCTGAATCAGTGAGGTAACACACTTCTTAGTATAATAGTAAATTAAAATGAACAGTTAGTGTTTTTTTTTTTTTTTTTTTTTTTTTTTTTTTTTTTTTTTTTGGTCGTTGGGGTTGAGCAATGATGTTGGAATTGCAAGCGATTACAGATTTGGGAATTGAATGGACACACAAATTTCAAATTAATTTGCAATTTAAAATGGAATTGAAGTCCAAATACAATATGTACGGGAAAGCTACTAGAGTGCTATCAGCGGAACTTAAAATGATAAGAAAAACAACATGTATTTCGTCCAGTCCTGTTATTAACAAATGATCTTACATTTAAAAAAAAAACACTAAAATTTCAGCAAGATTGATTTTATTTATAGCTCTTCCGACTATTAAATGAAAGAATAATAGAAATTTACTTTATAATGAATGGGTTCTTAATTGTAGAAAACTAACTTAAAAATACGACTAAAATTATATCTTTAGTACATAATAATAATAATAATCAATACTTCTTGTAAAAAGAAAAATTAAAAATGGTAATTGTTGGAAGCGAGTTTTGACATTGGCTAAAAGGTATAGCAATATCTTCTCAACATCAGGTTCAAGCAAATTGGGGTAAACGTTTGGATTCTGCACGATACTATATTTTGAAAAGCTTTTCTTCTTGTCAAGATTAGCGACCAATTTTCTCCTTTTCCAATGACAAAGAAATGGAGATAAAGGGAGTTTGTTTCGGTTGCTTATCAGCTTCTCTAGAATGAATACTATCTTTCATGAAGGACGAATTCGTGACCAGATACGGTAAAACTATTTTTTTTCTGTTTCTACCATTAAAAATATTTGGTATTGGCGTACTTGCACTTCGTAGTACAAAAATACACTCATAGAAAAAAAGCACGGAATCCTCTACTAAAGTATTAAACTGAGGCAATAGAAAAATGTCTATTTCATTAAAGATAATATAAGTAAACAAGATACATTTTGACAGAAAATTGCATTTATTATAAGCTGCTAGAAAAATATATATGGAGTAAAAGCAATGGTGAAGCGAAGCAAATGTTAAGCATTCTAAAGAATGTTGTATTACATTTCTTTTTCTTTTCTTTTCTTTTTTTTTTTTTTTTTTTTTTTTTTTTTTTTTTTTTTTTTTTTTTTGGTAATTGTTTAAGTTTTCCTGATGCAATCTTTCCAATGCGAGGTAGTGTGTGCTGGGTACCTACGAAAGTATAAAAGAAAATATCATCACTCGAAAACAAACAATACATAAATTACACATCATACAATGTAAAAATGTTTCGTGACTCATCAGTTTTTGTTACCACAGCATATTAGAGAAAACTGAATCAAATTAATGAAGAAGACTACGCTACATGTGCTTTCATAGGTTGTATTACAACAACTTATGAGTACTATCACACACAAAACTTAAAATACAATTTTTGATAGCGTTGACAAAATATAGTGTCCAGATAAGACAAGATGGTAGATGTTTGGACAAACTGTCAGGTGTCAGCAATCTATTTCCCTTTGTATTGACTTATTTACCTATTGGTTTTTGACATTTTTGTCTATCAAAATCCAACCCTTTTCTCCATAAGAGAATTATAACCCCCTACAGAACTGTGTCAGTTTGCACGAAGATTTAGACAGAGTAAATGAATGGTGAAAGTGTAATTTGTTAAACATAAATACAGATAAATGCAAAACCATGTCCTTTACCAAGAAAGGGAATGTTGTTAAATTTCAATATAAATGAAATGAAATCTTTGAGTTTTACGTCCCACGGTTATGCCGGTTAGGCTAAAGGAGACGGTGATAATGAGAGATGAATGAAATGGTGGAATGAAGAAAGTGGGAGGAAACGGGAGTACCCCGAGAAAACCCACGAGCACGGTGTTTGTCCACCACAAAGTTCACTTGGCGGGGGCTGGGATCGAACCCGGGACCCCAAGCACCAGAGGTGAACGCTCTACCACTGAGCCACCGCGCCCCCAATTTCAATATAAGATAGATGGTAAACAATTAAAGGGGGAACAAACTGTGAAAGATCTGGGTGTAATAGCAAATAGTATGCAAACTATCGTTTGAGCATCATATAAATCAAATTGTAAATGACGCAAACAGGAATCTTGGATTCATTTTGAAAATGGGAAGGAATTAAATAAGTCGGGTGCTTTATTGAAAATATATTTTTCATTTGTTACATCAAAATTAGAATATGCGTCTATTATATGGAACCCCCACCCGAAGAAAGACTCTATTAGGATAGAAAGAGTTCAAAATAAAATCGTGCAGTTTCTGGTGTACAAGAGAACAGGCATTTTCCCCAGATATGATAATAGTACTTCGCTTAATGAAAATTTTAACACAATATCTGTCAATCACAGAAGAGTGTTAAATGACATGATATTCTTGTACAAAATGTGAAATAACAAATTAAATAGTAAGGATTTGGTCTCTGCCTTTCATCTCAGGGTACCCATTAGTAACATACATGTGAGCAATGGAAGTTTCTTTCATTGCAAGAAATCTCGAGCAAATGCAATAAAACAGTCATTAACGTGGAGGATAGGTGCAGGGTACAACAAATTGAGTAAATGTAAAAATGTTCTTTATATACACGGTATGAGTCAGGGTAGATTTCGCAAATATATCACAGCTTTTCTATGTAACTCTGATATGAACATTGTAATTGGGTAGAATTACCTGTTGTGTTCTTCTTAAATAAATAAATGCTGTGATAAACAAGATACATTGCAAGGTTCTGTTCACATTTGATCTAACAAACCGGTATGGGATCACTTTTCTTTCGATATATAAATCCTCAAATTGGTCTGACTCTTGGCAATAGCACGGTACACACCTGAGATTTTGTACACTGGCCATTTTATTAAGTACATCTTAAAGGTCAAACAGAAGAAGAAATATATACACACACACTTGATCTCTGTGAAACACAACTGAAAGAGAAAGCGAAAAGGATACAAGATGGAAGGAACGTTATATTGAAGTGGAAACAATGATACTGGCATGAATTGAATAAAAATGATAGTTGATAAGAACTTAGAAGAATGCGTCTACAAAATTAAACATATTTCGGAGTGAACTATGTCAATCCTAGGAAAGATAGGAAAAAATCTTTTAAGTAAACACTCCACAAACTGGTTACAGTCCAAAAAATAGTTTTTGGGAAATAGAAGCGGAAAAGTACTAGAAGACATGAGTGATCAAGTTCGAAACGTCAGACGAGGATGTAGAAAAGTAATTGGACGTTTCGGTTTCGGAGACCGAAATTAAGAAGGGAATAGAGTATTAGATTTCTATCAAAGAAATGGACTAAGAATCAAAAGCTTATGTATTAAGAAAAAGCAACACAATAACAATACAGCTGGAACATGAATTAGGAATAAACAAGATAATTATCCTGGAAATATGCACATAAGTATTCATGATTGTATAAAATGAAATTGAATGAAATATTTTAGTTTAACGTCCCACGATTATGCCCGTTAGGTTCAGGGAGATGGATGATTAAGGCAAGTGAATGATTATGGAAGAATTGGTGGAATGGGAATGTAGGTGGAAACGGGATTACCGCGAAGAAACCTATGGGCACGATGTTGGCTACTATGAACTTACTTGCCCGTAGATCGAATCAGGGACTTCATGGACCAGAGGAAAGAGTTCTACCACTGATGCACCATGCCCCCCTGCATTCATGATTATGAAAGTGATTCTTAACATAGAACTGTATAGCTACCACATATAATGTCGAGAAACAAAGAAATTTTTTAAAAATATATGACATCGTAAAGTAAAAGTATAGAGACTCTAGGACCAAGCAACATGAAACAAGTTAATTGAAAGACAAGTTCTTAAAGGTAAAAATAGGTAAAATTAGCATAACAGTAAATGTACAGTGTATATGACGAAACAATGGTAAAAGCAGCGCAAGAACATAAAGGACAAGGAAAAAGAAGAGAACGAACTAGGTGGTGGACTGACTCAGTATAGCAATCAGTAGGAAAGAGCAAGCCTCGGAGAATTGGTTTTAGAAAGAAATATGCGACTATTGAAAACAAGTCAAAAGCAGCATTTAGAATTTAGTTCAAATCTTACAAGGATATTAGAAGAAAAATGAAAATATTGTATGCAGTAATAAGAAAGGAATTGGGGAAGTATTGTATTAAATTGCCCGACAAAAAAAATCACATCAAAATGGGAACATACAGATATTATCCTCGAAAGAGAAAAGGCAGAACAAAAGATAAATGCAAGCAAGGCACTGGGAACAGACAAAACTGCGGTAGAAATTATGCGAGCGGCAATCCATATAGTGACTGTATAAGGTGATGAACTGTATCTGGGAGACACAAATATATCAATAGATTAACGAAGAGAAAGAATCGTACTAAGCTTCAAGAAATAAAGGAAAATGTACCAACTAGTATAGAGTAACGTTAATAAGCTAATATGTAGGATTTATTTCACAACAAAAACACAAGCAGAACATGAGCAAAAAGCAACGAGGTTTCAAGATATCTTTAACTCTTTAATTGGTTGTGACATAGTACTACGTCAAGGCATATGTGCAGTGGAAACGGTTACGACGTAATACTACGCCTTGACTAGAAAGTCACAAATGTTCAGTTCCAATGACGAAGGTCTCTTTTGAAAACTTTTCTTCTTACATTTAAATCGGAAACAAATCAATAGATGACTGTCAATGCCCATAATGTGCAAACGACATTGAGTTTTGGAATACCAAATGGTACATTGTTGCCCGTAAGAAGAACTTTGCTGATGCTGTAATAAAAGAAACAGAAACTGCATTTCAAAACAGTAGCGAACATCTTGGTGAGGCGCAGACGTCTTTCTAACGTTTTTTCTTTTTTTTTTTTTTTACTGTTGTGTGCTATTGTTGTTTGTGTGAAATATACATAATTGTTTCATAGTTCTACGGTTCTTGTGGTTACGACGTACTAATACGTCTGCCACCTGAGAGTAGACATTTCCCGAAAACTGTGCCAGTTAAAGGGTTAAGGAAAATCAAGATATTTATACTGAACCAACTGGCTGAAAGAGCAAGAAATATGGCAGTAATAAATTTAGAGAACCCATACCTGGATCACATATAGACTAGAGTGGAAGAAGAAACGATATGGTGGATCAAATAACGATGAATATAAAGACCTGACATGGTATCAGTGGTGAATCCAGGGGAAGGCGATCGGGGCGATGCCCCCCCCCCTCAGAAGAGGAAACTTTCTTATTTTATACATATAAATAAAACCCATCCCAGAGTTTGAAGCTGTTAAAAGTATCTCTAAGTAGCAATATGACAACCCCCCTCCCAGAAGTTTGGTCCTGGATCCGCCCCTGCATGGTATCAAACAAGGAACTGGCCTCTTTCCTATAGCATTCAACGTCCTTATGCAGGGCATAGTTAGCAGAGTAAAAGAACGGGAAGATGGATACATATTTATTCACAGATGAAAGGATGTGAGTGAACCCAAAGAATTGCAAAGACAAGTGGATCTTTCGGGCAAATGTGAGGGAAAATATAGCCAGCGTTACCAAAGAAAAAAACTGAAGTTTTGATGATTTTAAAAAACTAAACAACTATAGGGCAAACAATAATCACATACATCTTCCACCCCACACAGATACACACCTATACATACAGACAAACAGAAAGACATAAGAAAAATCGTTGGGGAAAAGCATCTTTCAAATACCTCTGTTTAGAAATGAAGGTATGGCCAACTGAATTTTAAAAAAAAATCTAGGATACTAAATCTTGTTCAACGCTTCATTCTAGGCGAAATAGTCTAAATGAACCAACTATATTAATACTGAGCAAAAATGGAATGAGTCCTATTTCCAAAAATATGTTGGGTTGTCAGAAAAGTCATGTATTTTTTCTAAGTTTTTCAAAAATCAATCAATCATGCATTGCTCCTTTTTTTTCGATAATCTTTTGGAAACTTTCACTGAGCTTCATAATCCCTAGCTTATAGAAGTACCGGTCTTTAGCAACCAGGCCCACTTTTATAAATGGACACACTGGACAAGTGCTCATGGACACAAAGAGACTAGGAGAGCAACGTCTGTGCAAAGAAAAGAATAGAAAAAAGACCTAACGTAGAAAAGAACTGTTAGAAGTAACTAAAGTTAAATAAATATAAGAGAGGTAGAATGAATTATATTTGTCTCTGTACTATTCATAGTAATGAAATCTTATTAGGAGCGAAAGTGACGATGTTAGATCTTAGTCTGAGTGCAGGCAGCTTAGCAGTACAACTGATGAGTGTCGTACAAGGATACGCGATCGATTCGCCCTTCTTTCCCTCCCATTTTTCCCACCACCTCCTACTGCTTTCATGTAACAGAGATCTCTGATGTTGAATATATTCTCCTATGTATACACTCTAGTCACATTAGGTGAACAATTAGTATTATTATTATTTTAACCCACAAACGCCCCTTGTGCCACCAGTGACCCACTTTATTTTTCACTACGTTACATGGGCTATATCATTAATTTAGCCAAAAGCCCGTTGTTCCACTTCAGGCACACTACCCGTTCTCTTGTTGTACGAATTTCGTTCAGTTTTCTTCTCAGGTTTTCGATGTAACACGGTATTGTTCAATGCAGTTGCTAACGAATAAAACTGGTGTTGAGCGTTTGTGGGTTAAGGTTACTGATTTTCATTCCAGGAAATACCGAAATCCATAGATGGTAAATAATGAAAAGTCTCTCCGAAGGAGTATTAAGGAAGATATCCCTCCCGAACCAAAATTGCCATGTCATTGCCCTTATTTACTATTGTTATTGTAAGAGTTAAAAGTCATAGTGGGAGAGAGCTGCTGATTGCTGTGTGCCCAAGATGCTGCTGATGTCAAACATGCCTGTTAGTGCCTTATCTGAATTGAATGTTATACCACTCAAGTTGAGTTTTCAAGAGAGGGAAACCAGTAGAAGTTTGACAGGGCAAGATCAGGTCAGTACGGTAGGTGTATTAACACATCCTTTCCAAGCTACAATTAAGGCCTATTCCGGAAGAACGGCACATAGGCCGTTTTCTTGAATGAAGGGAAAGAGCCTTAAAGATTTTATCAGAGTATATAACAATAACATAAGCTTGCAAATACCTATTATAGGTTTTTAAATATAAAACATCTATTTCACTAGTAAACAGCTTGTATTAAATGAAAAATATATACTATTTTATATATTTATAAACATATTTGTATAAAATGTTATGTGCCCTTTTTACGAAAATCCTTGTTGGTTGAGGAAATAGCACACTATTAATGCATCACAATAATGTCTTTACTGTAACAAAAAAGAAATATAAACCATTACACATGATAATAAATGCGTTATGGATTTAATCCTGTTCGTACTCATTCAATATGAATTCAATCCAGTCCCTGTCTTCAGCTGACAAGAACTTCATTAAGGACCAAACATCTTTCTGTTTTTGTTCGCTCACTCCAACAAAAGGGACAGGCTTAGGGTCAATATGTCTCAATTTCGGACATACCACAGTAGCCATTCCACCATCCTTAACACAATACATCTATGTATAGAGCTGTGGTTTCTTTTGTGCTTTCCGACTTACTCGTGAACGAAGCGAGGAACGAATCTTGAAGAGACAAGGAATCATACGAATTGTACTGAGTATGAAGGAAAAAATTTCCATAGCATTTGTTTTTACAAACCGAGTAACTAAGAACATTCTAGAAGGTACTTCATTCTTGCTCGAGTTGAAGTATTTTTCACCACGAACCCTTTTTCATTTGATTCTTCACGTTTCAAATTCGTTTACTATGCCTCTTCTTATACACAGGTATACTTTCAGTATCCTTTTTAAACTACTGCCACGCTTGTAGGTTAATAATATTGCAATGACGACACCAATAACCGCTGCTAGAGTCTGAATGTCAGCTGTGAGCCAAAACACTAGTGCAAAGGATTACAAAAACAATATTGCCACGCTGTCAAAAATAAAGATATCAAGATTAAATTTTCACAGCGTCTACAGCATAACATGGCGGTTCGTTTTAAATCCGGGAAAAGGGCACATAGGCCTATGTGCCCTTCTTCCGGAATAGGTCTCAATTATTTTTTAACAGGTGATAGAACTTGGGTGTAGTTTCATGTTATGATAGAACAACTCCTTTCGGTTTAATGAGCTCTGGACATTTCTGGATGATTTATTCGTTCAAAATGTCCAATTACCGACAGTAATCATTTTAAACAACAATTTTAGGAATGATCCCAAATAATGGATCAAAAGGTTGCGATCTTGGCCAATAATTAGCTTTTGGATCATGGGCCACAAAACTTTTGAACGCCTGTTTTTTTTTTTTTTTTTTTCGGAATAAGCACATCATACTGAGTTAAGTGATAGTTTGGGTCTGGCTACACTATATGTAGTTCTGCAGATATAAGGTTTACAAGAAAATTTTTGATTGAAATACATTGGATCTTTTGATTCAAAAAATGATTGTTTGGTTCTTTGATACGGGCTATGGAAACAACCTTTCAAATCTCATAACAATCAGAGCTTAACGTTCCTGCAGCCAATGTCTCTTGTCTATGTAGTTTGAGGCGAAACATCATGTCGGGACAAAGATCAATTATGCACGGCTTTGTTGTAAAGAATGTACTTGTCATCACCAGTTATTAGTCGTTTCAAAGAAAGGATGGTTTTCCTCACTTTTAATGATGATATCGGCAGATGTGTATGCGCGATGTCTAATGAACTTCTTTGAGTTCATGAAGAAACCAAACACCGAACTTACTTTCGTATTTCAGCTTCATCAGGTGGTGTGAAACTTCAATGACCGATGTTCAATATTTCTGCAAATTCCCGTATGGTGTAATATGGTACTGAGTCAATCAATGCCTTTATTTTGTCGTTATCAACTTAGGCCGGAGCACTCTAAGCGAGAAACATCGTTGAAATTAGCATCTCCAGTATAGAATTTCGTGAACAATCGTTGGCACTGACGTTCTTGTAGAACATTGTCACAGTAAACTCTACGCAACTTTTCACAAACTTGACGAAGGAAGAAAAACAGTCAAATGGGGCCCATATGCACAGCTTGGTCTACAATTTTCAACTTTTGTAAAGTATGCAACTCAATCAAATCGCTATTTTAAAAAATCAAGCTACAATTGTCAGGAGTCAAATTCCATAGCAATAACATGTGTACATGCAAATGATTCAGGTACTACTAAAAATGAACTAGCAGCTTTTTTTTTTTTTTTTTTTTGTGTGTGTGTGTAAAAATGCGTCATGACTTTTTGTACAACTCAATAAATACAAATTAAGTCGTGTTCCTATTAGAGTTGCTTGTCGTATACATTCTCCTCATGATTAATTGAAAACAATTAAAATGGAAAGTAAATACAGCAAAAGAACCAAACACACACAAAGTAATTTGGAGACAAGAGAAAGAATCAGTTGAGAATGCTCCAAGAGCATTGCCAGAACGAACTTAAAAAGAAGGAGAGATGGAGCGGGAAGGATAATTGTCATTGTTTCTAGATGTAAAAGTAAATCCTTTTATCCGCACCTTCTTCTCTCTCTCGCAAAAATAGTAAAATATTATCTCTCTATGACTTACAGTTCTCGAGATATGGTTAATTCGAACTTTTTTGGCCAATATCTGGGGCACGGGGGCCAGCTTGCCAGTAGGCAGTTAATTAATGACCACCGGTTACTATTTGGTACCAAAATGTTTACCATCCTCTTAGGTATTGATCAACACCAATATGATCTCTGTGTGACTTACGGTTCCCAAGATTTGGCTTCTTAAATCTCCCGAAATCGGAACAATCTATTGGCCAATATCACGGGAACGGTAAGTCATAGAGAGATGATATTGGTGTTAATCAATCCCTCACCAACATGATCTCTCTATGACTTATGGTTCCCAAGATATGGCTCCTTAAATCTCTGGAAATTGGCCATTTTTTGGCCAATATCTCGGGAACGGTAAGAGTGACGCGAAAAATTTAATCACTTTCTCCGATAGTTTCTGATGCTCTATCGAGTGCAGGGTTCATCGCAAATAACAGACAGACAGACACACAGATATAGAGAATTCAGTAACGAACTTATTAAATTCGTTGAAAATCAAAAAGTAATGAATATGTAAGTAAACTGATAGCAATATTAGACAGATAAACACAAAAAGCTTCTTTCTTTCTTTCCAGATTATGAAACCACAGATGGTATTACTAAGGAAAATTTACCCTAATTGAAGAATATAGTGACTCAACCGGAGAAAGCTCAATCTATGTGCTGCTTGTTTTGCAGAAACAAATCCCGTAACAGAAAGGAAGAGATACTTCAGAACGCGTTACTACAAAAGATCTTTCTTATTGAGACAGTATCCTTGTCATTCTCTCTCAGGATATGGGAAAGACATTGTTCATAAGAAAGAGTGATGAATATTGATGAACTAAAGTTCAGAATTACTAACAAGATCACTGTGGAGGTCAGTGTGACATGCTGAATCCTACGTGGAAAGAAGTCGATTATTGTCTGACTTTCTCTGTATGACGAAACGAGCATATAAAGAAGTGTACTAACGCTCTTGCCTTTGGTGCGACCCATCCCATGCTCAATTCTCGGTGGAGACATTCGATCGTAAAAATGTAAAAGTATTTGCAGGCCAACCATTCTGAGTGACGATTTCCTGGGTTTTTCTCGTTCACACCAGACAAATGCCTGGATCGTACTTAACATAAAAGGTCCCAGGCCACTTCCTTAATTCTCCACCTTCCAGAAAGTGTGATAGCCGAGGAACGTCATTCTTCATATCTGACTTGCTAACATGCCATAGATGCCAAAATCCTGAAATATAATTCCTATTTCTTATATAAGTGTACTGATACAGGACACAAAACTGTTTTCAACCAACTTAAAAAGTTCGTTACTGAATTCTCTATGTCTGCGAGTCTGTTCCTCTGTCTGTCATTTGCGATTTTTTCAATTTTGAACACTGCATTCGATAGAGCATTAAAAACTATCTGAGAAAGTGATTAAATTTTACGAGTCACTCTTACCGACCCGAAATATTGGCCAAAATGTGGCCGATTTCCAGAGATTTAAGGAGCCATATCTTGGGAACCGTAAGTTATAGAGATGAAATTGATGTTAATCAATACCTAAGAGTGTGGTATCCTTCCCACTCCAACTCTTCATTCTTTTTAAGTTCGTTCTGGCAATGCTCTTGGAGCATTCTCAACTGCTTTTTTCTTTGTATACTGATATCAGTTTATTTGGATCTTCATTAATAATTAAAATGTATCAGAGACCTTGCGTTCGCCATATATTGAGGAAAACTGAAATATCTAAGCTAGGAGCATTTGAAATGTGTTGGCGCAGAACGCTGTGCATATCATGGACCTAAAGGAAAAGGAATGAAGACGTACTAAAAAAAGCCAATGAAGGACGACAGATCATGAAGATAATAGGAAAAAGAAGAAAGAGTATTCTTGGCCATCTTATTCGACATTCCGATTGGATCACCATGTTGATAGAAGGAAAGGCAGAAAGTAAACAGGAAGAGGAAGACCAAGGATAGAATATATAGATGCAGTTAAGAGGAAGATACCTTATCAAAGTGTAAAACAAGTCTCCAAAAGAAGAAAAAAGTTCTAAAATTTGCATGTTGCCCACCAACCTAAGGTTGAGGTGAGAAAGAAGAAGACTTTCTGCAAATGTGTATTGCCTTGTACTGCTAAAACTAAAATCGATTTATGCTTTCACAAGATCTGACTCGTTCGGTTACTAAAATGAAATCTATTTTAAGAATCTCACTTATATTTCTTTCTTTTTTTCCTTTTCTTCTTCTTATTTTGGCAAATAAATTGAGAGACAACGAAAAAACAATATGCTGTAGAATGCTAGATCGTTTCTTATAGACCAAGATATTTCAATGCACAGTTTATGATGACAAAACTGTCAAGCACACATTTTTCTACACTATATAAGAAGTCTTGAAAACAGCAACTGTTGCATTTAATAGCCATTTCGAAACACTATCTGCCTCACTTCCTAATTTTTTTTTTATTTCCTCAACTCTACTTGCTTCATTTGCTAGAATTCAATGTACCAAGGACCCTTAATATACCACGCTTAAGTCCTATAACAGTACAAGAAAAGTAAAGTGAATACGATGGAATAATTGGTGCTATATTTGAAAGGAATGATACACGATTAAAGCATGGACAACGTGTTGTCCACTATGGTAAAAAGTCATATGACCTGAAAAAAAAAGAAAAAGAAAACACTTACCACATCAAACGTGAGAGCCTTATCATCAAGCTTTTCTGGGTGCACTGCTTAGCCAAATCGGCTGCTATTAATGGATTTCTAACCTGGAGTTCAGTGGTTTTGAACTGAAATGGTTCAGTAAATTGCTCGCGGCCCTTGGACAGTACTCAAAACAAACTCTTACACGTAACTAAATCCGGAACCTTCCACATGAACAGAGGAACTAGCAATTTGGATACTACACATGAACACACCTTTAAGACGAAACTCACCAAAAAATACTAAATTGTAAATTAATCAGAAAATTTGCAATGCTGATTTTCTGATTACTTATTCTGAGTGCCATTATTAAGAGAGACAAAAATCTCGTACGAAACTCACCGCACACTCCACTTCAATCTGCAAGAACCCTTTCCACTTTTACTCGCAGTTCATCTGGTATTTGAATAATGCTGCTGTGGAATTCAGTTGGAAAGTCATTGTTGGTGCCTTTCAACAAATTAATGATCGACTTCTCAGTATCTGTCAGAAAAAAGAAAAGAAATTATTTACAATACAATTGTAGCAGAACCATAATAACTACGAACTTCACTGGTGCCTACGAAGGGATTAAGGAACCATATTAACTAATTAACTAACTCTACTGCCTACGGAACCCGGAGGTTCAATGCCGTATCAACAAAAGCTCTCCATCGACTTCTATCTTTAGCCAAGTGGATCCAGTTTCTACTTTGTATTCCTATTTCAGCGAGATCCATATTAATATTGTCCTCCCATCTGTGCCTAGGTCTTCCTAATGTCGTTTTCCGATTGGACTTCAAGTTAAAACTTTGAAAACGTTCCTAGTTTCTTCCATCCTGGCTACATGACCTTCCCACCTGAGACTCCTATACTTGACAACCGTAACAACAATTGGTAAACGGTATAAATTGTGCAGTTCTTCGAATTGAAGTTTCCGCCATTCTCCATTCTCGTTTCACTTGGATTCGAATATTCCAATCGAGATTTTATTATCAAATACTTACAGTCAACGTTCTTCCCTCAGAGTAAGTGACCATGCTTCGCAAGCATACAGAACAACAGGCATGATTATCGTTTGATTTTAAGCTTCAAATTTCTGGATAAGATTCGCGACGACAAAGGAACTGAATAATAACAGGGGTTCCTCGCTTTAATACCATATTAAGGAACCATATTTCTTTCCGGAAATATTTTTTCCTCCCCTTGTCCTTTGTGGATTTCTATTCCAGATACCTAAACTAATACTGTTATGAGAATAAAAGTGCAAATTGATTTCTCAGTGTTACCTACACAGCAATTTATATATTGTTCCTAATACGTAGAGTAATTTATATGTTTATGGTCACACATGTGTTTTAGGCCGACACATTCTGAAGGAAATTATGTCCTACCTTTAGTTTAGGTATCGAAGTAAACTGCTGGGGATAACGAAAATCTGGAAAAAATAAATAAAAGAAAAATAACCAACTTTAAGAAGGCACTAGAAAAACAGAAAATAAAAACTTTTTAAAAGTACAATATTAGCCGGTTTCAACAAAAGCTCTAGAAAAGTAGAAAATAATAGAAGCGCTAAAAGTCAGAAAATAGTAAGATCTTAAAAGCTGAAAATAATTTATTGCCATTATCTATAATGGTTAGAATGGAAAGATCGAAGACTCATAAAAACTTGTGAACGTGAATAAAAGCAAGGATAGGAATGGCGAAAGAAACCTTTAGGAGGAAGAAAATATTTTGTGAGACCTTGAACAAACAATTGAGTAAAAGATTCATAAAATGATTCGTGTTGAGTGTTGTATTGTATGGGGCGGAAACATGAACATTATGTAAAAATGATAAAAACGACTGGAAGCTTTCAAAATGTAGGTTTGGAGAAGAATGGAGAAAATTAGCTGGATCGAGTAGAAAACGAGTGAGAGGGTGTTGAAAATGTGGGGGAGAAAAGAACAATTTTAGATATTATTAAAAAGAGAAAAATAAACTGGTTGGGACTTTGGCTAAGAAGGAACTACATCATGAGGGACGTGTTAGAGGGTATGGTGGCAGGAAAGAGAGGAAGGGGGAAGTAGACTACAATTAACGGACGATATAAAAACAGAGAAATCGTACATGAAGGTAAAGAGGTTAGCGAAACATGAAGAGCATGAAGGCTTCTGAGTTGCAGCAAGTGACCTGCCAATAATGGCAGAATACGTGATGATCTATAAAAAATTTTGAAGTAGCTGCTAAGCCAAACAATTAATGCCCAATATATAATTAGCTTAATTAGCAATTTTACGAGACCTTAATTTGTTTGGTTGGCACAGACTTCGATTTTTTACGGATAATGGCAACGAATTATTTTGAGCATTTAAGCGTTTATTATTATTATTATTATTATTATTATTATTGCTGTATCTCAGTTTAAACCGGTTTTAGCAAACGGCCATCTCTGGCAAGTGCAGATTATTTGAAGAATTCTTCTTCTCTAAAGAACTTTCTGACTATATGACAGATGTCTAGTATTACTGATTTTTGTAGATTTGTTAGAAGATGTTTTGCGTTTGACTGTTCAAGTTGCGTCACCGTACTTTTAGGGACAATTGCTGTGGTTGAGATAATGATTGGTCTTACTATAACTTTCTGACATTCCCCTAACTTTTTCATTTCATCTGCCAGGGTTTATATTTGCTTATTTTCGTACTGAATGTTGTATGTATTTTATGAGTCAATGATACTGCTAGATCTATGAGAGTTACTTCTTGCTCCATTTTATTAATAATAGTAATGTCGGGTCTGTTTACAAGTACCATGACATCCGTCCTTATTTTTCGATCCCCGTAGAGTTTGTATTTATTATTTTCAAGTATTAGACTTCGCTGATATTTATAGTATGGTTTAGTATCGGCTATTAATTTCCTGTTATGTGGCAAAAACCTGTGAAAGGTTTTTGCAATATTGTTGTATCTTCTTAGAAAGTCTGTGGAGCCATTATGGTATGATGCTGTGATGTGTTCAATAGTTTCTGATGTGTTTCTGATATTTTCTACATTTTTCATCTGGTACTTCTTGCTTTAGTATGTATTTACAGTAGTGTCACGTTGGTGTCAACTCGGTCGTGGATGGCCATCATAAATCCTGTTTCAGAGAAGAGTCCGTTTTCTTGAGTCAGGCAGTTGATTGTCGTTATTATATTATTATTATTATTATTATTATTATTATTATTATTATTATTATTATTATTATTATTATTATTATTATTATTGGCTTTTTAGTGCTTTTGCTATTTTATACTTTTTGGCTCTTTGTTTGAAGACGGTTAATATTGATATTTTAAAAAAGTTTTTATTAGTTGTGAACATTCCGTGACAACTATAGCAAGGAAGAAATTCATCCATTCGTAGTGATGGAATGAGAACATGCTAATTGTATTAATCAAGAAACGTTTAAATGGATGACGTCTCACGCCATTCTGTTTTATTAGATGAAATATGAGCTGTGAGTATTAAAATATCTTTTTCTTACAGCGTAATGTTCTCATCCTGATTTCGGACGGTAATAATTACGGAGCATGAAACGTGCTGGCAAGGAAATGAGTGTTGTTTGAATGGGCGTGGAATAGAGTTTCAGAAAATCGCCGTTAGATGTTAGTCAATGCGTTTTCCCAGTTTGTAGTCGGTCAGAAGTAAGATGGCGTCCTCTTAACAGAGGGCGTTTTGTATGCTGCAGTTTGCAAAGACTGAGTCAGTGATTTCGGTCGAGCGTGGTTTTTGTCGGTGTTTTGGCATTGATCCTTTTGCACCCAAAAACATTCGTCGTTAGTATCGCCCATTTGAAGAGACAGAATACTTGTACAAAGGTAAGAGTCCAGGTTGGCCTCGCACTTCCGATGAAATGGAAGAATTTAGCTATCGTCTAGATGTTGTTGGTGCTGCTGGTGGTGGACACGTAGAGCAATTGTAATAACATAGCTAAAAGTTGAAGATTTTTTGTGTACTTTGCAATTTTTATCCCATTTTTGTAGTATATTTTTATCGATATATATGGACTTTTAAAATCAGGTCATTCTTTTTCAAACATCCTCTATATGGACGTAGTTACAACTAACTTACCTGAACGTATTTGGTTCGTTTCTAATACGACCGCTGCAGCTGTAATCACTTGGCGCAAATATTGCTGAATCACATGATGGCGTTTCCCGTAAAGGGTGTTGATAGCTCTGAAGACAAACCAGTTACCGGAAAAGTCTTCGCGCAGTGGCAGGAACTGAATGAATACCGGAAACACCTAACAAGAGAAAACAGATAAAGGAAGATAGTTTTATTAGAAATAGGAACGTTGATGATTACATAAATACTTAAATCTACGACGTCATTCTAAATTAAATTCCTGAACGCAACACAGAATTAAAGTCAGAACATTTCTGAATCATGTGTAAAAATAAAATATTCCATATTGCATTGTTAATATAGCAATCATCAAATAAGTATATTTTCTGTGCGTGCAGTGAACTTTTTTCCGCTAGTCTGCAGCTTATGCAAAATTTATACAAATATGTGGTCGTTATACTGCATCAATGATTTTACAAGGGTTACAGAAAAACACACATTTTGAGTAACAGAGCTCGATGTATTCCATTCAAGAACAATATATCAATTGTGTTACTGTAAATATAAAACAAGAAAATATTTTCCGTATGTCACAATAATAACAAACTGCTACTACAAAATTACGAACGAAAGAGCAGGTGACAAGATGACTAAGATAATGTTAAATCTTTTTACTTACTATTTGAAACAATTAATCTCAAAATTAATCTCAAAAATGAAGTCAAAAGCAGACTATTACTGATGAACCCATCGTTCAATTCTTCATAAGTACAACCCTTTATTTAATCTTAACTGTATATAAAATTACATGAACTGACATAAACTAAAGGGGTACTTTCGGTTGACGTGGAAATTTGGCATGATTGTAGCTTTCCGGAACTAACCGACAAGAAAATTACCAAAAGTGAATATTTTTAATCTTTAGCGGGTCTAAAGGAGGGATGAAGGATTTCCACGTGTTATTTAAATGGGCCTTTTCTTAGACCTATAATCTCATGTTTTAGGTACTTGGAATTGGAATAAAAACTTGAAATTCAGTATGATTGTACTTTTTCGTAAGCGTTAACTAAGTAAATAAGTGAAAATAAAAATTTCCAACTATAGAGTGGTTTTATGGGGAACTGAAAAATCTTTCCCATGTTATTTATAAGGGACACCTTTTACACCCCCAAAATTATTGGACACTTCCTGTACAGCTTCAATGATTAAATTTGGCATGATTGTAGCTTTTTGTGACAAACTGACAGAAAAATTGCCAAAAGTGGATATTTTTAATTATTAGGAGATCTAAACGGATGAAGAAATTCCTCATGTTAATTAAATGTTCCTTTCTTTGGACCTATAATTTCATATTTTAGGTACTTGGAATTGGAACAAAAACTTGAAATTCTGTGTGCTTATACGTTTTCGTAAGCGTTAACTAACTAAAAATTGCTAACAAAAAAAAATTTTGAACTGTAGAGTGGTTTTATGAGGAACTGAAAAATCTTTCCCATGTTATTGATAAGGAACATCTTCTACACCTCAAAATGTTTAGGCACTTCCGGCACGATTATAATAATGGGATTTCGCATGATTGTAGCCTTCCGTGACAAACCTACAGGAAAATTACCAAAGTAAATATTTTTAGTTTTTAAGGAGTCTATCTGAAGGATGAAGGAATTCCCATGTTATTTAAATGGGCATTTTCTTGAGATACAAAATATTATCTTTTAGATAGTTGAAATAGAAAAAAAAAAACTTGAAATTTTGTACAATTGTGGATTTAAGACGTGCGAGGCCATAGGACGAGTAAACGTGATTTTCAGGGGGCGAAACCCCCAGCTGCGCCAAATTCAGGGAAAGTAATTAAAGAGGAAATGCACAAAATTCACTCTTGATACAAAGGCTGATACCTAAGAGACGCGAGGCCGTATGTCGAGGAAAAGCGCGGGACTTGGGTCGGAGCCCCTAGCTAGCCAAAGGCTAGTCTATATTATAAAATTGAAAGTAACTGTTTGTGACTCTTAATCTCTTGAACCGCCCGACCGATCTCGATCAAATTTTCAACGTAGATGCGATTCTGGCATAGGAGTGTTTTTAGCTATTTACTTTGACTATGCAACTTCGGGGGGGGGGGGGGGGGAGAAGGGGAACATAGAAAAAATGAATAAAACTTAATAACTCTTGAACCACCCGACCGATTTCTATCATGTTTTCAACATAGCTGACTTTCCGGCTTGTGATAAGATTTATTATTTAACTTTGACGGTGCAACGTAGGGGAGCGGGACAGGGATGCGGATATATATGTAAAAAAAATATAAATGAAAGTGACTGTCTATGTGACTTCACTCTTGAACCACCTGACCGATCTCGATCAAACTTTCGACATAGATGAGGTTCGGGCCTAGGATGGTATTTATCTATTCACTTTGACGATAGAACTTATGGGAGGAATTAGGAGGGGGATATATATATATATATATATATATAAAAATAAATAAAACTTAACTCTTGAACCACCGGACCGACCTCGACAAAATTTTCAACCTAGATTATGTTCGAACATGAGATGATTTTTGTCATATGACTTTGACTATGTAACTTAAAAGAGGAAAAAGACATTTACAAATGATCGAAAATGACCGATATTAGTGTCGAATCTATAGATTTTGAAGTCGCTGAGAAGATCAGTGATACTTCTAATGCCATTTAAATCCAAATTCATCCCCACAAAAATTTTGGGAGGGGAGGCGTATATATATAATCAAAATGACCAATATCAAGAAGCGCCTTAGTAATAGTAAAAAATGACTGACTGACCAAACATATTACAATTTTTCTTAATTTAACCCAGCGAAGCGGCTAATTGATGCTAGTAATGTATGTAATTTAAAACTGTTAGAATGGCAAACATAAAAGTGATAAGAAACGACCGATATTAGTGTCGAATCCATACTTTTCGGAGTCGCTGAAGTGAATAGTGATGTTCCCAATAATCACGTTTAAGTACAAGTTTATCCCCATTTGCAGAGGGTGGGATGGGGGAGGTTAAAAATAAAATGTCAAAAATGACTGAGATTTGTGTCGAATTCATAGTTTTTGGGGTCGGGGAAACGTCTGCCATGTTTGAAATGACTTTCGGAAGATAGATAGTACCCACTTCAAGCTGGGATTTTTATTCATATCGATTTGGATAAAGGCATATTCTCTGAGGGTACAGTGTTTCAATGTTTGTGTCAAAAGTAAGATATTTTCTGTATTGTTTCATTAAACTTAAATTAATTCAAAGGAGAAGCGAATTTAAATATTTGGTCTAGGAATTAATTCGTGCGGTTGGTACGCACACATTGAAGCTGTAGTACAAACACAAAATACATAAATACATTAAGAAAAATATTGTCCATCGCTAGCCACCACTTTCGCCCATCTGTCAGGCAATGTACGGATTCCGTGGCGAAAGAAGTCCTCATCCTTGGAAGCGATCCAGTCAGAGACCCATGTTTCGATATCTTCTGAAGAAGTAAACCGCTGTCCAATCAAATCGTTGTTCATGCAATCGAACAAGTAGTAGTCCGAAGGAGCAACGTCTGGTGAATACGGCGGGTGGGGTAAAACTTCCCATCCGACATTTTCTAAATAGGTTTTGACCGGTTTTGCGACATGTGGGCGAGCGTTATCATGTTAAACAATAAGTTTATCATGTCTGTTCTCCCATTCTGGTCGTGTTCTGGCCAGAGCTTGCTTCAAACGCATTAATTGTCGTCGATAACGTTCTCCATTCATAGTTTCACCCGGTTGCAGCAGCTCATAGTACACCACACCTTTCATATCCCACCATATGCACAGCATAACCTTTGCACAGTGAATATCTCGTTTTGGTTGTGATGGACCTGGTTTACCTGGTTTCACCCAGGCCTTTTTTCGTTTAGGGTTCTCGTAATGGATCCACTTCTCATCACCCGTAATAATTCGATGCAGAAACCCCTTTCTGCTCTGTCGTTGAAGCAGCAATTCGCAAATGGTTTTTCGTCTTTCAACGTCTCTGTCTTTCAATTCATGTGGAACCCAATGTGACATCTTTTGAATCATTCCCATGGCTTTCAAGCGTTTGGAGACTGTTGTTTGATCAACGCCTAATGCTGCTGCAAGTTGTTCCTGCGTTTGACACGAATTCTGCTCGAGCAATGCTGTCAATTCTTCGTCTTGAAATTTTTTTGGCTGTCCAGCTCGCTCTTGGTCTGCCAAGCCGAAATCACCACTTCTAAACCGTGCAAACCACTTCTGACACGTTCGCTCAGCTAGAGCATGGTCACCATACACTTCCACCAAAATACGATGACTTTCAGTCGCACTTTTCTGCATGTTAAAGTAATGCAGCAGGACACCCCGCAAAAACACTTTATCAGGCACAAATTGCACCATGTTCACTTAACTACAAACTGGTGTTGTTGACGCTTTAATCCACTGCCCTATACTACGAACGATACGCGATGACAGGGGTTTGCAACACATGTGTGGATACACGGAACTGTGGGACGCTCCGTTCGTTGCGCCATCTCTTGTCCACCCGCACGAATTAATTCCTAGACCCAATATTTACCATAAACATTCTCCCCTTGTGAAGAACGGGCATTTCAGCTAGTATTTTATAAATATAGTGCTTAAAAGATCACATGAAAAAAATAAATAAATAAATAAATAAAATAATAAAAAATAAATAAATAAAAAATGGAAGTTTAAACACGTTCTCACATTTTAGTATTATTCTGTATAATAGTATGAGCAAGGGAAATCTTGCAATCAATCTAAACAAAGTTTTAATTAAATTTTAATATTATTTTGTTTCATGCTTATATTTATGAAAAGATAAATTTTTGGCTATTTGTATTTTAATCTAACCATTTTTAAACTTAATTTGCCATTCTAGCATAATCTATATATATAAAAGAGAACGCACAAATCCTTTGTGAACTCATCACGCTAATACGGCTGAACCAATTTCTTTCATTTTTGGGGGGTTATTAGGATTTGGACCCTAGATGGTTTTTATCATATCACTTTAATTTTTAATTACCAGTGTCTTGAGATAATTGACCATTCAAGTGTCCATACGTACAAATCCTTTGTTATTAGTTCATCATAGGTAAAAATAAACGTATTTATATGCAACCCGCATGACCATGTGACTCGGCGGGTTAACATAAATGACAGGCGATATAATGTTAACATTTACTGGAATCTACTATGGTTTTTATCATATCACTTGAAAGCGAAAAAGTAAAAATTATCTAAGTAACAAAGTTTATTGCGTTCCGGGGTGACCGCAGCGAAGCGGGGTGAACGCTGCTAGTCACTTATGTTATTAAAATATATATATAAATTCTAACACTGTACTAACTTCTGTAGTCCAATAATGATTATCCAAATGTCGACTAAAAGCAGGGAATTCGTGTCATTATTCAGTTCAAAATCTTTTGTCGTCGCCAATTCTGTCGAAAAATTTGAAGCTTAAAATATATAGAACGGTAATCATGGCCGTTGTTCTGTATGGTTGCGAAACATGGTCGCTTACTCTGAGGGAAGAACGTAGACTGAAAGTATTTGAGAATAAGATCCTGAGACGAATTTTCGGACCCAAGAGGAACAGGAATGGGGAATGGCGGAAACTTCATAACGAGGAACTACAGAATTTATACCGTTTACCAAACATTGTTAGGGTTTTCAAGTTTAGGAAGCACAGGTGGGCAGGTCATGTAACCAGGATGTGGATGGAGGCAGGGGCGGATCCAGGACGGACTTCAGGGAGCGGTGGGTTTTTAATACTGGTACTTAGAGCTACTTTTAAGAGCTCCAAACTCCGGGATGGGTTTTATTTATATATATAAAATAAGAAAGTTTCCTCTTCTGGAGGGGGGGGGGATCGCCCCCTGGATCCGCCACTGGATGGGAGAAAGCAAGAACACTTTCAAAGTTTTAGCTAGAAGTCCAATAGGAAAATATCTATTAGGAAGACCTAGACACAGGGCAGAAAAATATTAAAATGGACCTCTCAGAAATAGGAATACAAAGTAGAAGCTGGATCCAGTTGGCTAGGGATAGAAGTCAGTGGAGAACTTACGTGAACGCGGTATTGAACCCTCTGGTTCCATAGGCCATAAAATTAGTTAGTTAATAATGATTATCCAATATTCGTTTCTTATCATCGATATTTCAGGAAGATTACACGAATACCTTTCATTAGGATAGAATCTAAGGTAAATTGTGAAAAGCTAGAATATAACACTTCAGTAGCAATAACCAATCACTCGAAGACGAAGTAATCCAGTATTTCACCAAACGTCAAAAACACTCTATTAAAGTGTTTTATAATTATATATATATGTAACTAGTGAACTTTTTGTGTATGTATACACACTAATTTATTTATCAGGTTGTTTCTACCAGTCTTCTGACGAATCTTGAAGAATTCGTTGAACAATGCATCCTTTTCTTCCACACCAATGTCGTAGAAATTTCTGTATGTTTAAATACGATGTAGACTGGAATCAATATTACCATTTAAAAAATTGTATCCAATTCTTTTTTTTTTTTTTTTTTTTTTTACTTTTGGTACACAAGATTTTTAAATCTTTTTGTATAATAAAAATCCTTACAGAAAAATTAATAACTTAAATGGTAACATTATAAGTCAAATATACATGTATGTACAAATTACGTTATGGTATGTTTCAAACTATTATACAAATTTCCATATGTGAAAAAAAATTATAAATTGTTAATAATAATATTATTCTTGTTAATAACATTTCTAATAACATTATTCCGCTCTTTATTTAGTTTACCTTTATCCATATTGAGTCCTGGATTCTTGGTTCTGATGTAATATGCCTCAAAAAGATTTTTTTTTTTTTTTTTAATTTGCTAGGTAGCACCATGTAATATAGGAATGTCTCAACCGTATGCTTGTATTTTTGCAAATGTTTAAGGAGTCCTAAAATAGCGTCTACTTTGCTGTTAGATTCCCTAATGTGCTCCTTAGCTCTGGTGTTGATATTGCTTTTTACCACAATCCTTCACAACCATAAAATACCTGTGCTTTCTGTAAGTTTGTCAACAAAGTATTTCTTTTACTGATACAGACTTCTATCCAAATTAATAGGTGTGTTTTACATATATCGAATTTATATGTTTCAGCTATCTTTACTATTCTGGATATCAAACACGAAGATAATGGAAATTATACCCATTTTTGAGCTCCTGTACTATTTCTACCGGATTTAACTGTAGCGCCCTTAAAAATGATGTGTGCGTATTTCCGCCATTTTACAGTGTGTAGAGTTAAATTTTAACTATTTGTCCTATACATTCTATTAATTCCTATAAAAATTATAGCTAATTGAGGTTCGATAGAAAAGATATTCAAGGCAAGTAATAACAAAAATTGTTACATATAAAATGATCAAAATAAATTTGAAAAGGGCACTCAGGTTTAAGCTGAGACACAAGATATTATTGCAGTCAAAAGCCACTACAAAATTTGTACCTTCGATTTGCTCTTTCTCAAACTTTTAAAATTATTGTAGTTGTATTGGTGCAGTTGTAGAGAAGAACGTTTCCTCATTATCAAAAGTTGTTATATATAACAAACACTGTTATTAATGAAATTCAGTGGATAGCTTGGACTCTTGAGTTTTAACTAATGCGTAAATTTTCACTCATTCTTTAGATGTTGTATGTATTAGCATTTAATCATACATATTTTTTGCATTCTAATTGTAGTAACTGTGTAAAAAAACTATGACAAACTACCACTTTTCAATACATTATCAAAAATTTCCTGTTATGTTGTTCTTAAACTCTAATGCAAATAAATACTCATACCTTTCAAAATATTTATTCTCACAAAATAAATTAGTTATATCAAAATGTAATTGTTTAAACACAGGAATGTAAGATGAACCTACTTACCAGGGTCGAACACGGTGGATTGGACGCTATAAGCACCAGGGAGACCGAGTCTCTCTGGGAAATATTGATATAATCAGGAAAAAGTAAGAGAACGAATTGTTGCACCCACACTATAGTACAAACTCACGGTCTATACATGAGCTGCTACTATTGTATGCTAAGGTATCAACGACAGATAGTGACCTTTAGGAATAATAGCGTGGATTAAATACAAGGAATTGTAGTTTGGTATGACGCACAAATTGCTGCAGCCTCACTCAGTTCAATTTTTCACTTAGAATACCACTATTGCCTAATAAAATATCTTGTTACCAATAAGTTTTATAGTATTCAGGAATTATTAAATTTATCTGTTTATTACGGTAGTTATGTGCATCGATAAAAATCAATTGTGTACTCATGAATGATAAGCACGGTTGTTATCAAGGTGTTAGAAGAATCAAATATGCCTAATAGAGAAAATATAAACATAAGCTAGTACAATATCACTTCCTGGTAAACAAATTTAATTCGTTTACAATAAGCATGATTCAAGTAAAAAGACTTACATCATTCATGGGGACAGCATCTGAGTTTGTCAGGATCATTTTTGCTACGACGCTTAGAATATTGTCCAGAGTTTCAGGACGACTTTCCTTTCTTCCGGCGTCAGCAAGGCGATGAATTATTAATTTATAATGTCTGAAACAACTGTTAAGGATTTGGAAAGTGAAATGTGTTACTTTTCTTCCTTTTTACAATTTCCTCTTGCAAAAATTATGAAATGGATAAGCCACTGTATTAACTTTTCCAACGAGTGTGCAACAGATTGTACTTTCTCTGCAGCCGATTGAAATAGCTGTAAAATATAATGAGGATTTCCACTAAAACACGGATTTAATATTTAAGTTAAAATATAAAACATACACATAAATGTAAACATTGATATAAAATGTCCCTTAAAATATTTCTTCATACATATTTCAATATTTAGAAATATCAAGGGTAAAAATACCGTCCGAATTCTTAAATATATATATATATATATATATATATATATATATATATATATATATATTGGCCCATGCCATAGATGTCTCTGCAGTTGACTTCTGCCTTTGCCCAGCACAAATAGTATGTGACTGCATAACTTATGTCCTTATACAATACTGAGGACATCATATCTCTATATAGTTAGGAAAGAAGTGTTTCTGAACACCGATTCATCCCAATATCGATTACTGCCGAGCTTAAACAATAGAAGAATATTAAAGCATGTATATTGGGTTACCCACATTAAGAACATTTTATAATCAAAGGGAATGAGCTGAACTGAAAGAAGAAGAGGTAAGCTCTCCTCACTGGTCTAGTGGGTAGCGCGTATACCTTTGGCGCACGTGGCGCACAGCAAAAAAAAAAAAAAAAAATAAAATAAAATAATTTCGTCATTATTCACTTTGACTAATTACTTATTTCCTTTAGCTTAAAGGGTTTAACCATAAAATTTTAATTTTATTTTGTTTTTCAAGGAGAGGTAAATGAACTAGCTACCTATATGTAGAATTCGTTCAAAGACAATCTCAAATACGTGCTATTACTTGATAATTTATCTAATTTCGAATCTCCGTAGGGAGCTGCGGTGGCTCAGTGCTAGAGCATTCATCTGTGGTGCCTGGAGTCTGTGGTTCCATTCAAGCTTGTGCCAAGTGAGCTTTGTGGTGGACAAATACAATGCGCGTGGGTTTTCTCGGGGTATTCTCGCTTCCTCCCACTGTCTTAATTTCAAGATTTCATTCATTCCATTATTTTTTAAGATGCCCTTTGTTTTCAAGATAGAAGATTGAAGTTTCGCACACGCATTTTGTATATAACAACATATTTATTAAAATAAAGTTCAGATCTCTACGTGAACCCAGGCCCGGGCCAGAGGAGCTCAAAAAGTTCGAAAAAGTTTTTTTTTTCGAAAAATCTCCCGGATTTTCCTGATTTTCCCGTTTTTGGTGTATAATACGGACAAGCGACTGGTACCATTGAAAAGTATGCTCTAATCTTCTACAATACTAAGTTTGACTGTCCCCTGTTGAAGAAGATTAGAAATATCTAAACAAGCGATCCGCAAATCATGTATATGAATATTGTATAAACGCAATAATACCAATTAAATGATCACTGAAGTTATAATTCGTGCGGATAACGCAATAGAATGTGATGTTTGTAAGCAACAGCCAAATAAAGGGTTAAAAACAAAAAAACGTGGCTGAATCGGTATTTGGGGTTGTTTGAAATTCTTTCCCTCCCATTTTTGTTTTTCTTTGTAATGTAAAGTGCGAATATCATTGCTATGCGCTAAAAAGGACGGGAAAAGCAAAACGGAGGAAGTAGAGGGGGCGGTTGGCAGAATCGACGAAAAAAGACACCTATCGAATTCACTGATTTTGATCATCTTCGTCCTTAAGTCTTTCTCTCTTTTAATGTTTCTGAAAAGAAATATAGAAATAAATAAAACAGCGCTACCGTCCTGTAATATGCCAAGTAATGTCTACCTCGAGGCCAATTCTACAAATTAATATTCAAAGTTACAAAATTCCTCTTTCTCTATTTAAATATATATTACTTTAATTCCTGTCTGATCTAGACTTTTTCTTTTTTATTTTTCTTTTTATTTTTTGAAAACATCATTGTCACTAGCGCGGAGAGGAAACGACTTCCATTATTTTCAATAAAAGGACCTTTTCTCAAACATGTTGGATTAGAAGTCGCTCAATTCTTTGTGGAAGCAAGTGGTGCGTAGATGCCATGAAATACACCATGAAGGCAATTCAGAAATACTCATTTACATGCATTGCCTGCGAACTCAACTTAGTTGCCCAGGAAAAAGAGGTCAGAAGCACTTTTCTTTTTACTGAAAAACAATGAGAGTTTGTTTTTCGATGCCCTGCGAGGTGACTTCTTACTAAATGCGCAGAAATATTGCATATTCTTAATGCCAGATTTGTCTTATCTATAATCCTTTTTTATTGGTTCAAAGCCATTAGGGGCTGACGAATAGTCATTTAAATGTTATATATATACTTCACGCTATAAGCTTCCTTATGGTTATAAACTTCATGTACGTGCCTTTGGCACTCCAGATCTAGGTTTGATTCTCTGTGGGAGCCCATGTCAATCGGATCTCACTTTAAGCTCTAGGTCTATGTCTCATGTAGCCTTGGTGTTGAACGAGACCCTCATTTCCAAATCAACGAGCCTATTATTTTTGTTGGGATCATTTATATATTAGCATTGTCTGCACACCCAACTTAATTGCTTTGAAGAAGGATCCTTTTACTGAAAATAACTTAAATTTCGTTTTTTTGTGCCCCTTCCCCCAAGGCGATGCCTTACGTAATAGTAAAACTATTGTATATTTTCAATCTTTCATCCTATCAGGATATAATGTTTTGTTCCGTAGATGTAGGCAAAGACTGATTTTTACAGTTAAGAAAAAAAAACTCTGCAAACTCTGAATATATATCCCCTACCTTGAGATTTCAATATATCTCTATCTGGTGATCCTGTCTGATGGTGTCTTTATAAGAAATTTAAACAAAGAAAATCAGTTTCTCACTTAGAAAGAACAAATCTTTGCGTTTTACGTCCCACGGTTATGCCGGTTAGGCTAAAGGAGACGGTGATGATGAGTGATGAATGAAATGGTGGAATGAAGAAAGTGGGAGGAAACGGGAGAGCCCCGAGAAAACCCACGCACACGGTGTTTGTCCACCACAAAGTTCACTTGGCGGGTGCTGGGATCGAACCCGGGTTAGAAAGAACAAAAGCCTCGTGCTTGTGATCTGTAACTTAATATTGTGATCTGTATTATTTAGCGTTTCTAGTTGTTTTTAACAGAGTTAAAACACAACCCGTAAGTAGTTCAGTAGAGGCAAATACAGAATGTTGTCTTTGAGCGTTTTATTCTCTGTTTTTATCACAAGCGTACGCAATTTTCTTCAAGAGTGTACCTTAGAAAAATGTAATTATCATCATAGTAAGATACTAAAGCTCTAATGAAGCAGGTTCTATTATTTTTTTTATCTATTTCTGAAATGTGTGATCCTCAAATAGCCTTAATTTAGTTTGATTTCAGGAGCTTTCTTATATGTAAGCTAGGCTTACTATGAAATACTAAATCCAGTGATGAAATTTATCAGCATTAAAATATTTTTCTCGATTCTTATCTTCAGTTTTGTATTAACATCATGTCGTTAGTAAGAACAACTCAGAACTCTTGGAATTGCGCGAAATGAAACATTGTTATAATAACATTTTCTGGAATATTTTAAACTTAAATATATATATATATATATATATATATATATATATCAGTTACGAGCAATTTTCTTAATTCTTAGACATGAGTAACGTGATGAAAAAATAATCCACAAACAATCCTTCTTTCTGAAAATTTTGAGAGAAATAACGTTTTAATTCTTTTCTTTCTTCGGAAGAAGTAGTTTTATACTCTGTTTTACATAATAATATAATACAATATTCTCTAATGTCTCGAAAGAAATTTCGACTCGTGAACTTCTCTGATAGAAAAGATCACTTTTGTTTGTAGGAAAATAGATTTTCGTAAATGAATTCAACAAATCAAATGCATTATTTGTCGCTACACTTTAAACACGTAAGAACGTAGATCACACTCATTATTATAATAAATACTCATTTAACAATTAATCTTCAGAGTTGGATGAGTTAAACTGGGAGTTCAAATTACTTGGTTATGTAACAATATTAATTCTTAATCAAGCATTCCATTTTATTATTGTTATTAAAAACGGAATATTTTCCGAAAAAATACTGAATCAGTTTCCGCTTTACGTCGCTGGCAAAATACAAACATAACTTTCCGTTGTTGACAAAATATTTAGGTAATAGACGAGTAATATTTGTTTTCACATAGTAAGGTGTGCTAAATCAATCAATCAATCAATCAATCAATCATCTATCTATCTATTTATTTATTTATTTATTTATTTGTTTATTTATTTATTTTCATGAGAATCCTCTAATGTAGTGTGAAACATTGAGATCACCACTATTGACAATGATTACATGTACTCCTTTGGTATGACATTATACAGGGTGTTTCGAAACAACGCCGACAAAGTTTGGGAGGTGATTCCTCACACCAAGATGAGACAAAAAGTATAGACCAACCTGGGTGCACAAATGCTTCGTTTTGGAGTTATAGGCTGCCGAAGACATGAAAAAATGAAATTTAAAGGTCAATTGCTTCACAATTATCGAACATACCGTAGTCAGGTCAAGACTTCACTTAGAAACTAGTATGTGACCTACCCAAGTATCTATGTTTCAGAATCCTGCGGTACTTCCACAACAATTTTTATAGAGGTAGTTGGTGAGTACTTCAAATTATATGCCTGTAGCCAAACTCCCTCTATAAAAATTGTTGTGGAAGTATCTCAAGATTCTGAAATATGGATTTTTGAATAGAGCACATATTAGTTCCTAAGTGAAGTCTTGACCCGACTACGGTAGGTTTCATAGTTTTGGAGCTATGGACCTTTAATTTTTTTATGTATTCGGCAGCCTAAAACTCCGAAAGGAAGAATTTATGCATCCAGGTTTGTCTGTACCTTTTGTCTTATCTTGGTGTCAGGAATCACCTCCCAAACGTTGTCGGTGTTGTTTTGAAATACCCTGTATACGTACACATAGATATAATCTAAAAATAATGTATCTCGTAGATGTTTGTAACTAACAGATAAGAAAGGTAAATTCAACAGGGAAAGCTTTAATTGATCACCTGTTTTTTGATCTCCAAGGCCAATGGTCACTTTAATCTTATTTTTATTAATTATCAGTTCTAAGTGGAAACAGTCTTTACATAATAATCGATTAATTGCCCCCAATGCCTTTAATTTAATAAATTAATTTATACATTAACATTCACAAATAATGACAAGTTACATTGTATAGTAGGGAAAATTCTCGTGTCTAATTTTAAATTTCATCGATTAATTTTGGAACTAATTTGAATTTTAATGATTATTATTTTTTTTTGTAATATTCTTCTTTAATTTAATCAATTATTTTTTCATACGCTTAATTTTTTACTTCAACCCGTTCAATTTTTTATTAACCTTTCAAAGTATGGAATTCAACAATAGACTTTGTCAAAGGATACTCATAAACAGCATCTTTTCCGTAGTAAACTAGTTCGCCAATACCAAAAGCACCATTGCGGCGAATTTGCCCGTCTTTGTCTTCCAACAACTGCAGGAAAAGTGCCAAAAGTCCATCCACATACTGTTCTACTTGTTGCCTCAATGGTTTAATGCATTTAGTAAGTACTCCAGAAAAGAAATACCTCTCAGAAATAGAGTCTCGCCGATTCTGAAAATAAAATAAAAAAATGTCCTTATTTCGAGCTTTGGAAACGTGGACTAAATCACTACATCACGGAGAAGCTGTGTACTGAAATATGCTCATTATAAAATTAAATTAAACCATAAAGCTAGAATAGCGTAAACCTTGTATGTCACTATTATAAATAAATAATAAATAAATGTAAATGTACACCTACGCTCATAAAATTTTGCGCATATACTATAGTTCACGATTTTTTGTCCGCCATTGCAATTTATAAAAGGAGATACAAATCATTCCTTGTATGAAAATGTTCCCAAAAATATTTTAAAATAATAAAATTATAAGCAAAAAAAATTAAGCTCGACTGAGTGAAAATCCTGTTAATGGTGTTTTAAAGGGATTTTTTGTAGTACCGAAGGAAAGTTCAAAATTTCCATCGAAGGAGCTGGGTAAAGGTCGGAGGGAGGAAGGGAAGAAAGTATAACGTTGAATCTGTTGGTTTAAACCTAGTGACTAGATTGTCTACCAAATATATATCTTCTGTAAATCAATATTTCTTTCATATTCAATCAATCAATATAGAAACAAACAGAATAGGTCTTATTTTGGGGCACGAAGAGACTCACTACGGCTATAAAATCTCAATGTATGGTACGAAGTGGAAAGTTGTTTCAACAGAGTCTTCGTGTATGACTGAGTAGAGTGAAAGACCACAAAATCGCAAAGCATTTTGACACCGGACTACTTTTTCTTTCCGTCATATTCTTTTGTTTTCTTTTCCTTTTTTTCTCCTCATTTTCATTTCTTTCAAAACAGTAGAGTACCTGTGAGATTTTCATATTTATAAGAACTAAATAATAATAATAATAATATATTTATTTATTTATTTATTTATTTATTTTTAGTGCCATGAACAGCCAGATAGCAAAAATACAGCACTTAGTCATAGAACTAAGTGTTATAACACACATCTTATATTCCTTTTAATATTAACAATACATTTGTTTCGACGATAGGAGGTCATTGTCTATCTTAAAATATATACATAATTTTATGACTTGTATCTTGTCTGGATAAACATAATTACTTCATTATTCATTAAAATAGTTAGTCAATTTTCTTAAAATTGTCTTTAAACAAGGATACCGTCAAACATACAAATATACTATAAAAATATACATACCTATTAAAATCTATACGTCTGTACAATAAATACAATTATCCCAATAATATATTAAAAGAACTTGTCAGTTTTCTTAAGATTATAGAATTTTTATTCATGGGAACCACTTCCGATGCTTTTCTAAGATTATATGTTGGTACCCTTATACCTATATTATGTAGGCAGTATTCACTACTATATCTATTATCTAAAATTTTTTGAATAAAGTTTTTCTCTATCATTTTTCTTCTTACTTGTAATTCTTGCAACCCCCAGTATTCGTTCCAGTAATCATAACTATGAGAGTAGTAATCTTTTTTCTTATTTCTACACAATAGCCTAATGAAACATTTTTGAACCGATTCAATTTTGCTACATAATGTTGTGGATATATTATTCCATATAATTGCACCAAATTCTAATCTGGGTCTTACAAATACCTTAAATAGATAATAATAATAATAATAATAATAATAATAATAATAATAATAATAATAATAATAATAATAATAATAATAATAATAATAATAATAACTTTCGCTAAGTTTTCCCTTTTTTCTACATATCTACTTCTAAGGTAAAGTGCAGGTAGGAAAATTTTTATCCACGAGCATTTACGCCGAGAATGGCCTGAAACAAGGATATGCATTGTCGTCATTATTATTTAACTTTGTTCTGGAATATGCTATAAGGAAAATCAAAGATAGCAACCAGGGCCTAGAATTGAATAGTATTCACCAGGTTATGGCGTATGCAGATGATGTAAATTTAATAGGAAATAATAGGAGAACAATAGAAAGAAATGCAGAAGTTTTATTAAACACTTGCAGGGCTATGGATTTAGAAGCAAATGCAGAGAAAACTAAAATAAGTGCAAGTTCGTCGGGATCGTAATATGGCAAATTATGGATTGGTTAAAATATTAAATAATACTTTTGATAAAGTGAATAGTTTCACATATCTAGGATCAATATAACAGAGGAAAATCATATTCACGGAGAAATTAAATGTCGACTAAAAGCAGGGAATTCGTGTTACTATTCGGTTCAAAATCTCTTGTCGTCGCGAATTCTGTCGAGGAATTTGAAGCTTAAAATATATAGAACGATAATCATGCCTGTTGTTCTGTATGGTTGCGAAACATGGTCTCTTACTCTGGGGGAAGAACATATACTGAAAGTATTTGAGAACAAGATCCTGAGACGAATATTCGGACCCAAGAAGAGCGGGAATGGGGAATGGCGGAAACTTCATAACGAGGAACTACATAATTTATATGGTTTACCCAACATTGTTAGGGTCGTCAAGTTTAGGAGGCTTAGGTGGGCGGGTCTGTAGCTAGAATGGAAGAAAGTAGAAACGCTTTCAAAGTCTTGACCAGAAGACCAATCGGAAAACGACCATTAGGAAGACCTAGGCGCAGATGGGAGGACAATATTAAGATGGATCTCGCAGAAATAGGAATAGAAAGTAGAAACTGGATCCAGTTGGCTAAGGATAGAAGTCAATGGAGAGCTTTTGTGAACGCGGCATTGAACCTTCGGGTTCCATAGGCCATAGAGTTAGAGTTAATTATCTACTCCAGTAAACAGAGAATGAGGAACAGGCACGTTCAAGCCTACTACGAATACAATGTAAATGGTTGTTGTTATCAAACCAGCCGAAGCGAAATTATTGCAGCTGAGCTTCTGAACTTTTCAGTATGTTATATATATATATATTCCTTGTGAGGGCATATTAAACAAGGAATGTGATAATACCCACAAGTTTGGCTACAAAGTGAAGATTTTTTAAAAAATAAATGAATAAATAAATTCTTTAAGTTTTGGGTGCATGAAATACTAATACTTCCAAGAAATAACAAACGTATGAACAAAAAATATACTATTCTAAAATAGATAGAAGAGTGAAATAGTGATATTAAAAGACTAGAACGGAAAGGCGTAAGCAACTTTTCTTTCATAGAATAAGAACACGCGAATCATTTTAAATTAAATCTCTTGACTTACGGACTATCAACTTGTGTCGGTACGTATTCCTTCTTTGAAGGTATTTTTCAAAAATGAAATGAAATCATTAATCTTTAGGTCCCACGCTTATGCCGGCTAGGCTAAAGGAGACGGCGCTGATGAGAAATGAAGGAAATGGTAGAATAAAGAAAGTGGAAGGAAACAGGAGAATCCCGAGAAAACTCACACACACGCACGATGTTTGTCCATTACAAAACTCATTTGGCGCCAGCTGGGATCGAACCTAGGACCCCATGTACCAGAGGTGAAGGCTTTACCACTGAACCACCGCGGCCTAGATATTTTTCAAGTTCAGCCTATTTACAATATTCGTAAGTTAATCGACACCAACATTTCCATATGCTTCTTTGTGTGCACGGGAAGTACGTGGTCCCGGGTTTGATTCGCCGTGGTAGTTAATACGTTTTGATTCAGCATTAATGTTTAGATATGACTTCGGCGAAAAAAAAAAATTAAACTTACTAGATGAAACTAGTCAAACTAACAAAATTAGAGTTACGAAAATAGACTATCAAAATACTATTGGTGCTACTGAAATGTCCACCTGACATGTATCACTTTTGAAGATGAAAATACTGAAAACTACAATAAAAGTTAGTAGTGTCAGGCTAAAGCTACAAATTTTTGTATTGTTTCAACTAAAGATTGGATTCCATGACTAAGAAAGTAGGGGAGTCTGCGATGCATATCGCACACAATTCTGTCATCAGGACAGTTTTACCGTGAAAAAAGTGATCGAAATTCCGAAAAAACGCAGTAATTGGTGGGAAATATCTTAGAAGAATATGATGGGTGGGGAAGGTTTTTATACTGCATATCATGTAAAGTCTGACCCATCGTTAGAGGGCATGCATTAAAATGCATAATGTAAGCGTGCATTGAAGTGAACCATACAACACAATGTTTCTCAGGCATTATTGATAGTCACTTGTGTGCAGGTTTCCAGTGCATTTCACGGAGCTTAATATTGTAGCGATCCGCAGTGGTCATCTCACTTCGAATGAGAAAGACATGGTGCTACCATAGATTACAAAAGTAGCAACAAAACCTTCTGCGTTTGGAGTAACGGTTATGGAATCTATGCTGGACGTTATTTACGATCCAAAAATTGTCCTGACTTTCATCAGAAGTGGCAATATAGAAACGAAACTTTTCCGGCTGTTTCTTACAGAATTTCACTTGGTCTAGGCTTGGAAAGAATTTCACACCGTCAGACGGTGTTCATTGTTAGCTGATGTCAACTTATGCGGGAACCATGAATCCTACTTTTTCATCTTACCTGTTGCATAGATTCGTCAAATGACTGTTATTGTATATACCTACTTCGTCTTGAATAGTACGAATCCTTCTTGAAGGTCTATTTTCATTGTTCCTTAAGACCACAGGAGAGAGGCAGGACTATTTATGATAGTTTAGGCACATAAACTAAATAATTTATTTATTTATTTAAAAAAATCTTTTTTCAGTTTGTAGCCAAGCTTATCGGTATGACCGCACTCTTTCTTTAGTAAGTTCCACAAAAATAAAAAGAAAAATATTTTTTAACACTTTGAAAAGTTCAGAAGCTCAGCTACAATAATTGGCATCGGCTAATTTGATAACTACAACTTTTTCTATCTAGTTAATGGTAGTAAACTTGAATGTATCTGTGCCTCACTTTTTTTGTTTTTTTTCTTTATCAGAGTTTAAAGGGAATCTATCTGATGTGCAACGAAAGGGTAGTGTGACAGTAGCAATTATACAAGAGCTATTACCGATGTACTCTGCTTCTTAGGAGATGCGTATATTAAAGGAATAAAATTGTAAATGTTACTTTCTTGTTATATTGTTTCAATTCTTATGAATATAAAAATCTTACAGGTATCCGAACGTTTTAAAACAAATGAAAGTAAGAAAACAAAAGAAAAGGGAAAGAAAAGCGAAAAAAATGAAGAAAAGAAAAGAAAAGGAAGTGTAAGCTAATCCAGTGTCACAATGCTTTGCGAGTTTTTGGTTACATTGAGCGTTTCTGGTCGTAGCGAGTCGTTTCGAGCCGCCAGATAAGTTTTTTTTTTCTGTTTGTTTCTATATTTGTGAACGAAATATTGATTACAGAAGATAATACAAGTTTGGTAGACAATCTGGGCGTTAGGTTTAAACCAATAGATTCCATATCTCCTCTTTTCCCTTCTTCCCTTTACTGGAAATTCGTGATTTTTCCCCTTCCCCTTCACTACTACGAAATTCACCGGAAAGTACGATTGCCAGGATAGACATAATCAAGCTTAATTTTGTTTTCTGTTTATATTTTTATTATTTACTAGCTGAAATACCCATTCTTCTCATAGGTCAGATAAAATATCTATGTAAACAAACTGAACAACGAAAGAAAAAATATCGGTTAAAAATCTACTACTTTTACATATCCCGGTAAACGTCCCTCGCAGGTGACACCCGGCCCGCATACAATGAATTTGAAAGTCATCGCTAATGGAAGTGTTATCATTGATCTCAGCTGCCGAGAAAACTATAGATTTGACACTAATATCGGTCATTTTGGATTATTTTTACATGTCTCGGTACCCACTCACCCAGGTGACCCCCGGCCGCATACAATGGTAGCTAAATTTGAAAGTCATCGTTAATGGAAGTTTCACCATTGATCTCAGTGACCGCGAAAACTTTGGATTTGACACTAATATCGGTCATTTTAGATTATATTTTACATGTTTCGCCCCTCTGAGACCCCCTGATTTGATTAAAAAAAAAAAAAAAAAAAAAAAAAAAAAGATAAAGTAAATGCTTCGTCTTGGTCTGAAACCTGGACCAAGGTATCCGTGACCAAAATTTGGTAACTCTCGATTCACTTGTCTGGTCCACAGGACGCAAACAGGCAGACAGACACACAAAACTACAAAAAGTTACTATTAAAAATCATATTCGTAAATGGAAAACAAAAACACACCAAGAGATTTTCGCTGAAAATAAAAGTAAGTGAATAACTATGACATTGTTCTCCTCTGTTTGCAACAAACTGAAGAAGATGTTTCGTTGGCCCAATTTTTAAATAGCTTCTAATATCTAAAACCTCACTTGAAAGAATAAAATTCTTCAAGTTTTTACTTATCTATGTATTTATTTATTTGTTTACAGTATCATTCATCTAGAGATCAATCCAGTTTTCTCGTCTAGAATGATACATCGGTATGAAACGAAAATGAATAACACACATTATGAACGTTACATTTTGTAAGTATTTAATTTCAAGCCTATCTGAGCATTTAAATGAAACCAGAAACATTAAAGAAATCAGATTCCTTGGGCCATCGTTTGTTAGAACAAATAAATGTAAATTACATTTTTCAATGAGAGGAGTAGATAAAAATTGTGAACACTTTTGCCGAAAAAAAATTGAATAATTTTCAATGTCGTATTGACAGATAGTCTTCAGTAACGAATGGTCATTTCAAAAGTGAGGATTTGTTTGTTATTTTGCAAATCTGGTGTATCAGACATCAATTCCTTTTAGCTTTTTTCATGTCCTTGATACTGGTCGACGGTTCCCATTGAAAATTTGAAATTTAAAAAAAAATTACAAAAGAAAAAACGGAGACTTAACCTGCTGAAATACTTACGATTCGTTCAATAAATGTAGGAAGAACCACTTCAAAATAATCGAAGAAAGCCAAAGGATCCTTCATAGCAGCTCCTAACTTAGGCATAAGATCGGCTGCGTACTCAACAACCATCACGTCTTGTTCAGACTCGAAGTTCTTAGAAACGGCAGAATCAAGTTCAACTTTATCGCCTTGGCACACAGTCTAAGGGACACAAAGAAAACACGGTTAGAGCGGTTTCACTATGTAGAAACTAAAATACCGCTCTAGGTATTTAAACCGGTAACTTTTTTTCACTATGGTAACACTACATATAATTTATAGGAACTCCAGGGAAATTTCGGATAAATATTTACTTTCACAATTTAACAACACTCCGGAAATAATGGGGAAAACTGTAGTGAAATTAAAATACAGAAGAAAATATCCAACACGTCCATTATTTTAAAATTGTCTTTAGAGAATAGAAACCTCCTGGTGAGCTAAATAAACTTATGCTTTATTGCTCTATTGCACTTCGTGCTTTATTGCTCTTCTCTATCATGTTACTTATCTATTGAATACTCATCAATCTTAAAATTTCAAAGTTCCCACCGGGAATCGAACCTGGAACTCTGTACACAGAATTGCATGTACTAGTCACTATACCAACGGAGAGATCTTGCCAGCAAGCACTGATTTAATGTGTAAAGTTCAAATCAACAGCATTAAAACCTACAAATTTACACTAACGTCAGTATCCAAAGTATAGCTTAAATGATAACGTAAGTTCTTTCATTAAATGCTTCATCAGACAGGGAAGGAACGTATAATTGAAAAAAAGCAGTATATGTGAAGTGTCCTGGAGGGCACCATATTTGAATGCTAGGTCTCGTAGCTGTGGACAGTTCACAGCAACTTCTCTGTTCTTTTTCTCCCTACTTCTTACTCTCCCCATCTGATGAATCGTAAAGAGAAAATATTACAGGATGTATTCACACTTTTTACTTTTAATTTGTACATAATTATTTTTCGTCCTTGACTAGACTTCTTTAAAACAAGGAAATTAATCACCATGATAGTATAAATCGTACATGATTGATGAAAATAATTCCATCTTTATCAAAGCTCGTATGAAGGAAGCTCTTTACGAGTTTAGTAAGCATGTAAAATATTATGACTTCAAGATTTTAGGTCATTCAAATACTTAGTAATAAAACTAGTTTCCTGATGGAACATGGTCCATGGTCGATACGGGGATACAAATGTTATATACGTACCAGGTATAATATATACAAAGCTCAATTGTGAAAACTTCGAATTAAATAAAGATGTACTTCTAATACGCGTAGAAGAAATGATTTTTACATCGATCAACATAGAAGTTATATGTATCGAAAAGGTTATGTATATACGGGTGAGAAATTATACAACATATTTTCCGGTGTAATAAAAAAATTAGGAATACATAGCTAAATTCAAGAAATTACTTAAAAGGTTTCTCGTAAACAATTGCTTTTATACTCTTGATGACATTTATAATTTTGACTATGGAAACACGAAATTATGTTTCTTAATTAACAAATCGAATGTCCTAATCCTAACTATATATAAAGCTACATGAACTGACATAAATTAAAAGGGTACTTCCGGTTGACGTGGAAAGTTGAAATTTGGCATGATTGTAGCTTTCCGAGACTAACCAACAGAAAAATTGTCAAACGTGAATATTTTTAATTTTTAGGGGCTCTCAAGGAGACATGAAGAAATTCTCCATGTTATTTAAATGGACCAATTAATTTTTTTTTAATCTATAATCTCATGTTTCAGGTGTTTGGAATTGGAATGAAAACTTGAAATTCAGTACGTTTGTACGTTTTTATTAGTGTTACCTAAGTAAATCACTAAAGTAAAAATTTCCAAATTTAAAGTGGTCTTACGGGAAACTGGAAAATTTTTTCCATGTTATTTTTATGGGACACCTTTTACACTCCAAAATTATTGGGCACTTCGTGTAGGACTACAATGATTAAATTTAACATGATTCTAGCTTTCCGGGACTAACCGACAGGAAAATTGCCAAAAGTGAATAGTTTTAAGTTTTAGAGATCTAGGGATCTCTTAGGGGCGATGAAGAAATTCCCCATGTTATTTAAATGAGCCTTTTTGGGACTTATAATCTCATATTTTAGGTACTTGCAATTGGAATAAAAACTGAAAATTCGCTATGCTTATAATTTTTTTGTTAGTGTTATCTAAGTAAATAACCAAAACTAAAAATTTCCAAAATGTAAAGTGGTTTTATGGGGAACTAAAAAAAAAAAAAACTTTCCCATGTTATTTATATGGGACATCTACACCCCAAAATGTTTAGGACTTTAAGAGGATTAGAATGATGAAATTTGCATGATTGTAGCTTTCCGGAACTAACCTACAGAAAAATTGCCAAAAGTGAATAGTTTTAGTTTTTAAGGGGTCTAAAGCGGGGATGAAGTAATTCCCATGTTATTTAAATGGGCATTTTCTTGGGATACAAAATCTTATCTTTTAGATAGTTGGAATAAGAAAAGAAACATGAAATTTGGTAGAATTGTGGGTTTAAGAGGTGCAAGGCCATAGGCCGAGTAAACGAGAGGATCAATGGGTCAAGTCCTCAGCTGGGCCTAATTCAGGAAATGTAATTAAAGAGCAAATGCACGAAATTCACTCTTGATGCAAAGGCTGATACATAAGAGATGGGAAGCCGTAGGACAAGGAAATGGAGGGGTCTGGGTGCGGAGCACCCAACTAGCCAAACTTAGTCTTGTGTATGATCCAAAGATGTAGTAAAATGAACTGAAACTTAAAGGGTACATTCAGAAAAAAAAAAAGGGAAGGTTGGAGCAAATTAAATGTATATATTCCTAAACTTCTTTGAAAGTATTTGTTCAAAACAAGTATGAAAATTTACCACCTACACAGTGAAAGTAGAGAGATTTTAGAAGGTTAGAAGGAAGTTTTCTTGAATATGATTGCACTCGACTCTTTTAGAGTCGGGTATTGTAGCTACACGGACATCACTATTTGACTTACCGTCCCTTGCATCACACACTTTATGCATCCGGCTATATAGTGCGCTAATCCTTCGCCTAGTACAACCTGACGTTTTAATTTTGTCAGTAATAAGTCATAGGCATCCAGAGCTTCGACGACCACAGTAGGATTTATTTGAGTGATAACCATCTCTGCGAGCTTTGGGATAAAGCAGCCCAGGGTATCCTGAAGTACTAGAGGAAAAGAATTCATTGAAATATCAGCAAGCATGCATATAAAAGTAAATTAACAAGAGTAAGGTAACAAGTTTTCAATATTGAAAAGAACACAATTGATATCCTTGTATTTCATAAGTTATAGTTTTTTTTTTTTAAGTGAAAGTTCAAGTGCAGAAGATAAAACGAATGTCTGCTTCATAATCATAAATAATGGCATCATCTGACCGGAGCTAACAGTATTTTTAGCACTGGGTAGTATTAGAGGCTGAGAGGGACTAAATTAGAAGCCCGCATTTGAAGACTGGACTTAACTCATTACTTCCTTTCTTGGACTTCTAGGAGGACAGCCTTAGGTGGCAAGACTCGGTCTCAGGGCTGCTCTGAATCAACTCCGTCAGTTAGGAAAGTCATGTTTGCCCTAATTCACCCCACAATGAATTACCTTAGAGCAGTGGTTCTCAAAGTGGGGTCCGCGACGCCTAAAAATTGAAATAAGTTGTAATAAAATGGAAATCACAGCTGTTATGCAAGATATACATATTTTTAAGATTAAGAAACTGCAGCTGTTGGCAGTACGAGTACAAAACAATAACTATTCATCATTTCCAGTGATCAAGGATTTTATTGGCTTTTCAGGTGAAAAATTTTGCTGAAATGCACAAAGTACTTGTAAGACACTTGAGAGCATTAGCTACAAATTTTCGATAATATTTTCCTATCCCACAACCTGGTAATGATTGGATTGAAATTTCTTTCACTAATGTAGAAATCCATGACATACGCGGTATGAATCTCTCTAACACAGAACAAGAACAGCTATTGGAAATATCCTGCGATACTTCATGGAAAAACGGTTTCAAAGAAAATGAACATTGCAGCTTTTGGTTGCGTATGAGTTGTGAGTATGAAGAGTTGTCTAAGATGGCATTGGAACATTCGCTGCCTTTCCCCACTACTCACTAATGTGAGCAGACCTTTTCTGCTCTTTGCAGTATTAAAACCTTAAAGGGAAATCGTCTTAATCTGGAATCGGACCTGATTGATGGTGACCAAACTAAAGGTTTATCAAGTGGATTTCCTTTAACAAAAAGAAAAAAAAGGTCACTCTTGAAAGTTACTGAATTTTCAATTGAAATTTCGTTTACTAGGAAACAATCATGCATTAGAATAAATTATTTATCGCATTATTTTTCTTGGTCTTTTTCTTGTCAGTGGTAATTCTAATTAGTATAAGTTTTTAGTATCATGTGAAATTTCAGATGTCATTGCAAGGGGGTCCGCAGATCACTTTCCGAATTAACAGGGGGGTCCGTGGTATCGGAAAATTTGAGAACCACTGCCGTAGAGAATTTCTGAAAAATCACTATTGTTTTTAAAAGTATTTTGAACACACAAAAATTCACTAGAAGTTCCAAAGGTCATCTACAAAATATATCAATTTCGAAGAAGTAGAACATCAATACACAGTCTTTTGAAACCAATTTGCCTTCTCCAATGAAAGCCAAATTTGCCAGTTCTTGCTAAGCGGTCGACAATGAATGTGGAAGCAATTGAAAAACAACAACTTCCCGCAATTTGAACATCTTACAGCGAAATACAGCGCCGTAAGTGTGTATGTTTTTTTTCGGAGCCCTTTCTATCAGATTTTGAAATTCTGAACAGCATTGAGCTTTAAAATCTATTTTGTTTATACATTCATTACACATATAACCTAACATTAGCCGTTGGCGTGCCAATCGCCAGTCACGCAGGTGCTGACACATAGGAGTGTCGGAGGACTTAAATTAATTTCTTCACGGGCATTGACTTTCTTACGAAGTATGATAAGTCAAATGTGAAGGCACATCCTCCCAAAAAAGAGAGGTTCGTCGCCTCCTGAATAGTAGATTGCATGAGTCATTGTTTCCGGTGATGCAGATGGTACCGACAGTGATCTGAGGTATGCAGCACTGGGACCTGACCACCTCAGGGAGCTCCGAGTCAGGCTTTGATTCTGTACCTTGCGGTGACGAAAAGGTGTATATGAGCGTGTCTTGAACACTCCGGTGGAGGTGCCGCTACTCTCACTCACTAGAGGAGTTCCCGCTACCAGAAGGTATGACTGGAAGATGGACTTCGGTGCACTGCGCCAATAGGCATATCCCAGTCTCTTCTCCTGGAATGGTCTGTTGAGCCTTGGCAATTTTGAACGGTGCAACCACTGTCAGATTCATTTCTAGTGATCAGGTGTTGGCCTGTAATGTCGGACACATACCCGTCCAACGTGGAAAAACAGATGCAGCTGTATATAGATTCACCGACGAAAGAAAAGAGCGTTTTATACGTACAGTAAGTTGTATATAAAACATTGTATGTAACAGATTGTGGCTCTTTCTTTTTGCTCAAGAAATGCGTTTAGAATTTTGCAGCTGGGAACATGTATACTGCAGCAAAGCAGAAAATGTTTGGTCTTTTAGTAACTGAATAAAGATAAGTTTCTTGACTAGATACATTGCGTCCATGATGTTTTTGTAAGTTGAAATTAATGTTCTATTACAAGTATTATTTGCGTTACTGTTAGATTCTCATCAGTTTAATGGAGGTGTAAACACGCCAGATGTCAGTTTTGGCCGGCAGTCAGACGGCTACCGTATCGGCAGGTTTTTGTGGTTATGTGTTATGGCTAACTGCGTACTATGTGAGGAGCAGTACAACGGAAGTGTGCAGTAAACGGAGCAGACAGTGTTAGCTTAAAATATCCAACCTCTCTGATTTTCAGAGAGGAAAATTTTGGTGCTCGGTTACGTGACTCGAAGGTGACTAAAGTTGCAAATCTGTTGGGTGTGTCGCGAGGGACAATGTCGAAGGTGATGATGGCATACAAAACTCACCGCAAAACCGATCGGTGAATAGTGATGCACTGCACAAGGAATGGTGCAATATTCTAGTTGCTGGTATTCACGACTTCTATGACTCTACTCCACATTAGTGTTGTTCTGAAAGCAAAAGGTGGACCAACGGCACACTATTCTCGTAAGTTGCATATTTTTGGGTGTTTCCATTAAACTAAGTATGTGTGTGTACGTGTGTCATTGTTAGAAATGTGTGTGTTACTATTATGATGATGTGAGTCGGTGTCTCATTAACTATACTGTGCACTATCATCTTGCTGATGTCATAAGGGTAAAATTTAATGTCAAATTCATTTTTAATTTTACAATGAAATTAGTTATTGTCGAGCTTCTCAAAAACTACACATGAGGATTTTTTCAGCTCGATAAAATCTACCGATTAGTACATATCTCGTCTTTGAAGAATACTGAACGCTGATAATATTGTCTTTTCTTTTTTCTTTTTTTGCAAATATTGAATATGTGATGAATCCGGCATACGTTCACAAAATATTTTGTTTTTAAATCAGTAACAAAAATCTACATCAGCGACATTGATATATTTGGCAATCAATATCTTAGAAACACTAATAGTACGGATTTTCTTGCTTTACAGTCCATTGTTTTCTTTACGTCACAAAAAATCGTATGTAAATTACAAAAGATGCAGCAGCTGTGCGAAAACCAGATCACTAATTTTCTTTCTTTGAGTTGTCTTATCATACTGTCACCATATTGTCATTTCCATACTGTTTACGGTGCGAACAACATATTAGAGACGTTTGTGAGAAATTTTCTTTCGGAGTCCTAACCATCTTTACCTTTCTTTTGCTTGTTCACTTCAACCATAGGTCGATGGGCAGCATCGAAATTTTAAAAGTTTTCTCTTCCTTGGGAGAGCTGTTTTATACTTTGATAAGGCCTCTTCTTCGTAAATGCATCTAAATATTCTATGCTTGGTCTTCCTCTTCCTGGTTTTCCTCCTGCTTTTCCCTCTATCAACACGGTAATCCAATCAGAGTGCCGAATAAGATGGCCAAACATGCTGTTTTTTTCTTTCTCATATTATCTTCATAATCTGTCGTCCTTCATTATCTTCCTTTAGTACGTCTTCATTCCTTTTCCTTTCGGTCCATGATATGCGCACCATTCTGCACCAACACCACATTCCAAATGCTTCTAGCTTAGATATTTCAGCTTTTCTCAATGTCCACGTCTCTGATCCGTAAAGTGCCGCGCTTCATACCAGGATCTTAATAAATCGTTTACGAACGTCCAACGACACATTTCTTAGCAGTCCTCTTTTTCTACTGGATGCTTCTTGCAGTTTAACTTCCTAGGTGACAATAAAAAGGTTTACTTAGCACAAAAGCTTTGGGAAGACTCATCTAGAAAAATGAATTGAAAAATTCATTAGGAATTATTATTAGAAACAGTACTAAATGGGATGAATCCACCATTTCTGGATGTAATAAATCATTTTAACTTGTAAAATTTACGGAGAATTTTAAAGAGAACGACGGAAAAGAGAGGTTCCACAACTTCCGCAATCTAAGTAAATGAGTTTTGTAAGTTATATGGTTGGATATATTTCAAATATTTTTACCTCTTACCGGTGACTTTTACTCTTAAAATCTACAGAGTATCTACTAGCACATAAAAATTATTATATAATTACCTTCATTTGGCTCTGTCATCTTGGCAATATAGATGATGAATTGAGCGAGAGTGTTAATAGAGGCCACTCTTACACATGGATGAGGATAATCTAGTAAAGTATATACTTCCTTGAAGCATATGCCAACATACGGTAAAAACGCTTCCCTAGAAAACAATTTTAAAAAAGCACGTTATGTTATTGTTTCAACAACAATTTTCTAACATAAAAATAACCATTCTTGGATTTCTTAGAACATTATTATACATATTCTACAAACAATCGTGGATTACTACTTGATTAGAATTTAGGATTTAGATTTCTGGGCTTTCGGCATCTATGGCCATGTTAGCCCGTCACTAGGATTAGGATTAGGAATTAGATTTCTGGGTTTTCGGCATCTATGGCCATGTTAGCCCGTCACTAGGATTAGGATTAGAAATTAGATTTCTGGGCTTTCGGCATCTATGGCCATGCTAGCCCGTCACTAGGATTAGGATTAGAAATTAGATTTCTGGGCTTTCGGCATCTATGGCCATGTTAACCCGTCACATATGAGGGATGACGGCCCTCGGCGATCACACTATCCGATGAAAGGGAAGGAAGAAAGGATTGAAGGTAAGACTTACTAGGATTAGGATTAGGAATTAAATTTCTGGGCTTTCGGCATCTATGGCCATGCTAGCCCATCACTAGGATTAGGATTAGAAATTAGATTTCTGGGCTTTCGGCATCTATGGCCATGTTAACCCGTCACATATGAGGGATGACGGCCCTCGGCGATCACACTATCCGATGAAAGGGAAGGAAGAAAGGATTGAAGGTAAGACTTACTAGGATTAGGATTAGGAATCAAATTTCTGGGCTTTCGGCATCTATGGCCATGCTAGCCCGTCACTAGAATTAGGACTAGGAATTAGATTTCTGGGCTTTCAGCATCTATGGCCATGCTAGCCCGTCACTAGGATTAGGATTAGAAATTAGATTTCTGGGCTTTCGGCATCTATGGCCATGTTAACCCGTCACATATGAGGGATGACGTTCCTCGGCGATTATACTATAAGAGGAAAGGGAAGGAAGGAAGCGGGCTACAGGTACCATCTCGGCATTTGCAGAACCTAGGAAAAATCTCGCTCAGGATGCCTGGCCTGAAAAAGCTTTTCACAGTTTTTCGACCAAGTGTTCCCACCGGGAATCGAATCTGGACCGCTCGCACCAAAGGCGAAAGCGGTAGCGACTATTCTACGCGGGACTACTGAATCACTACTTGAAACTGAAATCTTCAAGTACTATAGCTTTCTCTACTTGTGGTCACGTATGAATCACAGTGGCAAGCCTAAAGCTAAACTACCCACAACAAACATTCAGTATTTTCCGCGCTTCCGGGTGCTTAAGTAAGTGTCTTGAATATCGTTCCGCTATCTGTACTTCCTTTCAGCAACTGATTTGTACAGAGAAGTATTATTCTCTTTTCTTTTTAATGAATAACAATTTTAATACTTTTATTTTATTGATTTTTCTCCAAGCTTATTTAGATATTTCTTCTGTTGTCAAAATGAATTTGCATAATAAATAGATTTATTACTACTTCACATGCTAGTTCATTCGCACAAGCTTTAGTATGTAATATGGAATGTTGTCTGGATCTGAGGTGTTCAGTTTAATTGCTTTAGTAGCTTATATTACTTCTAATTAAGTAATCGGAATTAAAATTAGATCACTATTACTAACAATATTTGATACCAAGAAGTTTTGACTACAATCTAAGTCAAAACTTTCATAAAATACTTTGTTATATACTTTAGCAATTCCATTGTGCCTTTAAGTAATGTGCTACGGTAGTTTACTTGTTGTGAGATGTGTTTGCTGCCAGAATATTTAAAGATATCCCCAAAATTTGAGATCTTATAGATGCAACTCTCTAGTCTTAAATAGTACGATTTTTGATTTGATATATATCTTTTTAACAAGTTTACCTAAATTTGAATACCTCTGATGACATACAATATTATTTCTTGTTTAAGCCTTGACAAAATATTTCTTTTTATAATTCTAACTAGACATTGGCTAGCTGGTAGTTCCGCCCCCAGACCCCTGCGTTTGCTCAGCCTACGGTCTCGCATCTTTTATGTATCAGCCTTTGCATTAGCAGTGAATTTCGTGCATTTGCTCTTCATATTTCCTGAATTTGAACAGCCGCGCGTTTCGCCCACACACCCCCGCCTTTGTTCGGCCTACGACCTCGCACATCTTTAATTCACAATTCTACGGAATTTCAAGTTTCTTTTCCTGTTTCAACTATCTAAAAGATACGATTTTGTATCCTAAGAAAACTCCCATTTAAATAGCATGGGAATTTTTTCATCCCTCTTTAGACCCCTTAAAATTTAAAAATAATCACTTTTGACAATTTTCCAGTCGGTTAGTCTTGCAAGCCTACAATCAAGCAAAATTTCATAATTCTAATCCTTCTGGAACTGCCTAAACATTTTGGGGTGTAGAAGATGTTCCATATAAATAACATGGAAAAGATTTTCCAGTTTCCCATAAGACCACTTTAAATTTGGAAATATTTACTTCAGCGATTTACTTAGGTAATACTAATGCAAACGTACAAATGCACCGAATTTCAAGTTTTTATTTCAATCCAAACACCTGAAACATGAGATTATAGGTGCAAAAACAGGGCCATTTAGACAACATGAGGAATTTCTTCATATCCCTTATAGACCCCCTAAAAATTAAAAATATTCATTTTGGCAATTTTTCTGTCGGTTAATCCTGAAAATCAATCATTGTGCCAAATTTCAACTTTCTACGTCAACCGGAAGTATCCCTTTAATTTATGTCAGTTCATGTAGTTTCATATATAGTTAGGACTAGCCTTTGGCTACGGCCTCGGACCTCTTAAATCCACAATTCCACGAAATTTCATTTTTTTTTCCTATTTCAACTATCTAAAAGATAAGATTTTCTATCCCAAGAAAACTCCCATTTAAATAACATGGGAATTTCTTCATCTCCCCCTTTGACCCCTTAAAAACTAAAAATATCCATTTTTGCCATTTTCCTGTAGGTTAGTTCCGAAAGGCTACAATAATGCTAAATTTCATCATTCTAATCCTGCCGGAAGTGACTAAGCACTTTGGGGTATAGAAGATGTCCCATATAAGTAACATAAGAAAGACTTCTCAGTTCGCCATAAAACCACTCTAAATTGGAAATTTTTATTTTTACTTATTTACTTAGTTAACGCTAACGAAAACGTAGAAGCATACCGAATTTCAAGTTTTTATTTCAATTCCAAGTACCTAAAACATAAGAGTATAGGTAAAAAAAAAAAAAAAAAAAAAAAAATTAGCCATTTAAATAACAATGGGAAATTCTTCATTCCCCCTTTAGTCCCCCTAAAAAGTAAAAATATTCACTTTTGGCAATTTTCCTGTCGGTTAGTCTCGAAAAGCTACAATCATGCCAAATTTCAACTTTTCACGTCAACCGGAAGTACCCCTTTAATTTATGTCAGCTCCTGTAGTTTTACATATAGTTAAGATATGATTTCAATTGTAAATATTACTGCTATAATCCACAAAGTAAAAATAAGTAAATAAATAAATAAAAAACAATTCTTAGTCAAGCTTATAATATCGATGTTCATTAAAAAAAAATAATGCTCTTCTGTTTACAATCATAAGCTGAGAATCTAACGCGGCGCAGAATTTCAACAGTATGCAGTTACTGAGAATAGCCTAGAGTTGATATCACTGCTTTTTCAAAAGCATGAGCCTTATATTCCGTAGATGATGTTATCCTGAAGAAGCTCTTTTGTCTGAACTTCTCGTTGTAACCTTTTTTAAGCCAATGAAACTAGCCATAAGCATTTATTGTATCTTATTTTCCATCTTTAATGTTATAGCTAGACATATCCTTAGCTTAACACGAGAAAGAGGATTCTATCAGTGCATATTTTGTCATAGTGTTATGCATTGTTCGTTACCTATCTTTCTAAATATGTGTGCAGTTTCAACAGGTCCTTTATTTTTCTTGTAACAGGTGCCGGAATAAGATTTACTCAAAAAGGGCTAAATACATTCATGTCACTTTGTTCATTGCACAATATAATCAATTGTTATAAGTGCTATTTCTTTATCTGGGTATACAAATTTATATATCAAGGGATCACATTCTTATTTATCCATCACGAAATTGGTATTTCAATATGATGCCTACTTGGACGTTTCTCAGCTTTAAATTTTCTTTCTTTTCTTTAAAATATGTTATTTCCATTTCTTTTCCCGATCTGATGAAGTATTTTGGAGAAAGATCTCATAGTATACTTTTCAATTTCCTGAATTATGGTTTTCCTATTTTCTGGTAAATAATTTTATATATATCCTTTACAATACTTTTCAGCATACAATATAAAATACAAGAAATATAATTGTCTTTCATCTTCTTATGATTAAAAATAAAATTTTTAATTCTTAAAACACATAAGCTAATTTCAAATTGTTAAATTTTATCACTAAGCACCTTATTGCCACTTCACAAAAATGGTTATCACAAACTTTGTTGCTTGCAAATATTGTAGCATGAAATGTTCACTGTAAGACTCGGACAACAACTGAGAGTTACAAAGAGCTATTAAAGTATCAAAAACTGATGGGAATAAGTGAAATGTGTAACTCTCATAAAACTTTGAAATGTTGCTGTCAATTTAATTATTACCAGTTGAGAATTCTCCAAGAGCATTGCCAGAACGAACTTAGAAAGAATGGAGAGATGGAGCAGGAAGGATAACTGTGATAATTCCTGCTTGTAAAACTAAATCTTTGTATTCACATCTTGTTCTGTTTCTAGCAAAAAACTCGCAGACTATCATCTCTCTATGACTCACAGTTCCTGAGGTATGGCTCGTAAAATCTCCCGAAATCGAAACTATTTTTTGCCCAATATCTCGGGAACGGTAAGAGTGACGCGAAAAATTCCATCACTTTCTCAGATAGTTTTCAATGCTCTATCGAATGGATGGCTCAAAATTGAAAAAATAATAAATAACAGAGACAGACAGACAGACACATAGATATAGATAATTCAGCAACAAACTTTTTAAGTTCGTTGAAAATATCACTAATCACAATACAAGTTTGTCAATAATGAAACGATACCTGGCTACGCTGATAAATAACACACACAAAACTGGTCTGCTTGTCACTTACTAAGATTCGTTGCTTCCAAGAGCAACAAATCAACAGTAAAATGATTTTGAGAAAGGTAGAATTTAAAGGTAAACCATACAAAAATAAATTTATGAAAATACTCTCGCACTTCTTTCTAAAGAAACGTAGAAAGCGATTGCAATTCTTTATTATTTGGGTGGTTTCGTAAGTTTTTGATGAAATTGATTAAACCATATTTTTGGTTCAAGAAAGTAACGTTAGTTGCCTGTATAAAGTTCGTCAATTTTGTTTCATTTTGGAGCACGGTTAAGGAGAAGGAAGACCGGTATAAGTTTCTGTGGCTAACTAGAAGTACTAAGCGAACAAGATATATTATTCAGCACAATATTTAGCACAAAAGATTTACAATGGTGCAATAAAAGTTTTCAAGCATATTTTACTTTCTAAACTAAGGCTTAATCATCAAATGTAGAATGAACTTTCCAGTAATAGATTACTTTATTGCGGAAAGAAAAATATAGGCAAAACATTGCACAAGGCGTACACAATTTTAGAAAAGTCCTGTATCGAATTACAGTAACCACTAGAACTTTATGACCATCTACCTAATAGCTGGTGTCCCAACTTTGGATCGCAGAAGAGCAATAACGTGATTTAGCATGGAAGCAATGAGACCTCGGTAGGCGACTGGAGACAAGGAGCACCATATCTCCACAGTCAAGTCACTTAATTTCTGTAAATTTCGAGGAGGAGGACGATGAGCTCGAATCTGACGTTTAATGGCATCCCAAAAGTTTTCAATTGGGTTAAGTCTACGAGTTTTGGGAGAATTGAAGTAATTGTGAAATTCTACACTGTGCTCCTCGAACCACTGCAGTATAACGGTGCCCTTGTGAAAGGGAGCGTTGTCCTCCTGAAAGATGCCATACCTAGCTGGAAATATGGCCGATCAGCAATGACACGCCTATAGCTGCAAGGCGTTATGGTGCCCTCCACATACACTACTGGGCCCATGGATGGCCATGTAAGATTCTCCAGATTATAATGGATACAGCCACCACCGGATTGTCATCATCTTCCTGAGCACGTCTCGAGCATCTGTTCCCGCGCAAGACGACGGATTCTGGCCCGGCCATCGATTTGATGAAATCGGTAGTGTGATTCATTGGAGCATGCAACGTTGTGTCATTGTTCTGAGGTCCAATGACGATGGGCATGTGCTCTCTCCAATCGTTATCGATTACGCAGTGCTGTTAATATTGCTATACGTATGAAATATGTACCAGTGTACGGTGAGTTGTGTGCTCAGACATATTCGTGATTGTCCACTGTTAAAGTTCGTTAAAGTGCTGTTAATTGTCCCAGAGTTTGCTCCCTATCCTGTTGTACCAACCTCAACAGTCTACGATGTCCGACATCTTTAATGAGGTGTGGCTGCCCAAATGTCTTGTGGTTTGTTACTGGTTTTATCGTCCTTTTCCCACCCTTGGAAGACAGTAACCACAGCGGCTTTCGAATACCCGATAAGTGACACTGACTCCTAGCTCATTTCCTACGAACTCTCGTTGGCCTTCCCCATTCTACGCACATGTATTACGAGTACACTGACTGATCGACTGAGATCCCTGTCACTGCCTGGCGAGCTGTTTTACTGTGCCCCATGCCTCTTATGTAAGCCCAACGAATTCTTTCAAAAAGTAGCGGGGTGGATATTATGTATTGACTGATCGGTGTATAGCAATGTTTTATATTTTTCTTCTTTATGCTTCTAACAAGGCAGTACACAAAATGTTCTTCTTGTTCACCTTAACCATCGGTTGGTGGGCAACATGGAAATTTTAAAACTTTTCTCTCCCTTGGGAGAGCTGTTTTATACTTTGATAAGGTCTCTTCTTCGTAACTGCATCTAAATATTCTATCCTTGGTCTTCCTCTTTCTGGTTTTCCTTCTGCCTTTCCCTCTATCAGCACAGTAATCCAATCGGAGTATCTAATAAGATGGCCAAGCATGGTGTTTCTTCTTTTTCCTATTATCTTCATAATCTGTCGTCCTTCATTAGCTTCTTTTAATACGTCTTTATTCCTTTTCCTTTAGGTAAATGATATGCGTAGCATTCTGCATCAACACCACATTTTAAATGCTTCCAGCTTGGATATTTCAACTTTTCTCAGTATTCACGTCTCTGATTCGTAAAGCGCCACGCTCAGGGTCTTAATAAATCGTTTCCGTACAACCAACGACACATTTCTTGATGTTAGTAGTCCTCTTTTCCTATTGAATGCTTGTTTAGCCTGTACTATTCTGGGACTTACGTCACTTTCACTTCTTCCGTTCGAGGATATTAGACTTCCTAAATAGGAAAACGTCTTAAAGTTTTTGATTTTCTCTCCATCTAGCCATACGTTTGTCCCTTCCTGTCCTGCTCTCGTGCACTTTATGACTTTGGTTTTATTCTTATTTATCTTCATTTTGCAGGTTTTTTCCAGTTGGTCGTTCAAGTTTGAAAGTGCTTCCTCCAAATCCTTTTCGTTCTCCTCTATCCGTATTATGTCATCAGCAAACCTTATTGTGCTGAAAACCTGGCCATTCACTTTTGCACCTTCCTCAAAATGTTAGGGATCAGAAATCTCCGAGTTAATTTTTAACTCGCGGAAACTTCCGTTCTTCGCACGGGAAAAATACGTTTATGGATAATATTTGAACCTGTTTCCGTCTTAGGATGCGGAATTCATTGAAAGTATAATGATAAAGAGCAATGAGATACTCTATTTCTGGCATAAATTTTGTATCCCACTAAGCCCCTTAATCAAAGTGACAAGATAAAAGCCCATACTAACGTAAGTACTATGATATGAAAAAAAAAAGAAAGAAAGAAAAAGGATAGTTTCAAACAGGTCGGTCGTTTTCCCACAACAGCCAAAATGGGGAAAAATATCATAGAAAGTGCTTCCTTCCCTTCTTAAATTCGAAAATTTAGAGAAAGTGTGCACATATGCCTACTTACTTGAAATGAGAAGTTTATGTACTGAGTTTCATCTTCCTAACTTCACAGCGTTGTGAGATACTTGTCACATACATTTCGACCCTCATACCCCACTTAGGATACTCATTTTAATCATAGTGATATAATGCAAACCTAGTGAGAAGTAGGTTATAAATATAATTCAAAATTAATTTCAAACAGTTCACTCCTTTCCCGTGATGTGATTCCATATGAGATCACTTTCAATCAGTGGCGTACGCAAGGAATTCGGGGTTTTAACCCTCCTTCCCTAGACCAAGATATTACGCAAAAACAAACTTTTACCATATGAACATATGGATACAAACTGAAATTATATGAACTTGGAAAGTTGAATCTCCCGTTGATGGAGTTTCACGTACGCTACCGCTTTCAGATTTATATATTAGATGAAGTAGTATTTTAATAGGTTTTCAAGTCTCTCTAACAGATGGACCTGTTTTTCTAGACAAATTTCTCTCTTTGTAGGGTATGGTCTTGGCTGTTGATCAAATGAATTCTCGTATTTCATTCCTTATCCTGGTTTCATAAGTACCATTAGCAGATCACGTGGTAACTTTTTTGTACAACGATAATTTTACAAATACACTCTTCAGTCATATCTGAAATCAGAAATGGTTTAACTTAGCATTCCTTACTGAAATATCTACAGAACGCCACAGATGACTGATCAGTTGTTTTTAGTACTATTTATTGTCAACTTTTCTCCTTCTGTTTCTACTACTGCCATACCGTGTGTTACACCAGCCACAATAAAATTTGTCCACAGTATTCTACGAAGTTTTTTTTTCCCCCTTTGATTTATCTCTAAAAAATCCTTTCCTTCCCCTTTTCTCAAACATTTTTGGATCAAAATATTCAATATACTTTAATAAAAACATTCCTTGATGCTTTATATCTAGAGAACTATATAAAGTGTAGGCAAACTGAAACTATCAGTTACCTCAGTATGATGTGCTCATTCCGTAAAAAATTCGAAAACTCGAGTTAGGTTCCGTTCAAAAATTTTGTGGCCCCTGATGCAAAAAATCCAATATATTTCATTCAATTAAAATTTTTCTTGTACGCCTTATGTCTGGAAAAGTACATATAGTGTAACAAAACCCAAACTATCACTTGACTCAGTATGATGTGCTTATTCCGCAAAAAATACGAAAACTGGATTTAGGAGCCGTTCAAAAGTGTTGTGGCTCCTGATCCAAAAACTAATTTTTGGCCAAGATCGTAATCTTTTGATCCATTTTTTGGAAAGGTCCTAAAATTCTTCTTTCACTGTCTTTTTGTTCCACAACAAGCGATTTAATTCTTTTATTTAATCAATTTTCACATCTCGAACCCTTCTAGTTGTTCCTTGTCCACTACCTGCTTTGCTCTATGAGTGTAAATTAGAATTAAAATATATTTACCCAATATACACAGCGAGCTTCCTTAAGGCCATAACTGCTTCTTCTTTCTCAAAGGCGTATGCTTCCACTGCTATAAACCCTAAAAATAAAAAATTACCAAAAGACATGTCATACAGAAAATTACAAACTGCACATAGGAGATACAAGTACGTAAACAAAAAACAAGTATAATTTCATAAATGTTTTAAAAACTTAAATAAATACTGTAACATTTCAATCCAAATAAACTGTACGGGTCACTAAACTTTCTCGCTCCAACTTTCGAAATTAAATTATGTTAAGCTGCAGTTATTCATGAAACATTTTCTTGTGAAATACAAACAAAATTCTGAGGCATTTTCGGAAAATTTCATCAAAAGAAAACTCATCCCCAAAAGTAAATTATCCCTTGTAGATTTCTTCTTAACAAGAAGCTTATACCATAAGTTAGGGTTAATAATGAAATATTTGTTTATATAATATTAAAATCGCATGAGTTATATTTTACAAATTCTCAAAAAAAAATAAATAAATAAATAAATAAATAAAAATAAAAAATAAAAAATAAATAAATAAATAAAAATAAAAATAAAAAATAAATAAATAAATAAAAATAAAAATAAAAAAATAAAAGAAATAACCCGAAGAGTAAAATTATTCCTTGTGGATAGTCTCATGGAATTGATCTATGCAATATTATAATAATGAAATATTACTAAACTGCCTTGAGCCGTTGAAAAGAAACTCGTCCCCAAGAGTGAACTATTATTTGTGATTTTTCTCGTAATGAATAATTTACACAATATTATAGTTATTAATTAAATATTTACTTATGGCATACGAGAAAAATGGCTTGAGTCGTTTTTGAGAAAGTCGTATGAAGAAAACTTACCCCTAAGAATAAACTACTCCTCGAACATTTTTCACCAGAAATAAGTTATGCTATATTGTCAGGCTATTTATGAAATATTTATTTATAAAATATGAACAAAATCCCCTGAGTGCAAATGGATTAGTCCAAGAAGTGTTTAAATTATTATAATGTGATTATATATAAAGAAGACAGTGGCGGTTTTAGCTGGTAGGCCGGGTAGGCACGTGCCTACCCAAACATTTACAAAAGCATATAAACGCTAAAAGATAAAATAAAGAGTATATATATTCTACTATTTATATTAATGGTAGATAATTATTTAACAAATAGCATCAACACTACTGTAAAAGTAATTTTCTATTATCATTAATCAATCAAATGTGTATATGTATCCATGAGCGATGGAGCTGGCCTACCCAAAATTAAAATCCTATAAAGCCACACCTGAAAGAAAAGGTGTTTGTGTTGTAACGTTAAAGATCATAGAGATTAAACATATTAGCTATTTAGTCGAAATTTAAATAATTTTCTCTTGTTTTCTTTCCTTGTTTGACTTTTGCTTATTTAAATATATCGTAAACTCAGTATTAATGTTCCTTTGGTTTTCAGTTATCTTTGGCTGTTTTTTGACAGTTTTGGCACATTTAGTAATCGAATTGGTGATTTTAACCTCAAACTTGTTCGAAATTAAACTTTAAAATTTGTGGGAAATTAATGCAAGATGTAAAGTGGGTGTAGGGCTGCTGAAATTGTTAAAAAATGGAGCACCAAATTTGTTTAAAGACAAAATTAAAAACTAACTGTTATATATTTAGTTCATATATTTTACTATTGGAATTTATTATAATAAATTTGTAATCGTTTCTGAAAATAATTTCTTCACTCCACTATTATGACAGTCTCTTACACTGACTTTTTTTTAGAATCACTAACACTCATAGTAGTGTATGTTGTCTATTAAGATTACAATATTTTACAATATTTTCCTCAATGGTTTTCGCCTTCATTAACTTGGTTGCATTAAAGTCAAGAATTGTTGTTGCGGTCGGACATCATGACAGACACGTAGCCAGGATTTTGTGAAGGGAGGGGGGGTCCATGACATGAGATACTGTGGTCATCACAACAGAGGCTCGATCATTCTAAACTATTTTACTGGAACATATATTGGTTCGTTCAGCCAGGATTTCGTAACGGGAAGGGGGGGGGGGGGCTGAAATTCTGAATGCCCAGGAGCTCGAGCAATCTAAACTACTTTACTATCAACATATATTGGTTTGTTAGGACAATAAAATGAGAATATGTTAGCAAATATTTTAATAACAAACTATGAGAAATCTCGAGTAAAAGAATAAAAAAAAGTATTGAAAATGATTTTACATGATTTACATTCCTTCCTTTGTTTATTCAAATACTAGCAGCGTTCACCCCGCTTCGCTGCGGTCACCCCGGAACGCAATAAACTTTGTTACTTAGATAATTTTTACTTTTTCGCTTTCAAGTGATATGATAAAAACCATAGAAGATTGCAGTAAATGTTAACATTATATCGCCTGTCATTTATGTTAACCCGCCCCGCTTCGCTGCGGTCACCCCGGAACGCAATAAACGTTGTTACTTAGATAATTTTTACTTTTTCGCTTTCAAGTGATATGATAAAAACCATAGTAGATTGCAGTAAATGTTAACATTATATCGCCTGTCATTTATGTTAACCCGCCGAGTGACACGGTCATGCGGGTTGCATATAAATACGTTTATTTTTACCTATGATGAACTAACAAAGGATTTGTACGTTATGGACACTTGAATGGTCAATTATCTCAAGACACTGGTAATTGAAAATTAAAGTGATATGATAAAAACCATCTAGGGTCCAAATCCTAATAACCCCCCAAAAATGAAAGAAATTGGTTCAGCCGTATTAGCGTGATGAGGGAACAAAGGATTTGTGCGTTCTCTTTTATATATAAGATAACAATTTTCCTTCACATTGTAATATGACATATTAAAGGTTTAGCATAAAATCAAAAACACTTAATAATTAATGCATCACTCCGGAGATCATGATAAATTTTGAGAGTGCTGAGTCCACTTTTCTGACAGATCTATCTACATTCATTATAAACTAAAATTGAATCTCAGGGTTATTTAATGAAATAATATTTTTGAAGAAAGAAAAAAAGATCCTTACTGAGAGGTTATTTATATTTACAAAATTATTCTTCTGACTACACATGAATCAACTTTCAACATATACTAGAAATTGCGTAGTAATAAAAAATAAATTTTACATAACTGATAATGGAATTTGGCCTGAAATGAAAAATCCTTATCTTCTATTATTGCTTTCATGTGGAACTTGTCACTTCTTAATATCAATGAGAAAGTTTTAAGCTATTAGAATTCAACTTTAAGAAATTTTCCCATCACTTGGGTTTGGTTGCAGCGAAAGAATATTTTATATCACAGAATAATCTGAATGTCTAATTCTGGTGGATATCGCAACATTGCGTCGCTGCTTGGTGGAGTACAGTAATCTATGCATGCTGCAGAAGAAACGTGTACGTATCCAGTCATGTATCTGGTTAATATATTGGAGAATATATAGTTTAATTAGCAGTACATCATTCTTTTACTTTATTCACATTTGCATGTACATTTAATGGATAACAATTTGCTTACATTCCTCAGGTAGCTGTCTAGTTGAATACAGTAGTCATGGCCTGGTTCGTGTGTGCTGGAAAGACTTAAAATTGAGCACAGTTAAACATAGAGCAGTTCAAATGGTAGATAGTCTCTAGTCCGGTGACAAACACTTCAAGCTTCCTCAAAACAACAACTAATACACACACTGACACTGATTTCAATCTTTACCCACTTTTCCCCCAAAAATTCTTTTTCAGGGTTATACACAGGTACGTAGCCAGGATTTCGTAAAGGGAGGTATCCGTGACGTGAAATATTGTAGTCATCACATCAGGGACTCGATCATTCTAAACTATTTTATTGGAACATGTATTGGTTTGTTTAGTCAGGGTTTCGTGATGGAAGGGGGAGGGGTGACATGAAATACTGAAGGCTCAGAAGCTCGATCAATCTAAGCTACTTTACTGGCAACATATATTGCTTTTGTTAGGACAACAAAATGAGGATATGTCAGTAAGTATTTTAATAACAAACTATGAAGAAATCTCGAGTAAAAGAATAAAAAAAAGTATTGAAAATGATTTTACAGTATTTACATTCCTTCCTTTGTTTATTCAAATATAACAATTTTCCTTTCATTATGACTTCAACTATTACAAAAAGTACATATCCATTATTATAAAAAGTACATTATCCAATAATGTCTTGTAAAATATTTTACAATATCTGCGTTTCTTTCTGTTGAACCAAACCTTAACAGAACTTTCTTTCCACATAAACTTTTTTTTTTTTTTTAATTCCGTCAACTACTGTCAGTTCCAAATGACAGGTTAAAGGAGCAGTAGAAAACTGTTCCTGAAATAACATGTTTGATACTTCAGAGAAGCTATGACGAAAAGTTATGATATAAAATGTCCACACTATTACAGAACAACACTATGCTTTCGAAAGCTTCAAATTTCTCTGACTAAGCAGAAATTCTGAGAATTTCGTAACTTTTCTAGAAATTTCAAATTCCCCGACTTTTCCAGCTTATCCCACTCATTCGCCACTATGTATTCCAAGTAACGCAAACCTTCTCATAACATAGAGCAGCGTTTCCCAACCTTTTTCAACATGCGGCACACTACGGGTGTAACTTGAATTCTCGCGGCACACCCGTAGATATTATTATTATTATTTGCAAATATAAAATATCATGGTATACTTTTTCTGTAATTACTGATTTCCTTCTCACAGAGATGAAAGCTCGATCACTGGTTTTTCCCTATGATAACTCATTATGCTTATTTTTTTTATACTAATTTTAAAATAGAAAACAATTGCAATGAAATATAGGACTCAGATTTATAAAAATACGTTTTCTTTTTCGAAAACTGTATCCAACCTTTCACTAAGAACGAAGATCACTAAATAACGAACGAAAAAACAAATGTGTTGTACTTTTAACTTTGCTGTTTTAACCAAAACCGGTCCATATTATTGCAACCACACAGCTTGCGATGCGTCGAAGTCAAAACACAGCTGTTGAACAAAGTGTTGTTCAGTCATTCACGTGCGAATGAGTGTTATACGAACGTTCACTTGACGCGTACCGTACAAGTGCTTCCATTTCTCGGTGTTAGTATGACTCTCAATTGAAGCGTAACATAACAGCTAACCGTGGAAATGTGTACGAGCCGAAATACTGTCTGCTACACAGTAATAGATGTAGAATAATGTTACAATTACAGTAATTTTTTCCATGGTAGAAATTCCTAGTAATGTGAAATACAAAAATATACATTTTTTCTATGTCTTGCAATTTGGTTGCTATAGATTTAATAACTTTGTTTCGATTTCCTCGCGGCATACCAGCGATCCTTTGGCGGCACACCAGTGTGCCGCGGCACACCGGTTGGGAAACGCTGACATAGAGTAACAAAAAGATTGTAGTTTTTTTTATTTTTAATGCTGATTCTTCTTTTTCTTCTTTCTTCTTGCTTAATCATTCCTTAATTTCTTTCATTTCTGGTTTCGAAGGGGGAGGAGGTCCAGACTCTCTGGACTCCCCCCCTTGGCTGGTTATACATATCCCTTGCATACAGCTATTTGCTTTGTTTATTATTAGTTGCTCACCAAATTAGGTGTTAATAACAATATTTGGCTAAACAGCTTTCATTATGCTTCCACTTGATGGACTATTTTCATTGTTTAGCTCCACATCATTGGTCACCTTATTTTCAAGTAGTATACTTGTAGGGGTGATTTTCAAGACGACAGCGCCAAATTACCCTAGTTGCTGAATGTCAGACTTTGCTATAGTTAAGAGTGTCTTGTAAAGAGGCACAACTTAACGTGAGTTTTGGATTTATTTTTTTATTCTTTGCCTATTTTTTCTTTCTTTTTTCCTTTCTTTTGAGTAATACTAATTAAGAATTCATCAAAATAATAATTTCATTAAAACATTATTTTATGTTTTAAGATGATAAATATTTTATTTCTTTCCGCACAAGCTTAATAATAATACTATTCTAACAAGAGATAATGCAATTACTACCGTGTTTTATCACTGCTGAAATTTTATTTACATGCTTTCTTTAACACACGATGGTTTAACCGACGGATGAAACCTTAACTCATTTCCCAGTATCATACAAGTATGAAATTTAGCAATGGGACGGAAGTCAGGGGACAATATTCCATTGTTACGTTGGTATTTTTTGATATGTTTATATATATTTTAACTAACAGTGAATTTTAGTTGGACCTTACGGAGATGGACCAAACTCTATTATATAAAAATGATAATGATTTTGTTTGTGGTCGAATCACGGGAAAGCGGGTGAACCGATTGAATTTATTTCTTGGATATATATATATATATATATATATATTATAAAATTGACAGACGAAAATCATATTCACGAAGAAATTAAATGTCGACTAAAAGCAGGGAATTCGTGTTACTATTCGGTTCAAAATCTCTTGTCGTCGCGAATTCTGTCGAGGAATTTGAAGCTTAAAATATATAAAACGATAATCATGCCTGTTGTTCTGTATGGTTGTGAAACATGGTCGCTTACTCTGAGAGAAGAACATAGACTGAAAGTATTTGAGAACAGGATCCTGAGAAGAATATTCGGACCCAAGAGGAACGAGAATGGGGAATGGCGGAAGCTTCATAACGAGGAACTACATAGTTTATACGGTTTACCCAACATTGTTAGGGTCGTCAAGTCTAGGAGGCTTAGGTGGGCAGGTCATGTAGCTAGAATGGAAGAAAGTAGAAACGCTTTCAAAGTCTTGACTGGTAGACCCATAGGAAAACGACCATTAGGAAGACCTAGGCGCAGATGGGAGGACAACATTAAGATGGATCTCGCAGAGATAAGAATACAAAGTAGAAACTGGATGCAATTAGCTAAGGATAGAAGTCAGTGGAGAGCTTTTGTGAACGCGGCACTGAACCTCCGGGTTCCATAGGCCATAGAGTTAGTTAGTTAGTTAGTTAGTTATTATAAAATTGAAAGTGACTATGTTTGTGACTCTTAATCTCTTGAACCGCCCGACCGATCTCGATCAAATTTTCAACGTATATGCAGTTCTGGCCTGGAAGTGTTTTTAGCTATTTATTTTGACGGTAGAATTTAGGGTTGAGGAGAAGGGGATATAGGAAAAATAAATAAAACTCAATAACTCTTGAACCACCCAACCGATCTTTATCAAATTTTGAATGTAGATGAGGTTTGGGACTGGCATGATTTTTATCATTTCACTTTGAAGGAGTAACATAGGGGAGGGGAGGGGAGATATATGTAAAAAATAAGTAAAAATAAAAGTGTCTGTTTATGTGACTTCATCACGTTTAAGCCAACTATGTTTAAAAAAATCAACTTAGATGAGGTTCGCACCTGAGGTGCTTTTATTATATCACTTCAACGATAGAACTTAGGGGAGGGGGAGGGGAGGGGAGAAATCTATAAAAATAAATAAAACTTAATAATTCTTGAATCACCAGACCGATCTTGATCAAACTTTCAACATAGATAAGGCTCGAGCCTGGGATGTTTTCGTCATTTCATTGAGTTAGGTAAACGGTTAGATAACATGGCTGATGAATTAAGAACAGTGCGAAAAGAAAATGAACAACTAAAAAATCAACTGGAAATAAGTCAAAAACTGATAGATAAACTTCAAAATTTCTCGCGTAGAAACAACTTAATATTCTACAATATTGAGGAGCGCGGAAAGTCCATATTTAGTTAGAGCCATTAGAAGAGAACTCAATGAATACCGGGTTCAAGCCAAGGCACGCGGACAAAGGGTGCGAATGCAATTCGATAAGTTGTATATTGATGGGAAATCTTATACTATCGAGGACCTACGAAACACAGATGACAAAAATCTAAGTGATACAGTTGGTGTGTGTTCAGTGAGTGTGAACAATGGAGACGCTTCAAAAAATTCAGCAGTTGCAGGTGCTTCTTGTAGTGTGTGGTCACCTGCGGAGCCTGTGGTGGTGAGTGACGAAGAATTTCCAGCTTTGAGACAAATAAGGAATGCTACTCGAAGGGGAGAGGTCAACCACGCCCTGGAGGAAGAAGCATCCCTTGACAAACAAGGGAGAATGACCTTCAACAAGGTAAGACTTCTCAAAGTGAGTGCAGTGATGTGTTACGTAATAATGACAGCAAGTGTGTTGTAGATAACGCAAAAAATGATAATTTTCTAATGTATTATATGAATGCGAGATCACTTAGGAACAAAGCATGTGAGTTTTCCAGCAACATTTCGTTGAACAATTATGATATCGTAGCAATAACAGAGACCTGGTTGTCTTGTGATTATTTTGATTCAGAGTATTTCGATAACAGATACCTAGTGTATCGTAAAGATAGGAACTATAATACAAGTGGTAAAACAGGGGGGAGCGGGGTGTTGCTGGCAGTACAGAACCTGGAACTGAGTCAAGTGGCTGTTACTGACCAGAGCCCAGATGGCGTTCTAGTGAAAACTATGGTTAATTACAAACCGCTTTATATCTGTGTTGTTTATGTTGAACCATACTCAGATCTATCATTATACGAATATTTTTTTCATTTTATTGAAAGTAACTGCACAATAGGTAGCACTATTCTCCTTGTAGGTGATATGAATCTGCCTGAAATAACTGGAACAAACTTTGATTTTCTACAGTCAACGAGTAAATCCCAAAGTCTCTATCATTTTATGTTATATCATGACATGGAATCACTCAATAATATTAAAAATAGCTTAGGGAGAACATTAGATTTAGTAATAAGTAATCTTTCCAATGTAACAGTAATACGAGAACCACACCCATTAATTAAAGAAGATAATTACCACCCATCTATTTGTATAAGCTTTCCGCATGTTAAATCATCTAGAATAAAAAACAAAAGAAACATATTTGGTTTCAATTTTAAGAGAGGAAATTATGATAATCTCTATAATGAGTTAGCGAGAATAGATTGGCAATATCTAAACGAATATGCGGATCCAAATAAAGCAGTAGAAGAATTCTATAAAGTAATTTATGACATATTTGAGAAGTGCATTCCCATGAAAAGGCCGACGCAAAAAAGGTACCCTTGCTGGTTTAGTAACAGTATAATACAAAAGATAAAACTGAAATGGCAACATCGCATAAAATGGCTTGAGGGGAGGGGAACGACTAATCACCAATATCATTATAACGAGTACTGCAGACTACGCAGAGAAGTAAAGCGTGAAATAGCAATAGCACATAATGATTTTATCTTTCATGCTGAAAATAATATAACCGAAGACCCACAACACTTCTGGACCTACATTAAAAGTAAATCCCGACATCTTTCTTCTGAGTCTATGACCTATGACGGACGGAATCTGACTAAAAATGATGAAATTGCGGAAGCTTTTGCTCAACACTTCCAGTCCATTTACAATAAATCATCCTTCTCAACTAAAAATAGTATCTACTCACATGAGAAAAAGTACCTACATGGGGAATATCAGAACTTATTTCATATAATGGAGATTAGTTTAAGAGATATTGAGAATGCAATAAAGAAACTGAAACCGAATAAGGCAATTGGGTCTGATAATATACCGCCTTATATTGTGAAGGGCTGTAGTAATATTTTGAAATATCCGCTATATACCTTATTTAACCTCTCAATAAGAACAAATGTTTTTCCGGACATATGGAAAGAGTCAATAATATGCCCAGTTCCAAAACCCGGTAATAAAAATAGCATAGAAAACTATCGTCCAGTAGCTATATTACCAACAATTGCAAAGGTATTTGAAAGTGTCATTTATGATCAGGTCATGCATCATGTTAAATCTTCAATCTCAATATATCAGCATGGCTTCCTACAGAAGACATCCACGATAACTAATCTCACCATCATTTCAGATTTCATAACTTCATCCTTCGATAATAATGGACAGGTAGATGTAATATATACCGATTTTCATAAAGCATTTGACACTGTGGATCATGACATACTAATTCAGAAACTTGCCACTTTCAATTTTAGTCCCAATATGATAACTTTTTTCAATTCGTACTTGAGGGAACGTAGACAATCCGTTCTATATAAAGAATTTAAAACTAAAAGCTTTTGTGTAAATTCCGGAGTTCACCGAGGATCTAATCTTGGACCTCTTTTGTTTTTATTATTTATTAATGATCTGCCATTTTATATCCATAACTCTCACAAATTACTCTTTGCAGATGATTTAAAAAATTTTTCAAATGTGAAATCTATAGATGACTGTCTACTTCTGCAATAGAACCTGACTAATATACTAAACTGGTGTACTACCAATAGACTTGAAGTAAATATTAATAAGTGCAAAACCATGACATACAATAGACGTCAAAAAAACGTATGACTTTACTTATTCGATAAATGGAATAAATTTAGAAAAATTAGATACAATTAAAGATTTAGGTGTGATATTTGACAAAAAATTAACCTTTGCGCATCATGTGGCAAATATTACCAAAGATGCATATAGAAATCTTGGGTTTCTTATCAGAACGACCAAAGAATTTATAAATGGTAACACTTTAAAATTGCTTTATTTTTCTTACGTCAGATCAAAAATTGAATATGCCTCACTTATTTGGAACACTTCTGTGAAAACACGTAGCCAAAAGGTAGAGCAGATACAAAGCAAATTCATACGTTTTCTCACGTACAAGAGGACAGGACTTTACCCAAAATACGAACCGTATGATAATTTACTTGATAACTTAACACTTCAGACACTTGAACAAAGACGGACGTTGAACGATCTCCTTTTCTTACACAGACTTTTGCACAACAAAATAGACTGTATAGACATAAGTACAAAAATAATGATACAGGTTCCATCCATCAAAACACGCAAGGGAAATAGTGGCCTATTCTACTGCAGAAAGGCACGTACAAATGCACTGAATATGTCACCTACATGGAGAATTTGTGCTACGTACAATAAAATCATTAAAGATTACGAACATGTAGACATATTTCATTGTTCAGAAAAATCATTCAAAAAACTAGTATTGAGTGTTTTGTAAAAAAAAAAAAAAAGGTAAAATGTATTATTTTAATATTGGTATTCAAGTTTTATGTTATACTGTAACATTAAGTATTTAAGTTCATATGTAGACACTGTAATTGGGCAGTAATGCCTGTTGTGTTGATAAATAAATAAATAAATAAATTTCACTTTTACGGTGCAACCTAGGGGAGCGGGAGGGGGGAGACATACGGTAAAAGAATAAAAATAAAAGTAACTGTCTTTGTGACTTCATCACGCTTTAACCACAGGACCAATTTTAATCAAATTTTCAATATGGATCAAGTTTTGGCCTGGGGTGGTTTCTATCATATCACTTTGACGGTACAAGTTAGGGGTGGGGGAGGGGAGGAGACAGATATATAAAAATAAATAAAACTTAATAACTCTTGAACCACCCAACCGATCTCGATCAAATTTTCAACATAGATGACGTTTGGATAATTTTTATCATTTAACTTTGACGGTGCAACGTAGGGGAGGGGCAGGCGGAGATATATGTAAAAAATGAAAATAAAAATGAAAGTAACAGTCTATATGACTTCACTCTTGAACCACCTAACCGATCTCGATCAAATTTTTAACATAGATGAGGCTAAGGCTTGGGGTGGCATTTATCTATTCACTTTGACGATAGAACTTATGGAAGGAGGTAGGAGGGGAAGATATATAAAAATAAATAAAACTTAATAACTCTTGAACCACCGGACCGATCTTGATCAAATTTTCAACCTAGATAAAGTTTAAACCTGAGATGATTTTCGTAGTATCACTTTGAAGATGTAACTTAAAGGAAGGGAAAAACATTTACAAATGACCGAAAATGACCGATATTAGTGTCGAATCTATAGTTTTTGAGAAAGCTGAGATAAACAGTGACACATCTGATGCCATTTAAATCTAAATTCAGCACCTCAAAAATTGTGGGAGGGGAGGGGGATACACTCACACACACACACACACACACACACACACACACATATATATATATATATATATATATATATATTCATATATAATCAAAATTACCTATATCAGTGTCGAATTCAACTTTTCGGGGTCACTAAGATGAACAATGACACTTCCAATGCCGTGCCCTACAACATGGGGAGGGGAGGAGAATATATAAAAATCATCCAGAAAAAGATTTGATATTCTTTTTAGAACGTTTATCTCAAACACTAATTTCAATGAACACACAGGTCTACATACAGAACGGTTGCGCGAAAGTCTACTTTCAGAGTTCTTGCGCATCCCCTGCCGACGCCACTGTTTACGAACTATTTGTTAAACTAGCCGGATTTCCAAACCTGTTGATACTTACCGGAAATTGCAATGAAAAGCCGTCTCAAATTACTAAATATCTTTTCCTTCATGTTAAATGATTCCTTCATATGTTTCTTCAGAAATTGTGCGCAGACCGATGACGTTTGAAGTTTCATTGCGCATCTCTGACATTATATATAGTGACAATATATACATCGTTTTAAAGCTTATGAAATTTCCAACAACTTCTATTCGAGCACTTTTTCCATATTTTTATTCTGTTAAGTTGTATGAGGCAATGAAAAGAATATGTCCCCTAACACAGATCCCAATTTTTCACTTTATCCTAAAGTTATGCAAAAGTGGATACTCGAAGAAAAGTGATAATAACTTGTTACATTGCCTATAATATTAGAAGTATAATAAAGAAATAATGATCCTTCTACGTTAATTAGTTTAGAAGTTATGTGGCATAAACTAAGTGCATGTGAAGAATCCAAGATGGCAGACTATTTATTCAAAATGGCGGAAAACTCCCAACTGGAATTTTTTTTAGATTTTGTGGAGGTTAATGAGAAAGAGATCACGAACAAATTCCAGAAGTTCGCATCTGTCTATTCTAAATGTCTACCTCAAACCTTATTTTGACTGCACTATACAGTTTGTATTAATTCAGACTGTATTAATATTTCAGCTCGGGGAGTTCTAATACTCTGATTGGTAACGACATCTAGGGATTTTGATATGATACCTAAGGATCATTCAAGAAAATTTCTTTATAATTCTCTATTTGTAATTACTACAGTTTGCAATGAAACTGTATTATTTCTCTTTGGACTTACGGATAATCACATTGTCTTATTCAATTACATGGTTTTACGTGTGAAATATATTAGCATTAAAATTTTAAGTCTTAAAGCAGATCTTACGTCTTTCTTCTGAGTTGGATGCAGGTCGTTTGAGCAACTGTGGCCCTGGAGCTTGACCTCTAATGTTAAGACGAGTTTCATTAGCTCATCAAATGGAGCGCATGTCCTTTCTCTTCTTCTGGAAACACGTTTTCTGACAGAAAGAAGAAAATGTCCGAAATTTATAGGTTTCTAAATAAATGAATGATATATATATATATATATTTTAAATTTAAATAATGAAGCCCGCATACAATGCAGCGGCATACAGTGCCGCTTTCTAATGAAGACATAACTTTAGTTTCTTTCGCTCCTATCTCATCTTACATGGTTGCTAGATTTAATGAATGTTTTACGCATCTACTAACTACTATAACGTAACGTAAACACTATTCTAGCAGGCTACATTTTAAATAATAGCAGATATTAAAAAAAAAAAAGTAAGTATGTACCCCACTGCCTGGAAATCTTAACGTTTTAGAACACGATTCCTTCAGATTATGAGACAACGCCAGAATAGTCTTGTCCTCGCTCCCAAATACAACAACAGCTGTGTTCATTTGGTTCACATATTAGAATAACTAAACTCGCAAAATTGTGGCTGTCAATTCAGTGTGTTTTCGGGATCTTTATGATCGCAAAATACAACGAGTAGTTTCTGCGTCAGTTGCCACGAATGTGTAAATTGTGAGTTTGACGCAAAATCGGTATACTCAAGGTAGTACCATACGTTTAATTATTTAAATTAAAGGTCAATTTCTATCGTTGTTTGCAAAAACACAATTTTTGTTCAGGCTACCGAGCGAAAAACGGGAGGAAATGAAAGACTTGGTAGTCCGAAGAATTCTATGGTGCCAAACAAAATAACCTCAATTAACCCAGAATTTCAGGGAATTTATATGCAGTGATAAAATCTGTAAATTACGTCATCGGATTTATGAGTAAGAAAGAGCTAGTAAAGGAGCTGCAGAGCAAGCAAACAAACGACAAACAAAACTTTATCAGAAAGTATAAAATATGATATAGAGAACTAGCCGAAAAAACGAAAAGACCTGCATGAAAGCTCTTACCAGCAAAACCATTTAAACCTTCGTCTTTGGTGTCATCATCATCATCATCATCATCATGATCATCATCGTCACCACCAGAATCAAAATCTTGCGCTTCAAAGGAGTCATTTGAGTTTGCTGTAGGGGGTTCACCAAGACTATCATTTCTATTGTGTGGCTGAAAATTAAATAAAATCATCAAAAATTAAAAAAAAAAAGTATTTGAAACCAACATAATTAATTTTGATGAATCTACAGACTGTGTGAGACTCACTAGCTGGTCACAACTTATTCTTTTAAGATTAAAGTTTACTAAAGAAAATTAGCATTACAGTTTGTTAATTTGTGCACTTTCACACTGGACTTCCATATGTACAATTTAAAATATCTTAAATTGTTATTTCACTCAATAAGGGATAATATTACAATAATAATACAAAAGAAATGAAATCTAAAGTAGTAGAAAATGAAATAAAATATTTAAAAAAAGTATTTAATGAATTCTGAGGGTCTCAATGAGCACTGGATTTGTTATGGAACAATATCATTTTCCACATTAATTTTCCATAGTTTAGTGTAACCTAAAAAATATTTTCCTCTACATATTGTTTCCAGAAGTATTTAATTTCTTTTATAAATACCGAGTTTGATTTAATATATACTTTTTAATCCCCTGGTCACTTATTATAAATTTGGATTCAACCATATTTAATATGAATTCCACAAGTACTCCAAAAGTATTGTTTTGTTGTGGTTCATATTAGTTTCGTCTTTTTGTGAATGTACATGGAGTCATATAATGTCTACGTACCTCGAAACCGCTCCTGCTTTTCACAGCCTTCAGTAGATATTTCATGATCTCAGGTAATCTACGTGCAATATTGTGTCTTAGAATTCCTGCTACGGACGCTAGAACACCATAGCAACATCTCCTAGCAACAGGTTCATTGTATTTCTTTAAAAATCTTAATGAAATTTCTATAGTTTCGTCTGCCATCGGTATGAAATTTATTACACCCACATAGGTTGCTAGAATACCCAAAGTGTCTGTAAAAGTAAGAGAAAGTTCAACGAGTTAATTCTTTCCTGATATTATATTATATTCCATGCACTGGAAAAAAAGCAAAAAAAAAAAAAATATCTCAAGAAAGAAAACTACTCACCAATGCACCTTTCTTCAAATTTAAGATTTTGCTCCTACATCTATAATTTACTTTATAAAATGCACAGATAAATGCAGTAAATTAAGAAAATATTTTTCTTCTACGCGCTAACTGATTTTTCTTATTATTTTATTTTTTAAATTTAAATTATTTATTTATTTATTTATTTATTTATTTATTTATTTATTTGCGTTTTGAACAAATTAATGAGGCTTCTATTATAAGCCCCTAACGCTTTTATTGTAATGAAAACGTTCTCAGTAAATGGGAAATTTCTAAATTTTACTGTATTTTTAATAAAAGCGTAACTTTAAGAGAGATGTGTTTTATAATTATGCTTTTATCAAGAGCACTGAGACGAGTACTCATACAACCGTTTCACACAATAACATACTCATGAGCTGTCTGAGCATTAAGTTTTAATCTCACCAATCTTTTCTCTATTGTTGATTCATAAATATTCTCCTAATACAGACTCTCTAAAAATTCTGGTAATCCCTAAGAAATAAGTCCCCAGATAATACCCACATTCCATCTTTAGTCAGCTTACTTGCTGTGGAAGTCCTGAGATACACGTATATGTCAAACTTATCGACAGTATCCAATACTTCTTTTGACGTATTCCCATCCTCATCAGATCACACGATCCTCGTCCTATGGATGCCCTTGTACATCCATTTGTCCCTTAGCAACCACCTGCAAAATTTCTCGTCAGCACCCTTCAATCAGGAACCAACCACAACTTTATCTGCAACTTCCTCTGAGTATTTTAGTAAATCAAGTTTTAAAATAAATATGTGTTTTTAATTGTAGGGCACTCATAATAACCATTACATTGATTGTAAATTGTATTTCCTATTTACCTGAGAAATTAAATATTAGCAGGACAAGGCTAAAATATTATCGCCAAAAATGTGCAAAATAATGCTGAAGATAGATAAAATACAAGCTTTTGTCTCAAATAATTTCTTATTTTATTAAGGAAAAGAAATTAAGCATTTGAAGCAGTACTCAGTTTATATATATATATACATATTAGGGTGGTCCATAATTTTTGATTTCCGAATTTCTTTGGACTCACCCCCTAAAATGGTTTTATATGGTACTAAACTACACCAGGAGAAAAATTAGCTTCATTGAATATTAAATGGTGCCCCAAGCGATCTAAAATTTTGAATCCGATTACAGTACATAGTATATGGAAAAAATCTGGAAAAAACTCATGTAATTTAGAAACGGCTAAAGGGAATGCAAAGATACCCCGGATAATAGAAATAGAGGAAGAAAGATACCTAATTTTGTATACTACTGTCATAGCGGCCATCTTAAAATCCGCCATCTTGGATTCAGGTCAGAATTTTCAAATGAGAAGAGGGTCATGTGGCATATCGCTTTGAGGTAGCGTTTTACCAGAAGCACAAATCTGGCACTATTTTAAAGATAGCTTTAGTCGTGTAAAAATTATTACCTGTAAAAGATTTCTCCTTTTCAGAGGTGGTAACACTTACACGACTAAAAGTAAAGACACGAGTTTGACGCGAAAAGAACGAAAGGGATATGCATGACTTCAAAAGGAAGAGGAACGCGATAGAAAATGCACTTCTGATAATGATTTGTTTTAACTTTATACACCAAAAGACATGGAGCAGTTCAAGTAATGAAGAGGAAACCCTAGTTGAGAATGTTAGAGAAAATTTAAATATGGATGCATGTGTGCCCGGAACCTCCAAGAGATATAAAAGAGGAAAAACTAATTTTATTATTCAAAGACTAATTTTATTACTTTGTTGCTCTTGATCGATAAAAGGTCACTGATAGTGCAGCAATACATATTCTGAGAGCGACGGCAGAAGCATTAGGCCATAATGTAGAGGAACTAGTAATAAATAGGTCTTTCATTCTCCGATGCTGAGAGAAAATTCGTAGCGAACTTGCACAGAACCACAGAAAACAATTTCCGAGTGCATCAAGTGCGTTAGTTGTGCATTGGAACGGAAAACTACTGCCGAATTAGACTGGCAGAGAGACTACCGACAGGTTATCAATAATTATTACAGGAGATGGTCATGAGAGGCTAATTGGTGTTCCCATTTCGACATCATCAAGAGAAGAAGATGTTGCTTCTACTATAGTACATTCACTTCAAGAATGGAACTTGATAAAGTTCGTGCAGGCAGTTTATTGTGACATTACTCCCTGCAATATGGGTCATGTCAACAGTGCTTGCATTTTGCTAGAGCAGTAGCTCAAAAATAACCTTCTATACCTTCCTTGTAGACACAACATTTATGAATTATTTTTAAAATGTGTATTTGATATGTTTTGTGTTTCGTTTGCATTTGGACCGGACATTCTCCTATTGAAGTGTTTTCAGAACGAGTGGTCTAAAATAGATTGCACTAACTTTATTTCAGGAATTGATGATGATGATGTAAGGAACAATATTTCCGATGTAAGAAAGGAAGTGTTGAATTTTCGTATAAAACTTGCAGAAGCAGGAGACCAAAGAGAAGATTACAGGAAATTTTTAGAACTGACCATTATATTCTTGGGTGGCATACCTCCTTGAGGAGTTTTCTTTCGTTTACCTGGAGCAATTCACCATGTAAGGTGGATGGGAAAAGCAATCTACTATTTAAAATTATTTCTCTTTTGCCAACAATTTCGTTTAACGAAGCAAATAGAAACGGGTCTTCGTAGAGTATGCATTTTCTGATACGGCAATATGTTCAAGCTTGGCTTAAATGTGATCAAGCGTCCCATTCATCATTACAAGACCTGCAATTTTTGAAAGGTTTGTACAGCTATAGACAAATAGATGCTGAATTATCTGAAGTGGCTCTTTCTAAATTTTCACGTCAACTCTGGTACTTGACGGAGGAACACGTAGTATTGGGGTTTTTTGATGATGGTGTTACCATAATGGAAAAAACAAAAAATGGTTGAAAGAATTAAAACTGTAAGGGGAAACCGTGAAGCAGCAAAGAGGCTTGACACAAGAGGTGATACCATAAAAATTCTTGTGAAAAGAAAAATTAGCGATTTTGCTACAACAAACACACAAATTTTCTTCGATAAATTTAAATTACCCAAAGGGTTTCTTGAGTGTGATCCGATTTCATGGTCAAATAACAATGACTATCTTCAAGGAAAGACAATAGTTAAATTCAACAAACGGTGCAGCAGAAAAGGAAGTGTAACTAATAGAAGATTACAACAAGTTCTTACGAAAAATGAGAAGCAGACAAGTTTCTTTTGCAGATAGTGAAGGCCCACAGACAATGTTTTTTCTAGACGCGACAAAAGTGAACTATGTAGCAAATAAGATTCATAACTTACCAAAAAGCTACTACATAAATAAGGGATATTTCAATTTCTTCCAAGTTATAATTTTTCTTTTTCCTCATAATGGTCTGTGGATCATCTTGATGGAAAAACTTATTTGTAGTTCAAAGCGAAACAAGGAGTTTGTTTTAGTTTATGTAAAAGACTTTCAAAATTCTTACAAATCTGTGTTCCGCCAATACGACAATAAAATAGCATTACATCGAAGCATTTTGTTTTTCACTCTTGCATGAATATAGGTAACTTGAAAATAATACCAAATTTGCGCTTCTGGTGAAATGCTACCTCAAAAAGATATGTCACATGACCCTCTTCCTATTTAAAAATTTTGACCTGAATTCAAGATGGCGGACTTCAATATGGCCGCCATAATAATGCTATACAAGATTAGGTTGGTCTCTTCCTCTAGTTCCATTATCCAAGATATCTTTCTATTCCCTTAAGCCATTTCTAAATTACAAGAGTTTATTCCAGCTTCTTCCCATATACTATTTATTGTACGCGTTCAAAACTTTAGATCGTTTGGGATACCATTTAAAATTATTCAATGGATCTAATTTTCCTCCTGGCTTAATTTGGTCCCACATGGAACCATTTTAGGGGGTGAGGCCAAGGAAAATCCTAAATTTATTTTCCCCATATAAATATGGACCACCCTAATATATATATATATATAAAAGAACTTCAGTAAAGGCTACAATTAGTTCACAGCGCCTTAAAGAAGTTTTCAAATCTTTTAAAGGTGTCTTCCAGTTTGGCCTAATCCGATTTGCCTATTGATGTTACTATCTATTTTCATTACCTTATCTTAGATGTAAGCGGGACGGTCATTCCCGTTATGCCTATTCCCGTTTCTCCTATGCTCACTCGCAGAACCGAATCTAGAAATTGTGGATCCCCCGCAAGAAAATTTGAAAGGGCCCCCTTTCTATATTCAATACGTTTTTCAATAATACATTTTAATGAAATATTCCTAGTGTTCTATTTGCTATGGAATAGAGATTCAAATATTTATGTTTTACTAGAAATCCTTTCTCTTTGACTTTATCTCCGCAAACTCCCGTATAAGATCTCTCTTTTCAATGGTCGAAGCTCTCTCACAGTTGATTGGCAACATTCCCAAGTCTCTGAAATACAAGTACTTTCACGAATAGGGTTACCAACTACCCGGTTTTTCACCGGTCTGGCCGGAAATATTGTTGTTATTTTGATAAAATCCAGTGACCGGTACAAACTTCTTACCAACTCCTTTATGCCCGGTTTATTTCAAATTTGTATCTAGTTCGAAGCAATTTCATCTAGTTGGAAGTATAGATTTAAAAAGTAACTTTAATTCTGTAAATTCAAATTCTCACGTTTCACCATCTATCAACGATTGATACATCTATTTAAATAATTTTAAAGAGATGACAGGGACTGTATCAGGGAAATTTTGAAATTTACTTGTAAGGAATTTTATACATTTATTGAGAGTGAAAAAGGACTTCTTAAAGCAATCTCCTGTAGTTGAAGTATAAGTTTAAAGAATAAATTTCATTTTCCAAATTCAAAATTGTCACGTAAGGATTAATATACTTTTGTTCATCTGTTTCGGTGATTTTAAAGAAGTGGCAGTAACTGGTAAATACAATAAAATGATCAATGCCGATTTCAGTTTATCATTTATAGCATAATATATCTATTAAGCTTATTAGTGATATTACTAAGGATATGCAGAATACAGATGCTAATGCACTTCTGTTCACGATAGTGCATTTCCTTCCCATGGATTGGTCCGAACAGAGATACTTCACCCTTAGACCTATATCACAGGAAATTTTGATAGGGTGCCTTTTTTTTTTTTTTAATTTTTTTTTTCCAGAGTTGACAACCCTATTCAGGAATATGATGGAAAATTCATCAAAAATTGTCTGTAATGATGTAAAACGGTTCTCTATTTCATTGTACGTGATATCTAGAAGTCTATCGTAACATTAACCCTAAAGCAAGTCCCTGTGTCCGAAAACCGATGATATTCAACCAGCTCAACGAAGGTTTTATTTTTATTTTTTTTATTTTTTACTTTGGGTTGCCTTTTTTCTATGACTTTCCATTTCGCAGCAACAACTATAGCCTCTTATTTTATTTGATGATATTCTTATTTCCTTGAATTTCTCTCGGCTCTCTTCAAGAATGTGCAAAGCTTTCTCAAGGTCAATTTGTTTAGTTTGGAGAAGCTGCGATGCGATGATCAATTGTGAAAATATTTTTGACAGCACCACAGTTAGAAAAACAAAATAGAGGGAATTCATGACTTTCGCCAGTCGCTTTGCTTCTGATACCGCGTTAGTCTTCTTACTTGTCAGTTCAAGTTTTTGGAGAGTTTTCATTACATCAGCATACCTCAACTTGATAGCTACAATGGACTGATACCGTGATACCCCATCTGATTGAACTCAGCTTTTTCAAAGTGACATTTGATTCTCCTATCAATGATGACAGAATAACCCCACGTGTTTGTACTTTGGCCAAAAAAATGCTGGAGCATTGTAAAGTAATTGACAACTTCTTTTACACTTTCGATAGCATCGTTTTTGACAAGGTTTAGGCTATGCACGGCGCTATGAATATATACACGCTCCTCAATTTCTTGAAGTCTCTTCTGAATACCTGAGTAAGCAGCACTCATCACAGCAGCGCCATCATATCCCTGACCTCTCCACTTTTTCACGGACAATCCCAATTTCTCCAAATGACTTAACACTAGGGTTGTAAGTTCAAATACAGTTGGATTTCTTACATATAGAAATCCTAAAAGCACTTCTTCAATCTCAGCCCGTCTAGAAAATTCATTTTTTAAGCTATTGTTTACTTTGGAAAATTTACATAGCAAATAAAGAAAGTCATTTGATCTTTATTTGATAAATCTTGACTCGTATCAGTGATTAATGAGAAAAATGACATTCTTTTAATTTCCTTCAACGAATTAGCTTCGACAGGCAATGAGGACAGGCAATGGATGATTTGATATTTAATATCATGGCTGGGATACTTAATCTACCCTTTGGGTAGATTGATTACCTGCGCCATTGTAGTATCATATTTAGTCAGTCAGTCCTGGTAGCTCATTACTTGGTTCAAGTAATTATACTATTGTGAAACTATCATTCTTTTCAAAGTGTTGTAAAAATTAGTATTTACAGGCAAAGTACAAGAGGATCTTTAAAAGCCCTTGGGCCCTTTAGGGTCCGGGCCCCCCAGCACCACGGGGTTTTGTGGTTTATAAATCCGGCACTGCTCACTTGACAAGGGATATTTATTGTCTGACGGAATTTTCTTGCAAAGATTAAGAAGATTCATTTCTCAACGTAAAAGCAACAGCAACATCCGTCTGTAACAACAGACGTGATTGGTTGTACTTCTACCAGCTCTTTGGCACTCTTTGAAACTTAAATAATAGGCGCGTTGATTCAGATGAGGAAGAACATCAGAAACTGTGGGAAGCCAATATTCTTTTCGGGAACTGAATTATAAGGAGTTACTTTAAGGATCGGATGCATTTTCTTATGCGATATGTTGTTGGTAAACCACACCCCCAAGTGAAAGATTTGTTTGTATTCTTGAAAAAAGAAGCAGAACGTTCATATGCGAAGATTATAAAGATGGAGTTGAATTTAGAAGGTGTGAAAGGAAAAAAAAAAGTGTTTCGATGGACGACAAAATTGTAAGAGCAACTGGGTCACTGAAAAAGCGGAGACTGTTTTTTAAAAGTCGGAAATTTTCAAGGTATCTCTCTTACATAATCCACATGGATTAAAGAGAAAGGAAAGCCGTTAGGACTGACATACGAAAATATTGGACTAAGCTATCAATAGTGAAGAATATTCGAATATCATTTAATAAGTGACAAAGCGCTGGCTGCAATTTCATTTTTAGCACTAGGCCTTAAGTTTTAAGGCCGAGTACGGTAATTAAGTGGATTTTTTTAGTTTATAAAAAATTAAAAAAAATAATGAATTAACGGCGCGGGTCCATGGCGTCCGTGGTTTACTTACTACTCCCTTTCGTATAAGCTTAGTGCGAAGCTTATAGCGCAGGCCCACCACTTTCAGAGAGATGCCAGTAAAAGAGGGCACGCAGTCCTGACTGGTGCTACAATGGACATTATCGCACTGTAAACATTATCAATGTACACACACACACACACACACACACACACACACACACACATATATATATATATATATATATATATATATATATATATATATATATATATACTTGTATTAGAGAGAGAGAGAGAGAGTGTGTGTGTGTTTGTGTGTAACTACTGGATGAAACGTTACTCGATCAGGTGCAGAGCCGAAACCTAAGCTTTGTGTTCGTGGAATTGGGACGAAACGCTACTGAGACGAAATGCTGCTTGGGACGAAACGCTACTTAGGACAAAACGACACGACACGCTTGAACTATCTTTTCATGAATTTCATACGTAAATTTCAAATATCATTTCTGGAAAAACATTACCATGAATAAAAGAACCGATAAACTAAGCAAAGAGTGTAAAAAATACCGTGGTACACTACGTAATTAATTCATATGAAAAATAAAGTAATAGTTTATTATAGTGTTGTAAAAATGAGACTAAAGAATGTAATAAGGTAATTATACTACGACACGTAAAAAAATATAAAATGGCTATAATAGAAGAAAAAAAACATATAACCAAACGAACATTGAAAATTCACAAAATAAATATCAAATGGCTTGGAAAGTAATAAATAAACGAAAAGTAAAGACAAGATTAGACAAATAAAGTGAATATTGTACTTAATGAGTTAAATAAATATTTTATAAACTCTATTGATATAGTGAAAAAATAGGATCTAATAATTAAGAAAATAACTATAAACTTATTAAATGTCTGTACACACTTGATTTTAAACCAGTAACACAGGATGATATCATACGTATAGTAAATAGATTTAAATCATCAAATAGTAAAGATATAAATGAAAATATGTAAAGATATATATATGAAAATTAGCTATATAAGGTATAATATTTATGAACAAGGAATAGCATTTATGAACAGGCTGCCAATAAACATGCAAAATTTACCTATATATATAGAACAAGTTTATGAAAAATATAATTAACTACATTGTCGAACCGCTTACATTTTGTATTAATAAATGTTTGAGTGAAGGGATTTTCCCGGATGTTTTAAAACTAAGTAAGATAGGGGTAAGGTAGTCCCAATCTTTAAAAAGGGAGACAGATTGAGTCCAGCCAATTATGGTCCAATATCACTAGTTCCCATTTTTTTCTAAATTTATAGAAATATTCTTAAAGTAACAGGTATGTTACTATCCCAAAGAACACAAAATGCTTGATCATTTACAGTTTGGCTTTCGAGTAGGTAGCTCAACGATAGTTGCCATTGAGAATCGTGTAAAATGTATATATGAAATATTTGAGAATAAGGGTTTGCATTGATCACATTTTGTAATTTAAGCAAAGCTTTGGACTATGTATAACATAGTATATTTTAAAGAAAACTGGGGTATTATGGTTTTCAAGGTAAGAATCTGAACTTAATTAAAACATACCTAGAAGGTTGTACTCAGATTGTTAATGTTAATGAAATGAAATCGGATAGTATACCAATAAAACATGGGGTTCCCCAAGGTTCAGTGCTGGTGCCGTTGTTGTTTATATAGATGATAAATGACTTACCACTTAATATATCAGCTAAATCCTTTCTTTATGCTGATGATAACACTTTGCTAGACATCAGCAATAATTCTACAGAATTGATGAAATTGAATGAAGAAACCTTTATAGAAAGTAAATAATGGTTTAAGACAAACATATTTCTTCTTAACGAAGAAGTAAACTACTACACAAATATTTAATGAATGAATGTCCGTAAGTGTCGAAGAATGTAAAAAAATTTGGCATTATTCCGGATAGGCAATTAACATTGAGAGCACATGTAAAACGTTCGAGAACAATAAGTTTACTACGAAATTTAAGAGATATAGTCCCGAAGAACTATATAAGATCAGCATATTTTGCTTTCCTCCAAAGTACCATGGATTATGGTTTGGGGGCAACAGCAACTATATGAATGAAATTCTGTTACTACAAAAAAAAAGTTATTATGATAATTAGTGAGGCATTATATAAAGAACACTCTAAACCTTTGTTTTGTAAGTTGAAAATTATGATTGTTGTTAATATATATATATATATGTAGTTTCAATATATGCAAAACAAAATATATTAGATATGCAGCATAAACAAGATATTCATTCATATAACACAAGATCTGCGAAACAAGTTGATATACTGTGTAGCAGGCTATCAAAAAGTAAAATTAGCTATATAAAGTATAATATTTATGAACAGGCTAATACAAGGTATAGCATTTATGAACAGGCTACCATTAAATATGCAAACTTTACCTATTACTCAATTTCAAATAAAATGTATAATTAGTTAGTTGCTGTACCCTATTATAATATTAAGGAGTTTGAAGAAGATAAAAATATATTGATATAGGTTAAGAAAAATGAAATTTATTGTATAACTTCATTTGATGTTGTCTATTGTCTGGAGACAAACATAATGACAATAAAATATTCTATTCTATTTCTAACGACTGGAAAACAAAATCAATTATGATTTGTTACCTTGTTGAAGGATAATAACACAGCATTGTCATTTATTGACTTATTTTACGTCATTGCATTATACAGTAAAAATTCTAAGCCACAGTGCATAGCTTGACTGCTTGAGAATTTAGGTATTTAAAATTACAGTACTGTATTTCTAGCGTTTTATAAATTGCGATATTTAACAATTAACACGACACAATAAATGCTCTTAATTAACTTATACAAGTTAAAAATAAAAAAATAAAAATAAAACATGAAACTGATCCACGTATGATTTTAAATTAGTATAAATACTTACCCATCGCGTACAATTGGACTCGTGATACATTATCTTTCGTGTGGTTGTTCACATAGTAACGGATATAGTCAAACAATTTATCGAAATAAGGCATAATTGCTTCTTTTGCAGCACACACTGTCAAGAGAAAGTGGATAATACTTAGAATATATCAGTGAACATCAAACAAATATTCAATAAAGGCAGAAAAAAAGAGCTTTACATTACACCTCGTATAAAATTTGTACGAAACCAGTCTAGTCTGTTTTGCTACTCAGCTCTCGAAGATTTTGCTTAATATCCTCTCACTTATATAGTAACATAAAAGTATTATAAAGATGTGGTAGCTTTGTATGTTTCACACGATTATAGGCAGTATATACTAGGGTGGTCTTTGTTGTTAGATCTCCGAGTTTCTTTGAGTCTCACCCTCTGAAATAGTTCCATATCAGACCAAAGTAACCCATGGGAAAAAATTTAGCTCAATTGCATAATATTAAATGTTGCCCCAACGAATCTCAAGCTTTTAATGCATTTACAGTATGCAATGTGAGGTAAAGGTACCTTGTAAGTTTGAAAAGACAGTTGTAAGTTATTAAATATATATTATAAAATGAAATGAAATCAATCAGTTTTACGTCCCACGATTACGCTGTGTAGGCTAAAGGAGACGATAGTGGTGAGAAATGAATCAAAATAATGGCATGATGAAAGTGGAAAGAAACGGTAGAACTCCGAGAAAACCCATGCAAACCGGTGTTTGTCCACCACAAAGCCCACTTGGATTGAGCTGAGATCGAACCGAGAACCCTACGCATCAGAGGCGAGCAGTCCACCACTGAGCCACCGTGGCCCCAACGTATATTTTGCAGGTAATAACTATTAAATGATTAGACATATGTTGGAAGTAATGCCAAAGTGTTTGAAGTGAAGAGGTTCTCTAAAATGGTAATATGTCACATGACATCCTTCTTACTGAAGTACGAGCCCCCTTTTTACTCGTATTTGAACTTGAAACCAAGATGGTGGACAAGAAGGTGGCCAGCATAATGGTACTATACAGTAGTAGATGCGGTTCCATCTCTATTAGCCTCATCCACGATAAGGTATCATGCCCTCTAGTCGTTCCAAACTTCTAACGTAGCTTTGCCTCATATTGTATACTGTAAATGTATTTAAAATTTGAATTTGTTTGGGACATCATTTAATATTATTCAACTGAGCTATTTTTTTTTTCAGTTATGTAAATATGAAATCGACGTCATCTATTACATCGTTATTGAAAAACTGCTGAACCATTTGAAATGAAAATTAGGACATCATATTGTCATCTGTACAGGATTTTATCATATTACTTTTATTAAAATATGTATCCTAAGGGGAAGGAGGACGTTTAGATGTGTGTCGAAAATTTAGCATCTCACGAGCTCCTCATCTTAGGTAGATGAAACTTGGCATACTCGTACAAATTATTTTCTAAAAATAAAAGAAACAAAAGAAAAATGCAGACTCATGTTTCAGTGGTTTTTTTTTTTTTTTTGTTTGTTTTTTTTTTTTAATTCTGCTTCTAAATGGAGGGAGAGGAGCAGTTTCGATATTTTATTTTCCAATTTTGTACTCATAAAATTTCTAAAGTGAGGAAAGGATTTTCGGAATAACGACTTGGGAAATTTCGTTTATCTTTCATAAATAAATATTTCTCTAACAATCCTACAATATGGCATGAATGTTTGTAGTGAAAGATTCCACAAAGGGTAATTTACTCATGGAGGTGTTTTCTTCGATTCAATTTTCCAAAAGACCGTATTATAATTTTGTTTATGATTCAAAACTAAACGCTTTTCTAACAATTACAGCATAATATGATTCAATTTAAGAAGTGAGAGCCAGAAATTTTAGTGTTGTGGCCCGTAAGTTTTACTTAACTTTCGGTGACATAAATATACTCAATGCTAAAAAAAAAGAAAACTCCAGTATGTTAGATCACACAATATACTTAAAATAGCAGTTTCTTCGAAATTGCTGTGAACATTTTGGTTTTAATTAATGACTGAGCAGGACGAATGATTCTTTGTTCTGTGAATTGTAATTATCTTCGTAGATATTACCAGTGACTTACAAATTATTATTATTATTATTTTTTTGCACCATGTGATTACTTGTCACTTCATTACATCCATAATATCTACGTGTACTAATGATGAACGAAGGAGATAAATGGAAATATCACAGCTCAACTTATTGTCATATCCAATGTCGCCGATAACAACACAAACAGATTCGAGTAATGAATCATTAAAATTAAAAAATAAAATAAAATAAAATAGATAAATAAATAAATAAATAGCTGGTCCAAATTTATTTCTTCCAGGAAATAAATATTTTAACTATATGTGTAACTTGCGATCAAGGAATCTTCTGTAAACTTTGCGAATTATATTGAACTCTGTGCAGGGCCGGTTTTTCTTCTTAGGCACGCTAGACACGTGCCTAGGGAGCAAAAGATTTGGGTGTGCAAAAATTTTGAGGACGAAAAAAGATAAAAAAATTAAAATTCGCTGGTGCAGAAAATGTCATTTCCGTTCCGGTTGAGCTCCCTGGATACAAACAAACTAGATCTCGGCGGCTTGAAAATAGAGATTTCTATTACTTGATAAATAAGAATACTTAAGGACAGTTGTCTGAGGATAACTGGGGGGTGAAAACAAACTATTAACTGTATTAATATTAGGAAAAATACATGTTTTCTGCTATTAGCAGACACGGCGGGTCCATAGGTGGTGGATGGATAATGGAGAGACTCTCCAAAGAGCAAAAACACAGAAAGGGAAAAGAGTAAGAGAGTTAAGGGAAAATCCCAAACTGGCAAGGTAATAACTGAAGGAGGGGGTGCTCTGGAAATAGTAGGGAGGGCTAACTATTTGAAGTGCCTAGGGCGCCGGGAGGTTAAAAACGTCCCTGAGTCTGTGCACTGAGAAAATAACACATGTAGTGATAACTAACTATGGCTTCAAAACCCAGAATATTTGTCACCACAGTTAACACAACTCTTCATTTGATTCTATCATGTGCCAACTGAATTTATTTTGAATTGTTTTCACCTATTTTCCAAAGATACTGATTTATGTTATCCTGGTACGAGTATCGTGAACTACGCAAAAGTTTTTACAACTACGACCCAATGCTTCATTTTATTAGGATCAAGCAGTGACGTCTATAAGATTTTGTTGTTAGTTACTCTGCTCGATAACTGCTGGACGGAAGTGAATTTTTTATTTTTGTTTATTCAATAGATAGCTAGAAGAATTATATTAGTAAGCGGAGTAAATCCGTTAGTGTCTGAAAGAATAAGGGTAGCTATCTACATCCTACATATGAATATTTCGTGTGATCTTCCTTAGTGCTTTATCAGAGTATAATGCACGATGACCTAAACCATTGTGAAGTTTCGTATCACATAACTAATTTTGTCCTTTTGTTAATCCGCCTTTGAGCTGAGCATTTTCCTCTAACTTTTCGAAAACCCTCAGTTTGTGCTTTTCTCAGTAAGTCACCAACCAACATCTCTGTAAGTCAATACAATACATAAAACTAGGTTAGGGTTATATGAAGTTAACTAACTTTTGGCTAGCTGGGGGCTACGCCGCCAGACTATTGCGTTCACTTGGCCTACGGTCTCGCATCTGTTATGTATCAGACTTTGCATCAAGCGTGAATTTCGTGCATTAACTCCTTAATTATATTTCCTGAAATTGGCCCAGCTGGGGGCATCGCCCCTGACCCCAGCGTTTATTCGCCCTAGGGCCTCGCACCTCTTAAACTCACAATTCTACCAAATTTCAAGTGTTTTTTCCTATTTCAACTATCTAAAAGATAATATTTTGTATCCCAAGAAAATGCCCATTTAAGTAACATGAGAATTTCTTCATCCCTCAGTTAGCCCCCTTAAAAACTAAAAATTTTTACTTCGGCAATTTTCTTGTAGGTTAGTTCCGGAAGGCTACAATCATTCCAAATTTCATAATTCTAATCCTGCCTTAAGTGCCTAAACATTTTGGGTGTAGAAGACGTCCCATATAAATAACATGGGAAAGATTTTTCAGTTCTCCATAAAACCACTCTACATTTAGAAATTTTTATTTTTGGCTATTTATTTAGTTGACGAACAATTTAACTAACGAAAACGTATAACCATACTGAATTTCAAGTTTTTATTCATATTCCAAATATCTAAAATATGAGATTATAGGTCCAAAAGCCCCTTTTAAATAACATGGGGGATTTCTTCATCGTCAATTTAGAACCACTAAAACTTAAAAAAATATTCACTTTTGGCAATTTTTCTGTTGGTTAGTCCGAAAAGCTAATATCATGTCAAACTTAATCATTGTAGCCCTACAGGAAGTGCCCAATAATTTTGGGGTGTAAAAGTGGTCCCATATAAATAACATGGAAAAGATTTTTCAGGTCCACATAAAACCACTCTAAAGTTGGAATTTTTATTTTTAGTAATATACTTATGTAACGCTAACAAAAACATACAAGCATAACTAATTTGAAATTTTTATTCCAATTTCAGGTACCTAAAACATGAGATTATAGGTAAAAAAAAGGCCCATTTAAATAACATGGGGAATTCCTTCATCCCTCCTTTAGACCACTAAAAATTAAAAATATTCACTTCTGACAATTTTCCTGTGGGTAGCCCTGGAAAGTTACAATTATGTCAAATTTCAACTTTCCACGTCAACCGGAAGTACCCCTTTATTTTACATCAGTTCATGTAGTTTTATAAATAGTTAGGAAGGATTTTTTTCATATCAACATTCCAAGGTATTAACGTGTTTCTTTTATTTTGTAGTTTATCGTATTCTTACTTTCTACCAGTAAACCTACGTATTTCAAGTTACGCACCTTTATATTATTATAAGTCGATGTTTCTGTGGATATTGTTTCGACTTGTCACCATGCACTTCCTCTTCTCTATATTTACTTCGAGATAGATTTCCTTACACGCCACCAGACACATATTACTAACTCTATATTTTGTCCTGTCAAATCTACATCATCAGCGGTCACGAATAATTGGTTTACAGTTACTAGTCACAACTATGCGTTTCACAAAGACAGGTCTTGGCCAATCATACATACTCACATATTATATATCCATCATACAAATACTTGTTTATCCACAAATACTGATTTAAATATACTATTATATAAAACAGTAAAGAGGGTCACTCATCAACATTTAGGCAACAATGCTAATCTATAAATCAGTGGCGCCTCCAGAATTCTATAAGAAGGAAGTCACATCGTCAGTGGTGGCAAAATGGACTATATCTTTGGGGCGTCCAGTGATTTTTCAGTTTAATATATTGTTTAAATTCTTAAATAGGGCCAACATATTTCTTTCATTTAAATTTCTCAATCCATTGTGTAAAAATTATTCGATTACATATCCATTAATAACACTGTGCGACATTTTGGGATGAAGTTTCTGATGACTTCGATTTTTCTTGTTCTTAGATAATTTGGGGATGCTGATCACGAAACTGAACTTATTTTTATCCTAACACATCAGGTTTTTGCACAAAAAGCACAGAAACATGTGAAAATTACGAAATTTGTACATTTCTGAAACAAAATAAAAAAAATTAAAGCTCGAGATGAATACAATGTTAAGTGTGTTTCAAAGTTATACATTTATGTAGTTTTCAAAAATATGATTACGTTTTCCATAGCACGCCTACTTTTTAATCTACAACTAATTTTCACATATTAGTATTAAAATATACGCATACTTATTTATTACGTAAGCAAGAATAGAAACCCTAGGTATAAATACTTCGATTTTACTTATGGATATTTATGTATGTTTTGATAAATAGCCAAACATATTTTGCAATGTTAGAATCGGCATTGGTGTTATTTGTAGTTACTATAGCAGCAGTAGTAATACTTGTGCATTACTATAGGAACAAATATACATGTAACACAAATGCGTAAATTAAAGTTTTTCAGTAGTTTGTAGTGCAATAAGCAACACTAACAGTTACTGAAATATATATATGAAACAGAAATCCATATATGAAGCCAGTTAAGAAAAAAACGGAATGTACACATTATTCCCTTTTCAGAAGCCAACAAAAATCAGCGAGCATGTTTGTATTCCATCTTCCTTGATATCTTTTCTCCATAAGTTTAATTGTCTGATGGAATCTCTCGCCATGTTCCTCACTGAACTGTCCAAGGTTACTTGAGAAGTAACTCAAGTGACTATGCAGGAAATGTAGTTTCACACTCATATTACATCCTAATCATCGGAAGTGCAATAACATATCACTGACAAGCTCTTCGTAGTTCTCAGCCTTGTTATTACCCAAAAAGTTATTCACCACATTTTTAAAACTTGCCCACGCAAGCCGTTCAGCTTCACCCATCGTACTCTCAAAACCTGGATCCATCATTAACTGTCTTATCTGTGGCCCTACAAATATACCTTCCTTCAGTTTGCCTTGTGTCAGTTTTGGAAACTTGTCACAAATGTATTTGAAGCATGCCCCATTTTTGTCCAAAGCCTTCACGAACTGTTTCATAACGCCCAACTTTAAATGCAGTGGCGGAAGTAAGACACTAGAAGGTTCCACTAATGGTACATGGAGAACATTTTTCTCACCAGGGACGAATGCAGTTCTGTTTGGCCACACCTGTTGCTCCCAGTGAAGGGATTTCGCCCTGCTGTCCCATTCACATAGAAAGCAAGGCATTTTTGTGTAACCAGCCTATAGTCCAAGCAATATACCAATGACCTTGAAATCACCACATAAACGCCACTTGTGGTCATCATATTTTACATTCTTTAACAAACACTGCATACTCTCGTAATTTTCCTTCATTACTACCGAATGTGCTACAGGAATAGATGGATTGGTATTTCCGTTATGAAGAAGTACTCCTTTCAGGCTTGTTTTATTGGAATCTATAAACAGTCTCCAGTCAGCGGCATTATATTCAATTCCAAGGTAATGCATTAACCCATTTACATTTGAGTAGTATACCATGCAGTCTGACTCTGAAAAGAAGGGCAGCAAATCCTGTTCGTGATGCCTATACCATGCAAAATATGCTCCGGGCGCAAGCAGGTCCTTTGATTTAAGAGTGGAGCCAAGAATTTGTGCTTTTCCTTTCGATAAATTGAGGTTTCTGACTAGGTTGTTCAGTTCACTCTCTGTCAACTGATGACTAGCTTCTGTTGTCCCTATCGGTACATAAATATCGGATGGTGTTTCACCTTCATCTTCTATGTCGGAGCTACTGTCACATTTGGCAGGTGGGACAGGGATGGGTAAATGTTCGTCGTGGGGAACGGGCCTACTTGCTGACGGAAAATTGGGATACACAATGTTCTTTCTCGTTTTCCTACTGTGACCTTTAACTTTCACAAGACAAAAGTAGCAGTCAGTGCTATGATCTCTCTGATGTCTCCAAGCCATAGGTGTGGAAAAAGGCATAGATTTCTTTGCACCTTTCATCCACAATCGCAATCCCTCAACACAAGTTCGACACACAATGTGAGGTGCGAAACTCTTGTCTTGATCACCAATATCCATAAAAAAGTACGCCCGATACGCTACCTTCACAAACTTACTTATTTTCTGTCGCTGTTTTTCAACAACAAACTTGCCACAAATATAACAAAATGAATCTGGATGATTCACGCAATATCGAGTCCCCATAATAGCAAAAAACGTGCTGTTTCTAACAACTGGAATAGAAAAATCCTAAACATCTGCAGGAAAGACACAACAACATTTCAACACTCGACTTTTAAGTGTCTGCTACATGTTTTCTCACCTGACGCGGTTGCAAAATGTATGTTTTGTAGATGCACAGACATTATTTTTCTCATATGTGAGTCAACACGTTTTCTCAAATTGTGAAAAAACCTGACGTGCTAGGAAAATAAGAAATACAGATTTGGATTCAGGAGAAAAAATGCAATTAGAAACAGTTTTCACATGTGAGTCATAAATGTCATGCATTATAGTGTAATCATACTTAGTAACGGTGTAATTTGAAACGGATTGAAAAAACTAAGTAGTGGTGAAAATTTAATTAGCCTCATTTCTAATATATTTATAACATTTATTATCTCCTAAAAAAGGACAAAATAATATTTTCCTTACACATTGAAATTCAGATATGCATTCGATTTCAATGGTTTCCTTAGCAAAGAAGTAATCTTTCCACAAGTACCAAGATGTCAACTTACAATTTAACGTAGAATTTGAATAACGTGTGTTCCTACCGGGAATAAAACCTTCTTAACTCATGCTGAAGTTCCATTTTGTAACCATATATCCACAAGGGAGTTTCCAAAATATGCATGAAGTTCTACAAGTCTAGCGGGAACCGAATTTCCTGAACTTCCGTGAGTGTTCCCAGCATTGGCGTCTCTGGAACGTAAAATTTGGGGGGGGGGGGCATCAAAGGAAATGATCTAACTGCTAGTGAGTATCTAAATAAATTAAAATAAAATATTGAATATTTCGTATTTCAAAATATTGGGGGGGACGCGCCCCCCGTCCCCCCGCCAGAGACGCCCATGGTTCCCAGCCTAAAACCTACTTATTCTATATGACTTGACAAAGGGTTATTCTCTTCTAATTGGTATTTCATAACTTTTTATTTGAATTACAAGTGTAACACTCACATATTTGTCTTTCCCTTCGCATGCTTGCTTTCACAGTAATATTTCAGAGGGAAATCAATTTCAAGTATATTGATGTGTGTATGTGTATGTGTGCAAGTTTGTTGTGACCCTGGGACCCCGTAACATTTTTCCCAATTGAGCCCCACAGTTCCTAAGTCAGCCCCTGAACATAAACACTAGGATGGGAAATAGAGGTTGTATTTCTTCCATGAGAAGCAAGAATATTAAGTATTTACCCAAAAGCTTGTTCAAAACCTTACAATTGTTCTGTTTGTTCCGTCCAAGTTAACATTTGATGGCACTCTTCTCTCAAATATGATGCATCAGTAAGTAATTCTACAGCGATAAAACTTACCTATTGCGCCTAAACTGCCGAATGCCAGCTCCCTCATACGGACTGGACTGCCGGGTTCCAAGGCAACGAACAATTTAGGAACTAAGGTTGGTAAATACGGGTTCAACTCTCTCCCTAAGTTTGTGCAAATCATTTCAAGTGGATAGAAGATGCGATCTGCGTTAGACAAAGGCTGCTGCCTATGATCACCACTCTCCACTTCGATGCATAAATCCATCAAGAAAGTCATCAATGCATCAACAACTGGCCTTACAAAATGCCTGATTTCAGGCTGGAAGGAAAAATTTCCATTAATTCACTTAACAAAGATCTAGATTTACGCAATGTGAGACTTTTGTTTACATTAATAATATTTAGAATCAAAATGGTAAAGATAATTCTAGAACGAAGTAAAACCAATATTTATATTCAAAGGAAACCATCCAATTGATTGATGATTATTCACGAGCCCTAGCTCTGAAACTAAGCACTTTTCGCCATAGATCCATATGAACTTGTTCTCTTATGTTGATGTGAGGAATCACCTCTTAAAGTTTGTCGCTAGAGTTCATTAACACCCTGTATATATATATAACTTGTTCAAATTTCAATTAAGTCTGTAATCCTAGGCACTTCTTTAGAATTCTTCAGTTAATGAGTCGTTATTTGAAATAAACCTCAAAACCAATACGAAATAAAATAATTACATTTACACGTTAATTGGAGTGTAGTGAAGAAAACAATGTTGTTAATACTAAAACTATAACTAGCTTGTATTACCTGCAAATACTCTGCAAACTGTCCTATGGCAAACAGAGCACCATTTCGTACAACAACTGAAGGATCAGTCATTCCCCCTCTTAACCGTTCCATTAAATCATCCAAAAGATTATTTCTGATGTGGTCGGCACATCCTTCGGCCAGGGCGCCTATTGCTAGATAACCAGCCCTCCTGTAGTTCCTGTTGTCGACTAGCAGATATGCATTGATATTAGACATCTGAAATACAAACAAAGCACTTGTAAGTTAAACTAATACTTTCAGCCATTGCAACAGGGTTGGCATATGCCCTATTTTTTCTTTGGACTTAAGCGTATCACTACCGACACTATATCAGATATGAATCTATAGTTTCAGGTAGGATTATAACCAGAAATAGTACAGCGTTCTTCCGCATTAAAGGTTAGAATACTAAACGTCAGAGCTAACAATTGAATTTTATTTCAATTATTGTAATACCGATTGTAAATGATCAATATCTCTGTTATAGGTAAATGATAAAATAAATAAATAAATAATGAGCTCCTCGATACACTTTTTGCTTCCATTAAACACGTAAGATCTGCTTTAACATATTAAGTTTCGCAGAGAAACCGTAACGTATAATAAAATAGATTATAAATTTTTCGTACTTATGATAGCTTCACTTAAAAAGCAGGCTTTGGAATATGGTGTGTTCAGCGCATTTAAGTTTGTATATACATTCCTGCCAATTTTAGAGGCTGCTCCGTTCTCAAAACTCCGCTCTGTAAGTTTTAATAACTGAAGTAACTAACTTACTAGCTGCTTTATGAACGTTGTTAAACCAAACATACCGTTTAATAATACAGGGAAAGTTGATCCAAGGCAGTTATAAAATAGAGGATCTGTCCATACGTATCTCTTTCATATGAACTCAATGAAGCCAAAAAACAACCAAGCATCGTCTGAGCCGGCACGTCAGATTGGCTACTCTCACTTCTTCCATGATTGTTGGCTCGAAGCATTACAATTTTACTGGCGCCGAGCGAGCGGAGTAGGTATGGCGAAACTGTGACGTACGGCTTCACGATTTTGTTGTATGGGCAGATTCTCTATTTTGTAACATCCTTGGGTTGATCGGTTTATATAATGTCGATTTAGCAACACTACTGTGACCTTTGTAGCTAAGTCAGAACAATGAAAGTAACCTCGTGACTAGTTGTGTGAGAGCCTGCAGAAATCAAAGTCGTGTTGGTGTAAGTGAAAGGCAGGGGTGTAGCCAGCAGGTTTATGTAGGGGGGCCCGTCGTTTTTGAGGGGGGGCCAGCTACAAAGCCAAAAGAAATTATGTAGCAGCTAGTGTTTTTGAGGCATGAAAAAACCGGCAAATTTTGGTTTCCAGCTTCTTCTTCTTCTTCTTCTTCTTCTTCTTCTTCTTATTATTATTATTATTATTATTATTATTATTATTATTATTATTATTATTATTTGCTTTTTGTGCATAAATTATATTCCAGGTAGTTTTTATTATGTTTAACCAATAATCACTGTCCCGGACCAAATTCCTTACCGGACCCGGAATATACCTTTTGCATAACTAGTTTAAGCCCTTGTACGCAGAACCTATCTACATAAGGCTAATTTTCTTTGAAATTTCACTTATTTTCTTTATTTCCTGACAAAAATAATTATTTATTATTCGTGACTAAAAAAACATAATTATTTTATTAACATCTACAGTACTGGCACAATTATTATGGATTTTTGATAAAGACAAAACTTTTGTGCAAAAATGTCTTGCAAACAATTTTATTAACTAATATTTTATTTACCGGTACTTTACCACACCAGTACCAAACAAATATTTATTAGTTATTTTAAGTTGGTTTTACAGTCTTATACGGGAGTGTCTGGCAATACAGAGAGAAAATGTCTGACAACCCTGACACAATCACTGCATTGTCTGGACAGAGCTCAGTAATAGTCTGGCATTTGCGTGGAAAAAATGTGTGTTTATTGCATTGTCCGCCTGCCATTTGCATGTTATCACTTTATTTTTGTTTTTTTGTGCCTTCAAGTTTAATACCAACTTTTTTCCCCCAGATTTTCTAATGTGTTTATGCAATTGAGCAGACATAGGCAAAGTTCGTGATTTGAGTCCTCGCAAAGTTGGACAGATTAGTGTTTTATTGAAAGAAACAACTTTAAAACAGAAAGAAATAGGGAAGAAACTTAAAGTTTCAACTCAAACCGTCAGTAATATCAAGAAGAAATTGGAATATGGCCACAGTTTGGCATCAAATATGGTTGGAAAATGTGGTAGACCTAAGAAAACAACACCGAGAATGGACAGAAAAATAATTAAAATGGCAATTAACAACAGAAGAGCATCTTGCAGAATGATTTCCAACCAACTTGCAGCAGAGGGCATTACCATTGCTCGCAGAACAGTAAATAAGAGACTACTGGAAGGTGGTCTAAAAGCATATCGTCCCAGAAAAAAGCCTCGCCTTACTGACAAGATGAAACAGGCTTGCAAGGCCTGGGCAGAGGCTCACGTTGACTGGACATCTGAGCAATGGGAGAAGGAAGGAGTTTAAAATATTCATGTAAAAACGTTAATAACACAAATTATGCAAAATATTAAAATTATGCAAAATATTAAACTTAACTTCCAATTTTAAGCCTTGCAGACTTTCACGTCATTAAGCCTACTCGTTATTCAATTGTTTCCATCACTTTCTTCAGCTGTTCAACGCCTTATTTTGTGGCCTGTATTGTTGCAGATTGTGTTCTGTGACGAGTCTATCATTGCAGTGCTTAACGACCGTGTGCAGACTGTAAGAAGGCGATCAGGTGAGCAATTTACACCGGAATGTTTAAAGAAGACTGTAAAATTCCCTCAGAAGGTCATGGTCTGGGGAGCCATTTCTGTGCATGGAACAATTCGTTTGGAGATTGTTGATGGCACCATGGACCAGTATAAGTACAAAGAAGTACTACAAAGACGTTTGCTACCTCAAACAAGGGACTGGTTTGACGATAGACCTTGGATTTTTCAACAGGACTCTGCCCCGTGTCATACGGCAAAGTCAGTGAAGACCTGGTTTGAAGAAAATGGTGTAGAAGTGCTCTCGTGGCCTGGAAATTCCCCGGATATGAATCCGATTGATAGTTTATGGTCTCTATTGAAAGATGAAATACATGAAGTTCCCATAACGACCAAAACAGAACTCATACAACGTCATATCAAAGTATGGGTTCATTCAGGTAGAATCAGGGAATTGTGCAGAAAGTTGACCACTGGAACACCCAGACGTGTTAAAGCACTTGTTAATGCAAAGGGTGGACAAACTAAATATTAAAATAGTTGTTTACTATTGAAGTACTCACTATTTGTGAATAAAATTGATTTGCATTATTATTTGTTTGCTTAAATGTCGTTTTTGTAAAAAAAATTATATTTTTCCAAAAATCCATAATAATTGTGCCAGTACTGTATGTCTTATTTCCTGTTCTAGGGGCCGTTCACATATTACGTAACGCTATTTTTGACCAATTTTACCCTACCCTCCTGCTTGTCACACTTCGTAACGCAAGGCCGAGCCCTACCCCTTTGTTACGTAACACTTTTTGATCTTTATTTTTTCATTATTTTGATTATTTTAGGGGTTATTACAATAAAAAATTATTTTTAATGGTAGAACTTTTTATTAGAAAATGCTTATATTATTGTGAATATATTTATAGCGCTTTTCGCCAACAAATCAAAGTATTAGGAAAATGGTAGACTCGTAATAATCTTTTATCCCCATAAGGTTGTTTAATTAACCAAGGAGGTCGCACCCATCATTTTAGGTCACTGGTGATTGGCAAGAAGAAAGTACTGCGGAAGATGCAGTTAAAACAGGATTTAAAGAAATAACATCGACCTCTTCTTCCGAGATACAGGGTGCTTCGTGCATTTGAAGTTCGCCAGTGTTAACGATGCAGAGTTCTGTTCCTCGTCGACCACAGATTCGAAGTGGCTGCACACGTGAAGGAGCAGGGACATCTCGTTTGTAAACAGGGACATCTCGCTTTCGAGCATCTTCTTTGCACTTCGGACTTCAGTTTACCACTATACAAATTCTTTTTTAAAAAAAAATTAGTGCGAGAATGCGAATAAACTCGATTTCTTCAGAAATATTCAAATCCAAAAATAATAATAATAAAGTAGTACGACAATAATATCCGATGAATTAGGTTTTTAATATCTTTAGGTCTGCAAATCGTGCATTGTTCCGTCAAAAAATGTTTCAAAAAAAAAAAGGTTTCTTCTGTTTCACATGCGAAACTTCTTCGAAGGAATGAGTGGGTAATGATTCGAATCAGAAGTTTTAAATAATATTCTCAGAAATAGCGATACAAGTGGGAACGCGAAGGAATTTTAAAGCGGTGGTTACGATCACTAACAACTAACTCCAGAAAATCGTGTGACGTAAATGCAATGCTGCGATAGCCGCAAAACCGAGTTTTATTGCATTGTAATACACAGAGTTCTTCACCAGTCATGCTGGTGTCTAGTGCGTCTTCGAATAACTTCTGTATGATTCAATTTATATAGGCTATAGTTCGAAACTTTCCGAAATAATGTAATTATTTATTTATCTATCTATATATCTATATATACAGGGTGAACGGTAACTACGTGGACGAACTTGGACGGGTGATATTATATCTTTAAAAAAGCAAAGATGTCCTAGTGAACATGGGGGAAATTCCGTTCCGCTTAGGAATGACAGAGTGTTGAAAGCATGGGAACATGTACTTCAGAGGCCAACAGCTTAAAAACAAGTGCGGTTAAAAATATCACTTAGAAAGTCATACCTACTCTATTGAAAAATCCATATTTGAAAACGCAGCTACGTGTGCACACAGGATTAACAACGTGTGACACTTCTTTCCTTTACAGCATATCCGGGAATCCCTCCGTTCCTTTGGGGAATTCCGTGCGCACGCATAGCTGTTTCCAAACATGCATTTTTCAACAGAGTAGGTGTGACTTTCTAAGTGACATTTTTAACCGCACTCTCTATGATGTATTGCTTTCGACACTCTGTCAGTCCTAAACGGGACGGAATTTCCCATGTTCACTACGACTTTTTTTTTTTTTTTTGCTTCTTGTTAGATGTACTATCACTCGCCCAAATTTGTCCACGTAGTTACCATTCACTCTGTTACCATTCACCCAACTGATTTCGATTAACTTTTCAACGTAGATGAGTTTCGGGCCTGGAATGTTTTTTATAGCTTTACTTTGAATGTGCACTTTGAAGAGAAGGGGAAGATATACAAAAATGATCGAAAATGACCAATATTAATGTTGAATCATAGTTTTCGAAGTGGCTGATACGAACAGTGCCACTTCTGATGCCGTTTAAATCCAAATTCAGTCCCCATTATTACTCCTAAAGGGGGTTGGTGACATGTAAAAATAATTGAAAATTACCGATTAGTTGAAATCCATACTGAAAAACGTTGTTTTTCACCAAATTCTTCATCTGATATAAATATGTTTTTTTTAATACTGGTTATAGCATATAAAAAATGTAATGCAGGCCTACTTAAAAATCAGTTTAGTACCATTGTTTTATGGTAGTATTTACAGTAAATTGTTGAAACGTTTGTTTTCAAAGTGTCAAATATATATCGCAGTAAACTGTGTGATCTGCTGTAAAAAAAATAATAAACCATACTGTTTTCCGACTGGTATAAGGAGGAAATACCATACTATTTTTCGATTGGTATAGTAAAATAGTATTTTTCCATACTGTTTTACCGTAAATTATCAATTATATGCAAACTTTGTTATTTTCAAGTGACTGAAGCGAGGTAATCTTACAATGATGTTTTAAAAGCTGGTCATTTGGGGGGGGCCAGGAAGTCATTTGGGGGGGCCGGGCCCCGATGGGCCCTCCCCATGGCTACACCCCTGGTGAAAGGATCCCGAAAATGCACCGTTATTGAGAATGGAACACAAACATTTTTTCATACATCAGAAGAGGAAAATAGTGTCGGATAAATGGTCTAACGATCGGCGTAAACACAGTGAACAATATCGTGGCCAGGCAAACGTATATGGGCCCAATTTGAGGATAACAGTAAATGTGTTCACTGAAGTGCTTCGTGGAATTCGGTTACTGACCGAATCCACCAGTCCAACGTGGCAAAGCTCAGGGTTCTAAACCTGCAACAGTCTACTAACAGCCATAGTATTCACCGCAGTCTTGAACTGTGATGCGTTCATGAAGGCAGGGCTCACGATTCCTACCACGCTACATTAGTGAACGTAAGACAAACTGGTGCAAACTGTACGAAAAATACTTAGAGGGTTCAAAATAAAAAAAGACGTTATCACATTGGATAAGACCTACAATTATCTCAGTTATAATGGGAAATTCGAGTAATTATTTATCGTGACAAATATGAAAGAAATGCTCCGAGTTTTACCAGCAGTGCCGGTTTTTTTCCGAAAGGGAATCATGATTGTCGCCGGATGCAGTTATGGGGGTAGTTGATCCTGCGTAAGGTGGACAAAAACGTGAAGCTGAATGCTGTTTATTTCAAGGAATCCATCATTATCTTAATCTATCTGCAAGACATCCCTCGTTTGTATGGAGCCAACAAAGAACCAGGCGCTGATTTATATGGAAAATGTGTCCAGCTGTATCAACAGATCATCCCTCCGCTTTTATCGTGTCATGATGCAGGAAACAAAAATCTGTGTAGTGACATTCCTGTAAGAACCTCTGACACGAACCCAGTGATTTTATGGGCATTTGAACTATTGAAACGATGTCTAAAACATCGACATGCCCATTTCCTTAGATGCCTGTGGGAAACCTGTAGAGAGGAATAGGATGGAATTCCTACGTCTGTGCTCCAACGTAACTTCCTGCAGTAGAAATTGTGATATCGGGCGATAGTCCGATAGAAACCGTAATGCGGATAAAATTCGAATAATGGTTTTTCGGATTATTCGTTATTAGAACATTCAAACTTTAGTTATTCGGATAACTAATAACTTTTACAATTATTCGGACATTGAATAACTGTTCGGAATATTGTTCAAATAACGAATAATTATTCGAATATTAAAAACGAATATTTAGATATTCGAATAACAGGAAAATCTAATAATTCTAAATATTCAAAACAGTACTAAACACAACCGGCAGTACTTAAAAAATCTCTGTCAGGATAAGTTCTGAATTAACACTTGTGGTCACTGTTTGTCTTACTCGACTTGTAAAGTACTTTGAATCCATATCAGGGAATACTGAGGGTAATGCTGGAATATAACTTAGCCACCTACATGCTAAATAAAAATCCTGCAAATCTTAATATAGTGCCAGAATAAAAGGTGAAATTTTCGCACGGTATCTTTTACGGGATCTAAAACTGTGGCTACAAAGTTGAGACTGATCTTCACCTGGTGTAACGCCAAAGCAGGCAATTATAAGTTTAGGTGGATTTTATTTATGTTGTGCGACTAAATATAATTGGAAATGCAGGGAAGTAGCATTACGTAAGAAAATATTATTTTATTGGTAGTATCTGTATTTTTAACCCAAGCGAGTTTTCTTTAAGTTTTATTCTCTAAATTCCTAAGCGTTTGTCCAGATTCCAGTACAGCTGATAGACCAACCAACAGGACACATTAATATATCATAGTATAATATTATAATAATATATTATATTATAATAATATAGTTCAATGGATTATACTTTCAACACCTTCCAAGAAATACACTTCTTTTTAACAGAAATCGATTCATTTCTATTCAGTAATGTAAAGCAATACCTCTACTACGCTGCATTTTATAAAGTAAGACCAACTCCTGAAACCATCTAGAGAACTGCATGTGTTTGGTGTACTTATTTTATCTGTTTGGTTACTCTGATGAGGCATATTGGCATCCATTTGGGTTTACAAGTCTGAAACTAAGTATTCAAAAGGCTTCTGCGTTCGATTTATTTTTAAGGATAGAACATATTATAAATTCTGAATACCAATAACATTCTAATACACTAAAAGTCTTCACTACCTAATCACTAAACCTAAAACTACCTAATCAGGCTCTTGCGCTTGCATATGACTTTTTACAAGCAAAAAATATTTTACTTACAAATATAGGCACAATTATTTCTGCTGGATAACTAAGAGACAGCAGATCCAACACCTGCAGAGCGGCCTGAACAGGATTATCATTAGTTGTGTCTAGATCATCGACATCTCCGTTATTTTTTGGCGTGGCGAGGATCTTCAAAGTTTTTTCCACAATGGAGGTGAGCAGACTCTTTTGCACAATGGCCTGGAGAAACAAGAAAAAGCATTGCAATACAATACAATGCTATTTACATGCAGTACAAATAATTACAATAAGGAAACTAAGGTTTACTAATATTGATCCTCTAAGCGTGTTTCAATTACGAACACATTTTCAAAGAACGTGTTACTGACGTAGAAGTTCGTTACTGACTTCTATATCTCTCTGTGTGTGTCTGTTATCTGCATTTTTTTTTTTCAATTTTGAGTCCTCCATTCGATACAGCATCAAAAACTATCTGAGAAAATTATGCATATTTTTGCGTCACTCTTACCGTTCCCGAGATATTGGCCAAAAGTGGCCAATTTCCGGAGATTTAAGGAGCCACATCTCGGGAACCATAAGTTATAGAGAAATTATATTGGTGTTGGTCAATACCTAAGAGGATGGTGAACATTTTGGTATCAAATAGTAACCGGTGGCCACTAGCCAACTGGCCACCGTTTCGCAGATATTGGCCCAAAAAGTTCAAATTTCGGGAAATTTAAGGAGCCATATTTCGGAAACCGTAAGTCATAGAGAGATGATATTTTACTAATTTTTGCGAGAAACAGAAGAAGATGAGGATAAAAAGAGTTACTTTTACATGTAAGAACAATGTCAGTTATCCTTCCCTCTCCATCTCTCCATTCTTTTAAAGTTCGTTCTAGCAATGCTCTTGGAGCATTTCAACTGGTTTTCAACTGGAATCTGCATACAATGAACGATCCCAAGCGCAAAACCGTATCTATGGTCGTACTATGAAACCAAGTCTGTTTTATCACTTATATATTACGTTCGTGTGATTGAAGTGTCCGATTTTACGCGTGCCACTTTTAAAGGCTAACAAAACTGAAAACTACAATACCTAGTTCGTCAAAGAATTTTTCGGTTGCAGTCACACGCTTTCGGCATTGCGACAATGATTGGACTCCAGGATTAAAAAAACAAACAAACAAACAAAAACGGAAGTCTACAATGCAAACAAGTTTCCAACCGCACATTGTTACATGGTAATCAACGAAATTCTTCCATCCAAAGAAAAGATCATGATGTGGGACAAGATGGTACTCACAGTGCGAGAGTCGTCAACAGAACATGCTACGTGAGAAAGGTTTCATACTGCCACTTATCAACAGTTTGCTCCGTCTTTCGAGCGCCATGTCGGGGATACTTAATGCTCAACGCAATTAATGAAGTCAATGAATATTTGGAAAATGCAGGGCCGTATCTAGAAAGAGGCAAGCGGGGCACATGGCAGGGCGCTTAAAAGGGCAATATATATGTACTGCAGGAACTTAATGTTTTTAATCCAAAATTTCCACCCAGTGAAATATACAATTTTCCAATCCTTTAACAAATAAGCAATTTAATGTAGAATATGATGTCAAATTATAATTGTATTTTCTGCTGCCTTACCAAAGACATTATGCAGCTTGGAAGAAACTTATTCTAGAAAGACTCTTTCTCTTCCACAGCCTTGTTTCGTACCCTGTCCGACAAACTTCAGTGTTTTGCCAAACGTTCCTTAAACTTGTGAAGTAGACTAGAGCTAGGAAAGTGTTCATTTGTTTGTGTGTATGTGTGTGGAATATCTTGTATTATTCCGTTTCGGAACAGGGCTGAAGTTTCCGACGCTGGCAACAATGATAGAGGGGTGATTAGGTTGGTTGGTTGTTGCTGGTAATTGGAAGACTCATGTCCTGAACATAAAGTCAGGGGGTGAGGTCATATTTGGATGGACTGATTTAAGTTTACCTTACATAATTCCGACAAACGTATCAACAAATAAATGAAAACTCCAAAGGAGGCTGAAGGTGGTCGGAGGGGAAGGCCTAACCTCCTTGGTCATTCCTACTTACGGACTGGATTTTGCTTTGTCGTTTAACACAAGGACATCATGTCTGCTGACTATTGCTGGATGCACACAGACAAGTTGGGATGTGGTAAAAATTGGTCAAAAATACCTTTATATAATATGAGAACGGCCCCTAAGAATACATACCCTCTTCTTCCTTTCTATGACGCATCCCAGTTGCTGCAAAGCCTTGATCCTTACACATTCATCTCCTAATGTCGATGACGAGAGATACAGCAGCAACTCCACAACATTCTTTAATCGAGCAGCAAGAATATCAGCTGAATGGGCAATCAAGTCGTCAACAAGTACCATTAACTCAAGCGTACTGTCACTACTCATTAGTGAGTGCTTGCATATGACAAACAGCATGTTCGGCAATAGCTTGTAAACTAAATGTTGAAGCTAGAAAAGAAATATATATACGAATGTTACATAAATTATAACCAAGAAATCTTAGAAATAGACGTAATATTTTTAGGTCGTAGTTATTGAATTTTCCTATCATGTTACACCAAACTTGGTATTAATATCGACTTTTATTCTGTTGTTATGTTGTTACAGGTCCAGAAAGACAGACAGGTGAGTAAAGTGTGACCAAATGGAGATGTTGAAGGAGATATGCTGTTATTGAATATCTCGACAAGAAAGGTTTGAAGTCACGGGAGATCCACGCTGCTGCTTTCATTATATTTGATTGTGCCTCTTCACATGCCACAGTGAAGAAATGGGCAGCCGAATTTCAGAAGGGGAGACTCCATTAAAGATGAAACTTGATCAGAAAGGCCCGTGGAAGCGCTGCTTCAGTAGAACATTGACTAAGTGGATGAAGTAATCATGAATGATTGGCGAATGGCCATCAGGCTGATTGCTGATACAGTGGACTTATTTACTACAAGCGTTGACCTAATTATCACCCATCGTCTGGTAAAGAGCAAGGTTTCCGCAAGATGGGTGCCAAAACTTTTGAGATTTGATCCAAAACTTACCAGACGCAACAACTCAATTTATAACAGTAGATAAGACCTGGGTCCACCGTTACCAACCAGGGTCCAGAAAAAGTTCCAAGCAGTGGAAACACTTCATCCTCCTATCCCAAAAAGGCAAAATCAGTGCCTTCTACTGGAAAAGTGACGGCTATAGTTTTCTGGGATTCGGAAGGGTGGATTACCTTCCAAAGAAGCGAACAGTGACTGGGGAGTAGTATGAAGGTTCGATGATGTTCGGCAGAAGTGTCGTGGAAAACTGACAGCAGTTGTGTTTCTCCATCAAGACAATGCCACTAGCCACAAGTCAGTCATAGCAATGAAAGCAATTCACGATTGCGGCTACGGATTGATCTCCCACCTACTTTATTCGTCTGATTTGGCATCTTCTGACTTCCATCTGTTTCTAAACCTGAAAAAGAAATTATCAGAGAACTCATTTTGATACTTATGATGACGTCATGCATGCTGCAGATGAAATTTTACACACCTTCAACAAATCATTCTTTTTTCCGACGGCATTAGCGAACTTGAACATTGGTGGGCAAAATTCGTTAACTTTTAAGGGAACTACGTTGAAAAGTAACACCATTCATAAATTCTCTGCTGCTCTGTTTATACGTAGGATTAGAACTTTTGTAACAATCCTCGTACATATAGAAATATCTTGCATAACAATGTTTACTCTAAAACACTTAGGAAATGAATAGTATGTCAGTTCATTATCAAGAACAGTAGACGAATAAAAGTAACAACTGGCCCACGCGTATAGATGAAAACACTGCTAAAGTCGAGTTAAGGTATGACAATATTAGAAGGGGTAAGTAGTAGATCCTGTAATTTCGGTAGACAATATACTTGTATCTATTACGGTGCTATTAAAGCAGGTTAATGATCAAAGAATAGCCCCTTGTATTGGACTATTTGCAAGCCACCGTCCTGCCAATTCCTCGATTCCACATAATACTACGTCTTGTTCTTAGAGGAAAGAAGTTGCTGGTCCCAACTCCCACTGGTTGGTGAAGCAACTTTATTTCAGGGAATGCACAATAGAGTGAAACAGGTAGTAATCCGAGGGGGCAAGATCAGGACAATATGCCGGGTGTGGCATTAGTTTGATGCAACGAAATTCCTACATTTTCTGTTTCGTTTCTGGAGTCGGTGTGGTTTTGCGTTATCCTGTTACAGCAGGACGTGCTTTCGCTTCAGTAACGTAGGATATTTTTGCCGTAGTGTAGCACAAATCCGCTCAAACTGTTTGGAATAAAGGTCGGCAATTGTAATACGACCGTTGGAAACGAACTCAAAAGTAATTCAACACTCGTAGTTCCATCTCTCACTTAAAACGACTCTGCTTGAATGTAGTCCCACTGCGTAAAATGTGAACTCAAGTCAGCTCCTCTTACATGTTAAAAGATTATCTCGGCTCCCGCTGTAATAAGTCTCAATTCCGTAACACAAAATCTGCGTTTTAGTTTGCGATAATGGGTATTATTATTATTATTATTATTATTATTATTATTATTATTATTATTATTATTATTATTATTATTATTATTAAGTATTCTGCCCGTTGCCAGTCCTGGGACTAATGATTTTTTTTAACGTTCGAGCCTGTAAATGTTTCTTTCACGTTTCTCGCACTGTAAAAAATCGTTGTGTTATTTCAGCGACATGCCTATGTGTTAACACGATTGTGTTAAAATATAACACAAACAAGTGGTTAGAACAACTCACTCTTCATTTGGAGTTGTGTGTCAAATGCCGATAGTTGAAATGACACACAGCCTGTGTGTTAAATTAACACAAGTGAAGAATCTTCGGTGTTGTTTTCTGCGTGATTGCCAAATATATTGGGCATCTAATTATAAAGGCTTATGAATTGAAGCTACACACAAACACAGTAGAAAGAAATACTTAAACAAATCCAGTTATACGCAAAATTTCAAAATGCAAACCATGCGATGTGGTTTCAATTGTTTTACATACTGTTTCTGAAGAAACCCTAACAGCACAAGATGTGTTAGGCATGTGCCATTTAGGTGTTGTAAATTCATGTCCCACATTTGATGCATTTATTGCTTCTTTTTCTAAGCGATTATGTACTAGAAGCAACAAATGCATCAACTTTATTAGATGGCAACTGGCGCCGATCTTTTGAAAGTGAATATGGAAGAATATAAAATAAAGTAAATAGACAGTCGTCATTTTGTTATAAAATTAGGTCTACATGGCGAGCAAATTTTATCTTATCCCGAACGGTTATCGTCGAATATACGCGGCTTAAAGGAGCACTCTGATTAGCCAAATTCAAAAGACCTCAACAATTGGTGGGGTGCTGACTGCCACGGGTGCTGACTGCCACAGCCAATTAATAGTGCTGATTGCCACGACTGGCGCTGATTTTTTTTTTTTTCTTTACATTCGCTCAGTCGCGTTACTCTTAGTCGGTTACCTAGAGCATTCGAAAACCGACGAGTTATCATCATTGCGAATGATTTCTATAGTAGTTTTGTTTTTTTTTCTTTATTTCCATAAGTGAAAAAAAAAAACAGGAAAATTTGGGAGGGAAAGGATAGGGAAGGAAAAGAGACCAAAAAAAAGGGAAAATTTACAAAAACGAAAACAAACAAAAAAAAAAAACAAAAAAAAACTAAGAATTTAACAAATAAGTTTGAATCTAGATTGCTTGTTTTTTGTGTATTTCTGTGTGTGTGTTTGGTATCTGTGTTCTCTGCGTATTTATGTTTTTACCTATTGGCTGCTTCTTCTTTTTACCTTAGGCTTCTTCTTGTTTCTTGCAGGTTTTCCCTGTATGATTAGGTTTTTTCACCCATATGTTTTATATATATTTAAATATATTTCTTTGGTATTCACCTATTTCTTTCACTGCACTAATGGTTTTCACCTGTGTTTCCACACTAACACTTGTGCACCAAAACTAATATTCTTAACACTACACTACACTGTATGCTTTTGCTGTCACTAACACTAATAATCACTGACACATTTTTCACCTATATGACTTTCTATTTATATATACTCGTATATATATATATTTAACTTCACCTTGCACCACACGAATTTCTGGCTTAACTTAAGCTTTTAGTTTTTCAGCCTGTATGTTTTTCCATTTATTGTCTACTTTCTCTCTTCCACATACTAAAAATTTATCTTTTCATTTAACTCTAATACTGTATTCATTATTTATTTATTTCTTTTAACCGCTCATTTTGCGTTCCTTGGTATCTTGGCTGGTACTTATAGACTGGGTCCGGGGTCCACTCGGAGCACTTAGTGTGGACCCCGGTCCGTTGTATCCCAGTGCTATCCTCACCAACTTCACCTGGCGCCCGAAACGGTAAATGCGGTGTTTTCCATTTTGTCCTTTCTTGCCATTACCCTATTCCCTCCCGTGAACCCACCACCACTCTCCACTTCACGCACTCTTCTTCACACACTCTTGCACCGGAATTCCTCTTCCAGTCCCTTGGCTGGAGGTGCATACATTCATTCAATTTGTTCCCGGTGGGAGACACGGATTTCCTGTGTTTCCTCTCCTGGAGTCTTTTCTCCGGTCCAGGAACAAGTCTCACATTCGTTCATTTTCTTTCACCCATCACTTTAATTCTCTCCATTGTTTAAATTTCTTCTGTACATATTTCTTCTTATATCTGAGTATTCATTAGTTATTTTTTTCAATTTTTCACAATCTTCCTTACTAGTTAATATTTCTTGTAAAGTCTTGTTTCGAATATCCCTTCTTAGTATCACGTCATCTTCCATTGTTGGGCACCACATAATGTGGTGTTCTGGTGTGCCAATTTCTACACATTCACAGCTTGGTGTTCGTTTGGATTTTATTCTATACAAGTAATCTTCATACGGTCCATGTCCTGTTAGGAAATGAATTATTCCGTAACTGGGATTTAAATGTTTTATTTGTAGTCTATCTTTTAAGTTTGGAAATATCTCATGTACTCTGTGAGCTCCTTCATACCGTTGCCAATCTTCATTCCAAATTGCTATCATATGATCTTCAATTTCTTTTTCGGTATTTAGTTCTTTATCAAATGTATTCCTGATTTTGTCTAGATTTCCTTTTCTTAACCAATAGTTCGCTGCCCTCTGCAGAGCTACAATATTCATGGGTTTTACTCCTAATATTATACTTAATGAGCTATGTGATGTTGATGAAAAAGCTCCACTTAATCTTATGAGTATGTTTCTTTGTGGTCTATTTAATCTATTCTTATATGTTTTATTTTCTAATGTTCTCCCAATCCAAACACTTGATGCATATGTTATTGCAGCTGCTAAAATGGTTTCTTGGTACAAATTTATTATTTTCAATGGTAGTTTGTATTTGTTTCTAGCTATCGTAATTAATTTATTTGCTATGCTGTTCCCTCTAGTTGTTATATATTTAAAATGTGCATCAAAATTTAGTTTTTCATCTAATATTATTCCCAGATATCTTATCTTTTGTTCTCTTTTTATGTTTATATTATTTAGCTTTATTATTGGGTTTCGTTGTAACTTTGTTCCAAAAATTAGGTATTTAGTTTTGCTCGTTGATAGTTTTAGTTTACTATCTTTGCTCCACTTGTCTAATTGTTCTATTATTTTTGCAGTTTTAATTTCTAATTCTCTTCTGCTATTTCCACTTGCTGTTATTGCAATATCGTCGGCAAATGCAACAACTATGTCCACTTCCTGCATCTTGTTTAATACTTCCAAGCATGGTTGTAGCTCAATGTCCCATAAAGTTGGTCCCAGGATAGAACCTTGTGGGCAACCTTTCTCGGTCTCAATTTCTATGTCTCCTTCTTCGTTCGGTATTATGATTTTCCTGTTTAATAAGTAATTTCTTATTAAGTTTATTATGTATTTAGGCAAATTTAATTTTCTGATATTTTCTAGAAGAGAGGGAAACCAAAGATTGTCAAAAGCTCCTTCAATATCTATAAAGAGTGCTAAGACATATTTTCGTTCGTACCTTTTTTCCTTTATATTGTCTACTAATCTATTTATGGCGTCTTCTGTTGATTTTCCAGTTCTAAAACCATATTGTAATTGATCATCCTTAACGTCTCTATATTTTTGTAACCTGTTTAGGATTATTCTTTCAAAAATTTTGGAAATGTTTTTAAGCAAGCAAATGGGTCTATAAGATCCAACTTCTGAGGCGTCCTTTTCTGGTCCTTTAGATAGGATACTTAACTTTGAAACTTTCCAGGAATCTGGGAAAAGTTGCTTCTTAAGTAACCAGTTAAAAAGTCTAGCTAGATATGGTGTCCAAATATCTTTTGCCTTTTTGTATATTTCATTCTTTAGTCCATCTATTCCTGGTGCTTTTTTGTTTTTAAGTTTCTTCATTATCTTTTCCATCTCCTCATTTGTTACCAGATCTTCTTCGGGTACAGTATCAATGGTTTCCTCCATCATTTTGTTTCTTAACTCGATGTTACTTTCCGTATCTGTCTCCTTTATATCCTTTGGGAAGAACTTATTTGCTAATGCCGTTAATGTTTCCTCTCTGTTCGTAGTTAGCATTCCATCAGGTTTTTTAACTGTGCTCAATATTAGAGGGTTGACTTTTTGTGTAATTAGTTTGTAGGGTGTTCCCCATGGATCTGATTCTATGTTCTTTTTTAGGAATAAATCCCAACTTTTCTTTTTTGCCTCTAATAGTTCTTCTTTGTATTCCCTTTTAGCAATTCTGTATTTTTCCAATCTCCTTTCCTTCAGAATGGGATGAAGTGTTGATTGGTAGCTTTTTCTTGCTGATGTTGCTATTCGTTTCAACCTCTGGAGTTTGGGGTTCCAAAAGTCTTCGTATTTCTTAATTTCCTTATTGCTGATTGCCGCTGATTGCCAATATCAAGGTGCTGACTGCCACGATGGCGTGCTGACTGCCACGAGCCTGAGAGAAAGTTGCTAGACGTAACATTGCCGGACGCCAAGAAGCATGAAAGAAACTAGATGATCCTTAGGATCGTGTTGTTCAGACCAACACCTAACAAAGGTAAACAGGTCTCTGTATGTACATTCATGTCCAAAATTATTTTCACATGATTAGAGATATGTTGCTCTAGTAATATAATTTGATAACGAATTCGCCCGGTATTTCTTATAATGTTAGTATGTGTATAATCGGCAAAGACAAGTATGTGGTAAATTTCATGTCAAAAGAGCAGTAAATAAGAACAATAAAACGAAAATAAAATTTTCTTGTCCATTTAGTTACATTTTATTTTACTCGTTATGAATTTTCGTATTTATAATTCTTTTCCTATGAAATTTATCACAAATATAAATTTCCTGATTATACACATAATATAAGTATTAAAAGTACTCTGTAAAATTATCAAATTATATTCTTACAAGTAGACAGTTATAGATATGCAACAATAATTTTGGATATGAGTGTACTTTCAGTTTTGTCAGGGAGCGGTGCGTACAAAATTGGTACGATTTATGTATTCTCACTTCAACTGCCTATGTTAGCATGACTGTGTACAGCTGTGCAAGTTTCGAGCAGCTGTGCAAGTTTCATCAAAAAAGCACTGCTGGCTGTAACCTCATAAGGAAAGTTCAGGAGAAAGCACTCGCCTGCAGAGAAACTAAGCATGTCATTTGAAGTCTCAGTTCATGCTGATTATAACAAGCTAATAAAATTCCTGTACGGTTGAGAACGGTTCGAGATATTCAACTTGGAAGTTTATATGAGAAAATGAGGATATACGCATTTATACGCGTTAAGTACAACATAATTAGTAACGAATATTGACATACGAATTGAAAGCTATTGGAAGTAACAGAAAAAAAAGTGTTTCACAATAACTAACGGGTTTGTTAGATACAATTAGTCATTACATTGTTCACAATAATCATAGGTTAGAGATGAAAATTGATCACTGTTGTTCTTCTGTTTTATGAAGAAATGACGCAGGCAAAATACTCCCTTGCACCATGAAAATTTTATATGTGCAATTGTGTTGCATCCGTCAAGAGAACAGTTCGCAGAACCAAAGCAAAAAGCAAATTCGACAAGAGATTCAAAAGTTATAGGCCTATAATTTGTTCGTAACATGCCTTGCAGAACACAAACTGAAACAATCCAATGTATCGCGGTGATCGGAAGTGATTCGTATGGACATGAACTTTATTTGATTGTTTCGTTGGTACATTATAACGTCCAGATGAAGAAGATTCATACTATGTACAAATCTCCTGCCATAATCTTTGATTGATCGGAATCAAAACACATCAAATGGTTGCACAAATTGTGTGCAATTCTTTGGTATATTCTCAACCATTAGGTCTTTGCCATCCGTCATGCAACTTGTAGTGGACAAATTGTCTGTAAATAGACCCCAGTGATCAAGCAATAGCAAGTTCAAACCATCAGGCTTCGCCATGGGTGAGAATACTTAACGCATTGAAAAGTGCATCCACTCATTTTCTCATATAAATTTCCAAGCTGAATATCTCGAACAGTTCTCAACGTACTGGAGTTTTATTACCTGTTGTAATCAGCATGAATTGGTCCTTCAAATGACATGCTTATTTCTCTGCAGGCGAGTGCTTCTCCCAAACTTCCCTTGTCAGCTGGCTTCAGACCATCATATTCATTAAATAATACGATAAAACAATTAATATAAACAATGAAATCTGCAAATTGTACATATAACAGAAAAGACAATCCCTTTATAAACATCCAAGTGTATGTCGTTCCACTTAGTGAGCAACTTTGTAACTTATAGGATGCCACATAGATTTGCTGTGATGATTACTAAATTAATCCCTACTAAATTAATTAATAATCATAAATTTAGTATGAGGGATTAATTCCTCTCCAAATACAGTTTCTCCCAGACTCGTGGCAGTCAGCACGCCGTCGTGGCAGTCAGCACCTTCATATTTGCAATCAGCGACAGTCGTGGCAGTCAGCACCAATAATTTGCTGTGGCAGTCAGCACCCGTGGCAATCAGCACCTATCCCAACAATTTATCCCTCTACAAGCGACGTTTTCTTCATCGTCTCTGTGGCCAAGTCGGAAGAGCGCGCGGTTAGTAATTGGAAGGTTGGTGTTTCGTGTCCCCCCGCCACTGGCGTACGTTTTTTTACTTGTTTAAAGTGTTTTTTTAGACTCAGCATAATGTAAACACATTACGCATATAAGCGATTTAACATATTTTTGGGGAGTAATTTTGTGGCTCATTAGCGATTACGGCACGGCTCAACACCAATTGTGTGTTAAAGACGTAACACACCTCCTGTGTTAACAACACCGCGAGGTATGTGTTGAACTAACAACGCATAGTGGTAGTCACGCTGGAACCACTGCCCTGTGTTAAAATTGAGTTGAATTAACACAACCATTTTTTACTGTGTGATCTTCCTCTTTTACCTCCCAATATTTTCTTCTATTTTTCAAATCATCGAACAGTTGTGTTCTTTTTGCTATTTATTGTTTTTCTTCCATCTATTCTTCTATGGCGATATGAAGAAGGCAATTTCTTCGCAAGATGTGTCCAATCCTTTTGGCATCCCTACGAAAAATCCTGGCTAAAAGTATTATCTTCCCTCCTAGCCGTTTTAATACATCTTTGTTTCTTATTTCTACTGACTTTAGGAATTGGACAGATATCAGCAACTTTCCTTTTGTTGAGAAGTTGCCTCTTCAGTCTCTGGAAGGCAACTAACATGTCACAACTAGTTCAAACTCGACACTGACTGTACCGAAGGTTTAGGGTACCGGGCTTACTAGCTGAAATTGATACAACATCGATAGATTTCACTGTGCAGCTACAGTCAGCGTATATTTTGATCACACTTTGCATAGATCTCAATGGATAACGCGCTTCAAACGATAGAGATAAATCTTAGAATGAAGAAATTCCTTCGTGCGTCAACTCCACAGCAAAAGCATGTTTCAGTGCTTAACACGGTAAGCAACTATAGCCTCCTGGTTAAAATCTTAGGTATAAGTTGGGTTTCATCTGTCCAAGCGTTTGTAATACCAACAAAAATTCTAGACTCGACCTAATGGAGTTATAGCAGTCAAGAGGGAGTTACTGTGGCAGTTCACTATATATTTGCAAAAAGGTCTTTTCCAGTGGAAAATTGCGCTGGCGGGCAATTGATAAGAGCACTGGTCATCACAAAACACAATTGTGGTGTAAGAGCGGACTGCAATAGATGGGTGAATATTTCAATCGCCTATGTGGAAGCCTGCATCAGGCTCATTACAAGAAATAAGACTGTCTGGTAGAAAAAGCAGATTAAAACGAAAATGAAATTTAAAATTAATGGATGTGAAAAACGATGAAGAATAAAGGATAAACAAATATGATGAGTGAAATCGAAGCCTATAACGGACTGTAAAACTGTACGATAAGGTAGGGTTGATAAACAATAGCAGGTAAACTCGACTCTGTAACATTCTCCATTATAGGCTCTGTAATACTCCCCATTACAATTTTGGATATAACTAACCTTAAATGGAAGAAAATTTGAAATTATAATTCTAAAACTTACCTCATTATCTCTCGATGCTAACGGTAAATAATTCTTTAGCGCAATGACAGCATGGTATGCTACCTGGGGGGCTTCTTCAAAATGTGGGAGGACATTTGCAAATAGACCTGGTAACACTTGCGTATACTTGAGGAAACGCTGTTTTGTGATCTTTAGGACAATACCTAGCAAGTGCATGCCCATCTAAAAATAGAAAGAAAAATGTTATGTCATTGCAATCGGAGAATTGTACAAAAAAACTGACGAACTTATTTGTTCATATATGAGACCCATTTTAAAATTACGCTTCAAAATCATTTCATACTATTGAATAAAACGAGAAAAATTTGCAATAATAATAATAATAATAATAATAATAATAATAATAATAATAATAATAATAATAATAATAGTTTGAAGAGTAACCGACAAGTAAGATTACCAGTTTGCGACGCTACACAAAAATGGAGTTCTAGTGTAAAAATAGTGGCAGCATGCACAACAATTTAGAAAGAAAAATCTGTCACAGAATTGAAGCAGTTCCGAAACTTTCTACAGGGTGGCTAGAAAGTCGTTTAAAGCTGCACTTATTTTCATGTGAAGCTGCATTCCGGTCCTTGCAATTCCAAGTTCGGTAGAACGCTTTCTGGTCGACCTGTAGGGTGAACGCATCACTGACACACTAACTTCTGCATTATGTTTCCTTTAGGGTTGACAGACGACCAGGACGAGTGGCATCCAAAACACTTCCCAGACGAAAAACTTTCTTCGTTTGGAGCTTGTCCCTTTGTAGGTGATTGCCGGAAGATCTCTAAACAATATCCAGCAGTAGTTTACCATCATCGTGACACTCCAGTTCTCCTGATACCGTCGTTCCATTTCTTTGATATCTTAATGGAAACGTTCCCCCTGCTCTTCACTCACTGATCCCACATTGTCAGGAAAGTAGTCAAGGTGGGAGTTGAAAAAATGGACTTTTGAGTTCCTGGAACAACCAAGCTTTCGGAACGCGTGCAACATTTTTTCCACCATTTTCTTGTACTGTGGGCAGTTTCGGTTTCCCCAAAACGTTTTGATGACCACAGTAAAGGCAACCCAAGCCTCTTTTTGAGTTGGAGTCATTGAACTGGTGAAGCCTTTGTGGGATATGAGTTTTCTATTATCAAGGCCAACAAAACCCCGCGTACTCGCGTACTCGTAGTATTTGAGCAACAAACAGTGTAGCCAGAACTACTTATCAACGTTTACAAATCTAAGATGTAATTTTACTAAATTCGTTTTATGAACAGGTTTATTGTTTTTGCTTTTTCTTTGTAATCTCGTACTCTCATTCATGACACATTACGATATGTGGGTGATCCCCATCCGGACCAACATACGTGTATTTTCATGTTTCGGGGAGCACAAATACATTTAATTTTTCATGTTCATTTTTATTTTAGTGCATTTGCAATTTAGCGATTTCCAGCAACCTCTTTGACCACGTTACATTTCGACTGTGCAAAAACTTGATGTTCCAGGAAGAAACGGGGGTCATTTTCGACTTCGATGCACCCAGAAGCGTAAAAATTAGCGAAACTTATGCAAACAGCTTTTTGGATGCAGACCTGTGTAATTAAAAACGAAGGATAACCATTTCTCCATGCTAAGATGAATCTTTACGGAGTGTTTTGCCCAATGAAGACCATATATCACTTACATTATAATTAATTATGGTGTAATGTATTTGCTTATTACATACTGCATGCAAGAAGAAAGAAAACTAATCATACATGAATTACAAAACTTCAACCGGAAGTAGACTCAATCTTGCAAACGGTGCGAGATATTGAAAAATTATCGAAGAAATCTCCCTTTATGTTACCCCTTGAAGATTTTTATCAAGGCGACTTTTACTCGTGTCTGTAAAGGTATATGTACAGATGTTGTGAGGAATGACAAGGAGATTCATGCCCATATGTGAATGATGCGCTGTGTAGAGAGCGCAGTATTACAAATCAGTGCCGTGAACACATTCTGAAATCTGAATACATGCATATTTATAGCTGGTATGTCTCTACTAGACATCCACAATGATACTCGTCTATAATGTAGATGAAAATCACATTTCAAATCGGATTATTGTGGGGGGTTAGTCCCCCAGTTTCAAGATTGGGGAGACATGTCCTCCTCATTCCCCCGGGAATTCGCACCAGTATTCTTAGGGGTGAATTTCCTTTAGACAAAGTTTTCCGAAAACGCCTATTATAATGTTCTTATTCTGATATAGATATATCCAAATATGTTTATTAGTAAGTGACAAAACAAAGTGTAAACACAATTGTACTCATGACCAATAATATTGTTTGAATGTGATAAGATCAATTTGAAAAGTTACCTCTTTGTCATCCATGGATTCACTTTTAGAGAGTTTCTCTAATAACTGGATCAGTTCATCCCATGGTCCATTCAGCAGCTCGTTTCTTGCTATCACACCGATTAGATGAGCCAAGTTGTCTCTCACATAACTCCTGTCTTCTTCTAAATACCTCTGAAGGACAACCTCTTTCACTCTAGTAAAATAATAATAATAGCATCATTACTAGGTTTTATGCATTATGGTTTGTTTAAAGCATGATGGTATTGAAAATTTATTCAAAGTATCATATCCTATCCTAAATTACATAAACTTACTCACTCACTGATATAAGATAACAGGTACTTCTCATGGGCGTCCGAAGAACATTTTCTAGGAGGGTTCAAATGGTTGCCATATTACACTTGGTATTTTTTTTATTTGTATTTAGAAACTCTTACGAAATTTAATAGATTTTCGTGAGCAAGGGGGGCTTGGGTCCCACCCTGCCCTCTCCTTTGAGCACCTATGGTACTTCTGGTTGACATGAAAAGTTGAAATTTGGCATGATTGTAGCTTTTCGGGGCTAATCCACAGGAAAATTACTAAAAGGCGAATATTTTTCAAGTTTTAAGGGGTCTAAAGGGGCGACGAAGAAATTCCCCATGTTATTTAAGTGGGTCTTTTCTGACCTATAATGTCATGTTTAAGGCACTTCGAATTAGAATAAAAACTTGAAATTCGGTATGCTTGTACGTTTCCGTTAGCGTTACCTAACTAAATCACCAGGAATAAAAATTTTTAACTTTAGAGTGGTTTTATGAGGAACATGAAAATATTGGTTATTTATATGGACATCTTCTAGGCCGCAAAACATTCAGGCACTTTCTGTAGGGCTACAATGATTAAATTTGCTATGATTGTGGCCTTTCGGAACTAACGTACTGAAAAATTGCCAAAACTGAATATTTTTTAGTTTCTAAGTAGTCTAAAGAGAGGATGAAAAAATTCCCATGTTATTGAAATGGGTGTTTTCATGAGGTAGAAAATCTTATCTTTTAGAAAGTTGAAATAGGAATAGAAACTTGAAATTCGGTAGAATTTTGGATTTAAGAGGTGTGAGGCCATAGACTGAGCTAAAACGGATATAACGGAACTTATCAGCTGTTATTCGTATATTCAAGTGTAATGTCCTTAGTTCAATAACCTTTTTCTTGTTTATGGACATGTCATCGTTGATAAAATAAAATAAATTTCGTTGTTGACAAAATAGATTACTTTAGGTCTACACTCAGGAAATATTTTCCTTCTTCAGGAAATTCAGGAAATATTAAGAGCAAGTGCACAAATTTCACTCTTGAAGCACAGGCTGATAGGTATGGGATGCGGGATCGTAGGGTGAGCCAGCGTGGGGTCTGGGGACGAGGCCCCAGCTGGTCAAAAGCTAGTATTATACATAGTCCTGTTTCCAAATAAATAAATAAATAATACATAAATACGAGGGGTATTCAAAAAGTAAGGTGAAATATTTTATTACGAACAAAGTAATAATCTTCCATCAAATACGGATCAATCTCCTACAAAGTACTTCCCTTGGCTTGCGATGCACTTATTCCAACGTTGATTCCACGATTGGAAACACTTCCGGAAGTCCTCTTTCTGCAGGCACTGCATCATTGTTACCCTCTTAATGTTGGGAATGGTGTTAAAACGTCTTCCTTTCAACATTTTTGGGAAGAGTTAAAAGTCGCGTCTTGCTATATCTGGAGAATACGGCGGGTATGAACAGACAGGAATATCTTTCCCGGACAAAACTCGCCAAAAGTTAGGGAACAAATTTCGCACTCTTTCTTCGAATTTGCAAATCGATGGTTAAAATGATTTGCACGGACCCGTACAAGATTTTTAGTTCTTCGAAAAGCTCTCGAATAGTCTTTTGAAAGAATAATTTGTGCCATTTTTTTTTTTAAAAAAACACATTTTCATCTGTTTTTGACATTAAAAGACTTCTAGATTGTTGCTTGTCCTCAGCTGACTCATTGTATCTCTCATTTGCAAAAAGTCTTCAATGTCACCACTCCATCGCCATACACTGATTTTAACATTTCGTGAGCTTCTTTGGCAGTTTAGCTTGTCAGAGTGGTAAAAACTTAATATTGACGTGTTGCTCGAAATATATGATGCAAGACAGACACTCTGAACACCTCCTTACTGTTCTGCTTCTGAAAGCCAACTGACATGACATAATTGACATGACAAAACAATGTATAAGAGGAAATCTTGATGAGATTTAACATAAGAGCACAAGATGACGCTTGCTGTTAGAATTTTACGAAATTTTTACTTATATGCATAAATTATTTTACAAATAGTTATCTCATTACGGAATAGGGATATTGTATGAGCGTTTTGCGTGTTATGTTTCATATTATTCTATGTTTATGGAAATACTTTTAGCGGTTGTATGTAATTCGTGCGCAGAACTCCATAACGTTTCGTTGCCAAATTTGTATATGCACTGTTCTAGAGTACGTTTCTTTTATCTTGGCACACTTCACGCCAGCCCACGTGGTTAGCTTTTAAAGTATTTTCTGCTAGCACTCACGTGAATATTTTAATCCAATAGACGTCTTACTGGTTTTGTGATGTAGGTGACGTTAGTTGTCAGCCCAGCCCATCAAATGTGGTAATTACCATTTGGCGGGCATTTGAAGTGCTTAGTTGCCACACGCGAACAAGTGTGTTACAGTGATTTGTGAGTGGTGTGGCGTTTTTCTGTTTCCTAGCGTATTGTAACTCACAACTTAAGCATGGCGTGGCAAGAACGCATTGCAGGCAGATCCATCCTTTAGGCGGGAAGCGTGCCACGAAAAACCAAATGTACTCTAGTCACAGTACTAGGGCGATTCCTTGTTAGCATTTGAAGTTCAGAAACAGAACTTAACCTGTTGTTAAGAATAGTTATCAAGTACTAATCATGCAATAATACGGTGATATAGGCAAAATAAAATCCGAAGTTAGCAGGAGATTGCAACGGTATATAAGCCATGTCTTCATACAATTGCGGAAAATGAGAGAAATTTTCTCTGAACTCTAATTAAGATGAATTTTTCTTCACTACATGTTATACAGCTCCATTGGGTGTATCGGTTAATTAGTTCGACTAACCATTGTGAGTAACTCATCTACTACCCCTGTAAGAAACAAAGGTTCGAATTTGAAAGAAATTAGAATGAGGAGAACCAAGGTGTTTTCCTACTATTCACTGAGAATAGAAAAGGCTCGAAATGCTTGATATAGTACCTAACGATGCAGTCTAAATGGCATTTTCAGTGGACTGCCCGGAATGAGCTTTCAAAGTGTTACCAATAAACAGGCTGTATGCATCTGAACTTACCGATTTCGGACTCGTAAATCCACCTTACGCCAGCGTTTTTCATTAGAATATCTTTTCCGAAATACAACAATAGCATACTGGCGGATATCGGGGTCTTCATCAGCATAGAAGATCGAATAGAGGTCCTCAACAACTTCAGGATTGTTCCTAAGTTCATCAGACAACTCGCACTTAGCCTGTAAAACAAAATATCAGCAACAGTTAGAACATATTAATCGATATTAAGTTGAGTTTACAAAGTAAATACACACAATCTACGAGGACATGAAATTATTCCTGTCAAAGTGGTAACTTCCAAAGTTGAATGTAAGCTTTCGACCATTTCGCTCGTGCTTGGCTTTTGGTTTTTTACGCTTTCCCCTTCATCGCGTGCTTTCATACAATCTGCCTTTTGTTGTATCTGCAAATGATACTATATATCCTTTGTAGAGCATCATACCATCACTGGCCGTTCATTGGACGTTGACTTGTCGCCAGCTTAAATAACTTGCGTCAAGCTTGAATGGAACATTGAATGCAAAGCTCCATGTAACTTCGTTACTGGAATTCAGCTTGCGGCATGCTTGTTGTACGCTTTGGAATCAAGCTGGATGTAAGCTTGGCCGACTTGCAATTCGAGCTTACAGCAAGCGATTTGCAAGTTGTCTCTGCTATTAGGGTTGATTTCGATTATTGAAGGTACGAAATCATCATAGTAGAAGTGGAGGAAGACAAGAGTAAAAAGAAAAAGAAAGACTCTACGCACTGGAAGCTCCGACATAGTTCACAAATTTGAACACAAAAATATTAAATAAACTTTGGTATTGACAGTAAATAGGATCACGCGATTTATGAATGAATCTATATTAGTAAACTGCAATAGATGGCGTGAAATATTGTCATGTTTTTGCACAATATTGGAACAGAAAGAACAAAGTAGAATAAATAACGAAGAGCAACACCTTCGACGTTGCCACTGTCAGAAAATAAGGGATCAAGTAGAAGAAATAATAAAAAGTAAAGAATTGAGTAAAATAAATGATGATGAGCAACGTCTTTGGCGTTGCCCCTCTCAATTTCCGAACTAGTTGATAGGCACGCTTTTTCATTAAACTTCACCAAACAACTTAGCCAGTAGGGTGGATCGAAAAAAACTTTTTTTTAGTTTCCGAGTTGCTATACCCCGGAAAAGTTGTGGTTAGTGATGACTTGAAAAATAAAAAAAAAGTGTCGAAATCGGTTAATATCTTCCGATCGCGCAAAGTGTCTGAAAAATTTTAAAAAGCACGAAAAATTTAATGTTTTCGTACTTTTTATGAAAGCAAAATAGTCTCGTATTTTTAATGCTATAGTGATAAATCGTTACAACTAGTAATATTTAATAAGAAAAACACATGTTATATGTTTTTAGGAAGTATCTTCCGATTGCGCACGTGTGAGAAACCTAACAAGATTCCTGTCATTGAGCGAAAATTCTTATATCTTCAGAGGGAGCATGGGTTAGGAAAAATTAGTGCTTGGATCGGAAGGAGACATCAAAGTTGAAACGTAGACTTGAAAGAAGAAGCTATACTTTAAATAGAGATAACCCTGATTGTTTACTTGTGGAAGAGCCAAGTTGTTCAGCCGAAGTGTGTTCTGAAATTGAACCTGAATACAAACCAAATGACTCTGAGAAAAAGGAATCTCCATCTCCGTGCCAGATGAGAATTAAACTAGGAGCTACAGCATTAACCTACGATCGATATGGAGTCAGTGACCGTGCAGGTTCTGCTATAGCACCTAGTGGGCTAGAAAACTTTGGTATAATAACCAAAGCAGATACGTCTATGGTTATTGAAGGTGTAAAATTAGAAGGGAAAGGAGCAAAATTAGAAGTGACTTGCAAAACAACAGTGAAAATGATTTAAATAAACCTTGTGGTCTTTATTTTGATGGAGGATGACACCTTGGTTATAGATAAGATTGAATCCAAACAATTTCGTCGTACTATTAAGGATTACCATTACTCGCTCATCAAAGAACCTTGTTCTGCATAAATTGGACATGTGTCGCCGAGCTCTGGATCTGCTAAAGACATAGTGTCTTGCCTTAATAAACAAGGAATTTCAGTGGAAGACTTGGATATCATCGGTTGTGATGGTACTAATACAAATACTGGCTGGAAAAATGGTGTTATTAGTCATCTTGAGATCCATGTTGGACGACCTCTGCAATGGCTTATTTGCCTAATCGATTTCAATGAATTGCCTTTCGGTTATCTTTCTCAACATTTGGATAGAGGAACAGTTGGCCTCACAACATTTTCTGGACCAATTGGAAATAATCTAAGCGGGTGTGAGAAACTGCCAGTGATAGGTTTTCAACCAATAGCTTGTGTAATTTCAGAAGTTGACAGAAATTCTTTGAGTAAAGACCAGAGATATCTTTTAGATATATGTCAGGCGGTCAAAAGTGGCATATGTCCAAGTGATTTATCAATTCTTGATCCCGGACCACTTTCACATTTCAGATGGCTCACTTGTGCAAATAGAGTTCTCACACTATACATAAGTGAAGCAAATCCTTCAAATGAGTTAAAAACCATAGCGACTTTCATTTTGAAATCTTAGATGCCAGTGTGGTTTGAAATTAAAAACAGCAATACCTTCATAAGTGGACCTATTCATGCACATAGAACAATTGAAACATCTCGATACTTGCCTGACAATTTGAAGCAAGTTGTTTTCCCCGTCATTGAAAGGAACTCGTTCCTTGCCCGCCCCGAAAATCTTTTATAGCCATGATTTTTGATGAGAGGAAGCACATTAGAGAACTAGGGCTTAGAAGAGTGTTGAAAGCCAGGCAGTCTGATTCGAAAGGAGAAACCATCAGAATATTTCTTACTCCAACTGTACATTTTGAAGCCTCAGATTACATTGACATGATTGACCGGAGTGAAGCCAAGTATTTTTCTCCACCTCTTCTTCGAAAAGTTTCAAACGACGACATCAACTCTTTCATTCAACGAGGTGAAATACCAGATGGGGATATCGAGAAGTTCCCCTGCCATACGCAAGCCGTGGAGCGATGCGTGAAGCTAGTTACAGAAACTTCGCTCAAAGTATGCGGATCCAAATCAAGAGATGGCTACATCAGAGCAACGTTGAAATCCAGATCTTTGATGCCTGAGTTCAGAACAAAATCTGACTATAAAATCGCTTCAATTTTGTAAGTCTTTCAAAAAAGAAAAACAAATTTAAATATGTAAATATTGTAAATAGTACACACCTTTTATGGCTGGGTGGATGGGAAGAGTGTGGGTGGAACTCGAAGTGCAGCCGCCTCCTCTGGGTTGCTTTTATATATAAAAACAAGCGAAGAGCTGCACATTTGTATTAGCTTCGGAAATTATATGTCATAACCTTGGAACTCTCTCATTAAAACATTAAACATTATAAAACATATTAGAACGTATGTTATTACATCAGCACTATAAGGCATTAAAAATATCGCAGTTTATACTTTTTGATTTTTTTTAAAAAAAAATACGAACAACAGACATTTTTCTTAAACTTCATGTGCTTTGCGCGATCGGAAGATATTCTCTAAAATCATAAAACAACTGTTTTTATTATTAAATAAGGCATGTTGTAACGTTTTATCACTATAGCGTAAAAAATACGAGAGTATTTTATTTTAATAAAGAGTACGAGAAAATTAAGTTTTTCATGTTTTTTAAAAATTTTCAGACGCTTTGCGCGATCGGAAGATATTAACCGATTTCGACACTTCTTTTTTTATTTTTCAAGTCATCACTACCCACAACTTTTCCGCGGTATAGCAACACGGAAACTAAAAAAAAGTTTTTTTCGATCCACCCTATTAGCCAGCCCGAAAACTAAGTATTCGAAACTAATCTTGGACATTTTCGTCATTTTATTTTTCTCTTCTTGTCAGCCAGTACCTCACGCCGATGGGTACTGAACATGGGCTTAGATGCCATCGGGATGGCACTATTGATCTTAGCTATTACAAAACCTATAGATTCGACACTAATATCGCGTGTTTTCAATTATTTTTACATGTCCCATTTTCTATCATTCTGACGCTGTTTTACCCGTTCTTGCCTAAACTTAGGCTCAAATATTATCGGGTAGGTCACCAATTAGCTTAGTGATCCCGAGAACTATGAATTTGACACTAATGTAGGTCATTCTGAACACGTTATTTTTCACACACCCGAACCCCCGTGACAATGGGGGCTGAAGTTGGACACGAGTAGCGTGCGTTGTGAGTGTAACTATTCATTTCAGAAAACCAAGAAACTATGAATTTAACCGTAATGTCATTCATTTTGGACATAATTTTCATGCTCCCAGAACCCCACGTCTATGGGGGCTAAAGTTGAACTTCAACGGCAGAGTGAGTTTTACTATTCATTTCAGCGACCCCAAAAACTGAGTTTGACATTAATACCAATCATCTTAGACATGCTATTTTTACTCACCCTCCCTCCTCCACTACCAATTGTCATGATGATGGGCAAAAGTTGAATTTGAGCGGGGTTGAGATTCTTACTAATCACCCTATCAACTCCGAACACTATGGATTCGACACTATTATTAGCCATTTTCGATTATTTTTAATATGACCTCTTTCGACTGCCTATGGGTGTCTAATCCAACAGTATTATTTCCAGATTGTTAGGCGTATACAGAGTAGGATTTACCGGACGCACCGGGGCACGTGCACCTCCCCCCCCGTTCGTTGTAAATGTACCCTATCTAAAACGAGAAGCTAACAGTGAAAATAGCAACAATTTCGGAAACTTTCTGCTGTTATGTTTTCGTTTGCGGCTAAAGAAAGCGGAGTGTTGCGAAACAATAGTTTAAGCGCATTTTCTGTAGGTTGAAGGAAAAGGATTCACCAAGCAAACCAATATAACATTTCTTAAGTAGGCAAGAAAACAGAAGCCAGCAGGAGAGAACATTTTTTTTTTCGTGTATGTCCCTCTTTAAAATTCCCACCTCCATTCTGTGCATCAGCGTTTTCAGTGGTAAAAAATTGTCACTTGTCACTCTGAAGAGTTTCAGTGTGATTGGTTATTTTGGTAGTTGCTGGTAGTCCTACACCACCGTCAGAAAATCCTGGATAAGGCCCTGGGCGTATGTGCACCTCAGATAATTTTTTTAGAAATGAAGTTACTGAATTTCGTATTCCTAACATGAAAAATTCGTGCGATGTTTCACCTTTTAAATAAATTTAAACAGTATCTTCTCGTTCCTAGCCCCTCCTCTCCCCTTAGGATACAAACGACAAGGTTCTATAGAATCTACGGTCTCTTCCAAACTATGATCTTATCGAGAAAATCATTTTCAAGTATACCAAGTCAATGATGTAGATTTGTATACCGAACAAAATAACATTTATTTTTATATAGGATATGTAAGAATAATAGACTGTGAATAGCTGGAGGCCCCACCCCCAGACCTATATTACGTATCAGCCTTTGCATCAAGAGTGAATTTCGTGCATTTGCTCTTAATATTTCCTGAATTTGGCCAGCTCTGCGTGCTCGCGTTTACTTGGCCTGCAGCCTCGTAGTTCTTAAACCCACAATTCTACCGAATTTCATTTCTTTTCATATGTTAACAATCTAAAAGATAAAATTTTGTATGCCAAGAAAACGCGGCATGGTTCAGTGGGAGAGCGCGATGGCTTAGTGGTAGAGCGTTCACCTACGGTGCTTGGGGTCCCTGGTTCGATCCCAGATCGCGCCGTGTGGACTTTGTGATGGACAAACACCGTGCTCGTGGGTTCTCCTGTTTCCTCTCACTTTCTTCATTCCACCATTTCATTCATCTCTCATCATCACCGTCTTCTTTAGCCTAACCGGCATAACCGTGGGACATAAGAACTTAAAGAAGATGCGAAGAAAACGCCTATTTAAATAACAAGGGAGATTTCTACAACCGCTCTTTAGACCCCGTAAAAATTGAAAATATGCACTTTTTGGCAATTTTTTTGTCGGTTAGTCTCGGAAAGCTACAATCACGTCAAACGTTTTCATTCCACCATCTTTTCCTTGCCTTAGTCATCCGTCTCCCTTAGCCTAAAGGACGCAAAACTCAAAAATTTAATTACATTTCATTTTACATTTCGCCTTTTCTCAGCAAGTTCAATATTACCGTTAAGCTACATTGGAGAATGTCCCAAATTTGAATTTCAGTTTTCATTCAAAGTAGAAAGTGTCCCACTTTTTGCATGGGTTAGATGAAATATCTATGTAAACAAGCTGAACAACGAAAGGAAAAGAAATGTCGATCATTTCGTAGTCTACTACTTTTACATATCACGGTTAACGCCTCCTGAGACCCCCCTGGTTCGATTTAATAAAAAAAAAAAAAAACGACTCTGTCTCCCAGACGATGGGGGCTGTAGCTGTATTTAGAAGTCAACGCGTGTGGGAGACTCACCATTCATCTCAGCGACCGCGAAAACTATGGATTTAACACTGATATCGGTCATTTTCTACTACTTTTACATGTCCCGGTAAACGCCCCTCCCCCTGAGACCCCATAGTTCGAATTAAAAAAAAACTCTTCGTCTTGGTCTGGGGCTTGGACTAAGGTACCAGTGACCTAAATTTCGTAACTCTCGGTCCACTCGTCTGTTCCCCAGTCCGCACACAGATAGACACACAGACAAATTCTTGATTTTATTTATATTAGATTAGATGAGAAAAAGTCATGTCTCGAACCCTTCATTTTGTCATCAAACTAAAGTACCCATTTGTTTGTAAACAAGAATTATTCCTCCTGGCTCACAAATATTATCAACATTTCAATAGAACAATTGGATATTACATAAACAATAATGGCCTTGGCTAGAAACTGGAATGAACGCGAAACAGCATGGTATCACTAAATATTTGTTACCACATACTTATTATCAGTATTATCTTCTTCACAAAGTCACCAAGAAAGAATGCATGCAGTAATATCAAAGTTTTGGTTCCAAATGAATTAAAAGTATTTGTTGAATGCATCTGATGATGACATAAAAAGTGTTTATAACATGGATAAAAGAAATGTTCTCATATGCCTGTTTCATTCGTAACAATAGCAATATCGGTAAACAATATATTTTCACATTAGATATCAAGTTCATTTGATGTAGTTGAAGGCACATCAAGCACACGCCCACCAAACGTAAATAACGCTACAAAAAAATATACTCCGTTGACGCAAAATATTTAAAATAAAACAATAAGAAGCTATCATAATGTAAGAACACCTATCAATTATTATGTAGTTGCACCAACAAAAACATTATTACAACTATCTGTTAGAAAAGGGGATGACAGAAGAAAGTGCAATTGGAAGGGAAGTTTGACACGATTGCTGTCTCACATCAATATTACTTAATATACATCCAGAAGTTATAGTGAAAAGGAGCCCGCAAGATGAAGACGGCATTTCGGTATGGGCTAGAATGATTAGATATATACTATTTGTAGATGATATGACACTAGTGGCGGAATCTGAAGAGACAATCAATAAGATAGAAAACTTGAGGAAGGTCTGTGAAGAATATGGGATTGAAACAGTGGCGCAACAATACTCTTTGGCGCCCGTAGGCAAAATCCCTTGTGGCGCCCCCTCACCCATCAACTAGATCCATGCATGACCATCTATAACTTACGCGTACGTGCAGAAACGGCTATAAACCGAAAATTATCAGTTGGACGGTCAGTGGCGGATCCAGGTTGGGACGATCGGGGCAATTACCCACCCAGAAGAGGAAAGTTTTTTTTTTTTAATTTTCTATATAAATAAAACCCATACCAGAGTTAGGAGCTCTTAAAAGTAGCTATAAGTAGCAATATTACAACCCACCGCCCACCCCAGAAGTCAGTCCTGGATCTGCCCGTGGGGACGGTATTGGCCGTTTTTCTTTTTGTATCGTTGTAGATGCCTTTTAAAAATAAACTGGACAAAGCGTTCTGTTCATTAAAAATGTACACGTGTAAAATTTGGACATTTTACCGTAGTAGTGTAAATAAACAGTAATGTATCAACCAGTATTACCAAAAGGATTTCAAATGGCTATAACTATATAGTATGTTACGATTTTACGTAATTATAAAGTTAATAAAATTTTGTGAAACCGTTTATAGGCCTAAGCATTTTTTCTATTTTTAGTTAGTTTTATTTTTTAAATCGACAAATTGTATACAAAATCAGAAGTGTTTCTTTCTCACTTTCGCTTCTGCAAATTCTTTTATCAGATCAGAGATGTCTAATTCATGAGCAAAATTTTCACTCGGTTAAAGTGTATTTTTGTCGCCTCCCACCTAGTCCTAGCCTATATTTAACATTTTATTACAGTGATATTAGAAAATATGTTCGAAAATTTATTTTGGGGTGCTCGTTTGGGTGCCACGGGCAGTTGCCGGGTCTGCCCGACCCATGGTGCTTGTGCTTGGTTCTGTGTAGCAATTGTACTGTGCCTCATAATCATGGCAACACTTTTTAACTCGTCTTAATCCAAATCTTATAAGTCATAGAATTTGTCATTATTGTTGAAGCCTGTTGCAGGGGAATTTTATTTAAAGTTAGTAAGCTCAGCACATGTAATATAGGGCTGATATCGTATAAATACTGGAGGGTTAACTTCTTAATCATTCAGAGCTACAAACTCGATGAATTTACATTAATGCTAATAATTTGACACCGGAAATGTAATACACTGTGAGTGAAGTGAGCAGGAATTTTTATTCTTAGCATGTTCGGAAAAGAAGACCACGAAAAATTGGGACTCTATTTATATAATTTGCTTATTTTTCATTAAAAACTTGGGGCGCCCCTAATATACCGAAAGTCCCTGCGCCCGTAGGCAATGTCTACCCTGGCTATCCAATTGCTACGCCACTGGATTGAAATAAATGTTAGAAAGACGAAAGCCATGGTGATTGGAACGAAGCGGTCGGTGTCAAATATAGATGTAGGATTGAAGAAAATAGAACAGGTGACTAGTTTTCAATACCTGGATAGTATTATTAGTGATGATATGAAGTGTGAACGTGAAATAAAAGAAAGGATAGGAATAGTGAAATAAACTATGAGGAAGAAAATAATATTTTGTGGGACCTGAATAGTTGAAAAAAAGACTCATAAAATGCTCCCTGTGGAGAATTGTACTATATGGGGCAGAAACATGGGTATTCCGCAGAAAGATTAAAAACGACTACAAGCTATCGAAATGTAGGTATGGAGAAGAATAGAAAAAAGTAGCTAGGTTGAGCGAAAACAAACGAGAGGGTGTTAGAAATGGTGGGGGAGAAAATAATAATTTTAGATACAATTAAGAAAGAAAGAAAAACTGGACGGGACATTGGCTAAGAAGGAACTATATCATGAGTGCCTGCTAGAGAGTATGGCGACAGGAAAGAGAGGGGAAGGGGCGAAGGAGACTACAATTTTGCAGTTCGACACAGTCGAATTTTACACTTCTTTTTCCCATTACGTTGGTCTACTTTACCTTAATTTGAGACTTTCTAATTTCATCTTATTATCCAACGGAAAAGTATCTGTAATTCAACAAGGAAATGATTATATATCATAATTAAATTTAATAATTTAGCCCATGATATTTTACCATTTTATATCATAAAAGTCAGATCTACCGGTATTTAACACAGCGGTGCTTGAGCGATTGACCGTAGAGATTCAAACTCCGATTAGTGATAATTTCACAGCCTTCATTTATTACAAGTGTAAAGTTTTTTTTTCAGTCAGTGTAGAGGAGTTGATGAGTTGATTTTGAGTTTAACGTCCCGTTCAGCAGCGAAGCTATATGAAACGTGGACCTACTGATTTACGTGGAATCCGAACCACATGAGCTCCCGGCGGGAATGGAACTCGGGTCTCCCACGCCAAAGGCGCGTACGCTAACCGCATAGCCACGAAGGAGCTCTCAGTGTAGAGGAGGGCGTGGATCATGGGTCAGAGTTGGTGACGATGGGTTTTGGTGGGTGGTGGGTCATGGTGAGTCGTGGGTCAGAGTGAGTCACGGTGGGTTATGCATCCTGGTGGATGATGGGCTAGTGGGTCATGGGCCAATTTTTCATTGACCCACGCCATCTCTGGTAAGGAGTTTAGTTTTCTATTGCTATCAACCTGTTAGCTAATTTAATTGGTATTTCAATTCAGAGCCTCAAGATTTTTTTAAAACGTCATCTTCATTATCTGTCTCTCCTGCAATTAACCTCATCTTTGTGTACTGAAATAAAATACTAAAGTTAGTGTCGCTAGATCTTGCCAGGCCGTGACGCGTAGTCAATGTATTTGTTTCCAGTGTTGTTTTTCTCACCATCTGATTCCAGTATAATGGTGGATAATGTCACATTTTTAGTATATATACAGAGTGTTCCAAAACAACACCGACAACGTTTGGGAGGTGATTTCTGAAACCAAGATAAGACAAAAAGTATACTCCAACCTGGTTGCACAAATGCTTCCTTTCGGAGTTATAGGATGCCGAAAACCCGAAAAAATGAACTTTAAAAATCCATGGCTCCAATACTATGGGACCTACTATTAACGGGTCAAGGCTTCACTTAGGAACTAGTATGTGCTCTATCCAAATATCAATGTTTCAGAATCCTGTGGTACTTCCGCAACACTTTTTATAGATGTAGGCAGTGAGTACTTCAAATTATATGTCCGCAGCAAGCTCCCTCTGTAAAAGTTCTTGTGGAAGTACCGCAGGATTCTGAAACTTGAATATTTGGATAGGGCACATACTAGTTCCTAAGTGAAGTCTTAACCCGATTATGGTAGGTCCCAGAGTATTGGAGCTATGGACCTTTAAAGTTTTTTTTTTTTTTTTAGGTTTTCGGCAGCCTATAACTCCAAAAGGAAGCATTTGTGCACCCAGGTTGGTCTATACTTTTTGTCTTACCTTGGTATCAGGAATCACCTTCCAAATGTTGTCGGTGTATTTTTGAAACACCCTGTATACACGAGTCTCTTCGTCATAGCAATTATTAGCTCCCTCCATGATGGTTACACCACTGAACTCCATACTTTTTTTTAATGTTATGCCTTTCTTATCTTTCAACGCATCACCATAAGCAAAGTTATAATGCAGTGTATGGCTGTCAACGCTTTCGTGTTTACGTTCCATTGTATGTATAGAGGAAACGGAAACCCTTTTCTGACCTCAGCGTACGTGATAGGTTCAAGATCTTAAGTCAAATAAAAGATACCGAACTGGACACCAAACGTTTTGCTTGTGCTATACTACGAGACAGAAGTATGAGGCATTTCCATCATACATAAGCTTCTTTGAATCAAATACCAGTCAATAACAAAAGTGGGTGTACCTCCGCCATTTTCTCCACATCAGAGCAAAGGGAAAAAACAACCTGTTTTGTCACAGGATGTAAAGATATAGCACATCGCAAGATATTTATGGACTTTGGTTTGCCAAAACTTCCTTATGTATGAGGGGCTCGGAGAAACGTAATGCGTCATTTTTAAACTTCCGAGTAAACTGAAAATAGAATTAGTGGTGCACAAAAATTGGTTTTTGGGTTTTCGGTTTTTAGGAAAACCAAAACTAGTTTTTTTAAAACAGGTTTTTCACCGAAACCGGTTCGGTTTTTCACCGGATCCGGTTTCGGTTTTCTTCAAGACTGGTTACGTTACAGTGTTTGGGTTTTCTCAGGGTTCTCCCGTTTCTTTCCATTTTCTTCATTCCACCATTTTATTGATTTCTCATCATCACCATCTCCTTTAGCCTAGCTGGCATAATTGTGGGACGTAAAACTGAAAGACTTCATTTCATTTCAAGGATAAATAATTCCAGGACGGGTGACCCGGCGACGAAACCCTCGGAGCATGTTTCTGATCGTGCTCAACGTGGGTTACTAGAAATTTTGCAGTACAACTTTTATCTCCTGTGTATTCAAAATTACCCAGGGAATATCTGTAAACAGTAAGGCTAAGGTACTGCACAATTTGAACCTCTAACAATCGGAAGTATAAATTTAAATATGACTAATGTGAAAGCAAAATAAGTTGACATTTCTCAACTGTACGTATTCGTAGCTTTTTTTTTTTTTTTTTTTTTGTGTGTGTGTGTTTCTGGTCATGTCTTGGTTGTTCATTTTAAAACGTTGTGAACCCTGAAGGCAGCACCAAGTAAGTGGCTCAATATTATAGAGTCATAAATTGTTGTGGTGCTATGTCTTTAGCCATTCTTTAAGTTTTTATTGATCCAGGAGTGATATCAGCACCAGAAACTCGAACTAAAGATCTAACTTCTGAGATAAGATTTTTATGGAAGAATTCGTTAATTTTATGTCACATACAAAACTTAAGAGAGAGAGAGAAAGAGAGAGAGAAAGAGAGAGAGAGAGAGAGAGAGAGAGAGAGAGAGAGAGAAACTCAATTCACTTAGGTATTTACAATATATACGACACACGTCTTTGTGATGTGATAATTATGTGTTAACAGAGAAACCAACGCACAGAAAACAGAAATTTAAATTTCATATTTGGAAAATACGATAATTGCCATTCTTTCAGTAAGGTATTTCAATTAGGAAGGGGAAAAACAACGAAAATGAAGTGAAATGAAATTTTTCAGTTAAACGTCCCACAATTATGCCTGGTAGGCTAAGGGAGAAGGATTAGGGATGCGCACGAGACAATATTCGTGGCTGTCTTGTCTCGAAAACGTGCTGAAAAAGTGATGTCTCGACTCGAAAAATGTATATTTTACTATTGGCAGAGCCGTGTCTCGACTCGAATTTTGTCAGGAAAATCCTGTCTCGACTCGTCTCGTGCGTATCCCTAAGAAGGATGATTATAGGCAAGTGAATGATGACGGAAGAGTTAGTGGAATGATAGTGAGCGAGGAAGCGGGGATATCCCGAGAAATCCCAAGGACACAATGTCTTCCAACACAAGTTTTACTTCGCCGGGGATTGAACTAGGGATCCCACACACAAGAGGTATCCACTCTACGATTGAGGCACCGTACCCTCCAACAATAAATTGGATTGAAATTAAATGACATCTTTCAGTTTAAAAGGGCCAGGGGTGGCTCAGTGATAGAGCATTCACCTCTGGTGCATGGGGGTCTCAGGTTCGATCCCAGCTTGCGCCAAGTGAACTTTGTGGTGGACAAACACCGTGTAAATGGGTTTCCTCGGGGTTCTTCCGTTTCCTCCCACTATCTTTAAATATTACTTAACACGGTGATTAAGAGATCAGTAAATAAATTTCGCCAGCCGATTACTAAAGTTCTAGATACAGTAGTTACTTGTGTATCTTTTCATGATGCTGCAGTTAGATATTTATCTAAGGGAACATAGTAGCCCAGTGGTAAAGAGATTAACTAGGGTGTGTAGGGTCCGCGGTTCGATTCTCGGCCAAGTAAGTATGTAGTGGGCAGTATCGTGTTTGTGGGTTTTCTCGGGGTGCTTCCGTTTCCTCCCACATTGTAATTCCATTAATTCTTCTATCATCATTCACTTGCCTTAATCGTCCGCCTCCCTTAGCCTAAAGGGCATAATTGAGGGACGTTAAACTGAAAAATTTCATTTTGAATATTGAACTTGCTCTGGTGGCTATCTAATTTCTCAACGTTTTCTTGGATTCTATTAAGACAACCACCAACAACACAACAGCTGAAAATACTCTTAAGAGTCTTCATCCTGGCGAAATTAAAATACCGCTAATTTTACAGTAATTATGTGATATCTTCAAATAGATAAAAGATAATCGAAATGTGGAACAAGAGCGCCCGAGACAATATTATTTTGTGTGAGGTACCGTTATCACAAGTCACCTAGTGACTTTCCGTTTTCAGCTGTCTAGAAACGCGAAAATAAATGCCGATTTTCAAAATGGCTCGAAATCGAAAGCAGATAAGTGAGTTGTGATAACGGTATCTTATGTAAAATAATATTGTCTAGGGCGCTCTTGTTCCATATTTCGATTATCTTTTATCTATTTGAATATATCACATAATTACTGTAAAATTAGCGGTATTTTAATTTTGCCGGGATGAGGCCTCTTAAAAATATAGACAACACAGTATTATTTAATGAAACACTTTGTATCAATATCATGTAATTAGTGTAAAAGCGTATTGAAACTAAGCAACATTGGGGTGAACTACTGGCACATTGTTATTTTTAATTCTTGCTGAGTTGATGCAACTTAGAGAATTCCTTTATATAGCTCAATATTTTTGTCATCGCCGCTTACAATGTCAATTTACAAAGAAAATGTAAAAAAAAAGTGAAATATTACAGCTTTACGTCCCAGGTTTATGTCGGCTAGGCTAAAGAAAACAGTCATGATGAAAAATGAATGAAATGGTGAGATAAAGAAAGTGGAGGGAAACGAGAGAACCTCGAGAAAACCCACGCACTCGGCGTTTGTCCACCACAAAGCTCACTTTGGTCGAGCTGGGATCTGACCAAGAACCCCATGCATACTACTGAGCCACCGTGAACAAAGAAAATGAAATCTTTCAGTTTTGAGTCCTACGATTATCTCGTGCAAGCTGAAGGAGACGGTGAAGATGATAAATTAATGACAATGGTGAAATGAAGAAAGTGGAGGAACCCCAAGAAACATACGCACACAATGTTCACGCACCACAAGGCCTACTTGGTCGAACCAGGAACCCCGCTATACTACTGAGCAAGCGTGGTTTTGCAATATAGAAAGTTCTTTATTGTTACATCATCACAATTGAGAGATGAGCGGAACACCTTCAGAACTAGAAGCATTAAGTGCGTTTTGCTCACCTGTTCCAATGTTAGGAAATAAAGTTGTAGTAGTTTAGTACACCTTAGTAAATGCAAGAGAGACCTCAACCAATTATTATTGAAGTAATCAACATGAATAGATTACTTTTAATAATTAATGAATTAATGACAGTATTTGTCTCAGATTTTTGTCACTACTAAACGCCATAATTAAGTCTTAACGAAATATCACATGCTCATTATGTCATATTACGCTAGTTTGTCATATTACGCACTACACACACAAAAAAACTTTTTCTTTCACATTTTGATGTTTAGCACTGTTTGACTGTAAAATCACTACTTTTTTAAAAATCATTTTATTAAAAATAGGTTTTACACTTCTAGCTTTTAAAATGTAGTCACTCTAACTTCTGGCTCCAACCTACTAAGTCTAGGTGCTAATCCAGGAATGATATTAACACCCATCCTTTTCTTTAGAAATTTAAATAGCATACTGAAATAGCACACTTTAATTATTTTTTACTTTAATTCTTTAAAAAAAAAAAAAAAACAAAAAAAACAACAAATATAAAAATATCCTTCGACACTACCAATTGAAGATCGACAGTTTTCTTTTCTTTTCTTTTCTTTTTTAAGAACTTGTGTGTGATTTGCACACCGTTCGTAACATATATATATATATATATATATATATATATATATATATATAGATAGATAGATAGATAGATAGATAGATAGATAGATAGATATTATCCACACTGGCTCTTACAAATTATAATCTGTTTTGTATCACCTTTAACTTCTAAGAAAATATTACGTCAATTGTTACTGATTTGACGACAATCTAGGGCGTTCGCACATGGCAAATAAAAATGTGAAGTCAATAACTATAAACACTACATACAAATTATAACAAAAACACTTACTTTACTGATTGTCTCGGAATCATTTGTTTTCGAAATTAAGTTTTCCAAAATTGTGCGCATTCGGAAACGCATTTTCTGCACTTCCTTTAACTAATGCGCAGAATTATGAGAATAAGACGAAAGAAGGTACAACTGCTGCGACCACACCAGGTTACTATCCTTTCACCAAGGTCTGGAGCCTGCTTCCACACCAGGTTGCCAAAGTCATAAAACGTTTGAACCGTACACAAGATAGGAATTGACCGTTTTATCCTCCGGAGAACCGTACAGTAACATGAAAGCGCTCATATTTTTAAACGCACAAAAATGTTTTTTTTTTTTCACTTATTCAGTCACTGGGAGATAGAAAACATGATAGAACATAACTTTTTGCGTAAAAATAAAGTATTGCTACAAAATTTGTGTAAAATGTACACAAAGCGCACGGTCAGAGTCCAACCGTTACCGTACAAGAACGGCAAGTACCATAGACTGAAGACTGTATGCCTGGCAACGCTGTTCCTCTCTTCAGTTGATGCATGCGCAGTGCTTGTTATTCATAGCAGAAATGATCAACTGTAACGCGCGCGCTAAAATGAACGCGGCAAAATAAGATAATTTCTTGGTTTTTTGTTTCTAAAAAGTAGTTATTTTTTTAAACAATAAACCAAAAAGAGAAAGCTGAAGCTTATTATATTAACTCATATTTTGTTATCACGGTACTAATAAAAATATTCTCTATTTATTTTATTTTATTTACATATGGATTAGGGATGGCCAAAAACAAATCCGTAATCCCGAGATTTTATTTTCCGAAACTGCAGTTTTTACTTTGCGAATTTCAGAGGAACCTGGATTTTGAATAAAATCTGGATTTTGAATATGAACAGTTTTCGTTACTTTTTTTGACACGTGTATATGGGTAAAAACAAATTGTATTAGGTACAAGTATAATAGTAGGATGCACCCCTGTACAATATGGAAAAGGTTATGGTTTCCATTTCACAGTATTTTTCTCACAAAAGACTTGAAAAATCAGTTTTTCATAGTGTATAAAGGTGCTCGGGTACCCTCTGTGAGAGCATCTCCATAAAGTATGCTCATAATTGTAATTTGTGTAATCACTAAAACATCATGTTAAATTTAAGTTACAAATATGCATAATTGCAATATTTATTCAATGTAGTTTACCTAAAGCAAAGAAGAGACTTACTAAAAATTAGGTACAAAGTTGAATAACACAAATAAGCCATTAGTAATACAAGTATACATTTTCCATAACTTGTAATTTTCCACCTTAAAACAAATCTGAAATCGGGTTTATTTCCTCTCAGTAACTTTTTCGTGGTAAATTATCCGCAGCGCAATGATGTCCATCTTTCAGACAAGAAATAACTAGCTCGTCTATTTCGAGCTTGTCTAGAAGTGGGCCATTAACATTGGTAAATAACAAGTTAGACAATGTTTGAGCACTTAGTCTATTTCTAATATCAGTCATCTGTAAATTCATAAGGGGAAATTCCCGTTCGCACTCTTTCGTGGAAATTGATAATACTTCTACCCGATTTCTGCAACTCCTCATCGACAATCTGCTTGTTAGACTTGTCTGATAGCGATTTTTCTCGGTCAGTTTTGAAATACTCAGCAAGAAGTATCATCTCTCTATCTCCATACAACATCTTTTCCATATCGACCATGTCAATTGACAATGTCGACTCATGGAGAACAGAAACTTCATCTACCACGCCTTCGATAGGGAATCTTGTGAATAAATTATCAATTAAAGGGTGATAAACTGGTGATTTCTTATTTCTTTATACATTTAATTTTGGAATTACACATGAAGGTTTGATGCCATTACCGATTTCCCTACCCCGCCTAGAAAGCGAAAGGGAACGAGGTTCCTGGAAAGTGTTCAGAGGTGAATGGAAATTTCCCTCTTCTTCCCCTTTAATTCCCACACTGCTGTTTGCCATGTGCCAAATTACGATGAATTTCAATTAAATTATCATAGTATAATTATTTCCTTGTTGAATTATCGATACTTTTCAGTAGAAAAAATGATGAAATTTCAAAGTTCCAAATCAAGGTAAGTAGACCAGCGTAAAGGGGAAACAAGTGTAAAATTTTCCATATAATTATGAGTATAATCCAAACTTAAAATTTCCGTGTAATTAATCTTACAGTACAAATTTTATTTCTATTTTTCTCACAACTTTATGGGTTGATTGCCCTGTGCTGTAAGCGCTCCATATAATAAACATAAGCTTCAGCAATTATTATAGTAGAAATCAATGGATATATGAAGCCAAGCACTGTATTTTTTGTTCCTGATTTTTTTCTTAAATAACATGGATCGTTTTCGATCATTTTTACAAACCAATTCACTACCAATTTTCCATATATAGAAAGTGCCCCCCCCCCCATAAAGGAGAATTTTTAAAAAATGCTAGGACACTTTCTGTTTATTTTTTATAAAGAGTTAGTACACTGAATTTCAGCTCCGTAAGTTTAACGGCTTGCGAGATACTCTTTTTTTTCTAAAAAAATTCGGATCCTCACTACCTCCTTAGGATATTATGCATTATAATGAAAGCAATATAACATCCCAGTTTGGATTAAGGCCTAACTATATACCAAAAGTAATTTCATTTGACTTCGCAATTTGACCGTGATGATCAGGCACACATAGTGACATTCAATTTTTTATATAATAATTTATATATTACAGTTATTCAAAAACGTATTTTTTCCAGTAGTTAGCTCCTCTAAAAACTCACAGGTCTCGAAAGCCAAGTAGTAGTATAAGTCTTATTGTTATTATTACAATTAAAATATCAATATCCAAAACCGCCTGAAGTTCTTTTTTCACTTGGTTAGATATACTCACCTCAGGTAAGTAGACAGAAACAAGTGGAAAAGGAAGGGAAATGAAGGTCTTCAAAGTAAAACGAAGACAAATTTACAAGTCTTCAGATACTGTCTACAGTGCAGTGAGCAGAGAGGGTCGGTAGAGCATACTGATTTGGTGGGTCGCAGTGGGTCATGGTGGGTGGTGGGTCACAGCGGGTCATGGTGGGTGGTGGGTCACAGTGGGTCATGGTGGGTGGTGGGTCACAGTGGGTCACATGCTGTTGACTCACGACCCACTGACTCACTCAGAAAACTTGACCCACTTGACCCATTTGACCCACTGACCTACTCCATCTCTGGTATGATGCGCTTATTCCGTAAAAAATACGAAAATTTGATTTAGGGGCCGTTCAAAAGTTTTGTGAACCCTGATCCAGAAACTAATTATTGGCCAAGATCGCAATCTTTTGATCCATTTTTTTTATCTTTCTTAAAATTCTTGTTTTCATACATGTGTTAATTTCGTAACACAAATTGTAGTCTAGCCAAATGATTACGTGTTGTTTACCACGGTGTTATTTGCCACGACTCGAATTTGGTGTTAATTGCCACGGTATAGTTGTTTCTGATTTATCTTATATCATATTCGTGACGATTTATACAAAATCGACTCATAAGCTGAGGGTTGCCAGATGACTATATTATAACAATCAAATCTTTTATATTTACAAACAGAATACATACAAACCAAACGGTCCCAATCACGTTATTCGGTTGCTGTGCTATCGGTTGTTAACACCACAGTTAAATTTATTCAAGTTGAGTTCAAACACTCGAGGTAATCATTTATGTACTTAGAAACTCTCCAAATGCATTTTTAAAATTTGATATGACGTACAATTTGTGTGTGTTTGAATGTGTAGCCAACACTGAATCTAGGCATATCTTCAGGACCACCTATAAGTGATAAGTCGGGTCCCCAATCCCGAAGAATGGTTACCCGGACCTTCAGGAGGAGGATCATAATTTGTTTCTTTTAATATTTCATAATTTTGCTAGAGATTAAATTAAACAAAATTATATTTAAATATATAGATTTAGCAAGCTTTTAAACACTTTTGATGAGAGGAAGGAAATTTAGTCTTTTGGTAATGCAAAAATTTAATAACTTTGGTATTGTTACTTGGCTATTTTCAAGCCTACAAAAATTATTAAAATACACGGATGGGCAATCCCTTCATAGCTTTCTGAAACAAGATGGAGTGTGCACGAATTGGAATGGATCTGAGTTAAGCGCCCCGTTCAGTAGCAGATTATATGAGACCTAATAAGTTAACATGGAATCCAAACCACATGAACTTCCACCGGTAATCGAGCCGCCTAGAACTATGAACCAAATGTGATGTGGAATTATAGTTGTTACTTTATTTCGTGCTTCTGGGTGTATAAATTCTACTTTCGGTGTTATTACTATAGAAAGCCTGCTGCGGGATATTAGAAACAAGTTAGAAATAGCAGAAGGACTATATGGCATCAACTTTGAGCTTCGTACGTTAACATATATACCTGTATTACCGTTGATATTTTGTAACTTTTCCTATTCTTGCAACCGCCTGAACTATTATATATTGTATATACATTTCTTAAGTATATAGGGACAAAGGTGGCTTAGTGGTAAATCATTCACTTATGATACTTGAGGTTAGATTGCAGATCGCATGAAGTGGGCTTTGTGGTGGACAAACACAGTGTACGTGAGTTTTCTCGGAGTCCTTCTGTTTTCTCACACTTTCTTCATTACACTATTTTTCATTAATTTTCTTCATTACCATATACTTTAGCTTACACGGCAAAATCGTGGGACGTAAAACAAATATTTCATTTCATTTTCCTTAAATATATAAAAATCAATTCTTAAGTCACGGTAGCAAAACTAAAAACAAAACACTATGTAACAGGAGGTGATATTAAGAAATATGTTAAAAGAAATATGCAATTATATCAATTTATTAAGCTATTGTGATATTAAAGATGTTTTCTGTTCATTTGTTTGGATCTTAGTATTCTCTTTCAGCAGCAAGTGCAATGAGATCTCTCTCAGCTTAAAGGCGAGACCACTTACCACTTATTCCAAGGGATAAAAAACAGAGGTGCCTGGTAACTCTTCCTTTTACTGCAGGCGTGTGTGATTCTTCACGATAATGAGATCTCATAAAATCGGAATACAAATACTGTGGCAAAATCGTGGCAAAGGACACCATGGCAAACAACACGCCACCAGAGTAGTCATATTGGGAAATGTAACCAATACAAGGGGTGGTAAACACAATAGAAACCTATTGTATTCGTAATAGTGGAGCACCAGCGGGGCGTCCGGAGACAATGGGTAGAGAGTATAGTTGTATAGAAATACACTATTGTTTAAATGACATATGATGACAGGTATTGGTTGTTGTACTAATGTATGTATAGTAGCGACATAAAAGAGAATAATAAAAGATGTCAAAGTTGAAAAGATAAATGATTTTAAAAAAACTTTGGAAAACTTGTTGAACAATGCTAGCTTGTTATAAAGAATAATAAAAGAGAAACCTTGCAGCTGTATTTTTTTAAAATAATAAAAGAGAAACCTTGGGAAAATCGTTGAACAAGGGTATAAAGAAATAATAGAACTATAGAATACTTTGCAGGTGTATGTAAAAATTAATAAAAGAGAAACCTTGCAGCTGTATGCGTTAAAGAATAATAATTTAGATGCTGAACAATAGTGGATTGTTATAAAAAGACTTTTTAACCGGTGGCGGTGGAAACGCGGACGCGGCGCGGGAAGGTGTGGGGGCGCGAACGGAAAATACCCGCGTGCGCGAGCGCGAGCGCGTGACGTCATTTGAAATTTTTATTTAAATATTGGTTTTAAAAAATAGGCATGTATAGTTTTGTTAGCGATGGAGAACCGTCAGTTTGTAGAAGACATTGATGTGAAGCATAAGTTAGACGGTGAGAATGAATATCCAGATTCTCCAGATTGTAAATTTGATGAAAATGAATTAGAAAGATATGAAAACGATAATATAAAAGTTTATACAAGTGATAGTGATGCGGGAATAGATAATGAAGTGTATGAATTTTCGCAAGATAACTCAGATTTTGAGGCGGAATCAAATGACGAAGTGGTATCAAATGTGGACACGCCGGCATGTTCACCTGATTTATCAGAATTAAGTTGGAACTGTGAATGTGGTGTTAACTATGTGGATGTGAACTGTGTAAGAGATTGTATACTGAAATGGAAACCAAATGACTATTTAATATGCTATGCATGTTATTGGCATGATACATGCGAATGGTCTCATGAATGTTTTTACTGTAATGATGACGTTTTAGACATTCGTGTTTGGTCTCTGTTAGTGAATCCTCGCGTACAGGAGGAATTATTTGACATTTATGCAGAAACACATACAGTTATTACAACATTGACAAGAGATTATTTTAATATTACATTTGGTGAACTATCAGTGGATGTGAATGTGCGAAAAGAACTTTTAAGTATCTTTCTTGAAAAAGACAGATCGAACGACTATAGTGAAGTGTGTTAAGAAAACGTACTGTACATAATGTATTTTGAAAATAATTTTTGTGTATCATGTAGTGAAGAACATATTAGTGAAGTTTGTGTTTTAAAAACTATAAGTGCATACTTACGTTTTAATAATAATATTTCTTGTGAACAATGCTTGCTACATCTTGAACATCAATGTTTATTTCATCATGATATTGGAACTTTTGCTGTAGGATATTTATCCAACGATATAACTCTTATTGATTTATTTGAAGTGTTTGAAGAACACCATAGTGAAATTTCAAGTATAAACTTTATACGTAAAGTGCGTGATTGTTTAAAGAACACTGAATTTGTTGGACAAATTATACCATTTTTCTTAGATCGTAAACATAAAATTTCACCATGTGTTAATGAATACATTATTGACATACAAGGTTTTAAGATTTCAAATAATGAATTTATTATACGTGAATTTTGTTTAACTGCGTGTGATGATACAGTAAATTTGCATTGTTTAATAAAATCACCAGTAGAATACAATATACTTCCATTAGGTTGTCAAAAACAAATTGAATGGTTAACATTAAACTTACATGGATTAACTTGGAATGATAAATACGGTTATACTGTATCACACATACGTAACCTTATATATCAACTTTGTAAACAAGATGCAACCTTTTATTGTAAAGGTGCAGAAAAAACACTTTGGATTAAAAGTATTTTTGCACTAGCTAATGTTATTGATTTGGAAAGTAAACAGTGTCCACCATTAAACACAATGCAAGCAAACGTATTTAATGATTATTGTGCTTTTCATGAACAAAATATTAAACTTGATAAAAAATCAGGATGTGCATTTCGTAATGCACAACAATTATGTTATTGGTGGCAGTTTCAACGTACTATAACATTAACTAATGCATTTGCAAAGTTGTAAAAAGGATATATGATATGTTCTTGTAAATAAAAATACAAGATTTTAAATTGTAAATAAAAAAAAATTTATTAAACTAATTTACTTGTTTTTCTTTTTCATTATATTGGATACATGATTGAATACAATTTTATCATTTTGTTTAAGATTATTTGTTTTGAACAAATTTAAACATTCGTTAAAGCTTTTCTTTCGTACAATATGATGCAGAAAGTACAACACAAATTGTCCACACAAGATTGAATTATCATCTTGATATGCGGAACTATTTGTAAAATATATTTTACAATTTTTATTTAAAAAAGTTTTTATTTCTTTTGGAAATGGTAATGCTAGGCTATCGAAATAGTATCCTCTTTGATTTTCATCAATGAATACACACACCCAATGTGTTCCACTTGAAGATGAATTGCTTAAATTTATAATAAGTCCAGCCGGTGGTTGCACAGTTTTTGGTATTCTATCAATAGGATAAATGCCATGTACATTTGCACCAGTAACGTTATCACGAAGTAACACTTTTATTAAATCATCCGTGTACATAACTTTTGTTTTTTTAAATTCACATCACTTCACTTCACTTTACATCACTTTATACGCGTATATGTTGGAAGACCTAGTGGAGTATATGGAATATTTTCATAAAACGAAATAACATGTTTAAAATATTCATGATAGAGTTTTTTATAACTTTTCCAATAACGATGAATGGTGCTAACGCATAAAAAATACTTTTGACAAACTTCATAGTATGATACCTTGTAACTCTTTGAATAATCAAGCAAAAATATTACAATATACAATGTTTAACACACTTTGTACCAGTAGGACACATGTAATTCATATACTTAGAAGTGAACAGTTATACTTCTTTTATTAAAATGATACTTTTAAAAAGTATTATCAGTATATATATTTCTATCTTTATCAATTTGAATTAAAGAATCAAACTGAGCGTAAACAATACATGTTATAGGCTCAGTTAAATTTTCAGAAAAGGAAACTTTAACATTTACAGGCGCATCACGCACAAGGTCCCAAGTACAATCATCTAATGTTGCTGTAGGTGATAGAATAAATGCATAAAGAGTATAGCCGTGTGGATATTCTTCAGGAGTAATAGTATGTGCATCATCTTTATAATATAAACCAGTACCGGAAAACAGAGAATGGTAACTTAGAAGGTACAAATTGTTTTTAAAATCGGGGGTGAGGGGACTGGGAGGAAAAGATTTTGATCCAACTTGTAGTTGCAGTTTGTTAACGTTAAAGTGTTGAAAATGAAATGGATTTAGTTCAGATTTTCCATTAAATGCCGGGAAATGGTAATGCTAGGCTATCGAAATAGTATCCTCTTTGATTTTCATCAATGAATACACACACCCAATGTGTTCCACTTGAAGATGAATTGCTTAAATTTATAATAAGTCCAGCCGGTGGTTGCACAGTTTTTGGTATTCTATCAATAGGATAAATGCCATGTACATTTGCACCAGTAACGTTATCACGAAGTAACACTTTTATTAAATCATCCGTGTACATAACTTTTGTTTTTTTAAATTCACATCACTTCACTTCACTTTACATCACTTTATACGCGTATATGTTGGAAGACCTAGTGGAGTATATGGAATATTTTCATAAAACGAAATAACATGTTTAAAATATTCATGATAGAGTTTTTTATAACTTTTCCAATAACGATGAATGGTGCTAACGCATAAAAAATACTTTTGACAAACTTCATAGTATGATACCTTGTAACTCTTTGAATAATCAAGCAAAAATATTACAATATACAATGTTTAACACACTTTGTACCAGTAGGACACATGTAATTCATATACTTAGAAGTGAACAGTTATACTTCTTTTATTAAAATGATACTTTTAAAAAGTATTATCAGTATATATATTTCTATCTTTATCAATTTGAATTAAAGAATCAAACTGAGCGTAAACAATACATGTTATAGGCTCAGTTAAATTTTCAGAAAAGGAAACTTTAACATTTACAGGCGCATCACGCACAAGGTCCCAAGTACAATCATCTAATGTTGCTGTAGGTGATAGAATAAATGCATAAAGAGTATAGCCGTGTGGATATTCTTCAGGAGTAATAGTATGTGCATCATCTTTATAATATAAACCAGTACCGGAAAACAGAGAATGGTAACTTAGAAGGTACAAATTGTTTTTAAAATCGGGGGTGAGGGGACTGGGAGGAAAAGATTTTGATCCAACTTGTAGTTGCAGTTTGTTAACGTTAAAGTGTTGAAAATGAAATGGATTTAGTTCAGATTTTCCATTAAATGCCGAATTGGAAACAAACCCGAACCGAAAATGTACCTCTGGAATTTTCCAATGTCGTCCTTGCCGGTTTTATTACTTCATGGGCCAGGCTACAATTATATGATTTACTTGTGACTGTAGGACCTGAAGACGTAATTTATTGTGACACAGACAGTATTATGTTTACGTGTAAAAAAGATAGGGAACCTCCGTTGAAGCTTGGAAGCTATTTGGGTGATCTTACTGATGAAATTGAAGAAGGGTGGGAGTTTGTAACGTTTATAGGATTAGGGCCAAAAAATTATAGTATGCGGCTTAAAAATGCCGCAGGGGAGTTTCGAAATATTTTCAAAATTCGGGGAATTACACTAAATGATAGGACCTCTCAAAGAATAAACTTTGAGAGTTTCTATGGATTAGTGACAGAAAATATTAATTGTACAATTATAGAAAATCCAAATAGCATTGTGCGAAAACAGGGCTTCACTATCTTTTCGCGTAAAGAGACAAAAACACACCAAGAGGTAAACAAAAAACGTAAACGTATTGACGATATACAAACTGACGAACCAATACCAAAGACAAAAAGTTTACCTCATGGATATGTATCATAATAATTTTAGCTTGGCTTATAAGTGATTGTTTTTATTTATTTATTTATTTATTTTTTAACAGATCATTAGTAGAGTATGACTATTTATTTATTTATTTATTTATTCCATCGTTTGCTGTGCAAACTTATAAATTGTAAACCAAAGTACACATTTCATTCTAGTCATTCAGTTATTCTAGTCATTCATTCATATTTTAGTCATTTCAAGCTTTAATATTTATTGTTTAACTTATTCTTAATTTATTTTTAATTTATGTTGTTAATTGTGTGAGTGAGTGTGTGAATGAGTGTATATAAAGTAAAGTATCTATTGTATGCATTCAGTTTAATACAAGATGTTAAAGTTTCAACATCCATCAACCATTTTAATTGCTGGTCCTTCACGTGCGGGTAAAACATGTTTTGTAAATCGATTATTAAATGAACGTGATCAAATGTTTACTATCAAATTTAATGAAATTGTTTGGTGTTATGGTGCAGTCATACCAAATTTAGATGCAAGTTCAAAAATTCGATTTATAGAAGGAATTCCAGATATGAATAATTTTGAAATACAAGAAAATTCATTATTAATATTAGATGACTTAATGTCTGAAACCAATGGTGATGTTGCAAACTTATTTACAAAATATGCACATCATAAAAAATTAACAGTAATATTTATTGTTCAAAATTTATTTCCAAAAGGAAAACATGCTCGTGATATAAGTTTAAATGCACATTATATTATAGTATTTAAAAATCCTCGTGATAAATTACAAATACAATATTTAGCAAGACAAATTATGCCACGATATAGTAAACAAGTTGTGAATGTGTTCGAAGATGTAACACGTGAACCTCACACTTATTTGTTATTTGACTTAACTCAAAAAACAAATGATGCATTACGATTACGTACAAATATTTTTCCTAATGAAACACTGCATGTATATGCAAATGTAAAAGACAGTAATTCAGTCATTTACGTTTAGTTTAGTTCAAGATGTTGAAGGTGAAACAACACTTTGATACTCTCCGTGCTTTGTGCAAATCCAAAAGCGCAAAGCGAAAACAAATTATACGACATGCATCTGGTGATTTAATACGTACTATTTCACAAGTTGCTAAAAACACAATAAAAGGAAACATTCCGTTGAATTCGCGTCAGAAGCAACGTTTACGTAGACATAAAAAGATCTTGCGTGCTTTATCTGCACAACGTACAGCACTTAATAAGAAAAAGAAAATTTTATTGCAAAAAGGTGGGGCATTTTTACCATTACTTTTAGGACCATTACTTGGTGCAGTAGCAAGTAGTTTGTTTGGAAGATAACTATGTCGGAATTTCGTAAAATGATATTAGTGCCTGAAAATGCAATGCAACAAATGCATGCCAATATAAAATCAATAGATTCACATCAATCGCGTTTAGATGAAGAAATGAATAGTATTTTACAACGTCGTAATCTTAGTATTGAAGAAAAATGGAAATTGTATCAGCAAGCATTACAACAATATTTAAATTATACTTCATCAGTTTCACAAAATCCAATTACATTACCTATTATTGAAAAAGATGTTCCTCAAACATCATCTTCATTATTATCTCAAGAAGAAGAAAAAAATAATTCTATTTTACCCTTTGTATCAGACATTTTACAATCAGTACCAAAAACACAACGAAGGAAAACAGATCTATTATTAAAACAGTTAACAAGTTCTGATAAAATTCATTGGGATCAATCAGGAACAGTACGTATTCAAGGGAAAATAATACCAGGTTCTAATATTATTGATTTAATAAATGATGTTGTTCGTACACGAAAATATTCAAGAAATCCGATAGGCATTCACGAGTTTAAAAATTTATTGGATGATCTTAATGTACCACGTGAATTTATTTCTACTCCTATAGTGAAATCACATAGCAAAGTTAAAAAATCACAAAGTCCAACACTAGTAACAAATATTTTTAAAAACTGGAAAGAATATAAAATGTAAATAAAAAATGGGAAAATTGTCAAAATTATATTATGATTATACAAATCCTGCTTCTTTATCAAGTATTAAAACATTACAAACAAAAACAAAATTATCAAAAAAGAAAATTAAAAATTGGTTAGCATCTCAAGATGCATATACATTACATGCACCAGCACGTAAAGTGTTTGAACGTAAACAATATTATGTTAGTGCACCAAATGAAACATTACAAATGGATTTAGCAGATATGCAAAATATTGCAAAGTATAACAAAAATTATAAGTATATATTATGTTGTATTGACATTTTTTCACGGTATGCGTATTGTGTTCCCTTAAAAACAAAAACAGGTCCTGAAATGGCAAAAGCAATCAAAAAAATTTTAAAAAATTTTAAACTACCCGTGTTTAATGTACAAACGGATTTAGGTACAGAATTTTATAATCAACATGTAAAACGTTTATTTAAAGAATATGAAATTAATCATTATAGTGTACATTCAGAAATTAAATGTGCATTAGCTGAACGGTTTATAAGAACATTAAAAGAAAAATTGTATCGTTATTTTACGGCTAAAAATTCATACCGTTATATAGATGTGTTAGATCAATTTGTAAAAAATTATAATCATTCGTATCATAGTAGTATTAAAATGACGCCAGCAAATGTAAATCATTCTAATGTTGATCAAGTTTGGAATACGTTGTACGGTGATAAAATGAATAAAAAGAAATTAACATGTAAATTTCAACCTGGTGATTATGTGCGTGTTAGTAAATATAAACATAAATTAGAAAAGGGATATTTACCAAAATGGTCACAAGAAATTTTTATTGTTGATAAATGTATTCCGACAAATCCTATTACATATAAATTAAAAGATTGGAATGATGAGGAAATTAAAGGAATATTTTACACAGAAGAATTACAAAAAGTAAATGTAAATTCAAACAAAACATTTTTAATTGAGAAAATATTAAAACGAAAAAAAGATATGATGTATGTAAAGTGGTTGGGATATCCATCAAGTATGAATTCATGGATTAAAACAAATTCTGTTCAGTCTTCAAAATGAGTTCAATGATAGAACATGATTTCTATGTTACTCTTCCTTCAAATGCTAGTAGTGAAATTTTTACTGATAATACAACTTCTTCATTTATAGTAAAGTTAGCACAACCTATTCACTTAAGTGAAGGAGAATGGTATGTTGCATTAACACAACTTAATGTTCCTTTTAGTTTTTATAATGTAGGTAAAAATGAAAAAATTGTAATTGAAACCATCGTTAATGATGAACTTGAAATTGTACATGTTGATATTACACCAGGATACTATACTTCTATTACATCCATTTTAGAAATGATTCCTGAAGAATTACGCATGTTAAAATATTATAAAAATAAAAATCAAGTTGGAATTAGACATTCTTTAAAATTAAAAGATTTTTGTGTTATTGGAATGACACGCGGATTGCAACATTTACTGGGATTTATAAATGAAAATACAACAGAGTTTACAGATGCTGTTTTTGTAAAACCAGTTAATGAAGATATTCCAAGCGTAACACGTGCAAAATTTCCATGCAATTTAGAATATAATATACCAAACGTTTTTAATGTTTGTGTTGATATTGTAAAACAACAAGAAAATATTGGACCAGTACTTCGTAAAGTTAGTGCTTATAATATTGAGCACGGAGATGTAAAATGTTTTCTATTTCACACACCACAATATGTTAAAGTTGTAAAATCTTATTTTAACACGATTGAAGTAAACTTAAAAGATGAGCACGGTTTAAAATTGCCATTTCAATTTGGAACTTCAAACTTAACACTTCACTTTAAACGAAAATGATTTCTGAAAGTATTGATGATAGTTTTTACATTACACTTGTATCAAACGCAAGTACTGATGTATATCCTACAAATAGTCCAACACATTTTATTAATCAACTAAAAAATAATATTCAATTATCAGAAACCGATTGGCATGTAGGATTAAGTGAATTACATGTTCCTTTAACATGTTATAATGTTAACGATGGAGAAAATGTTATGTGGTATAAAATAAAAAATGAAGAAGCACAAAAAGGTAAAATTGTAAGTGGATATTATCACTCTGCACATCATATTATTGATGAATTAAATAAAATATCAAAAGATATAAAATTTTCTTTATCAAATATTGTACAAGTAGATTGTAGTGATCGTGTTGAATATGCCTTATTATCAGCAACATTAGCAATGCAATTAGGACTTCGTCAACATAAAGATCTTGTTTTGTATAAACGTGGATTTAAACAACCGTATGTTGATATTGGATATCCTCATCAAATTTTTATTTATACTGATATCATACAATATCAGTTTTTAGGTGATACAAAAGCACCTTTATTACGTATTGCAACAACATCAAATGTAAAATACGGTAAAGTAAAAACATTAACATTTCAAGATATTCATTATCTACCACTTGCAAAGTTTTCATTTAACAGTATTGAAATACTATTAAAAGACCATGCAGGACGAAATTTGCCATTTCGTTCTGGGACACTAAGTGTTACACTTCATTTTAAGCGCTCTCCTAATAAAAAGTAATTAATTAATTATATTTTAAACATGAAATTTAGACGGCATTACGGACATGGTATCCCATACTTTTCAGGACCTGTATATCAACGGGGACATGGTATAGGTAGTTTCTTCCAAGGATTATTTCGTTTTGCATTACCATTTCTTAAACAGGGTGCAAAAACTTTAGGTCGACAAGCATTACAAACGGGAATACAAGTAGCGGGTGATGTATTAGAAGATAAACCATTTAAACAATCTGTTCGTGCGCGTGTAAAAGAAGCTGGTGAAACATTAAAGACAAAAGCTGTTAACAAAGTTGGTCAGTTATTAACTGGAAGTGGTAAGAGACGGCCACGCAAGCGTAAAGCTCCGGCAATTGTTCGGTTTGGACCTCCAACTAAACGTAAGCATACAAACAAAAGCAAAAGCAAAAGCAAAAGAAAAGTAAAAAGAAAAATAAGTCGTGTTACAGATATATTTTCATAATGGCACTACTTAATTCAAACAGTGTGGAATGTTGTACCAATGATTTCGATTTATTTAGTACTCCAATGACACAAACTGCAATTGAATCTTGCTTTAATGCTGAATACCGTCCAATTTCAACATTAAGTTCTGATGGACCTATTGAATTTTTTATTCCCGGTGAAACAGGAGAATTTATTCATACTGCATATCTTTATCTTTACGTACGTTGTAAAATTACAAAACCTGATGATACACCATTAGCTGACACTGATGTTGTAGCACCAACAAATAATTTCTTACATTCATTATTTAGTCAAATTGACATTTCATTAAATGATAAATTAATTACTTCTTCATCAGGATTTTATCCTTATCGTGCGTACCTTGAAACATTATTAAATTATTCCCGTGATGCTTCTGATACACATTTGAAATTAGGTATGTGGTATAAAGATACTGCTAAACAATTTGATACCATAGGTAATGCTAATGTAGGTTTTCAACAACGTGCTAATTATATTAAAAATAGTAAATCGTTTGAAATGTATGGTCGTCTGTATACAGATATTGCTGGATTACCAAGAGCACTTGTAAATAAAGTAGGTCTTCGTATAAAATTACATCGTAGTAAAGATGCTTTTTGTTTATTATCTCCTGTAAATACTTCTTATAAAGTAAAACTTGAAGATGTTACTCTACATATACGTCGCATTGATGTTGCACCTCATTTGGCAATGGAAATCAATACTAATATCAATCATGAAACAGCAAAATATCCCCTTACAAGAGTACAAACAAGATCGTATACTATTCCTGCAAACGTTAATTCATACAATCTTGATAATATTTTTCTGGGTAACGTACCTAAAGGTGTTGTTATCGGGTTTGTTTCCAATTCGGCATTTAATGGAAAATCTGAACTAAATCCATTTCATTTTCAACACTTTAACGTTAACAAACTGCAACTACAAGTTGGATCAAAATCTTTTCCTCCCAGTCCCCTCACCCCCGATTTTAAAAACAATTTGTACCTTCTAAGTTACCATTCTCTGTTTTCCGGTACTGGTTTATATTATAAAGATGATGCACATACTATTACTCCTGAAGAATATCCACACGGCTATACTCTTTATGCATTTATTCTATCACCTACAGCAACATTAGATGATTGTACTTGGGACCTTGTGCGTGATGCGCCTGTAAATGTTAAAGTTTCCTTTTCTGAAAATTTAACTGAGCCTATAACATGTATTGTTTACGCTCAGTTTGATTCTTTAATTCAAATTGATAAAGATAGAAATATATATACTGATAATACTTTTTAAAAGTATCATTTTAATAAAAGAAGTATAACTGTTCACTTCTAAGTATATGAATTACATGTGTCCTACTGGTACAAAGTGTGTTAAACATTGTATATTGTAATATTTTTGCTTGATTATTCAAAGAGTTACAAGGTATCATACTATGAAGTTTGTCAAAAGTATTTTTTATGCGTTAGCACCATTCATCGTTATTGGAAAAGTTATAAAAAACTCTATCATGAATATTTTAAACATGTTATTTCGTTTTATGAAAATATTCCATATACTCCACTAGGTCTTCCAACATATACGCGTATAAAGTGATGTAAAGTGAAGTGAAGTGATGTGAATTTAAAAAAAACAAAAGTTATGTACACGGATGATTTAATAAAAGTGTTACTTCGTGATAACGTTACTGGTGCAAATGTACATGGCATTTATCCTATTGATAGAATACCAAAAACTGTGCAACCACCGGCTGGACTTATTATAAATTTAAGCAATTCATCTTCAAGTGGAACACATTGGGTGTGTGTATTCATTGATGAAAATCAAAGAGGATACTATTTCGATAGCCTAGCATTACCATTTCCCGGCATTTAATGGAAAATCTGAACTAAATCCATTTCATTTTCAACACTTTAACGTTAACAAACTGCAACTACAAGTTGGATCAAAATCTTTTCCTCCCAGTCCCCTCACCCCCGATTTTAAAAACAATTTGTACCTTCTAAGTTACCATTCTCTGTTTTCCGGTACTGGTTTATATTATAAAGATGATGCACATACTATTACTCCTGAAGAATATCCACACGGCTATACTCTTTATGCATTTATTCTATCACCTACAGCAACATTAGATGATTGTACTTGGGACCTTGTGCGTGATGCGCCTGTAAATGTTAAAGTTTCCTTTTCTGAAAATTTAACTGAGCCTATAACATGTATTGTTTACGCTCAGTTTGATTCTTTAATTCAAATTGATAAAGATAGAAATATATATACTGATAATACTTTTTAAAAGTATCATTTTAATAAAAGAAGTATAACTGTTCACTTCTAAGTATATGAATTACATGTGTCCTACTGGTACAAAGTGTGTTAAACATTGTATATTGTAATATTTTTGCTTGATTATTCAAAGAGTTACAAGGTATCATACTATGAAGTTTGTCAAAAGTATTTTTTATGCGTTAGCACCATTCATCGTTATTGGAAAAGTTATAAAAAACTCTATCATGAATATTTTAAACATGTTATTTCGTTTTATGAAAATATTCCATATACTCCACTAGGTCTTCCAACATATACGCGTATAAAGTGATGTAAAGTGAAGTGAAGTGATGTGAATTTAAAAAAACAAAAGTTATGTACACGGATGATTTAATAAAAGTGTTACTTCGTGATAACGTTACTGGTGCAAATGTACATGGCATTTATCCTATTGATAGAATACCAAAAACTGTGCAACCACCGGCTGGACTTATTATAAATTTAAGCAATTCATCTTCAAGTGGAACACATTGGGTGTGTGTATTCATTGATGAAAATCAAAGAGGATACTATTTCGATAGCCTAGCATTACCATTTCCAAAAGAAATAAAAACTTTTTTAAATAAAAATTGTAAAATATATTTTACAAATAGTTCCGCATATCAAGATGATAATTCAATCTTGTGTGGACAATTTGTGTTGTACTTTCTGCATCATATTGTACGAAAGAAAAGCTTTAACGAATGTTTAAATTTGTTCAAAACAAATAATCTTAAACAAAATGATAAAATTGTATTCAATCATGTATCCAATATAATGAAAAAGAAAAACAAGTAAATTAGTTTAATAAATTTTTTTTATTTACAATTTAAAATCTTGTATTTTTATTTACAAGAACATATCATATATCCTTTTTACAACTTTGCAAATGCATTAGTTAATGTTATAGTACGTTGAAACTGCCACCAATAACATAATTGTTGTGCATTACGAAATGCACATCCTGATTTTTTATCAAGTTTAATATTTTGTTCATGAAAAGCACAATAATCATTAAATACGTTTGCTTGCATTGTGTTTAATGGTGGACACTGTTTACTTTCCAAATCAATAACATTAGCTAGTGCAAAAATACTTTTAATCCAAAGTGTTTTTTCTGCACCTTTACAATAAAAGGTTGCATCTTGTTTACAAAGTTGATATATAAGGTTACGTATGTGTGATACAGTATAACCGTATTTATCATTCCAAGTTAATCCATGTAAGTTTAATGTTAACCATTCAATTTGTTTTTGACAACCTAATGGAAGTATATTGTATTCTACTGGTGATTTTATTAAACAATGCAAATTTACTGTATCATCACACGCAGTTAAACAAAATTCACGTATAATAAATTCATTATTTGAAATCTTAAAACCTTGTATGTCAATAATGTATTCATTAACACATGGTGAAATTTTATGTTTACGATCTAAGAAAAATGGTATAATTTGTCCAACAAATTCAGTGTTCTTTAAACAATCACGCACTTTACGTATAAAGTTTATACTTGAAATTTCACTATGGTGTTCTTCAAACACTTCAAATAAATCAATAAGAGTTATATCGTTGGATAAATATCCTACAGCAAAAGTTCCAATATCATGATGAAATAAACATTGATGTTCAAGATGTAGCAAGCATTGTTCACAAGAAATATTATTATTAAAACGTAAGTATGCACTTATAGTTTTTAAAACACAAACTTCACTAATATGTTCTTCACTACATGATACACAAAAATTATTTTCAAAATACATTATGTACAGTACGTTTTCTTAACACACTTCACTATAGTCGTTCGATCTGTCTTTTTCAAGAAAGATACTTAAAAGTTCTTTTCGCACATTCACATCCACTGATAGTTCACCAAATGTAATATTAAAATAATCTCTTGTCAATGTTGTAATAACTGTATGTGTTTCTGCATAAATGTCAAATAATTCCTCCTGTACGCGAGGATTCACTAACAGAGACCAAACACGAATGTCTAAAACGTCATCATTACAGTAAAAACATTCATGAGACCATTCGCATGTATCATGCCAATAACATGCATAGCATATTAAATAGTCATTTGGTTTCCATTTCAGTATACAATCTCTTACACAGTTCACATCCACATAGTTAACACCACATTCACAGTTCCAACTTAATTCTGATAAATCAGGTGAACATGCCGGCGTGTCCACATTTGATACCACTTCGTCATTTGATTCCGCCTCAAAATCTGAGTTATCTTGCGAAAATTCATACACTTCATTATCTATTCCCGCATCACTATCACTTGTATAAACTTTTATATTATCGTTTTCATATCTTTCTAATTCATTTTCATCAAATTTACAATCTGGAGAATCTGGATATTCATTCTCACCGTCTAACTTATGCTTCACATCAATGTCTTCTACAAACTGACGGTTCTCCATCGCTAACAAAACTATACATGCCTATTTTTTAAAACCAATATTTAAATAAAAATTTCAAATGACGTCACGCGCTCGCGCTCGCGCACGCGGGTATTTTCCGTTCGCGCCCCCACACCTTCCCGCGCCGCGTCCGCGTTTCCACCGCCACCGGTTAAAAAGTCTTTTTATAACAATCCACTATTGTTCAGCATCTAAATTATTATTCTTTAACGCATACAGCTGCAAGGTTTCTCTTTTATTAATTTTTACATACACCTGCAAAGTATTCTATAGTTCTATTATTTCTTTATACCCTTGTTCAACGATTTTCCCAAGGTTTCTCTTTTATTATTTTAAAAAAATACAGCTGCAAGGTTTCTCTTTTATTATTCTTTATAACAAGCTAGCATTGTTCAACAAGTTTTCCAAAGTTTTTTTAAAATCATTTATCTTTTCAACTTTGACATCTTTTATTATTCTCTTTTATGTCGCTACTATACATACATTAGTACAACAACCAATACCTGTCATCATATGTCATTTAAACAATAGTGTATTTCTATACAACTATACTCTCTACCCATTGTCTCCGGACGCCCCGCTGGTGCTCCACTATTACGAATACAATAGGTTTCTATTGTGTTTACCACCCCTTGTATTGGTTACATTTCCCAATATGACTACTCACCAGCGAAATGGTACTGCAATATTTTTCGTTTTTAGTTATTTATTTTTAGAAGTTGTAAACCGAATGTCACTTTTCTTTCATCATTTGAATTATATATATATATAGGACGTCCCAAAGTTATTATTTCTGTGGCAATGCTATGAAGTAACAATGTAGATGTATATCACACGGATTTCTTACTATTGTCCAAGTCACTCGAATTAGCGTGTGGCATCAGCCAATAAGCTCGCAGTGCGCTTTTACTAAACCTTCAAGGAGAAATGTAATCATTCATAATTTTCCACAAATATGAACAAAATCAATTATGAATGATTAGATTCCACCAGGAAGGTTTAGTAACAGCACACTGCGAGCTTATTGGCTGATGCCATACGCCAATTTGGGTGACGCGGACTATAGAGCTTCAACCAACTGAAGGACAAAAAATCCCCCCTTCTGCTGTTTCCGTGTTTTGGCTAGTTATCTAATTTATCTAGTGCTAAACGTCCGGTACTATAGCTCATAAACAACTACGGCCGTCCAGATGACACATGTTCAGCGGAGTGATACGTAGTCTGTGCATTGGTTTCAAGGTGTCCTTATTTCTGGTTTTCTGGACAGGAGTTCGATACCTCTTAATTCAAGTATTTCTCCAATGCCTTCATGATGCTGCGTTAACTCCAAAAAAATTCGGTACTCCCAGGAACCAAGCAAATAGAAGTTATTGGTGCCTAGAATTCGGCTAATCAGGAACTCAGCAGCATTAAAGCAATTCTTGAACACCCATTGGTAAACTTTGATGCAAATGGTAACGGAAATGGCCTCTAGAAAGAAAGAGTACAGTAAGTACTGGTAACTAATTTACTGAAATCTTATGCAGGATTAAAGAAGTGGCAGCTCCGAGTTCTGCAAGAAGGAAGTCGCATTGGCAGTGGCGGAATAACCGGCTTTCTCCCTCCGCCTTTGAAGCCTAAGACGATATTTCACGTCTTTATTATCATAGGTATTCTGCCATTATTTTCAGGTCACTTGCCGTAACTGATAAGCTTGCATGCTCGATGATCTTTCTCTAACCTCTTCGTTTTCACATACGACTTTTCTGTTTTGATGTCCTCTATTTATTGTAGTCTCCTTCGCTTCCTCCCTCTCTTTCTTCCCACCATACCCTCCAGCACGTCCCTCATGACACAGTTCCTTCTTATCCATTGTCCCAACCAGTTTCTGTTCCTCTTCTTAATAATATCTTTTTTTCTTTTCTCCAATCATTTCCAACACCCTCTCATTTTTTCCCTCTCGATCCAGCTAATTCTGTCCACTCTTCTCCACACCCACATCTCGAAAGCTTCTAGACGTTTTTCATAATTTTTGCGTAATTCTTCACCCTTAAACCACTAAATAAAACGTTTTCTTTTTTTGTAGTGACCAACACAATCTAAAACTTTTAAATGTTGTCAATAAAATAATAAATTAAAGTAAATATTACTAAGTTTATTGCTTAAGTTTTATATTTCAATTCTGCTTAACTCAAAAAGGGGAAAATTCAACTTACTTGTAACATTTTGTAACAAAATTAATAAGTATTTTTAGTGTTGCCTACGGGACAAGACTACACAAGGATTTGTCCGGTTGTGTGTGTGTGTTTTTTTTTTTTTTGTCCACTTGTGTGGCGGTTGTGACAATTTCTGCATGTGGAAGTTTTGTCCATTTGTGTGGGAGTTTTGTCCATTTGTGTGAGATAGTGCTCTCAAACGGGTCGGGTCAGGTCAACTCGGGTCGGGTTATCGGGTCGGGTCAGTCGGGTCAGCTCGGGTCGGGTTGTCGGGTCAGGCTAATCGGGTCGGGTTGTCGGGTCGGGTCAGTCGGGTCAGCTCGGGTCGGGTTGTCGGGTCGGGTTATTCGGGTCGGGTTGTCGGGTCGGGTCAATCGGGTCAACTCGGGTCGGGTTGTCGGGTCGGGTTATTCGGGTCGGGTTGTCGGGTCGGGTCAATCGGGTCAGCTCGGGTCGGGTTATCGGGTCGGGTCACTCGGGTCGGGTATCGGGTCGGGTTGTCGGGTCGGGTCAGTCGGGTTATCGGGTCGGGTTGTCGGGTCGGGTCAGTCGGGTCAGTTCACTTTGGTCAACTGAGTTTAGGTTGAGTTTAAACTCGGCTGGAGTCGAAAGCTGCTGTTTTTCACTAGCTGCCTAATTAAAAATAGCAATTTTCAATTGATTTTATAGAAACCATAAATCTATTTTGAACACTTGCAGTTAGTGTTATGATAAATGCTTATTTTTCTACTTGTGTGTACTTTAATTTTTAAATGTGGAAGATTGATTTTACCAATCGACTGTAATATTAATATCTACGCCAATATGGAGTCTGGATTTAGAACAAAACTAGAAGTTGTTTAAGCAACGCCAAAAGAGAGATTGGATATGGACGATCAAGCCCAAGCAGGGCCGCGGTGGCTCAGTGGTAGAGAATTCATCTCTGGTGCATGGTGTCCAGTAGCGTAGCTAGAGTTTTTTTCAGGGGGGGGGGGCAATGAAGGGCCCAAGAGGATTTTGAGGGGGACATCTCCAATATATATATATATATATATATATATGTATGTGTGTGTGTGTGTGTGTGTATTCAAGGTGAATGTTTCCATCTTTATTGTTCATGATTTTACTCTTTGGAAAACAGTGAAAATATAAGAATTTAGTACCTCAAACAACTAGGATTCATTAATGCAATTGATTTCTAATATAAGTAAATAGTTATTTAATCATGGCGTTTAAAATATGTGTAGCTGGTTGACTTAAGTGGAAGCAAATACACTTTTACAGGTAAAGAAAATAACTTATAGGTTCATGCCTCTACTGGAAGAGGACCTTTCTATTCGTGTTGGCAGCAGCAAACATATCCACAACTTGTTAAAGATCTAACGATTTAGCAAGTTTCTTCTCAATATAAAGTAACACTAAGTTTTTCAACCTATCATGAGTCATTGACTTGCGTATACAAGTCTTTAATCTTTTCAAAGAAGAGAATGACCTTTCACATGTAGCACTAGAAACTGATATAATCACAGAGATGATACCTAGCTTGTAGGTTTCTAGGAATGCGTTTTTGTAGACACAAAGATGATCAACGAAATTCGTTAAGAAATCAGCTTTCGTTTTCTTCTCGTCTTCATACAACTTAATTGTTAGAGCAACCCACATTATGCTTTATTTCTTGTTTAATTATGCTTTTTTTAAATTATGCTTTATTGTTAATTTCAATGATTATTTTACATTAATCGTGTATAATGTATATTTATTATACATCAAATATTCTAAATATCTTGATCTATTTATTGATATTTTTTTGCAACTAGTTTCTCTCATATTTAATGAACTTTCTACTTAATTCATTTTAAAGAGATGTGCTTTGCTCGAATAAATTTTTTCTATCATTTGTGTGCGCCTTACAGGTACATATATGCAGAAAGGGAAAGTAAAAGATGCCACCGAAGTACAGAAAGTGCTTAAGTACAAAAAGTAAACATAACAATACAGTGATGACGCCAGAGGGGGGCAAGGGGGGCGAGCGCTCCCTAGTAGCTACTTCTGCCCCCCTGACTGCCGCCTAGACTGCCCCCCCAGACTCGTACAATCTTTAAACATTCTTCATGTAGTATTATATATCAGTATCATAACCAATCTCATTGACAAATTGTAGTCTACTTTCCACGAATTTACTATGTGGCAGATTAATCCTCAAGCTTTCTTCTTTGAGCGTCTGGGTATGCACGCATATTTCTGTTTTCTAATTTAGCCCCTTTTGAGGTAAATTTTAGTTATACTTCTTTCTTATGATTTTTAATAATTGTGCCTAGCGAACAATAGTAGATTTGGTCGACTTGTTTTCTTCTCATTGGATCAACTTCGATTGGAAACAAAAGAAAGGTAAAACCAGTTACGTAACTTGTTTGTATTTGTCCAGGTTTGAAGTTTTCAGTTTCATATTTTGTTTTATTTAAAACTTCTTTTTTCTGAAACATTATTCTCGGCTTCCAATATTCAGAGGCTGTGCTTATAACAGCTTAGTTTGCAACTACTAGGGCTTAATTTTTTGAAGGAGATAAAAAGAGTTGTGTTTTCCCTTCCTGCAAATGATAATAATAAAATTATGGAATGAAATTGATTCCCAATAAAATGTATTGTCAGAGTGTTGATCTTTAGTTAGTAATTGGTTTATACTAGTGCTCCTTTACTTATTTTGTTTCAAAGTACTGACGTGACGTCTACCATATTGACTAGGAACTGCTGAAAAATTCGTAGCCCAACCCAGAAGGAGTGCACGTGGATTGGTGAAGTTTTACTTCTTCTTCTCTTCCCCCGAGAGTCAATATACTACCTTGTACAGTGCTCCAGCTTTTGCAGAAAAGTTTAAAAAAAAAATCTAGATTTCCTCGCATCATTGTTCGTAGCACTACCCCTATCAGTCTAAAATGGCATCTTTCAAGTGTTATTTAAGTTTGGGAAATAAGTACACGTAATAGTTAGACGGAGCTAAATCTGCGGAATAAGAATGATGATCTAGACATTGAAATCCTAGATTATGCAATGTCAGTTATGTTCGCAGGGGCTTGATGGACAGGTGTATTCTCCTGAAGGAACAGAATTCCTTTCTTTTCATTTTCCGCAGCGTTGAACTTTGAATTTTTCTTTCAGTTTTGTAAGTAATGTAGAGATTCTGGATTAAATATCTGACCATTGAAGAGGTAGTCTCCCACTCCATACTTATACCAGAAGAATGTTCCAAACAGTTTCTCAACCTACTTCTGTGTCTTGAACTTCTTGGGGCGATGGAGAAATGAGTGCTACTACTCCATTGACTGTTGTTCCGATTCAGGATCATAGTGGTACAACCATATTTCATCTATGGTTACTATTCGTCAGCGAAATTGATCAGCATTACGGTCAAATTGGAAGAATACTTCTCTTAATGCCGTTACCCTTTTATTCTCCTGACATATATTTTGGGAATCCATTATGCCGAGAACTTGCGCATACCCAAGCCATTCTGAATTATGCTACCGACGAGTTCCAAAGAAATGCCCAGAATCCCTGACACAAGTTTTGCTGAGAAGGTAAAAACTGAGAAAGTGGGGTGCAGACCTCAGACTATAATAAATATAAATAGCTTAAATTATTTTTGTCACACAAAAACTGGGGTGGCCTAGGCCCTCCGGCCCCGGGCTATATCCACCACTGGCTGAAATGCTGCAATTTTCAAGAATAATGTCACAAATTGCATCCATGATTCCAGGAAGAGTCATTGCTTTTAATCATCCTGGATGTAAAGCATAATTTGTTGAGAAATTGCTACGTTTATACTAAGCCAATTACTTCTTCAACACTATATATAACGGAGGAGAGTCCTGCGGTGTTTCACTGATTTCCTAATTAATTTACTTCGGTGACTTTCCTTGGTGGAACAAAAATGTTATAACAGTAAGGATCTGGATGTTCGTGAAATTATCTGTTTGGGCACACACAATCACTTCAGAGGCCTGAGAAACAATAAGAATTTCATTATTAATATGAAAATTTATATTTGTACATACAGAGATATGTTTTTCTAAAGTACGGTTTCATTTTTCTACCTAGTACCTACACTCCTTCTGGATTGGACTACGACATTTTCAGCAGCTCCTCGTAAATTCTCTCTCTGGCTCTCTCTCTCACTCTCTCTCTCTCTCTACATATATATATATTATATATATATATATATATATATATATATATATATATATATATATATATATATATATATATAGAGAGAGAGAGAGAGAGAGAGAGAGAGAGAGAGAGAGAGAGAAGGAGAGAGCGAGAGATACGTAGCATATAGACGAATGTGTTACTTGTAGCATACGCGAAAGTAATTCAATTTATGTTTAGGCTTCAAAAGTTTCATTGAAAAATATTTCATGTGCAGACGTTACTTATTTGTTAGTTACAAATTTTATTTGAAATAAGTTTAATTTATAATCATATAGATCTAACATAAAAACAGCAACGAAATACACAATGTAATGTAAAATAAGTCAAACGTAATAAATATGTCATTTTTGGTATGGCAAATAGCCGCCCCCCGAAAATGTATCTACCCCTCCTTTGCCCTCCTAAGAACTTAAAGCTGGCGTCGTCACTGTAACAATATAGTATGGAGTTCTTGCATACTATTCATTGTTGGCGGAAAAATTTCTTCTTTTCTTTTCTCCACATCAAAGGATTGCACCGGAAAGTTTACAGAAATGAAAATAAGCTCTTCATTGTTGCATTGGTATGTTCTCAATGATTTTGCATTGTAAATATCGGCTTTAAAAAATATTAACACAGTATGTTAAACTTTCAGTTAAAGAGAATTTTCCAAGAATTGTGCTATATATTTTAAATTATGCTTTATGCTTTATTTTCTAAAATTATGCTTTTAAAACTAGTTTCCTAATGTGAGTGCATTTTGGCGTTCACCCAGTGTCGTGACCATAGTGCTCTCAAACGGGTCGGGTTGACCCGACCCGACCCGTGACCCGACCCGACCCGACTCGGATCGGGTCAGTTCGGGTCGGGTTGTCGGGTCGGGTCAGCCGGGTCAGTTCGGGTCGGGTTGTCGGGTCGGGTCAGTCGGGTCAGCTCGGGTCGGGTTGTCGGGTCGGGTTATTCGGGTCGGGTTGTCGGGTCGGGTCAATCGGGTCAACTCGGGTAGGGTTGTCGGGTCGGGTTATTCGGGTCGGGTTGTCGGGTCGGGTCAATCGGGTCAGCTCGGGTCGGGTTGTCGGGTCGGGTTATTCGGGTCGGGTTGTCGGGTCGGGTCAACCGGGTCAGCTCGGGTCGGGTTATCGGGTCAGGTCAATCAGATCGGATCACGGTTCGGGTCAGTCGGGTCGGGTCGGGTCGGGTCAGTCAATTCGGGTCACGGGTCGGGTCGGGTCGGTCTTCAACCCGACCCGACCCGACCCGTTGAGAGCACTAGTGTGAGAGTTATGGCCGTTAGGGGCTATGACCGCTTAGTTGTGTGAGAGCTATGACCGTTCGTGAATTTGGGAGATTTGTCCATTTATGTGAGGGTTATGACTGATTGTGTGGGCGTTTTGACATTTTTTTAGTGTTGGGGTTTTGACCTGCTACCTTGTTTATTGGTCATAATCACAAAGACTAGAGAAAGTGAAGAAGGAAGCCGCGAGAACTCCAACCCAGACTTGTCCCAGCATCATAAGTAAAAGAAAAATGTTGCTTCCCCCTTAAAAAAAAAGTAAGAGAGGAAACATTGCTCGTTGAAAATGTTATTGTAAAACAAACAATGCTTTGTTATTTATGAAATTGTCGGGAAAGATGCAAGATCCAGGCGAAAAACGGCTAAATTTGTTAGGGAAGGGAAGATCTTTAACATAGAATTCTTGGCCATACGACTGACCCTGCATGAGTGTTATTGCTTATTAAAGGTTTTCTAGGATTTCCACCGGAAAGCAATTTATTGCGGACAGAAAAAATAATTTGGAGTTCAGCTTCAAGCTGTTCTGTTTGGTGGTTCACCAGCTCAAGACTCATGATAGATACACTTGTACGGACTCTTCTGTCTCCTGTACGGACTCTTCTGGCTCAAGACTTTTCTGTCTACTGTAATATATTGCAGAAACGAGAATAATTCCTGTCCTTTCTGAAGAGGTTATTGAAACTTTTGGGGAAAAAAGGACTGTCCGCGTCCGTATCTGACACTTGTGAGAGCGTCCACAAAAGGGAGAGTTTTGTTCCATAAAATAACATATTTTTGCCGAGACAAAAAAATCTATCTGCATTATAGAGGTATCCGTTATTGAGAAGTGTCCGTTAAGGGAGGTTTCGCCGTATTCGTAAAATCTCTCATCTCTCTCTCTTGAAACAGTCTTTCCTAAATCTGCCTGCACCGCGGAAATTTTCCTCGAACTAGCATCACTTGCGAGTGTGACATTGACGAAAATAAAGAGATGTTTTACAGCCAACCACAAAAAGATTCGACTTTATTTCTGTTTTGATGTATGTATTTTACTGTATCTTAGTCTGCACAATATTCATTTGAAGCTATTTGGAAAATTTTTCATCGTAGCATTTTCTCTATGTCGCCCTCTTCATCTGGCGCCTCCTGCGAACGAGTAGTTTGCAGGATTATAGATCCGGCCCTGTACGGATTGTTCATGAGATATTAAACTTCAACTTTCACTCCTGGAAAATTTCAATTTTAGTGTTAAGCCATTTGGCATCAAAGCAGTTCACTGTAAGATAAATGCACTCCTCACTTTACACTAGTAACATAGTTGTTCAGGAGCCTAGGATTCCCATCCTCTCAAATGACAGCTGAACGATTGCTTGATACATAGGAGTAATAGTGTAATAAGTTTTCGAGCTTTGGTACGTATCTGTATTTACACACTGATATAACTTTTAATATGAATTTATTTAGTTTTTTTTTTTCGTATTAACTTAACACCGATTTCTCTCTGTTATCATGTAGGTATTAATTCACTAGACATCGATTCTGCGCACTGCTGAAGGAAGAATGGGTTTAGTAATTTTTATTTTCCGAAATGTATTTCACTTAATTACTAATTAAATTATAAATAACCAATTAAATCATAATTAAATTGAAGGCTTATTCTTTTAGGATGGGAAACATATTGGCATCCATGGCCGTAATCAGGCGTGAAGATTTGGTCGGACAGACATCATTTTGGGTCAGGCTCTTAAGTATTCTTTTAGTAAACAATACTGAACAAACTACACAATCGTGTTTTAGGATTGTAGAAAACGACCGCGAATTATTCAAACAATTATTATTATATTTATTTCTCTGACTATTGAATTTTTACATTACAGTGCTAAACAAAAGAGAATAATTGTTTGTATAGTATTCAAGAGTTTTCTCGTCATGATTAGTTTTGTAAACAATTCAACTAGTTATTTGGTGTTTATTTCTAAATAATAAGTCCTAATATAATTTCGTAAAGTTGTAATTCTTCCTTAGTTTGTATCACTTTACATAATGATAAATCCAAAGTACAGTACTGGCAGAATTATTATGGATTTTTGATAAAAACAAAACTTTTGTGCAAAAATGTCTTGCAAACAATTTTATTAACTAATACTTTATTTACTTTACCACACCAGTCCCAAACAAATATTTATTAGTTATTTTAAGTGGGATTTACCGTCTTATATGGGAGTGTTTGGCAATACAGAGAAAACGTCTGATAACCCTGACACAATCACTGCATTGTCTGGACAGATCTCAGTAATAGTCTGGCATTTGCGTGGAGAAATGTGTGTTTATTGCATTGTCTGCCTGTCATTTGCATGTGATCACTTTAGTTCTGTGTATTTGTGCATTTAAGTTTAATGCCAACTTTTTTTTGTTCAGATTTTCTAATTATGCAATTGAGCAGACATGGGCAAAGTTCGTGATTTGAGCCCTCGCAAGATTGGACAGATTAGTATTTTATTGAAAGAAAGCACCTTAAAGCAGAAAGAAATAGCGAAGAAACTTAAAGTTTCCACTCATATCGTCAGTAATATCAAGAAGAAATTGGAATATGGCCACAGTTTGGCATCAAATAGGGTTGGAAAATGTGGTAGACCTAAGAAAACAACACCGAGAATGGACAGAAAAATAATTAAAATTGCAATTAACAACAGAAGAGCATCTTGCAGAATGATTTCCAACCAACTTGCAGCAGAGGGCATTACAATTGCTCGCAGAACAGTGAATAAGAGACTATTGGAAGGTGGACTAAAAGCATATCGTCCCAGAAAAAAGCCTCGCCTTACTGACAAGATGAAACAGGCTCGTAAGGCCTGGGCAGAGGCTCACGTTGACTGGACATCTGAGCAATGGGAGAAGGTAAGAGTTCAAAATATTCATGTAAAAACGTTAATAACACAAATGATTAAAATTATGCAAAACATTAAACTTTACTTCCAATTTTAAGCCTTGCAGACTTCCACGTCATTAAGTCTACTCGTTATTCAATTGCTTCCATCACTTTCTTCAGCTGTTCAACGCCTTATTTTGTGTTCTCTGACGAGTCTACCATTGCAGTGCTTGACGACCGTGCGCAGACTGTAAGACGGAGATCAGGAGAGCAATTTACACCGAAATACTTAAAGAAGACTGTAAAATTCCCTCAGAAGGTCATGGTCTGGGTAGCCATTTCTGTGCATGGAAGAAGTCGTTTGGAGATTGTTGATGGCACCATGGACCAGTATGAGTACAAAGAAGTACTACAAAGACGTTTGCTACCTCAAACAAGAGACTGGTTTGCGATTAGACCTAGGATTTTTCAACAGGACTCTGCCCCGTGTCACACGGCAAGGTCAGTGAAGACCTGGTTTGAAGAAAATGGTGTAGAAGTGCTCTCATGGCCTGGAAATTCCCCGGATATGAATCCGATAGAGAGTTGATGGTCTGTATTGAAAGATGAAATACATGAAGTTCCCATAACGACCAAAACAGAACTCATACAACATCTTATCAAAGTATGGGTTCATTCAGGTAGAATCAGGGAATTGTGCAGAAAGTTGATCACTGGAATGCACAAATGTCTTAAAGCACTTATTAATGCAAAGGGTGGACAAACTAAATATTAAAATAGTTGTTTACTATTGACGTATTCACTATTTGTGAATAAAATTGATTTGCATTATTATTTGTTTGCTTAAATGGCGTTTTTGTAGAAAAATTGTTTTTTTTTTTCAAAAATTCATAATAATACTGCCAGTACTGTATGTTGTATCGGTGCAGTAACAGTTTATCACGTTTTTCAAAATTATTCAAAAGCCAAAGAATAATCTTTAATTTCCGATATTTTAGTCGTTATATTGTTTCATAATGTAGTCAATGTTTATAATTACTGAGCAGTTGGGCGTCTAAACTAATGACATCATAATGGAGTCGAAACCATAATTTTAGTGGGCGATAAGAAATATCTGGCCAGTGCTTTTACAATAAATAAAATTTTATAAGTATTAAAGAATAGTGGTAAGAGATTTTATAATAGCTCTTTTATTTATGAGATGTGAATATTTAAAAAAAGAGTAAAGAATAGGTTGACAGACCCACAAATGACTCGTAAAATAAACTTTCTTATAAGTACATAAGTACCTTACTCACCTTTTATAATTGCTATGCTTACGTTCTCCATAAAAACGGAAATTCTAGTTTAGTGATACTTTACACAAGATCATGAAGTGGATTCCAATTTAATTAAACGCAAAATACAATACAATAATCCACAAATATTGCCTCAAATGAGTTGAAAGATTTCCAGACATTAGTGCGAAACCGGGCTCTGCCGTAGCGGTCGACTTGCAGAGTTTGAAACGAAAGTAAGTTATGTATCCAATTATGTAAATGAAAATTCCATATCGAAGATGAATAAATTAGTTTGTACCAACTTTATCTTTTTTGCACATTATATCAATGATAATGATATCATCTTGTGAGTGCAGTCCATGACATTAATACGATTGCGGTATATAATCGTAAAATGACTTGCCGAATCATCATGTCTAAATATTTTGAATTTCAAGAATGAATTAGAAATAATAAAATTACTTTCCAAGAACCCAACTCTTTCCTTTTATGCCGCAGAATCTGGTGCTCACTATTTCTAGATAATTAGCGAGTGCAAGTCTCATTAAGGATCGAGCCCAACGAGATCGAGATAAAGAGAATTTCACAGTCAATATCAAGCTCAAGCTCGAACTAGTGCGAGTCTTGACTAGTGTCATCCTCATGAGATTAGCGAACGCGAGCTCCATTGAGGATAGAGAGCATGAGTCCGAGTGAGTCCAGGTTGCAAAATGACCATTTTTGCTTCTTTCTTTCTTTTTTCCTCCTACTCGAATGTATAAGGTTTATGTGCAGCAGAAGTGCTTGCTAGAAAGAACTTAATCAGCATATGCTTGAATTATCCATAGGAATTACTTAGATATCAAATGCAACTTACGTTCACATTTTAACAATTCAGGTTGTAATTAAAACCTTGAATACTGAGCAGATGAGCACGCAGATTTTTTTGTTGGGGTGTATTTCTAATACGCAATTAATTCTTCTTTAACAAATACAACTTATAGTATCTGAAGCGGCTTGAGTTGGATTAAGTGAAAAAAGTGAACATGTATTCGAACTGCGCAATGTATTGTTAATTACTATGAACTGGAAAAAATTTTTAAAAAAATGGAAGCGCGACTGATGAGCACCAAAAATCAAAATTTCACAAGGCATAAAATATTTGTTGATGTCAAAGTCTCACACCTCAAAACCAAGAAAAAAGATTGCCTCATCAACTATCCGTTGTCTTATCCAAGTCACTTGCTTGTTGTCATGACTTGTGAAATTTCATGCAAGTTAATCAGAATGTTGAAAATTTCCTACATTTTAAATTTATTTATTATACACCGATCAGCCAGAACATTATGACCTACCACCTACCTACTATCGATTTCAACACGTCCAGGCGTCAGCAGCGTCACCTGCAGAGGAATGCATGCTAGTCAGACACACTATGGTGCATGTAGTATCAGTGAGAGTGCTGGCCGTGTGTAGAATAGGGAAGGCGCGCCATCTATCTGAGCTTGACGGAGGGCAGGTTGTACTGGCCCGGAGATTCGTCAGGAGAATTTTGGAAACGGCAGGACTTGTCGGGTGTTCGAGGAGTGCTGTGGTGAGTGTCTTCAACAAATGGCGAAACCAAGGGGAAACGACGTCCAAATGTCGAGGGGTTGCCCCCCCTCCTCACTACAGATGTCGGGCGTCATAGGCTGGGCAGACTGGTAAAACAGGACAGGCAGCGAATTGGGGGGGGGACTAACATCAGACTTTAATGCTGGGCAAAGTACAAGTGTGTCTGAACACACAGTGCACCGAACACTCCTAACGATGGGCCTCAGCAGCCGACGACCCATCCATGTGCGACTGTTAACACCACAACATCAGCAATTACGACTGAAATGAACACGTGACCATCGTCAGTGGACCTTGGCGCAGTCTGATGAATCCCGATACCTTGTTCATCATGACGATGGGAGAGTGCGAATCCGTTGTGTTCCAAGGGAACAGCTCCTTGACACCTGTACTGTGGGACGGAGACAAGCAGGCGGCGGCTTAATTATGCTCTGGGGTACATTCACGTAAGCATCCATGTGTCTAGTGGAGCTCGAGCAAGGCACCATGACGGCCGAGGCGTATCGCACACTGCTTGCAGACTACGGACAATCCTTTACGACAATCATGTTTCCCAACGGTAGTAGTATTTTTCGACAAGATAACGAACCATGTCACAAGGCCAGGAATGTGATGGAGTGGTTCTAGCAACACAGGAGCGAGTTCCAAGTGATGTGCTGGCCCCTCGACTCGCCGGATCTGAACCCAATCGAACACATTTGGGATGTGATTGAACGTGACGTCCGTGCCAAGATGCATCGCCGTTGTTATCCGTGCCAAAGGTGGACATACTGACAATTAGGTAACGTTCTGGCTGATGTGTGCATATATTTTAACTCGTATATTTTGTCTCGACTCGAATTTCGAGACGTCTCGTCTCGAATTCGAGTCGAGTCGAGACAGAAACTGTCGATTCGAGACAGAAACATATTTTCGAGTCGAGACATGTTTAAATCTCGACTCGACTCGACTCGACTCGTGCGCATCCCTATTCTTCATTTTGAAAGTGCCAACGAATAGCCGATATATATACTAAGACTTCTGAAACTAATTCATACAGGGGCGTACCAAGGCAAAATTTTCACCCGGGCAAAGTGACCTTTGGGTGTCCCCTCCAGTCCTGGCCTATATATTACTTTTTATTACAATGGTTTTAATATTTTAAACTCATTTTTCAAATAGAAAAATTAAAACTCAAATACATGCTATAGGTATATTTAGTACTTAAAAATATACGTATAGTATCAATTACACTGTTTTTTTATTATCATTATTTATGTACCGATGTATTTAAACTAACACAATATCGCATAGCATTTATTGAATCTACCAATGGTGACATGATTACTGCTATATTGTTAATTATTTTGTTATATCAATATCAGGAGTCATTCTACCACATATCCGATACATTCTAATAACATGAGATACCAATTAATATATTTCACATATCTTAAACGTGTTTTACGCACAACAATACAAACAAACCTTTTCATGTAGGTCTTAGTAATTGAACTCCATAGCATTCATAAAATGTATCTCATGAATTTATGCAAAAGCTGAACACTTCTACAAGACTAAAGTTCTCTCTATGATTTACGGTTCCCGAGTAGCTCCTAAAATCTCCCAAAGCCCGAACTTTTTTGGACAATGTCTCGGGAACGGTGCCCAATTGGCCAGTAGCCACTGGTTACTATTTGGTACCAAAATATTTATCATCCTCTTAGGTATTGGTCAACACTAATATCATCTCTGTATGACTTACGGTTCCCGAGATATGGCTCCATAAATATCCCGAAATCGGAACTTTTTTGGTCAATATCTCGGGAATGGTGAGAGTGACGCTAAAAATTTAATCACTTTTTCAAATAGTTTTTGATGCTCTATCGAATGGAGGACTCAAAATTGAACCAGTTGAGAATGCTCCAAGAGCATTGCCAGAACGAACTTAAAAAGAATGGAGAGATCGAGCGGGAAGGATAACCGTCATTGTTCCTAGATATAAATCTTTATATCCGCACCTTCTTCTCTTTCTCGCAAAAATTAGCAAAGCATCATCTCTCTATGACTTACAATTCTCGAGATATGGCTGCTTAAATATCTAGAAATTCGAACTTTTTCCCCAATATCTGGGGAACGTTGGCCAGTTGGCCAGTAAACAGTTAATTACTGGCCATCGGTTACTATTTGGCACCAAAATATTTACCACCCTCTTAGGTATTGATCAACATCAATATTATATCTCTAAAACTTATGATCCCCGAGCTATGGCTCGTTAAATATCTAGAAATTGGCCATTTTTTGGCCATTATCACGGGAACAGTAAGTCATAGAGAGATGATATTGCTGTTAATCAATACTTAAACGGATTGTAAACAGTTTGGTACCGATATTAATTGGTGGCCACTGGCCAAACCAGTGCTACTTCCAAATGGCCACTGGCCACCGGTTACTATTTCCTACCAAAATATCTACCATCTTTTTAGATATTGACCAACACCAATATAATCTCTCTATGACTTACGGTTCTCGAGATATGGTTCCGTAAATCTCTGGAAGTCGGCCATTTTCTGGCCAATATCTCGGGAACGGTAAGAGTGACGTGAAAAATTTAATCACTTTCTCAGATTTTCTTTGATGCTCTGTCAAATGCGGGGTTCAAAATTGAAAAAAAACGCAAATAACAGATAGACGGACAGACAGACACACAGACATAGAGAAATCAGTAACGGTTTTTTTAAGTTAGTTGAAAAAATCAACATAAAACACGTTATAAAATTTATATTTTGAGGCTCGTTTGGCCCCGGCCCGACCGAGACGCCCCGGGCAGTCGCCCGGGTTGCCCGGCCTGCCGTCCGCCCCTGCATGCATAGTATAGTTCAGAAGTCTACAAAATGAAATCTTTTAGTTGTACGTCCCGCTATTAAACCCAGCTTCAGTTACTCCCAATTGCACTTCAGTTCTGAGTGTCAATCCGCTTTAACGCTCGACGGGACCTGATACTGTGGGATTTCGTCCGACTCTTGTTCTTAGCTCTCGTGGTTTTGCACTGAGTTTTGTAGGCCGCCATTACCTTGGACATTGTGCCTTAATACACAATTACTACATTTCCTACTTTAATGACGCCACATAAGAGGAGTTATTAATTTTTTCTCTTTGGATATCAGAAAGATAGTATATTTACTGTATCACTGAATACTGCCGTTCTCTGCCCCTCAGTTAGCACGGAGATAGCCTTTACTCACCATCACAACAGTCCGAGGCCTCTGTCGCCGACTGACCGTTGCGAATCAAGGCATTTGATGGGTTTTCAATCACAAGGGTCTTACCAGTCTTCGCCAAAAAGGTGCGAAGCACAACGCAAAGCTAGACTTGCAAACATCAACTATTACTCTTTCGTCTATTACAGTGGCGAAGCGTGCTGTAAAAACTGGGTTGACAGACACACATAAGCTACGATAAATGCTTCCGTCTAAAACTAGTCGAACATAGGAAGTGACATGCGATATGATGCCATACACGTTGAGATTTTGAATCTAGGAAAAATCGTGAGAGATTTTCTAGTATGTATCCTATAGTGTATAGCCCACATAAGTGGTAAACCTATTATCAGATTATCAAGTAAGCCGCAAATTTTGCGTTGTGTTATGCGAACTTAATAGAATGAAGCCCTTCGCACATGTACCTGAACTGAAGCCTTAACCCACGTTCAACTTGACTAACTCATACTTTCATGATTTTTTTTATCCTGGAGTGATATAGGGGTCTCAGACGATCCATAAAAATAAGTAGTTTTTACCAGTCTTCGTTTCGTGGCCACTGAATTAAATAGACGAAAAACACTTGAAGAATGTATTACATACAGGGCATTCAGCTGTCGTAATAGTAAATATTATTATTTTCTATTTCGCGGTATAAGTTGATCCGCAATATGACATGACCATATATACAATGAGGGCAGTTATCGGGTGCGGAAACCTAAAATAAAGGAGGAAGAGCAAATTTTCTAGTTTAGGAAATCTTTGAGTTTTACGTTCCACGTAATGCTGGCTAGGCTAAAGGGGACGGTGATGAAGAGAAATGAAGGAAATGGTGGAATGAGGAAAGTGAGAGGAAACGAGAGAGCCTAGGGAAAACACACGCACACGGTGTTTTTCTACCACAAAGCTCACTTGACGCAGCTGGCATCAAACCAGGTACTCCACTCACAAAGGGTGAACGCTTTACCACTTAGCCACCGCAGCCCCTTTCTCTAGTTTAGACACTGAGAGTATCCGCCTAGCTCTCTATCCACATATTCCATAAAGTAAACTTATACCACGCAGGGGGACCTTCTCATGCACTACACCCGGACTTTTTGGAATGCACCAGCATTGTAGAACCGTTGCCTAAAATTGCATAAAGGTTACACCACACTGATGACAATTAACTCTCATTGTTTCTTTTTTCATCTATTACATTATCGTTTGGTATTCAAATTGCACAATATGCTTAAATCACCTATTTTTAATCTTTTAAAAGATGTAATTACATTTGTTCATATCTTTTGTGTTCGGGCGTACACTCCTTACTTCACTGCATACCTTGCCTAATTCCTCTATTCTTGCAGTTTATATATATATATATATATATATATATATCAAATCGTGCTTCACGTTATACCAAAAATCATATTTTTCGTATGATTATTAAAACGATTGATGCTTCACTTGTCCAGGTTCTGAGAAATTAAGTTGAATGTCGTCAGGCGTTACTCTTTTCTGATTGATAGTTGTATGCAACTCCAGGAGAAAATAGAAACTGCTTCCAAGTCAGGATTCAAATAAGGACAGCGAAAAATTTCAACGTGAGCTTAGGAGACAAGCAAGGTCGGGTTTAGGTGGAGCGGGGCCCCAGGTTTACAAATAACTTGCACCAAGGTCTGTAGGTCCAATATATATACAGGGTGTGTCAAAACAACGCCGACAACGTTTGGGAGATGATTCCTGACACCAAGATAAGACAAAAAGTATAGACAAACCTGGGTGCACAAATGCTTCCTTTCGGAGTTATAGGCTGCTGAAAACATTAAAAATTGAACTTTAAAGGTCCATAGCTTCAATATTATGTTACCTACCGTAGTCGGGTCAAGACTTCACTTAGGAACTAATATGTGCACTATCCAATAATACATGTTCCAGAATCCTAAGGTACTCAAGTAGCAATTTTTGCAGAGGGAGTTTAGCTACGGGCATATAATTTGAAGTACTCAACAACTACCTGTATAAAAATTGTTGAGGAAGTACCACAGGATTCTGAAGTATGGATATTTGATATATATATCTATTGCACTTTCCCTGCTGGTCTAACCAGGGGCGGATCCAGGTCCGACTTCTGGGGGGGGGGCGGTGGGTTGTCATACTGCTACTTTTAAGGGCTACAAATTTTGGGATGTTTTTTTATATATATAAAATAAGAAAGTTTCCTCTTCTAGGGGGGGGGGCGATCGCCCCGATCGCACCCCCCTGGATCCGCCCCTGGGTCTAACTATATAATCCATAGTTTCTTTGTCAATTTGGCCTTACACGAATTGACTTTCGAAAGTTATTTTGCAATTTAAGGTTAAAATAATAAGTCCTACTTGCACTGTGTGTTAATATGACTGAATAAAACTTAACACCAGCTTATAATTTCTTATGGAAAGTCGCCCGTTACAAAAGATATACCTGAAAATGAATGAGAAAATGAATTAATCTTTATTGTTTCAGTCACACTCATTGATATACGATAATCCTTTACCTGATGTTTTATTGACATTTCCTACTGCTCTTTATGCTATTTTTTCAAAAACCAGTGACTTCATGTTTGAGATGTATTGTTTATATATGGATAGTTAAAACTTACCTCAATTATATTTCAATGATATAATAACACAACCACGCACAAATAATAAAATTTCTGTCTACTGGACCCCAGGGTACGGATTCGATGTATTTTGTTACTCAGAATCCAAATTTCGAAACCGCAGTACGATTGATTGTGTCAGTTTTGTTTTATGGGCAAAAAAAAAAGTATGTACTGTCTTACGTATCAAAATTCGCTGAAGTATTTCGCCCATAAAAAATCTGACACGGTCGATCGTCTTGAGATCTCGAAATTTGGATTCTGTGTACCAAAATACATCGAATTCTATGCCCTGAGTTCCGGTGCACAGAACTTTCATTTTGAGTGTGTATGTGGCTGTGCATTCGTAAATCCGAATCAACTGTTCACATCACGAAAACGCACACAAGTCACACCCTCTTTTATTCTGTAAAACAAACAAACCTAAATCTGTTGACGCGACGGGTGCATTTCAGTATTCTCCCGCACATAGGCGCCCTCTTTCGATTATTTTTTGTTGGTTAGTAAATTTAGTAAAGAAGCAAGAAATGAAGTACGAAATCTATTGCACCTTAATTTTAAACTATCGATAACACAAGTAATAACAACCACAGATTAAATTAATTTATATATTTATTTACTATTTTATATTATATTTTATCTACTTATATATATATATTTTATCTACTTATATACATATAATTTCAGTAATAAATTTTGTAGTACTGATATCACATATCCACAAATTTCAACTTTCAAAAATGTGCAGAGATAAAACAATGCAATCTTTACAAAATCAAACGTCCTGAAAATGAAAATGCAGCTAGTTTTTTTTATATCACCTTCAGATTTTCTACTATGAGAATGATGATGATTAACTGCTGACAGGAGTATATGCAATTTGAAATATAAAATAAAAGGTGTTTTTGAAGACAAGTTTTAATGGAAGAAATTCATGTATGTGAAACTAAACATAGCAAACACATTATTTACCGTACAAACTTTCGTGTATATCGTTATTACGTATTCATATACAGGATGTTCCGGGAAAAGCAGACAAACTTCGCATATGTGTTCAGAACCTCAATACAACAAAAATCTGAAATGCTTAATTTCGGAGATAGGGATAATAAAAGGGTAAGAGGAATGACCAATTCAGTAATTACTTTTAATTAGATCTCTCTCCGTAATTAAGCGTTTCCGACCAACGTCGCAGAAAAACATTTTTCTTGTATTGAGATGCTGGACACATATGATAAGTTTTTAAATTTATCCCCGGAACACCCTGCATGCAGGGGCGTAACTACTATGGCGTGAAACCCCGCAATGCGGGGGGGGGGGGGAAGCGACACTTCCAAGCGGGGCCCTTCACCTTAGCCTTATAATAGGTCGAACCAACATGCTTTTCAGTTTTGTATTAGTTGGTAATGTTCTGCCACCTTCCTCTTTTTACCATCTGAAGGATGAATCCATTAAACTGTATAAAAAGTGGAATGTTTAGATATCATTTAGATGCAAACGATTCAAAAAGGTAAAACGTTATTTTGATGAGTTGTGTGAAGATAGTCGTCTCAGTGACAAGGAATCAAACTTTAGAATTACCATCTATATTAAACTATTTGGCATACTAAATTGAGTCACATTGTCGTTTTATATCCATGCGTAATACAGTATCCAAATTTTCCTTGTTGTTTTCTGCCAATATAATTCATCTCACTATGATGAAATTCTAAGAAGGGCAGAGATACTTCAAACAACTTACAGTTGTGATATTCGTTCTTCGTTTCCGATGGAAGTAATTTGCTTTGTGAAAGAGTTGAAATCTGAAATAAGTGTTCACACTTCTGTGTTCGACCTAATCTGGCTCTTATTGTGAAATATATCATTGGCGTCTATCTTTTCACAACTTATTACCTCGTATTTGCTGTTTTTGACGCTCCCTGTCTTTGTCAGTTCTGCGGAAAGATCATTTCCAAAATTAAAATTAATAAAAAAAATAATGGGCCATAATAGCATAATGGGCCAAAATAGATTAAGTAATCTAGGATTGCTCTCAATAAATGCGGACGAAGCTGAAAAAATGGATGTGCGGGAGTTAGTAAAGGATTTTGCTGACAGGAAAGCAAGAAGGAAACCATTCAATTAATTCCCGCTACTTTTCATGAAGACTGACGTCACTGACTGCAAAAAGATAATCCATCTTCCATTCTGAAGCTTACTGGATAAATTATATGTATAACAAACAGATAACCATTTATGAATATTTATGTCTAGTAGTTGCATGTATTTAACTTATTACTTACAGATACAGGAAAGCATGGTTATTTATTGTTATATATCATTACCCCCTCCAAAAAAGTTAAGGTGAGGGCCCTGGGTATTTTCTTGCAGGGGGCCCATAAAACATAGTTACGCCACTGCTTGCATGTTTACTTATAAACTTGGTTAAGAAAAATTATTAACGGCAAAGACAATTTCGAAACATTTTCCTATTTCTATGTTCTCCTATTTCCCTTTTTAACGTTTTTCTATCTGCAAAATATTCTGGTGAAAACGCTCACCCAGTTCTTTTCTTATAGCAGGTATTGTTTCAGAGAAGTAACTTAACTCAAATGGAAATGCAGGCAGTGAATGAATTTTAAAACACATATTTCACAAATTTTCAAGAAGGTTCAGTACCAGTATTTCAGTTTTCTTCTCTTATAAGTAAACCTATCGATGTCGAAATCCAGTTTCTTCACTAAACTTGGCAGAGAAGTGTGGAATATCAAGAAACGAGCGTAAGCAAAATTTAAAGTGCTTTCGCCCATAAAGACGGCTGCAGCGACCAAAAACTTGATCGATCAAAACTAACAGTGTGTTTCAAGTTTGAAAATTTCATTTTGTTTGTAAAACGAGTGAAGGTGTGAAAAACAAAAACACATTAACCGAAACCGAGAGGAAGTAGACATCTATTTGAGGGTATGCTTATCATGGACGCCATCTTGAAGTTGCCTATCTTGCATCTCGCTCGACTTTTTTTAACAGGAAGGGGTTCATATAGGCCTAGTATATCAATTTGGGCTAGAATTTTACGAGAAATACAATGGTGGAGTCTGTGTTTCCATAAGTTTATATTTGTAAGACATAATGAAATGCACATTAATATAAATTCGTTCGTTCAAAGATATCTTAAGAGCTGCATCTTTTGAAAAGAATTGAAGTCAGAACCTAATGTATGGTGTGAGAACATCGTAGGTAGCTATTTATGAAAGTACAATCAGCTTGAAATCGTTATCGAGTGCAGACAAAATGAAATGAAACGATCACAAATCTTAAGGAACTGATGGAAGATGGATGACATATTTTCCATTGGATTATTCAAGTTAGAAGACAAACCTTCATAAGCAGCCACCTATTCAATATACGCACTAGTATACATTCGGTTTTCCTGACTTCATTAAAAAAAAAAAAAAAAAATCCACGAAATTTTTCGCAAGGGAGGGCAAACTTCACCTTCTGGTTTTGTATTTTTAATATAACTATAATAAGAGAAAGTATATGCAAAGAAGTCGCACTAAGGATGATTTATTTGATACCATCTCGGTATTCACGGTAGTATCACATTCCGTAATCATGGCATAAACGCCAGAAATTTTTACTGAGTGGGGTTCAAAATAAAAAGTGTGCACCCAAAATAACGATATACGGTACATTTTTACACAAACTCAAAGAAAATATTTTTACGCCAGGTGTGTAAGGAAATTTAGGGAAGTGTTAGAGGTGTTGGGGTGTGCAGAATACTCCATGAACATAATATCTATTTTTACAACAGAAGTTGTAAACGTAAAATAATGAAGAAACTTCTGCAGCATTAAATTTAGAAAATATTTGCATATGCCTGGAAAGTTAATACAAACTATTCATTTACTTGTTTGAGAGAGGCCATACTCAAACAAATTGCAAAGTTTGTTTTCCATTGTTTTCAGAAATTGCATATTGTAGACATATCCTTAACCCATTTTTTGATGCACTGAAACATCACTAAAGTTGCCAGTTCAGTGTTAATTTCTGAAAACTACGATTTCCCTAGTTTCCCCTTACAGAGGCCTCATCCGATTAGTTATCGGTTGAAATGAAAAATTCTTTTTTCTGTTCCATAGTTTCCAAGCCACTCCAACTAAACAAACTGAAAATTAACGATAGAATATCCATACGTATGTGTTATGAGTCAATTTATATGGTTTGCAAAAAAAAAAAAAAAAAAAAAAACTTTGGTTACATCTGGCAAAAAAAAAAAAATGATTTACAACTTCTGTTAAATCTGGTCTGGTTCCTAGTGTACTTCAATCGTTGCTTCTTAGATTAAAAATATATGCATTAACAAGGCTTCATTTTGGTATAATCATTATTCGTGTATCACTTCAGGTTTAAAAGTTCTACTATCTCAAACTCCGGGTTGCATTGTACATTGGACACCCTGGTCTAAATTACTATCGTTCCCTGGCAACATTTTCCTTCGCATTTGCTCTTCATCTGTTCTTCGCTGTATTTATGTAGTGTAAAGCGGAAATTTCAATAACCAACTAGAAATAAAGTAAGTAGGTATATGCTAGCATTAATAATTAGTATTACTATTTTTGAGCGGATTGAGAATAGTCCGTCATGTTAGAAAAAAAAATCTTTCACTTTTCTCACTTCAGATGACTCCGTAAGAAGTTCTGGGTTGTTATTGCCCAAATAATTGTGTACAGATCGGTAATATGCATACAAATTAATGTATCCAGGAAATGATTGCGTGCTCCCCTATTATGTGCAGTTACTTCCGTGCAGGACAGGTTTTGGCACATCACTCTAAATAATTGTTGAAGATTATAATTTTTTCACCAATTCCCACTTATTGTTCTCCAAAAGATTTGTGCTGGACGATAACTCCCCATTTTGCATAGATAAGATTCAAATAATAATAATAAAAATAGCTGGCAAGGCTAAAGGAGACGGTGACGAAAAACGAATAAAATGGAATGGTGAAAGTGGGAGGAACGGGAGAAAACTGAACCTCCCCACACGGTATTTGTCCACCACAAAATTCACTTGGCGCGAGCTGGGATCGAACCAATGACTCTATGCACCAGGTGAACGCTATACCACTGAACCACCGCTGCCAAATAAAATTGAATGGGCTGCCAGAAGTAATTGTTGAAAAATTACATTAAAAAAAAAGGATTTTCTCATAAACACTTCGGATCTATACGATAAAAATACAATGCAAAAATCACAAATCAATCTGTGCTAGGTTGTCACTAAAAATCACGAATGCTATCTAACCGAGTCAGTGCAGGGTGAAACTAGTGTGCCTACACCATAGAGTGGGGTTTCGTCCGAAAGGAGCAGCCGCGTCAGTGATTTTGAGTATACGCGTATGCGTGAATACAGTTTAGATATACCACGTTTTGCAAAATTTCAATACTGTGGAAGGAAAGACATGTTTATAAGGAACAAATTTCTAGAGGCACCAGAATTAAATAGTAAGTTATACAGCTGTATTTTATGTTTACAACTGTAGGGTTACAAAAGCTATACGAAACGACTGAAATGAGTGAGTGCATGTGAAAGATGACTGTATTAGGTACTATTTTCGGCCGGCGGAGTATTTCTGGAAGTGTATAAAAGCTGTGTTTTATGTTACTACAGCTCATATAGCGTTACTACAATTTGAAACCATTACAAATGCTGTATGAACTCATATCACAGTGAAAACTCACGTGTTTTTACTACCTTCGCTTGCGCATATTCCGAGCGTCGCGGATGCGTTTGCACTCTTGGGACACACCTGACGCTAGCGCGTGCACTCACCACCATCACCTCGTCCTCGCTTGGTTAGATAGCGTTCGTGCTTTTTAATAGCTACCTAGCACAGGGTGATTTTTGGTTTTTTGCATTGTACTTTTTATGATACGTCGGGTACTGGCATGTCGCCCAGCGAATTTTTTTAACACTAAATTAAAACATAATAGCTGTGAATATTGTATACGAACAAATGGTTGCAAAACTGATAATACATATTAGGACATTCTTTTCCGATTTGGCTTTTTGAGTAACAAACGACCAAGCGAAACATTTAGATTTGCACGGCAGTTCATAATTGTGCAATGTGTTTTTGCTGCGGTGGATAATAACTATGGAAATAATTTTATTATTATTATTTAAGTAAATAGTAATTCTGTCCTACACATTTTCTTATCAGGTTTTAAATAAGTATATGTCAAGCTTTTTATTAACTACTGAATCCATAATGACCTTTAAGTTACAAGCAATTGAAATTGTGCAGACCACGAAGTGAACCTTTATAATTATGATGAAAATACAATAACATGATTTCACACAGATCTAACTAATATTTTAGCCAAATGCTACTTGAACCTTTTATTCTATACAAGTTGAACCTGCGCTCTCTACTCAGCGTATTATTCACATACGAGCATGAATCTCCTTGTTATTCCTCACGTCTGTACATGTCCCTTTACAGACCCCAGTGAAGGACGTCTTCATAAAAATCGGAAATGGGTAACATAAAGGGGGATTTTCTCTATTATTTTTCAATATATTGCACCATTTGCAAGATTGAGCCTACTTCCGGTTGGAGTTTCTCATTCATGTATGAACAGTTTCTCATTTCGAAAGAATTGGGGACAAACATATAAACCTAGTATTTTCATAGATTACCTTTTGGCAAGTTGGGGGCTCCGCCCCCATCTCCTGCGTTTGCTCGACCTACGGCCTCGCATCTCTTATGTATCAGCATTTACATCAACAGTGAATTTCGTGCATTTGCATCAACAGTGTATTTCTTGCATTTGCTATTCCTATTCCCTGAATTTACCTAGCTGGGGGTTCGGCCCCACATCCCTGCTTTTGCTCGGCCTACGGCCTTGCACCTCTGAAATCCACAATTCTACCACATTTCAAATTTCTTTTCCTGTTTCAGCTATTATAAGATAAGATTTTGCATCCCAAGAAAACGCCCATTTAAACCACGCGGGAATTTCTTCATTCACACTTTAGAGCCCTTAAAAACTAAAAACATTCATTTTTCGTAATTTTCCTGTCGGTTAGTCCCGGAAAGCTATAATCATGCCAAATTTCATCATTCTAATCCTGCCGGAAGTGCCTAAACATTTTGGGGTATAGAAGTCATCCCATACAAATGACATGGGAAGGATTTTTCAGTTCCTCATAAAACCACTCTAGGGTTGGAAATTTTTATTTTTACTGATTTTCATAGGCAACGCTAACGAAAACGTACAAGCACAAATTTCAAATTTTTATTCTAATTCCAAGTACGTAAAACATAAGATTATAAGTATTAAAAAAAAAAAAAAAAAAATAACATGGGGAATTTCTTCATCTCCACTTTAGATCCCCTAAAATTTAAAAATATTCACATCTGACAATTTTCGTGTCGGTTGGCCCCAGAAAGCTACAATCATGCCAAATTTCAGCTTTCCATGTCAACCAAAAGTATTCCTTTAATTTATGTCAGTTCATATAGTTTTGTGTATAGTTAGGATTATTTTCACTAGAATCCAGTGCTCACTAAATTGCGCGTATACAGACAGATAGATATACTTGTTTCGCGTAATATTTGACATAAAAGTGTCGTTAGCTACAAAAGTTACTAGGAGAGGCCGGGGTAATAAGAGACAAAAAAAATATTCTTGCACTTACATTGATTTTTGAGGAACTAGAAAAAAAAATATATGTGATTGTACTTAAAAAAATGAAACCTGCTGATGTATTAACACATTTTTCCAGTTGCTTTTTCACACCAAAAAATAAATAAATAAAAAAAAAATCACGAAACATTTTGTTAAGGTTACTGTGCCCACCCCCTTGTCCGAGCACTTCGCCTTTTCGCCACCAGATGCTCACTTTTTCATTTAGCAATCACTGCTGGTACCTCTACTGGGAAGAACTGAAAGATCGTACCGCTCAGTTTAAATGTGTCCAGGGTATCCACAATTGAAGTGGGCGGGGAGAGGAATCCAACAGTTTTTTTTTCCTTCGTGCACCTGCAGTCAGTCAGAGTCTATTTTTACAAGCCGTGTTGTTCAGCCGCAGGGCAAAATCTCAACCATTGACGGGTAACAGAAATCTTTTCTTTTTGCAGGTAGGAATAGAGTTTTTGTACGAAAAACGTGAATTAGGTTGCAGAGAACGTCATTCACATCGCGTTGACAATTTTTTTTTCGTCCGTTTATCACATGAAGTTCTTTTCTTTTTTTTTTCAATTATTACCAGAATATGAGATAAAAAACCTAAATGGTTCTTTGTATACAGAAAACAAACAATACCAATATTTTCTTACATATCAGTATTATATGATTTTTTTCCCCTGAAGTGTATGATGCTTGAAAAATGGACAGAATGAATTTTGATTTTTCTATTTGTCCCTATCCTTCTGAGTAGAGAGAATGCTGTGGCGCAATTAAAGAGCCTGCAGAGCCCGCAACATTGAGAAGCCCATTTCAGTTTCGAAGTTGAACTTTCTAATGTTAGGATGTTAAAAATAATGTGATGTTCCAACTATATCTCATTTTTACCTGTGAAGACGGTAACACCTGAGCGATTATTTAGTAAATTAAATGCCAACAAAACTTATACTGACCAGCGAAAACATTATGACCACTCGCTACTTTTTGAACGAAATCATTGTGCAGAGATAAGAGCTACAAAGCATAACAAAACCGCGCGCCAAACGTGACAAGAATCTCACTCGATTAGTCAGTGTGGTGCTTGTGCCTTGAATGGGGAAGGACGACGATATATCAGGGTGAATAAATGGCTGGGAGCTTCATTTCGGAAACAGCGCGACTTGTCGAGTTTTCGCGATCTGCCGTGCTTATGTATTTCAAAGGTGGAAAAGGACAGTGAAACCAGCATCGAACCAAACAACAAAAAGTGGGCGACTACACCTCATTAAAAATGTCGGATGTCGTAGACTCTCGAGGTTGGTACAGCAGAATAGACGAAAACTATAGCACAATAATAATAATAATAATAATAATAATAATAATAATAATAATAATAATAATGTGCATTTTTTTTGCATATGAGCAAGTTGTGACTCACTAGATAGAACATAGAAAGTCAAAACTATTCTCTGTAAATTTTACGTGACTCATGGATGTGGATAGAGGGGGTCCGTTTAACATTTTTGCGGGGAGGCCCATTCGTCCTTACGCTACTGAGAGGTAAGGTAAAATAATAACACCAATATATATATAAACTCCTGGCGCAACAGTCCCTTGTGATCTGAGTCTGCAGCGGGCTTATGTTAGTGGTCAGCACAACTACACCCAACGTAGCCGGCTGTCTAGATTGAAGTCCGCTATCTTTTAGTTTCCCAACTTTTCTCTCGATGTTTGGTCAACACAGCAATGTTTGAGTGCCACACCGGGAATTAAACCCTGGACGACGCACACCGTATCACTTTCGCTAATCTTTTGGTAAAATTCAGGTTAGGGTGGTACTGAATTATTTTCGGAATATGCCATTTCTCATAAGGTAAAGTTCAAAAGTATTGTGACATAATTAAAAAGCTCCGAGATGTGTGTCAAAAATGGTTGAAACACTTGAAGTTAGTTTAGTAACTTGAAGAAGATAGTGGCCTTATACATACATAATTGCTCCAATTTTTATTTTTATTCTTCTTTCTCGTAAAGAAATACAAAATCATAATTTCAACCATTTTGGTACATTTTTCATAATTTGAAGGGCGAACAGCCGGTTTCTTTCCTTACGTTTTGAACTTGGGATTTATATTCTTCTTGTCACTTATCGTGAAAGTCATATAATGACATGGGTCCCAAAGCTAGAATATATTATGCGACAGATGTAATGACAATTTCATCTCTCAAGATCTATTACATTTGACATTTATTGAACGATAGCGGTTTTATAATAGGAATAAATTTTTCGCAATAAGGTGCATATAGTGGTCGTAAGAAACGACAAAAGCTACCATTGACCTTTATAGTTTGACTCATGCTTTTTCGATCATGGTCTTCCCCTTTAATTTTGTAAAGGACAGTATCATTTTAATTATCTTGGCCTAATTTCCTAAAGCCTCTCATTCGTACGCTAAAAGAAAGATTTCTATTTTTTATGTATAAGAATTCAAGGAATGCAAATTTATTCAAAATTCGTTTACAATTAAAGTCGGCTAAACAGATATTCCTTCGAGATTTCTGTATTTTGAAAACAAATTCACGATTTCAGTTCTTTGTCTTTACTTGTTTCCATGTTTCTTTATATCAATACTGTATGATCAATTCCAAGAATTATTTTAGTTCCCCGGTAAATCCATTTATAACAAGCTCCAAATACTGCTACAATTTTAATGTGGTTTCAGGAGAATCTGCATATCTCATCCTTTTGTTACTCTCTATATATTCATCTACTATGTAAACAAACATCAGTGAAAGAAAGAGGCTGAGAGCTAACACGTGCTCCGTGAGGAACGTTGTCATTCCTTTTACTGATATATCTAGAAAGTCTAGTGTTGCCACGAGACAAGACGAGATTTCTGGCTGTGTCGTCTCGTCTAGAAAAGATCTGCCTGTCTCGTCTCGTATCGAATGGTTCTGTCTCGTCTCGTGGCAACACCAGAAAGGCTGAGGTCCACAAAAGAGCTGTTATACCAAGTGGTTAAAATTACAACTTTTAACCAAGTTTTGTTTGGTAGCACAACACACAACACGACTGCAATCTTCCAGCAACGACTGCTTAAATTCGACTGAACCAGTAATTACTTCGATAGGAACATTTGTCAATACCGTCAGTACAGACGAAAGGCAAGATTTCCCCATTTATTCTGATATACTTTTTTCAGAACCCCTGGCGCCACTTCAACAAATAAGGAGGCCTATGTAACTTTCCCATTTAAAAAATGGTTTAGCTTCGAATAACATCATAAAACAATAAAAAAGATAAATTCTGTTGTCAAATCAGCATCTTTTCAAAACTCAGTATCGAGAAAGGCTGACACGTTTCTGTCTTGCTTCGGAACGAGAAAGACCATGAAACAATAGTTAGTTACTGATAAAATTGCCACTTCTACTTGTACTTCTATAACAGGATTTTTATACGTAGATATCTCCACCAGACCCCGGAATAAAATCTTCTGAAACACTGGTCTCAATGAACGCTTTATATTTTTGTTTGAATCTGGAGCACTATCACAAAATAAATAAACTTGAATCGATTGAAAAATGGAAGTGAAAGCTGTTTGTAAGAATCATTTTTAAAAAATTCTTTAGGTATTCCCTGTTCTTTGTAGGATTTGAAACATTGAATTATTTCGATCATTTGAAATAATAAAAGATGGTATACATTTCGAAGGCAAATAATTTATTCCGAGTTAATAAATTTTTAAGCAAATTCAGAAACTGTGTTTGTATTTTTCGAGACACGAAACGAGACATTTCACAAAACGTTTCGTATTGCATCGTGTCTCGCTTCAAAGAGTCGAGTCCCGTCTTGTTGGAACACTAAGAGAGTCTTACGCATTCTCTTTCCAAGAAAGTGAAACTTGAAAAGCACATTTAGTCAATTGTTATCATAGAATATACTATGGGCATAGCCACTGATGTGTAGAAGGTGACACAGGCGGAATTTGTTCTTATGGAGCCCTTGGCGAGTTGGAGCCGTGGGGCTCTATTATTTGGATTGGAAACATTGGTTCAAAAATATTTACATTTAGCATACATACATATATATATATATATATTTACGTACATGTGAGTTACATATACTTTAATTAATGTGTGGACCTGCGGACAAGGTATAGTTCGCCCGCCCAAAAAAACGCCTCTGGGGGGTGGGTTCGAAGCGCACTCCTGAAACATAGAATTATGCTAATCGTAATCTTCTGAGATAGACTATCCCCCGAGGAATAAGTAAATAAATAAATAAATAAAAATAGTTTCGTAATGTTTATCTTCCGTATACGAGTAATTGAAAAATTTTAGTGTCTCAACAATGAGAGCTGTATACAGGTGATTCTCCGTTCCTGGCAGAACTTCCCTAGTTCCGGCCCAAACTTTCACACTATACCCTCTTTCGGCTCTCTCTCCCACGGTAGTTTTAAGAATTTTTATCTATTATCTACTCCCTTGGAGTAACTGTTGCTCTGTATTTTCACGGGCTTGCAACCGTCAGAATGAATATCCTGGCTGCTTTCCCAGCTACCTATTCACCATGCAATAGATACATGCAATAACAATCAAATCCCACACAAACTACTCTACCCATCAAATATTTTAACATGGAAAGTTCTTTTACGCAACGTATTTCGTTTGTTTAAAATGCAATAGACCTAAATACAACTTTTTTTTTTAATGTTCTTCTGGAAATTCGATAGCGAGATCGCTCACATCAAAAAATGAGAGAATTAGTGCTCTGACAATCTGGTAGAAATACAACATGCCATATATAAACATTACTGTGATTACATTGCTATTTATTCAATGATTATTTAGCTTAGAGCTTTCTTACTCTCCAGGGTACTCTTCAAGGGTATATAATTACTCTTCACTTATGTCGCGAAAAAATATTCAGCTTGCAAATTTATTTCGAGAACTTCTCATTCCCTAATACATGTTTATTCTCAGTTGTACGTACAGCCGACAAACTTACATAGAATCTCAACAGAGTTCAAATGTGAGGTGTCTGCTGGGAAGCACAGGTCAGTTGTATGGGAGGGGCTTTTAGAGTGCAATTCTAGGAACACTGTGGGCTTTTAGAGTGTAAATCTAGGAACGCTGTAGCGGGCCTTCTCGCTCCACCTGAGACAAAAAAAAAAAAAAAAAAAAAAAAAAAAAAAATCTGGAGGCACACAACTAGTTCACACTGGTTATAAAACAGGCGCAACAAAGTTCTGACTGAAATATGTTTATTTTATTTTATTTTATTTTATTTATTTACTTATTTATTTAAATTATTTTTTTTTTTACTATTCCATTTTCCGAACAATAACATTTACCGATGACCTGTTAGCCCCTCCACCACAGCCACCATGAAAACAAATTCAATCGGAATTTGTCCAGCTCGTTTGATCACGAATAATTATCGTTTGATCCCAACGCATACTGATGTATTACACACAATTTGGCTAGGGCTTGTTAGCCCTTGATAATCGACATGTATCCATAGATATTTCAATCGTAAATAGGTAAGCAAAGTTTGCTTAGTTTCTGGTAGCAAGTATGGAAAATAGTTTACTGTTTATTTAAAAATGGAGGCCTCCAACAATGAAACTAACAACAATATGAGAAATCGACATGTACCATTCTCTAGATATCTGAATGGTAAATATGTCAAGTTTGGTCAGCTTCTGGTAAAAAGTATGGAAAATAAAGTGAATCGTTTATTTAACAATGGTAGTCTCCAACAACGTAACTAAAACAATATGTGAAATCGACATGAACCATAGGATAGATATTTCAATCTTACATAGGTACGCAAAGTTTGGTCAGTTTCTGGTAGAAAGTATGACAGATAAAGTTTATTGTTTATTTAACAATGGTGGCCTCTAACAATGAAACTAACAACAAGTGAAATCGACAAGTACCATTTCATAGATATCTAAATCGTAAAGGAGTGTGCTAAGTTTGGTTAATCTGTGGTAAAAAGTATGGCAGATAAAGTTGATTGTTTATTTAACAATGGAGAAATTCAACAATTATTTATTGAACAATGGTGGCTTAAAACGATAAAACTAACAATAATATGTGAAATCGACAAGTACCATTCCCTAGATATCTCAGTGGTAATCCGATTGGTGTGCCAAGTTTGGTCAGTTTCTGGTACAAAATATAGCAAATAAAGTTGATTCTTTATTTAACAATGGTGGCCTCCAACAATGAAACTAAGAACAATATGTGAAATCAACACGTACTATTTCCTACATATTTCAATCTTAAATGGGTGTGCAAAGTTTGGTTAGTCTGTGGTAGAAAGTATGGCAGATAAAGTTGATCGTTTATTTCACAATGTAGAAATCCAACGCTTCTGTATTTAACAATGGCGGTCTTCAACAATGAAACTAACAACAATATGAGAAATCGACACATATATTTCCCTAGACATTTCAATCTTAAATGTGTGTGCAAGGTTTGGCCAATTTCTGGTAGAAAGTATGGCACATATAGTTGATTGTTCATTTAAAAAAGCTGGCCTCTAACAGTGAAAGTAACAATAATAAGTGAAATCGACACATACCATTCCATAGATATCTCAATCGTAAATGAGTGTGCCAAGTTTGGTTAGTCTGTGGTTGAAAGTATGGCAGATAAAGTTGATTGTTTATTTAACCATGGAGAAATCCAACGATTGTTTATTTAATATTAGTGGCCTCGAACAATGAAACTAAAAACAATATGTGAAATCGACTTGTACCATTAAGTAGATATCTCTGTGCAAATCCGATGGGTGTGCCAAATTTGGTCAGTTTGTTTTAGAAAGTATGGCAGATAAAGTTGATTGTTTATTTAAGAATAGTAGCCTTCAACAATGAAACTAACTACAATATGTGGAATCCACACGTACCATTCCCTAGATACTACAATCTTAAATGGGTGTGCAAAGTTTGTTCATTTTCTCGTAGAAAGTACGAAAGATTAAGTAGATTGTTTACTTAACAACGGTGGCCTCTAACAATGAAACTAACAACAATATGTGAAATCGGCACGAACCATTCCATTGATATCTCAATCCTAAATGAGTGCGCCACGTTTGGTTAGTTTGTGGTAGAAAATATGGTAGATAAAGTTGATTGTTTATTTAATAATGGAGAAATCCAACGATTCTGTATTTAACAATGGTGGCCATTTTATCGACACATAGCATTCCGTAGATATTTCAACTTTCAAGGGGTATGCAAAATTTGGTCAGTTTCTGGTAGAAAGTATGGCAGATATAGTTGATTGTTTATTTAAAAATGGTGGTCTCTAACAATAAAACTAACAATAATAAATGAAATCGACACGTACCATTCCATAGACATCTCAATCGTAAATAAGTGTGCCACGTTTGGTTAGTTTGTAGTATAAAGTATGGCAGATAAAGTTGATTGTTTATTTAATAATGGAGAAATCCAACGATTGTTTTAAAATGGTGGCCTCGAACAGTGAAACTAACAACATGTGAAATCGATTGGTACCATTCAGTAGATATCTCTGTGGTAATCCGATGGGTGTGCCAAGTTTGATCAGTTGATCCCTAAATATTTCAATCTTAAATGCGTGTGCATAGTTTAGTCAGTTTCTGGTAGAACGTGTGGCAGACAAAGTTGATTTTTTTTTAAATGGTGGCCTCTAAGAATGAAAGTAACAACAATAAGTGAAATAGGCACGTACCGTTCCATCGACATCTCACATAGCATTCCATAGATATTTCAACTTTAAATGGGTGTGCAAAGTTTGGTCAGTTTCTGGTAGAACGTATGGCCATTAATGTTGATTGTTTGTTTAACAATGGTGGCCTCTAACAATGAAACAAACAACAATATGTGAAATCACCCATACCATTCCATAGATATCTTAATCTTAAATTATTCTGCAAATTTTGGTTAGTTTGTGGTAGAAAGTGTGGCAGAAAAACTTGATTGTTTATTTAACAATGGTGGCATCTAACAATGAAAGAACAACAATATGTTAAATCGACACGTACCATTCCCTAGATATTTCAATCTTAAATGCGTGTGCAAAGTTTGGTCAGTTTCTGGTAGAACGTGTGGCAGACAAAGTTGATTGTTTTTTTAACAATGGTGACCTCTAAGAATGAAAGTAACAACAATAAGTGAAATCGGTACGTACCGTTCCATCGATATCTCAATCGTAATTGATTGTGCAAGTTTGGTCAGTTTGTGGTAGAAAATATGGCAGATAAAGTTGATTGTTTGTTTAATAATGAAGAAATCCAACGATTATGTATTTAACAATGGTGTCTTACAACAATGAAACTAACAACAATATGTGAAATCGACACATAGCATCCCGTAGATATTTCAACTTTAAATGGGTGTGCAAAGTTTGGTCAGTTTTTAGTAGAACGTATGGCCATTAATGTTGATTGTTTGTTTAACAATGGTGGCCTCTAACAATGAAACAAACAACGATATGTGAAATCGACCCATACCATTCCATAGATATCTTAATTTTAAATTATTCTGCAAATTTTGGTTAGTTTGTGGTAGAAAGTGTGGCAGAAAAACTTGATTGTTTATTTAACAATGGTGGCATCTAACAATGAAAGAACAACAATATGTTAAATCGACACGTACCATTCCCTAGATATTTCAATCTTAAATAAGTGTGTAAAGTTTGGTCAGTTTCTGGTACAAAGTACGGCAGATAAAGTTGATTGTTTACTTAACAATGGTGGCCTCTAACAATGAAACTAATAACAATAAGTGAAATCGAAACGTACCATTCCCTAGATTTTGTAACGTCCATTAACCAGATTATATCAGTTTTTGCTTAATTTTTGAATTGTTCATTTTATTTTTGATTGTTTTAATTTTATTAGTTGCATATGTTAACATTGGTGACGGTGGCGCCATCTACCGTTTTAGACACAAACTATTTGGACGTAATGAATAACCTTAAAGTCAGTGTCTCTTATTATCCCTAAGAGGTAATAAGAAAGAGGGCTCTCAGTACTCGTACACATAGAATAGAAAATGAGTAATGGTTTAAGGAAAAATTTTCGGACAATTCTGAACAATTTACTTTCCTCAGATCTGAAATATGTACACTTATGTCCAAAATGATTGTCGCATATCTATAAGTGTCATCTTGTAAGAATATAATTTGATAATGATTTTGCAAGGTACGGTTGATACTGATACCATGTGTATAATAGGGAAATATATATTTGTGATCAATTTCATAGGAAAAGACTTATAAATACAAAATTAGAATGAGTAAAACAAAATGTTGCTAAGTGGACAAGAAAGTTTTATTTTCGTTTTATTGTTCTTATTTACTGCTCTTTTGACATGAAATTGCCACATTCATGTCTTTGCCGATTATACGCATGTTAACATTATAATAAATACCGAGCGAATTCGTTATCAAATTATTTTCCTACAAAAATATATTTATAGACATGCGACAATAATTTTGGACATGAGTGTACATATGTTCCCGAAATGTTAAGATTTAAAAAATGAAATTTAAATAATAAAAGAATGAAATAAGATTTAAAAAATGAAAAGTTCGATCGGAAAATTTATTTGCCTGAGTATTAAATATCAAAAAACATTGAAACAAAGTATAGTTTGCGTTTTACGGAATCTAGATGCATCATGGATAAATTTCTCACTACCAAATAAAAAAGAATATTGAATAGAAATTTTCTGGAGAATGTCGAAAATGACCTTAAAAAGTGCCTAAATTCTCAATGAAGAGAAAACACCGCATTATAAAAATAGTTTTAGTTAACTTAAATGTATTGGAAAAGCTATTAAATTGTAATCATACAAGAAGAGAACATTGAAAAATGTTGTAGACCTGTTGTTGTCCAAATTTTATGTAAAATATAGCCTATGTAAACCTACATTTTCGAAAAATATGTAAGATGAATATTAAACCTTTTACGATGTAGTACAGTCGAACGAACATATGAAAAATGTGCAAAAGAGTTTGGAAATGTTATGCTAGCTTATGTAAAATCCAAGTTAACATTTAAAAACCTCATAAATGTAATTTAAAACTTTAGTGTAACATAATTATAGCAGGTAGGCCTTATTAATTATTTTAGGCTGGACCACTTAAACAAACATAGGAAAAATGTATAGGCCAAAGAGAACAGTTGGCATATAGGCATGAGTTTAACAAATATTAAGAATAGTCCTACAAACACCTAGGCCTACCAAAAGAAGAGGAGTCATATTTAATCTTTCTGTTTTGGTTTCAAAAGTCCATTTTCATGTTGCTATAAACACAACGAATTTTCTGGAGCTATCTGGAAATCTGGAATGGTCCATTTCCATTTCCATCCAGTTTGATAGGTCCATAAAACACAAATTTGGATGTCATAGGCAGGCCAATTAAAACAAAACGCATAACAGTGAAACCTTATTAATAGCAAATTTTACCATAAATCCAACGGTATATCCATTTCTGCGTTTTGTTTAAAACTTTTGTCTGATTCAAAATGGCGGATTTGAACATGGCCGCCATCAAGGCAACTCTTACCATAGACCTAATATTTATCCACCTGCTTTTTATTTAATTATTATCATTAACACAAAATTTACAAGATGGAGTAAAGGACTAATATATATGCTGCAACAATATTTAATTTCCCTGTAACTTTTTACCAACTGCGCGTAAATCAAAATTAACGTCACTATCGTTCTTCTGATTAAATTTGCGCCTTAAATCATGTATCACATGACCCTATTCCTATTTCAAAAACTTAACCTTAATTCAAAATTACGGATTTCAAGATGGCCGCCGTCAGGTATACCCTTACTATATGACTTCCCCCTAGTCCTAATATGTACCCATATATTTGTTATTCACCTTTTGTCGTTACAAGAGGTCTTACAGGGCTCTTACCTCCAACTGTATGAAGACTATTCTGTACTTCCATGTGATGTTCTGGTAGCTGTATCTCCTAAACCCCTGGAGCTTCGCACCTACAACTTCACTGAAATACTGACCACATTTAGTACTACTTTCTCATATGTGTCTCAGTCACCAACTCGATTCACCCAAACGTAAGGTTTACTTGTTAGTTCTTTTTCAAAAAGTTAACCTTGAACGATCCTTCATCTGGGAAAGTAATAGCTCTCCCAATATATCAGTCAAGATCGTAGTACACGCCGTAATACATTTCTAAGCAAGATTCTGCTCTGGTTGGATCAATTTCTCCTGGCAAAATTTTATCAGTTGAAGAAATTAGTTCATCCAAAGCATATTTTCCACTGTCACTATCTATGCACAGACTCTGACTGAATTGCCAGCGTAGGAATTTTCCTATTTACTTCCTACATGCATAAAATAGCAGGTTATACTCGTCACATGCGCTAAATAAACATAAAGTTGAACTGGGGTAATAACAGACATCTGTCGCTTATTATCCCTTCAAATTTTCTAAAAGGGGTAATAAGAGACATGCCCTCAATTGACCTGAAATGCAATGTTACAGCATTTTTCAAAATTTCACATCAATCTTCATAATCTTAGTCCCATAGTTACATAGCAGTCATTTCTACATTTGTAACTCACTTTTCACAATATATTTTTTTTAAACAGTCACGAACTTCTATGGTAAGTTGAAAGTGAAGGTATTTTTCCATAGCGTGTGAACAATATAAAAACTCATATTAGTTCATAAGTGCAAGTGAAGTAGGAAAGTAAAGGTATTGACGTTGCCACTACTTATTTTTTGAATAATTTTGATTTGATATTTAGGTTATTTTTTGGCCATGTCTTTTATTACCCCGGCCTCCCCTGATTAGAGTTTAATTTATGAATAACTTTTAAATGATAATATTCCATAAAATCTAACTACTGCATTTACAGAAGAGCTATTGTTAACATTACTGAACTGTTTTCTAAAACATTTAAACCTTGATCATTACTCTAGTAACTGTGGAAACATTTCGTTGGTACAAGAAAACACACTGCTGTATCAGATTTGTGCATTTCTTTTTGTGTCCAGTGATAAATTTAATTTAATTTTCTTTGGTTCTTAAATTTTTTCTTTTTTCCTTCAGAATACAGTTTTTTTTTTTTTTTTAAAGTAAAGTCGAAATGTTCTATACAGCCAAATTTCCTGGAGAAAAAGGAGCTCTCTTGTGGCTAAGCGGTTAGCGTACCCTCCTTAGGCGTGGGAGACCAGGTTCAATTTCCGACAGGCGCTCATGTGGTTCGGATTCCACGTTAACCTCCTCACTCCTGGGAAAATTTTTTTGCCTCAAATTTCTAATTTTCCTTTACATATGTTTAACATAGACCCTAAATGCTCGTAAAATCAACCCAAAATTTTAGTGCTTACGGTGGGTTACGAGTAACCCCATGTCCCCTGCTGTTGGGGACATTCAAGTTTACAGGTTTACTGTACTATCCACGAAAGTACAAATGACGTATCACCCTTACGTAGTCTTCCTAATTTTTTATGATTAATTAAACATATCTTCAGTATTCAAGGAACAATTCTAACTAAAAATAAATGAACTTACCTACATCTACTCGCTGAAATTCCATTCTTTTTGATTACGACGTATTTTCAACACACTTGAGAAGCGAAGTACAAAATTTTGGCGTGAAAAATGCATCACATTACGTACTGACATCTATCAACAATATGTAGAGACGTTGCAAACTCCAATCATTGCTCACTAGACTTCTTTAAAAGAAACAGCTGTTTATGTCCCCTGTAGGGACATTAGGACCGAAGAGGTTAAGTTGTAAGTCGACGTCTCATATAGCCTCGTTGCTGAAAGGGACGATTAACACAAACGAAAAAAAATTCTGAAGAAAAAGGGCTATGTGATATTGACCACCACCACATTCGAAATTTCAACATTAAATTTTACAAATAATTCGATCATAATCTGCACTGCATCCCATAACTTGTTCAGGCTTATTTACGGAGAGAGCATCCGAAACAAGGCGTGTATGTGCGTTGGGTAGACGGATTACTTTATACTTGCATAGTCAGTGTCACAGAGTCAACCTAAACCACCAATAACTAAGTCATAAACTGAACAATGTTCCAATATATTCACGGTACTCCAGCATTTATTTAACCTTCTATTGAAACAACGAACAATTAAGAGTAAATTTGGGACTACAGGAATTTACTTTCTAAAGTCAGTGAACTATACGAAAACTTATTAACTGTTAACAAATAATTTCTTCCAATGTGTTCACTACATCCCATAATTTTTTTCACACTAATCGGAACAAACCGAACAATTAATGGTAAATTTAGGATAACAGAATTTTATGTTTCAAATTCAAGGAACGGTAAAACCCTCACGAGGGGCGACTTCACACTTGCGTACTCGATGTCACAGAATCAATCTAACCCATCACAATAATACGGCCATGACTTGTTCCCATTATTTCACTATGTTCCATAGTTATAATGGGACATAGCGAACAAACGGAGCGTTCGGAACACAGGAGAATCAAGACGGATGATCAAAGTTATGAGAAAAACAAATTTTGTACGGTGCGCTTAAATAAATAAATAAAAAACTTTTTTTTTTTTTTTTTTTTTTACAATACAAAAGTTCTTTACAATCTGGACGTGGAACTTTTAAAAAGAGTTTCATATAGAGATGTTAAAGATGAAATATGTTCAAAGTGACTAAAATGTTGACTTGATTCCCTTGTGCACTGGGAACAAATTTCATACTTACATACTCAATGTCAGAAAATAAGTACAATTATGATTATAAGAGTGAGACGTATTAACCATTTATAAAAAAAAAAAAAAAAAAAAAAAAAAAAAAAATTCTATTACGTTAGGTTTCGTATGGCTTCTTAATCGTTGGTAGTAATTTTGTGCGATCTGAAGTATATCTCCGCCGAGAATCGAACTTTGTTCTCTCAGAGCTATTACTGGTACGTTAACTGTATATTCATGACTGAGCACTGTAGCCGCCTCTTCACATTGCCGGGTCACAACTATGGATATTACTAAGGCAACACGAGATATTTCCAAATAGATTAAAATTTTTATTTTGGCCTGGATATCGCTAGGTACTCTTTAGGCAAGATGTTAAAAACCTTAGTGGGTGGTAATCGGAACTGTCCAAACAGTCACATCCTCTTACTAGTGACATTGTGTCTTAATGCGTGTCCAACGACGTTGCTATAGTTTTGGTCTGCGTTACACTATGATTAATGGCTTACACATACGGTTCTTTCTTTCTTCCTTTCTGCATAGAGAAGGGGGAAATGAACAAACATTGACCAACTTGCCTGCATATATGGGTCTTCCCTTCTCAACAGAAGAAAATATATTCTGTTGAAAGTGTCAAATAACTAAGCAACATCAAGCACTCGGAGTTTCCAGACTTCTCTTTTCTTCGCCAAAACATCTGAGACATTCCATTCCTTATTCATGAGAAGATCAGCTTTTGCTCACCCTCTATTCTCGCCGAGAGCTGCCGTCCAGTTCGAATTTTGCTGGCAACACCTAATTTCTGCGAAAATATCTGTTTCACTACCATGTAGTGGGAGGAGGAGGCTAATAGGTCAATTTTAAGTACCACTCACTAATGCTTTTAAGATTCTGCATTAAAGAGTACGCTGCCTAGTCCCCTGGTCGTGGTGCGTTGCAATGTGGACGTAAATGGTAACATCCAGTCTTTATGGAATACAGATGACTAGTAAGTTTAATTGGAATTGTAGTTAACAAATGATCATCGGAAAATGGAAGAAAATATCAGTATGGTGTACCTAAACGAAGTACATTTTACTATAACGCCGTTTAGTTCAATGTGTTGACAGACTTTGCAATTACTTATATGCCACAGCCATGAAATCTTCAATGAAAGCAATATACTACTTGCACTCCAGGAAGGGATCTATTGGCACCGTGTATTTCAATATCGCAGCATTGCCTCAAATACGTACTTTCGCCGTGACCACCGCAGTATCCTGACGAACATACGTTAGCGACTATCGTTGTACTATGATGCCTAGCCGCGTCCACAATCAGTACTTCATGACTATAGATCAGATATATTAACCATCATCTGCCAGGAACCACTATCTATTCTTAGCTACCATCTGGAAATACATAGAGTAAATGAAAGAGAATTACGACGTATTCAGGTGGCCAGACATTGTCAGGGATCCTATTTACTCAAACATATTTTCCATATTTATATATATCCTTAAGGATAAACGAACAACTTAAATATGTAATAAGAAATCACAAGTATATATTTGTTAGCTTAATTATTCTATTTACGAAGTTAATTTGTACTATTTCTGTAATGAAATCGTGTATTTGGTGTAAAATTCACTCTACTTTTCAATTACAAGACATAAATAAATTGAATTTCTATTCAAGGATAAATATACTGTAAGGACCATGTACCAAAATGGTTCGTTACAGCTTCTTCTGGTTCTTTGAATTTGCAACATAAAATTCTGTTGTTGTCCCGAAGTTTACTTTACTTTGTATTTGTTCCAAAATATGACCGATTGGATTGTGAGACATACCGATGAAATTCAATTAAATTGCAGCCTTAATATTTAATTATGTTTCATATGGTCTTTTGAATTTTCAACAAGATCTATCCTTTTCCCAATTTTATTTTTAATAGTTCACTATGTTTCAGTATAAGCCTAAACAAATTGCACCTAATTATGACTTAATTATTGGTGATGGTTTGGATCCATTCTATGATGTTGTGTATGGTCCTGTGCATTAGAGGTTTGTCCTGTGTCACTGCTCTCCTAATGGCACACTATATTGAGGGCTCGAGTAGGCAGGGTCCATATTTTTACAATTGTTAGCCAAGCACGTACTGCTAAGACTAGCCAGTAGTTGCACATATATTATGTAGTTACCAAAGAAAGAGTATACCTTTTGTATATACCTAGATATATTCATTGGTGGTAATGTTAACAGGAAAGAACCAGATTTAGTAGTTCGACGTTAGAGAATGCAGTTCTTTAAACGTTACAGAATATTGTACTCAAATTGGTCTATTTGCTCCAATGATGTTATCAAAGTAAAATACGTTGGATGAATATATTCTTTTGTTGGGGACGGTACATTTGAATGATGTCTTTTTTTAAAGTTTTTTTTTTTTTTGTGTGTGTGTGTGTTTTAAATCGTTGTTGCAGAATAGACCCGATACTTTGGTAAGATATTTAGGAATCAAAAATTTTATGTAAAAATAGGGGTAATTTGTAAGCGTGTGTTTATTCCATGGCTGTTTTGTTTCTAGCTATTCTGCTTTTGTTGTAGAATACCGAAGAGCAACATGATGAAGTTCGTGAAAGACTTGAGCCGAAGAAGAAGGAAATGCAAGCTCGCCTTTAGTAACTTCACCTGGCGGAAGTGGCTTCAGAAGCAAAAGGGGAAGCATTGCAGGCTGAGAGTGGTGTAAGTCAATGAAAGTTGTCCTTTCCTTAATCACGGCTGCGAGAAATTCAGGAACGACATGATGAAACAGAAATATTACGACATAGGATAAAGCATGTCAGTTACGGAGATGGACTCCATAGGTGATTTTCTTGCTATGAATTTCTATTTAATTATTAGCAGTAGTTTATTTTGTTTAAATCATAAATCAAATATCTGACCAACTTATTTGTTTCAACCCAAGTCAAAGAGCAGGAGTAATAATGCTCAGTGATATAGATCATTCGTATCTCAAACTGGTTCTTAAACTCGAGTCCTGATCATTCTGTGTTGTGGATAAACACTTGTTAGTTTTCTTAGTGTACTTTTTTTTTTAAACTCAAAATATTCAATATATTTCGAGCAAAAATTTTCTTGTAGACCTTATATCTGGGGAACTACACATAGTGTAGCCAAACTCAAACTATCACTTCACTCAGTACTATATGCTTATTCTGAAAAAAAGTAAGAAAACTTTATTTTTAGGAGCCGTTCAAAAATTTTGTGGCCCCTGATCCAAAAAATCAAATCTTTCATTCAATCTAAAATATTCTGTACGCCTTTTATCTGGAGAACTACATATAGTGTAGCCAAAGCAAAACTATCACTTTAACTCAGTACGATGTGTTTATTCTACAAAAAACAATACGAAAGCTCGATTTTGGGTCCGTTCAAAAATTTAGTGGCCTCTGGTCGAGAAAATAATTATTGGGTAAGATTGCAATCTTTTGATGCATTTTTGGGGCCGCGGTGGCTCAGTGGTAGAGCGTTCACCTCTGGTCCATGGGGTCCTGGGTTCAAACCCTGCTCCCGCCAAGTGAACTTTGTGGTGGACAAACACCGTGTGCGTGGGTTTTCTCGGGGTTCTCCCGTTTCCTCCCACTTTATTCATTCCACCATTTCATTCATTTCTCATAATCACCGTCTCCTTTAGCCTAACCGGCATAACCGTGGGACGTAAAACTCAAAGATTTCATTTCATTTTGATGCATTTTTGGATCATTCCTAAAATTATTGTGTTTCTTTTTGTTCCATCATATATTTGTATGTGCTAGTTACCTGCAGAATTTATGAACAGAGACGTTGTACTTACAGCTGCCATTACTAAAGAACTATCTGGTAGGAATGTACAAAAGTGTACCACGTACAGAATATGATGATGATTTGAGCTCCTCTATGTGCGCGAGTTTCCTCCGGGTCGTTCCGTTTTCTCCCACTTCCTTCATTCAATACTTTCACTCATTGTCGTCATCAGTCTTCTCTATTTTACATGTCATAACTGTTGGATCTAAAACTGGCAGATTTCATTTCATTTTATACTGAGTAGTTCGCTACTGCTGGTATTGGAAGAGTTAGGTTATTAAAATCAGAGTTTGGAATCGAATCCCACTTCCGCTTTATTTTATAGAAATCCTCTAATAGCAACCGTATTTACAGAAATACTTTAGTATAATTTTCCCTATTGTGAGATAGAAACTCGGTAACCCGAGACCTTGCGGTCAAGGACGGTATCTCTACAGAGTTAGGGCAAACTAAGTAGAATGACGTAGGAATCGTCGAATTATTCGGGTTTAAATATTTGACCTTTGACCTCCATGTTAGTACTTTTGAGACATATAGTACTAGATGACCTAGTACTAAATGTAAAACACCACCACAATATGTGGCTCCGCCTACGAGTTATTCGGGTTTAAATATTTGACCTTTCACCTCGATGGTCAGTACTTTTGGAAACTTGTAGTACATGATGACCTATTGTTAAATGTGAGAACGGCACCTCAATTTGTTGCTCCGTTACAAGTTATCCGGGTTTAAATATTTGGCCTTTGAGCTCGATGGTCAGTAACTTTAGGGCATGTAGTACTGGATGACCTATTACAAAATGAGGAAACAGCACCTCAATATGTGGCTCCGTTTACAAGTTGTTTACATTTAAATTCTACTATGTTACATAGGGGTTGATAAAAGGGAACGAATACATTCCTACTATTGGTTCGTAGTCTTATGTATTCTCTGCTGTATTAAATAGGGGCTGAAAAATAGGCCATAGTCTTTTATCAGCTCTTCTATGTTGAAAATGCTTGTAGCCTTTCTTGTGTAATTTCTCCTATGTTACACAGGGGTTGAAAAATAAGCTATATTCATTTATGTTACATAGGGGTGTTGCGAAAGGTGGTCGTAGAAGAGAGCAAGTGCACTCCATTAGTCTCTGCTATTGTAGTATTCTTTCTTGTGTAAAGTATGTTCATTGTCTTCGGTAATTTCTGCTATTTTTAAATAGGGTTTGAAAAAGTGGTCGTGGAAGGAAACGAATACATTTCCAAAAAAATGGGTCGTAAAAGAGAACGACCGTCATAAAAAAGAACGAGTTTTCGGGGTTTTCAATTTTCCATAGCTGGTCGATATGCGTGACACGGCATTTCGTGCGACACTGGAAAATCGAGTCCTTCGGATCAGGCGGGATCTCAGAAACATGGAAAGTTCATCACAAAGTGCAGTCAAGTGTCGGTATAACTACTTATGAGAATAGGAAAAATTATTTAAAACAATGGTTAGTTCGATAAAATATTTTAAACGAGTTAAATCAACTTTACACAACATTACACAGTTCATGAACGTAAACTTTTCCCTTTTGTGACAGTCCAGCACAGTCTGCGTGAGCCCGCTCCCGACAGGTCATGCACTGAAGGCAGTCTTCTTTTGGATGAGACAATGAATATAGTTCACTACAATATAGACAAGGAGAATCGTCATCATCATTTCTTAACATTAGTTCTTCACATTCATCTTCCACATCAACAGTTAATGTTTTCTTAATTTTCTTTATAGATGTTCTCCGAAGATTCAATTTTTTTTCTTAGGGGCTTGCGGTAAGCAGAGTGAATTGTTCTGTTCCCCTTATTCTCTCTGTCTTGTCTGGTGAGAAACACTTGGAGAGATCTGGTCTATAGTAACGCATTTAGGAGGTAGGGAGATAAATGTTTCTGAAGAAGGACTCTGTCCACTATGTATAATACCTTATAATTTATCTACAGTGTATCAGAGGCTATAGTATTAACACAATTTTTAAATATATGTGTTTACGCCATTACAAATTAAATCTTCGCAATTAAATAATTGATATGTTAGCATGCATTTTCACTGACAATGTAGATTACAAGTTCAATTCTTGTCTAATTTAGACTTGAAACTTGTACGTAGCTAGAAGATCGTAAATCACCTTGTTATATCAATAGATAAAAGTATACTTAACGATTACATTGTTTATTCTGAAATATAAATACGATATATAAGGCTTTGGGAATCTTTCAAAGTAGCCGGGGAAAATGGCATAGTATACCATTTTGCCCGGAGGGAAGGTATGCTATTGTACTCTTGGCGCCATATTTACGTTTTATTCATTTTCACTTGTTACTCTTGACGTATTTGTCGGTTTCTGTTTTAACATGTTTTTTTTCTGTAAATATATCGTTATGTGTATCAGTAGTATACATATTGCTACAATACGATTTCTTAAAGGAATAAACTGTTTTATCAACAATGAAAAAAAGTCAACCACTTACCTTTCAAAATTATTTTCCCTTTATGCAGTGGAGAGCTCTACCGCGTTGTAATTTACACAGATTCACTGCTGCCACAATAGCTTTCTGCACACGTGTTCTTAGCTTTGCAGCTCAGTAGCAAATGTACAATTCCGCTACTTAAAGTGCACATCCAGGGGAGCCACCCAATGATCCTCTTTCATCGATATCAGTGTGTGTGACTAGTGAAAGTGCAAAATAACGGAAGCAAATAATGTAGTGAAGTTCAATCGGTAACTGGCGACACCAGCGTCTTCCGTGATTGTAATGAAGATTATTGGATCAAGTGTAAAATTGCATTATCATATGTAATTGCTTAAATCAAAGTGCCAAAGTGTAATTTTACTTGTGTCGGTGCAGTTTCTGTGATATTAATTAGAAGGTAAATATAAAATCGTAGGTATCCTTTCACAACAAAATACTATATTAATTACAATGGTTTAAATCTATGTTTTAAGATTTAAGAGAATTAATTTACATTTTCTTTTCAATATAATTAGACTAATGCCTATACAACGTAATAATATTTATATTATTAAAATGTATCGGCATTGGAGATACATTTAGAGTCAGTCTTAAGGCCAATTTCCCAAAATGTTCTGACCCGAACTCTGAGTTCCGAACCGTATTGTCTAGTGGTTATATGGTCAGTTTCGTTAGAAGCTCCGAACCAACGTTAAACCTAAATAGGGTCAAACAACGGTCAAGGAGCCTAACCCCGCACAGTTATATATGGCGCCATAACAGGGACATTTGGTAGAATTGCGTAAAGCCGACGCTAGTTGTATCTTTGGTAAGAAAAATTGTAGTACCTTTTTAGTGTTGTTTAATTTTGTTGTTTTGGGTTACGTAAAGTAATAATCATGTCAGTAAATAGAGAAATAATACCTGTTTTGCATGAAATGACAAACATTTGGAAAGGAAGTATTTAATAGTAGAAAGTCAATTTAGATATCAAAAAGAAGGATATACGTCGTCTGAAATCGAGAATGCTTTGAAAATAGAACAGGAATCGTGTAAAATTCGAAAAAAGCTAAGCAAGAAATTGCAAAATCCATTTTGGAAAGCAACATAGAATATAGAACCGAAATTGAGGATAAAATTGGTGCAAAATTGCGTGAATTACGTAAATCTGATCTTTATCAGGAAATCGAAGATGTGTATGTTATGAAAAGAGAATTTGTTACATTGCCTGATATTCAACATAGGTTAAAAATTCGTTAAGAAAATTCAGATCTTGTACGAATTGCGAAAGATCAGCTGAAATCATATACAAACAGCATGTAAAGTATCACAGTTTTCGTAATAATAAAGAGTTCTAGCGATGCCCATAAGGCAAATTGTCAAATCGTACCACCGAAATTGGTTAGGTTTGCAGATTTCCCTGAGATTGTAACATTTACGCACGCTTCTGCAGAAACCAGTAATGTTAAAAGTACTCAAAGTGATTAAGGTTGTAAAAATAAAATAATACTGTTAGAATTAGAATTTGATAGAAGTATCTTAGAGTGGGTTAAAGCTGAATTTACAGGCATTCTCTGGGATATTGTCCCTGTAGCCCAAAAGATATATGTAAAAACAGTTGAAAATGAATGTAGTGGGCGTTGTACGATTTCAGCATGTGTTAGTCCTCAGCCACGAGCTATTATCGAAGTCAGGCTAGCATTGAATTTCTTGGCAATGAAGTTGAACAGGTTGAAGAAATATCTGACTCTAAATTAAATGTAGAAAAATAAATAATTCCTGTTGTTTGTCATGTTATGCTGAGTTAGACAAGGCCAAGGAATTTGTTGTATCTCCTTTAAATAATACTTTTGTGGTTAGAAGCAACACAGAAAGAGAAAAATGAAACAAACGCAACCCACCTGTTGAAAAAGTGTTTCTCAAGCGTTGCGCTCACATGTCAGCCACGGGCTTAGTCACGCCTACTGTTGAAACAGGTGTCAATCAACTACCACTTGTTCCCGCAACCGCTTGTTTGTTTTGTGTAGAATCTAGAGATATTTGGAGCATAATGCTTGTTACACTACGAAGAGGTTTACTAAAGTAGTAATATATTGAGTTGAGAAACAAGGCAGGTATAAGCCATTTAAACACAGTTGTAATGTGTTATGTTTGTTAAAGCAGAATTGTTTCCGCGGCACCTTGTTAGTCAATAAATTAGCATGTGTCCCCTTTCACGGAACTTGTTTGTTTTTGTGGATGTAACGCTTGTTGAAATATGTCATGGGCAGTGTAGTTCTTTAAGCTGTGAGTTGAAAGTAAAAGAAATACAAGAAAAAAAGGGTATGTGTTATTTTCTGCGTAATCATTTGCACACAAATTATAAATTTAGAAGATCGTGGAAACGGCTTTAAGGCAAATAGTCCTCATGATAGAAACAATAACACAGTAACGTGGGAAAAGAAACTAAAAATCTGTCAACAAAATTTCAGTAGCTTACAGAATGTTGTTACAGGTCATATTGTAAAGAAATATGATTTGCAAGATCGTTGTAGTAGAAAGCACCGGCAATATAAAAAGAACGCGTAAAATCAGGCAAATATTAAAAAGAGTCAAATGCATGTTGTACTGTTTCCGTAAATTCTCAGTTTGTTCGTAAATTTTCTTTGAAAAATAATTGTTGTAGTCAATGTAATGCACCGTCAAGAAAGTGTAAATGCAAAACTGTTTTGTTGCACACCAATAACCAATGATCTGCATGTGCTTTTGAAGAAGAGCAATCAAAGTCTTAAATGAAATCACAGTAGCAACTTGAAAATTTACAATTTAGCAAATGCGCTACGTGCTGCCCACGCATCATATATTGTTAACAACAATCAAAGACCTTTTCAGAAAGATTGTGGTACGAGGGTGAGCATATCGCATACGCCTAAGAGATTTGAAAACAAACTTAGTAGCAAAATTAAACGTCTGCCACTAATTACTATTAGTGGTGTGTCATCAGCTGATTGTGATGCCATAACGAAGGTCAAGCACACAGGTAAACCGAAAAACCTAGTGAAACGAAGAAAAAACAATCTAGTGTTCAATCTAAATGCAGTACAATTTGTATGCATAAAGAAATATCACGAAAGAGAAGAAATCACAATTCTAACAATAAGAAGTTAGTCAATTTCCTGTGCAATGCAGTTACTACAAATATAGAGAAACCAAATTTTTGTGATAAGCTACTGCTTCCTAAAGCAAAGAGAACTGGTGAAAACCACATGGTAGCTTACAAATTCATATTGGTTCTTTATTGGCAAATGAAGCCTTTTGAAATTGTGTTTGTGTAGAAAAGATCTAAAGTAGGTGTGGGATAAAAATAAAAAATTGTTGATTCGGATTGCTAGTATTTTATGAAATTGACGATTGCAATGATTTTGGCAATTTTAAAAAAATTATTTTCTATTGGTCGTTTTATATTTTCAAAATATTACTTTGAAACAATAGTCTACGTAAATTTAAGCAATGTAATCAAAATTGATCTGTCTGTACGTTAACAAAAATTAAAAGAAAAACATTGAAATGTTGTTAGAATTACTAATAAAATAGCAAATGTAATTTTTAAAAAAAGTTGCGGAAAAATGCTTTAATATGAATCCAGTTTATGTCGGCATTAGTAGGCGTCCGTGACCTACTATGGGACTTACGGACGGCCGAAGCCTTTTCTTGAAAGATGGAAAAATATGCCAACTGGCTTACTAAGGCATGAGTTGTGTTTCCCCGTTTTTTTTTTTTTTTTTTTTTTTTTTTTTTTTTTTTTTTAGAAATATTATACTTTTGTAATGCCCGGCGTAGGCAATTTTCTTAACGTTCCCCTCTTTATTATTTTAATTTCAATATTTTATTCTATCCTTTACCCTCATCTCAGGGATGGGAAACATATAAATAATTATAATGTGGGTGGTATCTTCTAAATTTAGGGGGGTTGGCAATTTCAAAGTGTTATAGTTTGATAAACGATAAACTACCTGGTCCATTCCTTATTGATAGAATGAAAAGGGATGTAATAAAAATATATATTGTAGTTTAAATAGTTTTTCTAAGCTTTTGTAGTTTTAATATTTACTGTTTCTTTTGATTATTGAATATTATTGAAATACAAATATTTTGAGTATACTTTATTATTGTTTCATAGTAGCAATACTTGTTAAAATAATACTACTGCAAATAACAAATAAATGAAAACAGATATATTAATTGTGTTAATTTTCCAATATGCTTGAAGTTGTTTTCAATAAAAGTAAATATTGAATGTGATCATGTTTTCTTATAATAGTAAAAAAAAAAATTCATGTGAAATTTAAGACTACAAGGCACTACATTAGTAATTATTACAGTAAATATTATGTATATTTATGAGCATAATATCATCACATTTCAAACAAACGTTTCTGTGTGCGCCTTTATGACATTATTGTCAATGCCATAAGAATTTAGTGCAAAATTTTTAACTTTTTAAACGTACCTCGTTTAAAATCAATTCTAAGAAATTTTTTCTCGCAAACAGACGAATATGTATATATATGTGCGTGTGTCGTGTCTGCAACAGAAGTCTTGTTGGAACCTCCCTGCTGAAAAGTAATATAGAGAGTAAATTCCTGTTTATAGGTTGTCGTGGTTATTTTTAGCTTGACATCAGTTGGTTACGTTGCGTTTCCAACAGGAAGCCCCAGTGTGAAGAAAAACCAACAGGTGCATTAAAACTAACAAACGTGTAACTACGTAGTGTCTGAAAATAACATCTTAATCTAGCCAGTGCGAATATATTAACAGTACAACGAAAATCAAGTCTAGGTTGTTGTTTACGTGAATTTACATAATTAAGTTAATCGTAAAATACTGTCAAAACAACATTTTACTCTAAATAAGAAAATGTAACCAGCACGAGACGGAAGCCTCGGAACGACTCTTCTGGGTTCGAACTACATGACTGTCTAAAAAGATGACAAAATGGAAAACAAGGACTATTCAATGTTTCAACTTCAAGTGCACATCCAGGGGAGCCACCCAAGAGTCCTCTTTCATCGATATCAATATGTGTGACTAGTGAAAGTGCAAAATAGCGGAAACAAATAGTGTAGTGAAGTTCAATCGGTAACTGGCGACACCAGCGTCTTCCGTGATTGTAATGAAGATTATTGGACAAAGTGTAAAATTGCATTATCATATTTAATTGCTTAAATCAAAGTGCCAAAGTGTAATTTAATTTGTGTCGGTGTAGTTTCTGTGATATTAATTAAAAGGTAAATATAAAATCGTAGGTATCCTTTCACAACAAAATACCATATTAATTACAATGGTTAAATCTATGTTCTAAGATTGAAGAGAATTAATTTACATTTTCTTTTCAGTATAATTAGACTAATGCCTATACAACGTAATAATATTTATATTATTAAAATGTATCGGCATTGGAGATACAATTAGAGTCAGTCTTAACGCATATTTCGCAAAATGTTCTGACCCGAACTCTGAGTTCCGAACAGTATTGTCTAGTGGTTATATGGTCAATTTTGGTAGAAGTTCCGAACCAACGTTAAACCTAAATAGGGTCAAACAACGGTCAAGGAGCCTAACCCGTATAGTTTTAGCAGAAGTGGCAACACTTTGACCTGTGGATTTACGATTTTGTTGTATGGACAGATCCTCTATTTTATAACTTTCTTGCTTTTATTTTTATTTTCTTCTTCTTTTTTCTCCATTTAATATGAAATCTGCCTCCATACCCCAAAAATTTGTTGCAGAGGAAATTCCGTACTGGTCTTTGCAAAAGTTTGTAGACCGTAACGCAGCGAAGAAGTTGAAATAAGCAAATTAGGATTTATCTTAGGACAAATGTTTGTTTTTTTAAAACATATATTATATTATCTTTTGGTAAACAAATTGCACAATATGCTGTTTTTAATATTTTAAAAGGTGTAATTACATTTGTTTATATCTGTTGTAAACGGACACTCCTTACTTCACTGCATACCTTCTCTAAGACCTCTATTCTTGGAGTTTTTTAATATAAAAAGTAAATCGTACGTCACGTTATACCAAAAATCATATTCTTTATATGACTCTTTTAAACGATTGATGCTTCACTTGTCCAGGTAACCATGCTCTAAATGATAGTGAGAAACAAAGTTGAATATCGTCAGGCACTATTCTTTTCTGATTGGTAGTTTTATGCAAGTCCAGAAGAAAGTAGAAACTGCTTCTATTTCTTCCAAGTAAGGGCAGCAGAAAATTTTAACCTGGACTAGGGACAAGTTACTTCTCACATGATCGTTAATTTAGGTTGTTTTTCGCATCGTGAATAGCATCCTTACTTCAGGCCCGTCTGAGACAAGCTTGAGACTCCCAGTTAATATTCGCTGTTATCTCTATACGTCTGTAAAGGGGAATTCGCATTAGTTTAGTATACACTAAATTACTATAGTGCCCTGGCAACATTTTCGTTTGCATTTGTTCTTCATATGTTCGTCGTTTATTTATATTTTCATAGGGAAATTTGAATGTTTATAATCAACTAGAAACAAAGTAAGTAGTTACATTTTAGCGTTAATTACTAGTATTACTATTTGTGAGCGGATTGAAAATACTCCGTCATATTAGAAAAAAACACTTTTATTTTTCTCGCTTTAGATGACTCTCTAAGACGTTCTGCATTGTTATTGCCCTATCGTATGGCCAAATAATTGGGCATAGATCATTAATATGCGTAGAAACTCATGTATTCTGGAAATGAATATGTGCTATCCTATTGTGTGCAATTATGTCCGTGCAGGTCAAGTTTTGGCATACCACTCTAAATAATTGTTAAAAAATCGTATTTCTTTCACTAATTCCTACTTATTGTTCTCCAAAAGATTTGTGCTGGACATCACGACATTTAGCATAGATAAAATTCAAAAATAAAAAATAATGAAACTTTAAATTTTACGTCCAACGATTATGCCTCCTAGGCTAAAGGAGACGGTGATGAAAAGTGAATGAAATGGTGGAATGGTGAGAGAGAGAGGAAACGGGACAACCCCGAGGAAACCCACGAAACGGTGTTTGTCCACCACAAGGCTCACTAGGCGCGAGCTGGGATCAAATTAATGAGTCCGTGCGCTAGAGGTGAACGCTCTACTACTGAGCAACGGGAAGGTTCTAGAACACAGGTCCTCCCATATCGGTTAGTAGGTAGGTTGGTTCCTTTCTGTACCAAAGTTTAGCATTTAATTCTCACAGTATTGCCGAACGGTTGAAGGCGGGTTAGAGGCCCTTATAGCACATTGTTTTGTGTTTATTACAGCTAAATAGGAAGGGGGATCTGTGGTGTAGAACCTTGAACTAAGCCACTGTAGCCCAATAAAATTCAATGGGGCTGCGAGAAGTAATTGTTGAAAAAATTACAATTCTTTTAGGATTTTCGCATAAACACTTCGTCCAGATGAATGGAATGGAAAGTACAGAGCAAAAGACAAACCAAAATATGCTATGTGGTCACTAAAAAGCAGGAATCTTATCTAACTGAATCAGGCATTGTGAAGCTGGTGTGTTCATATGATAGCGCGGGGTTCCGTCCAGCAGGAGGAACCGCATCAATGATGGTGAGTATACTCGTATGCTTGAGTGAAGTTTAGGCATACCTCATTTTGCAAAATTTGCAGGTAAAATTCAACTCTTTGCACGGAAGAAAACGTGTTTATAAGGAGCAAACTTCTACGGACACCAGAACTGAATAATAAGTTATGCAGCTATATATTATGCTTACAACTGTAGAATTACTAGTGTAAAATCATTACAAGTGCTATTCGAAACAATTTGAAATAAGTGACAGCACGTGAAAAGTGACTGTATTATGTACTGTTTTCCGCCGGCGGAGTATTTCTGGAAATGTAGAAATGCTGTATTTTATGTTTGAAACTGTAGCGTTACTACAAGTGCTGTATGAACTCATATCACAGCGAAAACCCACGTGTTTTTACTACCCTGTGTTGAGCATATTCCGAGCATCGCTGACGCGCCTCCTCCCTTGGGACACATCTGGCACTAACGCGCGGCTTCGCCCTGTCCTCACTTGGTTAGATAGCATTCGTGCTTTTTAATCGGCACCTAACACAAGTTGTGTGTTTTGATTTGTTTTTTTGCTCTGTAGTTTTAGGTTCTAGGTTTAAGGTTTAGTTCTACGTCAGATACTGACTTGTCGCCCAGAGATCTTTTTAACACTAAATTAAAACATAATATCTGTGATTATTGTATGCGAACAAATGGTCCCGAAACTGGTAATACAGATTAGAACATTTTTTTATGATTTTGCTTTGTGGGAAACAAATGACGAAACGAAACGTATAAATTTACACGGCAATTCATAATTTTGCATAGTATTTTCTTTGCAGTGGATTATAATAATAATAATTACTAATATTATTGTTATTATTTAAGCACGTAGTAATTTGACCCTTTCACAGATTGTCTTATCTGGTACTTGTATACGAACAAATGGTTCCGAAAGTACATTTTTTATTAACTACTGAATCTATAATGACTTTTAAGTATTACAGATTAAATATTATAAGTATTTAAGTAATTGAAATTGTGCAGACCACGAAGTGAACCTTCATAATTATGACAAAAATACAATAACGTGATTTCACACTGATGTTTATATCTAACATATTTTAGCCTAATGCTGCTTGAAACTTTTATTCTATACTAGCTGAATCTGCCCTATCTACACAGCGCATCATTCACATATGAGTATGAATCTCGTTGTTATTCCTCACATCTGTACGTCCCTTTACAAACACAAGTGAAAGTCGTCTTGATAAAAATTGGCAAGAGATACCATAAAGGGGAGGTTTTGTCGATTACTTTTTCAATATCTCGCACCGTTTGCAAGATATGAGCCTACTTCCATTTGGAGTTTATAATTCATGTTTGATCAGTGTTTTCTTTCTTCTTGCATGCAGTATGTAATAAGCAAATACATTACACACACATTTAATAATAATGTCAGTGATATATGATGGGCAAAACACTCCAAACAATATTCATTGGGCAAAACACTGCAAAAAATAGACTCAACCTATTGTTAGAGTGTAGAAATGGCTATCCTTCGTTTTTCATTATCATTTCAGTATGCAATCCGTATATACAATTATGTGGTGTTGGAATGTATAACGTGTAGGATATGATGCTTTAGTTTTTGTTTTTAAATTTCAACACTTCCAGTGTACCCGTAAGAATGTAATAAAGTAATAATGGCCATTTTTTTTTAAATATTCAATTAGAACTGGACAATCTATACAAAATTTGCAATCGATCAGTGAAAACGTCATCTTTCAAGAGCCTGTAGTTTCCGAAATCTCATTGTCGAAATGATTGGCCACAAACACATAAAAAACGTATAGTTTAAAAAACTCTAAAAATGGCAGCACAATTCGTTTGCATTGATTTTGGAAAAATCTTATTAAAATAAAATGACTTTGAACAATAATTTAAAAATGTAAACTTTATATGAGAAAGGTCTATTTAAATAATTTATTTAAAGTACACATTGTTTAAAATATTCGTTTCTAAACGGGAAATCACAAATAACAGTAAATTAAAGGTTTGAAATCAGTTTATAAGTTGGACCTCAGGCGCTGTTGTTGCTGTTGTAGCATTTTAATAGATAGATTATTTTCGCTAGAATGCAGTGCTCACTAAATCGTACGTATACAGATAGATATACTTGTTTCGCGTAATATTTTACATAAGATGTGTCTTCAGCTACTAAAGTTACTAATTGGAGGTTTAGTTCATGAATAACTTGCAAATGATAATGTTCTACAAAATCTAACTACTGCATTTACAGAAAAGCTATTGATAACACTACTGAATTTTCATATGCCTAAGACATTTAAACCTTGATCATTACTCTAGTAACTCTACAAACATTTCGTTAATACAAGAAAACCCACTTTTGTATAAGTCTTGTGCTTTTCCTTTCCTGTACAGTGATAAATTTTCTTTGGTTCTTGAATTTTTCTTTTTTTTTCCCCTTCAGAATACAGTAATTAATTGTTGTTTTTTCAGTAAAGTCGAAACGTTCTATACAGCCAAATTTCCTGGAGATAAAGGAGCTCTCTCGTGGCTAAGTGGCTAGCGTACACTCCTTAGGCGTGGGAGACCAGGTTCAATTTCCGACAGGCGCTCATGTGGTTCGGATTCCACGTTATGATTCCACGTCTCATATAGCCTTGCTGGTGAAAGGGACGATTAACACAAACGAAAAAAAATCCTGAAGAAAAAGGGCTATGCGATATTGACCACCACCACATTCGAAATTTCAACATTAAATTTTACAAATAATTCGATCATAATCTGCACTGCATCCCATAACTTGTTTAGGCTTATTTGCGGAGAGAGCATCCGAAACAAGGCGTGTGTGAGCGTTGGGTAGACGGATTACTTTATACTTGCATAGTCAGTGTCACAGAGTCAATCTAAACCACCAATAACTAAGTCATAAATTGAACAATGTTCCAATATGTTCACGGTACCCCAGCTTTTATTTAACTTTCTATTGAAACAACGAACAATTAAGGGTAAATTTGGGACTACAGGAATTTATTTTCTAAATTCAGAGAACCATATGAAAATTCAAATGGCAAATAATTTCTTCCAATGTGTTCATTGCATTCCATAATATGCTCAGACTAATTGGAACAAACCGAACAATTAATGGTAAATTTAGGATAACAGAATTTTATGTTTCGAATTCAAGGAACCGTAAAACCCTCACGAAACTGTTAGATCATTATTTATTTAATTTGTTCAAGTACATTTATGAAAAGATTGTCCCACAGAAGGTAGGGGGCAATTTCACACTTGCGTACTCAGTGTCACAGAATCAGTCCAACCCATCATCAATAATACGGCCATGACTTGTTCCCAGTACTTCGCTGTGTTCCATAATTATAGTGGGACATAGCGAACAAATGGAACGTTCAGAACACAGGGGAAACAATATGAATGATCGAAGTTATGAGAAAAACATTTTTTTTTTTGTTACATTACAAAAGTTCTTTACAATCTGGACATGGAACTTAAACCCTGATAAAAATTTCAGATAGAGATCTTAAAGAAGAAATATGTTCAAAATGACCAAAAACGTGGACTTGATTCCCTTGTGCACTGAACGTCTACTTAAAGGTGAATTTGGGATAAGTACAGAATTTTACGTTCCCATTTCAAAGATCCATCGTACGTGTTAAGGCTTCTTCATAGAGAGAACATATTCATATAAGATGGGGAGTCAATTTCACAGTTACATACTCATACTCAATTGGAGAATAAATGATTATAATAGTGAGACGTATTAAACCAATTAGAAAAATAAATATTTATTTCGTTACGTTTCGCGTGGCTTCTTAATCGTTGGTAGTAATTTTGTGGGATCCTGAGGATATCACCGCCGGGAATCGATCTCTGTTCTCTGACAGCGATTACCGGTACGTCAACCATATATTCACGAGTGAGCTCTGTGACCACCCCTTCACATTGCCTGGTTACAAGTATGGACATTAGCAAGGCAACACGAGAAGGTTCCAAATAGATTAACATCTTTATTTTGGCCTGGATATCGCTAGCTACGCTGCCAATTCCCCTGGTCGTGGTGCGTTGCAATGTGGACGTAAATGGTAACATCCAGATGGTGTTTATGGAATACTGATAACTAGTGAGCTTAACTAGAATTGTAATTAACAAATGATCATAGTAACATGGAAGAAAATATCAGGATGATGGACCCAAACGAAGTACATTTTACTATAACGCCGCTTACTACAATATGTTTCAGTGAGGCTTTGCAATTACTTATATGCCACAGCCGTGAAGTCTTCAATGAAAGCAATATACTACTTGCACTCCAGACAGGGCTCCATTGCTAGCGTCTATTTCAATTTCGCAGCATTGCCTCAAATACGTACTTCCGCCCTGACCACCGCAGTATCCTGACGAGCATACGTTAGCGACTATCGTTGTACTATGATACATAGCCGCGTTCACCATCAGTACTTCATAACTATAGTTCACATATATTAACTATCATCTGCCAAGAACCACTATCTATTCTTAGCTACCATCTGGGAATACATAGAGTAAATGAAAGAGAAGTACGACGTATTCAGGTGACCAGACATTGTCAGGGATCCTATTTACTCAAACATATTTTCCATATTTATATATATCCTTAAGGATAAACGAACAACTTAAATGTGTAATAAGAATTGACAAGTATATATTTGATAGCTTAGTATTCACCAAATTAATTTATACTATCTCTGTAATTAAATCGTGTATTTGGTGTAAAATTCACTCTACTTTTCAATTACAAGACATAAATAAATTGAATTTCTATTCAAGGATAAATATACTGTAAGGACCATGTACCAAAATGGTTCGTTACAGCTTCTTCTGGTTTTTTGAATTTGCAACATAAAATTCTGTTGTTGTCCCGAAGTTTACTTTACTTTGTATTTGTCCCAAAATATGACCGATTGAATTGTGAGACATACCGATGAAATTCAATTAAATTGCAGCCTTACTATTTAATTATGTTTCATATGGTCCTTTGAATTTTCAACAAGATCTATCCTTGTCCCAATTTTATTTTTAATAGTTCACTATGTTTCAGTATAAGCCTAAACAAATTGCACCTAATTATGACTTAATTATTGGTGATGGTTTGGATCCATTCTATGATGTTGTGTATGATCCTGTGCATTAGAGGATTGTCTTGTGTCACTGCTCTCCTAATGGCACACTATATTGAGGGCTCGAGTAGGCAGGGTCCATATTTTTACAATTGTCAGTCAAGCACGTACTGCTAAGAGTAGCCAATAGTTGCACATATATTATGTAGTTACCAAAGAAAGAGTATACCTTTTGTATATACCTAGATATATTCATTGGTGGTAATGTTAACAGGAAAGAACCAGATTTAGTAGTTCGACGTTAGAGAATGTAGTTCTTTAAACGTTACAGAATATTGTGCTCAATTTTGTCTGTTTGCTCCAATGATGTTATCAAAGTAAATTCAAAGTAAATTGGATGAATATATTCTTTTGTTGGGGACAGTACATTTGAATGATGTCTTTTTTAATTTTTTTTTTTTGTGTGTGTGAGTGTTTTAAATCGTTGTTGCAGAATAGACCCGATACTTCGGCAAAATATTTAGGAATCAAAAATTTTATGTAAAAATAGGGGTAATTTGTAAGCGTGTGTTTATTCCATGGCTGTTTTGTTTCTAACTGTTCTACTTTTGTTGTAGAATACCGAAGAGCAACATGATGAAGTTCGTGAAAGACTTGAGCCGAAGAAGAAGGAAGTGCAAGCTCGCCTTTAGTAACTTCGCCTGGCGGAAGTGGCTTCAGAAGCAAAGGTGGAAGCATTGCAGACTGAGAGTGGTATAAGTCAATGAAAATTGACCTTTCCTTAATCACGTCTGCGAGAAATTCAGGAAGGATATGGTGAAACAGAAATATTACGACATAGGATAAAGCATTACAAATATTGAGATAGACTCCATAGGTGATTTTCTTTCTATGAATTTCTATTTAATTATTAGCAGTAGTTTATTTTGTTTAAATCATAAATCAAATATTTGATCAATTTACTTGTTTCAACCCAAGTCAAAGAACAGGGGTAAAAATGCTCAGTGATATAGATCATTCGTATCTCAAACTGGTTCTTAAACTCAAGTTCTGATCGTTCTGTGTTGTGGATAAACACTTTTGTTAGTTTTCTTAGTGGACATTTTTTGTTCTTTTACTCAAAAGATCTAATATATTTCGGGGAAAAATTTTCTTGTAGACCTTATATCTGGAGAACTACATATAGTGTAGCCAAACCCAAACTATCATTTTAACTCAGTACGATGTGTTTATTCCACAAAAAACAATACAAAAGCTCGATTTGGGGTCCGTTCAAAAATTTAGTGGCCTCTAATTGAGAAAATAATTATTGTCCAAGATTGCAATCTTTTGATGCATTTTTGGATCATTCCTAAAATTATTGTGTTTCTTTTTGTTCCATCATATATTTGTATGTGCTAATTACCTGCGGAATTTATGAACAGAGACGTTGTACTTACAGCTGCCATTGCTAAAGATCTGTCTCGCTGGAATGTACAAAAGCGTACGACGTAGAGAATATGATGATGATTTGAACTACTCTCTATGTGCGCGAGTTTCCTCCGGGTCGTCCCATTTTCTCCCACTTCCTTAATTCAATACTTTCACTCATTGTCGTGATCAGTCTTCTCTATTTTACATGGCATAACTGTTGGATCTAAAACTGGCAGATTTCATTTCATTTTATACGGAATAGTTCCGTTAGTGCCGGTATTGGAAGAGCTAGGTTATTAAAATCATAGTCTGGAATCGACTCCCACTTCCGCTTTATTTTATAAAAATCCTCTAATAACAACAGTATTTACAGAAATTCTTTAGTATAATTTTCTCTATTCTGAGGTAGAAACTGGGAAACCAAAGATCTTGCGGTCAAGGATGGGATCTCTACAGAATTCCGGCAAAGCAAGTAGAGTGACGTAGGAATTCCCAATGCTCCGCAGCAGGCACGGAGGGGAATAAGAAGTCGCAGAGCTCCGAAGCGGGGTAAACAACTGAGATTGTGATACCGACAGAGCCCCGATGCAAACTAAGCCAGGAGGAAACTAGTAGGCAAGAGTCCCACAGCAGACTAGAGGCTTTGAGGTTGAGTTCTCCTAGTGCTCCAGGCAACCAAGGGAAGGGAAACCAATCGAAGACTAGTGCATGTCCGCTGGTTGCCCTCTAATATATTGGAACTCCTGGCGGTGGTGGCGCTGCTTATCATAGTAATCCCACGTGGTCTGTACTACTCCGACGTATGGTGATGTTTACAAGCAGGAGCATGTAACATTGTAAACAGAAGCACGTGATGCATACAATACTCTTATTACACTACATTGTACATACTATTCTCGCCAAATATACATGAAATCTGATTTCATATTTGACATCCTGAGCAAATTCTAGCCCAAGGTCATGTATCACATGATTCATCTATCGTTTGAAATAAAAGAAAAATGAAATGCAAGATGGCGGCCGTCTGCGAACCATCATCCAAAAGGTTGACCCTAGCCCTATTGTATATTTACTTTATCAAGTTCAATATAAATATATCTGACGGATTTGAAAATTTGGGGTAAGGGATTTTTGAAACACCCTGTATATCGGAATCTTATCTTTCATATTTATGATAAGTTAGAAAATTGATATCCACAATGTGCACCTTACCACGTAGTACTCCATAAAGAAGACATGACGAAGTGAAATGCTTTCTAAATTGAGTACAATTTGATAATAGAAGTGCTTAAATACGCGCAAGGAATGTGTTTTTGTGCCATATGAAGTGCTTTTTCGCTATCCTCGTTTATATATACACACTCATCGTCACTGACGCGCAATCCCGCCTGCTGCCATGACTGTTAGAAGTTTTTATCCTTCTTAATGATCATCCGCCACAAAATCGTTTGCGTTTTATGCGCTGTATTTTTTTCTTTTTTATTATTTTGCAAATCTATATCCTCTCTAGTCTTGACTGGTAGACCCATAGGAAAACGACCATTAGGAAGACCTAGGCGCAGATGGGAGGATAATATTAAGATGGATCTCGCAGAGATAGGAATACAAAGTAGAAACTGGATCCAATTAGCTAAGGATAGAAGTCAGTGGAGAGCTTTTGTGAACGCGGCACTGAACCTCCGGGTTCCATAGGCCATAGAGTTAGTTAGTTAGTTTATATCCTCTCTCTCAGTGAGAAAGAAAGGAAAAAGTTTATAATTATATTGGAACTTTGGTTTACTTATAAAGTTTGCAACAATGAAGAGCGAAAGGTGCTACTTAAGTGCAGTAATAAATATGGATAAATACTTAGAAAAATATAAAGAAAGCACGAAATTCACAAATGTTTGGCAAATACAATTACAACTGAACTAGGAAAATATAAAAAAGGAATAATTGTGAGTAAGGTATATTATCATAATCATAAATAATTAGGGAAATAACGTTTAAAACAAATATACGTCCCTTCAATCACGGTAGCCATTTGCGGAACCCTGGCTTGACATTTTTTTTAAAAAAAAATTATTTATATATGCTTATCATATATGCCATTGCCGGCATACAATATTGTAGTTACTGACATACAATAGAAACCTATATTACATACTACAGTACGATGTCGAATTTCTATTATTATGATTACCAAATCCAAACTTCCACTTAGACACAGATTAAGAATAGTCTGTCAAATTGAAAAAGCATGTTATCTTTTCTTGCTTTAAATAATTCCTAAGACGTTTTGACCTGTTATTATCTTCATGCCTGCCCAAGTAATTTCGTACTGACTAGTGATGATTCCATATCGGGACCAAATACCTGGATAAAACCTATATATAGTCTGAAAGCTCTTACCATGAGAAGTACGAAACCGTTTTCAAATTACAGGCAAACCCACAATTTCACACAAGGGGTCAGTTTGCTGGTGTTTGTGACCCTATGTATGACATTCGACAGAAGTAAAAATGAATGTTACGACCCATAACACGTAAGCATCTGAGCCCATTATGTTCCTTTTTGGCTCATTGCTACAACGTGGCTCCGGCAAGGGTTTGGTAATACCACTTTGCACCCAGACGTACCCATTTGGTCAGTGTTGCCAACGAATTGTAAATATAATGTGGCAAATGGTTCCTCTACCACTGGACGTATATCCATGTAACTTGGAATAAAGATCATTCATCACTAGAGAAAATATATTGTGGACGTATTTCTCTCTCAAGGATCTCAGTTTGTCAGTGTTGCCAACCAATTGTAAAAATGAACAGGTTCGTACGATGAGGAATTTATACACCAACCGTGGTAGAAACATTACACGAAACATCACATCATATAGCAAAAAGCAACATTGGACAATGGAAAACCTAGCATGGGTTACAGTCTAATTATGTTTGCCAATGCTGTAGACTTCATGCAATTATCTTGAATGTTCGCATTAGTTGGCAACACTGACAAACTGGGGTGCTTGGTAGACGCGGACACTCACATTATGTTTTCCATTATCCAACTGCTTCTGTCACATTTGTTTTATATTCATTCCATGGCACGCACACCATTTGCAACATAGTAATGTTTACACTTGGTTGGCAACTCTGACAACCTAGAATGGTTGGGAGATGGTCACACTCAACGTCTTTGTGCTATAGTATCGTGTGATATTTCTGCCAAGCTTGGTGTGTAAACGTCTTATCGTACGGAACCTGTTTTACATCGTCTCATTTTTACAATTGCAACACTGACAAACTGGGGTCTTTGCGAGAGGAATACGTCCACAGTATATTTTCTCTAGTGACGAATGATGTTTATACCACGTTACATGGATATACGTCCAGTGGTATAGAAACCATTTGCCACATTATATTTACAATTCGTTGGCAACACTGGTCAAATGGGTACGTCTGGGTGCAGAGCGATATTACCAAACTCTTGCCAGAGTCACGTTCTAGCAATGAGTTAAAAAGAATCATGAAGGACTCAGGCACTTACTCGTGATACATCGTAACATTCATTTTTACTTCTGTCGAATATGCCATACATAGGGTCGCAAACACCAACAAACTGGCTCCTTATAGGGTCAGGTTGTGAGTTTGCCCGTGATTCGAAAATGGTTTCGTACTTCTCATGGCAAGAGCTTTCAGACGATATATAAGTTCTATCCAGTACTTGGTCCCGGAATGGAATCATCCCTAGTGAGTGATAATGTGTGTGCAAACTGATGTCCACTAGAAATGATTACACGATACATTACCTGCTATCCTATTATACGCAATTATTTCATCTCGAAATTCACTCGTAGTGTCTTAGAATTTTTCGTAGGATAGGAGTTGCTTAGGATAGAATCACTTTACGAGGACATCCCCTTACGGGTAGAGTTATGCATCAGGACATATGCCATTCAAACGAGAATGCTATGGAAGAGTCACAGGTGGACCACAGCAGGGAAACCCGCGCATCAGCGACGGAGGGTATGCGCATAAACTACATTACTTCGAAAAATCACTTGCTATAGCATAAAATCACATAGGTAATGCTTCCACACTCGTAGTTCATGCTTGTATACATGCTTCCATCATAATGCAGAAATACTCCGCCGGAGCAAATTAATGTTATACAATAATCTTTTAATGTGCTCATTTATTTTAACCCTAGAATGGCACTTGTAATGGTTTCACACTTGTAAGCATGAAACACTGGTTTCTTACATTGTGAAAAATTCCTCCGACATCGAAATTTAATATCCTACACAATTCTCTTTTCTATGAACTCACTTATTTTAACCTTGTACGATTTTTATGAGGGTTATTCTTAATCAGTGTGTGTGCAATTAGTAGCACTAATTACCAGGGCTGGCAAAAACCATGGTTTTTATTTAAAAAAAAAAAAAATCTTCCTTTGGGTTTAAACCTAGTTTTTTTTTTGTTTAAACATTTTTTTTTGTTTAAACAATTTGCTCTATGCATTTGTATCACATATGGACAGAAATAAGTTTGTTTCAATGTGGTGTTATTATGCTGGAAGGGGTCACATAAGCTTAAACCGGAGTCTAAACCGTTTCTCGACTTACATCCGAAACAAATTGTCCTCCATATGAACTCAAAACAGGGACTAACTGGCCACAAATGTGATACGTCTGCCGACTCACTCACGAAGGACTCCTGATACGTTGTACTGATCTTTACATACTTTTAACATAATTGTCAAATTGTCAAGTCATTCGAGAAGGACAAGAAGAAACAGTTGCACAAGTGAAACCATTATACAGAATTTCATATGGACAGTTTCAAAATATTGCAGAGTACAGAAGAACTAATTAAGTCCAATTTAGTTCACTACGATTTTTATTAGTCCAAGTTAAAGAAATACAACGACCTAATTTGCGTATCAGTAAGAAAAGTGAATAAAGATAAGAATTATTTGAGTCCACTTTGGCTCTGACCCATTTATACATAAATAGATACCAAAGATATTTCTGATTTCAGTAAATGGCTCTCGTGGGGTTTGTATGATCCCCTCCCCCCCCCAAAAAAACGGCATTTCGATGTATTTTATCAATAGTGAACATTATTAAAGCGAAACAATATTTAGAAATTTTCTTTGATTGCAATTGCATAACAATAATAACAGACTAAAAAAATCACAAAAGAAACATTCATAAACTTATGTAAAAAAAAAAGTTGCTTTTGTAGTATAATCTCTTTGAGTAATGAATGGGGAATTTAGATCTGAATATAATACGAATAATATACGGGAGTGACACGCGATTACCAACAAATGTGTGTTCATCAAGATTTTACGAACACTTACCCTTTTACGAACATTTTTCGTTTTTTGGTTTAAACCAGTTTTTTTTGGGGGGGGGGGGGGAACCAGCTGGTTTAAACCACCTTGCTTTAAACCAACCAACCCTGCTAATTACAGACGGGAAATTTGGAATTGTTAAGAACTCATTCATCTTTTGCACTTCCGCCAAAATAGGCTTTGCTATGATCTTGATGCTTTGCAGTACTGGTGCTTTTTTTTAATTTTGGCACACATTTTGCAAGATTTACGGGTAAAATTCAATACTTTGCATGAAAAGATTCAATAACTTTGCAGGGGATATAATTAAATACAAAGTAATACATCTGTATTTTAGGTTTATAAGTATAAGGTTACTAGTGTGAAATCATTACAAGCACTTTACGACGGATAAAATAAATGAGTGCATACCAAAAATGACTGTATTAGATACTATTTTGCACCGGTGGCGTATTTCTGGACAGTGTGCATTATCTGTATTTTATGTTTACAAGTGGAGCACTACTAGTTGCTCCTTCTAGCGTAGTCGCTAACGCCCTCGCTTTTGGTGCGAGCAGTCCCAGGTTCGATTCCCGGTGGGAGCACTCGGTCCAAAAAGTGTAAAACGCTTTTTCAGGCCAGCCATCCTGAGTGAGGTTTTCCTGGGTTTACCTCATTCATACCAGACAAATGCCGTGTGGTACCTAGCATATAGGTCCCAGGCCACTTCCCTTTCCCCGGATTGTGTGCTCGCAACCGTTACGAGCTAACATGACCATGTATGCCGAAAGCCCAGAATTTTTAAAATCTTAAATTCTGGACACTACTATTATGAAACCATGACAAGTGCTATTGAAACTCTTATCACGGCCAAAATCCACTTGTTTTTGCTACCCTCGCTTACACGTATTCCCACCGTCACTGACATGCCTCCTCCTTTTGAACGCACAGCTGTGCTATTCCTAATTCTCCAGCTTCGCTTCTTCCATCCCTTTCTCCGGATTGTGTACTCGCAAACGTGACGGGTTAACATGGCAATAGATGCCGAAAGCACAGAACTCTTAAAATCTTCAATCCTTGAACACTACTATTATGAAACCATAACAAGTGCTATTGAAACTCTTATCACTGCCAAAATCTACTTGTTTTTACTACCCTTGCTTACGCGTATACCCACCATCACTGACATGCCTCCTCCTTTTGAACGCACAGCTGTGCTATAACTAATTCTCCAGCTTCGCTTCTTCCTTCCCTTTCTCCGGATTGTGTGCTCGCAAAAGTGACGGGTTATCATGGCCATAGATGCCGAAAGCCCAGAATTCTTAAAATCTTATATTATGGACACTACTAGTATGAAACCTTGACAAGTGCTATTGAAACTCTTATCACTGCCAAAATCCACTTGTTTTTACTACCCTCGCTTACGCGTATACCCACCGTCACTGACATGCCTCCTCATTTTGGACGCACAACTGTGGTATTCCTAGGTCCCTAGCTTCGCTCTGCCTCGCCTCGGTTATAGTTCGTAATATTTATTGGACACCTAGCACAGATTAATTTGTATTTTTGCACTGTTGTTTTTACACCATACATCCGGAGGCTGTGCCGGTGCAGATTAATTGTAATGATTCACATATTGCAAAATTTACAGAAGAAATTTGTAATAATATTTTAATAGAGTAGTGTGTAAGTAATCAAAAATATCAAAATGTGTTCTTATCTGTGAGATGCATATTTACGGGAAAATGTATTAATGATAATCGAACTTGGTATGCACGTATTCATCCTTAAAATAAATAGTGATAGATTAATAAACGACAATATGACGTGTAACTAATGTAACGAGCAAATAATTGTATCAAAAATATATCTTTGTATCGTGAAAGCAGTGGATCTTCATAATCCATGTTTACGCATATGCCCACGATCGCTGACGCGTTTGTTCCCTATGGACACGCTATTGCCCTGGTCCCTAATGCTTCTACTGGACTCACTTAGATAGCATTCGTGCTTTTTACTGACCACCTAGCACATATTGGTTGGCATTTGCAGAATACCTCTTAAAGTGAATCTGCACCGGTGAACATAAGAGAAAACTTCAATGTATCGAGCAAATTACTTTAACAAAAAATATGTTTGTATCGTGAAAGGAGTGGATTTCCACAATCCTCGTTTACGAGTAAACCCTCCATTGCTGATTCGCCTGCTCAGTATGGACGCAACTTCGCGCAGGCCGCCCTGTTGCGCTCCTTCCCTGACTCGGTTACATAGCATTTGTGCTTTTTAGTAGCCAGCAAGCACAGGTTGGTTGGTGTTTTTGCCCAAGACATTTTAAAGTGAATCTGCACCGGGGAATGCAAGTGAACACCTCAAAAATGATTGCTGATAGCACAAAACGTGAATGTAGAGAGAAAGGATTATATATTTAATGAATTTCTGTATGGATCCGTATAATCGAACTGTACGCTCGTGTTTATACGCAAATCGTAAAACAATTGTAATTTTTCAACGATTACTTCTGATGGTCCCCTTGAATTTTATCTATACCAAGTGAGGTATTTTCATGTCGCCTAGCGCAGATTATTTAGGAGACAATAAGAAGGAATTTAGTGAAAGAATTATAATTTTTCAACAATGATTTCGAGTGGTGTGCGAAAAATAATCCTGCACGCCAGCTGTTTCCGTATCATTTTGATTACTACGATAACTTAGTGTTTAGTGAGCCTATAATTTATCTTAAAATTTCTGTCTATATAAAGTTGACCCTATTCCTTAACGGTTTGTGACAACGCAAGGTAGAATCTGATTTAAAATTGAAATGAAATCCTTGAGTTTTACGTCCCACGATTATGCCGGTTAGGCTAAAGGAGACGGTGGTGATGAGTAATGAATGAAATCGTGGAATGAAGAAAGTGGGAGGAAATGGGAGATCCCCGAGAAATCCCACGCACATGGTGTTTGTCCACCACAAAGTTTACTTAATATCTGTTTTAGTTTGCGATAATAGGCATAGCAGTTATTATTGATTTTTGGAATCATTGCGTAGTTTAACGTTCCATATTCTTTGCAAAGCCTGGTAGGGAATGTGGCCCACTGTTAATGTGAATACTCCATGATTGTTGTCACTTTTTACTATCTAATTTCCCGTCCGAAATTAGAATATGTCTGTTAGTCGCTTAAATTCTAATAAGAAATTTTAGTCGGATCTTCGTGGCGGTATTGTATTACTAGGGAACACTGTTTCTTCCAGTCTCTTTTTTTGGGGGGAGGCACTTCCCCTCCCTGAGAGAGTCTCCCTGAAGGAGACCAAAATAATACGTCTATAATAATAAATAGAATAGTACCCGCAGTGCCCCTCCAAATACTAGGTGTGCCCCCGCAGGAACCTTTTTTCTGAAAGAAACACTGCTTGGGAACAACACGAGTGAGAAAAAATATCTAGTTTATTCTGTTTCTCTAAGTCTTGGATTACCTAAATGTGAAATTAGAATATGTGTGCTTTAGCCGTTTACATTCCAATTAGAAATTTTACTGGACCTACGGGACGCCACTACAGTTGTAGGGGACACCAGTGAAAGAATCAACTACACAATTTCCATGAGTCTTGGATTACCCCCATTTGAAATTAGAATGTATGTTGTTTAGTCGTTTACATGCTAATAAGAAATTTTAATGGACCTAACTGGCACAGCTGGAGCTTATGGCGGCATCAATCAAAGAAATATCTGCTTCGCTCCTATGAACATCGGTTACCAGAATTTGAAATCAGAATGTGTCTATCTTTAGCCGTTTGCACAGTATATAATAGAAATTTTAGTGTAGGTAGAGGGCACCACTATAGTTGTGGAGAGAGAGAGAGAAACTTTAGTGGAGTTTGAGGGCACCACTATAGTTCATTAAGATGTCCTCAACCTTAAAACAGTCAAATAATTTTATTCATTTTGTATTCTATCCATAACCAGTAATTCTTGTTCTTTTACCTTACGTTTTCAGCTGTTTGCATAACCGCCATTTTAAGATAATTATTGTAATTATTTATTTTGAGGTTTTTGAGGTTATGAAATGCTTATTGCTCTTATCAGTTATAATATCTTTGATTGCGTGGCAAAAGAATTTTATACTCATTTATGAACTTTAATTCAATATTATTTCTGCAGTCTTATGTTGAATTTCTTTGTTTTGCCGCCAAACCTTTGGTATCTAGGCTATCAACCATCTTATGTTTGAGAGGTAAGCAGAATTAAGTGTATAATTAAGTATTTTGGAGTTTATCTCCGTAAATATGAATATATGTTATAAATAAGGTAAATAATAATATTAGATTAGACATATTCTTTAGTTTATTGACAACGACAACGATTTTAAAAATAATTTCGTGAATTAAAATATGTTTGCTGGATCTAATATTTTGATAGCCGCCATTACGGGAATGTTGTATTGTTACATTGTACCTTCTTACTTAATATATAACGAATAACTGAGTTCGTTCTGTATAGTTTATTATGAAGGATTGCTAATCTTCTTAATACAGAATAGATAGTTGCTGTAAGCAACAAAATATTGCTTTCAAAAGTTATTTTGAATTCTAAAATGGCTACCACACGTTAGGCCAAGACTACATTGTATTGTTTAGTAAGATGGCGGAAGAGCTGTATTATTAATCTATTTATATCAAACTAAAAATCACTATGTTTGTGACTCTAAATCTCCTAAACCGCCCGACCGATCTTGATTAAATTTGTAACATGTATGAAGTTCGCGACTGGGCTGTTTTTTGGCTATTCGGTTTAATGGTAGAACTAAGGGGAGGGGGTGAGGGTATAAAATAAATGAAACTTAATAACTCCTGATCCACTCGACCAATCTTGATCAAATTTTCAACATAGATGAGGTTTACGCCTAGGATCGTTCTTATGATTTAAATTTGACGGAGCAACGGAGGGGAGGAGAAGGCGGGAGATATATGTGAAAAAAAGTCAAAATTAAAGTGACTGCTTTGTGACTTCATCACTCTTGAACCACCCGATTGATCTCAATCAAATTTTCAACATACATGAGTCTAGGGGCAGATATTGCTTTGGGCTATTCACTTCGACGATGCAACGTAGGGTTGGGGGACGGAGAGAGAAATTTAAAAATGATCAAAAATGACCGATATTAATGTTGAATCCATAGTTTTAGAAGTAGCTGAGATTAACAGTGACAATGGAGTATGTTTAGTACAAGGGGTCCAGAAGCACGTAAAAAACACGAAATTTATAGAAGAAATAAATGATGCAAGAACTTAGACGTAACATAACGTAACCAAATCTAACCTAACCTAACATAAACTAACCTAAGCTAATCTAACCTAATATTAGTAGAAATAAGCGAAATTCTATTTAAATATCATTTTTTGAAAATTATGCGGGACCCCTACACTAATATAACATAAACTAAACTAAACAAACGTAACTTAACCTAACCTAAATTAACCGAATGTTAACAGAAATTACCAAAATTGTAACATTTTTTAGAGAAAAGATCTGGACCTCTTCTGCTTAACATAGGCCGGGACAATTGCGATGCCGTGTGCCGCCGCACGGAGGAGGGGGAAGGGGAGCTGTGTATACCTAAGGGGAGGGGGAGAGAAATTTTAAAATGATCAAAAATGTCCGATATTAATGTTGAATCGATAGTTTTCGGGGTCGATGAGAGAAACAGTGACACTTCTGATGCTGTTTCAATCCAAGTTCAGCTCTGATAGTTGGGAAGGGGGAGGGGGATAAACATTTGAAAATGATTGAAAATGTCTAATATTAGTGTCGAATCCATAGTTTTAGAAGTACCTGAGATTAACAGTGACAATTCTGATGCCGTGTGCCACCGCAGGGGGGAAGGGGAGCTGCGTATATCTAAGGGGAGGGGGAGAGAAATTTAAAAATGATCGAAAATGACCAATACTAGTGTCGAATCCGTTGTTTTCGTGGTCGCCGAAATGATCAATGATCTTTCCGATGCTGCTTAACACTAGAACGGCGGCTGGGTCATTTTTGACCCATTTCGAATTTTACGTTTTAAGAACTTTTCTATTTTCTTATGAATCGGATCGAATTATTGTGACTTTTACTCGTTCTCTTGAAGAAATATTTGTACTAAGTATCACTCTTATCCACACACTGCTTTTTGAAATACCAAACAATTATACTAGAACGGCGGCTTGGGTCAATTTTGACCCAACTCTTTTGTTAGTGAGATTTTGTTGCATTGTAGCAACACTGCTGGCTAGCGTCTTTATCTTCCGACCGTTCTTTCTCATAATATTCTCCCATTTCACCTCGTGTTCAAGACCAGCTTCTCAGCAATTTTGTCACTTTAATTGGAGTTAGTAATACTTTAGAGAGTGTGTTGATTAGGAGAATCTCATTATTTTCGGACTGATGTGCTATTTCAAACACTCATCATGAGCAAGAAACTGTTGATACCGGATTAAATACTTGCAAAATTCAATGACATAAGTGAGGCCGAGTCTGACGCTGAATGCGTTGATATTTCTTCAGATGAAGAGTATCTGCCGAGCGACAACGAATATGATGATTCGGATGAAATATCGGAAGAGAAAGAGATAAGCATCGAAAACCATACTTCTGCAAATAAGCGTCATAAAAGAGGTAACACTATTATTATTATTATTATTATTATTATTATTATTATTATTATTATTATTATTATTAAACACAAATTATATGTCTTACATCGTAACAAAATATTCATAATAATTTCAATCATTGCAACAAAAAAATTGCAGTTTGCATGCTATTGTGAAAATATATAGCTAGTGTGTGTGTGTGTTTTTTTTTTTTTTTTTTTTTTGGTATCACTATGTTGAAATGTTTCATGAGAAGACGTTTATAGCACAAATAAATAATACTAAATAAAAGACAGCCATATTCGAAGCACTATTGGATGAGGCCTCTCCCCGGAGGGAGGATTTGGTCTACTGCTCCCACGATGACCAGACAGGTTGGGACAAGGTTCCTATATACCAGACGGGTTGGGAGAGGAAAGCCAAAGCTGTCACTCTGAATGCCACTATATGACCGCCCCGCTGGTCTAGTGGTGAACGTGGCTGACTACGGATTGAGGGATCCCGAGTTTGATTTCCGGCGCTGCCAAGAATTTTTAGACTACTAGCATGTGGCGTAACCAGAAATTTCAAAGCTACTGAAACCAAAAAGTTTAGAGGTCTAAATGGGAGACAACTTACTTTCTAGTATGTTTGGATAAATTATATTTCAACAAAAGAAGTAGAATTTCTAAAGGAGTTGTTCGAAAGAACAGGTAGTTTACCATTCTATTTATGTTAGAGCTTTCACGATTAGAACATACCATATCTTATTTAGAAAACCATCACTCTATACTGACTTTTTCTGGTTTGAACTACTGCAAGTTTACGATTGTGTATGCTATTTTAGGTTATGTCAGGTTATGGGTTTGTACAAATTCTAAATAGGGAGAGGAAAGTTATAGAAATGAATAGATGTTATTACAATCATATTAGTAAAATATTTTTTGTGTAATACGTCACGTTTTTATTTGTGAACAATGTTTTTGTATGACCCTTCTCCTTGTAGAGGAGTGACTGAACTTTGTTCTGTGTAAGACTGCAAGCTTAGATGTGTGTAGATTAGGTTAGTTTAGTTCAGTTAGGTCATGCGCTTGAACAAACTATCTAAGAATAATAACTATCTAGGAATTAGAATGATATATAACATTACTATATAATAAACTGACATTGTATATAATAGATTTAATAATATCATTCTAACAATATTATATTCACAAAAAATAGCATGTTTCTTAAATTTATATTATTGGCAAAAAAAGCACTGATCAATAAATATTAATCTAGAGTTCAAAGAAGTTTTTTGTTTTATTGATTGAAAGTCACCTTTTATCATACAACAAATATTAGTGGTTTAGAGTATAAATAATTAATAAAAGTGGAATGGGTCATTTTTGACCCACTCCCGCCGTTCTAGAGAGTATCAAAAACACCGCCGTTCTAGTGTTAAATCGATGCCATTAAAAACGAAAGCAGCATATTTCAGGGTACTACACACATGAGATACAGATTTGTGCATTTAAATGTTCATTTCCACCCAGCGAAGCGGGTAATATATGCTAGTTTTATATATATTGTAGTTGCCAGAGTCAAACACGTTTAGTACGTTAATAAAAAATGAATATAAGCTCCATAACCTTTGTTATTGTTCGTCTTATATTTAGAAAAGTACGAGGAATGTTCAGAAAATAACAGACGTTTTGAAATAGCAAAAAGTAACACAATGAACAAACCAAATTGTATATATATACATTTGAAAGGTACACTGTTGTGCTATTTTTCTACTTAACATACCGTAGCACAACTTCTTCAATACCCTCGCGGTAGAAATCTGCTGATTGCGTTTTTAGCCACTGGCTTACACCGGCATCCAGTTCGGCGTCAGTATCAAAGCGTTGTGTAGCGAGACATGTCTTCATCGCTAGGAAAAGGTAGTAGTCGCTTGGCGCCAAATCCGGGCTGTATGGTGGATGATCGAGCATCTCGCATCCAAAACCATCCAAGAGCTTTCGGGTACGCTTGGCCGTGTGTGGACCTGTGTTGTGTAAAAACAACACCTTCGCGTTAAGTTTTCCCCGCCGCTTGTTTTGAATCGCACACCTTAACTTTCTCATTGTTTCCCAACACCTAATCACAGAACGCACCTCACAAGAGGGTAATATTCTATTGCAGCGCACATTGTAACCCGTCAGAGAAAGCACAGTAAAATTTATCTTGCGGAAGCATGAAACATTGTAGGGGAGATTTTAACAAACTTATAATTTTCACGTATCTCATATTATTTAATATGTACTTTTTTACACTTTAACTATCTTTCTAACAATTTTAACGTAAAAATTTGACTATATATATTCTTAGCCAATTTTTTCCGCTACATTGTCTGAGTTGTTCGGTCAAGCCACGATGTAAATCAATTTACCCGCTTCGTTTATCCTTGATAAAAAAAACAATTTTAAAAAAACGCTAACTAAGGAGACAAGCACATCTCCCTACAACTAGAACTTGTAAGAATTGCGGGAGTAGGGGAGGAATGAAACCACTATTTGTTGAATGGGCACGGAACTACAAATACCTTTTTGAGAATCTGTGGCGGCTGCAAGGGATTTATGAAATGAAATCTTCCAGTTTTATGCCCCACACTTATGCCGGCGAGGCTAAAGTAGACGGTGATGATGAGAAATGAATGCAATAGTGGCATGAATAAAGTGGGAGAACCTGGAGAAAAGCCACACACCCGGCGCTTGTCCACCTGAAGGTCCACTCGGCGCGAGCTTGGATCGAACCAGGGACTCCACACACAAGAGGCGAACGCTCTAGCACTGAGCCACCACAACCCCTGCAACGGAATTATTTTGACACTTGCTGATGAGCAAATTTATAGTGAATGTCACCACGTGATCCTGATTCACCGGTGGTACAAGCGGTAGCGAGGGTATTAATGTCTTCCCTTGTTGGCTATGTTTAGTGTTTTGTATGTAAAATTAGAGTGACGTTATTGGTTGAGTGGTTGCAGTGGATTTTAGCGTCCCTTTCAGCAGCAAGGCTATATGGCACGTGGATCTACAACTTAACGTGAGATCCGAATCTCTTGAGCTGTTATCGTGAATCGAACTCGACTCTCCCGCGCCAAAGAGGCGGACGCTAACTCTATAGCCACGAGAAGGCGATTGGCATGATTATTTAAGGTTAGTGTAAAGAGACAAGTTTTGCCGATAGATGTCACTACAGTCTTCGTATCTCTCCCATGTATTTTTTACCTTTCACGAAAATTTACAATTTCTTTTGCAAATTTCAACCTACAGACAACATTTTTAGAAAAGGAACTTCATAATCTCTTGAAGGCAATAATCCGTGCCGATTTTTTATTTAGAATTTTCTTCATTGTTGAAACAGTTCGATTGTTAAAGGTTTCGATATCCATTTCAACAATGAAGAAAATTCTAAATATAATATCGGCACGGATTATTGCCTTCAATAGATTATGAAGTTTTTTTTTCTAAAAATGTTAAGTCTGTAGGTTGAAATTTGTAAGAGAAATCGTGAATTTTCGTGGATAAAAAATACATGGGAGAGATACGAAGACTGTAGTGCCATCTATCGACAAAACTTGTTTCTTTAAACCAACATTAAATTTAGTTTTGTTCGTATGCGGATAAAGTTTGAAGTCTCTTTTCAGCGACGAGGCTACTTAAGGCATGGACCTACAGTTTAGAGTTGAATCCGAATGCCTTGACATTCCAATGCTTTTCCTCCCGGAAACAAGTGAATCAAAGGCGCGCAACGTGGCAGGGGCCTCAGTTTTGTTTGTATAGCAACTAAGCAAATCTTTAGGGGATTACGGATTAGATATTTGGGCTGTCAGCATCTAAGGCCATTTAGTCTGTCACGCATATGAGAGATGACGTCCTTCGGCGATCACACTATCTGATAAAAGGGAAGGAAAGAAGCAGCCTGGGACCTGTATGTTAGATACAATCCTGGCATTTGCCTGGTATGAATGAGGGAAATCCAGGAAAAAACTCACTGAAGATGGTTGTCCTGAAAAAGCTGTTACACTTTTTCGACCGAGTGCCCCCACCAGGAATCGAACCCGGGACCACTCGCACTAAAGGCGAGATCGTTAGCGACTACACCACGCGGGGCCGCTTAAGCAACTCTTTATTAGTGTTAAATTTTACAGATGTGAATTTATCTCTATCCATTACTACTCTGGAACTCACTAAAGGAATAATTAACACTTCTGACCAGAGTATAACACTTATTTGTTAAAACTAAATATAATGTACCGGTTTCGACAACTTAACGTAATTGGAACACTAGCAGTTAAGTGTCTGATGAAGATAACGTTAAGTTGTGGAAACCGTTACACTATGTTTTAGTTTTAATAAATGTTTTACTCTGATTTAGAAGTGTTAATTATTCATATGAATTTATATGTAATACTACACTTTATCCTTCGGTGCGAGCGGTCCCGGGTTCGATTCCCAGTGGGGGTACTCGGTCAAAAAAGTGTAACAGCTTTTTCAGGCCAGTCACCTTGAATGAGGTTTCCCTCATTCACACCAGGCAAATGCCGGGGTGGTACATAACTTATAGGTCCCAGGCCGCTTCCTTCCTTCCCTTTCCCCGGATAGTGTGCTCGCCGAGGGACGTCATCCCTCAAACGTAACGGGCTAACATGGCCATAAGATGCCGAGAGCCCAGAAATCTAAATCCTAAAATCCTAAACTACACTTTATCCATTAATTGACCTCATAAAAAGAAAATAAATAAATAAGTAAAAACTTGAGCAGAAACTACCTACCTTTAAAGAATTGAGGTCAAATCTTAAGCTTGAGTTTCTTATGAGATTCGCATGCTTAAAAAAAAAAATCCTCTTACGACACTAAATACGATATCCTGGGTCGAGCTTCTTAGTGGCTAAGCGGTTAGCGTACACGCCCTTGGCGTGGGAAACCCGGGTTCGAATCCCGGCGGGAGCTCATGTGCTTCGCATTCTACGTTCATCAGTAGTTCCATTTCGCATATAGCCTCGCTGCTGAATGGGACGTTAAACTCAAAATCAACTCAATTCAACTATATCCTGGAATTTATGGTGACTTTCGCGACAGGTGTGACACCACTCTTAACTCAGTTGTAGATTCAGCATAATGTTACCCCTATGTTAACGTTTGTTACAAATTATTTATGAAAGTTAATTGGTACTTCATTGTTCCAAAGGTAATTGCACTCAAAACGTAGCAGTAACTCCAAACCAGTACAGGTGTCATTCCACAACAGCTAGCTTTTGTCCTTTCTTATTTAGCGTATTTCTCTTTTTAAGAAGTTGTAGAAAAACAGTACAGATGTAACCATTCCATATGGCTATGTAATATTTAACTTTGCTTTCTTTTTTTTTTTTTTTTTTTTTTTTTTTTTTTTTTTTTTTTTTTTTAGGATTAAATTAATTTGACGGCTCTCTCAACGCGTAAGGGAAAGTATTTTCAAATCTGTAACGCCTCAGTACTGCCTGTTTTGCTGTGAAATCAGGAGTAAGGTAAGTTTTGAACGTAAATGGAATCATTAGTTTGTTAATTTTGTCTTTTGGAGCAAAGAAAATTTCGACTATCTAGTAAAAATGCTGAGAGATTCTTATATATGAAAATGAAATGAAATCTTTCAGTTTAACGTTCCACGATTATGTCTGTTAGGCTAAGGGAGACGGTGATTAAAGCAAATGAATGATGATGGAAGGATTCGTGGAATGAAAAGTGGGAGGAAACGGGAGTACTCCGAGAAGAGCCACGGAAACCTACTTGACGAGGAATTGAACCAGAGACCCCATGCACCAGAGGTAGCGTTCTAGCACTGAGCCATATTGCCTTCCTGCTAACAGATTCTCAATTCAATGGTTTATGTGTTCTAGTGTTTAATCAGAATTTTCTCTGAAACGGCTAGTCCATGTTTACTGTAAATAAACACATATGCTTCCAAGCACGCACAAGTGCGTTAAGAAAATTCTTTCGTCATAGCAAAAAAGTTTTCAGTATTATTCAGGGAACATATTTTCGAAGCCCTTTACTTGGAAACTGACAGTTGAACACATATTGCTTTTAACAGGTTTCAATTTGTTCAAAACAGACTATAGCTATTTACAAACTAAGAAATGTGCGTACAAATATTCCATCCTCTTAGCTTGGAAGTAACTATTTTAAATAAAAAGCACCTTTTAGTATATCATTGAAAGACTAACATTTATCGGTCTTACTAGAGTGAAAAATAAGTTAACTAATATATTCACAAACCTAATTCAATAATCCTCTTTGCACTTCCCAGTTAAATTGCATTGAATCAGTTTTTCAGGGATGCTATTACTTTCTTTTTCAGTAGTACTAGAAACAGAAGTATATAACGGAAACTTGGAAAAGGATTGCTTGAACATAAAAAAATGTAAAAAAGAAATTTTATTCACAGATTTTTTAACACTTTTTTTTTTAGTATTAATGAAAATAGTAGAGTTTAACAATAACTGTAGTTTAAAATGGTTTTATTGTGAAATGTAAGAGGGGTTAGTGTATAAAATTCATACATACACGTCCGTCCGTCAAAAAATTAGCCACCTACACATGAACTTATCTAATACGTGGCAACGCCGGATGTGGACTGGACTACTTTCTGTATGAAAGTAATTCGATGTGGCGTTGAAGATATAGCACATCACATAAAACTTAAATTCACTGACCTCAGTAGATCCTGAAGTTGGAGAAAAGTACGGGAGTGTATTATATTTCGCGCGCTACTGCAAGTAGTACCACTGATTTTTAATTGAGTTTGTGTGCTCATTGCTTGAAATTTCCTGTGCAATACTGCTTCAGAAATTGATTAGAAAGGACCTGACTTATTGGACTGTGCTGTTGAATTAAAAAAAAAAAAAAAATAAAGTGGAGTGAAACTCATGAGAGGCATTAATGAATTAGGTTTTTTATGCGTCCTTTTCTTTTCTTTTCTTTCTTTCTTTTTTCTTTTTTTTTTTTTTTGCTTTTTTTTTAACACGTGTTAAACTATACTAGGGAATCTGGAATTAGATTTCTGGGCTCTCGGCACCTATGGCCAGTTAGCCCGTTAGCTATGAGGAGTGACGTCCCTCGGCGAGCACACCATCCGAGGAAAGGGAAGGAAGGAAGTACCATCTTGGCATTTGTCTGGTGTGAGTGAGGAAAACCCGGGGAAACCTCACTCAGGATGCGTAGCCTGAAAAAGCTTTTACACTTTTTCGACCAAGTACTGTTAAACTTTACCTTGTAGATCAGTCGGATAACTTGTTTTGATACACCAACAAATCAGGTATGTTCATTTACCGTTTACAGGGCACGCTCGTTTTTCTACGCCAGACAATAATACTATTTTACCATTGACCAACTGGGACAATCACTTAAATTTGAGACGTCAATGATACTGTGGGAGACTTTCAACGTTACTTCCATTTTATTTATTTAGTTATTTTTAATACGATATGCTTACTTCTTTGATTCTTAGGTTAATGTTATTAATATTCACAGGACAGCTAGTCATATACCAATATTAAATTTCCCATAATTGAACGTACAAATAGAAAATGCAATACCTAGGTATCTTGTATTGTTTGGTGAAAATTTACGGTATTTCAAAAGTATCTACCATAAGTAGAAGATTTGCTTGGTATATAATTAAAAACAAACCAACTATTTGCTGAGCAAAACAATATATCTAATCTGATGAAGCCAAAGTGTTAGTTGGCGAAACTGTCACACGTATGTAGTTTTTAATGTGAATATATTGTTTTGCTCAGCAAATAGTTTGTTTGTGTTTAAAAGTATCTAATAATAACAGTGGTTTAAAATATCCGTATATATTTCTATTACTTCTTTTATGATCAATTATTTCATGTTTATCATCCTTTTGTTCTTGTCTTTTAACAAATATATATACTAATTGAAATAGTGAGTAATTAATTCAACATATAGTATTATTATCATTGTAAAGATTGTTCTCTTTTTCTTATGTATCCATCATCTATATATTCAAGTCCAATTTTGGTCGTTTGGAACATATTTCATATTTAAGATTCGTACCTGAAGCTCCTTTCAGTGCTTAAGAGATTAATGGTAGGTTACACACTAAATAGCTTCTATAATGAAAAAAAAAAAAAAAAAAACCTCACGTTTCAGTTACGTACAAACTGTATACAAATTTCATGTCTCTTTTTCCTCACGACTTCATTAATTGGACATGAATCCCCTCTGCTCTGAACGTCCCATATACCGCTATACAGCGTGTAATAAAAAAAGGTACGGCAGAATTTCAGGGGTGGATTCCTTATGGGTAGACAATCAGAAAAGTTCATATGACCATATGTCAGGAAATGCATCGTTACAGAGTTACGGCCATTGAAACGCCTGATGCTGTGAAATAGTCACATTCTGGTCGTCCCTTAATGTGACTCAATTTAAACCTCAATAACTCACCTTTTACTTGAGGTAGAAAGATAATTTTGGTATCAATGTGTTTCTGAAGGATAAAGCTTTCGACTGATATATATTTCATGTATGTGGAGGGTGCCACTGTGGAAGGGGAGGGTAACTACGTGATGAAAAAAACTGCTAGTGTCCCTTCCCCGTTCGCCGTGGTACCTCCCACATACATGAAGTACATATCGGCGGAAAGCGTTGTCCTTCAGGAACACATTGATACCAAAATTATCTTCCTAGCTTAATTAGGGGCTGATTATTGAGGTTTAAATTGACTCATATTAAGGGGTTACCAGAATGTGACTATTTCACAGCATCAGACGGCTCAATGGTCGTAACTCTGTAACGATGCATTTCCTGACATATGGTCATATGAACTTTCTTGCCTGTCTACCCATAAGGAATCCATCCCTGAAATTTAGCCCTACCTTTTTGTTACACCCTGTATATAAAATCGAATGAGAGTTTGTCATCTCATCAGGCAATAATTACTGAATCAATTATCTTTATACTTGGCAATATTATGAAGCTTAAGGCTCCCAAGAATCATATGATATTACACTAATAATATTCGGCAGGAGGGTGAGAAGGGGTTACGGGGTGGACAGTAAGGAACATGTAAAAGTAATTCAAAACGATCTATATTAGTGTCCAGTGCAGTTTTTGGGGTCACTGATATGAATAACGACAATCCCGATGTAGTGTAAGTCCAAAGATTTAGTATTTAGATTTCTGGGCTTTCGACATCGAAGGCCATTTAGCTCGTCATGTTTGAGGGATGATGGCCCTCAGCGAGCACACTATCCGGGGAAACGAAAGAAGAAAGGATTGGGGAAGGAAGGAAACGGCCTGGAACCTATATGTTAGGTACCATCTGGCATTAGCCTGGCGTGAATGAGGAAAACCCAGGAAAGCCTATTCAGGGTGGCTGGCCTGAAAAAGGGGTTTAATACTTTTTCGACCGAGTACCCCCATCGGGAATCGAACCCGGGACTACTCGCACCGAAGACGGGCCACACGTAATGTAAGTCCTAGTACAACCCCTATCAACATGTGAGAAAACATAGAGATGACATTACATATTTTTATCATTTTACATTCATTGAAATGGATATCCTAAGCGGAGAAGATGTTAAAAGATTTTATATAAATCTATTCTTCCATAGCGAGGAACGGATATTCCAGTTAGTAATTTGTTAAGACAGACGTATTATTTGAACAATAGTAAGTATTGTACTATTTTGTACAAACGTATGTACTATATAGTCTACTGAACGATTATTAATTCAAATAAAACAGAGTAAAATGAAAATATAGAAAATAAAAAAAAATAAAAAATGGAAAAATTCTTTTTATTGACTAACTTTCAAGACACAATCGTTAGCAAAACAAAATTTTATTTCCTCAATAAAATTTTTGAAAGAAATTCACGTAGCAATTAAAAAGAAATGGCAAGAACTGCTCAACAGAAAGAATGTATATCATGCCAACAATGTCAAACTGCACAATCCACCGTATAGCGAGGACTTGGTACCGTCGGACTACCATTTGTTTCTATATATACATAGTAATCTACATTTTCTATATCTAGAAATGAAAGTGACTATGTGACTTCAAACCTCTTGAACCACCCGACCAATCTCGATCCAATTTTCGACATAGATAAGTTTCGGGCCTGGGAGTTGTTAGCATTTCACGAGATATATAAAAATAAATAAAACTTAATAACTTTTGAACCAGGAGACCGTCTCGATCAAATTTGCCACATACATAAAATTCGGACCTGAGATGCTTTTTATTATTTCACTTTGACGGGACAACGTACCAGACGGGGAGGGCGAAGATATATAAAAATGATCAAAAGTGACCGATATTAGTGCCGAATCCATAGTTTTCGGGGCCGTTGAGATAAACGGTGACACTTTCCATGCTGGTTAAATTCAAATTCAGCCCCGCAGCTTGGGGCAGGCGGATATCTATATCTATCTATCTGTGGAGAGTGTCACTGTTTATCTTACAAAAACATTGGTAATTTTCGATCATTTTTTAATATCGCTCCCGCTCCCAAAATGCGGGGCTGAATTTGGTTTTAAATGGTGTCGGAAGTGTCACTGTTCTTCACATTGACCCAGACAACTATGGATACGACACTAATATCGGTCAGGAAGATCCGGGTTCGATTCCCGGCGGGAGCTCATGTGGTTCGGATTCCACGTTAATCAGTAGGTCCATGTCTCATATAGCCTCGCTGCTGAACGGGACCTTAAACTAAAAATCAACTCAACTAATATCCGTCATTTTCGATCATTTTTAAATATCTCCTCCTCTCCCTCCCCAATGTTGCACCGTCAAAGTGAAATGATAAAAACAATCTCAGGCCCGAGCCTCATCTATGTGGCAAATTTGATTGACATTTGTTTCGTGGTTCAAGAGTTGACCCCCTCTCCAATCCCTACGTTGTGTGTCAAAGTGAAATGAAAAACACTGCGAGGCCGGAACCTCATCTATGTTGAAAATTTGATTGTGATCTATCGGCTGGTTCAAGCGGTGCGAAGTCTCAAACATACTCACTTTCATTTATATTATACAATATACAGGGTGCGGCAGCGTTCATAGCGTAATTTGACTTGCGTAGTGCAATGACGTACTGCATGAATACGCGCCAGCTCGTGCCGCATTCGTGTACTAATGAGCTGCCATTTCGAGTGTGACAGTAATATGGAGCGGTGGAGTGCAAAGCATCGTGCCTTTGCTGTTAAAAGTTATTTCAAGAATAACAACTCTGTTATTGCTACCCAGCGTCTATTTCGGCAACATTTCAACTTGGGACGTCATGGGAAAGTTCCACATGGACGGACCATTGTGAGGTGGGTACGTGCATTTCGAATAACAGGTTGTGTTTGCAATGGCAAACCGGGAAGAAGTGAAAGAACTGTGCGGACACCAGAAGCCGTGGAAAATGTTCGTGCTGCAATATTGCGTAGCCCAAAAAGACATGCTCGTCGTCATTCGCAAACTGCATATGTCCGATCGATCATTCAGGAGAATATTGCAGGAAGATCTCCATTTTCACCCATATAAGCTGCAGATTGTTCAGAAAATTAGGCCTCGCGATTGGGTTTCACGAGAAACATTCTGCTTAACCATGCGTGATCTCTCGCCAAAATCCACGAATGTTGCACACCATCCTGATGTCAGATGAAGCTCATTTCGAGTTATGTGGTTCAGTGAATAAACAGAATATGCGTTATTGGAGTGATGTAAACACGCATGAACTGCACATCAAGCCGTTGCACAGTTCTCGTGTCACAGTGTTGTGTGGAGTTGCTTCCTTTGGGATTATTGGCCCATACTTCTTCGAGGATGACAGCGATGTGGCTGTAACTGTCACTAGTGAACGCTATCTAAAGATACTCCAAGACTTCGTTTTTCCTCACTTAGGTATGGTCGATGTGGATGTGGAACAATTATGGTTTCAACAAGACAGAGCGACCTCGCATACAGCCAGAATTTACATGGATTTCTTGCGACAGACATTTCCAGGTAGAGTAATTTCCCGTTTTGATGACATTTCCTGGCCGCCTCGCTCACCTGATCTTTCATGTGCAGACTTTTTCCTTTGGGGCTACCTGAAGCAAGAATGTTCCGAACACGTTGTGCCACCATTCGAAGGATCACATCAGAACTGCCGTCGGCAATGTCCCAGGGAATACGTTATGCCGAGTTATGGAAAGCTTCCAACGCCGCCTAGATGAATGTGTTGTGCTGAAGGGGCATCATTTTTACAGGAGTCAAAATCAAAAAGTAATCCACGCAATGGGCAATGACTTACACATTAGTAAATGGAGTAACTTTAACTATTAATTGACATAAGAGGTAATAAATAAATTACAGTTACTGGCTGATGGTGTGTTTTTAATATCCTATGAACGCTGCCGCACCCTGTATATATTATACAATATATATATATATATATATATATATATATATATATATATATATATATATATATATATATATATATACTGATTACATCTTATAGCTGAAAAACCCTGCAGGACATCAGACAAAAGTTTTGTCTTTTACTAAGAAAACTTATATTATTCAATTCTCATTTGCTATCGGATTAATTCATATTGCATGTTGGTGATTATAATATTAATGCTGTAACAATGGTTTCCTTTTGTTTAGAAGCTACAAATTGCTATTTGACAAATTTCTCTTAATGTAGATTATGGCTTCCTCTTTCATTTCTTCGGAAAGTGACGAGGACGTTCAATTTATAAAGATTGTACGTTTGTATGACATCGATTCAGATTCTTCAGAAGAAAGAGAGAACTCTAGACAGGTAAGCACTAGTTTTATGCTCTAGAAAATCAGCAGAATAGAGGCACTTAAATATACAATAGTGGTTGTCTTTAAGGTGTATACTTAAAGTTTTAATTGGGGTGCATTGCGAAAGTTTTTTTAATGACCTAAACATAACCATTTTTTTTAAAATTCTCTAGATAGAAGAGTTATACAATAATTAAACGTGGTAATTTTAGACATGAATAAAAAGATAGAAGCTTTAATGTGTGATTGATTAGTTGCTATGTAGTGTTTGAGAATAGTTTTATGTGTTGAGACATTCTTGGTAGTTGACAGAGTTTTTAAGCACACACTTACGTTTTTTATTGAAGTTGTTGTCCCACAGCAGCTACTTGAGTACTTAACATCGTGGAGATCCAGAGAGAGAAATTTTCAACATAGATGAGGTTCGGGGTTGGGATGGTATTTATCTATTCACTTTGACGATAGAACTTAGGGGAGGAGGCAGGAGGGGAAGATATATAAAAATAAATAAAACTTAATAACTCTTGAACCACCGGACCCATCTCGATCAAATTTTCAACCTAAGTGAAGTTCGAACATGAGATTATTTTTGTCATATCACTTTGACGATGTAACTTTAAGGAGGGGAAGACATTTACAAATGATCAAAAATGACCGATATTAGTGTCGAACCTATATTTTTTTGAGGTCAATCAAAATGACCAATATCAGTGTCGAATTCATACTTTTCGGAGCGGCTAAGAAGAACAATGACACTTCTGATACAGTGGTCCGCAACATGGGGAGGAGAGCGGATATATAAAAATAATCGAAAATGACCAGTATCAAGGAGCGCTTTAGTAATAGTAAAAAGTGACAGACAACTAAATGGTCCAAATGGATGAATCGAGTTGTGGGATGAGACATAGTGCGCCTGATAGAGGATGTGAGCATATGTATATGTGCAAAGTTATAGCGGCTGAGCGCCATAAGAAACGGAGAGAGAGGGGGTCAAAGTTGGTGGGAGAGGGGGTCAAATTTGGTGGGAGAACGGCTATGCTAGATTAGTGAAATTCATCAAATAAACTGTTAAATCGTACAAATAATGAAAGATATACAATGCAAACGGTGGTAGTTTCACATATTGTCAAAAGAATTAGCGGAGTAGATCATAAACCGCCGCCGCCATCTTGAAATCCGCCATTTTGAAATATGTGGTATTTTTTAAATGGAAAGGTGGTCATGTAATATATCAATTAGGGCCAGAATGTTCTCAAAAAGTCAATTATGAACTTTAATGATCATTATCTGTACTTATTTGGCAGATTTAAGATCATCTTTATAGTTATTTACGAAAATCTAGGAGACCGATACTCGTATGTTGAAAGTTTGAATTATCATGAAAGCATAAGTAAGTTAAACATACCTACAAGCCAATAAAACTAAAAGTGAAGTATGATATCCACGTTGTATATTATTGTAGTATTATTTATGACATTACTTCCAATTTGCTTCATATAACGTATGGTGAAAAAAATTTGCACAAAATTTTCAACACTACAAACCCTGGCAACAGTGAACCGTGGTACACGATATGAGTTATGCAGGAAGATTAGTGTATCTGTCGTGCATTAGCAAGTGTGGGAGGAGAATGACGCACAACAAAATGAGTTTGGCGTTAAATGAGAAACATCTTTTCATATATCTCCCTCCTCCCCTCCCCTTATTTGCACCATCAAAGGAAAGTGACAAGAACCACACACCCCCAAAAAATCGAGGCCCGATTCTCAATATTGTGGGAAATTTGATCGAGATCGATCAGGTGGTTCAAGAGTTATTAATTAAGTCACTTTCTTTCTCGTTTGTTTATATACCTCCCTCCCTTCTCAACAAAATATTCTAGGCCCGAACTCCATCCATGTAGAAAATTTGATCGAGATCGGTTTCGCGGTTCAAGAGTAATTAAGTTTTATTTATTTTTTATTTATCTCCCGCTTCTCCCCCACCCCTAAGCTCTACCGTCAAAGTAAAATCATAAGAAACATCCCAGGCCCGAGACTCATCTATGTTGAAAATTTCGTTGAGGTTGGTCCGGTAGTTCAAGAGATTAAGAGTCACAAATATAATGACTTTCAATTATATAATATAGATTGGTTTTTATATAGAAAACGAAACTTCCCCCTTCAAAGCCTTTACCCCTGCACTTGCACCCACAAGAAAATAAAGTTGGTGTCGCGACCAATAATTTGAAAGTCGAATAGTAGGTAATTTTGAGTAGAACCATTTCTAAGGATAATAACTAAATGTAGATTGTATTGTATTCAACCAGTTTTTCTTTATTTTATTTTTTTATACGAAACTACTCTGTACACAACTTAATATTTAACACACATATTTACAAGACAGTACTGAAATGTGTAAACGATTTTCTACATTTAGAATATAAAGTTTTTCTTAAAGTTTGTCTTTAGAAGCAAATAATATTCCACAAGCGTTGGTACAACAATGAGCATCTGCAAACTTAATTGTTGTGGCGATAAGAATTTATATTTTTCTTCGCTTCTCAACGAATCACTAAGGGCTTGACTTAATTCGTTCTGTTGTTTACCAGTAACAAGAGTGATTTTATTCAGTGTAGTTCATTCTGTGGTCGTCTGTCGTCAGTTAAACGTAAGTAGCTTTAGTATTATTACAATTTACTACTTTTTTCTGTTTATTAAATTATAAAATTTTAAAATTATATAGAATTTGTTTGTTATTCTATCATATATATAGTAGGACTAGCAGCGTTCACCCCGCTTCGCTGCGGTCACCCCGGAACGCAATAAACTTTGTTACTTAGATAATTTTTACTTTTTCGCTTTCAAGTGATATGATAAAAACCATAGAAGATTGCACTAATGTTAACATTATATCGCCTGTCATTTATGTTAACCCGCCCCGCTTCGCTGCGGTCACCCCAACCCGCCCCGCTTCGCTGCGGTCATCCCGGAACGCAATAAACTTTGTTACTTAGATAATTTTTACTTTTTCGCTTTCAAGTGATTTATAGCGCCTGTCAGTTATGTTAACCCGCCGAGTCACAGGGTCATGCGGGTTGCATATAAATACGTTTATTTTTATACCTATGATGAACTAATAACAAAGGATTTGTACGTATTGACACCTGAATGGTCAATTATCTCAAGACACTGGTAATTGAAAATTAAAGTGATATGATAAAAATCATCTAGGGTCCACATCCTAACAACCCCCCAAAAATGAAAGAAATCGGTTCAGCCGTATTAGCGTGATGAGCGGACAAAGGATTTTTTGTACGTATTGACACCTGATTGGTCAATTATCTCAAGACACTGGTAATTGAAAATTAAAGTGATATGATAAAAACCATCTAGGGTCCAAATCCTAACAACCCCCCAAAAATGAAAGAAATCGGTTCAGCCGTATTAGCGTGATGAGCGGACAAAGGATTTTGTGCGTTCTCTTTTATATATATAGATGAAATGTCAGAAAAGTGAATAAGGCATTTCCATCATTATAGACGAATTCTTCTTAATTTAGATTGTTATATAGAGTGGCGTATTTAGGGGGGCTTCCGGGCTTAAGCCCCCGAATTCTTACTTACTATAGTAAATTATATGAAATATCTTGCAGAATTTTCACATTTTCAGGCAAAGCCCCCTGCCCCGAAAGTTAGCAAAGCCCCCCGAAACAAAATCGTAAATACGCCACTGGATATATAGGACCGTATTACCTCATGATTCACTGTTTAGGAATGAACAATAGGGCCACAGTGGTTCAGTGGTAGAGCGCTCACCTTTGCTGCGAAGGGCTTTCTCGTTCGATCACAAGGAACCATGTGAGTTTGCTGTGGGCAAGATCGTGTTCATAGGTTTTAAAAACAATATAGGTTGAATGATATGGTAGAATGCTTACTTGATCCCAGCCCCCGCCAAGTGAACTTTGTGGAGGACAAACACCGTGTGCGTAGGTTTTCTCGGAGTTCTCCCGTTTCCTCCCACTTTCTTCATTCCACCATTTCATCCATTACTCATCATCACCGTCTCCTTTAGCCTAATCGGCATAACCGTGGGACGTAAAACTCAAAGATTTCATTTCATTTTCATTTCAGAGTGCTTACTTCTTTTTAGGAGGGTCCCTCATTCGATACCAGTACATGCAAGCCTGTGGTGTAGAGCATAGTGTCCTAGATTTTACTCGAGGCTTTCCAATTACCTCCCACATTCTCATCCTACCAATTATTTAATTTTATTTAAAAACTGAACACTGTCTGTATTTTTAACTGTTTTAAGCATCTAGGTCAGTGTTTATTAACCTGTGGTTCACGGTCCACAAGTAGTTATCAAGATCCTTATGGTCCTCTTATATTCAATATAGTACAAAAAACGGGTGAATTGCCTATCGCTCACTATATTATATACCACACTGGTAAAAAATGAAATATTTGATTTAACATCCAGTGACTATGCCCTTGAGGCTAAGGGTGACGGTGATTAAAGTAACAGAATGATGGTGGAATGGCAAAGTGGGAGGAAACGGAACGATGTTGTTCCCCACAAACATAGTTACACGTGGGTCCAATCAGGGACTCCACGCACCATAGGTAAGCGCTCTATAATTCAAACACTGTCCCCTTCACACTGGAGTATAATAGTCATACATAAGGGGGATCGCCGAAGAATCACTGGGACGACATGGGTGTCATTCGATTGGTATTAACTAGTAGATCAATAATTTATATTAGATTATCCAAAAATTTATTTTTCATCTGGGAAATTAATACAAATTCGGGATTTTGGGAAATATTGTCCAGTTATCGAATGGGTCAATATCAGTGTCATTCGATTGGTATTAACTAGTAGATCAATAATTTATATCAGATTATCCGAAGATTTATTTTTCATCTGGGATATTAATAAAAATTCGGGATTTTGGGAAATATTGTCCAGTTATCGAATGGGTCAATATCAGTGTCATTCGATTGGTATTAACTAGTAGATCAATAATTTATATGAGAATTTCCGAAGATTTATCTTTCATCTGGAAACTTAATAAAAACTCGGGATTTTGGGAAGAAAGTGCGATTTCGTGTATACTAATATCAAAATTTTAAATGGCATTTATGTCGTTCTGAGGAGCCACGCTTTTTTATGAGAAAATTTTACAATTTCGCGAATTTCTCTTGATATTAGGGTAGGATACGTTAAGATAGATTAGTTTAGGTTGATTTAGTAAGTTAGGCTAGGTTAGTTTATTTTATGAGGAAATTTTAGAATTTCGCTAATTTTTGTTCTTCTTACGTTAATAGGTTAGATTTGGTTACGTTTGGTTCATTAAGGTAGGATATGGTAGGTTAGCTTAGGTTACGTTATACTATTGCAGATAGTTACATTATATTTTAAAACTAGCAGCGTTCACCCCGCTTCGCTGCGGTCACCCCGGAACGCAATAAACTTTGTTACTTAGATAATTTTTACTTTTTCGCTTTCAAGTGATATGATAAAAACCATAGTAGATTGCAGTAAATGTTAACATTATATCGCCTGTCATTTATGTTAACCCGCCGAGTGACACGGTCATGCGGGTTGCATATAAATACGTTTATTTTTACCTATGATGAACTAACAAAGGATTTGTACGTTATGGACACTTGAATGGTCAATTATCTCAAGACACTGGTAATTGAAAATTAAAGTGATATGATAAAAACCATCTAGGGTCCAAATCCTAATAACCCCCCAAAAATGAAAGAAATTGGTTCAGCCGTATTAGCGTGATGAGGGAACAAAGGATTTGTGCGTTCTCTTTTATATATAAGACTAGCAGCGTTCACCCCGCTTCGCTGCGGTCACCCCGGAACGCAATAAACTTTGTTACTTAGATAATTTTTACTTTTTCGCTTTCAAGTGATATGATAAAAACCATAGAAGATTGCAGTAAATGTTAACATTATATCGCCTGTCATTTATGTTAACCCGCCCCGCTTCGCTGCGGTCACCCCAACCCGCCCCGCTTCGCTGCGGTCATCCCGGAACGCAATAAACTTTGTTACTTAGATAATTTTTACTTTTTCGCTTTCAAGTGATTTATAGCGCCTGTCAGTTATGTTAACCCGCCGAGTCACAGGGTCATGCGGGTTGCATATAAATACGTTTATTTTTATACCTATGATGAACTAATAACAAAGGATTTGTACGTATGGACACCTGAATGGTCAATTATCTCAAGACACTGGTAATTGAAAATTAAAGTGATATGATAAAAACCATCTAGGGTCCACATCCTAACAACCCCCCAAAAATGAAAGAAATCGCTTCAGCCGTATTAGCGTGATGAGCGGACAAAGGATTTTTTGTACGTATTGACACCTGATTGGTCAATTATCTCAAGACACTGGTAATTGAAAATTAAAGTGATATGATAAAAACCATCTAGGGTCCAAATCCTAACAACCCCCCAAAAATGAAAGAAATCGGTTCAGCCGTATTAGCGTGATGAGCGGACAAAGGATTTTGTGCGTTCTCTTTTATATATATAGATAATACACAAATAACATTCGTTTCTTTCTTTTGAACTAATTTCTCCAGTAAATCTTGCATTTTTACTAAGTCTTGTCCCCCCACAATGACACTAGCCACTTTTAAATAATTTCCTGTAAATAATATTGTAAGTATTCAACGACTTTCTACAGCATCTGTAATGGTTTCACACTAATAATAGTACTCCTGCAACCGTAAAATACAGCTTCCCCACGATATGCAGAAATACTCTGCCGGTAGAAATTAATATCTAATACAATCCAATTTCATATGTACTCACTAATTTTAATCGTAAATTATCATTTTTATGACGACATATTGTAAAACCTCACAAGCGCATGCAGATATTGGTGGATACTTTGGACAATTAACATTTTCGTAAGTTATAGCTTCCTACATTGAGTACAAGGGTAATCTCAGTATAATGTGTTTGTCTAGTACGCCACCGTTCTAAACAATTACCGTTGAAACATGAATTACGTGGGAAATTGTCACAGAAGTATCAGTAAAATAATCGAAGATAAATATTTAACTTAGTACTGAGCTTGTGATGATCTGGAATGACATTGTATTCTTCTTCATCCCAAGCATTGCTTTTCTGTTGAAGTGTCGATCCAGGTTTTCTTTTTCTTTTTTTTTCAATTATGTGTTTGTATGTATTTAAGCACAAGCTGTTTTAAAGTATTCTCTTTCCGCATTTATATACACGATTCTTTTACCTTCTGCCATTGTGTTTTACTTGGTAAAATCTTAGCGATTCACTTTGATTTGCGAATTTTGCTCTTCTTATATTTTATGCGCACTCATTGTCTGTTGGTTATGACCTCATCACTTCTATGACTTTTTTTTCCTTGAGTCTACTTTGAAAGCAACCTTCGATAAGGAACAGTCGATGAAGATTCATAAGTATGATTTATTTTCGAGTGGTCCTTGAAGCTTAAGGAACACTTATCCGAAGAAGCCTTGAACTCAAGTCAAGGAACAATTCAGGGGGTTAGCGAAACAGTGGTCTAACCCACATTTTTGAAAATGGAGAAAAATCAAGTGAAACTTAAACACATGTGTTTTTTTGTAAATATACGGTATATATATATATATATATATATATATATATATATACACAATGTGAATGCCATTATTATTTAACTTCGTTCTGGAATACGCTAAAAGGAAAATCAAAGATAGCAACCAGGGCCTACAGTTGAACGGTATTCACCAGGTTATGGCATATGCTGATGATGTAAATTTAATAGGGGATGATAGGAGAACAATAGAAAGAAATGCAGAGATCTTATTAAACGCTTGCAGGGACATGGGGTTAGAAGTAAATGCAGAGAAAACTAAATACATGGAAGTGGGACCGGAAAACAGAAAGTTATGGACGCGTTAAAATATTAAATAATACTTTTGATAAAGTGGATAGTCTCAAATATCTAGGATCAATATTAACAGACGAAAATCATATTCACGGAAAAATTAAATGTCGACTCAAAGCAGGGAATTCGTGTTACTATTCGTTCAAAATCTCTTGTCGTCGCGAATTCTGTCGAGGAATTTGAAGCTTAAAATATCTAAAACGATAATCATGCCTGTTATTCTGTATGGCTACGAATCATGGTCACTTACTCTGAGGGAAGAACATAGACTGAAAGTATTTGAGAACAAGATCCTGAGACGAATATTCGGACCCAAGAGGAACGGGAATGGGGAATGGCGGAAACTTCATAACGAGGAACTACATAATTTATATGGTTCACCCAACATTGTTAGGGTCGTCAAGTCTAGGAGGCTTAGGTGGGCGGGTCATGTAGCTAGAATGGAAGAAAGTAGAAACGCTTTCAAAGTCTTGACTGGAAGACCAATCGGAAAACGACCATTAGGAAGACCTAGGCGCAGGTGGGAGGACAATATTAAGATGGATCTCGCAGAGATTGGAATACAAAGTAGAAACTGGATGCAGTTAGCTAAGGATAGAAGTCAGTGGAGAGCTTTTGTGAACGCGGCATTGAACCTCCGGGTTCCATAGGCCATAGAGTTAGTTAGTTAGTTAGTTATATGTACAATGTGTGACACACTCAACTACTTATGCTTGCTTTTGTTATATTGTACAAAAAACCACATGTGTTTAACTAGATTTTTCTCCATTTTTAAAAATGTGGGTTAGACACTGTTGCGCTAACCCCCTCAATTCAAGGAGTGTTTTTAAATATGGGCCTAAGTTCCGTCTCCTCTGCTAAATTTGTATTCGAACCGGAAATGGTAGAAATTAATCATTTCAGGTTTCAATGTTCATCACAATATAACAGAAATGGTAATAGATTGCGGCAAGCGTTTTTCTGTAATCAGTTAAGCGTCTTAAGAGGATATAGCTTGACACAATCACCACCTCCAGCACTCTACAAAAACCTGATTTTTTTTTAGATTTAGCAGTAATTCAGGTTTCAATATTTATTTCAATAGAACAGAAACGACAAGGGATATGAAAAATTGGTTTTGACACAGATAGAGCGCCCCAATGATAAGTTTTGTCATGAATTTTGTGTATCTGTTGAAACCGGAAATAATGAAATATACGTTTATTCCATTACAACGTTGATCCCATAATGGATAAAATTGATATAGCGACAAGCAAATTTTTGATATGGAAAGAAATTAAATTAAATATCAATGTCTCAAAATTTATACTGTTTAAATAGCAATTAAAAGTAGTTTTGAAAAAAAAAATCAAATTAAGGATGATGTTTTAATTTTTTTTACTTGTATCTTAATTATATATAAAACTACATGAGCTGACATAAATTATTGAGCACTCCCTGTAGGGCTACAATGATTAAATTAGGGTTGATTGTAGCTTTCCAAAACTAACCTAAAATTGCCAAAATTGGACTGGAAAATTGCCAAAAGTGAATATTTTTAATTTTTAGGGGGTCTAAAGAGAGGATGAAGAATTTCCCCATGTTTTTGAATCTACAATCTCATGTTTTAGGTACTTGGAATTGGAATAAAAGCTTGAAATTCGGTATGCTTGTACGTTTTTGTTAGCACTACCTAAGTGAATCAGTAAAAATAAAAAAAATCCAACTTTAGAGTGGTTTTATAGGGAACTGAAAAATCTTTCCCATGTTATTTATATGGGACACCTTTTACACCCCCAAATTATTGAGCACTTCCTGTAGGGCTACAATGATTAAATTTGACATAATTGTAGCTTTTCGGGACAACCCAAAGGAAAATTTCCAAAATTGAATATTTTTAATTTTTAGGAGGTCTAAAGATTGGGTGAAGAATTTCCCTATGTTATTTAAGTGGGCTTTTTTTTGGACCTATAATCTCATGTTTTAGGTACTTAGAATTGGAATAAAAGCTTGAAATTCGGTATGGTTGTACGTTTTTGTTAGCGTTACCTAAGTGAATCATCAGAAATAAAAATTTCCAACCGTAGAGTGGTTTTATGGGGAACTGAAAAATCTTTCCAATGTTATTTATATGGGAATTCTTCTACACCTCAAAATGTGTAGGCACTTCCGGCAGGATTAGAATGCTGAAATTTGTCATGATTGTAGTCTTCTAAGACTAACCGACAGGAAAATTGCCAAAAGTGAATATTTTTAATTTTTTAAGGGTCTAATAGGGAATGAAGAAATTCCCATGCTATTTAAATGGGTTATTTATAAGATTTAACTAGAAAAATATTACCGTCTAATGTCTGGAGAAGTGTTTCGCGAGATTTTTAACGTCTTCTAAAATTTTTCGTAAAGAAATTATCTTTGGAAGAAATAAAAAAAAAATGCCAATTGACTTGATTTCACACTTCTCTTCCAAGTTTAAAGCTGGAAAGTTTGCTTTCTCACGTAATTTGCTTGCGGGATTTGTATCTTACAGTTCCATAATTTAAAAGAAATAGGAAAAAAAATCATGCAAGGGTATCACGAAGGCTTGAAACGAACTTTGGTGTGCCTAAAGGAGAAAAAAAGGTTGAGAAACGCTGGTCTAGAGTATCCTGTTGTTCATCACTAGCTCACATGATGTGGAATCGAACCACGTATCCCTTGTACTAACAGCGAACAATGTACAGTCCACAGGAAAAAAAAAAAAAAAAAAAAAAACTGCAACATGAGCATGTAAGTTTATTGTGTAACTACGTTTGACAGCCCAGAGAATCAACATAACGTCTAAGTGGCACGAATCACGCCAGGCACGTTGTCCCAGTGGTAAGAACGTTCATCTCTGGTGTGAAAGCTCTGGTTCGATCCCAAGCCGAATTTCAGGTTGTTATTCCAAGTATCTAAAATATGAGATTATAGGTCCAAAAGAGGGCCCATTTAAATAAATATGGAAATTCTTCATTCCCGTTTTAGACCCACTAAATATTCACTTTTGGCAATTTTCCTGTCGGCTAGTCCCAGAAAGCTACAATCATGCGAAATTTCAATTTTCCACGTCAGCCGGAAGTATCCCTTTATTTAATGTCAGTCAGTTCATGTAGTTTTATATATAGTTATCAGAATACCGGTATATAATTTCGTTTACCTCAATGATATCTGCTGATTGGTTTATTTGAATCGGTTTCTGTTAAAAAGGTGTATGTAACTTTTTTTTTTTACGATTTTCACTTTTTTACAAAACAGTATTTTAGAGGTAGATGCAACGATTTTTGTTAAGATGAAGTGCATTCCTTGAAACCTTTGAAACGTGTTGAAAATATACGGAATTGAAATCTGCGTTTTCTGTTAAGAGGGCGTAATTCCACAAATAATTGAAGCAGGAGTATAATAATGGAGAGCGTTACACAAGGAAACATATCCTAAAATTCTTTTCTGGTCGCGATCCCAGTGACCTTTCATGTGACGGTTCGTCATCATCAAACGAACTCTTAGGAAATATAAACGCTTTTACACTGTATATAAATTAACAGAGTACTATTCACAGTAGCAGGTCTGATAATTTCACTGTTGTTCAATACAGTAACTAACTAACTAACTAACTCTATGGCCTATGGAACCCGGAGGTTCAATGCCGCGTTCACAAAAGCTCTTCACTGACTTCTATCCTTAGCTAACTGCATCCAGTTTCTACAGTGGTGAAGATATTTTAGATTTCAGGTCCTAGTGGCCACAATACTATAAGAAAAAGATCTAGTTTCTCTGGAGACAGGGAATAAACAGTGAAAGGATAAAACAAAATAATCTTTATCTATTCTGCGAACAATCCATGAGTGTGAACAGGTTTTCCCAAGTGTTAATGGACTAATAAAATACTCTTCCATCATGTCATGCAACACTACGAAAACTGTGTTACTTCCTAAAGCTAAACTGAACATAAGCCGTCCCTTTGAAGATGAACGAGACCAGATTTGAAAAAATGCATGGATTAAACACTGGATGAACATAAAAATTTATATCGCTCAATTAAGCCATTCTGCCGTCGAATCAGTGACGTTAAGGAGAATGGCTCATAAAAAATACATCGCCGCATCAGAACCAGAGGAACGTAACTCCATTTTCGTAGGTTTACAGACGACAGAACAAAAACATTATTTGCTGAGAAAGATGTATTTTTAACAAATAAAGCACAGTTCTGACCAGAGTAGAACGAAATATATTAAAAACTATACTTACAATGTGTTACAGTTTCAAGGGCCTAACGTCCTCTTCATCAGACACAAAAGAGGACGTTAGGTCCTTGAAACTGTAACACATTGTAAGTATAGTTTTTAATATATTTCGTTGTACTCTGGTCAGAACTGTGTTTTATTTGTTACTCTACTTATCCAGAGCCATGGAGTTTGTTCATTATGTATTTTTAATAGGACGGTAATTGAGCTACATTAAAACAGATGATCGACAAGGAGAACAGATAGCGTTACGTTCCATTTACACCAAGTGGGGCTTTCAAAATTATGTCCAAACATGAAGAACGCGAAAACCACATTTTTGGAGTTACGTTCCCCTGGTTCTCGTGCGACGACATTATGTTATAAGGTGTTGGCACTTTCAGAATACTGCATTGTTTGTTCTTCCTAAAATATTGTATTCTGCTGGTTTGTACTAGTACTACATCTTTCTGAAAAGGACAGTAATGATTATATTATTATAATATTATATTAATGTACCCTGTTGGTGAGTCTATCAGCTGTACTAGAATCTGGACACACGCTTAGGAAGTTGGGGAACAAAACTTAAAGAAAACTCTCTTGGCTTAAAAATAACAATCCTACCATTAAAATAATATTTTCTTATGCAATGCTACTTACTTGCATTCGCAATTATGTCTCGTCCCACAACAAAAATAAAAACTACTTAAATTTATAATTACCTGCTTTGACGTTAGGTCAGATGAAGATGAGTCTCTGCTTTCTCGCTACAGTTACCGTGAAAAAATTTCACCTTTAATACTGGCACAATATTAAGGTTTGCAGGATTTTAATTTAGCATGTAGGTGATCAAAGTATATTCCAGCATTAACCTCAGTATTTCTCGATATGGATTCAAAGTACTTTACAAGTCGGAGTAAGGCAAACAGTAACGATAAGTGTTAATTCAGAATTTATCATGACAGAGATTAAATATCTTTTAAAAATTATTTTTGGGAGACAAAATATTTGCTTTCAAATTATTATTATTATTACCAATTACTATTATTAGTATCTCTATCTTTCATCAATATATTACTAATGTAACAGTGTCTTAAATTTTAGATACATTTAAGAAAAACCTTGGTTACACATTTTATGTCACTATGTTTTCAGTTAAAAGGGCGTATGTGCCCAAAGTTTATTTTTTATTTTATTTATTTATTTATTTATTTATTTATTTATTTGTAGATTAAACAATAATTCGCAGTTACATCCTATACAGCTTATAAACAATCAGTAACCATGTACAGTTACACATATTTTTTTCTTTTTTCATCAACCGAACCGACACGTGAAAAAAAAAGTTTTTTTTGTCATTTCCCGAAAATTTTGTTTATTGCACATACGGCTTTTTAACAGAAAGCGATTCATTTCTCACTTTTATACAGCTTTTCATTCGTTAAACGCTGATTGTGTTGTAGAACTTAAAAGGGGGTGGCAACGTTAGAACTTGTAGCTGTCATAAAAAAAATCTTGAAACCCTACCATATTTCACCATGTACACATAGTCTTGAAAGGGCCATAAAACATTTTTTCCTTTTTGCAAGGAGTCGTACAGTTTCCAACTTTCTAGGACGTTTTGCTTACTACCTGCTATCGCCCTCCCGCTGACATAAAGGAAAAACCAGTTTTGCCGCTTCCGAAACAACGGATTCTTTTGGACAGGGAGGGGGAGTGCACCAAAATACACGTTTTTAAATGAGGAGGTTCACTATTTGTCCACTAGAGTGTAGTGCTGCATCGGTGGAATACCTTTCTTGCTTTCAAGAAGTTGTAATATGTACACAGTAAATAGAAAGATTGGGTTTCAAGATTTTTTTTTTTTTTTTTTTTTTTTTTTTTTTTTTTTTTTTTTAATGACAGCTACAAGTTCTTGTAAAGTGAAAAGGTCTCTTTAGTCTTATGTTTTACAGGCAATTCTGAGCTTGGACCATCCACACAAGTTGGTTCCGAATCCACCATCGAAAGCACAAAAAGCTTCAGCTGAACAAATCCGATTGATGGACCAGCAGAAAGAAATGGAAAAAGAGTTAGGTTCGTATATTAGATTTAAATTTAATTTGGAAATACTTCAAATATTACGTTATAATCAGAGCAAGTTACCGAATATTAGCAGGTTCTAGTTTAACCAATCTTTTACCAAGTTGGGTGATTTAGTCACCCTAACTTCTAATTAAAAAAAAAAAAAAAATTATTGAAAATATTTTAGGGTAAAAGTGAGTCTTGCGATATATCCTGTTTATTTTAGTAAGAGTCATATAACATAAATATAAATATCAGATCCGTAGCTAGAGATTTCGGCACCAGAGGCAAAGTAGAATTTGGTGCCCCTATATTCATCTCATCAAGTTTTTCCTTCGTTTTTTTTTTTTTTTTTTTTTTTTTTTTAATATAAGAGAAGCAGCTTTTGTTGTTATGCTACATTGAATTTTTATCAACCTGCTTGGACAAACATTGATATAGCTAAAAGCGATCATTATGTTTTCTTTTACCAATAATAGCTGTTTTCAAGAGGCTTATTTTGGGCTTGTTGTTAAACTTGACAAAAGTGGCCTTGGTTGTATACTAATCCATTTGAAATAGATATGGAAATTTACAACTATTTACACTTCATACTATAGAGAAGAAATGAAATTTCAGTACAGCACATCAGAAACTATGTGCTTCTAAAATGTTCGAAATGGGTAAGAGAATTGATTTCCTGCAATTATTTTAAATTTCTGTAATCTTATTCTGTATGTGACCACACAAATAGCATTTTAATTTCGATTCTTTTACTGTTAAAAACATATTTTGTGAATGTAATGGAAATTCAGAACGAGCCTTCTTTGCGAATTTCTCAATATTGACCGATAGAGGTGAAGAATATGCTTAATGCTTGTATTTAAAATCGAAAATATAGTTTGGCTACAATATTTATTTGAAAATTATAATAGTTACACTAAAGTCCCGATTATTCGCTAGTGCCGCCAAAAAATACCTCTGCTGCAGTCGTGCACAATTATTTTTCGTAAGTAGATACTTGGGACTTACACTCCCCATGCAAATAAGTATGTGCTACAACAAAAATAAATTGGATTCTAAAAATCAATATTATTAACAATAATGCACGCTCCGGAGTGCACCTCTACTCTGACAAGGGCCCGTGGTGGCTCAGTGGTAGAGCGTGCACCTCTGGTGCATGGGATCCTTCGTTCGATCCTAGCTCGCGACAAGTAAGCTTTGTGGTGGACAAACACCGTGTGCGTGGGTTTACTCGGGATTCTCCCGTTTCCTCTCACTTTGTTCATTCCACTATTCCATTCATTTCTCATCATCACCGTCTCCTTTAGCCTAGCCGGCATTACCGCTGGACGTAAAGCTTAAAGATTTGTCTACTCTGCTAACAAGAAGATGATTGTTGTAATGTATGAGAAACGGGAACTGGAAAGAGTGATATTTGAAGTTTTATTATGATTTACTATGTTTCGTATTTACACCTTATTTTTAGTCTTTTTCGGGTTTTAGTCTTTTGCTCTAACTTGTTGATGGCCACCTCCTGGAAAACAACGCACCCGTTCACTGTTCGAATGTTGGCCGTAGAGAGAAGCACGGCCATGGGCATGGAATCCGTCATAGTCCTGTTTTCCCTTGACCGCACACCTCCTTCATTCTACTTATTTCCAACCATGCAGTCATTTCCTAGGAGCAAGTACTTCTGCGAAGTTGGCGCACTGCTTTCTGAGGTGTAGTCATAGATTTTGGACCACTGCACCTTACTTCAAGTTCGGACCTATATCACAGCAGCGGTGCAGAGTTACGAGCTGTACGTTACCACATGAACTACATACATTTGCAGGATTACACACGTAAAATTTAATCGCTCTTCAATATGTGGAAGTGGGTCTGGGTTAACGTTTCTCGTACATCTCTTGTTAACCAGCAAATTTCAAAGAAATCACACATGTGCAAATTACTCAGAAACTATTGATTTGCGACCCCCAGTTTATATGGGTGAAAATGTTCCAAAGTACTTGTAGAATATCCCCTAGTAAGGAATGCATCGAATTACCAGTCACCTTGTATATATAATGTGTGTATGTGTTTTGTATGCATGTAGATAGATAAAAATGTCACACACAACTAGACACATAAGCACAAAAAATCCTGGCAATACTAGTTGATGAAAAAATGAACCTAATGAATTCCTTCATATTGGAAGCATTTCATATGTCAATGGAATAAAAAAAAAACATTGGTAGTTATCAGTCTTTGAAAAAGACGAAATTCGTTAAATTCTGACACCTTACGCCCCTATTCCATGAGAGGAGTCAAATGAATACCGAACAAACCCGTAAAGGTACCAATGGATTTTTTTTTCAATTCTAAAGTAATTGCCAGACGCGTTAATACGTTTATCCCACTCGGAGACGAGACGATCAATTCCAGTCTCGTAGAAAGATTTAGGTCGCTGACGGATCCACAACCTCACTCACTCTTGCATTTTCTCGTTCAACTGAAACCGACATCCATGAAAGTGTTTCTTCAGGTCGCCAAACATATGAAAATCGCATTGGCAAAGATCTGGGGTGTACGGAGGATGTTGAAGTGTTTCCTAGCCAAAGCTCCGAAGTTAATATGGAGACGGGCAGCAAAAGGGTGATTTCGTCCGACAGCAGTCCAAAGAGCTTTGACTTTATGGCGAGTCTTCATAGTGCTTCGGATTTATTCTGACCCTACGCTCTAGAAAGTCAACAAGCAGAGGGCCCCTGCAGTCGAAGACGTTCATCATGACCTTTCTGGAACGTGCCTGAACAGCTTTGGATTTCTTTGGCGGGGGAGAATTGGAGTGTTTCCATTGTTGGCTTTACCGTTTGCTCTCGGACTCAAAATGGTAGAACCACGTTTTGCCTCTGTGACGATATGGGTCAGAAATGCATACTTTCCTCGTGATACCGTTGCAGATGTCTCAGACATGAAGCCATTCTGTTAATCTTCTGTCCTTCCCTCAGTCAATGCGGAACCCGCTTCGCGCAATTTTTTCAGAACTACAGGTATTCTTTGATAATGGCATGCATGGCCATGATTAATTCCGACCTGAACACGAGTCCTCTGTGATCCGTCGGTTTTCTGGATAAGATCATCAATCCGCGCAATCACATCAGAGTAATGGCTATCCTGGGTGCGAATCGTCATGCATGATTTGCGTATGCCATTCCTTCACACTTGTCAGTGGTATGCAGGGTTTGCCATACAAAGCAGACATGTGAAGATGAGTTTCACGTGTTCCAACACCCTCAACCTAAAAAGCAAACCACACTTCTCTGCTCTTCTTTGCTTGCTTCCATTTCTAATACTGGACGAACACACTTTTCACTACGCCTACCTATAGAGCAATAAGCGAATATGTGTGTGTATTTGTGAGTGTCACCATACATTTCTCTTCTCGAAAGGTGGCAGTATCGATAAATAACAGCAGTGTTGCCAACTTTCGTGAGGAATATGTTTTATGGAGAGTGTTCAGTTTTCATTTGGTTGCTCTTCATGCAACTGCTTCAAATTCGTAAATGTTATTATTCCCCTTGTTTAACTTCATTTTTAATATTCCCGCGCAAGCAGCAGCTCGTGCGTGTCTGTTCACTCCTCTCATTTTCACAACCACTTTTTCAGCGTCATGGTTGATCCCATTGGGTAGAAAAGCATGCTTAGCTAAGCAAACTCATCATCACCAAAACGCTGAACACGTATTTCAGACATTGACCGTTTCTGATTTTGAAAACGCTCTTGCGTACACGATAAGTCATTACTCGGCACCTTCTATATCACATCGTCATTAACAAATCATTTTTAATAACTTTCTCTAAGTAATAAGTAAAAATTTATTGTAACTCTTATTGAGACGTTTGGATTGCGAGCGAAGCTCACAAGAAAATCTTTAACAAATTTATTTCTTTGCAAATGCAAACCGAAACAATATTGATTTAATGCGGTGCCAAACTTGTTCGGGACGATGCGTCGTTTACTCATTTCCAACGATTTTTTTTTCTTCTTGATTTTTGGCTTCCGGTTAATATCAGCGTCCGGAACAACGGTCCCGCTCGCCTCTCCTAGATAGAGTTCTGAACATATATATAGGAGTACTAGCTAAATTAACTCCACTTTTGACAGAAATATTGAAACACCCTACAGCCACAGAACACGCCTGTAATAAAATTAATATGATTCAAATATTCAGCTTGAAGTTCGTACCTACTATCTTCCAAAAGTCATTTAAAGATAGTCCGGCTAAAGAATTGTTAAGATGAAGTAATAATGACCGTTATGTGGAATATATTTCTTGATATATGTCAGTGATGTTTTTGTTGATACATCTTGTGATTAACATTCAATATTGATCAAAGTTTGAACTTGATTAATGTTTTGGATCTCAAGTTATAAAACTAAAAACAAAGCACTAAATGAACGGGCAAGGAACATCTACAGTTACATGTAAAAGCACTCTTTTAATAGTCTGGTTTGCAGAGGCAAAGGAAGGAGCAACAATGCTAGTGGCGTGACAATATAGAACAAAGATAATTCTTGTTGCCATCAAGTTTCTGGTGAATAAGGGACTGAAACTGTGTCAGCCATCAAAGCTGAATTGGACACAGGGTTGGGTGACTCGCCACTCTTATTTACCACTGTTAGCTAGTGGACGACGCTATCCAAGCTTGGACGAGACAGTGTTGAAAATGACCCCGCTGTAAACGTCACCCAACCGCCATCACACCAGAATCAATCGGAAAAGTTCTTGATATGGTGCTGGCTAACTGACGATTGCAAGTGCATGACATAGCTCATCCAGTGGAGATCTCAGGAAACCACATACGCAACATTCCCACTCAAGAGTTGGCCATCAGAAAACTTTCGGTGCGATAGGTGCCGCGTCTGCTCACACCGGAAAGTTCTGTGTTGGTCACAGACTTCGCTTCCAAGTGGAAACTCGACTATCTTCGCTTCCAAGTAGTACGCCACATCCGTACTTGCCTGATCTTGGCTCCAGTGAGTTCCATCTGTTCCTAAACCTTAAGAAATTCTTGGTGGCAAGGAATTTCAGTCTAATAAAGAAGTCACCTACACAGTGACAGTCTATTTGCAATTCTGAGTAGTTGACGAGTTTTGCTGGTGTCAAAGCATTGGAAGACCGCTTGTCGAATTGTAATAACGTTCGAGGAGCTGATATTGTGTTTTTTCTATCCGATTCATAGTAATTTCCCAACAACCCGCTACATGTGAAGCAGGGAAACTTTTGTTTGCTTAGTCTGGTCATTATTCGAAAGAAAAACGAACAAATAAACAAAAACGTAAAATTATGAATTTTCTAAATTAAAATTTCCAGAAATTTTAAACATCACGTAACGTTATTATTTTTTGTTTAACCAATCTTTTTAACATCCAAGAGATAAGAGACGATTTTTTGAAATATATGTTCTAAGGAGAGTCTGCCAAGTATTGAGTTTCTCACGAATACCTGAAGTTCAAGAGATTAAACTTAGCACATGGACTCCTCTGTAAAATAAGGGAACACTTGGTTTTCAAAATTCAATTCGTAAGGTTCTGTAATATTTATATTTTTTTTCCTTTCATCGGAAAATTGCGAATGTGAGGATTCGGTTAAACTGAAGTGAAATTCAGTGTATAAGAGGGCCACTATTTATATTTTGAGCCTTGGCAACACTGATTGTAGTTAGGCGCTATTTTCTGTTTGCATAGAAACGTTTAATATTGTTGAGCATAACGTACTTCAAATGTTTTGTCAATAGCTTTATTTGTGTTGTTTACGTTGACTTCTAGATTGCGTGACAACAGAAAAGTGGAATTAACTCGTGAAAATTTTCGTGCGATGATTTATTACGATTTTCGACGTGGATTATCAAGACAAGAGTGCATCGATCAACTTACTTCCACATTTGGCGATGAAGCCCCATCTTTTGCCATTGTGAAACGCTGGTATAACGATTTTACTCGTGGCCACCATTCGCTCACTGACGAAATTCGCGAAGGTCGTCCAAAATCATTTGTTATTCAAGAAAACATTGATGATGTACAAAACCTAATACTGTAAGATCGTCATGTGACATACTGTGAAATTGAGGCAACCCTAGGCATTAGTTCCACCAGCATATATAAAATATTACATGATCATTTAGCTATGAGAAAGGTTTGTTCTCGTTTTATCCCACATTATTTGACAAAAACCCAAAAGGAAGCTCTCGTCGATTGGTGCACACAAATGCTCAATAAATATAATGGCGGTGCTTCAAAAGATTGTAACAGGCGAAGAATCATGGATATATGCATATGAGCCGGAATGTAAACAGCAGTCGACTGTATGGGTGTTTCAAGATGAACCAAATCCAACAAAAGTTGTGCGCGTTCGAAGCACATCGAAACAAATGGTCGCCTGGTTTTCGGAAAAACTGGTCATGTGGCAACTGTGCCTTTAGAGGAACGTAGAACGGTCAACTCTGAATGGTACACAACAATTTGTTTGCCGGAGGTCTTCGGCCAAATACGGAAAACAAACAAGCGAAGTCGGATCATTCTTCATCAAGACAATGCGAGCTCTCACACATCTAGTCTAACAACCGACTATTTGAACACTCAAAAAATCGAACTAATGGGTCATCCGCCATATAGTCCTGATTTGGCACCCAATGACGATTTCTTGTTCCCGAATGTCAATAATAAATTGCGTGGACAACGATTTTCGTCGGCGGAAGAAGCTGTTCATGCGTTCAAAAGCCCTATTGTGGAAATGTTTCAAGAAGATTGAAAAAAAAAAAAAGCTTTGACAAATGGTTCGAACGAGTGCAAAAGTGTATTGATCATAAAGGAGAATATTTCGAAAAACAATGTCAATTTTCAATGACAAATTACTGTTTTTTCATTGTTAGGCTCAAAATATAAATAGAGGCCCTCGTAAATCTTTACTTAAAAATAAGGGAACAAATGTTTTGTCGTATTCGAAAAATGTGTTTCTAAAGAGGAAAATGTGTATAATACTGAAGTTTTCTAGTTTCAGTCTTACACCGCGTTGCAATTTTACATGAATCTTGTAGCTGCCATTAAAAAAATCGTGTAACCCAATCTTTCTATACTGTTTACACATTACAACTTTCTGAAAGCAAGGAAGATATCTCCACCCATGCAGTACTGCACTCTAGTGAACAAATAGTGAACCTCCTCGTTAGAAACGTGTATTTTGGCGCGCTACCCCTCCTCGTCGAAAAGAATCCGTTGTTTCGGAAGCGGAGAAACGGGTTTTTCCTCTATGTCAGTGGGAGGGCGATAGCAGATAGCAAGCAAGACGACCCAGAAAGTTGGCCATGGTTTGACTCCTTCCAAGATGAAAAAATTGTTGCATGTCCCTTTCAAGACTATGTTTACATGGAGAAATATTCTAGGGTTTCAAGATTTTTTTTAATGACAGCTACAAAATTCATGTAACGTGGCAATGCGGTCTAAATAGTCAATGTGAGTATCCACTTAAGTAGGAGAAATGAAATTTGTATATATATACTCTCAATTAAAAATGATTAATTGATTTTGAAAAGTTTATCCTTGCCGACGAAATTTCAAAGTATTCAAATTTCTTTTTCTTTGTTCACAAAGCGGCCAATGTAGGGATTTGTTTAAAGGGTGGTGTGAAATTTGGTATACAATTTCTACACATGTTCTAGCATATTCCGTAATTCTGGAGAGGAGGAGGAGTTTCTACCATATGTGAAATTCTTGTGTTATGTTTGTTATACCGTATTCTTCTCGTTTGAAGAACGGCCACGCTACTGCTTTAGTTTCTTCGAAATAATTTTTAAAAATATGCAAAGATTTTCAAGACATTGGAGGCAAATCGAGATTTTTTCGAGCAGTCTCGTCTCGACTCGAATTTTTGAATCGGTATAAACATATGTCTCGAATTCCACAAAGCATTTCTCGCCTCAAAACTTGTCTCGTTTTCGAGTCGAGTCGAGACTTGATTCAATACATGTTTCGACTCTTCCCATCCCAAATTGAAAGCAGAAACAATAACAGATAGTAATGCTTTATGGGTAAAAGAAGTCAAGAAACTCAGTTTTTGACATGGATTCAGCTTCAGGTGAAAGTTGTATTATACTAACCCTCTATTGAAGCTATGTTTGATTATTAAATTAGAATATTTTGAAGTCTACCGTACTTTCAAAACCTGTTTTGTATTTACTGTATTATTGCTAAGTGCAATTGTAAGAATTATATTGCATTTATGCATGTAATTTATTACAGTTTATGGTGCATTGCAACTTCATTTCTTGTATGTAAGCGGCATTAAACGTTTACTTATACAAATCTACAAAAACGCACATAGGATATATGCTAGGTTAGTCGAATGAAATATTCCATGAAGATGTGTCTTCTCCATCAAAATAAAAACCCATGAACATCAAAAATACAATACTAGTTAACCAAAAAAGTACCGTCTGTCTCTACACTTTTGCCTTGTTCAGCCAATGATCAGGTTCCGTTACGAAAGACATCTGGAGTCTACGATTCGAAGAAAAATATTTCAGTTTTACGTCCCACGATTATGCCAGCTAGGCTAAAAGAGACGGTGATAATGAGAAATGAATGCAATGGTAAAATGAATAAAGTGGGAGGAAACAGAACAATCCCGATAAAACTCGTGCACACAATGTTTGTCCATCACGAAGTCCACTTGGCGAGAGCTAGTATCGAACCAAGGACACCACGCACCAAAGATGAACGCTTTATCACTTAGTCATCGCGGCCCTACAATGCGAAGAAGACTTTAAATGCACATTGCACCAGGATATTTTATGAAAAAAGTATCCAAGCTCAAAGATATACAGGTAGTCAACTTTCAGAGTTATAAGTAATGTATGTCTTATGAGAAAATGATATTCCATAGCGAAGAGGAAATGTTCAGTAGAAATGAAATGACATATTGAGTTTAACGTCCCATGAATTTGCACCGAGGCTAAGAGAGACGGTGATGATGAGAAATGAACGAGATGGTGAAATGAGAAAAGTGGGGGGGGGGGAACGCTAGAACACCAAGAAAGTCCACGCTCATGGTGTGTGTTTACCACAAAACTCACTTGGCGTGAGCTGGAATCGAAGCACGCACCCCACGCATCAGAGGTAGACGCTCTACTACTGAGCCACAACAAAAAGTATAGTACATGAATAATAATAAAGAAATGTGTTTTTCATATTTTTCTCTTCAAAACTATTGGATGACTAATGGGCGTCTCCAAACCTGTGACTACGAAAAATCAAAATTTGTCATGAATATATTTTAAAAGTATCTAAATAAATGCATGCAGGATTGTAACGTAACTCCGTACAAACCTAGTACTTTTTAAATAAGCTGATACATTTTATTTTGTTTTCTGCAAACAATAAAAATATTCATGTGACTACGAGCCCTCGTCAGAGACACGTGGTTGCGAGCAGAAAAATAAAGAAGAGAGGAAGAAGAAAGCAAATGAAATGTGTGTAGATATGAGAGGGAAAAGCAAGGAAGTGGTTTTTACCCAGCAGACACATCTAGGCCCACATATGTTTAATTATCTGTACTCTGTGAAAGGCTTACATATAATTACTTATTCTCTGCTTCGCTCTTTGTACTTAACACGGGCAGCCCTAGGACCTACAACAAAAAATTAATTTAATATTCTTGCGTTCAGTTGGGAACGCTTTTCCCCAGTCAAGCTACGCCCCTGCGCATATGCATGAGTGTCATTACTGATGCACGTGTGGGACTTTGGCTCAACCAACGATTTTGTCAAAGAAAATGCACAACACATATTCTATTATTTTGCGTCTACTATATGTGTATACAATTCCGTTCGCTTCGGTCTAATTCTTCCTACGCTCTTAGCGTCCACTTTCAAATTTTAGGGTAAGAACTTACGTACCCTCCAAGAACCGTTCTTCCCAGAAAACTAAAATATGTACTCGCCTGTTTTATGTGTACTCTCTCTGTACGCAGTTTCCTTACAATCCTGCATGTTTTAGGGACTTCTGGACTATAGACATTAGAATTATATTTCTTGGTCATACATTTAGGGAGGGGGTTATGACTCACTGAACGGATTCCTTAAGGAAAATACGAATCAAGTATTTTCTTATTTTACGTCTTCCATTTCTGTGCAAAATTGCATATGCTTCAGCCTACTTCTTCCTTCGTTCTTGGCGCGCACTGTACAAATTTTGGGTGATGGCTGACGCAACAACTGTTCTTCCATAGAATTTAATAAATAAAAGTAACAAAGATTGGTTTATTTTAACTTTCAAATAATAATTCTATGCATAAGTATCATATATCTTATAGAATGACAATGTCCGTTCGTCCGTCTGTGTTGACAGGTATCAGAGCAAAAGCGGGAAGAGATTTAGAGAAATGGTCTTTCTGCAATGGTCTCAGCGTCCAAAGTAGGTCCCATGTACTCAGTTCACCTGTTATTCATACCGAAGTATTTAAAATTATCCATTTCTGGTTACAACGTTCATTCCTATAGAACAATGATAGACAAAAGGTAGATCGCGAGCTGCATGTAGCTCGCGGGTCATTTTCGGTAGATCGGGTTAACGATCCGGCTGGACAACCTTAATTCCTCCATAAACAAATGTAAGGATTGTTTTTTAAGAAGTTGGTAGTTCTTTTAGTTGGTAGCTCACAATAGCATTTAAAAACGGTAGGGTAGGTCTGAAGTTTTATAACTTTGAGGACACTGCTATAGAACAACAACGGTATTAGATAGCGGAAAGCTTTTATTGTAGTCAATTGAGCGTCTCAAGAGAACATATCATTATCATCTGTAAAACTCTACTAAAATGTATTTGAAATTTACTAATACACCCGGTTTCAATACTGGTTTTCATCGAGAAAGAAGGTATCGAGAATTAGTTTCATGTGATTCTCCTATATAACCTCCTCCATGCAAATATAAAACTCTATTTTCATTTCATTTATTTGCCTGCTTCATTAGCATGAGAAATTCTCATGTAAACATTACAGTTGTCAGAAAGAGAGAGAGAGAGAGAAAAAAAAAACATACAATATGTTGTGAGGCTTTGAGTTCCCTAGTTAGAACGATCAAATTTCGTCGAATATTTTTCAAAACAGGAGCAATAAACCACAATAAATAAATAAGTAAATACTGTCAAATGCAATTAAAGTAGTTTTAGACGAAGAAATCAAAATAAAATTCCAGGGCATTGTTTACGACTATTTCACTTGTAGACTTTATAGAAGTATAATATTTGTAGCTATGAAATATGATTATAATTGGTATCAGCGTCCATATTAGGAGAAATCAGACAAAAGCAGATAAAATATGTTAATTAATTAGTGTATATTTCTTATACAGTACAGTGGCCCCGTGTAGCATAGTCACTAAGGCTCTCGCCTTCGGTGCGAGCGGTCACGGGTTCAAGGTTCAATTCCCGGTGGAGGCACTCAGTCGAAAAAGTGTGAAAAGTTTTCTCAGGCTAGTCATCCTGAATGAGGTATTCCTGGGTTTTCCTCGTTCACACCGCTCAAAGGCCGTTGTGGTACCTAACTTCTAGGTACCAGGCCGCTTCCTTCCTTCCCTAATGATTTATCCCTTCCTTTTCCCCGGATAATATGCTCGCCGAGGGAAGTCATCTCTCAAATGTGACGGGCTAAAGGCCATACATGGCAAAAACCCAGAAAAATAAACCCTATCCTATCCTACATTATACAGTACAAAAATAAAGAAATAATTTATTTCAACAGAATGAAAAACACTAACAAATACACCAGATTTGCCAGGATCAATACTTTTTGGCACTTGAAATGTTTATTTTTCTTAATTTTCTCGAATCCTTCCCACGAGAGTTTATCCTCAAGCATTCTATTTTGTTCCTCTTAATGTGATATATCAACTTGTATCGAGAGCATTTATCTTATTAACCATACTATACGTACCATCATCATGCTAACGTCATAATGAAGAGGTTGGTGGGCATATACAGTAGTATCAGTTTCACCTTGACAGAAAACGTAGCTCAAGTATAATATCAATTTCTAGATTTATACAGGAATAATTTTTGTCATATTCTCGAAAACTACGCATGAGTTTTGTACCAAAAACATAATAATTTTGTTTAACTCGATAATACATGTCTTGTCTTTGGATAGCTTTTTCTCCTTTAAACGCAGATAATGTTGTAGAATTTAAGCTTTATGTTTTGCAAGTGATCCCTCAGAGCCAAATCCATCGTCCCAGCTGGTTTCCCATTCCGCTACCGAAGAACAGGAGGATTTGCACGCTGAAAGTTCCAATAGGGAAGCTGTTTTGGCGTCCACAGCATCAGGTTCGAATATACCGTGTAGTTTTGCATCTAATTTAGAAACGTTTCAAATGTCACCTTAAAGTCTGAGTAAGTTAATGAATATAACATATATTTGTTACCAATTCTTTTCCATGTGACGTTACTTAGCTACCCCAACTTCTGAATTTCAGGGAAAGTACAATGATAAAAATACAGAAGATACTCTATTTTTGACATCAATATTGAAACACATTTCTGCATAGAATACCCTTTAATAAAACTGCTTGTTCCCGCTTCAAGTTTGTACTAACTATCCTCCAAAAGTCATTTCAACCGGGTTAGACGTTTTCTCGACTTCGACAGCTATGAATTCGATAGAAGTCTCAGCTATTTTTGACATATTTCACCTCCCCTTACCATCTACCAATGGGAATAAACATGGACATAAACGGCACTGGGAGCATCAGTATTTATTTCAGCGACCAATAAATCTATGGATTAGACTCTGATATCAGTTGTTCGGATTATGTTTATGTGTCACTTCTTACAACTTCTACCCATTGAAATGTTTTACTCGAAGAGCATTCTTTTCCAGACTGACAGTCCTATGTCTTTCAAGTTTGGTTAAAATTACTGCAGACGTTTCGGAATTACACTGGAAAATATATTCATACACATTCTCTTCCCCTGTAAATTTCTAATCCACCTGACATGCCAGTACATGCCTAAGTTTGGATTAAATGTTGTCGCGATTGTAACCTAATAGCTTTAAGAACCCAAACTTACTCGTTTCACACATTTTCTTTTTACTTTTTCTTTGTCCCCATGTTGATGAGAGATGAACGTGGACTTTAATGCTTTCGGGAGTGTAATTATTAATCTCAGCGACATCGATAATAATATTGGTCCTTTTCCATATTTTTTACATTCAACCCCATCGAAACACTCTAAGGTATAATGGAGGTTAAACGTAGATTTATATAGTATAGAGAGTATCATTAATTAACTTATGAATCCCGGAAACTATTGGTTCGAAACTAATATAGGTCGTTTTTGATTATTTTTTCATAACGCCATTCCTTCCCCCGGGTACTAATTGAGGCTGAACTTTATTTTGTACGGAATTAATAGTGTCGGTATTCGTCTCAGGGGCCCCGAAACCTATGGAGTCTACAGGAATGTCGATCGCATTCAATCATATTATGTGTTACCCCTTTTCACTTTTCCTATGTGTGCTGGGAAGCCTTACCACATCTGGGAGCTGATCTTGGTAGTAGAGGGCACTGAAATTGTCCTCAATCAAGTTAAGGATGCATAAAACCATTCATTCGGAAGTAATATCGGCCATTTTCTATTTTTTACATATCACCATCCCCACCTTAGGAGTACTGATAGGGTCTGAATTAAGTTATAAACAACACTAGAAATATCACTGTTCATCTCAGCGTCCCCGAAAACTATGGATTCGAAACTAATATCGGCTTTCTCTATCGTTTTATATGTAACCCCTTCTACTTAACCTGGGTGTGTGCTATGTAGTTTTGCCTTCCCTGGTGGCTTGACTTGAACTTAAGGGCATCAGAACTTTCACCAATCAGCTCATGGAGAGTAAAATCTATGGATTCGACACTAATATGGTCGTCTTTAATCATTTTCTATCGCACTCTCCCTAAAAGTATGAGGGTCCTACTCTGACAGTAGTCTTTCCCAGACTGTAAGCAGTAAGTGTACCAAGTTTCATTAAATTGCTGCAGGCGCTCTAGAGTTATGCTGGAATATAGACACATACACATTTAATTTTCTAGGGGGGCGCGGTGGCTCAGTGGTAGAGCGTTCACCTCCGGTGCTTGGGGTCCCGGGTTCGATCCCAGCCCCCGCCAAGTGAACTTCGTGGTGGACAAACACCGTGCTCGTGGGTTTTCTCGGGGTTCTCCCGTTTCCTCCCACTTTCTTCATTCCACCATTTCACTCATCTCTCATCATCACCGTCTCCTTTAGCCTAACCGGCATAACCGTGGGACGTAAAACTTAAAGATTTCATTTCATTTCATTTTTCATCTAATTTTCCCTCTCTCTCTCTCTCTCTCTCTCTCTCTCTCTCTAATTATTATTGATTACTTTTAATCAAGTAATCGTTTTGGGGTAACTCAGTACTTCTGTTTGTATATTATGGATTACTTTTGGAAAATTCTGGAATATTGTTGGTATATTAAGTATTTATACACAAAGATTTGGAGAAACAATATAGCATGTAAATCGTGCAAAATCAATTGAAATCAGCAATAAACACTACAAAGAAAAACAAATAGGAACTATAGTTGATTGAGTTAGCGTTTAGCGTCCGTTTCAGAAATGAGGCTATATGAGACGTAGACCTATAGATTAGCGTCGGGAATCGATTCCGAATATCCCGCGCCAAAGACACACAAGCTAACAAAATAGTCACGAGTGACCTCGATTATTGAAGCAAAGGTGTAGTAGAGTAGGTTATGTTAAATAAGGTTAGCCTAGGTTACCTGAAAATTCCATTAAAGGAAAACGGAAAAGTAAAGGATTCCCACTTCAGCCGTTGTACACTCCTGTAAGGATTCTATGTTTGTCGTTAACTAGAGACAGTACTAGAAAATAACACACACTTGGTTACTCCATACATGTTTCCTAGGAAATACGTATGGCGTAACCAAATAACTGGTAGATAATGGTATTATATTATAGACAATGATAGTACTTGATTGATCATGATATTTTTAACCCCTTTTAAAATAATGATTAAGAAAGAGATTACCATGATTGCTTTTAATGGAGAGCTGCTTGATTGAAGAAGTAATAGCCATGGTAGTTTTGCTAAGGAAGAGTTGACATGAGATAATAATGATCGTTATATTGAATATAATTCTGATTTAGGATATACATTAGTGATATTTTTGTCAACAAACCTTGTCGTTAATATTCCATATGATTGCTCAAAATTTGAACTTGATTAGTGTTTCGGATCTCAAGCTATAACACTAAAAATAAAGCACAAAATGAACGCGCAAGGAAAGTTTATAGTTACAGGTAAGAGATATATCAATTAATTACACAGCCACACGCACACACAAATAAAACTGTGTGCACCGTACCCCAGGTATGGATTCAAAGTATTGTTACACAGAATCCAAATTTCAAAGCCCCAGGACGATTGGCAGTATCAATTCCTTTTTATGGGCGAAAAACTTGAGCGATTTTGGATAAAGAAAAACACATTTTTCGCCCATAAAACAAAATTGACATGGTCAATTGTCTTGGAGTTCCGAAATTTGGATTCTTTGTAACAAAACACATGGAATCTATACCCCGGGGTCCACTACACAGAACGTTTATATATATAAATAATATAGCTCTGTTAGGTGTATCCGTATCCTTCCTATCCAAAATCGCTAAAGTTTTTTTTTTGCCCATAACAAAAAAATTGAGACAGTCGATCGTCCTGGGGTTTCGAAATTTGTATTCTGTGTAAAGAAAAATACATCGAGTCCACATTCTGGGGTCCGGTGCACAGAACTTTTGTCGTGTGTTTGTGTGTGTAGCTGTATTATCAAGGTAGTATTAGCACTTTGAACTTGAACGTGGTACTAATACCAAAGCGTTCAAACTGTTCTTGAACCTTCGAAGGTAATAGTAGCGTAATATGGGGAGAGAATTTCAATAAAGAACCATCTGCGTTATGGACGTGAACTCTGCCACCATTCGATTCCTGAAACCTTCTAGTTTTTTAAGAAGTTTGGCTTACTTGAACTCCATTACGACCTAGGAAGGGTTGACCAGTCGAGACTGCCCTCTTTGCTGATAGCGGTCGTTAAAATCCTCTCTCTTATATAGACGTTCCAGGTGAGGCGGTGGCACTGCTGTTCCCTCATCATCACGTGACTGGTGTTGTCTTTGTCGTCCGCAGCTGTACTAACACATGTGGTTGTTGTATATAAATAGGAGCACGTGTTGGATGTATGTAAACACAAGCGTGTGGGACATTACGATATTTATTTACCCTGTCCATGTGCCCATACACTCTTCCAGACACAAAAAACCTTAACAACTACTTGATGAATTACATAAACTTAAGGAATGGTATGAAGGGTATATTAATCAAATTTGTTAACGGCGGTAATCCATGCACCAAAAATGGTAGAAATCAACTCTTCCCGTTTTTTTTTTTTTTTCATCAGTATAGAACAAAAGATGGCAAGAGCTAGCGATAAGCGGTTTCCTGCAATCGACTAAGCGTCCCAAGAATACATTTAATCTCTGTCCTTAAGTTTCGCTAGAACCGGAAGCAGCAGTAATCCGCTACGACTTTCGGTTTAATAATGGGTCTAGGTCTAAAACGACAAGATATAGCCCATTCTAAGGATAGGTACCATATTTTCTCTCAGCCGTCTACTCAAACAGGAAATATCAGGTGTCAATGCGTTCTAGTTTCATCGTTGATCGCTATAGAATGAAAACAGTTATAGATAGCGAAAAGCAGTGTTCTGTAATAAATTAGGCAGTGTTTTTCCAGACATCTTAGAGGAAAATTTACCCTCAAAGTTCTACAATCCCTCCATTTTTAAAAGATACAAGTGTAACATATAGATGATGAATATGGTCTCATCCTAAAGTTTTAATTCCCCCACCCTGTAATAGAGAAGATTGGATAAAGCACTGAATTAAGAGTCTCAAGAATATATTCTACTTCCACTCTCTCTGTACTGAAAGTTGTGAAGTTGTACTACCGCTTCCAGTTTTGGGAGACATGCTGGCTCAATGGTAACCTCCAAAACTCTGGATTGGACCTAATATGGGTCATTTTCGATCATTTTTTTTTATATCTCCCCCTCCCGCAAGTTTTGGGGCGGAATTTGGATTTAAACGGGATCGCAAGTGTAATTGTTTGTCTCAGCGATCCCGAAAATTATGAATTCGACATTAATATCAATCATTTTTAAATATCTCTCCCTTTTTCTCCCCTAAATTGTACCGTTAAAGTGAGACTATGAATACCATCCCGGGCCGGAACTTCATCTATGTTGAAAATTTGATCGAGATCGATCGAGTGGTTCAAGGTTGATTTATCTACATATATTAAGTATTTACCCGCCATCCTATAATATGTAAATAAATTCTGAAAGGGAGAGCCACAAACAGCAGAAGCTCGGCCTCTCCCTGAATCGCTATAAAGATTGTTAACTAACTCTTTTGTACTCATATACATATTAATAAATTCTAAATTCTAAAAGAAATTCTAAGAGTTATTAAGTCACAAATATAGTCACTTTCATGGGTAAAATCCATAAATTCGGTGAGCTCGTGCATCCGATAAAGCACAACCATTTAGTTCAGTGACGCTGACTAAAATGCAGTGTAATGTTCGTTTTCTCTACGATCAAAATTATTTCTTTCGTGATAAGGGAAGTTGCCGCGAGTACGGGAACGTTCTGCAGTTAGTTCTGAGTCTGTCCCGAATAGCACAGAGAAATTTTAGTTGGAAAGGTTCTAAAGTTTGAGTAGAGTCCAATCTATATATATAAAAATGAGAGTGACTATGTTTGTAACTCAATAACTCTTAAACCACCCGACCTATCTCGATCAGATTTTCAACATAGGTGAGGTTCAGGTCTGGGATGGCTTTCGTCATTTCACTTTCATGGTGCAACTTAGGGGAGGAGGAGAAGGAATTTTAAAGTGATCGAAAATGACCGATATTAGTGTTGAATTCATAGTTTTCTGGATAGCTGAGATGAACAGTGGCATTTCTGATGCCGTTTAAATACAAATTCTGTCCCCATTAGTACTCTTAATGGGGGATGTGACATACAAGTAATTGAAAATAACCGATATTACTGTCGAATTCAGAGTTTTTGGGGTCCCTAAGTTGATTGGTGACAGTTTTGGTGCCTTTTACGTCCAAAATGAAAGGTACGAAGAACGGGATACCGACAAACTTTAAGAGGTGATTCTTAACATCAAAATAGAGAAAAAGTTCATATGGATCTGTGGGAAAAAGTGCATAGTTTCAGAGCTAGGGCTGTCCAAAATCGCGAAAAAGCCAAATTTCAAGAGGCCCTATTTTGAATTAGAGAAATCGTGGAGTGGTGGTCTTTTTCAGTGTAAAGGAAGTCAAGCATACACTATCCAAAATGTATATTTCATTAATGCTCAATGGGTGTGCAGAGTATTCCCTGCAGGGTTAAATTCCCAGACATGCCATCAACCGAATATTGAGATATGCTCTGACTTAATGATTGGGCTAAAGTAAGCAAACGATAAGCCTTGACAGCAGTGAATATGGAATCCTTTGGCGCGATGTCGGAAGTGTTAAAGATCGTCAATAGCGCGGTCTCTCATCCTTGGGGAAAAAGCATGCTGCGATGTTTTCTTTCACGCTTACAAGTGAAGAATACGTGAAATATACTGTAAGGAAATACATCGCATTACATGTTATTCCGAACACAAAGAAACATGGAGATGCTTGTTCCTAACACTTCCGACTTCCCTCCGAAGTACTGGATGTCTATTGTTGCCAAGGCGTACCTCCTGCTTACTTTAGACCCTCCTTGAAATCAGGGTATATCTGAAAACTCTTTTGAAAGCATATTTGAGAATTATACCCTGTACAGAATACCCTGCACACCCATTGAAAATTGATGTAATATGCATTTTTGGATTGTGTGTGCGTGACTTTCTTTATGCAGCTAAGGACCACCATCCACAGTTTCTGGAATTCGAAGTAGGGCCTGTTGAAGTTTAGATTTATCGCGATTTTGGACAGCTCTAGCTCTGAAACTATGCACTTTTCGCAATAGGTCCATATAAACTTCTTTTCTTATTTTGATGTGAGAAATGTTCTCTTACAGTTTGTCGATATAGTTCATTAACACCCTATATATATTTCTGACAGATATACCACACAACTGAATCGTTTGAACGTGATGACTTCATTAGTTGGTATGTTGCTGTAAACAACGCAAGATAGATAAACTGGGACCGAGTGGGATCCGTATATATTATCCGCAATCCAGGTCTCTCACTGAGGTAGAGGTAATTGAAATTGTCAATTATTCGGATTCTAATGGCGTCGGTAGTGATGAGAACAACGAACTCACTGAACGTTGACCTGTTGAAATTGAAGAATAGGAGCGTATTGTTACAGAGGAAAAAATCGTGCCTGTACAACCACAGAGGAGAGAGGAAAGAAAATTTTGAATCTACCGCCACAGTGGTAGCGCGACATTTAAATACCATCGAGCGCAAAGTGTTAATGAAATTTTGACAGCTAGTGGAAGAGACTCACTTCAGATCTGAATCTTTGAGATTTTATCAACTTTCTGTGCCCGTATAAATACTGCTGTTTTCCCTACATTTACCTTTTCTTCATTCTTTCCTTTTTTTCTTTTTAGGAGCAGAAAATGCAGCGGGTCCCTGTGAAAGGTGGTTTGGAAGGCAAGTGTAAAATGTTTCTACATTTACCTTAGAAAAATGATTGTACTACATCAAATATTTATGTCATATGAATAAAACAGTTATAGCCATTAGCCAAAAAATTTCTTACGGTAAGATTTTCTACCACCAAGAAACTAAACCTTCTGAGTGTTTTCTAGATAAATGATTTATGATTATTTGAGTTGTTATTAATGAAATATTTATTTACGAAATAGTGAGAAAATCCATAAATTCGGCATTCGATTAAGCACAACCATGTACTTAAGTGACGCAGTGCCAGGGCCGTTGAGTATGGGTATGTTGCAATATTTCATATCCTAATTTGACAGTCTTCATCACGGATGCATGGGCGAAATGAAGTGGTGCATTTCTGCCAACAGCAGCACCTCTTTTGTGACCAATTCACGAAGTTTAATCTTCAGTTCCTCTTGTACTTAGTCAGGAAATGTGAATAATGGGTACTAGTAAAAGTTTGCCCTTGTGGTAGATAATCTTTCATGATGACCCCTTGACAGCCCCAGAAAAAGGAAAATATTGTCTTGGTAACAGACTTCTGCACTCGTGCCTTTTTAGGTTGGGAGAGGTGGAGTGTTTCCATTTGCTCATTTCCTTTGTTTCTGGGTAATAAAGATAAACCCAACTTTCATCCATTGTCGCTAGTTTGCCGAAAAAGTTCTCTTCATCCACCTCACACCGACACAACATCCTCGTGGTTTCTCTTATGGGAAGGTGTGAGCACCCGCCGTGCTGACACGTGCTGAAGATGAAGCTGGTTGTGAATGATATTTCAAGTAGACCCGTAAGTGGTACCTATAGCACAAATAACACTTTCAGTGGTTATCCCCCTGTCTTCCATTATGATCTTCTCAACTTTCTCCATCAAGGCGGCATCACTAATAAAAGATGGTCTTGCACATCTAGAGACAGCCGTGGTGGTTATGTGTCCAGTTTGGAATTGACGTTTCCACTTGGATACTATCTCATAGCATAGACTTCTTCGTGGAACTTGTTCCTAAGTGAAGTCTTGACCCGTCTACGGTAGGTCCAATATTTTTGGAGCTATGGACCTTTGAAGTTCATTTTTTCATGTTTTCGGCAGCCTACAACTCCGAAAGGAAATATTTTGCACCCAGGTTGATCTATACTTTATGTAATATCTTAGTGTCAGGAATCACCTCCCAAATGTTGTCGGATTTGTTTTGAAACACCCTGTATTTGGTTCAACTTTTACTGAAATATATTTGGTTGCTTTACTGGCACAAATAGACCTGTTTGGAAATGTTAAGTTTCCACAAATATGATACTTTTGCGATAATACGCAAATTAAATACTAACACTCCGCGTCATAGCATGGAGTGATCAGCGATGACAACATTGGGGGAGATTTTATTTTTTAACAAACAAGGGTAGATATTCGGAGCAGACGGAATTCCAAGAAGATATCATCTCTCTTTGGGTTGAATCTTCCACCAAAGTTTATGGATACAAAATATTCCGAATAAATTGTCCAGTAACAAATCCATCGTAATTAGAAAGTACCCCTTGAGGAGTTTTCAGGTGAAATGTGTTATGCCACATTATGATATTGTTAATGAAATTTTGTTTTATGAAATACAAACAAATCGCTTTATGAAATATGAGCAATGTTTTTAGTGTTGTAAAATGTAACTGTGTAACTCTACTCTGTAAAGTGTAACTTTACGTTTCCTGAATCTTTCGTTTTGCTTTCTCTTTGAATAAAATTCCTTATACCGGATCTATAACCGTAAAAGAAGAATATTGTTATTATTAAGTACTCTTCCTTTTGGCAGGTCTTGGGACTAATTAGTTTTTATTTTTGTTTTCAATTTTAGATTTGGGCTTGGAATTGTTTTTTCCACGTTTCTCGATCTTCAGCTTCCTCTTTTAACTCCCAATATTTTGTTTTATTTTTCAAATCGTCCATCACTTGTGTCCTTCTTCTTCCTATTCCTCGCTTTCCTTCCATCTTCCTTTTATAGCGGTATGAAGAAGACAATTTCTTCGCAAGATCTGTCTAATCTAATTTTCCTTCTTACGAAGGGTACTTGTTGACAGTGTCCTTTTCTCTCCTATCCGTTTCAAAACATTTTCGTTCGTTACACTCTCTGTCCATTTTTGATTCTCCATCATCCTACAACACCAAATTTCGAAGCTCTGTAAATATTTCTTTTTAAACTTCCGTAATGTCCAAATCTCTGAATCATACAGTCTAATACTCCATTATGGTACTTGACCAACTTCTTCCTAAGTCCAATATTGAGCCTGTTAGTTAAGAGTGATCTTTTCTTGTTGAATGCTTCTTTGGCTATGGGTATTCTTGATTTAATCTCTTTGGTGCAGTAAACGTTTCTCGTCAAAATAGTTCCCAGATTTGTCAATCAACTATTTTGTCAATCATCTCTTGTAGTCCTTCGGTTCTAACTATAATAACTGTATCATTTGCATACCCGATCTTCTTAATGATGTGTGGTTCATTAAATATTCACTGTAAATGTTGTATAATTGGAATGACATGCTATATTCTTGTCTGACACCTCTTCAAATCTCCACACTATTGGTTTCTCCTTCATTCAAGACCAACTTCACGTGTTGTTCTATGTACAGGTGTCGAATGAGTCATTGGTCTCTCCAGTTGACCCCAATTTCTTTAAATATTTTCACAAGTTTCGTCCAATTGACCCGGTCGCAAACTTTTTGCCAAAATCGATGAAGCACAAACACAACTCTTCACTTACATCAAGAGGAGAATATAATGGATATTAAAAAGTGTGTGTGTGGATAACTTATAAATAAGACAAAATGCAAAATAAAATTTAAGTTTTCAACATTCAGCTTTCACCAGTTTAAGTTCTCTGCTCCCCATCCTTTTTCTCAAGATCTTTTATTATACCAAACTCTGATTTGTGATATTACCCTCTTTAGTAGCAAAATTTCATACTTTCTCCAAGCTTTCGCATAGTCGCTCTAGTGTTCATTTTCTCCGTAATCTGCCAAAGCCTTGGGAACTTTTTAATTTCTCTACCTCTTCCCTTGCTGATTTTACGTTACGATATATTTTGTACTATTTTTGACATATTGTAAACAAAATTATGTGCATTGTTGTAAATAGGCCGTTCTGTAAGGATTCACTATGGCTGGAAACAAGAAAGAACAAGAATTTTATGATTGAATGGAGAAAGTGCTTTATGGTGGAATTTAGTGGACATAAAGTTTAGGTTTGGAACCTCAAAACTCATGTGCTAACTTGGGAACATTATTTCAGCAACCCCTTATCAAATTCTATGATTTGATCTAGCAGAAAAAAATCCAAGCCATACTTATGACTAACCAAACTTTTTTCTTCTCTTGTAGTTTAACGAGGACATTGAGTAATGGTCAGTTGGTCGAACTGGCCAGAAAGCATGAGGAGCATTTAAAGAATATTTTTACAGGAGAGGAAAGTTGCAAGCAAAGTGAGGTAAATTTAATTATGGTCAGAGTGAATTAATCACGTAAATATTTGTAAATAACAGCACTCTCTTCTTCATCGCTTTCCACATTCGTTAGTTCGTCCTCCTTTTGTGACACGTAACATCGCAATTTCGTTCACAAATGTTTTACATTTAAATATTTTTATGATGTTAACTTGCTAAGTGTTTGTTATGAGAACTACAGAGTACGGCATAAAAAAAAAAAAAAAAAAAAAAAAAAAAAAAAAAAAAATCCTCGGTTTAGGTGACGATTGGAAGTCCTATACAGAACAAGTCCTAAGTGCGTAAGTCCTAGAAATATGAGCACAGGCAATAAATTTTTGGTCTTCTGCAGTTTAGAACTTGTGCCGCTAAGGACTCTTGCATTTTAGAACTTGTCCAGTTCAGGACTTAAGCAGTTTACGATTAATTAGTAAATTGATTTTTTTTGGACTTTTATAGTTTAGGACAAGATGAGATAGAGTCTATCTATTTCAAGTGTGCCCTCGAAAAATATGTGAAACATACTTCAGCCCTACCCCGGTCAACCTTTTACAGAGGAAATCTTCCTTTTGCTTTGGTGAAAGAAGTGAATGACCTCAGCTGTGTTGCCAATTTGTCATTCAGTTGTTTGGTCTTCGCGAGTGAAGATCGTACGCTACTTGGAATGGCAAACAAGACAGTGCATAGCGAAGTCTGTGAAATAATTATATGTTGCAGCCTTGTTCGTATGTAACTATTGAAGGACTTGGTTACAGCAATTTGTCCCTCCTCTTTCGAGGGAGGTACAGGGAAATACACATCAATAGCAGCACGAGCAGGGGCACTTGAAGTACAAAGGCTCTAGTTAATTATTTATCAAAACTCTTGCTTTCAAGACCTGTGCCTGTTCCATTCAATTGTTTTAGTTCTAAAAATTCGCCATCGCAACACATAATGCGACAGTGCTGCCACAACGCTCTTATGGACATAGTTAATTACAACAATAATAGCTATTTAGTATTATTATTAGTAATACTAAAACAATAATTATTATCTGTTCTTCATTTATACATGAATTATACAAAATAACTTCTCTCATTGTGAGAATGAATTAATACCATTTTTATAAAAGATGCCAATCCAAAACATTTCGTGTGAAAAAGAAGCCAATTTCCAAAAGAGTACAAAAAGTAATGTTGGAGCCGCTGTGGCTCAGTGGTAGAACGTTTACCTCTGGTGCATGGGGTCCTTGGTTCGATCCCAGCTTGCGCCAAGTGAACTTTATGGTGGACAAACACCGTGTGCGTGGGGGTTTCCTCGATGTTCTCCCGTTTCCTCTCACTTTCTTCATTCCACCATTTCATTAATTTCTCATCATCACCATCTCCTTTAGCGTAGCCGGCATAAACGTGGAACGTAAAACTCAAAGATTTCATTTCATTTCAAAAAAGTAATGTTATCTATACAGTCAGATTATTCTGCCAAAATAAGGTGATATCGATTCTGCCAAATTCTAAAAATAAATGTTCTCATTTTGCAAGTTTCTGAAGAATTTGGAAAACTGGTTGTAAAAGATCATAACTTACCTTGGCTGAAGAATTTGGTTGCATGGATGACCTAACCAGTTGACCAAGTTCTTCAAATACTTTCAGAATAAGGTAATTTATTTCTAGAACGTAGCAAAATCGATATCATACCTTACTGAAGAATTTAGACATACAATTATTATTATTATTATCATTATTATTATTATTTGTTTGGAACTTGGCTTGTTTTTGACGCAAAGTGTTTTGGATTGGGATATCAGACATTTTTTAAGATTCAATTTAGCTACTGCACTCCATATAACCTTCTTCAGTACATTTTGCAGTGACTGGTTAAAGAAAGATAAGATTAAAAAAAATCATTCAAGTTCAACATTAAATTCCCTGTAATTTGATACTTCAAATTATTTTTTCGTGTCTGTGTGTGTTTTTTTTTCTTAAATTTTGACGGCATTTCTTCAAGATGCCAGCAGAAAAACATATTTTGCATGACTGCATTTACGTATACATTTAATATGTTGATTGGAAGATTATTGATTTCACTTTAAAGTGAAAAACATTATGTACTTTTTTTTTTTTATTTTGACCTTATTGAAGGTGTACTCTGGGAGGTTGTTGCTGTTTCACCCATGTAGTGAAACCTAAGGTGTTGAAATTTCCTGGATATGTAAATGTTATCCTCCATCACTGCACAAGATTTCATATTTCTCATTAGTCGTGAAAGTAATTCTTTTCAGTAATTATTTTTAATTTTCAGTAATTTTCAGTTATTTCATTCTTTCCAGCTTTTCGAAACATATCGCAACAAAAAGGAACTATTAACTGTTGCATTTCATCCAATAATGAAAGGATACACAATGGAGCAAACATCGTGCTTATTGAAAATATTAGATGATATTTTTCGAGAAGACGGAATATCATATTCACGAGTAAGTAAACAAAGATTTTTCTTTTCAGAAAATATCAGCGATTTATTTTTGGTCGAAAAGAAGTTTGGCTACATATAATAGTAAATGCGTTAATTCCTTAAAATAACATTATTTCGACATTACATATATTTTTATCAACTTTTCTTATGCTTGTGTGTTGTTCAATTCAACTGATTGTAAAGTTAGGTAATGATGATTGTATTTTAAACTTGCATGAATTTATAATCTACCATAAATAAGAAAAGAACAATATATTTTACCTTTTTAGACGTCCAAACTATCCTATATCAACATGGGCGCCCGAAGGGGGCAGAGTGGGGCCCGGGCTCACGAAAATACTTACCGTAGTGTAGCTACAATAAATACCAGACGTAATATAGCAACCATGGAGATGCCCCCACCTAGCAAATTTTGTTCGGGCGCCCCTGTACATCAGGTTATTTCCAAAAGTATCCGGACTGGTACTGAAACATTACACCATTAGTAATAAATTGTTCATATCATATACTTGGTTACTGTGCACTTGGAAACCCTGGAAAAGTCAGGGAATTTCAAATCGACTGGAAAAGTAAGGGAATTCTTAGAATTTTCTGGTTTCATTTGCTTTTGTATATTGTATTAGCATTTGGCTAGCTGGGGGCTTTGCCACCAAACCTCTTGTTTACTCGACCTACAGCTTCGCACCTCAAAAACTTGCAACCATTCCCAATTCCAGTTCAAATACCAAGTTTCATGTCTCTTGCCCTGCGGAATCCCCTGATATGAACATTTTATTATAATAATTGTTATCCCCACCCAGCTGGCCTAGGGCCCCGCACCTAATAAACCTGCAAGCATACCGAATTTCAGTTCAAATACCATGTTTCCTTCCCCATCGAATTTCCAAAAATCCTTCCTTAGTAGTACCCTATGTGACAAATCCAGTGTGCTTCCAAATTTCAATTTTTTAGCTTAAACGGTTTGGCTCGGGCGTCAATTATTAATTATTATTGTCAGTACTCCTTTATTTTTGAAATTATATTGCCTCATCAGTTAGCAGAAAAAATCTCATTCTTATCATTTGAAAAGGTAAGGAAATTCAAAATTAATTATGTTATTCCAAATCGAGGGCGTCATTCGCTATCGGTTGAGTAGACGCAACAAAAGTTATAGCGGAAATAGGCATAGCAAATATAATTGCTTTTCACATTTTGATGTTGCGTGGCGATTTACAAATTTGGAGATGGCAAATACAGAATGAAGCACAGAGTTTTTCGAGTGAAACGCAAAGTACAATGTACCAGGGGCTCTCATTTCCTAACAGTTTGCGTCAATTTTACTATTTGCTTATCTGATGAAAAATACGAAACGAGTGTTCCGAGAATTGTTATGTACAAGGACAATCTGTACCCCCCTACTTTAGGTTTACGTTTGTTTTGAACGGAGCACCTACTGGATCAATTTTAGATGATTTCACTTTATTAGTCCCGCAACGGAGTGGTAGCAACATCGCAAAAGCGCTTACTAATGCTAAAATAACCGTCAACGGCGGTTCTAAGGACTGTCTACGAAATAGTGAAGTAAAACATAATCCACTTGCATTGTATCATGAGCTTTCTACCCTGGTATGGCGTTTCTTATAGAGATTGTATGCTTCTCAGAATTCAGCTTTTATTAATGTATTTCTGGGGTAATATCGATCGCAGAAGTAAGATTACACATATTTGGATTACTGCTGACATGCTCTTTTAAAATTATATTATATATTTCTTCTGTAAATGTTACAGACTTATGCTACCTTAAAATGTGATAGCACCCCAAACTTTCATCAATACCGAGCCAGCTGTTAAGCAAGTTGTGATTGATGATTCTAAAATAGATGTAGTAAATATTTTTGTGTCCAACATCTAAGGATACTTTTTTGTCACAAGTATACTTTACCAGGCTCTAAAAGTATAAATGACGTATCCTAATCAAAAAGGTTGCATGATATTGTAAATGATACTAACCTAGCATGCACATTAGCTTAAATTAGGATATAAGTTTCGCAGATGCCTGCCAGTAGTTGGTTCCCGTCCCCGTTACCCCTCTTAATCCTTCCATCATTCTAGTTTTGTCTCTAATATATTTTCGATACTACAATTCTTGAAATTTCAGTTTTTCATGTGAAGGCGCATTTTGTTTTCACAGATAATGGATGCCACATTATGACACTCTCCAAGTATAAGTTATCTTCGTTCAATTTTCAGTGGCTTACAAACAGTGAGTTCTCTTCCTGGCTTTTGCCTTGCAAGTCTGACAAATTTTCAGGAGAGCAGGAGGGGGATTTGCTACCCCTTAAGAGTTTGAGGAATACATATACTTTAATCGATTGTCTACTAATACAGTAGTAAATAAAGTGAAAGTCTTATGTAGGTGGTGCTCTTTCCCCCCCCCTCCCCTCTCCCCCAAGCGAAGTCTGAAATGACGCCTCTGGTGCGTTGAGCTCGCATACTGCATGACAATGCTCCAATCCACATAGCTGTTGTTGTCAAGGTTGCAGTTTTATCTGTCTAACTGTCAATTCGTTAGACACACTCATTTGAATCAGTCGATGTGCGTTGAGATTGCATACTGCATGACAATGCTGCAGTCTACTCGGCTGTTGTTGTTAGGGTTGAACTGAAAGAGTGTGGAATTGAGGAGATTCATCACTTACCTTGCAGAACATATTTAACACTGCAGATTTTCTCAACAACAGAGGTTTGTACTGGAGCACTGTTACGCACTATGCGAGTTCAACGCGCAACGACTGATTCAAATGACTGCCTCGAACGAAGGCAGCTGGTTAGTTGAAACTGATACATTATTTCTCTCATAGACGACACTATATGCCATAAAAGGTCTATTACTAATTACTAGTTAAGTATCATACTGGAAACTTTTGGAAATACCCTTTTACGTAAGTATGGGAAGTCTTATAGACGACTATATTTGTCTGTCTGCCTACAGGTATCAGAGCTAAACCGATTAAAGATGGAAAGAAACGTCTTGTTTCAATCAATTCAGCGTCCCAAGAATTGGCTCAATCTCTTCTCTGGATCCAAATCAAAAGTAATAGAAATCTACCCCGGTTTCAATCAGGGTGGATTGATTTAAATCAGTCTGATTTAAATCACGATTTAAATCAAGATTTAAATCACTTGATTTTTTTAATAAAAATCGTTGATTTAAATCGAATTCCTAAATAAATTAATTTAAAATGAAGATAAGTAAAATCCCGTTTCTGTTCTATTATTTCGATTATGGAAGTTAATAATCATAATACAATGAGACTCAAATGTACAGTATAGTATGAAAACAAGTGTCATGCAGAGGATGATTAGGGAAAATCCCGTTTTGAACAGGTAACGGAGCAATCCTTCTTTCTTCTTTTCGTAACATTGGGTTTGGGTTTTAAAATCGTTAACTATTCCAACGGGGAAATCACCATTGACATTTAAGACGAAAATTCTTTTTTGTGCTTGTCTGTTTGTTTGTCCTCATATAATAGGGCGTATTTAGAGGGGTCCTATCCCCTCTCCAATTTTTTTGTTAATTTTATAACTTTAGGCAAAATTTATGTATTTCATGCCGCAAGCTGGTTCTGAGTTTTTAAAAATAGGCCCCTGCCAAATATCAGTAACTTTTGTGAAAAAAAAGTGTCTTTTTGATAAACGTTGCTGTACTTTTTCCTTAATGCTTGACGTTTTAAATTATATCACCTATTTTTAGGTGATATGGTAGAATCTTAATTATTCGATTAAAAAAGTACCAATAAGGCATTTTACTTCGTTTTCTGTAAGGCTGGAGGCATTTTAGAACACGTTACATATGCTTTCACGCAGGGTTGGCTGGTTTAAACCATGCAAAAAACAAAAAATGTTTGTAAAAGTGTAAATTTTCGTAAAATCTTCAACACACACATTAGTGGGTTATCGCATGTCACTCCCGCATATTATTCCTATTATATTCAAATTTAAATTCCCCATTTATTACTCAAAGAAATTAGCCCTATACTACAAAAGCAACTTTTTTTGTAAGGTTATGAATGTTTCTTTTGTGATTTTTTAAATAGTTTGTTATTATTGTTATGCAATTGCAATCAAAGGAGAATTCTAAATATTGTATCGTTTTAGTAATGTTTACTATTGATAATATACATCAAAATATCGTACTTTGGGGAAGGGGGTCATACAAATCCCCCGAGAGGCATTTACTGAAATCAGAAATATTTTTGGTATCTATTTATGTATAAATGGGTCAGAGCCAAAGTCGACTCAAATAATTCTTATTTTTATTCACTTTTCTTACTGATATGAAAATTACGACGTTGTATTTCTTTAACTTGGACTAATCAAAGTCGTAGTGAACTAATTTGGACTAAATTAGTTCTGTACTCTGCAGTATTTTGAAACTGTCCATATGTAATTCTGTATAATGGTTTCAATTGTGCAACTGTTTATCTTTTTGTTCTTCTGAAATGACTCTTGACAATTAGACAATTATATTAAAAGTATGTAAAGATCAGTACAACGTATCAGGAGTCCTTCGTGAGTGAGTCGGCAGACGTATTGCATTTGTGGCCAATTAGTCCAGTTTTCAAGTTCAAATGGAGGACAATTTGTTTCGGATGTAAGAGACGAGAAACGGTTTGGACTCCGCTTTAAGCTTATGTGATCCGTTCCAGCACAACCCGGTTGTTGCATAATAACACCAAAGTGAAACAAACTTATTTTTGTTCATATGTGATATAAATGCATAGAGTAAATTATTTAATTAAAAAAAAAACTGGTTTAAACCAAAAAACCAGGTTTAAACAAAAAAAAACTGATTTTTTGTTGTTTTTTTTTTCAATAAAAACCATGGTTTTTGCCTACCCTGCAACGCCTTTCTGTGTTGAGGCATAGTGTGTGATGTGATAAATTTAAAAAGATATTTTTTGTTATGGGTATTATTATTATTATTATTATTATTATTATTATTATTTGGCGGGTTACATTTTGCATTCAGAAGACTGAAATTTTGCACACTCGTTCAGTGCACCCCTTAATAATTTTCAGATGTTTTCAGATCTCTATGTGGAAACAGCGGGGTCCAGAGGGGCAAAAATGTTTAAAAAAGGATATTTTTAACAAAAAATAGCTTTTTTCGTGATTTTCCCGTCTCAGATGAAGACATATGAATTGTACCGTTTGAAAAGCTGTTCTATTCTGAAGAAAATGATGTACATACTATGCTCCTAGGATAAATAGGGATGTCTCAGGAAACTGTTACCTGAGATCCTGTTTTATACGGGAATCTGGGGTATTTGGGGAATATTATTTTTCACGGGCTTACTTTTGCACCTACAAGATTGAAATTTTGCACATTTACTCAGTGCACCCCTCAGTATTTTTCAGATTTGTTTCAGATCTCTGTCTTAAAACAGGGGAAGGGGTCCACAGAGGTAAAATTTAAAAAAGACATTTTTTAACAGAAAATTCCTTTTTTCGTGATTTACCCGCCCCAGATACATGATGGAGACATTTGAAGGGTACTGTTTGAAAATTTGTTTTATTCTGAAGAGAATAATGTACAAATCATGATCTTAGAATAAATAGGGATGTCTGAGGAAATTTTTATATTAAATCCGGGTCATCTGGGGCATTGTGGGAATGTTCTTAGCTCATTGTTAAATAGTTTCCTCACTCTTACTACTCAAAAGAGAAGCTTGAAATTTTGTACACACATTTAGTACACCCCTTAGCATTTCCCAGTTGATTTCGAGATCCGTGCTGTAACACAGAGGTATTTAGAGGGTACCAAATTTTTAAAAAAAAAGTTTAAAAAAATGCCGATTACTCTCAAAATTTCCCGCTTCAGGGACATGATAAGGAAATGTGAATGTTACCGTTTCAAAAGCTGTTCTATTGTAAAGAGAGTGATGTATGTACCATGATCCCAGGATAAATAGGGATGTTGATGTAGCTGCTTGACTGAAAGTCTATAATTTACCTTTAAAAAGAGCCATAATTTAAAAGGGTTAAAAAACATTGTTTGGGATTGATATAGGTTAACGCTTGGGGATAATTCAAAATTCAACCCCAATACTTTCACTTAAATGGCATAATTAGCATTTAATACTAATTCCTAACGCTTTATCTTCAATTCGCGACTTGTATTATACCAGGAGAAAGATTTGATTTAAATCAAAAAAATCGATTTAAATCAAAAAAATCAACAAAAATGATTTTTATTAAAAAAATCATGATTTTTTTCCACCCTGGTTTCAATGTTGGACACCATAGAGCATAAAATGTAATAAATTGCGAGAAGAATTTTTTTTTTAAGTGATTCAGTAACCCAATAATGAATTATATTTCCATCTTTATCCTTTATAACAAAACCAGTAACAGTGGAAATTCAGTAGAACTGCCGATTTCCGTATTGATCTTAGTACGGCAAAAACGATGAGAGTTAACCTAATATCGCTTGTTGATGTGGATTGAACTTCGAAAGGATAAGTTCCAACCAAAACTTTATTCCTCCATTCAAACTGAAAGTACCACAAATCTACGATTTCCGGTTCCCGTACTGACTGCCATAGTGTAACACAGTATTCGACAATAATAAATTTTTTTCTTTGTATGTATTAAGATTAGGTTCCATCTCTTACTTGATTTGTCTATTGCTTCCAAAAATGGTAAACGTTGAATCTACTACCCCTCCGGTTCTAATATAGATTTTCATAGAACGTAAATGGAAATAGCAGGCGAGAAACGATTTGTCGATATGGATTCAGGTTTTTAAGAATGCATCTTATCTCAGCTGTTATTAGAATCACTTCTTTCAGCTAGTTGTGATGCTCTATCGAATGGAGGGCTCAAAATTGGAAAATTCGCAAATAACAGATAGGCACACACACACAGACATTCACATGACGTAAACGTCGCCAACACCGAGTGGCCCACTTGCCGGTAAGTATCGATCGTCGATATAGCGAAATCTCGAAGGATTGCGACTGGTGTGCCTCTTGCGGCAGGGTTTCGTCGAGTCGAAACAGATATATAGAATCGGGGTGTTGAAGTTACCACCGGGTAGCAGCGAGGACTTCATTTTCGTCCGCACTCCTTCTGTTTGCCGGGATCACGTTCCTTAAATCTTTATTGTTCCATATATTCTTTATGTCAATCAGCAGCTACAAGTTTAGAATATATTACACTTTTAGATGGGCTACCTACATCTGTTTCCAGAATATTCAAAATATATTTTATAGCTGGAAAACAGTCACGTGAAGATAAGGAACAAGGAACACTTCACAAGGGAATACAAAGTGGGATCGATATTAACCGAGGCAGAACTGAGAGCGAAACTGAGATAAACTTGATACACTTAATGTAGAGAAAAATTATTGTAGCTACAAACACAATGAGTTTCTACACCTCTAAGAGTACCAAAAATTATGCATTTTATGAATTCTTTAAGTTTTACGTCCCACGATTACGCCGGCTAGGCTAAAGGAGACTGTGATGATAAAAATGAGTGAAATAGTGGAATGAAGAAAGTGGGAGGAAACGGAAGAACCGCGAGAAAACCAACGCACACGGTGTTTGTCCACGACAAAGTCTACTTGGCGCAAGCTGGGATCGAACTAAGGACCCTATGCATCATGGGGGGACGCTCTACTAGTTTTTTATTGCAACTTAATGTCAATTCAAGTCAATGAACAAAATAAGGAAAGTGATACAAATTGGTAGGTACAGGAAAAGGTACATTATGCATATAGCTCTCTAAAAAACAATTGCAAAGAACCTATTGCGCATGGCAAAAGAAATTTGGTTTAGTTGTGCATATAAAAACACAGTATAGGAAGTATGAACAAGTTTCTGAGATTTTGGTAACAAATATAAAACATTGTTGCCAATCAATTAATTAACAGCTTGATATTTAGTTCTCGGAAAAAAAGTAAAGTCTGGAAAAAGAATTAAATCAATTGAAATAGCCTTGGGATTAGTGCGGCATATGTGGGCCATATAGCGATAATACTGGGGCCACACCACTGTTGCTTCACCACATTCTATAAGACGAAGTTGAATAGTGACCTTTACATTGCAAGAAACACAAAGATCAGAGTCACTAAACCCAAGTGAATATCGTCAGGCTACAGTATCAACAATTTGATGCACCACAATAAACCACACGGATTTTGCCCGGTAAGCTAAATAAGGAGCATGTAAAACACGCCAGACACGTTGCCAATTATGATGAGGATGTTTAGCAACGATATTAGGAGTAAGAGTACAGGTTTGGTGAAATGCCGAATACAGTTTTTTGAGAGAGGGCACTTCGTCTAAATCATTATTCAACAGTCGATAACAAACCTCACAGAACCGGTGTCAGATAAGTATATTGAGGTGTGAGATATCCAAGATAAAAGCGAGCTCCTAATGGAATACAGTCTAATAAGTTCATGAGGAGCTGAGTAGTAGGATGATCAGGATGCTCGTGGAGTAAACGTAAACATCGTTGGAGAAATAGTGCATTAGTCTGCAAGTCGACATATTTCAAATTCAATCCACCGTTGTGGAAATCGTAGCACAAGATTTGGTAAGAAACACGAAAAATCATAGGTTTCCATAGAAAATTACCCACAATTGTCTTAACTTCTGCAAGATGACAGTTAGGTAAAGGCAATTCTTGGGCAATATAATATAATTGAGACAACCCATATAAACGCACAAATTCTAGGCGAGATAAGAGGCTAATGTTATGTAATCGATGTTGGTCAAGAACATAAGTTATCCGATTGACTGCAAGGCCAACATTAGTAGTAATAATATCAACCACACTAGAACTGAAAGTCACTCCCAAGACTGCTGTAGCTGACCAATGGAAGTAGTAGTAATACTGGTTGACTTACCCAAAAGCATTACGTACGTTTTATTAGGCTTAAGCGTGGCTGCGGGTAGTGACTTGTAGAGCCTTACGAGTTGTATTAAAACGTTTAAGTCGGCGTGACCAGTCGTAAAAGATGTAACATCGTCCATAAATGAGTAAACTCGCACAGAATTATTACATATAGTAACACCGTGAAGGGCATGTCGGACATTATATAAAAATGGCCCTAAACTTAGAATAAAAAGCTGATTGCTTAACGGACCGCCCTGTTGGATGCTATTACTAATGCGAAAGGCAGAACTGAGATATCTATTAATTTTGAGTTTAATTGTCCAATTATAATATAACTGCTTAATCCAATTGCAGAAGGTATCTCAAAATCCATAGGCTTGAAGACAAGAAAATAAGCATGTATGGTTCACTCGATCAAAAGCATTAGAATATTCCAAGGCAACTAAGGCCGCATCACATTGGTCAATATCTTGATGGTAGGTGATGACGTCGCGTATAGCAGCAAAAATGTCTTCAGCACGTTTATGTGGTAGGCCACCATGTTGTATAGGCTGAACAAGGTGGACAATAACATTTTGTAATCGTGCACTAATACATCGACTAATAATTTTATAATCACAGGTCAGTAAAGATATAGGTCTATAGTCCGCCACTGTACGAGGATGAGACTTCTTCGGAATCAACACAATGACAGCAGTCCGAGAGGATTCTCCCAAAATGTCTACTTGCAGTACATAATTCACCCATTCAGTAAGCATGGCCCCATTAAGTGGAAAAAAGTCTTATATAACTGTACACCTAGTCCATCTATGCCAGGCGTTTTAGAATTCTTAGCTGTGAGGACGGCTTGCTTCACTTCCTCGTGAGAAAATGGTTGAGTGAGCGGTTGTCGTTGTTCCGCCGTTAATCTATGTGGCAGATGGTCAAAGTAGTCAATGACTGGTGCTGCAACAACATCCTGCAAATTGAATAATTGTTGGTAGTATCGAAGGATGATAGCTTGTATATCAGAAAACTTACTTACGTATTCTCCATTTTCATCAGTGATACTTTCAATAAGTTGAGATCTAGAGCGCTGACGCTCACGCAATACTTGATGCACAGACACACACTCATAGGAATCCATAGATAGAGTTTTACTAAGAATATGAATTCCCGTTTGTTGACGACGATGGATTTGTAATAGTTTTGCTTTCACCTGTTCAATGCATGCTACTCGTTTGTCCCCTTGAAGAGCCAAAACATATAAATTATGTAGTACACCATAATAAAAATTGTACATTTGAATGAAACCCTGCACCTTATCTTTGCAATAGGAAATAGACATATAACGAAGAGCACGTTTAACATTTTATTCCCAATAGTCAGCAATAGTTTTACGAGAAGAACGCCGCTGAACAAGGTGGTGTAAGGTGTCTGTAAAATATTGTACATATAATTGTTCCACTAGAATAGACGTATTGAGATACCAGAGACCTCTACCTCTTGGTATATTTTGTTAACGTTTAACATAATACTTAAATGTGGTACAAAGTGATCAGAAGCACATGGGGGAGAAATTTGCATATGAAGTAGCCCGCGAAGCAGAGGTTGAGAAAAAACAATCTATTATGGACGAGCTTGTATGCGTGAAAAAGGTAAAACCTGGGAAAGTCGGATATAGCGTAAGCCAACAATCTTTCAAACCAAGGTCTGTTACCAACCTGTGCACAGTAGCACAATAATTGTAGCCCGAAATTTGCTGTGATTGATGTTTAACACAAGTAAAATCACTCCCAATAATGAGACCAACATAATATCCGGCACATTCCTAGGCAACAACTGTTTCGTTCATAATATGGACGAAACTTTCTGTCCCATCAGAATGAGTAAAAATAAGCTTTCCAAGTGCTGTAAGCAAAAAATATCACTAAACTTAACATAAAGACAATAATGTTCGTTATGCAACTGAATGGCTTCAACTTGGTCCAAGGTGATCTTTACGTCCTCGGCAATTCAAGTATGAACCTCAAGTGGTGTCGGTCTTAAATGGCGTAAACTCTTATCAAACTCAAATTTGACGGTATTTTTACGTATTGTATTCATGATTCACAGATAAACAAAATACCAACAGAGAACTATATGTTCTTGGGCAAACAGCTCGGTAAACAACACGCTATAAAAACACAGTCGCAGAGCACTTTTCACACGACGGCTAGGACTCGAATTACCACCGAGCTACCGCGGCCCCTGCGTATTTCGTGATAAAACTGTTAAACTGAAAATAAAAGAACACACATCAATATGCTTCCATGTTTTTCTTTGTGTTTGTGGCTTTCTTCGGATTTCTCCCGCTTCCTACCACATTCTCCTAATTATTTCACAATCATTCACTTTTATTAAACATCCGTCTGCTTTAGCCTGCATGACATATTGTGATACGCAGAACTAGAAATTTTATTTCATTTAATTCATTTGTTTTGCAGAACTCTGCTTATTATATTGTAGTTTTGCTGCCAGAATTGCAAACTCGAATATATATGGATGTCTGTGGAGTCACTTACGAAGAAGCTTTGAGGAGAGCAGAAACTAAGGTGGTTGAGTGTTATACCATTAATTCTGACACGGACTCTGACTGAATATATGAAACGTAAGTTGTGTTACATTTAATGACTTATGATGTAGAATGTATTGTTGCCTTATTAAATATTACAATAAGTTTTATATGAATAATTTATTATATATCAGTTTGACAACATTGCAGTCCTAAGGGCATAGACACATTGGGATGACGCTGCAGAATATACAGCGTGTTTCAAAACAACACCGACAACATTTGGGAGGTGATTCCTGACACCAAGATAAGACAAAAAGTATAGACCAACCTGGCTGCACAAATGCTTCCTTTCGGAGTTATAGGCTGCCGAAAACACGAAAAACTTAACTTCCAAAACTATGGGACCTACCGTAGTCGGGTCAAGACTTTACTAAGGACTAATATGTGCTCTATCCAAAAATGTATGTTTCAGAATCCTAAGGTACTCCCGCCACAATTTTTGAACAGACAGTTTAAATACGGGCATATAATGTGAAGTACTGACTAACTAACTCTATAAAAATTGTTGGGGAAGTACTGCAGGATTCTGAAGCATGTATTTCTGGATAGAGCACATATTAGTCCTTAGTAAAGTCTTGACCTGACTACGGTAGACCCCATAATTTTGGAGCTACTGACCTTTAAAGTTTATTTTTTCATGTTTTCGGCAGCCCATAACTCCGAAAGGAAGCATTTGTGCACCGAGGTTGGTCTATACTTTTTGTCTTGTCTTGGCGTCAGGAGTCACCTCCCAAACGTTGTCGGTGTTGTTTTGAAACACCCTGTATAACCATATTGCTTGAAGCTCACAGTCAGTGTGTTTGTTTTCCTACAAATCAATTTTGTGTTTCTGTTCTCGCTTTGTTTGGAAACCCCAGCTACTGCTTTTCTTCTTTTAACAATGGATTTCTTTACAGTGGGCTTGGCATATACAGGGTGTCTCAAAAGTCCAGAGTTACAATAAAATGTAAGAGAGGAAACTGTCTCCAAATATAACGTTTTAAATCTAAAGTGAAGAAATTTTTAAAATCGGACGAGCCATTAGACTGTACACACTTTATGCACACAGTGTTAAATGAAAATGCAACGTTACCATTTACCTGTGGCTTGGGGAGGGAAGGACGGTACTGGAGATGGACAAATTTTATAAGCGTATGGTGAATGGGGGCATGTTTGAAATGGGAGCTGGCCATCGACAAGTTAGCATAACCAGTGCTTAAGTGAGCCGGTTATGCATTCGAAAGTTAAAAAATCTTTCGGTGTGGCATACCGGTAAAAATAACTGATTTAAATTGTAATTTGTGTGTAGAAAAAAAAAATATATGCACTTAGGATTGAGTCAACAAATATGTTTGTACTATCAAAGATTTCCTGTCTGCTGATTCGAAAGAAATAACAGTTCTCTATCACCTTATTCAATGGCAGAATTTGTGCTCTTGATTTTTTTCAACATTTGTGCGAGTAATTACACCCCCGTCAAAAAAAAAGAAGAAGAAAATTCTAAGTACCGTACCGCCTGCCTAAAATGTTTGATCTGAATCCGTCCCTGGCATTGACAGGACTGTTTTTTTAAGTTCAAATTTATGATTTTTACGTTGCCTGGACTTCTGTGTTTACAATTATAAGAAAACTAGCAGCGTTCACCCCGCTTCGCTGCGGTCACCCCGGAACGCAATAAACTTTGTTACTTAGATAATTTTTACTTTTTCGCTTTCAAATTGCAAGCGCCTGTCATTTATGTTAACCCGCCGAGTCACGTGGTCATGCGGGTTGCATATACATACGTTTATTTTTACCTATGATGAACTATGGAGACTTGAATGGTCCATTATCTCAAGACACTGGTAATTAAAAATTAAAGTGATATGATAAAAACCATCTAGGGTCCAAATCCTAACAACCCCCCAAAAATGAAAGAAATCGGTTCAGCCGTATTAGCGTGATGAGTTCACAAAGGATTTGTACGTTCTCTTTTATATATATAGATTAGTGTTGACCACGAGACAAGACCAGAACAAGCTTTGAAAAAGGAAATGAAATTGAAAAGAGACGAGACGAGACGAGAGTGCCTACGAAACGAGAACGAAATGCGATGTTTAAGTAAACGTACCATCCCTGTTCTTCCATATTTAGATCGCCGATATGCTTAAGAGTCTTCATCTTGGCGAAATTAAAATACCGCTAATTTTACAGTAATTATGTGATATCTTCAAATAGATAAAATATAATTGAAATATGGAACAAGAGCGCCCAAGACAATATTATTTTGCGTGAGATCACCTAGTGGCTTTCCGTTTTCAGCTGTTTAGAAACGCGAGAATAAATGCCGATTTTCAAAATGGCTCGAAATCGAAAGCAGATAAGTGAGACGTGATAACGGTTTCTCATGTAAAATAATATTGTCTAGGGCGCTCTTGTTCCACGTTTCGATTATCTTTTACCTATTTGAAGATATCACATAATTACTGTGAAATTAGCGGTATTTTAATTTCGCCGGGATGAAGACTCTTAAGCAAAATCTTAGGAAAGCAAAATCATTTTATACATATTTATTTCTGTTAGGTTAATGATAGTGGAGAGTAAAACATTTAGTATAGTAGTCCTCACTTACTCTCTCTTTCTTTCTATAGATTTTTCACGTCAAAAGTGGTACAAAATTGTCAGGAGTAGAGATGCTCTTTAGGGTTCTGTCAAAATTACTGCTCTAAGTGGTCATATTTGTTCCATACCGTCACCTCATCTGATGTCACTTTAAGCACTGAGCATAACAGACAGTAACTTCATTCACTTGTGTTGTGGATCCAGATAAATTGCAACTTTCATTTTCATTTAATATTGGGCGCAGCCTAAAAGGCTAGTCCGATTTTTAAAAAAATCCTTCACTTTAGATTGAAAACATTATATTTGGAGACAGTGCTTTACAATTCTTACATTTTATTGTAACTCTGATAATAACAGAGTTACCCTATGTTAGGGGACTTTTGAGTCACCCTGTATAATCCAAAGTTTATTTTCAATAGATATTTGTATCTAACTCAACCAAAGAAAATTTATTAACAAAAATAACTAGCGCAAGTGCCAGTTGTGCCTCCGTGAAAATAGTATCTATTTTATTTCAAGTCGAAAAGTTGAATATTACAGAAACTGCCGCCTTTCCCCTATTAGGTGAGGAATTCTCGAAAACGCTACACCGTGTGAACACTGATTTTAAACCAAGGTTTTACATACTGAATTTCACACCCCAAATTCAAAATATACCGTTTATATGTTGCAGAAATAGGTTGCTCTAGCGTTTCATATCTTTTCTTCTAACTCCTGGTTTTCGCTGTCTGTTTTTCTTATAGATTTCTTTCAATTTTATTATTCTCATAACATGAATACTGATATTGTTAGTGAGTTAACTAGAATGTATTTCTTTCTTCTTTATAAACTCAAAAATAAATAAAATAAAATAAAATAAAAACAAACGGAGGCATCACTGACATTGTTATACAAGGTGGTTACAATTAAAGTGCCACTATTTGCAGCGGTCCAGTGCAGGCTGTAATCAACGTATTACATTGAAATTTGGTAAATATGCTAATGAGACAATGCGGAAGCGAGTTACGCTGGAAAAAATATTAGTTCCACTTTCCAACACCAGGAGAAATGTGGCGCTGTATAGGCCGTAACACGCGAGCACACACTTCATACACGCGATCGTAGATTTGGTAGAATTATCGGTATAAGAGATGAGAGTCTTAGCAAACAATGGGGTCTGGGGGCAAAATCAGGAAAAAACCAGCTGGCCAAATTCAGGAAATGTTAGGAGCAAATGCACGAAATCCACTCTTGGTGTGGAGGCTGGTACATAAGAGACGCGAGGCCGTAAGCCGAGCAAAGGCGGGTGTGTGGGGACGGAGTCCCCAGCTAGCCAAAGGCTAGTCTGATATAAAGTGTTTAAACACGATTTTACTTTTTACAGTGTATGTGTATATATTTATGCCTTTCATAATAGCACTACATGTTTTAAAACACTTTATTACATTAATCTGTGTTGGTCAGATAAGTGATCAATGTGTAACAGCCAAGGTGGGTAATGTTGCCATTACCGTCCCTTCCCAGAAAAACTAAATCTTTGAAAATCAGGAAAGAAAGGTTTACGTTCCCTTCCCTCTACTCAAAGAAGTAGCCCCTCCGAGAAGAGTTTCCCGGGCCAGGTATGTGGTTTACAACGCCGCTTAACGCACGTAAAAATGTAAGCTACTGAAAGAGAATGGTATGCTAAAGTTCAACAAATAATAATAAGTCTTCAAAGGTTGCAGGAACATAACTCTACTTGATAAACAACACAAAAAGAATTCCGATAGCATTAACAAATTTTATTATTATTGTAAAAAAATAATAAACGTAATGTTGAATCTAACAACGAATTTGTAAAGTTCGTAAAAGTTTGTCCGATTTTGAAAAATATTTTTAACTACTAGTAGATTTAAACAATTTCGATTCATGCAAAAACCACAAGAAATTTATAATCACTGAAAAATTTATCAGGCACATGTTGCATGAAATGAAATTCCAAGATGGCTCCTGCCTTATCACAAGACATATTCAGCATAAACCATATTTGAAATACACATATTTATATTATAGAAATTCAATACCAATATTTGAACTGATGGTTCAATTAGAATATTTATCAATTTTCTATCTACATGTTTTTTTATATATACTCACGGAAAAAAAAACAGAATAGATTTTAAACTCACAAAATAAAATATACACAATATTAAATATGGTGTAACACATACCTCGCGAAGAGAACAAGTGACAGGCCCAATCACTTATTTTCAAAGCTCCTTCATCGGAAGGGTAAATAACCAATCAAATTTAAGTATAGCAATCACATGACATTGACAAAAGACTAACCATAATACCAGATCATTTAAATTAAGAAAACACCAAACTCTCTATCGCAAAAATATACTGTAGTGGAATACAGGGAGGAAAAAGGAAGGTGAATAGGTTACCAAAATAATAATAATATAGAAGGAAACAGTATAGAAGGAAACAGCGCTGTTTCTAATCTTAAATTAAATCCCTTTTTCATTCATTTTACTCTATAATACCAAGGTAAAGATCACTACGGCACAAATGTAAATTTAATTGAACATCTGTCATTTCTACGTTTGCCTTAGGGACTTAACGCTAGATACCCCATTGATATTGAAATTATTCAAATTTATCACCACAATGCGTGTTCAGTTAGACAGACTACTTCGTGCAATGCAAATAATGTATGGTATGGTGAACGTGAACTGCAGAGGTGGCTTTAGAATTTTTATTTTGGGTAGGCCTGCTCACTCGCTTATGGATACATATACAGATTTGATTGATTAATGACAGCAGGAAATTACTTTACAGTAGTGGTTGATGCTATTTGTTAAATAATTATCTACCATTAATATAAATAGTGGAAAATATATTTACTCTTTATTGTATCTTTTAGCGTTTATGTATTTTTCAAAATTTTTGATAGGCACGTGATTACCCAGCTTACCCGCTAAAGCCGCTACTGGTGAACTGGGTGCCCAGATCATGAGAGCCGTCCCCCTGGATTATTTTTTATAGAGTTATTTCAAGTCTCAGGTCTATGAGAATAAGCCACGGACAATTCGTGAACTGAAAGAAAATATGAACGCACCATTGACAACTTACCGCGCAATATGTGTGCAAAATTGAACTCTCAGGATCCATTCCACCCACTGAAGCAGAGGAGAACATTTGAACGGCATTATCTTCAATATATAATAGCATTGATTTCCTTTCACAATAATTTAAAAATATCCATGCTAATTTGCCACTTGTACTTTTCATTTTATTTCATTTTAAAGTTCTGACGATCTTATTGCTAAACCATATACTGCTACATTTGTCTTGTAATTTTCTGTATTAAATACTACAATATACTTGTTTACACATATAAAGACCGGTATAAAGTATTGAAAAACGTTTGACGATTTTATTCTGCGTACGTGGTAGGGTCGGGTTGGATGTCTGATCTGGACACAAAGCCTCGGATGAAAGCGCGAGTAGTAGTTCAGACACCGTTCTAAAGGCCTTAAAACTGAAAGGGAATCAATCAATCAATCAATTGACAATTTTAGTTTAATCAACCTATCTTAATACAAGATAGAACATGTTTGTCAATTCCTTCGTTCAGGATGAAACTTGTTTTCTAATAATGTGAAAGTAACTTTGAATGTGGTTGTTCACTTCAAAAGTCTATATGAATATCTTTGAAATACTTTCTGCCCAATAACAGTGTAGCAAAATCTCGATTCTTTTAGCTAATAAGTTACTTCAACAGGGACGATAATGTATCTATATATTAAAATCTTAGTTTTATGTTTGTCTCCAAAGAAAAGTTCATATCTTTATCTCCAATCATTTCGACAATGAGATCTTAAAAACCACAAGTGCTACAAACTTGCCGTTTTCGCCAGTCGATTCCAGATTTTGTGTAGATTATCCAGTTCTAATTGAATATTTGAAAAACATGGCCGTTACTTCTTTATTACATTTTTTTTAGAAGTAACTGAAAGTGTCAAAATTAAAAAAAAGTAAAGTATCATATCCTATGAGTTATACATTCCGACACGACATAGTTGTATACAGTTGCGGTATATTTCTCAGGCTTTTGTTTTATGGCCAAATGCTAATGACTAGAGCAACCCACATTATGCTTTATTTTTTGTTTAATTATGCTTTATTATTAATTTTAATCATTGTTTTACATAAATATATATAACGTGTAATATTTACTATACATTAAATATTCTAAATATTTTGATCTCTTTATTAATATTTTATGCAACCAGTTTCTTTCATATTTAATTAACTTTCTACTTAATGTACTGTAAAGAGATGCTTTACTCGAGTCAGTTTTTTTTTTTTTTTTTTATCACTAGTGTGTGCGCCTTAGAGGTGCATACATACAGAAAGGGACAGTAAAAGATGACACCAAAAAGTACACAAGATGCTCAAGTTCAAGAAGTACACAAAACAATATAGTGTGGAATTCTTATGTATTATTCATTGTTGGCGGAAGTTTTTTCTTCTTCTTTTTTCTTTTATCCACATCAAAGGATTACACCGAAAATTTTTTTTCAGAAATAAAAATAAGCTTTTCATTGTTGCATTGTTGTTCTCAATGCTTTTGTATTGTAAATATTGGTTTTAAAAAGTACTAATACAGTATGTTAAACTTGTAGTTAAAGAGATTTTTTGTTTATGAATTGTGCTATATATTTTAAATTATGTTTTATGCTTTATTTTTTTTTAAATTATGCTTTATTATGCTTTTAAAATTAGTTTCTTGTGGACCCTTAAACAACTACAGCCATGTTCAAGGTACCAACCATATGTGTAAATTGCTGTTATGCTTTTTATGCTTTTGGGTTGCTCTAGTAATGACAAACGAAGGATAATCATTTCTTCAGGCTAAGATGAATCTTTATTGTTTGGAGTGTTTGGCCAATAAACACCATATGTCACTGACATTACAATAAATTGTGTATTATTACATACCGCAAGCAAGAAAAAAATCATACATGAATTAGAAACTCCAATCGGAAGTAGGCTTAATCTTGCAAACGGTCCGAGATATTGAAAAAATAATCGAAAAAATCTCCATTTTATAGTATCCTTTACGATTTTTATCACGACGTCTTTAACTTTTGTCTGTAAAGGGACATGTACAGATGTTGTGAGGAATGACAAGGAGATTCATGCTCATATGTGAATGATGCGCAATGTAGAGAGCGCAGGTTCAGCTAGTATTTAAAAAAATGTGTTCAATACCTTAAGTTATTTGTAATTGCGTAATTATGTTTTTCTTTTTTAAAATAACAAAAGAAAACTTATGTTAAGAAACTTGCTCAATTCAACGATGTGCATAATGACTCCAGAAATATTACATTACATTTCTCTATGTAGAAAAATACGACAGAGTTATGTCCTCAATGGGCTTTTAATATTCTCGTCAGTAGAATCCGTGTACAACCTTACCAAGAAGGAACACTTTTCACGTACTATTTTATGTCCGTACAAGGAGCTTTAAAAGTATATTTTTACATTTACTCAAAATAATAATATATCGTCCTCGCCAATTCAAAACCTGCTATATGACATTTTCGGCTCTTTTGAGATGAAAGTACTATCTGGTACAGCTTTTGGGCTCTTATAATGTAAACTACTGTTAAGGGTAGTATTCCAATGCTAGAATGATTGAATAGCGGAAAACTCTACCATGAACTTATTCTGATTACTAAATCTAAATACAATGATCTGATTGCTCTGTGTTCCTTTATCGAAGATGAAGACAAAAGTTTTTATAAAACTTTGCCTTACAAATAACCATAACGTTTTCCTGTCATGTCAGTTATTCTATTTAGTTTCTGTTTACACATTAAAAGCTTCATTGTAAAAATAACTGTGCTTTTTATTCCATTTTGAAGCATAAAAGCATTCTGAAAAATATATAATTTACGGATTAAGATCAGTAATGGGGAAAGGGCAAAAGCTGCCATGTAAACATCAATACGATCAAGACCTGCTATGTACACCTTGTCTCAAAAAGGTTGAGCGCATTCTTTATTGCTGTTTCGAGGCAAAATTTTTCTAAGTCCAACTTCGGGTATCTTCGGGAAAAAGTAAACCAGGTTCGAACCTCGAAGCCAACCTTTGCAATCGGGAAAAATCTTGCAGATGTGTTTTTCTTCTTTTAAATATAATAAGACTTGTTACCAATTATATATAAAAAAGCAACATTGATTGAAATACTTAATGATACAATATTTCGAAACTGTATTAATGCCAGCACATGCTTGTTTGTCATTTTGCTCTCCATACTTAATGGAATATTTAGATACGTAAACGAATCTTTCCATATGTAAAAGAATGGTGAAAGTTAAGACATAGAACATTATTCTCTCCTGAGTACTAAAATAAAAGTCAAAGTAGAACAAAAACAGCGTTTGCAGTGGATATGAAGGTAATTATTATCTTAAATACTGCTATATATCGCTAGAAGTATTATTCGAGTAGCGCTTGTGTTAGCTCAGTGGTACGCCGTTGGATTTCAAATCGTAAGGTCGAGGGTTCGATTCCCATCTGAGGCAATATCTTTTATGAAATTCTATTTTCCGCAATGCATGAAAAATCATATAAAATAATTACATTAAAATACGTCAGTTGTATATATATAACATACAATCATTGCAGAACATAGTGATTATTATGTTTAAAATATAACGTGTTCACAGTACGTTGGTATTCTATGATATATATGTGAATGTTAAATACAAATTAAGAAAACAATATCATCGCAATGAATAAATTATGTAGTGTATTTATTTGGAGCTATTTGTAATCGGAAGTTACTTCTGAATTTTCTCATTACAGCAAGTGATTTACGCTTTCTGAAAGGTAAAGAGACTATTCGGGTATAAACAGAAATTATTACACAAACTCCAATCTTCGTTACAGACACAAAACTCCCGATCCCCAAAACTATGTAAACAGGAAATTTACGAACACGAAGTCATGTCTAAGAGACTTATTTATACTTGAGAAAGAAGGCAGAATAGGATTTCTTTCCAAAGGATTTCAGTTCAATAATCTGTATATGGATGTGGTCCCTTTCTCTCCGCCAATATATATAAAGTAAAAGCGATCGATATTAGTGTCGAATCCATAGTTCTCGTTGTTGCAGAAATTAATAATTATAACTCCGAAAGCGTTAAAGTCCAAATTTAACTCTCATCGTAAAGCTCCTTTTTGGTTAAGCGTATAGCGTACACGGGTTCGGTGTGGGAGACCCAGATTCGGCCCCCAGCGAGAGCTCATGTAGTTCGCGTTAATTAGTAGGTCTACGTCTCATATAGCCTCACTGCTGACGGGACGTTAAACTCAGTGACTGAGATTAGTGTCAAATCCATAGTTTGAGTTCGTGACACTGTTACAAACACAATGTCATTTAATGCCACGTTTTGGTATGAGCAACTATGCCTCCTGGATTTTGAATTTACAGGAGCAACATCAAAATCATTGCTCACACAGCTCTAAATGTTTTGATGTATGTATACGTGTATATTCCAGCGAAACTCCGGAATGTCTGGAGCAACTTTTACCTAACATGGGAGACATATTACTTTCAATCTAAGGAAAAAATATTGTGGAATTCATATACCTCAAGGGATTGAAGTTGGGAAGAGTGACATGTAAAAATAATGTAAAATGACTGATTGTAGAGTGTTATCCATTGTTTTCTTGGTCGTTGAGATGAGTAGTGAGGCACTCAATGGCGTTATATCCAAATTCATCCCCATTTTTACAGGATGAGGGGCTTGGAGATATGATTAATAAAATGTAAAAACTTACTTAAATATTTGTCGAAGTAATAGTTTCCTGGGGTCGCGAAAGCGTTTCTAATAACTTAGGAATGTAGTTTGTAACCACTTCAAGATGGGTTCTTTAATCATATCAATTTCTCACCTTAAGAAGAAATTACCATCTCAACTAGTATATGTATCAAGCTAGCCTTCGCAATCGAGAAAAAATTGTGTAGATGTATGTTTCGTCTTTTAAATGATATACTAAATGTAAAATCAGAGATTGAGTTGGTCGGTGGGTTAAATGGGTCAAGATTTATGAGTGGGTCAGTGGATCGTAGGTCAGCAAGGCGTGACCCACTGCGAAACACCATCACTGTGGCTCACACTGACCCATTGACCCACCAACCCATTCTGCTCAGTGCCTTCTAGATAGCATTTTCTGAACACTGGCAACTTTGTCTACGTTTTACTTTCAAGACCTCCATTTTTCTTCTTTTTCCATTTGGTTGTAATGAAGAAAGAAGTTCAGGCTTTTTTGGATTTTGATATTTCCAGTTGTAACAATGGCAATAGGACTTACTGCTTGGCTTTTGAGATCAGGCTATGAGTTTTTAGAGGAGCTAACTACTGGAAAAAATTGGTTTATTACAAATATAACCTCTTAAGTCAGTAGAGAGGATGGCGTGGATAATGGATCAAACTTAATGACGATGTATTTTAGTGGGTCGGAGTTGTCACAATGGTTCAGAGTTGTTTATAGTTGATGGTGGGTCAGAGTGGGTCATGGTGAGTGAATGCCAGGACACGTTGTGTTTATTTTTAGTAAAGAGTTATATACTGAATTTAAGCTCTCTAAGTTGAACAGCTTGTAAGATACTCAGTTTTTCGCAAAAATTCGGACACCTACTCCCCACTAAGGATATGTGTTATAATGAAAGTGATATGCGTATGATAACTTCCCAGTTGGGATTGGGGCCTGATTATATACCAAATGTCATTTCATTTGACTTTGCAATTTGACCGTGATAATCACGCAGACATAGTTACTTTCAGTTTTTTATACTAGGTATAATAATTCATATATTACAGGTGATTCAAAATTTTTTTCCAGCAGTTAGCTTCTCTAAAAGCTCACAAGCTGTATCTCAAAATTGAACTCCTATTGCTATTGCCACTCTTACAATTGCAAATATCAAAATCCAAAAATGCTTGAGCTTTTTTCATTAGAAATGGAGATTCAGAAGAAGAAAAATGGAGATATTGAAAGTAAAACGTAGACAAGCTCACCAGTGTTCAGAAGATGCTGTCTACAATGCGCAGAACAGAATGGGACGGTGGGTAGTTGGGGGTCGTTTCGTCCAAAGATATTTCGTCCAAAGGATTTTCGTCCAGAGACATTTAGCCCAAACACATTTGGTCCAAAGGGCAATTTCTCCAAAGAACATTTTGTCCAAAAGACAATTGGTCCAAAGGACATTTCGTCCAAAAGACATTTGGTCCAAAGGACATTTCGTCCAAAACACAATTGGTTTAAAGAACATTTCGTCCAAAGGACATTTCGTCCAAAAGCCAATTGGTCCAAAGGACATTTCGTCCAAAAGTCAATTGGTCCAAAGAACATTTCGTCCAGAGACATTTAGTCCAAACACATTTGGTCCAGGGACATTTCGTCCAAAGGACATTTCGTCCAAAACACAATTGGTGCACAAGGCAATTGGTCCAAAGGACATTTCGTCCAAAACACAATTGGTCCAAAAGATATTTGGTCCAAAGGACATTTCGTCCAAAAGACAATTGGTCCGAGGGACATTTCGTCCAGGGATGTTTAGTTCAAAGCACATTTCGTCCAAAGAACATTTGGTCCGGTAACGCTTGGGGGTCAAGGGTTTGCTTCTATTAGAAGAGTAAAAGTGATGCATATAACATTATGACTCACAAGTAATACCTCCCAAGTGTAACATTCCGATTTTGAAAAAAATAGGCAGGTAGATACTACACACAAAATAAACGAATACGTGTTTTTCTGCGGAAAAGTGGTTTTAGGGGGGCAAAAGCCCCTACTCAAAATTTTGAAAGTTGACGCCCGAAAGGGAAGAAGAGGTGGACCGAAGTGAACGAAATTGTGCACAAATATTGCAGACGTAAAATGAGGGAATACGTGTTTCGTATTTTCGTGGAAAAAATGGTTACGTGGGGCACAGACCCCTCCAAACCTTTGATCACGAAATATCAAAAGTACTAATAACAGTATGTCAGATGTGTGTAAAGAACATGAAGAATTGAATCGAAACTTTGAGTAGGGACAATATGCAAAAAATAAATAAATACGGTTTTTTTTTTTATTTTCTGCGAAAGAACGGTTTTAGGGGGCAGAAGCCCCCATCCAAAAGTTTGAAACTTGAGGCCCGAAAGGTCACAAGAAATGAACCAAAGTGAATGAAATTGTGCAGAGATATTGTAGACATAAAATGAGGGAATACTGGTTTCGTATTTTCCTGAAAAAAAGAAAAAGGTTTGGGTGGGACACAGACCCCTTGAAACATCAAAAGTGCGAATAACAGTATGTGAGAAGTGCTTAAAGGACATGAAGAATTGGAACGACACATTGTGTAGGGACAATACGCAAAAAATAAATGAATGCGAGTTTATTTTCTGAGGAAAAACGGTTTTAAGGGACAAAATCCCCCACCAAAAATTTTGAAATTTGAGGCCTAAAAGGCAAGAAGAAGTGTACAGAATTGAATGAAACTGTGCACAGATATTGTAGACGTAAATTGAGGTAATTGGGTTTCGTATTTTCCTTTTAAAAAAAACGGTTGCGTATATCACGGACCTTTTAAACTGTTGATTACGAAATGTCAAAAGTGCAAATAATTATACGTCAGAGGTTCTTAAAGAGTATGGAGAATTGCAACGAAACCTCGTATAGGGACAATTCGCAAAACAATAAACGAAACGTGTTTTAATTTGTGCGGAAAACAGTGTTGGGGCCTAGGCCTCCTCCAAAAAAAAAAAAAGTAAATATTACCGTAATAGGGCAGGAAGTAGTGGACCAAAGCAAATGAAATTGTGGGTAGACGTTTTAGAGACCTTATGTAAAATAAGGTCTTTCGTGTTTCTGAAGTATCCCTATCCGTTTTGCTTCAAATTTGGCACATCAACAGCAAACAGGAAATTAATCAACACGTGTTTTTCTTTATGCGGAAAAACATTGTAAGGGTTAAAGGTGCCTCCTGAAATGCTATAAAATACACTATACTGTTTGTGCTTGTTGTTTATCTGCCAAATTTGAAGAAATCAGATGGAGACACTTGTGAAACACGAAAGGCCTTATTTTACGTATCCAATATCTACATACAATTTCATTCACTTCGGTCCACTTCTTCTTGGCTTTCGGGCTTCAACTTTCAAAACTTTGGGTGGGAGTTTTTGCACCCTATAACCCTTTTTTCGCAGAAAATAAAAAACCCGTGTTCATTTATTTTTTGCATATTGTCCATACACAAAGTTTCGTTGCAATTCTTCATGTAAATTTAGGCACTTCTGACATACTGTTACTAGCACTTTTGATATTTCATGAGCAAAGGTTTGGAGGGGTCCGCGCCCCACCCAACCATTCTTTCTAGAAAAACACGAAACCCGTATTCCCTCATTTTTCGTCTACAATATTTGTGCACGATTTCATTCATTTCGGTCCACTTCTTCTTGCCTTTCGGGCGACAACTTTCAAAATTTTGGGTGGGGGCTTTTGCCCCCTAAAACCGTTTTTCCGAAGAAAATAAAAAAACACCTATTTACTTATTTTATGTGTAGTATCTGCCTGCCAAATTTTTATCAAAATTGGAGTGTTACACTTGGGAAGTGTTACTTGTGTAGCTTCTTATTTCTAAAGGAAATTTTGAAATAGAGATTTATTCCGCAATTTTCTTTTCGATAAAACAAATATATGTTGAGATATTCAGAAAAAACGTAAACGCCTGAAAACTAAATGGCCACCTTTCTTTGCTTTCATTAATAATTTTACAAAAATACAGTTTTAGCTTCGCAGAAATACAGTTGTAGCTTCGTTGTTTAAGGAATTCACCTCCCAAAATGATAAACAACCCTTTGAAGAGCATACTCCCTCTTCATTTGCGGACAACATTGCCCCCGTATGGTCATGTGAATCTTGTATTTGGTTTGAGACTTTGCAATGGATATCTTAAATGTACTGTGCTGTACCGAGAAAATTAATATGAAAGCATAAGTATATACTATATTTGCATAAGGAGTAACACTGAAATAAAAATACAAGACAAGTTAACAATTCTGGTTTGTCATACAACTCACTAATTATGTAGAAACGTCTGCCGAAGTTACACACTATCAATAGTCTACAAATAGAAATCAGACTTGTGGTTAACCTGAAAAGATACGTATATTCTACACGAAATGTTCCAACTTACATCTTATATTTGTCAATCACTTTTCACAATGTTGCAGCCAAGAATGTGACTGTTTAAGAGTGTTATCTTTGGACACTAAGAATATATTTCACACATGTGTATTTTTTTATTCTCAGTATTTCTTCAAAGATACTTGACACATAATTTTTCACTTTTCTAACACAAGGATTTGAATACCTAATATTTAACTTACTCAAATTTAAACTCCATTAATTTTAGTTACCGGTATTTATTTTAGAACTATTTCATTCACAACATGAAAATTTTAGATGTCATGTTAGCAGTTATTACAGCAACATACTTCACACTGCAACCTTTCTCTCACTCCTGTTGTTCGGCCATGTTGTTTTCAGGCGTTTACGTTTTTCTGAATATCTCAGCATTATTTGTTCTATCAAAATGAAAATTGCGGAATAAATCTCTATTTCAAATTTCCTTTAGAAATAAGAAGCTACTGAGTCATAATGTTATATGAATCACTTTTACTCTTCTAATAGAAACAAACCCTTGACCCCCAAGCGTTACCGGACCAAATGTTCTTTGGACGAAATGTGCTTTGAACTAAACATCCCTGGACGAATTATCCTTTGGACGAAATATCTTTGGACTAAAAGGGTGGCCACCGGGTGGGCCAGTGTGAGTCACGGTGAGTGATGTTTCGCAGTAGGTCACGTCCTTTTGACCCACGATCCACTGATCCACTCACAAATCTTGACCCATTTCACCCACTTACCAACCGACCCACTGACCCACTTCATCTTTGATTTTAACATGTCTTGTTTCATTTAAAAGACGAAACATACATCCACATAATTTTTTCATCGATTGCGAAGGTTGGCTTAATATCATAATTGTAATGGTAATTTCTTCTTAAGGTGAGAAATTGATATGATTAAAAAGCCCATGTTGACGTGGGCACAAATTACCTTCCAAAGTTATTAGAAACGCTTTCTCACCCCGAAAACTATGAATTCGACAAATATTTAAGTAATTTTTGAGATTTTATTTTTAGCTCTCCCAGGCCATCATCCTGTGAAGATGGGGACGAATTTGGATGTAACCTCCATTGGAAGCATCACTATCCATCTCAACGACCGAGAAAATTATGGATAAAACACTAAGATCAGTCGTTTTACATTATTTTTACATGTCACACCTCCCAACTTCCATAACTTCATACTAATACAATATTTTCTTCTTAGATTGAAAGTAATATGTCCCCCAAGTTTGGTAAAGGTTGTCCCAGACATTCCAGAACTACGCTCTCCTTATTAGATGTGCTGGGGGATCTTACTCTTACTGGAAGTTGAACTTAAACTTAAAGGTCATCAGAACTGCTCCCAATGAACTTGGCGACCACGAAAGATATGGGTTGTATACTAACATTGGTTATTTTCAATTATTTCTACATGTCACAAATTTCACAAACTCCTTCATTGTGTTAATGAGGGCTTAACTTACATGGCATCTGAAGTTCCAATCTTTACCTAAGAGACCCCCAAAATTATAGATTCGACACTAATGTAGGTCTTTTTTTATAATTTTGATGTCAGTCTCTTTCATTCCTCCTAGGACAGCAAACGGATACTGCCACTGCTAGGACTAAATTTGGTCTTAAATGGCATTAAAATTTCTACCAATTAATTTAGCGAACAGTGCTGCATTTAGAAGCTCGGCGTCCCTACGCACTTTTGTTCTCGGCGCTCCCAATAACTACACATTTCTCCGTCCCTTGATCCCTAACTTACAAATAAAACTTAATTCGAATATGCTTAATTAGTGAATTTATTGCAGTTAAATACCACTCACTAGATGCTACAGCTACAATTACGTAACAAAAAATAAATGGGAAACATGTTCTGAATTATTTTCAGATTTCTTACGCTATCATTTAATATATTAGAATAGTAAAAGAGGATTGCTCATGAAATAGTATATTTTCTCTCGATTTTTTAAACTTTTTCATACGAAAAAAAATTAAAATTTTAAACTTTGCGCTCTTCAAATATGTTGCCCTCTAGGCACGGGCCTAGTTGGACTAATGGGAAATGCGGCACTGAAAACTTACGCTTCGACTCTAATATTGGTTGATTTCAATATTTTTTTGTCGCTACGTAACCACCCTGGGTGCTAATGGGAGCTTAATTGGACTTCAATTGAAAGTAGAACTGTTTACCTAAGCGACCACGAAACTATGGATTCGATACTAATATCGATCCTTTTCTAGCATTTTTGATATATATCCCGACAGTACTCTTTTCCAGATTGTAAGAAATATGGTTAAAATTGCTCTAGACATATCAGAATTATGTCGAAACACACACATACATCCACTTTCATATATACAAATACAGAGTGAGCGAGCGAGAAAGTGAGAGAGAGTGACCAAAGGCATCACCACTTCCACATTGCAAAAGCATATATCAGGTATTGAATTGAAAATCTATGTAAAGACCTTCTGCTGTGGCATGCTTCATAAGGACAATTCCAGTCTGCTCACGTGACCTTTGGGGTTCATGAATTTCTTGCGAGCGTTCCGACTTTGGATTATCTGTTTATACCCTCTTTTTATGCCTCGGATAATTTTTCAAGAATATCAATGACATGCTGTAATACGAATGTTCAGAAGTAACCCCTATATGGCAAATAGCTGCAAATAAATACACTACATAATTTATTTATTGCGATGATATTATTTTCTTAATTTGTATTTAACATTCACATATATCATAGAATACCAACGTACTGTGAACACGTTATATTTTAAACATAATAATCAGTATGTTCTGCAATGATTATATGTTATATATATACAACTGACGTATTTTAATGTAATTATTTTATATAATTTTTCATGCATTGCGGAAAATAGAATTTCATAAAAGATATTGCCTCAGATGGGAATCGAACCCTCGACCTTACGATTTGAAATCCAACGGCGTACCACTGAGCTAACACAAGCGCTACTCGAATAATACTTCTAGCGATATATAGCAGTATTTAAGATAATAATTACCTTCATATCCACTGCAAACGCTGTTTTTGTTCTACTTTGACTTTTATTTTAGTACTCAGGAGAGAATAATGTTCTATGTCTTAACTTTCACCATTCTTTTACATATGGAAAGATTCGTTTACGTATCTAAATATTCCATTAAGTATGGAGAGCAAAATGACAAACAAGCATGTGCTGGCATTAATACAGTTTCGAAATATTGTATCATTAAGTATTTCAATCAATGTTGCTTTTTTATATATAATTGGTAACAAGTCTTATTATATTTAAAAGAAGAAAAACACATCTGCAAGATTTTTCCCGATTGCAAAGGTTGGCTTCGAGGTTCGAACCTGGTTTACTTTTTCCCGAAGATACCCGAAGTTGGACTTAGAAAATTTTTGCCTCGAAAAAGCAATAAAGAATGCGCTCAACCTTTTTGAGACAAGGTGTACATTAAAGAAATTATTCTTTTTACTTATTTATTTATTTTGGCTTTCTTTTTCAACCTAATTTATTATGACTTGAAGAGATATCATGTTACTTGCAGCATCAAAATATTAATTGTAACATCAGTTTTATAAACTGCAAAATGTTACGAGGGTACTGATTTTTTTCTCCTTAAACATTTATACAAATCCACATAGCAGGTTTTGAATTGCCTATGACGATATATATATATATATATATAATGTCCCTTATATAGACGTAAGTTAGTGTACTTTCTTTTGTAACCGATAAAGTTGGAAAATAACTCCACTGATGAGCAGAAATACTGCTACCCTTCATTTAATTTATGCTGAAAGACATCCAAAGCAAAGTCCCTACTCTTAAAACTTTGTCTTTCTAAAAGTAGGGGAAGAAAATGGCTGATTTGGCTTATGAAGAGAAATTATTGTAATATACAATATCGTTTGAATTATTATTATTATTATTATTATTATTATTATTATTATTATTGTATCATGTTATGAAACAATTGGTATCACTCAGACAACATCTGCTGTTCTTTAGCCACCAGGACTGAAGTTATGTTGTGATAAAGCCTTATGCTAAGCTCAGTTTTGAAGTCTCGTAAAATGATTTACTACATAATCCTATCATCTGCTATATTTATCGGAAACTAATGCTTTCCTAAGGTAATTAGGAATATTTTGTTATATTTTCCTGAAGAAGAGGTACATTTTTCTTTAAAAAGAAATTAATGTAAAATCGTATTACTAGAGGTTAAGCCAAAGCATGCATGCTTTTTCTAATCATTTAAAATTACGTCCATAATTATGTTAACGTTCCATTGTTGTAACTGTAAGATTACATTATTATTATTATTATTGTTATTATTATTATCAAGTATTCCGCCTTTTGAGAGGTCTTGGGACTAACGAGGTTTTATTTTTTTTCTTTCTTTTTAGGTTGGGTTTGGAAGATTGCATCAGGATTTAATATAAAGTTATTGTATTGATAGAGTTATTGTCGTATGAAGTTATTGTATTTACAGTTTCAACCGTGTCATCTTGCCATTCCGACGTATCTGATAACTCTATCTACCAAATAAGCAAGCAATGTTTAATTAAATTGATAGTAATTTTGTTTTGCTCACTAACACAATCGAATGTAACAACATCTTTTTGAAAAGATTTATTGCTGTAATGAAGATATAAGCTGTTCTTTATACGTTCTAGTCAACATTACTTCCAATCTGGTGATAAAGTACAAACCCAATTTCTATTTTTATTGTTAGCATTTAGATTGGAAACAATAATAAAACTATTGTTATAATAAAACTAATTTATTTTTAGTAATATAATTTGTAATAATAAGATCCCTGTTTTTCCAAATCACCTCTGTCAGTATTCAGCAAAGGATTTTTAATCCTTATATAATACGCTTCGAATTTGTTTCTTCAGGTGTTAGAGGTCGCCTGACGTAAAACTTCTATCTTTTGTACTGAGTAGGGGGAACGGTGGCTAAGTGGTAGAGCGCTTACTACTGGTGCGTAAGGTACTTGGCTCGATTCACTGCCAATTAACTTTGTTGTGGATCCGTGGTCCGTGGGTTTTCGTGGTCTCGGGGTACTCCCGTTTCCTCCTACTTTCTCATTCCACCAAATTTTTCATCATTCACTCGCCTTCATCAGCTTCTCCCTTTACCTACAGGGCATAATTGTCGGACGTTAAACTCAAAGATTTTCAAAGATTTTGTACAGAGTGTTTAGTAGTTGTGTTTTGACGAACCAGAAAAGCGCATCTTTCGTACTTTCCATAAAATTAGAAAAATTAGAATTAGCATTATTCAAGTTAGTATATAATTAATATTACAATGTTATTTAAACACACTATTAGTAGTAAAGTTTACAGGGAGTTTATTCCCGATTCACGTTCAAACAAAAAATGGAATTACGTGTGTTCCCATTTTCTTGTAAGGGAAGTTTGGATCGAGGAAATTTGAGAAGATTTTAAAGATAGAAACACGAAATGTCATTTGAATATTAGTTGTGACTGTGTGTCTGATGCTGTTTCCTATTTATCCAGGCTGTTTCAAAACAAACCGACAACGTTTGGCATGCGATTCCTGACACCAACATAAGACACAAAGAATAGACGAACCTGGGTCCAGAGTCATTTCGGAGTTATAGGCTGCCAAAACATGAAAAAATAAACTTTAAAGGTTCATAGCTCCAATATTATGAGACCTACAGTAGTCGGGTCAAGACTTCACTTAGACACTAATATGTGCGCTATCCAAAAATATATATTTCAGAATCCTACTGTACGAATACAACATTTTTTATAGAGGTAGTTGGTGAGTACCTCAAATTATATACCCGTAGTGAAACTGCATTTATAAAAAATGTTCTGTTCGTACCGTAGGATTCTGAAACATATATTTTTTGGATAGCGCACATATTAGTTCCTATGTAAAGTCTTGATTTGACTATGGGTAGGTCCCACACTTTTGGAGTTATGGACCTTTAAAGTTCATTTTTTCATGTTTTCGGCAGCCTATAACTCCGAAGGGAAGCATTTGTGCACCCAGGTTGGTCTATATTTTTTGTCTCATCTTGGTGTCAGGAATCACCTTCGAAAGGTTGTCGTTGTTGTTTTGAAACACCCTATATATATATATATATATCTTAACTAATGAATTCCAAAGTAGCCATAAAAACAGGATTACTTAGCAAAAATTAAGGAAAACTTGAGGTTAAAAATGTGCTATAAGTACTTTCGCCACGCCTCATCAAGTTAGGAGAGCAAGAAGTAGGAAGATAATAAACATAAAAATAAAAGAACAGAAAACTGCCGGAAACGTCCTAGTGGGCGCTATATTAGAATGGCGTCACGTAACAGTGCTGCAAGATTAAGAACAGAGTGAATTTAACCAAAGAAGATAAAGCTAATGGGATTGGTTGGTTGGTAAGGTGACTGGAGAGAGGAAAGGAATAAAATAATAAAGAGAATCGTTTATGTACGTATAATTGTGTAAAAAGAAATAGAAAACATAGAATTGAACACATAGTTTATAAATAATTAATAATAGCAATAACAATAATGAGAGAGAATCCAAAATAAACTCTGAGAATGTTCCAAGAGCATTGCCAGAACGAACTTAAAAAGAATGGAGAGATCCAACTGGAAGAATAACTGGGATTGTTCGTACATGTAAAAGTAAATCTTTTTATCCGCACCTTCTTCTCTTTCTCGCAGAAATTAGCAAAATATAATCTCTCTATGACTTACAGTTCTCGAGATATGGCTCCTTAAATCTCTCAAAATTCGAACGCTTTTGGCAAATATGTGGGGAACGGTAGCCAGTTAGCAAGTGGTTAGTTGCCCAGTGGCCATCGGTTACTATTTGGTACCAAAGTGTTCACTATCCTCTTAGGTATTGATCAACACCAATATGATCTCTCTATGACTTACGGTTCCCGAGATATGTCTCCTCAAATCTCCGGAAATCGATCATATTTTGGTCAATATCTCGGGAAACTTAAGAGTGACGCAAAAAATTCCATCACATTCTCAGATAGATTTTGATGCTCTATCGTATGGCGTTCTCAAAATTGAAAAAAAAAAAAAAAAAATAGCAAATAACTGACAGACATAGAGAATTCAGTGATGAACTTTTTAATTTCGTTAAAAATACGTAGGAAAAGTAATAGTGAAAAATAAATTGGCAAAGATGGAAATAGGTATATTGGAATGTAGTCAGTTATACTTTTAAAAACAGTTAATGGCAGGGAGGAGATTGAGGCAAATAGAATGGTAAAATAAGTGTTTTCCCATCTCTTTCTAATGGTCACGTAAGAATCTGGAGAAAGGATTTTAAGAATACTTATGCGAAAGGTGTAGTCAAATAGATCGTGTGATGGATTCTGTGTTCTAGAACAGGTAGATAAGAAACTGACGCGCTGCAGACGTATCGATAATTGTTGATGGGGATCAAAAGAGAAACTAGAGTTTATCATAGCACACTGAGCAATGAGTGCATTTAAGAGAGTAAACGAGCTTGGTAGAATTGCAATTACCAGAAGGTTGAAAGTATTTTTTCATTGTTCGCAATCTACAGTATATTGTTACAATGTTCTGAGTCATGAAGTTGTATAGCTGCTTCACATTACTTTTTTTTTTTTATTTTTTCGCCTTTTCCACCTGTTTTATCCTATTTTCAGACTTAACCAGTTGAGAATGTTCCAAGAGCATTGCCAGAACGAACTTAAAAAGAATGGAGAGATGGAGCGGGAAGGATAACTGTCATTGTTCCTACATGTAAAAGTAAATCTTTATCTGCACCTTGTTTTGTTTCTCGCAAAAATTCGCAAAATATCATCTCTCTATAACTCACGGTTCCCGAGATATGGCTTCTTAAATCTCCCGAAATTCGAACTTTTTTGGCCAATATCTGGGGAACGGTAGCCAATTGACCAGTAGCCACTTGATCAGTGACCACCAGTTACTATTTAGCACCAAAATCTCTGGAAATCGTTCATTTTTCTACCAATATCTCTGAATGGTAAGAGTGACGCGAAAAATTTAATTACTTTCTCAAATAGTTTTTGATGCTCTATCGAATGCAGAGTTCAAAATTGAAAAAAAAATTGCAACTAACAGAGAAACAGACAGACACACAGACAGAGAATTCAGTAACAAACTTTTTAAGTTGAAAATAAACTAATGATGAGGACTCTAATCATCCAAGTGTTCATTAGTTTACGTAATTGTTGTGATAAGTATGAAGCATTTTTTCCCCTTTACTATTGTAGTGTGTATTATGATTATCAAGGATAATGGAAGACCAAATGGTATCTATTGTAAGACATATTTTGAATTTGGGTTCCTAGCATTTCTTTGGTAAATTTGCGGCTTATTTCAAGAAACAAGTTCTCACAATGAGGATCAGAAGTATAAGGGTATTTGTAAACGAAAGTTTTTGGTTTCAGGTAAGGTGATGAACAGAAGTGCCGAGTTTTACAAATCAGTGAGAGCATCCTAATTCACAGTACACGATTGGTGCTTTTAGGGGTTCTTCCCCAGACAAAGTTTGATAATAATTGGCTCTTCTGAAAATGCAATTTAAATATTTTTGAATAAACATGGAATTTTCTTTTTCCACAGTGGTGTGGCTTGAATAAAAATATTATATCGTAACCAGGGAGTTTCTAATATTTTAAGACCCTATCTCAGAACTCGTCACTGCATTCTGAAGGCTAATCGGTGGATATACAAATTTTAGAAGGAAATAAGCCATATGAAGTTAGTTATATAGAACAATTTAGCGCATCTAATATAAATAAAATAAAGAGTTTGTTTGTGTGTCTGTCTGTTTGTCCGTGTCTATGTGCGGCCTTGGGACGAGACGAGTGGACCAAGAGTTACCAAATTTTGGTCACGAGTACCTTGGTCCAGGCCACAGACGAAGACGAAGCATTTTTTTTTTTTTTTTTTTTTAATTCGAACCAGGGGTCTCAGGGAGAGCGTTCACCAGGCATGTGAAATTAGTAGAAAATGACCGATATTAGTGTCGAATTCATAGTTTTCGCGGTCGCTGAGATCAATGGTGATACTCCCACAGGCGTTGACTTCCAAATACAGCATCCATCGGCTGGAGGGCAGAGGCGTTTTTTTCTTTTTTTAAATATCGAACTAGGGTGTCTCAGAAGGCATTAACCGGGATATGTAAAAGTAGTAGAAAATGACCGATGTATTTTTCCTTTCGTTGTTCAGTTTGTTTACATAGATAATTTATCTGACCCATGCGAAGAATGCATATTTCAGCTAGTATTTTATATATACAGCGAATTTAAAATGAAATTCTTGTCTTAGTTCAAAAATTAGTCTTATATCCCCATCCTCACTCCATGAAAAAAAATGCTCTATCCTCACTTAAAAAGTACGGCAAAAGATTAGAATGTCTCCTTGTTTTTTTTTTTTTTGTTCTTTCTTCTCTTTTCTTGTTTTTCTTCTTTCTGTTTTGTGTGGGTGCTGAGCAGCTCCGGCCATTGGTAGATCTACGGGCCCCCAAAGTCTACTATTCTAAGCAAGTTGATTTTGCGATACTAGACCCATTTTTATTCTCGTACACAGGGCTTAAGAATTCCTAGGCGCCAGTTGGTCATGGCAACTGAAAAGTTTAGGCAAAACATAATAGGATTATGTATCAAATTGGATTTGTATTACTGTGTCGCTTTGACTTCAGAACTTGCGCCTAAGTCAGAAAAAAATCTTCGATGTATACTGGAGAGTTTGATTACAAGATTTGTTACTCGACTAGTTGTATTATTTATCTCCAAGACGTTGTTGTTCAGCGTTTCGTTGATAACAAGTTCAACGGCGCCATGTTTACCAGATTCAGCTTCTCTGTAATTAAGTAAGTGAACGTACTTCACCTCGATTAGTTCATCTCCATTTCGCTTAATTCGATAATGTTCCAGTTGATCTTCCCTAGCTTTTTATTTCTGATGACAGCAATTTCGCATTACAGGTAGCAATGGTCAGTTTTTAATAGCAACATAGTCTGCAACTCTTAAGTATTCCTTGCACGCTCTGCCTGCATGTAATTTTGAACGTTGGTTTGCCCAGTCACAATTTCGTTTCCAGAGAATGAGGTCCTTGGCTTGTCCAATCACAACTGGTGAAGAAAACTTCTAGCCGTTTGAAAAAAAAAAAAAAAAAATCACCATGCCGGCTAAGCTTATTGACGATTGCAATCCCTGTCCATCCTTGTAAACCTGTAAATTTCACTGTACAATGCAAAGCTCTAGTTTGTGCGGTACTGAGAGGTATGAATAATATATTCGGTGGTGGATCCGGTCGTTTCGACACATCTTCAACTGATTCTTAGCGTCTCCTTCCTGTCATATATGAGACACCATTTGCAAGTTCGCACTTGTCATTCAGTAGAAGGAGTGCCAGAAATTATAGGATTTAATAACAGTGAAAATAATTGTGTAAATGTTATCACGGGAGACTTGAATACTAGAATAGGACAAAAAGAGACGAACGAAAAATCAAAAAGTAATTTCTGACGTGGCAAACAAGACAAATATAGAAATTTTCCAGTAGAATTCACAAAGGTAAAAATATTTACGTTATCTATATCTGTAGCACAAAAAGTACCACAAAAAGCGAACCTAGCGATACCCAAGAGGAAGGACAAGCAAAAGGAACTCCATGTCAAACAGATCCGCTCTCCCTTTCCATGTGGTAGAAGACTGAAATATTCTGAACAGGCTCAATACGGGAAGTAACTATCGAATACTTCATGTAAATTTCAGTTCTGAAAATCAGAAAGCTTCTAGAATGACAGAAATGTGTATAGAAAAAAAAATTCTTCTAAAGCAGCGTAACATATTTCAATTAAAACATAAAAGCTGTTTTGCTCCACTCGAAGAGGATATAAATATTTCAGAAGCTAACAAGAAGTATTGCGAGAAAGAAGAATGAGAAGATGATCTGATGAATAAAAGAAGGATAATAGTGATAATGCGTTTATGTGCAACTTCGCAAAACAATATGGAATGCATTACAAAAGTTACAAGAAAGTTTAACAGCAATCTTGTAAGAAAAACAATTGAATATAATATCTCCCTTAAGAAGGTAAAGCAAAGCCTAAGCGATGGACTGAAGTAGATCGAAGCGCTGAAAAGAGAAGATGGCACAACCAACAAAATCCTTGAATAAAACCTGAAGATATACAACAACAAATTATATTCAAGCGGTGAACCAGAAATGAAATAAAGCCAAGATGAAGAAACAGAGATACCCCAGTGCTACAAGAGGAATTGAATTCAACGTAATTAGCAAGAAACGAGGAAAGATACCAGGCGATGAAGTTATTAAGCATAGTAAAGTAAACTGACGAAGAACTGGAAAAAATCTAGCATAGCTTTATACAAAATTACCAGCAAGTGATTTAGTTTTCTAGAAACGGGTAAGTGCTATTATCATATGCTGCATAAAAAGGAACACAAATTATACTTACGGACTTATAGACAGAACTAGACAGATCTGTCTATACAGATCCGGTCTAGACAGATCTATAAATTTTCTTCTTGAGATTTACAAACATTTTTGTTCTTTTTTGTTTTTCCTTCTTTTTCTTTTTTGTGAAAGTATTGACCAGGGCCGGATTAAGGGAGATATAGCCCTGGGCTTCCACTCTGATCAAGGTCTCAACTGGCTATCCAGGGTGCGAATTACGTTTTTTTTTTTTTTTTTTTGTGGTGGGGGATACAGTAAAAAAAATACCCCGTTTAAACCAACTTGATTTAATCATGACAACAACGATTTAACTTAACACACTTGGCTTACGTTTGGCGGGAAAAGTATTATACCATTTTTATCCTAACCTACAGCAGCAGCAGATCTCACTAACATTTCTGAAAAAAAAAAAAAAAAAAAAAAAAAAAAAAAAAAAAAAAAACACCAAACCAAACTTTCCCTTCTGTTGGTAAGTACACAATATGGCAGGTAAAATAAACAGAAAGGTCCTGTACAGAGTATTCATATATATTCAAACTACCAATATGCTATATAACATAAGATACATATTAAGGCACTAAAAATAAATTCTTTGTAACGAAATATGTCACAACACACAAACATACAAAAAAAAAAAAAAGAAAGAAAGAAAAGAAAAGAAAAGAAAAAAAAATCATCGGAAGCACACATTACAATGATACAACGTACACCAGACTTCACTCGTTAGATATCCACATTCACGTCGCGCTGATCCCCAGTCAGTTGTCAACTAGTATTGCCAGACCCTATCAGTCTTATCTACTACCTCACAAGCTATTAGAATTGAAGACCAGAGAGGAAAAATGAGGCAATAAGATACATATTAAGGCACTAAAAATAAATTCTTTGTAACGAAATATGTCACTACACACAAACATACAAAAAAAAAAAAAAAGAAAGAAAGAAAAGAAAAGAAAAGAAAAAAAAATCATCGGAAGCACACATTACAATGATACAACGTACACCAGACTTCACTCGTTAGATATCCACATTCACGTCGCGCTGATCCCCAGTCAGTTGTCAACTAGTATTGCCAGACCCTATCAGTCTTATCTACTACCTCACAAGCTATTAGAATTGAAGACCAGAGAGGAAAAATGAGGCAAGTCAGTTGTTTATAACTTTACACAGACTTACCTCCTTCTTACCTTGAGTCGATATCTTTAGCATAAAATTTCTTAGTTACTAATCTTCTTGTTATTGCGGGATTTAGTCCATGCAAATCTTTAGGCTACATAATTGCGCTAACTGTGTAACTATGAGTTAAAATTACATTTTACAATGAATTTTCTATTAACAATTTTCAAACGGATTTACGTTTAGCACATTGAATTGAAGAATTTGAATGGTCTAACAAATGTAACTGAGGGCAGGAGGGGAAAATACCGTAGAATCCCCCCTATGAATTTTTTTCTACCTTCCAACCAGGGATAAAAGCTTTCCAAAGGGGGATTTTTCCGCCCATCCCTGACCGTAGTTCGCACCCTGTGACTATCTACAAAGAACCATGAAGATATAATCATCATCATAAAATAAAATATGACCAAAAATATGAAACATATTCCCTTTACTTTTCTACTGTACTTTCACAGAAATGTATTAGGTGAAGTCAGCAGGAGTCACATATTTTTTCTAGCCCCGGGCCTCCAGATTGGTTAATCCAGCATTGGTATTGACCCTCCTGTTAGATAAATCTAAACCTCTCTCAAGGAAAGAGGTTGCATTTAGAAATCTTACAGCACAGTAGATCATATTCAAATGGTGCGGAAACTGATGAAATTGTCAAACGAATAAAAGCTTTCAAATAAGTAAAAAAAAACTCGGCGGTTAATCTGTTAAACCAAGGTGTGACCAAAAAGCTTATTAAAGAGTTATAGATAATGTTTATAAACAAGCTAGTGCAAATATTTAACTCTTTGCCTGTAGAAATACTATAATGATACAGAGGTTGTTCAGCCTAGGTTTGGCCGATTTCGTTCCTTCCCCCTCCCGGGCAGAATGCACTAGAAGCGGGAATGCACCTAGGCCACCTCCACCATGCAGAGGAAACTTCATAAAATAGCAATACAAGAAAATTCACCAACACAAAGGTGTATGGCTAATCGTCTTGACGTGTCTTTGGGGATTGTGAGCCGGACGTTACACCATCAACTCAAGCTGGAAAAAGTCATGAAAGCTCGCGACCATCTTCTCACGGATGCCCACCAAAAGGAACGAAAGTGTAACGCTCTGAAGCTGTACGGACGGCATCTGGCAAAACAAAAGTGGATGTGCGTCGTAGCGCTCGATGAAGCATGGATTTACCTTTCCGACTGCGGCAAACCGAGAGCCATCATGTACCGAGAAAGGCGCCAAGAACTTCAGAATGTGGGCCCGTGTCTGTAAAGAATCCTTCCCAAAAGGGTTCATGGTCGTTACTGGCTACTGTTACCGAGGTAAACTGAAGATTCGTAGGATGGCGAAGAACTGCAAAATAAATTCGCAGTATTTTCAGGAGCAGATCCTGCGGCCCATCTACAAGCATGAGATTCCAACAATGTACGGAAATGACGCGAATCTGGTGCGCATTCACATGGACAAGGACTCATTACATACTTCACGATCGTCCCTCGCATTCTACAGGGAGATGGAGGAGGCAAGTGGTATACAGGTGATAACTTTCAATGAGGTACCTGTTAAATCTCCAGATGCAAGTCCTATTGACTATTGTGCATTTGGATTGCTGAAGCGGGCTTTAGGAAAACGGCTTGTGACAACTGTGGAAGGACTTTGGAAAGCTGTGAAAAGGAAATGGGACAAAATTCCCCTCCCAGTTCTTCAGAGAAGCATATTACAGTGGAAATTACGCTGTCTGGCTATTATTAGGAACCAAGGGAAACACATCGAGCACTTACGGACCTGGCGCCATGGATTCTTCTAAACTTTTAGGTAAGTCAAAATTGGCCAAATGTAGACTGAACAACCTCTGTAAACAGGGGACTGTGTCTCAGTGACACAATTCTTACAGGTTTTTTCATAAACGAACTTTAGTATGTGTTTCGATCTCTGAAGTTTGAGAACGAAGAGATAAATATAACAAGAATTTTAGGAATGATCCAAAAAGTGGATCAAAAGCTTGCAATCTTGGCCAATAATTAGTTTTTTGATCGGGGGTCACAAAATATTTGAACGGCCTCTAAATCGAGTTTTCGTATATATATATATTATATATATATATTTTACAGAATAAACACATCATACTGATTTAAGTGATAGTTTGGGTTTGACTATAGTATATGTAGTTCTTCAGATATAAGGCCTACAAGAAGATTTTTGCCTGAAATATATCGGATCTTCTGATCCAAAAAAGAAACATATGACCCCCCTTCGTTTCGCTGATGACATCAATCTCTTTGCAAACATCAGAGATATACAAACTACAGTTTGAAAGCTAGAAAGTCCAGTTGAAAGTGAAAATGGGAAAGATGAATGTGATATTCAACAAAACAATTTCTCAAGCAAATTAAAAATTGAAATTGAAAACACGGAATTAGAAGTGAATACCTCTCTGAGACAGGAGTTGTTCATATGGGGTAACATTAATGAAGGAATTGAAAGATATAGGCTGGAGCGCATTCGAAACGAATATCTTTATATTGAAACTCAAACGCCAGTGGGTTTAGAAGGTAAAATTCTCAATGAATGAACTCTACCTTTTTCGACATATGGGTTAGAGGCTTACACACTAATAAAATTAGGCATTCACTGTTTCTGGGCTACAAAATGGAGAATTGGAAGGATGAATGCTAGGAAAAGAATTATATGGATCAGACAGTGATACGAGTGACGGATATTATCATGAAAATAAAGACATTGAGGTGGCAATAGCAGGACATATTCCAAGCAGAATTTACGCTTAATTGAGAAAAGCAGAAACTAGAAAATGTGTTTGGGAGGTGGTAGGACGAAATCAAGAAACACTGCAAAGTAACGTGGAAAAGAACTGTCCCGAGATAGGTGAAAGAAAAATTGGAAGATCTTTATCCAGCAGTGGATAGACAATGGTCGTATATATATATATATATATATATATATATAACAACTATTGTTAATCTACTGCTGGATGAAGACCTTCCAATTCTTTTTTCACAACAATCTATCTCGTTCAATTCTTTCATGTTACGATATATAAAAAATCCATTTTAATACATAGGCTTACATATTTTACCTTTAAATTATCTACTCGCCTTGGCGACCTGGTGGCCTAATTTCGGTCACACACACACACACACACACACACACACACATATATATATATATATATATATATATATATATATTATCCAGCTTCACCTGTAAATTTTGTTTTCATCATTTCAAGCCTACATTCATCTTTTTGCTGATCTGCTTTCCCTCCTCAAAACACCCTTCTGGAGCTGCTAGCGGCTTCAACACCACAGGACAATCAAGTTGGCGAACCCATAAGGGCCATTAGTTTGTGTAGTTTCAGGGATTTTGTTATGTTAAGAGGTAACTCTCTATTATGTTGTACTGTGTCTCATGAAGTCAAGAAGTTCAGTTATTTGGCGAAACTGTTACACAATTATTATTTTTATTAAAAAAAAAAAAAAAAAAAACTTTATTTGCTCACAGATTTTAAATTCCATTTGTTTTGGATAGTTCTGAAGAGAGAATTTTTAATTGCGTTTTGATTTTCAACTATTCGGAGAGGTTTCATGTTCTCCAGAAAGAGATGGGAAGTATAATTATCCGTGAATCGCCCCCTGATCTTAACCGGCTATAATACCCTGCCAGACTATACTCAATCCATTTTCCACACATTTACGCCATCTTCAACGAACTTAAAAAGTTCGTTACTGAATTCTCTATGTCTGTATGTCTGTCTGTCCATCTGTCTGTTATTTCCGAGTTTTTCAATTTTGAACCCAGCATTCGACAGAGCGTCAAAAACTATCAGAGAAAGTGATTAAATTTTTCGCGTTACTCTTACCGTTCCCGGAACATTGGCCAAAAAAATGGCCGATTTCCAGATATTTAAGGAACCATACCTTAGGAACCGTAAGTCATAGAGAGATCATATTGGTGTTGATCAATGTCTAAACGGATGGTATATATTTTGGTATCAAATAGTAACCGGTGGCCATTGTCCAACTGGCCACTGGTCCAGTTGGCCAGTAGTCACCAATTAATATCGGTACCGACATGTTTATAATCCTCTTAGGTATTAATTAACACAATTATCATCTCTCTATGACTTAGCGTTCTCGTGATATTGGCCAAAATGGCCAATTTCTAGATGTTTAAGGAGCCGTAGCTCGTACCTTAAGTTGTAGAGAGATGATATTGATGTTGATCAATACCTAGGAGGATGGTAAATATTTTGGTACCAAATGGTAACCGGTGCCCACTGTCCAACTGGCCACTGGTTTGGCCAACGGATACTTGCCAGTGGTCATCAATTAATATCGGTACCAAAATGTTTACCATCCTCTTAGGTATTGATTAACACCAATATTATCTCTCTATGGCCTACAGTTCCCAAGATATTGGCCAAAAAATAGTTCTGATTTTAGGAGATTTAAGGAGTCATATTTCGGGAACTGTAACTCATGGAGAAATCATATTGGTGTTGATCAATACTTAAGAGGATGGTAAACATTTTGGTACCAATATTACCGGTGGTCACTGGCCTATGTTCCCCAGATATTTGCCAAAAAAAGTTCGAATTTCGGGTGATTTAAGGAGCCATATCTCGTGAAGTGTAATTCATAGAAGATGATATTTTGCGAATTTTTGCGAGAAACAGAAGAAGGTGCGGATAAAAAGATTTCTTTTCACATGAACGAATAATCACAGTTATCCTTCCCCTTCATTTCTCCATTCTTAAGTTCGTTCTTGCAATGCTCTTAGAGCATTCTCAACTGGTTCTATTTCTGTATATGTTCATTTTCTTTCTAATTTTACATGATTCTCCATATTAAATTTCTCTATGTATTAGAGCTTCTTCGTGGCTAAGCGGTTAGCGTACGTGCATTTGGCGTGGGAGACCCGGTTCGATTCCCGGCGGAAGCTCATGTGGTTCGGATTCCACGTTAATCAGTAGGTCCCATTTCATATAGCCTCGCTGCTGAAAGGGATGTTAAACTCGAAATCTATTCTATCTATTATAATTTTTCTCTCTCTGTCCAGTGCTTTTGCTGACCCATCTTTTTAATTTTTATCTCTAGTCAAATTCTCTCTTTTTTTTTCAATATCAGAACACTGTCATGTGAGTGTATTGCAATATCACACTTACTTGTTTTTTTTTTTTTTTTTTTTTTTTTTTACGATATTTTACTGATGTTTATTTCAAATTTTGTTTTCTTCTTGCTTTTTCTTCTTGTCTGGTGAATAATTTAGCGAAAGAGTTTGTATCTTATTTTAAGTCAAATGTTGTATGATGGTTTGGATGTTTCTTGAAAATTCGTCAAATATTTATATAATAAAAACATGTAGGAGCGTGACAAGGTACATCACGTGAGAGAGAAAGTTTGGTTTGGTTTCTTTTAAACCAAACATCTTAACCAGCAAAATTTTACCAAGTCGAGCATATTTGAGAATAGAAAATATTAAAGTTTTTAGATTTGTCAAGTAGAATGTAGTTTAGTTTCATTTTAGAGTTATATTCAACGGACAAATTAGTATTTTACATCCTGAACATTCTACTAACCCGCTAATCTCAAGAGCTCTGCGGATAATCCATCATGCAAGGATAATATCAATAATTCTCCCGAAGGAAAACAAGGGGGATCCATTTGATTGTTGAGATAAACTATATAAATCACCTTTATCAACAAACTCAATTTCTACTTTTTGATCTTCTATATCCTGGAAAGGCCCGTAGCCAGGGAGGGGCTAAATGGGACACTGTCTCCCCTAAAATATTTTTGCCACCTCTAAAGAATAACGCTAAAGAGAGTTTTCAAACTGATTCAAAACGAATGAAATTCTTGCAATTATATTTACAAAATTAAATTCAACCTTGCGAATTCTACTCATTTCTGTGTAAAATTATGTTTCTTCATAGATGCACCAAACATCTTCAATTGCCTTTACCATTTCAAGAACTTCAAAACTTACCCTATTACTACAACCATGATAAGCATTCAAAGATACCAGGTGCACTTCCAAACAACAATATCATAGTCCATAACGTTAGTTGTTAATATTAATAAACTGTAGTATCTCGCTTATTTTGAAAAGTAGAAAATTGAGTGGAAACGTTGAATAAAACATATACTTCTATTTTGTATTGATATAATCTAAAATTCCTGTAATATAATTTTGTTCTAATGTTTAAAAAATAAATACTTCAATTTTAATTGTTAATATTTAAATATAATATTATATATAAAATTTTATATATAAATTTAATTATAATGAAATGAAATGAAATGAAATCTTTGAGTTTTACGTCCCATGGTTATGCCGGTTAGGCTAAAGGAGACGGTGATAATGAGTAATGAATGAAATAGTGGAATGAAGAAAGTGGGAGGAAACGGGAGAACCCCGAGAAAACCCACGCACACGGTGTTTGTCCACCACAAAGTTCACTTGGCGGGGGCTGGGATTGAACCCGGGACCCCAAGCACCAGAGGTGAGCGCTCTACCGCTGAGCCACCGCGGCCCCCAAATTTAATTATAATATTATATATATGTATGTATATATATAATATTATATATAAAATTTATTTGTTTTAAAGTACCTCGCAAGGAACTTGTATTAAGCACACAAAAATTATCAAAAATAAAATACAGATTCTGTAAAAATAAATAAATATACAATTCTATGATCTTTAATATCTTTGTCATTGTTCTCTTAGTCTTCATTTCTGCCCCCCCCCCCTTAATATATCAGGCTGGCTACGGGCCTGATCCTGAACAAAATTCATTGTGATCCATCAAGTAGTACTTGAGTTTTTCTGTATCCGACCGGATACATGGCCAGACAGAGTAAATATGTAAAGAAGGTTTTGGTAAACCAAAGCTACTTAAAAACAGACAGCTGTGCATGTAAGTATACCTCAATTCTATTATTTAAATCGAAGAGTATCCGTATAAATGTTATTTTACGTAAGTGATCTGAACTATTTATAATATACAAATGTTAAGAATAATTAATATTTATCACTAGCAGCGTTCACCCCGCTTCGCTGCGGTCACCCCGGAACGCAATAAACTTTGTTACTTAGATAATTTTTACTTTTTCGCTTTCAAGTGATATGATAAAAACCATAGAAGATTGCAGTAAATGTTAACATTATATCGCCTGTCATTTATGTTAACCCGCCCCGCTTCGCTGCGGTCACCCCGCAACGCAATAAACCTTGTTAATTAGATAATTTTTACTTTTTCGCTTTCAAGTGATATGATAAAAACCATAGTAGATTCCAGTAAATGTTAACATTATATCGCCTGTCATTTATGTTAACCCGCCGAGTCACATGGTCATGCGGGTTGCATATAAATACGTTTATTTTTACCTATGATGAACTAATAACAAAGGATTTGTACGTATGGACACTTGAATGGTCAATTATCTCAAGACACTGGTAATTAAAAATTAAAGTGATATGATAAAAACCATCTAGGGTCCAAATCCTAATAACCCCCCAAAAATGAAAGAAATTGGTTCAGCCGTATTAGCGTGATGAGTTCACAAAGGATCTGTGCGTTCTCTTTTATATATATAGATAAGCACAATTTGATTTACAGAGGTAGAGAGAAAGAAAGAAAGAGAGAGAGAGAGAGAGAGAGAGAGAAAGAAAAATATGTTTCCTCGGTCGGTAACGGAAACACCATGGGGTGCGACAAAGAAAATTTTATTTTACACTTAAATCGATCTTGTAGAAATTGAAATAAACCACATTAATAATTTGTCACAGAAGCTTTCATAAAAACATTTAATGAAAACTGTAAATACCATTTGTAATTAATCTATACATTAAAATGCTAGGTTTATATGTTTGTCTCCAATCTTTTCGACAATGAGATCTCGAAAATCGCAAGTGCTAGAAACGTGTCATTTTCACTGGTCAATTTCAGATTTTGTGTAGATTGTCCAGTTCTAATTGAATATTTTTTTTTTAAAAAATGGCCGTTATTTCTTTATTACATTTTTAGGGGTATACTGGAAGTGTTGAAATTAAAAAAGAACCCTACGAGTTATACATTCCAACACCACATAGTTGTATATCTCTCCGGCGTTTGTTTCATGGCCAAATGAAAAACGAAGAATAACCATTTCTCCAGTCTAAGATGAATCTATTGTTTTGGTGTGTTTTGCCGAATGAAAACCATATATCACTGATATTATAATTAATTGTGTGTATAATGTATTTGTTTATTACATACTGCATGCAAGAAGAAAGAAAACACTGATCACACATGACTTAGAAACTCCAACCAGAAGTAGGCTCAAATCTTCCAAACGGTGAAATATTAAAAAAAAAAAAAAAAAAAAAAAAAAAAAAAATCGAAAAAATCTCCCCTTTATGGTACCCTTTGGCGATATTTGTCATGCTGTCTTTCACTTGTGTCTGTAAAGGGACATGTACAGATGTGGGGAATGCTAAGGAGATTCATGGTCATATGTGAATGACGCACAGTGTAGAGAGCACAAGCTCAGCTAGTATGAAAATACCAATGTTGTCGAGAATTTAATAGCTAAAACAAAGAAATTTGTTATATAATACGAAAGATGTTAGGAAACCATTCGTTCTATTGCCTTTATCCTGGTACAGAAAAGTAGCCTTCTGTGACTAGAAGGTTAATGTCTCTTACTGTTCCAACTCTGGAGGTTCAGTCTTCTATAGTCTACAGAACAGAATTATAGGTCGTAAGACTTACTCGTAATAAATTATGTCAGTAAGAAAATGTGAAACTTTTATCTTAATATATATACGAGGGATGGTCAACAAGTTCCCGGAACACACTTGTTTCAGAGAGCCTGTGATTGCTGGAATCACTGACGGAGTCTTCTTTTGGTATCTTCCGAAGTTCAGGCGTCTAGTTGGTTTTGATCTCTTCTGCGGTGACGAAACGGAAAAGTCCTATTTTTAGCTTTGCGAAAAGCCAAACTTCCAATGGTGTTAAACTGTTCTTTTGGCTAAAAGTCTCTGAAACTTATTTACCCAAAATTTACGCATGAACTTGATGTTTGGGCGTTGCTTGATCTGTGAAGTTGTGTCAACTCATCACCGCAACCTCCTCCGTTCCTCTACAGTACTCGTACACAGGACCGGATTTGGGGGGGTGCAAAGATGCACGTGCACCCCCCCTACGTTGTAAATATACACTACCTAAAGTGAGAAGCTGTCAGTGAGTTTGCCAAAAATCAATAGTTTTAGTCAATTTTCTGAAGGTTGAAGGAAAAGGATTCATCGAGAGCAGAGACTTAGCATTTCCGGGGCAATTACTCGTTCACACCGCAGATGCCTAAAGGTATTTAAAAAACTCAATTTAATTCAAATGTAATGGCAGTTATTTGGTGCACCCCCCCTCAGAAAATCCTGGATCCGACCCTGTTCGTAAACTGTCTGTTATAACCTGTTCACTCTTGTCAAATTCATAATTAGACAGTTTAAAGACTGCACTGTACAAGATTGATTGTGATTGCATCCCAAATGCCAAAACTACATCAGCATTCTGCAAACTTTCTGACTACTACTCGTAGTTTACAATCTTCTAAAATTATAAACATTGTTATGGTCTGAAAGTGTAAACATTTTCGTGACAACATTTTAAAATTTGTATAGAATAATATTAAGTTATAAGAATATATTATTGTATTAGTACATCGCTGATAATGGTCCAGTCTACTGATTAAAATTACCGAAATTGTTTATGAAGAAGCAATAAGCCATCTGTCGTTCTTTCTTCGCTAGAATGAATCAATTCAAATCGAACAACCAAGTTTAAAAGCTGTTTCCCAGCTGCTCGTAACAGACCTGAAAATAAAAAAAAAAAAAAAAAAAAAAAAATGTATAATATCGAAAACACGAAGTCATATCAGTGCCGTATTTAGGTTTCAGGGGGCCCTAAGCTACTGAAAGGGGCTATTCATACGTCAAGCTTTCTTTTTCAACGACAAAATGTCGCCGTTTTTTAGGTTTGAATGTATGCTATATCAGTATGGTAATTGAAGGGGGGAAAGGGGGGAAATTCGCAGGCACCTCTGAACACTTCCCCGGAACCTCATTCCCTTTGTGCTTCCTAGGGGGGGACTTGGTAATGACATCAAACCTTCATGTGTAATTACAAAAATTAAATTTATACGCAAATAAGAAATCAAATCAATTTTACAATTTACTACTAAGGAATCTGCATCGAAATGGATTTTACTCCAAGAAGACAGAGTACAAAGTTAGCACAGTGAGTTATCCGAAGCGCTGAAAAGTAACATCTCCTGAACAGTGAACAGATTGAGGTGTGTTGAAGTCTCTCAGGTCAGGGCCGGCGCTAGCAGTTTTGCCGCCCTGAGCGGTACTATCACATGCCGCCCCTTTAGTCCGCAAACCTTATTTTGACAGACGTTCAAGTGTCACGAAAAAGATGCCCAGTTTAAAAGCATGTATGAAATGGAAAAGTAAACAAAAAATTTAACTACTTCTCTCGAATGCTTACGTAATATTTGAGGGGCCACGGTGGTTCAGTGGAAGAGTGTTCAGCTGTGGTGCATGTGGTCCGTGGTTGAATCTCAGCTCGTGCCAAGTGAATTTTGTGATGAACAAATACCGTGTGCGTGGGGTTCCCCGGGGTTCTCCCGTTTCCTACTACTTTCTTCATTCCACCATTTTCATAAATTCTCATCATCACTGTCTGCTTTAACCTAGTCGGCATAATGGTGGGACGTAAAACTCAAAGATTTTTTAAAATTTTGCTTACATACTCCATACATGACACAATATTCAGTATGCTCGATTTTGCTGTGTACCTGTGATGTACAGCAGCACATACTGAAAATAAAATAAAAATGCTTTAGTCACGGCTAAGAATTTTACTTTTTAAGCTTATTTTATATCAAAAGGTGTTTCCAATAGAGTATGGAGCATAAAGATAATAGAGTGAATAAGATATTACGGCAAAACTAAGTGATTATACTTGAATTGAAAGAAAGTTCTTGCTTTGATACGAGCAAATTCCATTATCACATTCGCGTAGTCCAATGTTTCAGCCAATTCGTGTTCTATTGATATCGCTAGACCACGCAAGCGTGTTTTAGACGTGCAAGAACGTAGATAGTTTTTAAAAAACTTAAGTTTCGAGAAACTTATTTCTCTACTTGCCACTGTTACCCATAAGGTTAACAGATTCCTAAGTCTTAGAACAAAGTCATGTTCCTTAATTAATTTTAAAGTCTCTTTTGGTGACCTTTCAGGCTTAATTAAAGCGGATAACACTTTCAGTTCGTCTTTCAAATCACTGAGGTTAATATCTTTCGATTAGGAGGTGTGTAAAAATGCTGGCAAGTTTAGTCACTTTCCAGACAAAAGTTCAGGTGGCATATCTTTAAGATTACTTATATCGTAAAGAAAATCGAAATACTCGCTGTGATGTTTAAGTTGCTCAAACCTTTCTCTTAAAGATAACACAATCACGTGTAGAACTTTGTAATAAAAATCGATCTTGTATCTTATTTGTGGATCTTCAATAACTTAATCCTTTGCCTCGTACTGAAACTGTCTCTTCTTTCGACTTCGAGCTTGCACTGTATTACCTATCCATGGATCATCCATATCTAATGTTGATGCCAACTCCATCGTATCAGCTAAGTAAGATTGAAACTTTGCATCATTTCTGCTCCTCTCAAAGTACTCAAATACATTTTCAAGAAACCCGACTGCATCCAGCACATGACAATCAATGCTTTGTAGACTTTAGCTTACTATGTTTATGTGGAGTAAAAAGTCATACCAGATAACGAGTGAGCAAAGGAAAGTAGCCATGCAGCTGGTTTGCTATACACAGAGCATCGTGGGTGACCATTCTATCTGAACTATTGTCGTTACTTACTTGAAGTAAGGCATCATAAACCTCTCCTATTTGATATCTAACACGTAAGTTGAGTCAGAGCATCAATTCGGCTCTCCCACTTTGTGGTGCTTAATGGTTTTAAAATGAGACTGCTAATATATTCCTTTAGTATGGCCCAACGTTGAACTATACAGAAACTGAAACGGCGTACTGAGGTGCTGTGGCTGCATCGTTAACGACAAGGTTTAATGAATGACTATTGCAAGGAACATAGAAGGCTCGGGAATATATTTCTAAAATTCTCTTCTGAATACCTGAATATTTGCCTTTCATATTGGAACCATTGTCATATCCTTAGCCTCTCATGTCTTCGATAGAAATGTTCATTTCCTTTAGATGTTTATTATTAGTACTTCCATCAGTCCTAGGCCAGTGGTGTCTGTTCCAGGTACGAAACCAATGATTTTTCAACCAATTTGTAAATTATTAAAAACTCGCTGCTAGAACCTAAATGTCTTTAGATGCTGTAGGCTAAACGGCCTGTCTCAAGTGGAAGTGTACCTTTTGCATATTTGGAGTGGAGCTTTAGAACATTGCTGAATAGAAAAAATATAAAAGACACCTTGAAAATCTTATGCACCCTAGCTGAAAATCATCGCCGCTGCAAGGGAAGTATTAAATAATATACCTGTGGCTACTAGTTCGATAATTGAAAATGAGGGGAAATGCTGTGAATTTCCTAAGTAATTTCCTGAATGTGAGTGAAGTAAGTTCAATTTCATTCTCAGGTGAATACAGTTTTATGTTCCATTTGTGGGCCTATTACGAAGCATTATATTTTGATAGTATTCTTTTCTTTTTCAAATTTTGCCGCCCTGGGCGGTGGCACGGCTCGACCCCCCCCCCGCGCCGGCCCTGTCTCAGGTTTAGTTCTCTATTTCGTTAAAAACTATTTTACTGTGAACAATAGATATAAGATAGTTTTTAACAAATATCTGTTCTACCTTTTTTGTATAATACACCTCTTTTAAACTATAAGGTTCACTACTTTGAATAAATAATCATCATGCAGTTATGCATATTTGTAACTTAAATTTAACGTATTATTCCAGTGATTACACAACTTACAATTGTGAGCACACTTTTTTTGGAGACGCTCTCACAGAGAGTACCCAAGGACCTTTATGCGCTATGTATATTAGAAAAACTTATTTTTCAAGTCTTTTGCTAGGAAAATACTGTGAACTGAAAAATCATAACCTTTTCCATATCGTACAGGAGTATTTTCCTGCGAGTAAAAGTTCTTTTTGGAATGCGTTGAGAAATTAACACTTAGTCTGCAAGGCAGTGGTGTATCTTGTGTACCACCGGGCCTACCGGCGGTAGCCCTAGGATATTATAGAATAAAGTTATTATACTATAAACTAAATTATATTAATAATTTTATACTTTAGTATCTTTCAATTATACGAGTTTCTGAGAACTGTATGCATTTAGAAAGATCCTCTAACTTCTTTGTACGCAGCCTGTCTCACAAACTTCGGCTCGCGAACTCACGACGGAGGTCTTCGATATGACACCGCAGCAGAAACCACTCTCTAGCTTCTACAGCAAGAATCGTATCAGAGCATTCTCCTTCGCTTCACCACCGCCCACAGCGTACGAACGGGCTATCAGGTAACAACAGTTGCCTCTAGAGAAGTTGGGTTCTTGGGCGTGAGCGAAGAGTAAAAGGAAATTATACGAGTAATGACTGTGAATTTTGGGGGTCTCTGGGAATTGTTTTGGACATCATGGGCCTCGTTCCATAGCGGTTTGCGTTAACGCAACGAAAATTTTGTGTTTTATAGCAGTTTGCGAAACTCTTACAGACTGAAACTCCTTCTTTGCTAATTGCCTATTTCAGCGTTCATTATTACTCGGGCAGCTTCCATTTACTCTGGTGAGTAGAGTTACCACCTATCCAATGCAAAATGTAGCTATACTTCAAGCAACAAATAAAGGTAGAAATGTACGATCGTTTCTCCGAAATACTAATAAGGTAATGTAAGTCTTGCTAGTGAAGAGAAAATATTTATCTACTTGATAAAAGGATAGTGTAATTTTTTTATTATTTTGAAGACTGTATAATAACGTGGAAACTAAACTATAATAATAATAATAATAATAATAATAATAATAATAATAATAATAATAATAATAATAATAATCTTTATTTTAGTGCCGCGAACAGCTTTTGGCAAAAATACAGCACTTGGTATCAGAGTATGCAATGGAATGATGATACTACTAAAAATAAATAATAAGAAATAAAACAATAATAAAAAGAAGGGTACTAATATAAAACACAATGTAGATAAAAGTCAGCTAAGCAGAATAATTCCTTGTCAACGCAGTAAAAGTTATCAAGTTTTCCATCCATCTAAAACAACAAGAAGCTAAGAACAGCAGTCATAAAATTACATTTGGCTTAATGTTTCTAAACGTCATTGATTAAAAACTATTAGTCAGATCACATAAAACTTTCACATTGCTTAATACAATAAGTCTAAAATGAGCTTAAAGAATGTGTCAATCTTTTTAAAATTTCACATTTCCAATTCAGAGGAACTAAAATCATGGTATTTCTTATGCTATGATTTGGCACCTTAAAACCTATGTTTTGTAAACAATATTCACTGATATAAATGTTATCTAGTATTTTTTGCATGCATGCTCTGTCGAAATTTTTTCGTCTATTCATAAGGCTTTCTATACCCCAATAATCAATCCAATATTCATAACTATGTGAGTAATAGCTCATTTTCATTTTAAAACATAGCAGTCGAATAAAACATTTTTGCACAGATTCAATCTTGTTTGTCAAAGTTTTAGAAATGCTGTTCCAAATTACCGAACCAAATTCTAATTTTGGTCTTACAAGTAATTTATATAGAAATACATACGTTTTATCTCTTTCAAATACAGGCCACTGTTTAAAAATAAAACCTATTATCCTTCTGGCACCTTGTACAATACAATTTATATGATTAGAAAACTTTAACTGACTGTCAAATGTAATACCTAGGTCTTTAATAATGCTTATTTTCTCAATTTGTACACCGTTGACCTCATATTTACTGACATAATATTGAGTTTTATTGGTGTATGTCATAAATTTTGTTTTCTTATCATTAATTTTTAGAAAATTATGTCTACACCACGTGTTTACTGCATTTAAGTCTTGTTGCAGTAAATAATTATCGAACTCATTGTTGACTAGTCTGAACAACTTCATATCGTCAGCATATAGGAGAATTTTAGAGTATTTTATTTTTTCTGTCAGGTCATTTAAAAATAAAGAAAATAAGAGAGGGCCCAAGGGCGACCCTTGTGGTATTCCGTTTTTTACATAGCCTACACTAGAATGTACAGGTCCGATTTTAACTTCGTAAGTTCTGTTTGACAGATAGCTTTCAAACCAACGAGTGTACAAAGGTGATAAACCAATATTTGATAACTTGCTAATGAGATACTTATGACTGACAGAGTCAAAAGCTTTTGATATATCTATGTATATTACATCGACTTGCAATTTATTTTTCAGTGCGTTATAGGTAAAGTCTGCAAAATGAATTAGATTCGTTACAATTGACTTGCCCTTATAAAAACCATGTTGAGACTCATTTAAGATATTTCTTACATTAAAATATATGTGTTTATGGACAATTAGTTCAAATATCTTCGAGAATGCATTGACAAGAGTTATTGGCCTGTAGTTACTTGCAATCTGTCTATCACCTGATTTATATACCGGAACAACATATACTTGCTTCCACATTGAAGGATACACACCTGTACGTAATGAAACGTTAAATATTTTTGCTAAATTAGTTGAAAGTGCAGTTGCACAAGCTTTTATTACATAATAAGGAATATTATCTGGACCTGGAGTAGTGTTCGGTTTAATTAGTTTAATTGCTTCCATTACATCTAAATCAGTAACGGTAGGAATTCCGATTAGAGCACTATTACTAACGATATTCTCAGGCAATACCTCTTGACCTACTTCTAAGTTAAAAGCTTCATAAAATACACTCTTAAATACTTCAGCAATTTCGATAGTGTCTTGAATTAGCATACCATTACAATTTATTTGCTTAGGTACTTGTTTACAGTCAGACTTTTTAAAAACGTTCCAAAAATATGAGCTGTTCTTAAAAATACTATTTTCTAAATCTGAATAATAAGATTTTCTTGCTTCAATGTATTTCTTTTTTACAAGTTTCCTTAGGTCTGAATATCTCTGATACCATAATAATAATAATAATAATAATAGTAGTAATAATAATAATAATGTACAGGTGTTACAAAGGTTAGTGGTAGCCCAAGCCATCAAACCAGTATACGCCACTACTGCAAGAGTACTGTCTTAGTAAAGTATATTTTAGGCACACAGTAACTTCTCCTTCACCTCGAAGTGCTTCAATTACCACACTGTGCTATATGCTAATTTATGACCCTAATGGATATATAAACAGAAACCAAGGCCCATTGCAAGCAGGGCTGGGAAACGGGGCCTCATCTCAACACTCTTTGAGGTTGACGAACTTGGCTTCACTTTTTTGCATCTCTGGTGTTTTTATTCAGATTTCAATTACAATTTTATTTATTTGAAGTTTATTTCACTAAACTTGCAAGTCTGATAGTATTTCTTACATGTTATAAAATATTGTGACACAGAAACACCTCAATAATAATAAAAATAAAAACAATAATAATCTGCTGTTTGCTTTTAATTTTACATAATTTTAACACACATAAAATAAATAATTTAAACAAAAATAAATAAGAATTTTAGGAATGATCCAACAAAATGGATCAAAAGATTGCGATCTTGCGATCAGCAATGATGGAAAAAATCCCTTCAGCTCCCTTCACAGTACGTTAACCAACATTCTGCACCATTGCAGAAAAAAAAAACAACAGAAAAATGGAATTGTATTCGAATTCTATGTATCTCAAAATTCCAAGTACAGTCTCGTCTCAGATAAAGAGTTCATTTTACTGGCTATATGTCATAAGAGTTTCTAACCAACCAACTAACTAACTAACTCTATGGCCTATGGAAAACGGAGGTTCAATGCCGCGTTCACAAAAGCTCTCCACCGACTTCTATCCTTAGCCAACTGGATTCAGTTTCTATTTTGTATTCCTATTTCTGCGAGATGCGTCTTAATATTGTCCTCCCATCTGTGCCTAGGTCTTTCTAGTAGCCGTTTTCCAGTTTGGATTGGATTTCCAGTTAAAACTTTGAAAATGTTTCTACTTTCTTCCATTCTGACTCCATGACCTGCCCATCTGAACCTTCTAGACTTGAAGATTCTAACAATGCTTGATAAACGGTATAAACTATGCAGTTCCTTCTTATGAAGTTACCGCCATTTCCCATAAAGAGTCCCTAATAATGCTATCTTTGTTCATGAAATGAGATATACATACTATGTAGATATATGAATTCATTCCTACACGCCGATGTCCGGATATGAAGATGTAAATAGTCGGTGCGGTAAACAAGATTATTGCAGCTGTGCAGACGCCCCCTTATACATGCATTAGAATTCTTTATTAGGATTCACCAATAACATTAAAGATAACACATTAAGGGTGGTTTTCTACTGGTCACTGAGAAGGTTACTTTGCAATTTCTTGTCGACGCTCAGTGAGAAGAAGCAGGCGTCGCGACGAGGAGCAGTACTTTTCTATTGAAGTGAAGATCTTTTTGGTTAAAAGTAAGGTGAAATTTGTAGACCATGTCAGATTACTTCGGACATCCAATGCCTCCAAGCATGGCTTTTTATTTAGAAGCAAAACGCGAACTTGGTAAGTATTTGTTTTTAGGTAGCTACCATGTGTATGGTATGTGCCACACCGAACTTTATTATGAGTAGTCCGTTTTCGATTTGCAATGATTTTTTTAAAGGACAAGCGGGTAGTGAATTAAATAATAATTATGAAACTAATGGGTGGATGGTCAACAAAAATATGCAATATATCACAAGTGATAGATCCTATAGAAGCTGTTAATGTGCTAACATCATAAATGTCAGGTTCAAGTCCATCCAGTGATTTATCCAGAATTTTGAACTTAGGGGGGTGTTCAAAAAATCTGGGGGGATGCAATCTTGCATTAAGGTCGTATACTTTTTTTTTTTTTTTTTTTTTTTTTTACAAACTTTAAAATTCGTTGATGCAACGAACGATTGTATTGGATTTCCTTCCTCATCCAGAGCCAATTAGCGTCGACTTTCTCATACTTGGTGTGATGTCGAGATGAAATCGTTGGCAATCGATTGATCAAACGGTGCTGTGACGATCACAGCCGTGTAAAGATTGATTTCCATTCAATCTTGTGTTGCGTGTTTTGCTTGAAAGTTTATCTAAAGTAAGTTGTTTTGTTCTATTGGCACTTAAAAACAAGAATTCAAAATCTTTTAAAAAACCAAAATAATAAGATTTTTAATGGTGTCTTCCCGTTCTGCCTACAGGCTCTAGAGCACTTTGTAGAAAATATTTTAAATGATCTTATCTTTAGGCAGAACGGGAATTCCCATTTTGCCTAATCTTTAGAGACGAAGAATTCTATCCAGGGAGGGATTTCTTCAAGATAACTTTTCTTTCGTAATTGTAACAGATTCTGCAAGAAGAATAACTATTTCTGTAAGTTTTATCATAAAGTTTAGATGTTATTCTACTTGTTCTTCTCGGAAAAATGACTAGATACAGTTCTGTTATTAACAGTGTTATTCACATCTATTTCAGTAAAAATGAATGTGATTTTTAAAAGCAACCTGAAGAGAAATGGAAAATTGATCGACTCAGTTGCAAGAAAGCCGTTTCACATTGTATCTGAAACGAAGACAAACAAACTTACTTCGGTCTAGTACAAAGTGATTTCACAACAAAATTTTATTCAGTTTTCCAGTAGTTCACCTCCAACATGCTAAGGCTCGCAATCAGGGGCGGCTTTAGGATTTTAATTTTGGGTAGGCCCGGTCCCTTGCGTATGAATACATATGCACATTTGATTGATAAATGACAATAGCAAATTACTTTTACAGTAGTGGTCTACGCTGTTTATTAAATAATTATGTACCATTAATATAAAAAGTAGAAAATATATTTACTCGTTATTGCATCTTTTAGTGTTTATGTATTTTTCAAAATTTTTGGGTAGGCCCACGCCTATCCAGTCTACCCGCTAAAACCGCCACTGCTTGTCGTACGTAAAAGGTGCCATAGTTCACATCCTCAAGACATGTTTGGCCATATATTAAGCAAACAATGCAAAAGGATGCGTAAGACGGCCTTTATCTCCGATTACCTTTTGGTTTGATTGAAACTACAAAGAAACATACAAGTATTTCAATATCGATATTGATATGTTGTATTGCTGCTATTTACATTGACAATATAAATATGAAAATAGAAGTATATATGATATTATTGCATATAGTATAGAATTATTATATAAAAAAAATCAGCTGATAAGGTGATGCCGAAAAGGAGTTCTGATACAGAACACTAACATTCTTTCTGAAGACTCGCCTTATGCATCCTCTTGCATTGTTTACTTAATATATGGCCAAACATATCTTGAGGATGTGAACTGTGGCATCTTTTGTGAACTGTGGCATCTTTTACGTACTGCGACTTTTAGCATGTTAGAGATGAACTACTGAAAAAGTGAATAAAATCGTGTGAAATAATTTGATATTATACCGTATTAAGTTTATTTTATACTTGTTTCAGTTACAATGTCAAACGGCTTTCTTGCAACTGACTCATCCAATTTTCCATTTGCCTGCAGGTATTTGTTTTTAAAGCCACACTCATCTTTGCCAAAGTAGATGTGAATAACGCTGATAATAAAGAACTGTATCTTCGTCATTTTTCAGGGAAGAACAAGAAAAATTACACCTAAAATTTATGATGAAACTTAAAGAAATAGTTATTCTTCTTATAGCTTCTGTTAGAATTACCAAACAGATTATTACGAATGTAGGAAAAAATTCAAGAGGACAAACCGCAAGAAAAATTCAGACAAAACGGACTTAATTCAAGCGACGGAATCATAGGAGCAGATTGATAAAAGAATGATTATTTTTTCTTCAACTGTTATGCATCTAAAATGTTATCTGAAATTCTTCACTTTGCGGAAATAGCATTTAAAAAAATGCTGAAAACCCAATAAAAGACATAATGCTTTTATAGTAAGTATATATTTCACATTTTGATCTTTGCTAAAAAAGAAAAATCTTGATCAGTATTTCAGAGTTAAAATAAATATTTATGCATTACTCAAAATAAAAGACTGCTAACGAGAACGACTTTTTTAAAGGTAAGCACTGGTGTCTTTGTTGAATGTTGGGAGCGCAAAGACTCAGTGATAGAGCGATCACATCTGGTTCGATTGCAGGCCAAGTGAGTTTATATGGGACAAAATAGTCTTCGTAGGTTTTCTCGAGGTGTATCCATTTTCTCCCCCATTTTCATTCCATCAATGAATTCTTTGACACTCATTTATCCTTATTAATCTGTTCCCTTTAACCCACAGAATACTTGCATAGGACCAAAACGTATAGATTTAATCTTTTTCTCTGGAAGTGTTTCACGCAGCAGTGCCCAGGGGTAGGTTTTAGGGCGCAGGTTTTTTATTACATTTTTTAAAGATCGAAGGGACAATTTTTCTAAGATAATTACACAATCGAGCTTTAATTATATCACAATCAGGACCGGCCCTAGGCTATTTGTTGCTCTCGGGAGTTCTTCGGAAAGAACAAATCTTAAAAACCACGATTTTAGGTATGCTACCCTATCATCATGAACAAACATAAAATAAAATAAAATAAGAAATAAAAAATGAAATTTTTGAGTTTTACGTCCCACGATTATTCCGGCTACACTAAAGGAGACGGTGATGACGAGAAATGAATGAAATGGTGGAATGAAAAAATGTGGGAGGAAACGGGAAAAACCCGAGAGAACCCACGCACACGGTGTTTGTCTACCACAAAGTTCACTTGGCGGGAGCAGGGTTTGAACCCGGGACCTTATGTCATGAACAACAAAGGAGAGGGAAACAGCACTTGCACTCAGAATGGCCTAAACACTACAAATGCAATCTCGTGTCTGTTCCTTTTTTGTTAAATAATAATAATCTATTATATTATTGTAAGGTAATGCAAACACATCTGCAGAGGAAAGATGGTAATCTTTTTTATAAAATTCAATATCGAGCTTCAATCTCAATATAACAGTTTGCAATTCCAGTGCAACTTACTCTTTTATCTTTATTTCTTGGTCTTCTTTCTACATCTGTTAAAAAAAAATTAAAAAACCTTGTTTTCACCTTCAGCGATAAGGAACTTACCTGCGAAAAAGACAAGACTAATTTTCATATCAAAACTGATAAGTAACTAAATGGAACAGGTGTTCGCTACTGTTCGAGAATTGAGTTCTTGTATTTGACAACATTCAAACAATTCATGCTGGAATTTGACCATTTGCTCTAGCACTGTCCATGTGACCTTAAACTAAACATGATTTATGAAGGTAGTATTCAAATAGAAAGTCAGCTTAGTAAATTTAACTACTATCATCATGAAGTCTGTTTGCAACAAGAAATATTTATTTTAAATAATTTAGTTATGACAGATTTTTGCTGCTCCTCGAAATTTGCCGCTTGTGCAAATATCCGTGTTGCACATACGGTAGAGCCGGCCCTGATCATAATGATGCTTTTAAGAATACTAACTGTGAATGAGAATTTAGCGTGAACAACATTTTAAAATAATTGTTTTTCATAGGAAAGATGAATACATTCTCCTTTGATTTGAAGGACAAAATTGTGGCGGAAGGGGTAAGTGTATATTGACTGACTCTCTTGGAAAACAAGGGGACAGAGGCTACCAACTGAACTTCTTTCCTATGAATTTGACATGCAAATAAGTATAGGCACTCATTATCTTCTATTTTGGGTGGAAAAGTGAACCTGGGCAAGGATTTTCTCAAACTTTGGGGGGAATGTTATATTTGGGTGAATTATGCTCAAATACTTGGGAGAATGGGCTCCGCTGGGTTCAGAGTTTTACTCCGGATGAAGCTATAACGTTTTTGAAGTTGAAACAATATCGTTAGGCACAGCGGCGCAAATGTCTTCAACATTGGGGGGGGGGGGGGTAAGACCGTTCACACACACATACACACACACATATATATATATATATATATATATATATATATATCTATATATATATCTATATATCTATATCTATATATATATATATATATATATATATATATATATATATATATATATATATATATATATATATTTGGTCTAGGAATTAATTCGTGCGGGTGGACAAGAGATGGCGCAACGAACGGAGCGTCCCACAGTTCCGTGTATCCACACATGTGTTGCAAACCCCTGTCATCGCGTATCGTTCGTAGTATAGGGCAGTGGATTAAAGCGTCAACAACACCAGTTTGTAGTTAAGTGAACATGGCGCAATTTGTGCCTGATAAAGTGTTTTTGCGGGGTGTCCTGCTGCATTACTTTAACATGCAGAAAAGTGCTACTGAAAGTCATCGTATTTTGGTGGAAGTGTATGGTGACCATGCTCTAGCTGAGCGAACGTGTCAGAAGTGGTTTGCACGGTTTAGAAGTGGTGATTTCGGCTTGGCAGACCAAGAGCGAGCTGGACAGCAAAAAAAAAATTTAAGACGAAGAATTGACAGCATTGCTCGAGCAGGATTCGTGTCAAACGCAGGAACAACTTGCAGCAGCATTAGGCGTTGATCAAACAACAGTCTCCAAACGCTTGAAAGCCATGGGAATGATTCAAAAGATGTCACATTGGGTTCCACATGAATTGAAAGACAGAGACGTTGAAAGACGAAAAACCATTTGCGAATTGCTGCTTCAACGACAGAGCAGAAAGGGGTTTCTGCATCGAATTATTACGGGTGATGAGAAGTGGATCCATTACGAGAACCCTAAACGAAAAAAGGCCTGGGTGAAACCAGGTGAACCAGGTCCATCACAACCAAAACGAGATATTCACTGTGCAAAGGTTATGCTGTGCATATGGTGGGATATGAAAGGTGTGGTGTACTATGAGCTGCTGCAACCGGGTGAAACTATGAATGGAGAACGTTATCGACGACAATTAATGCGTTTGAAGCAAGCTCTGGCCAGAACACGACCAGAATGGGAGAACAGACATGATAAACTTATTGTTCAACATGATAACGCTCGCCCACATGTCGCAAAACCGGTCAAAACCTATTTAGAAAATGTCGGATGGGAAGTTTTACCCCACCCGCCGTATTCACCAGACGTTGCTCCTTCGGACTACTACTTGTTCGATTGCATGAACAACGATTTGATTGGACAGCGGTTTACTTCTTCAGAAGATATCGAAACATGGGTCTCTGACTGGATCGCTTCCAAGGATGAGGACTTCTTTCGCCACGGAATCCGTACATTGCCTGACAGATGGGCGAAAGTGGTGGCTAGCGATGGACAATATTTTTCTTAAGGTATTTATGTATTTTGTGTTTGTACTACAGCTTCAATGTGTGCGTACCAACCGCACGAATTAATTCCTAGACCAAATATATATTAGAAACCAGTGTTGTGAACAACACATTCTGAAATTTTAATGCATGCATATTTATAATTGGTACCTTAAGACGGAGTTACTTTGCACTGTAGGGGTAAATTGCACAAAATACCAAAGGAGTTGCACAGTCCTCTGTCGGTAAAACCATGAACTGTAAAGAGAAAGATTCAACTGCCACCGTAAGATAGAACATCTAACCGTATTTTGGCTATAATGTTGGCGGTTAACATCAGTTTTAATTACCCGGAGGGTTTGTTGTAGAGTTTTGGAAAGCAGTCACTGTAAAGACCGATAAAATTCGAAAGATATTACCTACAAGAATTTTTGTCAAAGTTAAGTCAGTTTCGTAGAATACTACTGGGACTTTGAAGTAATAGTTGAAATTGAAGTATGAAAGTAGAAAAAATAAAACTGGAAAAAAGCTGTTTTAGCATCTAATCGGGGCTACTTGTCACCGGTCAAAAGTAATCCCTTAGATAGGAAATTTTAATACTGATAACTCCTGCCTTCTAATTTTAGGTAAATTTCCTATTTACGTAGATGCCGGAATGGATTTCTTCTTGGAAAATAAATTACGAACAGTGGCGGACCCAGAAAAATAGTTTGATAGGGGCTTCACTCAGAAAGGCTTCTTTTTTTAATCACTAAACTTTTAGGAATGGGGGGGGGGACCTTGAAGCTTATACGCATAGGAGTAACTAACATTAGATTTTTAAAAGAAATCCTGCAATTTGAGTGGGTTTCAGCCTTAAAGCCCCAAACCCAGTAAATCTTCCACTTACTACGGTTGAGATGATATTCTTGGACATAAAAAGCATCCAAGGCAAATCAGTTCACGGGAATTTTATTTTTTTCGTTTCTGAGTTCGCATTTTTGTGGAACATGTGATAAACTATCAGCATGTAGTTCCTGTGCCGTTACCAGAAAATACAAAGACCTAATTTTCTTTACAAATATCGGTAATTCATACTAAGTACCGATATCGATACCATCATTCTAATATAAATATTTGTAGACTGAGTGCAGTTTTGTGCAGGAAGTGAAATGCACAAACACTGGAATGAAAATATTGCACAGAAACATTATGTTCGTATGTTGAACATTCTTTTTTGTATGTTGTGCAAAGTATCCTCACCTATGGGTTAACTTTGCACCAAAGTTCATATTTCAATTACCATGGTCATACTAAATGTTTACTAACGCATTTGCGTGAATATATCTAGCTTTTATATACAGTGTTCTAAATCATTACGTTTGTAAGTTACATGCGATTTCTTTAAAATCCCTTACATCTGATGCAAAGTATGCGTCCTACGGTATGTTTCTACTTAGGCATCCACAATGTTCCATATTAAAAGTTTAGGACATTTGTTTTATAATAATATAAATAATGAGTTTCCCAAAACTATGAAGAAAGAAAATCAATTATGTATGACGCAACAATAGTCTTATTTGTGCAAAATGATGAGGCTCAATAGCATTATAGGAATTAAATAGTTGAAAATAGATTAACAATAATTAATGACAAATTTAATGTAATGAAGTTTCAAACCTTTACATCATTAAGGTGAAACGGACAAGTCAAGATAAATCAATTTTATCTCACTTTCTTTTGTGGCAGTCGGACACAAAGTCCCCCAAAACACTTTTCAAATCGGATTATTGGGGCGGACAGTTCCCCAGTTCCAAGATTGGAGGGGACCCTTGTAACCCTCAACCCCTCGGGATTTGCGCCAGTGGTTAGGCAATGAAGAAGTTTTTAAATATACAGGTAGCTACATCCGGTCTCGTAAGTATGAACAGCGAAAACCGACGTACATACTGAAAGCCTTCTGGCTTGAGGTTCGAGGCTGGGCTGGTTTTTGGTTATTCACTTTGATGGTAGAACTAAGGGAGGGAGGGGGTATAAAAATAAATAAAGCTTAATAACTCCTGAACCACTCGACCGATCTTGATCAAATTTTCAACATAGATGAGGTTCAGGTCTGGAATCATTTTTATGATCTAAATTTGACGGAGCAACGTAGAGGAGGAGAAAGAGGGGGAGATATATAAAAATCAATTTATATAAGACTGAAAGTGACTATTTTTGTAACTTAATAAATCTTGAACTATCCGACCGATCTCAATCAAATTTTCAAGTTGCATGAGGTTCAAATCTGAAGACATTTTTGTAATTTCACTTTAACGGTAGATTCTAGAGAAGGGGGAGATTAAAAACGTCTAATTAAAAACTAATAAAACCTAAAAACTTTTGAACCACCCAAAATATTTCGATCAAATTTTCAACATATATGAGGGTCTGGCCTTTTGTGTTTTTTTTATCGTTTCACGTGGACTAGCCAACCTAGGGGAGGGGAGGGGGAGATATGTGTAAAGAAATTAAAATCAAATTGACTACCTTTGTGACTTCATCATTATTGAACCACCCAACCGATCTCAATCAAATTTTCAACATACATGAGTTTAAAGGTAGGAATTACTTTAGGCTATTCATTTTGACGATGCAACGTAGGGGAGAAGGAGGGGAAGAGAAATTTAAAAATGATCAAAAATGGCCGATATTAGCGTTGAATCCATAGTTTTCGGGGTCGATGAGAGAAACAGTGACACTTCTGATGCTGTTTCAATCAAAGTTCAGCCCTGATAATTGGGGAGGAGGAGGATACAACGTAGGGGAGGGGGATAAATATTTAAAAATGTTCGAAAATGGCTAATATTAGTGTCCCTGAAGGAACTGGAGCATGTTTTGGAGGAATAATGGTACAAAATTCCACACACCACTATACAGGAGCTGTATACGCCCATTTCACGTCGGATGCAAACTGTTTTGGACGCAAAAGGAGGCCCCACACCATACTATGTATGATTTTCACACTTTTGCAAACGTTTTAGATTTTTTGTCCAACCAACCCCTTTATATATATATAAATGGTTGAAAATGACCGATATTAGTGTTGAGTCTATAGTTCTTGGGGTAGCCGAGACAAACAGTGACACTTCTGATGCTGTTTAAATCCAAATTCAGCCTCGCATCTTGTGGTGGGGGTGAGGGAAATACATAAAACTGATCAAAAATAACACATATAAGTGCCGAATCCATAGTTTCCGCGGTCGCTGGTGACACTTCCGATGTCGTGCCCCGCAACATGAAAGATAAGGAAGGGGAGATACAAAAAATGATCAAAATGGCCGATATTAGAGTCTGATCCGTAGTTTTTAGTGTCGCTGAGATGAAGAGTGACACGTTCAATCCCGTTTAAAACCAAATTCAGCCCCGCAACTTGGGAGAAGGGAGATAATAAAATGATCGAAAATGACCAATATTAGTGTTTAATCCATAGTTTTTGGGATCATTCAGATGAACAGTAACATTTCCGATCCCGCTTAAATCCAAATTCAAACCCGCAAGTTGGGGAAAGGGGGAGGAAGAGATATTTAAACATCATCGAAAATGACCGATAATAGTGCTGAAACCACATTTTTAGGACTGGCTGAGATGAACGGTGACACTTCCGATGCAATGGCCCGCAACATGGGAGGGGGAAATATATATAAATGGTCAAAAATGACCGATATTAGTGTTGAATCTAATAGTTCTTGCGGTCGCCGGGATGAACAGTGACACTAATTGAACTACGAAAAAAAAAATAGTTATTTCTGCAATATTAGAACACGAATCACAATTAATTTACAACTAAGAGAAAAGATTGTTACTACATCATGACGTTCCAAAACATTAACAAAAACTGTGTAAACATGCTTGCTGGAATAAACAATAAAAAATAATGGCAATAAAATACATGAGATATAAAGATGTGCATTTATATTATTTATTTCAACCGAACGAAGCGGGTAATATATGCTATTTTAAAATAAACATTTCTTGTTGGAAACAAATTTCATGATGGTGGTAATTAAATTTACTAAGCTGACTTTCTATTTCAATACTATATTCATAAATCATGTTTAGGTCGCATTAGTTTATAGTTCTGTGGACAGTGCTAAAGCGTATGGTCAAACAAATTCCAACATGAATTGCTTGATTGTTGTCAAATATAAGAACCCAATTTTAGAACAATAACGAACACCTGTTCCATTTAGTTAGTTATCACAGTTTTGGTACGAAAACTAGTCTTGACTTTGTCACAAAGAAGTTCGTTATCATTAAAGGTGGAAAACGTTTTTTAAAAAATATTTTTAACAGATGTAGAAGGAGAATCAAGAAATAAAGATAAAAGAGCTGGTTGCACTTGAATAGTAAACTGATATATTAAGATTGGAGCTCGATATTGAATTCTATTTAAAGGATTACCATCTTTCCTCTTCAGGTGTGTTTGCTTTATCTTTCAGTCACATAATATGTTATTACTTAAAGAAAGAAAAGGAGGCAACGAAATTGAATTTGTAGTGTTTAGGTCTTTCTGAGTGCGAGTGCTTTTTTCCTTCTCCTTTGTTGTTCATGATGGGATAGCATATTTAAAATCGTTTCTTTTTAGTTTTGTTCTTTCTGAAGAAAGGGGGCAGCAGATGATGACATTGTAAGGGGCGGCAAATTGCCTACAGATGGACATGGTTATGATAGAATACATTATGGTGACTGGAACAGGAATAATTAGGATTCCTGCAATGAAAAGAACCGTGCAATGAATGAATAGAGCCTGTTTAATACAAGAACTATTCTTAGGAAATGAAATGAAATGAAATCTTTAAGTTTTACGTCCCGTGGTTATGCCGATTAGGCTGAAGGAGGCAGTGATGATGAGTAATGAATGAAATGGTGGAATGAAGAAAGTGGGAGGAAACGGGAGAACCCACGCACACGATGTTTGTCCACCACAAAGTTCACTTGGCGGGGGCTGGGATCGAACCCGGGACCCTAAGCACCAGAGGTGAACACTCTACCACTGAGCCACCGCGGCCCCGAACTATTCTTAGGATAAACATGGCGTAGAAATGGCGAAAAGCCCCAAAGTACGTAACTTTATAGCTCATCGAATACTATGCTATATATATACCGTAAGACGGGGTTACTTTGCAGCAGATTTAAGCAATTTTAAAGAAAATCGCGTGTAACTTACAAACGTAATGATTTAGAACACTGTATTTTAAACATATAATTGCTATATATATATATATATACAGGCTGGTAGGTAACTCCACCGAAAAACTTTGGGAGGCGATTACATATATGAAATGAAAGAAAAAAAGTCTTAATAAACATGGGCCGAAATACGTCTTCCTTCAGAGTTATGATCCATTGAAAATTCGAAAAATCACTTTTCAAAACTCCCTAACTTAGAAACTATAGGACCTACCCCAAGCGGTTTAAGGAATTACATATGAATTAGTATGTGCTCAATCTAAATATCCATATCTTACCATCCTCCATTATCGGTGAAAGGAACTGTAAAAAGGAAGTTGAAGTATAGGGATACTCCTTTAAGTACTAGTGGTGCGTTCGTTTCGCTGGTACCGGTAAATTCTGAAACATGGATATTTAGGTAGAGCGTATACCAGTTTCTGTGTAATTCCTTAAACCGCTTGGGATAGGCCCTATAGTTTCTAAGCCAGGACGTTTTGAAACGTGATATTTCGAATTTTCTATATTTCATGATTCTGAAAGGAGACGTTTTTCTACCCATGTTTATTTGAACTTTTTTCTTTCATCTCGTATAAGGAACCGCCTCCCAAAGTTTTTCGGTGGAGTTACCTACCACCCTGTACGTATATACATATATATATGGAAAACATTAGTGCAAGTTCATTAGTAAACATTCAGAATGACCATAGTTATTGAAGTGGTGTTACTTTGCACAACATACAAAAAAATGCATGTTCAACATACGAATATAACGTTTCTGTGCAATGTTTTCCCTTCAGTATTTACACACTTTGCTTTCTGCACAAAACTGCATGCAGTCTACAAATATTGATATTAGAATGATGGTACCGGTACCAGTACTTAGTTTGAATTATCGATATTTGTAAAGAAAATTATGTATTTTCTGGTACCGGCACAGGAACCACATTCTAATAGTTTAGTGTATGTCCCACAAAGATTCAAACTCAGGAACAGAAGAAAAAAATCCACGTGAACTGATTTGACTTGGTTATTCATTATGTCCAAGAATATCATCCCAACCGTAATCAGTGGAAGATTTACGGGGTTTGGGACTTTCAGGCTGAAGCCCACCCAAATTGCATGATTTCTTTTTTTAAAAATCTAATGTTAGTGTTATTCCTATGAATATAAGTTGCAAACCACCCAAAACCACAAAAGTCTTGTGATTTCTAAAAAAAAAAAAAAAAAAAAAAAAGGAACCCTCTGTGAGTGAAGCCTTTCCCAAACTACTTTTCTGGATCCGCCACTATTCATAATTTATTTTCCAACATGAAATTCATTCTTGCATCTACCTAAATAGGAAATTTACCTAAATTTAGAATGCAGGAGGTTCCAATAGTAATAATTTTCCTATCCAAGAGGTATTTTGAACCGGTGCAAAGTAACCCCGAGTAGAGGCTGAAACCGCCTTCTCCCAGTTTTACTTTTGTATGACTTTAAAACGTTTCGCATTTCAATTTCAACTATTGCATCAAAGTCCCATTATACACACAGTAGTATTCTACGAAACCGACTTAACTTTGACGGAAATTCTTGTACGTGATATCTTTCAAGTTTTGGCAGCCTTTACAGTGACTGCTTTCCATACCTGTACAAGAGTGAACCCTCCCAGTAATTAGAACTGATTTTATACGCCAACATTATAGCCAAAGTACAGTTAGATGTTCTATCTTACGGTGGCAGTTGAAACTTCTTCTTTACTGTTCATGGTTTTGTCGACAGAGGACTGTGGAACTCTTTTCATATTTTGTGCAAAGTAACCCCTGATGTGCAAAGTAAGCCCGTCTTACGGTATTTTATAGCTTATCGAATACTATGCAAAACCTGGATCGATAATCGAATATAAGTGTGACACATTAGTAGTATGAAAAATGCACATAAATTGTATAGAGAAATCTAGGTTGAATTCTTATAGGAGAGGGGCCCTTGGTTGGCCAAGAAGAAGATGGGTTTTCAGTATGAAGCACAAGCTTTGGCAGATGGATAATAAGAAACTTCGTACATTAGCTTTGCACTGAACAAAGTAAAACTATGAACTTTGTTTCTGCAGCAATGAACATGCGGGTTTCATAGGCTGTGCCTTTCGTAGTACGACTGCAAATTGGAATTGCGAATTTAAGTGCCTTCGCTGAGTGCGAATATTTGCGGATGCAAATTGCATCAATGAAAGCCTTTTGAAAGCCAATGAAATTTATTCTAGAAAAATATATCTTAAGCTCTTGAGAGAACCATAAAAATACACTTCCGAGTTAGTCATAAACGATTTCCCTTCTCTCTCACACCCGGTCACTGTGTTTCTCTAATTGTAATTTTGCTTCCGATAACATTTCTTTTGCAGAGAAGTCTCCTATAGAGGTATGACGTTATCGCTCGCTTCACACATATTACCTCACGGTACAATATACCTAAATACTATAATTATTAATTTCAAATATAACAGGATATGGCCGTTCTTCTCACAGGGAGAATATGTTTATGCAAGTGTTTGAATCCCTCCCTCACGATACGTATTTCAATGAAAGTGGGGTGATAAAACACCCTATGTCATTCCTACTCCTCACTCTTTCTTACCCCTCATGCTGATGAGGGTTGAACTTGGAGGTAGCAGCCTGTGAGTATTTATCTCAACTACCCTGACTCAGTAATTAAAATCGGTGAAGCGATCTTCGAGGAGTAAGCCAGCAAACATCGTTACATTAATTTTTGAAATGAAATGTTTCAGTTTTACGTCCCACGGTTATGCCGTGTAGGCTATAGGTAGGGGCAGGAGTTTTTCGCAAGTTGCGAAATCGCGAAAGTGTTCCGACAAACCGGAGAGTTGGTTTTTCAACGAACTACGTCAGATTGAGTAAGAAAATAGGTATTTTGAAGTCGCGAAAAAATGCGATAACTGACATTTTGAGCGAAATATGCCACAAAACGCGACAAATTACGATTTTCTTAAAATGTCGATTTAAGTTGTTTAAATACAGAAATAAAATGTACAATTTTCCAAGCAACGTTTTTTCTTTTGCAAGTGGCAACGCTAATTACTTCTTATTTCCCTTTCAAGTACATAGCTGGTAGTTGTCGAATGTGGAACATTCAGCATCCTGTTAAAATAACAGAAATCATCACTTCGATGTTTTTTTCTTGGAATACGTACGCTAAAAGAGTTTATAATTTTACAAATGGTGAATAAAAAGTGGAGGGTATAAGATCGCGCAAGTGAAGGCTTGTACGTACGTAAGAGATATCCAAACTTTAATTTGTAAATTTTGTAATTAACGCATTGCATGTAAGGAGAAAAATACTCACGAAACACATACGGCCTTATGCAGAGTCGTTCTGACGCGTGATTAGTGCCATACTAAAGAGTTCGATTAACATATGTTTTCTGCAGTAATCAGGTCTTTAGTATGACGCTAATCATACACCAAAACGACTCTGCATAAGGCGGATCAAGTTGGCAGGACATAAGCGTAACAAAGGCAGAGTTGAATGAGGACCAATCAGTGCAAAGCGACAAATTATATTGGAAGATTTTGCAAATGCGCAGAAGGCAAAAGTAGATTGAGTTCATAAATGAAACTACCGAGATGTTGCTGAAGTCATATACCCATAGAAAAAGTTGACCACCCTGCATTTCGTGCGTGGTTGATGAAGTACGTACCTGTAAAAGACTTGTAAATGAAGAAAGAAGTAATTTGTTGTTAGGAATTGCATAAAGAATAACTTCATTGCCCTAAGTAGTATTATTGTTTATCATATACTGGTTCTATATTAGAGCTTGTATATTAGAGCTAAGTAATTTATTTAGCGACAAAATGCGAAATTTTATATCTCAAAATGCGACAAAATGCGACAAAATACGAAATTTTTAATTTCAAATGCGAAATGTTTAATTTCAAATTGCGAAAAACTCCTGCCCCTAGCTATAGGAGACGCTGATGATGAGAATAGATGAAGTGCTGGACTAAAGAAGGCGAAAGAAAACGACAGAATCCCGAGAAAATCCATGCGCACGGTGTTTGTCCATCACAAAGCTCACTTGGTGCGATCTGAAATCGAACTAAGGATCCCACACACCAGAGGTGAACGCTATACCATTGAGCCACCATGGACGCTACGTACATTCATTTTTATTTATTTATATATAGTATAATATAATATTCACTACTGTATTATATAAAATAGTAAAAATGACTAAAAATATTATCAGCTAAATGTAAAATTTAGACTTCCAAATTCTTTTTATTGCGAAAGCAAAATACATTTCTTTTCAAACAGTAGCCTTAAAGGGAGGTAAATAAAGAAGTATTCAGTTTTTCCTGAACATAGAGCACCCCACGAATACCTGAAGTTAGGGACACAAAACATAAAGATAAGCTTCCTTTTAAAAAATAACTAAAAACGTGTTTCAGCAACATTTCAAATTACGTCTATAAATGAGGTAATTTGTTCACTATACACAGACTTCCGAATATTTCTTCAGAAAATATCCAATATGATGATTCGTTTAAGTTTGAAATGTTAAGTTCGGTATATATAAATTCTTAATTAGAAACAAGGAAATAGGTGTTTGAACGTTGTCAAAAATTCCTCCTTTAAAAAGGGCAATTTTTAGAATATTCCAATTTCTAGTTTTGATTTTTTGTTAGTTGGTTTGGAGTTGAGTTGATTTTGAGTTTAACGTCCTTTTTAGCAGCGAGGCTATATGAGTCGTGGACCTACTGATTAACGTGGAATCCGAACCACATGAGCTCCCGCCGGGAATCGAACCCACGTCTCCCACGCCAAAGACGCATACGCTAACTGCTTAACCACGAAGGACCTCTTACTTGATTTGGAGTTAAGCCTTGCGTTCAGCACCAATGCTAAATGAGACATGGACTTACAGTTTAACGTGGATCCCGAACCACATGAGCTCTCACTGAGAATCGAAGTATATAGACAGGAGGAATTTAAATTTTTCATGTAAGCAGCGGGTCCTTCTGCTAACCTTATATAATACTGGTATATCTTTAGAATATACAGGGTGTTTGAAAGGAACACCGGCAATGTTTGGGAGGTGATTCTTGAGACCAATATAAAAAAGAAGTATAGACCATCCTGAGTGCATAATTACTTCCTTTCCGAGTTATAGGTTGCCGAAAATATATATAAAAAAACTAAGTTTAAAGGTCCATAGCTCTAAAACTATGGGACCTACAGTAGTCGGATCAAGACCTCCGTTAGGAAGTAATATGTTGTTTCGATCCTTTAAAATTATCGGATTCGAAGCTCTAGAGAGACAATTAGGAAAATTTTTGAATTGTTAATTTTGTCTATTGAAATGAATGATTTTAATTTGAACGGTAACTGGTTTATTGGATGTTGTATTACAGATAGTACAGTGGATTACAATAAGGTATCTTATCCCCTCACGGGATACCGACTTTGCTACCCAAATCCACAGCTCATAAATCAGAGAGAGGAAAGAAAATGACTTACACTGCAGGTTTCAGTCCCATACTCCAGGAAGGTCAGCTCTTCAATCACTCTGTCGAGAAGATTCACTGCGAAAAACGGCGATGAGAGTGAGAGTGAGTGTGAGAAGCTCCCGCTGCTCCCACCCACCTTTTTATTTGGAATTTTATCTTTTTTTTTCGTTTTATCTAGTTACTAAAACACTTTAATAGTCATTTATTTGAAGGTTGGGTGTTAGCATGCGGGGTCAGGTTTTATTCGGTTGCATACTGATTTCCGTCGTTTTCAGTCATTTCCATATCTTGAACTGTTTTTAATGCTTAGAGATAACAAAGAAACAGATTTTTGTTTGTCCTTTCTGGCGGGTACGTGACAATGTGCACTATTCAAAAATGCATGTTTCACAATTCTAAGGTACTGACGCAACATTTTTTATAGAGAGAGTTTGGCTACGGGCATATAATTTAAAGTACTTACCAACTCCTTCTATAAAAATTGTCGCGGAAGTGCCGCAGGATGGGAAACTTGAATATTTGGATAGGGCACATACTAGTTCCTTAGTGAAGTTTTGACCTAACTACGGTAGGTCCCATAGTTTTGGAGCTATGGATATTTAAAGTTCATTTTTTTGAAGTTTTCCGTAGCCTATAACTCGGTAAGGAACCATTTGTGCACCCAGGTTGGTCTATACTTTTGGTCTTATCTGGTGTTAAGAACCATTTCCCAAAAGTTGTCTGTGCTGTTTTGAAAAAAGCACGTATTAAAGTGTGGGATTTTAAGAAGCATAAAGGGGTCTCACACATTAGTAGCCACAATTTCGATTTTCTTTCATTGGTATGCATAGTGTTGAATTCAGACTCAAACATTTTGCATTTTCGTATTTTCCAATATTCATATTTCCAATTGGCTTGTATTTCTCCCTAAAACTGCTTCTTCAGGATTTTTTTTTGGGTTGAAAACTACGATGGTAGCTTATAGACGTAGTTCTATTCGCAAAGCTTCTAACGAACAATCCCAAAATGTTGAGATCATTATCATCAGCATATGATCTTCAGTTTTCACAATTCGAGGTCGAAGCTAGTGGAGGTACTGCTTTTTATTTACATGTGCTAGTAGATTAGTATTCTCAGCTACAATCGCATTCGTTTCAGGTGGAGACATTTCCCTAAATTAAGCTTGCCAGATGTCTCTTTTTGAGCGTGTCATTCCGGCGTCCCGGAAGGTTTTGTGTTTAGTCCCGGTGAGACGGAGAAATTTTGTTTCTAGTCAGAAAGTTTTTCACCAACATCTAGCGGTTTTTGCATAGAGTAGCTTATTTATTTTTTTTTAAAAAAAGTCAACAGTGAGAGGACTAATGCTGTGCAAATGAACTGCAATGACTTGCAGTGAATTCTTTAGTAAAATAAAGAACAATACACTGAAAAAAGGACTTGGTCAGGACTACCAAATTTGTTTGGTCAGGGCATTTATTCACTTTATTTGGTTAGTTTAAAAAAAATTTGGTCATTTATACCAAACCTGTTTGGTCTTGAACATTGTATTTTTTTTTTGGTCAGAACATTTGCTTGATTAATTTTGTTATGCGAACCAAATCTTAAGTGATTTTGGTTTTCCTGACCAAAATGTTAGTCACAAGGTCACGTGTATCTACTTGATTTCTGGGTAAACATAGCGAGTATGTAAGTGTGGATCGCTGTTTGAGCGTATGAGTAAAATTATATAGTGTTTCTACCGAAAAGAAAAAGAGACCACGTTTAACTAACAATCACAAGTTTACACCGCTTGGAATTCAAAGGACGTGTGTGAAACAGACTTTTGTCTGCACTATCCAACTTTAAACACCAAAGTCCCAGTGATGTGAAGTGACAAGTAATTGTCACTTGGCAGCTACACAATGGATTTCTATGTGAGCAAGACATTAAGAAGTTGTAACTCACCACAGCTAATCGATGTGTTTCGAGATAAGCTTACTTTTTCGTATATATTACTTTATTGGCTTTGAATTTGGCGTAACAAATGCTCCTTGGGTGAACTTCACAATACACGCTCCAGCTGCGCATCGGGTCAAGTTCACTAAACGCAGGTTTAGTATTTACAACCAAAGTATTTCGTTCCAATAACAAAACCTGGACAATTTTAACCAAATTTTTGGTATTCCCAACCAAATTCTACTTGTTTTGTCATAATTTTTCAAAATTACCAAATGCATATTTGGTACTGGTAACTAAATACTAGGTTCCTGCAACTAAACAAATCGTAACCAAATGATTTCGTTCTGGTGATCGAACGTTTGGTTGGCGCTATATTGACCAAACGATTTGGTCACCAGCACCTCTTTTTTGGTCAATCTGACCAAACATTTTTTTCGGTGTAATTGCTTCTTTTTGTGAAAGGTTCATTCAAGTGAAAAGTATAAGCCTGAATAACTAGCAGTAGTGCTTCCTTTCCTTCTCATTTTGTGGATGTTAAACTAGTTAGTTGTTAAATTTTGTCTTACTATTTTTCAACGAACTTTAAAACTTCTTTACTAAATGCTCTATGTCTGTGTGTCTGTCTGTTACTTGCGATTTTTTCAATATTGAGCCCTCCATTCAATAGAGCATCAAAAACTATCTTAGAAGGTGATGAAATTTTTCGCTTCACTCTTACCGTTCCGAGATATTGATCAAAAATGGCTGATTTGCGGAGATATAAGCAACCATATCTCGGGAAACACAAGCTACAGAGAGATGATATTCATGTTGATCAATACCTAAGAGGATGGTAAATATTTTGGTACCAAATAGTAACCAGTGGCCACTAGTTTGACCAGTGACCACCAGTTAATATCGGTACGAAAATGTTTTCCATCCTCTTAGGTTTTGATTAAAACCAATATCATCTCTCTATGACTTACCGTTCCCGAGACATTGTTCAAAACACAGTTCCGATTTCGGGAGATTTAACGAGACATATCTCGGGAACCCTAATACTGAGAGATCACATTGTTGTTGATCAATACCTAAGAGGATGGTGAACATTTTGGTGTCAAATAGTAAACGATGGCCACTGGCCAACTAACCACTTGCTAACTGGCAACGGTTCCCCAGATATTGGCCAAAAACGTTCGAATTTCGGGAGATTTAAGGAACCATATCTCAGGAACTGTAAGTCATAGAGATATGATATTTTGCCAATTTTTGCGAGAAAGAGTAGAAGGTGCGGATAAAAAGATTTACTTTTACATGTAGGAACAATTACAGTTATTCTTCCCGTTGGATCTCTCCATTCTTTTTAAGTTCGTTCTGGCAATGCTTTTCGAGTATTTTCAACTGTTTTTTATATGTATATATTTCAGCAGAAACAAGTCTTGAGAGTAATTGAACTGTTTGAGAAATTGGACACCAAATTAGACTACTGGACAGCAAATTTTGAGACTAAAATATGTGACTGATTTCTACATTATTATTTGGTACTACAAATAAAAATACTGTCTTTGCGCATTTTAATATTAATGTAGTGTAAATTTGTATGAATTCTGAATGGTGTGGAAGAATAAATTTTGTATTTGAATTTTGAGAAAAAAAACGTCCACAATAAATTTTCATTGTGCATATGTCTTGTTAAATTGAGAATTTATCACGATAATTTTTGATAAAATATTAACATCGGCAATGTCCAGGTTTGAAATTTCAGAAATCTTGCATGTCTACCCTAAATCATGGAGGTACTTAGTTTAGTATTTTTAATATTTTAATTGCATTAATACTTTATTTGAATCTATTAAAATATTATTCTCGTATTTTCTTTTGTCTTGTTTAGAGGCAATCTGGGATGATTTTAACAGGAATGGCGTTGAAGTGCCATACACTCCCTCGGATGAGGATGAACCCAGAGTGCCCTGGGATGCAGATATCCCCGTTATTGGACAACGTCCGCAAACACCACCAGCATCTTCTGATCCCCCACGTGTCCTCACAACGGAGGAAGTGCAAAATCTGTGCGAAGAAGTAAGCGAAGAATGTAGTTTCTGTCGACAGAGCGGTCAACGACCCAGAGTCTATAGGAGTCATACGCTGAAGGATAGCTTTGGTAACGTCATCTGTCGCAAGCTACGTAAATATGTTTGCAACCTTTGTGGTGCAACTAAGAATAGAGCCCATACCGAAGATGATTGTCCATTTAATCCGAGGAAACCTGAACCCAGCACTCTTTACAGCTTCATTGAAGCGAAGAATTTACCAGGACTCAAACAAGAGAAGAAGAAATCAAGCTTTTCCGGTAAGTCTTAAAACGACCACTATATTTGTCCACTGTACAAGTGAAGAATTTCTCAATAAGCAAATACAACTTACATTAAATAAGTATTTTTTTTAAAAAAAAAAAGCACTGCAGGAATTTGGAAGTAAACTGCATTTTTTCATATACATACAAACAACAAAAAAGAAAAATGTTGAACTAAACTTGCTTGAAGGATGTCATATGGGAAGGGGTGATGTTAACCCACAAATAATTGCATGTGCCGACATATAAGTTCATTTTACGGTATTGCATTACTGTTAATTTAAACTCTTTTCTCATATTGATGAATCCTTTCCCAACTTATTTGGGGAAAAAGGAACAGTCAAGACAAATATTTACTATGAATCTAACGATGTGTTTCTTCTTCTACTGAGCCTTTTTCCCAGGTAGCTAGAGTCGGCTTTTCGGATGGCTGTCCTCCATCTCTTTCTATCTTGTGTCATATCTTCTTCTAAGACTTTTTTCCAGTTAACTGGGGTCAGCTTTTCGGATCGCTGTCCTTCACATGTTTCAATCTTGTGTCATATCTTCTTCTAAGACTTTTTCCCAGTTAAGTGGGGTCGGCCTTTCGGATCGCTGTCCTCCACCTGTTTCAATCTTGTGTCATATCTTCTTCTAAGACTTTTTCCCAGTTAAGTGGGGTCGGCTTTTCGGATCGCTGTCCTCCACCTGTTTCAATCTTGTGTCATATCTTCTTCTAAGACTTTTTCCCAGTTAACTGGGGTCGGCTTCTCGGATCGCTGTCCTCCACCTGTTTCAATCTTGTGTCATATCTTCTTCTAAGACTCTTTCCCAGTTAACTGGGGTCGGCTTTTCGGGTCGCTGTCCTCCACCTGTTTCAATCTTGTGTCATATCTTCTTCTAAGACTTTTTCCCAGTTAACTGGGGTCGGCCTTTCGGATCGCTGTCCTCCACCCGTTTCAATCTTGTGTCATATCTTCTTCTAAGACTTTTTCCCAGTTAACTGGAGTCAGCTTCTCGGATCGCTGTCCTCCACCTGTTTCAATATTGTGTCATATCTTCTTCTAAGACTTTTTCCCAGTTAACTGGGGTCGGCTTCTCGGATCGCTGTCCTCCACCTGTTTCAATCTTGTGTCATATCTTCTTCTAAGACTTTTTCCCAGTTAACTGGGGTCGGCCTTTCGGATCGCTGTCCTCCACCCGTTTCAATCTTGTGTCATATCTTCTTCTAAGACTTTTTCCCAGTTAACTGGGGTCGGCTTTTCGGATCGCTGTCCTCCACCTGTTTCAATCTTGTGTCATTTCTTCTTCTAAGACTTTTCCCAGTTAACTGGAGTCAGCTTCTCGGATCGCTGTCCTCCACCTGTTTCAATCTTGTGTCATATCTTCTTCTAAGACTTTTTCCCAGTTAACTGGGGTCGGCTTCTCGGATCGCTGTCCTCCACCTGTTTCAATCTTGTGTCATATCTTCTTCTAAGACTCTTTCCCAGTTAACTGGGGTCGGCTTTTCGGGTCGCTGTCCTCCACCTGTTTCAATCTTGTGTCATATCTTCTTCTAAGACTTTTTCCCAGTTAAGTGGGGTCGGCTTTTCGGATCGCTGTCCTCCACCTGTTTCAATCTTGTGTCATATCTTCTTCTAAGACTTTTTCCCAGTTAACTGGGGTCGGCCTTTCGGATCGCTGTCCTCCACCCGTTTCAATCTTGTGTCATATCTTCTTCTAAGACTTTTTCCCAGTTAACTGGGGTCGGCTTCTCGGATCGCTGTCCTCCACCTGTTTCAATCTTCATATCCGCTGTGACACCACACTGCATCAGATCGTTCTTCACACACTCTTCTTTGGCCGGCCTAGGGCTCGTTTCCCACTCACTTCTGTAGCATCTACTTGGTAAGATGTGTACAGACGTGTTCAAATTATTAGACTCAACATTCAGTTTCTGAATATTTTACTGTTCTTACAATATTACGTGAGAAAATACGTTCGAACTTAGTCCAAATTACTACTTTGTAACTCTGTCCTAATTTCTAGTGGGTGTGGCATATGCTTTTCAATATCAATAAAACAAATGCGTACGTAACATTTAAATATAATTACTATAAAGTGTGTATATCCAAATTGGAAACAAAAAATGGAATGGAATACTTACAAGAAAATTATCTCTCACACAAAGATTAACATTTTGTATGAAATCCCTTATTCTTTATTAAGTCTTTTATCCTTTGTGGCATCCTATTATAACAGTATCGGTAGGTCCCTGGAGGGAAAGGCCATGTATAACTGTATCAGGGTTCGAGTCCTGGTACGTTCCAGTGAAGGAAAGCCATACATTGCAGTACTGGGTTCGATCCAGGTACGTCTCACTCCCTATTGGGATAAACCCTTTATCACTGTATGTGGTTCGTGTCCTACGGTCCCAATGTGGGCTTACGCTTTTGCCTTCATTCTCCACCGCTCGAATGTCTTCTTTAGCATTAACTAGTGGGTTTGATCGACCATTGCAACTGACCATATAGCCGCTGGACAACAGGTTCAGAGTTCGGTCAGAACGTTACGGGAAACCGGCACAAAGCTAACTCCAATTGTATTCTTTAGCGCTGATGCAATTTATTAATGTATGAATTACTAAGTTGCATAGGCGCTAATCACTCGTGCTGTAAAGAAAAATGAATTAGGTTGTTTCTTACAATTAACATATATGAATTTAGATCATGATTGTTATTTTGAAAGGATACTCAACTTTTGGATTTTTCTTTTAATTAACACTTGAACTTCACGAACAAATATTACATAATCAATAGCACTTCACTTTAGATAACCAATAATTTAGGCCCATTTAATACGAAAGGCGCGGATGTCGCGGTTGACACGAATTATTCGTTATATCTCGTCACATGGTTGATTTTTGTTATTCACTAGCACTATTTACTCACTGTGACTCATGAAGAAAAATTGTTATTGGCGGCTCCTGAGGGTCTGTCCAGAAGGTTGCGGGTTGGTTTCCTCTCATCTTCTTTTTGATGAACAAGTGGTCTTTGCTACTTACTTACTCCACGTCGCTGTAATGGCTTTTACTTTTACTTATAAACGGATACTTTAAAATTGTTGACTATCTTCATTATCACGGCATTGGTTTTAAAGTTATTATGTTCACACTAACAAAAATTAAACGTTATTTCAACTTGTGTTTTCATTTCAGTTGCGCACCAAATTCAATGATTGTGTAAGTCAGACTAAAGCACCTTTTCTCTCCGTCTCGTCGTGTTGCTGGGCAAAAGAATCAGTTTGCTACGCAGTTTGGTGATGTCAGAAGCTAAAAATAGCTATGACAGCCCATAGACAGGAATGTTTTGAGACGACTATTGTTCTTTGTGCTGAATTTTAGTTCCCTATATGGGAAGGAGAGAGGAACTCTGCGATCTCTGTCGCAGACAGAACGCACATACATATATGCACATTCGTTTGTTGGCTGAGAGAAAAATTCTTAAGAGTGCTTTTATGCGAGGTTCATTTAAAAAGTTAAAAATTTTCTTCATTAATAATCGATCAACTAGACCGTACAGTTACACAATGTACGAGTTTAGCATATTTTGCCTTCAATTCAGCATCGTGATACCATAAATTGTTGATTTCCTCGATCAATTGATGTTTGGTTGTAATGTGCTTCTTCTTTAGCTTTTCCTTCATGAAGCTCCAAAGGTTTTCAATCGGTTCATATCAGGAGTAGTGTCCGGCCACGAAAGAACACCAATTTCGTTGTCCTGGAAGAATTTTGTCACAGCTTTGGTACGGTGGCATGGGGCTTCATCATGTATAAAGCTGAATTGTACATCAAAGCAGATTGCAGTCTGAGAAAGCAGTTCTTCTTGAAGAACTTGTAGGTATTGGTCGTGCTTCATTACCCCCTGTACTATATACAATCTTCCAGACCCGAAGACAGAGATCACACCCCAGACCATGACTAAAGTAGGATGCTTCACGGTTTATTAAAGACATTCCAACTTGAATTCCTTCCAGGTCGACGTCGCACATATTGTGAACATTCATCAAACACGAAATCACATGATTCAGCACTGAAACACACTATTCTCCAATCGTCAGCAGTCCAGGATTCTAGGTCTTATGCCCATTCGAGGCGCTTCTTTGTCATCATTGTGTTAGACTCTAATTTCTGTTTTCTTTCTTGACCGCGTGCTTTTATTCCCTCGGCACAAAGAATCCTTCGAACACTTTTAGGCCAAATGTCTGCGCCATACTTAGCCATTTTTATGCTTAAGTCTCTTAGAAGTTTCACTTCTGCTTCCCAGAGCCAATCTTTTTAGTTTTCTGATACCTCTTAGCTAGAGCTTTGGTTTTCGTTCACACTTCCCAACCCTATTTTGGCTCTTGTTCATTCCAACAGGGATTCTACACACAGATTTTTATTCTATCTTAACTCTACTAGCAATATGTCGCCGTGTATATCTTCCTTCCATCAGAAGTATTTTGTTAACTTCCACTTTACACGGAGAAAGATACTTTCCCATTATGGTGCAGTTACAGGACTTCACAGAATAAAAGATTGATTCACGAAACACGTCATGATCATTTTAGACTGGCTCATTCGAACTGTTGAACGAACTTCTTACAACAGCAACCACAACACTTAAGACTGTAACTTGTTGATAGGAATCACAATAGCTATCTACAACTGAAACACCACTTTCACTAATTTCCTCCGCATTAATGCCATCTGCTGTTCAACAGTGATATCACCACTTCAACTGTACAGTAAACAAATGAAGGATTGGTTATTTAACCATTAAATTAAATGTTCTAGAAATCTGAAATTAGGACTCCTACATCAACTTTGCATTTTTCGGTAGTGAGTCTAATAGTTTCAACACGTCTGTATCCTAAAGGTCTTCTTCTTACATGCCCAAACCATCTCAGTCTATTTCCTTGCAGTTTTTCTACTACTGGTCTTAGCTTTACTGTTCCCCAGATAATTTCAGTCTTAATTTTGTCTCTCTGCGTCACTCTTCATCTCCGGAACACGCAACTTCTGTTCCTCTCTCTTCTTCGTCCTCCAACACTCAAGAGGCGCCCCTGGTTGCACCAGATAGAAGTAAAATGTTTCTGCAGATTAATTTTGATTACTGAACTGAGAAAAGTGTTAGTTTTTGTGGGAAATTACCTTGTACAGTTTCTTTTTACTAATACAATTTTTAAATTATACGTCTTTGTAATAACAAATTAAACATGGATATCAGAAGATACACTAACTTTTTACTATTTTTATTTTTACTTTGCTAAAAAGAATTTTAAAATTACGTATATAATAAGGTAACAAGTATGTTCTAAATTAAGTATCATTAATTATTATTCAGTTCCAAATCTTTTATCGTCGCGAATTCCGTCGAGGAATGTGAATATTAAAATATATAAAACGATATCGTGCCTGTTGCGCCGTATGGTTTCGAAACATTGTCGCAAGGGTGGGCCGAAGAAAACTTTTTTTTTTTTTTGGAATTTCGATTGGCCGGATTGCGGAAATGTTGCCTTGTGTTAGTGGTAGTCAACACACAAAATTTGGATTTTTTTGGTCAACCCCTTCCTTTGCCTTATGGACTTGAATATTTTTATAGCTGCAGCTATGCAACCCGCACGACACTACGAAGAAAATTGTACTGTACAACTATTTTTGTTTTAATTTTCGATTGGCCGGGTTTGCGGAAAAGTTGCCTCGTGTTAGTAGTAATCTCCACAGAAAATTTGGATTTTTTTGGGTCATACTCTTCCTTTGCCTCGTGGGACTTAAATATTTTATAGCTGCAGCTATGCAACCCGCACGACACTACGAAGAAAATTGTGGTGCACAGCTATAACCTTTGGTTCTTTTTCACACTGAAGCATTCTGAGGCTGAATATAAAACGCAAGATAAAAGTGAGATGCAATATTGTCCCTATGTGGTTAATCAATTAGACGAAGAAATTGTATTGATGTTTTCAAAACACATTATGAATATAGGTCATGAAAAATTGTTGATAAGCCTTCCATTGGACTGCATCTCTTAGCTTTTCTTTGCACATACACTCCGAAATTCCCCAAAACCCACCATGAGGAGGTGGCTGCAAATGGAGTTCCACCCACCCACCCACTTGCTTCCGTTTTTGGCTCATTTACATTTGATAGTCCTATTTGGAGTTCAATTTTTGCATTTTTTCTTTGAGACTCTAATTTTGCCATAATAAAGCCTTCTCTTCGATCCGCTCCACACACTAATGCTGACGCTTTTGTAACTAGTTTTATCACCCTCTCCACAGCTTGGGTATGGCACGGAAAACATCTAATTTCCTCAGAAGCTGTAGCCACTGTTCTAATATTTTCTTTTATCTGGCTCGAAGAAAATTCTCTTGTTAATGGTGGCTTGGTGATGTCCGTTGAGAAACAATCGATCATCTCATGATATTTACATGCGTCTAAGTTTACTTTCGGAACAAATTAACGAAAAACTTGATCTCTCATTTTGTCGATACTTTTTAAAAAATTCTCCATCCTAAAACTTGGATGTACTGGTTGTGATCATTGCCAACGAGTTTTCCAGATGGACAAAGTAAGCACTGCAGTAAATTAAAATATACAGGATTCTTTTTAATTCCTCTGGAAGAAACGATGCAGATCGAGCGAGTAGTCACAAGTGTCGGGTCCCGTTGGTGAGAGAGAGAAGAATTTCGCTTTATTTCAAACCAAACTTGTGTAAATACTCTGCTGATATACTGTGCAAGCCAACGAAATGCTTCTTCTTGATCTTCGGTGCAAATATATAATCGGAGAATGCAAGAACCTATCATCAACCATCGGAACATGGCAATTGGTCCAGGCTTTTCCTTTAGAGGGTCTGGCGGGCACAAACCTTCGGAAACGGCTCGACAAATCTCCAAAAGGTATTGCTTATCATTACTCAAATCTTTTAACACCATTTTGTCAGGTTAGTCCAGCGCAGAAACACACATTCTGCTGGACTGTGTATAAAATTAGAATGTTTCCGACTTATTATAAAACAGTGCTTTACGTATTATTATAGTCGTGTACAACGTTGTAGGTAATATATTTTCCATTATAGCACAGCCGATTTCAAAATTACTTGATATCAGATTACTTGTTTAAAATTTTCTTTATAATATAAAAAGGTCTAAAGGAAATTGTTCACGATCAACGTGAAAAAATCTGCAATGTATGGTTGAAAACACATTTTTCACGCTATATATGAAGAACATAAATTGAAACATAAAAATACTGTACAATTTTTTGTCTACTTGATTATAATCTTTAACCACATAGGAACAATATCGCATCTCACTTTTATCTTGCGTTTTATATTCAGCCTCAGAATGCTTCATTGTGAAAAGGAACCAAAGGTTATAGCTGTGCACCACAATTTTCTTCGTAGTGTCGTGCGGGCTGTATAGATGCAGCTATATAATATTCAAGACCCATGAGGCAGAGGAAGGGTATGACCCAAAAAATCCAAACTTTCTGTGTAGACTACTACTAACACGAGGCAACTTTTCCGCAACCCGGCCGATCAAAAATTAAAACAAAAATAGCTGTGCAGCAGAATTTTCTTCGTAGTGTCGTGCGGGTTGCATAGCCGCAGCTATAAAAATATTCAAGACCCGTGAGGCAAAGGAAGGGGTTGACCAAAAAAATCCAAATTTTGTGTGTTGACTACCACTAACACGAGGCAACTTTTCCGCAACCCGTCCAATCGAAATTCCAAGAAAAAGTTTTTTTCGGCCCACTCTAATTGTCGCTCTTCATAACGAGGAACTACATAATTTATACCGTTTACCAAACATTGTTAGAGTCATCAAGTCTAGAAGGTGGGAGGTGATGTAGCCAGAATGAAAGAAAGTAGGAACGTTTTCAAAGTTTTAACTGGAAATTCAATCGGAAAACGACCATTAGGAAGACCTAGGCAAAAATGGGAGAACAATATCAAGATGATCCCGTAGAAATAGGAATACAAAGTAGAAACTGTATCTAGTTGACTGAGGACAGAAGTCAATGGATAGCTTTTGTAAACGCGGCATTCCGTAGGTCATAGAATTAGTTAGTTAATACAGAAAATAGCCAATATGAAGATTCGTTTAAGTTCAACATGTTTCTTAATTAGAAACCAGGGAATACGTGTTTCAACATTTTCGAAAATTTATCTTTTAAAAGGGGACAATTTTTTTTTACAATATCCAAATTTCTAGTATCGGTTCTTTGGTTGGTTGACTTGGAGTTAAGCGTTTTGGTCAACACCAATGTTAGATAAGATATGGAGCTACAACTTAACGTGAGCTCTCCCTGGAATCGAACCATATAGATAGAAGGAATTTAAATTTCTTGTGTAGACAATGGACACTTCTTGTAATGTTATATAACGTGAAAATATGAACAAAATATGGGATTTTAACAGGCAGAAAGGTGTCTCACATATTGGTAGCCACGATTTCGATCTGCAATCATTGGTATGAATAGTGTTTAATTCGGACTTAAATATTTTGCATAGTAATACACAATCATATGGATTATCTTCGTATTTTCCACTATTTATATTTCCAATTGACTCGTATTTTCCTCCAAGAGTGCTTCTTCTGACTTTTTTCGGGCTGGAAACTGCGTTTGTAGCATGTAGATATAGCTTTATTCACAAGATTCTGACGAACAATCTTAGTATGTTAGAATCCGTTTACATTAATATATGTTCAATTTCCGCAATTCACGAATTGGGGCCAGCCAATGATGGTACTCCAATTTATTTACATGTGCTAGTAAGTTCGCGTTATGATTGGCACTCGCATTTGTTTCTGGCGGAGACATATCTCAGTGATCGCCAAACCATTGATCACGAACTATCAGTAGCTCCCGGGGACATTTTCGGTAGATCGCTTTAACGCTCCGGTTGGCTAACCTTGATACATCCACTGAGCTGTTGCTAACGACACGGGGCGCTGACGATAACAACTGCTTGTTTTTCCCGCGCAACTGCCATTGTCAGCCTTATCTCACAGTTGATTGTAATACGCGTGGGGTTGTGCACGTTATGATTTTCGTGTGTATATTAGACATTTGCTAAACGTTATGTTTTTCGTATGTATATTGGACATTTGCTAAACGTTATGTTTTTCGTATGTATATTAGACATTTGCTAAACGTTATGTTTTTCGTGTGTATATTAGATATTTGCTAAACGTTATGTTTTTCGTGTGTATATTAGACATTTGCTAAACGTTATGTTTTTCGTGTGTATATTGGACATTTGCTAAACGTTATGTATTTCGTGTGTATATTAGACATTTGCTAAACGTTATGTTTTTCGTATGTATATTGGACATTTGCTAAACGTTATGTTTTTCGTGTGTATATTAGACATTTGCTAAACGTTATGTTTTTCGTGTGTATATTAGATATTTGCTAAACGTTATGTTTTTCGTGTGTATATTAGATATTTGCTAAACGTTATGTTTTCGTGTGTATATTAAACATTTGCTAAACGTTATGTTTTTCGGGTGTATATTAGACATTTGCTAAACGTTATGTTTTTCGAGTGTATATTGGACATTTGCTAAACGTTATGTTTTTCGTGTGTATATTAGACATTTGCTAAACGTTATGTTTTTCGTGTGTATATTAGATATTTGCTAAACGTTATGTTTTTCGTGTGTATATTAGACATTTGCTAAACGTTATGTTTTTCGTGTGTATATTAGACATTTGCTAAACATTATATTTTTCGTGTGTATATTAGACACTTGCTAAACGTTATATTTTTCGTGTGTATATTAGACATTTGCTAAACGTTATGTTTTTCGTGTGTATATTAGACATTTGCTAAACGTTATGTTTTTCGTGTGTATATTAGACATTTGCTAAACGTTATGTTTTTCGTGTGTATATTAGACATTTGCTAAACGTTATGTTTTTGTGTGTATATTAGACATTTGGTAACTTGGATAGTTTGATTTCATATTTTTTATAGGTAATGTAAGTTTATAGTCAATAAACAAATGTAAGATTTTTTTAAAGTTGGTAGTTCCTTTGGTTGGTAGTTCACAGTAGAACTTTAAAACGGTACGGTGCCTTAGATGCTTCGTAAGTTTGGTGACCACTGCTCTAAATCATGGAACTACTTAGTTAAGTATTTTGAATATTTCAATTATATTAACATTTTATTTGAATGTACTAGAATATTATTCTTGTATTTTCTTTTGTCTTGTTTAGAGGCAATTGGGGGTGATTTCAACAGAAATGGCGTTGAAGTGCCATACACCCCGGAGGAGTACAACGACGGACCGAAAGTTCCGTGGAATTCAGATATCTCTGTTATTGGACAACGTCCACAAACACCAGTAACACCTTCTAGCCCTGCAAGTGTCCGCACAATGGAGGAACTGGGAATACAATACGAAGAAGTGCGCGGAGAATGTAGTTTCTGTCGACAGAGTGGTCAACGACCCAGAGTCTATAGGAGTCATGCGCTGAACGATAAGTTTGGTAAAGTCACCTGTCGCAATCTACGTAAACATGTTTGCAAACTTTGTGGCGCAACTAAGAATAGAGCCCATACCGAAGATGATTGTCCATTGAACCCGGAGAGACTTGAGCCCGCCACCCTTTGCAGCTTCAACGAAGCGAAGCAGCTCCCAAGAGTCAATCAACAGGAGAAGAAGCCAAGCTCTTCCGGTAAGGCCTAAAACGACCACTATATTCGTCCACTGTATAAGTGAAGAATTTCTCAATAAATAAATACAACTTTCACTAAATAAATAAATAAAAAAAACACACTTTGTTAGAATTTGGAAGTAAACTGTATTTTTCACGCTCATACAAACACATATGCATATCAATTGTAACTTTTAAATAATGTTGAACTAAAATTATTTGAAGGATATCATTTAAAAAGAGGCTATATATATGTACCAATAATAGTATATGTTTCTTGTATACACATATAATAAATCCACTTTACGATATCTTATTATATATAATTTAAAACCTCTTCTCTAATTAACGAATCCTTTGAAAAAGTTATTGAAAGAAAAGAACACTGAAGACAAATATTTATTATGAATTATTTACGGTTTAATTAAACATACAACAAGCATTCGAGAAGCAGAAGCATATATTATAGTACTATGTAAACAATTTAATTAAAATATGGCGACCAATAATGACGGTTTTGATTCAAAAGGGCGCCATGTACAGAAGTTCGATCCGCATATATGTGTCCAATTTTACATCCGTGCCCCTGACCACAGAAGCGACCGAACCAAGTGGTTAAACGCGTGTACTATACTGGAGGTCCATTCTATCGTCTGCCAAGAGAAACTGTGTATCGTGTGCATCATGGCTCCAAACGTGAACCGTTTTTGGAAGGGCTACGTAATTGGACTTTTCCACGCCGAATATTCGGTTTCTAATATTCAAAAGCAGTGCAAAGAAAATGGTTGTGCATTGGGTTCGACGACTATCAAGAACATAATCAAGCAGTATAAAAAAGAAGACATACCAGGTAAGCATTCACCCACTAAGGGGTCGAGGAAGCGAGCGTGTACCACAGTGACTTCGCAAGTAGCTCAGAAGTTGCGGCGAATGGCCTTACAAGAAAATCCCCCTCCGCAACGTGTGATGGTAGCTCGACTCCACATACCACAGTCAACGGTTAACCGCGCCCTGAGTGGGAAATTAAACCTCCGGAGGGTCTTTAAAAGTCATGGACATTACCTAAGTGCGACCCATCGCCGTGAGAGAAAGACTAACAGCAGGCGCCTCTATGAACGCCATTTATCTGGGGAAAAATGGAAATTTGTGGCCACACTAGATGAAGCATGGGTGTATCTATCAGATTGTGGCAAAATACGCTCGATAACTTACACTTTGCGAGATGCAAAAAGCCGTCCTCCGTTCATCCGTCATTGCAAAGCAACTTTCTTGAAAGGATTTATGGTTGTCGCTGGTTACTCTTATCAGGGCAAGTTAACTATTCGTCAGGTCCCTAAAAACTGTAAAATCAACTCTGCATTCTTTCAGCAACATATACTGACCCCAATTTATACAGAAGATCTGCCTCGTTTGTATGGGCATGTCATAAAGCAAGTGTCTGTGCATATGGATAAGGCTACCTCACATACATCTTGTTCTACCCAGAACTTTCTGAAGCAGATGGAGACAGACACCGGTATTCGTGCTATTCCATTTCATGACATACCAGTGAAATCATCAGATGCCAATCCCATGGATTTCTGCGGGTTTGGTCTACTGAAAAGGGCACTTTCTTCTCGTCGTGTCACTACTCTCGGGGGCCTGTGGAAAGCCTGCCGGGAGGAATGGGAGAAGTTTCCACTTCCTGTACTTCGTCGTAGTCTTCTACAGTGGAAGTTATGGTGCAAGGCTATTGCCAGAACACATGGCCATCATATTGAGGCCAACCGATGGTGGTTCCATGGATTTTCATGAGGTTAGTGCTATTTCAAAATTGGACACATATACGCGGATCGACCTTCTGTATTGATGTCAACTGGCAGTCTTTGTCAAGTCGCATGTTTTCAATAATCTCGCAAACAGGGACGGCTCGTGAGGGTAGTCAAATTTGAAAAAAAGAGAACAATTTTAGTATGTATGTCCATTTACAATAGACTTACAGTGTAGTTTATTCTGCTGTTTCTTGTTTTAGTAATGGAATAGTTACTTGGGAACATTTCGTACATTAGATGAATACTAGATTGTAATGATATTACTAATCACCATTTGATGATTTTTGTTCTGATTTTCTGAAATACAGATACATATTTTTGCCAATCTGATTTCCCTCAAGAAATGCCTGTGGTTACACCAGAACGAAATAAAACATTTCTACATATTTATTTCGATTATTTTACTGAGTAAATTTATAGTTTTTGTGTGAAATTATTTTGTACTTTTTATTGAGACTGTCAGTTTTTAAATTACACATCTTTTTAGTGAGAAATCAAATAAAAATACGCTAGTATTTTACTTTTTAATTTTTACTTTTCTGAAAACAATTTCAAAAATTATATAATTACAAGTGTAAAACTTCTAAATTAAGTATTATTAATTGAGGAATTGATATATTTGAAGCTGTAACCCAAAGTTTTACTTTCATAAGATATTTGTTTCGCACATTCCATCGTTTCATTTGTTAAACACATTACTACAGGTTGTTGTTAGCTCTTTTTCACTTACTATCCTTCATTTTAATCTTTAATTAGAGTTATAATATAATACTCATTAATTGCCCAAACTGAAAAGAAGTAGGCCTACTTACAATGTTAGTGTATTATGGGAGAGTTACCACAGCTAATGAAGAAATGGAAACATTTTGTGAAGTTCAGAAACATATATTATAATTTGAAATTTACTTCAAATGTGTAATTTTTTATTAAACTATTTAGTTTTGTATTTTCAAAAGTAACTTTCGAGGTAGTTTCAGCTGGGTATTTTTATTTCTATATACCACATAATGATTTGCTTTCTGTGATAATGTGGTGTAGACTATGTGGTACGAGAGCTAAGCTGAAAGTTTCGGGAAAATGATCGAACGCAAGAACAGCAAAGTACAGTATTTTGTTTTATTGCTTCTCAAAGTATTCCCCATGTGAAACATTGCATTGTTTCATGGGATAGAGCCACATCTTGAAACAGTTATGCTAGTCCGAAGTTTATACCTGTGAAACGTGCAGTTTGCATGCCTCGAAGGCTTCTTCTGGAGTACAAAATATCTTCACACGCAACATGTTCTTGATTGTTGGGAACAAAAAGGAATCGCTGGGGCTAAATCAGGGAAATAAGCCGGATGTGTCATGCCTTCAACGTTTTTCTGGTCCAGAAAATCACTTGTGGCAGCAGCAGTGTGCGAGCTGGCATTGTCGTGTTGCAGAATGCTTCGATGGTTGGAGTCGGACTGTCTGCTGATATTCAGGTACCATTCTGCACTGACTGATCTACGATTCTGCAGTGGGACAGTTGCAACACCAAAATTTTTCTCCTTTTAATTTTTTTGCATCTGATTCAAATACGAGGTGTGTTCAAAAATATCGAACTTTATTTTTCCCGCGTAAACCAATGAAGTACGGGAGACTTTCTTCAGTGTAGATGTAGAGGAGACACTCATGCGCAGTAGTTAAGCTGGCAGTCGACCAACGAGTGAAGACGTCTAGTGAGCGGATGTGTCGGATTTCAGTTTTTTTTATATAAAATGACAAAATGTCATCGGATTTCAGTTTTTTTTTTGTAAAATGACAGAAAAGCTTGAGCAGTGATACTGCATCAAGTTTTGCTAAAACCTTGGTGATACCCAAACAGACATTATTCAATCGGATCGGTAAATTCAATTTTGAACGAGAATTTGGTCATGAGAAGAGTGTCCGCGAAATTTATTTCAGAGTTTCATCGCCAAACCCAACATTCCTGTATATTGTGAGGCTCCGTACTCACCCGAGATGGTTCTGTGTGACTTTTGGTTATTTTCTAAGCTAAAAATGCCACTAAAAGGGACCCAATTTGAATTAAGAGAAGACATCGTGCAGAATGCGACAGCACGGTTGCTCACCGTTCCAAAACGTGCGTTCCAGAAGTGTTTCCAACAATCGCGGTGGCGCTGTGTGGGTTACCACTGTTTCGGATTTCCAAATCAATAAATGTATATTTGGAAACCAAAAGTTCGAAAGCTTTTGAACACACCTCGTAGATATTACATTTTTACTTTACCCACCTACATTATGTTTTATAGTAATCATTTAGAACAGACCGATTTAGAACGTGCGATTTAGGAGCGTGCGTTGACACCCATATAAACGAGTAAGAAACACTGACTAGAATAGGGGAAGGGTAGGAGATAGGAGGATGGAGAAAGCAGAGTTGCCACTGTCCTCGTAAACATGGATCCACGAATTGTTTGCCTGGAAAATTATCAACTATGGTATGAATGTTCGTGTCTGCATGTCACAACTGTCTTTTGTCAATGTAGGTTTTCTGCCGTCTCCTTTCTCTCTTCATGTGAATTACTGCGAATGGGAGCAACGAAATGTGATGTTGTAGAACATTGAGGCGTAAAGTAGTGTTTCGTAGAATAAGAGAGATAAATGATGAATTTAAGTGCACTGTTGGTTGACTGGAAATCTTGTATATCTTTTCAGCATCAATGTTATATTTGCGAATTGTTTCACACATGGTGCATAAGTCCTTCCTCCGCACACTAAATTTCAATTTCATATACGCAAACACTTATCTGTACAAAGAGTGCGATGTAAGATTCTTAGGAAACTCTGATTTCAAAGATCGTACATCTTAGTGTAGTCGTGCAATTGTTAGCGTATTTGACAACTATTGGATTTACTTCCATGAGATGAAAGATTAAAGTACTTACAATATGACAGAATATAATGCTAGAAACGTTTTCATTTTGTAACAATTGTTGGTGTACAAAGTGCAACGTAAATATTTAATTACAAATAAGAAAATAAAGTAAAAAGGAGGAAAGGCTACTTTTCCTACAGGTTGCTTCATTTACTTTAGTAAATACAACCTCGATACTTATTGCTCATAAAAGTAAAGAATGTGGCGAATTGAAAATTCTATACGTAAACGTTTCACGAAGAGGCGATTTATATTCGCCAGTTCGTGAAATTGTGATTCTCATTATCTTAGTATAATGTAATATAATATAATATAATATAATATAATATAATATAATATTCTCACATGTCAGCATTGGCAATGTCTCATAAAATAATCAGACTTCGGGTTTAAGTTCATGTATCGAACAGTTTTTTGTAATATAAACTAAAAAAGTGCATTTTTTTCATATTCTCCGGTTCGTGATATCTTGGAACAACTAAATTCGTCAGTTCGTGAAAACAACGACGAATATTATCTTTCCACAATTCATTTCAGTATTGTCATTCATTTAGCATCGTTTCTTTTGGCCTAAGGATAAATGCGTGTGACGTAAAGATCAGAGATCAATCAATAATTAACATTCAACTATAATAAAAGCACTAGTGGTCACAACAAGGCGCTACGAAGTATTTTTTCATCCGTTTGCTAAAGAATATATACATATTCATGCTAGAAGTAAATTGGCCAAAGGACAGGTCAATCTAGTTGAGGTAGAGAGAGAGAGAGAGAAAAGAGAAGACAGGATTGTGTGTTATTACCACAGCATGATGGAAATATACATGCCTGAATATATTGACCGTGTTTCTTAAATCATTTTGTTAGACATGACTTTGTCTACCACGTAGTTGGGTGAGTATGCGGTACGAGGATTTTTCTATTGGGAACAGTCTCTTGCTTGTACTTGGTCTTGGGTTGACAGCCCTGTTCTTTGATGAATATGTGGCTTGCCTTAAGGTTGTAAATATATGTCGTTTTGGTGAATTGATATTAGAAAATATTCGATTTTCTTTGATATGAATTGAACTTCAAGTAATTTGATTGTGCCATTTTCTTCCTCCAGAGTTAGAAGTACAGCATTGTTCAAAAATCCGAGCAACTTATCTGCTCTTATAATGCAATGTTGTAGGATATTTTGGTGAAAAAATCATTGAATATAAATCTAATGTTCTACGCTTATGCTAGGCTGTGAGAAACGGATGATTAGTAAAAGGAATGATTATGAAATAATTGGTGGAATGAAAATGGAGAGAAAACGGTAGAGTCTCAAGAAAATCCACGAACCTGATTTTGTTCACTATAAACTTGCTTGGCCAACGCCCTCATGGCTACATAAAGTATGAACTTTTCGCGCAAGTGACCCGGGTTCAATTTCTGATGAAAGGTCATGTGGTTGAGATCTCACGTTAAACTGTAGCCCCACGTCTCATATAGCGTTCATGCTGAACGTAAGTCTCTTATCTCCAAATCAACCAACCAAATAAACTCCCTTGACCTGGGGCCGAACCAGAAACCATTCTCATCAGAAGTGAGCACCACTGAGCTACATTGGTATTTTGGTATGATGTACCTAGGTACACAGCTTAAATTCCAAGCCAAGTGAGTTTATAGTATACAACATCGTGTCCGTGGGTTTTCTCGGGATACATCCATTTCCCCCCACTTTCTCATTCCACCAATTCTTCCATCATCATTCACTTTCTTTAATCATCGTCTCCTTTAGCCTGAAGGACATAGTTGTGGGACGTTAAACTGAAAGTAAACAGCTTAGATTGTCAAACAACATTTACTATTTGGTTTCTTCTGTCTGTGAGTCAGAATACAGGGAATGCGGCGTAGGATCGAAACTGCGTAGCATCGAAACTGCGTACGATCGAAAAATTCAGCTCAAAACCTGTTTCGATCCTAAGCAGTTTCGATCGTACGCAGTTTCGACGCTACGCAGTTTCGACGCTACGCAGTTTCGACCGTACGCAGTTTCGATCCTACGCAGTTGCCCTGAAATAATTTAAGTTTTAATCATGCGCTCAAAAAATATATTTTTTTTCTCTCTCTTTAATTTGTTTAACCTGTGCAGCTATAAATTAGGGTTATATTCATGGACTCCACACGACCTAAACTGCGTAGGATCGAAACTGCGTACGGTCGAAACTGCGTAGCGTCGAAACTGCGTAGGATCGAAACTGCGTACGGTCGAAACTGCGTAGCGTCGAAACTGCGTACGATCGAAACTGCGTACGGTCGAAACTGCGTAGCGTCGAAACTGCGTAGGATCCACACTGCAGGTAGGATGGACAAGTTACAGGCGTATGGATTGAGAATCAATTATGATTTGTAATGATGACTATGTCAGAAGTGTAATACTAACTTTGAAACAGCTTCGACGGAATATAATGTAAAATAGTTATGTAATATGAAGAATATGATGTATAATGAATATTGAAGGATAATAATAATAATAATGTTTAACGAATATTTCGATTGTAAAGATATTATTTCTAAAGGCTATCAGAAAGTTAGAGAAACAAAAGTCAGATAAAGATTCATATGCTGTTCTGTGTGTACTTGTCTGCGTAATATGAATGAAAATTTATATGATTTTATGTACAGCTTAACGACCTAATCACCAGTTATTCATATGTATGTCAACAACGTTACAATATTGTACTTCGCTTTGGGAGTTTCTCATTTGTACGCTGAACCTCAAATCGATTTATAATTGGAACACGTACCCGTGGGGGTAGGAGCATTTCAATGTATTCCGTTACATTTCACAAAAATATTTTTAACCGTAAAAGATTCGAAATTAAACTACTATTCAAATAGAGAATAAAATTACGAAAGTTTACAACTATTACTGGAAATCAATGCTGTCATCCATTTTGAACATTTTAAAAGAACATAGTTTCTAATGTATTGAAATTTCATTTCTTATGAATAGTTTGAAACGTTGTAAATAGTTGTAAAGAACCTGCAGAAAATTCGTCAAAATCCTCCTACAATGGGGAAGCCGTGTTAGACATGGAGTTAGTGGATGCAGATGGTGGCATTGGAAAAGTCCGGGTCTCCCGAGCACAGTGGTGATATCAGAAACCGGGCCCCAGCCATGAGGCTCCAGAAAAATGGGGTCCCGAAGTTTTGGGCGCGGGTTCTTTCTATACGCCTATTAAACATGGAATTGTATGTGGGTGGGTGGTGAAGTTTTTAAATGTTCGGGTCGTCTGAGCACAGTGTTAACGTCAGAAATTGGGCCCTTGTCTCAAAGGTCCAAAAATGGTGTCCCGAAATTTTGAGCTTGGCTTCATTATATTTTTCTTTTAAGCATGGAGTTATTGGATACATATTGTGGTGTTGGAAAGCTCCGGGACCTGAGACTCCAGAAATGAGATCCCAAAAGTTTGGGTTCAGGTCTCTTTTATTTGCCTATTTAACATGGTGTTGTACTATAGTGTTAGCGTTTGAAAGGTCGGGGTCGATTAACGAAAGCGGTAATGTCAGAAATTGGGCCCTGGCCTCGAAACTCCAGAAAATGTGGTTCCGAAATGTTGGGCTTGAGTCCACTCTATTTCTCGTTTCAGCATGGAGTTGTTGCATACAGATGGTGACGTTGGAAAGATCCGATTCCCCTCAGCACAGTGGTGGTCAGGAACCGGGCCCCCAACATGGGGCCCCAGAAATGGAGTCCCAATGTTTTGGGCATGAGCCCCTTCTATACGCCTATTAAACATGAATTGTTGTACGAAGGTGAAAAACTTGTATCTTCGTAAAAAAAAAAAAAAAAAAAAAAAAAAAAAAAAAAAAAAAAAACTTGTATCTTCCTTATAATTATTAGATAATAATCTCAGCTCCTAAACACGTATAAAAGATACCGAAGTTATATTTCAGCAAAAAACAATTACCATAAAACATCTCTTTGCATGTGTAATGACTGAAATGTATTATACTTTGCTTCCCTCCCAAATAAATAAATAAATAAATAAACGATTACAGTCGATAAGCGTAAATCTGGCAGAACCTATTTTCCGAAATCTAAAACAAATCACGCAGATTGTTTATTGCTTGTTCGCGATTGTCCACATCACATTTTCGGTTTTTCATTGTATGTAATTAACTATACCATAACAGAAATTCCCGCTACGAACAAATTACACGTTAGGTATACGCCTATGTGTCTCGTCTCGAGGACTTCCGGGCCGCAGTGGCTTAGTGGCAGAGGGTTCACACATGCTGCGGGGCCCTGGTTCTATACCAACTTGCGCAAAGTGGGGTTTGTGGTGAACAAACACCGTGTGTGAGGGTTTTCTTGGAGTTACCCTTTCCCACAACTCTTTCATTTCACCATTCCATTTATTCTCATCATCTGCGTCTCCTTTAGTCTACCCAGGATGACAGTCGGACATAAAACTTAAAGATTGCATTTTCATTTTCACATTTGGAGACCCTGTATCTGTGTTCCTTGAGTGCCCCAAATGCTAAATAATAATGGGTTGGAAGGCCCATGAAGTTTAGTACCTGGTACACTCATTATCTCAACTTGCCCAAAAAGTTAAGGGCTCACGTTAAGTTAACGCCCCAAAACTTTGATTTTCACACCTTATTAACTATATTGGCCCAAAAGATGAAATTTGTTAGCCCATCGATCTTTATCTCGACTAGCCCAGAAAGTTGGGAGGCTCTGGTGAAGTTAGCCCCCAAATTTTCGGCGCCTATATCACATTAACTATGGGAGAACGAAAGCTGAAATTTGGTAGCCTATCCAGCCCGTAGACAGTACTATGTAGGCCATTCATTCTCTGGACCAGCCCAGAAACTTTGGGGGGGGGGGGGGGCTCACGTTAAATTAGAGCCCGAAATCTTTGGCGCGCATATCTCATTAACCCTTTCGGGACAAAATCGATTTTGGGGTTTTTGGTAGACTTTCAGTTAATGATTTATTGCCCAAACACTGTTATCCCGATTGATATCGTTTACGTCTTGTATTTTAGAAGAGGGACATGGCTATTTTTTGATGTAAGTTAGATTGCAGTGTTGCTAACGGGAGGGATTATTGAAAAAATGTAGGAGTGAAATTTAAAAAAAAAAATCCCTAGCCGAATTTCATGATTTTTTCTAGCTGGGAACACCGAAGCCACAGGGGTTCAAGTCACCTAAAAAGAATTTTCTGGTATGTTGACAAGGTACAGTAAAAACCTGAAGTCGCTGGCTGCCATACAAAGAGAGAAAGAAAAAAAAAGTCTCTCATAATACACGTCAAATTTTGGCACTTCTTACGCGTCAGAAGCAAAAATCAGCATACATGGTGGTTCACCGTCTTCCCTAATTATTCAATCGTGCTCCTCTATGGTGCGTTTTGTAGGCCAAGAATGATTCCAGACAGTTGTACGTTGGTTTGAATATAGCCAAGGACACTGAAATAATAGGGGGGAAAGGATAAACTTCCCAAATTTTTTACAAACAATTACAATTAACATTTTCTGTAGCTGGTAACATTGCTACCACTCAGAAGCAAACAATTTTAAAGTAATCTTTGGCCCACCAATAATATATTCAGCTAGTATCATGATGATATCTCTCAAATTAAGCATGTAATTTTAAAAAGTATATCATTTTTCCTAGAAAGTCACTATTATCCTTAAAATTATGTAATATGGTATACTGTAAGACCGGAATTGTAGTGTCCCCAATTATCCAAGTGAAACTTTTTATAGTGCGTTGTGTAAGTCAAGGATGAGGCTTCCAGAATCTGGTATGTTCGTTCCAATGTAGCCAATAGAAGAGAAGGAAATAAGAGGCAAATTTTAGAAGGGAAAAAAGGAAATTTTTACCAAAAAAAGTCTGGAAATAAATAGTTCTATGGCTGGAAATACTGCTAAGAGACAGATGCAACTATCTTCAAATAAACCTTAGCCCACCACTAATATATCCTGAAAGTATCATGTCGATATTGAATAAACGAAGCTAGTAATTAAAAATTAATAGATTATGGTAAATATAAAAGTGAGAAAAATCAAGGATTAGAACCTTAATACGAAAATGAAATGAAATGAAATCTTTTAGTTTCACGTCCTACGGTTATGCCGGTTAGGCTAAAGTAGACGCTGATGATGAGAAATGAATGAAATGGTGGAATGAAAAAAGTGGAAGGAAACGGGAGAACCCCGATAAAACCCACACACACGATGTTTAGAACCTAAATACGAATTTATGGTGCGCCTCCTAATTACGCAATTGCAACGATCTGTGCCCAAGTTTGTTCAGTAAGGACCGATGTTTGACTGACGTAGTTCACTTGCGCTCGGACGTATAGGTACGGAATTATAAACATAAACTTCGAAAATTGACAAATCTGAAAATACTTTATCTTCGCATTGAATTTGGACCCCTCCTCCAAAGTAAGTTCATGCGTATGGTACGTACCACCATACTACGATTTTTAATTTCAGTAAAAATCCCTTTGTTTTCTTGCCCCCAGGATAACTATATACTCTGCCAGTTAATATGTTTAAAACATTTGGAGTGATGTATCGTCATGTGTATAGATTAACCTCTTGCACACAGAGAATGTTTCTTTTCCAAGATTTAAATAAAACTGAAATGTTTTCCATTTCCATACAGAATTCAATTCACCTAAGATGTCCAAAGTTCACCTAAGATGTCCAAAATTCAATTCACCTAAGATGTCCACAACAATTTTTATGGAGGTAGTTGGAGAATACTTTATATCATAGGCCCGTAGTTAAACTCCCTCTATAAAAATTGTTGTGGAAGCACCTCAGGATTCTGACATACGCATTTTTGGATAGGGCACATACTAGTTCCTAAGTTAAGTCTTGACCCGACTGCGGTAGGTCCCATAGTTTTGGAGCTATGGACCTTTAAAATTCCTTTTTTCATGTTTTTGGCAGCCTATAACACGTAAACCGTCGCTTGTAGAGGGATAAATTCTTAAGGTCTTTTGAATTTGGCTAATCAGAGTGCTCCTTTAACCCGCGTATATTCGACGATAACCGTTCGGGATAAAATCTGCTCGCCATGTAGACCTAATTTTATTACAAAATGACGACTGTCTATTTACTTTATTTTGTAGTTCTTCCATATTCACTTTCAAATGATCGGCGCCAGTTGCCATCTAATAAAGTTGATGCGTTTGTTGCTTCTAGTACACAACCGCTTTGAAAAAGAAGCAATAAATGCATCAAATGTGGGAGATGAATTTAGAACACCAAAATGGTACATGCCTAGCACATCTTGTGCTGTTAGGGTTTCTTCAGAAACATTTTGTAAAACAATTGAAAACACATCGCGCGGTTTGTATTTTGAAATTTTGCGTATACTTGGATTTGTTTAAGTATTTCTTTCTACTGTGTTTGCCTGTAGCTTCAGTTCATAAGCCTTTATAATTAGATACCCAACATATATGGCAATCATGCAGAAAACAACACCGAAGATTCTACACTTGTGTTAACACACAGGCTGTGTATCATTTCAACTAGCGGCATTTGACACACAACTCCAAACGGAGAGTGAGTTGTTCTAACCACTTGTTTGTGTTATATTTTAACACAATCGTGCTAACACATAGGCATGTCGTTGAAATAATACAACAATTTTTTACAGTATAGGTACTTCCAGTAGAACTACAAGGATTAAATTTGGCAAAGTTTTTAGCCTCCTGGGACTATATAGAAAATTTCCAAAAGTGAATATTTTCCATTTTTAGCAGCTTTAAAGAGACAAAAAACTGTGTAATTTAAATAGACTTTTTGGATGTACAAAATCTCATATTTTAGGTACCGTAATTGAAATCGGAATAAAAACTAGGAATTTTGGTATGTTAGTAGGTTTATGAGGCGCGAGGCCGTAGGATGAGAAATTTTGTATCTGGCGACAAATTCCCACCTACTTAAAACTAAACTGATTATATAAACATTCAATTTTGCCAATTGCCAAGTTCATAAAGAAATTGAAAATCACAGCAACTGGGTAAGTAAGAAAATGCTAATCCAAATGTCAATTGAAAGAAACGGAAGTCTTTTAAGTAAATATTGGCAGCAACGCATTCTAATTTTCCAACTTGGTCAAAAGTTAGCAGGGTTGGAAAAAATACAGTTTTTTTTAAAAAAAAAAAAAAGAACAAAACGCGTGTTTAAAACATGAAAAAAAGTGTTTAAAATGTTTTAAAGATGTTTTAAAAAACACACAAAATAGTAAAAGTACATGTTTTAAACATTTTGAACAGTTTAAAATATTATTTTAAACATATTTCAAAATCGTGTAATCACGTATTTATTAAGACTTTTTGCTCTTTCAACCGATCTTTTCATTTATTTTATTCTCTTTAAGACTACACAGTGTTGGGTACAGAACATTTCCGTATAGATTAGTAATTTTCAACTTATTTCATATAACGACCCCTTTTATTACACCCTCTTGCCAGTGACTCTCATACAGTAAGTATTTTCTTGGATATAGTAAGCTTTAAAGGTAGATTTTAAAATTTACCAACTATAGAGGTTTCACACAATCTATCAATATACATGGCAAAACAAAAGTCCTCACCATCCTTGTGCGTTGACAACGGGTTGAGGGAGAATGATGAATCTTGGAAGTGGTCTGACACATCAGATGGTGCTATCAAGCATCATGGCGAACATCTGTGCTTAGTATTCGAAATTTCAAATGCAAATGGTGTCATGTTACATGAGGGCTAGAATTTTACCAGAAATGCTGTTGTGCGGTTATTTTAACCATAAAGAAAATCATTTCGAGTTACCGCTTCTAAAAGTTTTGTAGTTATGCCTTTAGGGGCTAAGCTAGCGTTTCGTGGAGGCGGGTGAGATTTTTGTTGCAAAATTTGATTACTACTTCATAACACTGGTGCTAATAAAATTATTTTATAATAATAGGGCTACGTTTTCGAAAAGTAATGTTTGAAGCACACTTCATATTGTGCTAACTTTATATTTTCTGCAAGTCTATGTAATTGGTTGTTTTTTGAGTCAAAAATTTATTGACGAAAGGTAATATTTGGGGCGTTCAGAGTACAATAGATCCAAATCCATTTTCAATAAACTTCAGTTTTCCTCAGCAAATGAATTCTATTTCAAAAAATAATACTTCGCAGTCAAGAATCCAAAACAAATGTAACTAAAACCATGCGAAAAGGCGTGGGATAGTTTCATATGACAGCCGCTAGTAAGGGCGTCAGTGGAACAGGAGGGCAACCACCCTCATCCGCACCCTGCATTTCAGATTTTGGGGACGGTAAGACAGTTTTAGAAATCTTTTGATAAGCAAAGTCCAACAGAATAAGCCTGAGGTAATTACACCGAATAAATACGAAGAACATACAGATGATTAAAACTGGGAAGTTGCTTAGGTCCAATTTCCTGAATTTTAAGCAGGCCCGAAACTCGAAAGTAGAGCCACCTTTGAAATCCTTGGGTAAAAAAATTATACAAGAAAGCAATATAGGCCTATAGCTCCTTACGGCCAATGATCAAAATCCGTATTTATTCGGTGCAAGGACTTCAATTTTTAAATGTTGGACTTTGCTAAGCAAAATGTTTCTAAATCTGCATTACTGCCCCAAAAATCTGAAATTCAGGGTAGAAGACGGATGATTTCTAAACGAACGCCCCTATCTAGCGGCAATCATACAAAATTCTAGATTCCTTTTTTTTCAGGTAGTTTTTCTTTCTTTCATCTCGGATTCGTGGTTGTGAAAATATGACATTTTACGTCGATGTATTCTTTTGGACACATTCTGCATTTATGTAACGTAATTATGCATCATTGACTATGACATTCGGAGCTTGACTTGTTAATCATTCCAACGCTGCAACATACACAATACAAGTATAATGTTAATATCTTAAATGTATGAGCAAGGAGGGGGAAGGGAAAATTAGCTCTCCTCCCCATTCCGTCAACGCCCTTGTCTAGCGGTTGTCCTATGAAACTCTAGTCCACACGCTTTCCCGTGGTTTTTGTTTCATTTATTTCATACCCTATGCTACGAAGATATTACGTTTGCTGAGCAAAAGTGAACCTTTCTGAAAATGAACTTGGGTCCCTTGTGCTCTAAATGTTGAGTTGAAGCCAAATTTATCCTGCAACCCAAGTTTGTTCGAAACATATAAAATTAGTTTGTTTAGTTTGATTGATTACATCTTGCATCAGTAGCAAGGCTATATTAGACAGGGCTTTTTGTTTAAAGTGGGATCTGACCCACTAATTTTGAAATTTTACGTGGGATCGCAGTCAAAATCTATACAGCAAATTCCGACGCCTCGTGTCTCTATCCTCAAAAATTAATGTTAAAAGACTGAATATTGCACCCTGTAGCGTGGTACATACATACAAACAAACAAATTGAGATCAAATTGTCCCAGACCTTGACGTTCAGCACTAACGTTATAATAAGTATCACACTTGGTTAGTTACGTGATCGACTGCCATACCTTGCGTTTCTCACCTGGTCTCTTCATACAAGCTATGCCAAGTTGTAAAGTTTCAAAGAAAATTTAGAACTGTGGTGGGGAAGAGGTACGAAATAAAATTTTCATAATATAATGAAAAAGATATTGTTGATACAAAATTAGTTGTTACCTGAAGTTTCCAGTTGCATCTCAGCCACACCACTGACGTTAGATTCATCAGAAGCAATTTTCGGATCAACATTTTTACCATTTGTTTGGGTTTCCATTTTTACCAAGCATTTCATTTTTTATAATGATTTTCGTTCTTGGAACTAAACCACCCATTTCTTTCTTACACGTTTTGTGACAAACTCGTTTGATCGTTTACTTACCTGATTGAGTTTGAGTTACTCTAATAAATTTGTATCAAATCATGTCCTTCTTTTCTTCACGCATAATCCATGTTAAACGATTCCATGTTGTACGGAGACAGAACTAACATGTACTGTACAAACGAATGTTTGCGATATTTTAATTTCAGAACCTCAACGTCGCAATGAATACAACACAACAGTTTGTTTCCGTGATAATTATTTTATTTATTTTTTAATATCAGTTCTATAAGTAGTCCAACCTTCGACTACGACACTTTCTCGCAAGTTAACTGAGAAGCATTTAAACAATACAATATACGTTAAAAATAAGGGGGAAAAGAGACAAAATAAATTGTAGATCACCACATTGACCTGCTGTAGCCACGAGAAATCAAACCATTCACATGGGAAGAAAATAGTCTTCTGATTGGGGAGCACTTTTGGACAGTTCTCTTGCTCTGGAAGATTTCTTTTTTTTTACGAACATAAAATAAAATGCAAATAAACATATGTTTAAGACAAGTCTTCAAAATAAACGTGTTTAAAACAAAATGTTTAAAACATAAACAGAATTTGTTTTAAACAAAATCAATTGTTAAAAAAAAGTTTTAATCATTTGTTTTAAATATTTTGTTTTAAACAAAACAACCCTGGAAGTTAGTAAATTTGGGACGAAGCCCAAACTAGCAAAAACTTGAACTAATTACATGAACCTTCGATTGTGCCATCTGCAAAGTCTATAAAAGAAGTGACAATTCACAGCAACTAGGTAACTAAGAAAATGTTAAGCTAAGTCAATTGAACTTAACGGCAATCTTCTGAACAAGGAATTTGCCAACTTGATCAGAAGTAGTGGCTTTTGGGGGGAGGATTCTCCTTTCTCCCTGCTGAGACAAGACTTAGCTTTTTTGGTCCTCCTGAATAAGTCATAGTCCCCCAAGAAAAACTTCCTGGGTACACCCCTGTATGATTATTTAATTATATTTGTCACTATTTTATTTCTCAGTTTCGTATCTATGCACTTTCGATCGTACGCAGTTTCGACCGTACGCAGTTTCGATCGTACGCAGTTTCGATCCTACGCAGTTTCGACGCTACGCAGTTTCGATCGTACGCAGTTTCGACGCTACGCAGTTTCGACCGTACGCAGTTTCGATCCTACGCAGTTTCGACGCTACGCAGTTTCGGTCGTATACAGTTTTGATCCTACTCCGATTTTTCCCTATATAACTTCAAAAAAATACTATTACTTAATATTCTGTGATTATAAAATAATTGTTTTTTTATTGTTCGATCATAAGACCTTATCTGTTTTCGATCCTACGCCGGTTTTAGTTTCGATCGTACGCAGTTTCGATCGTACGCAGTTTCGATCGTACGCAGTTTCGGTCGTACGCAGTTTCGGTCGTACGCAGTTTCGATGCTACGCAGTTTCGATCCTACGCATGTAACCCAGAATACATGCCTTGTATAAGGCTAGGTGGCTGGTCATTTTTTTTTTAAAAAATTCTTTCATTCCATCGCCCTTACTCTTTTTAAAAACAAGAGTGTACTTTGCTTTGAAAGAATGAATTTATATGGTAAGTGCATAATGTTAATTTAATAAATTTTGTTTATGAACACTAAATTATAAATAACGGTATCCGAATTTCACCAAGTGAAGGACGTTCTCTTTGAAAAAAACAAGACTCCTGAGTCCGCCAGTCTCGCTTTTAATAGTTTGCCGTGAGGCTAATAATTGTCGCTAAATTTGCTACCTCTAACATGATGCCAAGAGATATCGGCAGTATGCAGATAAATTAGTTTAAATAAAGTTGAAGAGGAAACCAGTACAACCAAAATTATTAAGAAATACCGGTACTTCAGAAATGGGATATAATCCGTGTGTTGCTGTTGTTTAGCAACCTTGGTTAGCAGCAAACACGGGCAGTTTTCAATAACATTGCTTCACTTCCGTCCGTTGTTACCTTCCCGCCGTCCGCCTACAGAGCGTTTGTACTCAAGTTAAAAGTCTTGCTTTGCGAAAGGTTACTCTTTCTCCATGTTCCTGCAGTCTTCTTGGTTTTAGCCGCTAAAACAAGCTGAAAGAAAATGTAAAGAAAAGTTTTCTAGAAAACCATCAGGGTAGTAGAAAACAGGAAATGCCACCGTTCGTGAAAGGCCTGGCTAAAAAGAAGAAGAAAAAAAATCAAGTACAGTTGATAGTACAAACCGAAGAGCCAACACATGCTTTGAGCGTAAACACTGTTGCCAGGTTGAGTGATAAATCCATGTCGTAGGCACTTTTGATGTGGACATCGATTGAGAAAATATTCAAACCAAATGTCTCAAGAGATTTCTTCAGGTCCTGCACCTGAAGTATGAGTGGACGTGAAAGTCCATGAGAACAAAAAAATTCCTTAGCTCTTAATTGCCGAGCAGATAGTTTTAGTAACTTTGCTTTTCGCAGTGGCGGCTCTTGAGGGAAGTAATGTGTTTAAAAATTTGAGTGTTATCCTTACAAGCAGTAGGGATAAAAGATCACAAAAGATTTTCCCCCAGGGGTAATTTCAATAGACAGAGAATGAAACTGTATGCTGTGGGCAGAATATAAACATTAGTACATTAAGTTGAAACGAGAACATTTGATTTTACAGATGTTACTTCCCTCAAAAGCCACTATGGTTGGTTGTCCTTCTTTCGTAGGCCTCATTCCGTACCTGTTTCTAGTCGACGCCACGTAAAATTTGCTTTTTAGTTTGCAAAGCAGTTAACCGATAATTACAATTGTTTATTACATTTTCGCGTTGCATTACTATCTGCGAAGAACTAGCTCATATCACAAGTAAAATTGCCCACACATGGACATTTCTAAATTTACTTTCTATACTAATTTGAGTATTCTAAATCTAATGGAACTACTTTTAAACTTATCCATCAATTATATCACGAGACAAATTGACCTTAAACCTGAGACCATTGAAGTATACCACTTATGAATGACAAAGGTGTCCACGCTTCGATAGATTCCTAATTGCAACTTCCTGTAATTAATTGTAACCAATTGTAATTGTAACTTCGATACATTCCTAATTTGAAAAAGCTGAATGCAGTTAAACATTAAAAAAAAAAAAAAAAAAAAAATCTGGACATGAGGTCACGATGTTGGAGTAGGCTACAGCTTATGCCCAATGATAAAAGTACTCCTGACTCCATAGACGAATAAGTTTTAAAAAAATGATAATTTAATTGAATTCAGCAGCCTTAAACTGGTGTAAAAACTGTAATTGGAAATACATCAAAGCGTGATCAACTTTACGACTGGCACAAGTGTACTCCAAAGGTAACTAATTTGTGATTTTTTTTTAAATCGTAACCCAATGGCCAGATAAGTTTGAAGCTAATTCCATTGTATTCAGCATAGTCAAATTAGTTTAAAACAACGCACTTAGAAATTTATCTACAAGAACTTTAATTGTGTCATTGTCGTTAGTTTTTTTGCAAAGACCGACATACAATGAGACCCCACCAGGCATGCAAAATGAAACGTTATTCTCAGAAGACTGTCACCTTTCCTTAAGAACACGAGACATTATTCGGTTATCAAGGGTGTACGCATAGGGAGGTTCAAAGCTTAACCCCTCTGTTTAACAAGATATTATAGGAAGATAAATATGTATAGCACAACATATGTACTAAAAAATCACGCATATCCTGAAACGGTATGATTTTGGGCACTTAAAACCCTCTTGATAAAATTATGTGTACGCCACTGTGCTCTACTAGTGTTAGAAGTTTCAGAATAAAAAAAAAGATTAAAAAAAAAAACAGCATTCAGCGTTAAAACAAATAAAAACCCGTTGAGAATACTCCAAGAGCATTGGCAGAACGATCTTAAAAAGAATGGAGAAATGGAGCTGGAAGGATAAATTTGAGTGTTCCTACGTGTAAAAGTAAATCTTTGTATCCATATCTTCTCTTTCTCATAAAAATTCGCAAAATATCATGTCTCTAAAACTTACGATTCCCTAAATATGGCTTTTTAAATCTCCCGAAATTCGAACTTTTGGGGCCAATATCTGAGGAACGGTGGGCAGTTGGCCTGTGTCTACGAGTTACTATTTGGTACCAAAATGTTCACCATCCTCTTAGGTATTGATCAATGCCAATATCATCTCCTTATGATTTGCGGTTCCCGAGACATGGCTCCTTAATTCTCCCAAAATCAGCCATTTTTGACCAATATCTCGAGAACGGTATGAGTGACGCGAAGAACTCCATCATTTTCTTATGGGGCGCATTTTCTTTTAAGGTTTTTCAATGGAGCCCATTGGTTAAACTTAAATGAGTCTAGCTCATAATTTTCCTATATTTAATATATTTTCATTAAGTATGTCAGGTGTTTTCTTTTATGCTTGAGAATTACTCCTATATTGGAGTTTTAATCTGTTAAGTGATATTTAGTGATTTTTTTTTATTGTGCACTAGAGCACTATACAGATTATTTAATCTTTCTACTAGTTATTTCAGGTGTGCTCCTGTTGGCGCTGCTGTCGATGTGTGTTTTCCTACTGCGGCCGAGATTTTTCAACTGTTCCATCCGGAAGCGTTGCCACAATGAACTATTTCCCAGACTTCGCCGTGCTCTGTCTTGTTAGCCATTCTAAGTAGCCTACGATCTTCACTCGGCAAGACCAAACGACTGAATGGCAAATTGGAAACACAGATGAGGTCTTTCATTTCTTTCCCCTGAGCAAAGACAGGATTTCCTCCGTCAGAATGTGGCAGGGATGGGGCTGAAGTATGTTTCGCATATTTTCCGAGGGCACACCTGAAATAGATAGGCTCTACAACAAGAAGCCCTGTACTCCCCGCTTGTTTAGTGGTTAGAGCGTATGCCTCTTGTGCATCTGGTCCAGAGTTCGATTCTCGATGGTAGAGCATGAGAAAAAGAACGCTTCACGATTGTTCACATTCCATCTTAAACTTTACGCTAACGATTCTAATTGCTGCTGGAAAGAGACGCTAAAATTTAACAAATAAACAAAGAAACGCCTGCCTATTCCGGGCAGAAGAAAGATAACATTGCGATTGAATTTTTCTAAAAGAAACAATCTTTCAAATATTTCTTCAGTATCCATTCGGGTAACTAATTCAAAAGTTATGCATATGAATTTTAGAGAGAGGGCACTGTCACTCCATGATAGGGTGCTTATGTCTGGTGTATGGGATCACTGGTTCGGTTCCCGGTCAAGTAATTTTGTGATGGACAACGTTGTGTTATTGGATTTTCTTGGAGTACTCCCGATTTCTTCCACTTTCTCATTCCACCAATTCTTCCATCATAATTCGCTTGCCCTAATCATCCGTCTCCCTTTGCCTAAAGGACATAATTGTGGGACGTTCAACTGAAAGATGAAAATATACGAATTTTGGAGCATTCAATGTGTTTTGTGAAATCATATTCTAATGTAACATTAAAATTCGCTAATATCCATGTTATTATAATTGCACTCTGTACTTCTTTTTTTTTTTTTTTTTTTTTTTGCTCGCTATATTGCAAATCAAAACTTGAGAGCTTGACTGTGCATGTATATGCCACAACTCAACAATTGGATCTTTGAAAGCCCGATGCACAGAAGTTGAAGGAATAGTGGAAAATCAACGTGACATAGGCTGTAGAGAAAGCCTAATATTAGAGACCTGCACGGGCCGAATTTTTCGGCCCGAGCCCAATCCAGCCCGAATGTACGTAGGCCCGGCCCAGCCCGGGCCCGAAAAGTTTTGGAGATTTTCGGCCCGAGCCCGGCCCGGCCCGGCCCGATAAGTTTTTTTTTAAATTTTTGGCCCAAGCCCGACCCGGGCCCGATAAATTTTCGAACATTCATTTTGTAAAATTTTTCACGATCACACTTCTTCAACGTTTGCCTTTATTCTAATTATCGTTTAACGAATGTCAATAATTATTAAAGAATTTCAATTAATCGGCCCCAGCCCAGACCCGACCTGAAGAGAAATCAGTGTTGGCCCGCCCAAGCCCGGCCCGGCCCAAAGAAATAATAAAGTCGGCCCGCTCAGGCCCGGTCCGTGCAGGTCTCTACCTAATATGTGAAAACGCTTCCGTTTGAGTCCATGGCCCAATCAAATGACGAAATATGTTGCATCGCAGTCTTAGTGGTGTTGCTAAGGCTAAATCTACCTACAAGATCTGGCTTAAGTCTGTAAAATTATGAATAAAATTATAGATAGAAGAATTTAATAGTATAGCATGTAAAATATTTCATAGTTTTGCTGTAGATATATTAATACTGCAATATTCTCAAACACTTTAAATCCTTAATTCACACTTGAAACATTAACAATATGCTGTGCTTGGTTTATTGACAATGGGAGCAAAACGTTCTTTGTCTGCAGTCTTTGTGTTAATGGCGGCGATATATCGGTTGATCCAGGCCGGTAGCCAGCCCCAAAATTTAGGGGGGGCCGGCTGAAGTTAGGGGGGATCCAACAATATTATAGTTCATCACCATATTATAGTTCATTTGCAAGCCTACCGTGAAAACTTTAGAGGGGGCCAGCAAAAATTTAGGGGGGCCCGGCCCCCCTAGACCCCCCCTGGATACGGGCCTGGCTTGATCTATACATCACTTACAGTCCGTGCCAAGCATGCACTCAAAATAGTCGTCTCAAATTAAACACATGTCGACTTTACCTTTAGGAAAGTGGTATTTCTAGAAACGCAATTTAGTTTGAGATCGAACAACTAACGGATAATAAAACATATAAGATACGTATACACTGAAACCTTTGAATAGTGTACATCGATAGGACATGATGTCCTCAAATGCGAGGTTATACAAATTTAGATTACTTACAGTAAATATGTAATAAATATATAAATTGTAAATACAGCTTAATATCATAATACTGGGGGGTTCGAATTATTAGGGAAGTTCCCTTGTGGCTACGTGGTTAGCGTAAGAGCCTTTGGCGTGGGAGACCCGTGTTCGATTCCCGGCGAGAGCTCATGTGGTTCGAATTCCACGCTAATCAGTAGGTCCACGTCTCATAAAACCTTGCTGCTGAAAAAGGACGCTAAACTAAACTAAAATCAAATCAAATGGAATTGTTGGGGGTTAGGAGGAATTCGCCCTGTGTCAAGAAACGAAAATATTGTCAGGAATGCATTCGTATGGGGTGCACTGCATTTGTGCTAATTTTCTAGGAAAGTACATGCCATTTTCCTGTAAAATTACCTGAATCCGGATACAGAATATACTAAATATAACAATAAGAGTATATAGCATTATTATTAAATACTAAAAATATATATATAGAACTCATCAATCATGGCTGTTATGGAAGGAGTTTTTTTTTTGTACTGAATTGCAGATTTATTTTCTAATGACACAAAATATTTTTTGTGTCTCACATAAATGAACCGAGAACAATTCCTATTCATTATGAAGGAGTTATTAAAATGCTCTAGAAGGAATAAGACTGTTTGCCTCCGTATCTGAATGTGTCTGTAAAATGGAAGGTTCTCTCCTGTAATAATACATATATTTTTACCGGAAGAAAAACAAATCTGATCCTGTTATGAAGGTGTACGTTATTAAGAGGTTTTCGTTAGGAGAGGTTTCACTTTAATAGATTGTGGTGCGGCAATATAATATTATTATAAGCACGATATTTACCAAAATCGTACACTATTTTTGTTTTTATTTATGGTTTTAAAGATTTTTAAATTGGAAAAGTTATTGACCTACTGCTAAGTACAAATGGGTAGGAATTGACGATTATAACGCAGAGAGGCATAGAGGCTTACTGATAAGGAGGCTTATCTCTGGTGCAGGAGGCACCTGGTTCGATTACAGGTAATGTGAATTTATTCTAGAAATTATCCTTTCCTCTGGTTTTCTCAGGATTCTCCTACTTCCGCCCACATTTATTTACAATCATTCCTGTTTCTTAATCATCCGTTTTTGTCACGCTTAAGGTAATTTTTTGAAATGTAAAACTGAAAGAAATGAACGCAAAATTGATTTTTTAAAAAATATACGTTATCGAAAATTTAGTTTTCCTACACAATCATAATGTAAAAATAAAGGCGTTAAAAATGGCTGAATTAGCAACACTGACGTACTCATCCATGGTAGAAGTAACGGTGATGACGACGGCGACGCTAGCAATAGTTGGTGTAAACGCTACCAGAGGGCTTAGAAGGCATGTGCATATCATCACGAAATTTCTTAAAGAGAACCCTGCATACGGAGTACTGTTACAAGTGTTGCCATATGTACGGTGTAATATTGGTAGTTCATCTTCCATATCAAACGATTATCAGGAAAAGCGAATAATAAAATTCTCTGGGTGGCTTCATATTGAACAGCCATTTATACAATAGACTTATTTGCGCTTGTCTTACAATGAAGTAGTATTCTGTATCTGTTGCTCTGATTTCTAAACTTTCTGTTATTTGTATTTGCAAACACATTACAATAAAAGACAGGGTACACCACACTAAACATTCTCCCTCCTATTTCTTAAACAGTGTCTTTCTGCATAACCACTGGCTTATGAAACGTGAAAAAACTCATTATGGAGAAAATCTTCCGAAAATGAACTATGTCCAAAGAATAACCTATTTAGCGTCTAATTTTCAGGAGAAACCACTTATGCCATGTTGTACGGTTATTAATAAAACATTTATTTATAAATTATTTTTAAAACTGCCTGACTTATTTTTTTAGAAAAATTGTTCTTAAAGAACTTTTCCTCATGAGTAATCTACCCCTTTGGGTATTTCCCAGAAAACAATTAGTAACACCATAATATAGGGATATTAATGAAATATCGAGAGATTTCTGAAATGTAATCAAAATCGTTAGAGCTGTTTCTCAAAAATTTACGATATTTGATTTTTACCCTGCAACAAACTACACTTATTCGTGTGAAATACCTTGGTTAGTGGCATCTCGTAAGGGAAGCGATATTGGTAATATCCGTAATAATAACAATTTTCTTGTGTCCAAACTATAAAATTAAAAAAAAAAAAATAAATAAAAGTCTCAAGATTCTTGTATACATTATATGTGACAAGAAAGATACTTCTGTATACATAGGCGACGCTACAGTGGGTGCTGTGGGTGCACCTGCACCCACATTAACTTGTATTTTCAGGTTTACTACAACAATCCTTTCTATTTTGTATGTTTGTTGTTTCCTATGTTTGGATATATTTAAGTGACTTCTTAAATCTCTCATAAGTTGCTTGCTATCATACAGCGTTTTTTCTATTTTTTAAGTAAAACTTAGGGATTATTTTTGAGATCTTAAGGCTGGATAGTGCAGAGTGTTCTGGCAACAATGTTAGGATGTGTTGTCCAATCCTATCCTGCACACACATTACCAAAATCCTGGCGCCGCCTCTGTCTGTATATGCTTTAGTACTTTGAGCTACAAAATGCAACATATACTTGCAGAAAAATGTAGACTTTTAGATGGATATTGGAACATTCTCACATATATCATATTGTGATATATTTTATTTCAAATGTTAATTTCCAAAATTTCAAGTCCTAGCGAAGCATCTAAGGTGTTGATAGACACGTCATAAGAGCCTCACTTACTAAAAATAATACAAAATTTACAATTTTTCTTTTGCTTGTTTATTGATAAGTGAAAGGAGATAATGAAACGCAACTTAATGCAATCATAGATAATGTTATTCTACAACAAAAAAATATGAACCTGAAGAATTTTCAGTGTTGCCATCCATAGAAATTACAGTGTTGCCAGAATAAGAATTCTCCCAAAATCTAAGTTAAAACAGCGGCTAGAGAGACGAACTCAGCTGCATTTGATTACGTACGTACATGTTGTCTTGATGTCCTGTGAACTACTTTTTAATTGTATTTAGTTTGTAATAAACAAAACAGTTTTAACATACAGTTATTGATATTAAATAATAATGCTATTTAAAAGGTAGTTCACAGGATTCCAAGGCAACATGAAATGTAACCAAATGCAGTTGAGTTCGTTCCTCTAGTCGCTGCTTAACTTAGATTTTGGGAAAACTGTTATTCTGGCAATTCTGTAATTTGTATGGATAGCAACACTGAAAATTCTTCAAGTTCATATTTTTTGTTGTAGAATAACATTATTGTTATTATCTTACGTGTTTGTGGTAAGTTGCATTTCATTATCTCTTTTCACTTTTAAAAGCAAGCAAAAGAAGATTGGTAAATTTTGTACTTATTTTTAACATGTCAGCATCTTAACATCACAATCTGTTTCCAATTTAAACACTTTCTACTTCATTTAGAAAACAACATAGATTCTGAACTCATTACCTCTGCTCTACAAGTTTTGTTTACAAAATCCTGGAATGGCTTGTCAGCTCTATATTCCCTACATTTTAATTTTACTTCGTTTATTTGAGCTGCAACAACGGACGAGACATACTGCACAGTACTGTAATAATAAGTCTATTGAGTTTTCATCATCAGATTCAGTAGAAAGATGGTTACTGATGTGTACATTACGTTCCTCTTTTACCACCTATGATGTTATCTCAGTTTGTTTACTTATGGGATCATTATTTTTATTTCTTATAACTCGTTCGTCATCAGAAAAGTATTAGTTGTTGTAGTTTTTCTGGAAACTTTAACTCATTTCTTACAAAAAGATCTAAGCAATTGATAAGGATAATAAGGAACTTAACATAGATAGTTTCTCAAGTGGAAAAGCATGTTCGTTACTTCAAATTTCGCTTGTATGCAACCGGCCATTATTTCATGTCTTACGTGTTGCATAACCTCATCAAATTTATGTTTTGTGTTTTACACGTTGCATAACCTCATCTAATTTATATTTCATGTTTTACACGTTGCATAACCTCATCCAATTTATACATATGAAATACATTTTGCTCACATTCCGCGATTAAATTGGTTATTGCTAAACGGTTGAAAGTCCGCAATTGAATTCCTTAAATTTTATACTAATTCACTAAATATTAAATGTGAGAGTCTTTTGGCATTGTGGTAGAACGGTCATTTCTGGTTCTATCACAGGCAATATGAATTTGTAGTATACAACATGGATTTCTATGGAGTTCTCATATTGTCTACCACATTCCCGTGCCAAAAAATGTTTCACAATCATTGCTCTACGGAGTATCTCTGTAGTGCGTTGAACTAAAAATTTCCCCTGTGGAGAAGAATGGATAAAATTGACAGAGTCGAGAACAAACGAATGAGAGGGTGTTAGAACTAGTGTGGGAGAAAAGAACTATTTTAGATATATTAAGGAGAGGAAGAGAAACTGATTGGGACATTGGATAAGAAGGAACTGTATCATGAGAGACGTATTAAAGGGTATGGTGGCAGGAAAGAGAGGGAGAGGGAGAATTAGACTATAATTATGGACAATATCAAAACGCAAAAATGGTACGTGAGGACGAAGAGATTAGCGGAAAACCATGGAACATGGAAGATTCTCAGTTGAAGCAAGTGACCTGCCAATAATGCCAGAATACCTTTGACGATTTGAAACCTAAGACAAACCTTCAAACCTTTGATTTTACTTTTTCTCATGATGTAAAAAAAAAAAAAATGAAATTGGAGATTCAAGCTTTCTGTACTAAAATATACGAGGAATGGAAATGTAACAATAACACATAACTCTCTCACTACCATTTTTTTTCGGTGTGAAAGATATTAATATATGGTTATTTTAGTTAAAATTATTGTGAAAAGTATAAACATAAAAAAAGCAAAAATTATTGTGAAAAGTATAAACATAAAAAAAGCATTTCCCGCTGTTTCGTTTTACAACGTAGGGAGAGTTGGGAAATATGTGTACCACTGGTATTTTTACGTGAGATCTATATATCCCAGTGGTAGTTAAACGAATGATCATCCTGTATTTTCAATTATGATATATTGTCAGAAAAACACCTGCATCGTATTTATGATTACAGATATTTTACATTTCGAGAGCTTATTCCAAACTGCTAGATCTTTATTAGTACTTGCAACCACTGCCTTATCGCAAGCAGCTTGTTCTTCACTTTCATCTGTTCTATTATCTCTACTTTGACCTCCACTGCTGTCTAATAGATAATCTTCATCAGCTACGACATCATCACTTACACACTCAACGTCAGAGTCGTTAAGATATCTTTGAATTTCATCTGCACCGTGCTTGCATTTACGACTTCGTACGTCATTGACATCTGAACTGATTTTTCCTCGATGATCGAAGAATGCCTTTATAAATAAGTATGGTTTTCACAACCACTGGGATAAATATGTCCCACTAAAAATACCAGTGGGACACAATTGTCCCAAATGTAAAAAAGTAGCTAAAAAACATGTCCCTCCTGAGTACATCTATGTAAAAATTAAATAGTTTGAAAACTCTCAAATGGAAAAGTCACTACAAATAAATAAAATAAAACGTGAAACAGTTACCATACTGAATAATAAACAGGAAGACATCTAGTAAGCAAAGAGTTAACAATCAAACTTGACAACAACCCGAGCTACAAGTGAAATATGTAGTTATGAGAATTCTGTAAAACATTAGCAGGCTTCTATTTACCAATGGGACATTCATTCATAGTAATAACATGCGATAAATTACTACTGGTTCTCAGAATATATCGTCGGACACATATGTTCCAGTGGTATCGAAAGCGCAAAGAAATTAAAAGCAAAATCTCAGGCGATATCTTTTAGAATTTAAAATACTGTAGACTTTCTCACTTACATTTTTGTTGTAAGTCAGAAAAATACTTGATCCAAAATATGATGATTTCATGGCACGAAAGAATCAGGTCTACTTTTGTTCATTTTGTACACATTTCATCTTTAAGATTTGTATCTGAAGCTCCTTTCACAACTCAAAGAAATCATCTCTGGATATCGTAAATAACTCTTTATAACATAAAAAATAGTGTTAAGTTTTCCATTTACCTCAGCATACCGTATAAATAAATGTCTCTTTTTCTCTCACCTTTGGAATTTGGTCTTGATTTCTTTGAGGTTTGAACGTCCGTTTACTAGGAATGGGCCAAAGCTAGAAGAATTAAATAGATTATTTGCTAATGAAGGATATTAATTTTAAGTAATAGCAGATGAGAATGTTCAAAGAGCATTGCCAGAACGAACTTAAAAAGAATGGAGAGATGGAGCGGGAATGATAACTGTGATTGTTCCTAGATGCAAAGTAAATCATTTTATCCGCATTTTTTTCTGTTTCTCGCAAAATTTAGCAAAATATCATCTCTCTATGACTTACAGTTTTCGAGATATGGCTGCATAAATATCTAGAAATTCTAACTTTTTGGTCAATATCTGAGAAAGAGTGGCCAGTTGGACAGTTAATCAGTGGCCAACGTTTACTATTTGGAACCAAAATATTCACCATCCTCTTAGACATTGATCAACACTAATATGATCTCTGTGTGAACTACGGTTACCGAGATTTGGCTCCTTAAATCTCTCGAAATCGGAACTATCTTTTGGCCAATATCACGGGAACTGTAAGTCATAGAGAGATGGTATTGGTGTTAATCAATCCCTAATAGAATGATAAACATTTCCGTACCGATATTAATTGATGACCACTGGCAAGTATTCGTTGGCTAAACCAGTGGCCAGTTCGACAGTGGACACCAGTTACCATTTGGTACCAAAGTACTTACCATCCTCATAGGTATTGATCAACATCAATATCATCCCTCTACAAATTAGAGTTCCCGATCTAAGGCTCCTTAAATATGTAGAAATTGGCCATTGTTTGGCCAATATCAAGAGAACGGAAAGTCATAGAGAAATGATATTGGTGTTAATGCCTAAGAGAATGGTAAAAATTTTGGTACCGATTTTAATTGGTGGCCGTGGCCAAACCAGTAGCCAGTTGGACAGTGACCACCAGTTACTATTTGCTAAAAAAAAATATCTACCATCCTTTTAGGTATTGATCTACATCAATATTATCTCTTTACAACTTAAGGTTCCCGAGCCATGGCTCCATAAGTATCCAGAAACTGGCCATTTTTGGCCAATATCACGAAAACGGTGAGTCATAGAGAGATGATATTGGTATTAATCAATACCTAAGATGATGGTAAACATTTTGGTACCGATATTAATTGGTGACCCCTGGCCATACCAGTGGCCACCGGTTACTATTTGGTACCAAAATATTTAGTATCCTTTCAGATATTGATCAAAACCAATATAATCTCTCTATGACTTACGGTTCCCGAAATATGGATCCTAAATCTCTGTAAATGGGCCATTTTTGGCCAATATCTCGGGAACGGTAAGAGTGAAGCGAAAAATTTAATCACTTTGTCTGATAGTTTTTGATGCTCTATCGAATGCTGGGTTCAAAATTGAAAAGAAATCCTAAATAACAAACAGACAGAGAGAGACACAGACACACAGGCATAGAGAATTCAGTAACGTAACGAACTTTTTAAGTTCGTTGAAAATATGGAATGAGACTCTTCCGAGAAACTTCATGTGGTTCGATAACCACTCTGAAGTATAATTTTTGGCCAATACAGCCCTGATGCTAGAACAATATGTGTTGACCACTGAACAAATAGTAATATTAACTGTCATGTCGCACGTCTTTGCTGCTTTACTTTAGAGTTGAACTGCCAATATATACAGGGTGCCCAAGTAGTTTTTTTTTTTTAAGTTAAGCATCGCTTTCAGCCCAGAAACTATATTAGATGTGGAGTTACAGCTTAATGTACAATACTTCAATCATAAGCAGTTCAAATTTTAATACAATCTCAATGGAAATCGTACCCATGACGAAGTGTAACAAAAGCGTATGGGTCATGGCCACTAAACCAGCCCACATTGGGCTGAAATCCTAGAAAGCTGGTCAAAAGATGGAAACATTGCTCAATTTGCATATTATGAATATATAGGTATTCGAGGTCACTGATAACAATTATGAAGCCAAAAATAAAAAATCAACATGGCGGATCCAATATGGCTGGCGAAATATTTTAAAGTTTTTCGAAATAGGCTGAAGATTATTTTCATCATATGTTCAAGGTCGCTGATGACGATTAGAATTTCAGAATTTCAGAATTCAAAATTTCAGAATTCAAAATGATTATGAAGTAAACTTCAATATAACAAAATAACGTACATTTATAACTGCTACAGTGTTAAATTACTAATTGTTACAAATTGATGTTCTTGACATGTATTGCGAAACAGGTGGATAAATTTTACAAGGGCACTTAGGGGTAGTTTTTTTTGGGGGGGGGAATCCGTTAGCGTATAGTATTACATGTGTCACAAAATCAATATGTTGATAGAATTATGCGGAATTCAAACTTGCTTTTCTCATTTATCTACTTTTTTCTTACTTTTTCTTTATTTTTCGTTAACTGAAATGATATACACTCTGTAAAGAAAAAATAGCGACACTTGCTCCGATATGGTTTTCGCAACATACATTAACCAATATGATTTTTTACATGAATTCCTGATAATACTACAATGCATATTCCCAATGAGCAGTTGATTTTTAATACTTGCGCCACAGTTGCAGGCTTTTGACATTAATTTAATGAATTTAGATACATATATAAGTAGATATGTGTGTTTTGAGCAAAATCGTTTATAGGAAAAGTTATACATAAAAGTGAAAAAGATCAACATCAGAAAACGATAAATGGAATTTCTTAAGGTTAAGATATACTGTGTACGAACATCGGGAAGTACAATACAGCAAACTATATTTTGTATGTGCACCATGGGCTTTCTGCAGTGCAGCGAATCATCGGGGCCCTTTGGTAGCAAGGCTATTGTAAAATGCAACCTCGATTTCACGGAATAACACCCGGATTATCTGTTCCTTGAATTTCATTTTATTCGAGATAGTTATCTATTGAATCTTCTTCTCCTATCGACGCAAATTTTCAATTGGATTCATGTCAGGTGAGTTCGGAGGCCACATGAGGTTCTAAATAGTCATATTCTTGAACCATGTATTAACGATTTTCTCTAGGTGACATGAAGCATTATCATCCTGGAAAAGGAAGTAATGTATGCTTTCTTCAGAGAAGTCATTTTTAGCTGCTGTAAAAACTTTACGTACCGGTACCAGAATTTGAAGATATTTTCCTGCATCAAACGATCCTTCACATATATATCCATCGTTCTGACGTATTTAACGGTGAACCAAGCTCATACCATCACTCAGTAACTGAATATTTGCATCTGTTAAACAAAACCCGTGTCAAGTTTCTTGCTCGTTCGTATCCACAACTTTACACCACCATCGTTTCCCACTATCCTACTATCAAAGAAGAAAACGACGTTCTTCCAGTTATCATAAGTCCAAGTTGCATATCGACTCACAAACCTACATGTTGAAGTCCTCTGTGTTTTTGTCAGTTTCGACTTTCTACGCGGTCTCTTCTTCTTAATATCCTCTTCACGCAGTCAAGACAGTAAAGTTGAATGAGTAACTACAATTCCAAGATTATGTCAAATTACAGAAGCGATTTTTGAGGAAATCATTCCTTAAATCTGCAGTGCTATTGATTTCATTTAGCGATCTGCTCTGGGCGATGCTTTCTTTTTCTTTCACACTGTTGACGAAGGAACGATTTGTTATGCTGTTTCTGCTTGTGAATAATTCTTCCTGCCGTCAAATGATGGATTTTTACTATTCCATCTATCTCCCGTAGAGATTTGCCTTAGCTGTGCAAAGCAAGAGTTATATCTTGTTCACATGGCGACAAGTTACATTTCTTACCCATCATTCTTGTTTACAGTCCACATGTAGCAACAATATCATACAAACACACCACTGCACAACAACAATATTGAAACTTGACACTGTCCAAACAGTGAGAAAGCAAAGAACAATCATAAAATGCTATTTATCTCAGCATACACATCACAAATGTAATGCAGAATTCTCACTACAATAATTTACGAGACGCACTCAGTGCCATCTAGCGAAAATATTACTGATACACAAACAATTGCCAAGCGATGTCGTACACCACTGGTGTCACAGATAACGCAAATGAACTATCCCACTCTTCATTTCCTTCTATTCCTCTTCTAACGGGCTGCAACTATGGTTTTCTGTGTAAGTTAGTTTGAGAATTGAGGTGTCGCTATTTTTTCTTTACAGAGTGTAAAGGTAACCAAGAAAGTTCTGCCGCTTTTTCACCCACCACCTTTGAACATCGATATGTCACCTAAGACGTATCTGAAAGATCAAAAGTAATCGCCATTAGCATCGACGACCTTCTGCCAACGTTCTGGAAGGCCATGGACTCCATCGCGGTAGAACTTTGTAGGCCGTGAAGTGAAGAGGGTATCAAAGTGCATTTTCCACCTCTACTAGGAGTTTGAACTGAAGTCCTCTAAGGTGATTGTCCAAGAAATGGATCAGGTTATCATCGGACGGTGCAATGTCTGGGGAGTATGGTGAATGCAATATTGTGTCCCATCCAAGGAGTACGATGATGTCTCGGCTCATTCTAGCCATGTGGGATGTTCAGAAAGATCACGAGTAAGATAAAAAATTTAACGTGTTTCTTTGCCTTCAAAACAGAAAATACTTCGAAAATTTCCATGTAAAGTACAATAGTCCATTTTTACAAGCATAAAAACATTTATTTAGAGTCAATTATACATACAATGTATTTCTAAGGTTGTTCAAGGAGATCAGAATTTAAATGAATATTAATATTATTATTCTTTGCTTTGAAAACAAAAAAATATATTATCATAATTATGCTCTAAAGTAACTAAACTGTTTCATGTATGAGTATTCTCGCGATTTGTAATCAACTGTAATTAGAATAAGGAATTCGACTTTGTTTAAAGTAAGTCAAATTAAAATTACATTAAATTATACTATTTGTTACTAAGCTTGTATTGAAACCCAAAGTACCCAAATGAGCACTAACCAATAAAGTCCATCCGAAAGCAATTTTTTTTACAAGTGATGCGTTTTTTTGTTTATTCTATTCAAAAAATTAGCACACTCAAAAAATTAGCAAAAATATTTTTTTCATTGCTTGGAAAAAATCGGGACTGTAGAGGTTAAAGAAATTTCATACTTCAAATATTCTACTATCGACCCAAAACCTAAAAATTCTGAAATCGATTGTTTTGTCTTTTTGACCAGCTTTCTGGGATTTGTCCCCACTATGCAGCACAAAAAGTTTCGAGCTCCAAATAGATAAAATGCAAAAACTACGTTCTTGGTTCTATATGTGTGTATTATGTCCTCATTGAAGGATATATTAACATGATACGTATTAAAGAGCATATGTGTCATATAAAAATAATGATTTATTTTACATTCTGCGGAATGTGAACAAGGTTGATTTTACGCGTACAAGATTTGGACGAAGTTATGCAACACGTGCAACTTGAAATGTTTACTGGTTGCATAAAAGTAAAGTTTGAATACACAGGCATATTGCAAAATATAGAAAGTGTTATTGAACGACATGATTCGTCCGTGTGTGAGCTAGGTTATGTGTCGACGTGTAACAAATGAAACACAGTAGGAGATAGCAAGAAATCTTGTTTAGATGTAGATTCAGAGAAAAAGGAATGTTTTTAATTTAACCCTTCATCCCTATGTTGAGACCGCTTCCAGGTTCGATATTCGATATTTATATTTCGGAGTAGTTTCAAAATATCAAATGACGCTTGTTTGGTTGAACGCATTGAATGCTTTGGGCAGGAATATATAGCTTCAAAAATATTATGAATAATTGTTTCCTTGCAAGAAATTTGAAGTCTGCATCAAGATTTTAAGTAAAAATTGGAAATCACGATATCTGAGTAGAGCTCTTACTTCTGGTGTGTGGAGTCTCTTTTTCACTCCCTGGTCAAGTAAGGCTCTGCTGGCAACATCGCGTTCGTTGGTTTTCTCCCACATTTTCATTTCATTAATTCTTCCTCCATTATTTACAACTTTTACGCCACGCGTGATCCTCACTTCGTCAGGGCTTGAACGAAACTACCGCCCGGTGCGTTGCCTAACTTAGAGCCGACACCACAGATTCCCCGCCAGGAAATGTGCTGCTGGTGTCTGCAGCGTTGCGCAGCGGTCAGTATCACTACATTACGGATAAACCCTGTATATAAATATGTATATTAAAATAAAGAAATTTTTTATTCTTTCATTTATCTCTAATGCTTCATAGATTGTTGTTTGATCTATCATTAAAATTACTTTATGTATCCTAATAATGTGGGCGAAGAAATTGAGTTGTAATTCCTGCTAAATAAAATAGAACTTTCATTTTCTTTAAACTCACAAGCGACGATAGATATGTAGAAAGTGTAGGGACAGAAAATAAAAATGAATATGCGCTGAATATCCTATGAATACGCACTCGCCTGGAGTCCACATTATTTAATGTGTACGAATGAAATTTTGAAATTTATTGTTTGAAATAAGGTTCTCCAGAGAGGGAGGCTGGAGTTGTCTTTCTCCAGCAAGCAAAACGATAGACAAATAAGTGAATGATCCTTATTTTAATTTATAATTTAAAATACATTTTGCTAAAAGAACAGATTTTTGTATTCCTAAGGAAAAAGAATTGAAAATGTCAATAATGAATGCAGAATTGACTGAAAGCTAAACCTAATATCTAAACCACTTTTATTTGTTTATTAATTGAGATGTGCAAATGTTAAACAACTATGAAGTAGATTGGCAACACTGCAGATGAAAATCAAGCCTTATCAAATGCGCTATTCATTTCAGAGTTCTTCTAGTTCTGCGCAGGCAATGGCAAACATTGTACATCATGATTCAAGATGGCCGACAACGAAAACTAACCAATCACGGAACGCTTAAGCTCATACGTAGTCTTCTCATCAGTTGAGTCTTTTACTTCTTTTTCTTCTTCTTTTAGTTTTCTCCTTTCAGTTTTCTTTGTTTAACGTTACAAGTATAGAGCTATAGTCAAACTAAAATATCACTATCTGAACAAGTATCCTTCCTTGCACAAAAACAAAGACATTTAATAAATAATTGTTGCGAAAAAGCTGTTAGCATATGTTCTGTTTTATGACAAACAGTGCCTCTCTTCAGCAGTAATGTGGTCTTGAAGGTAACAGAAAAAAAATCGAATGCTAACTGGTAACTGTAAACAGGATGTGACTGTCAGCTGTCACATGTATATGATGTCATGATGCGTTCTTGTGATCAGAGTTGCCAACCTCAGAGAACAAAATTATTGATGTTCGTCATTAAAATTATCGTGTATTCGTTGTGCACTGATAATTGTAGAAACTAGTATAATACTACTAATAATAGAAATATTATATACTAAAAGTATCTACCAATCTTAAGTTTTGAAATCCAAATAGACGTCACTTCCTTCACTATTTTTTTTAAATCTTATTAACACTACCCTGAACAACTACAATATTTCCACCTCGTCGTAAACGTAATTGAATATAAAGAATTGATACAAGATTGCATTTGCCGATTATTGTATCCAAAATTATTGCATATTCACCTATTATGGCAAGAGCATTATCGTATACAGCATTAAGTCTTAAATTATCGTATAGTTGGCAGGCCTGTTTCTGATGCACACTGACTTAGCATAACGGGCTTTTGCGAAGTTGCCAAGTTTACAGCTTCACCGAAATAAATTTGATTTACAAGGGTACAATCGTGAAGCGTCCCCTCAGAATATATGAAGGGTAAGGGGAAAAAACAAGGAATGTCCAGGTATGTGCTTTATCGGGTGCTTTGTCCTATCTGTTGGTAACTCTTGGTACTATTTGACTGTATATGCCGCGTATGCGTAGATGTAGAAATGTCCATATAAAAAGGACAAGATTTAATAATCCTATTCTTTGTACGCGGTTTTCAATATTAAAACGCCGTTTTCTCGAAAATGTAGTTTTGTGACATTCCTTCTTTTTCCCCTTACCCTTCATATGTAAAATTGATTCACACGCGATTTTTTTTCCACGGCCCAATGTGTATTCTACTAATTTTAGAAGCCCATACCGGAAATTTGCATATTTATGGTCTTCTATATATCCGGAATTCAATCATAAACTAGTACTATAACGTTCTGACACAAAATTGTATTTAATTTCTTTAGATGTAACTTGGACATGAATGTGGGGATATAAAAAGAATTGGGATCAAGTATTGCTTCTCTGACACATGTTATACACCCCGGTCGTGTTCTAGGTATTACCCTAATGTAGCTTCTTTCGAAGTAATTTTATCTTTTTGTTTGTTTGTTCGTTTTGAACACATATTAGTATCAGTTTGAACACTCTTAGGACAGTTAAGATTGGAGGCAGAAGTTAAGATACATTTTGAACATTCTCTGGCCAATTTCTATTAACCACTGCTAGCAGGCAGAAGTTCAGATACATTTTAAACACTCTTAGGACAGTTTCTATTAACCACTGCTAGGAGGCAGAAGTTCAGATATATTTGAACACTCTTAGGACAGTTTCTATTAACCACTGCTAGGAGGCAGAAGTTCAGATATATTTGAACACTCTTAGGACAGTTTCTATTAACCACTGCTAGGAGGCACAAGTTCAGATACATTTTGAACACTCTTAGGAAGAATTCTATTAACCACTGCTAGGAGGCAGAAGTTCACATATATTTTGAACACTCTTAGAACAGTTTATATTAACTACTGCTAGGAGGCAGAAGTTCAGATACATTTTGAACACTCTTAGAACAGTTTCTATTAACCACTGCTAGCAGGCAGAAGTTCAGATACATTTTAAACACTCTTAGGACAGTTTCTATTAACCACTGCTAGGAGGCAGAAGTTCAGATACATTTTGAACACTCTTAGGAAGAATTCTATTAACCACTGTTAGGAGGCAGAAGTTCACATATATTTTGAACACTCTTAGAACAGTTTATATTAACTACTGCTAGGAGGCAGAAGTTCAGATACATTTTGAACACTCTTAGAACAGTTTCTATTAACCACTGCTAGCAGGCAGAAGTTCAGATACATTTTAAACACTCTTAGGACAGTTTCTATTAACCACTGCTAGGAGGCAGAAGTTCAGATACATTTTAAACACTCTTAGGACAGTTTCTATTAACCACTGCTAGGAGGCAGAAGTTCAGATACATTTTGAACACTCTTAGGACAGTTTCTATTAACCACTGCTAGGGGGCAGAAGTTCAGATACATTTTGAACACTCTTAGGACAGTTTCTATTAACCACTGCTAGGAGGCACAAGTTCAGATTCATTTTGAACACTCTTAGGACAGTTTCTATTAACCACTGTTAGGAGGAAATCCAGATTTTCTTTTGTTTGTTGACAGAACGCTTCAGAACATTTTAGAACGTGCTATATAATGATCAAAAGTCATTTCTAAGAAGTGTCCCAACAAGGATTTTCATATTGTGTTGGAAATGTTCCTGCACTTTCCACTTCTTTTCAATTTAACCTTGGTAACTCCAAAATGGGTTCAAAATACCTCCTATGCTCAAAGATGTCGATCCTTTGAGTATTAAGTATTACACCAAAGCACAAGATTTTATAAAAAGCATAGTTTCGTTAATTTGAACTTGGATAATTTGAACAAAAGGATATTCTCCATGAAAACTGTATTAAAAAGAATTATAAAGATCGTTCATGAATCAAAACCTTGAACCTCCTGTGTTTATAATTCGAAGTAATTACATTGGAGAGATACCAAAGAGAACAATGCACTTTCAGCAATCCAAGAGCAACCGTGGAGAAGGCTAATACTAAAACAGAATCCATCTGATGACGATAAAGAAGATGAAGACGAGATTAAGGCGATGGAATAAAGGAAGAGTATGTACCAAATTCATCTGAATATTGCAAGATGATTCAAAATTTAAGATTTAGTGAATGCAAACTAAGTGTTGTTGATACCGTATGTCACACAATAAACGAAATCGAAGATTTATGTTGATCCTGTAAAAACAATCAAGTAAACACAAACTAAGACCACTAACTTCTTTAAGTGCGTTTCATAAAATTAAGAAAGTTATTCATGCATGAAGTTTTCTGTGTTGATTTACTGTTTTCTAGAATACGTGTGACTTAATTTGTGTCTAATTAAATGTCTTTTTTCAGTATTGTATGAGGCAAAAATATATTTTTTAAGAGATAAAATCTAGTAGGTACTAATTCTTTTTTATTAGGTACAGTAATTTTGTCCACCTGATTTTAGGCATTTAGAAATATATATTTCTGTATATTTCAAATTTTGGATAATTCGAATTTTTTCGTGTCTCCTTGGACTTGGAATTAAAAATAATCTGCTGTGTTATTCGTGCATCTGTCCTGAAATCTTTGAAAAAATTGTTTGTTCATATAACTGTTTCTTTAGAGACTAATGCAATATTGAGTCAACTTTTTATCCTAGTTTCTCTTTCCGTGTAATCTTGATTTTTTTTTCAAACTGACCTTAAGTTCCAAATATTTTGAAATTACAATGATTTATACAAAGATAATACATTGGTTTGTTTATCAGCATGTGGTACCCTAACTATATATAAAACTACATGAACTGACATAAACTAAAGGAGTAATTCAGTTTAACGTGTATAGTTCAAATTTGGCACGATTGTAGCTTTCCGGAACTAACCGACAGGAAAATTGCCAATAGTGAATATTTAAAATTTTTAAGGGGTCTAGAGGGGAGATGAAGAAATTCCCCGTGTTATTTAATTGGGTCTTTTTGTGGACATATAATCTCATATTATAGGTATTTGGAATTGGGATACAAACTTGAAATTCGGTATGTTTGTACGTTTTCGTTAGTATTACATAAGTGAATCAGTAAAAATAAAAATTTCCAAGTTTAGAGTGGTTTTATGGAGAACTGAGAAATCTTTCCAATGTTATTTATATAGGACATCTTCTACACCCCAAAATGTTTAAGCACTTTCTGCAGGATTAGAATTATGAAATTTGATATGATTGTAGCCTTCCGGGACTAACCTACAGGAAAATTACCAAAAGTGAATATTTTTAATCTTTTATTGGTCTAAAGGAGGATGAAGAAATTTCCATGTTGTTTAAATGGGCGTTTTCTTGGGATACAAAATCTTCTCTTTTAGATAGTTGAAATAGGAAAATAAACTTAAAATTCGGTAGAATTGTGGGCTTCAGATGTACGAGGTCGTAGGCCGAGCAAAGGCGGGGGTGTGGGGGCAAAGTCCCCAACTGGACAAAATCAGGAAATATGAAGAGCAAATGCACAATGCCCGAAATTCACTGTTGATGTAAAGGCTGATTAATCTATCTATTAAAATGCTACAATAGCAATTAAAAGCACCTGAGCTCCAATCTATAACTTTGGCTTTCAAATCTTTCGTTTACGGTTATGTGTGATTTCACGTTTAACAGAGACAAACATTTTAAGTGTTTGTACTTTAAATAGTCTAAATTAGTTAACTATATCTTTTACATAAAGTTTATGATATAAAATTATTGTTCAAAGCCTTTGTATTTTAATAAGGCTTTTCTAAAATCAATTCATGTAAATTGTGCTTCCATCTTCGGAGTTCTTTTAAACTATGTTTATATGTTTGTGGTTAATCCTTTCGACAATGAGATCTCGGAAACTACAGGCTCTAGAAAGATGACGTTTCCACTGATCGATTGGAAATTTTGCGTAGATTGTCCAGTTCTAATTGAATATTTAAAAAAAAAAAAAAAAACATGGCCATTATTTCTTTATTACATTTTTAAGGGGTACGCTGGAAGCGTTGAAATAAAAAAAACTAAAGCATCATATCCTATGCGTTATACATTCCAACACCACAATGTTGTATATTGGGTTGTAGGGTAAGGTCGGCCGAATAGGGTCAGGAAAAAGAAAAAGAAGAATTGCTCAGAATTATGATACATTAATTTCTTGTTTTTGCTTGTTTTATATACACACATCCTTCCTTTACATTTCTCAATTCGTTTGGTCTTCTTATTCGTAATTCTTAAAACGTTATTTTTAAAATTATAAAAGTTGAGCATGACCCTATTCACCCAATCTCTGTCGGGTGAAAAGGGTCAATGAATAGGGTGAAAGGGGTCATTAGAAACCTGTTAAAATACATACAAATATTAACATATTTACTCAAGATACAAATAATAACACTTCTACAAAACACACTGACAGACTGACGACCCAATATAGGAGCCTAGAACTATTCATTGTTAAGAAAATTGTATTACATTTTTATAAACTCGGATTTAAATCTAAGAGGTGAATAAATTCGAAATTTTAAAAATGTAGCTGATACAAATTGTACATTGTATTAGTTGCTCAAGATAAATATTAGTTTTATACTGACACATAAGATAGAAGGCGATAACTATTTGTTGTTGAAAAAAAGAAAAAGGAAAAAAAGAGTAATGTTTTAATAAAGCCTGACACGTTATTTCGCTACGAGTGTTCAAGAATGTAATAAGTCTCTGGTAGATTTTACGCGAGTACACTTTCGTAACATAGAAATTTCAAGCTTAGATGTGCCTACACTTGCCACAAATAAAAGACTTTTTACCTTCAGCTCCGACACAGACTTCATGATACCATTCTGTACCTTTAACTTGACATCTGATCCAAGAACCCAAATCTTGTGAACGAGGATCGTAGTAAGACTCAAAGCAAAATTTTCACAGTGTATTTTATTCCGATTGCTTAGAACATTGTGTTTCACCATTTTCTAAAAGATCATCATCAGACAATGAAAATGTTCGATCGATTGCATATTTCCCAGGCGGTTGTGATCTTTTTCTGTTCTTTGCGGCGGTTTCTTTGTTCAAACCACCACTTCTAGCAATGGATCATCCTTCTAGTTTGCGCAAGGATATCTGAGGATTGCGCTTTCGAAACAGTTGTAACCATTCAATACCAGCCAGCCGATATACACGTGAAAAGTTGTGCTTCAACCCGTTACTTTCTGCAAATAAGTACGCAGCACGTCGTACGTCATTATGATCTAACCCAAAACCACACCCAGACAGCTTCAGAATTCTGGATACTAGTTCCTTCTCTTGCTCTTTTGAAAACAATGTCTGCCCTCAACGTTGTTTTATATTTTTCAATGGATCACGTACATGTTGTTGTAGCCTTCTCTGGAAACAAGAGTGTGGCACATTGAACAAATCTACCGCATGTATTTGGCTCCTTCGTTCTTTATATGACTTCAATGCCAGCTTCATCTGATCTTTTCATTGTTGTTGCGTTTTTCGCCGATATCTCCCCATCTGAAAAGAAAAAATATATAAAATAAAATTAATCAGTAACATTAAATTCTTTACGTTTAAGTTAGTAAGTAACTTTAGCAAGTTAGTAACTACGGTAAGTTACAGTACACTTAAGTACATTTAGTAACTACGGTAACTTTAGTAAGTTAGTAACATTGATATACTCGAACTGGCAAAAAAAATACATGAAATCAAGAATTATATTCTAAATGCCTCTTATAATATATTTTGTTGTCGAAAATGTGTGACCCTTTTCGCCCACATTTTACTGACCCTAATCACCCATATCCGTAAAAAATTGTTTTATAAGTATTGGCAACACTGACATGCATCTGCATCGCATGACTCCACTACCTCAGGTCACACACACTATGAAGTAACTACATACAAATTTTTTTACTGATACGATATAGCACATGAGAGAAACAACATAAAATAGTTACCTTCGAAATTTAAATTTACTAAATTTTCCGTTTACTTACCTTTTAGAGAGTAATTTGCGCCCACTTTTCTTCCTGAATGTACCTCCAAGCTGCTTCTTTTCTGTTTTCTGAGACTAGCTATGTCTAAAGAATGTCACCAGACAGCAACACAGGTTCGCCCGTTTCTGTTCCACATTTCACAGCGTCAAACGCAAATTTGACCCTATTCAGACGTTGACCCTATTCGGCCGACCTTACCATATATGTTTCAGGCGTTTGTTCCATGGCCAAATAATAGTGAAAAAGGAAGGATAACTATTTCTCGAGTTTTAAGATAAATCTTTATTTTTTGAGTGTTTTGCCCAATGAACACTATATATAACTGACATTATAATTAATTGTATATGTAATGTATTTGCTTATTACATACTGCATGCAAGAAGAAAGAATACATGAATTAGAAACTCCAACCGGAAGCAGGCTCAAATCTTGCAAACGGTGCGAGATATTGAGAAAAAATAATCGAAAAAATCTCCCCTTTTTAATCAAGACATCTTTCACTTGTGTCTGTAAAGGGACATGTACGTATGTTGTGAAGAATGAGAAGGAGATTTATGCTCATATGCGAATGATGCGCTGTGTAGAGAACGCAGCTTCAGCTACTATATATACATATATATGTATAAAGAGATGCGAGGTCGTAGACCAGTAAAAGCTGGGGTTTGGGGGCGGAGACCCAGCTAGCCAAAGGCTAGTCTTTTATAAAATCGAATATTATGTGACTAACGTTGCTTTGTTTTTCCCCCTCGTGAAGTTTTCCCTGTGGTTTTAACCCTTTCTGGTCTTCTACTCGTGGTTATTTCCCACAAAACTTATGAGTCAGAGTCCAACTGCTGGGAAATCTCTGGTTCTGTTTGAATTGTGAACAAAAGGAAAACTATGCAAGATAAGAACTTATTTGAAGTTACTTTTCTTTAGTCTTTAACGGAATGCGATACTTGATAGTCGAAAGAAAGTATATTTATTATATTTTAAGTAAAAAGCCATATATTTTAGATATTACGTTTGAGATGAGAGAAAAATAGCAATTTCTATTATTTCTGTTGATATAGATCTTTCCCGATGGTTATATAACACTGTAACCTCATTTGTTATATAATTTTTAAGATGAGCATAATTTGTGATTTTTTTCAAATAGCTAAATATTGTCAAATAATATTTGCTGGTTAGCAAATTAAAGAAACTAAACTCATAATTCACAGAAATATATTCTCTTCCCCTTCTGTTCATTTCAATTTCAATTATTTTTTGTACTGCTTTACTCATGATAAATAATTCTATTGATATCCTGTAATTTATCTGAAATTTGTGTACTTCCCGAGCCAGATTTGAGAAAAAAAAAGTTACATTTGCTCATGCCCAGGCACAACTATGACTGAAATGGAGCGATTTTGTTAAATCACTTCCACTAACAAGGGAACCTTCCGAAAATGATAGTTGCAGTGAAAGATGTGACCTATGCCAATTGAAAGAGCTGTAACAGACATGTTCATTCCCAAACAATTAGCTGCCCATAGCAATAGGTTCAAGAAATATAAGGGGTGGAAGTTCGGTAAACAGCAAGGTTGGCCAGGGGGGTGAAAGTGCAAATTCCGCAAAAAAGGGGGTCATGGCAAAATACAATGCTGACAAGTGATGTATAGAAAGAGACTTGCCACAATAGGGAACAAATGAAGGCCACCAATGGGGTTAACAGTGTTGCCAACTGCAATGAAAAGTACGTTTTGCAAAGAGCACTAATATATGAAGTGAGTGCAATATTCAGTGTCAACCTGTCATGTAGAACATAAGATATGACGTGTATAATCAGTGGTACAATCTAACAAAAGACAATAGAAAAAACAGAAGTACGAAAAATACGGAAAAGACGGAGTTGGCCATAATGCACCACATTTGATCACGAGCTGTGCATATTATTTGGTCTAGGAATTAATTCGTGCGGGTGGACAAGAGATGGCGCAACGAACGGAGCGTCCCACAGTTCCGTGTATTCACACATGTGTTGCAAACCCCTGTCATTGCGTATCGTTCGTAGTATATGGCAGTGGATTAAAGCGTCAACAACACCAGTTTGTAGTTAAGTGAACATGGCGCAATTTGTGCCTGATAAAGTGTTTTTGCGGGGTGTTCTGCTGCATTACTTTAACATGCAGAAAAGTGCGATTGAAAGTCATCGTATTTTGGTGGAAGTGTATGGTGACCATGCTCTAGCTGAGCGAACGTGTCAGAAGTGGTTTGCACGGTTTAGAAGTGGTGATTTCGGCTTGGCAGACCAAGAGCGAGCTGGACAGCCAAAAAAATTTCAAGACGAAGAATTGACAGCATTACTCGAGCAGGATTCGTGTCAAACGCAGGAACAACTTGCAGCAGCATTAGACGTTGATCAAACAACAGTCTCCAAACGCTTGAAAGCCATGGGAATGATTCAAAAGATGTCACATTGGGTTCCACATGAATTGAAAGACAGAGACGTTAAAAGACGAAAAACCATTTGCGAATTGCTGCTTCAACGACAGAGCAGAAAGGGGTTTCTGCATCGAATTATTACGGGTGATGAGAAGTGGATCCATTACGAGAACCCTAAACGAAAAAAGGCCTGGGTGAAACCAGGTGAACCAGGTCCATCACAACCAAAACGAGATATTCACTGTGCAAAGGTTATGCTGTGCATATGGTGGGATATGAAAGGTGTGGTGTACTATGAGCTGCTGCAACCGGGTGAAACTATGAATGGAGAACGTTATCGACGACAATTAATGCGTTTGAAGCAAGCTCTGGCCAGAACACGACTAGAATGGGAGAACAGACATGATAAACTTACTGTTCAACATGATAACGCTCGCCCGCATGTCGCAAAACCGGTCAAAACCTATTTAGAAAATGTCGGATGGGAAGTTTTACCCCACCCGCCGTATTCACCAGACGTTGCTCCTTCGGACTACTACTTGTTCGATTGCATGAACAACGATTTGATTGGACAGCGGTTTACTTCTTCAGAAGATATCGAAACATGGGTCTCTGACTGGATCGCTTCCAAGGATGAGGACTTCTTTCGCCACGGAATCCGTACATTGCCTGACAGATGGGCGAAAGTGGTGGCTAGCGATGGACAATATTTTTCTTAAGGTATTTATGTATTTTGTGTTTGTACTACAGCTTCAATGTGTGCGTACCAACCGCACGAATTAATTCCTAGACCAAATAGAATGAACAAAACAAGAAGCACCGACTATGCAGGAAACCGACGTACCTAGAGTCGAAAAGAAAAACGAGTTCCAAAGTTGGCAACACTGGCCATTAACATCCAGACAAGTCTAATATAGTTAAGCCACTCGCTTCACAAGAAGAACATTCCGGCAACAGGCATCACTCGGAATGCATCAATGCTAGAGTGATTGAGGCAATGTCAAGTCGGGGAACATGAAATGGTTGGGTTGAGCCAGCAAGCGATAATAGAAGTAGTGAACATTATGTCATGGTTGGGTCGTATGTAGAAATATACAGGGTGTCCCACCAAACTTTGTGACCTGAAAGATTTGCGAAACGAACAAAAATGTGACGGATCCAGTTGTGCAGGAATGTACCAATGTCAGGGGGTGATAAAAGTCTGTGAGAAGCAAGTGCCCCCAGGATCCCCATCATAGGGCCCCAGGAGCCAACTTTGAACTTTCAAATGGCAACAGGGACCGAGTGGTACCTCTCTCGATAGATCATGGAATGTGCAACAACTACTATAGGAAATACTTGCTATATGAAGCATGGTTTTCAAAATGGCTGCCACAAATATGTGTTGTGTCTTAACATGGCATCGCACATTGTGATCTCAAATTGCTGCGAAACGAAGAGAGATGTTGCAAATCCAATTACACAGGAATGTACTCATGTCGAGGGCCAAGAAAACTTTGTAAGAAGCAAGTCCCCCAGGGCCCCCATCATAAGGCTCGAGGGGTCAAACGCAACATTTCAAATGGGAAAAAGGGGGCGGATGATATTTCTCTGGATAGATACAACACCGCCTATAAGAAACATTTGCTATATGAAGCACGGGTTTCAAAATGGCCGCCAAAATGCACGTTGTTCTTGTCACCGAGCAGATATTTTTGGCGGCCATTTTGAAATCCCATATAGTAAATATTTCTGATATGCGCTGTTGCATATTCCAAGATTTATCGAAAGAAATATAACTCGACCGATGGTGCTATTTGAAATTTTGAAGTTGGCCCCTGGGACCCTATGATGGGGACTTGGGGGCACTTGCGTCTCACAGAAGTTTGTCGCCCGCTGACATGGGTACATTCCTGCACAACTCGATGTGTCACATTTTTTGCGTTTTGAAACTATTTCAGTCGCAGAGTTAGGTGGGACACTTTGGATATATCATATAGGCGGTGATGGTACTGCAGACAGAAACACACAGCAGATCAAGCCTTTGGTTATGTTTGCTTTATACAGGTGTGGATATGTGATAGAAAGACCACCAAATGTTCCGACACCTCTAGAGTACCGTTTCGAGACATTCACAGGCGATCATTGTACCACGTGTAACGGATTGGCAGTATTCCGTTGTGCTCACTGCAAATATATCTTCTGTTTGGACCATTGTCTCATCGACCAACTGTACGTAATATGTTGACGGGCATGTACAAATGATGCGAAGGCTAATACCTGTTGCCGGAATTTTCTTTTTGTAAAGCGAGTGGCCTAACTATATTAGACTTGTCTCGATGTTCATGGTCAGTGTTGCCAACTTTGGAACTCGTTTTTCTTTTCGACTCTAGGTACGTCGGTTTCCTGCATAGTCGGTGCTTCTTGTTTTGTTCATTCTAATATGCACAGCTCGTGATCAAATGTGGCCCATTATGGCCAACTTCGTCTTTTCCGCATTTTTCGTACTTCTGTTTTTTTTATTCTCTTTTGTTAGATTGTACCACTAATTATACACGTCATATCTTAAGTTCTACATTACAGATTGACACTAAATATTGCACTCACTTCATATAGTGCTCTTTGCAAAACGTACTTTTCATTGCAGTTGGCAACACTGTTAACCCCACTGGTGGCCTTCATTTGTTCCCTATTATGGCAAGTGTCTTTCTATACATCACTTGTCAGCATTGTATTTTGTTGTGACCCCCTTTTTTTTGCGGAATTTTCAGTTTTCGCCCAATTGTCCAACCTTGCTGTTTCCCAAAGTTCCACCCCTTATATTTCTTGAACCTATTGCTATGGGCAGCTAATTTTTTGGGAATGAACATGTCTGTTACAGCTCTTTCAATTGGCATAGGTCACATCTTTCACTGCAACTATCATTTTCGGAAGGTTCCCTTGTAAGAAGCTGCTGTAGTTTGCTAATTAAAATCAATACATTAGTAGCAAAGGAAGAATAATATTGTATTTCAACTTTGAAATAAAAATGAAATGAAATCTTTGAGTTTTACGTCCCACGATTATGCCGGTTAGGCTAAAGGAGACGGTGATAATGAAATGGTGGAATGACGAAAGTGGGAGGAAACGGGAGAACCCCGAGAAAACACACGCACACGGTGTTTGTCCACCACAAAGTCCACTTGGCGGGGGCTGGGATTGAACCCGGGACCCCAAGCACCAGAGGCTCTACCACTGAGCCACCGCGGCCCCCTATTTCAACTTTGAGTAACCATTGAAATTTTACTATTGGGAAGCTGTGAGAGAAACCAAATAAGAATCGTTCGGAAAGTATCCCGTAAATATGCTAGGAAGCCTTTCGACCAATCAGAGATAAGAATGTGACGCCACTTTTCAGTTCTGGCCATTCTAAGACATTTTTCAGCTGTGAGAACGATGCTATTAGCATCAAAAGAGGAAAGCAGACGTAATTCTTCCACCAAAAGGCTATAGCTATCTTTTCCAGCGGGAAAATGAAGTGCAATATATTTACAAATTAACTATTTCTATGTTACTAAAATAGTTTAGCTTTAAACTCTAGCAATGGGTTCCTATGAATAGTAATGATTAGTATTTTGTATTTTGGAAAATTCAAGATTACTAATAAAACTCCATCTGATCAAAGCAGTATATATATTTTAAGATTATATATTTGTGTTACAGTTTTGGCTCTGTTACATAGCCGAAACTGTAACACAAATATATAATCTTAAAATATATATATATATACTGCTTTGGTCATTTGGAGTTTTATTAGTACTTAGAAAGTGTGTGAATTTCGTTCGGCGGTGACTGATTTTGTGCCCCTTAGCAAGACCAGCTTTTGAAATGAAAAGTCAGAATGACACTCCCCTTTAAGGGAAATCCATAAAAATTATAAACAAAGAATCGCCACGACGAGCAATAGTCATGGAGGTATGAGAAAACAAAAAAGAGAATTTTTTGTCAGCCGTAATTTAGAAGTTATAAATATTATGACTACGTGGTGTTACTAATCAAAAATATAATGGGACGATTGAATTGACTTAAATATGTACAAATAACTATTTAACAACAACATACGTTGATTTTATTCTGGAATACAACTTCACTGGTTACGTCAAAGATATGTGAGTAGAAGTGACGCGTTCTTGAAGTTTTGAGCACTAATGTTAGAGTCGGCTGCATTGGCGGTTGCGTAGGTATACGTCGCGACGCGGTGACAGCGGAAATGATGACTCATGAGCGTCGAATATAAGCAGAACATTACGTACATTTATAAAGGAGGCTCGAGTGGACGACTGGTTAGCATACTCGTCTCTAATGCGCGTGGTCCCCGGTTCGAATCCCGGTGCTTACCACCTGGGATCACTTCGGTGATTACGCTCATTAGAAAATAATATGCTTTAGCCTGTCGGCTACTCGAGCATCCTTTATTTCTACTTTTTTGATCAAAAGATCCAATATATTTTAGGCAAAAATTTTCTTGTAGGCCTTATATCTGGAGAACTACATATAGTGTAGCCAAACCAAACCAACCAATTTACTCAGTACGATGTGCTTATTCTGTGAAAAATACGAAAACTCGATTTAAGGATCGTTCAAAATGTTGTGCCCCTAACCCCCCCCCCCAAAAATCAATATATTTCTTTCAGCCAAACATTTTCTTGTAAGTCTTATATCTGGAGAACTATATATATTGTAGCCAAACCCAAACTATCACTTAACTCAGAATGGTGTGCTTATTCCGTAAAAAAATACGAAAACCCGACTTAGGAACCGTTCCAAGCTTTTGTGACCCCTGATCCAAAAACTGATTATTGGCCAAGATCGCAATCATTTGATGCAATTTTTGGATCATTCCTTAAATTCTTTGCTAAGATCACAATCTTTTGATCAATTTTTTAGACCATTCCTAAAATTTTTGTTTGCTTTGTAAGTAAAGAAAAATCGTTAGACACCGTCCACTTATGTCATATATCTTAATCATAAAATATTTCAGTACTTTTGCCAGTCATCAGTTAAATTCACGACAAAATAAATACAACATTTACACGATGTAAATCAGTCTTATACTGACAAGGGAGGGTCACGAACTGGCTTCTCTGAGATCCGAACGAGACCATTGTGTTTGCATTTGATATGTTATAACTAGACAAATCCCAAAGTTATAAGTGCCATCGGTTAGAATATCGTGAATCAGAACATATTATGTAATGTAAAAGCTGTTAGCTGGCAGTATAGTTTGAACCAGGTCATTTGTTCGGAAACGGTTGCGTAGATGAAAAACTCGACGAACGCGTATCTCATCATTTTCAGGGGCACACTTTTCGTTGTAAAAAGGTGTCCCAGGGTCACCTGCAGTTTCCCAGACGGGATCCAACTCAAAAGTTTCAAATGGCAAAGAGGGTTAAGTAAAACATCATTTGAAAGAAATTGTGAAATGAAAGATGAATCAAGTCTCGACTCTCTACGACAACCATACGCAAAATGGCGGCCAGTCAAAATGCAAACAACATGGACGTTCAGTTTAATGTCAGATCCAAAGCACCCGCTTGCGTTCAATGCTCTCTCACCGACAATCGAACCTAAGACCAAGCACATCAAGGCGCGCGTGCTAGTCACTAGACATGTAACGAATGCTTAATATCTTATATAGCCGCGTTGCTGACGTCCCCATTAAAATTTAAACAATATCTAATGGTATACATGAATACATCACAGTATACTAAGATATTCTTATATCCATGCCACAGCATGTGATATAGAACTAAAAGTAACAAAGTAGCATATACCTAAATAATCTTACCGTAACTCACGACATGCTGCAACAAATCAAAACTTCGAAGTAGTTCAGCACAGGCACGTAGCCAGGATTTCGTAAAGGGGGGGGGGGTCCGTGACATAAAATACTGTGGCCATCACAGCAGGGTTAGATCATTCTAAACTATTTTACTGGCAACATATTGGTTCATTTAACCAGGATTTCGTAATAGGGGAGGAGAGGGTCTGTGGCGTGAAATACTGGTGAAATAGCAGGGGTCCGATCATTCTAAACTATTTTACTGGCAACATATATTGGTTTGTTACAATAATAAAATGAGGATATGTTAGTAAGCATTCCTTAACAAACTATGAAAGAATCTCGAGTAAAAAAGAATAAAAATGTATTGAAAAAGGTTTTGCAATATTTACTTTCCTTTCTTTGTTCATTCAAATGAAACAATTTTCCTTTCATTATGACCTGAACTATTATAAAAAGTAGATATCCAATAATGCCTTGTAAAATATTTTACAATATCGTCGTTCCTTCCTCTCCACATAATCTTTTGTTTTCGTATTTCTGTCGACTATTGTCTGTTCCAAATGACAGGTTAAAGGAGCAGTAGAAAACTCTCTGAAATAACATGTTTGATACTACAGAGAAGCGATGACGAAAAATTATGATAGAAAATGTCCACACTGTTACAGAACGGCAACATGCTTTCGAAACTTTGAAATTTCACTGACTAGCAGCAGAAATTCTGAGAATTCCTTAACTTGTCTATAAATTTCAAATTCCCTGAATTTTCCGGGGTATTCCGTTCATTGGCCACCATGCATTGCAAGTAAAACAAATCTGCTCATAATAAAAGAGTAACTAAAAGCTTGCTGTAGTTTTTTATCTTTAACGCTGATTCTTCTTTTTCTCATTTCTTTTTGTTTCATAATTCCTTAATTTTCTTCATTTCTGGCAGTGTTGGGTAAGTTACTTATAAAAATGTAACGCGTTACAAGTTACTTTACTTTCTCTTAAAATGTAACGCGTTAGTAACGCGTTACTTGCCCCCAAAAAGTAACTGTTACTTTACTTCGAAAGTAACGCGTTACTAACGCGTTACTTTTAGGTCCGAAACTTTAAAAATGTGAAAAAATATGACTTCAATTTTCCGTACTACTATTACTACCGCTATTATTATTATTATTATTATTATTATTATTATTATTATTATTATTATTATTATTATTATTAATAATAATAATAATAATAATAATAATAATAATAATAATAATAATAATAATAATAATAATAATAATAATAATGCACGTTCTGAATCCCTTTATGTAAATGCAAGGACAAATTTCTATTTGATACATGAACATTTTCATATAATGTAACATTAATAAAATGCCGTACTGCGTTACTTGTAGGGATGGACACGAGTGAGTGCGAGCGAGTTTTCTTAGACACTCGATTCGACTAGAAACATACATCTTTGAGCTCGACCCGAGAACTCGACTCCAAAAGTTTCCTCCAACTCAACTCGAATTGGGGTCGAGTTTCGAGTCGACTCGAGCCAAATCCGGTATGTAGTTTCGAATACATTCAAGTATATTACATAGCATAATTATTATCAATGACACTACTACTACTACTACTACTACTTATATTATTATTATTATTATTATTATTATTATTATTATTATAACAACACTGTATACAAAAATGAAAGATAGGCGGCTTATAGTTGAATACTAAAAAACTAGTTGATTGTCATCCTCGGTAGTCGTGAAATCTAGGAGTCAAGGACATTGTTCACGAGCTTCTGAATTTGGGTTGAGGGTCTAGGTTGAGTATTCGGGCTCGAGCCAAACAATGTTGAAATTTATAGGTTGCTGGCCAAATATCTTCAAAGCTGCTCGGCCCGGGTTTAGAATTGTCAAAGACTCGAGCAGGTCGGCTCACAGCTCATTCACTATCGACCCGAACCGAGAAGTGAGCCGAGCCAACAGCTCACCCAACCGACTAGGCTACAGCCCTCAGCTCCCTTGAGCCGAACTGAGCATCCCTACCAAGCCAGCTCGAGCCGATCGTTCACCTCAAGTAAGCCGGCTCGAGCCATCTTCTCAGTTGAGCCGAGCCGAGCTGAGCTTGTTATAAAAAAAATCTCTTGTGGTCTCGCTATCGAGACGAGACGAGATGCAAGCAGTGTCCCCTCTCGTGAGCAACACTAAAAGTAATCCATATTACTGTTTAGCTTACATTTCTCATGGCTTTCGTTTTCCAGTGTAATCAGGCCATGATTTCAAGACGACTTAAAACGAACGAGTCATTTATCAAACTCGACTGGACTCGAAACTCGATGCGAAAAACTGAATCGGCTCGGAACTCGACTTGAGGATATTACCCTTGACTTGACTCTGAACTCGACTTGAATTCGAAACTCGACAATGTTGTTATGTAAAATTAAAAATAAAGAATATAGAGAAACATTACACTACTCTATAATCAACTGGACTGTAGGATAAGCAAAGTGATCTGAAAGAACTCCAACATTACATACCATCAGCAAACTATTTTCTAGTAATAAAGTACTCCTGCTCATCAGAACACAGTTTATTCATATTAACCCTTTATTGTAAATCGTTAATTGTGGCACCCTAGTTGATGATAAATATTTTCTGCCGGGACACTTCAGACACTTTGCTTTTAAATTCTGTCAACCATCATCCTCAGCTTTTAAGAAAAAAGTATTCTTTTAAATGTTCGAACGGTAAAATATTTTCGATATCCATCTTTATAAAAACAACACCAATCAAAGTAAAATAGACTACCGGTATAATTTCACTCCTAGTTCACTCACTGAATGTATTGATTTGGAGCTGTCAAAATCTACTACAAAATCTTCCAGGTGCTTGCAATCAGTACACATGATTTCCCTAAGGTTGTCCTCATCTTCAAAAAAAAAAAAAAAAAAAAAAAAAAGCAAGTGACACTACGAACTTATCTGTTTCTCTGTGTGTCTGTGACTGTCGGTCACTGACATACGTAGTTCATGCTCGATTGTTTCATTCTGAGAAATTCACTTACAGGAAAGAAACATTTGTTTCCGAAAAAAAAACTATATACATATATTGTAGTTACCCATCCGAAATGTAACGCGAAAATAGTAACGCAAACTAGGTACGTTACTTAAAAATTTGTAACGCGTTACCGTTACAGTTACTTTGGAAAAAATGTAACGCGTTACTAGGAAACGTTACTTAAAATGTAACGCGTTACAAGTAACGCGTTACTTGCGTTACGTTACTTCCCAACACTGATTTCTGGTTTCCAAAGTGGGTGGGTCCGGAGCCCCCCGGACCTCCTACCCTTGGCTACGTGCCTGGTTCAGCAAATGAATAGTTCATTTGAACAAAAACACCAGAGGTGCAAAAAGTGCAGAAAAATTCGTCAGCCTCAAAAAGTGTTGAGATGAGGATGGATGAGGCAAGTTTCTTGGCCACTACATCTGAAACGAACACTGGAACTTGGCGCGAGGTGTCTAACATATTTGAATACACCAAGATGTCTGTTCCTAGTTTCATTTCAGCCCTAAGGCTAGTGGTGGCGCCCAAATCCACCATGCTCACCTGAACCATCCCAAAGGCTCGTCAACATAATTTTCTTTGACACCTCGTGGAAGATTTAAGTTTTCCTTGTCTGGGTTTCGAACTACCAATCTTATTGCAGTATATATCTGCCTTAGCACATTAGCGATGTTGATATTCCTAAGGTTGGTGGTGGTCCCAAACCCACCACGCCCACCACCACTATCCGTAAGGCTCCTTAACGTAATTTTAATGGACACGTTGGCCCAGAAACTTGGCTTATGCATCCTCATCTCAACACTTTCTGAGCCTGACGAATTTGGCTGCACTTTTGCACCTCTGGTGTTTTTTTTTTTCAGATTTTGCTGCTTTTTTGTAGTTCACAATATCAATATTACATATTGCGATTATCAATTGTGGCATATTGTTAGATTAAAATTTAGGATTGTACATTTTCAAAGAAGTCATAATGTGCCACATGCAACATTACTTCTCAAGAGCTCCTCTACCGGAAATCGAACCCAGGACCCCGTACAACAAAGACGCACGTGTTAGCCACGTGACCAGCAGGCAGGGTATCTTATATTAAATATCTGTCAAAGAGCTAGGTCCAAACGAGATTCTAATTCATTTACAAAATCATGATCGCTAACATTTGATTTTTCATTAACTAAATACGAAGAGCTTCAACAGGCCCCGAAATCCTTGGTGCTGAACCCTCCATGCTATATCATCAGACATGGCTGGTGCTTCACATACTGAGTCGTCTTCTACCCTTCCACATTTCTAAATTCCGGAGTTCATTACATGACGTGCATGTTGCGTCGTTTCATACTGCCTGAGTTTTTCCTCCAATGACATACACCTTTTTAATAGTTTGTAAACTTAATTATATTTGCCACCAACATATCTAATATAAAAATCGAACAATTGGTTTCATTTCCTTGGGAAACTTCATTAATTCTAAATATAACCACCTCTACTCCCTTACTTAACAATTTAATTTCAAAATCTATTTAATACCAAAGACTGCGAAATGGGAAAATGTATTCACCGAAAAAAAAGAAAAAAAAATATTAATTTTCCTTGTCTGGGTTTCCAACCACCAAATTTACGACAGTACATACGCGCCTTAGCCCACTCGATACTCAGACGATTGACAACATTACCACTACGCACATGATATGTGTAATAACGAAACTGGTTCCCGATTTCTGATTGTAAGGACAGTTTTTCGCCCATTAAAAATTTCCCATAGCAAATTCCTCAAATTTCATACTCAAGCCGTTATAAGTACCTTTATGAAGAGTTTCACATCTTTATCTCATTAAGAAGTACCTAATGGCTACAGACAGTTTGTTGCCCATAAAAATCCCCATAGTACATTTCTTAAATTTCGAACGTTTTCCATACTCAAGTCATTATAAAGTATCAGAGTTTAACGTCTCTATTTCTTAGAGGAGTACCTAATCAATTTGATGAGTGCGTCAGTGAATCAGTGAACCTGAAAAGTGCATGTTTTAGGGGTCTAGTACACAAACATTTTTAAAGCTAGGAATGTGAGGTTTGGTATATGAGTACATGTTTTGGATATCTCCGTAAATTCTAAACTTCATATTTTTTATCTTTAATAGAATCGTTTTTACAGAGCCTCGAAATCGACGAATTTACCCAAAACTCTTGTTCGTGTATGACATGCTTACTTACAGCAGTGCAGGCCAATTTTTCATTTTCGACGAGTTTTCTTCGCTGAACTTGGCTGCCAAGCACTACCGTGCTTGCTGATATGTTACTATGCATATTAAACACTAGATTAATGGGAAGTAAATGAGAATAACTATCACAACGCAAAATTACAATAGACCACTAGTTTCTTCTCCAGGAAATTTACAAAGTTTATCACAATATTCTTATATAAAATAAATATTTGAACAAATGCTAATGTATTATACTTGGGCTTAGATTGAGAGTAGTATCACAACATACAATTATTAGTTTTGATTGATGGAAATGGAATTAAAATTAAAGCTTCATTTCGAAAGATTAACTATTAAGTTTAGGAATTCTCTGACCTTTTAAAGTCATAAATGTTGGCATTGGTTCTAAGACACTTTCTGAATACTTACTCCGGAATAATTTTAAAGATTAGACTAAGTCTTCTCGAGATATTCGAGAAGGGATGAGACTTTCCAGTTGTGTGGGCTAGAATTCCACAAATCGAGTTTCATCTTATTTTTGAGACAAGACGAGATGAGATACGATACATAGCTTGTCTCGTCTGCATCGTGAAGAACAAGTAATTTATCATGAAAAATTCACAAGGAGTAGTTTATCCTTTGTAGCTGAATTTGTTGGAGGTTACCCAGGCGGTTTTAAGGTGAATTTTCTTTAGAAGAGGTTTTTCTTTAAAAAAAATGCTTATCAGAATTTTATTCAGATTTCAAAAATAACGTTTTATTAGTAACTTCAGCATAATTTGATTTAATTTATGAGAGTGCAGTGAGAAAGTATAGTACAGTGTACCACATATTTTATTTATACTACATTTCAGTTGTGAACAGTTAATTTCGTTTTTGTGTCAGGGTTTTTTTTTAGTCTTTATCCAACCTATGGCGTTATATCAATAACTCCGTACTTGTGCTAAGATTTAAAACAGTTCAGATTCCCTGATTTGTTAAGTCTTTGAACAAACATACAATATACAATGAGCCATGTCAAAAGACGCATATATGTGCATTAAATAATAATTTGATACACTTTGTTTGAGTGGTAGAGAGCAGGTTATACACCCTACTGTGAAGTAACCTCATTTTTAGAGACCAACTGGTTGAAATGCACATTTTTCGTATGGGGAAAATAAGTTATGCAAATACCTGAATTCTCTTGCCTTCCTTAGGATACATGTATCAATAAAAATGTAACCCCTTTCTTGTTAAGCTAGTTTCTTCAATTGCATTGCTCTGCAAAGTTTTCACGGGTCGATTTTCACGGGATTCGTAGTAAAATAACTGGAGATCCTACTTTAAGCAAAATACGATGCGGTGGCAATCCAGAGGAATCAAGTGAGTTTAGGAACTCTGTTTGGAAATTGGCGACTTCATTGGCATCTTCTTTAAACCTCTTCCATGCTGTTTGGGATTGAACTTGGACTTAAATGGCATCGGGATGTGTCAATATTCACGTCAGCGGCCCACAAAATCATCTATTTGACACCAATATTGATCGTTTTCGACTATTTTATGTGTTACCCCTTCGAAATACCACCGCTAGAGGTGATAGGGGTGTCTTACCCCCACAGTATTTTTCCTAGACAGTAAGTCATACGTGTACTAAAATTGGTTGAAACTGCTCTAGGCGTTCCAGAGTTATGCTGAATCATACATACAGACATAATTGCATGCCAATTATATAGATTAATGGGTTATCTTCCCTTCCTCCGACCTGCTTGAGAGAAGCTTATTTTCTTTTTACTATAAGCAAGGTCTCGTCTGGAACGTTAGTCTGCAGAAAGTAGTGTGTAAATATTTTGCTTTTCTGAAACACAGTTTTGAAAATATTAAAATTTTTAAGGAAGATGTAAAATAACGTAGTTGTCATACCCTCCCTGGACTAATGAGTGGTGTGCAGGTCTGCAATTCATGAAGTCCCAGGTTAGATTTTCGGTGGGAGAGCATTAAACGCATCAGTAGTTTAGATCCCACTTTAAGCTGGATCCCACTTTAAGCTGTAGGTCTTCTCCTAAATAGCGTCGCTGTTGATGAAAGATGTATATATAAATCAGTGAATGAAGTAGGTGAAATCGATAAAGAAAACATGAAGAAAAATTGATCCACACTAGTGTTCTTGAGGAATTAATAAGGTCCGATAAAGGTAACCAAGAAACTTCTGTCACTTTTTGTGGATGTTTGTGTTCAATTGGTCCTTATACCGTGAGTTGATTGCGAATAGAGATAAAGCGAAGGTTATTTGTTGGTGTGGGTATATCCAAGATACTAAATGGTTGTGGCAGTTCAGTTATGCAGTGGACTTGCGTAAGGACAGAGTGAACATGGGACTTCCATAGAGCGTCATAAGGATATGCATGCTATACGAGTTCAAACTGGGGTCAAATGCCCCTGCAGTAGGGCGGAAGATATACCAGGCCTTTGGTGAGAGTGTGGTGAATACGCAGACAATACAGGGGTGGTTTAACAAGTTTAAGGACGGTGACGAAACACTCGAAGACAAACCAGATGCCAGAAGCATGGATTAGATGTAGGATATCAATTGCCCGCAAAAATACGAAAAAATATATATATAATAATACCCGAAATAAAGTTTTTAATTCCACGCTTTAGATTAAAGATGGCGATTGACTAATGAAACTGAGTGATTGTAAAAGAGTTGGTCGAATGAGAATGAGGGGGGGGGGAAACAGGATATTTTACCAGAGAAAATCTGTGTACAAGATGTCCACCACGAACTCATGTGGTCAGGGATTGAAAAAAAGAAATCCGTCGCTCCAGAGCAAAAAAACTCTACCACTGAACCACTGTGCCCCCAAGTACGAAATGAGCCAAATTATTTTGAACGTAATAGATTTGGTTGATAATCTAATATGAATAAAATAAAGAGTTTGTGTTCTGTGTGCGGCCTAGGGACCAGACGAGTGAACTGAGAGTTACCAAATTGTGGTTAGGGGTACCTTGGTCCAGTCCCCAGACCAAGACGCAGCGTTTCTTTTTTTAAAAAAATTCGAACCAGGGGTGTCTCAGGGGAAGCATTTACCGGGAACGGCCTGGAGTCTGGGCTGAGAGTTACCAAATTTTGGTCACGGGTATCTTGTTCCAGGCCGAGACGAAGCATTCTTTTTTCAAAATTCAAACCAGGGTGGTCTCAAAGTGGGCGTTTACCGGGACATGTAAAAGTAGTAAAAAATAATCGATATTAGTGTCAAATCCATAGTTTTCGCGGTCGCTGAGATCAATAGTGAAACTCCGATCGCATTCATCGCATTCGTCTGCTTGCCTGGGGTCACCGGGGGGTTTCGAGATATGCAAAAATAATCCAAAATAACCGATAGTAGTGCGAAATCCATAGTTTTCGCAGTGGCGACACTTCCATTAGCGATGACTTGCAAATTCAGCTACTATTGTATGAAAGCCGGGGCTCGTCTGCGGGTGGGGTTACGGAGACATGTAAAAATAATCCAAAATGACAGGTATTAGTGTCAAATCCATTATTTTCAGGGTTGCTGAGCTCAATGGTGAAACTCAAGATCGCGTTTACTTTGAAATTTAGCCCTCATCAGCTCAGGAACGGGGATCATAATAGAGGGGTCATCGAGACATGTAAAAACAATCCAAATGACCGATATTACTGTCAAATCCATAGTTTTCTCGGTCGGTGAGATGAATGGTGATACTCCCATAGGTGTTGACTTCCATATACAGCCCCCATCGGCTGGGGGCCAAAGGCGTTTTTTTTTAAAAAAAATCGAACCAGGGGTCTCAGGGAGCGTTTACCGGGATATGTATAAATAGTAAAAAATCACTGATAATTTTTTCGTTGTTCAGTTTGTTTACATAGATATTTTATCTGACCCATGCAAAGAATGGGTATATTCAGCTAGTAAAAACATAAAGCAGCAATGGACCCAGGTACATTTCAAGAAAATTATAAATAATCAGCGTGGACAAAACCAATTCTTAAGTGGATAAAGATACATACAGACGTCTTAATACGAGTTGGTGTAACACTGCTGAGGAACTTCAAAGTGAATTGTCAAGAAGGTTGTGGAGGGAAGTTGTGAGATTTTCATCCAGTAGTAAAATGTTTTTATTAAGATGTGATAATAATGATGATGATACTATTGAAATAATTGAGTTTCTATCAGTAGACAAGCGTTTGGATAGCTGGGGGCTCCGTCCCAAGACCCCTGCGTTTGCTCGGTCTATGGTCTTGCACCTCTTAAACCCACAATTCTACCAAATTTCAAATATATTTTCGTATTTCAAGTATCAAAAAGATAAAATTTTGTATCTCAAGAAAACACCCATTTAAATAACATGGGAATTTCTACATCCTCTCTTTTGACCCCTCAAAAACTAAAAATACTTACTATTTGCCAATTTTTCTGTGGGTTAGTCTTAGAAGGCTATAATCATGCCAAATTTCATCATTCTAATCCTGCCGGAAGTGCCTAACATTTTCGGGTGTAGAAGATGTCCCATATAAATAACATTGGGAAGGCTTTCCAGTTCTCCATAAAAACAACTCTACAGTTGCATTTTTTTATTTTTAGTGATTTATTTAGGTAACAGTAACGCAAACGTACAAGCATACTGAATTTCAAGTTTTCATTCCAATTCCGAGTACCTAAAAAATGAGATTATTGGTTAAAAAAAATAAAATAAAAAAAATAAAAAAAAAAAATAAAATAAATAAATAACATAGGAAATTTCTTCATCCCCCTTTAGATACTCCCTTTAGAAAATATTCACTTTTGGCAATTTTCCTGTGGGTTAGTCTCGGAAAGCTACAATCATGCCAAATTTCATTTGTCTACGACAACCGAAGTACCCCTTTATTTTATGCCAGTTCATTTAGTTTTACATAGGATATCGAAGTCCCTTGTAAGTATGGCTTTTACATGATCAAATAGCATCTACTCCTATCAGAAATCGAAGCCATATCTAAAACACAAAAGGTAACCGCACTAGCCACTTAGCTAACAAAGAGCTATAATTAAAATGTCACTCCATGGTCATAATCTGAGAAATTGTTCAGGATCAAGTAATTAAGAAAGCAGGCGCAAGACGGTGGTGAAATCTAGAGAGAGAGGTTGTCCTAAGGGTTGTACAGTCAGCAACAAAATTCGTTTGCGTTTGGTAAATTTATTTTAGAAGGAATAGGTGCTATGGTTGGAACATACAGAAAGGTACACTCTTTTTATATTACTGAAAACTGTACTGAAATTATCCTTCTATTCTGAAGTTCCTTACGAAACTAACTTTATAAAACGGAAAGAGTTTTTTTGTCGCTGACTGTACAACTGACACTTGAAGTTAACCTTCAACTTGGCGCTTATTCCCCCTTTCCCTCCAGCTAAAGCGTCTTGTAACTGGGAGGCGTCGACAGCTTGCAATAGAAGTTTTTCTTTGCTCACTTCCTTAGATGGATGAATATTAATTTTGGAAGCAGTATTTACAACGCAAAGGTAATTTTAATTATTAATTCATGTTGTACTCTTCATCTTAATTTAAAGATATGTTCATAAGAAAACAAAGTTGTTAAACAGCAAAGAGAAAGGACGCAGACGACGCTAGACGTCGCTGTTCAACATACTACCATAATCCCCTTCTTCCTGTTGCGTCCATCTTACTTGTGACTGAATTGACGTAGTGGAAGTATTCTCGAGAAAATATCAGGTATTTGAAAAGTTTTAATGATAATTTTCTAGTCCGTAATCAAATCCAGCTGTGACTCTAGCTGTATACGGTATATTTTATGCTGGTCGACAAATATTTGTGAATAAATTTTGTTGCGACGCGTGTTGAAGGGTCTGTCGTTACGAAACGACAAACCTACTCCATTTTGAAACAACTTTACTGGTTAGGAAAAATGTTTCCAGTGTCATAGTAAACAAAAAAATTCTGGTTTTGGCTTATTTTATTATTTTGTTATTCAAGTGTTTAGTTTACTTTCAACATGTAAATAACAGTCTAAAATAAGTAATAGTAATTATGCTTTATGGAGGTGCATAAGTTCTTTCTTGTATGAAACCGTTGTGTGAACTTATTTCGTACATGAAATATCATTGTATTATGCTACTACTAAAATTTAAGAAACCGATTTCTTTACAATAGTTTAGGGAATCTTACAACAGACTGGCAGATTAGGGAAAACTTGTTATTTCTGTAAAATTAAAGTGTAGGTCTACCGCTTATTTTTGCCACGTCATGCAACATCCGTATTCGCCATGTGCAGTCGCATTCCTGAACGTTCAACGGAATTGTACAGTCAACGCTTTCCATGCAAAAGCAAGTACTCACAAAGTTTATTCTAAAATTGTGTCTGAAAATCAATTTACCTGAATTAAAAAAAAAAAAAAAAAACTTGGTGTGGTGCAATGGTGTGGTACCCGCGTTTGATTAAATTTTTTATGTCTCGAATAATCGGAATGCAAACCCCATTTCTGAAACTACTCCATATTATTATACTAGTAGTGCATTATACACGTACAATCCTATATTTTTTCCATATAACAATACAAATAGTTTCAAATTTTCGTATGCTTTAGCGTTTCCGGTGGAACATAATAAAACTAGTAATTTCAACATCATAGATTACACAGAGTAGAAGAAAACCTCAAAATACTGTAAATCTATGATTAACTCATTGAAGAGATACGTTGTCTTACTACATTGCTTTCCTTTTTGTTCGGCATTAACACTAGAATTATTAACCCCGCATCTGCTACGTGTAGTACCAACAGGGTTGCCAACTGGCCGGAACTATTGCTTTTACTTTCATTAAGGACGGTTACCGGTACAAACATTTTACCGGTATTTTGAAATCTATAATTCAGAATAAAACATCGACCATCAAAATTCCTCAACTGTGCCTTTACAAATACAAATTTCCGATATTTTTTTCTAATCTATGGTGTTTTTTTCATTTATTTAACATAAGAAATTTGATAACAATTAGATTTTATTCTGAAACATTGTATTCAACAATAGAGACAGAAGTGTATAAATTATCCTACTTGTGCAGCATAAATATAGATGTATATTAAAATTATTCATTGATTCTTGGTAAATAACTCTTAGGCATTTCGTTAGTATAATGTTTGTAGCATTGTTTAGTTTCACATCCCTAGCTGTTGCATATAACAACTTTCCTTAAACTTTTAACTTCCTTCCTTAGGACTTCCTAAAACAATTTCCTCTAGTTGAAGTGTAAGTTTAAAGAGTAAATTTCATTTTGTAAATCCAAAATTGTTACGTAAACATTAATAGACTTTTGTTCATCTGTTTCTATAATTTCAAAGTGGCAGTTACTGGTAAATACATTAAAAGGATCAATACCGATTTCAGTTTCTCATTTTTAGCACCAGTTTCGAACTGGGGGGGGGATAGGGCCCCTACAGGAGCCTTACTTACAGGATCCATATTATTATTATTATTATTATTATTAGTAGTAGTAGTAGTAGTAGTAATAGTAGTATTAGCAATAAGGAAAAAGAAAATGTTTAACAGAGTCTGGTGAAATCTTTGCGATGGGAGGGGATGTGCCTTTTCTTCATAAAGCTGTCAGCTTCATTTACAAGTGGTAATGGGGCTCCAGGGTGTGGACCTGTTCTGTTTATTAATGCTGTTGCAATAACTTGTCAAACGAATAACAGAGAACCCCAGCAGGACTTTATAGAAATCAGACTCATTTTGGCATTAATGGTGCCCCAATACACATTTAGACAATATGTTGCTGGGGCCGCATTCTTCATATTGTTGAAATATGTTTTTACTAGACCATAAACGAAGGGCTCCGAAGAGGAGTTTACAATACTGTTAGTTTCATGCCAATAATAGGACCCCAAGATTATATTCAATGCTGGGGACCACCGATCTCTGTGAACAGAACGAACTACAACGGGTAACCATGCTCCAACACAGCAGACGTGTTTAATCTTAATTTCCATGTTATTCAATATTCATTTTATATAAAATGAATATATATGTATGTATATGTATGTATGTATGTATGTATATTGAGAGAGAGAGAGAGAGAGAGAGGGCTCCGACAGGGATACCTGCCCTTCTACCCTGGCCAGTTGGAGCCTGTTTAGCACAATGCATCTATGAAGTTTATTAACGAAAGTACTATGGATATGGAGAATACAGGTGCTAATGCACATTCGTCCACGATAGATCGTTCCGTTCCCATGGATGTGTCCGAACATAGACTTTTCAAACTTAGACCTATATCATAGAGAATTTTGAGGAGGTGCTGGTAACACTGTTCAACAAATTTTGATCGAAAGTATGTAAATTCTTTAAAATTGCGATTTTTCCATTCATTTAAGCATAATATGAAAGGAAATGATAATAGAAGAATCTTTTTAGCTCAGGTTGTGTAAAAAAGGCCCTTGTACAACAGTAGCTGTATATATACAAATGTATTAATATTTATAGAACATTTAAGCAAAATCCTTGTAAAAACCTACATTTCACTTTTTTTTTATCTATTTCACTGTGATGTGATAAGCTGGGGAGTTAAGAAGTACCCTAATCTATAGCTTTTTATACCCTTGTACTTCCTTTTTCAAAATTGCGCAAATACCAGTTTCACAGCGATACAGAAAGTAACCGTGGTCAAGTTAAACATTAACAATTCCGTAATAAAAATCAGTATTAACATCAAAACATGAAAAATATGTACAAATACCTTTTTGTACAAGAACTACACTGCAATGTAGACAAAAGTTTCAAGTAATCCCTTGTACAGGATTATGTTTATTTTATTTTGAGCGTCTTCGCTTGGCTTGCCTTTTGTAGGTTACATCTGGAGTCGGCCTTGCAATAATCCAACAGTAGTCGGCCAATATGTTAGAACTCCACTTTCCCTCATATCTCTTCTCCATGCCTGCAGTATCTTGATGGAAACGCTCACCATGTTCGTCACTTACTGCTCCACAATCTTCGGGAAAGAAGTCTAGATGTGAATGAAGAAAGTGGAGTTTCAGAGACATATTACAACCAAGATTTTCGTAGCACAATAACAACTTTGCTACCAGTTGTTTGTAATTTGTTGCTCGGTGTCTTTCCAAGTACTGTGAACAAACACTCTTCAAGCTTTCCCACGCAGCTTTCTCCTCACCTTGGAGAATTTCGTCGAACTTGTGATCTTTGAATAGTTGCCTAATCAGTGGCCCTATGAAAACACCCTCTTTAACTTTGGCATCACTTAATCGAGGGAATTGTCCTCTTAGGTACTTCTAGGCCTCATCCTCTTGGTTCATGCTCTTAACAAAATTTTTCATAAGACCTAATTTAATATGTAAAGGGGGAAGCAAAATTCGGTTACGTTCTACCAGTGGTTCGTGCTGCACATTTTTCATTCCCGGCTGAAGAGTTTCTCTGGTACTCCAATGACTTTTGCGGTAATGAGATCAACGATCTCTACTGTCCCATTCACATGTAAAGCAACAATACTTTGTATACCCTAACTGCATACCTAGTAACAGTGCTATTACTTTAAAGTCACCACAAATGAGCCACTGAAAATCGTAATATTTAATGGCTTGAAGTAAACGTTTCAAGTTGTCATAAGATTCCTTCATATGAACTGCGTAACCTACAGGAATTGAAGGAAGTTCATTTCCAATATGTAAAAGCACTACCTTTAAACTCACCTTGGACGAATCTATAAAGATCCTCCACTCCGTAGGTTCGTAATTAATTTTAAGTGCCCTCATGAGACCATTTACATCTGTACATGCCACAAGTGTGTCTTCCATAGTAAAAAATGAGGTGAACATCTTCTCCCTATTCCGATACACTGAAATATTTACTTTTTCCTGCAATAAATTCCATTGCTTTAAGCGAGACGCTAAAATTTCGGCTTTGCTTTTCGAGAGGTCCAAGTCTCTGATTAGATCACTTAGTTCCTCTTGAGTAAGTCTATGTGGTTCACATGGAGGTTCTTCTACAACAAACGTAGGGTCCTTCGAAGTATTTGATTCAGGAGCTTCAACTTCTTCATCATCATCAGAAAAAAGATCGTATTCTTTAGGTGGGTCAGGAACAGGTAGTCCTTCTCCATGTGGAACAGGGCGCATTGCAGAAGGAATGTTAGGATAGATCAAGGCTCGCTTCTTCTTCGTGGAAATTCTCTTCTTGACGGAAGGAACCATACAAAAATAGTCTCTGATGTGGTCGCTTGGCTCCCTCCAAATCATGGGCACGGCAAAAGGTATTGAGCGCCCCTTCCCATTAATCCAATTTCTTAGATTGCTGGCACAAGTGTTACACATAATGTGGGGTGCCCAAGATTTATCTTGGTCTCCAATTTTACAACCAAAGTAATATTGATAGGCTTTTCTTATTAGTGGTGTTATAGTCTGCTTTTGTGAGGAAAATGTCACTTCTCCACACACGTAGCAGAAGCTATCCGCACTGTTTACACAATTTCGCGGCATTTTTGTTTATTGAAATCCTCAAAATGTCACTTGAAATAGTTCCGACAACTATTTAAAAATATACATTCGAAATACCGGTATTTTTGCGTACTTGTAGTTGTATTTTTATGTCCTGCACTACACAAACGTCACACCCAAAACGCTGATAACTGCACTAAATCTGTCTTTTCTAACAATAGCAGAACACTACTGAGATAAGGAACACAATGAAACCAAGCGTTCATATAGTTTCTGCAGTGTTGCCGGATCAGTGTAATATTTTACCCCAAGCGAAGCGAATATATTTATTTTTAAATCGTTACTATTAGACATGCCTGTAAAACGAAAAGTAGAGCTAATATTCGAAAATAACTTTCAAATTCGTGATCAGCACCACAAAATCAATAAGAATTAGCTGATTTTGTTCAATTTACATTTTCGTTGTTGAACAGTGTAATTTTATTTTCCAGAGGCTTCAACCGTAAATACCAAGGAGAACTCAAGTTTGCACGCTTTTGTTTCAAGTGATTGATACACTTTATTAAATTTAAGTTAACACTTTAAAACTCAACTAATAACAGAAACCTTTAAAGTAGTTTTCCTTTACATTTATGGTAAATTATTACATACATGACATTGTTTACATTATGAAAACACTGGCATGTGGTATGTTACAGTCAAAACTTGTCTTGGTGGTGTGACTATGCATTTATGTTCACTTTTAGAATAAAATTTGTCACGTTTTTTTTGTAAGTTTCGGTGCTTAAATAAGAAATATTAGTCACACTTGAAAAACTGTATAGTTTGGAATACAAATCAAATGAAATGAAATTTTTAAGTTTTACGTCCCGCGGTTTTGCCGGTTAGGCTAAAGGAGACGGTGATGATGAGTAATGAATGAAATGGTGGAATGAAGAAAGTGGGAAGAAACGGGAGAACCCCGAGAAAACCCACGCACACGGTGTTTGTCAGAGACAAAGTTCATGGAATAAAAATGAATTTTGGCAAAAAGAAAGGTTATTCCTAGTATCAACGGATTGTCAAATGTCACACAGCAAATGAATATTATTTTTAATAAAAATAAAACATATGTATTAGAATATAAAACTAACAAAAGTGAATATTAGATTCCAATGAATAATGTAAAAAAATCAAAAGGTCTTAAGAAACACTTTATCTTGAAAAAAAAATGAAAACGTGAACGCCCGCAAAAATTGACCTTGCATGGTATTTCTACGGTTAATTCAGTTTGCAGCATATTTCTCTCTCTCTTGTTTGCGAAAACTGTACGACACAACTTACGCTGTATTTCAATTAATTTTAAAATATGTTGAAACTGAGAGATTTTCTAATGATTTGTTTACACTCAATATAACGTTAGATCATGAATGACCGCAAAGTAAGGAAAGCTGTAGGTTTTTCACTTTAGTTCTGGGATTACCGGTATCGTAATTAAGCAAACACTCTAATATCCTGGTTAGTTGATTTCGAGTTGGTTCATTTTGAGCACCAACATTGCATTTGTATATGACATATGCATTCAAATATACACTGTAAGACGTGGGAATCCAAACCACATGAGCTCACACTAGGTATTGAGGCAGTGTTGCCAACAAATAGACACACGAAGTCGATAAATGGGAGATGAAATGGCTCAAATTTTGGGTGAAAAGTTACTAAAAGTGTATTCGTAGAATTCCGTATTCTCTCTCTCTCGTATATATATACCAGAGAAAGAGAGAAAGACACACACAAACACACACACACACACACACAGAGAGAGAGAGAGACAGAGGTGCTGGCCAAGTTTAGACACACCAGATTTTGCAAACTTTAGAGGTAAAATTCAACACTTTCTGTAGAAAGACATGATTATAAGGAACAAATTTCTTCAGGCGGCAGAATTAAGTAGTAAGTTATACAGCTGTATTCTATGTTTACCACTATAAGATTACTAGTGAAAAATCATTATAGGTGCTGTACGACGATTGAAATAAGTAGATACACACGAAAGATGAATGTACTTGGTACAGTACAATTTTCCGGTGGCGTAGTATTTCTGCAAGTTTATAAAAGTTGTATTTTAGAAGTGTAGCGTTTCTAGTATGCAACCAATATAAGTACTACAGAAACTCGTATCACAGCTAAAACCCATGTGTTTTTACTACCCTCGCTTACGCATATACTCGCCGTCCCTAACGAGCCCGTCCTCTTCGGATGTACTTCGCGCGCTCCTACAAACTTTGCCCTGCTCTGAATTGGTTAGATAGCATTCGTACTTTAGAATATACCTAAACTGATTCGAAATAGAAGTGCTTGATTACAGGACAAGTTATTCCCAGCAGAATAGTCGCTAGATTCTTAAGTCGAAAAAATTGTCATTTAAAATCACGAAGAAAGTCGCTAATCGAAAAAAAATATTTTGTCACTACCCTGGAAGTCGCATACCTTAGATTTAGATACTTTCCCCCTGAATTGGCAACACTGTATTGAGGTAGAATCGTCCACCCACTAACCATTTAACCATGAAGAAATACTGTTTCTCGTGTGGATTGGCACATCTAATTTAGTTTTAATGTAAAGAGAATACGTCCTCATCCTACAAAAAGGCACTTGTTCATAAACATTCACATAAAATGTTGGCTAAAAGCAGGGAATTCGTGTTGTAATTCAGTTCAAAATATTTTGTAGTCGCGAATCCTGTCAAGGAATTTGAAGCTTAAAATAGTATATATAAAATCATGCATGTTGTTCTGTGTGGACGTGAAACATGGTCACTTACTCTGAGGGAAGAACCTAGACGGAAAGTGTTTGAGAATAAGATCTTGAGACGAGTATTCGGACCCAAGAGAGACGGAAATGGGGGATGACAGAAACAACATAACGAGGAATTGCATAAGTTATACCGTTTACTGAACATTGTTAGGGGCATAAAATATAGGAGGCTCGCGTGGGCAGGTTATTTAGCCAGAATACAAGAAAGTAGGAACGGTTCCAAAGTTTTAACTGCTAATCCAATGCTGCCAATTAACTATTTTAGGATTTCCCTTTTTTGAGGTAAATTTTAGACTTTCACTCAAACAGCTACTGCTTCCTTACTGTTTATTGTAGGATCATAGTTCATGAAATATTTGCTTCAGGATAAGGCATACTTTCTAATGGCACAATTCGCTTTGTCCGTATTATACACCAAAAACGGGAAAATTGGGTAAAACCAGGAGATTTTTCAAAAAAACATATTTCTTCAAAATTTTTGCGCCCCTCTAGCACGGGCTTGGGTTCACGTAGGATCTGATGTTTTTTTAAAAGGATACACTGGTATGTACATAATACGTGTGCAAAATTTTAATTTTGTATCTTGAAAACTAAGGACCGGAGAAATTTTTGAAAGTCTCAAGGTGACCCATTTCTCATATATATACTCGTACGTCCGTATCATACACTTAAACAAAAAAAAAAAAAAAAAAAAAAAAAAATCGAAAAAAATGGAAATTTTTCAGAAAAAATCACCCCCTCGGATCACTTAAGACCCTCGGGCCACGCGCTGGTTTCACGTAGGGATTTAAAAAAATGAGAAATGCCCAAACGTACATACAATTCGTGTGTAAAGTTTCAATCTGATGTCTTGAAAAGTAAAGGTGTGAAAAATTTTTGAAATTTGCCTTAAGAAAAATATAAAAAGTTGCTCCCCTGAGGGGCGTAAATAAAGGCCCCGCAGACCCCGCATTGCGGGGGGCCTCAAGGCATCAGCGGCCCCGAAATAGTGAAGTGGAACGTAGAGAAGGGGCACCGCTCTACGCTATATGCGGGGAGGCCTCCAAGCCTTTAGTTACGCCACTGCGCCCCTCCGTCCCCACTGGCGCCTCCAAATTGACCATCCGGTTCCAAAACATATCTCGGGTGTTCTTTGGTCCATCCTTGGCTTGATTAATAAAAGAATGAATAATAAAGCTTAAATACCTGTTATAGAACTTAAGTAAGCGGTCAAAGACGATACTACGCGATGGTAACAAAAGTTGCCAAAAATCTCAAAAGGGTTAAAGGGCTAGGAAGACCTAGGTACAGATCGGAGAACAATATTAAGATGGTTCTCGAAAGAATGGGAATACAAAATAGAAACTGGATCCAGTTTTCTAAGGATATAAGACAATGGAGAGCTTTTGTGAACGTGGCATTGAATATCCGGGTTTCATATACCGTAGAGTTAGTTAGTTTAGTTAGTCTTTGTCAAGAAGATAACTGGAAATGCTTAGAGGCCAAAGGCGATTCGAGTGTGATGCTGACCAATCTCCTACTTTCAATGCTGAGGTAATAGAAGAGTAGAGCATTATTTACACACCACAGCTATGTCTCGAATACAAAGTATGTTTTTCCTATGGATCTTCACGAATGCTGTTTGTGGATTTGTTTGGAACTACGAGTACCTTATAGATGAGAATTCACCCTGAAGCATGCTATTCTTTTAAACCCAATGTGATCAATGGACTGAAATATGTCTTATATCATATTTAAAGTGAAATTAAAACCTAAGATTTAATGATAACTTTAAATTATAATTATCTAATTTATCATACTGTGTGCTGTCGTCTTGCTAGTGGCATAGTAAAGGGATTAATGAGGGAACATTTTACCATACACTTCACTCAATAAGTGACATGTTCCGCTCACAGCATTAACATTTTATTTTCACAAATTAGTTACCACCAGGAGCAGGCTAAGGGCGGAGCCAATGGAGCCCAGACTCCGGGGCACCCAGGCTCTGGGGACCCCAAAAATCCCTCTTTTGAGTACTAAAATATAACAATCAACTTGTTATATTATAGGCTTCAGACCCATGCTAATTTTTCTCGCTCGCTATGCTCGCGTGGCAAGAGTTAAGTCTTCTTCCACCAGCGTCTTCACGATAGTTATTTTATGAGAGAGTGTGCTATTTTGGGCTTCTATTACAAACCAAATTATTGGCTTGTACTAACAATTCTTTTGGAATATCTCTATCATTACTTAGAGCAAATCTAGAATGTTTTCCAAAACTTCTTAACATTAAAACGTTCCTATTCAAGTCAATTTGCGCTCCCTGAGATACTAAAAGGTCATTCCCAACAACACGTGTTGGAAAAAATTACTTAACTCGCAAAACGCATAATGAAATGTTCTCCTATTAATTTTGAAACGTACAATTGCTATCTAGTTTATCAAACGAGAATTCTGAATAATATTTTTTTTGTGAGTCGATATTCAACATTTTAGCCTTAGGTGAAACTAAATCGTCTCTAATTATTGATATCTGAGGAGCAGAATCTAATACAGCAACAGCGTTCTTACCTTCAATCAATAATGGAATTAAGATTATATTATTTCGTGTAGTAATGGAGGATTTTACACGATGACCATTATTTCCTCTGTAAATGTACTTCCCACAAGGCAGCAAAGAAAATTTACTCGCTGGAATTATTCATAACATAGGGCTCCCTTGAAATATTCAGCTCCAGGGCCCCAAAAGCCTTAATCCGCCTCTGATTGCCACAAAAAAGCGAAAAAAAAGGAATATTATTTTCTTCCCCAAAATACTAGGTTGTGACTCTCTTTCATTTGGTAGTGATTATTGTTCAAAATACAGTATGGAAGAGTGGCATAAAAACTAGTGCATAAAACACGAACTAACTTGTGCTAGGTGGCCACTTAAAGTACGAATGCAATCTAACCGACTCAGTGCAGGGGGGTACGTGCGATAGCGAAGGGGTGCGTTCGTAAGGAGCAGGCGCGTCAGCGGCGGTGGGTATAAGCATAGACGAGGAGAGTGGAAAAACACTTTATATGTCACACAATGCGTGGCTTATGTGTTGCACAGCTTTGGGGTAGATACTAAATGCCATCCAATAAAGCACCAAAATATGCTAAATTAGGTTAGATTCGATTAGGTTTGGTTAGCTGTACCCCTTCTTTTCTGTATTTTCAATTTGTTTCTACACTTACGATAAACTTTTTGGCTGTTTATTAGACTATGCTTTTCACACAATTTCAACAACTGACAATTTGTTTTTGGATAACTCTATAAAACTCAAACACAAAATGTCACTATCTTTTCATTTACGTGCCATTTCCACATTGTCTTTCCCATAAGTCATTACAATTGTACCTCTCCGCCAAGTAGTCCCTTCCGCCTCCACATATAGTGTCGCTTACAACATCAAAAACAACTAACAACAAAAAGTATTTTCTTAACTTCAACTATGCCCCTCACCTGACTTTCACTCACTCTTCCTCACAAACCAAAATAAATTCTTCAATTCATCTGCAATTTTTCTAAAATTAGTCCAGCGATACAGCAGTTAACCCTCATTTTCTTTAGCACAATAAGAAATATTCATTGTACAAGAGGAGATAGTATGTACCATCTTTGTACATTTTTTTCCCATTAAGCGCTAATAATTAACCTAAGTTCTATTCTTATATAAACCGAATTGTGAATTCTAGCTCATTATCAATCTTGTAAATTCAGCGTAGTTTTGCAACACAGTTTTTTCGTTCTACACGAATTTTTATTTTTCAAAATCGAAAACACTACTTGTAGCTTGAGTTGAATCACACTCATCCGATCAAGATGGAACTACAATATCTGTGGTGACAGACTTTGAACTATCATATAAGTTTTAGAAATATTCTCGTTTGCAGGCATTAGGTTCCCGAGATGTAGGACACGAAGTTCGGAAGTTGAACATGTGAAAAAAGGTCTACCGTACTCATTTGACCTGGATCAAAGTTGACATAATTGTATATTTGAACATGCTATACCAGCTTATGCAATATTATTTTTGATTTCTGGCTTATAATCCATCAAATTAAGCATTTGATCTCAGCTACATTTTTGAAAAAAAAAAAATAATCATGAGTTCAATCTAACTAATCACATCTGGATAAAACTTGGCATTCTTGTATACCTGCTACAAAAGATTGTAGAATTTATGGTGTGCAGATTTTTGGTTAACGAGTAGTGAGACATTTACCGCCTTATGCAGAGTCGTTTTGACGTATGATTAGTGTCATACTAAAGCCCTGACTACTGCAGGAAACATATGCTAGTCAAACTCTTTAGTATGACACTAATCAAGCGTCAAGACGACTCTGCATAAGACCCTTAGTATTTGTATTTTCAAGAAATTACGAATTTAACACAACTAATACTAAGTCGATCACACTTGGTATAATGTTTGATCTTGATCCCCTACACAAGCTTATTAAGTATTATTGTCTGCAGATTTCTGGTTTCATTATTATGGGCCACCAAATTTGGGATTTGGAAGTAATAATAATAATAATAATAATAATAATAATAATAATAATAATAATAATAATAATAATAATAATAATAACTAACTAACTAACTAACTCTATGGCCTATGGAACCCGGAGGTTCAATGCCGCGTTCACAAAAGCTCTCCACTGACTTCTATCCTTAGCTAACTGCATCCAGTTTCTACTTTGTATTCCAATCTCTGCGAGATCCATCTTAATATTGTCCTCCCATCTGCGCCTAGGTCTTCCTAATGGTCGTTTTCCGATTGGTCTTCCAATCAAAACTTTGAAAGCGTCTCTACTTTCTTCCATTCTAGCTACATAACCCGCCCATCTAAGCCTCCTAGACTTGACGACCCTAACAATGTTGGGTAAACCATATAAATTATGTAGTTCCTCGTTATGAAGTTTCCGCCATTCCCCATTCCCGTTCCTCTTGGGTCCGAATATTCGTCTCAGGATCTTGTTCTCAAATACTTTCAGTCTATGTTCTTCCCTCAGAGTAAGTGACCATGTTTCGCAGCCATACAGAACAACAGGCATGATTATCGTTTTGTATATTTTTAATTTCAAATTCCTCGACAGAATTCGCGACGACAAGAGATTTTGACCCGAATAGTAACACGAATTCCCTGCTTTTAGTCGACATTTAATTTCTCCGTGAATATGATTTTCCTCTGTTAATATTGATCCTAGATATTTGAAAGTATCCACTTTATCAAAAGTATTATTTAGTATTTTAACGCATCCATAATTTGCTGTATTCCGGTCCCGACGCACTTCCATGTATTTAGTTTTCTCTGCATTTACTTCTAAACCCATGTCCCTGCAAGCGTTTAATAAGATCTCTGCATTTCTTTCTATTGTTCTCCTATCATCTCCTATTAAATTTACATCATCAGCATATGCCATAACCTGGTGAATACTGTTCAACTGTAAGCCCTGGTTGCTATCTTTGATTTTCCTTATAGCGTATTCCAAAACGAAGTTAAATAATAATGGCGACAACGAATCTCCTTGTTTCAGGCCATTTTCGACGTGAAAGCTCGTGGACAAAAAATTTCCTACCCGGACTTCACTTTGGGATTCATTTAAACATATCTTAATTAATCTAATTAGCTTTCTCGGTATTCCAAGTTCTGCAAGAACGTTGTATAATGTTTCTCTCCTAACCGAGTCGTACGCCTTTCTAAAATCAATAAATAGTTGATGTACAGGGGTATTGTATTCCCACTTTTTTTCGAGTATTTGGCGAATGGTAAATATTTGGTCGATAGTTGATCGATTTCGTCTAAATCCGCACTGATAATCTCCAATAATTTCATCTGCATATGGGGTCAGTCTTGCTAACAGAATATTTGAAAGGATCTTATAGGATGTTGACAGAAGAGAAATGCTTCGATAATTATTACAGTCAGTTTTGTCGCCTTTCTTGTGGATTGGAACAATGATTGATTCTTTCCACTCTTGTGGCAATTCTTCCTTGTTCCAGATAAGGAAAATGAGTTTGTGTATCTTGTTCCACAATTTTTCGCCTCCAGCTAAAATTAACTCAGCCGGAATTTCATAATAATAATAATAATAATAATAATAATAATAATAATAATAATAATAATAATAATAATAATAATAATAATAAGTTCAACCTTACTCATTGAATCAGGATCAAACTTGCATGGTGATAAAGCTTCATTTGCTATGGGACCTCATAAAATTATAGAGGAGTTTCAGAAAAAAAGAGTCCAGTGATCATACAGGTGGATGGGAAAAATTAAATGAAATCTTTTTATTTTACGTTTCACGCTTATGCCAGCTAGGCTGAAGGAAACGGTGATGATGAGAAGTGAATGCAAAGGTGGAGTTAGTAAAGTGGGAGGAAACGGGAGAATTCCGGGAAAACCCACGCACACGGTGTTTGTCCACCGCAAGGTCCACTTGGTGCGAGGTGGATCGAACCAAGGACCCCGCTCCCCAGAGGTGAATCCTTTTCTGTTTTTTTTTTTTTTTTAAGTTAACTGATACACCGAACATGCCAGATTAACCTGCTTAACTATTTATTACTAGGTTTTCACTTGTTTTATTCGCTTAACTCGTTTTTCTATTAACCTAAAACGACAGGGACACGAACACAGAAACATCCAGGACAGTTAAAATTCCAAAGGCCCTCACATCGGGAGTCAAACCCGGGCCCCCGTACACCAAAGGCGAAGAACGAGGAGGGTCTACTGAACGACAGCGGCGCGATTAGATGGATGAAGATAAAAATATGATAGAAAGAGTGAAATAGAAGAATGTCCTATCGCACATTGAATGGAATACTCTACTTGCCCCGCATGGTCATCTATCATCGTGCTCCGTCAGGCCACCGAGAATTTTAAACAGCGAAGTATGTACTTTTTTACATCGTCTAAAAGAACACGGAAAAGCAAACAACTTTTGTAGGAAAAAAATCGAGTTACCATCTACAAAATAGCTACTATTGAGTTCCGCTGCATTTAGATAAAAAGTCAAATGGCTATAAATGACAAATAGCTGGAGATTAAGGGATGAAACCAAAAATAAGATAAGAAAATAACAGAAGACGCATCAAATGGAAGACTTAATTAGCCCCACAGACCTCCTTACCATGATTCTCTGCGGGACAAGTGGAATTTTTTAAGTACTAAGGTCTGCAATTTGATACATCATTGAAAGCATCAAAGGAAAATAAACAAGTGTTGTAGAAAAAGGTTTGAAATTTGAGTTTTACGTCCCACGTTTAGTCCGGAAAGGCTAAAGAAGTTGTAGGAAAAGGTTTTCCTTATTGGTCACTTTACGAAATGGTCACTCATTGTGAATCAGGTTTCTTTCTTCATTTATTATTTCCTGAATTAATTTATCTTCCTCCTAGTTCCAAAGTAAACTTCTTACTACTGATCACGTCTGCAGAACTGCGGGTGGTTCTGTTTAATGAGAGAATTTAAAGCTTTGTTTTATTGTCGTTTCATGATCAAATTATTATATTGCTAATAGTGGTTTGCGTAGGTCTAGAGTCTCTTTGTGTTACTATTTAAGAACATGAATTTAAGATTGGTATTTGACAATATTTTCTTACTACAGGACATTGATACTCATAAAGAGTTACCAGAAATCCAAATGGAGAAGAAGACAGTGGCGTCGGCGAGCTCTTCAAGTGGTGGTCAAGACCCTCACGACGCACCTGCACCAAAGAAATGCCGTATGGAGATGTATCCGATGCCTACAACCTCTTCCCCAGGGACTCAAAAAAGACCTAGGGAGGAACTAGGTTCTACCAGTACTCTCAAAGAAGAAGGAGATGATAATGTTCCAAAGGTAAGCACTAGCTTTATATTAAGGCAATCGCTGTAGTACGTACAAAATATGTCAGAACAACGAATTGTTTTATATCAGAACTGCGAAGTATGTTTTCTCTCCAAGCAAAGTCCGTATAGCCTAATGGGGGAAGGAGGTGGAGCAGGGAAAAGTGGGCTAAAACGCTGGGACTATGCATCTATGAACTGAAATAATACCAATTTTGAACACCAGCTACAACTAACACCTATGTTTGCCTCTGTCTGCAAAGAAAGTGTTATCAATAAACCATATGGTTTCAGTTAGGCCAATACGTTTACTGCAGTATGTTACATAGGGTTGTAATCCTGCGTTAAGTCCAAAAACTACAGGATTTACGCATATAACTTAAGTTTCTACGTACGCCACATACATTTTTTCCTCAGTATGATCCTCAATCGCCCTTAGTTAGCAACACTGCATGAAAAGCATAGAACTGTTAGCTTTTGCTTTATGTCATTAAAAAAAACTTTTTGTTGGATTGACAACACAGTTAGATCTTCCTCGTGGCTAAGCCGTTAGCGTACGGAGAACTGGGTTCGATTCCTTGCGGTAGCTCATTTTATTCTGATCCAGCGATAAAGTGTAGGCTCACGTCTCATAGGCTCACGTGTCACCCTGTCGATATTTGCATGGTACTAAATTTCAGCGTATTGTGTCGAGGTAAATGGTCCACCCTGTATATTTCATAGAGTTCAAATCTCATCCGATCAGAATGAAAGTTGTTATGGCGATAGTTCTTGACCGTATAAATAAGCACCTGTAATATTACGGTGAGCACGCAGGGTCAGCATAATTTCAAAACAAAATAGGACACCTCACTCCGGCGAAATCCTATTTTGGATAAATCCTTTATTTTACAATGAAACTTGCTTCTTGGCTTTTCTAACACCCGGAAGACAAATCCTTGCAGACAATGAAGAAATTAGTCACTGTACTTGAAACGTTAAACGACTTGATCGTATGTCAAACGAATGCGGTACAAAAGGATGTATTTTATTTTATTAAATTACAATGTTGAATGATTCCAAAAATATATATATATAAAAAAACTGTTTTATTGTCTCGGCTATTTTCAGTAACGAGGTATTTTCAAAGCAAATGATTATAATTCAATTTACAGATTCGAAATCTAAATAATATTATATATTAACCTTTCAATACTTCACACCGTTACAAAATAAAAGTGTGAAACCAAGCAGCAGGTACGAACTCAGATTTTTTTTTATTGGGGGGTCCTATTCTACAAACTACCCCATCAGGAGGTCGCGGTCAGAAAGAGACATTGCCGCCGGAGACAGCCGGCACCCGTCCGCGGCGGCACGACGATCTACTTGCTCAAAGTTGCCGACGTTTTGCCAAGGCGGCAAGCGGTCGAAAATCGTTTAATAAAATGCTCTTTGCAGACTCTTTGCCGACTATTGCCGACCGTCAGAGTCGCCAAAACAGTCGGAAAGGCCTCTTTCCGACCCTCTGCCGACTCCTTATGCCGGTCTCTTTTCGACGGCGGCGCCAACGCATTTAATGCTCAATTATGGCTGTTTACTGTCGGCAACGCAACTATTCGTCGCGGTCGAAAATCGCTTGGAAAGACGCCAGTGTCCGGCGCCGGCAATCCGACCGCTGCTTCTGGTCGGCATGGACAAATTGTCCGACTGTAGGCGGCAGGATCCTGATGGGGTACTACGTCTATGGAGTATTAACCCTTAACTGTGCTGGTGAGGTATTCAAATATCTCATGGCCTCTCTTCAAGCAACATACATTTTCTCGTTGTAGGCAGATACATTTGTTGTTCAATGTAATTTCAAGGAAAGTATTTACAAGGAACATCATTTGTACGTTTGTCCTGACTATGTGCAACCATATCTGCAACTATTGCGCGCAATTTAACTATTACTATAAGATTTATGGTGTAATTTTAATGTGGGATTTTCAGATATCCCACCAGCAGACAAAAGTGATTTTTTTTATCAGCACCGTTAAGGGTTAAATTTCTATTATTTTGCAGCCGAAAATATGATACAAGTAATTTTAAAACACTTCCACCTATATTTTCAGAAGAAAAAGATAAAACTTGATTCTTCTCAGGGGCGGCTCCAGAACGGTCTTCTGGGGGAGTGGTAGGTCGTAATACTGCTACTTAGAGCTACTTTTAAGAGCTCTCAGATGGTTTTATTTATATAAAAAATAAGAAAGTTTGCTCCTCTGGTGGGGCCGATCGCTCCGATGCCCCCCCTGGATTTGCACCTGATTCTTCTTATGAGAGAAAGAATACAGATAAAGTGTAAAACCAAATTTTCGTGCTACATTAATCATTTCCCTGTTAAACATGTATAGTTCTATGGAGAAGTATACAATTGTATGTTGAGTTAGGAAGTTTTTTTTTTGGAAGGGAGATGGTCGGATCCGTTAGAACTTCATGGGTACGCCCCTGCAAAGCAGTATACAACGATTACTAAGTAGCATGATTAAAATATTAGTACTTATTCTTAGAAGTAATTTACTTAATAAGGCTAAAATATCTGAGAACTATAATCAAATTAGATATGCAAATTAAATACTCAAATGTAAAAATTAACATAAGAATTTACGTATTAGTGTACAAAATATAGATGTGCATATCTGCATGTCACAATCAGTGGCGGATCTAGAAGGTAAAAACGGGAGCAGCCAGAACCCAGAATATTATAAGGGTATCATAAGTTTACACTTTTTCATGGTTCCTGCGTAACTTCCCAACTTAACTCTCTCCCTATGAGTATTATGGCTAGGTTGGACGTTCACATTGTGGACCTCAAGTAATTTTTTAAAAACACAGCATAAATGAAAAACTGCAACTAATACTTGAGGTCCAAAACTGCAACTAATAACGTGAGTTAATGTTTCAAAAATTTTCCGATAAAGAATAAAAAGCAACGCTTACGATAAATTTTCAAAAATATATAATTAATAATCTCAAGTACTTTTGTCATTCGCGGTAGCTCAGTGATAGAGCGTTCACCTCCGGTGCTTGGTTCGATCCCAGCTCGCGCCGTGCGGACATTGTGTTGGACAAACACCGTGCAAACACCGTTTTCTCGGGGTTCTCCCGCTTCCTCCCACTGTCTTCATTCCACCATTTCAGTCATTTCTCATCATCACCGTCTCCTTTAGCCTAACCGGCATAATCGTGGGACGCAAAACTCAAAGATTTCATTTCATTGTACTTTTGTCACCGGTCGCAATAGCTAGCTCGGGGTTGAATATAGTACTCATAAATAGTGCGTGTTTTAAAGACACTTTTTAATTGTAGAATCCACTACAAGGGAAGAAACGTGACTTTAATAAGATCATAGAATGAAAAAAACACAAATTTCTTTTTTTTAAAAAAAGCCAATTTTTGCGGGAAAAATTCCTTTCCAAAAAAAGTCGAATTTTTCCGACATCTAACCAAAAGACAGAAGTATAATACCTACAGAAATGTCTGTTTGTTTGATTGACTGATTTAAATTTATTTACGTTATTTTGGCAACAGCTAGGCTATATGATAGAAAACCTACAGTTTAAGGCCATTCTGAAGCCATAGAAAAGCATCGTCCGAAAAAAGTACAATTCGTTGCTCGCAGGGGGAATAGTTTTTATGAAACTTAAATGCTTAAAACCAAATGAAACTTATGAATTAAATGCTTACAACAATGGAAAGAACAAAATGTCGAAAAATTGTCAACTTGTGGTTCATAGATCACACCACGCTGTACTAAATGCCAAAATTTCAGATTCCTAAAACGAAGATTAACGGGGCAGGCATTGAATTCCTCTGCAACAATTAGTTGAACTCAACAATGAAGGAGTCAAAACTTCCAAAATCTGTACGAGACAAGTATTGTGTACAGTTGTAATCTTCAAATAGACTGAGAGTAAAGAACATAATTTAGTATTTGTAGGAGAATTTCAGGCACGGATCCAAGGGGGGCTATAGGGTCTATAGCCCCCCTCTTAACGCTCAGGTATATACTGGATTAAAATGGGCTTCAATCCCGCTTCACACTGGATAAAGCGGTAAACTATGGTTTCGCCCTTCCCTTGATCGTATCCTTGATCCGCCATGGAGATATTAGTGACTTCTTGTACATTCATGTCCAAAATGATTGTCGCATATCTATAGCTGTCTTCTTGTAAGAATATAATATGATAATGATTTTGCAGGGCACTTTTAATACTGACACCATGTGTATAATCGGGAAATGTATATTTGTGGTAAATTTCATAGGAAAAGAATTATAAACACGAAAATTAGAATGAGTAAAACAAATTGTTGCTAAATGGACAAGGAAGTTTTATTTTCGTTTTATTGTTCTTATTTACTGCTCTTTTGACATGAAATTTATCACATAAATGTCTTTGTCGATTATACATATATTTAACATTATAAGAAATACCTGGCGAATTCGTTATCAAACTATATTCCTACAAAACATATTTATAGACATGCGACAATAATTTTGGACATGAGTGTACATATTAATTTAGATTAAAGAGATAGGGCGATAGCAACGCCATCTCTTATCACAGAAACAAACTTTCTGAAGCTTTACATTATCCTTAAAGTAAGATAGTAACCATAGTAGTGCATTCGATGCTTTCCCACCTTGAATCGAACCCGGAACCTCGTGTGGAAATTAAATGTGGACGCTCTTATAATTGTATTAATGAAAGATATAATTTGTAATAGCAAAAATCTTGATTTTTTTTTTTAACGTAGGTGAAGCGAATCCGCACACTGAAGGAAGAAGCAATGGAAGCACTATCTATCGCGAAACGTAGGAAATATACAGGAATGAATGAGCCCAAATCTACATTACATCAAGACGAAAGTGTTATCCCTGTAGAGTCACAAGAAGAAGTGGTAAGTAATAAATAAATACTACTCTTAAATAATGCACATTTGACCTGTTTATAATATTCAAAAAGTTGTGCTGCTTACTGACTCCCCAGCGCATAAGTTCATAAAGAAATAAAGAACTCATTAAATTTAATACTAACCCTGATAATTACTTTTTTGAAGCTGATTACATGACCTGCCCATCTGAGCCTCCTAGACTTGATGACCGTAACAATGTTTGGTAATCGATATAAATTATACAATTCCTCGTCATGGAGTTTCCCCCATTTCCCATTCCTGTACCTCTCGAGTCCGAATATTTGTCTCAGGATCTAGTTCTGAGACACTTAGTCTACGTTCTTCCCTCAGAGTAAGCGACCATGTTTCGCAGCCGTACAGAATGATAGGCATGATTATCATTTTATATTTTTTTTAAGCTTCTAATTTCTAGATAGAATTCGCGACGACAAAAGATTTTGAACTGAATAATAACACGAATTCCCACTCTTTCAGACGTGATTTAATTTCCTCGTGAATTTAGTTTTGTTCTGTTAATATCAATCTTAGATATTTGAAAGTATCCAGTTTATCGGAAGTATTATTTGATATTTTATCGGATCCATGATTTCCCGACGAACTTCCATGTATTTAGTTTTCTCTGCATTTACTTCTAAACCCATTTCACTGCAAGCGTTTAATAAAACCTCTGCATTTCTTTCTATTGTTCTCCTATCATTCCCTATTAAATTTACATTATCAGCGTAAGCATAACCTGGTGAATACCATTCAGTTCTAAACCCTGGTTGCTGTCTTTGATTTCCCTTATAGGGTACTCTAGAACAAATTTGAATAATAATGCCAACAGCGCATCTCGTTATTTCGGGCGTACATACCTTCTCACCGGGATAAAAAAATCTTTCCATATTATAGAGGTGTCTGTTAATGGAGGATCGCTATGTCGAAATTTCGTCCCGCAAGAATTTGGACGGCAAGTTTGTCCTAGGGAAGATTTTGTGACGCGAAGTAATGGACAGATGAGATTTCGTTAGGTTTTGGCCTCCGAGATTTTGACCGATAAGATTTTGACTCGTTAGATTTCTCATGCGAAGTTCCGTGCCTAAAAATTTTGAATCATCTTCCTCACTTTTCTCACTTGTTTCGGTTTGAACCTTTTTCTTAACTCCTTCCAAAGAGGACATAAAATCAAAGAAGTAATACAAATATTTTTCACGTATGTAGGGATGCGCACGAGACGAGTCGAGACAGGATTTTCCTGACAAAATTCGAGTCGAGACACGGCTCTTCCAATAGAGTAATATACATTTTTCGAGTCGAGACATCACTTTTACAGCATATTTTCGAGACGAGACAGCCACGAATCTTGTCTCGTACGCATCGCTACACGTATGATTTGTCAAAAAGTAATAGTTAATACTTTTTTATATGTAAGATTTTCAAAAACAACTAATTGAGTGCGTTCTTTCAGGAGGAATCACCAGGTGACGTGAAATCGCATGGAACGCCTGAAGATGATGAACTAAAATTTCTAGGTTTGTAAAATATTTTTTATGATTTCTTGTTAGTGTAGCACTGTAAAAGAAAAGGTAATATTGTAACTTATAATTTTTATTTTTTCAAAGAAATATTTGTTTTTTCGAGTACCACGTACTTCTCCTGCTTCTTCTTCATATTATTATTATTATTATTATTATTATTATTATTATTATTATTATTATTATTATTATTATTATTATTATTATTATTATTAGCATTCCAAGTGCTATGCGTAAGTGTCAGAAGTCTTAAAGAACGGCTTTGTCCTTCCGTCTGTTGACATGTATCAGAGCAAAAACTGTATGAAGTATCGAGGTGAGTTTCTTTTTCAGTTGATTCCACTTCCCAAGAGTAAGTTCCGCCATCTTCATTAACTCTCAATTCAAACCGAAAGTGTGAAGGGCCTCTGTGACTCAGTGGTAGAGTGTTAACCACTGGAGTTTTCAGCTTTTGATTCTATCCCAGCTCGCGCCAAATGACTTTTCAGGGGGTCAAACACCTTGTGTGTGTGTTTTCTCGGGGTTCTCCTGTTTCCTCCAACTTTCCTCATTACACTATATTATTCATTACTCATCATCATCGTCTCCTTTAGCCTATCCGGGATAAGCGTGGGACGTAAAACTTAAAGTTTTAATTTCATTTCATTTTGATTATTTCTTGCTTCAACCTTTATCGCCATAGAGCAAAAATGGTAATATATAGCGACAAGAGGTTTTTTTCCAATCGATCCAGCGTGTCAAGAGAACATATCACCATAACCCTCAACACTCTACCAAAACTGTAAGTGTTTCTAATTTACTACTACATCCGGTTTCAATACTGACTTCCGTAGAGCAAAAACTGTCAGAGATATTGTGATGCAGTTTCTCTCTTTTCTTTCTTTTCTCTTTCTCTTTCTCTTTCTCTTTCTCTTTCTTTTTCTTTTCTTTTTTCTTTGCAATAGATTAAGCTTGCAAAGAATAGGTCCTGTCTTCTCCCTTAACCATCTATTTATACCGGAAATTGTTCAAATTAACTATTTCCTGTTTTAACCTTTATCGTCATAGAACAAAAAGAATAAGGCAAAGCGAGCAATGGTTCTAATACAGATTCATCGTACTAGGAGCAGGTTCTATCTTTGATCTTACCCTGCATGGTTTCATACTGTGAAATGAAACTAACTTATTACTATTACTACTGTTATTATTATTATTATTATTATTATTATTATTATTATTATTATTATTATTATTATTATTATTATTATTATTATTATTATTACTATTATATTTATTGTTTTTGATTGTTTCTTATTTTGTATATTTATTAATAACCGCAGGAATAGATATCTTCCAAATAAATTTTAATATAGGTTACAGCCTAGCACAGTAAATTTTCTCGCTCAAATTTCTTAAACTAATCCATGGCATGTTGTAGCTACTACATGAGCAAAATTTTATTTTCGAGAAATTTCCTGCCAAAAAAAGCCACTACCAAATCTAAGATGCCTTTTGTGTACATTTTTATTAGTAATGACTTATACTCATTGGCGTATTCACGGTTTTGTTTCGGGGAACTTTGCTAAATTTATTCCTGGAAATGTGAAAATTCTTCAAGACATTTCATTTACTTCAAAACAGTAAATAAAATTTCGAGGGGGCTTCAACTCGGAAGCCCCCCTTAAATATGCCACTGCATATGCCACATGTTACGCTTCTTAATAAGATAGACCTATTTGCTTTGAGATACCATCAAATTCATCAGAATTATTTTTAAGATAATTACCCGAAAAAAAGCTCTGCCCAAGAATAAAATATACCTTGTGTTTGTTTAAGCACACATCAGCTACACCACATTATCATTTTATTAATGAAACAATTATTTATGAATTATAACAAAGTCCCCAGAGTCGTTTTAAAGAAAAACACCTTTTAGAATAACCTACCTTTTTATTAATCTTTTCTTTTGGACAAATATGTATTCTTTATTATCAGACTACTAATGTCACATTTAATTATGAAATATATAACTAAACGGAGTCACAAAAATCTTGGCATTTGAAGGCGGCGCTCCAAGTTCCCTTAAAATGCTGCTAGCAAATGAGAGGCCAGCGGTATTGCCACGTTTATTTTGCACACATCCACGTCTATCCCCTGTCACCTGATCGCGCTGTAGTTTGTCTGCTTACCCATAGCCACATCCCTTTACCACTTGGCAACGTCACGGCAGAGCTTGCGTTTTATTCGTTTAACTGAAATGCCAAGATGTTTGTCACAGACCTTAAATCGTCAGAGCCATTTGTAAGAAAATCGTCCAAAAAGAAGAAATTCATAAGATTAAACTACTATTTCTGGATTTTTCTAGAAAGATAGGTTATACCGTATTGTAGGGTTGTTAATAATACAATCACTGAGAAAAGAAACGCGTGTGGCTTACGAGAAAACGTAGGTTACATGCGTAATTCCTGTAGTTTTTGGACTTAACATACAGCAGACGTATAACTGAAAACCTATGTTTTATAATACTTTCCGTATAAGTGTTCCTAATAAACGTACTTTCCGTATGAAACAATGTAGGTGGTCAGGATCTCACATACAAATGGACGTATATAACATATAGTTGACGTATCAACATATGTATATGTATATAATATACGGAAAAATCTTAGATGTCAGACATCCTGCAGCGGCATATTATAACATCTAAGCGGTAAAAGGCTGTACGTATGTACCATATTGATAACGTATACTCCGTACAGAGTTCCGTAGTAAACATATGGATCTCGTATACTTGTACAATATACTGGTGTCCGGATAACGAATTTTTCTCAGCGTTGATTTTTGAAATATAAGTAAGATACTTTGAGCCACTTTTGAGATAATCGCACATTGGTAATACAAAGAAAATTCGAATACCTCTCATAGAGAATCGCATAAAAACCTTGAGTTTAAAATTTGGTTTCGATACGTTGAATGGTATGGCTTCTAGGAGAGTGAACATATTTTCGTCTGGGCGGAAGAACGGGCAGACAGACAGACAGACAAACAGATGGATAGGTATACTCAATTTGTTTCTGGACATATAGGAGCCATAAAATGTGGAAATTAGTTGGAACCTTTATATATACAGGCGGTGGACAAAAAATCTAAAAACACTTCATACAGAACACATAAATTAGGCCCTCTACTGTACAACACGTGTTGCGGTTGCCGATTGTTTTTTTTTTTTTCAATGTGTCATGTGGACCTTCCTCTTCCGCCAGCAGTAACCAGTTTACGTGTGAGTGTCGTGGTGTGAAAGTGGTGCGGTAAAATGGGCGACCTGACAGACTTCCAAAGAGGCATGATCATTGGTGCCCGTCTGGTTGGAGCTTCAGTGGCAACAGTGGAGAACATTGTAAGGGTATCGTATAGCACAGTGTTCAATGTCACGAGGGCATACACAATTCTCGCGCAAACGACGTCTGCAAAGCACAACAGTGGTCGAAAAACAATCCTGTCAGATAGGGACCGGAGGGCATTGTAGCAGTTAAAAAGAATACCACAGCAATTAAAATTACGTCTGAACTCAATTCCGGCCTACAGATCCGGTTTCATCGAAAACAGTGCGATGAGAACTTCATAAAATGAAAATTCATGGCAGAACCGCTATCGCCAAATCCCTGGTCACAGTAGTAAATGCGAAGAGGCGTATCCAGTGATGCAAGGACCACAAGGCGTGGACACATGAGCAGTGGAAACACGTAATGTGGTCCGATGAATTGATCTTCACCTTGTTTCCAACAACCGGTCGTGTTTACGTATGGAGAACACCGTCGCAGGCCTATGATACAGACTGACTGCTCCCAACTGTAAAGCATGAGGGTGGGTCTGTTACAGTATGGGCAGTGAAATCGTGGTTTTCTGCAGATCTCATCATAGCCTTGCATGGAATGATGAATGCTAAGGCGTATGAGGCCATTTTGGGGGACCAGGTTCTACCCATGGATCAAATATTGTTCTCTGATGGTGATGGCATCTACCAAGATGATTTGGCACCCTGTCACGCTGCAAAAACGGTGAAATAATGGTTTGAGAAGCATGACCAAGAGCTATCACCCCCCCCCTGGGTCCCACAATCACCAGATCTGAACATCATTGAGAGATTTTGGTCTGAGTTAGAAAGGCGTGTTCACTCTCATTACCCTCCACCAGCATCCCTTACGGAACTGGAGCATATTTTGGAGGAACTTTGGTACAAAATTCCACACACCGCGATTCAAGAGCTGCATATGTCCATTCCTTGTCTGATCCAAGCTGCTTTGGATGCAAAAGGAGGCAACACACCATACTAGGTATGATTTTCACACTTTTGCAAACGTTTTAGATTTATTGTCTAACCCACCATATATATTTACAAGCACCATACTTCCTTCTCTGCTGTCGAGTTTCAAAAGTCAAAGAACTTTTCTCTATTGCACCGGATTTATTAAACAGATGCAATTTTTGGATTTTCGCTGCTTCTTCTTATGTTATTGCCCACTCAGGTACAACATAAAATTAAATCTTTCATTTAACTTCTTATAGTTGTGTTCTGCAGTTTAAGGAAGACGAATAATCATTAAAAAATTCAAATGTGGGATGAAACGGGACGACTCCGAGAAAACCCACGTTGTTTTAGCCTTCATTCAGTTTCTCACTTTTTATTATAAAAAGCATACAAAATTTGTCTTTTGACTAATGAATGTTAATAAATTGTTTTTGTTTTTAATTTGTTTTGAAACCTTTTTGTTTTTTGGTAAATTACGGTGTATTGTTATTTTATGAGTATTTTGTTTGTAGGTGATACTGCTACGCAGGAATCGACTTCAGCTGGAGGGTACCTTGCTCAGCTGAAGGGTACCATGGAGTCTATCAAATGTAGTGAGTGTTGCCAGATTGAAAGGAACGCAGCCAGTACCAGTAATCAAACCGGGATTCCATCTGAAACTGTAGCTGATGATGTGGATGACATAGAAAATGGTGGTGTAACGAGCCGAAATGTCGGTTTCAATGTACTTGGTTCGCATAGAGGTAGGTGGGAAGAGTTTCAAATGCTACAATATGTATACTTAAGATATTAATGAAAATGAAGAACTTTTCGCTTAAGAAAGTGATTTACACTCTCACTTATAATGGAAAGTATCTTGGTATAACCCACGCAGCTAGTAACAATGACTTCGCTTCGTTCACCACCAGGCAAATGTCTTTAGTACATTGACTGTCATCTTCCCTGGGGACCATGACATTTTATTACTGAAATGGGTGATAACTCTCAAGAAAATAAACGACCTTCGTACTTTAATGAAAGAAATAAATTTTATTCTCTTGTTGTAGTCTGTGAATAATCGAGATGTATGGTTTTGCCAACCCTAGTAGCAAGATTCGCTGTCCCGCAGTTGGGGATTGAGTGGGATTTGGTCAAAACTGGGGTGATGGTCGATGGGAACCTATAGCGGTAAACCTTACCTTGCCCAACATTGGCTAAATGTATGATTGGCCAACCAATATTCTCCCGACCTCTACGGAACGGTATTAGAATTGACTGTTTTCCCAACCAAGAAATACGTTACTTTAGCGTTGACTAAATGTCAGGGAACAGCTCTTTTGGTTGAGAAATGGATGGGAAATAGTTGCCAAAGTGGCCAAACCTGACGTTAGGACATCGCTGGTGTGTCGCATCGCCACTAATTTCCCAACGTTGGGCCAACCGATTTTGCTACTAGGGCAAGGAGCTACCGATCAGATCACATAGGCTATATATTAGAGCATAATATCGTGATTCACCTGTGCACCACACAGTTCTGAAAGAAATTGTACGTGTGATGGCTCACAAGGTCCCGGGCTTAAAACCACTGTGACTTCAGTTCAATTCAGATGACAGTTATTGTGTCAAATAGTTTTTGGTCATTTTGAAAATGTTCTAGCCACACTGGAATGCCGCTTCTCATGAGGTCAGCGGAATCAGACAATATCGAATCTACTTCAAAAGAGAGATAGCTGACCACTTGTACTCACCAGGTGATATTGACATTGCAGCATTCACTCGGCGTCATGAAGACAAATGGGGAGCTACTTGAAACAAAGAATTAGCTAACTCCGGTCTAAATAAATAAATATGGACGTGGGAAGCCGATGTGGTGACCACATATGAGACCAAATAGAAAAGAATTTTGGTCCCTGAGGGCCTTTTAGCCAGAATATTATTCTATTTATCTATTTTTTTAAAGTTTTTTTTTTTAATTTTTAAACTGGTTATGATTACTTCTTATTTATTGTAGTTGGTACTTGCTTACATTTTGAGCTAATAGGAAAAAAGTTTTAATTTAATTTGAGGAGCTTTAAAGAATGTACAATTCAAATAAATTATTTTAGATTGTGTTACGTGAAACACAGCTGTGCAGAGAGGATATTAGACTTCGGCAGAACACATGGTATTTGATCCTAGAAGTCAAATGTGTTTCTTTCTTGAAGTTTATTTATTTATTTATTTATTTATTTATTTTAGAAAGTGATCCCACGTCCTCGCAAGAAATAGACGCCTTTGATCAGTTCGTAAAGGAAGTGATTGGTGAGGTACTATTGGGAACTGTCCGGACTCCCCCATCAACGCATTTACGAACATCACCGGAAGGTAAGCAAATTGTTTGCAGAAATAAGTTTCTGGTCCCTAAATATCTTAGTTTACGGATCTTTTACTTTCAAGTAAGAAAAGTTCTCGCAAATGCTGTTTAACTATGTGTAGATATGGGCAACGGATTGGATCAGAAATGCATATTTGCGGAGTTACCGGTTACTACGTAAGGTGAGTTTGCTTGTTTTAGTTCTTATTTTAATAACCACTTGGTATTGTAATAATTATCGAGGCATTGCTCTCCTATCCTATCCTCTCAAACATTCTATTAGAAAGATTGACCCCATCTGAAGATGAAATAATTGAAGATCATCAGTGTGGATTTAGGTGAAACCGATCAACGGTTGACCAGAAATTTTCCATTCGGCAAATACTCGAAAAGAAATGGGAATACAATACCCCGGTACATCAATTATTTATTGATTTTAGAAAGGACGAGGGAAACATTTTATAACATTCTTGCAGAATTTGGAATACCAAGAAAGCTAATTAGATTAATTAAGATATGTTTAAATCCTAAAGTAAAGTCTGAGTAGAAAAGTTCTTGTCCAAGGGCTTTTACGTCGAGAATGCCTTAAAACAAGGAGATACGTTATCGCTATTATTATTCTACTTTGTTCTTGAGTACGCTATAAGGAAAGTCAAAGATAGCAGCCAGGGCCTAGAACTGAATGGTATTCATCACGTATGCTGATGATGTAAACAGGGGATGTTAGGAGAACAAAAGAAATATATTCAAAGGTCTTATCAAACGTTTGTTGGGACTTGGGTTTAGAAATAAATGCAAATAAAATTAAATACGTGGAAGTTAGTCGGGATCATAATACTGCAAATTATGGAAGTGATAAAATATCAAACAAAGTGGGTACTTTCAAATATCTAGGATCAATATTAACAGACGAAAACCGTATTCACGAATAAATTAAATGTCGGCTAAAATCAGGGAATTCGTGCTATTATTCAGTTCAAAATCTTTTGTGGTCGCGAATTTTGTCAAAAAAATTGAAGATTAAAATACATAAGACGATAATCAGGCCTGTTGTCCGCTTTCGTTGCGAAACATGGTCGCTTACTCAGAGGAAAGAACGTAGACTGAAAGTATTCGAGAACTAGACCCTTAGACGAATATTCTTACTCAAGTAGAACGGGAATGGGGAATGGCGGAAACTACATAATGAGGAACTGAATAATTTATACCGTTTACCAACCATTATTAGGGTAATCAATTCTAGGAGACTCAAGTGGGCACGTAGGAACGTGCCAAGTAGGAACGGTTTCAAAGTTTTAACTGGAAATCCAATCGAAAAACGACAATCAAGAAGATTTAGGTGCAGGTGGGAGAATAATATTACGGTGGATCCCGTAGAAAGAGGAATACAAAGTAGAAACTGGATCCAGTTGGCTAAGGACAGAAGTGAGTGCAAAGGTTTTGTGAACGCTTCATTGAACCTCCAGGGTTTCATAGGCCATAGAGTTAGTTTAATGAATTGGTAATTGCGTAGCAGGAACTTGTTAATGTTTAGCATACACCTATTTCTGTAGCAATCTGTTCACTATATATTTCCCTTCTGAATACCCAGAAGTCAGTTGGATAAACATGGCCACTGTCTCTAAATATTTTTGTCAGGAAAAATAAATCAGTGAAGATATAGTTGACATGATAAAATTGACATTCCATATACTGTAACGAAAATATATATAAAAATGAACCATGGTTATGCCGACTAGGCTAAAGGAGACTGTGATGAAGAGAAATGAATGAAATGGTGGAATGAATAAAGTGGGAGGAAACGGGAGAACCCCGAGGTAATCCACGCACACAGTGTTTGTCCACCACAAGGTTCACTTGGCCTGAGCTGGAATCGAATCAGGGACCCCATGCACCAGATGTGAACGCTCTACCATTGAGCCACCACGGCTCCTCAAAAAACATAAGTATTGACTAAACATATTAGGTACAAATGGCCAAATATTTGATTAAACTAAACAAATAAATTAACCATATAACCTGATCAAATAAATATGTCATTTTTTACCGAGTCCTTTATACTTCAGTGAAAGCATATGCAATTTAATTCTAATTCAAGTGTGTTTTTTTTCTCGAAGCTCAGTTCTTTTATTTTCTTTTCTTTTTCAGAAGTTGGTGTAACGTTGCCACAGGCAAAAGACGCCTTTGACCAGTTAGTAAAGGATGTCATTGATGAACTAGTATCTCTAACTGTCGTGGCTGACCAATCAACAACTTCACAAACATCATCAGAAGGTAAGAAAATATTACTCAGGAATAACTTTTTTTTGGGGGGGAGGGGACTATATAATTCACGAACTTTTTACTTTCAAGTTGGAAAAATTTTCGTAAAATCTGCTTAAATAGTAAACAGGATGAAGTGTAGACATATTGGTTATTTTTTCTTGTCATACCACTAGGAATTTAGTGTAGTTCCCTGCATGAATAAGTAAATCATGTGAAAATGCTAAAATAGCTACTTCGATTTTTGCAAAAGTGTCTAATATGTTTTTTTCTCTCCTATCGCCCGTGAATATTTAAGATTAATCTTTCTTCTTTTTTGAGAAAAATATAAACCAGTCTGTTAAAAAAACGAAACTAGTTGTGTATCCAAAATTGTTTTCCATTAAAAATGAACAGGTTTTGAAAACGTAAATAGTTTCTGGTTAAAAAAAGGTTTTAAAACTAATTTTTCAAAGGTTTTCTAACGCTCTTTTAAATCATTTTTATGTCCCCAATAACTTATTTGTATTTTACTGGAAAAAGCTGGTATAAACACTGACTTTTACACATTAATATTTCTTTCTGAATGTTACACTTACACTTTTGAGTTGAGTTGATTTTGAGTTCCGTTCAGCACCGAGGCTATATGAGACGTGGACCTACTGATTAACGTGGAATCCGATGCACATGAACTCCTGCCGGGAATCGAACCTTTATACTTTTGAGCCAGAACGTAAGAAGAATTGGGCTGGAAGTCGCCCTAGTGCATGGAGTCTTTGATTCGATTCCAGCTCCCGCCAAGTATGTTTTGTGGTACACAAACACTTTATTTATTCCACAATTGCCATCCATCTCATTATCAGGCCAGCGGTATTGCCACGTTTATTTTGCACACATCCACGTCTATCCCCTGCCACCTGATCACGCTGTAGTTTCTCTGCTTACCCATAGCCACACCCCTTTACCATTTGGCAACGTCGCGCCAGAGCTTGCGTTTTATTCGTTTAGCTGAAATGCCAAGATGTTTGTCACAGGCCTTAGTATAGATGATTAGCAGTGGATGATTAGTAGTAAATTCTAGGGACATGTGATTTACTGTAGAAAACAGCTTCTCGCTATTATCGTTTTTAGTCTATACCAGTAATCGCCAAACCGTTGACATTCTCGGTAGATTGCGTTAACGCTCCGGTTGCTAACCTTGTTTCCTCCAGTTGAGAGGCAATAAACAAATGTAAGATTTCTTTCAATAAAACGTTGGTAGTTCTTTTGGTTGGTAGCTCACAGTAGGATTTAGAAATGGTACGGTAGTTCACAGTAGGATTTAGAAATGGTACGGTAGCTCACAGTAGGATTTTGAAATGGTACGGCAGCTCACAGTAGGATTTAGAAATGGTACGGTAGCTCACAGTAGGATTTTGAAATGGTACGGTAGCTCACAGTAGGATTTAAAAACGATACGGTAGCTCAAAAGCTTCGTAAGTTTGGCGATCACTGATCTATAGCGATCAACGTTTGAATTGGGAGTTGTCCATTTCTGCCACTTCTATTTTGAAGTGCGGGTTAAGAAAGAAAGTAGAACCTATTCTTAAAACGCTAAATCAATTCAAAAAAAAAAAAAAAAGAACCTTCTCGTTATTTCTGATTGGTTTTTGCTTCATGTAAATCAGTATTGAAACCGTAAGTTATAGTGAATTTCTATTACTTTTTGTTTTAGTAGAGACTTATGGATGGAAATAATGGACTTCACGATGATTAATGGACTTCAGGAAGCCGCTTCTCGGCATCTATTACTACTTTTCCTCTAATTTTATACCACTTTCGATTTTAGTATTATCTCTATGAACGAACTCTGTCTCTTACTTTCAATCCTCAATATTCTGGCCAAAATTTGATGGTGACCGATCAAATAATTCTTAAGTTTTTATATCTTCTGGATGGACGGATGAAGAGACAAGAAATATATATAAATAAAACACTTTTGAGAAACCAAACTCCTTACATGACTGACAAAGTATTGCGATTCTGTGATTTTTTTTTCTTCATGTTTTCCAGAACTTGATCAGGCTCAGTTACAACAATTAGATGACACGGAATTTGATGATGATCCAGAGATAGAAGAGATTCTAAGATCGATGGTTGACCAACGAACACCTTTACAACCTTTGTCGAAAGGTACGGAGATAGTTTGTAGAAAGATATTTTTTTGTTTTGGGGCACACACACACACACACACACACACACACACACACATATATATATATATATATATATATATATATATATATATATATATATATATATATATATATATATATACAGGTGTAACAAATGTTCCTATAAACATGGTTAAGATGCAACTTCATTTCCGAGATATTGGGTATTCAAATGTTGAGTCCCTCCAATGTCTCACTATGGAAAAGTGAATAGAAATGTTCAGTACTAAAGGGATAATACAATCAAGTGGAATTAAGCCTGTGCAAATACATTCACGCTAACATAGAAATGTCAGCAATGATACCCTAACGTATGGACGTCAGGTGGTATTTGAAAACGTAACACTTCGCACCTGATTGGCAACACTGACAATTCAATAACCTCAAATGTTGATTAGTTTAATTCTCTATGTTATTGTAAATGTATTTGCACAGGAACAATTCCATTTGATGTTATTATCCCTGTAATATTGAACATTTCCGTTCACTTTCCCATACTGCGCCATTGAAGGGACTCCACATTTGAACATCCTGTATCCCGGAAACGAAGCGGCATCGGAGCCACGCTTATAGAAACATTTTTACTTATTTGGGTGTCTGCAATCACTTCGTCACTTTTGGCTATGCATTTATGTTACTCCCCGTATTCCTGACACCAAGATAAGAGAAAAAGTATAGACAAACCTGGATGTACACTCCGCCTCAAAATCCCTGCAACATGAGCATTTAATTTATTGTGAAATTACGCGTATCAGCGCAGGAAATCAACATAACGCTAAGTGGCACGAATCACGCCAGAAAAAATCTGGACGTCCTCAACTGCACACTTATTTTGGAGCAAAAGACTTCGTCGTTTCACAATAAATTTACATGCTCATGTTGCAGGTTTTTTGCTGCGGACTGTACAAATGCTTTCTTTCTGAATTACAGACTGACGAAGATATGAAAAAATAAACTTTAAAGGTACATATCTCCAATACTATAGGACCTACAGCAGTCGGGTCAAGACTTCACTTAGGAACTAATACGTATGTGTGCTATCCATAAATACATGTTTCAGAATCCTGTAGTACTCACAGGAAGTTTGGCTACGGACATATTTGTTTGCTTACTTACTAACTACCTCTATATATAAACAGTTTTGGTAACATGACTTAAAAAATGTTGTGTTACCCCATGATTTTTTCTTGCTTTTTGGAAGTTGATCCGGCACAGTTACAAGTAGATGACACAGAATTTGATGGTCTTCCAGAGTTAGAAGACATTGATAGTTTGATGGTTCACCAACAAGCACTTTTACAACGTTTGCCAAAACGTACGCAGATAATTTGTAGAAAGTTTTTGGGATCGGATATATATATATATATATATATCGGCTGGTCTAAAAATATCGCCCACTGACCACAGAGCATTATTCTACAAGTCAAAATAAAACGATATATAGGTCAATAACTATATCCGCCTTATGGAGAGCCCTTTTGACGTATGGTTAGCTTTATACTAAAGGCCTGACTACTGCAGGAAACATATGTTAATCGAATTCCTTAATATGGTACTAATCACGTGTTAGAATTACTCTGCATAAGGGCTTCTATCTCTTGGGTCATTGTGTGGCGACACGAATTGCATTATTTGGCAACGTCGCAGATAAAGAACCTCAGAGAAGATCATCCATCAAATAGTTACATGAATTCTTTCAAGATGGATGTTAAAGCCGATAGACGTCAACTCTGACACTATCTATTAGCGTAAAAATCGATTTAACCTCTTGATGGGTTCGAAGAACAATGCCAATTTTTCCAAACTAATATGCGACGTTGTCACATAGTAAAATTTTGATTCCCCTTATCGGCTGATAAAGGTCCCACAGGGTATATCATTATATAGCATTTTCACTTTATTTTTACCTGGATAAAAGCACCCTGTTTCCGCGGGTGCCATTCTTAGAACACCCGATATATACGAGAGTAAGTCAATAAGTATCTGCTGTCAATCTTTATTATTTATTACCACAAGAGTACTTTTTTCTATTCGTATCATTTTTCAACAAGGTCACCCTGTTTTTCAATGCAGCTGGTCTACCTTTTGAACAAGCTTTCGACACCCTCTGCAAAAAAGGTTTACGTTTGTGTGGCAAGCCACGGACGCATTGCTTCCTTCACCTGTAGGTCGGAGCTGAATCGACGGCCTCTGAGAATATCTTTAACTGGACCAAACACATGGTAATCCGACGGGGCAAGATCGGGACTGTATGTAGAATGCTCCAACACCTCGAAACGCAGCGTCTGAAGAGATTTAGCTGTATGGGCGGTGGCATATTGAAGTATGTGGATGTTTATTGTTATGCAACACAAGAGCACCTTCCGACAATCGACTTCTGCGTTTATTACGAATTGCAGGCTTCAACTTACTTACAAGCTTATTACTGTACATTTTACTATTTATTGACCCTTTTCCAGGTAATGTACCATGGTTGGCCATTGTGAGTCCCAAAACACTGTGAGCATCACTTTCCCTGCAAAAGTTGACTTTTGAATTTCTTCTTGACGGGAGATTCGGGGTGCTTCCAATCCATACTCTGACCATTGATGTCTGGTTTAAAGTGATGAATCCAGGGGCGGATCCAAGGGGGGGGGGGGCGATCGCCCCCCCCAGAAGAGATCACTTTCTTATTATATATATATATATAAATAAAACCCATTCCAAAGTTTGGTGCCCTTTAAAGTAGCAGTATGACAAACGACCGCCCCCCCCCCAGAAGTTGGTCCTGGATCCGCCCCTGGATGAATCCATATGGATTGTGACTTTATCAACAGTCACTGATCTGTCATTCAGAAACAAGGCACGGACTCGTTCAATATTGTCATTAGTTGTTGTTGTAACTGGACACCTTGATCTTTCATCATCCTTCACGCTCGTTCGACTACTTTTGAACTGTTCAATCCACTGGTAAACACTTCGATTTGTCAACACATTTTTCCCGTATTGTACTGAAACTCTTCTATGAATTTCCGCTTCGGGTACAACTTTAGACCACAATAAACGGGTGACAGAACGCTGTTCTACCTTGGTACGCACAGAGAGTAGCGCGGCAATCTTTACTTCTCAGTAGCGCAAAGCAGACTGATGTGTTAATGCTGTTACCTACCACATTCGAAGCCACCTGTGATACCTAGCGTCAGGTGAACACACTATGATGTAGAACCAATTTGAAAAAAAAAAAATACAAATATTGCAGTTACTTATTGACTTACCCTCATTTATATATACAGGGTGTCTCAAAAGTCAAATGACATGAGGGAACTCCTATTATGAGAATTACAACAAAATGTAAGAGGGAAAACCCTCTCCAAATATAATGTTTTCAATCTAAAGTGAAGGAAATTTTAAATCGGACGAGCCTTTTGGGATGTACACGCTTTATGCGCCCAATGTTACTTGAAAATGGAACGTTGCCATTTACCTGCAAACACAACATAAAGTAAACAGGGTCATGTTTGAAATAGCTTCTGGCCATTGACACGTTAGTGTAAAAGACAGTAACATCATTCACTTATGTTGTGAGTCCAGGTAAATATCAACGTTGCATTTCTATTTAACATTGGGCTCATAAAGAGTGTACAGCCCAAAGGACTCGTCCTATTTAAAAAAAATCTTCACTTTAGGTGGAAAACATTGTATTTGGAGACAGTTTTCCCTCTTATATTTTGTTGTAACTCTGCTAATAACAGAGTTATCCTATGTCAGGGGACTTTCGAGACATCCTATATATACATATTTAAGAGAGGTAGCGTTATTGCTGGTTATAAATTGATATCAGAGCGAGATCAAGTATACGATTTCCCTTATTTTGACTGACATAGCATCTAGAATATCAGAGTAGTTGCATAAACGAAGTAAATTATAATAAACTAGCATATATTACCCGTTTCTCTGCGTTGATATGAAAATTTAAATGCACAACTACGCATCTCATGTGTTTACTACCTTTGAAATATGCTGTTTTTGTTTTAAATGGCATCGATTTAAACGGCATCGTAAATATCATTGATCATCTCGGCGACCACGAAAATCATGGATTCGACAATAATATTGGTCATTTTCGGTTATATATATCCCCATGTTGCAGGCCATGGCATCGGAAGTGTCACCGTTCACTCATCTCAGCGACCCCAAAACATGTGGATTCAGCACTAATATCGGCCATTTTCGATCATTTTAAACTATATCTTCCTCTCCTCTCTCAAGTTGCGGGATTGAATTTGAATTTAAACGGTATCGAAAGTATCCCTGTTCATTTAAGCGACCCAGAAAACTATAAATTCGACACTGATAATGGCCATTTTCGATCATTTATATATATATATATATATCCCCCTCCCCCGTGCTGCGGCACACGGTATCAGAATTGTCACTGTTAATCTTAGCTACTCCTAAAACTATGGATTCGACACTAAAATTAGTCATTTTCAAATATTCTTAAATGTTTATCCCCCTCCCCTACGTTGTACCGTCCCCAACTATCAAGGCTAAACTTGGATTCAAACAGCATCAGAAGTGTCACTGTTTCTCTCATTGACCTCGAAAACTATGGATTCAACACTGATATCAGTCATTTTTGATCATTTTTAAATTTCTCTCCCTTCCCCTCTCCTTCTGTATACATAGCTCCCCTTTCGCTCTCTAAAGTGCTGCTGCACACGGCATCAGAACTTTCACTGTTAATCTCAGCTACTCCTAAAATTATGGATTCGACATTAATATTTGTCATTTTCGATTATTTTAAAATGTTTATTCCCCTTCCCTACGCTGTATCCTCCCCCTTCCCAAACTATCACTCTGAACTTGGATTGAAACAGCATCAGAAGTGTCAGTTTCTCTCATCGACCCCGAAAATTATGGATTCAACACTAATATCAGTCATTTTGTTCGTTTTAAAATTTCTCTCCCCCTCCTCTCTGCTACGTTGCATCGTCAAAGTGAATAGCCTAAAGTAATTCCTATTCCTAGGTTCATGTATGTTCAAAATTTGATTGAAATCGGTCGGGTAGTTCAAGATTGATGAAGTCACAAAGGCAGTCATTCTTATTTTAATTTCTTTTTACATATATCTGCCCCTTCCTCTCCCCTAGGTTGGCTCGTCAAAGTGAAACGATAAAAAACACCCAATGCCCGACCCTCATATATATTAAAAATTTGATCGAGGTTGGTTGGGTGGTTCAAAAGGTATTAGGTTTTATAATTTTTATTCATACTTCCCCTTCCCTACGGCTCCCCTAGGATCCACCGTTAAAATGAAATTACAAAAATGTTTTCAGAACCGAACCTCATGTATATTGAAAATTTGATCAAGATCGATCGAGTGTTTCGGGAGTTATTAAGTTTTAATTTTTTATACACCCTCCCCCCGCCTCTCAGTTCTACCATCAAAGTGAATAGCCTAAAACCAGCCCAGCCTCTAACCTCATCCTTGTTACAAATTTGATCGAGATCGGTCTTTCGGTTCAGGAGATTTAAAGTCACAAACATAGTGATATTCAATTTTATATATATAGATTGCTGAAGCGCCCATCATTCCGTTTCAAATTTTAAAGAAGTGTTCAATTAATCATTTTTTCTAGTGTCAAATGTAATGAGTCAGTCTATTTTCGTCCTCTGTTTGATTTTTCGCTTGTATAATCAACGAATTCGGCCTACCTTTTCCGATCAGGATCAAAGTTAGTATGGTAGGATAATTTGGCTTTCGATATAAGTACGGAAAACACCTTTTTGTGCAGGCTTTCGATTCCCAAACTATAAAAGGCCTAATTTTTGTAATATTTTCGAAAACAAAACCCTTAAACACAGTAAATAAATAAATAAATACCGTTTAAATAGTAATCTCATGTGGTTCGAATTCCACGTTCATCAGTAGGTTCCTTCTCTTATAGTCTCCCTGCTAAAAGAGACCCTGTACTGGAAATCAACTCAACTCAAAATAGCAGTTAAAGATAGTTTTGGACAGAAAAAATAAAAATCAAAAAAGGGCGATTTTTTAGGACTATTTCACTTGTAAATATTCATCACAATATAATATTTTAAACTGTGATGGATGGTTACAAGTAGTGGGTGCGTTAGTGTTAGGAGAAATCAGACAACGATAGATGCAATTTGTTAATTAATATTGTATCTTTTTTATACCGTACAAACATAAAGAAACATATAAAACTATCAACTGTATCAGATTGGCCATGAACAATACATTTCAGAGCCAGAAAATTTTATTTTTCTGAATTGTCTCGAAGCTTAGTGTCATCTTCTGCACGTAGTTTATATTTGAAAAACCCCAAGACGTGCTTCTTATTTATAAACAAAATCTGGTGTTCTTCTACTACAATTACTACAAAGAAAAACAGACAACATGCGTCTTCGTCATCATCTGGTCATGTAACAGAAAAGAAACACCAGCCAAACCACTGTTCAAAATAATATATAAAACACAATGTAACATCTCCACCAACACCAGTTTCGACTGGTAAAATCTCCTCTCTTAGCTTGCCTGGAGCTCTAAAAGATCTAACCTAAGACAATCTTCTTAGCTTGCTTGGAGTTCTAAGGCAACCTAATCACCTAGCTTACTTGGAGCTTTGTGGAAAGCTCCACTCTCTTAGCTTGCCTGGAGCTCTTAGAAAATCATAACTGCAATCTCTTAGGTTCTCCGGAGCTGTGAAGGACAGCAACATCTCTTTGCTTACTTGGAGCTTCATGGGAATACTTTCCTTGTCTGCCTGGCCTAGAAACGCCCTATTTTTATACCAAAACTAAGCAGTAAACTTTGTATTAGATTGAAAACGACTTATGATAACTTTATATTATATTATATAACAAAAATTTTATAATGAAAAGTTGTAAGAAAAGACAAATTCCTTGTGCTATCTTACTGTACCTACCATTTTATCAAAGTTATTTTACACTGTGTACGAGTGTTTATCCTCAAGCACTATTTTGTTCATATCATTGTGATATATCAACTTGTATCAACGGGATTTATGTCATTAACCATACTATACGTACCATCATCTTGCTAATCTCACAATGCAGAGGTTAATGAGATATTCAATTCATCAGTATCAATTTCAGCTTGATAGAAAAGGTAGCTTTTGTATAACAGAAATTTCTAGACTTGTAAACACATAATTTTTCTGCATATTCTAGAAAACTATTCATCAGATTTTGTACTGATATATTTTTAGCTCTGTGATGCTGTGGATTAGTACATGTCTTGTCTTTGGACAACTTTGTGTCCGTTAAACACTAGTAATGTTGCAGAACTTAAATTTTATATTTAGCAGGCGATGCTGCTCAGGCGGGCCCATCATCCCAGATTGATCCCCAATCCTCCATCACAGGAGGTGAGCGTAATCAGGCTGAAGCGAACACACCGTCCACAACTGATCTGGAGGATCAAGACGAAGACTCTGGTGTCATGGAAGGAGAATCAGGTTCGAATATACCTTTTAGTTTTACATCCAATTTGGATTATTTGAATTGTTATGTTATAGTTAGGATCAGACAAGTTTCAGTTTAACCGATCTTTCACCAAGTGGGATAGCTCATTTACTCCAAATTCTGATTTTCAGAAAATTAAATTGAAATGAAATGCAATCTTTAAGTTTTACGTTCTACGGTTATGCGGACTAGGCTAAAGGAGACGATGATGATAAGAAATTAATGAAATGGTGAATGATGAATGTGGGAGAAAACGGGAGAACCCGGGGAAACCCACGCACACGGTGTTTGTCCACCATAAAATTCACCACTACAAAGAAAAGATTTTGGAACTATAGTTGGTTGAGTTGGTGTTTTATATTCCTTTCAGCAATGAAGCTATTTACGACATGGACTTACAGATTATTGTGGGATCTGAGCCACATGAACTCGTGTCGGAAATTGACCCCGTGTTTTCCGTGCTGAAGACACGTACACTAACCATACAACCATCAGAGAACTCATTTAAGCCTATTATACATCGTCAAACTTTTCCATCAAATATTGTATCAAATTTTTCTTTGACGGTAATTTGGTCAAATAAATCGGGTAAAACTTTTGCACCCATTATAAACGACCGAATATAAAGGTGAATATCATTGCTCAATTGTTTATATTTCTTGATTCATTTGTTAGGTTACATGAACGTATATGTGAGATTTATGGTGACATCTGCTGGTGTAACTATAATAAATAAGGTTGTAGAAATGAATGGAATGACTATTCACAGTTACTTCTGGCTTATTTCCCTTCTTTATTGCTATTCTCAAGTAAATCTTATTTTCACGGTTCCTTTCTTGTTCAGTAAATACGTATGAATTTATATTCTATTTATTGGTCCGATGCTTAAATTTCGTCTAATTCTGTTAATTTTCGAGTAACTTTTGTAACTTTGGGGCACTGATTAAGAATAAATAGTCCGTCACAAAAATGTTAGGCTATTGTTTAGCTTTGGGGGGCCAGGTTTTTAATTGACTTTTTTGCGATTTTCTATTGACATTCGGTTAGATTAGGTTAATACCATTTAATTCACACAGTATTTTGGAGCGAATGTTAACGAGTGAAGGCGGGTTAGAGTCTCGCACGTTGTTTTTTGTCTTCGTTAGTGTTGGCCCCCCATTACTAAACAGTTACCAAATGGTAGGTTTTACAGTTAAAATGAGAGAGTACATATTAAAGAGGGTTCTGTAGGATATTAAATTCCGGAGGAATTTTTCAGTGTAGAAAACTACTAATTTATATTTAGAAATGCGAAAATAATACGCATTCTATCTAACCTATTTTGATTTTATGCAACACCAAGTGTTTTTCGCACTATCCTCATTTTTGCTCTCACCTTCAGTCGTTGATGCCTCTGCCTCTTGCGAACAAAACCCTGTGCTAACTTGTGGGTCCCTTGCTGTGCTCCTGCCCTGAATCGGTTAAACATCATCCTCGCTTTTAATGGCCACCTATCATAAGTTGCTTTTCCTGCAGTCTCTTTTTAAATGATATTCGTTCGATGCGTATTTATACCTTAAAGGTCTTCACTACTGCGTAAGTAAACTACCGCTAATTTTAGAGTTTTCCTGTAATATCCTCAAAACAAATAAAAATATCCAAAAAGCAGAAACGTAGTGAACTAAACAATACGATTTTGCGTGTTATACCGTCATCACAACTCATCTATCTGCTTTCGATTTGCAGCTGTAGATAGATTTAACAGATTTTGCTGGTTCTGTAAATAGCGGAATACCAAAAGCAGATAGGTGAATTGTAATAAAAGTATCACATGCAGAATTGTATTGTCTAGTTCACTACGTTTCTGCTTTTCGAATATTTTTATTAGTTTTGAAGATATTACAGAAAAACTAAAATTAGCGGTAGTTTAATTTCGCTGAAGTGAAGACCCTTAAAGGAGGTCCTCGTAAAGTGAATCTGAACTCATGAATGCTACTCCTACCCTGAGAAACAATTTTTTAAGGCATTACGAATTAATTTCGTGAAGAAATAACTACATATAATAAGATAGCACATGATCATTCCAGACACATCATATAGAGGCACGTTGTCAATCTGTACGCAATAATCTGAGCATGCGCCAAAGTAATAACATGCCAGTACGTCTTAAGAAATCATTTAAATCAAGAAAAGTGAAAGAAAATATTTGCTTTTTTAAAAAAAAATCACGGAATATTCTCAATCTACGCCAATTTTGGGAAGTCGCCTGTGGTACTTAGCCCTAATATTCTTTAATTTTATAGTTATACAAAACAGATTACTGCTAGTATGCACCAAAAGAATGTCAACTGCCTTCCGTGTTCACATACTCGATTTTAGTACCACCGCATAGCGATTTTTGTTTGTTTTCTTTGATACAATGTTGGATAGAAATAGGACAAGTTCTAATTTAGAGCAGTTGTATCAAATGGTGTACCCAACGCAAAAGTTGCATACAACTTGGTATCATAGATGTTCAAATTCCACTTTGATGAAATATTTGATACAATATATGATGGAATATTTGTTCGTCTATAACGGGCTTTATTGAAACAAAAGTGTGGTATGACAGGTGATGCTAATTAAGGTTAGCCTACACTGTTAAAAATACTTTATATTAAATCTGAGATACCATTTCTTATCTGTGCACCGAGAATATCTTTTCTCAGAAACAACAGTTTGTAACTCTCATTAATGAGAAATGAAGAAAAGTAGGTGAGGTTGTATAAAGCAAAACGAGAAAATATGCTGTTACTTTCCTTATGAATGAGAATTGCCGAATCTCATTTCTAAGGTATTATCAGATAAGAAACGGTTTCTCAAATTTAAGAAATTATTTTTGGTGTCCCGACAAAACGTACCAGCGACAAAACGTACCACTTGAATTTTCGCGACAAAACGTACCACTTTTGACGACCTGTCATAAATGACAACCTATCATGGATTAATTAAAGCATTTCTGATATTTATTTCACGACAAAACGTACCACTTATATAAATTACAACCTGTAATGGACTAATTAAAACATTTTGGACATTTAATCCGCGACAAAACGTACTACTTCATGTTAAGAAACTACTTCCTCATGAACAGGTAAAACAACGGCAGTATAAGGTTGAGAAGAACAGACAGGTAATGTATCGAGTTGTCAAAGTGCAGAAACTCATTGGTAAAAGAGGGCTCATTTACAGAGGAAATGTAGCAGCCTATAAACTGAAAGACACAGCTATAGATCATGGAAACTTTTTGGATATTATTCCTTTCCTAAGCAAATTTGATCTTCCACTTAAAAGTAATTTAGATAAGGTCACCGAGAAGAGTCATATACGAGGAAGTAAGCAGGATAGTGGTCGCATAACTTTTACTAAACACGGTGAATTATGTTTTGAATGCTATCAGCACACTTATCAGAGAAGATATTTCGAAAGAAGTCTCTCAAGCTTCAATATTTTCTGTTCTATTAGACACTACTCAAGATATAGTAGTTTCAGGCCAATGCTCTGTTGTTTTACAATATGTTGTTAAAATGGTTGTTAAACAAAGTATTGTTGTCATTGTAAAATGCATATCTACCACAGGCCAGTGTCTTTGCGGTTTACTGCTGGAAATTCTACAGAAGTTGAACCTTGATATTAAGAAGTGTATTTGAAATTCAACCGATGGCTCAAGTAACATGCAAGGACAATATTCGGATTTTTTCAATTCACCTATGATCAGTTACACGTGTGATTCAGTTTATTTTGAAATGAAATGAAATGAAATCTTTAGTTTTACGTCCCACGGTTATGCCGGTTAGGCTAAAGGAGACGGTGATGATGAGAGATGAGTGAAATGGTGGAATGAAGAAAGTGGGAGGAAACGGGAGAACCCCGAGAAAACCCACGAGCACGATGTTTGTCCACCACAAAGTCCACACGGCGCGAGCTGGGATCGAACCAGGGATCAGTTTATTTTGAGTTTAACGGTCCTTTTACCAGCGAGGCTATATGAGACGGGACATACTGATTTACGGGAAATCCGAAGAACATGAGCTCCCGCCGGGAATCGAACCCAGGTCTCCCACGACAAAGGCTAACCGCTTAACTACTAAGAAACTCAGTTACACGTGTGGTGTTACGCTCATATACTCAATCATGTCATATGTGATCTGACAAAAAGTTGCATTGATTCTGTGTCATTGTTCTGCTGAATGACTGTGCGATATTTATGCGTGAGTCTCATCAGCGAATGTACATTTGGAAGATCAAATGTTAACAAAGGCGTCTTACAGTTATTGCGGAAACAAGATGGTAGAAAACACACTGTTTTTTAGAAAAAGTTTGGTTATTTTTCGAACCCAAAAAGTGCTTTGTATATAGAGTTGACCATAACAATTAAGAAAATTGCTTCTACAGAAAATATCAAACCAAAAGCTAGGTGTAAAGCGAAAGGATATATAAAAGATCTTCTCAAGTTCAAAACAATTCGGACAGCAGAAATGTTCCTTAAGATATTTCAAATGACGACCTCTCTGTGAAACTATCTCCAAATAGAGGGTTCTGCTAGTGTAGTCCTATCGGATGGTGCAGACTACTCTGTTCCAACTGAAAGAGTAGAGAGGTGATTTTGAATCCGTTAAGAATGCAGCATTAAGCTTTGCAGAATGGGTCAATAACAAGTTTGAAGACTTAGAACGTGATTTCTTTTTTTCTATTGACCTGTCGACAATTCGCCTTCAGAGATGGACAAAGATTTTTCCTGTGAATATGAAGATGAAGCTGCTTCTATCCAATGACCAGGAATTGCATCGAAGCATTCAATACAATATTGGACATGGTAGTTTTGAGTATTTCTTCAAGATTCAAGAAGCAATGTACTTTATGGATTATTTGGACCCTAGCCACTTCAACCAAGTAACAGAACTTCCAGACGTGCCTTTCGATAAACTTACATATTTTCTGAAAAGATTCAGTTAAGAAGTTTCCAAGGATACTATAAATGTATTCTCTTGGACTTTTGAAGGACGTGGATATCCTTGAAAGTCGGTCTTGATGACGAGCACAACCGAAGAAAAATGACTGTGCTGATGGTGCAAGTAATTCAGAATTAGGAGAAAATACATTTGTTTACAAGGAAAACAAATGCAAAACGTGTTGCAAAATTGGTCAATGTGCTGCTTTTTAATTGTGCAGAATTGTAATTTGTGCAGTAATACTTAACCAGGTTTCCAGCATACAAATTTTTATTGACTTTGCCCGTAACTCAGGTAACATGTGAAAGAAATTTTTCAAAATTGAAATAAACTGAAATACATTAAAAATAGGCTAACGAGTACTATGTCTCAGGAACATTTGAAAACCTTTTGTTGATGTCTATTGAAAACGGTTTATTAAAAAATATTTCGAATGCAAAAATGATAGATACAGTAGCATCAAAAACTAGTACACTAAAACATCTGCTAATTTTGTAATATAGTATACGTTCTCCTTGAACTTCATATAATATTTTGAACAATTCAGAATAATATACTGATGAAAGAATATCAGGTTTTAATTGCCAATTGTTAATACTATTGACTTACTGTAGAAAGAAAACTGTGCAATTGATTTGTGACATTGAGATGCTGGTGGCCCTTGTGGGAGAAAGCGCCTGCGCCCCTCTAATAATGCCTATTCGTCCCTGGACCAAAGCCTGGATAAAGTGTGATGGAAATCAGCAAATATTCAAATATTCAAATATTGCTGGTCTTGGTCTGGCGAGAATCTTACAGGTATGGTCTTGGTGTTGCGAGAATCTTGTAGGCATGGTCTTAGTCTTAGCCTTAGTCTTAGTCTTGGTCTTGCATCGGTACTTTTCTCACCACCAATCTGTTCAACTTTTAACCTTATTTTGGCCGATATATATATATATATACTTATATACCGTCCTATCAAGTGGTACGTTTTGTCGCCTGACATTATTTGATGGCTGATTGGAAGACTCTTCGCAAGTAGCCCTCTAGGCAAGTGGTACGTTTTGTCGCTTGTGATTATTCAAATTGTTTTTAGAAAACCCTTCACAAGCAGCCCTCAGGGTAAGTGGTACGTTTTGTCGCGTATTCATTATTTTTAACGGCCTAGGTTGCCTGAAAATACGTGAAAATTTCATTAAAGGAAAAGTAGAAGTTGCCCACGTCAGCTTTTGTACAGTGCTGTAATAATTTTATATTTTTTGTTAATGACAATACTAGGAAACAACACACATTTAGTTACTCCATACATGTTTATTGGGAAATATGTATTGGGCCAGCAAATAACTGGCAGATAATGGTATTTGATAGATATTGGTAGTATTTGATAGGTCACGGTACTCTTTAACCATTTGTAAAACAAATATAAAGAATGAGATTACCATGCTTGCTTGTAACCTAGGGATGCTTGGTTGCAGGAGTAATAACTGAGATAGATCCGTTAAAGAAATGTTGACACGAGATAATAATGACTTATATGGAATATATTTGTGAATCAAGATATAAATCAGTGATATTTTTGTTTATAAATCTTGTCATTAACATTCAATATAATTGCCAAACATTTGTACTTGAATGGTGTTTCGGTTCTCAAGTTTTAAAACTAAAATCAAAGCACGAAGTGAACACGCAAGGAATATCTACAGTGACAGGTAAGAGATATGTCCACTAATTATCAAGATAATATTAGCACTTTGAACCCCAACGTGGTACTAGTACCAACGCATTCAAGTAGTCCTTGCACTTTCTGTGGTAACAGTAGCACAAGATGCGAAGCGAAATTCAATAAGGAACCGTCTGCATTATAGATGTGAGCTTTTCCATCATTCGATAGGTGAAACCTTCTGGTTTACCAAAACTCCATTGTATATGTATGCTGTCCATGTGTCCATTCATCCGTCCGGAAAAAGAAAACACTTAAAAACTGCTTGATGGATTAGCATGAACTTTGGCCAGTGTATGAAGGGTTAAAAGATGGAAATGCAGTTTGTTATTGGAGGTGATGCATGCGCTGCAAGTGGAAGAAAGGAACTATTTCCAGATTTAACATTCATCAGTATAGAGCAGAAAGGTACTCGAAAGCGAGAAGCGATTTCCTGCTATCGATTAAGCGTTTTAAGAGTATGTTTAATCTCTATTCTTAAGTATCCACTAAAACCGGAAGTGGTAGAGATATGCTAGAACTTCCGGTTTAAATATTGGTCTAAGTAAGAGCGTTAAGGTATAGTGAGAAGCTTTTTTTCTTGAATTGATAGAGCGTTCAATGCGTATGTACCATCTTATCTCCCAACCCTCACCTTAAAGAGGAAATGTCAGAAATCAACGTGTTCCTGATTTATCGATGATGACTATAGAATAAAAACGGTTATAGGTAGGAAGAAGCAGTTTTCTGGAATAAATTAGGGAGCATTTATCCAGACTTTTTAGGGGAAATTTTATATTCCCGCATTTTCTTAAATATATAGGTGTAACATGTACCTAGGTGATAAATGTGACTTTCTCCTGAAACTTTAATTCTCCCTCCTTGAAACTGAGAACATTCCATACAGCACTGAGTTAAGTGTCTCAAGAACTTATTCCACCTCCACCGTAGCCACCGATATACAAAGCCTGAGAGCGCTGACGTCACGAGGCTCATACGTAATAACCGGTAGGGCCAAATCTTGTTAATATCGTACTTTGCTTGTTTGACGTTTTATAGTTAATTGTGAAAATAAAATATAATTGTAATCAAAAGTAAAGCAATTGTGATAAACGCATTAGAAGATAGCGTTGAAAGTAAAAGATAAATCAATATACTTAGCTTAATCTTTAAATATAATAAAAAGTTCATAACTTTAACAGTATCTTTGATTTCATAGCTTCATCTATAGTATAAATAGAAGAGATTAATTTTGAAATCTGTTTCTCTTGCCTTTGTAATTTATCGAGAAGGATCGTAAAACTCATAAGTGACAAAACAATTATTTATTCTTGCCCGTGAAATAAAAGAGTGAATTACATGTGTACTATAGCCTGGTAGGATAAGAGAGATTCATTATTATAGAGGGTAAGCACCCAATATGAATCAAAAGTTCTGAAATGGGCTTTAATTGAATATGGTACATCCAGACACCTACAAAAATTATGTTTGCAAGGAGTGTGCACAGTGAAACACTGAGAGAATATGTGTACAAATTTTTAGTACATAGGGTAAATGAAATGAAATGAAATCTTTAAGTTTTACGTCCCACGGTTATGCTGGTTAGGCTAAAGGAGACGGTGATTATGAGAAATGAATGAAATGGTGGAATGAAGAAAGTGGAAGAAAACGGGAGAACCCCGAAAAACCCACGAGCACGGTGTTTGTCCACTACAAAGTCCACAGTGGTTAGTGCATAAGGTGCATTATGAACATTGCAAACAGCTACACCATTTACAATACCTGTACTAAATTAAGTAAATGCACTTGGAAAATTAATCATTTTAAAATTACATGTAAGTGGTTGAAAAACAGCCTTAATATAGTGTATCAATTCTATCATGGTTATTTAAATTTTTGAGTACGTATTTAGTTTGATTTTTCTCATGAATGACTTGCCGGTGTTTATTAAGTTGGATGCAGATATGGAACCTAGTTCGAAATTGACTTTAATTATTTACCCTTCCTTTTTCACCAAGAAACACTTTTAGTACCTACGATCGCGTTTAATATGCGGTGTTGCATTCCTCAATACAAATTCCTTCAGGAAGACATAGGCGTTATTACTTAAAAAAAAAAAAAAAAACGCTTTTATGGGAAAAATACTCAGGAGCTTATGGTATGTAGTCGCTTTGGGTAAAGTTCCATAGCTAGTTACCCCGGAGTACTTTCCGTGATGAAAGAGTGGCCGCGATTATTTGACATAACAGAACCTAAGCTAATTCAAGGTACTATTACTACCAAACTACTTATTACATAGTATCACTGGGTTAATAATACTTATATACAAATACATAATAATATAATAATAATAGGCCTACATAGTAATCATACTAATAGTAAGTCACTATACTAACCATAGAACATAGGGGTTGTTAAATAGTAAGCACAGTACAGGTTGTTAATTACTAATCATTAAATTATTTGTATAATACTACTGCTTGTACTATTTTTTTTTTTGTATCTATGGAGATAGTGTGCGAATTGAACAGTTTTCCTAGCGGGGATGAGTTTCACCCAACCATCATATGTAAACTATATACAGAGAATGGGGAAAGTTATCCCTGCCAAGGATGAATATTATCTTCTCCAGAGGGAGGATGAAGTGTTGACAGATGGGGGAATTCCTGGCATCCCGCTGTCAATTTGCACAGTGTGTGTGGAGGGGCCTGAAGAGTAAATTAAATTCCGTATTGTATTAGGTTCTATACAGTACAGCAGGGACGTACGTAGGGGGTAGGTCCTACAAGTAGTGTTGTATGCCGAAATATTCTAGACATATAAATTACGTACTTTTACCTTTCGAATAACTAGCTTGAAGGCAAGAAAACATATTATTTTTATTTCACGAAGATCGTTTTACCGGTTTCCAAGTTATAATTTTAATAACAACATAATGAAGTTTTAAAAAGGCCGCCGAGTTAATTTTTCGAAAGTTGGGACTAAGTTAAATCTATTTCTAGTACTCAAAGAGGTTTTGCAAAATTTCATAATGATCGTAAGAGCTATTATAACTTAAAATTTTGTCATCTACAAATAATGCGACTGGACTAATTTGAGGTACTTGAATCTTAGCTAAATCGCTTTCTTGTACGCTAAAATGCACGTGCACAAAATATCGTTTGGATAGTTTGTTCATTTTGAAGCGCCTGAAAATTCCGCTAAAGTGATTTGTGGTAGTTGAGCGATAACTAAATCGCTTTCTTGTGCGCTGCAACGCATTTGTACAAACTTTGTTAAAGGTTCTTTTTGTTTTTGAAATATAAGTGAGGCGTCCCCGAGATAAAACACACTCGAAAATGCCGCTAAGCAAGTTTTGTCAAAGGTTTTACAAAATTTCATGATGATCGTAAGAACTCTTTTCAGTTAAATTCCCTCTCCCCCAAACGAGTTTCGAAAACTCCACTGAACTAATTTGAGGAACTGGAAACTTAGCTAAAACGCTTCTTGTACGCGAAAATACATTTGTGAAAAATTTCATTTACATAGTTTGTTCATTTTGAAATATAATTGAGGCACCCCTAAAATGAAGTGCCCAAAAATGCCACTAAACTAATTATGGGTAATTGATCCATATCTAAATCCTTTTCTTGTACGAGAAAACGCATTTTCACAAAATTTTGTGAATATTCTTTATTGCTTTTGTAATACAAGTGATGCGCCCCCAAAATCGATGCGTCCAAAACGCCACTAAAAAAGCTTTTCAAAAGTTAAGATCAAGCTAGATCGATTTTTCGTATCAAGAAACGTTTCACCACCAAATTTCATGTAAATTGTTAGAAGCGTTTTCAATATAATGGGCTTTCAATTTTCCTTCATTGTAAAACGAGAGCCCTACCGATGATGACGTCACATTTTTGTCCACAGGCCTGTACATCGGTGGCTACGCCTCCACTCGTATCTCTACCACAACTGGATCTACTACTACTTCTAGTTTCAATATTAATTAAGAAAATATAACGTCAAACAAACCAAACTTCATCATGTGGTATACACATAATACAGCTGCTTTGTCTATGCATAACACAGATGTGTGCTCTTTCGATGTGCGATAATGTATAGTGCTATCTCTAGGATAACACTATAATTAAAGAAAATAAGTAAATGCTAAAATTGCCACATGATATTTTACTTATGCCTGTTTTCGTGTGGTTGTTTTGCATTCTGAGAGTATATCTATCTATCTATCTATCTATCTATCTATCTATCTATCTATCTATCTATCTATCTATCTATCTATCTATCTATATATCTGTCTGTCTGTCTATCCAAATTCAGGCCAACAACTTGGGGAAGGGGCAAGGGGATATATATAATGATCGAAAATGACCTATATTAGTAACGAATTCATAGTTTCCGGGGTCGCTGAGATGAACAGTAACACTTCCGATGGTATTTAAATCCAAATTTATCCCTTTATATCCAAAATGAAACTATTGTCCCCGTGCGAAGAACAGGTATTCATTTTTGTGACATGCACCACAGACCACACACAACTGAAACGTTTGAACGTGGTGACTTCATTAATTGGTATTTTGCAACAAGGATGGATAAAGTGTGACCGAGTGGGATTTGTAAATATTATCCTCGATCTAGGCCTCTCACTAAGGTGGAGGTAATTGAAATGGTCAATTATTCGGGTTTGATTTTTAGTTTAGTGTCCCTTTCAGCAGCGAAGCTATATGAGACATCGACCTATAGCTTAATGTGGAATCCGAACCACATGAGCTTCCGCCAGGAATCGAACCCGGATCCCCCACGCCAAAGGCTCATACTCTAACCGCTTAGCCGCGACGGTGCTCTGTCAATTATTCGTATTCTGATGATTTCGGTATTGACAACAACGAATTCATCTAACGTTGACATGTTGAAGTTGAAGAAGAGAAGTGTAAGAAATTGTGTCTGTATAACCTCAGAGGACAGAACACTTGAACACCACCTGGAAGCCTTTCAATCCCCCGACACAGTGGTAGCGCGGCATTTAAATATCATCGAGCTCAAATTGTTAATGAAATTTTAATAGCTAGTGGAAGAGGCCCACTCCAGGTCTGAATCTTTGCACATATGAACTTTCTGTGCACATATAAATACTGTTTTATTCATTGCATTTAGCTCTTCTTTATTCCTTCTTTTTTCCTTCTTTTTAGCAATTGCAAGTTCAACAAGGGGACCCGGTGAAGATTATTTTGACAGGCAAGTGTTAAAGTTTCTAATTTTATCATACAAAAACGGTTATACTACATTATTTTGAATTAAATGTGTATGCGATATGCTTAAAACAGTTATAGCCATTAACTGAAAACTTCCTCGATAAAGATTTGCTACTACCAATAAACTAAACCTTCTGGGTGTTTTCTACAGAAATTATTTTTACTTACAAGGGACATCACTTAAGTGTCCCGCTCCGATTTCAATGAAATTTTGTTTTCTGATAGAGGGCATTTATGAATTATTTGTGTTGACAGACATTTTTGCCACGGTACATGTTTTCTTTTTATATATAATTTTTACGAATTGCGATGTGGTTATTAGAGATTAGTGCAGAAGTCCCTTAATACCCTTTGTAAACGGAGTGTTAATGAAAAAAAAAACATGTAGATACATATAAGGCCTAGGGAGACGTCGCATGGTAGGTATGACTTTGACGGCAGCCATCTTAAAATCCGCGATTTTCAATTAAGGTCAAGTTATTTAAATCAGAATAGGGTAATATGATATATAATTTCGGGCTAGTATTTAATCAGGGAAACAATGGTAAAGTTAGTTTTAAGATACGCACATTTGGGGAAAAGTTATAGGCATATTAATTGTTTATATTTACTAAGCATGTGTTAATTCAACTCAAATTTAACACAGGGCAGTGGTTCCAGCGTGACTACCACTATGCGGTGTTAATACAACACAGACCCCGCGATGTTGGCGATTAACACAGGGAGTGTGTTACAGTGTTAATTGGTGTTGAGCGGTGTTAAATTTTGATTTGTGTTAGTATTTTCGATGTTGATTCGACACCATGTCAGGTTCGATAGTATGGGGAAAAGTTGAGTGTTACTTGTGCCGGTGTTGCACCACAACGAAGAAAGTAACACAATGTGTAGTGTGTTAATTATTTTGTGTTAATATTACACCATGTCAAGTATCAATATGTCACAGTCCCTGTGTTATTTCAACATCATTTTCGTATTATTTCAACAGACAATCTGTGTCATAATTCAAGATCAACGCCATATAAGTAACACAGTTTTGGTGTTAATTCAACACTGTCTGCGTTAAAATTCAAGGTCGGACCACCAGATTAACACCATTTTTGGTGTTAGTTCGACTTCACTTCTGTATTACTGTGACACCTATTTCGGTGGTAAAATAACTATGTGCGGTGTTGATGTAACCATTTTTCTGTGTTGGAAAAGCTTGTGGTGTGCATACTTATGATTAGTGAAGATTATACTTTTAAAATAAGAATAGTAAACTACAGAACACTTCATTTAGAAAACCTTCACAAACTTTTTCTGTCGTCCTCCCCAACATTTATTGTGAAGTATTTCTTAGTGTTGCAAAACTCAACCTTCACCAATATCTTGATCAAGAATGATAGGAAACTGCTTCCTATATTCTTGTAGTATGTTTGCCTCTCAATCGTGTTTCTAGTTGTTTTCCGCCATTTTTGAAATACAGTCCTAGCTGTTGACTAGTGAGCTCTGCTGCAGTGTAGAAATGACACAGTAATACGGTGTTGTTTTTCGCTGTTGACATATTTCTTCAGAAAAAATATGTAAAACAATTGAAAACACATCGCGCGCTTTACACGTTGAAATTTTGCTTATACCTAGATTTGTTTAAGTATTTCTTTCTACTGTGTTTGTCTGTAGTTTCAGTACATAAGCCTTTATAATTAGATGCCCAATATATTTGGTAGTCACGCAGAAACAACACCGAAGATTCTACACTTGTGTTAATTTAACACACAAGCTGTGTGGCATTTCAACTACCGGCATTTGACACACAACTCCAAATGGAGAGTGAGTTTTTCTAACCACCTGCTTGTGTTATAATTTAACACAATCGTGTTAACACATAGGCATGTTGTTGAAATAACACAACGATTTTTTATAGTGTATGTTCGTAAGTCCCTTACCTCCACTTCTAACCTGCGTACTAATGATAATAAGTGAATAAAAGCTTCGGTAATACATATTATGCCTAGAGACAAGTGTTACGGTAAGGTTAACCTTGACGGTAGCCATCTTGAAATCCGCCATTTTGAATTAAAGTGAAGTTTTGAAAATTGAAAACCACAGCATGTGACACCTCATTTTAAAAGCATTTTTCCCAAAATGCCAATGGTATGCTTATTTTTGGTTTATAGTTCACCAGTATGAATTTAGGACTGCTTCTAATGTGCAACAAACTTGCATTATTCGATCTTTCAAATTAGCAACACTCCTAATTTTCACCGCATGTTTTAAGATTCCAACTGGCACTTTGCAGTTGTTGCCATAGCTCATGTTTTCTAAATTTATTACATTTTTGCAATTTATCAGTTGCAATTTATCAGTTCCTGAATAGTGTTGGAATAAGCATCCAGCAATCTTTCTGAATTTTGAAGACTTGTCATGTAATTATTTATTTCCTATGCCACGTAATTATTTATTTCCTATGCCTGCCCTTAAAAAATTCGTTTACTGACATGAATCATCACACAACGAAAGAACTCCAACTTTGCATTCAGGTAATACCGAAGACTTAGCTTGTAATGGATAATAGATGAGAGGAGAAATCAAATGAAAATTCACACTGAAAAGGAAAACGAAATATGATTGTTGTGTAAATCAATGGTCTTTTGTTTTATATTTATTTCTTTATTATTTATTTATTTATATTCTATTGCAATTTTTTAGCTAGTCAAACAAAAATGTCATTCGTTTTCTAGCGATTGTTGTTGAAGGTTCATATTTGTAAAATTTATAATCACTTTTGATCGGGAATTCGATTAAGTTACACTTCTTTATAAACAAGTTACCTGTTTTCATATGTTCATGGTACAAACAACGTGTTGGGACAGTTATATTATGTCTCTTTGATATTTTCTATTCGTGCTGTTCTTTAAAATTTGTATTTATTAAAAATATTTTATTCTTTGTCGTTTGCGCAACATGTAGGCTACATTTTCTGATATTTTTGTACACAAATAACAACAATTTGTTGTAATTTCATTTGTATTTCTTTACGTCACATAGGTCCATAGGCTTCTCATGTATTCTGGTTTGAAATAAATAATTACATTGCAAATCTTCAAAATTCAGAAAGATTGCTGGATGCTTATCCCAACACTATTCAGGAACTGACAAATCGCAACTCTTAAAAATGTAATAAGTTTAGAAAGCATGAGCCATGGCGACAGTTGCAAAGTGCAGTTGGAATTTTAAAACTTGCGGTGAAAATTAGGAGTGTTGCCAATTTGAAAGGTCGAATAATGGACGTTTGGTGCACATCAGAAACAGTCCTAATTTCATACTGTTTAACTATAGAACAAAAATAAGCATACCATTGGCATTTGGGGGAAAATTTACTATTAAAATGAGGTGTCACATGTTATGGTTTTCATTTTCAAAACTTCACTTTAATTCAAAATGGCGGATTTGGAGATTGCTGTCGTCAAGGTTACCCTTACTGTAACACGTGCCTCTAGGCATAATATGTATTACGGAAGCTTTTGTCTACTTATTATCATTAATGCGCGGGTTAGAAGCGGAGGTAATGGACTTACGCACACAGTAAATATAAAGAATTAATATGTCTGTAACTATCTTAAAACTAACTTCACCATTGTTTTCCTGATTAAATTCTAGCCCGAAATTTTGTGTCACATTACCCTATTCCCATTTAAAAAATTAGCCTTAATTCATGATGGCTCCCGTCAAGGTCATACCTACCGTACGACTTTCCCCTAGGGGTTATATATATCTACACGGTTTTTCTTTCATTAACACTCCGTTTACCAAGGGTATTAAGGGACTTCTGCACTATTCTCTAACAACCACATACAACTCTTAAAAATTATGAAAAAATAGAAAGTATGCACCATGGAAAAAAATTCTGTCATCACAAATAATGCATACATGCCCTCTATCAGAAAACAATATTTCATTGAAATCGCAACTGGACACCTTGGTGATGCCCCTTGTTAGTTGAGTCGTTATTAATGAAATATTAGTTCATGAAATGGCTAAAATCCATAAATTCGTCTACAGCGTGCATCCGATAATGCACAACTATGTAGTTAGTGACGCTGAATGAAATACATTCAACTGTTCATCCATTCTACAATCAAAATGGTTCTTTAGCAATAAGAGAAATAGCCGCGATTACGGACCCGTTCTTCAGTTGTTAGTAGTGAACACCTGCTCCAATACGTCGTAATGGATTTTCAAAAGAAGCGAGCAAATGTGAAATTTTGTAAATGTTTGGGAAACACGTTTTTGGAGATCTTCAAAATACAGGAGACAGTATAGATGTCTCTAAGATGAGGATTTGAAAAGTACTCAAATGTCATTGATGTTTTAAGGATCGCGATTGACTTAAATGTAATCTTGGAATGTTTGTAGTACTATCCACCAGACCAGGCTTAGACCCGAGTAACGTACCATATTACTTTTCATCAGGGAAAAATATATAAGAAAGTACTCATTAGTTTCGATATAGGAAAGAATAACTAAGAAGATACGACTTGTTTGAGAACTTCTCTTTTATAAAGACTTTGGCTAGCTGGGGGCTCCACCCCCAGAGCCCCGTGTTTGTTCGGCCTACGACCTAGCATCTCTTAAACCCAAACTTCTGCCGAGTTTCAAGTTTCTATTCCTATTTGAACTATCTAAAAGATAGGATTTTGTATCCCAAGAAAACGCACATTTAAATAGCATGGGAATTACTTAATCCTTTTTAGACCCATTAAAAATTAAAAATATTCACTTTTGGAAAATTTTCTGTCGGCTAGTCCCGGAGGACTACAATCGTGCCAAATTTTATCATTCTAATCCTGTCGAAAGTGTCTAAACATTTTGGGGTGTGGAAGATGTCCCATATAAATAACATGGGAAAGATTTTTCAGTTCCGCATAAAACCAATTTACAGTTGGGAATTTTTAAATTTGATTATTTATTTAGGTAACGCTAACAAAAACGTACGAGCATACCTAATTTCATGTTTTTATTCCAAGTACCTAAAAATGAGACTATAGGCTCAAAAAAAGCCAATTTAAAAGACATGGGGGAATTTCTTCATCCCCCTTTAGACCCCCTAAAAAGTATAAATATTTACTTTTATCAATTTTCCTGTGAGTTAGTCCCAGAAAGCTACAATCATGCCAAATTTCAACTTTCCATCTCAACCGGAAGTACCCCTTTATTTTATGTCAGTTCATGTAGTTTTATACAGCGTGCGAATTACCGGGGGATGAGGGGGATTTACCCCCCTCAATTGCATTTTGTTCCCCTTCAAACAAGTCACCTGAAGTATCCCCACCGGGGATTCTCGCTTCCCCCCCAAAGTATGCTTAGTATAACGTAAAATTTCACTGATTTTGGTCATTTCTTGTAAGTTTAATCTTCTAGCTGTATTTCGAAACTAGCGATATAAACTATTCAGTTTTGGTCATTTCTACTTACCACCTGATTACCCACTATTTCCAACGTTGTTTAGTTGAACTGTTTTATTATGACTACGGTTGTTACTTGCAACCGTACCTTCGTACCCTTCAGTTCTTCATCGTTGGTGAACTCGAATGTACTAAATGCGCATAACAAAGTCACATATGCATTTTTAAATACTGTTAGCGGTTGGCCAAGAAGAAATAAACAAATAGCTTATTCCACCATACTTGGCGTATGTCGGACATGTCATATTCATCCTCTACATTTGTATCGATTATCATCTTATTTTAATTTTTGTTATATTTCATTTTCCAGGAGTATCCAACTCAAAAATTGCATTTTATTTATGGTAATTGCATAGTAATCACTGCCTTTTACAGTTTACGGAAATGAACTTTTGAAACTGTGCTAAAAATCTGAGATATATGTATTCTCTCGTGGATATATGTTAACGCAGGCCCGTATCTAAGGGGGTCCAGGGGGGCCGGCCCCTAACTTTTGGCTGCCCCCACCCTAAAATTTGCATGGTAGGCTTGCAAATGAACTATAATATGGTGATGAACTATGATATGGTTGGATCGGCCCCCCTAACTTCAGCCCCCCCCCCCTACATTTTTGGGCTGGCTACCGGCCTGTAGTTAATGTACACGCTGGAGATGCGCCCTTAGTGAACATACATATTAGTGAAGGTGAGTAAGCGCATAATTGAAGATTCTTTTCAGCATTTGCTAATACGACTGGTTCTCCATGTCATTGTCCGTGTCTGTATAAGCACTTCAACTGGAGCGGGCTTTTTAAGTTAACCCTTCATTTTTCCATCTTTCTTTTCGCTGTACACTTTGCTGTCCATGCCAATAATATTGTCCGGAAAACTTCAATGTAATGTTTTACTTTATTTGAATAACGTAGCACATAGTGAAGCAACTCATCTGTAATCTAACAGTAAAATAATTGTAAGTGTTGATTTTCTGAATTCCGTCACGGAATCGATATTTGGAGAAAAAAGCGCGAAGAGCGCAGCTTTACCGGGGAGTAGAAGCGCAAGCTAGAAATTTGAATTAAGAGTTTTAAATATTTGGCCTTCGATTTACGTATGGCAAGATAGCCCCCCCACTTTAGAAAATTGAAACAATGACTAGGTCATTCGTTTGTACTACGTTTGTACCGTTTGTACCGAAAATATTCTCGTTTGTACCATTTTCCTTATAGGGTTATTTGAGAGGTCAACTGGGGGGGCTATCTTGGCGCCAAGATAGTCCCCCCATATCACAGCACAAAAAATTGAAATACACCATTCGAAAGCAAATCGTTTGTACCGTTTGTACCGAAAAAAGTTTTGTTTGTACCCTGATAGTTTTCGAGAAACACGAGATGACATTTGGGGGGCTATCTTGGCGCCAAGATAGCCCTCACGTATCACAGCACAAAAGAGGCCATACGTGTCATCCGCTCTTTCTCGAAAACTATCAGGGTACAAAGAAAACTTTTTTCGGTACAAATGGTACAAACGATTTACTTTCGAATGGTGTATTTCAATCTTTTGTGCTGTGATATAGGGGGGCTATCTTGGCGCCAAGATAGCCCCCCAAATGTCATCTCGTGTTTCTCGAAAACTATCAGGGTACAAACAAAACTTTTTTCGGTACAAACGGTACAAACGATTTGCTTTCGAATGGTGTATTTCAATCTTTTTTGCTGTGATACCGGGGGGCTACCTTGGCGCCAAGATAGCCCCCCCAAATGTCATCCCCTGTTTCTCGAAAACTATCAGGGTACAAACAAAACGTTTTTCGGTACAAACGGTACAAACGATTTGCTTTCGAATGGTGTATTTCAATTTTTTGTGCTGTGATACGGGGGGGCTATCTTGGCGCCAAGATAGCCCCCCCAGTTGACCTCTCAAATAACCCTATAAGGAAAATGGTACAAACGAAAATATTTTCGGTACAAACGGTACAAACGTAGTACAAACGAATGACCTAGTCATTGTTTCAATTTTCTAAAGTGGGGGGGCTATCTTGCCATACGTTTCGATTTGACCTTGATGCCAGAAATCGGGACTAGCAACAACCCCTTTCTCGTATGATAGACTAGTACCTAGAATTTTTTTTTAAGTACGTCCAGTTTAACTGCTAATTGTAGTGGTTTTCATAATACTGAAGTGGGTTTTCTTTTACAAGTTATTCGATGCGAGCGGTCCCGGGTTCGATTCCCGGTGGGGTCACTCGGTTGAAAAAGTGTATCACGCTTTTTCAGGCCAGCCACCCTGAATAAGGTTTTCCTGGGTTTTAATCATTCACGCCAGGCAAATGGAAGTGTGGTACCTAAGTTATAGGTCCCAGGCCGCTTCCTTCCTACCCCAATCCTTCCTTCCTTCCCTTTCCGCGGAAAGTGTGCTCGCCGAGGGACGTTATCCCTCAAACGTGACGGGCTAAATGGCCTTAGATGCTGAAAGCCCAGATATCCAAATCCTAAATCTTTTGCAAGTTGTGTGTAATAACGCGAATTGGAGGATTTCAATATCAGTGGAAAAATTAACATAAGCTTGTGATCATGACTAATTATGGTCGAATTATTAAGTAAATAAACCTTAGAGAGCTACAGGGTCAAGAGTGAGTACAGCATTTAAACGCGTTCAGAAAGATTAGGTGCAGTGTGTGTGTGATGTCAGACAATATATACGTACATAGTTATTGTCCGTAGATTTTTGAATTAATAAATCTCTTATTTATTAAAGACTAGCAGCGTTCACCCCGCTTCGCTGCGGTCACCCCGGAACGCAATAAACTTTGTTACTTAGATAATTTTTACTTTTTCGCTTTCAAGTGATATGATAAAAACCATAGAAGATTGCAGTAAATGTTAACATTATATCGCCTGTCATTTATGTTAACCCGCCCCGCTTCGCTGCGGTCACCCCCGAACGCAATAAACTTTGTTACTTAGATAATTTTTACTTTTTCGCTTTCAAGTGATATGATAAAAACCATTATAACGCCTGTCATTTATGTTAACCCGCCGAGTGACACGGTCATGCGGGTTGCATATAAATACGTTTATTTTTATACCTATGATGAACTAACAAAGGATTTGTACGTAATGGACACCTGAATGGTCAATTATCTCAAGACACTGGTAATTGAAAATTAAAGTGATATGATAAAAACCATCTAGGGTCCAAATCCTAATAACCCCCCAAAAATAAAAGAAATTGGTTCAGCCGTATTAGCGTGATGAGCGGACAAAGGATTTGTACGTTCTCTTTTATATATATAGATGTCATTTATATATACATATGTATTTGGGGTTATTGTCTCATTTTGAATTATTGCACCTTCAGACTTTACGTCCTGTTGGCTTAATTTTATCCCCCCAATATAGAGTATCTAATTCTCACACTGGTTTTATATTTAGTTAGGATTCACAATATCTAGACATGAATCTTGTAAGGACTGAAATGAGGTTCGAGTAGAGAATTTTAATATGAGAAATGTCCAAAATTACCAAAAGTGCACTTGAATTCTTTGTGCACTGAGCATCCCATACGTAGCCCATACAAAAGTCACGCATTTCCTGAATCGACATGACAGTGGGCGCTTTAACCCTTAAGAGATCCGGGGTTTTTGGGCTATTTTTTAGACTTTCAGTCAAGCAGCTACTGCATCGTCACTATTTATCCTAGGATCATGGTTCATACCTCATTCTCTTTAGAATGGAGCTGGCTTTCAAATGATACTACTTGCATGCTCATACTATATACCAGGAGCGGGAAAAAAGATGTCAAAGGGAAAATTTTGGAGGGAAATTTTTTTTTCTCGCACTTTGGGCCCCCCTGGAGCGACCCTGTGTGAACGTAGCCATCTAAAAAAATCTGGTAAATAGTACTAGGTATACTCAATGTGTGTAACAAATTTCAAGTTTCTATCTTGAATACCAAGGGCGGGAGAAATTTTATCAAGAATTCCCACCATGCTCCAAATTACCGTAAAACACCATGATCTCAGGTAAAAAATTTCCTGAGACATCCCTAATTACCCTAGGGTCACGTTTCGCCCATCATTCTCTTCAGAATAGAACTGCCTTTCAGGCGGTATGACTCACGTGTCTCCATCATGTATCTAAGGCGGGAAAATGAGGAAAAACGGGATTTTTGGGTAAAAAATATCCCTTTTTCAACTTTTTGACCCTCTGGATACCCTCCTGTTTTAACGCAGAAATCTGAAGAAAAATCTGGTAAATACTACTCGGTAGACTGCATGTTTGTGCAAAATTTCAGTCTTCTACGTGCAAAAATAAGCCCGCCAAAAATACTTTACATAACCCCCCAAAAAAGTATTACACGAAAATATAAATTTTAGACTTATGACGTCATCACCTCCTATGTATCGACACAGGAAGGTGTGAAACCATCCGTAATGTCTTCTGCAATGCCTCTGGACTTGAAAAAACAAACAAACAAAAAAAAAACGGACGAAAAAGCTCAAATAGGAGAGTTATAACGCAATGTATAAATACTATGAAACACCCCGTATGGTACAAATTATACCATGAGATCCCCAAAGGGTTAACCCATTTATTGGTCGTGACAGATGTAAATAGCCTCGCTCTTGACTCTCCATTATATTTAAGCAATCGATCATTATCTGTCATTGATGTAATTTTATGCATATACGCGTCGATATACTCTTTTTCTCTTCTGATGAATCAGCGAAGGCTTTTGAATGGTGTCATGGTTGCAAACCTTATATATCGTAAAGTTAAGTGTATAGTGGTTAATTTCTCTCTGTTGTTTCCTGTGGCGTATATTTGCACTACTTAAAAACAAAATGACTGCAAGTGTAAACATTCCTTTGTAAGGAATTTGGATGTTTCGAATTAGTATTGTCGATTATTAGTAGGTTCGCATACCTTATTCTATTACACTATATTGCTTAACAATATATATATATATATATATATATATATATATATATATATTTTTTAAAAAGCTGTATGTTGTATTTGCATGGTCTTCTATAAATATTAGTATTGGAATTATATTCAGAATAACATCTCATGGTTAGCTAAAATCTTGAATGATTTGCTACACTGTAAGGAAGGCGGAGAACATATTTCAGCTCCGAAGAAAATAGTGCCGTCGATGTTGATTTCGGTACCCAAAACAATTTACAGGTTTTGTTGATTTTCGCGTCCCTATTGTTGTTAATTAAGGAAGTTGTTAGACCCTATTGTTAAGTTTGTTTCTAATTTAATAATATTTTCTTTAAAACTGAAAATAACAACGGACACAAGATGGTTGCAGACGCTACTAACCTCCGTTGGCGGAAGTTTACAACCCTCATCTGAGTGGTACAACGGCTAATGCAAGCGCGTTGCAGTCTCACAAGAAGAACGTGCCGGGAAAGCGCCTAAAGGTTCAAGTAATATTTTGCGTTTCCTAGTTTTTGTGAGAAGCACACACAAACACAAAATCGATCAGATATAACTGATGTTTCTGAAACTGTTCTTTTTTGCAACACAATAGAACACAAAAACTACAGGGGAAGTTGTCATTCCGGTGCGCGGTGCAGTGTACGTGCTGATCGTAACCGTTGGAAAGTTTTGTGTCGTTTTTCGAAAGACATTAGATATGTGTTTAGAAAATGATAAGATTCTTTTGTGAAAACATTAAGAACGATAAAAGTACTACAGAAGTAAAAGGCGTAATATTTATTATCAAGGTGAAATCTAGGTTAGAGCAGTCCAATAGTGAGAATGTCAAGACACAACCGCTACAGATTACCACGTGACTTTCTTGGCGGGATTATCAACTGAACTAAAACCACCAACAGGAAAATTACTTTTGTGTGACATAAAAGTGACAATGGCTTTGTAGAAAATTCGTTTCTTCTTACAGAATTCGAAATAGATAAGAAGATTATTACCTCTGGTGCGTGAGGTTCTTCATTCGATCCCCGGCCAACTGAGTTTGTGATGGACAACATGATCGCGGTTCGCGGTTTTCTTAGGGTACTTCCGTTCCTCCCACATCCTCATTCGACCAATATTTCCATCACTATTCACTTGTTTTAATCATCGTCTTAATTAGGCTAGAAAGCATTAAACTGGAAGATATGACGATATAATAGGTAAGTTCCTTTGTAATTTTGTATATATATATATATATATATAACGTTATAATTCTTAACAGTGCACCTATTGGGCTACTTAAAAAAGTCAATAAATTGTGAACGAAACAAAACCTTTTGAGTTGGTTATAAGCAAAGAAGATCGAGGATTCATCAGGTCTTAAAGATTGGACTTTGAACATTGCAAATTCTACTCGCTAAAGATATGAAAAACATGTTGATCAATTTAAAAATAAGTGGTCAGGAGGACGTGTTTTGTCTTCTCGCTGACAAGTAAATCCAATTTTCGGAGCCAGGCGGGGACGTTACATTTGGGATGCATTCCGACATGTATATGCTTGCAGATGTTCGACATCTTACAGTGAAGGGTTTGTCTCAAGTATCAGCTGATGAGTGCAAAAGTTTCATTCAGCGTGTTCTTGTGGACGAAAAACAGTGAAAAGATGTCTGCGTTTCAGAGCCTACAAATCTACTTTGAAGATTATTATATAGACTTCAGTGGTATAAAAATTTTGTCCCACAGCTCCAGCGACCTGAAGTGAAAGAAAGTAAGTTTCAAATATTTTTCTTTCCCATACACCAAATATAATTTTAAGAAATTCACATGATAACAACTACAATCTACACGTTGATTTGTTTTCAAATACCTCAGTAATACACTGGCTCTGAAATATGGCCATTAATATAACTAGCCCTATGTAAAAACAACCGTGACCAGGAGCGGTGCTTAAGGGGGCAAGGGGGGGCAGTTGCCCCCACTTTTTTGAAGTGACCCTTTAATGTATATAGTTTCATTTGGAAATGTAAAGTTGTTGTAAGTATATGTATTACTGGTTCATAGAAAAAATGGTGTCATATAGGCCTGTTTGCTGTTGTTTGAGTACGTACTGCGTATTTGCCTTCCCGTGCAGTTAAGAAAGCTACAGCAATTGCGTTTTAATTACAATTCAAACAATTAATATTGCAATTGCGTATTTCTTTAAATGACGTAGCATGTACTTGTAGTATTTACTCTTTCATTTTCTCAGAGTAATAACATACATTTAATGGTATGTGTGGAATAAAATACCGTACATAAGTTGTTCATTAACCCCAGTCTCAATATAACTTTTGCGAAACAAGCCTCATTATTCATTACTATAATTAATATTATACTTTCTATTTATTTATTTTGCAAATTTGTTATTAAATAATCTGATCACAGACTTTTCCAGACATAATTTTAAGATGTTCATGAGCAAGGAATCAAATCTCTTCTTACACCTTCGTTGTTTAAGAGTACAAAGGGCTATACTAGTACCCACTTACGTTGCTCTTGTCAATTTACTTAATAGAATATGAAATACGATATACGGTATTTTAACTTAAAATAAATAGTATCTTATTAGTTACACAACCTTTCGTCAAACAAAGTGTTAGAAACAACCAGGAAAACTAACATCGATATACAAATATTCAGATCATGTCTGCCCCCCACTTTTAACATCCAACGCCGCCACTGACTGTGAACTACGGAATACTTTAGTGTTGTGTAATATTAAAATGTCTCAATATTCTTATTCTGTAGTTTGCTCAATTTCTGACAAAAATGATGTAAATGAGTGTGTTTGGTGCCTCACTTATTTTTGATATTTACTACTTTTCATAGGTGTAAAAGAGTGGCATTAACTAATAATTGATATTTAATCGCGTATGAATAACAACTTGCATTACACAGTTTGTTTACGTATGATGTCAACCTCTCTGGAAGGAATAACAACATAAGGCTGGTGTGGAAGAGCAGCGAGGCAATATTTTCTCTCGAAACGCTTGCTGTCGACAAAAGAAAGTAGAAACAGAGATATCTTTTCATTAATTATGGTTTAAAATTTCTTATTAAGAAACTATTTCAGTGGTGTCCATTTGCGAGTTTCAGGGCACAGATTGTACACAAAATATTATGTTTTGGAGGGAAGGGTTCGTCTCTTTCGCTTATTCTACTGTGTGAACAAGAAAAGGTGGCTTCTGACAATTGGGTAGAGCACGTGGAGTATTGGAGGCGCTGTTGCCAGAGGCTCCGCAACAAAGACAGAAGCTCTGTCGACAAACTTAGGACGTTTATCAAGTCGTCTCAACAACCGTCAACAGCGCGGTCAATTACCTTCGTTGCCTAGCAACAGCGTGAAGTAATACTGCTGTGATTGGCAAACACTCTTCCCTCTCGTTTTGTTTACATGTGCAGTTATCTGTCAGAGGCCAAGTTTCAGTAACTTGATTAAGGCTGCCAATTTAGCCACTTTGTTGCTAGTTTTGGCTACTTTGAGAACCTGGCTAGCCACAACTATTTCAAATAGCCACTAGTGGCTTTTCTAGGCATATGCTTTTTGCTTTTAGCCATTTCTAGCCATTTTCTGAGTTTAGCCACTTTTTCATATATTCTGTGTGTCATTGTACTATTTTCTGAAGTTTGATGCGAACTCTAAGTGGTAACATTCTAAATCCCACTGTTAGAATTGTCCCCATAAAATAAAACATTGATGGTCGTATTGGTTCCTCTTCATATCTTGGTTACACAGCAGAGAATGAGCTCAAAACCTGTAGATTACCAGTAGACGTTGAGTAAAATTTTCAGGGAAGACATGCAAGTTTTAGTAAAAGCCTCTTTAAAGAAATTCAAAATAGACTTCCTGATAATTTATGCGTCCCTTAGAAAATGTATCTTTTTAGTGTGAATAAGGATTTGAAACCGGTGAAACAGTCCTCTATTGATTTAGCGTCAGCTTTCACTCTCAAAGTTCAAGATAATATATAGAGAGTTGAAAAACAGTGGCGAAAATAAATTTCATGAAATAAGTCTTCAGTTGAAGTTTTGCAAGAAGTAAATCGCTACACAGATGCTGGAGGAGAGAATCTATTTTCAGAATTAGTTTCGTTTTTTTTTTTTTTTTGTTTTGTTTTGTTTATGCTAATGCTTTCACATTTGAATGCGGAAATGAAGCGTGTATTCTATCAGGTGAGTAAAGTCAAAAACAGGCTCAGGTACAGATTGAAAACGAAAACACTTTCTTTAATTTTAATGTTGAGATTTGGGTTGCGCTGGGTGTAAAAGAGTTATTCTCTACACGGAATTTCACTCACAGTTTTGCAACTACGTAGTTGAAACAAAAGCAGTTGAGTACAAACAACCGAGACAAAAGAAGCTTGGCCTCAACTTGAAGAAGCAAGTGATGATATTTATCTCTATGAGAGCAGTTTTGCTTTAATTTTATGTTGTTATAGGATTCGGATTTATTTATCTTTGTCTCAGCGTGAAAACTTGTTTTTTCTAGCCATTTCTGGCCATTTTCAGCTACTGATTTTAGCCACTTTTTCTCGTTGAGTGTTGACAACACTAAACTTGATAATAGAAGGAGTTGAGCGATTGGAAACAAACTTGCAGAATTCATAGCTCTTCACCAGTGGCGTCGTTTCAGATTTCGCTTGGGGGGGGGGCAAGACCACCACCGACATAAGACGTACATGTTTTGTACTAGTATGTTAATAGACAATCGATTAATGCATATGTATTCCTCAAACTCTTGGGGGGAGGCAATTGCCCCCTCCTGCTCTCCCTAAATGACACCTCTGCTCTTCATCCTACGATAAATACGCGAAAAGACATAGCATTTTCTGTTTTCACATACAAAGGAGGCACGGCAGTCAAGATCTTCAAAAATTGTCCAAATAGGATAAAACTTACAAATTTTAATCTGTATAACATCCTGAGAACAGAAATAATTTTTAATTTTTTCTATCCCTATTTCAAGGCAGTAGAGGGGACATATTGCTTCTTTAAATCCTATGGTTCAGCTTTTGGATCTAGTCTACAAGAAATTCATTGCAACGAAACTTGCAGGATTCATTGCCCCTTACCCTTCAATAACAACGGGAAAAAGTTACTATTTTCTATTTACACCTACCTAAAGAGGACGGGGGGCGGACATGACGCTCGAAAATTGTCCAAATTGGATAAAACTGGCAAATTTCAATCTCCCTAGCGTCCTAAGAACAGAAATTATTTATAAATGTTTCTATCCATATTTGGAGAGAGCAGAGGAGGCATATTCCCCCATAAAATCCAATGCTACAACTCTTGGGTCTATCTTAGAAGGAGTTGAACAATTGAAGAGAAACTTAAAGGATTCAGAGCGCTTCACTTTGTGATAATAATGCGAAAAAATAACATTTTCTATTTGCATATACAAAGTGGGGACCATGGGGCATGACCCTCAAAAATATTACTAAATGGGATAGAACTTACCAAATTTCAAAGTGTCAAGTCCTGAGAACAGAAATAATTTTTAAGTTTTATTCTATTCCTATTTGGAAGGAGAGAGATGATATATTCCCCAATTAAATCAGATGTTTCTGCTCTTGGGTCTAACCTAGGAAGATTTGTGAGATTGGAATGAAACTTGCAGGTTTCATATAGCTCCTCACCCTACAATAAAAACGTGACATAATAACATTTTCTGTTTGCACGAAGGGATGACTGAGAGCAGGACCCTCAAAAATTGTCTAAATGGGATTAAACTTATCAAATTTCAAAGTATAACGTCCTGATAACAGTATAATTTTTATTTTTTTCTATCCGCATTTTAAGGGAGCAGAGGGGCATATTCCCCATTAATTTCTATGGTTTGATTCTTGGATTCGGACTAGAAGAATTTGAGCGATTGGAATGAAATTTCCACTATTCATTGTTCCTCACTCTACGATAAAAAAAGAAAGAAAAAAAAAGAATTTTCATATAAAAATGGAGGATGAGGAGCATGACCCTAAAAATTGTCTAAATGGGATGTTCAAATTATAATGTGTAACATCCTCAGAACAGATATAATTTTTGCCCTATTTAGAGAGGCAGAGGGGGCACATTTCCCCATTAAATCGTATAGTTCAGCTCTTGAATCTAACCTAGAAGAATTTGTGCGATTGGATCGAAATGTGCAGGTTTCATAGATCTTTACCGGCGATAATAACGCGAAAAAGTGACATTTTCTATTTGCACATACAAAGGTGGGACAAAGGGCATAACCCTAAAAAATGTCCAAATGAGAAAAAACTTACAAATATTAATCACTCTGACCTTCTCAGAAAATAAATAATTTTCATTTATTTATTTATTTATGGGGAGCATAGAAGGCACTTCTTCCATTAAATCCTGTGATTTAGATCTTGGGTTTGGACTAGAAGTAATAAAGCGATTGAAAGAAACTTGCAGGAGTCATAGCCCCTTACCCTGCAATAAAAACGCGAAAAAGATAACATTTTCTAATTGCACATATAAAGGGAGGATTGAGGCATGGCCTTCTAAAACTATCTAAATGGAATAGATGCTACAAATTTTAATCTATCTATCATCCTGAGAACAGAAATAATTTTCCTATTTTTATCTATCTCTATTTGGATGGAACATAGGGAGCATATTCCTCATAAAATCCTATGGTGCGGCTGTTCGGTTCAGGCTAGAATGAATTGAGCGATAGGAACGAAACTTGCAGGATTCATAGCACCTCACTCTACGATAAAATACAAAGAAAATGAAATTTTCTATTTGCACATACGAAGAGAGGACAGGAAGCATGACTATTTAAAAATGACCAAATGAGTTAAAACTTTCAAATTTTAGACTCTCTATCCTCCTGAGAATATAAGTAATTTCTATTTTTTGCTATCCCAATTTGAAGAAAGCATTGGGGACATATTCTCCCGTAAAATCATCTTATTCGGCTCTTGGGTCTATCCTAGAAGGAGTTGAGCGATGAGTAACCAGCTGTACCTGACCCGGATCCTAATATACATATTGATTCTGCTATATGCAGTGTTTTCCATTTGAGATACCCAGTGTTGCGATCCATTTTAAAAACAAGGCGTTAGTCATGTTCGAAAAAAATCCCAGAAGCTCTTTACGTAAGTACTTAACCATATATCCTAACTCTATATAAAACTACATGAACTGAAATAAAATAGCGGGTACTTCCTGTTATCTTGGAAAGTTGAAATTTGGCATGATTGTAGCTTTTTGGAACTAACCGACAGAAAATTACCAAAAGTGAATATCTTTAATTTTCATTGGGTCTAAAGGAGGGGACTTTTTTGACCTATGTTTTAAGTACTTGAAATTGGAATAAGAACTTGAAATTCGGTATGCATGTACGTTTTTATTAGTGTTTTTACTAAGCAAATCCATAAAAATAACGACTTCAAACTCTATACACAGAACTACAAGTGCATCATAGGAAATTTGAAACATTTACGTGCATCAAATGGCGCGTTAATATGTATAAATTTAGTTTTTTGTCACTTATGCGTAGCATTTTCAACCCGAAAGAACGTTCAAAAATAAGAAACGGGTCATTTGAGACATTTAAATGCGTTGTGGTTTAAGATTACTCGATTGATGCAGATTTTTGCATCTGTTTGCAGATGCATTTCTTCTTGATAAGAGCGTCATCTGTCGTGTTTTGTTTGAAGCTACTCTCTAGCACTTGCTGCGCATGCTCGACTGGTTTTCGTGTTGTTATGGAGCGAATTCAGATTTGTTATTGTGTGTGTTCGTTTGTTTGGGTGCTAACTGCTAAGAAAAACGGAGGTAAGTGTATATTAAAATACTATATTACTGTGTTAGGTAGTGGAAGTATATAGTTATTTAGAAAAGTACCGTTAGCAAAACAAGAATAGCAACATGAAAAGAAACAAAGCCATATGGGATTCTCAGAAGGAATTCGTTTCCTGCACAAATTCACAAAGGAGTGAACAAATAAGGAATCTCACTTGCTTGTGATTCATTTCCAAGAAGTGAAAAAAAAAATCACTTGACAAAAATCATCGTATAAACACACCAGTAATACGTGACGAGTGCATGCAAGTGACTCATGCTACCAATTTACATAAAAGTACAAATTATTTCGAAAATAATTTTAGCTTTAAAACAAAAATTGTGCTGGCTGCTAGGTTCTCATTAAAAATATCCGATGCATGCGTGAACTCCGAAGCGCTATTATTATTATTATTATTATTATTATTATTATTATTATTATTATTATTATTATTATTAATAATAATAATAATAATAATAATAATAATAATAATAATTAATATTCTTATTAGGTGAAGGTTGATTATTCAGAAAAAAATCATTTAGCTTGCATAAGTTGGTAGTTCTGCACCAAGGGCGCCGATCCTGGGGGGTTTAGTGGCCTGGGACCCCCAAAGTTGAAATGGCCCTCTAATGAGGGGGCCCAATTTGCTAAGTTGAAGCAGTTTCTCCTATTTCTACAATACATGGTCATTAGCTTTTCCCTTTTACTAATGCATATCTTTCATACGGCCCCCCAAAGTTACACAGAAAACGACGCCCTTGTCCTGCACATACTAATAGTAGAGTACCTACTAAAGGTCACACATGGTCACGTAATTGTGATGTTTTGGTTACAGTATCGGGCCAAAAGCCCCGATTTCGTGATATTGAAGTAAATATTGACAAAACACGGGTATGCCTACTATTGAGCAGGAAATAAATTGAAGATTAAAAACAGTAGCACGACATTAACCCTTATATATATATCGTATATGTTTATACGTTAGGGTAGTATTTTCATTATTCGATTTAAAAAGTACTAATAAAGCTTTTCTTTCCTAGCGTGGAAGCATTGTAGAACACGTTACGTATGGTTTCACACCTTTCTGGGTCGAAAATAGGGTGTGATGGCGTCATAACTTAAAACAAAATAATTTTTTGTTAGGCCTATTTTTACTATTTTTGGGTGACTTACTTTTGCACCTATTAAGATTGAAAATTTGCACAAACATTCAGTGCACCCCTTAATATTTTTTCAGATCTCTACATTAACACAAGGGCAGTTCAGAGGTGCAACAATGTAATAATAATAATAATAATAATAATAATAATAATAATAATAATAATAATAATAATAATAATAATAATAATAATAAGAAGAAGAAGAAGAAGAAGAAGAAGAAGAAATTTCTTTTTCTTGATTTTCCCGCTCAGATACTCGACGGAGACATGTGATTGGTAACGTTTGAAAGTTCTTTCCATTCTGAAGAGAATGAGGTACGAACCATGATCCTAGGGTAAATAGGGATGTCTTATAAAATTTTCCGTTTTATGCGGGAATTTTGGGTATTGTGGGAATATTCTTAGCACATATGTTAATATTTTTTTACCTTACTTTTCTAAATAGAAGCTTGAAATTTTGTAGACATAATCACTCTGCCCTTAATATTTTTCAGTTGAATTTGAGATCTGTGTGTTAACACAGACAGGAGGGGTCCAGAGGTGCTAAGAAAAAATGGATATTTTTAATAAAAATCCCATTTTTTGCAATGTTTCCCGCCTCAGATACATGACGGAAACATATGAATTGTACCGTTTGAAAGACTGTTGTATTCTGAAGAGAATGAAGTGTAAAACATGACCCTAGGATGTCTCAGAAAACTTTTATATTACATCCAGTTCTTTTTGAGTCATCTGGGTCACTGTGGGGATGTTCTTAGCTGATTGGTATTTTTTTCATACTTACTATTCAAGATAGAAGCTTGAAAATTTGTAACACGTTTCGTGCTCCATTTTTCAGTAGATTTTGAGATCTGTGTGTTAACACAGGGTGTTCCGGAAGGACCCAAAATAGAAAAAAGGGATTTTTCTACCAAGCGCCTTATTTTTTCCCCTCAAACTTTCCGTTTCAGGGACACGATAGGGAAATGTGAATAGTACAGTTTGAACACAGCGTTTATTAATAAAAAGGAAATATCAAATGTTATTTCTGGCAACACTATCAGATTAAATTTTCAGAGGTTAACAGGATTTTCCACTAGTGTTATGTTCTTCCAATGAATTCAATTTGATTATGAGATTTAAACTGACTGTTATTTCTTTTTAATTAAAATTCAGAGTTTCATGAATGGGAAATGAAAGAAACATAACTGAGCATGTCAGAAGGCTTCTGATGATGTGTCAGTAGAGACAAGAGCACCCACTACAAAACATGCTAAGGCTAAACCAGTAACGTCTTAGTTACTGTTCCATTCTCAGTTTTTTTTTTTCAGAATATCATATATTACAGAGAAAGTAACCTTGATAGCGAAATTCTGATTTCAGATTTGAATTTAACATGGTAAATTACTATAGACATACAGACTTTTGTTTCAGAAATATAACTTTTTTAGAACATTGTAATTATACATCACAAAAACAGTTTTCATATTTTTGTACGTAATTCGAAACGTCCATGTATTTTTCCGTTTGCAAAATATATCTTTAATAATTAAACACAGGAAAATGTAAGTGAACAATTCTTTCAGATGATTTTAAAATGAAACTCTGGGTGTCTTCCCGTTTGGCCTTTTCCCGTTTCACCTTGTGCCTGTTTTCATTACTTCAGGCTATGATGCTAAGATAGTATATGCTAATTTGATTGTAAGACGAAACAGGAATTCATGTTTGCCCTTTCCATTTCGCCTTACACCAGCGAAGGGAATTTTCAAATCATGATAGGGAAATTTAGTGTCATTTTGGAAAACATTTGTAAGGCTAATAGTATTTACGTTTGAACGAACAGAACAGCGTATAATCAAAGTAAGTATTCAGAATATGTGTTATTAGCGTCACTGTTTAAAAGATTGCTCATGTAGCCTTGTATCTGTACCTCACATATAAAGAAGAGAGCGGCGGAAGAACGAACATCAACAATTACTAAGACATATAGGCAAGTATATATAATATTTGTAATAAGGTATAAGTAATTTTGATACTGAAGCTTCTCTGCATGTTTCTAATGTTTATTCTTGCAACTTCTCCAAAAGTTATTTTAGAACTTTAGATGTGGAACTTTTCTAAAATAGCATCCTATCTAGCACACAAATACATAGTCCATTTTTTTATTTATAGTGTAACACAATTAACCGGTCGTAGTTAAGCAATGTTCCGTCTGTCTTTACTTTCTCGAGGGAAAGTATGACCATTTTCTGTTGATGTTTAAAATTAATTTTTATTTCTTCTCTCCAGGAAGAAGATTGCTAAGGGAAATTACTGTAGTGAAACTGCATCTGTTGTTCCTATTTTTCGTGCCGTCAAACACTCTCTATATAACGTATGAGCATGAACCGGGCACCACTATCACAATGATTGAGTAAATTGAAGGTGAAAGGATTGTGGAGCGAAACGCACGACGGCAAAAACTTTTATTGAGGGATGAAGGCGTTGACACCAGTAGAATTCTTGTGAGTTATATTTTAGTAATCAAGAAAATAGATTATCATTTCCTACTTTCTTCTTGCATTTTTTTTTTTTTTTTTTTTTGAAATCGTGAAAATTTGATATGACAATAGTAATAGAAGTAAGAATATTAATATTAAAGCATTTTCTTTAGAATGTCTGTGTTATTTCTATCTTCAACAGGTTTTCGGCACTCTTGGAAATTTGGAGATTCTTTGTCAGTGCGACAGGATTGTAATGGATGGGACACTTAAGAATGTACCTCGCCTTTTCTCCCAAATGTATACCCTGCACGGAAAATATTTCGGCCAGGTATTTGTTCTCCTCTTCTGCATATTTTCCAGTAAAAAGCAAGACACATACAGTATGTAAGATTACAGGAGGTAATCAGGGAAGAAGCTGAGAAATTTGGACTGCCTTTCAAATTGAAAGAAGTTTCTATTGATCCTGAGAAAGTAGGAATCAATGCTGTAAATAAAGTATTTTCTGGTTAAAATCAGAGGATGTTCCTTCCACTTTTCTCAATCTGTTGGAGGAAGGTTCAGCAGTTAGGACTTTCTCAGTTGTACAAAGAAAGCAATGAAGTGGAAAGATGGATTCGACATGCAGCAGCAGTACCTCTGGTTCTAATTTCCCATTTAGATGTAGTGTTTTTACGTTTGCAAGAAGATGCGCCTGACGTTGTATGTAAGGAGGAGTTCCATGATTATCTTGTAGACAATTGGCTGGATGACGGTGATACGTTATTTTCCCTGTAAGTATGTTTTCTTTCCTACATAAGTAAATGGCGTTTAGTGCAAGTTTTTTAAAAGTATTAAATCATTAATTAAGCTATTCCGAGCACTCTACAGTATGGCATTTTCCCCATTAACACCTCATGTAAAGCGTAATATAGATTTTCTTGCGACGTGCATGTATTGAAGATTCTGCATACACTGATTTGTAAATTATCAAAAGAACACATTCTTTTGATTTACAAAAGAAATAAATTAGGTTCACCCAAAATTTTGCTTCGACTTTCTAACGTAGATTCTCCTGCAATCCTTTGAATCTTTAATGTGCTAATGATGTATTTTTACCTATTTGTAGTGACTTGTGGAATCACTTGGAAAACGATCAAGAACGAACGACTAACAATGCAGGACAGTGGCACGTCAAATTACGAAGAAAGGCATCAAGGGATCACTTAGACATACATTCTTTCATTGAATTAATGAAAGACAAGCAACGTGAAAATGAAAGATTGCGAGTACTTCTTCAAGCGGGTTATCAGGAAACACTAAGAAAGCTAAAGTAGAGACGGTTTGACGACAGGATTCACCGCCTAAAAGATAGACTTAAGAACACTGAAATTGATGTAATTTCATATACTGATGCTGCTTTATATTATATCCACATAGAAACTCGATATGCTATTTCGGGTGTGATAATAAAATTTGTGTTCTTCTAACATATTTGAGTTTAATTTGTCTGGAATAGAAGAGGCGTTGCAGTTGAGAATAAGATAAATCCCTCTTTGTTACAGAAACAGAATGAAAATTCCCTTGTATGTTATAAGGTCAAGCAGGAAAAGGCCAAACAGGAATTCCCTTTTCGCCTTAAGATAACATCCTTATCGGTTGTATGGCAAAATGTTTTGAGGGCATAAGGAGAAAGGGAAAAAGGCCAAACCGGCATAAATTAGTATACTAAAATATATTATAAAAAGCGATAGAAAGATTCACAGACAACTTCCAAAATGGCCGTAGAGGTTCTCGTGTAATATGGAATATTTGCACTCTGTATTGCATCACCCAAAAAGCCTCGATTACATATTTTTAGTAGTGTTCTAAATTTATTTAATCGTTTCCACACCCTTGGATTGTGATTTCAGCAAAACGTTTACCTGCATAATGAATTTTATGCACACAAGTGCATCAATTAACACAGTTTTCATTATGCATTTAGTTGCATTCTTACAAATTACGCATCTTAACATTTTGCTGGAGTCACAAAAGTTATGCATTTTTTTTTGTCAACTAACGCGTCTGTGGTTCTGTGTGTAGAGTGGGATGGGGGTTGTTTCGTCCAAAGATATTTTGTCCAAAGGACATTTCGTCCAAAGACATTTGGTCTAAAGGACATTTCGTCCAAAAGACAATTGGTCCAAAGGATATTTCGTCCAAAATACAATTAGTCCAAGGGACATTTCGTCCAAACACATTTGGTCCAAAGGACATTTCGTCCAAAAGACAATTGGTCCAAGAAACATTTCGTCAAGGGATGTTTAGTTCAAAGCATAATTCGTCCAAATGACATTTGGTCCAGTAACGCTTGGGGGTCCTGGGATTGTTTCTATTAGAAGAGTAAAAGTGATGCCTATAACAATATGACTCAGTAGCTTCTTATTTCTAAAAGAAATTTGAAATAGAGATTTATTCCGCAATTTTAATTTCGATAGAATAAATATATGCTGAGATATTCAGAAAAACGTAAACGCCTGAAAACAAAATGGCCACCTTTCTTTGCTTTCATTAATAATTTTACAAAAATTTAGATTTAGCTTCACAGAAAAACAGTTGTAGCTTCGTTGGTTAAGAAATTCACCTCTTCCCGAAATGATAAACTGCCCTTTGAAGAGCAAACTCCCTCTTCATTTGAGGACAACATTGCCTCCGCATGGTCATGTGAATATTCTATTTGATTTGAGACTTTGCAATGGATATCTTAAATGTACTGTACTCTACCGAGAAAATTAATATGAAAGCCGAAGTATACACTGTATTTGCATGAGGAGTAACACTGAAATAAAAATACAAGAAAAGTGAACAATTCTGGTTTGTCATACAACTCACTAATTATGTAGAAATGTCTGCCGAAGTTACACACTATCAATAGTATACGAATAGAAACCAGACTTGTGGTTAACCTGAAAATATACCTATATTCTACACGAAATGTTCCAACTTTCTTCCTATATTTGTCAATCACTTATCACAATGTTGCAGCCAAGAATGTGACTGTTTAAGAGTATTATTAACGGTAAAAAGAATGTTTCACACATGTGTATTTTTCTATTCTCAGTATTTCTTCAAAGAAACTTAACACACACATCATTTTTCACTTTCCTAAGACAAGGGTTTGAATACATAATATTTAACTTACGGTACTCAAATTTAAACTTCATTAATTTTAGTTACGAGCACTTATTTTAAAACTATTACATTCACAACATTAAAATTTTAGATGTCATGTTAGCAGTTATTGTAGCAACATACTTCACACTCCAACCTTTTCCTCATTTCTGTTGTTCAGCCATTATGTTTTCAGGTGTTTACGCTCTTCTGAATATCTCAGCATATATTTGTTCTATCGAAATTAAAATTGCGGAATAAATCTCTATTTCAAATTTCCTTTAGAAATGAGAAGCTACTGAGTCATAATGTTATAGGCATCATTTTTTAACTCTTCTAATAGAAACAAACCCCGGATCCCCCAAGCGTTACCGGACCAAATGTCCTTTGGACGAAATACGCTTTGAACTAAACATCCCTGGACGAAATGTTCCTTGAACCAATTGTCTTTTGGACGAAATGTCCTTTGGACCAAATGCCTTTGGACGAAATGTCCTTTGGACCAATTGTCTTTTGGACGAAATGTCATTTGGAGTAATTGTCTTTTGGACGAAATGTCCTTTGAACCAAATGTCTTTGGACAAATTGTCCTCTGGACCAATTGTCTCTTGTACGAAATGCCATTTGGACCAAATGTATTTGGACGAAATGTCCTTTGGATCAATTGTCTTTTGGACGAAATGTCATTTGGACCAAATGTCTTTGGACGAAATGTCCTTTGGACCCATTGTCTTTTGGACGAAATGTTCTTTCGACCAATTGTCCTTTGGACGAAATGTCCTTTGGATTAATTGTCTTTTGGACGAATTGTCCTTTAGACCAAATGTCCCTGGACCAAATGTCTTTGGACTAAATGTCTCTGGACGAAATGTCCTTTGGACGAAATATCTTTGGACGGAAAGGGTGGTCAGCCTAGAGTGGTTTTATGGGAAATTGAAAAATTTTCCTCGTGTTATTTTTGTCACACCTATCATGTTGTTAATCTGCACGGTTATTGTTATCTTATGTTATCATTGTTGCAGTTACTGTTAATTGTTTAATTTTGTTTATTATTATTTTTTTAAATGGTTGCTATATGTAATATTTATGGTGTATACTATATGTCAAATCAGTACCTCAACTAGTTGTAGTCGTTCAGAGGTGAATGTTTTGAGCAGTTTTAAGAAGAGGTCTATTCAAGCAAAAGTTCCGGATTTCTTTTCTGAAAACTAGAAACGACAAATAAACAGTAATCTCTGAAGTTAGCATCCAACATCATCATCATACAATAAGCCTATAATTATCCAATAAGCCCATCTTACCTAATTGAGAATGACAAAGCAATGGCTACTGTAAAGGTAAATTGCAAGTGATTAAGCAGAATATTCAGAAGCAAAGGAACCGTATGAGATGCGAGGCCGTAGGCCAAGAAATCGCGGGTGTCGCTGGCCAAAGGCTAGTTTAATATAAATAAAAGAGTTTATTTGTATGTATGTCTGTCTGTGTGCCTTTGTGTGGCCTGGGAACCGCACCAGTGGACCAAGAGTTACCAAATTTTATTCGTGGGAACCTTGGTCCAGGAACCAGATCAATACGAGCGCTTTTTTCAATATTCAAATCAATGGGTCTCAGTGGAGGGCGTAATCCAAAATGACCGATATTAGTGTCAAATCCATAGTTCTCGTGGTCACTGAAATGAATGGTGATACTCCCACTAGCACTGACTTCCAAATACAGTCCCCATCGGCTCGGTGCCAGCGGCGTTTTTTTCAAAATTCGAAATAGGTTTGTTTCAGGGGCATTTAACTGGATATGTAAACATAGTAAAAGTGAGATTGTTTTGTTTCGTTGTTCAGTTTGTTTACATAGATATTTTATCTGACCTATGCGAGGAATGGGTATTTCAGCTAATAATAATAATAATAATAATAATAATAATAATAATAATAATAATAATAATAAAATTTGTCTAGAAAATATTGAGCCTTTGGAGGTCAAGATTGAAAAGATATTTATTATTTTAAAGTAACATGAAGCCACATATATAACATTTTTTTCGACGATTTGCTGCCAGCAACATATTAAACCAGTTGTTATACAATATCTGCGGTTTCAGGTCAACACTTTGTGATTTGTGATCATCCCACGGCTTTTTTTGTTTTGTTTTTTGGAACCAACTTAACACATTTCCAGGAGTTTTGCAGAGACCAAATCAAAATAATAATAATAATAATAATAATAATAATAATAATAATAATAATAATAATAATAATAATAATAATAATAATAATAATAATAATAATAATAAATAAAAATTAAATTTAAAACCAGTTGAGAATGCTCCAAGAGTATTGCCAGATAGAACTTAAAAAGAATGGAGAGATGTAGCGGGAAGGATAACTATGATTGTTTCTAGATGTAAAAGTAAATAATTTTATCCGCAACTTCTTCTCTTTCTCCCAAAAATTGGCAAAATATCATCTCTCTATGACTTGCAGTTCTCGAGATATGGCTGCCTAAATATCTAGAAATTCAACCTTTTTGGCCAACATCTGGGAAAGGTTGCCCAGTTGGCCAGTAGACAGTTAATCAGTGGCCACCGGTTACTATTTGGTACCAAGATGTTCAGTATCCTCTTAGGTATTGACCAACACCAATATAATCTCTGTGAGTCTTACGGTTCCTGAGATTTGGCTTCTTAAATCTCCTGAAATCAGAATTATCTTTTGGCCAATATCATGGAAACGGTAAGTCATAGAGAGATGACGTTGATGTTAATCAATTCCTAATAGAATGTTAAACATTTTCGTGCCGATATTAATTGATTTCCACTATCCAACTTTCCACTGGGAAAACCAGTGGCCAGTTGGACAGTAGCTACCGGTTACTATTTGGCACCGAAATATTTACAATCTTCTTAGATATTGATCAACGTCAATATCATCTCTCTACATCTTATGGTTCCCGAGCTATGGCTCCTTTAATATCTAGTAATTGGCCATTTTTTGGCCAATATCACGACAACGGTAAGCTATAGAGAGATGATATTGGTGTTAGTCAATATATAAGACGATGGTAAGAATTTTGGTACCGATATTAATTAGTGGTCACTGGCCAAATGGCCATTGGCGAAACCAGTGACCAGTTGGACAGTGGCCACCAGCTACTATTTTGTACCAAATATTTACCATCCTTTCAGATATTGATTCACACGAATGTGATCTCTCTATGTCTTACGGTTCCTGAGACATCGGTCCTTAAATTTCTGGAAATCGGCCATTGTTTGGCCAATATCTCGGGAACAGTATGAGTAACGCGAAAAATTTAATCACACTTTGTGATAGTTTTTGATGCTCTATCGAATGCAGGGTTCAAAATTGAAAAGAATCGCAAATAACAGACAGACGGAGAGACAGACAGACACACACACACACAGACATAGAGAATTAGTAACGAACTTTTTAAGTTCGTTGAAAATTATTTTTGACGGTACTAGATTTGGGCTAGATTATGGATGCTTCGAAAGCTCCTTTCAAATTCTCTCAATTTGACACGAGTTGTTAAATATGTATACGGTCTGGCGTTGTCTGCGTGGTATAAGACACCTTTTTCTGTTGACAAGTTCCGACAGTTTCTTTTGAATTCCTAGGTGAACTCGGAAATTTTCTTTGATAGATATCCAACTCTATCGTTCTGCCAGGTAAAACCAGCTCATGATGTACAATGTCCTTCCAATCTCACTAAAAGCACAATATTAAATTTCTGGGCATTAGTGTAGGCTTTGCCAAGGACTGTAAAGCTTCACCTCAACTTGATCAGGATCCTTTTTGCACATTCTTGTCTTAGGGTTTCCATTTTCCATCACTCGCGACCAACCATCTTAAAAACGGCTCGAGTTCATTACGTTTCAGTAGAGAATCACAGATAGAAATTCTATAATGTATTTTTTTAGACAGATCATGTGACTGTCAAATGGCGAGCTTCTCTTTCTAGTCAACTTTCTCCAAATCATTGATGACTGTTTGATGGTGGATGTCTAGGTCATTGGCAATGACGTGACTGCTTGCATGCCATTCGAAACCCACGCACACGGTGTTTGTCCACCAGCACTTGGCGCGAGCTGGGATCGAACCCGGGATCAGAGTATTAAAGATTTTTGTTCATTTCAAAACGTAGAGGAAAGAGTGGAAGCGGTTCAGACTTCTATATAATTACACAAATATATTTTTTTTAAAATGTTAGTTATTAACCCTTTGGGGATCCTATGGTACAATTTGTACCATATGCACTTTTCATGGTACATTGCGTTATTTCTCTTCTATTTGAGCTTTTTCGTCCGGGTTTTTTTTGTTTTCCAAGTCCAGAGGCCTTGTAGAAGACATTACGTATGGTTTCAGACCGTCCTGCGTCCAGACACAGGAGGTGATGACGTCATAAGTCAAAAATTCTCTTCTCATTTTCTAAGCCTACGTTCAATATTTTTTGGCGGGCTTATTTTTCTACGTAGAAGATTGAAATTTTGCACAAACATTCAGTCCACCGAGTAGTATTTACCAGATTTTTTGTTCCGATGTCAGTGCTAAAACAGGGGGGGAACCAGAGGGGCGAAGGGGTAAAAACAGGGATTTCTTTACCCCCAAAATCCCGTTTTTGGTCATTTTCCCGCCTTACATACATGATAGGACCACGTGAGTCATACCATCTGAAAGGCAGTTCCATTCTGAAGAGAATGACGGTCGAATTATTATTCTAGGGTAATTAGGGACGTCTCAGGGATTTTTTGAAAAATATACTTTTATATAGGGAAACATGGGGCATTGTCGGTATATATATTTTTTGGCGGGCTTATTTTTGAACGTAGAAGATTGAAATTTTGCACAAACATTCAGTCCACCGAGTCGTATTTACCAGATTTTTTGTTCCGATGTCAGTGTTAAAACAGGGGCGGAACCAGAGGGGCAAAAGTTGAAAAAAGGGAAATTTTGCCGCAAAAAATCCCGTTTTTTGTCATTTTCCCGCCACACATACATGATAGGACCACGTGAGTCATACCGTCTGAAAGGCAGTTCCATTCTGAAGAGAACGACGGTCGAATTATTATTCTAGGGTAATTAGGGCCGTCTCAGTGAATTTTTATCCAAATATACTTCTGTATAGGGTAAAAGTGGGGCAAAGTAGGGGAATTTTTTCTGGCGGGCCTATTTTTGAACGTAGAAGATTGAAATTTTGCACAAACATTCAGTGCACCGAGTAGTATTTACCAGAAGTTTTTTTCCGATTTCTGCGTAAAAACAGGGGGGGTCCAGAGGAGCAAAGTTTGAAAAACTGGAAATTTTGTCCCAAAAAATCCCTTTTTTGAGGAATTTCCCACCTTAGATACATGATGGAGACATGTGAATGGTACCGCCTGAAAGACAGTTCTATTCTGAAGAGAATGATTGGTGGATTATAGTCCTAGGGTAATTATGGATGTCTCAGGAATTTTTTTCCCTCAGATCATAGTGTTTTATGGTACGTTGGGGCACTGTGGGAATTTTTGATAAAAATTCTCCCTCCCTTACTATTCAAGATAGAAACTTGAAATTTGGCACACACATTCAGTACACCAAGTACTATTTATCAGATTTTTTTAGATGGCTACGATCACACAGGGTGGGTCCAGGGGGGGCCAAAGTTCGAGAAAAAAATTTTTCCCTCCGAAATTTTCACTTTGACATTTTTTTGCCCGCTTCTGGTATATGGTATGAGCATGTAAGTGGTACCATTTGAAAGCCAGCTCTATTCTGAAGAGAACGAGGTATGAACCATGATCCTAGGATAAATAGTGACGAAACAGTAGCTGCTTGAATGAAAGTCTAAAAAATAGGCCAAAAAGCCAGGATCCCCAAAGGGTTAATCGTAATAAGATGAGGATAATTATCAAAATTTCTGTAAGTTGTATACGTTGGTGTATCAATTTATGCATTTTTAAATAATACTAGCTGAACTTGAGCTTTCTACACAGCGTATCATTCATATATGAGCATGAATCTCCTTGTCGTTCCTCACAACATCTGTACATGTCCCTATCGAGACGTCTTGATAAAAATCGGCAAATTTTACCATAAAGGGGAGATTTTTTCGATTATTTTTTCAATATCTCGCACCGTTTGCAAGATTTGAGTTATAATGTCCATGATATGTGGTTCTCATTGGGCAAAACACTCCAAACACTAAAGATTCATCTTATCCTGGAGAAATGGTTATCCTTTGTTTTTCATTATCATTTGGCCATAAAACAAACGACTGAGAGATATACAACCCCTGTGTGCAATTATGTTGTGTTGGAACGTGTAACTCTTAGGATATTATGCTTTACTTATTTAGAAATTCAATACTTTCAGTGTACCCCTTAAAAAGGTAATAAAGAAATAACGCCTATTTTTTTAAAATGTTGAATTAGAATTGGACAATCTACACAAAATTTGGAATCGATCATTGTAAACAGTACGTTTCTGGAAGTTGGGGTTTTTGAGATCTCATTGTCGAAAGGATTGGAGGCAAACATATAAACCTAGCATTTTAGTCGAGTTGAGTTGATTTTGAGTTTAACGTCCCGTTCAGCAGCGAGGCTATATGAGACGTGGACCTACTGATTAACGAGGAATCCGAACCACATGAGCTCCCTCCGGGAATCGTACCTAGCATTTTAATATAGGGCCTATAGATAATTCTTGGTGTTAGTTTTATTTCATTATCTTTGTTTCTTCCGATTAATATACACTAAACACATGTTACTTTATTTGCGAAATATCTAAACATTTTGGTGAAACCACTGCCTTCAAAATCTTCCATGGACTTCAAATTACCAACTTAGGACAGTAGATAAGGCTGTAAAATGAACGTTACATGGGTACCACTTTCATTCTGAGTACCTAGAATTTATTATTTTCACTTTCAGATATTGAATGATGTGGATAAGGATTGACACGGAAGAGGATAATGAGAAGATATCGTCTTTTGTGGATGAGAATTGCTGTAATAATTTTTGAAGACAACCGAAGAAGATATTAATTTAATTGGAGTAAGTCCATCTCTTATAAGAAAAACTAACTGAACTAGTCTGTCCCATCGTCGTTTTCGGGAACCTAATATACTTAGTAAGTTACCCAGAGTGTATATCTTTAGTACTTTTACATCAACAAGTGATTACAATACAAAACATGCCATAAAAAACTTAATGTATGATAACTTATTCCAAACCAGTTTCTGACCCCAAAATTTTAAAATTTATTTGCCAAGCAGAAACTATTTCTTTGTGAAGTGGGTCAATTATGAAATTACTATAGACATTAATTTGGCAATACATTTTACTGTGACAACTTGTTAACTTTGATCCCCAGCACTATAAATAATAAGCCATTTTTTGACTTATAGTAGATAAGCAATAGATAAAAAAGAACAAATCAATTATGAAATTAATTAGTTGATATATACAAAATGTTACTAAATAAACCAATTACTATTTTTCAAGGTCTTTTCTTGTGGGCCAGAAGTCTTGAGATACGACTTATTACCCTCTATCAACGATTTTTGGAGATTCAAAATGTTCCATTATTTGAATGATCTAACAAATTAACGTTAGTAGAATTTTATATTAATTGTTCTGTTATACAAATTTGTTGTGTTGTTTGACATTATTGAGTCATTTACAAGTTAAAAAGAAAATGGTAGGAAATTAATGTAGCCTCTTAAAGTGGCATTTGATTTTAAATCATGTTCTGCAATTTCTTAAAATAGCATTTGATCTTAAATTGTGCTTTGTAATTTATTAAAATAGCATTTGATTTTAAATTATGTGCTGCAATTTATTAAAATAGCATTTGATTTTAAATCATGTTCTGCAATTTCTTAAAATAGCATTTGATTTTAAATTGTGCTTTGTAATTTATTAAAATAGCATTTGATTTTAAATCATGTTCTGCAATTTCTTAAAATAGCATTTGATCTTAAATTGTGCTTTGTAATTTATTAAAATAGCATTTGATTTTAAATCATGTGCTGCAATTTATTAAAATAGCATTTGATTTTAAATCATGTGCTGCAATTTTTTACAGTTTATGAGGTTTGGTTCAATCTCTAATTTTGTATTAAATTTATTGTGCAGGTTACAGTGCTACGAGTGCTGATTGTACACTTAGATCTGGTTTCTGTCTGAATACATTTAACTAGTGCATTCTCTCTTAAACTGCAATACTGGATTAAAACATGCACCTAACATTCATTCCTAGTAATAGATTGGTTCGTTTCTGTATTGTGGTTGGGAAAATCAAACTAACTTTAACCAAATGATGGCCACTTAAGAGCCCCCATCACCGCGAAATTAAAATAACGCTAATTTTACAGTAATTATGTGATATCTTGAAATAGATAAAAAATAGTCAGAAGGTGGAACAAGAGCTCCCTAGACAATATTATTTTACATGGGATACTGTTATAACGACTCACTTATCTCCTTTCAATTTCCAGCAATTTAGAAAATCGGCATTTATTCTTTCGTTTCTAAACGGTTGAAAACGGAAAGCCACTAGGTGACTTGTGATAACGGTACCTCATGAAAAATAATACAGGGTGGCCCAAAAGTAGGTATATACCCCTGCATTGATCAAGTATAACATTCTAGTATATGGTTTTCTTTGCTCCGCGTCTTCCGAGTTTAAGATGTAAGTAAAAACACATTAAGAACAAATAATAATAATAAAAACTAAGTCTACCTGATGGATAACAGTAAGAAATTATATAAAATGCAATAAGCTGATCAGTACGGTACTGCATACCTACTTTCGGGCCACCGTGTATTGTCTAGTGCGCTCTTGATCCACATTCGATTATCTTTTATCTATTTGAAGATATCACATAATTACTGTAAAATTAGCGGTATTTTAATTTCACAGTGATTAGGTCTCTTAAACAAATTCCATTACTTAAAATGCGCTAACAAATTATTACCGGTCTCCTATACTTAACACGTATTGTGCTATTTCTTGAATAAGCTCTTGTTTGATTCTACAGTGTGTGTATAGTGTCTGTTCCATCTATCTGTCGTTCAAAAAATGTAAAGGGGACACAGCGCTTCCACCGGAAGGAACATAACAATACAAATGTAGTGAGAAGTCCCTGAAACTTTATGAAATCCCATGTTGAGAGGCAGAAATTCTTATTTTGCTCTCGAATTTCCCACGATACATCACAAAATTTAAAAGCTTATTTTTAAAAAATGAAACGTGAGGGTTCTCTATGACACTAATTTTCTTCAATATATGACTGATTTGTCCATAAACTTCGACTTTCTAAATTTAGGAATAACTTAGGAATTTTACTTGAAAACATAAATTGAAGCTGTTGAGGAAAAGTAGTTTTTTATACTCAGAATTTAGTACTTTTGTGCCATTATCTTTTATTCAATGTATTGATAATAGAAACAATTTATTCTCGACTCAAGAATCTCCAGTCATTTCATGTGAGATGTTTCCGAAATTAGTTGTTTCTCATTTGCTTTCTTGGATCAAAATATCCAATATATTTCAATCAAAAATTTTCGTGTACATCTTAAATCTGGAGAACTACATATAGCGTAGCCAAACTCAAACTATTGCTTAACTCAGTGTGATGTGCTTATTCCGTAAGAAATACGAAAACTCAATTTAGGGGCCGTTCAAAAAATTTGTAGCCGCCGATCCAATAACTAATTATTGACCAAGATCGCAATCTTTTAATCCAATTTTTAGGTTTCCTAAAGTTCTTATTTACTTTCTTCCATTATTTTTTCCTCTTTTAAATACCAGAGTAAAATTGAATCGTTGAGTTCAAAAATTAGTCATCTCCATCGAACGTTATTTTACAGGAGAGACAAAAAAAAACTAAATTAGTCAAGTTCCTCTGACTTATAGAGCGTTTTTTTTTTTTTTTTTTTTTTACTTTTCACCATAGAATATTTCTGTTTACGTAAGATTCCATGACGTTGATGTGACAATAATCTGTTTTAATCCTATATTCACGGGATTGCTGCCAGAGTGAGTGTTGCTGTGCTGAGCTTTCGTTACCATACAACGGCAACATCTTCAGAGCTATGTGTTGGAGTGTGCTGGTCGTACAATTTCCACCAGCAAAATCAGAGCACGCCATTGGCCAACAAAAACAACCAATAGAAACACAGCAATTCCTAAAGACTACAATATAAATTGTACGACTAGCACACTCCAACACATAGCTCTGAAGATGTTGCCGCTGTATGGTAACGAAAGCTCAGCACAGCAACACTCACTCTGACAGCAATCCCGAGAACATTGGATTAATAGTAGACGCCAGCAAAGCTTCAAGATCATAATAACCTGTTTTGTTTCATCAAAAATTAAAATTAAAAGTTGTAGATGACTTGTTTTCGTACAAAACAAGAAAATATATTTTACATTATATTGAACATTTAAAAATATTATTAATTCTTTATTTACAACTTGAAATAAATATATGATACATGTCACAGATTACCTGGATATGGTTATATCTGTCATTGTAATAGTATTAACAGTTAACGAAAATCCAAACTAAGTCTATAAGTTCAGACATTATTTTGGACCACGGGTTATAACAGTTAAAAAACTAAGAGTGTAGATTTAGAAATCCTCTTCTGGATCATGATCTGCTTTGGTGGGCTGCAAATACATTTCTTCATAGAAAGGCAAACAGTCACTTTGGATGAATTTGAGCACTTTTTTGATGTCTGTAATTTTCTTCTGGTTTATGGGTACCGTTCCAGATTATGCTTCCTTTACCGGTAGTGGAACCACTTTCAGGGTATTAAAAAAAAAAAAAAAAAAAAAGCAAAGCAAACCTAAATGTACATAAGCCACCCATGAAATGAGATACTTCAACTTCACCAGGTATCGAGGTTTTGTAACTAAAACTGCTGTAATATAACAAAGATGGCAGAATTGTTGATATGACAAAGAATTTCGGATCTCTCTTCAAAAGTAAATTTACAAAAACATATCATCCTGAACTTGAAAATACAAAAATCTGATATACAATTTTGTAAATTTCAATGTTCGAAAAGGCAAGTGTGTTTCAATGGTCATTCCAATGCTAATAATGCTTAAGTTATTTCTTGATTTGTTAATGTGCTATGAACAACAGCAAGGCACATGCAGTACTAATACTACTATTACTAATAATGTAATACTCTGTCTTACCTGTAGTCTTCATCTGCACATCGGTTACTAATATATTTGCCTATCTTTGTGATAAATTGTGGACCCTTCACTCCTGCCATTTTCATTTTATGTGGTTCATAGCTTCTTTTATCCTTATTTCTTTTCTTAGACAAACCATCTGAAGAATTATTATCTGAATCACTCATGTTGTGTTAAGCACAACTAAGCACACAACCCAATAAACTCTTCGTTTTTCTTTTCTTTTTTCTTTCTTTCTTTTTCTTTTTTTTCTTTTCTTTTTTTTTTTTTTGTAAATTACAACGTCATTACTAATGTCCGGATTTGTATGTAATTACATATGTTTTCCTTCATATGTAGGTTCGTCAAACCCTTAAATGTTTGTGATTACATCTGTAGGGTGCTTCAACTCAAGTTTCATATTACATATTTTGACCAATATTACATATTTCTATGGTTTCTACATATTTCTTACATAACACTGTCTTAAATTTTTGCGTTTACTGAAATTTTAATTTAATTTTTTTTTTTTAAATAAACTCTCCAACTGTGCAAGGCTTGCATCTAGATTCAATTTTGTTATGTCTATCTTTTCGTTTCTTTACCGAAAGAGAAATATATATATATATTTTTATTTGTCAAGCCATGTTTCGCAGAATTTTCGCCGATAACAAAAGAAATATAAGAAGAAACAAGTAAAAATCCTTCCTCCGGGGTACATTAGCAGCGCACTTTATTCTCAACTCTGGAGGAAGACAGATCACGTGCCTAACAGGCGACTGGTCAGGAAATTCGTAAAATGAAGTCTATTTGATTGTTATCGGAGGTCGGACGGGAAAAAAGATGAAAGCAAATCCTGCAATTTAAGTTAAAACTGAATGCTAGTGTGCTTCCAGGAATTTACTGCAAGAGTTTGTTCCAAGAAGCTGGCGAAAATGGCAATATCACAGCAGACATCTAAGCTTTCAAAGAACTTCGCTTGTTAAACTGAATGACAGGGGGACAGTACTCTAGTATTGCAGTTGCAAAACGCACGTGTTCTGTATTCACCGTCGAAGCTAGAAATGACTCCGGTTGCCTCAACTTTACCGCAAAATTGCTGTCGTGGGTAACTATCGATGATGCGTTTACTAAGGACGGTAAAGTGATGTTGTGCCAAGTGTGTGATAAAAAAAATTGGATGTTCAATGAAATCTCAGTTAGAACATGTACGAAGTGCACTACATGCAAGAAATAAAAAAAATGCGAACTGCAAAAAAATAAGTACTCTTGACACAAATGCATCAAGATACTTCAGTGAGTGAGTTTTTCAAAGACTTGTGCCAAGCAATGATAGCAGCAAACATTCCTGGCATCAAAGTTCAAGTGCCAAAATACCGTGCTTTTCTGCAGAAGTACTGCGGGCGTCGAATACGTGACGAATCCACTCTTCGAAAGTGTTATCTCGAAGTTTGTTATAAGGAAGCTATAGATACCATTAGGACATAGGTAGATCATATATATTTGGATTTCTGTGGACGAAACTACAGACGTTTTGGGACGTTATGTAGCAAATTTAGTGATTGGAAAGTTAAGTGAAGATGCTCCATCTAAATCCTATCTTATTGCGAGTAAATTGCTGGAACGCACGAATCATTCCACGATTGCTTGCTTTGTAAACGATGGTCTTAAAGTGTTGTGACGGGAGGAGTTCAGGATGAAAAAGTCCTTGTTTTCTATAGAGACATTGCAGCGTACATGTTAAAAGTAGGGATGGGCAAAACCGGCTTTTATAAAAACCGGAAACCGGTTTTTAGAAAAACCGAAACCAGAAAAACCGACATTTCGGTTTTCTCCAAAACCGGTTCGATTTTTTCACCGAAACTGGTTTCGGTGAAAACTTTTGGAAAACACATAGAACTATTTCTGTGGAAACGGATTCGGTCTCCGAAGAACAACGAAATACTATTCTAGTCAGAAATAGAACATTTAAAAAAAATGCCGGAACCGGTTTTGAAGAAAACCGAAACCGGATCCGGTGAAAAACCGAACCAGTTTTGGAGAAAACCGATGACCGGTTTCGGTGAAAATTGAACGGCCTTTGAAGAAAACCGAAACCGGTCTCGGTGAAAAACCGAAACCGTTTTTCTTGAAAATTTTCAAAAACCGGTTACGGTTTTTCCAAAAACCGAAAAGCCGGTTTTTGTGCCCACCACTGGTTAAAAGCGGCTACAGCACTTACAGTTTTTTTTACCCTCACTTAGTTCATTTCACCTGTATGGCCCGTGCTCTTCAGCGCGTTGTTCTAGAGGTGAGAGAACTTTTGCGAAGTAAATCAACTAGTTTTTTTCCACGAAAATATGTTTGTTAAGGCGCCACAAAGTGTTCTAGTTTACAGAGATCAACTGCAAGATGCCACTTCCTCCGGAGCCTGTGATAACGCGATGGGACACTTTGATACAGGCAGTACATTTCTACAATGAACATTTTCATAAAAATAAGCCTGTTGTTCATTCATTTCCATCGGAGTCTGCTGTGTCAGTTTGCATTGCTCAGTAACTGTATAATGACTCAAAAGTAGCGTGTGATATCGCAAACATAGACAGCAATTTTGATTGGTTACCTAGAAGCATTAAAAAGCTAGAGACTGTTGGGCGGCCTCTTCCGGAATCCATGGAAATCATAGAGGATGCCAAGAGACTGCTGCCAGGTGTGTGTGGAGATGTAGGAGAAAAAGTTCGAAAGAAAATAAATGCAGTGCTGGAAAGAAACCCGTGTTACGACAGCCTATTGGAAGTGTGTGAGATTCTCAGTGGTGAAACAAGAACCCCCCATAAAGATATTTCCCCCAATCACATCCCACTCTTGAAATACACTCCTGTTAGCTCATGTGATATGGAGAGACCATTCTCTGCATACAAGAATATTTTATCCTATCGCCGACAAAATTTTATTTCTGATCATTTGAAAATGTACCTTGTAACCCATTGTGCAACAACACACAGTTGAACTGCAGGCACATCTTATGTAAGCACTTTATTTCAAATTAAAAATGTTCATTAGTGGAAATATTCTTCAATCTTACAAGGTACATTCGCGAAGTGTCCCCTCGGGATTCATGTAAAACTGATTTAAATGCAAAGTTCACCATGACTCAATGTGTATTGTACTAATTTTAGCGGTCCCATGTGGGTAATTTGCATATTTATGAGCCTTCCTATACCCGGAATTCAATCATACACTACTATAAAGCTCGGTCACAAAATTGCTTTTAGTTTCTTTAGATGTAACTGAACATGAATGTGGGCATATGGAAAACAAATTGGATCAAGTACTGCTTCTCTGACATGTGTTATCCACACCGGCCGCCATCTTGGATCCGCCATATTGAATTCAACTTTCGGTTTTTCAAATGGGAATAGGTGCATGTGATACATAAAATTCATATAAAATTTTCTCGGAAATTCATTGTTGTATTGGAAATTCAGCTGGTATTGTTTAAAAGATATAGGACTGCTTTTCCCTGCATGAAATAAATATATATAAAACAATACATTTCGTCTTAAGTGGCTTTTAGTATTTAAATTTGTATATTGCGTATAATTCATTTCAAGATTGGGTCGTGGTGACGGATGCGCATTTAGTGTAAAAGGTTCTAGATTTGAAACGGGACCACACCACACCACATGAGATTTCTGACGTACAAATGCCGTATGCATTGCTTTTCTCGGGGCTTTCCTGTTTCTCTCTAGCCGATTCACATCTTCTTTCATTCGCGTCTGATTTTTATTATCCTGCAATCAGTCACGTCAATGACGTATGGCTGCCTCAGGTGTTCAAGCATTTCACTTCATGGGGGACTTGCATTAAGCAGGATAAAGTGTAGTAGATTTTCCTTTCTATTTTCATAATTCGTTTAAATATTGCATACTCATACGCGTGTTAATATTACGTTTTCATAAATATGTAACGAATGTAATATTACATATTGTTATATAATGTTACATATTTCTTACATTTTTAAGCGATTTTTGTTACATATTTACGTACATATTTAGGGGATTGATATTACATAAAAGTCCGGACTCTAGTCATTACAAATGGCTACCATATGGTCGAATGTGGTGCCATCTGGTGGCACATTTGCAAGTTTAGTTCGAAAATAAGTCATTTATAGTATAACGCATGTTTTCAAACTAAATGGAAATTTCAGTGTTCAATATTTTCTAAAAATAGTGGGAGAAGACGATTTGTTTTCAGCCTAAATGCGTATTCACATCAGTTGAGCTCAAAAGTGCAGTAATCTCAATTTGGGCAAAATGTAGAGATGATTAGTTTCCGAACTAATCGACTCAATTTATGTTCCTTGGTGCTTGCTTTTTGAGGATACCAAATCAATGCACAAAATAACTAGCATGCACGCTTTCGGTAACAAAATTTGAAAATTAGGACTGGTTTTAAGGTTATTGAAGATTCTGTTTACTTCTCGATCACAGAGAATTTTGTTGGTGTTGGTGAAGTTCATATATACCCGTACAGGAAACCCCACGTATAGGAAATCCGTATAGGAAACCCTATAGGAAATCCCACCATTTACAAAATAGAAAGAAGTTAAAAACAATTATCATAATAAGTGGAAACCAATGGCGTATTTAAGGGGCTATCGAGTTCAATCCCCCTACTCCTCCGGAAATAAATTTCTTAGTTTTTCGCATTCCACGTACAACAATAATCCTTCTTGCCATTTCTAAGAATTTCATTGACTTTCCATTTTATTATGCTCTTTGTTCAAAAATAATACTGCATTTGTCAAATTTCATTCCGTGTAAAAACTGCGTTCTTTTCTTCTTTCTATGGTCCCTTCTACTCTTCCGTTTCTTTTTCTTAGTTGTTACTTTCCTCCGTTTCTTCTATCATACTATCGACCATTGTTATTTGTGACCCAAGTCGGACCTTATCAGTAACACAAAAACTAAGAGGAGCTGATAAGCGAAACTGGTGTTCCACACCAACTTGCACGGATATCAGCGTAACGGGACTTTAGTTATTATAGCAAAGGAATATTTACATCGTTTCGTTCCAAAGAGAGGTAAATGATTGAATTAAAGAAAATCATAAAGGGGGAATAAGTAGTCCGAAAAAGGCCAAGAGGATGAAATTAGGTAGGCCAAGAGGGTGCTTCGTTTTTTTCCCATGAATGGAATAGAAGGTTAGATTCACTGCTAAATTTGTGTGTATCATATCGTATAAGATTCACCAGTCCGCAATTCTTACCATTAAAACTGAAATCAGTATATTTCAGCTTCAACTTGTCTCAGCATTTTCTTTCAGGTAGAAACGTACACAGATAAAACTGAATATTTTTGCATTTTTTTTTTTTTACCTAAAATGAAATGAAGTTGAAATGAGATTACAAATATTCAAAGTGTGTTTTCAGGAGCGTCATTTCAGATTTGCCTGGGGAGTAAGTTCCTCCACCGACATACGAGTTTGACGTTTTTTCGTAGTATATTAGAAGACAATCGATTAAAATATATGTAATTCTCAAACTCAGGTCGGCAATTGTCCCTTGCTTCCCTGGCCGCCGAAACAAAATCCTAAATTTTTAATTAGAGAAATAGAAATCTCTTAGTACGTTTTATTGACCACTTTATGGTCGGGCTTAAAATATGATTTTGGTAACAATTTCAATTATTATTTACTTAATAAGATCTTTAATTTAATCTTTCATGTTCCACAAAGAGTGTCTCTTACGACCACGTCCCGAATACTTCTATGCACTAAAATTTCTCTTATTTGACCTCTTTTTCTCAATCTTTTCCGTATACGAGTATCACGTATACTTCTCTTATATCAATAATTTTCTATGAACTCACATCCTCTCCTAAATCATAATCTTATATTTCTTCATAATCTATCCATTATCTTGAATCATAATCATCTATAAACAAACTATCTTATAAGATACTTTATTTGCACATGTCACTATTCATTTTACTTAATCACAGTAAGTGTCACATTTATATGCACTTTGTGCCCATCTCATATTCCAACAGACATCTTACGAGATTCCAAGTTGCGTTCATTAAATTGATAAACCTTTGCACATTTAGGACCACATAACACATATTAACAACCCAAATCTACACTATTTGTTACAAAATGTAAATCTATCCTCACATTGTTATTTACACGCAGAAAACTTGGGACAATCTCATACGAATGAGTCAAGAGGAAAGACAACGCAAGAACACAATTTGGACATAAAATAGAAGGTACTTAAACTGCATTTTTCGATAAGTTACAAGACCAGAGCCTTGAGAACTTCGGTTTGTAGCTGTTGCAGTTTATCGTTGTAACTCATACAATGTCTTTGACAAGCTATTATTTGATCCATCTTGTGTCCAACTGTTCACCTGAACGAAATATGTCCGACAACGAAAAACTACAGTATTTTTGTTGTAAGATATTCTAATGTCATTATTTTGTTTCCTTTTAGCTTCTTGTTGGCAAGACAAACATAGTTGCCGCTGCTGCTAAGAATGAATTTTATGATGATTGCAGGTGCTTCTGTTCTTTCAATGATAAACACAATACAGAGCACCTTGTTGAGATTGTTGAGATCACTCATTAATACGGCTTAAGTTCGAAAATATTCAAAAATTTGATTGCAAAAGTCTTACTCAGTGTTCGAATTAAACTTCCGGTCTAGGGGATATATATATATCCGGTATTATAATATTACACTGCAAACAATAATAATTCTTGACATATACCAGTTAAGTAACAATAATATTACTAACTACTGTATTAATTAATGGAACTGTAAAAAAAAAAAGAATCAATTCACCACGTTCATATGACTAGTGTACTCTCTGTGATGAAGAACTGCCAGAAGTCACCTTTCTACGTGGAAAATCTGTTGCAAAAAATATTTCAAGAGTGTCTTTGCGGTAATTAAATTGTAAGTTATCTTCACATATTTATACAGGAGAAAAATATTCCCCACAAGGAAGACATTTACTTGCCACGAGCCGGGGAGAAATGACGAGAGGGGGAAATTCCCCATCGCGCCGTTAATTCGAACCCTGGTCTTACTTAATTCTTCCGCAACAGCCGGAGACAGTGGTTCAGACGTAGAGGGCATTCCTCTTTTTAGTGGGTTCCCTGGTTCGATCCCGGCTAAGTAAGTTTCTAGTGGATAATAACGTGTCCGTGGGCTTTGTTTAGTAGTGCTGTTCCCTTCCACTTTCTCATTCCACTATTCCTTCCATCATCATTTACTTGCCTCAATCACCATCACCCTTAGACTAACTACCATAATCGTGTCACTTTAAACTGAAAAATTTCAATTAATTTTTTTCTTCCTCAACAGCGTACAGCTACACTCATTGTCGTATATTATTGTTGCGATTTCTTGAGACATCTTAAAAAGAAATATCGGGTCTCTTTCTCAACACTCTTTATGCCACCGTTGCCAACTACCGTGATTTAGGCTCAACTTTTCACTTTGGAAGTAAATCCTATGACTCCAGATCAGGGGCGTCATTTAGGGGGGCAGGGAGGGGCAATTGCCCCCCCTGAGTTTGAGGTTTATATAGATTTTATCAATAGAATAGTAGAAAATCAGTGAAAAATGCAAAATTTTACTTATATCAAGGGGTCTTGCCCCCCCCAAGCAAAATCTGAAATGACGCTCCTGCTCCAGATGGTAGCACTGGTTCATTTATTGCCTTCGATGCCTCCTTACGTTTTACTTGGTTTACATCTTGCGTCGGGTACTCATCTGTACAAACATTCTCCAACGGACTTACAGTTTGACTTTTTCCCATTACCACACTCTCATTAATATTAATACTTTATTTTGATTATATTGTTTTTTACAAACTGGATATCCAAGTAGTATGTAGAATGCTCCATAAATATAGGAAACTCTAATACATAAATGGGACAGGAGCAGGGGTGCCCGATGGGCCCATCTCCATTGTTGCTATATGTGTACTACCTCTGGTATTTCTGGTATTTCATATACCTGGTTTGCCATATTACGTATATATTTTCGTGAACCAGAGGAGGCCCCGAGCACCACACTGCCCTCCCCTTCCGGCGCCAATGGACAAGAGTTCCAACCTAAGTTTGAGTTCATCAAAGATCATATCATTCTACCATTTAGCTCTCAATATTTATTTCAAATTCTTGTGTTTCAATAATCTACTAAATCTCCGGACATTTTAATAACATATTTCCCGTTTCCCGCTGATCAAAGAGATGAAACTTAAATGTGGCTGTGATTGTACTATCATATCCAAATATTCGTAACATTTCAGATGACCACTGAGGAAGTAGTTTATTGCATTTTACAATTTTCAGCTATTTCCGGAAGAAATTAAAGATTGTCGTGATCCCCTTTCTCATCCTTTACTTTCTGTTCTACATCTTCCTTAATGCGACCAGCCTGTTCTTGAAAAGGCGAATTATATAATTTCCTTTCTGTAACTTCACAGCTTTAAGAACATTCATCAGTTTCATCGAGGATTTTATCTACTTCTAAGACATAGCTATACGTTTTTCCCTCTTCTTTTACTAAGTTCACATTGAGTTATCTCATCTGATATTATGTTAATACCTATAGTCTCACTTAGGGCAACAGCAAATACATCCCACAAGATATCTTCCACTTCCTTTTATGTGTTCTGACTGTATGATCAGAACAATTGAACGTATGTATAATTTCTCGTTCGAAATCCCTTTCTTCTGAGAAAGAGCCATTTCAAAACAAGATTTATTACCTGAGCAACATCACATCTGGGAATACAAGTATTTTTTTTTATTTTTATTTTTTATCTGGATGAAGCAGAATCACTGAACAACATCTTATGTATTGATTTACTGAAGGCAAATTGACAAAATGCACGCACTAAAGCAGAAATCAAAGAAGTGGAAATATCGGTTGTAACCTCAGTCAGAGTTGGAGCCTCGTCTAACTTCCATTGCAAGAGCCAAAATAGTTTCATGTCTCGCGGACAGCGTATTCGTAACAGATATCTGCTACTGAGTCTAGTTGCTTCATACAAATATATACACTCCGGTACATCCATCGGCATCACGACATATTCTGTGCTGTCTACACAAAGCTTTGAAATTTGATTTCTTTTACAATATTCTTGAAAGATCATAATTTCCTCTTGCATATAAAAATGGTCAAAAAGTCTATCAATTCCTATGTCCCTAATTGCATTGCGATACTTCGTAGGATGTTTCATTAATGTTAGTGCGTGTACAGGATCTTGATGGAGTTCCTTTTCTTTCCTTTTCTCATATAATGCGAAGCAAAGTGCATTAGATGTTGGAAGATGGCTTGGTTCTTTGTCCCCAAAATCCATCACTTCTCCTGCCTGCAACCTTCTAAACATACATTGTGAATACCTTCTTTGCTTAGTTTGTCTTGAACAATGCTGTGTAGTGGTTTTGCCAGACGACGTTTCTTTTCAAGTGGATGAGGATTCTTGAAGTTACCACGTAAGATACATCTGGTGATCACACGGCTACGTTCATTTGAATGCTTATCAACACTACCGCGTAAAGCTGCGCCACACTCAACACATTTTCCTTAAATACCAACATATATTGACCCTGAAGGTGTAACATTTGCTCTCTTAAAAGAAACACAACAGGACAGGCGAGTGACATCCTTGAACTGTTTATTTATTACTTGACTTCACAATCCAGGACATAGAACATCATAATTACGACAGGATTTGGAAGATTTATTCGTTTGCTTTCATATATATGGAATGGTTTGTAGAGAAATCGTTTGACATTCCTCAGTTAAAAGTGTCAGCGTGTAATGTTTGTTGTCTACATCAGTTCCATTTTCACTTTCAGTACTTGAAATTGTTAAATTGCTCTCTACTGGAGCATAAGAAGATGTGATTGTACTATCATATCCAAATGTTCGTAACATTACAGATGACCACTGAGGAAGTAGTCTACTGCATTTTACAACTTTTTCTGCTATTTTCGGACGACATTGGAGATTGTCGTGATCCCCTTCCTCATCTTTTACTTTCTGTTCTACATCTTCCTTAATGCGACCAGCCTATTCTTGAAAAGGCGAATTACACAATTTCCTTTCTGTATGTTCACAGCTTTCAGAACATTCATGAATTTCATCGAAGGTTTTATCTACTTCCAAGACAATAACAGCTATACGTTCTTTCTGTCTTCTTTTACTAAGTTCACGTTGCGTTATGTCATTTGATATTAGGTTAATACCTTCAGTCTCACTTAGGGCTACAGCAAATACATCCCACAAGATATCTTCCACTTCCTTTATGTGCTCTGACTGTATGATCAGAACAATTGATCGTGCGTATAAATTTCTTGTTCGAAATCCCTTTCCTTTGAGACAGGAAAATTTCAAAACAAGATTTATTACCTTAGCAAAATCACATCTGGGAGTACAAGTAGTTTTTTTTTATCTGGATCAAGCAAAATCACTGAACAATAGCTTATGTTTTTTTCTACTGACGCAAATTGACAAAATGCACGCACTAAAGGAGAAATCAAAGAAGTGGACATATCGGTTATAACCTCAGTCGGAGTTGGACCCCGTCTAACTTCTATTGCAAGAGCCAAAATAGTATCATGTCTCGCGGACACCGTATTTGTCACAAATATCTGGTTATAGTCGAGTTGCTTCATACAAATATATACACTCCGATCCATCCATCGGCTTCACGACACATGCTGTGCTGTCTACACAAAGCTTTGAAATTTGATTTCTTTTACAATATTCTTGGAAGATCATAATTTAATCTTGTATATATTAATGGCCAAAAAGTCTATCTATTCCTATGTCCCTAATTGCATTGCGACACTTCGTAGGATGTTTCATTAATGTTAGTGCATGTACAGGATCTTGATGGAGTTCCTTTTCTTTCCTTTTCTCATATAATGCGAAGCAAAGAGCATTAGATGTTGGAAGATGGCTTGGTTCTTTGTCCCCAAAATCCATCACTTCTCCTGCGTGCAACCTTCTAAACATACATTGTCAATACCTTCTTTGCTTAGTTTTGTCTTGAAGAATGCTGTGTAGTGGTTTTGCCAGACGACGTTTCTTTTCAAGTGGATGAGGATTCTCGAAGTTACCACGTAAGATACATCTGGTGATCACACGGCTACGTTCATTTGGATGCTTGTCAACACTACCGCGTAAAGCTGCGCCACACTCATCACATTTTCCATCAATACCAACATATTTTGACCCTGAAGGTGTAACATTTGCTCTCTTAAAAGAAACACAACAGGACAGGCGAGTGACATCCTTGAACTGTTTATTTATTACTTGACTTCACAATCCAGGACATAGAACATCATAATTACGACAGGATATGAAAGATTTTTTCGTTTGCTTACATATATATGGAATGGTTTGTAGAGCAATCGTTTGACATTCCTGAGGTAAAAGTGTCAGCGTGAAATGTTTCTCGTCTAGATCAGTTAAATTATCACTTTCAGTTCTTTAAATTGTTGAAACTGCTCTCTACTGGAGCAGAGGAAGCTGTGATTATACTATCATATCCAAATGTTCATAACATTACAAATGACCACTGAGGAAGTAGTTTACAATATTTAACAACTTTTTCTGCTATTTCTTGAAGAAATTGGAGATTGTCGTGATCCCCTTCCTCATCTTTTACTTTCTGTTCAACATCTTCCTTAATGCGACCATCCTATTCTTGAAAAGGTGAGTTATACAACTTCCTTTCTGTATCTTGACAGCTTTCAGAACATTCATCAGTTTCATCGAAGGTTTTATCTACTTCCAAGACAATAACAGCTATACGTTCTTTCTGTCTTATTTTACTAAGTTCACGTTGCGTTATGTCATTTGATATTAGGTTAATACCTTCAGTCTCACTTAGGGCTACAGCAAATACATCCCACAAGATATCTTCCACTTCCTTTATGTGCTCTGACTGTATGATCAGAACAATTGATCGTACGTATAATTTCTTGTACCAAATCTCTTCTGAGAAAGATCCATTTCAAAACAAGATTCATTACTTGAGTAACATCACATCTAGGAATACAAGTAGCTTTTTTATTTTTTTATCTGGATGAAGCAGAATCACCAAACAATATCTTATGTATTGATCTACTGACGCAAATTGAAAAAATACACGCACTAACCAGAAATCAAAGCAGGAGACATATCGGTTATAACCTCAGTCGGAGTTGGAGCCCCGTCTAACTTCCATTGCAGGAGATAACATATTATCATGTGTCACGGACACCGAATTTGTCACAGATATCTACTTCATACAAATATATACACTCCGATAAATCTATAGGTTTCACGCCAGGTCCTGTGCTGTCTACACAAAGCTTTGAAATTTGATTTTTTTTACAATATTCTTGGAAGACCATAATTTCCTCTTGAATATAATTGTCGACAAAAAATCTATCAATTCCTATGTCCCTAATTGCATTGCGATACTTCGTAGGATGTTTCATTAATGTTAGTGCGTGTACAGAATCTTGATGGAGTTCCTTTTCTTTCCTTTTCTCATATAATGCGAAGCGAAGTGCATTAGATTTTGGAAGGTGGCTTGGTTCTTTGTCCCCAAAATCCATCACTTCTCCTGCCTGCAACCTTCTAAACATACATTGTGAATACCTTCTTTGCTTAGTTTTGTCTTGAACAATGCTGTGTAGTGGTTTTGCCAGACGACGTTTCTTTTCAAGTGGATGAGGATTCTCGAAGTTACCACGTAAGATACATCTGGTGATCACACGGCTACGTTCATCTGAATGCTTATCAACACTACCGCGTAAAGCTGCGCCACACTCAACACATATTCATTCAATAACAAGATATTTTGACCCTGAAGGTGTAACATTTGCTCTCTTAAAAGAAATACAACCGGACAGGCGAGTGACATCCCAGAACTGTTCATTTATTACTTGACTTTACAATCCAGGACATACAACATCATAATTACGATAGGAACTGGAAGTTTTATTCGTTTGCTTACATATATATGGAATGGTTTGTAGAGCAATCGTTTGCCATTCCTGAGGTAAAAGAGTCAGCGTGAAATGTTTCTCGTCTACATTAGTTCCATTTTCACTTTCAGTTCTTTAAATTGTTAAAACTGCTCTCTACTGGAGCATAAAAAGATGTGATTGTACTATCATATCCAAATGTTCGTAGTATTACAGATGACCATTGAGGAAGTAACCTACTCCATTTTACAACTTTTTCTGCTATCTTCGGACAAAATTGGAGATTGTCGTGATCCCCTTCCTCATCCTTTACTTTCTGCTCTACATCTTCCCTAATGCGACCAGCCTATTCTTGAAAAGGCGAATTATACAATTTCCTTTCTGTATTTTCACAGCTTTCAGAACAATCATCAGTTTCATCGAAGGATTTATCCACTTCCAAGGCAATGACAGCTATACGTTCTTTCTGTCTTCTTTTACTAAGTTCACATTGTGTTATGTCATTTGATATTATTTTAATACCTTCAGTCTCACTTAGGGCTACAGCAAATACATCTCACAAGATATCTTCCACTTCCTTTATGTGCTCTGACTGTATGATCAGAACAATTCATCGTACGTATAATTTCTCGTTCGAAATCCCTTTCTTCTGAGAAAGAGCCATTTCAAAACAAGATTTATTACCTGAGCAACATCACATCTGGGAATACAAGTATTTTTTTTTTTATCTGGATGAAGCAGAATCACTGAACAATATATTAAGTATTGATCTAATGACGTAAATTCACAAAATGCACGCACTAAAGCAGAAATCAAAGCAGTAGACATATCGGTTATAACCTCAGTCGGAATTGGACCCCGTCTGACTTCCATTGCAAGAGCCAAAATAGTATCATGTCTCGTGGACACCGTATTTGTCACAGATGTCTGCTTCTGAGTCTAGTTGCTTCATAAAAATATATACACTCCGATGCATCTATCGCCTTCACGACAGATTCGGTGCTGGCTACACAAAGCTTTGAGATTTGATTTCTTTTACAATATTCTTGGAAGATCATAATTTAATCTTGCGTATAAAATTGGTCAAAAAGTCTATCAATTCCTATGTTCCTAATTGCATTGCGATACTTCGTAGGATGTTTCATTAATGTTAGTGCGTGTACAGGATCTTGACGGAGTTCCTTTTCTTTCCTTTTCTCATATAATGCGAAGCAAAGTGTATTAGTTGTTGGAAGATGGCTTGGTTCTTTGTCCCCAAAATCCATCACTTCTCCTGCCTGCAACCTTCTAAATATACATTGTGAATACCTTCTTTGCTTAGTTTGTCTTGAACAATGCTGTGTAGTGGTTTTGCCAGACGACGTTTCTTTTCAAGTGGATGAGGATTCTCGAAGTTATCACGTAAGATACATCTGGTGATCACACGGCTACGTTCATTTGAATGCTTATCAACACTACCGCTTAAAGCTGCGCCACACTTATCACATTTTCCTTCAATACCAACATATTTTGACCCTGAAAGTGTAACATTTGCTCTCTTAAAAGAAACACAACAGGACAGGCGAGTGACATCCTTGAACTGTTTATTTATTACTTGACTTCACAATCCAGGACATAGAACATCATAATTACGACAGGATATGAAAGATTTATTCGTTTGCTTACATATATATGGAATGGTTTGTAGAGCAATCGTTTGACATTCCTGAGGTAAAAGTGTCAGCGTGAAATGTTTCTCGTCTAGATCAGTTAAATTATCACTTTCAGCTCTTTAAATTGTTGAAACTGCTCTCTACTGGAACAGAGGAAGCTGTGATTATACTATCATATCCAAATGTTCATAACACTACAAATGACCACTGAGGAAGTAGTTTACAATATTTAACAACTTTTTCTGCTATTTCTTGAAGAAATTGGATATTGTCGTGATCCACTTCCTCATCTTTTACTTTCTGTTCTACATCTTCCTTAATGCGACCAGCCTATTCTTGAAAAGGTGAATTATACAACTTCCTCTCTGTATCTTCACAGCTTTCAGAAGATTTATGAGTTTCATCGAAGTTTTATCTACTTCCAAGACAATAACAGCTATACGTTCTTTCTGTCTTATTTTACTAAGTTCACGTTGCGTTATGTCATTTGATATTATTTTAATACCTTCAGTCTCACTTAGGGCTACAGCAAATACATCCCACAAGATATCTTCCACTTCCTTTATGTGCTCTGACTGTATGATCAGAACAATTGATCGTACGTATAATTTCTTGTACCAAATCTCTTCTGAGAAAGATCCATTTCAAAACAAGATTCATTACTTGAGCAACATCACATCTAGGAATACAAGTATTTTTTTTATTTTCATTTTTTATCTGGATGAAGCAGAATCACTGAACAATATCTTATGTATTGATTTACTGACGCAAATTGACAAAATGCACGCACTAAAGCAGTAATCAAAGAAGTGGAAATATCGGTTGTAACCTCAGGCAGAGTTGGAGCCTCGTCTAACTTCCATTGCAAGAGCCAAAATAGTTTCATGTCTCGCGGACAGCGTATTCGTCACAGATATCTGCTACTGAGTCTAGTTGCTTCATACAAATATATACACTCCGGTACATCCATCGCCATCACGACATATACTGTGCTGTCTACACAAAGCTTTGAAATTTGATTTCTTTTACAATATTCTTGAAAGATCATAATTTCCTCTTGCATATAAAAATGGTCAAAAGGTCTATCAATTCCTATGTCCCTAATTGCATTGCGATACTTCGTAGGATGTTTCATTAATGTTAGTGCGTGTACAGGATCTTGATGGAGTTCCTTTTCTTTCCTTTTCTCATATAATGCGAAGCAAAGTGCATTAGATGTTGGAAGATGGCTTGGTTCTTTGTCCCCAAAATCCATCACTTCTCCTGCCTGCAACATTCTAAACATTCATTGTGAATACCTTCTTTGCTTAGTTTGTCTTGAACAATGCTGTGTAGTGGTTTTGCCAGATGACGTTTCTTTTCAAGTGGATGAGGATTCTTGAAGTTACCACGTAAGATACATCTGGTGATCACACGGCTACGTTCATTTGAATGCTTATCAACACTACCGCGTAAAGCTGCGCCACACTCAACACATTTTCCGTAAATACCAACATATATTGACCCTGAAGGTGTAACATTTGCTCTCTTAAAAGAAACACAACAGGAAATGCGAGTGACATCCTTGAACTGTTTATTTATTACTTGACTTCACAATCCAGGACATAGAACATCATAATTACGACAGGATTTGGAAGATTTATTCGTTTGCTTTTATATATATGGAATGGTTTGTAGAGAAATCGTTTGACATTCCTCAGTTAAAAGTGTCAGCGTGTAATGTTTGTTGTCTACATCAGTTCCATTTTCACTTTCAGTACTTGAAATTGTTAAATTGCTCTCTACTGGAGCATAAGAAGATGTGATTGTACTATCATATCCAAATGTTCGTAACATTACAGATGACCACTGAGGAAGTAGTCTACTGCATTTTACAACTTTTTCTGCTATTTTCGGTCGACATTGGAGATTGTCGTAATCCCCTTCCTCATCTTTTACTTTCTGTTCTACATCTTCCTTAATGCGTCCAGCCTATTCTTGAAAAGGCGAATTACACAATTTCCTTTCTGTATGTTCACAGCTTTCAGAACATTCATGAATTTGATCGAAGGTTTTATCTACTTCCAAGACAATAACAGCTATACGTTCTTTCTGTCTTCTTTTACTAAGTTCACATTGTGTTATGTCATTTGATATTATGTTAATACCTTCAGCAAATACATCCCACAAGATATATTCCACTTCCTTTATGTGCTCTGACTGTATGATCAGAACAATTGATCGTGCGTATAAATTTCTTGTTTTAAATCCCTTTCCTTTGAGACAGGAAAATTTCAAAACAAGATTTATTACCTTAGCAAAATCACATCTGGGAGTACAAGTAGTTTTTTTTTATCTGGATCAAGCAAAATCACTGAACAATAGCTTATGTTTTTTTCTACTAACGCAAATTGACAAAATGCACGCACTAAAGGAGAAATCAAAGAAGTGGACATATCGGTTATAACCTCAGTCGGAGTTGCGCCCTGTCTAACTTCTATTGCAAGAGCCAAAATAGTATCATGTCTCGCGGACACCGTATTTGTCACAAATATCTGGTTATAGTCGAGTTGCTTCATACAAATATATACACTAAGATCCATCCATCGGCTTCACGACAGATGCTGTGCTGTCTACACAAAGCTTTGAAATTTGATTTCTTTTACAATATTCTTGGAAGATCGTAATTTAACCTTGTATATATTAATGGCCAAAAAGTCTATCTATTCCTATGTCCCTAATTGCATTGCGACACTTCGTAGGATGTTTCATTAATGTTAGTGCATGTACAGGATCTTGATGGAGTTCCTTTTCTTTCCTTTTCTCATATAATGCGAAGCAAAGAGCATTAGATGTTGGAAGATGGCTTGGTTCTTTGTCCCCAAAATCCATCACTTCTCCTGCGTGCAACCTTCTAAACATACATTGTCAATACCTTCTTTGCTTAGTTTTGTCTTGAAGAATGCTGTGTAGTGGTTTTGCCAGACGACGTTTCTTTTCAAGTGGATGAGGATTCTCGAAGTTACCACGTAAGATACATCTGGTGATCACACGGCTACGTTCATTTGGATGCTTATCAACACTACCGCGCAAAGCTGCGCCACACTCATCACATTTTCCTTCAATAACAAGATATTTTGACCCTGAGGGTGTAACATTTACTCTCTTAACAGAAACACAACAGGACAGGCGAGTGACAGCCTTGAACTGTTTATTTATTACTTGACTTCACAATCCAGGACATAGAACATCATAATTACGACAGGATATGAAAGATTTTTTCGTTTGCTTACATATATATGGAATGGTTTGTAGTGCAATCGTTTGACATTCCTGAGGTAAAAGTGACAGCGTGAAATGTTTCTCGTCTAGATCAGTTAAATTATCACTTTCAGTTCTTTAAATTGTTGAAACTGCTCTCTACTGGAGCAGAGGAAGCTGTGATTATACTATCATATCCAAATGTTCATAACATTACAAATGACCACTGAGGAAGTAGTTTACAATATTTAACAACTTTTTCTGCTATTTCTTGAAGAAATTGGAGATTGTCGTGATCCCCTTCCTCATCTTTTACTTTCTGTTCTACATCTTCCTTAATGCGACCATCCTATTCTTGAAAAGGTAAATTATACAACTTCCTTTCTGTATCTTGACAGCTTTCAGAACATTCATCAGTTTCATCGAAGGATTTATCCACTTCCAAGACATTAATAGCTATACGTTCTTTCTGTCTTCTTTTACTAAGTTCACATTGTGTTATGTCATTTGATATTATGTTAATACCTTCAGCAAATACATCTCACAAGATATCTTCCACTTCCTTTATGTGCTCTGACTATGATCAGAGCAATTGATCATACGTATAAATTTATTGTTCGAAATCCCCTTCTTCTGAGAAAGGGCCATTTCAAAACAAAATTCATTATTTGAGCAACATCACATCTGGAAATACAAGTAGTTTTTTTTTAATTTTTTATCTGGATGGAGCAGAATCACTAAACAGTATCCTATATATATATCAATTGACCCGATTTGACAAAATGCACATACTAAAGCAGAAATCAAAGAAGTGGACAAATCGGTTATAAGCTCAGTCAGAGTTGGAGCCCCGTCTAACTTCCATTGCAAGAGCCAAAATAGTATCATCTCTCGCGGACAGCGTTTTTGAAACAGATACCTGCTTCTGAGTCTAGTTGCTTCATAAAAATATATACACTCCGATCCATCAATCGCCTTCACGACAGATCCGGTGCTGGCTACACAAGGCTTTGAGATTTGATTTCTTTTACAATATTCTTGGAAGATCATAATTTAATCTTGCGTATAAAAATGGTCAAAAAGTCTATCAATTCCTATGTTCCTAATTGCATTGCGACACTTCGTAGGATGTTTCATTAATGTTAGTGCGTGTACAGGATCTTGATGGAGTTCCTTTTCTTTTGTTTTTCTCAGATAATGCGAAGCAAAGTGCATTAGTTGTTGGAAGATGGCTTGGTTCTTTGTGCCCAAAATCCATCACTTCTCCTGCCTGCAACCTTCTAAACATACATTGTGAATACCTTCTTTGCTTAGTTTGTCTTGAACAATGCTGTGTAGTGGTTTTGCCAGGCGACGTTTCTTTTCAAGTGGATGAGGATTCTCGAAGTTACCACGTAAGATACATCTGGTGATCACACGGCTACTTTCATTTGGATGCTTATCAACACTACCGCGTAAAGCTGCGCCACACTCATCACATTTTCCTTCAATAACAAGATATTTTGACCCTGAAGGTGTAACATTTGCTCCCTTAAAAGAAACACAACAGGACAGGCGAGTGACATCCTTGAACTGTTTATTTATTACTTGACTTCACAATCCAGGACATAGAACATCATAATTACGACAGGATACGAAAGGTTTATTCGTTTGCTTTCATACATATGGAATGGTTTGTAGAGCAATCGTTTGACATTCCTCAGGTAAAAGTGTCAGCGTGAAATGTTTCTCGTCTACATCAGTTCCATTTTTATTTTCAGTACTTTAAATTGTTAAAACTGCTCTCTACTGGAGCATAAAAAGATGTGATTGTACTATCATATCCAAATGTTCATAACATTACAAATGACCACTGAGGAAGTAGTTTACAATAATTAACAACTTTTTCTACTATCTCTGAAAGAAATTGGAGATGGTCGGGATCCCCTTCCTCATCCCTTAGTTTCTATTTTACATCTTCGTTAATGCGACAAGCCTATTCTTGAAAAGGCGAATTACACAATTTCCTTTCTGTATGCTCACAGCTTTCAGAAGATTTATGAGTTTCATCGAAGGTTTTATCTACTTCCAAGACATTAATAGCTATACGTTCTTTCTGTCTTCTTTTACTAAGTTCACGTTGCGTTATGTCATTTGATATTATTTTAATACTTTCAGTCTCACTTAGGGCTACAGCAAATACATCCACATGATATCTTCCACTTCCTTTATGTGCTCTGACTGTATGATCAGAATAATTGATCGTACGTATAATTTCTTGTACCAAATCTCTTCTGAGAAAGAGCCATTTAAAAACAAGATTCATTACTTGAGCAACATCACATCTAGGAATACAAGTAGCTTTTTTTATTTTTTTATCTGGATGAAGCAGAATCACTAAACAATATCTTATGTATTGATCTACTGACGCAAATTGACAATATGCACGCACTAAAGAAGAAATCAAAGAAGTGGACATATCGGTTATAACCTCAGTCGGAGTTGGAGCCCCGTCTAACTTCCATTGCAGGAGATAACATATTATCATGTGTCACGGACACCGTATTTGTCACAGATATCTGCTTCATACAAATATATACACTCCGATAAATCTATAGGTTTCACGTCAGGTCCTCTGCAGTCTACACAAAGCTTTGAAATTTGATTTTTTTTACAATATTCTTGGAAGACCATAATTTCCTCTTGAATATAATTGTGGACAAAAAATCTATCAATTCCTATGTCCCTAATTGCATTGCGATACTTCGTAGGATGTTTCATTAATGTTAGTGCGTGTACAATATCTTGATGGAGTTCCTTTTCTTTCATTTTCTCATATAATGCGAAGCAAAGTTCATTAGATGTTGGAAGATGGCTAGGTTCTTTGTCCCCAAAATCCATCACTTCTCCTGCCAGGAACTTTCTAAACATACATTGTGAATACCTTCTTTGCTTAGTTTTGTCTTGAACAATGCTGTGTAGTGGTTTTGCCAGACGACGTTTCTTTTCAAGTGGATGAGGATTCTCGAAGTTACCACGTAAGATACATCTGGTGATCACACGGCTACGTTCATTTGAATGCTTATCAACACTACCGCGCAAAGCTGCGCCACACTCAACACATTTTCCTTCAATAAGAAGATATTTTGACCCTGAAGGTGTAACATTTGCTCTCTTAAAAGAAACACAACAGGACAGGCGAGTGACATCCCAGAACATTTACTACTTGACTTTACAATCCAGGACATACAATATCATAATTACGATAGGAACTGGAAGTTTTATTCGTTTCCTTACATTTATATGGAATGGTTTGTAGAGCAATCGTTTGCCATTCCTGAGGTAAAAGAGTCAGCGTCAAATGTTTCTCGTCTAGATCAGTTAAATTATCACTTTCAGTTCTTTAAATTGTTAAAACTGTTCTCTACTGGAGCATAAAAAGATGTGATTGTACTATCATATCCAAATGTTCGTAATATTACAGATGACCATTGAGGAAGTAACCTACTGCATTTTACAACTTTTTCTGCTATCTTCGGACAAAATTGGAGATTGTCGTGATCCCCTTCCTCATCCTTTACTTTCTGCTCTACATCTTCCCTAATGCGACCAGCCTATTCTTGAAAAGGCGAATTATACAATTTCCTTTCTGTATCTTCACAGCTTTCAGAACAATCATCAGTTTCATCGAAGGATTTATCTACTTCCAAGGCAATGACAGCTATACGTTCTTTCTGTCTTATTTTACTAAGTTCACATTGTGTTATGTCATTTGATATTATTTTAATACCTTCAGTCTCACTTAGTGCTACAGCAAATACATCCCATAAGATATCTTCCACTTCCTTTATGTGCTCTGACTGTATGATCAGAACAATTGATCGTACGTATAATTTTTGTACCAAATCTCTTCTGAGAAAGAGCCATTTCAAAACAAGATTTATTACCTGAGCCACATCACATCTGGGAATACAAGTATTTTTTATTTTTTATTTTTATCTGGATGAAGCAGAATCACTGAACAATATCTTAAGAATTGATCTCATGACGCAAATTCACAAAATGCACGCACTAAAGCAGAAATCAAAGCAGTAGACATATCGGTTATAACCTCAGTCGGAGTTGGACCCCGTCTAACTTCTATTGCAAGAGCCAAAATAGTATCATGTCTCGCGGACACCGTATTTGTCACAAATATCTGGTTCTAGTCGAGTTGCTTCATACAAATATATACACTCCGATCCATCCATCGGCTTCACGACAGATGCTGTGCTGGCTACACAAGGCTTTGAAATTTGATTTCTTTTACAATATTTTTGGAAGATCATAATTTAATCTTGCGTATAAAAATGGTCAAAAAGTCTATCAATTCCTATGTTCCTAATTGCATTGCGACACTTCGTAGGATGTTTCATTAATGTTAGTGCGTGTACATGATCTTGATGGAGTTCCTTTTCGTTTGTTTTTCTCAGATAATGCGAAGCAAAGTGCATTAGTTGTTGGAAGATGGCTTGGTTCTTTGTGCCCAAAATCCATCACTTCTCCTGCCTGCAACCTTCTAAACATACATTGTGAATACCTTCTTTGCTTAGTTTGTCTTGAACAATGCTGTGTAGTGGTTTTGCCAGGCGACGTTTCTTTTCAAGTGGATGAGGATTCTCGAAGTTACCACGTAAGATACATCTGGTGATCACACGGCTACCTTCATTTGGATGCTTATCAACACTACCGCGTAAAGCTGCGCCACACTCATCACATTTTCCTTCAATAACAACATATTTTGACCCTGAAAGTGTAACATTTGATCTCTTAAAAGAAACACAACAGGACAGGCGAGTGACATCCTTGAACTGTTTATTTATTACTTGACTTCACTATCCAGGACATAGAACATCATAATTACGACAGGATACGAAAGGTTTATTCGTTTGCTTTCATACATATGGAATGGTTTGTAGAGCAATCGTTTGACATTCCTCAGGTAAAAGTGTCAGCGTGAAATGTTTCTCGTCTACATCAGTTCCATTTTCATTTTCAGTACTTTAAATTGTTAAAACTGCTCTCTACTGGAGCATAAAAAGATGTGATTGTACTATCATACCCAAATGTTCATAACATTACAAATGACCACTGAGGAAGTAGTTTACAATAATTAACAACTTTTTCTACTATCTCTGAAAGAAATTGGAGATGGTCGGGATCCCCTTCCTCATCCCTTAGTTTCTATTTTACATCTTCCTTAATGCGACAAGCCTATTCTTGAAAAGGCGAATTACACAATTTCCTTTCTGTATGCTCACAGCTTTCAGAAGATTTATGAGTTTCATCGAAGGTTTTATCTACTTCCAAGACATTAATAGCTATACGTTCTTTCTGTCTTCTTTTACTAAGTTCACGTTGCGTTATGTCATTTGATATTATTTTAATACTTTCAGTCTCACTTAGGGCTACAGCAAATACATCCACATGATATCTTCCACTTCCTTTATGTGCTCTGACTGTATGATCAGAATAATTGATCGTACGTATAACTTCTTGTACCAAATCTCTTCTGAGAAAGAGCCATTAAAAAACAAGATTCATTACTTGAGCAACATCACATCTAGGAATACAAGTAGCTTTTTTTATTTTTTTATCTGGATGAAGCAGAATCACTAAACAATATCTTATGTATTGATCTACTGACGCAAATTGACAAAATGCACGCACTAAAGAAGAAATCAAAGAAGTGGACATATCGGTTATAAGCTCAGTCAGAGTTGGAGCCCCGTCTAACTTCCATTGCAAGAGCCAAAATAGTATCATCTCTCGCGGACAGCGTTTTTGAAACAGATACCTGCTTCTGAGTCTAGTTGCTTCATAAAAATATATACACTCCGATCCATCTATCGCCTTCACGACAGATCCGGTGCTGTCTACACAAAGCTTTGAAATTTGATTTCTTTTACAATATTTTTGGAAGATCATAATTTAATCTTGCATATAATAATGGAGAAAAATCTATCAATTCCTATGTCCCTAATTGCATTGCGATACTTCGTAGGATGTTTCATTAATGTTAGTGCGTGTACAGGATCTTGATGGAGTTCCTTTTCTTTCCTTTTCTCATATAATGCGAAGCGAAGAGCATTAGTTGTTGGAAGATGGCTTGGTTCTTTGTCTCCAAAATCCATAACTTCTCCTGCCTGCAACCTTCTACACATAGATGGTGAATACCTTCTTTGCTTAGTTTGTCTTGAACAATGCTGTGTAGTGGTTTTGCCAGACGACGTTTCTTTTCAAGTGGATGAGGATTCTTGAAGTTACAACCTAAGATACATCTGGTGATCACACGGCTACGTTCATTTGAATGCTTATCAACACTACCGCGTAAAGCTGCGCCACACTCAACACATTTTCCTTCAATAACAACCTATTTTGACCCTGAAGGTGTAACATTTGCTCTCTTAAAAGAAACACAACAGGACAGGCGAGTGACATCCCAGAACTGTTCATTTATTACTTGACTTCACAATCCAGGACATACAACATCATAATTACGATAGGAACTGGAAGTTTTATTCGTTTCCTTACATTTATATGGAATGATTTGTAGAGCAATCGTTTGCCATTCGTGAGGTAAAAGTGTCAGCGTGAAATGTCTCTCGTCTAGATCAGTTCCATTATCACTTTCAGTTCTTTAAATTGTTAAAACTGCTCTTTACTGGAGCATAAAAAGATGTGATTGTACTATCATATCCAAATGTTCGTAATATTACAGATGAGCATTGAGGAAGTAACCTACTGCATTTTACAACTTTTTCTGCTATCTTCGGACAAAATTGGAGATTGTCGTGATCCCCTTCCTCATCCTTTACTTTCTGCTCTACATCTTCCTTAATGCGACCAGCCTATTCTTGAAGAGGCGAATTATACAATTTCTTTTCTGTGTCTTCACAGCTTTCAGAACATTCGTCAGTTTCATCGAAGGTTTTATCTGTAATGTATATGTCCCACAAAATGTCTAAATATCTTCTACACGCTGTAGTCCGGAACTCAAAATTTTCAGTTAAATGTTTAATTTTCTTTCCGTTATCCGCGTAACACAGTTTCCGCTTAATGAAGGGATTTTTTACACGTTTTGTTCTCCAAAATTCATGTTACCGTGAAATATTTCGGTTTAAGACAGTTTTCTGTTTAATAAAGGATCCGTTGAAGACAGGTTTTACTGTATAAAAATTAAGAAAGTTACCCCTTCTAGAGCGCCATCGCATCAATCTCCTCTCCCCATAGAATACGCCTCTGCTTTAAACAAGCGTATTCTGTGCACATCTTCGTGAATGAATACTATATATTACACATGAAGTTAAAGCATAAGCGTAAAATACTTACTAATTCTTTCGTCCTATTACTACTGGTTTCGCCTTCCATGACTGAATCAATGGAATCGGTATGATGTGATTAAAATGATTCACTAATGCCCGAGTCACGTAGTATACAACTTCGATTTCCCTGTGATTTCTTACGCTGCTCATCATTGTTACTATCAGGAATAGTTTTCCTTTTGGACTTACTCATGCTGGGTGTTAAATTGTTTTGACGAATTGCCCAGCTTCAGCAAACTTCGCCAACACTGCAAAAAAAATAATAAATCTACCTTTAAAAAGTGTATACTAGTGTTCTTTAAAGGTAAGTAATCAGCAAGTTTTTGGGTTGACTTTTTAGTAGATTGGAATTTAGCATTCCATTCAGCATCGAGATGTGGGAGACAGTATGACGGATCCCATGTAATAAAATAGTAATATTAGAAATTATCTTCACATATTTATATAGGAAAAATATATCCCGGCAACGAAAATATTTTCTTGTCTAGACCCAATATGAAGAAGTGACAATAGGGGAAGATCCCCATCGCGCCGTTAATTCGAACCCTGGTCTTACTTAATTCTTCCACAACAGGCGGAGACAGTGGTTTAGTCATAAGACGCTTACCTCTTCTTAGTGAGTACCCTATTTCGATACCCGGCTAAGTAAGTTTCTGGTGGATAACAACGTGTCCGTGGGTTTTCTCAGAGTAGTCCTGTTTCTTTCCACCTTTTCATTCCACCATTCTTTCCATCATTATTCACTTGCCTCAATCACCATTACCCTTTTCCTAATTAGCATAATCGTGTCACTTTAAAATGAAATATTTCATTTATTTTTTTCATCAACAGTGCGCAGCTACTTTCATTCTCGTATATTATAGTTGCAGTTTCTTGAGATATTTTTCCAAGGAATATCGGACCTCTTTTTCAATACCCTTTATGCCATTGTGGCCAACTACCGTGATTCAGGCGCTACTTTTCACTTTGGAAGTATACCTTTTGGCTCCAGATGATATCACAGGTTCATTTAATGCCTTCGGTGTCTCCTTACGTTTTACTTGGTTTACATTTTGCGTCGGGTACTCATCTGTACAAAACTTTTCCAACTGACTTACAGTTTGACTTTTTTCCATTCGCACACTCTCATTAATACTAATACTTTATTTTGATTATATTCTATTTTACAAACTCCATATCAACGTAGTGTGTTGAATGCTCCATCAATATCGGAAATTGTAATACTTAAGGGCGACAGGAGTAGGGGCGCCCGAAGAAAAGTTTCAAGGGAGGGGCCAATCTCCATGGTTGCTATAGGTGTACTACGTCTGGTATTTCATATACGTGGTTTGCCATATTACGTATATATTTTCATGAAAGAGAGGGGGGTCTGTCCCCATCCTGCGCTAGCCTTCGGCGCCAATGGAGAAAGTTCCAACGTAAGTTTACACTCATCAAAGATCACATCATTCTATTATTCGGTTCTCAATATTTATTTGAATTTCTTGTGTTACAATGATTTACGCCACCTCCAGACATTTTAATAACATATTCTCCTTTCGTGCTGATCAAACAGATGTAACGTAATTGCGTGAAAATGTTTTCTTTCCAATTTTCAAAATTTGATTTCTATAAAAAAAATAGGTCAAAAGTCTTAATGATATAATTTTCTAGATTTGTCAGTAGCTTACTCTGTGCACGCATTTGCTATATTCACTCCCACATTCATTGGACATTTCTACGTCCCTGGGCAACGTATTCTGGAAGCACATTTCTCTGTCTATATGTGTACTGCGTGTGGTAACACTTGATGTAATCTTTGTCTCACTCTGTTCACGTTAAAAGTCGGCCCGGTGGGTCAGTGGTACAAAATTTACTATGTTGCTTGGGTTCCGTAGTTCTGTCGCTCGCCAAGTAAGTTTGTGGTGGACGGCAACGTGTCCGTGGATTTTGTGGCGGTGCTTCCGTTTCAACCCACATTTCATTCCAACTCTTCCATCACTTCAACTCTTCCGTCACCATTCAGTTGCCTTAATTATTCATCTTCGTTATCCTAAAGCGCATAAGAGTGAGACGTTTGACTCAAAGAAAGATTTTTCCCGTTAAAATTCTCCACCTAATATTTCGAATAGCACTCTTAACGTTTCAACAGCACTAGCCATCTAATATCCTGGGGTGGATCCAGGACGGACTTCTATGGTTCGGTGGATGTAATACTGCTACTTAGAGCTATCCTTAAGAGCTCCAAACTCCTGGATGGGTTTTGCTTGTATAAAAATTTAAAAAGTTACCAGTTCTGGAGCGCCATCGCATCAATCTCCTCTCCCCATAGAACAGGCCTCTGCTTTAAACAAGCGTATTCTGTGGATATCTTTGTGAATGCCTACTACATATTACACATGAAGTTAAAGCATAAGCGTAAAATACTTACTAATTCTTTCGTCCTATTACTACTGGTTTCGCCTTCCATGACTGAATCAATGGAATCGGTGTGATGTGATTAAAAGGATTCACTAATGCCAGAGTCACGTGGTATACAACTTCGATCTCCCTGTGATTCCTTACGCTGCTCATCATTGTTACTATCAGGAAAAGTTTTCCTTTTGGACTTACCCATGTTGGGTATTAAATTGTTTTGACAAATTGCCCAGCTTCAGCAAACTTCGCCAACAGTGCAAAAAATATAATAAATCTACCTTTAAAAACTGTATACTAATGTTCTTTAAAGGTAAGTATTCAACAAGTTTTAGGGTTGACTTTTTAGTAGATTGGAATTTAGCATTCCATTCAGCATCGAGATGTGGCAGACAATAAGACCGATCCCATGTAATAAAATAGTAATATTAGGAATTATCTTCGCATATTTATATAGGAAAAATATATCCCCGGCAACGAAGATATTTGCTTGTCTAGACCGAATATGAAGAAGTGACAATAGGGGAAGATCCTCATCGCGCCGTTAATTCGAACCCTGGTCTTACTTAATTCTTCCACAACAGGCGGAGACCATGGTTTAGTCATAAAACGCTTACCTCTTCTTAGTGAGTACCCTGCTTCAATCCCCGGCAAAGAAGTTATTTACTTGTCTAGACCCAATATGAAGAAGTGACGATAGGGGAAGATCCCCATCGCGCCGTTAATTCGAACCCTGGTCTTACTTAATTCTTCCACAACAGGCGGAGACAGTGGTTTAGTCATAAAACGCTTACCTCTTCTTAGTGAGTACCCTGCTTCGATCCCCGGCTAAGTAAGTTTCTGGTGGATAACAACGTGTCCGTGGGTTTTGTCAGAGTAGTCCTGTTTCTTTCCACTTTTTCATTCCATCATTCTTTCCATCATTATTCACTTGCCTCAATCACCATCACCCTTAGCCTAATTAGCATAATCGTGTCACTTTAAAATGAAATATTTCATTTATTTTTTTTCCCTCAACAGCGCGCAGCTACTTTCGTTGTCGTATATTATAGTTGCAATTTCTTCAGACGTCTTTCCAAGAAATATCGGACCTGTTTTTCAATACTCTTTATGCCATTGTGGCCAACTACCGTGATTCAGGCTCTACTTTTCACTTTGGAAGTATACCTTTTGGCTCCAGATGATATCACAGGTTCATTTAATGCCTTCGGTGTCTCCTTACGTTTTACTTGGTTTACATTTTGCGTCGGGTACTCATCTGTACAAAACTTTTCCAACTGACTTACAGTTTGACTTTTTTCCATTCGCACACTCTCATTAATACTAATACTTTATTTTGATTATATTCTATTTTGCAAACTGCATATCAACGTAGTATGTAGAATGCTCCATCAATATCGGAAATTGTAATACTTAAGGGCGACAGGAGTAGGGGCGCCCGAAGAAAAGTTTCGAGGGATGGGCCAATCTCCATGGTTGCTATGGGTGTATTACGTCTGGTATTTCATATACGTGGTTTGCCATATTACGTATATAATTTCATGAAAGAGAGGAAGGTTTGTCCCCATTATGCGCTCCCCTTCGGGTGCCAATGGACAAAGTTCGAACGTTAGTTTACACTCATCAAAGACCACATCATTATATTATTCGTTTCTCAATATTTATTTGAATCTCTTGTGTTACAATGATTTACGCCATCTCCAGACATATTAATAACATATTTCTTCTTTCGTGCTAATCAAAGAGATGTAACTTAATTGCGTGATATGTTCTCTTTACAATTTACAAAGTTTGATATCTATAATAAAATAGGTCAATAGTCTTAATGACATAATTATCTAGATTTGTCAGTAAGTTACTCAGTGGACACATTTGCTACTTGCACTTCCAAATTCTTTGGACATTTCTACGTCCCTTGACAACGTATTCTGGAAGCACGTTTCTCTGTCTATATGTGTACTGGATGTGGTAACACTTGTTGTAATCTATGTCTCACTCTGTTCCTGTCGGCACTGTGGGTTAGTGGTAGAGCATTTACTCTGTTGCTTGGGTTCCGTGGTTTTATCCCTCGTTATATAAGTTTGTGGTGGACTGCATCGTGTCCATGGATTTTCTCGCGGTACTCCCGTTTCAACCCACATTTCATTCCAACTCTTCCATCATTTCAACTCTTCCGCCATCATTAAGATGCCTTAATTATTTGTCTTCGTTATCCTAAAGCGCATAAGAGTGAGACGTTTGACTGTAAGAAAGATTGTTCCCGTTAAAATTCTCCACCTAATATTTCGAATAGCACTCTTAACGTTTCAACAGCACTATCCATCTAATATCCTGGGGCGGATCCAGTACGGACTTCTATGGTTCGGTGGATGTAATACTGCTACTTAGAGCTAACCTTAAGAGCTCCAAACTCCTGGATGGGTTTTGTTTATATGAAAATTAAGACAGTTATCCCTTCTGGAGCGCCATCGCATCAATCTCTTCTCCCCACAGAATACGCCTCTGCTTTAAACAAGCGTATTCTGTGGATATCTTTGTGAATGCCTACTACATATTACACATGAAGTTAAAGCATAAGCGTAAAATACTTACTAATTCTTTCGTCCTATTACTACTGGTTTCGCCTTCCATGACTGAATCAATGGAATCGGTGTGATGTGATTAAAAGGATTCACTAATGCCAAAGTCACGTGGTATACAACTTCCATTTCCCTGTGATTCCGTACGCTGCTCATCATTGCTGCTATCAGGAATAGTTTTCCTTTTGGACTTACCCATGTTGGGTGTTAAATTGTTTTGACAAATTGCCCAGCTTCAGCAAACTTCGCCAACACTGCAAAAAAAATAATAAGTCTACCTTTAAAAACTGTATACTAACGTTCTTTAAAGGTAAGTATTCAACAAGTTTTAGGGTTGACTTTTTAGTAGATTGGAATTTAGCATTCCATTCAGCATCGAGATGTGGCAGACAATAAGACCGATCCCATGTAATAAAATAGTAATATTAGAAATTATCTTCACATATTTATATAGGAAAAATATATCCCGGCAACGAAAATATTTTCTTGTCTAGACCCAATATGAAGAAGTGACAATAGGGGAAGATCCCCATCGCGCCGTTAATTCGAACCCTGGTCTTACTTAATTCTTCCACAACAGGCGGAGACAGTGGTTTAGTCATAAAACGCTTACCTCTTCTTAGTGAGTACCCTGCTTCGATCCCCGGCTAAGTAAGTTTCTGGTGGATAACAACGTGTCCGTGGGTTTTGTCAGAGTAGTCCTGTTTCTTTCCACTTTTTCATTCCATCATTCTTTCCATCATTATTCACTTGCCTCAATCACCATCACCCTTAGCCTAATTAGCATAATCGTGTCACTTTAAAATGAAATATTTCATTTATTTTTTTTCCCTCAACAGCGCGCAGCTACTTTCGTTGTCGTATATTATAGTTGCAATTTCTTCAGACGTCTTTCCAAGAAATATCGGACCTGTTTTTCAATACTCTTTATGCCATTGTGGCCAACTACCGTGATTCAGGCTCTACTTTTCACTTTGGAAGTATACCTTTTGGCTCCAGATGATATCACAGGTTCATTTAATGCCTTCGGTGTCTCCTTACGTTTTACTTGGTTTACATTTTGCGTCGGGTACTCATCTGTACAAAACTTTTCCAACTGACTTACAGTTTGACTTTTTTCCATTCGCACACTCTCATTAATACTAATACTTTATTTTGATTATATTCTATTTTGCAAACTGCATATCAACGTAGTATGTAGAATGCTCCATCAATATCGGAAATTGTAATACTTAAGGGCGACAGGAGTAGGGGCGCCCGAAGAAAAGTTTCGAGGGATGGGCCAATCTCCATGGTTGCTATGGGTGTATTACGTCTGGTATTTCATATACGTGGTTTGCCATATTACGTATATAATTTCATGAAAGAGAGGAAGGTTTGTCCCCATTATGCGCTCCCCTTCGGGTGCCAATGGACAAAGTTCGAACGTTAGTTTACACTCATCAAAGACCACATCATTATATTATTCGTTTCTCAATATTTATTTGAATCTCTTGTGTTACAATGATTTACGCCATCTCCAGACATATTAATAACATATTTCTTCTTTCGTGCTAATCAAAGAGATGTAACTTAATTGCGTGATATGTTCTCTTTACAATTTACAAAGTTTGATATCTATAATAAAATAGGTCAATAGTCTTAATGACATAATTATCTAGATTTGTCAGTAAGTTACTCAGTGGACACATTTGCTACTTGCACTTCCAAATTCTTTGGACATTTCTACGTCCCTTGACAACGTATTCTGGAAGCACGTTTCTCTGTCTATATGTGTACTGGATGTGGTAACACTTGTTGTAATCTATGTCTCACTCTGTTCCTGTCGGCACTGTGGGTTAGTGGTAGAGCATTTACTCTGTTGCTTGGGTTCCGTGGTTTTATCCCTCGTTATATAAGTTTGTGGTGGACTGCATCGTGTCCATGGATTTTCTCGCGGTACTCCCGTTTCAACCCACATTTCATTCCAACTCTTCCATCATTTCAACTCTTCCGCCATCATTAAGATGCCTTAATTATTTGTCTTCGTTATCCTAAAGCGCATAAGAGTGAGACGTTTGACTGTAAGAAAGATTGTTCCCGTTAAAATTCTCCACCTAATATTTCGAATAGCACTCTTAACGTTTCAACAGCACTATCCATCTAATATCCTGGGGCGGATCCAGTACGGACTTCTATGGTTCGGTGGATGTAATACTGCTACTTAGAGCTAACCTTAAGAGCTCCAAACTCCTGGATGGGTTTTGTTTATATGAAAATTAAGACAGTTATCCCTTCTGGAGCGCCATCGCATCAATCTCTTCTCCCCACAGAATACGCCTCTGCTTTAAACAAGCGTATTCTGTGGATATCTTTGTGAATGCCTACTACATATTACACATGAAGTTAAAGCATAAGCGTAAAATACTTACTAATTCTTTCGTCCTATTACTACTGGTTTCGCCTTCCATGACTGAATCAATGGAATCGGTGTGATGTGATTAAAAGGATTCACTAATGCCAAAGTCACGTGGTATACAACTTCCATTTCCCTGTGATTCCGTACGCTGCTCATCATTGCTGCTATCAGGAATAGTTTTCCTTTTGGACTTACCCATGTTGGGTGTTAAATTGTTTTGACAAATTGCCCAGCTTCAGCAAACTTCGCCAACACTGCAAAAAATATAATAAGTCTACCTTTAAAAACTGTATACTAACGTTCTTTAAAGGTAAGTATTCAACAAGTTTTAGGGTTGACTTTTTAGTAGATTGGAATTTAGCATTCCATTCAGCATCGAGATGTGGCAGACAATAAGACCGATCCCATGTAATAAAATAGTAATATTAGAAATTATCTTCACATATTTATATAGGAAAAATATATCCCGGCAACGAAAATATTTTCTTGTCTAGACCCAATATGAAGAAGTGACAATAGGGGAAGATCCCCATCGCGCCGTTAATTCGAACCCTGGTCTTACTTAATTCTTCCACAACAGGCGGAGACAGTGGTTTAGTCATAAGACGCTTACCTCTTCTTAGTGAGTACCCTATTTCGATACCCGGCTAAGTAAGATTCTGGTGGATAACAACGTGTCCGTGGGTTTTTGTCAGAGTGGTCCTGTTTCTTTCCACTTTTTCATTCCACCATTATTTCCATCATTATTCACTTGCCTCAATCACCATCACCCTTAGCCTAATTAGCATAATCGTGTCACTTTAAAATGAAATATTTCCTTTATTTTTTTCCTCAACAGCGCGCAGCTACTTTCGTTGTCTTATATTATAGTTGCAGTTTCTTCAGACGTCTTTCCAAGAAATATCGGACATGTTTTTCAATACTCTTTATGTCATTGTGGCCAACTACCGTGATTCAGGCGCTACTTTTCACTTTGGAAGTATACCTTTTGGCTCCAGATGATATCACAGGTTCATTTAATGCCTTCGGTGTCTCCTTACGTTTTACTTGGTTTACATTTTGCGTCGGGTACTCATCTGTACAAAACTTCTCAACTGACTTACAGTTTGACTTTTTTCCATTCGCACACTCTCATTAATACTAATACTTTATTTTGATTATATTCTATTTTACAAACTGCATATCAACGTAGTGTGTTGAATGCTCCATCAATATCGGAAATTGTAATACTTAAGGGCGACAGGAGTAGGGGCGCCCGAAGAAAAGTTTCAAGGGAGGGGCCAATCTCCATGGTTGCTATAGGTGTACTACGTCTGGTATTTCATATACGTGGTTTGCCATATTACGTATATATTTTCATGAAAGAGAGGGGTGTCTGTCCCCATCCTGCGCTAGCCTTCGGCGCCAATGGAGAAAGTTCCAACGTAAGTTTACACTCATCAAAGATCACATCATTCTATTATTCGTTTCTCAATATTTATTTGAATCTCTTGTGTTACAATGATTTACGCCATCTCTTGGACTTACCCATGTTGGGTTCTAGATTGTTTTTTACAAATATCCCAGCTTCAGCAAATTTCGCCAACACTGCAAACAATATAATAAATCTACCTTTTAATACTGTATATTTGTATTCTTTAAAGATAGGTATTTAGCAAATTTTCGGATTGATTTGTTGGTTGTAATTTAGCATTCCATTCAGAATCGAGATGTGGGAGACCCGAGTATGACTCCCGGTGGGACACTTCATCTATTGTCAGTTTTATTCTATCTTTAAACTTGTATTTATGTCCGTGTAGTACGTGCATACTAGATTATGCTTCACTCAGCTCTGACTCTTTCAGTGAAAGCCTTGTATATGTCAGACAATGGCTGAGTCATTGTTTTATTGTTGTCGGTGTCAACGTTTCCTGACCATATATATTAAATTCAATCACCAGCTTTGAAAGAACATTTTCTGAATATGTACAAGATGTATATTCAGTTATACTTTCCGTCTGGTACGAGTCTGAACCCGAGTATTGTTGAAGATTTACTTCGTGCATACTTGAGTACACTTTCTGTTAGTTTGAAGTATTTGCAGAAATCGCTCTGTTTCATAGAGAGAAGGCCAGTATTTGCCTCATTTGTCCGTGTCAATGTATCTTTCAGAGTCTATTGCTATGTCCTACTTCGTTTTAAGCCTGTATTCATATTCCATTTAAAACTGAGCTTTCGGGAAACAACCCAATTGCTGTAAGGAAAATCGAACCACTTCTGCTTTTGCATCCTTTTTGGTTTTGTGGAGATGAGGAGTAACGTAATTCTTCCTTGGAAAGTAACCTGAATTTGATGATCCACCAGCGAATAGTGCCACTCGGTTTCTGTGGGTTCAAATTTAGCTGCCATTATAGTGTAATTGAACGCAAAATTCCACTTAACAAATATATATTCTAAAAGTATTGCAGATTTTAGCCCGTAAACAGCACCTTGAATTTTATTGCCAAGTTCCCAAAATTTCATAGACGATGAATGAGTCACCTTATTTGTCAGCAAAATAAGGTCACTTTTGGAAGTGTTGATAACATATTGGTAGTCAGGGAAAAGATAACCCTTCACTAAAATTACTTTGTGACCGCTGCAAGATATTCAAGCAATCCTCAGGCTCAACTAACGATGACTTAAAATAATTTATTTTGTAATATTCAGTGCTCATTACTACTTTGAATATTATTTTGGAACTTCTTCCATCCGCACCATCAGTAGTGTTCTTTTACTTGCCGCAAACTAAACTTAAGCTCTCATGATTTACTACTGGTGGTTTAAACTCTTTTTTTAAATTTGAAATGCATTCTTATGGAGCAGACATTGAGATATTGTGAGTGAGTAAAATAGTAGTTTCAGATTATGCCCTAAATCTATACTATTTAAAATTTCTCTCGAATTTTCGTCTGCGTTTGCGTACAATATTATTTCGTTTTAATTTGTATTAATTTTAAGTATTTACCTAAGTCAATTGTATCGTAGGCAAAGGCTGAGTACTTGAACTACTGTCATCCGTGCCAATATATCTTGAAGGGTCTGTTGCATTACACTCCCACTATGGATATAATATTTCGTAGTAGTGTATCAATGCTTTCTCAATTTCACTTTCTTTCAGGTTTAAGTCAGCATTCAAATCAGTATTTTCTGATGATGTGGTAGGTGCTTACTTGATTACGCTCCGTTTCTGCCATGAGTCCTCAACCCTTAAATAATTCTGTGTCCCAAGCAAAGATTGAATAGTTTGTTTTATCATAGCTCTGCTAACATGTCTTTCGGCGGCATTAAACCATCATCATTGAAAATGTATTTCCTGATTATGTACTAGTTGGATACCCAATTTCAATTTCTTTCACCTTTGAGTCTTCGTCCAACGCAGAAGTTTTGATTATGTACTACGTTAATACTTGAATTCGATTTTTTCTCAGTTTTTTTGTTTGTTTGTTTTTGCATATATCGCTCTGTTTCTCAGGAAGAAGTCGAGTATTTGGCTCAGTTTGGAAGTGTCAAGATTTCTCGCAGTGTCTATTTCTAGATCCCAAACAAAGGCTGAATAGTTTGCTTTTTCTTGTGTGTGGTAAGATGTATTTCAGGCTCTATTGCATTAAACTCCAATCATCTAAATATATTTCCTGATTGTGTAGTAGTTGCATCCTGAATTTCAATTACCTTCAAGCTACAGTCCTGTTCCACAGTTTTAGTTATTGATTATGTACTAAGTGAATATTCGATAACGTTTTTCCTTAGTTTTTAGTCTTTGCCGAAATCACTGTTTCTCAGGAAAAAGTGACGTAATTGCCTAAGTTTGGAAGTGTCAGCATTTCTCGCAGAGCATATTGCTAGATTCCAAATAAATGCTAACTAATTCGTTTTATCTTTGCTCTGGTAACGTGCCATTCAGGATTTGTTTATCTTCGTTATCGTAACATGTCTTGTATGGTCTATTGTATTAAACTACAACAACTAAAATTCTATTTCATGATTATGTACTAGTTGCTTTCTCAATTTCAATCTCTTTTACGCTTGAAAATTCGTCAAACGCAGCAGTGTGTCGTTGTGTACAAGGTTGTTGCATAACTTCGCTGTGTCTTAGTTTTCGGTCTGTGCCGAAATCGCTATGTTTCTCAAGGTAAATTTGAGCATTTGGCTCAGTTTAGAAATGTTAACTTTTTTCGCTGGTTCTATTGCTAGATCCCAAACAACGGCTGAGTAGCTTGTTTATCTTGGCTGTCGTAACAGGCTCTACTGCATTAAACTGTAATCATTCACATATATTTCCTGATTATGTAGTAGTTGCATCCTCAATTTCATTTTCTTTCCACTTTGAGTCTTCGCCCAAGTCAGCAATAATTGATTGTTTACTAGGTTGATACTCAATTACTCTTTCTCTGGTTTTGGTTTTCCACGAAAACGCTCTCTTCCTCAATGAAAATTCCAGTATTTGTGTCAGTTTTGAAGTGTCAACATTTTTCACAGGGTCTATTGGTAGATCCCAAACAATTGCTGAGTAGTTTGTGTTTCTTAGTTGGAGTAGGATGTCTTGTCGTCTATTGGATTAAACTCCGACCACTAAATTCTATTTCCTGATTATGTACTTTTTGCATACTCAATATAACTTTAACTTTTGATGCTTCGTCCGACGTAGCATTTTTTGGTTATGTACTAGGTTGATACTCGATTATGCTTTCTCTCAGTTTTCAGTCTTTACCGCAATCGTTCTCTCAGCATAAAGGGAATAAGTGTGGGACGTAACACTCAAAAAATTCATTTCATTTCATTTTCTTTTGACTTGGTATTAGCATGAGCACAGCACTCTAAGTTAAGTTTGCGACTTCGCTCTTGCCATTAGCAGTGTGAAATCATTGCATTGTGTTAACATGATTTCAACATTTTCTTCGTGTTTATACTGGCATCAAATCTTTGATCGCTAACTTTAATTTACCAAAATCCATAGTGCTATCTCCTTATATGTGAGTTAGTTTTCCGGGCCATTTTTTTTTAAATTCTTAATTTACAGCGAAACTTATAGAGTAATTGGAAGTGGTTTAAGTCAATAAATTTGAAGTAAACATAAACAAATGTATCGTATCGTAGAGACAGATATACACTTAAATATGGTTATAAGTTTAGTATTTTTCTATAAGCAGTTTTAATATTATTACATGTCTAAATGTTTCGCTTGATTAGAAACTATTGTTCAATATTCAAATCTAAAAGTTTACTCATAATGATTTTAAATTACAAGGATTCATAATCAAAAGTAGTAAAAACCTCACCTATATAGCAACTACTATGAAACTGTATTATATATACACTCCAACTTGGAATACGGTGTTTCAATTTGTAATCCCTAGCAACAAAGTATTGCTGTCAAATAGAAAAGCTCAGTGACAATCTGCTATACAAAGTAACTAGAATTTAACATTCGCTTGGTATTATAACCCACTGGTAAACAAATTTAATATTTTCATTAGAAAAAAGAGTAATACTGTTGACCTGATACTCCTCCAAAAATTAGTTCAAATTGAATTTAGTTACTCAAACTTTATTTCAACATTAAATATCTCTGTTTCTTAATTTAGTAGTAGAACTAATAATAGAAATCTCTTCAATTGCAAAAGTGCTGAGACAAATATAATGCTGAATTCGCTAGTCTGAAGAATATGTTCTGCTTATGACAAATTATGTGGAAAACATGATAAAATTGATATGTCTACAATATCATGTAAGACACTATAAAACATTAATGCAAAATTGTATTGTAATGTATATTTCAGCACTGTAATTGGGAATCTGTCTGTTGTGTTGATAAATAAATAAATATTCTTCTATTGTGTCTTGAGTGAAGCAGCCTTGAGGATGGTAGAACTAATACATATATTATAAGCAGTTAAATAACCTAATAATCAGTGGAAAATATTTATGTAGAACAAATTTTAATGAAGAGAAATAATTTTCCATTCAGCTGTTCGACAAATTATTCGAATTTAATTCTGATTTGGTAGTGTAATCTTTCCCATTTTTTCTGCATACACGTATGAGTATACATATACGTATTTTTTGTGAAAGTAGGAATCACGTCTGTGTTGAAACCTATGAGCTCAATATTTGCTTTTAATGCCTTGTTCCAAATCGAGTATTCATACGTTTGGTTTGTTTCGAAGTAGCTTGTAACACTGTCTATACTTACATCTTCACGGTTAGCAACATTACAATATACTCATTTCCATAATGACCCCAGCACTTTTCCAATGCTTTTGTGATCGACTTGACTATTGGCGTCTACTGTAGACTTTCAACAGTAAAAGAAACTAGTTGTAATAGCAATGTACGTGGAAAGTAGTTGCACACTCTCTGAATGAGAATGTCATTAATGACGATGATGGGCGTCCAGAATTCATCTAGTATTCGATGAATGTTCGTCGTGCTTTGAAACGTGAAACCACTCCTAAAAGGCTTTGACTTATATGTTTTCCTAGTGCATCTTGTACAACATTTTTAAAGCTTCTGTAAATTCTTTTTTATCCAATTTAAAACAAAATTGAATGAACATACGCTGCTCTTCCAAAATTTTATCTCGTAATATCTCAAAATCACCAGAAGTAGGGAACAGAACTTGGCTTCAACGTTCTCATTTCACAGCGTCACAAGGCAGGATGATGATATTACTTTGGGGAAAGAATCTCACTACTGGGCGCTGGCAAGCACCAAGTTTAGAACAGTTTCGTTGACCGCATGTTTTGAAAGTTCGGTTTCTTTCTGAAGAAAATTTGTACATATACAATTCTATACTCGAACTTGCACTGCCCCCTTTCCATACTCATCTGTATCTTATATAAAGAGCCGATGCGATTATACCTGATAAACAACTGTTCAGACATCGCCTTTATATATTAATTTTAGAGAAAATATATTAATTCTCAAAATCCTTCTTTAATATCTGCTGGTAATCCTTTTTAAAACAAACCCCGTTGTACATATTCCTTTCTTTCTCTTCTTCAGCATCAAGTATGATAATTTTAACCGTTTTCTCTAACTCGAAATTTTAGTCAAAAGTATTTGCATGTGAATTTTGCTACAGATTGAGAATGAGGAGAAGATTGCATAAGTTCTCAAAACGTAACAGAATTAAAATTAATCCAGTAATTACAACATAAATCATAAACTAAATGAAATGTAACGAAACAAAACAAATAAAACGAACTGTAATCCATAGCTCTCATGGTGAGGCACTACAGCTCTCCCGTCGTTCTAAAAGAAAATTTTACGACATATATAATTCTCTTCGACGTTATACTTCTTTCACAGCCGTAGTCATTTCAGCTACAGTCTCTTCTCTCTGAGTTTTGTTACCATATTTAATTAATAGTCCTTTCCATTCTTCTGGTAAACAGTTGAAGTACTTTAGGTTTTTGAAGTTGTGTGTTCCAGCTGGCTTGTTGCCCAAAGTGACAAGTACAGCACAATTTCTCAAGATTCCTATAGCTCTATATGGTCCTACATAACAGTGCAGATACTTCGAAGTTTCACTTATAAAAGCTGACGATTCGTAGTGGGTTCGTCGCATAATAGGATTATCCGATTTAAGATCTATTTCAATATTATGGTTCTGTTGGTCTTTTACTGTGGTTTTGGGTATAACTGGATCATTTATCAAAATCATTCAATCATGAATATCCAGCGGATATAATTCTTCCCGACATTTGAAGGCACGCTTGAAGTTTTCTACTGATGATTCTCTTAGAAATAGTTCCGCAGCTGTTTGACGTTATGAATGCGAATGTGCTGTATTTAATGTGATTCGAAGTTGTTTTGGTTTCTGAATTCCTTATTCTTTGCCTTCTTCGGATCATCATTGTCTGTTTCTTTCCTCACTTTTATAACAGTTTTATCTTCATCTCGTTTTCAGGTATCTCCACTAAGGCTCTTCTCATGAATCCTTACTCTATTTCTTCGTTTCTACACTATTCAAAAATCCATTTCACAGACTGTTCACTCAATGTGTAATATTTTCTTTTATAAACTTTTGCAAATTTTTAATTTTTGCAATATAATTGAACATAAAGAAAAAACATTCTTAATTTCAAGAAACTAAGCTAATTCAACGAAGATTAACAAATATGACAATAGTACACGAAGTGTGTAAAATAACATATTTGTTGTCATTTTTAGCAAAACATATTCTATTATTGTTAGTACAAAAGAAATAGAAGAAAATAAAATAAATATAGATATTATTTCGAGGGAAAGTCAAAATTATCTACACTTTTCATTCTACAGTTTATTTACATGAAGCTAGGGTTATACTATGAACATCATTTTTCTACGCAATCTCCTTCCTTATCAATGCACTTGGCCCAACAGTCAACGTATTCCTTCCAAATAAAAGGTTTTCGGTTGGTCGTGAAGACACTTTTGCACCGCATTTCGCACCTCTAAATCTTCACAGACTTTATGAAAACCGAGCTCGTCGTGGATGATTTGATGGGCAGAGCCATGACTGATGTTCAAAGCAGCTCCTAGCTCATCGATATTGATTCGCCTATCGCCAGAACCATCTCTCGAGCTTGCTGGATGTTGTCATCTATAGTGGAGGTTGATGGCCGTCCTGCTCGCTCTTCATGCGTTACACTTGTTCGGCCGCTTTTAAACTTCTGGAGCCACAAAAACACAGTTTTACGTGATAGTGCACTTCTCCCATATTGCGATGGTAGTCTGCGATGAATATCTGACCCTTTGACACCCTCCGACCAGAGGAATCGGATCACTGCTCATTGTTCCTCTTTGGTGCAAACTTCTAATGGAGCAGCCATGATATATCTGCAACAGAAGGAAGAAAAATGGAAGAATTAGTATCACACTTTCACAGCATTACCACAACAGTATAACAATAAAATATGCGAGGACCAAAGACAAAGTGCGCAATGTAAGAAAAGTTATGACAAAAGTGTAGATAATTTTCGACTTGTCCTCGTATTATTTATATGTTATTCTGTCGTTAATAAATGATATTGTATATCTACAGTTTAACATGATTCTGAACTGCATAAGCTTCATCCAGAAATCAAACCCGCACCTAAAGCGGCTACGCTAACCACATAGCTACGAGAGACTTCGTTTTTTTTTTTTTTTTTTTTTTTTGTCGTGTGAACACATTAACTGATTTTATTAAATGACTCTATTTTATGAGTAGTAAAGAATTTGCCCTCCACTCGAGTTACATGGTTTTCGACGACTAAAATGCAACCTTAGTATCAATCACTGATTATAAATGACGAATTTATATTAACAATAAAAATAGCAACTTGCTGAATTCCATTCTCAGTTTCCTTCAATGTAAAGTAAATGCATTCACTACTGATTTCTTTAACAGTGAACTTTCTATTCTTTAATGTTTGAATTTTAGTCGCATTAACGTAGAAGAGAAATTTGCGCAATTTATTGCAAAACTTTTTTTGTTTGCACCTGAGGATATCTTTTCCATTCAGGTGAAAAATTCTTCTTCATCACCAACCGATTTGCTCAGATTCTTTGGGGATGCATGTTGTATTCTTCCCTGCAACCAATTTGCTGTTGAGTTTCTCTTGCCGATCTACTTCACGCAAGTCCTTTAACAAACATTTTAAACGTTTATCTGAATCGTTTCAAGACCATGGAATTGGAGCCGTGACTTTCATAACCGCACAAGTCCAGCTAAAGAGATTTTGAGATACTCAATAAAAACTAGATATTTGTTGGAAATGTAAGCTTGGAAATCAGCCATTTTTCATACTTACACTTTGCTGAATAACAAATGTCACTTAGTATGAAAAGAAATCTAATTTTCAAGTTCACATTTCCAACAAAAATATTCAGTTTTTATTGAGTTTCTTAATATCTCTTCAGCTGCACTTGTGTGATTATGGAAGTCTCGGTTTCAATTCCTCCTAAATTTGTAAAATACATACAGGCATATTTATTGATATACGTATGTTTGATGTTTAAAATCTACCTATCTCTATATTTGAAACCATAAGGAAGACTTGCAATTTCGAAGAGTCAACATCGTCATGACAAAGCAATTCAACTTTCTATTTTGATCAAGTTTTAATGATATACAAGCTGTAATTACCAGGGAAAATTTTCCGCTTTACTTAAATGGTAAAACGAATTGTTCCATCACAAATTTCGATTTTATTTTTAGTGGGAATATCACTAGCATAACCACATCTGCTTTTTCAAGAATATATTTTTTTTTTTCTTTTTAATAGTATAAAAGCGGGAACTAACATATTACACAATTCTCCTCCGTTGAGAATGTGTGCTTCATACAAACAAATGATAAAATTTCATGTAATAGATATATTCAGTATGTCTGAAAACAGATTCAAATCGATTGTTAAACAGGAATTTTTGCCCGCTTCAAGGATAGTATATGTGTTGCTTATGTATACGACACTATAATTAGTCATTAAACCTGTTGTTCTTATGAAATAATAAATATCGTCAAAGAAAGACAGCTATCGACCAAATTATTATTCCAAAAGTAATTCTAAACGTTTGTTTGAAGTTATTGAACTTGGATTTTCTGATCATGAAGCCATTTATTGTAGAATACCTACCGAAAAACTGGTGAAGGAAAGTCTGAAACCGATAACGAGAACAACCAGATTATTTTCAACGGAAAATATAGATTATTTTTGTTTTATATTATCTCGTGAATCTTGGAACTCCTTGTACGACTTACCTAGTGCTAATGACAAATCCAATTATTTTGTTGATGTTTTCCTACATAATTTTAACATAGCATTTCCATTACAGTTACGGAAAGGTGTTAATAACATGAAAAAGTGGGTCACGCAAAGAATAAAAATTTCAAAACAAAAGCTTATATATTATAATAATCTTAAGAAAACCTTTGTTAATTTACCAGCTAAAGTTATTTCCCATATAAAACATACAAAAGATTATATCAGAATGTTATTCGAAAAGCCAAAAGAATCCACAATGACACTATAATACACGGATACAAAAACAAAATGAAAGGTGCGTGGAACGTAACAAACAATTCATCATAGACTGTTCAAATGCACGAAATATCACAAGTTAATTATAGAAATAATTCTTTCGCTGATCCTGCTGCCATCACTGAAGTCTTTAATCACTATTTTCTTAATACTAATTCACCACCTGGAAAGTCGGATCTTGCTGTGGAGCCAAATATTCCATGTAACAAGCATAGTATGTATGTAACTTCGGTAACTGAAGAAGAATTGTTAGACTGTATCAAAAGGCTTTCTGGTACCCGTTCTGCAGGTATAAATGAAGTCCCATCCCTAATTATAAAAAAGTGTGCACATTTAATAGTGAAACAACTATGCTTTCTTGTAAACGTATCATTTGAATCAGGCGTTTTCCCCGACAGATTGAAGATTGCAAAAGTTATACCTTTGCACAAAAAAGGAAATACTTATGATGTTCAAAACTATAGGGCTGTTTCTATTTTGTCTGTTTTTCGAAGATTTTTGAATCACTAATGTTATCGCCGCAGTAATTTTATATCCCGCCATAACCTAATCTCGTCTTCTCAACATGGATTAAAAAAAAAAAAAGAAAAAAAGAAAAAAAACAAGTCAAGTGATACAGCGTTGTTTAATTTTATTAAAGAGGTTTCTACAGTACTTGATAAGGGAAACCTGTGCAGTAGGTTTATTTGTTGATTTCTCCAAGGCATTCGGCAGTGTTCAACATTCTCTTCTACTGGCAAAACTCCAGAAATATGGTATTAGGGGTGTAGTACATGAATGGTTTCGCTTGTACCTGACAAACAGAAAACAAGTAGTAAAAATACAAAAAAATAATTAACAATAAGCAAATCAAATTTTCATCCAAAACTGCTAGTATCTCTGCTGGTGTTCCTCAAGGCTCAATTCTTGGGCCAATTCTTTTTTTTTATTATACATAAATGATCTTGTTCAATATATGTATCCCCAACATATTGGTACTATATGCTGATGATGTAAATGTTCTTGTAACAGCAGATAATACAATTGAACTAGAAAGTAAATTAAAACAAACTGTGGAGCGTTTGATAAAATGGACATCTCAGAATCAACTGCTGATAAATGCAAAGAAAACAAAAGCACTAAATTTTCATTATTCATGTACACCTCGAACAGTACTTCCCATTGTGATAAATCCAACTGATGTAGACTATTCAAAATCTACTAAATTTTTAGGTGTAACAATAAGCAATAGGCTTACATGGGATACACATATTACTGAGCTAAATAGCAAATTAAGCCATATCTGTTTTGTCATTTATAGACTACGTGGTTCAGTGTCAAAAGAAACCTTGCTGTTATTGTACTATGGTTAGATTCAATCCTTGTTAAATTATAGAATAATTTTCTGGGGAGCTTCCTATTTCAGTGTTACTACTTTTCGTCTACAGAAAAAGGCAATAAGGTCTATTTTTAATCTATCACCAAGGTCCTCATGCAAAAGTGTCTTTCATTCAAATAAACTTTTAACTGTGCCTTGTCTGTACATATACAAAAGTATCATATATGTAAAGAGAAATGAAAGTAGTTTTCTTCAGGTTGACGATGTACATTCATACAACACACGACAAAAGAATAACATATTCACAGCATACCAAAACTATGCGTGCACCAAAAGAAGTGTCCTTCCTATGTCCGCTAAGTTGTTTAATAAGTTCCCAAGTTACTTGAAGAATGTCAAAAGCATACTGAAATTCAAAAATAAACTATTTAATTTTTCTCTGTAACAAAATGTATTATGATATTAATGAATACTTGGGTGATAGTTTGTAAATTAATGTAATATCAGATATATTGAAATGTCTTCATATTATTTGACAAGTCCTATGTACTGGTCTCTGACCAATAATATACAACATGGATGAATAAAAGAATGAATGAATGAATAATTGAACAACGTTTAATGTTCGTTCTAATTTCGAATCCACGTTCACTTCTTTCATCCAAAATTACTAATCTTCTACCAAAACCTCACTGCTTTTAACTCTGATCTACAACCTCGAAAGCAACACTTTTGTGCGACTCATATACCGTGCCACCTAACAGAAGTTTGTACTTATGTTGAGAAATCTTTTTATTACTATTATTATTTCCGAATGTATTGCATGAACTTCAAGTATAGTAATTTTTAAAGATAGGGATACCCTCCTTGATAAACAGTCTTATGTACAGATAGACTTGCATCTAACAAATGTGAATCTTCTTTGTCCTAATGTATTGCATGAATATATAATTTAACGAAATTATACAATAAATTATACAACAAAGTTTATGGAAACACGAACGCTTTTGAATGAAATCAGAATGAAAGTTTAGTAGTTTCTCTCAACAGAGAACATATACACCTCATTCATTCACTTCTAGTGTGAAATTAGTAATTGTGGAAATGTTATCTTCTGAAAATAAACCTCTAATTTACTCTAATAATGTAATTAAAACTGTTATAACCAGCAAATGGCATGTTCTCAAACTAAATGGAGATTTCAATGTTCAATATTTTCTATTACCAGTGTTTATAGATGCCTTGTTCCCAGCCTAAATGTGTATCTAGATCAGTTGAATTGGAAAATGCAATAATCCCAATTTAATAAAAATGTGGAGATGACTGGTTTTAGAACTCATCGATTCAATTATACTTAACAGTTCTTTACCAAGGTAGAATTCAATTATATCATACGCTACTTTAATACTTCCATTTTGCTCTATGTTGTTTCAGTAGTGTTGGTAGCTGACACACATCGATACTTTCACTATATTTAAATAATTGTTGAAACAACATGTTAGAATGTTCTATAACACACATAGAGTATTACAATATTGGGTTGTTTTGATTCTAAACTATGAATGACCACATATAAAAAGCAAAGCACAATTTAATTACTTCTGTAACAAATACTTTTCTCATGTACACACACAAAAAAAAGACAGAAAATGATTTGTAAAACAATATTCGGCACCGATAAGAGTATCCTGCAGGTCTATTTCCACAAAATATGTATTGTCTCTTTCTTGCATATATATACACTAGGGTATTAAAAAAGTTTACAGTTATAGATGAGAGAACGTTTTAGGAAAATAAGTGTTCATAAGTACTCTAGCCGTAATGAACAAGTGTCTAGTGTCTTCCTAAAATTATTGTTTTTTGTAGTAAAACATTTAATGGAACTGTTGTAACTTGCACAATAATATACCTGACTTGTTCAGAACGTTCAGAAGGTACCATATGTAAAATAGATCTGTTTTTCTTCCAATATATGAAGATTTGTTGCTGTTTTTCGTAGTAAAACATTTAATGAAACTGTTGTAAATTACACAATAACATACCTGACTTGTTCAGAACGTTCAGAAGGTATCATATGTAAAATAGATCTGTTTTTCTTCCAATATATGAAGATTTGTTGCTGTTTTTCGTAGTAAAACATTTAATGAAACTGTTGTAAATTACACAATAACATACCTGACTTGTTCAAAACGTTCAGAAGGTACCATGTGTAAAATAGATCTGTTTGGTCTTCCAATATATGAAGGTTTGTTATGAATAAATATCTTAATGAGAAACTCTAACTCTATTAATTTAAATATGGATTATTCTGTGTGCGAATATATGTCGTCTTTAGTTATTATCTGGTAATCAACTTTGAATGTTATAGTGTGACTGTATAATGTTAATAATATAACTGTAAATTGTTAACATGTGACAAAAGTAAATACAGACTTGTAAAATAAAAGATAGTTAAGTAAATCTGTAAGGTAATATTAAAGAAATGTTTTTGGATAGCTAAGAATTATTTTGTTTTGAATACACTCTTGGTAGATTATTAACAAAATACCGCAACACATGAAAATTAAAACTTTTAAAATATTTTACGTACATTTAGAAAGCGCATTTTTGTTTTTAGTCTTATAATAAAATTCTGAAACAAAAACGTAAATTTACTGATATTTTATTTGTTACAAATTGTTACAAATTTATTTCAAAAAACAATGCTTGGATAAGTATCATATGTAGTTACTTGTGAGGTTTGCAATTGGCAAGAAAATAATTTTGCCGTCTACAGCACTTCCATATCTCAAACCGTTCTGGAGATATGAAAATTATTGCTGAAGTTTACAACACTGCTTGAATCGTGTAATTGCCAGAACTTCTTGTAATTACAGTTACTAAAAGCTATAAAAGAGAAGGAAAACAACATTCATTTTAACAATTTTCCAAAAATACGTCATTTTCAGCAGTGCTGCGAACTTTATCAATGTTTATCATATTTCCAGAACTGTTTGAGATATCGAAGTGCTTTAAACGGCAAAGTAATTTACACATCCATTACAAACCATACAAGTAACTAGATGTGTTACTTATCGAAGCATTTTTTTTTTAAATAAAGCTTTACAAAAAAGAAAATGAAAGAAAAAAAAAGAATTCAAGCCCTGGTAACTTCGTTCTTACTCATTCGAAACAATTCATAACATGACAATGGTATTCAACGCTAAAGTACTTTCGATATGCATTATCCTGTGCATTTCCATTGCAATGTTAAAATTTCTCATAGATATTACAATATAATTTGACAACAAATATTACAGCAATGTAGACTAATACCTTGTGTTTACTCTCATAGAGTTCGCTTTCAAAAATTTGAATTAAAAAATTAAAAATACTAACCTTACTACAATTGCCCATATTTAGCACAATGCATGTGTAATATGGGCAGGCATTATAGATAAAATGAACACACTGAGAAAAAAATGTAGGAGGCGTACTTAAAAAGATAGGTTACATGCGTAATTCCTGTATATTTTTTTTATTTATTTATTTTTATTTTTATTTTTATTTTTATTTTTTTTTTACTTAACGTACAGCAGACGTATAAGTGAAAACTCATGTTTTATAATACTTTCTGTATAACTGTTCCATCTATACGTACTTTCCGTATGAAACAATATAGGCGGTCAGGATCTCACATACAAATGGACGTATATAACATATAGTTGAGGAACGTAACATAAGTATATGCATATAATGTACGGAAAACTGTTAGATGTCAGACATCCTGCAACGGCATGATGTAACATCTAAGAGTAGTGCCTATGTAGAATACGGATAACGTGTGCTCCGTACTGATTTCTATAGTAAGCAAGAGGATACCGTATATTTGTACAATATACCGCTGTCCGGAGAACGGAAAGAGAATATTTTCTCTGTGCAGGTGCTTCTAATTGGTACTTAAATTATCCATGAGAAACTAAGACCAAAATATGATAATGGATGAAATAGTGCTAAATACTAAACAAATTTAAGCCGTACAATAACACTATAAAATACACGAAAGCACTAAAAAAAATATACAATATATATTGTAATATTCTTAACTACTTTAAAACTATAACGTTAGACACCGAAACCAAATCTGATAAATTTAAATGTATATGATATGATATAAATGAAATAGCCTATAGTTTTCACTCATATGTTTCAGTTTATTTCCAAAGTAAACGTCATTTGCTCTTGCATTAGAGTTAGAAACTCAGAGCGAGGAACCCGTTGACTATCTTTGTCATATTTACCGATTTTCACCACACTTGTGTATTCTTTCAATGGTCTTAAGAGAGATTTGTCAATTGGTTGTAGCCAATTATTTGAAGTCAGACAGGCGTACTTTGAAGTAAAATATAATTTTTGTGCTTACAATATTTTTTCAAACATTCTCTTTCAAGATGGAAAAGATATATATAATATGAAAATGTTTCATTGTTTATCTGATAATTTTATTTTTATTTTATTTATTTTTGCTCACCTTTGTTTTTCAAAATAGCACAAAATAATATCATAACCGTCGTGCACATTTGTATCTAGCTTTTAACTGGTGTACACAATGTTATCAACTAAAAAATCAGTTTTAGATTAATTCTGGTACCGTAAGACTTTGCACACGATTTAAGGAATTTTAAAGAAAATCACATGTAACTTACAAACATAATGATTTAGAACACTATATTTTAAACATATAATAGCTAGATATATAAGGAAAACATTCATGCAAGTGCATTAGTAAACATTCAGTACGATCATAGTTATTAAAATATAAACTTTGGTGCAACGTAACCCCGTAGTTGGGGTTACTTTGCACAACATACAAAAAGAAAAAAAAAGTTTGTTCAACACACGAATATAACGTTTCTGTGCAACTTTTTCCCGTATTTATACATTTTACTTTCTACACAAAACTGCATGCAGAGTACAAATATTGATATTAGAATGAGGGTACTGGTATCGATACTTAGTATGAATTACAATATTTGTAAAGGAAATTATGCATTTTCTGGTACTGGCACAAGAACCACATTGTAATAGTTTAGCATATGTCCCACAAAAATACCAACTCAGGAACAGAAAAAAAAAAATCCTCGTGAACTAATTTGCCTTGGTTATTCCTTATGTCCAAGAATATCATCCCAATCGTAATTAGTGTAAGATTTACGGGGTTTTGAACTTCCAGGCTAACGTTCACCCAAATTGCATGATTCCTTTTTTAAAAAATCTAATGTTAGTCATTCCTATGCGTATAAGCTTCAAGCGCCCCCCCCCCCCCGCCAAGTCTAATTATTTCTATAAAAAAAAAACGAAGCCTTTGTGAGTGAAGCCCCTCTCAAACTACTTTTCTGGATCCGCTACTGTTCATAATTTATTTTCCAACAAGAAATTCATTTCTGCATCCACCTAAATAGGAAATTTAGCTAAATTTAGAATACAGGAGGTTCCAGCAGTAATAATTTCCTATCTAAGCGGTATTTTGGACCGGTACAAAGTCGCTCCGAGTAGAGGCTGAAACCTCCTTCTCCCAGTTTTACTTTTTTATGACTTTAAAACGTTTCACATTTCAATTTCAACTATTGCATCAAAGTCCCATTATACACAGTAGTATTCTACAAAACTGACTTAACTTTGACTGAAATTCTTGTAGGTGATATCTTTCAAATTTTGGCGGTCTTTACAGTGACTGCTTTCCATACCTCTACAACAAACCCTCCGGGTAATTAGAGCCAGTGGTGAGGATTAAGGATAGACAGGGTAGACAGCATCTACCCTTTAGAATTTTATATGTATTAAGCCGTTAAGCCTAAATTACTAACTTAAATTTTTTTTAATTTAAAGATTCCGAACTTAAAATTTCCTATAATTTATTCTGAGCTTTTTTTTTTAATGCTTCCATTTGAAAGACAGAAAGCAAAGTGTCTCGCGAAACCTTGAACATTATTTCTCTTCTGCATCCATTTAACTTGCATCAACCTATAGAAGCGTAGGAGAAAAGCCACGTGAGAAGTTTAAAGTCCAAAGACTCGCACTGTGTAGTAGTACCTGCGAAAAGACATTTGCTGTTTTGTCTACGTTTAGAAGGTTGCCTATCTTGTTTATTTTAAGCTGGATTTGTAAGTGACAGAAACAGACCGCTATTTCTTCTTATTTTAAACCATCTTTCGAGCTCCCTCTATAAAATGTTAAATTGTTATAACGTACCCTTGAAGAACATTATTATATATATATTGTCCTATGTGTCTCCAACATCAGAATAAAAAAAGAAGCCTTTTAGCGAAAAGTTGAGACGTATTGGCAATTCTATCACTTTTATGTTTTTCGCGAGAGTGACAAGTACTTTTACATGTCCCGGTAAACGCCCCCTTCCCTTAGACCACCAGGTTCGAATTAAAAAAAAAAAAAAAACGCTTCGTCTTGGTCTGGGGCCTAGACCAAGGTACCCGTGACCAAATTCTGATAACTCGGTCCACTCGTCTGATCCCCAGGCCACACACATACACAAAGACAGACAAACACACAAACAAACTCAATTTTATCTATATTAGATTCTTCGCTAAATAATTGTGCAGATGAAACATTTGAAAAATACAAAAATCTGGTCATTGTAGAACTAATAAATTATAGAAAATTTAGTATATATCAACAAATTCTTCCATACGGCAAACTGAATGACTTGATATCCACTTTTCCTAACACTTTTTGCTCAGATCAGCTTAAGAATGAACTTATCAACTTATGTTCCGGTAGTAACCAACACATTTCTCTTCCCAAATACTTGAAATATGTTCTCAGTAATGAACTTCAAAGCGTATATCAGAAAGACAACAAAGCTGCTAAATATGATATTGAGCATTCCATCAACTTCAGTTTTTTGAAAACATTCATTCAGTGCCCTGTAAAGAGTGAAAACTTACTTAACGAACAGCATGAAAAATTATGAACACTTCCTGAATTACGGACACTTACAATAACGAACTTGGTGTGGAAGCTTTGTAGGATACCTGAATCCAAAGAAAGAGCTATTAATATTTTCGCCGAAATGAACAACAGGGTATGGAGCTCATTTACAAGACTGTAAGGTATTAGGTAAGGTAAGCCCTACTTGGTATTAGGTTAGGTGTTGCAAGGTGTTTCACTTTTATCATTTTTTTTTTTTTTAAACTTTACAGCTCATTTCAAAGGTATTTAGAAATGATTATCCCTAAAGAGAGTATGGGAAACCAATGCCCTATTTCTAGCAAATGTCGTATCTTTCAGAAATTTATACTTCGGAAAAAGAAATACTATACATCAAACTTCATTAATTATAAAATTTTATACTTAAAGGAACAGAGTAAACATTTATTGCAAAGAATATTGAAAACTCAAACATTAATACTATATTTATGAATTATCAAGGGTCATCTTACTTGGAATAGTGATTAGTGTATATCAGCATCCTTTATACAGTACGAAATATCAGAACTAAAAATAGAAGTAAAAAGCAAATACCCTATATATATATATATATATATATATATATATATATATATATATATATATATATATATATATATATATATGTGTGTGTGTGTGTGTGTGTGTGAGTGTGTTTGTGTCTGTCTATCCAGTTTTTTACGCTGATTAGAACTGATGTTAACCGCCAACATTATAGCCAAAATACAGTTAGATGTTCAATCTTACGGTGGCAGTGGAAACTTCTTCTTTACTGTTCATAGTTTTACCGACAGGGGACTGTGAAACTCTTTTCATATTTTGTGCAAAGTAACCCCTGATGTACAAAGCCTTACGGTATAAGTAATACTCTGAAAACCTTAGTTCTGCCCATATTGCCCAAAGTTACTCCATTTGTAGATGCGTATTGAGAATCATAGAAGGATAGAGTTGAAGTTGTCAATAATCATCACACTTGCCACTAGATATACACCTGCCATTCTTACTAATTCATATCCCTCTTCCAGAGATATATCTACCCATTTAACTTGTTACTAAATTTTAAAAAAAAGTCAAACAATATCTTTCAGTTTTAAGTCTCGGCATTATGTCCTTTAGGTTAAGGGAGACAGGTGAATAAAGCAAGTGAATGATGATGGAATAATTAGTGGAATGAGAATGTGGGAAGAGACGAGAGTACTCCGAGTAGAGATGTGAACGAGACGAGACACAATTTTGATGACAAAATTCAAGTCGAAACACGGCTCTTTTAATAGAGAAATATTTTGTTTTCGAGTCGAGACATCACTTTTACAGCATAGTTTCGAGACGAGACAGCCTCAAATCTTGTCTCGTGCGCATCCCTAGGTCCGAGAAAACCCACAAACACTATGTTATCACCACAAACTTACTTGCGCAGGGATCGAACCAAGAACCCAACGCACCAGAGATAAGGGTTCTACGAGTGAGCCACTGCATTCCCACTTTAATATATAAATAAACGTTCAATGAATGAAAACATGTTTAATAAATGATAATAACCATTTCATGGGAAGTCTTTATTAAGTAAGAGAAAACAATGATTTCTATAGTGGAAGATTTATTCTTCCTTAGAACAATCCCTAAGTGTGAAGTGATATAAATTGGAAAATCTTAAAAAGCTCAATTATTAATAATTTTGTTTTTCACAGAAAAACGTGTCCCTAAAATTGTTTGCATTCGATTGTGTATTGTGGTATGTACTACGTATGGCAAGATACCCCCCTCCCCACTTTAGAAAATTGAAACAATGACTATCTCATTCGTTTCTACCGTTTGTACCGAAAATATTTTCCTTATAGGGTTACTTGAGAGGTCAACTAGGGGGACTATCTTGGCGCCAAGATAGCCCCCGTACCACAGCACAAAAAGTTGAAATACACCATTCGAAAGCAAACCGTTTGTATCGTTTGTACCGAAATAAGTTTTGTTTGGACCCTGATAGTTTTCAAAAAAAAAAATGAAATGAAATGAAATCTTTGAGTTTTACGTCCCACGGTTATGCCGGTTAGGCTAAAGGAGACGGTGATGATGAGTAATGAATGAAATGGTGGAATGAAGAAAGTGGGAGGAAACGGGAGAACCCCGAGAAAACCCACGCACACGGTGTTTGTCCACCACAAAGTTCACTTGGCGGGGGCTGGGATCGAACCCGAGACCCCAAGCACCAGAAGTGAACGCTCTACCACTGAGCCACCGCGGCCCCAGTTTTCAAAAAAGAGGGGATGACATTTGAGGGGACTATCTTGGCTCCAAGATACCCCCTTCCCCCAGTTGACCTCTCAAGTAACTTTATAAGGAAAATGGTACAAACGAAAATATTTTCAGTACAAACGGTACAAACGTAATACAAACGAATGACCTAATCATTGTTTTAACTTTCTAAAGTGGGGGGGGGGGCTATATTGTCATACGTTATGTACCATCCTCTTATTTGCCTGACAGAAAAACTCAGGGTATAAAACTTCACACTCATGATTGTTGGCCTAAAAAGAACTTTCTTCTACCGAGTGTTCCCCACCAGGAATCACACTCTGTGTCACTTGCATCGAGGTTGAGAGCGTTAGACACGTGCGACCATTGTAAGTATTGCTCAACAGAAAGATACTTGCTAGAACATGAAATTGAATCCTAATTTTATTCTTTTTTCTTTTTCGTAACGAACTAATGGTTTCACAAAAAATTAATACTCAAATACTCCAATCTAAATATGCTTATACTTCATGTCTTACCAAGGATGACACCAAAGTTGAACCTTGAATCTGAGGATAATCTATATATTTCCTGAAGGGGATTATCGAGTAAGTTCCAAAACAAGTTTCAATTCCTTGCCCGGAAGTGACCCCATCCCTTCAGAGTTTTAAATATATAGAACAGCTTTACCTATATGTCCTATGTACCAAAGTGCTCCACATGACTAGTAGATCAAGAAATAATATGCACTACTCAATTATATTAATGAATAAAACAAAAAAACGTGTTTATTTCACTATAAATATTCTATATTAGTGAACATTTAAAGTTGAGAAAGGCATATCCATAATATTCTGTCAACAGTAAGTCATTCGGTATCATAACTAATGTGACTCATTATTATGGCTAGATGTGACACATTCAGGTTTACGTATTTCAATTTCTATATTTTCCAAGATTTCACCTATATACGTTGTCAGATCAGTACGTTCATTATATATTCGTCAAATCTCATCTAGAAGAGTTGTTTGGTAGGTCAACAGTACAGAAATGTTCAAAAAATATTTTGAGTAACTAATTACGGAAAACTAATCGTGATAGTAATTTGAGCTCATTTACTCGATCGGAACAGCTCTTTCTTTGTAGCTATATAAACCCGTTTGGTCACCCTTCAGGGTTTAAGCCCTCTAGTCACAGAAGGCCAGGCTAATGAGAGGGAAGTAGACTCCGGCTGGATGTTATTTGCCGGAGCTTGGCTTTAGTTTTAAAACTTGACCTTTGTTTTTAAGGTGTGAGGGCCACGTAACTCACAGTGTCTCACGATCACTCTGCGGCGTGATAGTGAGGTTCACTAATATAGGATATTTATAGTAAAATAGTCATTTTTTTGGGTTTATTACCTTGATATAGTACATAATTGGGTAGTGCATATTATATTCTTAATCTACTAGTCTTACGGAGTACTTTGATATATAGGTCAAGTTGTTCTATATATTTCCAACCTTGAAGGTGTGGGTTCACTTCCGGGCAAGAAATTGGAATCTGTTTTGGAATTTGCTCGACAAACCCTTTTAGGGAATATATAGTGTAATCAAACCATGAACTAAGAATTTAAAAAATCATCATTTCTATTCATAAAAATGGCAGTTTGGTAGGTGAAAATGGAACGAAGTTTTTTGTAATATCTTAACTGTTGGATACGTGCATAACATTATTTTTAAAAATTACAAGAACAGTATTTGTAATCAAGAAATCGTTGGAAGCATAAGCAAAATAGTGAAGAATTGCCTGGACCAAAACGCTTGTGTTAAAAATGCTTGTCAGTAGTAATTAATAATTTGGATAAAATCACGAAAAAAAAAAACCCTTAAGGTAAATTAAAGTTCAAAAATACTTATTTTTACATCATTAGATAACAATATTTTTCAGAAAATGTAATTAGGACTTTCCTAAGATTTTGTAAATTTTTATATTGGCTTTTGGCAAAATAAAAAGGAAAAATAATTAAGGCAAATAAGGACAATATTCCATATAAAATGACGAAGTTTGCAACTAAAAGTTCATTCTGCATTCTGGGTCCTGCATCCAGCGTAGCAATGGAATGGTCTGTATGAAAAATTACAAACACCGCAAGAGAGACCCTTGTCTGGTCAAAACCAAGCGAAATATGCAATAAGGTAAAGTATGACTACAAAGAACTTTAACTGTCTATTTTGCATGTGACATGATATTAGGACGTCTCTAAAATTGACAGGTGGATTTGAACGTTTAAATATTTAGCTTGTTTCTGTTGTAATTGGCCTAGCATTGAGTTATTCTAAAATTATCTGTTATACAGTTAAGCTAACCTACTATGTCTGGTTTTGAACTCAAAACTCTTAATTGTTCACAGTCAAATAACTATATTGTTACAAAAGACTATACACTATACTACCATTGTAAGCTAATTGAGTCATCAATAAAATATTGTCATTTGTGACAATAAGAGATTGCAACCATTCGTTTAATTTCACTCTTTTAATTTAATTTACAAATTCACTATAATTCCTTTTGTAATTGATATAACAAAATTTATGATATAACACAATTCATTTTAATCTTTATATCTTTATTTTATTTTATTTCATTTTTTATTTTTATTTATTTATTTATTTTTTGACTTACGGTACAATAGGTTATCCTCAGATTCAAGGTTCAACTTTGGAGTCATCCCTAGTTAGTAATAATGATAATAAATAGGAATTCACGCTCACGTTCAGCATCATCACTAGCCATGCGCTCTATGTTCACAAGTCCGTAGCACCGCTTGAGAGTCGTTAAGGATAAATAGTTCATTATTGTTGATGTTTCCGTTCGTTTTTCTTTGTTCAGTCAACCTTATTAAATGTCATGAGTAACATATGCCTTAGACCAACCTTTCCCAACCTGAGGTCCGCGGACCCGCAGGGGCCCACAAGACGATCTCAGGGTTCCGCAAGCCAATCTGAGAAAGGCACACACTGTGGTGAGAAATACACCGCTTTCTGCTCTTTCGTACCTGAAGAATAAGTACAGGAATACACTTGATGCTGAGGCGGATGTTCGGTTAAAAGTTCCTTCGTTCATAACATTTGCAAGTTAGTGGATGAAAGACAACACCAACTATCACATTGACTGAAGTTGTGTACCTCGGGGAGTCACATACTTATTTTCATGTTAAGTTGTTGAAGTTAATACATTTTATTTATTTATTTTATTTTTTATTTTTTTTTATATTTTTAGAAAAATACGCTTTTTTCTATATCTGATGGGTAGGCTATTTTTGTTTAGTTTTCGGTAAGGGTTCGGCTCTTGGGTCTAGCCTAGAAGGAGCTGAGCTATTGGAACGAAACTTGCAGGATTAATAGCCCATTGGGCAACAACCAAACCCCGAAAAAAAGAAATTTTCAATTTGCAAATACAAAAGGGGGACGGGGGGCAAAACCCTAAAAAATTGTCCAAAAGGAGCAAAACTCATAAATAATAATCAGGGTAACGTACTGAAGACAAAAATAATTTTTAAGAAGTTTTCTACTGCTATTTGAAGGGAGCAGAGGGGGCATATTCCTCCATAAAATCCTATGTTTCGGCTCTTGGGTCTAGCCTAGAAGGAGCTGAGCTATTGGTACGAAACTTGCAGGATTAATAGCCCATTGGGCAACAACCAAACCGCGAAAAAAAGAAATTTTCAATTTGCAAATACAAAGGATGGACGGGGGGCAAAACCCTAAAAAATTATCCAAAAGGAACAAAACTCATAAATACTAATCAGAGTAACGTACTGAAGACAAAAATAATTTTAAGAAAATTTTCTACTGCTATTTGAAGGGAGCAGAGGGGGCATATTCCTCCATAAAATCCTATGGTTCGGCTCTTGGGTCTAGCCTAGAAGGAACTGAGCTATTGGAACGAAACTTGCAGGATTAATAGCCCATTGGGCAACAATCAAACCGCCAAAAAAAAATTTCAATTTGCAAATACAAAGGAGGGACGGGGGGCAAAACCCTAAAAAATGTCCAAAAGATACAAAACTCATAAATACTAATCAGAGTAACGTACTGAAGACAAAAATAATTTTTAAAAAATTTTCTACTGCTATTTGAAAGGAGCAGAGGGGGCATATTCCTCCATAAAATCCAATGGTTCGGTTCTTGGGTCTAGCCTAGAAGGAGCTGAGCTATTGGAACGAAACTTGCAGGATCATTAACCCATTGGGCACCAACCAAACCGCGAAAAAAATAAATTTTCAATTTGCAAATACAAAGAGGGAACGGAGGGCAAAACCCTAAAAAATTGTCCAAAAGGCACAATACTCATAAATACTAATCAGGGTAACGTACTGAAGGCAAAAATAATTTTTAGAAAATTTTCTACTGCTATTTGAAGGGAGCAGAGGGGGCATATTTCTCCATAAAATCCTATGATTCGGTTCTTGGGTCTAGCCTAGAAAGAGCTGAGCTATTGGAACGAATCTTGCAGGATCATTAGCCCATTGGGCACCAACCAAACCGCGAAAAAAATAATTTTCAATTTGCAAATACAAAGAGGGGACAGGGGGCAAAATCCTAAAAAAATGTCCAAAGGGCACAAAACTCATAAATATTAATCAAAGAAACGTACTGAAGACAAAAATAATATTAAAGAAATTTTCTACTTCTATTTGAAGGGAGCAGAGGGGGTATATTCCTCCATAAAATCCTATGGTTCCGCTTTTGGGTCTAGCCTAGAAGGAGCTGAGCTATTGGAACGAAACTTGCAGGATTAATAGCCCATTGGGCAACAACCAAACCGCGAAAAAAAGAAATTTTCAATTAGCAAATACAGAGGGGGGACGGGGGCAAAACCCTAAAAAAGTATCTAAAAGGCACAAACTCATAAATATTAATCAGAGTAACGCACTGAAGACAAAAATAATTTCTAAAAGTTTTTCTACTGCTATTTGAAGGGAGCAGAGGGCGCATATTCCTCCATAAAATCCTATGGTTCGGTTCTTGTGTCTAGCCTAGAAGGAGCTGAGCTATTGGAAAGAAACTTGCAGGATTAATAGCCCATTGGGCAGCAACTAAACCGCGAAAAAAAGAAATTTTCAATTCGCAAATACAAAGGGGGGACGGGGGGCAAAACCCTAAAAAATTAACTAAAAGACAAAAAACTGATAAATATTAATCAGAGTATTGTACTGAAGACAAAAATAATTTTAAAAAAAATTTTCTACTGCTATTTGAAGGGAGCAGAGGGGGCATATTCCTCCATAAAATCCTATGGTTCGGCTCTTGGGTATAGCCTAGAAGGAGCTGAGCTATTGGAACGAAACTTGCAGGATTAATAGCCCATTGGGCAACAACCAAACCGCGAAAAAAGAAATTTTCAATTTGCAAATACAAAGGAGGGACGGGGGGCAAAACCCTAGAAAATTGTCTAAAAGGCACAAAACTCATAAATATTAATCAGAGTAACGCACTGAAGACAAAAATATTTTTAAAAAAATTTTCTACTGCTATTTGAAGGGAGCAGAGGGCGCATATTCCTGCAGAAAATCCTGTGGTTCGGTTCTTGGGTCTAGCCTAGAAGGAGCTGAGCTATTGGAACGAAACTTGCAGGATTAATAGCCCATTGGGCAACAACTAATCCGCAAAAAAAAGAAATTTTCAGTTTGCAAATACCAAGGGGGGACGGGGGGCAAATCCCTAAAAAATTGTCCAAAAAACAAAAAGCTCATAAATATTAATCAGAGTAACGTACTGAAGACAAAAATAATTTAAAAAAAAATTTCTACTGCTATTTGAAGGGAGCAGAGGGGGCATATTCCTCCATAAAATCCTATGGTTCGGCTCTTGGGTCTAGCCTAGAAGGAACTGAGCTATTGGAACGAAACTTGCAGGATTAATAGCCCATTGGGCAACAATCAAACCGCCAAAAAAAATTTCAATTTGCAAATACAAAGGGGGGACGGGGGGCAAAACCCTAAAAAATGTCCAAAAGATACAAAACTCATAAATACTAATCAGAGTAACGTACTGAAGACAAAAATAATTTTTAAAAAATTTTCTACTGCTATTTGAAAGGAGCAGAGGGGGCATATTCCTCCATAAAATCCAATGGTTCGGTTCTTGGGTCTAGCCTAGAAGGAGCTGAGCTATTGGAACGAAACTTGCAGGATCATTAACCCATTGGGCACCAACCAAACCGCGAAAAAAATAAATTTTCAATTTGCAAATACAAAGAGGGAACGGAGGGCAAAACCCTAAAAAATTGTCCAAAAGGCACAATACTCATAAATACTAATCAGGGTAACGTACTGAAGGCAAAAATAATTTTTAGAAAATTTTCTACTGCTATTTGAAGGGAGCAGAGGGGGCATATTCCTCCATAAAATCCTATGATTCGGTTCTTGGGTCTAGCCTAGAAAGAGCTGAGCTATTGGAACGAATCTTGCAGGATCATTAGCCCATTGGGCACCAACCAAACCGCGAAAAAAATAATTTTCAATTTGCAAATACAAAGAGGGGACAGGGGGCAAAATCCTAAAAAATTGTCCAAATGGCACAAAACTCATAAATATTAATCAAAGAAACGTACTGAAGACAAAAATAATATTAAAGAAATTTTCTACTTCTATTTGAAGGGAGCAGAGGGGGTATATTCCTCCATAAAATCCTATGGTTCCGCTTTTGGGTCTAGCCTAGAAGGAGCTGAGCTATTGGAACGAAACTTGCAGGATTAATAGCCCATTGGGCAACAACCAAACCGCGAAAAAAGGAAATTTTCAATTAGCAAATACAGAGGGAAACGGGGGCAAAACCCTAAAAAAGTATCTAAAAGGCACAAACTCATAAATATTAATCAGAGTAACGCACTGAAGACAAAAATAATTTCTAAAAGTTTTTCTACTGCTATTTGAAGGGAGCAGAGGGCGCATATTCCTCCATAAAATCCTATGGTTCGGTTCTTGTGTCTAGCCTAGAAGGAGCTGAGCTATTGGAAAGAAACTTGCAGGATTAATAGCCCATTGGGCAGCAACCAAACCGCGAAAAAAAAGAAATTTTCAATTCGCAAATACAAAGGGGGGACGGGGGGCAAAACCCTAAAAAATTAACTAAAAGACAAAAAACTCATAAATATTAATCAGAGTATTGTACTGAAGACAAAAATAATTTTTAAAAAAATTTCTACTGCTATTTGAAGGGAGCAGAGGGGGAATATTCCTCCATAAAATCCTATGGTTCGGCTCTTGGGTCTAGCCTAGAAGGAGCTGAGCTATTGGAACGAAACTTGCAGGATTAATAGCCCATTGGGCAACAACCAAACCGCGAAAAAAGAAATTTTCAATTTGCAAATACAAAGGAGGGACGGGGGGCAAAACCCTAGAAAATTGTCTAAAAGGCACAAAACTCATAAATATTAATCAGAGTAACGCACTGAAGACAAAAATATTTTTAAAAAAATTTTCTACTGCTATTTGAAGGGAGCAGAGGGCGCATATTCCTGCAGAAAATCCTGTGGTTCGGTTCTTGGGTCTAGCCTAGAAGGAGCTGAGCTATTGGAACGAAACTTGCAGGATTAATAGCCCATTGGGCAACAACTAATCCGCAAAAAAAAGAAATTTTCAGTTTGCAAATACCAAGGGGGGACGGGGGGCAAATCCCTAAAAAAATGTCCAAAAAACAAAAAGCTCATAAATATTAATCAGAGTAACGTACTGAAGACAAAAATAATTTAAAAAAAAATTTCTACTGCTATTTGAAGGGGGCAGAGGGGGCATATTCCTCCATAAAATCCTATGATTCGGCTCTTGGGTCTAGCCTAGAAGGAGTTGAGCTATTGGAACGAAACTTGCAGGATTAATAGCCCATTGGGCAGCAACCAAACCGCGAAAAAAAGAAATTTTCAGTTTGCAAATACAAAGGGGGAACGAGGGAAACCCTAAAAAATTGTCCAAAAGCCACAAAACTCATAAATATTAATCAGGGTAACGTACTGAAGGCAAAAATAATTTTTAGAAAATTTTCTACTGCTATTTGAAGGGAGCAGAGGGGGCATATTCCTCCATAAAATCCTATGATTCGGTTCTTGGGTCTAGCCTAGAAAGAGCTGAGCTATTGGAACGAATCTTGCAGGATCATTAGCCCATTGGGCACCAACCAAACCGCGAAAAAAATAATTTTCAATTTGCAAATACAAAGAGGGGACGGGGGGCAAAATCCTAAAAAATTGTCCAAATGGCACAAAACTCATAAATATTAATCAAAGAAACGTACTGAAGACAAAAATAATATTAAAGAAATTTTCTACTTCTATTTGAAGGGAGCAGAGGGGGTATATTCCTCCATAAAATCCTATGGTTCCGCTTTTGGGTCTAGCCTAGAAGGAGCTGAGCTATTGGAACGAAACTTGCAGGATTAATAGCCCATTGGGCAACAACCAAACCGCGAAAAAAGGAAATTTTCAATTAGCAAATACAGAGGGGGGACGGGGGCAAAACCCTAAAAAAGTATCTAAAAGGCACAAACTCATAAATATTAATCAGAGTAACGCACTGAAGACAAAAATAATTTCTAAAAGTTTTTCTACTGCTATTTGAAGGGAGCAGAGGGCGCATATTCCTCCATAAAATCCTATGGTTCGGTTCTTGTGTCTAGCCTAGAAGGAGCTGAGCTATTGGAAAGAAACTTGCAGGATTAATAGCCCATTGGGCAGCAACCAAACCGCGAAAAAAAGAAATTTTCAATTCGCAAATACAAAGGGGGGACGGGGGGCAAAACCCTAAAAAATTAACTAAAAGACAAAAAACTCATAAATATTAATCAGAGTATTGTACTGAAGACAAAAATAATTTTTAAAAAAATTTCTACTGCTATTTGAAGGGAGCAGAGGGGGAATATTCCTCCATAAAATCCTATGGTTCGGCTCTTGGGTCTAGCCTAGAAGGAGCTGAGCTATTGGAACGAAACTTGCAGGATTAATAGCCCATTGGGCAACAACCAAACCGCGAAAAAAGAAATTTTCAATTTGCAAATACAAAGGAGGGACGGGGGGCAAAACCCTAGAAAATTGTCTAAAAGGCACAAAACTCATAAATATTAATCAGAGTAACGCACTGAAGACAAAAATATTTTTAAAAAAATTTTCTACTGCTATTTGAAGGGAGCAGAGGGCGCATATTCCTGCAGAAAATCCTGTGGTTCGGTTCTTGGGTCTAGCCTAGAAGGAGCTGAGCTATTGGAACGAAACTTGCAGGATTAATAGCCCATTGGGCAACAACTAATCCGCAAAAAAAAGAAATTTTCAGTTTGCAAATACCAAGGGGGGACGGGGGGCAAATCCCTAAAAAAATGTCCAAAAAACAAAAAGCTCATAAATATTAATCAGAGTAACGTACTGAAGACAAAAATAATTTTTAAAAAATTTTCTACTGCTATTTGAAGGGGGCAGAGGGGGCATATTCCTCCATAAAATCCTATGATTCGGCTCTTGGGTCTAGCCTAGAAGGAGCTGAGCTATTGGAACGAAACTTGCAGGATTAATAGCCCATTGGGCAGCAACCAAACCGCGAAAAAAAGAAATTTTCAGTTTGCAAATACAAAGGGGGAACGAGGGAAACCCTAAAAAATTGTCCAAAAGCCACAAAACTCATAAATATTAATCAGAGTGACATTTTGAAAACAGAAAAAATTTTAAAAGTTTTTCTACTGCTATTTGGAAGGAGCAGAGGGGGCATATTCCTGCATAAAATCCTATGGTTTCTGTGTTGATTCTAGCCTAGAAGGAGTTGAGCGATTGAAACGAAACCTGCAGGATTCATACCCCATCAGACTGCAATAAACAGCGAAAAAATTAAATTTTGCATTTTCAAGTAGAAAGGTGAGACGGCGGGCAAAACCCAAAAAAATTTCCAAATGGCACTAACTTATAAATATTAATCAGAGTATCGTGGTGAAGACATAAGTAATTTTTAAATTTTTTCTACTGCTATTTTTGTGAGAAAAGGATTATATTCTTCGAAAAAATCGTATGGTTTGGCTCTTGGTTTTAGGCTAGATGGAGTGGGGCGATTGGAACGAAACTTGCAGGATTCATATCCCATCAGACAGCAATGAAACCGCGAAGAAACTAAATTTTCCATTTGTAAATTCAAAGAGAGAATGGGGGGAGAAACCCCCCAAAAATTTTAAATTGCGTAAAACTCATAAACATTAGTCAGAGTGACGTACTGAAGAGAGATTTTTTTTACTCTCTCGAGTAGATTTATTATGTATATTGTTTAGAAATTATCTGAATTTGATAAAATTTTGCAAAATTTAACTCCTTGAGGTTCTAAAACTAAAAATTATTTGTACCTTCTTTTGCTTCTCTTTTTGCGGGAGGGGAGCTTGTTTTTTTCAGAGTATCAGAAGATGACCTTACTTGCTTACTTTTGTACTTCTTTTTGTGAGATGAGGAGGAATGTTTCCACTCCTTGCTCTTTAGTTTCAGGATAATATACATAGGTCCACATTCGTGCAACGTTACCACATGAGCAAAAAGTTCTCTTCATCTTGCTCCAAAATTTTCAAGGAATGACACGACATGTCACTGCGGAGCTTTTGTCTGAAGCGGAGTATGTTATCGCTTTACCCAATGTGCTGTTACGTTGGACATGTGTAATTTTCCATTAATTATTTTCAATACACTACCATAACTGAGTCCATTCAATGGACTCCATTGTGCTGTATAGTGTTGTGGATGGATGGTCATTAGTTGATCGTCCAGGATCAACTCTTCCATTTTCCTCAATGCAGCGGCTGTGGCGGTTGTTGATTGACATCGAGTCCTTGGTTCATTTGTAAGGGACCTATGGCCTGTTCTGAAATTCTTGCTCCTTTCATGACAGTCTCAGAGGATCAATACCGTAGATAAGATTAATTCATCATGAATTTTCCGGGCGCTACAATCCTTAAAATTCACAAAGTTAATCAAACTACAAATTTCTGTCTTCCTTTGTTGCACTTTACTGACAACTAGCATTAGGTATAGAGAAAGTAAATATCATACGTGAATAATTTTCACTTAATGATACATGCAAGATTTAATGTCTACACAGGCCGAGTCACATCAAAATCTCTCAATAATTTCTGGGAGATAATTAAAATTTTCTCACACTGTAGATCAACGTAAGTCGCTCAACGCAAGGTGAATGATAGTGGAATTAGTAGCAAACTGGAATGACCCGAATGTGTGTGGAATTTATTGTGAGATATTGGAGCAAAGGTAAAAGAATCTCTAATACAACAACATTTGCAAACTTTTTTCTTAAGTCGCTTTTTTTTCTTTTCCGTCTGTCTTAGAATAATCGTCATTTATCCATATTTAAACTGAATTTATATGATACATATATGTAGAAAACTGCGAATAAAATTCAAGAAATAAAACCTCTTTTTTATAATGAAGAAGGAGTCAGAAAAATAATGTAACGAACAAATTTTAAAGCAAAAAATGTTTGTAAGAAACTTATGTGTGCATATACGTATGATTTTTTTAAGTGTGTATATGTGTGAAGAGGAAACTCGAAAACTTTGTAAGTTTTGATCTTGTTATAGTTTCGTTTTCACTTTCTATAAATAGTTGATTTGGAGTTTAGCATCCCCTTCAACACTTAGGCTATATGAGATGTGGATCTACAGTTTAGGGTGGAACCCGGACCAACGTAATGCGTTCAAATTTCAAAATTCTATCGCCGGAAATTAAACCCGAGATCCTATGTACCAAAGCCGCACGTGATAACTACTAGTCTAGTGGGGAGAGTGTTTTTTTAATTTTTATTTGTGTTTATTATCATACACTACGACTAAAAGTAGAATTTATTTATTTTAGAAATCCATATGAGAAGTACGGAAGTGAACAATTGAGTGTTCATTTCGCAAGATAGCAAAACATAAATAAGAATGGATATGAAATCTTGTTTCTAAGTACATAGACGATACGATACATGAACTAAAAAAACTTAAGAGTAAAATAGTTACTCAATGACTTCTCGAGGGTGATGACAGGAATTATATATTTCATTGAAATGGGAATGATTTCAGTTTTCTTAAAATTTTGAACTGCAGCAATCTATGTGTGTAACGGAGGGTTAATTTATACGTACTTCCTACACCGTAACTTGGAACTTTCCCTGGTAGGGCAAGCATTAATATTTGGGCCCCTAGACAAATGTAAAGTTGGACCTCTGCTGAAAAATATGAAATGAGAAGTTATTGTGCCATAAGAATTTAACACGTTAATATTATTTTTTAGCACTTTTTTGAATTCCAGTTGATTTGTTTTTTAAAATAGTACGTAGATTACATTTGTGGTTTGTCGTAGGTTTGTTTAGATAGTGACCCAGTGGTAACTGAAATTATTTTAATTTCTTTTGGAATGGTAATGTGCGTGCATTCCATGCTCCACTTGTTGAGTGTATGATGTCACACCTGAGTATACTATAGATTTTTCTGAAATCAACCCAGATCACATGTTCGTTTGATTTAAGAGCTTTTTCAGCAGCGAAGCTATATGAAACTTATTTGTTGGATCTACAGCTTAATATGAGATCCTACTCAAATTAGCACCCACCGGGAATCGAACCTAGGTCTCCTGCCATCACGTGAAGAAAATGCACACACGGTTGTTCGAAGTACGGATTATAATTTTATTATGCATACGTAGGACGATGAAAAAGGGGACAAGGGTCAAACGCTATCTCAAGAGATGTTGTATTCTAATGTAAGTCAAGCAGTAAGCAGTCTAATATAGTATCATTTTCGGTGTGCAAAAAGTACATAACCCCCAAAATATCATTGGCCTTCCGTGGCCCCTTCTGTTAAGAATTTGAAATTAGCGTCGTCATTGCGTATACGGGAGGTAGGGGTGAGCTCGTAATACATACATTTTTTGAATTACCTAAAGATAAAAGATATTATGTTTCTCACAGGACCACAATTTTTTTTTAAGTAGAGCAGGAGAATTAAAAGTGAAAATATATTATTCATTTTATATAAAGAAGGAAGACTAAATCATTCTTGTGAAATGGACAAATAATGTGGGAACGTAATATGGAAATCTTGCATTTAGAATGTGAACATGAAGGAGGGAACATGTTTATGTGAAGAGTGACATTGTTAGAGAAAGAATTGAACGAAACGCAATAGAAAACCTAAGATCACCATTATTAATGTATTACTAAACTCAATATTTTTAACATATCTCCTAGTCGAAACTGGCATTGACAATAAAAAATAACATTACCAGCACTCAAAACTGATTAAGAATAATCACATTTTAAATATATAATTGAGCCTGACTAAAATATAAGCAGTTGGACAACCCTGCATTAATCGAACATTTGTGTCTATGGTTATGTACTTACGGCAGATAAGGAAACGACAGAAGATATATTGTTTAGAAAGTATTATTGTTGTTCATGAAAGACTAAGATTTAGGGAGACTTAGTTCATAAACAGTTTAAATAATACATTGTTTCAACAATTGCAAGTTTCTTGTTAGTTATTGTTTTAATAATTGAAGGCGCGGTATCACTTACTGCGTTTGTGTCTCTAACGTTTATTATTGCCGAGATTTTCACCTTTGTTATTTTTTTCTTTCTGGCAAGCTGTAACTGTATTGTTGTTAGTTTAGTATTAACTCTTGAAAGAGTAAGAAGTCAGACAATTGGGCTCGATAAATTCGTAAGCAAATGGATCCTATGGATATAATGCAGCCTGGAAGGCTGAATTCGTTTAATTTAGGTGCATATCTTGGGACAAGATTTAATGAGAATCAGGCTGCTGTAGCTAACTCCCAAGGGCTTCGTTTATTTCAATTGTATGGCATCGTTCCTTCTGAGGAAAGACTGAATGTCGACCCTGTGCTGTGTCCACGCTGTGGCAACGATCTTGGAATTGTAAGGCAAAGGTTTCGAGGTATTGGATGGAGATTTTCTTGTACGAACTGCGCCTTAAAAGTGGAACCAACCAAGAACACTTTTCTACAGAACGTACGCATCAATAAAGAATTAGGGTGTGATGTTCTAGTAAAATTTGCCTATTTATGGATGGTAAAAAGACCCTTGTGTAATGTTCAGGAAGAGTGTGGCATTGGAAGGGAAACAGCTGTAGCCTGGTCATCATATTTTAGAGATGTCACACAAAAGATTGCTTGGCACGATTTTTTACCAATCGGAGGTGGAGATGATGTTGTTGAAGTTGATGAGACACACCTTTTCAAGAGGAAGAATAACGTGGGAAGGAGACAAATGTGGCAGCATTTTTGGCTATTTGGTGGAATAAGTAGAACTTCAAAGTTCGTCTTTGGAGTCCTCGTTCCTGATAGGTCAGCTGAAACCCTGATGCCAATAATGCAGAATTATATAGATAATGACACTTTAATTGTATCGGATCAATGGCCAGCATATAATAATTGTGGCGCTGCATTTGGAGGGCATCTCACAGTGAACCACACTACAAATTTTGTTGATCCACCTAGAGATGAAGATCCACTATGGGTTCCAGCTGGACGATTCAATGATGCTTGCTTGGACAATAGTTGGAATGGTCCTTTCCCAAGGCAAGGGGTCCAACTATTTCGGGCCCATACTCAAAATATAGAACGAGTTTGGAGAGAGCTGAAGACCATCCTTCGTACTTGCAACCAAATTGCCGTTGTGGAATCGTACATAGGGGAATGGATGTACAGGCAAAACATTCTGAATAGAATAGATACTCTTGAAGGGAAGTTTTCCAGATTACTGCGTGACATTGGTAGAGCCTATCCTGGTGTAGGGAAGAATCCTATGTCTTCGAATATACTTCAATGTGATTGTCACGAATGTATGTAATGTATAGTATAGCCTATGTTAATAACTTTTCTCTTCCGCTTATTATAATTAAATATTTTTGTTGTTTTCATTATCATCATCATACATATTTTACTATTATCTTTTAATTGTTCAATATTTATTTATTTTCGCTATTGCTATTTTGTGTGTTACTGATTTACACAGGCTAATTCATATCTTATGGTTTGTTTATTTTAATTTGTTCTAAAAGTTTTTTATTGCATTATAGTATCAATTATATACATAAATATTTTGTATAGCTATTTTGGTCTGTAGTTCTTCATATTTATTCTAATATTATATTTAGTTAGTTCACAAGATTTTTTTTGTATATTTCTGGAGAGATTCCTTTTTCTTCCTTCAAATTCTAATTTGGGTATATTAATTTTGCTAACTTATGATGTATAACTAACTCTTTGTTTGTGTGTGATTATTGAGATTATTAAGCTGTCCTTTAATTTACAGTCCCTTAAGATTATTTGGAATTTACTTGCTTGTTCTTTCGTAGGTGTAGTAGAAAGTATTTCATACCGTATTTCCAGTTTTGTGTATTCATGAGATATTTCTCTCCTTTGGCATTCAGAAGATAAGCAGACCTTTACTAGTGTGGATTACTTAATGTTTCCGAGTCAGAAAAAAAAAACTTTCATAGTATTCTCGTCCCCAAAAGAGTATTTATTTACTTCTACAATAAATCAAGTACCCACGATTTTGTCTTTTGAGCTAAAGGAAACGGTCTGTTTAGATACTAAAACCAAACCCAAAATATTCTTCCACAATATGAATCTTTTCCTCACGAGATAGCGTTAGTGTTCCAAAACTCAGGGTATATGAGTCGTAGCGGGTTATCTCTGATAGTTGATCCTATTGGATGAATACTGAATTATTGCAAAATGTAATACAATTATTATGATCAGATAAAATAATTGCGTCTTTGAGTGGAATTTTCACAAAACGGCGCTACATTCTACAGTTGTATTTCGATAAAGGCATTAATATTGCGCAAGGTAGTGAAGAAATATGCTCCTCGAAGTGAGTGACCAATCGCAGAAAAAATGGATGATATTCCGGCAAAAATCTAGCAAGACCAGTATGTAAGGAGTCATGACATCGCTAATTATCTAACATTCATAATGAAACAGTGTTAAACCATTTGGTGTAAGTTAGCTACAAAATTAAGCTTGACTACTGGAAGCTTCATGATCTGCCTTACTCAGCGAACCTCTACGGAATCAAGCTATTCCTGAAGCGGATAACATTAAATAAGAATGTGTGAAAATGGGCGTTGCCAAAGCGAGTGAAAACTATACAGTCCGTGGCGAAGCCTATGCTGTGAGTTTGATGGGATTTCAAGGGCATCGTGAACATAGGCTGGGACTTGTATTGTCGAGAATCAGCGCGATTGTACCTAGCAGTTTATTAGAAACATCCGGAACTGGTCAACAGAAAGGATACCGTGTTCCACGCTGACAAAATCATCGCATACATCTTTAATGACCCGTCTTATTACGAGAACTTGCTGGGAAGTTTTAATGTATTCACCTTACAGCCCTTACTTGGCACCGTCAGATTATCATTTGTTTCGGTCTCTGCCAAACTCATTGAATATTTTTAACTAGTGTTAACTTAGTTTCAAAAGAGGCCTGTAAAAACCACGTGTCACAATTGTTTAACCAGATACAACAAAAGATCTATACCAAGTTGATTATGGTGTTGTTGGAAAATGATAGAAGGTAATCAAAGAAAATAGATTATATATGGTTTCATAGCGTTAATTTCAAATTATAATAACTATCTTCTTAATATTGATCATGAAAAGCTCAATAATTTTTAGACAACCTGATATTGTTATTGTATTTTGAATGTGTCACATATTTGACAGCTCGGTATCGACAATAGGTGACAATAGAATCATAGTTTGTAAGGAACGTACAGTTAAGCTCGTGGGTGACCTTATGATGTGTTGGGCTCAATTGGGAACAATTTTGTTCGCACCCAGCTACCTCATCAACTTGCATCAAGATCTATAAAATACAAAAATCGCACCGCACTAATGGTTCGGATCACTGCACTATACACTTTCGCTTCAGTTTAGCAAATTGACTCAAGGCATGATGTAGTTATCACTGGAACGCTTATTTATGAGATATTAATAGACATTATTGGAAAACTGAATGAAACTCATAGAGTACACTGTCAATTGTAGACTTCGTTAGGAAATATTACTTACACCATCTTAGAAGACAGATAACGAAATATTTATTTATGAAACATGAACACAATACTTAAGCAATTTTCAGAGATTGTCCGAAAAATGAAATAAACTCACCCCAAGAAAAATCCACCTCTTGTTGAACTTTTTAGGACAAATTATATACGGTACATTATAGGATTCTTAATGATATATTTATTCATGAAATATGGATAGAATAGCCTGCGTCGTATTTCATAAAATTCTCCGAAAAAATCCCATCCACAAGAGTAAGTTAGCTTACCTTTTCCGAATTAGTGTTAATCATTAGTTACACACCATTATCTAATCATATGTTCTCTTACTGTTAGTAGTGTTTTGTTCCCCCTTCTTTAGTATTCATACCCAATCGCCGTCACTAGTACTGTCGATTACAAGCGAATCGATCTATACTCTTGCACAACAGCAACTGACCGCGGGAAGTAAGGTAGTTTTTGACGCTTTCATAAAATTGTTGTAGTTATTACACTAAATATTAAATTTTTATGTCAAACTATATTTGCAAGTATATGTTACATGGGAACATAAGAAAATGCAAATAACCAAACATAGGGTTGTTACAAATGATTGAAGGTGTTTCATGAATTTGCTGTAGTTGTGATATTTGGCATAATATCACGAAGCTTTACAATAATATTGTGCAGTCGCCCCTTGTCAGTCTGAAAACTCAGATAACGAGCTAATGGATAGTGTAATTGGGGATGTCAGAACTGACAAGTTGCGCCAAGATTTTTGTAAACATAGAACTTGATAGAGCGTAAAGTACAGGATCTGACCTGGGTTGTATATAAATAAAATCAAACATGTACAAAAGAAACAGATTGTGATGTCAATGGGATTGAAAAGGGTGTGAAAGGGAGTAACTGTTAGGACTGGTTAATCTACTTGCACTTACTAGTGAATCTCAGTGTTTCCTTCTCGATGATTCTCCCAGTGGATTGATGTCTGTCCATCCTTCTCTCTGGTCAGCTGGTCGTCCAAGTAGTTGTGAGTTAAGGGATGGCGAAACCCGGGCAGGAAAACTAACGTTGCGAATACAGTAAATCTAATCAAAGTCAAAATTGCTCTTTAACGGATTATCCATCGCAACTTATAACTACAACGCTAACTAAGGCGAAGTGCTCTCTAAGTTAGAGCAAGGTAAACTTCTTGTAAAGTCGCAATTGTGGTTCGTGCTCCTACATGTTGATTCATCTCTCATACAATCCGGACTACCTTTTCCAAAAGTCTCTCAATGGTTTTTGTTCCATGTCCCTTTCGGGTTAATATCCTGGGTCGTTGACTATTTCTTCAGTTTCGATGAAAAGTGCGTGCTCATACATTAACCAAAGGTGAGGTGATGATAGGAATGTGGACAGGGGAACAATCTGTCGTTTTTATTGATCAAGAAATTACATGTGTTGAAGAAATTAACAAACACCAAGAAAACTATCCTGTAAGAAAAGTAAATGAACTTAGAAAAAAACGGAAAGTGATTTAACTTTAAATAAACGATTATGCTTTTTACTGCTTTGCATTTTGAAATGAAATGTCCCAAAGTCCGAAATAAAACGATTCATTATGTGTCCAAATACATATATCTTCACAATATATGCCTTAATTTATTTAATTTCGAACAAATAGTAGTCAAATTTCATCCAAACATTGGCTATTCACAACCCTCTATTCTCAAATTCGACAAAGTTTGGGTTGAAAGATTTCGAACAAAATTAAACTATTTAGAACGACTGGTTTGTTTAAATTTGACTACATGTTGGTACAAATCCAATTGCATATTAAAATCAATTGAGAACTACCCAATGTTGGTTTAGATTTTTAACAAATTAAGTTTAAACTGTTAACCCATTAAATACGTTTTGAGCCAAATTCATTCATTGCTTTAAATTTATTTATTTTTACTACATTTGGTTCACAAATTATGAACCAATGATCTAAATGAATCTAGGTCGGAACGATTTAGGTTTCCTGCTTCAAAAAATAAATTTGTTTTATTTTAAATTTTCATTTTTCTCAGTGTAAAGGTTTCGTCAAATTGTATGGTTTTTATGTGCGCAGTTCTTGTATTTAATGGATAAGGCATATTTCTCTGTATGAAGCATAGTTATAAAGAATTAAGCCGAAAATAAAGTAAAGTTAAAAAAAATGAAACAAACATATATGTTATTCTGGAGATACGACACTGAAAACAATCAAATTACAAATTAATTTCAAAGCTATAGTAGTCGAATTGAACCACACACAAACACACACACACACACACACACACACACACATATATATATATATATATATATATATATATATATATATATATATATATATATTGTCCGAGATTTTATTTCTTACTTTGCGTCCAAGTGAGATTGGCTGGTAGATGGACCGAAATAATTTTGTCATTTAGCTATTTTTTCCATCAAAGATTGTGATTTGTTACTGTGTTTACGAATTGTGAATTAACACACATTCTGCCTGCGAAGTTCTTCAACAGTGTCTGCCATTAGAAAACTCTTTCATCTGAGCCGTTTTTAGAGACCCTATCTACCCCCGAAATTAAAAGCAACCAGACTTTTCCAGCGTATAATAATTCGGTACGTAACCTTACGACAGGTCCCACATACAAACGTATTGCCAGATGCTAACAAGCCTACTGTATGAAATTTTATGGTAACGACTGAAAAATACGCTAGTATAGGGGGTCTATGGGCCACCTAACAGAAAATGTCATTCTTCTCTTTTCAATCGTAAGCACAAAGACATTGATATTTTGAGTGTATTTATTGTCATCACAGTCATTCTAGCCTAACCCATGAGCCGAATAATAAATTTATATGAACGATTATGCCACATCTGCACAAAACAAACAGAAATAGAAAAAAAATAAAATATTTTGGTCCTCAGAACCTCATTAATTATTGGAAATTTTAGACCATTCACAAATTTATATAAAGGCAAGCCTCATCACTCCTTCGAATGTGCAAACAGAAATTCTTTAATCTGGTTTATATATCTCTGCTCACGGGCAATGGAGTTATTAATCCTACAAGTATCGCTCCAATCTCTCCATTCCTTCTAGGCTAGACTCAAAAGTCGAACCATAGGATTTTATGGAGGAAAAATGAAATGAAATCTTTGAGTTTTACGTCCCACGTTTATGCCGATTAGGCTAAAGGAGACGGTGATGATGAGAGATGAGTGAAAAGGTGGAATGAAGAAAGTGGGAGGAAACGGGAGAACCCCGAGAAAACCCACGAGCACGGTGTTTGTCCACCACAAAGTTCACTTGGCGGGGGCTGGGATCGAACCCGGGACCCCAAGCACCAGAGGTGAACGCTCTACCACTGAGCCACCGCGCCCCTGATTTTAAGGAGGAATATGAAGCCTCTCTTTCCTGTAAACACCAACAGAAAATTTTCAAACATTGTTTCTGTTTTCAGAACGTTACTCGAATTAACATTTATAAGTTTTGTCAAATTTCGACTATTTTTTTTACGGTCTTTACCCGGTTCCTTCTTTGTATGTGCTAATAAAAACATTTGTTTTCTCGCGGGTTTATTGCGGTCTGACCAGCTATGAATTCGGCAAGTTTCGTTCCAAACGCTCAACTACTTCTGGCGTAGACCCAAGAGCCGAACCAAAGATTTCATGGACTAATATGCCCCATCCACTATCTCCAAATAGCAGTAGAAATATTTTAAAATTATTTCTGATCTCAGGGCATTACTCGGATTAAAATTTGTAAGACCTGTTCCATTTTGACTAATTTTAGGGGTCTTGTAACCCGTCCGTATTTATAATGTGCACATAGAAAATTTGATTTTTTTGCGGTTTTATTGTTTGTTTCATGAGCTATGAATATTGCAAGTTCCGTAACAATTGCTCAAATTCTTCTCGGCTAGATCTAAGAAACAAACAATAGGATTTTGGGGAGGAATATGCCCCCTCTACTCCATCCAAAAAGCAGTAGAATAATTTTTAAAATTATTTCTGTCTTCAATACGTAACTGTGATTAACATTTTTGAGTTTTAATCCATTTGGATAAATTGATGGGGTTTTCCCTCCACATTCCCCTTTGTATTTCCAAATAGAAAATTTAATTTTTTCGCGGTTTAGTTGCTCCCGAATGGGCTATTAATCCTGCAAGTTTCGTTCCAATAGCTCAGCTCCTTCTACGCTAGACCCAAGAGCCGAACCATAGGATTTTATGAAGGAATATGCCCCCTCTGCCCCCTTCAAATAGCAGTAGAAAATTTTTTAAAAATTATTTTTGTCTTCAGTACGTTACTCTGATTAATATTTATGAGCTTTGCGCTATTTGGACAATTTTTTAGGGTTTTGCCCCCCGTCCCTCCTTTGTATTTGCTAATTGAAAATTTATATTTTTCGTGGTTTGGTTGCTGCCCAATGGGCTATTAATCCTGCAAGTTTCGTTCCAATAGATCAGCTCCTTCTAGGCTAGATCCAAGAGCCGAACAATAGGATTTTATGGAGGAATATAACCCCTCTGCTCCCTTCAAATAGCAGTAGAAAATTTTTTAAAAATTATTTTTGTCTTCAGTACGTTACTCTGATTAATATTTATGAGCTTTGTGCCCTTTGGACAATTTTTTAGGGTTTTGCCCCCCGTCCCCCCTTTGTATTTGCAAATTGAAAATTTCTTTTTTTCGCGGTTTGGTTGCTGCCCAATGGGCTATTAATCCTGCAAGTTTCGTTCCAATAGCTCAGCTCCTTCTAGGCTAGATCCAAGAGCCTAACCATAGGATTTTATGGAGGAATATGCCCCCTCTGCTCCCTTCAAATAGCAGTAGAAAATTTTCTAAAAATTATTTTTGTCATCAGTACGTTACTCTGATTAGTATTTATGAGTTTTGTTTCTTTTGGACAATTTTTTAGGGTTTTGCCTCCCGTCCCCCCTTTGTATTTGCAAATTGAAATTTTTTTTCGCGGTTTGGTTGTTGCCCAATGGGCTATTAATCCTGCAAGTTTCGTACCAATAGCTCAGCTCCTTCTAGGCTAGACCCAAGAGCCGAACAATAGGATTTTATGGAGGAATATGCCCCCTCTGCTCCCTTCAAATAGCAGTAGAAAATTTTCTAAAAATTATTTTTGTCTTCAGTACGTTACTCTGATTAATATTTATGAGTTTTGTGACTTTTAGACAATTTTTTAGGGTTTTCCCCCCGTCCCCCCTTTGTATTTGCAAATTGAAAATTTCTCTTTTTCGCGGTTTGGTTGTTGCCCAATGGGCTATTAATCCTGCAAGTTTCGTTCCAATAGCTCAGCTCCTTCTAGGCTAGATCCAAGAGCCGAACCATAGGATTTTATGGAGGAATATGCCCCCTCTGCTCCCTTCAAATAGCAGTAGAAAATTTTTTTAAAATTATTTTTGTCTTCAGTACGTTACTCTGATTAATATTTATGAGTTTTGTGCCTTTTGAACAATTTTCTAGGGTTTTGCCCCCCGTCCCCCCTTTGTATTTGCAAATTGAAAATTTCTTTTCTTCGCGGTTTGTTTGTTGCCCAATGGGCTATTAATCCTGCAAGTTTCGTTCCAATAGCTCAGCTCCTTCTTGGCTAGACCCAAGAGCCGAACCCTTACCTAGTTTTCTTTACGTACTGGATTTATTGATATATTTGAAACATCTTAGTCAAGGTGTCCAGTCCCACGTTTGAAACCCAGGACCACCTGATTACGGAGTAGGCATAATACCACTCTAACATAATTATACCACTGGAAAAAGAAACAAAAACACTCACACTCACCCGCCCCCCCCCCACACACACACACTGACATATCTACTAATATGGGAAAGAAATATAAATACTAACCGTATATATTGCAAGGGTCCTTCACATGTATTGTAGACTATAAAGGGGGCCGCAGTGTGGAAAAGGTTGATGGGTAGGCTGCTTTAGACCAATACATACGGATCCTCTTCATGTAAAAGCACCAAAGTTTGGGAAAGGAAGAAAGCACAGAAGGAAAACTGCAAGAGGAATGTGGCAAGGCGAATGAGGTAGGTGTTGTTAATATAACATAACAAACAGCTTCATTAAATTTGTAACGAGGAATGATACAAGTTAATAATGGAAGAACTGAGACGAGAAATTGGGAGATTACTAATGTGCGATCTTTTAGAGTAAGCTAAAGCTGAAGTAAAGAGAGGTCTCGATAATGGAATTCAAACTTTGCGAAACGAGATTCTAACTTGATTTTTTCACATGAGATTAGTGAGCACATAGTTCACATTCTTAAGGCATGCTGCTAAGACAACGATAGGTTGTAAATACTGGAAAACGTATACTAAATTGTTCCTAAGTTACAAAGTTGTGCCAGGAGTGGATGCAAATCTGACGACGAAGAGATTGTTTTCAGTTTTTATTGTCGAAGGAATCACTCAGTGCAGAAATTTCCTGGCAAGTCAGCATATTATTTGCCTCAGACACATTTATATAACTTTACAGTGTGTCAGCGAATTTGATCTCCAAGATAAAGACAATACAAGTATGACTAGTAATTGAATATCTCAAAGGTTCGAATCAAGAAGCATCAGCTTTGTATAACAGATTAATGTCAACCGATCTAAATAACTACCATTCAACCAAGTTGATTGTTGATGGCGACCAAACTAAATATAAAATGGCAATTGAAATTCTCAGCAGATCTTTAAGTAAAAATACCCCAGATTTAATCAACAAAATAACTTTAATCCTTTTAGGATTTCCATTTTTTGAGGTAAATTTTATCCTTTCACTCAAACAGCTACTGCTTCCTTACTATTTATCATAGGATCATGGTTCGTACCTCATCTTCTTCATACTAAAGCATCCTTCCCAACGGTATTACCCACTTGCCAGTATTATAAACCAAAAACAGGAAAATCGGGGAAACCGTGAGATTTTTCGATTTTTGTTTTCGAAATATTTGCGCCCCTCTGGCCCGGGCCTGGGTTCACCTAGGGATCTGATTTTTTTTAAAAAAATACGTAGTTATGTACACAATACGTGTGCAAAATTTCAATCTTGTATCTTGAAAACAAACCGCGGAAAATTTTTTTGAAAGTCTGAATTTGGACCATATATATACGTATGTTATAAAAATTTACTGCGTCGTTACTATTTGGCCTAGAGCCATGGTTCAAATGCCATTTTCTTCAGTATAATGAGCCCTTTTTAACGATACCACTCATGCGTTCGTATGATGCACGTAAACAGGAAACTTGAGAAAAACCGGAATTTTTTCTGAAAAATCACCCCCTCGGAATGGTTGCGCTTCTCAGGCTCGGGCCCGGTTTCACATAGACATCTCAGAAAAACAATTGAGAAATACTCAAAGGTGCCACACAATCCGTATGCAAAGTTTCTATCTGGTATCTTGAAAACTAAAGGCGTGATTTTTTTTATTTTTTAATTTGCCTTAAGAAAAAAAAATAACTCCCCTCCGCTCCCACTTGTCGCTGCCAAATTGACCATCCGGTCCCAAAATGCATCTGGGGTGTTCTTTGGTACATTCTTGATTTGACCAATAAAAAATATTTCTTAAATACATGTTATAGAATCTAAATAATCGGTCAAAGACAACACTACGCCATGGTATCTAAAGGTACCATAAATCCTAAAAGTGTTAATATTACTCGTGGTAGGATATTCTTTCATTCCACCTGATACTGTCTTTGTTCATATAGAGTTTGAGTGAAGAAATATTCAACATTAGTCATTGATAAGGAGTACATAAAATAACTGAAAATCCTGCAAGTGTTTGTGACTTGGGAAATAACTGTAGAGTGAGTGAAAAAAAGAAGGTTGTTTCGGAGGTTACAAACGAAACAAATAAATAAATAAAAAAAAAAAATCAAAAGGTGAACTTTTAAACTGCAACTTAACAAAAGAGCGAGAATTGCGAAAAGAAGGACAGAGAATAGGTAAGAGGTAAAAATATCTTACAACATTGATTTAGATGAAGCTATGAGCATTGTAAAATGAGGGGAAACTGCACAAGTCATTGAACCAATTGTAATTGAATGAGGTGTTCCTGTAAGATCTACAAACATTTAAGATATAACAAAGTCTTGTCAAAGCACTATGAAGAAAGCTGGTCCCAACAAATACACTTGTTATATTTCTAAGATTTGATCTAAGAGCATTGTCATTGAGTGTGATATGGGATTATGAAACTAACATGGGAGATTTTCTTGAAGAGACTCAAGAGTTGATTCTATGTACTCAACTATGTAAAGAAAGATTAACCTACATTATGAAATTTAACACTCTTCCTGTATTGTCATCTTTTAAATATCCTCAGTAACAGGTACCACCACTTTGAGCAGTCTCCTCTGTTACAGATAGTTAGCATTGCTTCAGAAGTCTTGCGAGTTAGGTCATTGAACACCTGTAGAATAGTTCAATAACGTGGAAGGTAGTTTCTAACTCTCGAACGAGAAACACGCCAAATAAAAAGACAGAAACACTGCAGACGATGTGTTGAAAAATGAAATGAAATGAAATTATTGAGTTTTACGTCCCACGGTAATGCCGGTTAGGCTAAAGGAGAAGGTGATGATGAGTAATGGATGAAATGGTGGAATGAAGAAAGTGGGAGGAAACGGGAGAACCCCGAGAAAACCCACGAGCACGGTGTATGTCCACCAAAAGGTCCACACGGCGTGAGCTGGGATCGAACGAGGGACCCCAACCACCGGAGATGAACGCTCTACCACTGAGCCACCGCGGCCCCAGAAGATGTGTTGAATAACAGTGTTACTTTATAATATTGTGCTTTACATCGTTTCATGAAATTACTTTTTAGACTTTATTTTTTGACTGAAAATATACTATATGAAACTTATAAGTGAAAAAAGTAATTAATAAACTAATGTTGCTCTACAAAAACATAATGATCCAGAAGCATTTAAGGATTGAGCTATACCTTAGTTTAACATTTGGAATTATCACTTATATACGTTCATATTTTTAACTTAATTCATTTAAACGACGTAACACATAAATCTAAATATTACGTGCCGGGCACACTTGTATCACAAAACCTTTATAAGGTAATAGGCAGGGTTGGCAAAAACCATGGTTTTTATTGAAAAAAACAAAAAAAAAAAACAGTTTTTTTGTTTAAACCCGGTTTTTTGTTTAAACCAGTTTTTTTTGTTTAAATAATTTATGTATTTATATTAGATATGGACAGAAATTAGTTTGTTTCGCCTTGGTGTTATTAAGCAACAACAAGGTTATGCTGGAAGGGGTCATATAAGCTTAAAGCGGAATCCAAATCGCTTCTCGACTTACATCCAAGAAAAATTGTCCATTTAGACACGAACGGGGCTAATTGGTCACAAATGCGATTGCCGACTCACTCACGAAGTACTCCTGATAAAAATACGTTGTACTGATCTTTACATAGGCCTACTTGTTAATATAATTGTCAAGAGTCATTTCAGAAGGACAAAAAGATAAACAGTTACACAAGTAAAAACATTATACCAGAATTATATATAAATCGGGAAACTCCCACCTTAGCCATTGGGAAAATCCTGTTATTACTTTAAATGTATTTGTATGTAAAATCTTAAGGTCAGCGTATCATAATCACTGCACTAAAACTGAGGTATTAAATTACAAATTTGGTATGTAGATATCATTCAATAAAATTAAAGCAAAGTCAAATGCAAGTTGGTGTTGGAAGCTACGTAGGCAGTAGATAAATTTTGTCAATTTATATTAATATATTCAAGCAACCTTGGCTTCTTTATAAAACAACAGGCATTCATTCAAGTAGAAATGTATAATTTGGTTTCATTTCGTATGTTTAAGCTTAACATCCTTATGAAATACCAAGGTTATCACGGAGAACCATAGCTTGGTGAGCAACATGGAAATTTTAAGTTTTTCTCCCTTGCGATAGCGGCGGATCTAGGGAAGGGGGTGATCGAGGCAATCGCCCCCCCCCCGCCCCAGAAGGGCAAACTTCGTTATTTTATATATATAAATAAAAGCCATCCCAGAGTTTGGAGCTGTTAAAAGTATCTCTAAGTAGCAGTATTACAACCCCCTTCCCGCAGAATTCCATCCTGGATCCGCCTCTGTCTTGCGAGAGCTGTTTTATACTTTGATAAGGTCTCTTCTTCGTAACTGCATCTAGACATTGTATCCTTAGTCTTCGTGTTCCTGGTTTTCCTTCTGCCTTTCCTTCTGTCAACATGATGATCCAATCGGAGTGTCGACTAAGTTGGCCAAGCATACTATTTCTTCTTTTTCCCATTATCTTCATGATCTGGCGTTCTTCATTAGCTTCCTTTAGTACGTCTTCATTCCTTTCCCTTTCGGTCCATGTGCAACATTCTGCGCCAACACTACATTTCAAATGCTCCCAACTTGGATATATCAGCTTTTCTCAATGTCTACGTCTCTGATCCGTAAAGCGCCACGCTGCAGGGTCTTAATAAAACGTTTACCAACGTGCCTCGACACATTTCTTGATGTTAGCAGTCCTCTTTTTCTGTTGAATGCTTGTTTATCCTGTGCTATTGTTGAGCCTACGTCTTTTTCACTTTTTCCGTCCGAGAATATTAGACTTTCTAAATAGGGGAAGTCTTAACGTCTTCGATTTTCTCTCCCTCTAGCCATACGTTTGCCCCTTCCTGTGCTGCTCTTGTGCTCTTTACTACTTTGGTTTTCTTCTTATTTATCTTCATTTCGCATATTTGTTTTCAGTTTAGTAATTTCTGAGCTAAAAACAATATATTCAGAACTCCTACTACCTTTATTTCAAAATACATTTTTATGTTGTTTGACGCTATTATCCAAATTTTAACATTATATTTTGTGTTACATTTATATATTAAGTGTATTATTATTACTTGAAGATTACAATTTTCTGAACGTGAAGCTACTGAGTAATCCAGAAACGAAGTTACAGTTACAGGTCAATATCATTGACATTATTATTGCCTCAGTATTTTTGATAATACAGCACTAGTGGCCACTATTTTGTGGTGGCCATACATTGTCAATATTCTCTCCTCAATACGGGTAGTGCTCAGCACCAAACTGGACAAAAATGTTCATAAAATATAATCATAATAGCTCTTTTTAACCATAAAATACACAAAATTCCAGCTTTGGTGTGGGAAACCCGAGTTTGATTCCCGGCGAGGGATCATTTGGTTTGGATTCTACATTAATATGTAAGTCCATGTCTCATATAGCCTCGCTGCTAAAAGGGATGCGAAACTCAAAATCAAATCATATAAAATTGAACAACTTACAATTAATGTTATGGTTTTCTAAAATAAAAAATAAAAAAATAAATAAAATGAAAAAAAATAAAAAAATAAAGCTGATAGATATTGATTATACTTATTGAGTCAGTTGTTTTGAAAAAGTCATGAGTCAGAAAAGTAAAAAAATGAAAAAATAGAAAGAAAAAATATGAGAAGCCTGATAGATATGAAATGATTACAACCTATTTGAAAAAGTTGAGTTTACTTCTCATTATACAAAATGAACAACCTGTTGTGAGCAATTGATGTTCCAAAATAAGTAAATAAGAAGGACTAAAGCAAAATTTTGTGTGTGTGTGTGTGTGTGTATACATGGAGAGTACCCTAAAAAAGAACAGTAATTGATTCGCATGTTGTCTTCTCTATGTAACAGAGAAAAGTAATTCATGTTATAAATTGAACATTCCTCGTATATGTATCGTACAAGCACGTAAGTATTCTAAAAGATGATCCCTGTGGTCTTATTCAGCAATGTAAAGTTCTCAACACTATTTCTATGTCGATAGGTTAGTTACATGTTTGGTGTTTACATATATAAGCCCATTAAATATTACCTTTCCTTTCTGGACTAATAATTTGTGGTGGACACACATCGTGTGCGTGAGTTTTCCCCGGGTTCTACCGTTTCCTTGCACTTTCATCATTTCACCATTTCATTCGTTTCTCATCACCATCTCCTTTAGCACAGCCCGCATAACCGTGGGAGGTAAAACTAAAAGCTTTCATTTTTTTTCAGAATTAATAATTCAGTCCGTAAGTCACCCAAAAGAAAAGTACCTACGTGCAGAATAAAAATTGGAAGACCATTTTATAAATTATTTTACATCATTATGCTTTAAATGAGACCCCAATAATACATAATAGAGTGTTATTTTCTTGACGTATGTCCAAATTGCCCACAGATTAATAGTAGTACGGCAAACTTCTATGCCACAAATACAGTTATTTAAAAACAAAACACGCACCAACGTGTGCGATGGTTTCACCTCTTTCACTTTAAATAATTATCTTAAGACACTCTGCAACAGGGTTGATATGGTTAAAACAAAATGCTTAAAACAAGTGTTTAAAACATGTTGTTTTATTCAGTTTGTTTTAAACGTTTTAAACAAATTGTTTTAAACGTGTTTTTTTTCGATGGTGGTTGGACATGTTTAAAACAACTAAAATATCATATTGAAGAAGCTAATTTAATTTTCTAACACACAACCCATCCTCCGCAGGATTTGTGCATGAAGTAAATTACAAGCAGAATTATATTCTTATAACAGCAATTCTGTACATCAATGTGCGTCTACCAAACCGAAATTCAAGTGAAGTATTTGAACATTTCTTAATTTCCAAGAATAACTGACGTTAAACACACTATACACTATTCTAAGATCCAAATTCACAAATTCAAAACTTGAATAGTTTTTGGTCACTACCATTTCCATAATAACGAACAGTTCTCACATCATAAGCTAGAAGAAATACTCTGACAAATACAACTCATAGAAAAGAGCTACAGTGACTAGCCTAGAAGGAGCAAATGACATTTTTTAACTAAACAGTTTTTAAGATTCATCTCTATCTGCAACATGGATAGCTAACAATGATTAGTGTCTACGGCATAACAACACAATTAACTTTTAGACGCCCGCCAGGGATTTTAACAAAATGGTACACTCTCACGTTCGGAGCTCTGGTGACCCTCCTAATTATCACAGAGTCATGGTTTATACAAGTTGGAAAGCTTATATACCACAGATTCCAACGAGGTAACATTTGTAAAATTCCCGCCGTATTTGTAGAATCGAACAGACATTAAAATCATTTAAAAATATGAAAATATTGACTTTGAGGGGCCATGGCAACTCTTGCAGTCACCTGCGCTGACAAAATGATGCTAATGTGTAGGCCACATACTTGTGACAATAATATAAGAAATGGTAGCCCTGCTGCCATTGCGTAACGAATTCGTTTTATGTGGGAAGTATTAAAAAATGCACAGAAAAACATTCATTGAAATTCTCTCCCTCCCCCACTATAGTACCACGTCCATATGCAAATCATTTTTGCTGAACACATCATATATACGAACAAGAATTATGCTTCTAGACCACTTCAGTAAAATATATCTTGCCTTATATGGAACCGTTCTGAAACTAATTGTAAATTAGCAAAATTTCACCCCCTCTTCCTCTATAAACACAAGTACATATACAGGTTACTATCATGTAGAGGATTACTTCATTGCTTCACATACTAATTTTTGTGGATGTACCACAAAGGGGGAGAAATGGCCTCCAAAATCTGATGAAAAATTTAAAAAACGAAATTCATCCTCCCTCTCTCGGCCGTACATAAATACCCCCTACATACATAAAATGTAGGGATGGGCACGAGCGAGTTCGAGCAAGTTTTCATTGAAACTCGACTCGACTCGAAACCGATATCATTGAGCTCGACTCGAGAACTCGGCTCGAAAAATTTCCTCCAACTTGACTCGAGTTTCGAGTCGAATCGAGCCAAATCGAGCCAAATGCTATGTGTAGTTTCAAGTACTTTCTTCAAGTATCCTACATAGACAATATATTTGGTCTAGGAATTATTTCGTGCGGGTGAACAAGAGATGGCGCAACGAACGGAGCGTCCCACAGTTCCGTGTATCCACACATGTGTTGCAAACCCCTGTCATCGCGTATCGTTCGTAGTATAGGGCAGTGGATTAAAGCGTCAACAACACCAGTTTGTAGTTAAGTGAACATGGCGCAATTTGTGCCTGATAAAGTGTTTTTGCGGGGTGTCCTGCTGCATTACTTTAACATGCAGAAAAGTGCGACTGAAAGTCATCGTATTTTGGTGGAAGTGTATGGTGACCATGCTCTAGCTGAGCGAACGTGTCAGAAGTGGTTTGCACGGTTTAGAAGTGGTGATTTCGGCTTGGCAGACCAAGAGCGAACTGGACAGCCAAAAAAATTTCAAGACGAAGAATTGACAGCATTGCTCGAGCAGGATTCGTGTCAAACGCAGGAACAACTTGCAGCAGCATTAGGCGTTGATCAAACAACAGTCTCCAAACGCTTGAAAGCCATGGGAATGATTCAAAAGATGTCACATTGGGTTCCACATAAATTGAAAGACAGAGACGTTGAAAGACGAAAAACCATTTGCGAATTGCTGCTTCAACGACAGAGCAGAAAGAGGTTTCTGCATCGAATTATTACGGGTGATGAAAAGTGGATCCATTACGAGAACCCTAAACGAAAAAAGGCCTGGGTGAAACCAGGTGAACCAGGTCCATCACAACCAAAACGAGATATTCACTGTGCAAAGGTTATGATGTGCATATGGTGGGATATGAAAGGTGTGGTGTACTATGAGCTGCTGCAACCAGGTGAAACTATGAATGGAGAACGTTATCGACGACAATTAATGCGTTTGAAGCAAGCTCTGGCCAGAACACGACCAGAATGGGAGAACAGACATGATAAACTTATTGTTCAACATGATAACGCTCGCCCACATGTCGCAAAACCGGTCAAAACCTATTTAGAAAATGTCGGATGGGAAGTTTTACCCCACCCGCCGTATTCACCAGACGTTGCTCCTTCGGACTACTACTTGTTCGATTGCATGAACAACGATTTGATTGGACAGCGGTTTACTTCTTCAGAAGATATCGAAACATGGGTCTCTGACTGGATCGCTTCCAAGGATGAGGACTTCTTTCGCCACGGAATCCGTACATTGTCTGACAGATGGGCGAAAGTGGTGGCTAGCGATGGACAATATTTTTCTTAAGGTATTTATGTATTTTGTGTTTGTACTACAGCTTCAATGTGTGCGTACCAACCGCACGAATTAATTCCTAGACCAAATAATTATTATCAATGATACTTATTATTATTATTATTATTATTATTATTATTATTATTATTATTATTATTATTATTATTATTATTATTATTATTATCATTATCATTATTATTATTATTATTATAACAACACCAGCGTGTATACATATGAATGATAGGCGGTTTGTATCTGAACACTAAAAACTAGTTGACTGCTGACCTCGGAAAAGATGAAGTTAAGGAAGCAAGGACATCGTTCACGAGTTTCTGGGTTTCAGTTCCGGAGGAGCAAATATCCAGGCTCGAACCAAAAATCGTTAATAGTTAGACTGCTTGGGCCAAACATGTTCAAACCTGCTCGGCTCGGGTTCTCAACGGCTCTAGCGGCTCATTCCTTATCGAACCGAGCCAACAGCCCACCAACCGAGCCGATGGCTCACCTGAGTCGAGTCGGTTTCTCATCTCAACTGAGCCGGCTCGAGCTGCTCCCCAGTTGAACCGAACTGACCCAGTTAACATCACTACCTGGGTTGGGCTTCTGCTTCGGCTCAAAAGTTAGATCGCGCAGGTCTCAACCTTGGTGGTAAGGACTACAGTATATACCGGTTTTTACATCGGCGCTCACATTTGAGCCTGTCTCGTTATAAAAATCCATAGTCGTCTTGTTAATCGGGACGAGATGCGAGCAGTGTTCCATCTTCTGAGCAACATTAAAAATGTTCCATATTACTGCTTACATTTCTTATGACTTTCGCTTTCCAGTCTAATCAGGCCATGATTTCAAAACGAGTTAAAACGAGCGAACCGTTTATCAAACTCGTCTCGACTCGAAACTCGACCTCAAAACAGTAACTTGGCTCGAAACTCGACTCGAGAAAATTACCTTTGACTCGACTCGAATTTGCTTCGAGTTTCGAGTCGAGTCGAGTTTTAGCTCGACTCGTGCCTATCCTTAATAAAATTCATACTAGCGGAAGGGTTCATTCCTCAGGAATACTTTGGTACCAAATCATCTTTCTAGCTTAATTAGGGGCTGAACTATTGATGTTTGTTGTAAAAATAAATGTAATTTACGGGCAAAAAACTGAAACTCCAAAAATTGGCTAACTTTGCCCCCTCCATGCTCCCCCATATAAGCAAGAAGCACAAATACACGATATTACCATGTAGTGGATTACTTCATTTTTTCACGTACCAATTTTTATGAATCTATACCCCAAGAGGGGAAATGGCTCCCAAAAAAACGTTTAAAAAGAAACAAAAGAACTCGATATGTACCCTCCTCCCACCGCCACGTGGTACCCCCACATAAATAAAATGCACACCAGCGGAAAGCTGCATCCTTCAGGAATAAATTGGTTTCAAAGCCATCTCCCAGCCTTAATTAGGGACTGAGCCATTGAGGTTTAAAGCCCTGATACAGCAGTTGCGTCAATGGGCGTTTAAAGATTAAGAATGCAGACGACCAGTAGAACGTAACACAAAGAAACTACATATTCACTGAACAAAAATGGGGAAAATCTCGATTTCTTTCTCCGGAATTGAACATTTGGACAGATCGAGATTAGGGAAGTTCTCGAAATTTGATCTAACGGTTGAATATAAATGGCAAGCAATACCTGTGAGCGTGTAAAAATGGAATATATATGCCTATTTAGATTATTGTTTTAAACAAAATAAACATTTTAAACGTGTTTTTTTTTGTTTAAAACAAAGTACTTTGTTTTAAACAAAAAAAAACGTTTTTTTTTAAAAAAACATGTTTTAAACATAAAAAACGTTTTTTTTTTAAACGCGTTTCTTTCAATCCTGCTTTGCAATATTTGCTTGGTACATGCACAAATAATTGCGCATATTTTGATAATATGCCTGCACACTGATCTACCATGAAAACGGTAATTCACATAATTCACAATATACTAACAGTGCTATGGTAAAGTCGAACAGATAAAAGTACAGTAAGATACGGTACGGTAGGTTAGGTTAGATTACGTTAATAAAGTCGGATACAGTGTAGGCTAGATTATGTTAGTGCTTGTATGCTACAGTTCTAAGTACCTCAATGTCGGTGTCTTACTGATAAGATTTTCTATAACTCTTGTAATGATTTTATGCTAATAATACTTCACTTGTAAACTTAATATACGTATCTTTTTACACTGTGTACAAATACTCCACCAGTGAGAAACAATATCAAATATAGTCATCTTTGCAGGTTAAGAATAGTCCTTTAAATTAAAAGAAGGATTTTTCTTTTCTTGCTGTAAATGATGCGCTAAGACGTTCTAGATAGTTATTACCCTGACCAATGTCCAAATATTGTGTTACAGCTTGATAATATAACTGCAAATTGATGTGGCCTGGAAATTATTATGTGTTATTCCACTAACAATGCTTTGGATATTATTTCTTACGGCAGAAGCTGCATTCATGATCACTTTACCAGAATTTCTCTTTAGGGGTACAAATACACGTCCGGACGCGTGTTATAGAAAAGACTGTCCGAACAATACTAACCATTTTATGCCAATGAAAGCGAGAATGTTTTCTAACAGAATCAGGGAAAGTACCCAACAGAGGAGCATGCGCGCATGTAAGTCAACAAAAAGCTACGGAGGATATGTGCATAATCGAGGATACTTGATATCGCATAAAATCACGTAGGTTAGAGCACTTGTAACTCTATATTTGTACACATAAAATACAGGTTTCCTATATTGTGCACAAACATTCCGGCACTGTTACAAATAGTTTGTTACAAATTCATCTTTCATACGCACTCATTCATTTCAACCCGAGAATAGCCTCTGTAATGGTTTCGTATTTGTATCATAACACTTGTAAACATGAAATACTAAATTTAAAATCGTACAAAATCCTCTTTGATATGCACTCACTCCGTTTGGATTAATTGCTGTATGAACGGACCAAGTTTAGGAAATTTACGTGTAAATTGGAGAATTTATTTTGGCTTCTGATGAAGAATCAGCGAAAGTCAAGAGGGGAGAATACTTTAAGAAAATGTAGTGTTTTTCTTTTTTGATGTTGTAACCAACACTGCGGAAGAGACTAATAAGCGGAGAGGTATACTTGTTATGATATTAGTTCTTTTAAATTTTGGGGTTTTTGAGGCATTTTGTAGACTTTCACTCAACCAGCTATTGCGTCAAGACTATTTATCGGAGAATCATGTTTCATACCTCATCTTATTATTTTTCAATGAAGGTTTCCAACTGTATAAGTCAAATTTCCATATTATGTACCTAAGGCAATAAAATTCCCACCCAAAGTGAGAAAAAAATAGATTTTTGTTAAAAAGTCCCCGTTTCCTGCAAATTTCTCCCCCCTCAAGTACATGACACGGACATGTGAATGTTACTAAAAAACTTTTCTTCATTCTGAACAAAACGAGGTATGAATCATGATCCTCGGGTAAATAGTCTTCGGCTAAAATTAATTTACTATTTTTTCCCGACCCATTTTTTCCTAATAACTACTAATCTATTGTTATTCAATAAAATCTAGTGTCAAGACTCTTTATTGTAGGATCATGCTTCGTACCTCGTTGTGCTTGTAATGTAGCAGTGTTTCTAACTGTAGGATTCAAATTTTCCTTTTATGTACCAGAAGTGGAAAAATCCCGCTCGACGTGTGAAAAAGATTTTTTCAGGAAAAACCCTTTTACGGGAATTTGTTCCCCCAGGTATACACGCTAGCACCACATGAGTGATACAGTTTGAAATGTTGTTTCATTACAAACAAAATGAGGTACGAACCACGATCCTACAATGAACATTATTGACGCTAGAAATTATTGAATAACAATACATTAGTGATTATTACCCAAAAATGGGGAGAAAAATTTAGTAAATCAGCTCTAGCAGTAAGATTATTTATTCTAGGATCATGGTTTATACCTAATTTTGTTCGTAGTGAAGCAGTGTTTCCTACCGTACACCAGCATTTCCTTATCATGTATCTGAGGGAAGGAATTCCCGCCCAAAATGTACAAAGAAGTACCGGGAAATTTCCTTTTTCTGTAATTTATCCCCTCAGGTACCTGACAGCGCCACGGTAGTGGTACCGTTACAAATGTTGCCTTATAAACAAAATGAGGTACGAACCACGATCCTACGACAAATAGGGATGACACTATAGCTACTTCACTAAACACATTGACTGAAAATGTGTAATAGGGATTTTTTTTAAATATTGATTTCCTGTAGGATCACGGTTCGTTCTAGTTTTAGTTTTACAGCAACTGACGTGCAACTAAAGTTAAGCTAACGTAATGTAATCTAATCTAACCATAGCCATCGCACTGGTCCGGCGATACAGCACAAGTGGCCTCGTTTTAACTGTAAAATTACCGATTTTATGACGGACTATTCTTAATCAGTGTACAGTCCTCCTTCATATGCCCTAACTTAATTAAACCTTTTTATAGTACGTCTAATGTCGTCCGCAGGAGAAAATTTACTCCGGATCACAACATTCTCTACTGTAGCAAATGTCCGATCCTACTCAATAAGCGTTAGCAGCATTTCCTCAGTACTACTTAAACCTCCGTGCATATTGAAAACCACCGGAAAAGATCGTCAGAAATCATCATTGCTTTTTAAGAGTTTCAGACTGTTAACCCTACACTTTTAAGCATAAAATAAAGCTCTACTAGGCCTCCCATTTGCAGAAATACTCCGAAGCTGAACCCTATGTCTAATACAGGCCAAACAAGTGCAGTTCCTCTATGACGACCTATTTTCAATCTGCACCAATTTTCTGCTAAAAATATAGATTAATATGACCAAACTGCACCAGCATTTCTACTCATAACGTAGATTAAAATGAGCGAAAAAATATTTTATATATTAATGTATAAATACAAGTTTCTTTGCCATATGTTACTAAATAGCACGTTAAAAATGTTACATACATAATATAGCATCGTGATTATAGAGTCAATCTTTCAGTATTGTATCTACGATAATATATGAATTAGATGACGGTCAACGACATACCCAAACACCCTATACATTCACCTTCCTTAATGAGTTAACAAATTCTACCTGTAAATTTTCAGAAAAACGGCAACTGTATTCATAATCTGAACGAATGTTGGTAGCCTTTAATGTCATTTATTTTTTCTCATTCCTAACAGCAAGTGGTAAAAGAAAAAAAAAATATTGTGCAATCGTGGGATAAAATACCTACAACATTTAACATTGTTATAAAGATAGTTGAATTTAGATATTATGAAAGGCTCAATAAGTATTGAATGGATATACTAGAAATTTGAATTTACCGGGAGAGTTAAAATAAATGGTCAGAATTGGTAAAATGAGCCAAAATCAGGTCTGAGGTAAAGTCAAAAGAGATTAGCAATCCAGATAGTTGGGGAAAGGTAAAAGAGTGCGGAAACAAAAATGATGGAAAAAGAGAAAATAAAAAAGTTAGAAAAGAATAATATGTATGTAGGGTAAAGGTAGAGAGAGAGTAAAGGATATACCAACTATAGTTTTTATATATATATATTTTTTAAATTTAATCCTTACAATAGGAGATTACGTAAGTCGCTATTGTACCATTCAACTCAATTCTACTGTCTTATTTATTATAATTCCCACAGATAGAATTCTAACACCAGAATGTTTCGGAGAGTGAGGCAGTGAACAATAAAACAGTAATTCTGAGTAAATAATAAGGAAAACGTAAGCAGTAATAGGGTGTAATTAATAAACAGCCTAGTAAGTATAGTCAAATGGTGGAGCTTCATTCTGCAGAGTTTTGCACCAAAACAACATAAATTTAGCTTCTTGCACTCATGTATTCTCAGCATTTGCGGTCAAACATTTGGCGAAGATTTGTACGTATTTAGGACAGGACAAAATTTGTCAAGAAACCCTATTCAGTAGCGGTTTGCTATAACGACAGGTAAGCTTGTATTTTAAATTGCAATAATCGGTATGCAGTTATAATTGCGTTGAGTTATGATCGGCAAATTTTGTGTAGATCGTTACGGAATGTACAGTACCTATACCGGCAATATAGTAGAGAGACTTCATTAGGTAACGGTTGCATTTGTCGACCACAAAATCTTCGTTTCAGAGACATTGTTCCACAACACCCACCGCTAAAATTGCGAAGCGTAGCGCCACGCAAAAACTTACCAAAACTGATAAGCCTATTAACGCAAATTAAATCGCAGATTTTGCGTTGCTTTGACGCAAATCATTACGGAAAGTTATCTTAGTTTGGCATAGTCAATATCGCATACTCATTTTGAGATACGGTATCAGTGACGCAAATTTTGCGTTTGGTAATTTATTATCCGCATTTTATTATCACGGTTTCATCACTGTTAATATATAATTATTATTAAATGTATATATACTCATGTTAAATAGATAGGCGAAAAGTAAAATAGTTAAGGCAATATGAAATGGAAATGTATAAATTGAAAATGCTACTAGTAGTGGCGGATCTTGAGGGAGGTGATAATTTTAAAAGCACTTCTTAGATTAATAAACTAAGGGGTGGAAACCTTATTTAATAATTTTTATGTTCCTTGAATTTTCTTCCTTTAACTTGTAACAATAAAAAAATTGCCGTTGGGACTTCCTTTAAGAGCCACCACTGGCGTGTCAGCGAATGTGTGTCTGTATAAAGTAATAAAAAGTGTATATTGATGGAAATACATAAATTTGGTGTATATGAGACTTCACACCTTCGAAGCACGAAAAAGTTGTGATCACAATCAGAGTCAAAACAAATTCTACAAGTATGTTCTCACTTTCATAATAGCAAATTTTCTGCTATAAGCAACGACATTTCCCGATCAGATGAAAATTTCCTGCAAAGAAAATATATGTTTCTTCTAGCCATTCAGTGACGTTTGTGAGCGTGCCAAAACGCAAACCTCAGATCGGATGACTATTTTCCTGTGTTTTTGAAAAATAAAACACCATCCGACGTGTGCAAAGAAACACAGCGAATAGATCTGTTTTGAACCCACGATTATTTTCCGGTTCATGGTATTAATCCCTTCTTTTATCCTTGACTTCATTCTAATATTATTTATTACCTTAATATAATTTCCCTCTTCCTCAGTTAGATTGTCAGTTATGTCTGTTTAGATAAAATCAATGGCCGTCAACCTTGAGATGGATGACTGTTTGCGTCTGTATTGCTGCTAGAAAGGGGGGTAAGTAAAATAATTAAAGAAATGTGAATGAAAAAAAGGTGCAAGCAAAATTGAGCATTGCAGAGTTTCCCGGTTTTTTTTTTTTTTTTTTTTTTTGTATTTTAAATAAGAAATTCCACATTTCTCTGAGGATTCAATATTTCCCATCTTATGGGAAAATTCCTGCCAACTGCCGACGCTATTCAACTATTAGTTTTAGAATAAAGAGCTACTGCTTTATTTTACTATCTTAGATACTGTGTGTTTCACCTGTGCCCTCGGAAAGTAGACGAAATACACTTCGACCCCACCCCCGCCACCTTCTGGTGGATGAAAAACGCTCCTTTGCTTAGGGAAAAGAAGTGAATGACGTCAGCTGCGTTGCCAATTTGTCATTCAGTCGTTTGGTCTTGACGAGTGAAGATCGTAGGCTACTTAGAATGGCGAACAAGACAGTGCACAGCGAAGTCCCTGAAATAATTCATTGTGGCAACGTTTCCGCATTCAACAATTGAAAGATGTCGGCCTCAGCAACTTGTCTTTCCTCTTTCGAGGGAGGTGCGGGAAATCACATATCGACAACAGCGCCAGAAGGGATACAGTTGAAATCGAAAGGCTCTAGTTCTTCAATCTCTTTGACGGGAGGCCGGAAAGGGCATTGACCCACCAGTGTTGCCAGATAATTCATTCAAACACTACCAGATTAATAAATACCGGGATTCTCAGAGGAAATATAGCGACTTGAAAATATTACCAAAATTCCAGTATTACTAAGTTAGAAAATTATTTTAAAAATGGTAAGTACTTACCACTAATGTATATAACGGGTATTAAATCATCTCGAAATGACGGTCTTGAGCTTATGAATTAAAAAAAATAATCAGTATTGGAAATCCTCATATGGGAAGGTGAAATACACAGTATCTAAGATAGTAAAATAAAGCAGTAGCTCTTTATTCTAAAACTAAGATGGGAATTAAAACTTGAATTTTAGATTTTTCACCTAATTCCGACCAGAAATAAGTAAGTGCCATATATAACACACTTACAACTCACAAAGAACATGTCAGATAACACGAAAATCTCTTATTCATACACGTCAATTTCTCACAGAACAGACAAAATAGTCATTTGATGCCTTTGATAAATCACAAAGAAGCTAAAGTGAAAAAAGGGTATGTGCCATATATGGCACGGCATGCGATAAGGGGTTAATACGTAATGCAGTAATACGCAAATTAAAATCACAATACTAGTCCCCTAATCATCTTAACATTCAGGGGCGAACCAAGGACGAACTACTGCGGAGCGTCGGGGCAGGAGCGGTGAAAGATTCTTAGTTTTACTGTCAGAAGGCTTTTGCAGCACTGGTGCCTGTGCCGCTGAAAGGCAGGCAAACGACTCTTTGGCCTGCCTGAATCCGCCTATTTTAACATTGTATTAAATTTTTCTGACTTGCGTAATCTAGCCAGTGATTATCTAAATTTCTGTGAATATTAAATTAAATATCAGTTTCATTTAATTCACAAATGCATTCAGAGAACGCAAATACCGAAGCACAAATCGAAAGAAACCGAATCCATAATCCCCATCCCTCACTCTATACCGATGTAGGATGAATTAGAGCTCAAACGTCAATGAGAATACCACTATTCGCCTCAGCGACCCCCAAAACTATAGCTTGGACCCTATCATGTGTTGTAATCGATTATTTTTACATCTCGTCCCCCCGCCCTTTACTTCCATGTCAACGGGGAATAAATTTGGAACGGCGTCAGGGCTTCTACTATTTCTGTCAGCGATTACTAAAACTATGAATTGGACACTAATATCGGTGATTTTCTCTTCACAGGAGCGGATCCAGAATGGACTTCTGGGGGTGGGGCGGTGGGTTCTAATATTTCTACTTAGAGCTAGTTTTAAGAGCTTTCAAACTCTGGGATGGGTTTTATTTATATATAAGATAAGAAAGTTTCCTCTTCTGGGGGGTGAGGGCGTTCGGGGACCCTTGGATCCGCCCCTGATCCTTCATTCCATCTCTTCTCGTAGTTGAAAGTGTGATAAAAATCTAAGCTAGGCTAGACTATACAACAAAAATAATTTAAATAGATGGAACGGTCAATGAGGAGTTAGTACTCAAACAAAGTAACTGTCATTCTTATTTATATCCAGTACAGAAATATTTTTACATGGATACATTGTCTGGTTGGAAACTAGCATTTGTAATGGTTTCATTCTAGTAACCCTACTCTTGTAAATATAAAATACACCTTTCCATTATCAGCAGTGGTGTATTTACGATTTTGTTTCGGGGGGGGGGAAGGATTGTCTAAGTTTGTTCCTGGAAATGTGAAAATTATGCAAGATATTTCATTTACTTTAACATAGTAAATACAATTTCGGGGGGATTACGCCTGATTTCTTCCTTAAATACGCCACTGATTGTCAGGTATACTCCGCCAGTGCAAATTAATGTCTAATACAGTCCTCTGACATATGCACTCACTCATTTTTAACTGTGAAATTAAATTTTATTATGCTCAGCTATTGTAAATCTGAACCCATTTATAACGTTAAGGTAATAATGTCGTACAATTGTTGAAATTTATATTATTAATTAATTTGGGTAAATAATAATGATTTAAAAGTATCCAAGGCTGAGTTCGTCCTTGAAACCCAGAATGTTCAATATCTAGGTAGAATGGCATCCATTTTGTAAAATGGGATCAATGTTAAACAGTCAAAAAGAAAAAAAGAACTTCAAGCGTTCATCTTTGTGTTCATTTTGTAATCAACAATTGTTTTAGTCTAATATTGTTATTAGCATTCCGTAGGTGAAACTCAAATTCCAGCATAATTTTAAGAAAGAGAAAGTCATAATAATTATTTAATTTTAGCTGTTAGTTTGACACAAGATGGCTTACAAATTTAATCAATTATTTAAGAAGAAATATTTGTAGTTGTTATCAATTATCTGAATTATTATATCTTTGACTGCGCGGCAAAAGAATTTTATATTCAGTCGTGAGTTTTAATTCAGTATACTCATAAATTTATTATCTTTATTTGGCGCCTTTTGTGCTTACTGGTGATCGACTTATAAAAGGTAAATATTATAGAAACTAGACAGATTTTTGTAGAAAAAAAATATTGTTTCGGAAAAGACATTTATCTTCTCAACGTCCTATCGCACTATTTGTTTGAATATTTTCAGGAACGGATAAGGACGGTGAATAAGTTTTGTTAATAATAATTAATATGCAGTATATGTTATAGTTGCTATAATTATACACATTTAGTATGCTAATTGAAATTTATTATTGACTAACTGATATTTAGATGTTTATGCATACAGCTATTTCAAAGAGTAAATCTAATGGTCATTCATTAATCAGATATCCGGAACTATTGTTCTACGCATATGCATAAACATTTAAATAAGCAAATACCTGTTTGTTAAATTGGGCAATACCTGAATCTAATCATGTACGCTTATGCCTTCATCCTAGATTGTAAATATGAGAGTATTTTGCCCAATTTAACTACTTAAGTTATAAACTGAACTTGGGATTTTGTTTGGGCTATATGTCGGAGGGTAGGTCATCAAATATGCAACCTAAGCTAACTTAAACTAACCTAACTTCAGTCTTAACATGTTGGTCGTGCCTATAGGGACAATAACTTTGTCTCCGAAAATATCGGGCACAAAATTGAACAAAACCTTGAAATTTTGAATAAATATTCTACAATTACCCTCGGCTGACAATCAGTTGAAGTTTTTGAAAAAGACACTGAAGTGGGGTTTACAGGGGTAAACTTTTACGCAAACTCAGTAAAATCAAGCTTGCACGAACAATATTGCAAAACAAAAAGGTGTAGCTTAAGCGTATTATACATCGTCATACTTTTCCATCAAATATTGTATCAATTTTTTCTTTGATGGTAATTTGGTCAAATAAGTTGGCTAAAACTTTCGCATCCATTATAAACAATCAAACATAAAGATGAATATACTTGTTCGAATGTTTATATTTCTTGATTCAATTGTTAGGTTACTTAAACGTATCTGTGTAGTTTTATGATTGTAACTGCTGGTGTAACTATAATGAATAATGTTGTAGAAATGAATGGAATGACTATTCACAGTTACTTCTGTCTCATTTCCCTCCTTAATTGCTATTCCCAAATAAATCTTATTTTCATGCTTCCTTTCTTATTGAGTAAATACGTATGAATCTATATTCTATTTATTTGTCCGATGCTTAACTTTCGTCTAATTCAGTTGATTTTTAAGTAAGTTTGGGGCAGGGACGTACGGAAGGGGGGGACACGGGGGTCCGGACCCCCCCGAAATTTCGACTTTTTAAAAATTTAGCCTAATTTTAGGGGCAATTTTAGCAATTTTAATATAAAATAGCTTCATATTTAGTTTGAACCCCCCCCCCCCCCGAAATAAATTCCTGGGTACGCTACTGGTTTGGGGCACTGATTAAGAATAAACAGTCCACCATAAAAACGTTAGGCTATTGTTTAGCTTTGGGGGGCCAGGTTTTTAATTGACTTTTTGCGATATTCTATTCACATTCGGTTACGTTAGGTTAATTACATTTAATTCACACAGTATTGCCGAGCGAGCGTTAGCGAGTGGAGGCGGGTTACAAAAATGAAATGAAATCTTTGAGTTTTACGTCCCACGTTTATGCCGGTTAGGTTAAAGGAGACGGGGAGGCGGGTTAGAGTCCCGCAGAGCACGTTGTTTTCTGTCTTCGTTAGTGATGCCCCCCCATTACTAAACAATTACCAAATGTTAGTTTTTACAGTTAAAATGAGAGAGCACATATTAAAGAGGGTTCTGTAGGATATTAATTCCGGAGGACTTTCCAGTGTAGGAAACTACTAATTTATATTTAGAAATGCAAAAATATTACGCACTCTAACATATGTGATTTTATGCAACATCAAGTGTTTTTCACACTATTCTTTTTTTCGCTCTCACCTTGAGTCACTGATGCCGCTGTCTCTTGCGAACCCAACCCTGTGCTAACTCGTAGGTCCCATGCTGTACTCCTGCTCTGAATCGGTTAAATATCATCCTTTCTTTTAATGACCACCTATCGTAAGTTGCTTTTTTTCTCCAGTCTCCTTTTAAATGGTATTCGTCCGATGCGTATTTATACCTTAAAGTGTCCTCATAAAGTGAATCTGCACTCATGAATTCAACTCATACCCTGAGAAACAATTTTTAAGACATTACGAATGAATTTCGTGAAGAAATAACTACATATAATAAGATAGCACATTATCATTCCAGAGACATCGTATGCAGGCATATTGTCAATCTGTACGCAATAATCTGAGCGTGCGCCAAAGTAATAACATGCCAGAAAGTCTTAAGAAATCATTCAAATCAAGGAAAGTGAAAGATTATTTTTTTTTTTAATTTCACGGAATATTCTCAATCTACGCCAATTTTGGGAAGTCACCTGTGGTACTTAGCTCCAATATTCTTTAATTTTATAGTTATATAACACAAATTACTGCTAGTATGCATCAAAAGAATATCAACTTTCCCTGTCCACATTATACTCGATTTTAGTGCCACCGCATAGCGATTTTCGTTTGTTTTCTTTGATACAATGTTGGATAGAAATAGAACAAGTTCTAATTTAGAACAGTTGTATCAAATGTTGTAACCAACCGCAAAATTGCATACAACTTGGTATCATACATGTTCAAATTGCGCTTTGATGAAATATTTGATACAATATATCATGGAATATTGTTCGTCTATAACGGGCTTTAAGCTTTCGGTGTTATCCCAGTTTATAGGAGCATAAATTTGGTATGTGAGGAAGAAATGGGTTACTCAATTTCACAAATAGGATTACATAATTAATCAAAATATATCGGGATCTTACCTCTCACATGTATAGTGAGATAGAAATACGAAATGAGAAGTGTGCACATTAGCACATAGTGCAATGCGTGATACACTACATAAGATAAGCTTACGTGTAAAACGTGATCAGAGAAGTGTCGTATTCTTTCCCCTTGCAACATGAAGTTATTTTCCACTATTCTTATTTATGCATAGGCTATATCCTTTGTCGCGGAAGCGCCTGCTCCTTACGAACGCACGCCCTAATACGCTTCTGCCCTGATTATGGTAGATAGCATTCGTGTTTTGCTCACTGTAGTCTTTACGCCATATTTTCACACACTGGACAGGGGACCATAGCTAAGTGGTAGAGCACTTACCTCTGGTACGTGGTGTTCCAGGTTCGATCCCCCGGCCAAGTAAGTTTGTGGTGGACAACATCGTGACCTTTTTTCTTCTCGAGGTACTCTTGTTTCCTCCCACATGTTCATTCCACCAATTGGGGCCGCGGTGGCTCAGAGTTCTTTGTTCGATCCCAGCGCGCCAACTGAACTTTGTAGTGGACAAACACCGTGTGCGGGGTTTCACGGGGTTCCCCCGTTTCCTCCCACTTTCTTCATTCCTCCATTTCTCATCATTACCGTCTTCTTTAGCCTAGTCGGCACAACCGTGGGAAGTAAAACTTAAAGATTTCATTTCGTTCCAACAATTCTTCCATAATCATTCACTAGCCTTAATCACCCGTCTCCTTTAGCCTAAAGAACATAATTGTGAGATGTTAAACTGAAATATTTGATTTTTTTTTCCACACGCTGTATTTATACTCAACTCTCCTAAAGTCAATCTGCACCCATTAATTGTAACTCCTCCCTTAAAAACACTTTCTAAGGCAGTTAAAATACATTTCCTGCTAAAAGAAATTATTTTTTCATTAATATAAGTATGCCCTCATAAAATAAAACAGTATTTTTCATTATCTTTATTGAAGTTAATAGTGTTCGACTTTTTTTTTTTTTTTTCGCTGAAGGTGTTAATGGCACAGCAGTTACTATACATAAACTGCGGAATTTTGATTAACAGTAATTCAAAATCACTCTTGTCCTGATGATCTAACGTTGGAATTTTTCGGGTGCGGTGGCTCGACAATAAGCGTCAAATTTATCTTGAGATAGTGAGATATCTAAAATACCATTGATGGTGGCCCCGGGCGACAGCACCTTGAACCAGTTTAGAATGTTCTATTTCTAGTTAAATGTTATTGTTTTAACATGGCTTACCCGCAGCTATTCCTGTTTCATTTCTTTCCTTCGCTTGTAATTTTTATTCAGTATATTATTATTATTATTATTATTATTATTATTATTATTATTATTATTATTATTATTATTATTATTATTTTGATGCTTTGATTGTTTTTCACCAAATATGTACGAACCTATATTGTGTTACTGTTAGGGATGCGCACGAGACGAGTCGAGACAGGATTTTCCTGACAAAATTCCAGTCGAGACACGGCTCTTCGAATAGAGAAATATAATTTTTCGAGTCGAGACATCACTTTTACAGCACATTTTCGAGACGAGACAGCCTCAAATCTTGTCTTGTCCGCATCTCTAGCTACTGTGGCAAAAGTAGAACCTTTACACTGTTGGAACTTGTAAATTTTCGACTATTCAGATTTAACGAAGGGAATGAGTCCTTGCCTTACCACTGTGAGGTAGAGTAGAGCTATTTTCCGCCCATTTTCACTGTTCTTCTTTCAATTATCCAATCAGCATTATAAGTAGGGCAACCATAAATCATAAAAAGCAGTAAGAGCATAATGAAATTTTCCACCTATGGTTTGTACCATATCGGTGATTTTGACCACTTGACATATCCAAATTTGCTAATCTTATAAATATAATAAAGCATAATTTACAAAAATAAAGCATAAAGCATAATGCTTAATGCTTTTTATTCCAGAACCTGTGTATGTGTACAACAAAGAAAAATATGTTGTTATATTTTGTATCAAAGGAAAAAAAAATCAGCAAAGGTTGTTATCAATGCCGTAAACAATGAAAATCAAACCGGTGACCTGTTAGGTTCCATGGGGGGCTAAAAGATTAACCTATTGGCCCCCATACATAATTACTTGCATTAGACCAGTCAATATGCGTGGCGATCGAACAATAATTGTTGGCGATCAAACAACGATGAATCGATCTGACCCAATTCTGATCAAATTTAATTCAATCGGGGGGGGGGGGGAGGACTGTTGGCCCACCTACATAATTATTTGAAGTACGTCCACATGCGTGACGATCAAACGATAATCGTTGGCGATCAAACGATCTAGCTCAATTCCAATCAAATTTGCTTACATGGGGGGGGGGCAACAGGTTACCGGTCTGACTGTTCCCTTTACGCGTAACAATGGAAAGTTCGAATTCCTCCTCTCTGGGCACCTTGATGCAATTTTGTATCACCGTACCTTGATGCCACCGTATTTATGTAATTTTAAAGGGGAAAATTAATAGTTTCATATCCATTTTTAATAATTGTGTAATGAAAACGAGTAAAATAAAACAAATATGTAATAAAAAGAGGTAAAAAACAAGTATAATTCAAGAAACAGCATATTAAGTCATAATTTAGAAAAAAGTATAATAACGCATAATGTAAGGAAAAATACAGCAAAATATACAGCTGTATAAAGCATAAAGTTGGTTGCCCTAAGCACAGGGGTGTAGCTAGCAGGTTTATGTAAGAGAGGCCCGTCGTTTTTGAAGGGGGCCAACTACAATGTACAAAAAGAACGTGTTGCAGTTAGTGTTTTTGAGGCCTGATAAAACCGGAAAATTTTGGTTTTCTTCCGGGAAAATAAAAACGCTGCTTTTTAGCTTCTCTTTCTTCTTCTTCTTCTTCTTCTTCTTCTTATTATTATTATTATTATTATTATTATTATTATAATATTTATTTTTGCTTCTTCTCCATAAATTATATTCCAGTCAGTTTTATCATGTTTAACCAAGAACTACTGCCCCGGACCAAACATTATACCTTTGTGCATAACTATTTCAATTTAAGCCCTTGTACACAGAACCTATCTATAAAGGTAACCAAGGAAGTTATATCGCTTTCTCAGCCACTACCTTCGAACATCGATATGTCACCTAAGGGCTAAGACGTACCTAAAAGATCAAAAATAGTCCCCATCAGCATCGATGATCTTCTGCCAACGTTCTGGGAGGCTATGGATCCCATCGTGGTAGAATTTGGTGGACCGTGAAGCGAAGGTATCAAGTGCATTTTGCACCTCTACTAGGGATTTGAACTGGAGTCTTCTAGGGTAACTGTCCAAAGAATGGAACAGGTAATAAACGGACGGTACAATGCTCGTGAAGTATGGCGAATGCAATACTGTTTCCCATCCAAGGCGTAGAATGGTGTCCCGGGTCATCCTAGCTACGTGGGGCTTAGCGTTGTCTTGTAACAGGAAGATCCTTTTGCGACTCAGAAGTGCTGGCTTCAGAGTTTTCAGTTTTTTTTGAACGCGGCTCAACTGCTGACAGAACACAGGTGCATTGATGTTCTTACCAGCTGGTACCAGTTCCTGATGCACCTCCCGAAGATCTGTGATGGTGTACACATTTTCAGTTTACACTTAGTTTGCAGTTCAAATTTTCTTTCTGTACAAGAAAATAGCATTAATCATAGCCCATGTCGTCTACATGTTCTAAACGGAAAAATTACTTGTAGATTATGTGTAGATTACAGATTACAGTAGAATCACATGTAGACGTAAAATTATAGTCTACGCCACATAACTGGTTTAGACTTGCTACATCGCGTGAAACTGAAAGTCACTTGCTTTCAAGTAGATCCCAAAGTTGGAGTAAAATACTGTAATGATATAGTCCCACAGATTTTTAATTGAATCTAATTTTGCAGGCCAAACCAGATAAGAGAGGATACCTGAAAGTTTTCGAAACCATGTACAGTAAGCAGCAAAAAACCCGCAACATGAGCATGTAAGTTTATTGTGAAACTACACGTAACCAGGGTGCGAATTGGCGGGGGGGGATGCCAGGGATTTCCCCCCCTGACAAAAATCTTTCCCACCCTGGAGAAGAAAAATTTTATCCCTGGCAGGGATAACTTTTTCCTCCTCTGGAGTATTTTTAAATGGACATAAAGATAAGATAGAAAAAGGGAACAATTCTTACTTTGCGTAGCTAACCTAAATATTACTTGAGTGAAAATTTATGAAAGATCTCACATCTCAACTGTTTTGTACTTGTTAGTATATATATATATATATATATATATATATATATATATATATATATATATGGGGGGAGGACTGGGTGCGCATATGGGTGAAATTCATCCCCCCCTGGGAAAATTTTTCAATTCGCACACTGCACGTAACAGCGCACAGCGCAAGGAATCAACATAACGCTAAGTGGCACGAATAAGGAGAAACCTCGACATCCTCAACTGCACACTTATTTTGAAGCAAAAGACTTGGTCGTTTCACAATAAACTTACATGCTCATGTTGCAGGTTTTTTGCTGCGGACTGTACAAACGCTTTGAGTGGTTCAACACCTCCGCTTTTTTTTTTTTTTTTTTTTTTTTTTTTTTTTTTTTTTTTTTACGAAAGGAGTGTACATGATATATTTGTTACGAAAGAGTTGGAGTAATCGCAACATCTACCTACTTAAGATGTCAAGATAAACATGCTGGTTCATGTGCATGTTGACCTGTATTAGAAACAAAGTCATGGCTTAAAGAACACCCATACACCATCACAGATCCTCGTGGAACTTGAAATACACATCTCCACACGTTGTGATTGTAACGTTTCCTGGGTTTGTGGCTCACTCGGGTCTTGTATCATTGAACTACAGATAAAGGTACTACTCGTTGGATCTTACTACACGTTTCCAGTTAGCTTCAATCTAATGTATGTTGTCCTAAGACCGTTGACAATGAGAAGTGGGTTCTTATATAGCACTTGATTCAACTGTCCATTGCTAGAAATACCCTTCGCAATACTATTTCGGAAATTGGTTGTGATTGGTCTGTATCACCGACTAAACCTGTCGACTTTAGAAACGATATTCTTTCACGAGGCCAGAAACTCATCAGAAGTCCTTCCGACTTGTTTTTTTTTTTTTTTTTTTTTTTATTTAATTTTTATGCGGCCACAGTTGTGATGATGTTTTGCGTTGAGTCACGTGTTAGATTTTTCTTTATATATAGATTCGTTGGACAGACAGAGATTTTTTTTTTTTTATACACTAACAAATCGGATATCTTCATTTACCGTGTACAAGGGATACTGATTTTCTTGTTTTAGGCAATGGTACCATTTTACTGCTGGGTAAAATATGGGTTTCAACTCGACAACCTGTTTTCATACAACCATCTGGCACACTCACGAAAGTTAACTGAATTTATCTTGTTCCAGCAGAAATAAGTTATTTAGTGACATGTTGCCAGTAAAACGCCATTTACGGTGATAACAAACTTACAATATTAAATCCGTAAGTGGGATTTTTATGTCCGACGTGCTTGTTTATTGATCAATATAAGTATTATCACAACACTAATATATAATCATAAGGGCCAAGGTGGGTCAGCGATAGATCCAGTGGCTCCGGACTCTATCCCTACTCGCGCCTAGTTGGGTTTGTGGTGGAGGAACATTATGTGCTTGGGTTTTTCGGGAGTACTCCAGTTTCGTCATTCCATCATTTCATTTATTACCATCATCCTCTTCGTCTACGTTATACTCGGTGCAAAATCGTGGCATTTTAAATTGAAGACTTCATTTTATTTGTTTCATCTAGTAACATTATTCTGTATGGAGAATTTCTTGAAAAATTCTAATGATGTGTTTGATTCATGAACCTTTTCTTTCTGTCTTGAATGTACTTTTGCGTTTAAAAAGTGAAATTACAAGAAGTATTTGTGGGGTGAAAAACTACTAAACATGCGAGGGTAATGCACTTAAAATGTAAAGGAATTAATACGGATTAGAAAGAACACCCTTCACTGTAAACCTCGCAGCATCCCAGCACGTCTAGACATTATAGTCGAGACGTTCTATTGGTCCCCAACCGGGTTCCTTTGTACTCAATTAGAAAATTTACCCTAAACGCCCTCATAAATAACACTCCAAATAAGCCATAAACGGCACGTGTTTAGTATCGAGGTGATACGCTGTTGTCATCGCTAAACTTATATTATCGATGCATACATTATGTAATAATAATAATAATAATAATAATAATAATAACTAATAACAACCACTAACACAACAATCATTAAAGGAATTCAATGTAATAATATGGACAGTCGAGGTCAAGGACGGATTTTTGGGGGTGGCAAAGAAAGATTGTATTGTTTTCTCATCAGGCTTTTGCGGCACTGATGCCTTACGTGTGTGTGTGTGGGGGGGGGGGTGGCGAACCACTTAACATGTTTGATTCGTACAAGCGGTATCGTTATGGAAGTTACACAATATGCTATATTTAAAAGTAAAATAAGCACACATCATGAAATTAATGATTGATTTCTTTTTTCTTTTCATTACAACATATTCAAATTGAATTCAAATTAAATGAAATATTTCAGTTTAACGTCCCATAACTATACCCTTCAAGCTAAGGGAGACGAAAGGAGGTTGGAACGAAGACAAAAGTAACGAAAAAACTAGATAAATCTGTCTTTCTGCGAAGACTACTGAAGAACCAGTACGCAAGAGAGTGAACATTGCAACATCGCTTTCTTTTTCAGCAGGTCAACTGGCAGGCCTCCCTCAAGTGGAAGGACTTGCTGAAATATCCCTCTCATGTAACAAAGAAACATGTGCTTTTCTTCAATGGTGTTACTCTTCCTTTGAAGCTGCCTGAGGACGGTTTGAGCGATTTTACTTTACAGATGTGGTAACATTAAAAAAAAAAAAAAAAAAAAAAAACTCGAAACAACATATAAAGCCACGCATGTTTAATTTCATATTTGATGTAGCCCAGCGCTCTAACAATGAGTAACTCTAAATTAAAGTCTTAGAAAGAAAATAACCAAAACTATTTTTTCACACCAACCCGAAAAGTAAGAGAAAAGGGATTTGCTAAATTTCTAGGACAGCAGTATAGAATTTATAAATAGTACTATGAAAACTATAAATACAGCTTTTTTTTTTTTTCTGCAAAGCAATGTAAAATGAGTGCATGTTTACTCTTTAATGTCTGCTAAAGCAGAAAAATGCTACACAGTGTGTTAATGTCAGGCATTTAGCACCAACTGTCTCTGAATTTTGTTGTTATTCGGGGATTCAAGGGAACTAAACATGCTAAGAATAAAAATTTTAAAGCGTCCGACTGTTTCAAATGAAAGTAACGTCTCTCAGTGAATTGTTCTTCCAATATTTTGAGTATAACATTCGGCCACTAATTGTCAGGGCCCACAACAGCTTATGACTTTCTTCAGAACACGATATTCATATTTCTTTTTCTGTCTATCAAGAGTGGTAGTATATTAATATTGTGTAATTTTTATAGATATTCTTGTATTTTCACTGTTGAGACAATAATAATAATAATAATAATAATAATAATAATAATAATAATAATAATAATAATAATAATAATAATAATAATGTAAAGACCGTGCTCTGAAGAAAGACTTAAGCCATTTTGTGCCCCTGAGGATGAGTATACTAACCAATGACGGCCCCGTGGAGCTTCGTACAGGACCCACTTCTCATCACATGTCAACACCCTGTCCAGGAATGGCTCCTTCCTCAGACGAGACAGCAAAGAAACAGATGTCTGATCACGTTGCCTTCTGGCCCGGAGTCAAATCATGTGGGACGCATCGACCCAACTTGTAGTGCTTCTCAAGTTGATGGAGGTGCTGCCGAATGGTTTCTCCACTCACACTGAATTCTTGTCCCAGTTCTCCACATGTCTGGCCATTGTTCGTCTCAATTGGTGCTTGAAGATCTTCATTTTGTACATGTCTTGGCCTTCCGGCACGTGGTGCCTCTTCGAGTGTTTCGTCACCGTCCTTAAACTTATTAAACCACCGCTGCACTGTCCACGTAATCACGACACCCTCTCCATAGTGTTATTAATGAAATATTTATTTGTGAGATATGAACAAAACGGCATGACAAGTTATTGAGGAAATTGTTACAAAACTACCCCTCATAATTTTTTCTGAACAAATACGTTATACCATATTGTGTGGTTATTTATGAAAAATTTAACTATGAAATATGAATAAAATCGCCGTAGTTTTTTTTTAATTATCCGGAAAAATCATCCCCAAGAATTAACGAACATTCGTACGATTTTTCAGTTATGCCATATTAGTAGTTCATTAATAAAATATGAACAAAACGGCCTGAGTCGTTTTTGAGGAAATCGCCCAAGAAATTCACCTTCAAGAATAAGCTATCCTCGTTAAGTTTTTTGAGGGCGAATGAGTTATGTCATCCTGTCAAGTAATTAATGAAATTATTTATTTATAGAATATGAACAAAATCACCTTAGTCATTCTTGAGATAATCTTTCGAAAATCTCACTCCCAGGAATAAGCTACCCCTTCTCGATTTTTCGTAGAGAAATGAGCTATACCACAACATGTTTATTATTATTATTATTATTATTATTATTATTATTATTATTATTATTATTATTATTATTATTATTATTATTATTATTATTATTATTATTATTATTATTGTTGTTGTTGTTAAAGAAAAATAATTTATGAAATATAAACAAATTTGTTTTCCAGAAAATCGGAGATTATGATTTTCACACCTCAGTAAACTACTTTCATTTTTGGGGTCCGGAAAAAAAAATTAAAAAAAAGTAGACAATCATAAGAAAATCTGAAGTTTAAAATGTGGTCTCGATACGCTGAATGGTATTGCCTCTTGATGAATATACACTAGGACCAACAGACGGACAGATGTCGAAAAATCTTTCTTTCGGTTTCTATGGGCCATGAAACGTGTTAATCCGTCGAAATCTAGAATTCGATTTTTTCACAGTCACTTTCTTCTCTCTTTTCGTAGCCTAAAGTAAAAGGTTTTGCTCTTAATGTCATACACGCGAAGGAAAACGACAAATATTTTATGCAAATACAACATTTTAAGCAGTTCGGAAAGAATGCGCGTCAGTATAGAATGCAAACATCCCTCATCACCCAAAAGGAAGAAGTGTAAGGTCATTCAGTAAGAACGGAAGGTGATGGTTACTGTTTTTAAGGACAGTCAAGGCATCCTGCTTGTGGAATTTCTGCCCTTGGGTCACACTGTCGCTGCAACCATGTATTGCCGACTAGGAAAGTTACTATAAACCATTCGCAGGAAAAGGTCAAATTGCCTTGAGAACTCAAGTTCTTCTGTTGAATAAAAACGACTCGTCCACACAGTGTCAATGATACAGTGGCTCACATATACAGGGTGTTTCGAAACAACACCGACAGCGTTTGGAAGGTGATTCCTGACACCAAGATAAGGCAAAAAGTATAGACCAACCTGGGTGCACAAATGCTTCCTTACGGAGTTATAAGCTGCGGAAAACATGAAAAAATGAACTTTAAAGCTCCCTAGCTCCAATACTATGCAACCTACCGGGTCAAGACTTCACTTAGAAACTATCCAAATATCTATGTTTCAGAATTCTGAGGTACTCACGCAGCAATTTTTATAGAGGGACTTTGGTTACGGACATATAATTTTAAGTACTTACGAACTACATCTATAAAAATGGTTGGGAAGTATAGCAGGATTCTGAAATATGTATTTTTGGATAGCGCACATATTAGTTCTTAAGTGACGGTCCTATAGTTTTGGACCTATGGACCTTTAAAGTTCATTTTTCCATGTTTTCGGCAGCCTATAACTCCGAAAGGAGGCATTTGTGCACCCAGATTGATCTATACTTTTTGTCTTATCTTGGTGTCAGGAATCACTTCCCAAACATTGTCGGTGTTGTTTTGAAACACACTGTATATCTCATAAGTTGGGAACAACTCGAGCCTTCGTTATACAGCCCGGATTTGACCCCATTGGACTTCCATCTCGTCGGACCTGTTAGCCACCGGTTCCAGGACATGTAGAGGTCCATAGAAAGCTTACTAGCTGACTACTACAATAACCACGGACATTCTTTGCAGCTTGGTTTGAGGGACTCTTGAAACGATACAACATGTGCTTAAACGTGCATTGTGATTGTGTGAAGAAATAAACCTAATTTCATCAGGTAACACTTTATAATTTTCTTTCTATATCATATACTGTATTGAGTTATTTTCGTATTTTGAACATGTAAATATTGATTTCTTCCTCATATTTATATTTCTTTGTTCTTTTTGCAGAAATATGGCTACTTCAAGCCAACTTAGCAGTGATACAGACCGGGCAAGGCAAGTATAAAATTTCTAAATTTGTCTTAATTACAGTTATATGCTGTGAAACCTCTCTAAGTTGGCCACCTGTTTATCTTGAAACTTGCCATTATTGAAACAACACTATTCTTATGTTATTAATGCTAAATCCACCTCTGTATGTCTGACGTCTACGTAATCTTCATTTCTTAAAAACCCTTCCAGAATATAACTTGTTTCGGGAGGTCAACAAAGACACAGGGTGATAGGGAAAAACATGTCTATTGAGTTGAGTTGGGTTGATTTTGATTTTAACGTACTTATCAGCAGCGAGGCTATATGAGACATGGATATACTGATTAACGTGGAATCTGAACTATATAAGCTCCCGCCAGCATGTCCATTGCAATTAACTTTCCGAAAATGAAATGAAAATGAAATGAATTTTTTTAAGTTTTACGTCCCATGGTTATGCCGGCTAGGCTAAAGAAGACGGTGATTATGAGAAATGAATGAAATGATGAAATGAAGAAAGTGGGAGGAAACGGGAGAAGCCCGAGGAAACCCACGCACACGGTGTTTGTCCACCATAAAGTTCACTTGGCGGGGACTGGGATCGCAAGCACCAGAGGTGAACGCTCTAGCACTGAGCCACCATGGCCCCGAAATTAACTTTTCGAAAAATACAGTAGGCGGTAGTACTGTCAATTACTTTCATATCTCGTCCCTCAGTGTATGAAAAGAGGGACATCGCTTCTTATTCATATTCTACATTGCAAGATATTTGGGAGTTAAATGTAGTTTCACTTATTCAGGAATATCCTTTGTTTGCTTTCATCACGTCTTAGAATTCTTTCCTGCTGGAGGCTTGCAAGAAAGTGACAAAAAAAAAAAAAAAAAAAAAAAAAAAATCGAAGGAATTGTTGTTCCAAAATGTTAAAAAGAAAGAAAATGCATGATAACAGGACAATCCTTTATCTGTTTCGCTGCTTTCTGGCAACATAATTAGTAGTTGTTTTGAAACTCACGACAGAGCCAAGTTTATTGTTTCCCTACTAAAAGCGGTGACATAGTAAAGGTGTTGTTGGTATTTTTTGGTACTGATCATTTTATCTCTATCTACCGTCATAAGTGAAGGGTATATAAGAGCAAATGAAATGGCCAAGCGAGTTGTAGCTAATTATCATTCCCAAGGTCCTTGATCCAAAAATGCATCAAAAGATTCAAATTATTTCAATCAAAAATTTTATTGTATGCCTTATATCTGAATAACTACATATATTGTAGCTAAAGCCAATTAATTCAGTATGATGTACTTATTCCGTTAAAAAAATTTAAAAAAAAACGAAAATTTTATTTATTTATTTATTTCTTATTTAAAATGGCGACATAACCTTTTCTTCCAATCAACCATTTACATTTTTCTTTTATAATTGGATCTCATAATAGTTTATTTTTTTACAACGAGAAAAAAAAATACACACTTAGGCAACGTTAAAGAGTACAAACATACAGAACAATACAGAAAATAAAACATGAAAAGTGAAAATGAAACTTATTACATATAAAATAAACACTAAAATAACCAAGCGACAATGCTGAAGACATGTTAAACTATACAAGGAGAAACAAAGAAATCAATTTTGATTATATATAACATATAAAATACATTTCTATGATTGACTAAGTATAGATAAAATGATGCACATACTTAAGTGATTGTGTATAAGGTATACGTTGATACACATGTATCAGAAGGGAATAGAAAAGAAAATAAGAAGAAATAGAAAGAGAGAAAAAAAGAAAAACGATCAATTGCATGGTAACGCAAGGAATAGTTTCGTTTGTAACAACTTTTTTTTTTTTTTTTTTTTAACTGACGACCTTTATTAGAAAGATATTCTATAAGCCGACGTTTAAAAGTCAACACTGAACCAGAGTTTCTGATGCTTTCAGGGGCATCATTCCAAGCTTTGGTGGCAAATAGTGTGAAAGATTTGAAAAAGAAATTAGATTTGTGCGTTTGAACGGCGAGTGTTGTATTTCCTTTAGAACGGGTATTTAGTGGGTGAGTATCGCCGAAAAATTTAAATTTAAAGGATAGATAAGTAGATTTTTTTACAATTAATTATTTTATTCGATTTGGGGGCCGTTCAAAAATTTTGTGCCCCCCCCCCTCTATCCAAAAACTAATTATTGGCCAAGATCGCAATTTTTTGATCCATTTTTTTTTTAATCATTCCTAAAATTCTTATTTATAAAATACATATAAATACGCAGGAAATAGTTAGTTCTGGCTTTATAATCATTTACGTCAGAGCTTATAACTGTTTTTGTTTCAAAATACAATTATTTTGTAGGTCACCATCTGTCTAAGTTGACCACTTTTCAATGAAGCAGGTGTTCGCCAAAACAGAAAGATTTCACTCTTTTTATAGTGTATAAAGAAACCGTATTAATCGTTATTTAAGAAAAGAAAAAAAAAAGCAGTTAATTCAATCAACAAAGTACCTTTCCTTGATGTTTCTGAAACAAATGATTTAAGCCAAGGTGAAACATATTTATAGAATAGAAGTAATTCTGGAACTCGTTTGACCTAGTAAAGTAAGATCACGTACTTGAAGTAACGTCCACTAAAATACATTCTACATGCTTTCATATACAAGATGAGTGTTTTAACTTGAGACTGTAAAATATCTGGAGAAATAAATATCGAATGAAAGAATGTTCGAAATAATAATAATTATTTTGGAAGAGGAAACTGACTTGTAATAAAATTAGCAAGTTGGGGTGAAGGCAAGTTTGTAAACTTAGAGATCCCATTTTTTATTACAGATTTGTATTCTATGGGGAAAAATAAGTAAATTTTGTTCGAAATCGATTTTCTTCTCGATTCATCATAGAAGGCATTGTAATCAGTGAAAACTAGTTTCACTAAAGTCTCTTCAGACGGGAGCCACCAAGTTCCACGTTACAATAAATTTGTGATGAACATTGCCAATCTTTGTCTTAAATGTTCTTTCTCTCCATTCGTGATATGTGGTGTGGAAGATTGCTCTGCTTTCCGCGTCAATTCAGACGAATGAGGCTGTGCAATTAGGTGCACCGTACGGTTAATTGTCCCAGTTGATTGTCCCAATTGAAGATACCCTAGTGAAACTAGCTTCCACTGATCACACCGCCACCTATCAAGATTCGAAAACATGTTTCAAATAAAATTTAGTTATTTTTTCCGTAGAGCCTCAACCTACAATTAGAAATGTGGGGCCTTACCTAAGTTCTCTTAGTTGCCAGCTGCCATATCTCACTCCCAAAGGGTGCGATGGGGACTAATTTTGTCATACTTGAATTTCCTCCAAAATAATAATTATTTATTTTCTGCAATTTTTCGTCTGATGTTTATTTCTCAAGATATTTTGCAGTCTCAAGTTTAAAAAACTCAACCTGTGTAATCACAGTTCCTTCTTTTGTGATGAGAGTAGTATCCATAAGTACAGACACCTGTGCTCTTCTTAGTTGTAGTTTTGTATCTCTAAGTAGAAAACACTGACTTTTGAAGGACAGACTGCAGGCATTAAATTTTGTCGATGCTTGAGAGAAACATCCTCAGAAATTTGACAATATGGAGGACAATATAAAAGTGTTCGAATGTGAACGAGCCTAAAGGAGTGCACACTTTAGGGATGACCGAAATCAGATCCTAAAATACTAGAGTACCGAGTAATAATGGATCCGCGTATCTGATATTCGGCTACTTGACCCACGGTTCTCGAACCATCTATCCGATTCTCACCGAATCTGGAACCAAGTAACCGGATTCGAAATATTCTGGCCATCCCTAGCACGCTTTTTCAATTTTCAACGTATTTTGTAGAAAGGAATAATGTTGAAAAGAAATCAATGAATTTCAAAGTTTGTCCAAATAACAAATTGAAGAATATGGTTCATGCATTTTATGATATTTCGTTTGTCTTTGTAGATGGAAGCATGTTTCTGAAGTCTAAACGATGAATAAAACAAAATAATTAATAAGCACGAATTAGTCAATGGAGAGTTTCCGTGAATGTGGCATTAAGACTTCATGTTATATAGGGCTTAGAATTAATTATATTGGGCTGATTTATTTGTTTACAAATATATACAAAATAGTATTTTAGAAATTTACTCAAAAACAAGTTAAAGTTAGAAGCAACTATTGATGCTTCCTTTTCCAAGGCAAATAACTCATGCCATATTCAAGGATTGTTAATAAAACGTTTACACATTTGGAGAATGTTGCATGATCCGATTTTGTAAAAAATTATTAGAGGATAATATCGCTTCACCTGTATAAACCACTTCAATGTTTCCTGGAACAAAGACTTACGTCAATTTGTTGAATTACTTACGAAAAACAACTGGAAGTGCTTTTATGCATATCGTCTGAAATAAAATCTTATCCCACTAACTAGCAGCGTTCACCCCGCTTCGCTGCGGTCACCCCGGAACGCAATAAACTTTGTTACTTAGATAATTTTTACTTTTTCGCTTTCAAGTGATATGATAAAAACCATAGAAGATTGCAGTAAATCTTAACATTATATCGCCTGTCATTTATGTTAACCCGCCCCGCTTCGCTGCGGTCATCCCGGTGCTGGCATATTGTAAAAGTGTCTGTAAAAATAAGCAAATCAATTAAAAAATTTTAAACAGAAGATTCAAGCTATTTTCCGCTGTATATCGCCTGTCATTTATGTTAACCCGCCGAGTGACACGGTCATGCGGGTTGCATATAAATACGTTTATTTTTACCTATGATGAACTAATAACAAAGGATTTGTACGTTATGGACACTTGAATGGTCAATTATCTCAAGACACTGGTAATTAAAAATTAAAGTGATATGATAAAAACCATCTAGGGTCCAAATCCTAATAACCCCCCAAAAATGAAAGAAATTGGTTCAGCCGTATTAGCGTGATGAGCGGACAAAGGATTTTGTACGTTCTCTTTTATATCCCACTAATAAACTTTATTATTTTTATTATTATTGAATAGAATAGAATAAAATATTTTTATTGTCGTTAAGTCTGTATACAGACAATAGACAACGTCAAATGCTGTTTTACAACTATTTTTTTAAATCCCTATTTCAATATACTCTTATCTTCTTCAAATTCCTTAATATTATAATATGGTACAGTAATTAACCAACTAATAAGAAAATTATTAGAAGAGTTTTCGCCTAAACTTTTCAGATAAACTTTCCACCAGTAAACTACCCTTTGAGTTTTCGAAGAAAAATGACACACAATATTGTAATATAGTTAATGAAATATTTATTTATGCTATTTGAACAATGGCCTGAGAATTTTCGAGAAATAATTACTTTTTAGATTTCTTTTGAGATAAAATTTCTGATGTAAGGGTATGAAAGAGATACTGATTTGTGAACTCTAAATAAAATCATTAAATACGTTTTCAAAAATCGGAATTTTTGAGTTTCATCATGAAGTAAACTACCTTTATTTTTTAGGTTAGAGACAAATTAATTAATATCTCCTAAAGGAGTCGCAAAACACTAAAAATTTACTCTCGATTCATTGAATGGAGTAACTTCTAGGAATAAAGAGTTACTGATCAAAGAACAGTTAACAAATAGATGGAGATAGAGGAAGAAAACTTTCTGGCTTAAATAAAAATGAATCTTATCAATTACAATCTATGTTCCAGCTTCGGGGCTATATAAACAAGTCCTATTAAAAAAAAAAAAAAATCCAAACAGTTATTATGAACAGTCTGTGTTGAAGCTTCGGCAATGTATCAATGAGTTCATCAGACATATTTTCAAATAATCTGACGAAAAACAAAACTTATTATTAACAAAATGTGTTGCAGTTTCGACATTCTATAAGTCTTCGTCGAATGAAGACATTTTATTAATAAATTCTGAACAAAGCACTTATGATTAACAATCCTTAATGCAATTTCGTCAACATATCAATGTCTTCATTCTCGCTTAGCCTGAAGGGCATAATCGTATGATCTTAAACTGAAATGCCTTCATCAGACACAATATCTGATAATGTGTCTGACATTAGAATATTGTCGAAGTTGCAACACAGATTGCCAATTATTATTACTGTTTGTTTTGGTCAGATATTTATTTATTTAAGTTATACGTAGTGCCCATGAAACAAGTAAATCAGTTGAAATATTCAATGCATTTTATTTACAATCACAAAACTATCTTTCATTCGCATCGTCACTCGAAAGGAAAAAAAAAATGGAAACAGAAATTACGTATAAGATTGTCAACAGTTCATTTCCCGGTGGGGACACTCGGTCAAAAAAGTGTAAAAGTTCTTTTTTTTCAGGCCAGCCATCCAGAATGAAGTCTTCATGGGTTTTCCTTATTCACGTCAGGCAAATACCGGGGTGGTACCTAACTTATAGGTCCCAGGTCGTTTCCTTTCTTCTCCAACATTTTCTTCCTTCCCTTTCCCCGGATAGTGTGCTCGCCGAGAGACGTCATCCCTCAAACGTGACGGACTAACATAGCCATAGATGCCGAAATAACAGAAATCTATTTCCTAAATCCCTAAGATTGTCAACTGGTTGAAGAAGTTCCGGTATGTCTACATGTTATAAATATTGTGTTATTTCTTTATGTTTATGTTGCTAAAGAAATGCTTACCATGCGACGGCACGGAAGACCCGGGTTCTATAACCGGTGGGAGTTCATGTGGTTCGGATCTCACTTTAAGCTTTAGGTCCACGTCTCATATAGTCTTGCTGCTGATAAGAATGATAAACTCTAAATGAACCAACCATTCATCGCTACATGAGACGAAATCTATAGTTTAAAGATGAGATTAATACTACCCTGTCGAGAATCGAACCTGAGACCTTGTGTTCACACGTTATTCATTAGACCAACAATAAAGACAACACATTTAATAAAGTCAACTGAACCATGAAAAAACACCAGGATTAGTTATCTGAAGTTTCGAAGTCATCATGAGACCATAAAGCTAGCTCAAACGCTTCGGAAAATTTGCTGAAATGAATCAAATTTTAGCGATTATGGTGATTTTAATCTACAAATTTATTATCACTCTTAACGAATTTAATAACTGTGCTAACGTATTTTGCGCCTTCATACCACATGAATTATAAATATTATTCATGCATTTTTCAGAATTTTCAGTGTTCCTTTTTCACTAAAATGTTCTAATCTGTTACAACTTAGGTAGAAATCTACAAATTCACAAGGCAAAAAATGCAACAACACAGGTTTTATTTCATGTCAGCTAATTATTGTTTCCTGAGGAAATGCACACATTTAGTTTTTACTTTCTGGTTGTAATTAAAATTCGCTGGTGAGGTCCCAACCTTTTTCTGTTTTTGAACTTTCACATTTGGTCAATACATTAAAAATTATATATAATGGTTTGCAACCGTTTAACGGAATTCATGATTACAGCTTCTCTAAGAGTCAGCGGTTTTGAGATAGTATGTTAGAAAAACATTCCATCGGAAATGGAACCCGGGCCTTCCGCGTCGTCCCATGTTTAAAGAGTTCTTTAAAAACATAAATAATCCCAGGATTAAATTAACTTATAATGCTTACAGCATGTAGACATACCTAACCTTCTTCAACCCGTTGAGAATCTTGTGTGTAGTTCATATTTTCATTTATTTCCTTCGAGTCACGAAGTGAATAAAAGAGAGTTTCGTGATTGTGAATAAAATAAATTGGATATTTCGACTGATTTACTTGTATGAATCCTACGTATAACTCAAATAATTAAAAAATATTTACATCTGACCAAAGTAAACTCTAATAATTAACAATTTGTACTGCAATTTCGAGAATATACCAACACCTTCATCAGATATATTATCAGACAGTTTAACGTCCCACGATTCTGCTCTTTAGGGTAAGGGAGGATGAAGATTGACATGTTGACGAAACTGTATCACGGATTATAAATTATAAGTGTTTGCTTTGATCAGAGTATATTATTGATCAGAGTATAGTGTGTTCGCCGAGGGACGTCATCCCTCAAACATGACGGTCTAAATGGCCATAGATGCCGAAAGCCCATAAATCGAATTCCTAATCCCTATTCTCATTTTAAGTTCTACTGGATAAGTATTGAATCCAGTGAACTTCACGTTCAGTCTCATTCTTCTATATACAAAAGGAACCGTCTCCAGGTTCATAAGAGGAAAGCTATCTACAGCAGGTTATTAACGCAGAAATATGTCCTTGAATATAAGAATTGATTACACTACAGGAAACACTCTACATTTTCTAAATGTAAACTGAATGAATTTAAACTCAGATATAAAACATTTTTCTGTGTCAAGCATTTCTTTTCTGAGAAAAGACTGAGATTACCAATACGAGATTGGTAAATCACGTGCATCTTTATGGCACTGAATATTGTAGTATTTAAGCTCTATTTTCATCCCTATATCAGTTCCATTAAGATATACCAGCAATATTTGTATTTCTTAATAAAATGTAATGAAGATACATTTTTCCCTTTGTAGGTTAACGAAAGCCTTAAAAGAGGAGGAGCTACTTGGGTTAGCGAAGAAGTACTTGCCTCGACTCAAGTCCATGTACAAAGGAGAATTAGAATCTCCATTCACAAGGGTAATGTACAAGCAACACTTTGTTTTTGATTAATTTGATCGGTTATTACTATTGAAATCAGTAGCGTAGCCAGGATGTGTGTTTGAGGGGGGGGGAATCAAGTGCTGTTATAGGTACACTCATGTCCAAAATTATTGTCGCATGTCTATAAATATGTTGTTCTAGAAATATCATTTGATAACGAATTCGCCCGGTATTTCTTATAATGTTAGTATGTGTATAATCGGCAAAGACATGTATGTGGCAAATTTCATGTCGAAAGAGCAGTAAATGAGAACAATAAAACAAAAATAAAACTTTCTTCTCCATTTAGCAAGATTTTGTTTTACTGATTCTAATTTTTGGATCTATAATTCTTTGCCTATGAAATTTACCACAAATATACATTTCCCGGTTATACACATAGTATCAGTATTAAAAGTACCCTACAAAATCATTATCAAATTATATTCTTACAAGAAGACAGTTATAGATATGCGACAATAATTTTGGACATGAGTGTACATATAGAAAAATTACAAACAAAAAAATATATAAACATAAAAATATATAAAAATTAGAAACACTAAAGTACCAAAGTACATTGTCGGACCTCTTTGGGGAGGAGGGGCCGGCCCCTCTGGCCCCCCTTTCCTACGTCACTGATTTAAATCAACATTTAAGTTAGAAATTTATCACTTGTTATAAAGGGAATATTTCTGAGAACATGCAATTCCAAATTCATTTCAACATCCGCAACTAGTTCAATAGATTCAGCAACATACATTTAGAGAGGGCTGGCCTTAAGCCAATTGGGCCAATTATTTCCAGTTGGGTTCCGCGCTAGAGTGAAATCTATTCTTGGCTTGTCTGATGCGCACAACACATTGCAATGTATAATTAGCACCACATTTCGTATTTTACTGAGAAGAGCAGTAATAATTTTAATACAACAACAGAATGCAAATCACTGTCTTTATAGGACAATGAAAAGTTATTTCGTGAAATGAATTGCTTCTTAATCTAATAGTTCCTCAAAATTAGTAATAACTCTGGTAGCAGAAACAACTTGCAAACCGCTTGCTGTAAGCTTGAATTGCAAGTCAGCCAAGCTTGCATCCAACTTGATTTGAAAACGTGCAAGCATGCCTCAAGTTGGATTCTAGTAACGAAGTTACATGGGGGCAACCTTGTATTTAATGTCTCTTTCAAGCTTGACGCTTTTACGTCAAGTCAATAGTGAATGAACGGCCAGTGAAGCTATGACGCTCTGCGAATGGTTTAAAGCATCGCTTGCAAGTACAACAAAAGGCAGATTTTATGAATGCATGCGTTTCAAATGCAAGCGTAGAGAGCCAAAAGCCATGCACGCGCCAACTGGCCGAAAACTTTCTTGCTATTAGGGGAAAATGTGTACCCGGTAGCACACTTGTTGGTCCAGTTCATGCAGAGTGTCGTTAATTGATTGATTGATTGATTGAATTTTAATGAAGACGTCAGCATCGAAGCAAGAGGGTGTCATTAAATGTGTAGTCAGTTAGTATGTTTCGACCACATACCTGGTCCTGACATTGAGGTTGATGGCCTGTGGGAGACTAATTGATTAAAAATGAAATACTGGGTTCGGATTCGTTCTTTGTTTGACATAGAAATTGTTACTGAAGAAATATGATCGGGAAACAAATTATCATTCCGCTAACAGAGGCAAATGGTATATTATCTCTCCACCAAGGAGATAATTTGGTGTAACAATATACACTCAAAACTGACAAAACTACAAATGTTCAGTTTGAAGGTAAAGTTTAACTGTTTTGAGGACTGTATTGTATTCACCATGTTTTATAGAACTGTATTTTGCACATTCACACTAAAGGATATTTGTAAGAGACTGATCATATAAAGACACACACACACACACACACACAAGAAGAGAAAAAGAAAGAAAAACATAACACAGTATTTCCACATTTCTTACACGGTAGTATTTGTAGCTCACTTGCATATACTTCACTAGACTTTGATAAGACTAAAGTAAAGACGTATAGTTCGACGACTTGAATTCTAGGTAAATTAAGAGCTTTGTAGACTTCTAAATAGGCTCGCAGTAATAAGTGCAACGTAATTCCGAAGATGTAAGAACTCGCACTAAAAGTGAATTTTAAGCTTGGATTTTCCTTTGTTCCAAATCGTGAGACCCATTTCAATATTGCTAGCAGTTTTTTCTGAAATACTAGTTTAAAACAAATGACTGCTTATTTTCTTTGCACACGATGAATACACTTAGAGGAACATGCAAAATTCTGACCATTCTGTCTTGATCAAGCACTTGCACATTTTAAAATTTCATTAATTTCAAAAGAATTTTCTTGAAATTAAGCTTTTAAAAGTTTATATTATCTAATTGAATAGTAAAGAAACAATATTCAAAATGGAATTTGATGATTGAGTCGTTGTAATCCCAATCGAATACAGTTCAAAGCGAAATTCAATACATTTCACTCAGGACTACTCTTCAAACTATTATGCGAAACGAATTTTGGAATATTATGCATTGTAAATGGTGAAATTGTGAATAGTAAATGTAAAAATACACCTAGAATTTAAATAATTGTTCAACAACAAAAATTGTAGCTTCATCCAGATACATTGTACACCTAAACGTAAAGGAGGCCAAATCTGTGCAGAGTTCCTACTGATCTGGAAAAATCTATTTCCCTGACTTTCTCTGACATTTGGCAGGTAATTCCCTGACTTTGATGACATGTGTCGGATGATGTTGACATATAAATAAGGAATAACTAACGGTGAATATTTATATATGAGAATATAAAGACAAATAGTAATCAAATGCTCATACGTACATTCCACTTACCTTCCATAAAAAACTGAACAGTGTCCATTTTAATGGTTGGCTAAGCTGAAATTGATGTACAATTAATGTTAAAAAATATATATTTTATAAAATCTCCGTGACTTTCCCTGATTTCCAGTCTTTTCCCCTGAACTTCCCTGACCTGCATCATTTTCTCTGATTTTTTCCTGACTTCTCTGACCAGTAGGAACCCTGTTGTGATTCCTAGTGAAACAAAACACTCTATTAAAAGCAGTGAAATTTCGATAGTAAGTTACAGTGAAGCTTGCACTTTTTTTATTTATTTTCTTTTACGTTAGTAAAAGTATATGTATTATTACGGAACATAACCTTACCTCTTGTAGATACTCCCAGCTACGGTCCCTAAGGTGCCGCGGTGGCTCTGTGGTAGAGCGTTCACCTCTGGTGCTTGGGGTCCCGGGTTCAATGCCAGCCCCCGCCAAGTGAACTTTGTGGTGGACAAACACCGTGTGCGCGGGTTTTCTCGGGGTTCTCCCGTTTCCTCCCACTTTATTCATTCCACCATTTCATTCATTATTCATCATCACCGTCTCCTTTAGCCTAACCGGCATAACCGTGGGATGTAAAACTCAAAGATTTCATTTCATTTTTCCAGGTACGGTCCCGATCGGTCTTGTTTTCTCCCAACGTGTAAGTAACATCTTTATACCGAAGAAGAAGTATTCTCAAGCTAATACGTATTTACCACAGAAAATGCTTGTCATAATCTGAAAATAAATCTATGGTGCAGTACAGTAGACAGAAAACATTTTCCCCACGAAATGACCTCGCTTAAGTCAATGACCTTCTGAACCATTACTCGAAACAGTGGCAAACTGAATTTCAAATTATTCTTATTACTGTTCACAATAAATTGTCAGTATTTAGTAATAATGATGCATGTTCTTATTGCGTTACTTTTACTTCTTGTATAGTCAGTATGCGCATTAAGAAAGTTTTACGGGAGTAAAATGAAGTGGAATAGAAAATTACCATTCATGAAGTACATATATATTTTAGAACTTGTGTAAACACAACCCCCAGCACACAGTTGTTTCTCTACATAGGTGGATACCCACTCATTCCTTCAGTAAGTCGAACAATCACTACAGCATTTTGATATTACTTTACATTTACCTTTATAATTAACGCATGTACTGTATATTGCATAAATTACAACATGAGTTGTGACAAATCTATATACAGAGTGCTTCAAAACAATATCGTCAAGGTTTATGAGGTGATTCATGACACCAAGATAAGACAAAAAGTATTAGGCCAACCTGGATGCACAAATGCTTCCTTTTGGAGTTATAGACAGCCGAAAACATAAAAGAATGAACTTTAAAGGTCCATAGCTCCAAAACTATGGGACCTACCGTAGTTGGGTCAAGACTTCACTTAGGAACTAATATGTGCGCTATCCAAAAATACATGTTTCAGAATCTTAAGCTAGTCACGCAACAATTTTTATAGAGGGAGTTTGTCTACAGCCACATAATTTGAAATACTCACTAACTACCTTTGTAAAAATTGTTGCGGAAGTACTGATGGATTCTGAAACTTAGATATTTGGATAGGGCACATACTAATTCCTAAGTGAAGTGTTGACCTGACTACGGAAGGTCGCATAGTTTTGAAGGTATGGACCTTTAAAGTTCATTTTTCCATGTTTTCGGCAGTCTATAACTCCAAAAGGAAGCATTTGTGCACCCAGGTTGGTCTATACTTTTTGTCTTATGTTGGTGTTAGAGATCACCTCCCAAACGTTGTCGACGTTGTTTTAAAACACCCTGTATATGTAATTTCTATGAACAGACACCTCTCATTTACCAACAAATAATCATGTTCCATTGGTATTCACTATTCGGAGATTTCACTGTAGTATTTTGATGTCTAAAACACAAAGAATAAAAATTTTGTGACCTACTGCATGTTAAAATTGAGAAAGATGGAACATTATTGGCACTAAATATTCATTGCCAAAATAAGGAATTCATTGTTTAACTTCTACACACAAACCATGAAAGAAGGCAAAATTTGGATGTATAAAAATGTATATGCAACATGATTGCCGTAATTTGGGTAGGAATTATGCCCAAATTTTAGGTTGCCCAACCGAAATTTTACATGAAATAGCTAAAATTTGAATATAGTTTAGTGAAAATTACTTAAAATCAAATTTTGAGTTACTATTTTGTGTTTTGACGGATTTTAAGGTGAAACAATTGTTAAATTTGGCATTACTCGAAAATATTTTATCTGAAAAGACCCGGTTGCTTCTCCTTATGTTAATGTCGAACCTTATCACAGCCTCAGATTCATGGACATTGTTAGTAAAAAGAAAAAGAAAATAATTTTTTACTTTATAAACAGTTTCCAGGATCTTATAAAGTGACACGGAAATTATTCTCTTTCTTAAAATTAAGATTTCGCAAAATCCCGTATTAACAATAGTGTTTATTTATTTATTTATTTATTTATTTATTTATTTATTTATTTATTTATTTCGGAAAAACAACAGGCAAATGCCTAATTACAGTTTTTCCTTATTGTAAAGTGTATTTAATACACTTTAAAATACACATATAATAACATACTAATATGACCTCAATTCTATCGTAATACACACTAGAATACACATATAATAAAATAATAATATGAAAGCAAAATATACGTTAAAATACAAATAGCACGATATACAGAATACAACAAATTTATGTAAAATGAAAATTTTGTTTGCAACTAAAAATATCTATATCTGGCGCGAATTTTGATTTCTGATAACAAATATTCTGAATCTATTGCACCATGAATTATTTTATATAAGAAAGATAATATGAAATGACTTCTTCTGCTTTCAAGAGATTGTAATGAATATTTGTTTTGAAGACCTTCGTAATTCTCAAATTTTGGATATATACCTGTTTCTTTATGTCAAAAAGCGCACACATTTATTTTGAATGTTTTCGATTTTATTTATATATTTCTTACTCTAATAGTATCGCTGCATATTCCACCTTAGACCGTACATAGGCAGTGTATAATGTTTTGAGAGCATTAGTATTAGAAAAATCACCTCCCAATCTCACCACAAAGCCAAGATTCCTAAAGGCCTCACCAATTATTCTGTTGACATGAATATCGAATGATAGGTTTGACTGCAGAGTGACTCCAAGATCAGTACCGTCAAATGGGGTGAATAGAAACATGGGGGTGAATAGAAACAAAACTCCCAGATTAGTTTTGGATTTATTTGGACGATAAATTAATCAAGAAAACTGAAATTTCTTAACATAGTCTTATACGGCTAAAGTGTCCAGGGCAGAGACAAAATGTTTTACTGAGTTGGGAACACTGAGGTAGACGGCAGTAGCATTAATGTGTTACTGAAATCTTACACGGTATTTTAGCGCTCCTTAAACTTTCTTGGTAAGTATGACATTTTCATATTTGTTGCATTTGAACATATGCCTATTTTGTAGTTTGTTGTTTCATTTACTGACGTTCATAGTAAAAGTTTTCCTTTTGTAATTTTTTTAAAATCAAAATTTAACTTTACTGGGTTATTGTTATGATTTTTAATTAGTGGGGTGAATAGAAACACTTCTTGGGAAATTCTTGAAATTCCTCAAGGAGTGGAAAATTCTTGAGGAGCAGAAAAAAGGACCTGATAGGAATGTATCAACCAACTCTAAGAACAAATTTCCAAGTCTTCTAAAAAAAAAAAAAATTTTTGAACCTGAAGGAGGAAAATATCAGGGCTGGATTTGAAAAGTGTGGAATTTTTCCCCTTTGTCGAGACCAAATACTGAGGATGTTGCTAAAAAAAAAAGACAATGAACGAGAAGAAACAGAACAGCAAAAGTCATCTCAAACTGTAAACCGTTCCCTTATGGATCTTCTCAGGAGCATGAGAGAAGATGAAAAAATTAAATAAGGGAAGAAGAGAGTACGAATAGATGTTTCTGGTAAGAGTTTTGGTTTGTTTTCTGAAAATGATACATTTTCATCAAATCACAACGAAACTCAACCTACCTTTGTATTGTCGGAAGAGGAGAAAGACAACACTCCAGAAGACAACATTCCAGACGATCACGAACTAGATGATGGTTTTCTAAAGCTGGTGATTTTGCTGTGGTAAAATGAGAAGCTAAAACTCGATGAGACTATTCAGCACCCAAGTGCAAAAATGGGAACATGATGCATATGTGGGAGTGTTTTATAAGAGAGCACATAAACAATGAAATTTTCAGAACGAAACTGTTGGGTTTTATTAGGAGTTCGTCAGCACGCTTTAAGTATATGATCACTTTCGGGCCCCTTCGTGGCTAAGCGGTTAGCGTACGCGCCTTTGGCGTGGGAGACCCGGGTTCGATTCCCGGCGGGAGCTCATGTAGTTCTGATTCTACGTTAATCAGTAGGTCCAAGTCTCATATAGCCTCGCTGCTGAACGGGACGTAAACCTTAAAATCAACTCAACTCATGATAAGTTTCCCTGATGATTTCAGTGGTTTAAATCTTATTCAAATATCATCAAAACTATATGGTCGTTTATACCTATATTGTGCATTGTATTGTTTTATAAGTTTGTAACTTATGTAATACTGGTCTTATTGAACTAATATCTTGCAGGTATCAAATAAATCGTTCGTTTCAACAAATACGCTGTTTATTTTTTACCTTTCCAATAGTATAAAAGAAACAACAATGAAAATAAAGTAATTGTTTCTATTCACCCCATGGGTAGGGGTGAATAGAAACATTAAGAAAAATCAAGGTGAACAAAAGTGGAGTTGATAAATTAATATGACGTTTACTGAAATTCATTAGCATATTAAGACCTTTCTTTTGGAATAATCTGATACGCGAAATCTTTAACATTACCAGACTTATATTCTCATATAGCCAAAAATGTGTTTCTATTCACCCCATTTGATGGTAACATTATCCACTCTCTCAATTGGCGTTTGATTAATAGTATACATATTGCGTACATAGTTTATTTTCCTGGTGTTTATTTTCCTGTAGTGTTGAGTAAATCTGCATTGTATCTAATTTCTTATATAGAATAGTTTCAGAAATTTAATAGTGACTGAATCACTGGCTTTAGTATATACATATATATGTAAACCCACTGATTCAGAGAGAGAAATTATTATGATATTCGTTTCTAATTTCTCAACATTCGTAGGATTAAGATACTCTGAATGTTTCTATTAAGTTTATTTAAGCAACTGATTTCTTTTGTTTGCATTATCGTAGTTACCTTCATCAACTACAAAATATAATATACTTGAAAAAGAATTTCTCATTTATTAATATTTGGTACCATTATCTACGTAATGTTAATAATACCAAGTGTAAAGTATAGTCTGCACATTACCGAAACCAATCTCTAAAATATTACGAGGGGGGTATCAGAAAGTAAGGTTACAAAGCTTGCAATGAAATGTATATATATATATATATATATATATATATATATACAGGGTGGTAGGTAACTCCACCGACAAACTTTGGAAGGTGATTCCTTATATGAAATGAAGGAAAAAAGTTATGATAAACATAAGTCGAAAAAAGTCTCCTTTCAAAGTTATGAACTGCCGAAAATTCGAAATATTATGTTTCGAAACGCCCTGCCTTAGAAACTATAGAACCTATCCCAAGCGGTTTAAGGAATTACACAGGAACTAGTATGCGATCTATCTAAATAACCGTGTTTTACCATCCTCCGTTATCGACGAAATGAATGCGCCATTAGTACTTAAAGGGATATCCCTATACCTCAATTTCCTTTTTACAGTTCATTTCGCCGATAACGGAGGATGGTAAAACACGGTTATTTAGATAGATCGCATACTAGTTCCTTTGTAATTCCTTAAACCGCTTGGGATCGGTCGTGTAGTTTCTAAGGCAGAGCGTTTCGAAACGTGAATTTTCGAATTTTCGGCGGTTCATAACTCTGAAAGGGGACGTTTTTTATCCCATGTTTATTAGAACTTTTTTCTTTCATTTCATATAAGGAATCACCTCCCAAAGTTTGTCGGTGGAGTTACCTACCACCCTGTATATATATATTGTTTCATTCAACCAATAAGTCAATAGATAGTACATACATTTAGGTTATTTTTCGACATTGGTTGAGGCGCTTATCGCATCGTGGGATGAGTTTGAAGATTCCCTCCTGGTAATCATCCTATTCTTGCGTGTTCAGCCACGATGTCACGGAATGTTTCACCTCCTCGTCTCAAGCGAAGCGACGGCCCCCTAGGTGCTTCTTCAAGTGCAAGAGCAGATAAAAGTCTTAAGTCTGACATCAGATGGCGTAACGTAATTCTCCTGTTTCCTGAATCAGCTCCTCTACGCAAGCTGTGTTCAAATCTGTTGATGTCGTGCTGCGTCAGCCACTGTGCTTGACGTCATTGACTTTTTCTCTACCAGCTGCGATCTTTCGACATCATTCTGTGCCATGCTGATGATACATTACAGTCTCTTCATAAACCTTTACCAGCTGCCGGTGAATTTCAGCCTCGGATACATGTTTCGCCCACAGAAATCGTATAACTGAGCGGACTCCTTCGAGTGACCAGTTTTCCAAACCAGTCGCCATTTGTGTTTACCTACAACTAGCGCCACAAGTGGCGGGTGGCTGAAACTCTACACAGTTGCCAACTCTATTTATTAAAATTACTGCACACTGCTCATTCCTCTGTAACAGACGAAACTCCAGAAATATTGGCCTTGTAACTTTATTTTCCGATTCTCCTTCGTATGATCAATCAGAGGCAAGCTGATGTTTGGGTACTTTGTTAGAAACCACTAAGAGTAGATGGAAAATTGAGCAACTACTTCTACTCTTAATAATAAACAAACAAACGTGAAATATCAGCAAATTAGGGAGCAAATATTTCACCGTAACTTTGTAGCCATTTACTGTAGACTTAGAAAAGAATATGTGTTAATTCTGAGGAATAACTTCCAAAATTACTGTGAATATCAAACAAAAATTTTGCAGAAAGATAATTGGAATTATCAATATGAGATACGACCCCTAATCCAAGCTAAATAACGTACCGATATGGATCAGTATTCGACAGTAAGATAAATATACACCCACCCTTTAGCTCTGTATTACTGACCTTGCGTTTGTTACTCTTAAAAGGGGTGGCAACACATGTTGTGGACTGAAGATTGTCTCACTATCCTCCTATGTTAAACTCATTTTGCAGAGATTGATTGATTAATTAGTTGATCGATTGAACTTTAGCGTCCCTTTTCAGCATCGAAGCCATATCAGACATGGATCTACAGATTTAGAGGGAAATCCAAATCTTTCAGCGAGAATCAAACCCGGGTTCATGTGCATCAAAGAGGCACGTACTAGTCACTAAACCACTGGGAGCAGTGTTCGAAGGGGAAAAAAATAGCAGAGACGGTATGTTTTATTACGATTTTGACTCGACGTACCGGCTATCTAAATGTTGAAATGCAGTGAGGGTATGTTTCCTAAAAAATTCCATATCTACTTACATAATGACTGAAAACCGTTGGAGAGCTTCTCTGTAGTAACGTGGAGGGAGGGGGATATGCAGAAACTTTGATCCCATCCAATAACTTTCTAAAAAAAAAAATCTCCTTATGTTGTATTATAGAGAATTATACACGAAAATGCTCAAAAACTGAATGAGGATATTAACAAATTCCTCCGGGAAAACTCCCGGTCCCCCACTCGGCTGTGGGGTATTCGAAACACCAGGAAGGTCCGCCACCCACAGCAGACAACCCCAAAATCCGCTCATGCTCAAAACATGGCATTTATGTGCATTAAGGCAGGAAGACACACACACATACACAACAAAGAAACAATTTAATATGGCATATCAAAATATAAACTAGGTGAACTTCTTTGAAGACATCACATTTTAGAAACAAAATGTAGGAAAAAGGCAAGAAAAATGTCGCTGCTATTAACTTAGAAATTACTTCTACATAAGAATTTTTTTTTTTTGTTATGTGCAAAGCTTCTCGTCTGTATATAGAAATGGATTTCTTAAAGGTATTTAGCATGTACTTTTTAGTGACGGTATGATATAATCACCGAAAAAACAGAGACGGTATGTCTTCAATCACTGAAAAACCAGAGGCGGTATGGCATACCACCGCATACCGTCTCACTTCGACCACTGACTGGGAGGGTATATTATAACTATTGTGAAATTTTATAGTTACTTCTGTAAATACGTTTGAAGAAAACTGCTTTAAAATTTAGGAAAATAAGATCAAACGTTTATTATTATTATTATTATTATTATTATTATTATTATTGTATCTTTTCAGATGTTCAACTCACATAGGGGAAATCCGTTGGCGCTGGCAAATCGGCCGATTTTAAATGCATATACAGACACTCAAATAACTATCATGGCAACATATATAGAGAAGTTCTTCGAAAGAGAAAAGTTCTCTTTCTTACACGTAAGTAAAGATGGTGACTAGTTTTACAGGTGTATGTCTAGTCAAGTCAGAAAAAAAAATAGATGGACTGGTATCAATGGCATAGGACTTCCTAGGAACACACCCTATAAATCTTTCGTGGGTATGTTGGCCCACACTCCTATGCTATTAAATTTTAGGAGAGGTACAGTACATATACCATCCTACCTTAATTTTGGAAATTAAAAATAAATATAAATTTGGTATGGTAATATACGACCAGGATATGTATCTCTGTAAGTTTGGGGGGTTCATAACTTTCATGGGTAACAATTGCTAAAAATATAAATTTAGGAATTGTCAAAAAAATGTAAATGTTCTCTGGTTCTCCAATATATACCCCTGTATATTTGTGTGATCCATTTTTTCCACTTATGGGTATAAAATTCATTCGTAGACACTCCGTTGCGACAAGACTCTGTTCCAGGATTGTGCAGAAAGGCTTTGATGGACTGCGGTCCCTGATACACCTTCCGACCATAAAAACCGGATCACTGCTCAATGTTCCTCTTTCATACAACTTGTAATGGAGCGGCCATGATCTATCTGTAAGAAGAGGAAGACAAACAGAGAAATTAGGATCAAATTTTCATAGCATAACCACAATAACATTACAATAAAATGAAAGGAGACAGTATGAACAATATAGGAAGAGATATAAAAATTGCAGATAATTTTTGACTTACCTTCGTATATTACTGTTATATTTTAAATACATATAACTAGAAGTTTATCAGGTTCAAAAAGAATTAAAAACAAGAATTTTAGGAATGATCCAAAAAATGGATCAAAAGATTGCGATCTTGGCCAATAATTAGATGTTGCGTCAGGAGCCACAAAATTTTTGAACGGACTCTAGATAAATCGAGTTTCCGTATATTTTATGGAATAAACACATCAAACTGGGTTAAGTGGTGGTTTTGGTTTGGCTACACTATATGTAGATCTCGAGATATAAGGCGTACAAGAAAATATTTGATTGAATGAAATATATTGGATTTTTTTGGATGAGGGGCCACAAACATTTTGGATGGACCCTAAATCAAGATTTCATATTTTTTGCGGAATAAGCACATCATACTGAGTTAAGTGGTAGGTTTGGTTTGCCTACAGTATATGAAGTTCTCCAGATATAAGGCCTACAAGAAAATTTATAATTGAATAAAAAACATTGTTTTTTTTTGGATCAGGGCCCAGAAAAAAATTTTGGTGGCCCCTAAATCGAGTTTTCGTATTTTTTACGGAATAAGCACATCGTACTAAGTTAAGTGGTAGTTTTGGTTTGGCTACACTATATGTAGTTCTCCAGATATAAGGCTTACAAGAAAATTTCTGTCTGAAATATATTGGATCTTTTGATCCAAAAAGGTTCAAGGATTTCAAATCTGATTGAAAGGATTGGAATTACAAAGGAAATAGAAAAAATAGTATAATCATGAAATCTTTGACAAAGTAAGAGGAGATGTAGTTGAGTTGATTTTGAGTTTAACGTCTAGCAGCGAGACTATATGAGACCTGGATCTACAGATTAACGTAGAATCCGAACCACATGAGCTTCCGTTGGGGTCTACCCTGGTTTCCCACGCCAAAGGCGCGTACGCTAACCGCTTAGCCACGAAGGAGCTCAGGAGACATAGTTTAATCATTTCAATTTGAAGCAAAACTGATGTTTAGATATATAGGAGTGTATCAAATTCTACATACAGTATTATACAATCTCGATGAAAAAAACCTGCAAATTAAAATAAAGTAATATATTTTTATTTCTTATACAGAATTCGGGCTACTATATGGGTGTATTGATCCCTGAGCTTGCCACATTAGTCTACATGGACATTTACGGTGTTTCGTATGACGAAGCCCTACGAATTGCAGATACCCTTGATGTTCCAGGGGCACCAGAATTTGACTGGTAGAGCTTTGGTCTAGGTTACGTTTACTCAGTTTCAATAATGTATTTTTTCCTTAAAATTGTGTAAATATATGAATTATAGCACTTCTGTGAATTTAGATGTAAGAATATCGTGTATTTAAGACAACTAGTGGTCACACTGGGGTCTGACAGACCCCACAGAAAATACTTTTAGTTCTGATTTTTTTCCTGTTGTTTTTTGAAATCTTTCTCATTCATGTAAATTCAATTGGCAACACTGCCTTTTGTTATGGCTGGTACGCTGCGTCTATCACAGAATAGTAAAAAATGCAAAAAATATTTAAAACATTAAATAAGACAAAACCGTTTCTGCCGTCCATTGGACCCCAGTGTGACTTCCATGTCACAAAAATTAAGTGTGACTATGGAGGGTTCAATTTTGGGTAGAAATAGTCCACGAAATGATTCTTCCAGTCTCTTAAAACTGTACTGCCATCAATGACTTGCAATATATCTCTTATATTCCTTACCACAATTTCTTCTCTTCTTCCTTTTCTGTTTTTCATCTCCAGATTCACTGCGTAAATCATTCATATTAGAAATTAGTACGGTACACGACTGCATTGTGATGTTTGGAGGGAAATGAACAGATTTTGGCGGGATAGAAACAGTGTTATCAGCTGATAAACAATGTTTCCACCCTACTGTGGCTCATATTGGTCTTCATTCAGAGCTTCCCTGACCTCTAGAATCTAGATGCTGAATTAAAATTTTGACAGGAGGTTAAAGAGGCCTGTAAAAACCACTTATGCGATTGAAGCAAAAAGGGCGCAACCTGCTTACACCCTTATTATATCAAACTCCTTAGTTACCTTACTTCCATAAACTGCCGAAGGCAGGTATACCTTGCAGTGATATTAAAGTGTTTACCTTTGCTAATACAGAAAAGGAAGAAAAAGATGAATGTCTACTCCTATTTTGCAAACCACAGAATGTATCTTCGCATCGTTAAATAGAATCATCTCTTCATTGTGCTTACAGCTAAGAATAATATTAATGTACCTTTGTTTTTTTTTATTTTTCGCACAAAATTGTTAGGATAATAATAAAATACATCAAAGAACTAGAAAAGATAAATATTCCAGACAATTTTGTCGTTGTACAGTCAATACATTCTAGTACAGTCAATACATTCGTGGACTGGCACCTAGAATATATGCAACTAGCAGAACCGAGATATCTTCATGATTACTGTGTTTGGCTTAAATGTCCACTTACACACACAGACACTTCTATAGATCCACACTGACTTTCAAAATAGTCACCGTTGGCAGCAATACACTTTTATTAACGTTCGTAGACCCATTAAAACATTTTTAAAAATGTTGGCGTTAGCAGGCATCTCTTGAAGGCCATCCTTTGTGGCAGTGACGATCTCCTCGGGAGAAGAAAGTGACGTCCAAGTAACTTAGCTTTCAAGCGGGAAAAGAGATCGAAATTTCATGACGCGAGATCAGGTAAGTATGAAGCATGTGGCAAAATGGTGATCTGATTTCTTCCGAGCTCCTCCTGGACAAGGACACAGCGATGTGCAGGAACATAGTCAGTATCCAGTTCTTCCTGCTCCAAAATTCAGGACGCTTATGACGAATTGACTTGCGTAGGCGGCGAAGGATCTCCTTGTAGCGAGTCTTGTTGACAGCTGCTCCTTGTGGGATGAATTTCATGTGGACAATTCCCTGCGATTCGAAAAACAGATTAAGCATCACTTTCATATTTGAGCTGTTTTGCTTCGGGTTTTTGTATTTTGAAGATCATGGCGATTTCCAGGTGGGAGCTTGCTCGTTAGTTGCAGATCGTACCGGAAACGCCATATTTCGTCTCCTGTTTTAGCCGGTTCAGGAATGTTCCATCAGCGTCAGCACTACAGATCAGGTCACCGAAAACGGTCATCCGCTCTTCACATTGGTCTTGTGTCACGAATATATTGCATATTCGGTGCTGGATGACACACAACATGTTCATCTGTCAAAATGTTGTGACACGCACCATGGCTGATCCATACTGCTGCTGCGATGTTGTCTACTGACTGGGAATGGTTAGCGCGCATCACCGTTGCAACCTGCTCGATCTTACTTTCAGTTCGAACTGATGTTATCCGATCAGTACATTCATTATCCTGTAAACTGTTTCTTCCCTTCGCAAACCGCTGGTATCACTTAAACATAGCATTTCGGCCCAGGACGTTGTCACCGTACTCTTGCCTGATCATCTGCAACGTGTCTGTAGTATGTTTGCCTAGTTTTTGGCAGAACATGATGTTTGGCTGTTGCTCAAATTGCGACATTCTCCAAGTCCGCCAAGTTCAACTTTTTTCATAACAGAGACAGTAGTCTGGTTACACTCTACGCACATACCTGACTCTTGCTGCGTCGATAGACGAACTTCCACTGCTTCCTTAGAACATTACTTATTAGCTGTAGTACAGCACCAGCGACACACTGCGTCCAGTCTACGAATTTATTGACTGTAGTGGTATGAACTATTTTATGAACTAATAATTTTAGATATCTATAACCGACAGACGGCAAAATCCTTCAAGAGTATACTTTTAAGCTAAGAACAACACAAGTTGAAAGTTCAATCCCTTCATTCATGGCTGTTGTAAATGTATCCTTTCGATTAGGGGAGAATAAAGTACAGAAATAATGAGGTTTTTCTGGACATCTGGACATTCATACATATGAGTGTGCGAGTTGTATAGTATACATCATCAACGTTTTGTTGTGGACAAATATCGTGTTCATGGGTTTTCACAAGCACTTCATGAAACTGTGATAGTTTGTATCATACCAGTTATTTGAAGGTTCTACATTTAAAATAAATATGTTTAGTTTCTTGATAAGTTTGTGTTTTCATCTATCTGAGAACTTTGGTTTTACATACAATCATAATACGAGAGTCAGTCAAAAAAATTAGTAGCACTGCTTCAGAAAATTAAACAGGATAGAAATTTTACAATAACTTTATTTGTATCGTAAAGTTCCATTCACAATCTACTTTTCAACGTAATGACCTCCGTTATTAGGCATTTGTCGAGGCGTGGTACAAGTTTTTCTATGCCTTCTGCAAAGAAATTCCCTTCAATGCCCGATAAATATTCGGGCTGCAGCTTTCACCTCGTTTTCCGAGTGGCATCGTCGCTTTGAAAGTTCCTTTTTCATGGGACCAAACTCATGGAAGTCACACGGTGAAAGGTCTGGGCTATAAGAAAAGTGATCCCACACTTCCCACCTAAACTTTGTCAGAAGTTCTCACGAATCCAAGTCTCATCGCCGGTTACAATTTTGTCCAAAAACTCATTTCCTTCCTTTTGGTACCGTTGCAGAAAGTCAAACGTACTTGCAAAATGATTCTCTTTATGTTCCTCCGTCAATAGACGAGGCACCCATCGTGCATAAATTTTATGAAATTTCAGCTGATTGGCGATAATGTTTTGCATACTACCATGAGAAATACCTAGTTCATTTGTGATTTTTGTCTATTGTTATGCGTCTGTTTGTAAGAATGCATTCATTCACGCGAGCAGCATTTTCCAGATTTCTCGCTGTTGGTCTTCCCTCGCGCTCAGGATCGTCAATATCGAAAGTCCGTTCTCAAACATGTTGCACCACTTCGCGATACCTTGACGTGATATTGCATTTTGACCATACACTTGATACAACTACCGATAAATTTCAGTGCTGTTACACATTTTCACCAGCAAAAAATGAATCACTGCACACATTTCCAATTTGGACGCCACTTACAGCTTTTGAGACATGTTTACGACTGATTATCAGAGCACCTCGACTTGCTTCGTGAAAGCTACTACGTCACACAATACAGCTCGATGTCTACAGTGTTGCCACACAGTTTCATCAAAATAGCCTTTGACCGAAAATATTTACGAAGGAGTGCAACTAACTTTCTGACTGACCCATGTAATATCACAGTAAATAAATATATAATATAGATACCTTTGTTTTAAAGCATCTTGTAGCAAATTAAAAAATAGTTTCACATTTTTAGCTCATAATAAATTTCTAAAAATACAGTAAGTAAAATTTTATTCGTTAGAAATTTTACCTGTGAATTTGGAATATTTTGAAACACAAATGTTTAGCCAGTTGTTTATAACAATGTAAATAAACTGTTGGAACCAAAATAAACAGATTTTCTAAACCCATCAATATCAGTTGTGATTTCTGTATGTTACTGCGTTTACCGCTGGTAAATAAATAATTAAAGCATCATTTATTGTGGAAATTTCTCAAAATACAATTTGAAAATGTCCCTCTTGATTTCAAGATGTCATCTGTGCTTCAGTCCAAGGCAGAAAGCACCAGCACCTCTAGTGTATGCAAAAATAAGTCAAGTATATCGCCACAGCATGGCATGAAACCATAAATGGTAGAAGTAGTGAAGAGCGTTGAGAAGATCCAACACGTCCCAGATGGCAGGCAAAGATTTCCTCTATAAGCTACAGAAATTTGTACTGTAATTGAGTAAACCACATCAAAGATTTTTTTCTTAAGTGAACATAGAGTCAATCCACTTTTAGATAACACTCTAAATAAATGAATGATTGAAGAATGGACACATTGAATACAGTGGGAGCAAACAATAACACCCAGAAAAAGCAAACAGATAGCATATCACCATCTCAAGTATGTAAAATATAGAAATGCAAAGATTAAAAAATCGCTCAGTGCCCTTTCTTACTAATTCTGGTTACCCTACATACTATCCTCAAGTTTGAAAGTGAATGGGCGGTCACATAAACGAGGGATATATCTGATCAATACAGCTCAAATTACACGGTATTCGATTTTTGACCATTTTACTCTACTAGCGAGTGTCCAAAAAATCAAAAATGCTAAACATTTAACACTCTACCGGCTACGGGCCGACAAAGCGTCATTATCGTTGAATGATGTGTGGTCAGCCAGTGATTCTAACAAATTACTGGTCATCAAGATTATATGCACCAGAGATTGGAGGCTACACAAGAACAACAATTTTTATGTGTAATTTTTGGTTTTGTCTAATTTAAAGATGGAACCTTTTTATTCTTATAGTTCGTTAGAATCACTTTTGACCTAACAGAGAAAAAAAAATATTTTAGTTTTGGCATATGTTTGTCACAGATGCGAATTTCTTGAGATGCACCCAAATTATTAAGAAAAAAAAAAGTCAAGATGAAGAGCTGTCTCGCACCATTACAGAAAGAAATCCAAACATATGATTTAAGAATTATTACATTTACATTTTAGTGTTTTCAAAACTTTGCAAGTTGCCTTTTATACTATTAGAACAATCAGTCTTATATTTTAGTATAGTTAAAAAAAATAATGAAGAATTAAGCGGAATAAAATTGAAAATTAAGATAACAAAAAAAAAAAAAAAAAAAAATATTAAATTAAGAATTAATGTTAAAACAGAGTAATGGAATAACATTTAAAATTAAAATAAAGAAAAATTAATTGATTAAACTAAAAAGAAATTAGTTTAAGAAACAGTAATGGAATACAATTTAAAATTAAAATAAAGAAAAAATAATTCATAAAATTAAAAATTAATATTTAAAAGGAGTAATGGAATAAAATTTTAAATTAAAATAAAAAAATTAATTGATTAAATTAAAAAATAATATTTAAAAGGAGCAATGGAATGAAATTTAAAATTAAGATAAAGATTTCATTAAATTTAAAATTAATGTTAAAAAAAGTTATAGAATAAAATTTAAACTTAAGATAAGGAAGAAATATCTGATTACAATTAAAATTAATTTTAAATGAGAGTAACGGTTAAAATTAAAATTAACTTCGAAATTAATCGATTAAATTTAAAGTTACGTATGACAATTTTTCTTGCATATTATGCCATGATAATTGTCTTGAGTTGTAAACGATAACAAAATTAAATGGATAAAACGAAGAGCATTGGAAAATTAATCAACTTTTAGGAAAGTTACTGTTTTCAAACAATACTTCTTCCAACAACAAATTCTTGTTTCCTAGTGATGTGGTCTTTCCTCCATGCTTATTTTGACTCACTATTGATTAACAGAACTTCGGGGAATCCCTCATGTCCTTTGGCGAATTCCTTGAGCTGTTATTCTGCATGTTTACTACCTGCGGTTTGTAATAGAAAACTTACAGTTTATGTGACAAACTCCTAAAGCACCAGATCAGAGATAGTGTGGGTCAATGAAAACTTGACCCACGACCCACTGACCCACCACCAAAAGTAACGCACGACCTACCATGACCCACCACCCACCTTAAGCCACTTGTGAGAGACTGATTTTTTCGCAAAAATTCGAACCCCACTCCCTCTTTAGGATATGTATTATAATGAAAGCGATATGGTAATATCCCAGTTTGGATTGGAGCCTAACTACATACCAAAAGTTTATTTGACTTGTCTTGACATTTGGCAGTGACAATCACACACATATAATTACATTCAATTTTTTATACAATTATTCATATATTAGAGGTGATTCAAAAATATATATTTTTACCCAGTAGTCAACTCTTCAGAAACCGTACAGGCTGTGTCTCGAAGGCCGAGTACTAAGGTCTATTGCTATTATTACAATTACAAATATCAATATTCGAAACTGCCTGAAGTTTTTCTTACTTAGATATGCTCATCTCAGGTAAGTAACTGGAAATAAATGAAAAAGGAAGAAAAATGGAAGCCTCGAAAGTAAAAACGTAGACAAATTTACCAGTGCTCAGAAGATGCTGTCTACAATGCACTGAGCACAGTGGGTCGGTGGGTCAGAGTGGATCATTGGGTCATGGTAGGTCGCAGTGAGTCATGTCCTTTTGACCCACGACCCACTGGCCTACTCACAAATCTTGACCCAGTTGAGCCACGACCCATTGACCCACACCATCTTTGCACCAGATGTAGAGTGATTGCTTGTTAAAGAAAAATTACTCCAAAAATTTCGGCCTATTATATTCTGAAATGGTAAGATTTTTCACAGATATTTTATTTTCGTATTCCTGTGTGCAGTATCATTTCCCAAATTTATTACTCGATACTCACTTGGGAGAACATGACAGTACCAAACCACGTTGATGAAGAACATGGACCTCATCCAGCAACGGTCTTGCCAAAATTTGTCAATAGCAACGCAAATAATGCAACAAGTAATTATAACTGCTATGCTGACTATTGTGGTAAAAAAAATCACAGTCGAAAAAAAAAGTTATTTATATATTTTAAATATTTTTCATACAGGTTGAAAAACCAGAGATTGATTTATTTCTCTATGTTTATTGAGTTAGAAGAGACCAGAAGTTTCCACCTAACAGTAAAATTCTAAATATTGTTCTATGCTACGTGACTTCTGTAGATGAGTGGTGCTCTTCACAAACTAAAACGTAAATTTTGTGTTGCATTGATGTATCCTACTACGAAATGAAACCTCATGACTTGTGTTTCTTTTAAGCTTGTAGTGGAAATCCAGGACATAAATAATATTCTAATTGATTTAAGAGATGTGATAAGCAAGTAATAGTTCACAGCGTATTACGTGCTGGGAGGAAAAGATATGATGTATCAGTTTTTCCATTGAAAATATTGGGTTTTCAATGTTCTCTTTTTGTTATACTAAAAGCTAGAGGAATAAACAGACTGAAACTCTGTTTTCAAAAATAAATAAATAAATAAATAAGAAATAAAAAAAACAATTGAGAATGCTCTAAGAGCATTGCCAGAACGAACTTAAAATGAATGGAGAGATGGAGCGGGAAGGATAACTGTGATTGTTCCTACATGTAATAGTAAGTATTTTTTATAAGCGTCTTCTTCTCTTTGTCGCGAAAATTCGCAAAATGTAATCTCTCTATGACTTACGGTTCCCGAGATATGGCTCCTTAAATCTCCCCAAATTCGAACTTTTTTAGCCCATATCAGGAGAACGGTGGCCAGTTGGCCAGTAGACAGTTAATCAATGGCCACCAGTTTCTATTTCGTACCAAAATGTTCACCATTCTCTTAGATATTGATCAACACCAATATCGTCTCTCCATAACTTCATGGTTCCCGAGATATGGCTTCATAAATATCTGGAAATCGGAACTATATTTTGGCCAATATCTCTTTTACAGTAAATCATAGAGAAATGGTATTGGTATTGATCAATACTTAACAGGATGGTAAATATCAATATTAACTGGTGGCCATTGGCTAAACCAGTGGTTAGCTGGACAGTGGCCACCTGGTATGATTGGAACCAAAATGTTCACCATCCTCTTAGGCATTGATCAACGCCAATATCGTCTCTCTATTGCTTCTGGTTCCCTAGATATGGCTCCTTAAATCTTCCGAAATTGGACATTTATTGGCCAATATCTTGGGAACGGTAAGAGTGACGAGAAAAATCTCATAATTTTCTCAGGTAGTTTTTGATGATGTATCGAATGGAAGGCTCAAAATTGAAAAAAAAAATCGCAAATAACAGACAGAGAATTTAGTAATGAACTTTTTAAGTTAATTGAAAATTAGTTTGTAACTAAACACGACAAAAAAAATAGTTTGCTGAGATTCCGTGACTTTTCAGAGATTTGCAAACTTTTACAAACTAGTTATGTTTTAGAATTTTGAAACACCTATTACTTTATCTATCTTTATCTATCTATCTGATTAGACAATTACCATTTCCTATTTCATCTTGAAACGAAATGTTACTAAGAGATATAATACATAGACTATTAAAGAATCTTCCAACAATAAGAATCATCAGAGCGGCCCGTTTGATTATTTTAATAATAAATACATTTTTTTCTACTGGTGAAAGAGTGTAATCTAATTTCATTCATCCATAGATTAAAAATCAAAGAACACTATTGAATTACTGGAAGTGGAAATGTAAAAACAGGAAATTTTATTTATCTATTTATTTATTGCTTTGCTGCACGTAAGGAGGGAAATTTCCAGAAGCAATATTTTGAATCTTAAATGAAAGTTACTATGTTTGTGACTTCGTACCACTGGAGCCACTAGACCGATCTATATCAAATTTTCAACATAGATGAGGTCTGTGCCTGGGATGTTTTTTATTATTTCACTTTGACGGTACAATGTAGGGGAGATGGAGGAGGGATATATATATATAATGATAGAAAATGACCAATATTACTGTCGAATCCATAGTTTTCGGAGTCACTGAGATGAACAGTGACACTTCCGATGTCGTTGAAATCCAAATTCAACCCTTTATTTCCGAAATGAAATGTATTCTCTCCGTGTGAACAACGGGTATTCTGTTAGTCTTGAATAAGAAAAAAATTGACTAATCTTTCTGAATAAAAACACCAGAGGTGCAAAAAGTGCAGCCAAGTTCATCAGCCTCAAAAGTGTTCAGATGACGATGCATGTGCGAAGTTCCCTGGCCACTGCATTTCAAACGAACACTGGAACTTGACGTGAGGTGTCTAACATATTCGAATACACCAAAATGTCTGTTCCTAGTTTCACGATCGGGACATTTTAGCCCTAAGGCTGATGGTGGCCCCCAAATACTTCACGCTCACAAGCACCATCCCTAAGGCTCGTCAACATAATTTTCCTTGGCTTCTCGTGGAGGATTATAAGTATTCCTTGTATGGGTTCCGAACTACCAATCTTACTGCAGTATACTGTATATGTGCCTTAGCGCATTAGCGAAGTTGATATTTCTAAGTTTGGTGGTGGCCCCAAACACATCACGCCCACGACCACTATCCCTAAGGCTCCTTAACATCATTTTTCTTGACACCTCACGCCAAGTTCCAGTGTTCGTTTCAGATGCAGTGGCTCATCCATCCTCATCTCAACACTTTTTGAGGTTGACGAACTTGGCTGAACTTTTTGCACCCCTGGTGTTTTTCTTCAGATTTCAGTGCTTTTTATGGTTCACCAAATCAATATCGTATATTCATATTCTCAATTGTGGCATATTGTTGGATCTAAATTTAGAATTGTACATTTTAAAAGAGTCATAATGTGTCACATGCAACATTAGTTCCCAAGGGCTATCCTACCGCGAATCGAACCCTGGACCCTGTACAACAAAGGCACACATACTAGCTATTAGACCAGCGCAAAGGATTTCTTCTATTAAACATCTCTCAGAGAGTTATGTCCAAACGAAATTCTAACATTTACACGAGCTACAAAAACACGATCGCTAACATCTCATTTTTCATTACCTAAATACGAAGAGAATCAACAGGGCCCGAAACCCTTGATGCTGAATCCCTGATGCTACATCACTAGACATGGCTGGTGTTTCAACATACTTTGTCGTTCTCTACTCTTCCACACTGTGAAGTAACGGAGTTTATTACGTCACGCGCATATTGCGCAGTTTCATACTGCTTCGGGTTTTCCTTCCAATGATATGCACCTTTCAAATAGCTTGTAAACTTAATTATATTTGCCACCAACATATGTCATATAAAAGTCGAGAAATTGGATTTCTCATTTCTTGGAAAACTTCATTGATTCTAAACATCCTCACTTCTACATTCTCTTAGCAATTTAATTTGAATATCTTTTTCATACCAATGACTGCAATTAAGAAAAAATATTCACAGAAAAAGAAAAGAAAAAATATTAGCTTTCCTTCTCTGGGTTTCTAACCACGAAATTTACGACAGCATGTACGCGCCTTAGCCCACTCGACAACTCGAACGATTAACATTACAACTATGTACATGATATGTTCAATAACGGAATCCGTTCCCGATTTCTGATTGTAAGGACAAGTTTTCGCTCATTAAAAATTTCATCACAGGAAATTCCTCAAATTTCATTCTCAAGCCGTATGGAGAGTTTCACATCTTTATGGAGAGTTTCACATCTTTATCTCATTAAGAAGTACCTAATGGCTACGGACAGTTCAAGCACTTAAAAATCTCCCATAGTTCATTCCTTAAATTTCGAACATCTACTAGCGCGGTAGCTCAGTGGTAAAGCGTTCACCTCCGGTGCTTGTGGTCCCTGGTTCAATCCCAGCTAGCGCCGTGTGGACTTTGTGGTGGATAAACACCGTGATCGTGGGGGTTCTCCAGTTTCCTCCCACTTTCTTCATTTCTCATTATCACCCTTTCCTTTAGACTAATCGGCATAACCGTGAGAGGTAAAACTTAAACTTTCATTTCTTTTTTTTTTCTCGAACATTTTCCATACTGAAGGTACCTTTATGCAAAGTCTCACTTCTCTATCTCATTGGAAAGCACCTAATCAATTTGATGAGTGAGTCAGTGAATCAGTTAGCATGAAAACTGCATATTTTAGGGTCCAGTACTCAAAAATGGTTGAAGCTAGGAATGTGAGATTTGGTATATGTGCACATCTCTTCGATATCTGCTTAAATTCTAAACCTCATATTTCTACCCTTAACAGAATCGTTTTAACAGAGCCTCGAAATCGGCGATTTTACCGAAAACTCCTGTTCGTGTATAACATGCTTACGGCAGTGCAGGCCAGTTTTTCATCATTTCATTTTTTAAATTTTATTATTATTATTATTATTATTATTATTATTATTATTATTATTATTATTATTATTATTATTATTATTATTATTATTATTATTATTATTATTATTATTATTATTATTATTATTTCAAGTTTCAGTGATATGCCATTGTCTTCTTCAGCAACTTTTCTGGATAATGAAGATACTGATTAGTAATAATAAGAATTTGTTTTGGTCAAATCTTATGTTTATTTAAGTTACACGAAGTTCCATAGTCAGAATGGATAGCATTCCAATATTAAGTATCATTAAAAGTAATTTCTCGTTGATGAGGGAAGAAACACATTGAGCCTGGCTAGACCTGTTCGGACCAATCACTTGATTTTAAGTTTTAGAATTTCCCACATCTGGTAACTTTAATGTATTTCAAAAACTTCTATGTATAGTCAAACTATACAATGTTTTCTATATCCATACGCGAACAGCCTTACTAAATGCATTTACTAAGTGTGTTTATTCTCTAGGAATACTTGAAGTTTTTAATTTGCTGAGAACAATTTGTTTTCTTCTCTGTGTGATTGTTTCTGGAAAAATCACTGAAAGCAAAATAAAGTATTTGAAATGACAAGTAAGATGAGAAACTGAGAGGTAAGGGAAAATCGCTGAAATAGGTATAATTGAAAGAGGTAAAGTGGTTAATATATGAGTTTCAAATGGACACACACACATATAGATAGATAGATAGATAAATATAGCTATAGGTATGAAATACTAAATAAATTAAATATTGCACGCAATCGTTATGTGTTGGGTCAGATATTATTTTTCTTCGGAAGAACAGAGATTAGAAAAGAGTTATTTGGAAAGTAAATGTCTTAGATGCGTATTCATATTTCTTCAACTTCTGTTTTAAGAAGATGACAACTTTCTGTATTTAAAATAGTTTATTTAGTTGCGTTGTTTCCATTAAATCAATTTAGTTACACAACATTGTGACTTCAATTTAAAGATGCACTATTCATCTATATGTGCATTTCTTTACTTGTCAAAGAAAATATGAAATAAAATCTTTGAGTTTTACGTCCCACGCTTATGCCCACTAGGCTAAATGAGACGACGATGATGAGAAATGAATGGAAATGGTGGAATGAAGAAAGTGGGAGGAAACGGAAGAACCCCGAGGAAACCTACGCACACGATGTTTGTCCACCACAAGATTCACTTGGCGGGGGCTGGGATCGAACCCGGGACCCCAGCACCAGAGGTGACCTCTCTACCACTGAGCCTCCGCAGCCCTCTACTTGCGAAAGAGTATAATCTAATTTCATTCATCCATAGATTAAAAAGCAAAGAACATTGTTATAGATAGTTAGATAGATAGATAGATAGAATGTCGCGGACTGTAATTTTAAATATCGAGTTGGCTCAAACGAATTAGTGTTGCCTGTTATGCTGTTGTGAGGTTCTTCAATACAAGTTAATTTCAACCTACCTTTATCTGATAAAAAAATAACTAGGAATCATTGTATTTCACATTGCTTAATTTTGTAATGTGCATTTTTGGAAAGATCAAGTAGAAGAAAGATCGGCTTTTTTGCAAATTTATTTGACCTCGAACAGCGTGTTTGTTACTGTTCGAAACAAATGGTTTTAAACTTTGTTTCCCCATGCTTTTAGATCTTGTAGATCCGAAACTACACCAACACGAAAAGAATTGCAGAGGAATTTTCTTCTTGTGTTAACCTCAGGTATCTATTCTTCAATCTTTTATACGCATTGATAGTTCATGCTTTGTGTATATCAATTTTAATACATTTTACATCTGCCATGCTCTATGGTATGTTGGTTAATTGAAATAATTAATTCTTCCACTTATATAGTTTATTAAAAATAAAAAACTCCAAACTAAAATTCGAATTTGAGACAAGAATTTAATAGAACGAATGACGGTAGTGGAAATAATAACTGAAAAACGCCAAAACGGTAATTATCTTGCAGAAGTTTGTAAATAGGCATAATGTATCATTTACGAAATTATGTCATACACTCGAGACTTTCATTACGACCATTCCAAAATATTTGTTTTATTTTAGAGGAATTCACACCAACTTCAAGAATACAAGAAGGAAATATGGCAGCATATATTTTTTGTATTTTAAAGTAGTCACTCTGAACAATTGATAATCTTAATGAGACTGGAACCTCATCACTTCCGACTACAACGTAAATATGTATTTTTAATCCAGGAATTGAAAGCAACAGAGGCCTATCAGCAGAGAGGCGAAGACTGGTTAAGACCCTGAATACAAAAGAATATAGTTTAGTTATATGTAGTTATTCATAGATACTTTAAAAATGTACATAATAAAAGGAATATATATATGAAGACCTGAAGTAAATTAAGATCTAAATGCCATTTGAACAGTTATGAGATAATGATGTTTTCCTCCGAGAATTTGTGCCGTGCACATACACCTTACGCATACTATTGGCAAATGATCTGAACCACTACGCACAGGTCTGGCGCTTAGATCCGAATATATTTAAACTGGCTTGGCCCATAGACCGTCATTCCGGTTATAACTCGAAACTTCAGGAAATGGCACTTAAATTTACTTCAGGCCTTTATATATATGTATAAATAAGTAAATGTGGAGATAACGAAATACATGAGAAATTACCGTCACTGTAATACTGCAAACTGTGGACTTAATACTTCCGACAAAGTAAACACTTTCAAATAACTAGGATTAACATTAACAAATCAAAACCATATCCACGAATAAATTAAATGTGGACTGAAAGGAGAGAGTTCCTGTCATTATTCAGTCCAAACTCTTTTATCTTCGCAAATCTGTGGAAGATAGAACGACAATTTTATTATGTTGTATGATTACGAAACACAGTCGCTTATTTTCAAGGAACAATGTAGACTACAGTTATTTGAAAACCCGTCATCCCGTAGTCATTTCTTGTCACAATCCAACCCAGTTTTAAGCGGTGTTCCACAAGGTTTTGTTTTGGGACCTGTCCTTTTTCTGCTATACGTTAATGATCTTCCTAACTACATTCACTCAAGGGAGTCAACCTTATATGCAGATGATACAAGTATTCTCATTACAGGTGAAAAATACGATACACTGCAACAGGAAATAAAAAACATAAACAATCAATTACAGAAATGGTTTACTTTGCACGGTTTAAAAGTAAATACAGAAAAATCGGTGGCCCTGAACTTTCACCATTTACGAAACAAATATACTCATGACATAAATGTATCAATCATGAATTCTGACTTAAAGTATGTAACTTCAACAAAATTCTTAGGTCTTCATATAAGTAACACCCTTACATGGGATACTCACATAATGTCGTTAGCACAAAAACTTAATAATGTTTCGTATGCCTTGAAAGTTATTAAAAATATTTTGGATATAAATAGCTGTAGAAGCATTTATTTTGGTATCTTTCAATCTTTGTTAATATATGGCATTATCTTCTGGGGAAATGATTCAAGAGGTAACTTAATCTTTCGTATTCAAAAAAAAAAAAAAGTTGTTAGAGTATTATCGAATGCGAGAGTAAACGAACCATGTAAAAAAGTTTTTATAAGACTACAAATATTACCACTGCCGTGTCTTTATATATTACAGTTGTTAATTTTCACGCGCCAAAGTCTTAATACATTCTTTGCCAATAAAGGAAACTTTCACTGTCATAATACTAGATATGGGGAAAATCTCCACATTCAAAATCACAGGTACAAAACGGTCCCATATACTTAGGTCCAACATTATATAATATCCTCCTCAAGATATTCGTAACATTGAATCAATGAATGTATTCAAATCAGTTATAAAATAGAATCTATTGGACAACTGTTTTTATTCAGTAGATGAATACCTAACTGTTAAATGCAGCGTGTAGATTGTATAGTGTAATTTTGTCTCATATAGTACCATGGCGTTATTGCTTTTCAGTATGTAATAACCATTTCTTTGTATTTATTTATTGACGTGTCCGATTCATACGCTCTCTTCCTTTGAGCTTCATGTATGACTTATGGATGAAAATAAAATGAAATGAAATGAAAATGTTCTAAGGCAAATTTTCTCACTCAAGAGGGATGCGAATGGGAATTGGCAGAAATTTGCTGACGACAAAATGCATAAGTTATAACGTTTACCAAACATCGTTAGGGTCATGAAGTCTAGGAGGTTCAGGAGGGCAGGTCATGTAGCAGAACGGAAGAAAGTAAGAATGCTTTTATAGTTTTAACTGAAAATTTTATCTGGAAAGGACTGTTAGTAAAACCTAGGTGCAGAATTAAGTATTAAATACGTAGTGTATTAATTCTTCACTAACATGAACGGAAAATGAAGTGAAAAAACTGTTTTGAAATTTTTGTTAGCAACTCAAGTTGCTTTTGTTTTTATTTTATGAAAGATATATACAAAATACATGTTTTGTAATATACAAAAATAAATGTGATTGAGCAGTTCTGGATACCAACGAAATATGAATGTAGTAACGGTGGTGTTGATTTTCAGCATGCTCTCCGAAGATCTAAAAAATAGATTAAAAAATCAATAAATCTTCAGAAGTTAATGTAAAAATGTTATTCTTATGTTAGAAATGTTAATGAAAGTAACAACTATTTTACAAACAATTTTAAAGCAAACCATTTGAGAATTCTCCAGAACATTGCCAGAACAAACTTAAAATTAATTATTTTTTCTTATTAACTTCTAAAGGCTTTGTACCAATTGTACTACGTATTTTTATTATAGTTATTAAACAATTCTTGTAATATATCTATCCATTTATAATTTCCTTGAGTACTAAATTTTTCTACATGTTTTGTTTAAAATTTCTGTTAAAACGTTCTACGATATGTTGTTTTATGAAGACACATGTCCAAAATGGAGGGCTCAACATTGAAAAATTCGCAAAATATCATCTCTATGACTTATGGTTCCTAAGATAAGGCTCCTTAAATGTCCTGAAATCCGAACCTTTTTTGCCAATATCTGGGGGTCACTGGTTACTATTTGGTACCAAAATGTTCACCATCCTCTTAGGTATTGATCAACACCAATACTCTCTCTCTATGACTTACGGTTCCCGTGATATGGCTCCTTAAATCTCCCGAAATCGGAACTTTTTTGGCCAATATCTTGATAAAGGCAAGAGTGATGCGAAAAGTTCAATCTCTTCTTTCAAATAATTTTTGATGATCTATCGAATGGAGGGCTTAAAATTGAGAGATAGAGAGAGATAGAGCGAACTCAGTAACGAACTTTCTAAGTTCATTGAATAGGGTACCACCACCAGACAAATCTTGTCAAATAGTCTGTTTTTGCCTTGCTTTGTTATCACTATACTGAAGTAAGTACGAGATTTGAGGTTGTGTTATGACTTAGTGTGTATCTGTTCTTCATAGCTTGGAGCTTCTCACACTTTTTGGCAATATTGCAGAACTTAATGTTTGCTTGTTGTCACAAACTACGAATTTTATGCCTCTAGATGATACTTCAAACATATGACAGAATAAGTTATTTTTCAATTTTCATTTCCATATAGGAAGAATCATTCCACTGTTTTCCATAGAAGAAAAATGATTTATTAATTTTGATATCTAGCGTTGTCGACTACGAAATTGGAACAGATTGCAATCTTTCGTAGTATGTCAATTTGGGACATGAGTAATATATTAATGAAGAGAATTATTAATGCTACCACATTAGCTTTTACAATTTTTCCTTACTTTTTTAGATTTCAAAGTGAATAAATAATTTTTACAAGTCTACCTGAGAGTTGGTTCAATTCTACTGTGAAATATTAGAAACAGAAAATTATTCGTTGCTGGGAATTAAATAAAATAAACCATCAGAACTGGGAACTCATTTGTCTTTAGCAGCTCATAGTAAGACAAAACCTTGTACGAGATAGAACTTGTCTTGACAAAATATAACACTTCAGAGGAAAATAAAGAAATGTTACGACATTTCCTAAATATATGTAAAACTACATGAACTGACATAACATAAAAGGGTACTTCCGATTGACGTGGAAAGTTGAAATTTAGCATGATTGTAGCTCTTGGTAACTAACACACAGAAAACTTGTCAAAAGTGAATATTTTTTTAATTTTGGAGGGTCTAAAGGGGCGATGAAGAAATTCCCCATGTTACTTAAATGGTTCTTTTTTCTTTTTTCTTTTTTTTTTTTTTTTACCTATAAGCTCATATTTTAGGTACTTGGAAATGGAATAAAAACTTGAACTTCGGTATGCTTGTACGTTTTCGTTAGCATTACCGAAGTAAATTATCAAAAATAAAAATGTCCAATTTGAGAGAGATCTTATGGGGAACTGAAAAATCTTTCCCATGTTATTTATATGGACATCTTTTAGACTCCAAAATGTTTAGGCACTTCCGGCAGGATTAGAATGATGAAATTTGGCATTATTGTATTCTTCCAGGACTAACCGACTCGAAAATTGCCAAAAGTGAATATTTTTAATTTTTAAGGGGTCTGAATGAGGATGAAAAAATTCCCATGCTATTTAAATGGGCGTTTTCTTTGGATAGAAAATCTTATCTTTTAGATAGTTGAAATAGGAAAAGAAACTTGAAATTAGGTAGAATTGTGGATCTTAGAAGTACGAGGCCGTAGGCCGAGGAAACGTGGGGGCTGGGGGCGAAGCCCCAAGCTAGACAAAAGCTATTTTAGATAAAAATGTCTCAAAATAACCTAAACTTGTTCATTGTTTCTAATTTCTTTATCCCCTGAAGAATTAGTTAATTCGTAGCCACAGTATGATTTTTGTTATGAAACATCATCATAATTATCACATAGTTGCCCTTGCTGCTGACAATTTATCCCAATAATATGTTTGAACCGAGCTCCTTCATAGTTATGAGACTAGCGAATCCGCCTTCGGTTCAGGAGGTACTTTTTCGACTTCCAGTGTTGTCTTCAAAGAGAAAGTTTGCATAAAAGAGTGAAGTTCGACTTACAATTAAACACTTTCTGGAGATAAGTGGCCAATAATATAATGTGGCATTTTCCCAGAGCTTGTCTATTTGGGGTAAGCCCTTAAGTAATATTCTAGATATTATTAGTGTTGAATGACAAACAAATTGTTCTAAGATGGGAGATGATACTACAACCGTCAAAGATATTCTGAATATGGATACTGGATTGTCCAAGCACAACAGCTACCCTAGCAGCAAGAAAGCTTACGGCCACTTGGCGCGTGCTTGTCGTTGTCTACGCTTGCACTTGAAACGCATGCTTTCATGCAATATGCCTTTTGTTGTGCTTTAAACTCTTGACGTCAGAGCGTCGTAGCATCACTGGCCGTTTATTGACTATTGACTTGACTTGAGTTGTAAAACTCTTGCGTCACGCTTGAATGGAACACTAAATGCAAAGTTGTCCCATTGTAACTTCGTTACTTAAGTCCAGCTTGCGGCATGCTTGCACGTTTTCCAAGCTGGATGCAAGCTTGGCGGACTTGAAACTCAAGCTTACAGCAAGCGGTTTGCAAGTTATCTCTGCTTCTAGGGTAGGTTGGGCTACAAGCCATGTGCTCTAAATAAAGAGCACCGACTTCAAGAGAAAAACAGTGTATGGCTGTTCTGGAGAGCGAACTGGGTAGTGTAGTGGTTAACGCATCGGCACGGTACACTTGAAGATCTCAGGTTCAATTCTCGGTCCAGTCATCCACTTTTTCACTCTTTGCATATCATATACTAATCTTATTTGTCATATAAAGGACATGGGTGAGAGTAAAAGATCGTGTATATTTTTTGAGAAAATCAAGAAAAAAATGCTGTTCAAGAACTATATCCCTTATTGAAGTGCGACTGGTACAGAAATCTCTTTATCGTTGCACTAACAAGATAGTAATTGACTTTTTATTTTGCAGATACAAATTATCTATTTATGTAATTATCTATTGCAAAATGCACTTTGATTATCAGATTGTTGTTGGTCTTTTGTTATATAATACTTACGCACATATCATTTGCACTATATAAATTGAGGTGAATGGTGAGAAGTACGATCATATGCAGGGTGTCTCAAAAGTCTCTTGACATAGGGTAACTCTGTTATTATCAGAGCTACAACAAAACGTAAGAGGGGAAACCGTCTCCAAATATGATGTTTTCAATCTAAAGTGAAGTTTTATTTTTATTTTTTTTTATTTTAATCGGACGAGCCGTTTGGGCTGTAACTCTTTAAGCGCCGAATGTTAAATGAAAATGAAACGTTTCCATTTACCTAGACCCACAAAATAAGTGAATGAAGTTACTGTCTGTTATGTTAACGTGTTGATGGTCAGCCTCCATTTCAAACATGCCCCCATTCACCGTACTCTTACAAAATTTGTCCACCTCCTGTTCCGTCTTTTCCTCCTCCAGCCCCAGGTAAATGGCAACGTTGCATTTTTATTTAACATTGAGCGCATAAAGAGTGTACAGCCCAAAGGGATCGTCCAATTAAAAAAAAAAAAACAACTTCACTTTAGACTGAAAACATTATATTTGGAGACGGTTTCCCCTCTTACACTTTATTGTAACTCTGATAATAACAGAGTTAGTCTGTCAGGAGACTTTTGAGACACCCTGTATATTGTATATGATATATATTACGTATGTATTTTCTTTCGATGTTCAGATTTTTTTTATATTAACAATATTACTATCATTAAATTATTTTAGCTTACTCGTAACATACTACTTTCAAATTTGTCTTCTATCTTTGATTCGTACATGACTAGAACTTCTACTAGTGGCATACACTCAAAATTAAATTGTGAGCAATAAATATACTAAAGTACTGTCTCAATTGAATATGCAGAATTTACCTTTCTGATGCAGAATTTGAAGTGTTTTATTTTATGTGCTTAATCCCATCCGGACCATCCTTTCAAGTCCCATCCTTTCGTATCCCATCCTTTGGTTTCCCATCCATGAGGTTCCCAATCCTTAATTACGTATTTGGGCTCTTCTTTGTGGATGTAAATGGGCACTTTGACCTCTTTCTCAATGTAGACTGGAACTTTCTTGATCGTTGTATGATGATGGTGCACTGTGTGTACTTTATGAGGAACATGAATGATCACGTGTTTGCTGGGAAAGAAACAACAATGATCAATATTATATATAATAAATCATGTATAGAATACCTTTAATGCTAACAACAAATGTCTTATGTGGTCAGTGGCAAGGCTTCAATTTCAGACTCTTCTCATTAAAGGATAAAAAAAATCCTTCCTTCTTTTCGGGAAAATTCTTTATTTTCGTACTTGGTTAAAATGTGAAAAATTAAAAACTTTGAGAGTATTGAGAAATTAACCAATCTTACCCTCAGATCACCTCCTTACAGAGAGAAGAATCCCCAAAATAAACCTAACATGTATCTAACAAACTGTTAAAAGTTTTTTGTTTTGAATGCATTTTCTCACACTGAATTCGATCGCTTGAGGTCTTTGAGTTAGATCGTGAAGATTTGTAAATAAAGAGATCCTGGTAATACCATTCTATTAGTTATTTATTTTTGCAAAGTATAAGAAAATTCATGCCTATAAATTGAACGATAAAGTACTTATGAGTGTATATATCCTAACTACATGAACTGACATAAATTAAAGAGGTACTTCCGGTTGACGTGGAAAGTTGAAATTTGGCATGATTGTAGCTTTCTGAGACTAACAGACAGGAAAACTGCCAAAGGTGAATATTTTTAATTTTTAAGGTGTCTAAAGGAGGGATGAAGAATTTCCCAATGTTATTTAAATGGATGTTTTTTTTACCTATAATCGCATGTTTTAGGTACTTAGAATTGCAATAAAAACTTGAAATTCGGTATGCTTGTACGTTTTTATTAGCGTTAACTAAGCAAACTGCTAAAAATAAAAAAATCCAACTGTAGAGTGGTTTTATGGGAAACTGAAAAATCTTTCCCATGTTATTTATATGGGACATCTTCTGCACCCCAAAATGTTTAGGTACTTAGGGCAGGATTAGAATGATGAAATTTGGCATGATTGTAACCTACTAACTTCCGGGATTAACCTACAGGAAAATTGCCAAAAGTGAATATTTTTTGTTTTTAAGGGGTCTAAAGAGGGGATGAAGAAATTCTCACATGTTATTTAAATGGGCGTTTTCTTGGGATACAAAATCTTATCTTTTAGATAGTTGAAATAGAAAAAAAAAAAAAAAAAAACCTTGAAACTTGGTAGAATTGTGGATTTAAAAGCTGCAAGGCCGTAGGCTGAGTAAACGTGAGGGTCAGGGGACGAAGTCCCCAGCTGTGCTAAATTCAGGAAATGTAATTAAAGAGCAAATGCACAAAATTCGCTCAAAGGCTGATACCTAAGAGATTCGAGGCCGTAGGACGAGTAAACGCGGGGTCTGGGGACGGAGTCCCCAGCTAGCCAAAGGCTAGTTTTTTCCTAAAGTTTGATCATAGCATTGACAATCAACTCCTTAACACACTACAATAATACCAAACAGTATCTAGCTATGCATTTACATAAGTATCAAATATACTAAATGTAATAGTTTGTTTGTATGTGGTCAAATATTAAACGTTTCTTTTTCTGTAGATCGCTGATTGAAAAGCCAAAAATAATGTATAATCTAAGTTGTACATAAATTATTTAATGCTGGCAATAATACCCATTATTTGCATGATAAGAGTAAGACTTACGGAAAATTTGAAAGAATAATTTGAACCCTCTTTACACCTCTTAGGATAAGTATTACAATCAAAGTGAAAGAATAAAAACGCAGGGCAAACTAAATGTTCAGAAATTCACTTTATATTGTTCAGTTACTTTCTCACATTTGACATTTTATGAATAAGGTTACAAAAAATGTATTAAACTCCCTAAATGACTTACTTAAGATTATTTTTTTTTTAAGTGGAATTTTCGAAGGCGCTGAGATAAGAGGTCACTTTCTTTTACAAATTTTTTAATGAAAAGTTTCTAATGTGGAGTTTCATCTCTCTACCTTGAAAAACTTTCAACATGTTTCATTATTGGCAAGTAATTTGACCTCTCTTTCCTCGGTGAAAATGAAGTAATAAAATCTCGACTGGAACGAAGTGATGTTCAAAAATTGATTTAATACTATTTAACAATTTCTTTACACAAAATCGGAAATTATAATATTATAGAAATTGCCCCCTTCTCCCTCTTTTAGAAACGGGATTTTCATAAACGCTGAGAGATGTTCTTGCTTAAGTTTTAATAAGGAGCTTTCATGAAGAGTTTCATCTCCCTAACTTGACGGGGTCGTAATTTACCGTATTCTTCAGCAAGAGATTTGAACCAACTTTACCCCACTGATCTCTTTGACTACGAATTTCAATCAAAGTAAAGTGATAAAATTCCAGCTCAACTCAATTGCTAACAATGTTCAAAAGTTTATTTCAAACGGTTCGTCGTTTCTTCACATTGGGCATGTTATAAATACAAAATCTTAAATTGAAATTCCAACTATAGAAATCACCCTTTTCCCCCATAGAAGTGAATTATTTTTAAAAGTAATTTTATATACATAGGTGGATTTCCGTTACTTCAGAGGTTCCTGAGATATTCTATTAAAAAAAAAAAAAAAAATCTACTCCCCCCACCCTATCTTGGGACACACATTTTGTTAAAAGTAAAAGGGTAAAAAGCCACTTCAAGATAGGTGATAACTATGATTCAAACTTCATTTCACATGTTTCATCCTTTTTTTTTTTTTTTTTTTTTTTTTTTTTGCAATGATGTATATAGACAATTGTGATAGAAGATTTATTTTATAATAAAAACTTAAACGTTCATAACAATTCGAAAATTACATATCAAAACAGCCAAACTTAATGAACTCTTGTCATATATGTATATGAATAACGAACTACTCCAAAACGATACAATATTACCTAGAAATAGAGTTAATTATGGTAAACACTTTCGCTAATGCTTCATTTATATAAACGGATATATGTATATATGTATCTATGTGTTCCAAGATAACTCTGGAACGCCTGGAGCAATTTTAACCAAACTTGTTACACATATTGTAGTCTGGAAAAGAGTACTATTACAATAAGATCCCAGCATACTTAGGGGAGAGGGAATGGGTGAGACATAAAATTGACCAAAGACTACTCATACTATTGGCAAATTCAAAGTTTTCGGAGTGGATGAGCTGATTGGTGACAGTTTTGATGTCCTTTAAGTCCAAGTTCAGCGCCAATATGAGGGTAAGATTCCCCTTGCACACCTAGATGGAGTAGGAGCAACAGATCGGAAATGAAGATAAAAATGATCGGAAATGACCGATATTAGTGTCAAATCCATAGTTTTCGAGGTTTATGAGCTGATAAGGGACAGTTTCGATGGTCTTTAGGTCAAACTTCAGCTCCCATTAAGGGTAAGGCCTCTTTTGCACATCTAGGGGCAGGCTGAGGAGGATACATATGAGAATGATAGAAAACGGACGATGTTAATGTCAAATCCGTAGTTTTCGGAGTCGCTGAAATGAACAGTGACATTTCCGAAGCCGTTTAAATCCAAATTTAGCTGCCTTTAGTAGTCCTGAGGAGGGGGGGGATGGTAACATACCAAAATAATTGAAAATGACCGATATTAGTGTCGAGTCCATAATTTTCGGTGTCACTAAGTTGATAAGTGACAGTTTTGATGCCATTTAAATCCAAAATTAGCTCCAAGTTGGGGTAAGAGGATCCCCTAGCACTAATAGGGGGTAGAGGAAGACATATAAAATGATCGGAAACGGTCGATATTAGTGACGAATCATTAGTTTTCTGCATCACTAAATTAATTGGTGGCAGTTCTGATACCGCTTAAGTCCAAGTTCAGCTCCAAGTAAGTGCAAGTGCTTTTTAACATTCCAAGTGGGGAGTGGTATTGGCAGACATAAAATTGATAAAATGGACGACCGATATAAGTGTTAAGTATTCCATAGTTTTCGGGGACTCTCAGTTGATTGGTGGTAGTTTAGATTACTTTTAAGTTCAAGTTCAGAGTCCAGTAAGGGTAAGATCTCCTAGAGTGGAAGGAGGTAACGTATAAAATGATAGAAAACGACGACCGATATTAGTATAAAGTCCATATTTTTGGGGGTCGCTGAGATGGATAGTGACAATCCAGATGCCGTTTAAATCCAAGTTCAGTTCCCGTTAGTAGCCTTGACGGGAGGAATGATAACATGAAGAAAGGAATCAAAGGTGACTGATATTAGTATCGAATCCATAGGTTTTGAGGCCCTTAAGTTGATTGGTGACAATACCTGTAGCATTTAAGTCTGCATTTAATCCTCACTAGCACCCCTAGTGGTGGGAAGGTTGATATGTACAGACGTGCTCAAATTATTAGACTCACGCTCGAAAAATGCAAAGTTGATGTAGGAGTCCTAATTTCAGAGTTCTAGAACATTTAATTTAATGGTTAAAGCACCAATATAGGATCTTTCATTTGTTTGCTGTACAGTTGAAGTGGTGATATCACCGTTGAACAGCTGATGGTATTAGTGAGGGGGGAAATTCTGAAAGTGGTGTTTCAGTTGTAGATAGCTATTGTGGTTCCTATCAACATGTTACAGTCTGAAGTGTTGTGGTTGCTGTCGTAAGAAGTTAACGACATTCAAAGCGTTCAACAGTTCGAATGGGCCAGTTTAAAATGATTGTGACGTGTTTCGTGTATTAATCTTTTATTCTGTGTAGTCCTGTAATTGCAGCATAATAAGAAAAGCAAAAAAAAAAAAAAAAAAAAAAAAAAAAAAAAAAAAAAAAAATTAATCGCGTAAAATAGAAGTTAACAAAATACTTCTGGTGGAAATAAGACATACACGGCAATACATTGCTAGTAGAGTTGGGATAGAGCAAAAATCTGTGAGTAGACTCTCTGTTGAAATGAACAAGAGCCAAAATAGGGTTGGGAAGTGTAGGCGAAAACCAAAGCTATCGCTAAGAGGTATCAGAAAACTAAAAATATTGGCTCTGGGAAACAGAAGTGCAACTTCTAAGAGACTTAAGCATAAAAAATGGCTGAGTATGGCGCAAACATTTGGCCTGAAAGTGTTCGAAGGATTCTTTGTGCCGAGGGAATAAAAGCACACAGTCATGAAAGAATACAAAAATTAGAGTCTATTTCAATCATGGCAAAAAAAAGAATAAAAAAAAAGAAAAAAAGAAAGCGCCTCGAACGGGCACGAGGCCTAGAATATTGGACTGCTGACGATTGGAGAATAGTGTGTTTCAGTGATAAATCATGTGTCTGATGAATGTTCACAATATGTGCGACGTTGACCTGGGAGGAATTCAAGTTGGAATGTCTTTAATAAACGCGAAACATCCTACTTCAGTCAAGGTCTGGGGTGTGATCTCTGTCTTCGGGCCTGGAAGACTGTATATAGTAGAAAGGACAATGAAGCACAACCAATACCTACAAGTTCTTCAAGAAGAACTACTTTCCCAAACTGCACTCTAGTTTGATGACGTACAATTCATCTTTATGCATGATGGAGCCCCATGCCACCGTGCCAAAGCTGTGATAAAATTCTTCGAGAACAACGAAATTAGTGTTCTTCAGTGGCCGGGCAATAGTCCATATATGAAACCGATTGAAAACTTTTGGAGCTTCATGAAAGAAAAGCTAGAGAAAAAGCACATTAAAACCAAACTTCAATTGATCAAGGAGATAAACAATTTGTGGTATCACGATGCTGAATTGAAGGTAAAATGTGCTAAACTCGTACATAGGTTGCCACAAAGGATAGAAGAGTTAATAAAGAATAAGGGATTTCATAAGAAATATTAATCTTTGTGTGAGTGATTATTTTCTTGTAAGTATTCCATTTCATTTTTTGTTTCCAATTTGGATATACACAATTTATAGTAATTATATTTAAATGTTACGTATGCATTTGTTTTATTGATGTTGAAAAGCATATGTTATACCCACTAGAAATTAGGAAAGAGTTACAAAGTAGTAATTTGGACTAAGGTCGAACATATTTTCTCACGTAATATTGTAAGAACAGTAAAATATTCAGAAACTGAATGTTGAGCCTAATGATTTGAACACGTCTGTTAAAATAAACGAAAACGACCTATATTAATATCGAATCCATAGTCCTTGATGTCGTTGAGATTAATAATTACAGTTCCAATAGCGTTAACGTCTAAATCCAGCAACCACCGGCAAGGGGTGAGAAGGGGTGAAAAATAAAATGTCTCAAATCACTGTGTCGAATACATAGTTTCGGTTCGCCAAGCTAGTAAGTTAGAATCGAAATGACATTTAATTCCAAGTTTAGGTATGAATGAACATATCAGCTGGATTGGAAATATACAGGGAAAGGCCAAAAGCGTTGCCCGTACATTTATATAAGTTTGGATATAGGCTATGTTTATGAATATATATTCCAGTGTAACTCCGAAATGCTCGAGCAATTTTAACAAAAAATGATAGGCAAATTATGTTCAATCAAAAAAATGGCAATGAGATACCCCAAGGGGTGGGAGTCGGAAGGAGTGACATTAAAGATAATGAAAAGCGACTGATATTAGTGTGTAATCCATAGTTTTAGATGTATGTGAAATGAACAGTGACGCCCCCAAATGTCGCTTAAGTTTATCTCCATCAGCAGAAGGTAGGGCGGTAGGTAAAGTCAAAATGTCACAAATGACTTAGATTTGTGTCGAATCATAGTTTTTGGGGTGGCAAAACAAGTGTGACCCGTTTGAAATGACTTTTGAGATATAGTCTGTACCCACTTCAAGCTGACTATTTTCTGTTCATAACAATTTGATTAAGGCGTATTACGTTGGAGTAGGGTAGGTATTTCAATATTTATGCTAAAAGTAGTAGAGTATCTTCTGTATTTTTGTTATTACATTTTCGTAGAAATAAATATTCTAAAGGGAAGGAGACTCAAATATTTCCCATAAAAATATTTTTCCCATGCGAAGAACGAGCAATCCAGCAGTAAGGCAATAAAGATAAGAAGCAGAAGCAAGAAAATAAATAAACAAAAAGATGAAAGGATTTGTAACTGATAAACACAATCTGTGCCGCTCTAATAGTTTTTCAGAGTCCCTTTGTGTCATTTAAAATTTCCATTCTTTATAAAATAAATACTTGTTGAAATTTCTGACTCCGTTTTCTTTAAGAGACATGCAGTTTTCCTATATAGAGTATAAGGAAAACATTCTCAAACTGTTTCAATGGCAATGTCGTTCGTGTGGTGTATCGTCTCAAATATCTTTCGTGTGATTTGACGAAAGCATTTGACTACATGAACCACAAGATTTTATTAAATAAGTTGTATAGATACAGTGTCAGGGGTATTCCATTATCGTGGATAGAATCCTATCTCTCGAACAAAATAGAAATTGTAAAAGTATCCCACTTAAACCAAGGCTCTAAATACAAAAGTAAGCACAAGTCAAAACAAACTAAAAAAAAAAAAAAAACCCTGAATACATCAACGTAGGTGTTCCACAAGGATCAATTTTAAGACCTATACTGTTCCTTCTGTACATAAGTGATATGCAAGACCACCTTAGAAAGACTAAACTTATTATATATGTAGATGATACAAACGTCATTATAAAATTAGAACCAACCAATTCCAAAAGAAAATAGATAACAGTATGTCACAGATAGTTTCCTGGTTTGCAAACAACAAACTATTTCTAAATTTTGACAAAACATTCTGCTTATATTTTCATTCTAACCACACTAAATTGACATAATATCCAGTACTTCAAATAGACGAAAAAATAACGAAGCCAGCCGAAACAGTCAAGTTTCTTGGTCTTCTGATAGATAATAATTTGTCCTGGTCTCAACATATTGCAAAATTATGTCATGAATTATCCTTTGTAATTTTCCTAATAAGGTCACTTGTTCCCATTTTAAGCAGAAAAAGAGTACCAACGCTTGCCATGCACTGTTCCGCAGCAAAATCAGATATGGAATATCCTTTCTGAGGTTCATCCACTCAATTTAAGAAAGTATTTATACTTCAAAAGAAAGTGATAATAGTCACCAATACTTCATTTTATACTTCTTGCAGAACACTATTCAAAGACCTAAATATTCTTCCACTTTCTTCATTGTGTATGTAAAAGACATTACTTTTGGTCCACAAGAAACAAGAACTGTATAAAAGGAACTCAGTTAAACATGGATATAATACGAGGACGAAGTCACATCTTCAAGTTCATCTTCATAATACCACGTTGTTTTCCAAAACAATTGCATACAAAGGTGTAGAACTCTTTTAAGTCCCCTACCAAACATGAAAGTTTCAAAATGTCAGTACGTACTCTGTTACTAAATCACTGCTTCTAAATCACTGTGGAGGAATATTTGCAAACTTATCTAGGTTCTGCTAAGTCGTAAATGTAATTTTTGTGCATATTATATTTTTCTATTTTGTAATAATAAATAAATAAAAAATAAAAATAGAAAATGTAAAAAAAAAAAAAAAACTGTAGCTTTTGTATAAGGAAACCACAATATTTTATATTTTTCTATCATCTGGGAAATATTGTAAAAGTAGTTAGGTTTTTAGTTTAATGTGAATATATATTTGTATAATCACATCATTGACATGTTCTGTACCATATGGCAATCAGCCAATATAAATGGTCATTGAACGCAATAAAATTCAATTAAATTCAATTTATTTTTGCCAGTGACTTTTGTTTCTCTAATGTAATTTCATAGATCTTTAAGAAATCGACAGGGAAGTTGGATAGATAAAACAAATGACATTAAAAAGGCCAAGTTCAATTTCTCAACACGTACTGCATCAAACTCAGAGATAAGAACATTTCTGGAAAGGTAATCAGAAAGTTTTTTTTTCTGACAACTTATCACATTGCTGTCATTATTACTTGGGAGGGCACGGTGGCTCAGTGGTAGAGCGGTTACCTATAATGCGTGGGGTCCCTGGTTCGATTTCCGGCCAAGTAAATTAATGGTGGACAACATCGTGTGTGTCTGTTTTCTCCCTTCCCTTTTCTCCCACACATTCATTCCACTAATTCTTCCATTGTCATTCACTTGCTTTAATAATCCGTCTCCTTAACCAAATAGCATAATCGTGAGACGTTAAACTGAAATATTTCATTTTCTTATCACTTAGAATTTTCAAGTGGGAGCAGGAGATACTTCGCCCAGGGATAAAGATTGTGAGTTAAATATAAGAAATTTACTTGGAAAACTAAATGTATATTTGATGGTATTTCTGCCTCCACTCCTCTTTCTCAACGCCAAGTTTCCTGAATGCTTGTCTTCCTCTCTATGTGTTTTAATGACAAGCGGAGCAACAAACTTTGACGTCACAGAGCATTCACTTGCAAATATCTACTGTAATGGACACTCTAAATAACACAATGTTTATACAGGGCGATTCTGTTAATTTGTACCATTTCCTTAGCTCCGGACATCATGGTGCTCTCTCGTGGCTATGTGGTGAACGTACACGTCTTTAGTACAGAAGCTGAGGTAACACGGCACCCAGTTAAGGCGGTGGCCTATTTAATAAAACTTCGTCCTTAAAAGAACATTAAACTCCAAAAGACAATTAACCAGCAGATCATTAGCGATAGAGCCTTTAAACGAAGCATCATGTTGAACAGCGTCATTTTAAAGTTCCAAAACACACTGAAAATGATATGTTAAGCTAGGCCTGTAGTTAGAGGGTGACCAAGGAGGACTGACGCCTCCTGCAACCTCCTCCAGCCCCCTGAAATTTTCAGTTGACTGTCCGTATACCATGGTGCACGCAAGGCGAATATACATCTGCCGGGGCCTCCTTCAGCCTACATCAAATCCATCAAGCAGTTACATCGATTGTTACGTTAATAGATGGTACTAGTGTGAACGTCTATCGACTGTAAATACCATCTGGAAAGAATTCATGTAACTATTTGATGGATTGATAGATTCACTCTGGGGTTCTTTATCTGAGCCGTTGTCACATAGGAACGTGGACCCGAAAGATATAAAATTTTATATAATATTATATATACAGGGTGTCCCAAAAGAAATGGCGAAAATGATACCACAGATTCCTGGCACCAAAACAAGATAAAAAGTTTGTATGACATAGTCCGGAAGTGGACAGGGGCGGAGATAGAGAGCTTCGAATGTGGGGGAAATGAACTTCACATTTAGGGAAAGGAACTTGCCGACTTACAAAACCGCATTGAATATGCGTGTGTACAGTTACGCAACACACCGGCAATGATGGAATGAATTAGAAACTCACGATTATCACGTTGTATAGATGTGGGAGGGCAACACTTTGAACGTCTTCTGTAGGTACGTTTGTTATTAGCGCGTAGGACCTAATAGTTTGTAGTGCTATTCTGTGTAAGATACTACGTTACAAATACAGTATGCCGTTGTGGATTCTGACTGTTATTTCATTATATGACAGAAATAGTTACACTTGTTCTTATTGCTACCCTCTCTCTGTAAGTTTCTATCTGGTATACCACTTTCCATTGCCCCCTGAGATTATGCAACCATGCTAAGTGATTTTTGCTTTGACTCCCATTGTACCGGTACATGTGCGTACAATCGTACCATGGATAAGAACTTTTTTCTGTATGGTTTCCATCTTTACTGCACCGTTTCAATACCCCTGCCGCACAGACATTCGGTGAATCCCTAAATGACGTATGGAGAATCTCTGTCGCAGTTATGTAACATACGTTTAACATGTCAAGCTCATATGATTTTTATGTCTTTCTGAACCCCCTTCCTAACTCCTATCATTATTCTGTTGGCAGGTATGAAGTTCTTTCCACCCACATTCAAAGCTGTCTAGCTCTGCCCCCGTCCAATTCCGGACTATATGTCATAGAAACATTTTTCTTGTTTTGGTGCCAGGAATCTGTTGTTTCATTTTTCATCACTACTTTTGGGACACCCTGTATATATTCGGTCTATTTTGACTTGTAAAATATTGGTCTGTAGTCCTTGGGCGCCATTTTAGAACACCTGATATAACGTTTTAATGAACTGATACGAGATTAAGTGCTTGGATGCCTCCTGCTAGTTTGCATATACGAATACAAGGTGAACTCAAGTTACCTCCCCAAATTATATCGGCCCTCCTGTCACAATGTTCTGACTGCGGGCCTGTATGTAGCCCAAAGTTTTTTCTTTTTTACATAAGTTGGAAGTTTTGATCTAAATTCATAGCGAAAGAAAGAATAGAACCGCTCCTTTCGATTTTTTCCCCCTTGAAATTGTTTCCTTTATCCTAAAATTCAAATTTCCCGGGCACGTGGTCGTGCAATCCAGCCTTTGTGTAGACGAGATAATATAGCGGGAAACGGCTAATACGGTGAAAGTTGAGCTAAGTACTTTAAATTAAAGCTTCGATTGTTGTTCGGAGCCCGTATAAAAAGTAGATCATGTTCTTCATAATCTTGGGGTTGCACAAGGACGGAAAACACGAAAGCCCAAGCTCTTTAGTCCTTCAAAAGTTACAGAAATTTGACTTTTGTCAAAATTTTGAATGAAATTCTAACTAGATCCTGCATGCTTTGTTAAATCATGAACTTTTCAAACTCTACAGGAGACTGTTGGTTTACTATTTAGACCTATTCAGACCTTCAACTGTATCATCATCATCATTATCATCATCATAGGTATTCTGCTATTTTTAGCGGGACACTTGTCCCAACTGGAAACCTTCCATGCTCCACGGTCTTCCGTTAACCTCTTCGTCCTCACGTACGATTTTTCTGTTTTGATATCGTTCATGAATTGTAGTCTCATTCACCCCTCCCTCTCTTTCCTGCCACCATACCCTCTATCACGTCCCTCATGAGAGAACTCCTTCTTAGCCAATATCCCAACCAGTTTCTCTTCCTCTTCTTAGTAATATATAAATCTGTTCTTTTCTGTCCTACTATTTCCCCTAACATCCTCCCCTTCATTTTTCACTCGTCCAGCTAATTCTCTCAATTATTCTCCACATCCACATTTAGAAAGCTTCCAGTCCTCTTGCATCATTTTTGAATAATGTCCATGTTTCTAACCCATATAGAACAATACTCTACACGAAGCATTTTATGAGTCTTTTTCTCAACTCTTTATTCAAGGTCCCACAAAATCTTTTCTTCCTCCTAAAGGCTTCTTTCGCCATTCCTATCCTTGATTTTATTTCACGTTCACACTTATTGTCTGTCAAATTTTGTCTCAGATACTGACGAAGGAAATGCTTGGCTCTGCAGTTAAAAACTTCCTTCCAAATGCACCTTCCTCGAAACAGTCCAGATATTTTAAATGACCCAAATGTGTTATCACGTGTTTTGTAGATACCACAACAGACGAAATTAAACGTAATCAACTGCTTCTTGTGTGCATAATAAGAAGAACAAATGAATTATTTACTGAAGATTGCACATTTTTCAGCTCTATAAAATGAAACGGTATCTTTCAGTTTTACGTCCCTCTATTAGGTTAAAGCATACAGAGAATTAATAAAAGTGAATTGTTATGTAAGAAACGGAGGAATGATAACGCGGGAGGACAAAGGAGAATCCTGGTGAAAATCCACATACAAGATGTTATATTATCAGCACCATAGTTGCTATCATAACGTACATCTAAATACATCATACTTACTGTTTATATCCTGGTTCTGGAGCAGCCATACAGATGGTCGCAAAGGCCAATGTAGCGATGCAAAGAATCTGAAATAGACAACAAATACAATCTTCATTAATTATCCCTTTAGATACGAGGAAAAAATGAGTAAATTAGTCAATTTATTAACGTATTCAACATCAACAAGGCTACAACAACAATACAGAAGAACGCCCCATGACAAAAATGGTCGACTTTCACAGGCCCTCCCGAATGATCCATTTAACCGCTGTTATCTCTGGATAGATTGAATCAGTTGACCACAATCCCTGGAACAATGAGGATAAAAGTGACAGCTCTCTATGATTGGTTTGTTTCTAGACTTTCCGCCGCTCATTATCATATCGTCCACTTAGTTATAGTGAAACAATAAAATGAAGTTTCTCGTTATGAAGTTTCCGCCATTCCCCATTCACGTTCCTCTTGCATCCGAATATTCGTCTCAGAATCTTGTTCTCAAATATTTTCAGTCTATATTCTTTCCTCAGAGTAAGCGACCATGTTTCGCAACCATATAGAACAGGCATGATTATCGTTTTATTTAAGTTTCAAATTCCTCGACGGAATTCGCGACGACAAGAGATTTTGAACTGTACAATAACACGAATTCACTGCTTTTAGCCGATATTTTTATTTCTTCGTGAACATAATTTTGGTCTGTTAATACTGATCCTAGATATTCGAAAGTGTTATTTGATATTTTGACGCATCCATAATTTGCAGTATGACAATCCCAGCGAACTTTCATGTACTTGTGTTCTCTGCATTCACTTCTAAACCAATGCCCTGGAAGCGTTATGTGACTAAGTAATGTTAATTAATAATATAGACTGTTTTATTACATATCATGTGACTTGTGCTCAACATTTTGTTTTCTCGTTTCCAACAAACTAACAAAAAGAAACCCGTAATTAAGGTCGATACATTTTTAAGAAAAAATAGCTTAATGAAAACAATGCACTCAGACGCGATTAATCGTACAACAAGACCCAAGGAAGAGAAAAAAGGGTGCAGGCGTAGTTTTGGTGTACCACATTTTGGAAAGATTTACAAGTAAAATTAAATACTTTGCATGAAGAGACATGTTTATAAGGAAGAAATTTCTGCAAGCAACAGAATAAAACACAAAGTAATACAATTGTATTTTAGATTTACAAGTGTAGGGTTACTAGTGCAAAATCAATACAAGTGCTTTAAGACGGATAAAATAAGTGAGTGGATATGAAAGATAGCTCTTATTACATGCTATTTTCCATCGGCAGCATATTTATGCATAGTGTACAGAACTTGTATTTTATGTTTACTAGTATGAAACCATGACAAGTGCTATTGAAACTTGTAACTTTGCCAAAACATACTTCTTTCCACTACCCTCGCTTGCGCACATACACTCCATCGTTAACGCGCCTGCTCTCTTAGCATGCACCCACGCACTACCGCGCGAGCCCATGAGCTTTGCCCTGCTCCAACTCGGTTAGATAGCATTCGTGCTTTTTAGTGGCACCTACCAGAGGTTTGTTTCTGCTTCTCGCACTGTAGTTTTTATGCTACACATTCGGAAGCAGTATTTATACGCAAATCGTAAAATAATCGTAATTTTTCAATAATTACTTCTGGTGATCCCCTTAAATTTTATCTATGCCATATGATCAAGGGTTTCGATCCTGGAGGCCGGGTCCCCCAAAGCTCATGTGGTCCCCCTATTGTATTTATGGATATACAATACTTGGCATAGTTTGAATGCAATTTGTCTCAAAATCCTCATATATATACCTTCTGCATCTGAATGCCCCCTCCCAAATTTACAGAGAAATCGGCGCTCTTGCATATGATACATATTCATGTTGCCCAATGGAAACCTTTTAGCGGACAAAAAGAACGAAATTGGTGTGAAGGGATTATAATCTTTCAACAATTCCTTCTAGTGATGCGCCAAAAGTAAACCTGTACGGGAAAAAGTACAATGATGTTCTAAATAGCCATCCAGAGAAAGTGGAACATGAAATCTTACTAAAGCCTTTTTATTTATTTTTTCTTCGGTTCGTGCAACTCACGAATGAAAGTCCATAGACTAAATACTTAAACAAACAATAAAGACAGAGAGAGAGAGAGAGAGAAGAAGAAGAAGAAGAAGAGGAAGAAGATTATGTGAATAATACTTGAAAGCTTTTAAAATACCGGATGTTTGCTTCTAATTGAAAACGGTATCTTCTTACTTGCTAGCCCTCATTACGAAATACGTAATAACATCTACAATTATGCAAATATTTGAATGTATTACGTTACGCAAATGTAATAACGCCGTTGTACGAGATTCTTTCCTGCTTAACGCCAAACCTTGAACTTCTTGCGTTACGTTAAGAGTACTTAACACAAATTTCCTTTTCACTTTCATTCAGTTCTTTCCGTTTTGAGTTGGATGGTTTATTTGCGCCTGTAAATGATGTTAACATGTTTGATTTAGTTACAATATCGTTCGTTCCTTATCCACATCGAACACACTTTAAATTTCAATCAAACGATTACTTTCTGTTTTCCCCAGACGGTTATACTACTTCAGAAATGAAATTGTTCATACAATGAAATATTTACTATATTTTGATTTAGAGATTTAGAATTTAGATTTCTGGGCTTTCAGCATCTAAGGCCATTTAGCCCATCACGTTTGAGGGATGACGTCCCTCGGCGAGCACACTATCCGGGGAAAGGGAAGGAAGAAAGGATTGGGGAAGGTAGGAAGCGGTGTGAGACAGGGACGTAGCTAAGGGGGGGGGGGCACCGGCCTCCCAAAATCTTGGCTTGGCCCCTTCAAATATTTATTTAAAATTATATGTTACAAATTGTTTTTATCCGACAATAAATGAAAATTTATCCACAGTAAACTGAAATCATTTATATTTCTAAGAAAAGGTTATTTTTTTAAAAATCCATTTATATGCTATTTCTTAAATGTTAAGTGTATAAGATCAGTAACTTTGGGGGCCGGTCGTCATCTTCGTTAACATTGCGAGGTTCTTCCAACCGTTAGAGTGATTCCAGCCTTATAGTCGCCTTGAGGTTCTAAGGGTTAAAAATCTATGTGAATGAACTTTTTGTAACCAACTAAGACAAATCTGAAAGGTTGATTCAACTCAGAGGCTAGGAGGATGCCCTGCCCCTCATTACTGATCTTTGCAAACATAGTAATTTATATTTTAATTGTTTTACGAGAAGATATTGAATGCAGACTTACTTTGTTATTTTTATTATGTTCAACAACGACTCTGGCAAAACAGTCATATATATATATCAAACTCAGAACTCTGGCTACGTCCCTGGTGTGGGACCTATAAGTTAAGTTAGGTACCATCCCGGTATTTGCCTGGTGTGAATGAGGAAAACCTCCTTCAGGGTGGCGGGGCTGAAAAGGCGTTTTACACTTTTTCGACCGAGTGCCTCCACCGGGAATTGAACCCGTTACTACGTTTTAATAGCCTATAGGAACTTATAACCAACTTTACTGGGAAGAGTGTGTTCTCTGAAAGACAAGGAGAAACATGTTATTCTGAGGGAAGCACAAAATTAGTTACTGTAAACGCAACTTTTATTGCATTTTGATCAATTTTAACCAAAGTTGAAAGCTGCATGCAAATTATTGTTATTTGCTTATAACATTCTGATAAGTTTTCGTTTCCGTTTTAAGTAGTTTGAGGGACACTCAACGACAATCATAGTAAACTATACTCCCGGGCTTGAAGTTCTGAATCTTCGACAGGAGTTCATTTCTCCTTAAGAATTCATGTTATTCGAATCCCATCTTAAAATCTAGGTCCATGTCTCATGTAACCTAGGTATTTTATGGGTCGCTAAATTTGAAATCAATTAACCAATCGAAAACCTGACAGCTTGTAAATTTTGGAATATGCACAGCTCTTAGGAAGCCTCATCACTATTTTGGCTGATTTTCTTTAGAGGAGTCACCACTTTATTAATCAATGAGCCCTTAAGTAGCTCAACTGTTCTCACGACACTGGGCCGGAGGAGGAGACCCGGGCTTGGTTCCTGTTGGGAGGGCATTGAACGTCTTATACTGATTCCGATTCACGTTAAAGTTTAGGTCATTATCTCATACGGGGTTTAGCTGAAGACAATACTAAACACTTATCTAACCAATCTCGAAAAATGTTAATTTTATATATAAAACCGAATGTTTCTTTGTTTGGTTGTGTGTTATACAAATACAAACAGTTGAACCATTTGAAACGAATTTTGAAACACAGTAACTATTTCGAATCATGTCATTTTGATTAATGCATCTGCATTTAAAATTTTGCCGACAATAAAGTATCTCAGAACCCCTCAAGTTAGGGAGTATGAGACTATGGATTTATCATAGTCATTTTAGCTCTCCGCCACTATTCGAGAGCTTTCCAAAGAACTAACATCTTGTATGGGTCTGTGAAGAGTATTTTAACCGCCCATTAAATGAGCAAATGACTTCCTTTTTTCACAACGAAAATGCACCATGCCATACCTTGCTTTTGATCCGCGAGTTTTTGGTGGAAAACACATTCCTATCTTTCGACATGCGCTGTGCTCTCGAGATATATAGCATAGTGCGGTTTCTGGCTGTTCCCAAAATTTAAAACTGCGATTAAAGAAAAACGTTTTGACATCATTTCTGACATTGAGGGAGCTACGGCAGAGCAGCTGAACGCCCTTCCAAAACAAGCCTTCCAGAAATGCTTCCAATCATGTATTCAACGTTGGGATAAGTGTATTGCTAGCCAAAGACAGTACTTTGAAGGAAATTAAATCAATTTCCATGTAAACTTATTACTTTGTTTTTAATAGAATGATTCACTATACTTTTGGATCGCACACACACATTATATATACATGTACGAGCAACAGACGTTGATCCTGTCAGAAAATAGATAACTGAATACAGTGGCGGACTTACCTATGGCGTCGCCCCTAGGCACGATTTGGCCCTTTGTGTTTCGCGAATATAGGAAATATCTCAACGTTTAATTTTCCGTCATTGGCACGTTTTTATTCAAGGATCTTATAAAATATAGGATCTGCCCTTACAACAAAATCTTGAAGCCATACGTCACAGTTTCGCAACCCCTACTTTGCTCACTCTGGCCAATAGAATCGCAATGTTTTGAGCCAACAATCATGGCGGAAACGAAAGTAGCCAATCAGAAGATGGCGGGAACGAGAGTTGCCAATCAGACGTGCAGATGTTCGGTTGTTTTTTGGCTTCATTGATTTAATAGAATGAAGATACATATAAGTAGATCCTCTATTTTATAACGTCCTTGCTTTTATTCATGTCTTTGTCCAAGAAACGCGTAGTGAAATAAATTGTTTTGAATTTTCATTAATACGTTTTGAGATAAAATATTTTGCCATTTAGGAGAGAGTGAATATGAATAAATTCATCGCTGGACGCAATACCGTTCTTGGCAAAATTCGATTAAAATTTGCTTAGTCTGTATTACGTACTATATTTTAAGGTAATATTTGATGAAAATATTCATCCCTTCACTTTTTCATACGTTGGTGAAGAAGATTCACAATAAGACAGCTCACAAGATTTGTAAGTTTTATTTAATGCACTTAACAAGTAATACTTTTTTTTTTTTAAACACAAGCAACGTTTCTGTGCCTTAAAATTCTGGTCCTACTCTACTATGCAAAGACCATACTTTGACACTACCCGTGTAATTAAGAAATTTGTTTAATTTATTTTAATTTCCATACACTTCACGCTCCTATTATTTTCCATATATATATATATATATATATATATACGTTTCAAAGAAATAAAACCGTAAAATAATCACAAAACATTAACAACTGTGCAGTAAGACTGGTGAGTATTACAACTTTATTGTGCTTTCTGCAAACTCGCAGCAGACTGCAACTAATAGGCAGTAAGACCATCAGACTACCTAAATCACAAAATGCGACGGTGCCTGATTCACTTCGTGACTAGGAACTATATAGAAGATTATGCTATATCCTGGCACGGAATGTTTCGTTAATGAATTTTAAAAAATAAAACCTCCCAATGGAATTAAATTGAGGGTCACATTGACTAACTGTAAGTACCAATTTTCCTATAATTTACCGGTAAAAGAATAAAAACTTCTTCCGGCTGCCGCCCCTTAAAGGCTGAGCCCTTAGGCACGTGTCTAGTGTGCTAATGATAAATCCGCTACTGACTGAATAGAATAAATAAAGAGTTGTCGTTGTTGCGGCGTTGTCCACGCCAACTGGTATGCGCAACAGCTTTGGGGTTGACCGTCAGAAAATAAGGGATCGAGTACAATAACCAACAACAGGCGACGCCTTCGGCGTTGACCCTCGAAATTCCTAAGCCAGCTAGAGCTCCTTCGGGGCTAAGCGGTAAGCGTACAGGTCTTTGGCGTGGGAGATCCGGGTTCGATTCTCGGCGAGAGCTCATGTTGTTCGCATTCCACGTTAATCAGTAGGTCAACGTAGCCTCGCTACTGAAAGGGACGTTAAGCTCAAAATCAAGTCAAATCAAAATCCTAAGCCAGCTGACATGCTTTTTTTGGGAGGGGGGCTAATTTCGGGATTAAATGTAATCGAAAATGGCACCTAACAGCTCAGCGACCCCGAAAACACAGGAATTAACAATAATGAACCTCTCTGAATTTGACAGTTATCTTGGCATCTTAGACATTTTATTTTTCACCTCTTCTCGTCCCTCATGCACACATACATACATACACTTTTAAAACGCAGAGTTTTAACAGTGACACACATTATTCTAACAGCAACACGTATATTACCTATTTATTACTTTAAATAATTGATTGTATTTTGAAAGAGCAAGAACTATATTTCACTATGTTAGCAACAATTTCTGAACGAAAATTGATTTTACAAAATAATTAGAATTTGATATACCTAGGTGTTCTAATAGCTAAAGCAGGATGTAATTAAAATTTATTACTTATTTAGTGTGATGTATCACTTGCTCTATAAATTATAAGTGATATCACATATTATATTAATTTGCCGTTATGAAATTTACACTGTTTGACAATTATGCAATATTATTATGCAAGCTGATGCACTGCCCACACATCGCCCCAAATTCATGAGTGTCACAAGCCGACTATTTGCCCTTGCTCTTAAGAGCTGTTTCGCTACGAGTTTATTGTTTGTTTCTTTTAGTGTTAGAGTATGAAACAAATACTATTATAAAATATTTTCTTAATTTATAAGACCTTCTTTTCTAAGGAGCTACTGTTTGATCCATAGTTCGATCTTCCGTAGAGCAATTTCTCCTGGAAGCAATTTCGTCTAACTATTTGAACAAGACCTTAACCACTAGACCTCAATGCTGAAAAGGAGGTTCAACCTTAAGGTAAGTTGTGTTATCATTGCAAAATTAAAAATAAAAGTAGAGAAAAGTAAGTTTGAAACCTAAAGAAATACAGAAGTTTGTATTTCTGATTACATTCAGAAAAGAAATAAAAAATAAAATCTTTGAGTTTAACGTCGCACGATTATGCCCCTTAGGCTAAGGGAGTTGGATAATTATGGCAAGTGAGTGATGATGGAAAAAAGCGTTGGATGAGAAAGTAGAAGGAAACAAGAGTACGAACAGAAAACCCATGGACACGATGTTGTCAATGACAAACTTACTGAACCGAGGATCGAACCAGAAAACCTACGCACCAGAGGTAAGCACTTTACTGCTAAGCCACCGTGACTCAGATAAAATTATGTTAAAACAAAGTAGAAATGTTAATGTGTGATTTGTTACTACACATACTCTCCGAATAAATGGTCCCTCATTCGATCCTCGGCAGAAACACGTAAGTTAATAGTTAGCTCTCAGTCTAGTTGAGTTAATTTTGAGTTTAACGACGCTTTCAGCAGCGAGGTTATATGAGATGGGACCTACTAATTAACGTGTAATCCGAACCACATAAGCTCCCGCCGGGAATCAAACCCGGGTCTCCCACGCCAAAGGCACGTACGCTAACCGCTTCAGCCCTGAAAGAGCGCTTCCCCTCGATTTAATGCCCATTATGTGAGATGTGATGTGCAGCTTAATGTAAGATGCAACCTATATGAACTTTCACCAAAAATAGACCCTGGATCTCGCACACCAAAGACTAAGGTGAAAAACCTTAGCCACCAGGGAGTTTGCATATACGTTTAATCTATTTCAAACACTGGATTTGTCTACGGCATAACTTCGATGTTAAACTCATTGTTAAACTCCACTTCAAATAACAATAATAGTAATAATAACAATAATAATAAAACATTAACAAAATATCCACACGCTTTAGGAAAGTAATTTAGTCAGCAAAACTTAAATTTTCACTAGTAATCATCCTTGGAGAAAACACATCACAAAATGTATCCTTGCATTACGAAGCTGTTTTACCGCAAATAAAAAATATAAAACCCATCACTTACTGGAAGAGTAACTGAAGCCATCGCTGTGTCCTAGAATAAACACTACTATTCCAAAGACACCCAAAGCAACAGAAATACTGAGTGTACTGAAAGTTGGAAGTACCGTGCTCTTATATAGAACTTTTCTCCAAACAAGACCAGGAAACGGGAGTGGGAGGGGGTAAGAGGGAAATCCCATCTGTAACAATGGTCGAAGGAGTGAAAACAGATCGGCAAAATTGTTGCAGTTTTGAGAAACACAACAAGAAAACGAAACAAAAAAGTAAAATTTCCGGAAGTAGAGGATCGTATCCCTCCCACAAGAAAAGGATCATCTGGCCAGCATGCATTACACAACTACTGATGTTAAAGAGGAAACGGTGTTCTTTACTTCCTGTTGTTGCGTCCACTAAAATGCACTCTATCATAACAATCACCTGTAACTAACGAATTATCTAACTCTCTCATTAAATGAGAAACGTCATGTATATATGTATGTACGTGTGTTACGGAAATAAAGAAAAAAACAGAAAGAAAATAATAATAAAAAAACAATAGAGAAATATAACTGTTCTGTTCTGTAAGAGAAAGTATGAAGGTAGTAATATATTTTCTTGTACGCGTCTTGCCCCCTCAGACTATATATCGCGTGTTGTGGTATCCACATACAACCTCTGCCGATCGACTGGTCACTGTGGTCTCTGATCTAAGGTTTCGTGAGGATCTTTTGCCCTTCAGTCATTTATTTCTTCTCGCTACACTTTTTTATTTTAAACGTTTCGTTTTTTTTTTTCATTCTCCAGTGGTGTTTAACCGTACACCAAACGACTACGTGTTGTTTGCCACGGTGTCGTTTGCCACGATTCGATTTTGGTGTTGTTTTCTCTGATTTATGTTACCTCATAATCGTGAAGATTTATACAAAATCGACTCATAAGCTAAGGGTTTCCAGATGACTACACTGAGAAAATCCGTTATCCGGACAGCGATATATTGTAAAATATACGGAATCCTTATGTTTACTACGGAAATCAGTATGGAGCATACGTTTTCCATATGCTACATACACACCGCCCTTAGATGTTACATCATGCAATTGCATGATGTATGACACCTAACAGTCTTCCGTACATGACATAGGGTCTACATAGACGTGTGTTACATATTTCAAATCTATGCTACGTACGTTCACCTGTATGTGAGATCCTGACGGCTCATATAGCCTACAGTCCTTTCATTCTTACGGAAAGCACGTATAAAATATAGTTTTTCAGTTATACGTTTGCTGTACGTTAAATCCAAAAACTACAGGATTTACATATGTAACCTACGTTTTTATGTACGCCACATATGTTTTTTTCAGTGTATATATATCTGTGTTTCCTGAACTTTGTAAGGCACTCAAAATTTTCCTTATCCTGCTAATGACTGTTATTTCAGGTGAGAGTAAATTATTGTTAAATCACAAACACTTGAGATCAATGAGGTCATTTTTCTTGTGATTCCTTATGCATGGATATATTGAGAAATATTTTCACTCGACTCAACGTCCTGCAAGTACCTTTAAAAGCACAATTAGACATTTTTCCAAGTGCGTCCGTATTTTACTAGTTGCATTATCGTTAGTTCTTTGGGACGAGATAAACTAAATCACCTAACACTGTTGTCAACAGAGCACGAACTTGCCTCTAAAATAAATTTCCATTAGGTAATTAATAACTTCATCCGCTGCAAGAACAGAAGATTCAGTGTTGCGTGTACTGTTGCTCAAAAATGCTTCGACAATCAAGCCGTTTGTAATTCAACGACGTGAGTTTTCTCAGGGTTCTTCTGTTTCCTCTCACTTTCTTCATTACTCTATTTTTCATTCATTCTCATCATCGGCATATCCTTTAGCTTACACGACATAATTGTGAAACATAAATCTGAAATATTTCATTTCATTTTTCTTAAATATATAAAATCCAGTTCTTTAGTCGCGTAGCATAACGAGAAACAACATTATGTAACAGTAGGTGATATTAAGAACTCCGTTAAAAGAGAAAATGCAATTATATCAATTTACTAAGCTATTGTGAAATTAATGATGTTTAGTGTTCACATGTTTGGATCTTAATGTTTTCTTTCAGCAGCGAGTCTAATGAGACCTGTCTCGCCCCAAAGGCGAGAACACTTACGACTTGTTCCAGTGTATCAGAGACACAGGTGCCTGGCAACCCTTTCTTTTACTCCAGATGTGTGTAAATCTTCGCAATAATGAGATCTGATACAATCGCAATGCAAATACTGTGGGAAATCGTGGCAAATAACACAAAAATCGTGTTGTGGCAAATAACGCGCCACTCGCCAACGAGCGTCAAATTCATAGTCCTCTCATCTGGTCCAGTATCTATAGTCCAGAAGGTATAACGTCGCTGGCTTCCCGTGCTTAGACCTGCTCGTCACTGGGGGTGTGGTAAGAGGATAACCAATCACCACCCTTCAGATTTGCCTATCTTACGCACTGCACGGTCACTCAATCTCAACCGCCTACTGCGGTCAGCGAGCCACGAGTAACCAAGCTGACAACTGCGCATAAACGTCACTACATCTTTTCGCGGGAAGCCAACAACGTTATACCTTTCGTACTATAGCTTGCACAATTTTGGTGCGCGTGATTTCAGATTTGACTCCTGGTACAAAAGCGCTGAATAAACTACGGTGGTTAATTTTTTACTTCGAAAAACTGTAAATCTATGTCTTGTATAGTCGCGTGGCTCAAAACGTAGATACGGTACAGTTCAACGAACAACTAATTCTCAACAATGAACAAAATAAACAAATAAGAATCAAAATCATAATACCCGGAGAGCATATTGACTCAGTGGCGTAGCACTCATCTTTGGTGGTAGGGATCCCAGGCCAAATAAAGTTAGTGCTGGACAACATCATGTTAATGGGTTTTCCCGAGGTTCTTCTGTTTCCTCTCAGATTCTCATTGAATCAATTCCATCATCTTCATTCACTTTCACGTTCACTTTCATTCAAACGGGAAGTGAATGCTCTAGCACTGAGCCACCGTGTCCCTATCGGGGGGGAGGGGAGGGAAGGGATGCAAGAAGAAAATTTTAAGAAAAAGTAGGGGATCTTTTCTCTTTAATTTCTCATACTAAATCACGTTATGTTGCTGTCATTACCGAAACATTTTTGTTGGCAGGTCGGAACAAAATTATAAGGCTTCGTCCAAGGAAAATTCACCCCCAAAAGTAAATTACCTTTTGTGGATATGTTCATAACAAATAATTTACGCAATATCATATGTTATTAATAACATATTTATTCATAAATTATGACTAAAATCAACTGTCATTTTCGAGAAAAATGTCCAAGAAATCCCACACCTTAAACTTCGCTTTTGTGGACTTCTCTTTTAGGATAAATGAGTATTACTATATTTCCTGGTTAGTAATGAACAAGTTGCCCGAGTTTTTTTTTTATTATTTATTTAGAAAATCGCCTTAATGAAACTCATCCGAGAATTAATTACTCCTCAGACACTTTTTTCAGGGAAACTGAATCGTGTCTTTTTGTCAGGTTGGTAATGAAATATTTATGAAATATGAATATCACTAGAGTCGCTTTTCAGAAAATCCTTCAAAGAGAACACACGCCAATCCAAAAGTAAATTTCCTCATGTAGGATTTGACAGAGAAATGATTTACACCACCATTTTAGGGTTGGGGTAGATGAAATATTGCGGGACACGATAGCTTAACCATCTTTTAGTTTTACGTCCTACTTTTGTGTCGGCTAGGCTAAACGACGGTGATGACATATTAACATAATGGTGGAATCAATAATGTGGGAGGAAACGGGAGAACCCCGAGGAAACCAACGGACACGGTGTTTGTCCACTACAAAGCCCACTTGACGTGAGCTGGGATCGAACCAGGGACTCCATGCACCAGAGGTCAACGCTCTACCTCTGATCCTGCGTGCCCCCGAACGATGGCTCAGTAGTGCCCTCCCCGCTGGCCTAGTAGGTAGCAGGTGTGCCTTTTGTCTACGGGATTCCGGATTCGATTCCTGACCGAGGAGCCTTTGGAATCTCAACTGTTCGCGGTGTTTGTGTGTTCGTGTTCCTGTCATTATTAGTTACTGAGAAAAAGAGTAAAATGTAGTAAAAACGTAGAGATAATTTAGTACGTAAACTACTGAGGAACGTTCGATAAATTTAAAAAGTGGTAAAGCGCTTACCTGTGTTGCGTGGAATCCCTGGGTCGATCCAAGCTCAAGTAAGTTCGTAGTGGACAACATCCAATCCGTGGATTTTCTCGAGGTACTCTCCTTTCCTCCCATACTTTCATTCCACCAATTCTACCATAATCATTCACTTGCCTTAACCACCCATCTCCCTTAGCCTAACATTCAGAATCGTGGGACGCTAAACTGAAAAATTTTGTGAAATTTATATATGAAATTTCAACAAAATCGTCAGGGCCGCTTTCAGGAAAATCGCTTGTTCTGACCCTTCAATAAACTTCTCTCATTTTTAGGAGTAGGAAGAAAATTCGGGAAATCCCAAGAGAATCTTATACAACAGAGAAAATTCTGTGTGCTTATACAAACCTTAAGTTTGGTTCTGATCCGTTGAAAGAAATGACGCGAGTAAACAGATTTATGTCAAAACGAACAGATAGAGGGAAGGTCGAAAAGAAGGAGAGATATCAAAAAATATGCTTTTAGGCATGAGATGAGCGTGATGTGTATAAATCCGTTGAAATTTCGAATCTGAAGATTTCACGATCATCATAATCTCTTCTCTCCTACCACCTCTCGAAAGTAAATAGAAGTTAATTTTACGACAGCATGAAATTTAAAATTTTGTCCGGATATGTAGAACAGTATCTCCTCTTGGCGTGTTTAAATACAGCAGAACAGATAACTGGGTGAGCATCGATAACTTCCGTTTTCGGCATATAAAAGACATACAGAGCCTTATGCAGAGTTGTTCTGAAGCGTGATTAGTGTCATACTAAAGAGTTCTACTAACATGTGTTTCCTGCAGTAGTCACATCTATAGTATTACGCTAATCATACGTCAAAATGACTCTGCATGAGGCGGACAACGTTTAAATCTGTTGAATTCTCGAATTTGTTCCTTTCACGTACAGAAAATTCTTTTGTGTGGTTGCTTCAAAGAAAAAAACATTATAATAAGGAATTTCCTGTCTTGAAAACTCTTTAACCGTCATGGTTCTCGAAGAGACGTTGCCGAGTGATGTATTATAAACGTAGACATATGCGACCTTCCTAGACCTAAAATGATAATGAATCGCTCCTAAAAAGTTGTCGTGTTGTAAAGCTATTCGTCTGAGCTTGTACTGAAACGTATGTGTTCATAACACATCATAAGGTCGACCAGATAAGCTAGCTGACGGATTATATTGGTTGTCTGCCTGACTAGATATACTAACTGGTGGATTGCATAGGCTTTCTACTCGACCAGATAAAGTAGCTGGCAGATTATATAGTCTGTTTGCCTGACCAGATAAGCTAGCTGGTGAATTACATAGGCTGTCTCCTTGAACAGATAAACTATCTGGAGGATTACATAGGCTGTCTGCCCAACCAGATAAACTAGCTGTGGGATTATATAGACTGTTTGACCGACCAGATAAGCTATCTGGCGCATTACATAGGCTGTCTGCCCGACCAGATAAACCAGCTGGCGGATTACATAGGCTGTCTGCCTGACCAGATATGCTAGCTGGCAGATTACATAACGTGATTTAACATTGAAGGTAACATGATTTAGAGCCCCGTTCCGTAATGGTTTGCATCAATACAACGCAAAATACGCTTTTGAGTTGTGGTAATAGATATATCAGCTTTATTTGTTCAAGTTCTGACTTTCAATACGCTCTGCAATTTTTTGCGAAAGCTGGTACGGAATAAGACCCTTAGTTTAGAGAATTGTATTGAGAAATTACAGTGCGGCGAAGTTTTATTGACAATAAGTATAGACAAGTTAAATTAATTCCGAAATCACAGTTTCATGCCGTGAAAAACAAAAATTAGGTAATCAAAAATGAACCTTATCAATGAATATAATTTATTTACAGTATTTATACGACGAAATCATAAAATCTCTCATGTTAATCATTTAAGCAAGCTCTTTTTCACCTTTGTTTGCTATAATAATAATAATAATAATAATAATAATAATAATAATAATAATAATAATAATAATAATAATAATAATAATAATAATAATAATAATAATAAAATTAATATTCACAAATTACTAATATTTTAGAATTATCTCTTTAAGTAACTTGTGGAATTTGCCGCCACGATTTTGAATTTCCAAGAAATGTGGAAAGTGTTTATGTAAATTGAGTTTATATAAATTACAAAATAGTTGTCGGTTTTCAGCTTTCACTCAAAATATTCTCGAATTTTTATTAGAGTATTGATTGCAATCATTTTATTTTAATATATTTTTTCTTACATTTTTCCTTTGATCAACATTGGTACACAGATTTGAGAGGGAAATACAAAATCTCAATGTTTAGTTTCAGAATCATAGAATATAAGTTTTTTTTTTTTTTTTTTTTTTTTTTTGTAGTTTAAAACTAATTTAACAGTTCATTTTATTTCAGTAAGCTGTGCCCCCTTTGATGGTTTTTCAGGACTTCACAGGAAAGCTCCAAATTTGGGCACTACTGATCTACTGGGTCTAGGGGTGCAACCAAGATGGAGTTCATCAGGCCCAGACCCCCCAAGAGTTACTAACTCAACATACATTTGTACACTTTCTCAATAAAAACTATACTCATTTAACAGGAAAATGATTAATGTAGCATGAAGATTTGATTTTATACTTCATCTGTATTCTTTCTCTTATAAAACCAATCTAGTACTACCATCTTCAACGAACTTAAAAAGTTCGTTACTGAATTCTCTATGTCTGTGTGTCTGTCTGTCTGTCCATCCGTCTGTATTATTTGCGATTTTTTTTTCAATTTTGAACCCTACATTCGATAGAGCATCAAAAACTATCAGAGAAAGTAAATAACTTTTTCGCGTCACTCTTACTGTTCCTCAGATACTGGCCAAAAAATGTCCGACTTTCAGAGGTTTAAGGAGCCATTTCTCGGGAACCATAAGTCATAGAGAGATCATATTGGTATTGGTCAATATCTAAAAGGATGGTAAATATTCTGGTACTATATAGTAACCGGTGGCCACTGTCCAACTGACCACTGGTTTGGCCAATGGCCAGTTGGCCATTGGCCACCAATTATTATCGATACCAAAATGTTTACCACATTCTTAGGTATTGATTAACACCAATATAATCTCTCTATGACTTATCGTTCCCGTGATATTGGCCAAAAATTACAAATTTCTAGATATTTAACGAGCTATAGCTCGGGAACCATAAGTTGTAGAGAGATTATATTGTTGTTGATCAATATCTTAAAGGATGGTAAATATTTTGGTAGAAAATAGTAACCGTTGGCCACTGTCCAACTGACCACTGGTTTGGCCAGTGGCCGTCAACTAATATCGGTAAGAAAATGTTTAACATTCTATTAGGAATTGATTAACACCAATATCGTGACTTACCGTTCCCGTGATATTGGTCAAAAATGGCCAATTTCTAGATACATAACGAGTTTTAGCTCAGAAATCATAAGTTGTAGAGAGATGATATTGGTGTTGATGAATACCTAAAAGGATGGTCAATATTTTGGTACTAAATAGTAACCGGTGGCCACTGTCCGATTGGCCACTGGTTTGGCCAATGGCTCCTTAAGTGACCATCAATTATTATCGGTACTAAAACGTTTATCATACTCTTAAGTATTGATTAACACCAATATAATCTCTCTGTGACTTACCGTTCCCGTGGTATTGACCAAAGAATTGACAATTTCCAGATATTTAAGAAGCCATAGGTCGGGAACCATAAGTTGTAGAGAGATGATATTGATGTTGATGAATACCTAAGAGGATGGTAAATATTTTGGTATGAAATAGTAACCGGTGGCTACTGGTTTGGCCATCCAGTTAAATAGTGGCCTTCAATTAATATCGGTACCGCAATGTTTAACATTCTATTAGGGATTGATTAATACCAATATCATTTGTCTATGAGTTACCGTTCCCCTGATATTGGCCAAAAGATAGTTCCGATTTCGGGAGATTTAAGGAGCCAAATCTCTTGAATGATAAGTCAGACGGAGATCATACTGGTGTTGGTCAAAACCTAAGAGGATGATGAACATTTTGGTACGAAATAGTAACCGATGGCCACCGATTACTGTCTATTAGCCAACTGGCCACCGTTCCCCAGATATTGGCCCAAAAAGTTTGAATTTCTAGATATTTAGGCAGCCATATCTCGAGAACTGTAAGTCATATAGAAATAATGTTTTGCTAATTTTTGCTACAAAGAGAAGGTGCCTATATAAAGGTTTACTTTTATATCTAAGAACAAGGGCAGTTATCCTTCCCGCTCCATCTCTCCATTCTTTTTAAGTTCGTTCTGGCAATGCTCTCGGAGCATTCTCAAATGTATTTTTTTTTATGAAAATATAGGTGAAAGTATAGTGTTTTACAATTACTTATCATCTTTTCAGGTACATAATAATATCCGTTCAATACTACATCGACGTAGTAGCTTACAGTATTGAACCCTCCCCCAAAATCTTGGACCTCTCCCAACAAAAAGTTCTGGATACGCGCCTGATTGAATCTACTAAACTAAAAATACAAATGAAATTAAAATTAAATCTTAAAGTTTTACGTTCCACGATTATGCCGGGTAAAGGAGACGGTGAGGATGAGAATGAATGAAATGGACTGAAGAAGATGGGAGGAAACCTGGAGAACTCTGAGAAAAGTTATGCACACGGTGTTTGTCCATCGCAAAGTTCACTTGGCGCGAGCGGGGATCAAACCAAGGGTCCCATGTACTACAGGTGAAAGCTCTACCACTGAGCTACCGCGGAACCTAAACTAAAACTACAATGTGAGAGGTTGTTGTTTAGTTTGTAAGTACCCAAGCGTGAGCACCGATTGAATAAAATTAAAAGTCTGCGCCTATGGGTATAGATACATGTAAGAAAGAAGTTTATTACTGAAGTTCAGAAACAAAAGAAAGTTGCGGATTAATTCAGTCTTACACTATGACGAATCGTGGTTTAACCATCCAAAGTGAAAGCCTTACCTCATATGATATAAATATGGGATTTTGTTGAAAAGAAATATCACTCTGAAAAATAATTCTAAAAAAAAAAAAAAAAAAAAAAGGAATCTTTCGGTTTTGTTAAAGACAAGGCTGTCTTTCTCTGACCCACACATGCCAGTCACTATCATACGTGTCGTCTCTCATGCACATGGAAAATATACACTAAGTCGGATGGGTTCTCTCCAGTACGCTCTCCCTCTCTGAAATGGAAGATCCACTTAATTGACTTCTGTTCTTCCTTCCTGACAGAATTCCGGGTTTACTAATGAAGATATACATCTTATGACCAGTGGCAGGAGATATAAATTACTTCATCTCCAACCAATCGTTAAAACGAATCATAGAGTTCCGGCAGATGTAACATATAACTTGACCAAAGTCGGAGTAATATGTTTCCGCTTAATAATTTTCTCATCCAAATAAACAACATATAAAAAAAGCAACTTTCACTTTGCCGTAAAGAATTCACGACTAGTTAATTACTTACTTGAGTCATAGTAATTACGTGATGATAAACTGACACCCATTTGTGTAATTATTAATGCAATAATTTGGTTTTAGAAACAAACATCTCCTTACTTTCCAAGTAGGTTCGCTTCGTTTATGAATTTGATTCTGAAACCATGTACTGAGTGTTCCAGAAATCAAAGACAACAGTTATTATTTTGTAAAATGCAGAAACATGTTTTTTTTTTTAACAATTCAGTGGCCAGTATTTTAAGGTAACACAATGCCACCTCTAAATCCGTAACGAAAGGACCAACTCCTAAAATCTTAAATAGTAAGGGTATTAAGAGGCTCCATTACGGTGAAGTTAAAAAAATACCTCTAATTTAGTAGTAATTATGTGATATCTTCAAATAAATAAAAGATAAACGAAAAGTGGAACAAGAGCGCCCTAGACAATATTATTTTACATGAGATACCGTTATCACGATTCACTTATCTGCTTTCAATTTCCAGCCATTTAGAAAATCGGCATATATTTCCACGTTTCTAAGTGGCTGCAAACGGAAAGCTACTAGGTGACTCATGATAACGGTACCTCATGCAAAATAATATTGTCTAGCGCGCTCTTGTTCCAAATTTCGATTATCTTTTATCTATTTCAAGGTATCATATAATTACTGTAAAGTTAGCGTTATTTTAATTTCCTAGTGATTAGGACTTTTAAGTAAAATGTTTTATGGATGGAGCTAATATGATAAAGTGCAAGTCCAATCTCACATACTGTTAGTCCTGAAAAGGATTGCTAAACTTAAAATAACTACTGGAAGCACATATTTTGAGGTTCAAAATAGTTATTTTCTACTTACTAGCTGAACCTCAGCTCTCTACATAGCGCATCATTCACATATGAGCATGAATCTCCTTGTCATTCCTCACATCTGTACATGTCCCTTTACAGACACAAGTGAAAGACGTCTCGATAAAAATCGGCAAGGGGTGCCATAAAGGGGTGATTTTTCGATTATTTTTACATCTCGCACCGTTTGGAAGATTGAACCTACTTCCGGTTGGAGTTTCTAATTCTTCTATGATCAATGTTTTCTTTCTTCTTTCATGGATTATGTAATAAGCAAATACATTACATACACAATTGATTATTGTTAGCGTTATATGGTGTTCATTGGGCAAAACATTCCAAACAATAGCATGGAGAAATGATTATCCTTCGTTCTTCATTATCATTTGACCATGAAACAAACGTTTGAGGGATATACAACCCCTATATACAACTATGTTCTGTTGGAATGTATAACTCATAGGATATGATACTTTTTTAAAATTTCAACACTACCAGTGTATCCCTAAAAATGTAATAAAAAATAACGGCCCCCTTTTTTAAATATTCAGTTAGTAACGGTACTGAACAATCTACACAAAATTTGCAATCAACCAGTGAAAGCGAAATCTTTCTAAAAGCTATGGTTCCCTTGAACTCTCTGTCGAAAGGATTGGCGACAAAGATATAGTCTTTTCTTGATCACAAATATAGACTTATCATTTTAATATATAGATAAATTACTAATGATCTAGTGAATAACCAGGTAAGTTTTGTGTGTGTCTGTGTAAATAGTTATATTTTTGGTATACAGAAAGTTGTTGATCTTAAATCGGAACGATCTTGAAGGGTTCTTACCTTACAAAAAACCTACACCCCCACTTCGATGCAAGGGCATTATTTGGAGACAGCAGGGATAATCCCCTTCTTGAGATTGAGAAACAAATATTTCTTGATCAATTTTATACTAATAGTCTAATAAGAAACGTGAAACCCTTGGGTCAGTTGAGAATATTTTCCCAAATATTTTTCCTACAATGATCTAGTAAACAACTTTAATTTTCAAACTCTAGAAAAAAGAAGATGGATGTTGGACTTGTTATTCTTATACAAGTTATTAAACAATAAGATTGACTGTATGGAGTTGGTCTCGAAAATATCATTACGAATTCCCACTTGCAAAACCAGAGTAGAAAATACAGGGACATTTTATTGTGCAAAAGCCAGGAGCAATATATTATATAAATCTCCTATGTGGAGGCTGTGTAAATTATACAATGATATTGTAAATAAGCTTGATAAAGTGGATGTATTTAGTCTTTCAGAAAACAGGTTCAGATCATATGTGAAACAAGAAATTTTATGTAGTAATAATTAAGAAATTTATATATGTAACGTTTGCTGTATGTACATAACACTGTAATTGGGTATTAAGCCTGTTGTGTTGTATATTAAATAAATAAATAAATAAATAGATAAATAAATAAATAGATAAATAAGTAAATAAATAAATAAATAAATAAATAAATAAATAAATAAATAAATAGATAAATAAATTTTCCATCCTTCTAAATAAAAGCTAAAGTGACACTGCTGTACCAATGGTGTTCCCTTGGACTCTCAGTATTGTGAACTATTGTCCACCACCGCTAGTTTTACTGCAATGAATTTGATTGAAACATAGGAATAAGGATTCCATTCCGTTCCTCCATCCACGTTTTCTATAAGCAGTGAGGGCTGTGTTGTAGATATCTTTCTAACACTCTAAATGCATAGAAACCTTTGAAGCTTTTAACAAGAACTCCATGAGAGCGAACAACACGGGAGCTCCTCCGTGGCTAAGCGGTTAGCGTACGCGCCTTTAGCGTGGGAGACCCGGATTCGATTCCCGGCGGGAGTTCATGTGGTTCGGATTCCACGTTAATCAGTAGGTCCACGTCTCATATAGCCTCGCTGCTGAAAGGGACGCTAAACTAAAATCAACTCAACTCAACGAACAACACGGATTCCGCTTCCTACTTCACGGCATTATGAAGCGCGAGGTATGTGGGAGGCTTTGTGTCTCTGTGTGTTCATACCTGATTCTTGTTTGTTCCGTACAGACAAGGAGTGTATTTCTGATAGATTGGGTTTATGATGAATTTCACGAGGCTTATGTCTCAAACATACTAGTTTTGTAATACTAGTGTAAAGCTTTTTCAAAATCAAATACTATACAATCTACGCGTATATAAAAATGAAAATGACTATGTTTGTGATTTCATGTATCTTGAACAACCAGATCGATCTTAACTAAATTTTCAACATAGATGAGGTTCAGGGGCGGATCCAGGACCTACTTCTGAGGGGAGCGGTGGGATGTCATACTGCTACTTTTAAGGGCTCCAAACTTTGGGATGGGTTTTATTTATATATGTAAAATAAGAAAGTTTCCTCTTCTGGCGGGGGGGGGGGAGGAAGGGCGATTGCCCCGATCGCCACCCCTGGATCCGCCTTTGATGAGGTTAGGGCCTGAGATGTTTTTCTTGTCATTTTGCTTTGGCCGTGCAACTTAGGGACGGGAGAGGGAAAGATTTAAAAATGATCAAACATGACGGATGTTAGTGATGAATCCACAGTTTTAGGAGTCGCTGAGATGAACAGTGACACTTCCGATTCCGTTTAAATCCAAATTGAGCCCTTCAACTGATATCAGGGAGCATTCAGGAATAGTAAAAACTGACTGACTAACAGAATATTATTACTAACTTTCTTTTTTTAACCAAGCGAAGCGTGTAATTGACGCTAGTCTTTAATAATTTAACGTCCTGTGTTTTTGCTCTTTAGACGGATAATTTCATTTTTAATGAAAATTATAAGAGAAAAAATGAAATCCGGCTAGGCTAAAAGAGACGGTGATAATGAGTGAAATGCTGGAATGAAGAAAGTGGGAGGAAACGGGAGAACCACGAGAAAACCCACGAGCACGGTGTTTGTCCACCATAAAGTCCACACGGCGTAAGCTGGGATCAAACCAGGGAGCCCAAGCACCGGAGGTGCACGCTCTACCACTAAGTCACCGCGCCCCCAGTAATTGTGAGAGAATTGGTGACGTGAAAACATGATAGGAAACGAAAACCTATGGACACCTTGTTGCTCGCGACAAACTCGCATTACCTAGAATCTAATTAGGGACCTTCCCACTGCTGCTGAACGCTCTACCACTGAACCATTGTGCAGGCACGCACACAGAAATTTTTATTGGGGGGGGGGGAAGGATCTAGGCTTGAGGAGTGGGTCGAATACTATACGCCACTACGTCTATGCAGTATTTAATGGCTATTATTCTGCATTCAAAGAGACGGCAAGTAATTATAAAATACTTCCACTTATATTTTCAGGAAAAAGTGACATAACTAGATTGTTTTTATAAGAGAAAGAGTATAGATGAAGTGTAAGATAAAATTTTCATACTACATCAATCATTTCTTGCTCAACTATGTATAGCTTTATTGAGAAAGTGTACAAATGTGTGGTGGGTTAGGAAGCTTTTTTGGGAGGGGTTACCAATGGGCCCCCGTGAGTTTACCACTGCCACTTTGCACACCTATTTAAATAAATTGTAGAAGTCTAAATTATTTTCCTAAATTAACGAATCTCATGTGCTTCGGAGTGCAATGGATTTTGAGTTTCAGCAGCGAGGCTATGCGAAACTTGGCCTACTGATTAACGTGTAGCTCCCGCCAGGAATCGAAGCCGGGACTCCCACGCTGAAGGTCTGAACGCTGACCGCTTAATCACGAAGGAGCTTATTATGTACTTCAGCTCTCACGTTAAGCTGTGGATTCATATCTCATATTGTATCGATGTTCAACGCAACGTTAAGTTCAAAATTATGAATAATCCTGAGTTAGCTACAATATTCTATGTTTTTTTATTCCTTGAATATTTCCCTAAATCCATCAAAACTTGAAGAAACGGCAAATCATTTCCATTTACAGAAGAGAAATCTACTCACGATGCTTATGTTTTCCTTTCAACAATTTCCTATCTTGAATATTGTTAGCTCATCATTACGGAATCCACAACAAATGGATGGCTACTTCCTAGTTATTGTATGTTAAGCTCTGCTTTTTGTCTGTAGAGAGTTTTATCGTTTTAACATCGTTCCTCTAATTTTTACTTTTGATATCTCGTTCCTGTGTTAGCGCCTCTGTTCCATATACTCAACCGAGCTAGGCGTAATTATACCTTTGTTGTTGTTTCTTGTCAGTTACACTTAGTTCCTGTTTAAAGCGCATGATATGTTCTTTTAAATGAACACTCAACTTTCTTTTGTTGTAAATTACGTGAAGGTAACCATTAGATTTCACACAGGGTGATCTTTTAGTGTTTTATGTTTGTATCTGTTACTGAAACCAAAGCAACTTTTTGTTGTCTGTATACAGATGGAGCCAAACGAATTGAAGATAAACTTCACTTGCAAAATGCTCCATATTATAATATTTCAAATGAAAATTTTCAGTTTAACGCCCCACGATTATGCCCATTAGGCTAACGGAGACGACGATTAAGGTAAGTCAAATAAGCATGTGGGAGGAAACGGGAGTACACAGATAAATCCTTGGACACGATGTTGTTCACCACAAACTTACTTGGCCGAAGGTCGAACAGTGACCAGCGCACCACAGTCACTGGGGTTGTCAGCTTATGAAAATGGAAATACCGTACACCCTACTGGAGTACGTATACTCTTAAGAGGCTCCATCGCGGCGAAAATAAAAACAAAATCTCTAATTTTCTAATTTTACAGTAGTTATGTGATATTTTTAAATAGATAAAAGATAATCGAAAACTGGAACAAGAGCGCCCTAGACAATATTATTTTACATGAGATACCGTTATCACTACTCACTTATCTGCTTTCGATTTCCAGCCATTTAGAAAATCGGCATTTATTTTCGCGTTTATAAATGGCTGTAAATGGAAAATTACTAGGTGACTCGTGATAACGGTATCTCATGCAAAATAATATTGTCTAGCGCGCTCTTGTTCCACATTTCGATTATCATTTATCTGTATGAAGATATCGCATAATTACTGTAAAATTAGTGGTATTTTAATTTCGCCGGGATGAGGCCTCTTAAGGCTGTGACATCATAGCTCGTCAAGAATGTGAAAAGCCTGAAAGTGGTTACTTCACATAAAATTGAGCGATTCGGAATTCGAATTCAATAACTTTAGTTACTTTTCAAGCATTTATTAATCATGCTTATTCTAGTTTTGGTTGGGTAGACACATGCAATTTTTGTAGTCTACCATCAATAATACATCGTGTTTAAAATAGAAAAGCAAATTGGCAATATAATTATGGCATGCACAGAATATACTTGAAAAACAAGTCTTACCAGTTACTCTGGGTCTGGTATTGTCTCATAATGCCTACATATTTTTACTGGATCTGTATGCATTATTTAATTGGAAGATGTAGCTGAGGATGAACCAGTGCTAGCCGCGCTCTTGAAAATACACTTTTGTTGACCGTGGCCGTTCTGGTAATTTGAGTAAATTTTCGTGCCTTGAACTCTTCAGTAAGTTCCGCGCACGACAGGTTGATAAAACAGCAAATTATATAAGCTTTGCTTTAACCACATTCATTGACAAACTATTTCTTTCCTCATTGCAAAATAATCTGAATAGAACAGAGAATATGACTAGTAAGAAGAAAAATTACCGGATATTTAATGTCCGACTTTGAGGTTGTATCGGACACCGGACAAGGAGGTCAAAACCCGAACTATTCGCTAAAATGCCAGACAATCGGCAGCCCTATCTACCACTGTGCCAAGGCCCCATTTTATAATAGACTCAATGGCCGTAGCCAGGATGTTTTGATCTGTACTATCCTCATTTGAATATTTATTTATTTATTGTAATTTTCTTAAGTAAGGCTTTTCTACAAACTAAGTTTCCTAATCTTTTGGGTTTATACCAGACAGAAAAATAAAAAGATATAAACTACCATACCAACTTATCCTTGCTCCGGTTTTTAAATCATGACTTGAAATCTGAACAAAAGTTAAACATTTCGTTAGTCCTTGCATCTTTTTTTTTTTTTTTTTTTTTTTTTAATGAAAAATTATTTAAGTGATATTTTAGGGGTAGTAGCAACCTTTACTCAACACATTGACGCGATAACGAGTAGTACATATAGAAACCTAGGTTTAATTTATAGGATAGGACAGGATTTCTGCAAACAATCAACATTTATAAGGTTATATTTTTCATATGTGAGGTCAAAATTAGAATACTGTTGTACTGTTTGGACACCAAATGTCACTAAATACACTGATGCAATAGAAAATATACAATTTAAATTCTTAAAAATGCTTACATACAAGAAAACTGGTTTCTATCCAAAGTATGTTTCCTATGAAGACTTAGTAAGGAATATTAATTTTCAAACATTAGAAAAAAGGAGATGTGTTTTTGATTTGTTGTTCTTACCAGTAGCGTAGCCAGGATGTGTGTTTTGGGTGACACTCCTGATGCCGTTTAAATCCAAACTCAGCCCTGCAAATTTGGGGCAGGGGTCAGATATAAAAAGGAGTTGTGGATTTAAAGTTTTTATTTCAACCCAGCAAAGCTGGTAACGAATGCTAGAAATTGATATATATTACCCTGCTAGTACATATTATTTATCTGTGTGCGGTATATGTAAACTATATACTGTTAAGTTGCAGATTACATCAAGTTTCGTCTCTCCGATTTTAGCAGTGAGACACACATACTCTTAACACATTACTTGATTGGAAGAACGAAGAATCCAATACATAACCAATATCCTGAATCAACATGGGATAATAGCATTTGGCTGGGTCATTCTAAACGTTTCAACAGCCATGCAAATATCTTACCGCTAGAAATGCTTCTTGCAAACATATCAAAACTTTAAAAATCTCAAGTAACATGCAGTAGCTATGTGAACGGTATCATTAATTCAATTTTTTCGATTATTCTACTGTATCACTGAATTTCTCTTCAACAACATAAGCTGGCCAGTGTCCGGAAGTGAAATAACTGCAGATACCTTTTTTTTTTCGTTTTTCTACTTCAAATGTAGCCAAAGGAGAATACATTATAGGGAGAAAGTTTTGGTAATAATTATTGGGAACCAAAAGTCTAAGGAACATAGTAACATAATGAAGAATACTTATTAAGTAATAACATACGTTCCATAAGAACTACGCTTTCTTTTGATTTCGTGCCCCGATATGCATCGTTTCTCCTTAATTGAGATAATAAATACTGGGAATGCATCCACGTAAATTCCCAAAATCCTCTCATGGCTTCCACGCAAATAAACAATACTCGGAAAGAAAATCTCCGTGATATAACGAAAGAAAGCCCAGCCATAATAATACTACTCCTCCCTGCTGGTGTAGTAGCTAGCGAGCGCGCCTTATGTGAACATAGTCACAGATTCGATTCTCAACGGAGAAACAATGAACACAATACTGTGGTTTGTATTCAATCTTAAACTCTAACCGATGGAGCCAATTTTCAATGTAAACCGTTCGCTCATGAGCCGATTTTAAGGGAGTGTGTAGAATTACTTTCAAATAACCACAGTTCAGACACTAATTGTCTGAAAAACTCAAAGCAAGTATCTTTGTATCAAATATGGACCAGAGAAATATAAACACATTATACCATTATATTGCGAAAACATAAGAGAATGTAACTGCACAGTAGAAAATGACGCTAGTAATATAACACAAGACAATGTTATCAGCGTGACTATCATATTAGCGTGTTATTTTAGCACCAAGGGTTCGGTGTTACGGTTAACACAGATCCGGTGTTACCGGTTTGACACAAAGCCGTTGTGGAAATTAAACTGCGGTTATGATGAAGAATGGGGTGATTGCGGATGTAGGAAACACCATGGTGCACTTTCACTATAATACAGGGTGTTTCAAAATAACACCGACAACGTTGGAGAGGTGATTCCTGACACCAAGATAAGACGAAAAATATAGACCAACCTGGGTGCACAAATGCTTTTTTTCGGAGTTATAGGCTTGCAGAAAACATGAAAAAATAAACTTGAAAGGCCGATAGCTCCAATACTATGGGACCGACGACAGTCGGTTAAGACTTTATTTAGGAACTAATATGTGCCCTATCCAAATACCCATGTTTCAGAATCCTGTAGTACTTCCGCAAATTTTTTTATAGAGGTGATTAGGGAGTACTTCAAATTATGTCCGTAACCAAATTCCCTTTATAAAAATTGGTGCATGAGTACCTTAGGATTCTGAAACATGTGTTTTTGGATAGCGCACATATTAGTTCCTAAGTTAAGTCTTGACCCGACTAAGGTAAGTTCCATAGTTTTGGAACTGTGGACCTTTAAAGTTCATTTTTTCATGTTTTCGGCAGCCTATAACTCCGAAAGGAAGTATTTGTGCACCCAGGTTGGTCTATACTTTTCGTATTATCTTGGTGTCAAGAATCACCTCGCAAACGCTGTCGGTGTTGTTTTGAAACACCATGTATACACGCTGTGTTTTTAGACTTACCCGAGCTCGCATCAGTCAAACCTTTCATTTGCTAGGAACTTTCATTTGCTTACAAAACGTAACACAACCAGAATAACACAGAGCCATTGTTTTGAATTAGCACAGCTATTGTTAGCTGTCTTTGAATTAATTAGGCTACTTCGTTAAGTTGGTATTACCAGAAGTAACTTCTAGAAGTTATTTCAACTAAAAGTTAAATTGTAATTAGATGTCTTATGTAGTCTCGGTACTGAAAATGAACGCTAAACCTCAATAAACACAACACACCTCTAACTAGATTATGTACAAAAGAATGAAATCTGAAGTTAAAAGACAAAATTATTTTACTAGAGTAAACGGTATCTGGAAAATGTATTAATTTTTGATACACAATTAAGTGTGAGATTAATTACATTCAGTGTTATTACATTTACTTTTTAAAATTTAGGAGTTCCGTTATCGACTTCTGGCACCTTCTATTGTCACTGTACTTAATCCTGGACAAAAGTGGCCCTAGTCAGAGTCGTTTTCCGCAAACTGCAGTTCTTATCTATCTTCGTATTTTCAATCCCTATCCTAGAAGTTATGCTAAATAATTCCCCTTTAAGTTTCTAATTAACCTAGTGCGAACTAAAGGTGTTTAATTAATTTATTTCTCCTAGTATCTCTGCAAATTAAGTTTCAATCTACTAAAAGTTAAAGTTTTGAAAATGGGACGTTAGCAAGCACATAGAATCACAGGTAGGATAAAGGAGACAGTGATGATGAGAAATGAATTAAATAGTGGAATGAAGAAAGTGGGAGGAAGCGGGAGAACCCGAGAAAATCCACGCACACGGTGTTTTTCCACAACAGAGTTCATTTGTCTTGAGTAGGGATTGAACCAGGGACCCCACACATCAGTGGATTTTTAGGCCCAGGCCGCTCTTGGAATCTATGGTAATGTTAGCCCGTTATGTATCCGAGATGGCATCCTTCGGCGATCAAGCTATCCGAGGAAAGGGAAGGAAGGAAGCCGCCTGGAACCTATATGTTAATGGGAAAAACTCAGTAGAACCTCACTCAGGATGGTTGCCTGAAAAAATCTTTTACACGTTTTCGACCAAGTGTCCTCACCGGGAATCGAATCGGGGACTGCTCGCACCGAAAACGAGGGCGTTAGCGACTAGTATTGGGGTTACGATATGACAATATTAACTAAAATTAAAGAATGAAGTACGGTGTCTAAAAAGTAGAGCACTCCCAGCAGGTACGAGAAATTCTTCGTAACATCCACAGTAACGTGAAATTGTGGTTGACAAAATCTTGTTCGTGGATATTTTTCAGGGTTATTCCTTATCCCCTTTCCCCTGTTAACCTAAAGCGAACATCGTACCAGGTACGAGGTGCATTCTAACTATAACATGTCCTATTTTTTCTCACTAACCAATCACACGAAAAGTATGAAACTTGTGTCACTTCTCGACGTAATCCCTGCAGCCGTACACATTTTTCACAACATCGACGCTATGATTCCATGGTCGCAACGAGCACTTCTTTAGCAGTCTGTTTTGACCACTGGAAAATCGTTGATACAATAGCGACACAATTAGTGAATGTTTGACCATGGAGAGTGTATCATCCATTGTCACAATCGACGAAAAGAAAGTCCCATTTATGCCGTCATCACACGTCAACTTTGCCTGAAAACAGGCCACACGCGCAGCCTTGTGGTCGTCCGTCAGAACTCGTACCACTCACCTGGATGCCACTTTTCGCATTTTAAAGTCTTGAGGCAAGATTGTGTGCACAGATCCCACGAAATGACAACTTTTAAAGGCGATGTGTTCCACACTCATTCGGCGATCCTCCAAAACAACTTTCTCCACTTGTTCAATCATGTCGTCAGACCTACTTATGTAAAGCCGCGTTGTCACTCTACACGAATCTTGTAGCTGTCATAAAAAAATCTTACAAACCGATCTTTCTATTTAGTGTTTACACATTACAATTTTCTGAAAGCAAGGAAGATATCTCCACCCATGCAGCACTACACTCTAGTGGACAAGTAGTGAACTTTCTCATTAAAAACGTGTATTTTAGCGCGCTTCCCGTCCCCGGGCAAAAGAATCCGTTGTGTCGGAAGCGGCGAAACTGTTTTTCCTTTATGTCAGTTGCAGAGGGATAGCAGGTAGCAAGCAAGACGACCCAAAAAGTTGCACATGGTTTGACTCCTTGCAAGATGAAAATATATGTCTCTTTCAAGACTATGTTTACATGGAGAAATATTGTAGGGTTTCAAGATTGTTTATGACAGCTACAAGATACATGTAAAGGGGAGTTGCCCACGTTCGAAGAACTTGTAATGAGGAGGTTCACTGTTTGTCCACTAGAGTGCAGTGCTGCATAGGTGGAAATACCTTTCTTGCTTTCAAGAAGTTGTAATATGTACACAGTAAATAGAAAGATCGGGTTGCAAGGTTCTTTTATGACAGCTACAAGATTCATTTAACGTGACAATGTGGCCTAACGTGGCTACGCAGTCTTTATCTGTTGTCACACGACGCTCTGTCTTCTTTGAACTATCACATCCACGAACGCACATTAGACACATCCATCACACCATCATGACATGTCTCACTCAACTGGAGATGAATTTCAAGCGGTGTCGCACCACGCAAATGGAGAAAACGAATGAGTATATATCATTTTACGTTTACCGAAAGTATCAAAAGTAGTCATCACTCTCTCTGCTACCCAGGGGCGGATCCAGGACGGACTTCTGTGGGGGTGCGGTAGGTTGGAATACTGCTACTTTTAAGAGGTCCAAACTCTGGGATTGGTTTTATTTATATATATAAAATAAGAAAGTTTTCTCTGCTAGGGAGGGGCGATCGCCCCCTTGGATCCGCCACTGCCGCTACCGATAGAGTTCTGTGTGCCGTACGGTGTTACCATCTCTGTCACGCATTGACAACAAGTGCTCGAGTATTTTAGAACAAATAGCACGTTTTTATCTGTCAAAAGTCCAGAGGAAAAGTGGAGGTTTATAACTTGAGTGTCCCTCGTAGAACAAACTGTAAACAGAAGTTTTAAAAACTGTATTGAACTGAAAGTAAAGCGTTTTCAAACGTAAAAAAAAAAGTACGATTTCTCTCACTCTAGGACATTTACAAACACATACCTTCATCATTCTGACAACTGAGAATTGTGCATCGATATAATCTGCCTCTTTCGAACCAACCAACTGCGAGTTTCACCTCCAGGCTGTTGTTTCTTATATACTTTGAGGAACCGTTAATTCATACACACTAATTAGTTATATCTAAGTTTTATGTCAATCGTGCGCTTCCTTGTTTTTTTGAAAGTTTCAATACACAAAAATTACTTACAAATATTTTAAATTTATTGACATCAGCTTATTACATAATGAAATACAATAACATTCTTTTGTTTATGTTATGTAGGACTTTCCAGAAATACATTTAAATTTTACTATAGGTATTTTACATATCAAGTAAAATGAATCTCTGCAATACGTGTCTAATAAAAAAGGCAATAAATATTCTACACTAATCTATAACCGTTATTTTGTAAAGTAGTTTTAAGTGCCTATATTCTTCAGAATCTTACTTCTTATGAGATGAAATGAAATTAAATGAAATATCTAACCTCATAAGTACAACCTTTAAGCCTGTTATGTATAATCATGCATTTCAGTGATATGTTGTTCCAAGCTTTAAAATGGGGGTCGCGGTGGATCAGTGGTAGAGCGTTCACCTCTTGTGCTTGTGGTCCCTGGTTCGTTCCCAGCTCGAACTGTGTGGACCTTGTGGTGGACAAACACCGTGCTCGTGGGTTTTCTCTGGGTTCTCCCGTTTAATTCCACTTTCTTCATTCCACCACTTCATTCATTTTTCATAATCACCATCTCCTTTAGCCAAACCGGCATAACCGTGGGACGTAAAACTCAGAATATTTCATCATTTCCAAACTTTAAAATTACTGTAAAAGGTCGATTTTTGCAACAGATGGCACATCACATCGCTATATTTTCAATGTATGTTGAAATGAAATGAAATAAAATCTTGCACTTTAACGTCCTACAAATATACCCTTTCGGATAAGGGAGACGTATGATTAAAAGAAGCGAGCAATGATGGAAGAATCGTTGAAATGAGAATGGGAAGGAAACGGGAGAACCCCGAGAAAACCCATGCACACGGTGTTTGTCCACCACAAAGTTCATGTGGCGCGAGCTGGGATCTAACCAGGGACCCCATGCACCAAAGGTGAAGGCTCTACCTCTGAGCCACCGCGGCTCCAAGCACTCTACCATTATTGAGCCTCCGTGCCCTTCCAATGTATTTTGTATATAAAAACAATATTCAAGAAGCAATATTAACTGAATCAACATCTAGAGAAAAAAATTTAAATTTTATGCAAAGGCAAGTTGAATCAATAATTAGACAAGAATTCGAGCATTTTTTGATGATTTCGCTTAATTGTTTATTTTTTAAATCTAGCTTGAGAAATATGTACCTCTAAGATGGGTACGCCCACTTTTAGGGATGATAAGTAAGAGGAAATAAGAGTAGAAAGGTTTATTTGTGGACGTTCTAAAGGAGGTTATAATATTGATTCATACCTGTATTTTATTTTATTACAGTTATTTTTGCAAAACTGGAACATGATATGGACATTATGATCTTCGCGATTAAAATCATTATGATATCAGTGGTGGGAAGGAACTTGTGGATATATAAATCTAATCTAATCTAATCTAATATAATATAATATAATATAATATAAATAAAATAAAGAGTTTGTTTGTGCGTCTGTTTTGTTGCCTGTGTGTCTGTTTGCGGCCTGGGAACCAGACGAGTGGACAAAGGGTTACCAAATTAGGTCACGAGTACCTTGGTCGAGACCTCAGACCAATACGAAGCATTTTTTTTTAAATTTCGAACCAGGGGGGTCTCAGTGATGGGACTTCACCGGGAATGTAAAAGTAGTGAAAAATGACCGATATTAGTGTCTAATTGATAGTTTTCGCGGTCGTTGAGATAAATCGCATTAACTTACAAATTCACCCCCATTCGGTTGCGGGCCGGTGGTCACTGGAGGGATACCAAGACATGTAAAAATAATCCAAAATGATCGATATTAGTGTCAAATCGATAGTTTTCGGGGTCGCTGAGATGAATGATGATACTCCGAAAGGCGTTGACTTCCAAATACAGCCCACATCGGCTGGGAACCAGGGGGTCTCCGGGGGCGTTTACCGCGATATGTAAAAGAAGTCGAAAATGGCTAATATATATATTTCTTTCCTTGTTCAGTTTGTTTATATAGACATTTTATCTGACCCATGCGAAGAATAGGCATTAATATAATATAATAGGACTATATGATGATATAGGAACAATATTTAAAGGAGATGCATGGTGACGAAAAAGGTTAAGCAAAGTGAAGTTGAAAAAAATGAAAGGTGTTAAAGACTGTTTTTTCCCGACGCTGAACATTATACCTTAATCTAGGATGCTGTGTGAATAGCAAACAAGGAAGCAAGGGGGCCCATGTTGTGGTTTCCAAGGGGAAACAAATATATAAGCAAAATTTCAAATATAGTTTCAAATTTTGCTGTAACTATTCTAAAAACTCTATTGGGTTTTCTATGTTCCGAAGTACAATTTCTTCTAGGGGGGGGGGGGGAACGTCCCACCTTGCCCCCTGATGGGCGCTCTTGTAACGAAGCCTTATGTAGTACCTTAACACTAATTTAAACTGTACCCAGTGATGAAAATTTTCCGGAAAATTTTGAAACAGAAAATTTTCCGATTCATAAAAACATACTCCACTTATTCCTACATCGTTGTATAGCCGTGATGTGAGGTGGAAAATTTTCTTCTATATTTTTCCGGAAAATTTTCCATTCTTAATAAATATCAGTGATCAAGTAACTATTTCTCAGTATTCATAAAATTGATTGAAATTATGTATAAAAATGTAAAATAAAAAAGTGAAAGATCGTTTAAAGAATCTGAAAATTTTCATGGCTCACAATTTTCAGTACTATGTAGGAACAAATGAAACAATGTTTCATAAATCGAAATATTTTGTGTCTTGTATGGAAAAATTGAAGAACTTTTTATGAGTCGGAAAATTTTGATCATTTTGAAGCAAAAAGTAAAACAATTTTTTGTGAGTCGAAAAGTTTTATTGCTCTGTAAAAACAAATGTAAGGAATTTTCATGAATCGGAAAATTTTCATCACGATGTAGAAACAAGTAAAAATGCTTTTCATAATCCGGACGGTTTTGGATATTATGTATAGTGATATTAGGTGTAGTTTCCACTATATTTAACTGCACATTGAGATACACAATTCCTGTAGAGGAAAATTATACAGCAACAAATTATAATTTTCCAATCAGATTTCGGGAACCAGAAAATTTTCTAATATTTCAAGTTGGGAAGTACAAATTTACATAGTTTTTTTTTCTCTCTCTCTATTATATCTACTTATTTATAAATGTTGCAGAATGTAAATCTATAGAAGTAGTAAAGCTATGAGAAAACCGTCTTATGCGTATTAAACTGACGAAATCTAATATTGTAAGATCAAAGGCGGATTTTGAGGGAAGAACGCATTGAAGTTTTTGAAACATTCTTCAAATGAAGAATTGTTAGATTTTCAATTCATGAAACTTTTTAAGATAATATTTATTACCAATAAATTTTACGACTAAACAACGATGTAGGAATAAGTGGAGTATGTTTTTATGAATCGAAAAACATTCATGACTTTTAATAAATTTAAATTTTAAATAATAGAATGGGATATTTGTACTCTACGAGCTCATGTTCTCTGCACTTTGCATACACACACACACATACACACACACACACACACACACACACACACACCCACACCCACACACACACACACCCACACACACCCACACCATCGCCGGCTACGATCCCTTAGCGCCTTCCCAAATAGCCGAGACAAGCGAACACGGCCTAGTTCCTTTAGGAGCCGCTGTGGCGCTAGTTACGTGCACCAATATTTTTCTCTGTGTAGCAGGCAAATGAAACGGCTAGCTATAACAGGAAAAGAATTCTTAAGTCCCCCCCCCCCATATAGTATCACAAAAACTAAACTGTTTTTAAAATTGAATACAATTAGTATCGATTAATTAAGAATAAAAGATAATACTGTACAAATACACCGGCAAGAAATCCTTTACAAATTACAAACGAGGCACTTCCCCAGATAATGGCTTGGCATTTAGAAATTTTGTATGTTCAAAATATCCTGTTTCAACATCTGCTATGTTCTTCAGCAACACTGGAACTATTACATCGCAAATTTTTATACTTAATTTGAATAAATGATTGTCCGAAAGAGACACTGCAAATACTAAACGTGTTGCAGAAAGGAAACAATATAGGCGGAAAGAGTTTCTGAAATTCGGGTATTCACAAACCGATGGGCCTTTTCATTAACGTGAATCACCCACACTAGTTCTTTTGTAGGATAGCTTATTACGTTTCTACTGTCTTGTTTATATATCAAATTCATAAGCGTGGAATTATATTTGTTCTGACTGATAAGTTTGTGACATGAGGCACAATCTATACTTTGAATAATTTTCCAATCTACAAAACTTCGTAAGAAAGCAGTAGAAGCTAATTTCAGTGTTCCTGATAAAATGTCTGAAAAGAAAACCATAAATGGGAACATTAAAGAATTATACAAATTGTGACAATAGTAGTGAACAATAGACTAAAATGTTATGAATTGACTAATTTCTTAAAAATGTTATGAGTTGACTAATTTCTTAGTGTATATAGTGTGTACAGTCTGAATTGTTAAGGATTGGATTTCATTTGCGTTATGATTTAACTGAATTTCACTTTTAGTTTACACTTTAATGAATGTGTCTATTTTTCTCCTAGTGCAAAATGGTTATATTTTTTCCCCTGGCATTATCGTATTAGTAGGTTTCATATGGTAGATTGACAGAAATACACAAATATATTTCTACAACATGGGATCTTTGTATATTATCTGTTTTAGTAAGATGTAAATAGGAGTCTACTAATATATTACTACGATATTTCACAAAAGTAAATAAAATCATTTTATCTAGATACATATTACGGAAATTTGGGATTACCACTGGCACACCAAATACTGGGATAGTATCTGAAATAAAGGCTCTGGGTTCTTCTTCTGTTTCCTTAGCAAAGGCATCAATCTTGGGAAGCTTTGGAGGCCGGGCCCCCCGAGGTTGAAATTGGCTCCCCTAATTGGGGGGAGGGGGAGGAATGCTAAGTTGAAGTAGGTTCTCCAATTTCTACAGTACATGGTAATTCGTTTTCCTGTTCTACTAAAGCGTATCTGCCATAGAGCTCCCCCAAAGTTACACAGAAATCGGCACTCTTGCCCATAAGCTAAAGGTTTTAGATCTATTTTTTCTTTAGAAAAGAACCAACCTACGCATAGATCCCATTACTACTCAGAAACATAAATAAACACAAGCAAAAAACAACACTTATTAGGATCAATATGAAGACCAGTCAACAATTCTGTAACTGTATCTGGTATGGAGATATATATGCTTCAGAATCAGAAAAGTGACTAGGAATATGTATTTTCCTTAGAAATATTAGTAGAATTTGCGGTAGAAGGCAGAGATAGTAAGTATTTTCCTTAGAAATACTAGTAGAATTTGCGGTGGAAGGCAGAGATAGTAATCAAGTTTTTAAAATTCGATTTATTGTACACAATGGCTCTGCTAACCTACATATCATTGCTCCCAGACAAAATGATACACAACAATATACCATAGTTAAAACAATAAAAGAATACTTTTTGTGCTGTTACTTTTAGTACATAAAGATACTGCAAGTATTATGCAACTATAGTGCCTACATACGCCACGTGACTTTTTTTTAGCAAGGAGAAAAATTACGTAAAACACAACACTCAGAGTTCCCATATGTCCCGGATTTTAAGGGACAGTCCCTTATTTTATGATTTTGTCCCGCATCCCAGGGAGCTTCAATACGGGGCAGCAAAAGTCCCGTATGTTGCCCAAATGACAAATTTACCTCAGACAACGACTTTAAAGCCCGCAATTTTTAATGAGTCGTCATGAGCCTGGCCAGTAAATGGCAAATGCTATTTCAGGAAAGCTCCGAGTTGCCAAATTTATTTAAAGTCGTCCCCTTTTGCCTAAGGATCCCACCGTCAAATTCATTTGTGAAAAGAGTTTTCTCACATATGAATTTGAAATGGACTGACACAGAAATATGTGTTTCTGCCCAGTTGATGACAGCTGAGTTTTTCGACAGCCTAAAGAAAAATCCAAACTTGAAAAAGATTATCAGTACAGTTAAGTCAAGCGTGAAGTAGGATTTTTGAAATAGTTTAGATTACGTAAATTCAATGTTTTAAAAGTAAGATTTACCTATTTTTTCTTAGAACTATATTAGCTCTTTGTGTTAGTTCATACTTTTGTATTCCTTTCAGTCTAAAATGATTACTTTTTTATTTGATGCCTGGCTCATTTTCTACCACTAGATTATGTTTATTAAAACCCTTCCCGTTAATACTCATTGAAACTAGTCAACCCATCCCTTATTTAGACTATTTTTATTTGGCAATCCTGACCACACTACACTTGTCTAAATCCATTCAGACTTATGTGACAGACAACCTGTCCTTCTGTTTAGTGCACGTTAGTAGCGCCACAACGGCCGAAAGGTCAACTATCCCGTGTACGCTAAATCTCATGTTACGAGAGAGATATGGTAAGGCGCTAAGAGATCGTAGCCGGCGATGCCCACACACACACACACACAGAGAGAGAGAGAGAGAGAGAGAGAGGAGTGGAATTGAGTTGATTTTGAGTTTAACGTCCCTTTCAGGAGCGAGACTATATAAGACGGGACCAACTGATTAACGTGAAATCCGAACTACATTAGCTCCCGCTGGGAATCGAAGCCAGGTCTTCCATGCCAAAGGCGCGTATGCTAACTGCTTAGCAACGAAGGAGCTCGCAGATGAAGAGAGAGAGAGAAACACTGTGTAAAATTTACTTCCCAACTTGAAATATTAGAAAATTTTCCGGTTCCCGAAAGCTAATAGGAAAATTATAATTTGTTGTTGACTAACTTTCCTCTACTGAAATTCAATTTTGTGGCTGAATGTGCAGTTAAATATAGTGGAAAATTTTCCACCTAACATCACTATACATAATATTCAAAATTTTCCGTCTTATGAAAAATTTTTTCCACTTGTTTCTACATCGCGATGAAAATTTTCCGATCTATGAAAATTCCTTTCACTTGTTTCTACAGAGCAATAAATCTTTCCGGTGCACAAAAACTTGTTTTACTTTTTGCTTCAAAATTATGGAAATTTTCCGACTCATAAAAAGTTCTTCAATTTTTCCATATAAGACAGAAAATATTTCGATTCATGAAAAATGGTTTAACTTGTTCCTACATAGTAGTGAAAATTGTGAGCCATAAAAATTTTCAGATTCTTTAAACGATCTTTCACATTTTTACATTTCTGTACACGAATTCAACCAATTTTATGATTGCTGAGGAATTGTTACTTGATTACTGATATTTTCTAGAACGGAAAATTTTCCGGAAAAATATAGCGGAAAATTTTCCACCTCACATCACTAACTGTACCTTCTAGTATTCACACTCATTCTTTTAAATAAATCTAAATGAAATACCACAGACAGAAGGGCAATTTGGAACCTACCTAACTAAAACATTCATTATCCTTTAATGAAATTGCATTACTATTGTTATTTGTATTTTAACTGTTACTTGTTTTCTTCTTTTTTGTTGTTAGGGTAAAGTAGAGCAGCTAGCCTTTTTCCGTAGGTGGGCAACGTACGCGAAATTTTAGTTTTTGAGTTATTAATATACACACATAAATACAACTGATTTTTAACAGTTAGTGCCTTCCTTCTGGTCTAGTGGCTAGCATTAGCGGATCGATGATCGTAAGGGGAACAATTGCCTACCAATAGGTTTTTCAAGGGAGTTCAGTTCTTGGAGTGTTGCCAATTTGAAGGATCGAATAATGGACGTTTGGTGCACATTAGAAGCAGTCCTAAATTCATACTGGTTAACTATAGAACATAAATAACCATACCATAGTTTTTTTTTTGGGGGGGGGGGGAATTTGCTATTAAAATGAGGTGTCGCATGCTATGGTTTTCATTTTTCAAACTTCACTTTAATTCAAAATGGCGGATTTCAAGATGACTGCCGTCAAGTACACTTACCGTATCACTTCCCTCTAGGCATAATATGTATTACCGAAGCCTTTATCCACTTATTATCATTAATACGCGGATTAGAAGTGGAGGTAAGGGACTTTCGCATTTAGTAAGTGAACAATTAAATCCCTGTAACTTTTTCCCAAATGGATGTGTCTCAAAACTAGCTTCACCATTGTCTTCCTGATTAAATTGTAGCTCGAAATTATGTATTATGTTACCCTATACCAATTTTTAAAAACTTGACCTTAATTCCAAATGGCGGATTTCAAGATGGCTGCCGTCAAGGTCATACCTACCATACAACTTCCCCTTAGGCCTTATATGTTTCTACATGATTGTTCTTTCATTAACGTCATTAGGAATGCATTGATCTCGTTACAGCGATTTAAGTTTTTACCTTAAATTGTTGTTCCACGTCTCATATACACTCTGTTCTGGAGAAGGCACTAAACTTCGATAAAACAAACATACTTAACAATTAGGTTAATGTCATAGAAGGTTATTGAGAATAATTAAGACGCGGGCTTAAGTTACCCATATGTCTCTCCAAAAATAAAATAAATGCTAATGGAGAAACAAAAAGCAACATTCAATTCAGTCTTAACTTATTTCTAAGTTGATTGCAGCATATTCCAATTGAGAACTGTTGTTGCATATCTTAATTTGGTCTAATATAGCTTAACGTTACCAAAGTCAATGCTTATGTTAGCAGAATAATACTTTTGTTATTTGCCTCAGACACTATGCAATAAATAAATGTCAATTTTTGTTGATAGCTTTTTAGTCTAACAAGAAAGTACTGATCACATCTAGTGACAATTTTAAACAGCTCTAGGAATTATCACAAACAATTTTCTCCTTCTATTGGAGAACAAGTTAAACTAATAATGAAATGTTTTAAGTTGAACCGCATGAAGATACAGGGCTGGCTCTACCATAATTGCATTTGAACGGGACAGCAAGTTTCGACAGGTGGAAATATCTGTCATAACTATATTATTTAAAATAAATATTTATAGTTGGAAACAGACTTCATGATGATGGTATTTAAATTTACTAAGCTGACCTTCTATTTGAATACTACATTCATAAATCACGTTTAGGTAGCATTAGTATAAGGTTACATGGAGAGTGCTAAAGAAAATGGTCAAACAAATCCCAGCATGAATTGCTTGATTGTTGTCAAATACAAGAACTCAATTCTCAAACAGTAGCGAACATCTGTTCCATTTAGTTTGTTCTCACAGTTGTTATATGAAAACTAGTCTTGTCTTGATCACAAACAGGTTCTTTATCACTGAAAGGGGAAACAAGAGTTTTTCTTTTAATTCTTAATAGATGTAGAAGATAAATCAATAAATAAAGATAAAATAGCTAGTTGTACTGGAACTGCAAACTGATATATTGAGATTGAAGCTCGATATTAAACTTTGTAGAGAGGATTACCATCTTTTTTTTTTGCAGATATGTTTGCTTTATCTTTCACTAACATAATAGATTATTATTTAAAGAGAAAAACTCACACAATTAGATTGTATTTGTAGTGTTTGGGTCTTTCTGAGTGCGAGTGCATTTTCTCTCTCCTTTGTTGTTCATGATGGGGTAGCATACTTAAAACCGTGCCTTTCAACATTTGTTCTTCCTGGAGAAAGGAGGAGAGCGGCAAATGATACCATTGCACGGAGAGACAAATTGCCTAGGGTCGGCTCTGTGAAGATGTATAAATATATTTTGTATACGGTGATCTGGAACTTCTGCAGGTAACTAATATTGCTCTAATTGTAACTTATATTAACATAATTATTTTGCTAGGTTTAGAATAAACTCAGGAAAAGATATGCTAGTTTTATATTGATTTCTTTTCACTTCCGAGAACAGAATCGATTACCTCAACCAACGATTCTGAGAAGTTCTATCAATTTAATATTATATATATATTTTAAAAGGTCTAATACATGGAGTAAGTGAAGGAAATGCAAATGAAGAGAATTTGATTCTAAAGTATTATAGAAATATTATATCTTTAGCTATATCTAAGTATATTTACACGGGAGCCAATTTCCTAATTGGTAGAACTCTCATATTCGGTGTTAGGGATTCGTGTTTCGAACCCAGGCCTAGTGAGTTCACTGATGTTGTTAGCTGTTTTTAACCCCCCGGGGTCGGATGAATCAAAATCAAAATCCCCTTTCCGACAAATTTTATATATACATAAAGTAGTATAGTTTCTTTAAACATATTTGACTAAAATCAGGGGAGCACGCGTCCTCTCAACCCCTCCCCGCTAACGAAGCCCGTGGTGAGTTTCAGATGGATCACATCATGTGGATGAGTTTTCTGGAGAATTCTTCGTTTCTTCCCAGACTCTCATTAAAGGACATCTTTAATTATCATGTGATGTTGATTAATTATCCGCTTTGTTTAATTTAAAAGTAAATAAAACACATTCAGCCAGTGGCATACGTAAGGGATAAATGAAATGAAATCTTTAAGTTTTACGTCCCACGATTATCCAGGTTAGGCTAAAGGAGACGGTGATATTGAGAAACGAATGAAGTGGTGGGATGAAGAAAGTGGGAGGAAGCGGGAGAACCCCGAGAAACCCGTTTGTCCACCACAAATTCAACTCAGTGCGACCTGCGATCGAACTAGGGACCCCAAGTACGTTAGGGAGAGGTTTCCGAGTTTTAATTCAACTTCAATGATATTCTGAATGCGTCACTGTATCTAGCTGTGAGCGAGAAGAGGGAGCGCGGTTTCTCAGTGGTAGAGCATTCACCTCCGGTTCTTGGGGTCCCTGGTTCGATCCCAGCTCGAGACGTGTGGAATTCGTGGTGGACAAACACCGTGCTCGCGGGTTTTCTCGGGGTTCTCCCGTTTCCTCCCACTTTCTTCATTCCACCATTTCATTCATTTCTCATCATCACAGTTTCTTTTAGCGTAACCGGCATAATCGTGGGACGTAAAACTTAAAGATTTCATTTTTTTTGTAAGCGAGAAAAAAGACGCTGTCTGTAAGCGAGAAGAAAGACGCTTAATATTTTCGTAATCAGCATCGCATATGTTTTCGTATGCCAGTAGATCTGTCGAATACAATCCAGAAATATCATCTTTCTTCATATCTGTCATGGAGGCACGGTGGCTCAGTGATAGAGCAGTTACCTCTGATGCTTGAGGTCTTTGGTTCGATCCCGGACAAGTAAGGGTGATATGTACAACATGAAAACCGTGGGTATTCTCCAAGTCCTCCTGTTTCCTCCCACATTTCCATTCTACCAATTCTTCCATCATCACTCACTTGCCTTAATCATCCGTCTCCCTATCTAAAGGGCATAACGTGGGACGTTAAGCTGATTTCATTTTTCATATATGCCATATGGTAACTCTACGTAAGTAATGGTTTCAGAAGATTTCTTATGAAGGAATATTGATTAAGCGGAGGGGAAGGTAGTACTGGGAAAATACTGGGAACTCAGGTTGAAGACGTTCGGAGAAATGCTCCACGACGGGCGGGGGCGGCACCATAGCTCTGGATAGGGGAGGGATTTTCCTTCGTGCCATCCACTGAAATCATCATTGGGAAGCGTTCACTCAGAAATTTATGTTGAGAGTGGTCCAAGCTTTCGAAAGGGATGGAATCCACTCCTCCAAGCTACTACGTCTATGTAGTATTGAACGAGTATTATTCTTAAACGAAAAGACGATAAGTAATAGTAAGCTATTACCACCTATATTTTCAGAAAAAAAAAAGATGGAAGTAGACAGCTTTTCTAAGAAAAAGACTACAGATGAAGTGTAAGATCAAATTTTCATGCTACGTCAGTCATTTCTGTTCCAAACAAGTATAATTTAATTGACAAAGTGTACAAATGTATGTTGAGTTATTGAGGGTCAGAACCCGTATGGACTCCCCTGTGGGTCCTTTACCTTCTGACTGCGTACCGTTGCCTTCAGTGGTACGTAAAAATATATCTGGACAGAAGTTCTCCTCTTCGCATTCATCACAAACCTCCAACAATGATTGCTGTTTTTGCAGCTTGTGTTTGTCCATATTGGAATTATAACGAGTAAATATTAATATCATTGGTCATTGGTCGTGAGTAAGCCAGTGGCGTATTTAGGGGTTAATCCGGATCGAGCCCCCCATTGAATGCAAAGTTTATTTTAATGTACTTGCAGCAATAAGAAAAAAAAAACTCACGAAATTTTTACCTAACGCCTCTTGTCGAAATGCAAAATGAAACGCAGCACATCTGCAACATAATGACCCATCCCTCATCACCCCCACCACACACACACATAGCAACACTTTTAACAAGCGAGAGAGCTCCTTCGTGGCTAAGCGGTTAGGGCACGCGCCTTTGGAATGGAGGACCTGGGTTCGAATCCAGGCAGGAGCTGATGCGGTTCGGATTCCAAGTTAATCGGTAGGTCCTGTCTCATATAGCCTCGCTGCTGCGAGGGACGTTAAATTCAAAATCAACTCAACTCTTTTAACAAGCAAATATTTTTTTGCAGCGGAACACTTTAACCCGAGAAAGGCAAACTACGTAAATTTTACGTATACGAGTTGGAAACACTGATGTGACGTGGCAGGAGCTGTGTGTAGAAGCACCAACTTCTAGATATGCTATCGCGGATTAGTTGGCTTGAAGTTCCCACATTAATAACTTCGGCAGGTGTTATGTTCTGTGTGCCAAACGATTGAGTTTAGAACCTTGTACGTAAATTTGGCGTATGTTTACCTTTTAGCGTATTATCTTACACGTAATTTTAGCGTGTGTTTACCTTTAGCGTTAGTTTTCTTGCACGCATCTTTTACGTAAGTTTACTATCAATCAACCATTGACATTCGTAAATACTTAATTATTACTACAAAAATGGACGAGTGTGGTGCAATACATAGCGAGGAAGCTATTTTACGGATATTAGAGGAGACTTCAGACTCAGAAATGGAGGAAGATAACGTTGAATTTGATGTGAGATCAGAAGAAGAAGCAGATGACTCCGACAAAGATCCAGATTATTATCCCAGTGAAAGTGACATTGAACAACATTTTGTGTCAGCTATTCGAACTGTTGAATGTGAAACCCCAAATCCAACCAAAAAGCGGAAAGTTGCCAAATGTAGTAAAAACGAACATAGCAGTGAAGCCACACATTCAAGAGAAGAATCTCGAGACAGCGAGAGCAGTATATTTTAGGGCTGAGATGGGAAATGAAAGACTTCTAATTAACGAAATGCAAGTGACAGTTAGTGGTGTTACTGAATTGCTAGGAAAAAATGGTTTTCCCTGGAAGACAAATCCAGTGACAGATTCAAGTGGAAAGATCCCAAGAAAAAATATTCTTCATTTTAGGCCTGGGCCTACTCCTACTGCGGCTGGTGTGCTCGAACCTCGGGATTGTTTCAATCTATTCTTTTCACAGGATATTATTGATTGCATTCTTCTTCATACGAATGAAGAGATAGCCCGACAGAGAAAAAAACTACAAACAAGGGACCAGTCCAAATATCTCAGATGCCACCTCTGAGGAATTACATGCTCTATTCGGAATTTTAATTTTAGAAGCACTTTACAAAACAACCACCTCTCGACGGAACTTTTGTTTGATGGTTCCTACTGTGGTGACAGATTTAGAGCTACTATGTCAGAGACTAGGTTCAAATTTCTTATAAATTGTCTTCGTTTCGATTCCCGAGAAAGTAGAGAAGAAAGAAAAAAAGAAAGCAGGCTTGCTCCAATAAAAGATATTTGGGAAATGCTTTTGTGTAACTGCCGGAAACACTACAAACCAAGAACAGCTAGTAGGATTTAGAGGGCGCTGTGTTTTCCGCATGTTTTTGCCATCGAAGCCTGATAAGTACGGTTTAAAAATAGTTATGATGTGTGATAATTCATCGAAATACATGATAGATGCTGATCCTTATCTTGGAAAGGGAACAACGCCTCCAGGAGTCCCAGTACCTGATTATTTCGTTCGAAAGCTTATATCGACCATCAAGGGATCTAATCGTAATATCACGATGGATAATTGGTTTGTTAGTGTGCCATTAGTACAGGAACTCTTGCGAGAAAACCTCACTGTAATAGGTACTATAAAGAAAAACAAGAAGGAATTACCTGCAGAATTCACCAACATACATTTCCAGGAACGGAAAGTTGGAACAAGTTTCTTCTTACACCATGAAGATCTTACAGCAGTTTCTTTTCGACCTAAATCTGAAAAGCTCGTAACTGCTGTTTCATCTATGCATTCAAATGCAGCTATCCACGAGGCATCAGGAAAACCGGAAATAATTAGAAACTACAATGACACAAAAGGAGCGGTGGACACTTTTGACCAGATGTGTCATAAGATGAACTGCAACAGAAAAACAAAACGCTGGCCCCTATGCTTTTTCTATAATATGTTAAACATAGCAAACATCAATTCCTACGTTATCTACGTTCACAACTTTTCAAAGAAATATGGAGACGAAAGAAAGCCTCTTAGTAGACTTCATTTCATGCTTGCTCTGCATAATCAATTGACTACATCATGGCAGAAACATCGGTTGATGATCCCTACTATCAGACGCAGCCTAAAGGAAACCATACAAGTACTTTCAGAAAAGGAGAGTACAGAAGCACAGAAGACAACGGTGTTATCAGAAATTGGGAAAGGAAGTACCTCCCAAGAAGAAGGAAGTGCCAAGGCTCCCTCTCAACAGGGTGCAAGAAAATACTGTTCCTACTGTGTTTATAGAAAGAAGAGGATGACTACTACATATTGCCGTTACTGCAACAAACCAGTATGTGGTGAACATCAGATCAAAATGTGTTATTACTGCGTGTGACTTATGAACCAATTTGGCATGTAATGTGATAGAACTATTGAATATGAATTCAATATATGCTAGTAACAAAAACAATCAGTGATATATCTAGACTTTCTCAGAGGTTTGTTCTTGAGTATTAATAATGTTTATTTGGTTCTTTTTCTATGTACTTTTAAAAAATTTAAAATAATAGTTATGCTGTATTACTGTTCAAACAATAAAGCTTCAATTTTGGAACCTTAAGCAAACCAACAATAATAGTTTATATATGAATCGTATATCTATAGATCATTATGTAGTGTGTACGTAAATATTACGTATGAGTAGTAGTGGTCGGCGTTGGCGCGAATGACTCATCCTCACTCTCTTTTATGACCGGGATTTTTGAAATTTATTCCCTTTTACGGCTAAGATGAGTGCTTTGGTACCTCGATTCTGATTGGCTGAGAGAGGTCACGTGACTTTAGGCCCCGCCCACGCGGGAAATTCAAATTTTCAGATCACGTGGTATGACGTCATGAGTCACCCCGACCTCACCCTAGATTTTTGAAATTTGTTCCCTTTTACGGGTAAGATGTGTGTTTTGATTGGTTGATAGCTGTCACGTGATTTTAGACCCTACGATATTTGAAATTCGTTCCCTTTTACGGGTAAGATGAGTGTTTATGATTGGCTGATAGAGGTCACGTGATCTTAGGCCCTGTGACTTTTGAAATTCGTTCCCTTTTTACGAGTAAGATGAGTGTTTTGGTACCTCCATTCTGATTGGCCGACAGAGGTCACATGATCTTAGACCCGCCACACACCCCATGAGTGAAATATAGAGCGATATGTCGGTGATCACCCTAGACCTGTATTTTAGAATTTTGTTCCCTTTTATGGTTATCCTTAAAGTTCCCATGGAGGATTCAACCTCCTCCTTAAATAACCCTTTTTTGGTATCATGATATTGTACTGAAGTTTACATTAAATATTATCGTTCTCTTTGACAGATAAGATGATTCTTACCTTGATGGAGATCTTGTCCTTGAATTAGTAGCCTATGTCTCTGGAAGTAACAATGGTGAAAGAGGGGTGTCGCTTGTAGATTTCTTATAACACATTGTTGTGAGTTTAAACGATTTATTGCTCAGTAAGCGCTTCATTAATGGAAACAGTGTTGCCAGATTTTTCTTACCTAAACTGCTCCGATTCTTTTCGAAACGGTTCCGCAGAGTACAAGAAATTTTAAACTAAAAAATTTTTCGAACTAAAAAAATTTCAAAACTAAAAAAATTTTAAACAAAAATTTTCAAACAAAAAATTTTGAAACAAAAAAGTTTCAAACAAAAAAATTTTCGAACCCAAAAAAAATTTCGAACTAAAAAAAATTGAAACAAAATTTTGTCGAACTAAAACATTTTTTAAAAACAAAAGTTTCGAACTAAAGATGTAAATCACATCTAAAAATTTTCAAATCAAACTTTTTATCGAACTAAACTTTTAAAATTTTCGAACTAGAAATTTAAACCAAGTTTAAGAAAAAATCCTAAGAAATGTTTTTCCAGGAATCGAACTCAGGTCTTTCAAACCAAAGATGTGTATGCTAACCGCTTAGCTATGAATGAATTCGGTTTTAATCGATCTTGGTGGGTTTCGAACCATGGTCCTTGAAAAGGATACACATATACTTTAAGAAAATAAATCTGACAGTGTAACGCTTCTCAAATCAAACTTTTTATCGAACTAAACTTTTAAAATTTTCGAACTAGAAATTGAAACCAAGTTTTAGAAAAATCCTAAGAAATGTTTCTCCAGGAATCGAACTCAGGTCTTTCAAACCAAAGATGTGTATGCTAACCGCTTAAATGAATTCGGTTTTAATCGATCTTGGTGGGTTTCGAACCATGGTCCTTGAAAAGGATATACATATACTTTAAGAAAATAAATCTGACAGTGTAACACTTCTCAAATCAAACTTTTTATCGAACTAAACTTTTAAAATTTTCGAACTAGAAATTGAAACCAAGTTTTAGAAAAATCCTAAGAAATGTTTCTCCAGGAATCGAACTCAGGTCTTTCAAACCAAAGATGTGTATCCTAACCGCTTAGCTATGAATGAATTCGGTTTTAATCGATCTTGGTGGGTTTCGAACCATGGTCCTTGAAAAGGATACACATATACTTTAAGAAAATAAATCTGACAGTGTAACGTGGATTAAAATAAAATGCTGATATACTTCTTTGTGTGACGACATAGAAGCACATATGATTGAAAATGCAAACGTCAGCGGATCGCATTACTTTTTGTTTTACTACGAACGTGTCAGCATGATTCATGAAAAAAGCAAACATTGACATTCTCGTATGGAATATGATGAAAATGAAATGTCGTCACAGTTACGACAAGTAGTGACATGATCCTGACAGAAAGCATTTGGGATCAGAACTGTGATACTAGATGTTGTAACTATTGAGAAACTTGAATGACGTCACGATCGATTGTTACACATCGTTTTGGTTCGTGATTCATGACAAAAGCCGCGAGCGTTTTGATTGGTTCGTTGTGATGTCATTTTATAAATTTCCTCGTTTCTGATTGGCTGACGGTGACGTCGTTTTCGCAGCGATCTAAATAAAAATCTAAATTTCATTTTTCAAATCCTACACCGCTCTCAACTATCGTGTGAGAAGGTCTGTTCTTGAAAAGTGTCTTCATTTAAGAAGCTTTACTACACCGACTTTTTGTTCATTGAATTTGAGGTAAGTTCAGTGAGATTTTATTTTTCACACAAGATTCGAAAATAATTTTTATTTTATATTTGTGGGGGGTGGATCACGAATACACTGTTTTACTTTTAGTACGAAATATTTAGACTATGAAGAAATTAGTGGAATGGGAAAGTGGGAGTACGAATCAGGAACCCCCACACATTAGAAGTAAGCACGATAAATGATATGGTTTAGCGTCCCTTCAGCGAGCACCCGTCGGGAATTGAGCCATGGCCAGAAAATGTGTGCGCTTAGTTTTGAAAAGAATACATTACAAAATTTCAGAAACTATGCCTGAGAATAATATGGTTCGATACCCTTTGAAACCATTAGCGTCCCTTCAGCTTAACGTGATATTCGAGCAACCGCCCGAGATTGAACCTGGGCCAGAGGTGTGTACGTCAACCATTTAGCTTAGTTTTGAAAAGAATGTATGATAATGCGTGAGAATATTAAATTTCAAAAAAGGCTTGACAACGCTCCGACGTGGGAAAGCAAACCCCACCGAGGATTGAACCAGGGCCTTCCACGTTAGAAGCATGTACGCTAACCGCTTAGTCACAATAATAAAAAAATACGCTATACAGATTTTGTTTTGACAATTACGTATGTGTTACGTTAACGGTTGGTGAATCTCTTCAACTTGCAAACGCATCATTTAAAGGTCGTTGTGAGTAGAAAAAATGCTTACGCGTACTTTCTAACATCTCAGTACTGTTGAAACATTCATTCATTCATGCATTCTTTTTATCACTATAGAATGGTAGGTCAGTTACATGCTGATGTAATGGTTTCGAGTTTGACAGCAATAAAACACACATTTCAGTAACATAATTATTTTTAAAAAACTTTGATTTCTAGTACATGTGCTTTCATAATGAGATTCTGAACGTCACCGCCAGGAATCAAACTCAGGACCTGTACATGAATTGCTTAGTTAATTATTTATCATGAATGTTATGATTTCCCGAACTAAGCGGTTAGCATACGTACCTTTGGCGTGGGAGACCAGGGTTCGATTCCCGGCGGGGAGCTCATGTGGTTCGGATTCCACGTTAATCAGTAGGTCCACGTCTCATATAGCCTCGCTGCTGAAAGGGACGCTAAACTAAAAATCAAAAAATCAACTCAAATTCACACTGCTCAATTCCTTTTTTCCCATTACATATTTGTTTTACCGTACCTGTTTGTTGTTTTCATTTTTAACCATGGCCGAATCGGGTTTTACTGTTCGTAATGAAATCACTCGACATTATAGACGATTTATGTACGTTTATGTATTATGAGGTGTGTACGTCAACCATTTAGCTTAGTTTTGAAAAGAATGTATGATAACGTGTGAGAATATTAAATTACAGAAAAGGCTTGATATGCCCCTGACGTGGAAAGCAAACCCACCGAGGCTTGAACCAGGACCTTCCACGTCCGAACCATGTACGCTAACCGCTTAGTCACAATAATAATAAAAAAATACGCTATACAGATTTTGTTTCGACAATTACGTATGTGTATCGTTAATGTTTGATGAGTCTCTTCAACTTGCAAACGCATCATTTAAAGGTCGTTGTGAGTGGGGAAAAAAAATGCTTACGCGTGCTTTATCACATCTCAGCACTGATGAAACATTCATTCATTTCATGCATTCTTTTTATCACTATAGAATGGTAGGTCAGTTACATGCTGATGTAGTGCTCTCGAGTTTGACAGCAATAAAACACTCATTTCAGTAACATAATTATTTAAAAAAAAAACTTTGATTTCTAGTACATATGCTTTCATAATGAGATTCTGAACGCCATCGCCAGGGAATCAAACTCAGGACCTTTACATGAATTGCTTAGTTAAGAATTTATCATGAATGTTATGATTTCCTGTTTATCAGGTGATTAAGATTTTTCTTTCTTCTTTTCTTTTGTAGTAAATTCACGCTGCTCAATTCCTTTTTTCCATTACATATTTGTTTTACCGTACCTGTTTGTTTGTTTTCTCCTTTCATTTTTAACCATGGCCGAATCGGGTTTTACTGTTCGCAATGAAATCACTCGTCATTATAGACGATTTAACATTGAGGGCAGAATGCTCGAAATTCAATTTAATGCACCACCCGTAGGAACCGATATCATACAGTATGTACATAACAGTTTCCAAGCAATGCTAGACCATTTGTTAGCCAATGTCGACGATGAGGCGATGGTTGGTTTATCGGTAATATCGCCACGCAACACGAATAAACCATTTTGGGTGAGTTTTCGCCAAGCACGAAACTTGACACTGGAAACGATGTGGGCCTCATTCGAAAGAGTGTTACAAAGTAACAATGCATTTCTCCTGCACGAGCCATTCACCGTGCATTTTCATCGTGTGGATATTCCACGTGGCTATGGTGGTTTGCGGCAAGGAGTACTTCAAAATGAAGAATTATTACGTTGCAAGCGAGGGATTGTACGTGTAAAAAATCAAGATTCAAGGTGCCTGGCGTACGCCCTTGTTATTGCTATTGGCCTGAAAAAATACAAGAATGTAGATGTGAAACGACATAGACAATATCAAGATCAATCAAAATGTGTTGTGGACGATGAAGTGAATGCATTATGTGCAAATGCAGGAGTGAATTTGGATCATGGTGCCAGTGTAAATGAAATTCGACAATTCCAGGCATACCTCAAAGAATATAAAATTACAGTGTATACTAGTTTCACAGGTCATGACATCATGTACGAGGGGCCCAACGATGAAAATCGCACTCCCATAAATTTGATTTGTTTAGCTGGCCACTTTGACATCATTCAATCTTTAACTGCTTGTTTTGCAACCAATTTCTACTGTGAGGCGTGCCATAAAAAGTATGATCATCGTAACAGACATGTGAAAAATTGTCCTGTAACATGCTCCAAATGTCTACAGAGACCTCTATGCGACAAGAACCAAACGCTAGTGCTGTGCAACGACTGCAATCGGCAATTTTATGGGGAACAATGTTTTAACAATCATCGTAATATTGTATATCATCGTGGGGAACCTGTATGCAAAATGGTGCAGCAATGTACTAGATGTTACAGAGTATATTCCTTTGTACGAAGTGGACAACGCATTCATGATTGCAATGAGATCTTTTGCAATGTTTGTAAGAAGATTGTTCCGGGATCACATCAATGTTTTATGCTTCCCGATCGACAATGCTTGAAACCTGGTGTTCCTTCACTCATGCACGCAAAGAAAGCCTTGTTGATATTCTATGATATAGAATCTATGCAGGACACGAATATTGGCGATAATACGTATGTACACATTCCAAATTTATTGGTTGCACAACAAGTGTGTTATGCATGTGTTGAAAACGATAATATCCAGCAGTCTTGCAGTACGTGTGGTCAGCGCCAGCATATTTTCCAAGGAGTGGATCCAGTTTATGATTTTCTCCAGTACTTGCGGGAACGTCGTCCCAATATAAATAGGATTTTCTGTGTCGCGCACAACGCTAAGGGATACGATGGACATTTTATCCTAAAGACCATGGTAGAACAATGCCAATGGAGACCTGACGTCATATTAAATGGGACCAAGATACTGAGTTTAACCTTGAATAATCTGACGTTCATTGACTCGTTGAACTACCTACCTATGGCATTAAGTAAATTGTCAAAAGCGTTCAATTTACCCGCAACCAAAGGCTACTTCCCGCATTTCTTCAACACCAAGGAGAATCAATCGTATATTGGACCACTTCCAGAAACGAAGTATTATGGTGCAGATGAAATGGCCGTCGAAGACAGGAACAAGTTCATGCAGTGGTACAACGATCATCGTAATGACACGTTTGATTTTCAGAAAGAAATTCTCAAGTATTGTATTCAAGATGTCAATGTACTGCGACAAGCATGCGTTTCGTTTATGACGTCATTTGAAACAGAAACCAAAGTGAATCCCTTCTTGGAGACAATCACGATTGCCAGTGCTTCCAATTTAGTATTTCGCCGGAATTTCCTTAAACCCAATACCATTGGAATTCTACCGGCACATGGCTATCGATGGAGAAGTACCCAATCGATCGCTGCAATGCAATGGCTGGCCTACATTGAAAAAAGCGAAGAAAAACAAATCTTACATGCGGCCCGACAAAAAGAAGTGTTTATTGCGGGATTCCATGTTGATGGTTACTACCAAGATCCTGAGACGTTAGAGGAGCACGTCTACGAGCATGCCGGCTGCTTTTACCACGGGTGTAAAGTATGTTTTACTACAGGCCGTAATCAGCCCATCTACAACAATCCAGAAGACACCATGGAATTCCGTTATGAACGAACGCAAAGAAAAAATGCAAGACTGCGTGAATTGGGGTACATTGTACATGAAATGTGGGAGTGCGAATTTAATCAGTTCTTAAAACAAAATCCTGCAATGGCGACGTATCTGAAGAATCACCCGTACATGAACCGCAGACCATTAAATCCAAGAGATAGTTTTTTTGGAGGAAGGACCAATTGCGTGAAATTGTACCACCAAGTCGACGAAAAAGCGGGGGAAGTAATAAAATATTTCGATATTGTCTCGCTTTATCCTTATGTAAATAAGTGTGCTAAATACCCTGTAGGGCATCCACGAATTTATCTACAGGGTGATGAAAATATACCACCAATAAATAAAGTCAATGGTCTAATCAAAATGACGATATTACCAAGTCGCCATCTTTATCATGGTCTCCTGCCTTACCGATGTAACAAGAAACTACTCTTTCCACTGTGTGCTGCGTGTGCCGAAGAAATGAACCCAGACCCTACAGCAACGTGTACGCACAACGACCAGGAGCGATGCCTCACTGGAACATGGGTATCATATGAAATACAGAAAGCAGTAGAATTAGGATATCAATCAGTGGAAATTTTTGAAATTTGGGATTATGACATTGAACAATATGATCCCATCACGAAAACAGGTGGCTTGTTCACGGAATATATCAATACGTTTTTAAAATCAAAAATGGAAGCGTCTGGCTGGCCTAGTTCATGTGTGACCGAAGAAGACAAATCAAAATTCATACAAACCGTCCTGGAGCGTGAAGGTATTGCATTGGATCCGTCCAAAATTGAAAATAATCCTGCACGAAGAAGTTTATCTAAGCTTTGTGTGAACTCTCTATGGGGAAAGCTTTGCCAAAGATCAAACTTTAGCCAGACCACAATTATTGACCGGCCGGAAGAATTTTATGAAAAACTCACTTCCCCCGACATTAAACTCCATCAAATTGTACCCATCAATGATACGATGTTGTATGCGTTCTGGGAGTACAATGAACATGTGCCTGTTCAAAACCGAAACACCAATGTCGTGTTAGGTGCATTTACAACATGTCAGGCACGCCTGGAACTGTACAAGTACCTGGAAATGTTGCAGGAACGTGTTTTATATTTCGACACGGATTCTGTAATATTTACGGAGAAGCCCGGGGAGCCAACCATTGAACCTTCAACGTACTTGGGATGCTTATCGAATGAGATGGAATCTTACGGACCACGAGCATACATCAAGACATTTGTCAGTGGAGGACCAAAAAATTACAGCCTAGAAATATACAATCCGGATACCAACGTCACCAGTTACATATGCAAAATTAGAGGATTTACATTAAATTACAATGCAGGACAACAATTAAATTTCAATACGCTAAAAGAAATGATTACAAATCAAAGCCGTGGACAAGTCACCATCACTATCCCCCATAAGATATGCAGGACCAAAGACCATACCATCGTCACACGCAAAGAAGAAAAAATGTACAGTATCCAGTACACAAAACGTCGATTTAAAGAATTCAATTCTTATGATACGGTTCCGTACGGGTACGTTAAAAAACAGAAGATGGAACTGGAAAAAGAAGATGAAGAAGAAAAAACTGTAAACACCCAATAAGGCCGCCATTTCTTTTTTCCTTTTCCTTTTCTTCTTTCCCTTCCTTAACCACAAAGCAGCAACACCAAGAAGAAGAAAATGAAGTACCCACAAGAGTTCATAAATCATCAACATCACCATCAGTGGAAGAAATGCAGTCATCTCGTACCGAAGGAGGAACCTTGACCATAAAGCAGCAACACCAAGAAAAATGCAGTACCCAGAAAAAGTTCGTAAACATCCATCAGTGGATGAAATGTACCCGAGGAGGAAGATGAGCCTAAACAGATCCATCATTTACGAGTAAGTTTTATTTCTCTCTTATCAATATTGACTCATTTTTATTGTTTCAGAAAAAAGAAATTCTTAAAGTAATCCGTCGTTTCTTCTTTTTCTTTACAGGATACGTCTACAACATTCGAAGATGATGACACGTCCAACATATTCATTAAACTAGATCCTGTATTTATTATGTTAATAAACTTGTATGAGAAGAGCACATACCTTTCGTTAAAATACAACAAGTTGAAAAAAAATATGTTTTATTATTTCTTGAAACCCTGAACACTTGTTTTCAAATAAATGGTAATCTTGAAAATTTAAGGTGGAAAATATATCCAAGATTTGGTTTACATGATTTTGTTCGAAAAAATAATTAAAGAATTTTTTAGTGTCCAAAATTTGGTTTTTAATTTAGTTCGAAAAAAATTTGGATTTGAAAACTTTCAAATGTGGTTTACAACTTTAGTACGAAACTTGTTTTTAAAAATTGGTTCGAAATTTTTTGTTTAAATTTTTAGTTCGAAAAATTTTGATTTGAAAATTTAGTTCGAAAGTTTTTAGTTTAAAATATTTTTCGAAAAATTTTTAATTTTTTTAGTTCGAATTTTTTTTGGGTTCGAAAATTTTTTAAATTCCTTTTAGTTCGAAAATTTTTTGATTTGAAAATTTAGTTCGAAAGTTTTTAGTTTAAATTTTTTAGTTCGAAAAATTTTTGTTTCAAAATTTTTAGTTCGAAAATTTTTTGTTTGAAAATTTTTGTTTAAAATTTTTTAGTTACAATTTTTTTTAGTTCGAAAAAATTTTTAGTTTAAAATTTCTTGCACTCTGCGGAACCGTTTCGAAAAGAATCGGAGCAGTTTAGGTAAGAAAAATCTGGCAACACTGTTTCCATAATTGAAGCGCTTACTGAGCGTTTAAAAAATCGCTTAAACTCACAACAATGTGTTATAAGAAATCTACAAGCGACAACCCTCTTTCACCATTGTTACTTCCAGAGACATAGGCTACTAATTCAAGGACAGGATCTCCATCAAGGTAAGAAAGCTGGTAATCATCTTATCTGCCAAAGAGAACGATAATATTTAATGTAAACTTCAGTACAATATCATGATACCAAAAAAGGGTTATTTAAGGAGGAGGTTGAACCCTTCATGGGAACTTTACGCATAACCATAAAAAGGGAACTAAATTCTAAGATCCCGGTCTAGGATGGATCGCTGTCATATCGCTCTGTATTTCCCTCATGAACTGGGGGGGGGGGTAAGATCATGTGACTTCTATCCACCAATCAAAATTGAGGTACCAAAACACGCATCTTACACATAAAATAAAACAAATAAGTGAGGGGTTTTCCCATGTAACCTGTTCACTGTGTGGCGGGTCTAAAATCATGTGACCTCTATCAACCAATCAGAATCGAGATACCAAAGTATACATCAGAAAGGACACCCTAATTTCAAAAATCCTAGGACCTAAAATCACGTGATCTCTATCATCCAATCAGAATCAAGGTACCAAAGCACTTATCTTACCCGTAAAAGGAAACGAATTAGTAATGGATTTCCCCGCAAGGGTAAAACATGACGTCATACCATGTGACCTGTTCACCGCGTAGCGGGTCTAAGATCATGTAACCTCTATCAGCCAATCATAAACACTCATCTTACCCGTAAAAGGGAACGAATTTTCAAATATCCCTGGGTCTAAGATCATGTGACAGCTATCAACCAATCAAAACACACATCTTACCCGTAAAAGGGAACAAATTTCAAAAATCCATGTCATAAAAGAGAATGAGGGATTTCCCCGCGGGTCATCATACCACGTGACCTGAAAATTTGAATTTCCCGCGTGGGCGGGGCCTAACGTCACGTGACCTCTCTCAGCCAATCAGAATCGAGGAATTTTTGCTGACTCGGCTCAATATACGTCGGCCCCTACTACTGTATGTTTACCTTTAATGGGTTGATAGTGAAGTTTGCCTTTCTAGGGTTAAAGCCCTACTAGAATTCGGCTCTCTCTGTATACGCGAGAATCCAAGGGGGCTATAGGGACTATATCCTCCTTGACGCTCAGGTATACACTGGATAAAATGGACTTCAATCCTGCTTTACAGTGGATAAAGCTGCAAACTTTTGTTTAACCCCTCCCTTGATCGAATCCTGGATCCGCCACTATATATATACTGTCCCCCCCCATTGAAAATTTCTGGATACATGCCTGGGGTAAGCACTGTTCTCACATGTCGTATACGTTTATGTAGCAACTAATAATAATACATTGAAAGCGGCGAACGAAAGGTAGATGAAAGCACAGGAAGCAGATACATAGCAGCAGAACGAAATGCGTAGGTGAGCGCCCAACGATGATTTAATACGAACGTGCTTCAGCCTATTCAAAATTCAATTCCCAGGGGGAAAATTAATTTCTGAAATTATACAGTGTAAAGGAAATCACCTTGAAAGTATTGTAAATTAGATATAAAAATCGTTATCAGGTGTTGTTAAAAATAAAATTTTACTTACGGTCAGCCTTTTTTTTGTCGTCTACCCGGTTAAAGGGTTGCGCCCTTTCTTTGGGGTCGATCAGTCAGCCTCACAGTCAGGATTATTTTTAAGTTGAATGTAGCACATTTCATTTAAGAAGCTTCATTTTAGATCCATTATTTAATCTAACGTGACTTAATATTTTTCAAATAATGACTTATTGAGAAACAGGATAATAATTTTTAAAATTATTTCAGAGCACGTGCATTATAGGTAATTTATTTTTCGAAGATCATTTAATTACCTAGCATAGCGTAATTGTCTACCTCTAGCGTTAGCAGTCAACATTCCTGTTACTTATGCGTACTCCAAAAGTTTGGCGCACCGGATTGCGGTGAGAAGCTGAAACAACTAAAGAGGAATTTTAATATTTAACAAGTTGAGGTGAGTAATTATATTCCATTTACGGTTATATGTATAAATATATTTGAGTAGTAAAAGAAATGAAAGCTTTGCTTTACGTCCCACGGTTATGCCGGTTAGACTAAAGGAGACGGTGTTGATGAGAGATGAATGAAACGGTGGAATGAAGAAAGTGGGAGGAAACGGAAGAATCCCGAGAAAACTCACGTGCTCGGTGTTTGTCCACCACAAAGTCCACACGGCGCGAACTGGGATCGAACCAGGGACACCAAGTACCGGAGGTGAATGCTCTACCACTGAGCCACCGCTCCCCTGTAAATGAAATGAAATCTTTCAGTTTAACGTCCCACTTTTATGCTCTTTAGTCTAAGGAACATGGAGTACATTATAATGAATAATAATTCACTGTTCTCACTTAGGGATTAGGGTCACAGTGGCTCTGTGGTAGAGCTAGTGCTTGGGGTCCTCGGTTCAATCCCAGCTCGCGCCACGTGAACTTTGTGGTGGACAAACACCGTGTTCGTGAGTTTCATAGGGGGTTCTGCCGTTTCCTTCCGCCATTTCATTAATTTCTCATCATCACCTTCTCCTTTAGCCTAGCCGGTATATTCGTGGGAAGTGAAACTTGAAGATTTCATTTCTCACTTAGGGATTATTTGAATGCTATCCCTTCTGAATTGCTTTACCGTGCAATATAAAATTTAACGGGGTTCTTGTATTTAATTTCTAGTTTCGTATTTTTCACTAATCTGTACCACCATTTTCTTAATTCATTCTTGTGGATCGGACGCGATTTGCTCCAATCCTTCTACGTACCTACACCTATTTATGATCTTAATACAGTAGTTTATCTAATGACTGTCATAAAAATCTCATAAAATTATTTTAGACTACAAAGCAATATCATAGGCTTTATTAGAATTATACAAATGGGACTTATGCTAGTATTAAAGACCTAATGAGTTCGTGTGTTTGTGGAGTCGCTGTTGTTTTATTTATATGCTGCGATTAGTTGAAATGAAATGTACGTCCTAGATTATGTCCATTAGGCTAAGGGAGATGAATGATGATGAAATAATTGGTTGAATGAAAATATGGGAGGAAACGGGAGTATCCCAAGAAAATCCAAGAACACGATGTTGTCCACCACAAATTTACTTGGACAGAGATCGAATCAGGAAGTTATTAGTTGAAGACATTTTCGGGAGTATGAGTGGATTTCTGTAATACTTTACAGGGTGGCTAGAACATTAGAGCACTAAAATGTGAGAGATGAGATGGTCTACCACAACGTATTTCATTTGTCGCGATTACATGCTCCGACCGTTCGGCCTACTTTATAGACTGGCGCCGGTATACCATTCAGTGCGTAGTTTCTTGGTCTTTGAAAAGTTCCAGTTCTCGTGCACTCCTTCACATTTTAAGGTTGTCTCTCAAACTTTGAAGCTTTTAAAGCTTGCGATCGCTATTGCAAGAGGGTGTGAGATATGTTCACTGCGCGACTAGACTGAAGTCCTTAATGCCTAGAAGTTAACCTACTGGTCGATACAGCCTTGTTAGTGAGCTAAGGCGTACCAAGCTATGCGGTCATCGCGCTCGAGCGTCGTAAGGCAAGCTTGCCTTGCCTTCCGCCAGTAGCCTAGCAGAGTCCAACACTATCCAGGTTCCCCAGGCATACCCGAGGGTATAACGACTCACCAAGGGTAGTCGTCAACCTGGTTCGATCGATGATATATGAATCTCGAGTGGTAGTAATAGTTTGCATGTAAAAATATCCTTAATAATTATACATATTATTATTATTCTCACCTTTTCTATCAAAATTATAAAGTCGATGAACGGTATCAAATGGTTTATTAGTTGATACACTTTTATGTATTTTTATTCAAACTGTCATGCACACAGACATGATGATTAGGTATCCATAAAAAAAACATAGCAACTATTTAGATAATACTATCCCATAATATATTCTTTTTACATATATTAAAAACATTCTTCTTTTGTTATTTTTACATTAACATTATATTAGGTATAGTGCCTGTGTATGAGCACCTCCTGCCTAAGGTGCAGGTAATTATTAAACTATCCAAAGTATTTCGTTATATAAAATGTCGCCCGACAATTGGACTGAATATAAAAGTCATAAGCGAGCTTGGCTTTTATCTTCAAGAACCACTGGTCCGTTTATAATAATGGTCTTACATTACATATGTCCATCACATTTTGATCGCCCCTCGTATGTATCTTCATTACATATTATAGATATAGATACATTTATAACAAATCTTTCACTTCATTAATACTTATCTTTTATTACATTAATTATATTTATTTCATTATCATTCATTACATTATTATTATATTTTATTATTAAAATGTCGTCGCCCATTTATTTAATCTTTGAAGGGTGCGAAGTCAAAATCGTAAGAAACAAACATGAGTTACCATTATCCAGGGCGCATTATATAATAATTATATTAGGTGATATTTTAAAATAAACATTGGATCAATAAGGCATCAAAATATAGAAGAATCTCATTCAAGACAGTCGTTGAATAATTAACTTAATAGAATGAACCTTATTCTTAACATAATCTTTGATAACAAAGCTTCAACACAAGTCAATCTAATATAAATAATCTTTGCTTTTAATCAATTATGAATCGAATTATAATTCCTCATATTGCCTGTATAGCGAAGTCATAAGAATTATTTTCATTATTGATATTAACACATAAACTTAAAAATAAAAGTTTACAAGAATCTAAAACTGATATGAGTTTAACCTAATTTCATTAACGGTAATCAGCTTACATTCATACTTGCATATGATTCTAATAAAGTACATTGTACTGCACAATCATGATTAGGTTCCACAATATGTTGTACATGTATTTCATCGTGATTCTGATTTTGATACGAAGTGCCCTCTCTTGACCTCCAATTACGTCTATCCATGTAGCTTGTTGTATTCCTGTAATTTCGCCCTATATTCCGATTGTTTTTAAGTCTACTTCTGTTGGGTGATCTGACATCAGGATTACCACGATTAATTAGGTTAGGCTGATTCCCTACATAACTTTGCCTATTTTGCTCGTTTTGATTGCTAGAATTTACTCGGCTTAGGTTGTGTTCCGTATCGCTCACACTTCTGATATTTAGATTCCGAACAGGTACAAAATGATCTGAACTATTCTTATTTTTACCCACTCCTGCTTGTTGATTCAAAGCATGGTATTGAGTTTCATAGCATTGGACAAGCATTAATAAATGGTTGAAACTCATACACTGTGTAGAAAACAAGATCTGTTGTAACTTAAATGGGAGCAAATTTCTAATCGATGCTATTATTCTAGATTCCGATTGCAAGGGATTAACGACTTTTAATTCGTTGTATGTATTTACAACAAACTCTACAACAGATTTGTGCAAACGAGGATTGAAATGTTGATTTCTAATGGTGGCATCTCGATTTGCAAGCAAAAAGTCATTTTCATAATTCGCGATCAATGCCGCTTTGAATTCCTCATATGTATTGATGAGATCGCGTACTGCTTTAAACCATAAAGAACATGGTGGGAGTAATACATGAGGGATTAATTTCATATATTGTGATCTATCTATACTCATTATATTGCATTCGTCCTGAAATTTTTCCAGGAAAGAAGTAGCGTTTTCATTACATTTACCACTGAATTTACTCATAGCCCGTATTTCACTCATCTTAACACTTAACTTTACCTTTCTTTTATCATTCCGTGTACTTATTGGGTGACAATTCCTATCCATGACGTGATATGTCGTTGCACCATCCCTTTTCCGCCCATCTGTACTCTTCGGATGAATTTCTTCCAAAATAATATCCTCATCAGACACAGGTGAAGGCGAAGTCATCTCTGATGGGTGGGGAAACTCCAAGCGCTCACTACCCATATTATTGTGGTATGTGTTGTCCTTAACCTGTAGCGTCTTAATTTCTTCCTGTAGAGTAGCTATCAATTGCGTATTTGCACGTATGTTGTTAGAATTATTGATGACCTGAATCTTTTGCTGTTGAACAGAAGATTCTATTACTTCTAAATCCTTTTTTACATCACTGATTTCCTGGATTTGGTGGTTGTGCTTATCTTGACAATCCTCAGATATTTTTTTTAACTTTTCCTCGAACTGCGAGGAGATGTGATTCATCGCCTGGACAATTGACTGTTTCGTTTCATCTGACTTCTGTTCCATTCGTCTACTTAATTCCTCGTATTTCTTATTGGATTCTTCAGACTTCTGTTCTATCTTCTGTTCTATCGTCTGCTTCAATTCGACCAAATTTTGTTTCATGGCTTCAAAATCGTCCTTTTGACATTGTTCTTGCCGCTGTAAGGTTAGCAAGATTCGTTCTTCGAATGTCATTCCTGGTGCTACACTATGTTCACCGTTATCACCCTCATTGGATTCATTTTCTATTGCCTCACCGTTCATTTTTCTTATAATTATTCTACCACTTCTCAGTCTTGTGAAATTTGTATTCATTAACTTTATTACAAAAGTAAATTCACTCTTACTTTGCTTCGGGATATGAATTTACAGCAAGATCCCGGGTGAGGTAAACCAAAATTTTTATAACGACTCACCAAGGGTAGTCGTCAACCTGGTTCGATCGATGATATATGAATCTCGAGTGGTAGTAATAGTTTGCATGTAAAAATATCCTTAATAATTATACATATTATTATTATTCTCACCTTTTCTATCAAAATTATAAAGTCGATGAACGGTATCAAATGGTTTATTAGTTGATACACTTTTATGTATTTTTATTCAAACTGTCATGCACACAGACATGATGATTAGGTATCCATAAAAAAAACATAGCAACTATTTAGATAATACTATCCCATAATATATTCTTTTTACATATATTAAAAACATTCTTCTTTTGTTATTTTTACATTAACATTATATTAGGTATAGTGCCTGTGTATGAGCACTTTCTGCCTAAGGTGCAGGTAATTATTAAACTATCCAAAGTATTTCGTTATAAGGGGCCTTGACTCTCGGCCCTGCCTATCTCTATCATTCAATGGCTACTTCCTTCAGCGTAGTTCATTTCTTGCTTACCTAACAAACAGGTCTTACGCTTCTTCCTTCTTTCGCTTCTTTCTTCCTCGAATAATGTGATCGCCGAGGAACATCATCTCTCATACGTAAAGTTTACCATGGCTATAGATGCCGAAAGCCCAGAAATTAAATTCCTGGAAGTGGACATGACATGACATCTTTGAGTTTTACGTCCCACGATTATGCCGGATAGGCTAAAGGAGACGGTGATGATGAGTGATGAATGGAATGGTGGAATGAAGAAAGTGGGAGGAAACCCACGGATATGCTATTTGTCCACCACAAAGTTCACTTGGCGGGGGCTAGGATCGAACCCAGGACCCCAAGCACCAGAAGTGAACACTCTACCGCTGAGCCACCGCGGCACCGAATCTGGAAGTAGAATATGAAAATTTAAAAAAAGAAAATCGACACAGATGGTAACGTACTCCGATATTTGAGAACCACATACAAAGTGTTAAAACTTTTTAAAAAAGAAAGATAAAAGTGAATTCATATTGTATATAATAAAACGATAGAAAGAGCTGTTTGCGAGGTACACAGAAGTGTGATAACTGTTATTAAAGTTGATATATTTAATGCAGCCATACTGTTAAAACTATATGCATAAATGCACACTGTAAACCAGTGGCGTAGACAAGGAGATGACGCACTCAACTCCACCTCTCTTAGTATAGTAATATGAAAAAATTAATTATGCTAATATGCAGTATATTCCATTTGTAATCACCGATATCACGACTTCTCTTACAATTTATCACAAGTATTGTACAGTCATGGTAAAAATGCCTTCCGTTAGCTTTCTTTAATTCCAAGTGAGATTTTGTTGAGTTGAGTTTAACGTAGCGTTCAGCAGCGAGGCTATATGAGACGTAGGCCTACTGATTAACGTGGAATCCGAACCACATGAGCTCCCACCGGGAACGAACCCGGGTCTGCCACACCAAAAGCGCGTACGCTAACCGCTTAGCCACGAAGGAGCTCACGTGAGATTTTTTGTACTGTATTCTTCTTGTTTGGGGAAGGGGCTCCTTCTTATTAACATATGGATCAAAATTTACCATCTCCGGTTGCAAGTATTGAGCGTTAAAAAAAGAAAAAAAAATGCTCAACTTCTTTTAAAAAAATATTGAACTTCTTTAAGCCGAATTGTTAACGCACGTGAACTCAAATTCGTAGTACGTGGTGCTCGGTTCTGCTCCCAATTGAATAACAAACATTTTCCAGCGGATTCACTTGCTATTATAACAAGCCACGGTGCCTCAGTGCTAGAGGGCTTGTTCTGATGTATTGGGTACTTGATTCGATTCTAGCTCGCGTCAAACTGGCCATGTAACGGACAACAATTCCGATCATTATTATCATCAATCATCTCCCTTAGCCTCCAAGGGGCGTAAAACTGAAAGGTTTCATGTATTTTTTTTTTCATTATCGTCATTCAATTGGGAATTTACGTGAATGTTAAGAAGCAGCGAACTCAGCTGCAGAAAGTCAGAAATAATCTTAGAGCTGATGCACTGACCACATTACCGAGTTGAGTGTGCTACATCTGCCTAGCCATAACCCTTCATAGATTCTACCTAATTTCATCAGTATTTCAAACCCATATGACTAACGAAAACTGAAAATAATGTGACTTGTTTGGTATCTGTCCCCCCTCCAATTTGGTTCGCCTCTGTGTACTGATATACAATCTCAGGGTGATGTCACAGAAGCATATGAAAATCTCTACGACCATGCTTCTAACATTTTAATCGATTAACGCATGGTCAAGTTATCGACTTATATCTATTCAGCTCAAATTTACTTGAAGTATGTACACTACTGCTATCAGTAAATTTTATTTGGTTCAGCACATGCTTTTGATTTTTTTTTTGAGAAACTACATGTGAAAGAAGTCTCAAGTAAAACCAGTACCTCTTGCAACCCTACAATGATGGTGGCTTCATTTCCAAATAAGGAAATTAATCCGCAACACTGCCACATGCACAGATAAATCAAACAAGTAATATGTATGTACCTACTTCCGGAACTCCGCACGATAACTCTTCAACGGAAGCAACTTTTTTGGGTCAAAAGATCCAATATATTTCAGGCAAAAATTTTCTTATACGCTTTATATCTGCAGAACTAAATACAGTGTAGCCAAATCCAAACTATGACTTAACTTAGTATGATGTGCTTATTCCGTAAAAAATACGAAAACTCTGAATTTAGGGACCGTTCAAAAATTTTGTGGGGCCCCTGTTCCAAAAACTATTTATTAGCCAAGATCGCAATCTTTTAATCCATTTTTTTTGATAATTCCTAAAATTATTGTTAAATTCTTTTTTTCTCAATGGATAGCTTGAGCAATTATATTGGTCGAGTTAGTTAATGGGATTTTGGGATTTTTGAGGTAGCTTTTAGACTTTCAGTCAAGCAGCTACTGCATTATCACTGTTTATCCTAGGATTTTGGTTCGTGCCTCATTCTCTTCAGAATAACACAACCTTCCAAACGGTAGCATTCGGATGTGTGTGTAGTATACCTGAAAAGGGAAACTTGAGAAAAATTGGGATTCTTTTCTTAAAAAATCCCCTTTTCAATAGTTTAGGTCCTGTGTTACGTACAGATTTCAAAATCACTGCGTGTGAAGTCACTTGAACAGTACTTACTGGTGTACGCAATGTGTGTGCAAAATGCCAATCTGAGATCTTGAAAACTAACTAGTAGGAAAATATTTACCAATAAATATACATACAACCCATTTTCAACAGTTTGTTTTTCTTGCTTATCTAGTACCTAATGTTCTGCATTTAGTACACATGGTCCTCGATTTGTTTCCCGGTGGGATAGCATTGAGCACATCACGGTGGTTTGGATTTTTAGGTATGTCTCATATAGTATAGGTGCTGAAAAGAGTGACTGAAGTTAAACAAACAAACAAACAATCTTATAAGTTAGCTTAATAGCATAAAACAGGGTTTCTCAACATGAGATTCGCGAGAGGGTTTCATGAGGGTCGCGAAGACAAGCGGAAAGGAAAAACATAATTAGATTTTAATACCGGAAAATATTTTTAAATATTATTTTGAATTATGTTCTGATAGGCATATTTTTATTTTTATTTTTTGTTACGAACAACAAAAAATAATTGTACTAAACGTTTTCAACAGGTGCAGAGTTGTTTAAAAATCAATTTAAATGAATGAGGTTCGATATGAAACTAATGAAATACCATAAAAATACAAATGCAACCAAAAATGCATATTGAAACACAATTAAAATTGAAATCTAATGAGATAACTGAGTACGGTGTGATTTCACCAGTGCGGCAATGTCCGGTTCAATCTTCGTGGTGCACATCATCAAATCCTTTAAAATACTCAATAACTTTCTAAACAACTGTTCAAGTTTTTTAACCAAAATTATAAATAACTTTATTTTTTATCAGTTGATCCAAAATTAAGGGAGTTAGAAAGTTTTAAAATTTTCAAACGGCATCCATTTAGAAACAGTATGACGGATCGTTTTCGATATTTGTAATATGAATGAACTGACATAATTTGGTTTTAATCCATTCACTTAAAAAAATGCATTCTAATATTATAGAAATATATGAACATCACGAGATCTCCGCAATCTATATATTAAAATGCTAGGTTAATATATTTGTCTTCAAAGAAAAGTTTATATGTTTGTCTCCAATTCTTTCGACAATGAGATCTCGAAAACCTGTAGTGCTAGAAACGTGCCGTCGATTCCAAATTTTTTGTAGATTGTCCAGTTCTAATAGAATATTAAAAATGGCTGTTATTTCTTTATTACGCTTTTAGGTGTTCATTGGGAAATTTTGATTTTTTTAAAGCGTCCTATCCTATGAGTTATACATTCCAGTACCACATAGTTGTATACAAGGATTGTATATCTCTCAGACGTTTGTTTCATGGCCAAATGATAACTATAAATGAAGGATAACCGTTTCTCCAGCCTAAGATCGATCTTTATTGTTCGGAGTGATTTGCCCAATAAATATCATATCACTGATATATAATTAATTGTCTATGTAATGTATATGCTTATTTCATACTGCATGCAAGAAGAAAAATACTGATCATACATGAATTAGAAACTCCAACCGGAAGTAGGCTCAAATGTTGCTAACGGTGCGAGATATTGAAAAAAATCGAAAAAATTTCCATTTATGGTATCTCTTGCCGATTTTTATGAAGAGTTTTTAACTTGTGTCTGTAAAAAGACATGCACAGATGTTGTGAGAAAGGACGAGGAGATTCATGCTCATCTATGAATGATGCGCTGGTAGAGAGGGCAGGTTCAGCAAGTAGGTATATTAAAATCCCACACAAGCTTATTACAAACCATAAATTATAAGGGGGGTCACTAGCAAGAGGATGTGATGAAATGTTGTCGTGGTAGAAATTAGGTTGAAAACCATTGCCATAAAAGATTAGTAACAAATATTAGAGACGCGGGCTTAAGTTACCCATATGTCTCTGCAAAAATAAACAACAATATGAAAAGGAAAAAAAAGAGGCTGCTTCTTCTTCTGGTAACATCCGTTTGATGTTCAAGTTCATATCTAAGTTGTTCATTATGCATTTCTGTTGAGAGCGATTGTTGTAGATCCTTACGAGAACTACCATAATTTAATACTGGTTAATTAATAGCTTATACCAACAGAATAATTATTATTATATTTGCTTCAAAGAAAGTACATTTAGTTTAGATTAATATTTGATTATTTTGTTTGATTTCATAAACATGAAAGAAAGCGACATCTAGAAACAATTCTGGAAAGGTTGGAATATATTCTAAAGCGTTGGCGCGTCCCTATCGGCAAACGAGTAAAACCAGCGAGAAAGTATTTTCATTTTGGTCACTGGAAGATAACGTGAATCTATTTTTCTATATTTATGAATGTATGTAAACTAGAGGATTTTTAAAAATGTTGTTTCGAGAAGGCGGCAAAATCTTCGTTTTACTCTTGTAATTCAGGACATTAAAATTTTAACGATACTTAATTAGAAATCTCATTCTGTTATATTAATATTTGGTTGTTCACAAAGTCTCAATGTCAATGAAGATAGATTGAAAATAAAAATGTCACAGTACCAAATTTTTTCGATTTCTAATAATTCAATTCGTTTTATGCATTACAAATTCCTCAATTAAGTTATTTGTTCATAAACTTACGTTCTGAACAGGGACGTAACTAAGAGGGCAAACGGGGCTTGTGCCCCATTCACCGGATTTGGGGCGCAAAACTGGGCAAATATTTATTTTAACTGTAAGGCAAGGAAAGTAGTTTTAGGAAACTAAAAGATCATAAAAAGTATACCTCAGAAACTTAACAGAACAACAACAAAAACCTAAACGACAACGATCACCAACCTTATTTTTATCTTTAAGTTTTACGTCCCACGCCTATGCCGGTTAGGCTAAAGGAGACGGTGATGATGAGAGATGAGTGAAATGAAGAAAGTGGGAGAACCCCGAGAAAAAACACGAGCACAGTGTTTGTCCACCACAAAGTCCACACGGCGCAAGTTGGGATCGAACCAGGGACCCCAAGCACCGGAGGCGTATGCTCTACCACAGTCACCAAACTTGGGATCATATCCATGGAGCATAAGTTAGCTTCAAAGGTAGCTATGTTTTGAGAACATTGTAAAATCCTTTGCAGCCAAAAGAGCCCGCAAAGTTAAATTTTGATTCCAGTTTTTTGTGTTTTTATTTCACTTACATCGATTTAAGAGATTTGTTAAATATCCGAGTATAATATTCGAGACATCAAATTGACTGTTTGTCATAATTAAATATTCTATTCTAAAGCAACAGACTGTTGATTCATTCTACATATATGCACATCCCGATACAATTCCAAAAACATTGTGATTTTCAATTATGATCATAAGACTATAAGAATACGTCAAGCATGCTACTCTCAGATTATTTGGCAATAAAATATCAATTAGTTTGGTGTTTTATCTTGTAATAAAAACTAAATTGTGAATTGCTTTGCTTTACCATTTGAAGAAAAATAGAATAGGAGATTTACTGCGTGATACCAATATCAAGTGAAGTGTTTTGGTTTGGTTCGTCAGGGCCGGGGGCGCTAAGGTGAGTTCTTGCCACGGGCGACAACTAGCTAGTTGCATCGCCGATTCTGAAATATATTTTTCATTATTTTTAGTTAAGAGTTCAAATGGCGAATTTTGTATCTCCAATTTACTCATATTCTTGCATTTGGAATTTTGAAAATAAATAATGGGAAAATTTAAATAGGTCTATTATAGAAATTGCTCCTTTTCCCTTTAGGTGCGGAATTTCAAGAACGCTTCTAAGGGTAAAGAGACAAGATTTATATTTTAAATGGTGAGTTTTTATGCCAAGTTTCACCTTCCTATCTACAATATGAGATAAACTATTCTTGGGGAAAAGTCATGAACCCCCATTTACACTCTTATCTAATCGAATATATGTAAAATAAAAAGTTTGTTTGCGTGTCTGTCTGTGTGACTGTGTGTGGCCTGGGGAGCAGACGATTGGACCGAGAGTTACCACACGGGTACCTTGGTACAGGTCAAGACCAAGACGAATAACTTTTTTTTTTCAAAATTCGAACCAGAGGGGTTTTTTAAGGGGGCGTTTACCGGGACATGTAAAAGTAATAGAAAATGACCGATATTAGTGTCGAATTCATAGTTTTGGCGGTGTCTGAGATAAATGGTGAAACTCTGATCGCATTAACTTCCAAATTTACCCGATTCAGCTGCGGGCCGGAGTCACCGAGAGGTTACCGAGACAGTAAAAATAATCCAAATGACCGATATCAGTGTCAAACGCATAGTTTCCGCGGTTGCTGAAATGAATGGTCATTCACCTACATTCGTTGACTTCCAAATACATCCCCCATCTTCTGCAGGCCAGAGGCGTTTTTCCCCCTCAAAATTCGAACCAGGGGATCACAGGGAGCGTTTACCGGAATATGTAAAATAGTAGAAAATGACCCATATTGTTTGTATTTCGTTGTTCAGTTCGTTTACATAGATATTTTATCTGACTCATGGAAAGAATGGGTACTTCAGCTATAGATATTTATCTTTCTAAAACTACTACCTTATTCTTTGCTTTTTTGACAAAAGTAGTATTTGGTTCAAATTTCACGTTTATACTTAATAGTTTGTTATTAAAAGCGACTCACTTCTTCTTTTATAGATATTTATACTAGCCTTTGACCAGCTGGGGATCTTGCCACCAGACCCCCGCGTTTGCTCGGCCTACGGCCTTGCACCTCAGACCCAAAATTCTATCGAATTTCAAATTTGTTTTTCTATTTCAACTACCTAAAATTTAATATTTTATTTTCCAAGAAAACGTCCATATAAATAACAGGGAGATTTTTCATTTCCCCTTCAGACCCGTAAAAATCCAAAAATAGTCACTTTTCGCCATTTTTCAGTGGGTTACTGCCGAAAGGCTACAATCGTTCCACATTTAATTTTGTAGCCCTACAGGAACTGCCTGAACATTTTGAGGTGTAGAAGATGTTCCGTATAAATTACATAGGAAAGGTTTTTCAATTGCCCATAAAATCCCCACTAAAGTTTGAAATTTTTATTTTTGGTGACTTTTGCAGGTAACTCTAACGAGAACCTGCAAGCATACCGAATTCAAGTTTCTATTCTAATTCCAAATATTCAAAAACCTGATATTATATGTCTAAAATAACGTCTATTTATATGCCATGGGGAATTTCTTCATCCAATATTTAGAGTCCTTTCGTGGCAAAGCGGTTAGCCTTCGCGCCTTTGGCGTGGCGGATCCGCGTTCGACTCCCGGTGGGAGCTCATGTGCATCGGATTCCACGTTAATCAGTAGGTACACGTCTCATATAGCCTCGCTCCTGAAAGGGACGTTAAACTCAAAACCAACTCAATTCATCCCCCCTTTAGACTCCCTAAGACTTAAAGATATTCAATTTTGGCAATTTTCCTGTGGTTTAGTCTCAGAAAGCTACAATCATGCCAAATTTCAACTTTCCATATGAACCGGAAGTGCCATTTTATTTTATGTCAATTCGTGTAGTTTTATATATAGAAAGGACTAGGATTCGGATATACATACAACCCATTCTTCAGAATGTCTGCTCTACCTCCTGGTCTGGTAGTCAGCGCATGCACGTTACGTTCACGTGGTTCTGGGTTCGATTCCTGGCTCAGAGGAATGAACGCATTTCGGTATTACCTTAATCTATATGTATATGTCTCGCATAGCCTAGTAGCTGAAAAGGGTCACTGAAGTTAAAGAAACTTATAAGTTAGCTTCTAGCATTGAAGATTATTAACAACTAGCTGAAATACCCATTCTTCGAGTGGATCATATAAAATATTTATGTAAACAAATTAAACAACGAAAGAGAAAAATATTGGTCATTTTATACTACTTTTACATATCCCGGTAAACGCCCCCTGAAACCCCTGGTTCGAAATAAAAAGAAAAGCCTGACGCCCCAGCCGATGGGAGTTGTATTTGCAAGTCAACGCCTGCAGGAGTATCACCGTTCCTCTCAGCGACCGCGAAAACCATGGATTTGACACTAATATCGGACATTTTGGATTATTTTTACATGTCTCGGTAACCCCCACCCCCAGCAGGTGATCACCATTAATCATACAATGGTAGCTGAATTTGAAAGTCATCGCTAATGGAAGTAGGCCTATTATCATTGATCTCAGCGACCGCGAAAACTATGCATTTGACACTAATATCGTTCATTTTCTAGTACTTGTACTGTTCTGGTAAACACCCCTCTGAGACCCACCTTGTGCGAATTAAAAAAAAAAAAAAAAAAAAAACGCTTCGTTCTGGTTTGGACCTGGACCAACGTACCCGTAACCAAAACTGGTAACTCTTGGTCCACTCCTCTGGTCCTCAGGCCGCACACAGACACAGACAGTCACACAATCAAACTGTTTATTTTCTTTATATTAGGTTAGATTATTGGAGACGCGGGCTTAAAATACCCATATGTCTCTTCAAAAATAAAATAAACAAAGGAAAAGAAAAAGTGACCTTCTTGTGCCACATCCATTTCAGGTTTAATTTCATTTCTTAGTTAGTTGTAACATATTTTTATTGAGAACTGTTGTTCTAGATTCTAGAATGACCTACCATAACTTAATATTTGTTAATTCATAGTTTATGCCAACACAATAATTACTATTCTATTTTCTTCAGAAATAATACATTTAATTTATGCCAACTTCTGATTATTGTGTTTGAACTCAACAGAACGGAAAATGCTACATCTATCAACAATTCTGAAAACGTCTGGAGCGAATTCTAAAAATGTTGCTGCGCCTCTATCGGCAAACGAGTAAAATTAACGACAAAGTATTTTCACTTTGAACAGTTGAATATAACGCACAGTAAATCTATTCTGCCTTGTGCAGAGTCGTTTTGAAGTATGATTAACGTTATAGTAAGGGTCTGACTACTACAGGAACCTTATGTTAGTCGAACTTTTTAGTATGGCACTGATCACGCGTCAAAATGACTCTGCATCCGGCCCATTGTGTCTACGGTTACATGTATAAATGTATTCGTATTCTAAAACCTACTGACTACTGCATCTTGGAACAGAGTTATTGCTTACTTACTAACAACAAACGTTCGCAAAGTGTCTAGCGAGTATGTGTATCTCGTTCTTTGTATGTAGGCACAAATTAGTCTCTAGATATCAGGAACGTATGTTGTAGCTGCTCATACAGACTGTTTTGCTAATAAGCGATTTAAGATAGCCGTACATGCAGCAAAAATCTTCTCTATTGCAGTAGAAAGCTATTGAATCTGACTCCATAGAATTAGTATAGACTAATACAGTGGTTTCCAAACTTTTTCGATTGACGATACACTTTACAGAACGATCTATGAGATAGTGACACATTTGTTTGAAATGAAATGAAATGAAATCTTTGTTTTACGTCCTACGGTTATGCCGGTTAGGCTAAAGGAGACGGCTATGATGAGAGATGAGTGAAATTGTGGAATGAAGAAAGTGGGAGGAAACGGGAGAACCCCGAGAAAACCCACGCACACGGTGTTTGTCCACCACAAAGTTCACTTGGCGGGGGCTGGGATCGAACCCGGGACCCCTAGCACCAGAGGTGAACGCTCTACCACCGAGCCACCGCGCCCACACTTGTTTGATATATTATTAATAATCATATACATTATACTAGTGTAAGACTGTAAGATTCTTTAAACTAGAAATTCTATGTAGTACTGAGCAGTATTTCTGGCGCTGAAGGCGTTGAATGGTACAGTCTCTCTTAAAATATATTTCAAATAATTATTAAATTCTAAAATTTTCTAAGGAGTACATGATAGCTCAGTGTAAGTGCGCTTGCCTCTGGTGCTTGGGGTTTCTGGTTTGATGTTCTCTCGCGCCGAGTGGACTTTGGCGGGCAAACACCGTGTGTGGGGGTTTTCTCGGAGTTCTCCCGTTTCCTCTCACTTTCTTCATTCCAAAATTTTCATTTATTTCTCAACATCACCGTCTCCTTTAGCTTAACCGGCAGATATGTCGGACGTAACACTCAAAGATTTTATTTCATTTCATTTCGTGTTACTCCCCTTTCGTCCACATTTCGTTCCATTAATTCATTAATCATTATTTTCTTGCCTTAATGATTCGTGTCCCTTCTCCTAAAGGGCATTTGCGTGGGATGTTAAACTGAAAGATTTTATTTCATTTTTTCATCAAAGGGCACTAAAATGTTGTAAATTCTAAAATTTCGCGATAAACCTATAGCTACTTCCTTGGATCCGCCACTATATATATATATAGGCGCGGATCCAAAGGAACTCCTATAGGCGCTATAGCCCCCTTAACGCTAAGGTATACACTGGATAAAATGAGCTTCAATCCTGGTTTACTCTGGATAAAGCGGAAAAGTATGGTTTAACCCCTCCCTTGATCATATTCTGGATCCGCCACTGTATATATATATATATATATATATATATATATATATATATATATATATATATATATATATATATATATATATATATATAGAGAGAGAGAGAGAGAGAGAGAGAGTAAATATTATATACATCAGCAGTAGATTTTGTTTCGGGAGAGGTTTGAGGAACGTGTAAGAAACATTTGCGTTGTACGTGCAATGCGAGAGAAACGATCTCAAATTTATTTCGGGAGTGGCTTGAGCCCGATACTTTCCCCCTAAATACGCCACTGCACATCAGTCAACAGTTCCCATATTATCTCACACAGTAACGAAACAATTTTTGAGTAACGACAAAAAAGCTATCAATGTTCGAGACGAGACCAAGACTTTCGAGAATGACCGAAGTCTCGTCTCGATTTATAGAGGTCTGTCTCGATCTCGGTCTCGTCTCGTAATATAAAAGTGCGTCTCGGTCTCGGTACCATCTAGTCCAGTACCACTAATATGAAAACGAAAGAACATAAATGAACCAAACAAGAATCCAAATAGGAAAGCCATGGGGCAAATCGAATGATGTTGTCGCGGTGCTCCCCAGGGCCGCGTTTCATGGTGGCCCAGGCCCAACTTAGAAATTTTAAACGTAAATATGGAGCAAGTGATACCTCGTTCGATAGATCTTTATACACTAAACAGCGTTGTGGCAGAAGATCGTTCATATGCGTCACCGTTTGCAAATGGCCGCCAAGACATGCTGCCTGTACAAGATAAAATGAGAAATGTTTACGATACTTTTCGTCTCGTCTCGTGTTCCATTTCCAAAGCAAAGCGACAATTTGAGTTAGCCTTGTCCCGTCTCAAATGTAAAATGTTAACTCTCGTCTCAATTTTGTTTGTTTTGTTCCAGAGACTAGACGAGAAATTCCTCTTCTCGTGAGCAACACTAAACAAAATCGAAATATTTTTGCCAAATGTTATATTTTTGGTTGTAATGTTATGCCCTGAGCGATAATAAGCTCCTAACTTTTAATCTTCAATGAGATAATAATAATTATAATTAGTTTATTATTATTATTATTATTATTATTATTACTATTATTATTCCTGGAGATTTGATAGTTCAAGTATTGAAATATCCGAGTATTCAAATATCTGAAGATAATAAAATGTGTGTCATCGCCGATCAATCACCACCAAAAATTTTTAATTAAAAAAAGAAGCACTGGTCGTTCGTGGATCCGATTCGATTCGACTACCTTCATATTACTGGTAGAGCGCCTTGACTACTAAACCATGATTACTATGCAGCAATTGATTTGTCTTTAGTTTGTTTACGAGTATAATACACGCGTCGTATTTGATTCAAAATAAAGGAGTTTAGTATTTTTTTTTCAAATCTGTAATGTTGATAATTTACTGAATACAATAATATAATACCCTTCGAGTCCTCAATTATATATTCCTGTGTTTTGCCAATCAGTCTATTAACAAGCTACTGTTTTGAGCGAACAGAAAAGGCTCTTTATTTAGTCGAGTCGGAAGAAGTAACGCTTTAGATAAGTGCTTAGCGTTGTATTTTTATAATCTAACAATCCGTGTTCGATTCTCACCTTCACCGTTTACATTTTTTAAAATGTTTCATTTACAAGGCTGAGCTCCAGTTGGATGCTGCTAAATGAAAGATAATCTCCAGTGGAGAAATTCAGTGATGATGCAATCCTGAAAATAAACGAAAAGAAATGAATGTAGAAATTAGTTACAGAGTTAATTCTGTTAAAGGTTCTATATTTGACATTTACCGTTAATTTCGTGCATTTTTAAATTGTTTTTATTGACTATATTCTGTTCTTTTCTCCTTTGTCTCAAAGTGTAAATTTGCACAAATATTAAACAAATCGCGAACCCTCAGTTATATTTGCAACATAAGGGGAAAGACGCTTAGTACGGATAAGTTCTCCAACTCGTTTAAGTGTTATCAAATTACTGCATTTTTAATATTTAAAAATAAATTACTGCATAACAATATTTAGAGCTTTCAAAAGTCATTTAACGAATAACGAAATCACACATGTTCTTCTTTCGAAGTAACAATACGTTTCAATCATTGGCACCGGAACCTAGGAGCTCACGCTCTGTTAGATACCCAAAATTTGCATTAGGGGCTGGGTTCTTGCCCTGAATGATCAATCCATACTTTAATTGATTTGCAGGTAGGACTACTGTTAATAGTTTTAAAACTCAGCGCAAGGCTTTGTGTTTACTTTAAAAAAATAAACTAATTCATATACCGCATAATCTATCCGTATATTACTTGATACGCATATATATATATAATCGTTTGAAGTAAGTTAACTTGTTTATATAATCACTCATTTGAGTTAATTATAAGATTATTTAAGTCTCACCGGCGCCTCTGATGTCCGTATATATTTTTTTCTGGTACTATGTTGTGTACTGTGAGTACACAAGTATGCAAAGGCTCCCTCTTGTCATTTCGTCAGCCAGCGTTTCTCCTCACTCCTGCACAAAAACATTCTTTACAATTTGTTTTTTTAACAGGTGGGAGCAACTTCATGCTGCTGTTCTAGCTGCTGTACCAGGCGTAATTAATCTTGGAGCGGGCTTCAGTTGGGTTGCCTAACTCACGAAATTTCTACCTCAAGAATTTCTGTGGCCCACTGTACATATATTTATCGATTAATCTCTCTCTCTCTCTCTCTTTCCCTCTCTCTCTTTCTCCCTGTATATATATATATATATATATATATATATATATATATATATATATATATATATACATGGATTGGACAAAAATCTAAAACGTTTGCAAAAGTGTGAAAATCATACCTAATATGGTGTGGGGCCTCCTTTTGCGTCCAAAACAGCTTGGATGTGACGCGAAATGGATGTATACAGCTCCTGAATCGTGGTGTGTGGAATTTTGTACCATTGTTCCTCCAAAACACGCTCCAGGTCCTTAAGGGATGCTGGTTGAAGGTAATGAGACCGTACACGCCTTTCTAACTCAGACCAAAATGGCTCAATGATGTTCAGATCTGATGATTGTGGGACCCAGGGGAGGTGTGATAGCTCCTGATCATGCTCCTCAAACCATGATTTCACCGTTTTTGCAGCGTGACAGTGTGACAGATCATCTTGGTAGATGTCATCACCATCAGGGAACAATGTTTGGGCCATGGGTAGAACCTGGTCCCCCAAAATGGCCTCATACGCCTTAGCATTCATCATTCCATGCAGGGCTATGATGGGACCTGCAGAAAACCCGATATCACTGCCCATACTGTAACAGAACCACCCCCATGCTTTACAGGTGGGAGTATACAGTCTGTATCATAGGCCTGCGACGGTGTTCTTCATACGTAAACACGAGCGGTTGTTGGAAACAAGGTGAAGGTTGATTCATCGGACTACATTACATGTTTCCATTGCTCATGAGTCCACGCCTTGTGGTCCTTGGACCACTTAATACGCCACTTCGCATTTACTGCTGTGACCAGGGGTTTGGCGATAGCGGCTCTGCCATTACTTTTCATTTTATGAAGTTCCCGTCGCACTGTTTTGGATGAAACCGGGTTCCGTAGGACGAAATTGAGTTGAGACGTAATTTTCATTGCAGTGGTCTTTTTTTTAGCTGCTACAATCCGTTTTAATGCCATCCGGTCCTTATCTGACAGGATTGTCTTTCGACCACTGTTGTGATTTGCAGACGTCGTTTGCCCATGAAATGTGTATGCCCTCGTGACATTGGACAGAGTGCCTTTCGATACCTCCACAATGTTCGCCACTGTTGCCACTGAAGCTCCAACCAGGCGGGCACCAACGATCATGCCTCTTTGGAAGTCTGTCAGGTAGCCCATTTTACCGCACCACTTTCACACCACGACATTCACAGGTGAACTGGTTACTGCTGACGGAAAAGGAAGGTCCGCATGACACATTGTACAGTGTGTGTTGTACAGTGGCGGGCCAAACTTACATATCCTGTATGAAGTGTTTTTAGATTTTTTACCTATCCCCTATATATATATATATATATACTTATGTATATATGTATATGAAGGATCTTGGCCCGCAGTAAAACCTGAAATGACGCCCCTGGGATGTGTCATCCAGAATTCCAACCTGTAGAGTTGCTTCGTGTGGGCTACGTCGCGATAAAAAGTGTATGAATCCATAATTTAGTAAAAATGTTAGGTTTGAATTTATGTTAGGTATGAATTCATACGTCCTTCTTCCTCCATCTTCAGTTTTCCATTCTTACCATTGTTGCCATTTTCTAATTGTAAGCTCCATGGTATTCCTTTGTTGACTTTGTTGTTGTTCGAATTTGTTTTTTATCTTCCTTAATCTAGTATTTCAGTGCTTTTCCGTAATGTCCAAACTGGAAAGAGTAATTTTATTTGTAAAGTTGACTGGTAAACCGCAGTTTGTACGCTTTAGAGCTTGTAACAACTGCAAATGATAAGGACGTAGTTGTATGTGTCTCCTTAAAATTTTCCATACAGACGGTTGCACTGTAACTACAGATTCAGTCTTAGCAATATATAAAACACAAAAAGATTTCTGCTCATTAGTCGACATCTTCGCTACTAGCTCGTTCTAACGGTAAGCAGAGGAGACAGTGAATGCGCATGCCTGTGTGCGAAACTTAGTTTTTCTTTCATTTGATATGTTTTTTATAATTCTGAGTTTCTTGTAATAAATACAACAAAACCTTAAAATACATATATACATTTTGAAGCACCTTGTACTTTCTGAAAACCTACTCTCCCCGTGCACAGAACGACCACTTTGGCTAGTTTTTAATAAATGTGAAAAACGGAAAACACGGAAGCAGCTATTACGATTTGGGCTATTGTCTTTTTTTTTTCTTATATAATGAAATATGATTTTTTCTATATTAACGGAAGTTCATTTGCGTATGTATCATATCAGGAGCTGCTCACACACATTCACTTTCAGCTTCATCTCAACGTACGGGAGATTCTGTATCATCGTTGTATTCGAGTGAAAGTGACCGTGAAAGGAAGAAATTTATAAGCACAACACCTGAGACCACGAGAAAGTAATTTACATGCAAAAATGCATTTTATCAGTGTTATTGTTATTATTACCAAACCATCTGTTGGAAAATCACTGGTTATTCTTTCATACACCGTCACGACGAAAATATATATAATTTAATGTCGCATTTTTCACCTAATGTAAGACATAGTTAAGTGATGACTCAACAAAAAAGTAGATCGTAGAAAACATCAAAATGATGATAAAAATGGATTTGGAAATATGAAAAGTACGTTGTCATAACAGTAATTTTATCTTAATTTTCTTTCTAATTCCTATTCGTCATGTTTGTAAGCATACAACGCAGGATGGTCTAAAACCTTAAATACGCAAGTGCGATTGGAATGATGTAAAACTCGTAAAATTCTCATCTATACGAGGTGTGATCAAAGAATATGGTGAATTATTTTATTAGAAACTAAGTAATAAGTTTACATGGAATTTGGTTTAGTCTCTTTCAAGGTACTGTCCTTGGCTAGCAATACGCTTAACCCAACATTGAATCCATGACTGGAAACATTTCTGGAAGGCTTCCTTTGGATGCGCGCGCTCAATATCAGGAATAGTGTCCAAATAACGGCGTTGACTTTCCAAACTTTATGTGGGTGCATATAAATGACGGGACATATTAGCTTATATGTTTTCAGGGAAGTCTTGATATTTGATTGATTTATTTTTAGTTAAAATCTTTTTATGAACACTGTCATAAGGGACTGTGCTGTGATAAAGTAGAATATAGCGGTACTATAAGGATAAATTGGGGCTGCCCTAGCTCATTCGGTAACACGGCTGACTTAAACGCAAGAGAAATGGTTTCAAACCCGGATCCAAACTAAACTTCTTGTGTGTGCGGCGCACCCACAAAATTAATTGTATTCATGCCAAAGCCCCGGAGCACTCACGTAATCGGCGCGCATGTGTCCAAACTTTTTCTTTTAAGTACGGTATTGATAAAGGGCCAGAAGTAGCGTAATGTTATATCTGGAGAGTACGGTTAACGTGGGCAGATAGAAATATTTTTTCGACCAAAGACTCCTGTACGTCAGACAAAAGTCGGGAACGAATTTCGCACTCTTTCATCTCATTTTCAAAACAGTGATTAAAATGCTTTGTACGGACCAGTACGAGATGTTTAGCTCTTTGGAAAGCTCTCGCATAGTTATTCGGTTGTTTGAGCGAACACTTTTCGCCACATTTTGCACGCGTTCTTCTGTTTTTGAGGCCAATGGACGTCCTGAACGTTGCTCGTCTTCTACAGACTCATTTCCACTCATACCCCTTATAAACAGTCTTTAGAAAAATGAAATGAAATCTTTAAGTTTTACGTCCCACGGTTATGCTAAAGGAGACGGTGATTATGAGAGATGAGTGAAAATGGTGGAATGAAGAAAGTGGGAGGAAACGGGAGAACCCCGAGAAAACCCACGAGCACGGTGTTTGTCCACCACAAAGTTCACTTGGCGGGGGCTGGGATCGAACCCGGGACCCCAAGCACCAGAGGTGAACGCTCTACCACTGAGCCACCGCGCCCCCCACAGTCTTTAGAGTTAAGCATTGTTGACATACAACAATTTGAACATTTCTTGAGTTTCTTTGGCACCTTTATGCAACTTGAAACATAACTTAATGTTCATGCGTTGTTGATGCGTGACAGACTCAGCAAACACAACCTCACTCTAGCGGCTCTGGACGCTGACTAACAAGCCAGAACGTGTTCCAACTTGATGTTGTCTGTCTCAATAGATCAGGGTATCGGGCATTACATCTAATGGTTGTAACGAGAGTAGTTGCTGCTAAAAATATAATTTACCGTGTTTTTTTCATCGCACCTTGTATAATATGATCAATGAAGCCAACATGGTAGGAAACATAAGGACTTCAGTGGCCATTTTGGAAAGCGTCATGTTTGATTCGAGTAAAAATTCTTAAATAGGAACCATTGACCACGTATTTATACTTGAAAGCATTTTCCATGTTACGTAGGTTCCTAGCACCATAGCATGGGAAGTCCCCAGGTTGTGGATTGAGGAGAAGATATCAAGATGTGAAGGGTAGTTGCGAATATATTAAATAATGACTCGCGGACAAAAGGAAAGGGTGGTTCTCCAGCTTGGAGAGTTGGCGCGTTGCTAGGAACTAAATGCTGCGAAAGGGCACTTGTTCAGCGACACTCATAGAAGCCTTGAACCTAGACTAATAACTTGCCAGGACCTAACAAAATTAAATGAAATATGGTTTTAGGCATGGAATGCAAGAATTCTTTACAACACAGTCACATTAAAATACATAACAATTGAACTACATAGTTAGATGTGCGAAATATAGGACGGACCTGGTGGAAGTTCACAAAGTTAGATGGGAAGAAAAGGCAGCAGTGACACGCAAACGCACACAGACACGCAAACACACGGGCATACACACACGCAGAGATACACACACTTAGAATGAAACTATAAGCACCCCTATGCTTAAGCCGGGAGTTAATAAAACGATAATTATGCTGTTGTGCTGCATAGTTGCGGAATATGCAGGCTTACAGAAGGAAGAACGCTGACTAAAAGTATCTGGAAACATAATCCTGAGGCTAATATTTGGATAAGAAGGACAAAACTATGGAGTGGCGGAAACTCATATTGAGCAACCTCATATGTTATACTGTTTAACTATATTTGTTAGTGTGATTAAGTCAAGAAGACTCAGTTGGACAGGTCGTGTGGCCAGAATGAAAGAAAGTGGAAATGCTTTCAAATTTTAACTGAAAATCGGAGAAATACCATTACGAAGACTTAGACGCAGATAGGAGGACAATACTAAGATGGATGTCGCAGAAATATGAATATACTAGATCCAGTTGGCTAAAGACGAAATATAATTGATAGCTTTTGTGAATTCTTGTGTGAACCTTCGGACTATAGAGCATAGAGTTAAATATGAACCATTGTAGAAACAATTTTAAAAAAGTTTGGAGAAAGCTAAATAACATAGATGTAATGTAGAAAATCCAAAATTATGACACAGATTGTGAGTTGAAATAACAAGAAAATGCTTCAGACATAAGCTTCAGACATAAGCCTTTATAATTAGATGGCCATCATATTTGGCAATCACGCAGAAAAAAACACCGAAGATTCTACACTTGTAGTAATTTAACGCACAGGTTGTGTGTCATTTCAACTACCGGCATTTGACACACAACTCCAAATGGAGAGTGAGTTGTTCTAGTCATCCTTTGGTGTTATATTTTAACATAATAGTGTTAATACATAGGCATGTCATTGAAATAACACAACGATTTTTTACAGTGTGCTGATCGTCAGCTTGGCTGTCTTGTTTTCTGGTCAACTTACGATTGGTCTCAAGAGGAGAGAAGTTAAAGTATTACACATAGCCAAAATATGTAATTCTGACAGGGTTGTCAGATAATAAAATGCAATATGTATCTTGTTTCCTTTATTGAGTTTTATTAGCAATAATTATTATGTGTGCGAAAAAGAAGACCTGCACGAAGAAACCTTCCAACATGCATCAAAAATGATAAAACCACAGGCAAGTTGATCGTGTATGGCCTCTTCCGTGCATGTTGAAAGTTTTCAAAATCTTCTGTGAACATGCATGATGGTTTTGCCGTTCTGTATGCATGTTTACCTTATATGTGCCCGTTCATGCAAGTTGGTTGTTTTATATTTAGGTTAGCCAACCACGAGATCGGAAGAAATCACGTGACTCTTTCCTTCGTAATGCCAGGGTTGTTAAGTTGGACAGCAAGTTGGTACGTGTGTGGCCAAAAAAAAATCTTCCAACATGCATGATGAAACAAATCTTTCATGCATGTTGTTCATGCAAGTTTGTGCGTCTATGGCCTCCATAAAGATAATGAATATAATTATGGCGAGATGACAATATTAATTTATTGCTTTGAATTAATTGATTGCTCTACCACAGTAGCTTAGTGGTAGAGCGTTTATCTCTGGTGGATGGGGTCCCTGGATCGATCCCCAGCTAAGTAAATTGGGTGGACAACATCGTGTCTGTGGGTTTTCTCGTGGTACTTCCGTTTCCCCACACATTCTCATTCCACCAAATCTTTCATCATTCACTTGCTTTATCATCGTCTAACGGGCATAATCGTAGGACGTTAAACTAAAAATGTCATTTTGTTTTCGCTCGGAACGCAAATGTAAAATATACAGACTAAAAGAAAACTTAAACAAGAATTTTAGGAATGATTTTAAAAAATGCATCAAAAGATTGCGGTCTAGATCAATAATTATTTTTTGGATCAGGGGCCACAAAATTTTTGAACTGCCCCTAAATCGAGTTATCTTTTTTTTTTTTTTTTTTTTGCTTAATAAGCGCATCATACTGAGTTAAGTGATATTTTTGTTTGGCTACACTGTATGTAGTTGTCTAAATATAAGGCCTACAAGAAACTATTTGCGTGAAATATATTGGATCCAAAAAACATAAAGAAGCAATTTAAGACGAAATGTTTGCTATATCTGCATTTTTGCTCATAGACGCTTTACTCTATCAATTTATGAAACACTGCCGACATTCTACCATAGATATATTTAGAAACCGGACGAACTGTTGTTCATAAATGTACAAAGAACACTTCCTATTACTGCGTATCTTGATTAACTTCAGTCATCGTTTGCTTATCTGACATGCTTCAAAGTACATCCGAGAATATACATTATTCTTCGTTTGAAGTTTAGAGTACAATATATATTAATGACATCTATACGTTCCAAGAGGAAATTTCACCCGATTCCCGCATAAAACATATAAGAACCAATTGAGCTGCTCGGGGGAACATAAAGGTATGTCACATTTTCTAACTTTCGAGAAAACTGGGGGGAAAAAATCAACGTTCCCATGCACTTGAACGCAATGGCACAGAGCGAACAAACTTCTTCTACCATCTGCAGGTACATATGAGAAATTAAACTACCTACATACTATTCTGTGGTTCAGTTCCAACCCATTCTGCCTAATAACTCAATTTCGTTAAAAAGTGGCGCTTACCATTATGTTCCCTCGAGCGGCTCAATTATTTACTATTGTATCTACTTCACATGTTGATATACCTCTAAAAACTTGGGAAAATGTATTCCTAAACTGAAAATGAAAAGAAGAAAAAAATCTTATAATGGGCGTGTTCAAGAAAAAGACCAAACGTTTGCTATTAAATCTGTATTACTCATTTCACAACATTTTAAGCACTTTCCTACTCAAATAAGTTCCATCTACTTCCAACACACTTTCAGCGTTTCTTCCATTTTTAGAAAACTTAGTTTTGTAATTCGTCCCGGAAAATCCGGAACCGTCACGAATCGAGATCTACGTCCCGGCATTACGAAAATATTTTTCAGGGCGCTTAAATGTCCCGGATCTCAGCAAAAAAGAAAGGAATGGAATATTATAGTTCGCTTTTTTTTCTTTTTTTTTTTTTGGACAAGATTAGGTGTATAATTATTCTCTTTAACTTCTGAGTATGGAAATTCAAAAGTTGAAAGAAAAAACTTGAATACATAAAACATGGATTTAATTAAGTTCACGATTTAACTACTTTGACATTGACCAAAACTTTTTTTTTTATTGGGCCAGGGAGAAAAGATTTTAGTACTCAATCTTATTGTTATCTTTAGCACTCTTTTTCAATCTGCATCTTGCTTCTGAAATATTTTAATCAATAAACCCTGACTGATAGTTTTGATAATTTTCCGCTGGCTATGCAAGAAGAAAGTATATTGTGAAAGGAAGCATCATACCATGAATGAGCTAAAACAGACTTTGAAAGCCACGAAACACAACAATTTCTGAGAAATTTGAAAAAAAAATGCTTACCAGGGAAGGGAATAAATCATCTACTTACGTTTGCTTAGTTAGGGAGGAGAGGATCTACTAAAATGATTAAAATGTGATTACGACATACTTGAACAACTGTATCTATTGGAAGAATGTAAATTAGTATAAAACATTTCTTTTCATTTTAAGCATTTCAATGATTCTCGTAATTTAGTAGCGTCCGGGATTTTCATTTTTGAAATATGACAACCCTAAAGAGCACTAAACTTAAAAAAAACTTATTAATTAGTTCAATATCATAGGAGATAATTACGATTAATTAAGACGCGGGCTTAAATTACTCGTATGTCTCTCCAAAAATAAAATGCTAATAATGGAAAAACAAAAAGTAACATTCAATTCAGTCTTAACTTATTTCTAAGTTAATTGCAGCATATTCCAAATTGAGAACTGTTGTATATCTTAATTTTGTCTAATACGGCTTAACCTTACCCCAGTCAAAGCTTATGCTAACGTAATAATAATTTTATTATTTGCCTCAGAGACTGTGAAATAAATATATGTTAAATTTTGTTGATAGCTTTTCAATTTAACAAGGCAATATTAATTACATCTAGCGACAATTTTGAAAATCTCTGGGAATTATCACAAACACTTTTCTCCTTCTATTGCCGAAAAAATGAAACTACTAACGAATTATTTTCAGTTTTAGCCCCACGAAGATAAATAAATCTATTATTTATCTATCTACTATTGTATCTTTACGATGATTGAGGACTGTTATAGGTCGCTTTTGAAATTAGTTAATATTGCTCTAATTGTAACTTATATTAACAAAATAATAATTATTTTACTTATTTTAGAACCAGTCTAAGAAAAAGATGCTAGTTTTATATTGTTTTTATTATCTCACGGAATGGAACCGTTTATCTCAACCAACAATTCTGAGCAGTTTAGTGTTTAGTTGATTTTGAGTTTAAGGTCTCTTTCAGCAGCGAGGCTATATGAGATGGCACCGGTACCGACTGATTAACGTGGAATCTGAACCACATGATCTCCTGCCGGGAATCGAACCCGATCTTCCACGCCAAAGTCGCGTACGCTTAACGCTTAGCAGGAAAGGACTCTGAGAAATTTAGAATTCTAAAAATATATTGACTCGTCTGCAGACAGTAAGTGAAGCAAACACATCTGTGGACTAGTACCGTGCCGTGGAAAATCAGCGCCCGGGGCGAGAGTATACTACGGCGCCCCCATGCATATATTTGAAGTAATTTTCCTCTAGTTTTTCTTTTTTTCCCGGATTTGGCGCCCCCTTACTTCGGCGCCCGGGGCCATCGCACCACTCATTCCCCTCACGGCACGGTACTGCTGTAGACAGTAAGTGAAGCAAATATAGAGGAAGGAAATTTGAATCTAAAGTAATATATATTGTTTTATTAATGGGAAGCGTATTGGCTGAATGGTGAAACGCTTATGTTTGGTGTTACGAGTTTGGTGGTTAGATCTCAGATCAATACATCATGTCAATGAGTTTTCTCGAGACTTTTTCCTTTCTTCCCACATTCTCATTCTACGACTTCTTTTATTATCGTTGATGTTGATTAATCATCCACTTTGTTCAATTTCCAAGTAAATAAAACGCATTCAGCCAGTGGCGTACGTAAGGGAAGAGTTGCCGAGTTTTAATCCTGACTTCAATGATATTCTGAATGCGTTACTGTATCTAGCTGTAAGCGCAAAGGAAGATACTTAATATTTCCGTAATCGGCATCGCATACATTATAGACTTTCGTATACCAGTGGGAGGTGTGTCGAATACAATCTAGAAATGTCACCTTTCTTCATATTTGTCATGGAGGCACGGTGGCTCAGTATTAGAGCAGTTACCTCTGATGCTTGAGGTCCCGGGTTCGATCCCGGACAAGTAATTGTGTTATGTACAACATGATAACCGTGGGTATTCTCCAAGTCCTCCTGTTTCCTCCCACAATTCCAGTCTACCAATTCTTCCATCATCACTCACTGTCCTTAATCATCCGTCTCCCTGTCTAAAGGGCACAACGTGGGACGTTAAGCTCATTTAATTTTTGATATATATCATATGGTAACTCTACATAAGTAATGGTTTCAGAAGATTTTTTTATGAAGGAATGTTGATTAAGGTAGTACAGGGAAAATACTGGGAACTCTGGTTGAAGACGATCGGAGAAATGCTCCACGCCGGGGGGGTCGGTACCATAGCTCTGGATAGGGGAGGGATTTTCCTTCGTGCCATCCGCTGAAATCATCATTGGGAAGCGTTCACTCAGAAATTTTTGTTGAGAGGGGTCCAAACTTTGGAAGGGAAGAGAATCCATTCTTCCAAGCTAGTAGTGCGTCTATGTAGTATTGAACGAGTATTATTCTTAACCGAAAAGACGATAAGTAATTGTAAAATATTTTCACCTATATTTTCAGGAAAAAGATGGAAGTAGATTGTTTCTATAAGAAAAAGAGTACAGAGGAAGTGTAGGATCAAATTTTCATGCTACATCAATTATTTCTGTGCTAAACAAGTATAATTTAATTAACAAAGTGTACATGTTGAGTTTTTGAGGGTCCGGACCCGTTAGATCCCCTAGCGAGTGCGCACCTGATAGTTGCCCTTTACCCTTCGACTGCATATCGTTGCCTTCAGTGTTATGTGAAAATATATCTGTACAGAAGTTCTCCTATTCGCATTCATCACAAACCTCCAACGATGATTGCTGTTTTTTTCAGGTTGTTTGTCCATATTGGAACTACAACGAGTAAATATTAACATCATTGGTCGCGGTTAAGCACTGTGCTCACTCTATAGGGTGTGTCCAAAAATAATGAGAATGGCCGCTGAGCTTAATAAGTTGTAGTAGTAGTAGTAACCGTAGTGGTACAAGTAGTAGTAGTAGCAGCAGCAGTAGTAAGAGTAGTAGCACTGGTAGTAGTAGTAGTAGTAGCAGTAGCAGTAGTGGTAGTAGTAGTAGCAGTAGCAGTAGTGGTAGTAGTAGTAGGAGGAGGAGGAGGAGGAGGAGGAGGAAGAGGAGGAGCGGGTAAATTTTACTATAATTCTTGCAGTGTACGTCCCGTGAATCATTTTACTCGATTATATGAAATTTAACAGGTTACTTTTATTTAATTTCGTGTTTCACCAAGAAAAATATAGAAGAAATGAAAGAAAAATGAAATAAAATCTTTCAGTTTTAAGTCCCACGGTTATGCCGGTTAGGCTAAAGGAAACGGTGATGATGAGTAATGAATGAAATGGTGGAATGAAGAAAGTGGGAGGAAACGGGAGAACCCAGAGAAAATTCACACGGTGTTTGTCCACCACAAAGTTCACTTGGCGGGGGCTGGGATCGAACTCGGGACCCCAAGCACCATAGGAGAAATGAGCTCCTAGGGAGATTAATAAGTTGTATGTATCCAGAAACATACTTAATGGGGTGTTCTTAGAGTCCGGTCCGCCGAGAGCCTGACTTTTCTGTAAATTTTATCTAATTTTGAGGTTGTTTTACAAATTTTTATATAATATATCCTTATATTGAATTTGGACCCCCGAAAAAGTTTGAGCCCCCAAATAAATTCCTGCTTAATTCCTTTTATGCATGTAATCGAAACGAGAATAGACAAGCGTGCATAAAAAAAAAGAACTGAATCGATTCCACATATCAGATAATACCAACAACTAAGACGCATCTTACATGGAAATTGTACTCTTGAAATCACAAATTATTGTTAATAAAACTCCAAATGACTAAAGAAGTTTGGTCAGTCGGAGTTTTATTAACAATATTGAATTTTCCAAAGCTACAATTAATAGTTTACATTTTCAAATCAGATTCATTATCTTACAAATAATATTTCTAGAATATACAAAGGTCCGTCAGCATGTAACGCACAGTCTATTTTAGTTCGGTAATTGAAGGTAGTAGAGAAACGAAATTTGTAGATAGAAGCACTGATTCTTTGGAAATGCCAATCACTATACAGGGTATCCATAACCTTTTGTGTCAAACTTTTACAGGTGATAATGGGCTCCAATATACGGATTTTGAGATAGGAAACCAAAGGTTGAAAACGGCTAGTCCAAACGTCACGCTATCTTGAAGTTACAGCAATTTGTAGGAACAAGTACAAAGTGTCAATAACAAATGTGTTTATCAAGTCGATGTAACCCGCTTTATTGTGCACAAGACTACAACTGAGTATATAATGTTTAGTATAAACATACTACTGCTGCACTGTACGCACCAAAAATTCACAGTAACGGCACAAAGTGACGACCACCAACCTCGATTAACATAGCACAACACCTAAGGAAATTTTGCCTCACTCGCTGAAATATCCCTGGCGTGTGTTGCACAATTAAGGATTCAGCTAGGACTCTTTCAAGCAAGTCCTGCTCGAATTCTACTGGTGATTCATACAGCAAGGACTCCATGTGTCCTCAAAGGAAAAAGTCGCGAGGGTTGAGGTACTGAGAGTGCGCTGGTCACCGGATAGGATCTCGTCTTTCAATCCAACTATTAGGGAAGGTTATATCTGAATAATGCCGAACATCATCATCAAATTGGGAAGGTGCGCCGTCATGTTGCATCCACATTCTTGACATCTAGAAGTACAGTCTTCAATAGTTCGGGTAGTACATCACGAAGGAACGAAGGTCCTTGGTGTATGAATCTCCAGTAGAATCCGAGGAGGACCTGCTTGCAAAAGTCCTATCTGTCTGTTTAATCGTGCAAGAGACGCCATGAATATTTGAGGCAAAATGTCCTTAGTCGTTATGTTACGTGAATTGAGGTTGTTGGTCGTCACTTTGTACAGTTACTGTGAGTTTTTGGTAATTACAGTGCAGCAGTAGTGTGTTTGTACTAAACCTTACATACTCAGATATAGTTTTATGCATAATAAAGAAGGTTACGTCGACTTAGTAAACACATTTGTCATTGAAACGTCGTGCTTGTTCCCACAAATTGCTACAACTTTAAGATGGCGTGACGCTTGAGCTAGCCATTTTTCGACCTTATGTTTCTTATTTCAAAATGCGTATATTGGATCCCTCTATCACCTGAATAAATTTGACCCAAAAGGTTATGGATACGCTGTATAACCCGTTTGCTTCATTGCAATGCAGATATATTCGTTTCCATTACACGAATGCATTCGCAAATCTTTTGAGGTTGTCGCGACACACTTTTAACAAATACAATGAGCTCATTATCATCTTGAAACTGTTTCCTACGCAGATGAGTTTTCAGTCCATCAGAAATGTAAATATGATGTCATTACGTCGGTATTTTATGGGTTTGTGGTGCCACTATCTATCCTAGTTGGCCAATGTTGTGAACTGTTATGTGTGCAGTCTTGCATTACTGTGATGCAATTTGATGTCCTTTAGGTGCAACCCTGGCCTCTTTGTGGGGGCCGCGGTGGCTCAGTGGTAGAGCGTTCACCTCTGGTGCTAGGGGTCTCGGGTTCAAACCCTGCTCCCGCCAAGTGAACTTTGTGGTGGACAAACACCGTGTGCGTGGGTTTTCTCGGGGTTCTCCCGTTTCCTCCCACTTTCTTCATTCCACCATTTCATTCATTACTCATTATCACCGTCTCCTTTAGCCTAATCGGCATAACCGCGGGACGTAAAACTCAAAATTTCATTTCATTTTTTTTTCCTGGCCTCTTTGTTTGCACAAAGTGCTGCAGCTCCTCTCAGGACGAACTAATATTCACATTCGAGATATTTTGTAATGGTCATTCGGCGTTCGAGAAAGTTGATGTAAATCATTCCCCCGTGATCCCTCCCCCAAAAGTGTCGACATCAACTTTTAAGTCTCACCTTCTTTCAACGCGGATATCCTGACTGCCTCCATTCACACATATACAGTATATTCAGCTAAAAGTTTTTTTCAGGTATGTATACTACTGCTTTCATTAAATTTGATTCGGTTCAGAATATCCTTTTGACTTTCCTGAAAAACTGCTTATGAAAGAAGTCTCAAGTAAAACCAGTACCTCTGGCAGAAATGAAATCTTTGAGTTTTACGTCCCACGGTTATGCCGGTTAGGCTAAAGGGGACTGTGATGATGAGTAATGAATGAAATGATGGAATGAAGAAAGTAGGAGGAAACGGGAGAACCCCGAAGTAACCCACGCACACGGTGTTTGTCCACCACAAAGTTCACTTCGCGGGGGCTGGGATCGAACCCGGGACCCCAAGCACCAGAGATGAACGCTCTACCACTGAGCCACCGTGGTCCCTGCAGGCATCAGGAGTCATGGAGTGAGGGGAGTGGGAAGGATATGGAAAATTTGTTCCACATGAAATCAAATGATATCCAAACTCTTGTGAGCAGAAGAGTAATGACTCACTTTCAGCATTTTTCAAAAGTCTTTCAGATCTGTACGTTAACACAGGGCCTAATCTTTTGAAAAAAGATTTTTCAAAAGATTAGGCCCTGTGTTAACGTACAGATCTGAAATACATTTGAAAAGTACTAAGTGGTGTACGCAATGCGTGTGAAAAATACCAGTATGATATCTTGAAAATAATAAAGGAAACCAAGAAAGTCCTGTTGGTTTTTGGGGAGATTTGTGTTCAATTGGCCCTCATACCGTGACTTGAATGTGAAATGAGATAAGGCGAAGGTCAGTTTTCGGAGTGGATATATCCAACGTATTACCTCTTATATCAGTTCAGTTACACCGTGAACTTGCGAAAGAAGAAAGTGAACATGAGATATCCACAGAGCGTCGTAAGGGCTTGTATGCTGTACGAGTTCAAACTGGGGTCAAATGCCACTGCAGCTTAGAGGAAGATATTCCAGGACTTTGATGAGCGTATCGTGACTACACGAACAATGCAGTGGTAGTTTAGCAAGTTTAGAGACGGTGACAAAACACTTGAAGACGCACCACGTGTCGGAAGATCAACACATGTACAAAATGAAGATCTTCAGGCAGCAATAGAGGCGAACAGTTGCCAGATATGCGGGGAACTTGGACTACAATTCAGTGTGAGTAGAGAAACCTTTCAGTAACACCTCCATCAACTTGGGAAGCATTTCAAGTTAGGTCGAGGGGTAACACCTAATTTGACTCCGGGCCAGAAGACAACGCGATCAGACACCTGTGTTTCTTTGCTGTTACGTCTGACGTAGAAGCAATTTTTTGACAGATGTGTTGACATATAATGAGAAGTGGGTCCTGTACTAAGATCCACGGCACCGTTATCATTGGTTAGCATCCCATAAACCGGTTCCAAAACAACCGAAACCAGCACTGCACCAGAGGAAGGTCCTCCTGTATGTTCGATAGACTGTTCGCTGCATCGTGCAACGGAAATTTCTATCAGCTGGTCAGAGGAGCAATACAAAATATACCGTCAGTAATTTAGTCGTCTTCAAGAAAAATTCAAATCTCTGCAGGCAGCACTTCTGAATCGCAAAGGGGTCCTCCTGTTACAGGACCACGCTAAGCCCCACTTGGCTAGGATGCGTGGGACACCATTCTACACTTTGGATGGGAAAGAACTATTGCATCTGCCATCCTCCCCGGACATTGCACCGTCCGATTATCACCTGATCCATTCCTTGGACAATCACCTTAGACGCCAGTACAAATCCCTAGTAGATGTGCAAAATACACTCGCTTCACGGCCTACCAAATTCTACCACGATGAAATCCATGGGCAGAACGTTGGCAGAAGGTCGTCGATGCTGATGGGGACTATTTTTCATTCTCCAGGCACATCTTAGGTGACATATCGATGTTCGAATGTGGTAGGTGAAAAACCGACAGAATTTTCTTGGTTACGTTTATAATTATAAATATTTATACAAACTATCCTTAAAAGTTTACTAGCAACTACACTGAGAGAAATCCGTTCTCCGGGCAGTAGTATATTGCACAAATATATGGAATCCTCTTGCTTACTACACAAATCAGTAGGGAGAATACGTTATCCATATGCTACATAGGCACTGCACTCAGATGTTACATCTTGTCGTTGCAGGATGTATGACATCTAACAGTCTTCTGTACATTACATATATATATATATATATATACGTGTATTATATTCGTCAGCTATATGTTATATACGTCCATTTGTATGCCTATATTGTTTCATACGGAAAGCACGTATAGATGGAACAATTATACGGAAATTATTATAAAACATGCGTTTTCAAGTTATTCGTTTTGCTGTATGTTAAGTTCGAAAACTATAGGATTTACAAATTTAACATACGTTTTTACGTATGCCACATACTATTTTTTCTCAGTGTAGTGCACATGCATTTAGTGCACATGGTTCTCGGTTCCATTCCCGATGGGAGAGCATTGAACTCATTACGGTGCTTTGGATTCTACCTTCAACTTTAGAGCTATGTCTCGTATAGCCTAGGTGCTGAAAAGTCACTGAGGCTAAACAAAGAGACTTATAAGTTAGCTTAATTGCATAGAAGATTAGTAATAATTATTAGAGACGCGGGCTTAAATTACCCATATGTCTCTCCAAAAATAAATGAACCTAAACAAAGTACGAAAATAAAGCTGCTTCTTCTTCTGTTACATCCATTTGAGGTTCAACTTCATATCTAAGTTTGTCGTAATATAGTTTTAATGAGAACTTTTGTTGTAGATCCTAAGAAGACCTACCAGAATTTAGTACTGGTTAACTCATAGGTTATGCCAACAGAATAATTAATATTGTATTTGCTACAGAAATCATATATTTAGTTTATGTTAATTTTCGATTATTTTGTTTGAATTCGTAAACACGTAGAAAAGCCACATCTAGCAACAGTTCTGAAAAAGTCTGGAACTATTCTAAAGCGTTGGTGCGCCTCTATCGGCAAACAAGTAAAACTAATGACAAACTATTTTCATTTCGAATAGAAGATATTTTAAAACGTTGTTTAAAGAAGGCGGTAACATTTTTATTTTACTCTTGTAATTCAGAAAATGAAATCTTTAAGTTTTACGTCCCACGGTTATGGCGGTTAGGCTAAAGGAGACGGTGATGATGAGAGATGAGTGAAATGGTGGAATGAAGAAAGTGGGAGGAAACGGGAGAATCCCGAGAAAACCCACGAGCACGGTGTTTGTCCACCACAAAGTCCACACGGCGCGAGCTGCGATCGAACCAGGGACCCCAAGCACCGGAGGTGAACGCTCTACCACTGACCCACCGCGCCCCCGTTTTGTAATTCAGGACTTTAAAATTTTAACACGTTAGTTAAGTTAGAAATCTCATTCTGTTTAATTAGTATTTGGTTTCCCACAAAGTTCCAATGTCAATTAAATGTCAAAAACACGTTTCTAAAAAAGTTATGACAGTACCAAAATGGACTATTTGTCAATTTTTAAAACTTCAATTTGTTTTATGCGTTAGAAATATTAAAATACTTCCTCATGTACTTACGTAGTGAACAGTGGCTAACTAAAGGAAGAAAACGAGGTTTTTGCCCCGGGCGCCGGATTTGGGGGCGCAAAAGTGGCAATTCGTGTTCACTATAAAGCAAGGAAAGGATTTTTTTTTTTTAAAGCAAACTAAAGATCATAAAAGTTACCTTAAAAACTTAAGAGGACAACAACTCTCGAACCTTAGAATCATATCCATAGAGCATAAGTTAGCTTCAAAGCTATTTTGAGGACATTGCAAAACACCTTTGCAGCCATAAGAGCCCGCTAAATTAAACTTTAGTTCCAGCTTTCTGTGGTTAGTTAACACATCGATTTAACAGAGTTACAAAATGTTCGATTATAATACTCGAGACAACAGCTTGACTGTCATAATTAAATATATTCTATTCTAAAGCAACAGTCTGTTGGTTCATTCTACACATATGCACATCCTGATATAATTCCAAAAACCTTCTAATTTACAGTTTTTATGATAAGATTATAAGAATGTGTCAATAATGCTATTCTCCGATTATTTGGCAATCAAATATCAATTACTTTGGTGTTTTATCTTGTACTAAAAATTAAATTATCTATTGGAATTTTGAAATCAAGCTTTACCATTTCAAGAGAAAATGGTATAAGAGAATCACTGTGTGATGTCAAGTGTAGTCAGGGAGCGTTTTGGTTTGGTTGGTCAGGGAACGGGGGCGCTGAGGCGAGTTCTTAGTTTTAGTTAAGAGTTCAAATGGCGAATTTCATGTTTTCACCTTATGCGAATCCTTGTATTCGAAACTTTTAGAACAACTAATGGGAAAATTTAAATATTATAGAAATCGTTTCTTTCCAATTCAGGTGCACTGAGAAAAAAATATATGTGGCGTATGTAAAATCGTATGTTACATTTGTAAATCCTGTAGTATTTGAATTTAACGTTCAGCAAATGCATAACTGAAAACGCATGTTTTATAATATTTTCTGTATAAGTGTTCCATCTGTACGTACTTTCCGTATGAAACAATATAGGCGATCAGGATCTCACATACAAATGGACGTGTATCGAGTGTTGCAAAATAAGTGTTACAACTCTTGGGAGGTGACTCCTGTCAATGAGACAAGAAAAAAAGTTCTCTTGAACTTTCGGCTATCGGACATATTTTTAGATCTACAAGGTGCCGAAAGCGTGGGAAAATGACTTTCGGACGTCCATAGTTTGGAAACTATCCAACGTAAAGAGGGCGGGTAAAAAGTTCACTGAAGAAGTCATACCTGCTCTATTGAATTTTGCATGTTTCACAATTCTACCATGCACGCGCAAGGGATTCCCCAAAGGAACGTAGGGACCCGGATAATCTGCCAAATGAAAATTGGTCTAAATGGATATGAATTGATAGGGTTTCTACCAGGTAACAATAACTCGTTTGTATTAAGTCGATATGTGAAACAAATACAAAATGGCGGACACTTCATGCCCGTTGTGTGTGGTTGCATAATCGCCAGGTACGGATGCTGGCCAACAGTGAAGTTCTGAGTATTAAGTGTAGCGAATTTGTAGTCAAAAGCTCTAGAAAGACATCTGGAGTGTCGGTAGAGCACAACAGATGAAACAGGGCTATTCATATGTATGGAAACACTTAACGAAAAATTCCCAGAAATGCACTCATATTAAGTAAACGTGAGTTCAAAGCGTCGGAAATGTAAGAAATAGCATCAGGAACTTGAAAGCCATTGCCAATACACCAATAATATTCCATCAATCCGATGCAATATGATCTGCACGGTTGCATACCAATAAGGATGCGACAACTGAGGTCAATTTGAAATTGTGCAAGGGGACTCACAAAGAAACTGGGTAAAGTAAATGAATGTCACTATGGGGATCGCATGATCGATATTGAAATTTGGCCAATGTGTGTGTTGCTATCAACATGTAGCTAATGGACAAACTTCAACATATCCCACTACTGCTGGGACACCGTCTCAAGGTGCGAAAACTAGGAAAATAACGTTGTACATTCTGCTATTACATTGGTGCACTTTTTGGTAGAACGTAACTAGAACACGATTGTATCAATGTCCTTCTTTGTTTGGGACATTGTCCCACAGTCGATACATATGAAAAGAAATATCTGCATCCATGGTTCAAAGTCTGATAGAGCGTGACAATAACAAACTTGTATCTTGTCCCACTTCTTCTGGGACATATGACGTACTCGAAATGTAGGAAAATACATTAAGAAATTCGTATCTTACACACAGTGCACATGCCAAGACAAAGACAAAAATGAACCAATTTGGCACATGTAACACTACTGCTGGAACACCATATGGTAAATAAATCGACATGAGAAATAAGAAGAAACGTCTTAAAGCTCTGATTGTTTACAACTGTGCAGTAGGAGTAACAAAATGTAACACACAAGCATGTTGGGAGGCTGAACAAGAGCGCTTGCCAAACAAAGTGGGTACTTCTCAAAGAAATGAATACAGAGAAAGTGAGGCTTCCTCGAAGCAAAAGGGTTAGAGCGCTCGCTTTCGCTCGCATGGTCGCAGTTTACAATCTTACTGAGAGCCCACGGCCTCAGATTCAAAACCCGAGTAGTTATTTTCCTATTTTTCGCACGTGGGACGGTGTCTCAGCAGTAGTGGGATATGTTGACATTTGTTCATTAGCTACATGTCAATATCAACACACAGATTGGCCAAATTTCAATATCGATCATGCGATCCCCATAGTGACATTCATTTAGTTTATCCAGTTTCTTTGTGAGTCCCCTTGCACAATTTCAAATTGACCTCAGTTGTTGCATTCTTATTGCTATGCAACCGTGCAGATCATATTGCATCGTTTTGAGGGAATATTATTGTTGTATTGGCAATGGCTGTCATGTTCTTGACGCTAATCCTTACATTCCGACGCTTTGAACTCACGTTTACTTAATTTCTGGTAATTTTTTGTTAAGTGTTTCCATACATGTGAATCACCCTGCTTCATCTGTTGTGCTCTACCGACACTCCACTGTGGGGAATGTCACTATGGGGATCATTTTTTTTTTATTCATTCGCTCAGCCGCGTTACTGTCAGCCGGTGCCTTGAGCATTCAAAACCGGCGAAGTATCATCATTGCGAATGATTTCTCTTTTGGGTTTATTTATTTCATAATCTTGAAGAAGGAAAAGGAAGGGGAAAAGGACGTGAAACCAAAACAAGGGATTGGACAAAAAATAAAGATAAAATGAACAAACAAAAAAAAAAAAAAAACAACTTAATATTTGCTTAACTCTACTCTCATTTCTAGTCTTGTGAGATTTTGTGTGTTTTTTGTTTTATTGAGCTTGAGTTTGTTACGTGTGTGTTGTTTTGTATGTCGTATGTTTTGTGTTTTCGTGTTTACCTATTGGTCATCTTCTTCTTTCTTCTTTTCTTCAGGTTTTCACTCTGTATGTTTGGTTTCTCTGGTTTCTGCCTGCATTTCTTTCCTGTGTGTTCTATTTCACATTTGCACTATTTACACTGGCTTTTCACCTTTATATTTTACCTCTTTTCTCTATCCTGCATCAACACTACACTACACTCACTACAGATATTGACACTGACTGCTTTTGATGAAATCACTAACCTTCACCAACTAGTACTTACACTATAAAACACACACGCTACACTTACTTTTATCTAAATTTTCGCATTTTCAAAGCTTTTAATTTTCCGATGCTTCTATATAAGCGTTTCCTGTTACTTTTGCTTTGATGCTTTAGTATTCTCAGTTGCGTATCAATGCCTGTTTCCACCCATTTGTGCTGGTTTGAGGTCCAGGGCCCACTCAGAGCACTTAGTGCAGGCCCTGGTCTGTTTTATCCTTCGGCCGGCACGCCCGGGATGGGCCGTCCTATTGGCGAGAGTTGCTCTATGTTTTATCTCTGAGACACTATCCTCGCTTCACCTCCAATGATGCACTCACGCAACATTCACTCTTTCACCGGAGTTCCTTTCCAAACCGAGAGGCTGGAGGTGCAGCACGCATTCTGGTCCTCGCGAAAGCACGGTAATCCATTGCTTGGATTCCAGGAGTCTTTTCTCCGGTCCGAGGACTTCTTCACACATTCTTCCACTTGCACTCATCCTTCTATTCTTCTTCTGTAAGTTTTTCGTCTTAGTTCGGAGTATTCAATTGTCAAATTTTCCAATTTTTTGCAGTCTTCCTCTACTTCTATTATTTCTTTCAGCGGTTTTTCTCTTATTTGAGTTCTTAGTTCTAAAATTTCTTTTAATAATGGACACCACATGACATGGTGCTCAGGAGTTCCTTCTCCGCATTCACACGTTGGGCTGGGTCTTAACTTGATTCTGTGGAGGTGTTGTTCGTATGGTCCATGGCCTGATAGATAATGAACCAATCCATATGTTGGATTTAAGTGGTTTATTTTTAGTCTATCGACGATGCTAGGAAAAATTCTATGTAATCGTTGCGCTCCACTGTATTCCTGCCATTCTTTATCCCATAGTTGTATTATGTTGTCGTTAATTTCTTTCTCATCTTTTAGATCCCTGTTAAAAATTTCTCTAATTTTCCTTTTCTGTTCTTTCCTTAACCAGTAATTAGTTGCCCTTTGCAATAACACATAGTTCATTGGTTGGATACCAAGGATTATACAGAGTGCGCTATGCGAAGTAGTGTTAAAAGCTCCAGACATTCTGATTAATAGGTTTCTTTGTGGTCTATTGATTTGATTTCTGTAGGTCTTATTTCTTAATAGTCTATCAATCCAAACGCTGGATGCGTACGCCATGGTAGCTGACAAAATAGTTTCTTGGTATAGTCTTAGTATTTTTAATGGTAGCCTGTATCTGTTTCTTGCAATAGTGGTCAATTTATTCGCTACACTGTTCCCCTTTTTACTATATATTTCAAATGTTCATCAAATTTTAGTCTATCGTCTAGCATTATGCCAAGGTATTTTATGCTTTGCACTCGTTCTACTCCTACTGCATATAATTTTATAGTCGGATTTCTTTGTAGTTTTGTGCCGAAAATTAGATATTTGGTTTTCTTTGAAGATATCCTTAATTTACTCTCCATACTCCATTCTTCAAGTGTTTCTGTTACCTTTTTAACTTTTTCTTCTAATTCCCTTCGGCTGTTTCCTGATGTTGTTATTACGACGTCATCGGCGAATGCCACTATTTTATCGACTTCTTGCTTTTTGTTTATTTTTTCCAAGCAAGGTTGTAATTCTATGTCCCATAGTAGGGGTCCTAATATTGATCCTTGTGGGCATCCTTTCTATGTTTTAATTACTATGTCGCCCTCTTCATTGGGTATTATTATTTTTCTGTTTTCTAGATAGTTTCTTATCAAATTCAGTAAGTATGCTGGCATTCCCAGTTTTTTTTACATTTTCAATCAAGGATGGAAACCATAAATTATCAAATGCTCCTTCGATGTCAATGAAGAGCGCTAATACATATTTCTTTTCGTATATCTTTTCTTTGATATCATCTAGAAGAGTGTTTATGGTGTCTTCTGTTGATTTTCCTACTCTGAATCCAAATTGTAGTTTGTCTTCAGTTACGTTTCTGTATTTTTGAATTCTGTTTAATATTACTCTCTCAAAAATTTTTGATATATTTTTTAATAAGCATATAGGTCTATATGAGTTTACTTCTGATGGATCTCTTTCTGGTCCTTTTGAGAGAATAATTAATTTTGATGTTTTCCACGGCTCTGGAATTTCTTGTTTCTTTATTAGTAAATTGAAAAGCTTCATTAGGTAGGGGACCCATAAATCTTTAGTCTTCTTGTATATTTCGTTTTTGATGCCATCTATACCCGGAGATTTCTTGTTTTTAAGTTTTCTAAAGATCTTTTCTATTTCTTCGTTAGTGACTTTGTCTGATTCTGGTACAGTTCCTGTATGTTGTTCACCCATTTTGTTTCTTAGTACTGTGTTTCTTTCTGTGTCGTTATTGTTTTCATCTCTGGGAAAAAAATTGTTCGCTAAAACTTTTAGAGTTTGTTCTCTGTTCGAGGTGTATGATCCATCTAATTTCTTGACTGTATTTAATACTAATGGGTTTATTTTTTGTGTTATGAGTTTGTATGGAACACCCCATGGATCTATTTCAATATTTTTCTTGAGGTAAAGATCCCAACTTCTTTTCTTAGCCTCTAATATCGCTTCCTTATATTTATTCTTTGCGTTTCTATATTTTTCTAATCTTCTTTCCTTTAGTATTGGGTTATAAGTTGCTTGATAACTTTTCCGGGCTGACGTTGCAAGTCTTTTTAATCTTTGTAGTTTAGGTGTCCAAAAGTCTTCATATACTCTTCTTTCTTGACTTTACGGAGTAGCCTCTTTTAAAGCATTTTTTGTTGCTTGTTCAATTTCGTTGATTATTTCGGTCAAGTTTACATCTTCATTTATTTGGGGTAGATTTAATTTGTTCTTGAAAGTTATCCAATTTGTCCAAAGTTATCCAAAAGTTATCCAAGTTATCCAATTTTTTTTGTTCTTTTCCATTTTTCTCAATTTTCATATCAAATAGTATTATTTCGTGGTCGCTGAGAGTGAGTTTATCTCCAATTTGCCAATTTTCAATCCTACTTGTTATTTCAAATGTTCCGCATGTCACATCAATATGATAGCTGCCTCTATTCCCTACAAAAGTTGGTCTGTTTCCTATGTTTGAGATTACAAGTCCGTTTTGCAATACAAAATCTTCAACTATTTCTCCTCTATCATCTGTTTCCGGGGTACTCCATAAGATTGATTTTGCATTTGTATCGGCAAGGATTAATATTTCCGTATTATTCCTCTGCCATATTATCTCTTGAATTTTGTCTATGAAGTCACGTGTTTCTAAGCTGTATTGGAAATATGCATTTATTAGCCAGAATTTCATATTTCCACACTTAACTTCAGCTGTTGTTATCCAATTGTTACTATATTGGGTTAGTTTAAGTACTTCAATTTCTCTATTCATGAAAACTTTGGCTGTTTTAGATTCCTGTCCTCCGTACATTATTTTTGAGCTTGCTGGAAAGGATGTTAATTTCCCTTTTAGTAAATATGGTTCTTGTATTGCTACGATATCAATCTTTTGGATTTCTATTAGTCTTCTAAGTTCCATTGTGGCTATTTTACTTCCTTGTGCGTTATTCTGCATTATTTTCAAATACTTCTGATTTTTATCCATATCTCGTATATATGTAGGCATCCGTTCCTGATTTCGTTGGATCGAAGTATACTCTACCATGCGCACGCACCAGTTGTTTGTAAACATTTTCTAGCGTCCAGTATATCCCCCGTCTCTCAAAAACCTCATCCACTAGATCAAGTAATTCCCATCCGTTTGCTGGAAGATCATAAATTCGCAGTTCAATTCTATCGGCTTCCTCCAATGTTGGAAATGTTATAGTTCTTCCATTTATATGAATATCTCTTACTATCTGTCTTAGTGCAGTCATTAGGATTTGTTTTTCTTCCAATTTTGCTAGCCTATACATATGGTTTATATTTTCGTATAATTGTACATTATTTATTAAAATTTCTTCATTTGATGGTTTTACTGGAGTATTTTCTGTACTTGAAACTTCCGGATCTTGGATTTGTTGTATATGTTCTTATTGAATTGGGAAAAGATATTTTTCTTCACCGTGGACAAATGATTCATTAATGTTAGGAGTCTGTTGCATACATTTATAATTCTCTTCGTTAAATTTCTTTTTCCTATTCTTTTTTCTATTTTCTAGAAGTGTTTCTAGTTCTCCTTTTTCCTTGTCGTTTTTTGTTAACTTCCCCATTTCGTTTTCTTCAGTTTTTATTTTCGATTTTTCATTTTCTTTTGTATCATATGTTTGTGTTTCTTTATCTCTCTTTTCTTTAAGTAGTTGTCTTTTTCTTTCTAGAAAATTTTCCATTCTTTGTTTGTCCCTACGTTTCTTACTTGGGCTTTTTCTCTTTGTATTTACTAATTCTTTCTTTTTGCTCTCCATAGTTTATTTTAGAAATTATCCTTTCTCTGGCTACTTTGTATGAGACACACTCTTCCGTTTGTGGGTTTTGACATACTTTGTGTCTTAGTTTACATGGTATACATATCTTTTGTCTTCACATTCGTCGCTTTTATGTTGCAATGAGCCACAATATCTGCATCTCACTTTTTCCTTATTGTCGCAATATTTCGTAACGTGACCGAATTCTTGGCAAATAAAACATTGAGGAACGACAAGGAAATCTTTTATTCTATGTGCCTCATAATCGATGTAGACTTTTTCTTTTTCCACTAACAGTTTCCTTATCTTCGGTTCAACTTCTATCACCAAGTGGCATCGTTTTTCTTGTTTCTTTCCTGCTCGAAATCTTGCTTTACTCTTTTTGGCTTCTTCCATCTCGTTTTCATCGAAATTCTGTTCGATAAAAGCTTGGAGTAGTTCCTCATCCTTTAATTCAGACGGTACCCCATATATTATCATCAGCGGGTTTTTCTTCTTAGTTTCTTCGCACTTGAAGTTTTTCCTTATTTCTTCTTTAGCCATTATTTTCCTAATGTCTTCTTTCGTTGCGGTTTCAAGTACTACCATATCTCTGGTAGTTCTTAAACCAGTTATCTTTAATTTCTCTTTTCGTGGATCAATAGCTCCTGTTATTCTTTCCGCTGTTTGCTTTGATGTCTCTCCTTGATTCGGTTTTATTATCAATGCCGGTTTTGTTTTTGCTTGCATTTCCTGTATCTTGAGTTCTTTTTCAGTAGGTTTTCTTTTTTTAATTACGTCTGTCCATAGTTGTTGTTTGTCATCGGTTTCCGTTTTTTCTGTTCTTTCATGCCTTTCTTCAATCTTTTTGGTTAGCGTTTGTATTTCATGTATAACTATGTCTGTGTCGGTCTTTGCTTTTCTGTTAATTCTTCGATTTTATCCCTATATATGTTTCTTTGTTGTTCCCATGATATCTCTGCTCGTCCCAAAGCTTGTTGTGTATTTATTAGTTCTTCTTTTTTTTCTTCAAGCTTTTTTGTTAGGTATTTATGTTCATCTTCTAATTTATTTAACTTCCTTGTTTTTTCTTGTAGTTGCTTTCTTAGTTCATTTCTGTTTTCTGTGAGTTCTTGAATTTCTGTTTCCAGTCTTTTATACTGCCTGTCTCTGTTATTCTTAATTTCTGCTTTTTCCTGTTTTAGCTCCTCTATTTCCTTTTCTAATTTCACGTTTATTTGCCGTAACTCTTCCATTTGTTTTTTCTCTTCAATGCGGCTGCCTTTCTGGCTTGACATCATTTCCATTTCTATTATTAGTTTTTCTTTCTGGAGGTTGTCATATTTCTCAGGAAGTGTACTATTAATTTTCTCCATTTGGCCTAGTTGTCCTAAAAGCTGTGCCCTGTCCTTAGCCCATACTATAGCCCTCTTTTTTAGTTTCTCAAGGTGGGATCTTCCTATCTTTTCAAATCTAAGAGATTTTCTATGTAATTCATTTCTTGCTCTAATTGCCCCATTGTGTCGAATCCTGTATCTTCCAAGGTGTTTTTCTTAGTTGATTGTTGGGATGTTGTGGATTCTTCTCTCGCTATTTTTCTTTGTTCTGTTTCTTCCACCCTAGATTGACGTACTGTAGGATTTATTGGTGATTGGTCTCTAGCTGGCGTCCCTGGAGGGAAACGATACATCGCCATTTTTTTTCCGTATTACGCGTTTATGTTTAAGTTTAAATCACTAAAATTATAAATGCTATTACACTTAAGAGTTTATTCCGATGGGCAAAAGTTTTTAGTTTATGGGCCGATTTGCACAAAACCCTGTAGGGACACTTTTGGACACCCTTCCCGATCGGTGGGATCCGAGAGGAGTAAGGTTCCTGGGGAGGGGTTTCCCCGATATTCTTCCGAAAATGGGGTCAAAAGTCAAGACCTATCCCATTTTCGGTCGAATATAGTTCAGATCGCATGATTGATATTGATATTTGGCCAATTTGTACTCCGATTGAGTACAAATTCGCTACACTTAATACTCAGAACGTCACTGTTGGCCAGCATCCGTACCTGGCGATTATGCAACCACACACAACGGGCATGAAGGTGTCCGCCATTTTGTATTTGTTCCACATATCGACTTAATACAAACGAATTATTGTTACCTGGTAGAAACCCTATCAATTCATATCCATTTAGACCAATTCTCATTTGGCAGATTATCCGGGTCCCTACGTTCCTTTGGGGAATCCCTCGCACGTGTATGGTAGAATTGTGAAACATGCAAAATTCAATAGAGCCGGTATGACTTCTTCAGTGAACTTTTTACCCGTCCTCTTTACGTTGGATAGTTTCCAAACTATGGACGTCCGAAAGTCATTTTCCCACGCTTTCGGCACCTTGTAGATCTGAAACTATGTCCGATAGCCGAAAGTTCAAGAGAACTTTTTTCCTTGTCTCATTGACAGGAGTCACCTCCCAAGAGTTGTAACACTTATTTTGCAACACCCGATATAACACATAGCTGACGAATATAGCATACGTATACATTTGTAATATACGGAAGAATATTAGATCTCATACTTCCTGCAACTTCATGTTGTAACATCTAAGGGCAGTGCCTATGTAGCATACGGATAGCGTATATGTTCCGTACTGATTTCTGTAGTAAGCAAGAGGATTCCTTATATTTGTACAATATATCGCTGTGTCCGGGAAACGGATTATTCTCAGTGTGGAGTTTACAAGAATGCTTCTAAGGGAAAAAGGACAACTTTCATGTTATTTTAAATGGTGAGTTTTTTATGCAATATTTCACTTTTCTATCTTTAAGGATTCATGAGATGCACTATTCCTGGGGAAAACCACAAACCGCCATTTACCCCTTATGATATGCAGGGTGGCCCAAATGTAGGTTTAAAGTATCATACTGATCAGCTCATTACATTTTATATCACTTCTTATGGTTATCCATCAGGTAGACTTAGTTCCCATACTATTTGCTCTTAAAGCTTTTTTACTTATACCTTAACCTCTCGACTGCCGAAGCAAATAAACCCATAAACTGGAATGTTGTACTTGATCAATGCAGGCGTGTATACCTACTTTTAGGCCACCTTGTATGCACCAAACTACTACTTTATTTATTTCTTACTCTCTTGACAAAAGTAATGTTTTGTTCAAATTTCACGTTTGTATGTAGTAGTTTGCGTTTGCTGATAATAAGCCAGTAACTTCTACATTTATATGTATACTAGTCTTTGACTGGCTGGGGGTATTGCTCCCACACCCCGCGTTTGTTTAGCCTACAGACTCCCACTTCCTAGATCCACAATTCTATCGAATTTAAAGTTTGTTTTCCTATTTCAGCTACCTAAAAGATAAGATTTTATATTCCAAGAAAGCGTCTATCTAAATAACAAGGAGATTTTTCATTTCAATTATGGAAAAAATATTCAGTTTTCGCAATTTTTGTGTGGGTTAGTCTCGGAAGGCTACAACCGTTTCAAATTTAATCACTAATCATTGAAGCCGTACAAGAAGTGTCTGAACATTTTGGGGTATAGAAGATGTCCCGTATAAATTACATGGGAAAGATTTTCAATTGCCCATAAAGTTCCACTAAATTTGGGAATTTTCATTTTTGGTGAATTTCGCAGGTAGCACTATCAAAAATGTACAGGAATACCGGATTTCAAGCTTTTATTCCATTTCCAAATACCTAAAGCATGAGATTATATGTATAAAAATACGTCTATGTAAATACCATGGGGAATTTCTTCATCCTCCATTTAGACCCCTTAAAAATTAAAATTGTCAGTTTTGGTAATTTTCCTGTGGGTTAGTCCCGAAAAGCAAATATCACGGCAAATTTCAACTTCCCATGTCAACCGGAAATATCCGTTATTATATGTCAGTGACTGAGTGTCTTCATGAAGTTTTATGTATAGTTACGATACATACAACCCATTCTTAACAGTTACTGCTCTACCTGCTGGTGTAGTAGCTAAAGGACGCGCGTAGTCCTTGGTTCGATTCCTGGCGACAGAGGAATGAAAGCATTTCGGTACTACCTTTATGTATAGTAGGGTGGAACGAAAATGGACTTTTTTTATTTCTTATTTTTTAAAGTTTTGTAATAGTGCGGAAAAGTTGCCTTTTAGGTTCAGAAAGAAGAAGAAAAAATTTGGTTGTTATACTGCAGCATCTTGAGGTGCCGCAAAGAGCTTGAAGTTTGTAAAAAGAAATTAAAAATTGAAAAATTATAAACTTTGGAAAATTATTTTTTATGGTTTTCTCGTACAATAATGCTACAAAAGATAGTTGTAAATTCATATATAAGTATTAGAATTGGAAAAAATATTAATTACAAAATATAATTTTAAAACATTATTGTGAAGAGGTTTGTATTTTTGCTGATTTTGAAATTTTTGGGAACTATTTTTGCTGTAACAAATAGTAGTAAATGAGGTTGAAATAAAAGCTCGTGGAATCAATTACATATATTTTTATTAGAATACACGTAAAAAAATATCATAATACACTTTTAAAGACAATGAAAGTTCATTTTTATTGTTTAAAATACCCACAATGACAAAATGTTACAGCTGCAAAATGTTTGTTTCTACTTCTTTGACACATTAAACTTTTTTAAAAAATCAAATTTTGGCATGTTCTCACGTGAGTCAATTTTCGGTTTTATATATCCTTCGCTTGCGAATGAACCACAGACATTTTGAGCCGATTCGGTCTAGTTTCACAACTATTTTCACTGCTTGCGTGTAATAAGGAAGCCGGGGAAAGTCGATAAGCAGGTCCACTTGACTATTTGATTGAGCTACAGATGTCTTCCGTATAAAGTCTTTGAGAGAAGTACTGGGAACATGTTTTACCAAGGGGGGTTCAGTTACGTCATTTTCAGTCCATGATATCATGTCGATAAAACCTTTGCGTCAAAGATTATCTGTGGAACTTTAGACTTCCTGAATCCGCCTCTATTTTCTGATCTTGCTTTTAAAACACGTTGTAAACCGAGTTCTCTTACATTTTTGCACTCATCACATTGCATGGACAAAAGGAGATTTTCTGCAGCAGTAAAGTACCCATTTCTTTGGATCTAGAACGTTCTTGAAATCATCAGAGAGATAGCGTGAATATGAGATAAGCTTAAATAGATGTTTGGAACTATAAGTACATGAAGGTTTCAACTTAATGTTAAACCACATAGGTGCATACACTTTTACAATGTACTCAGCTAGAGTCTTAAGGTTCTCAGTTGCCACATACAATCTAAGTATACGGTTTGCTAATGTAAGCCACCTAGCGAACAGTTTCCACTTGGTACAGCGATACACATATCCAACAAATACTTTCGATCCGTACTTGAAATCATTTAAGTTCTTCAAAAGAGGAATGTTATTTTCAATTGGCAAGAAAGTAACCACAGCAAGATTAGTACAGTTTTGCAGCTGCTGACCTATTTCGCCTTTAAATTCATTGGGTCCCTTCGTTTTACCATCTAAATGATAGAAAAGATGTCGCAAATGCAGCTCATTTCCGTGGACAAACTAACCATTATAAAGGTGTTCCTATTTTATTTTCTATCGAAGAAATCACACCATTATTATGCCCTGTATTTACAACGGTTCCATCACACCCAATAGCAGTAAAGTTCAAAAGTTGTTCGTTGTGTTCTCTAACTTCAAGAAACTCCAGTATACTGTCGGCTATGTCCTTTCTAGTGCCAGATTTAGGTGTTACGTGGCTTAAAACTTTGAGTTTGGTTTCTCTATTAGTGAAACGTGCTCTTCTAAAATAACTTTTTTGTATAACTTAGTTCCTCTCTTTTCTTGAACAATTGTTTTGTCTTTTCTCCCATCAAAAAACAATCCTCTATTTTCGATTATATGATAAACAAAGACTATCATTAAAGACATCTCTTCGATTTTTTGATCTTGCACGTCTAATTTTCATCCTGTCTATTACTTTGGTTTTGTCTTCCCCTGTGATTAAACCCAAGTCCTGTAAAGCAGCACTAGTTATAGATGCAGCAGCTCTATCTGATATTCCGGTACGGTCACAAATGGAAGCTACAGGTGGCAATTTCATACGCATTTGAGTGCTTATCTTTCCATATTTTTTCAGTTTAAAAGGGCCTGGTAGCTGCTCTTCAAAAGTCAGGTCTATTTGGTCTTCAGTGCTGTCAATGTCGTCAGTAACCCCCACACAGCAATGAAATATTTTCAAAACGTTTTTAAAACGTGCCATCATTTTCCTTCAGAAAATGTATCCTACTTCCCTTAAGGAAATATATTCCATATGATGTTGGAAACATTTTCCAAATAATACTGAAAATATTCTCGCAATAAACTCAAAAACGTTGTAGAAATATTTTATACGCCGTTAGAAAAGTTTTCCAAAAAAATGTTTTCTGTACGATTTCCAAACATTATTGAAAATGTATTTAAAACGTTTTATACAATGTTAACGGAATGTTTTTAAAAATATTTCGCATGGAATATTTGAAAATTATTTACCAATAACACAGAAAATAATTTGTCAAGAATGAAGAATTTTTTTAAAAATATTTTTACAATGTATTGGGTACATTAGTCGAAATATTTTATAAAGATTTTTAAATCATTTTTAACAAAGATTAGTATTCTGTAAAATAATTTTAAAATATTTTCATACATGACGAAAAATGTTTTCTGTACATAAAAAAGTATTTAGACAATATTTTCCTGTTTATGACAAAATATTTTCTTTATATGACAGAAAATATGTAGAGAATATTTTCTCTACATGACAGAAAACATGTAGAGAATATTTTCTCTACATGACAGAAAATATGTAGAGAATATTTTCTCTACATGACAGAAAACATGTAGAGAATATTTTCTCTACATGACAGAAAACATGTAGAGAATATTTTCTCTACATGACAGAAAACATGTAGAGAATATTTTCTCTACATGACAGAAAACATGTAGAGAATATTTTCTCTACATGACAGAAAACATGTAGAGAATATTTTCTCTACATGACAGAAAACATGTAGAGAATATTTTCTCTACATGACAGAAAACATGTAGAGAATATTTTCTCTACATGACAGAAAACATGTAGAGAATATTTTCTCTACATGACAGAAAACATGTAGAGAATATTTTCTGTACATGACAGAAAACATGTAGAGAATATTTTCTCTACATGACAGAAAACATGTAGAGAATATTTTCTCTACATGACAGAAAACATGTAGAGAATATTTTCTCTACATGACAAAATATTCAAAGAAAATTTTCTCTACATGACAGAAAATATTCAAAGAATATTTTCTCTACATGACAAGATATTCAAAGAATATAAGGTAGACATATCAAAAACGTTTTCAAATTAGTTTTCTTGCTGTTTTGTAACGGTAGAAAATGTTTAGAAAATATGAAACTAGTTTCAGGTATGAATTTATGGTAAGAAAGAAAATATTTACGATTCATTTTTCAATTAGCAATTGATATGCTTTTGATTTGATATATGTAGTTTCAGAACGTACTTAAAATATTTTCTAACATTTTCTGGTTTTCGCAGAGAAATATATAAAATTCTTTCAGAAAATTTTTTTGTCATTATCACGATAACACCTACAGTTTGAAATACATTTCTTCAAAACTGAAGGAAATGCATACTGAGCAGTTTTCCAACTCTTGTGAGTTAAAATATCTGGATTTCATTTTTATAAATTGATGGCGTGGCAGAAGTTTATGTATTTTGGAACCGGTTTAAAACACACGGAAACTTCTAGCATCACAAATTTGTAAAAATAAATGCTAGTATTTTAACTTATAGGTAGGAAAATTTCTTCAGTAGGCATCTACTTCCGTTTTGAGGAAAAACATATTTCAAACATGTAGGTTTGTTATTATGATGACGATCAAATATTACTAAGGGAATTAAAATATACAGTATTTAAAATATTTCTCAGTTAAAAAAATCTTAGCGGATATTTAATGTGTTCTGAGGCTACTTACAATAACCAATCAAAAACATATCAAATACTGTTTGAAAAATGAATAAAAAGATTTTCGTTGCATAAATTCACATCTGAAATTAATTTAACATAATCCTATCTTTTTACATTATAAAACACTTCAAAATTAAGTAAACTGGTACCTAACGCTAACTAATTTACATCTGATAAAAACTTGTAAGGCATGCTCAAATGAAAAGGACATTTTTACTGTACCAGCATTGTACTGAATCACAGAGGGTAAATATGATCGCAGGTAGATGGTGCGGTGTGCCAGTTTGCAGTTGTACCGAGCAGCTTAGACCTTGTTTATTCAGTAGAAGAAAGTTGTTTTGCCGCATGGAGGAGTGCAGCAAATTCCTCCTGATCAGAGCAAGGAGCTGTAATCCAATTTCTTCGTGCAGAAAAAGTGCATCTTCCCATGTGATTTCCACCTCTTCGGCTCCTTAAAACAGTCACCTGTGAGAAACTGGCTTCGTAACCCCAGTGTTTGTACACTGAAACAATTCATTCACTTATGCACTGGGATCAATATTAATGGAAATTATGTATAGGTATCATGTTCAACGTTAACTATACTTCGCATATTGCACACACACACATAGACACTGTAAATAAGGCTTTAGTTGGAGCCTTTTCTTTTGGGCAATTCTTATACATTAGTGAAAAAAAGTACCTTCTAGAAACTCAAAATTAAAAAATAAATATCAACTTTTTATACTTTAGTTTTTTAAATATATAGTTTTTTTTTTATTTTAGTGAATTTTGGTTCCTATTTCCGTTGCAAATATACAAAACAGGACTATTTTCATATTACCAAATAAGTAAAATTATAATTTACAGTATTGTTTTTCGATATTGACATTAAAAATACTTTTTTATTGTTAGTAATGTTGAAGATTTTATTAAAGTAGTAAAATGCTTGATATTACAAACTGACGCGAACAAATGAACGAAATAAAGAACTGACAAGTAAACCTTACGTTTGGGTGAATCGAGTTGCTGACTGAGACACATATGAGAAAGTAGTACTAAATGTGGTCAGTATTTCAGTGAAGTTGTAGGTGCGAAGCTCCAGGGGTTTAGGAGATACAGCTATCAGAACATCACATGGAAGTACAGAATAGTCTTCATACAGTTGGAGGTAAAAGCTCTGTAAGACCTCTTGTAACGACAAAAGGTGAATAACAAATATATGGGTATATATTAGGACTAGGGGGAAGTCATATAGTAAGGGTATACCTGACGGCGGCCATCTTGAAATCCGCCATTTGGAATTAAGGTTAAGTTTTTAAAATAGGAATAGGGTCATGTGATACATGATTTAAGGCGCAAATTTAATCAGAAGAACAATGGTCACGTTAATTTTGAGTTACGCACAATTGGTAAAAAGTTACAGGGAAATTAAATATTGTTGCAGCATATGTATTAGTCCTTTACCCCACCTTGTAAATTTTGTTTTAATGATAATAATTAAATAGAAAGCAGGTGGATAAATATTAGGTCTATGGTAAGAGTTGCCTTGATGGTGGCCATGTTCAAATCCGCCATTTTGAAGCAGACAAAAGTTTTAAACAAAACGCATAACAGTGATACCTTATTAATAGCAATTTTTACCATAACTCCAACGGTATAACCATTTTTGCTTTATCATTAACCAGCACAAAATTAAATGGATCGCTCCTTACGACTACTGCTTTGACGGAATTGTTAACGACAGATGTGTCATGTGTAACTCGATTGCCTTTGTCAGGTGTGCTCACTGTGAGCAGAGCATTTGTGCAAGTCATGCACTCTTTTCTGAACTACATATTGATTGTACTAATTGAGGACTTTTCTGGAAGAAAGACCCAAGTTCAATTATGACTCAATTATTCTTTGGTCATTTTTCCTTAAATTAGCAACTTGTTTATGAGATAACAAATGATACTTAATGATAAAGCAAAAATGTTATACCGTTGGAGTTATGGTAAAATTTGCTATTAATAAGGTATCACTGTTATGCGTTTTGTTTAAAACTTTTGTCTGCTTCAAAATGGCGGATTTGAACATGGCCACCATCAAGGCAACTCTTACCATAGACCTAATATTTATCCACCTGCTTTTTATTTAATTATTATCATTAAAACAAAATTTACAAGGTGGGGTAAAGGACTAATACATATGCTGCAACAATATTTAATTTCCCTGTAACTTTTTACCAATTGTGCGTAACTCAAAATTAACGTGACCATTGTTCTTCTGATTAAATTTGCGCCTTAAATCATGTATCACATGACCCTATTCCTATTTTAAAAACTTAACCTTAATTCCAAATGGCGGATTTCAAGATGGCCGCCGTCAGGTATACCCTTACTATATGACTTCCCCCTAGTCCTAATATATACCCATATATTTGTTATTCACCTTTTGTCGTTACAAGAGGTCTTACAGAGCTTTTACCTCCAACTGTATGAAGACTATTCTGTACTTCCATGTGATGTTCTGATAGCTGTATCTCCTAAACCCCTGGAGCTTCGCACCTACAACTTCACTGAAATACTGACCACATTTAGTACTACTTTCTCATATGTGTCTCAGTCAGCAACTCGATTCACCCAAACGTAAGGTTTACTTGTGAGGAAATAATTCAGAAATGAATTCAAAATATATGGACTGTCCACTTTTTTTTTATCGAGTACTAATAAAATAATTATTGACGAAGTAGAATGTATTGTTTTGCTTTCTTGTGAACTGGATAAATGGGTGTTCATTAGAAAAAAATATATTATGTTGCCTTTTTAGGGAATTTATAATAATTAGAAAGACACCGGTAATTATAGTAACAAGATCTTGGATGGAAGCCACCATTTTATAATACACTCCTGTGATAATTTTGATCAGTTTGTAATCACGTTACCTATTCCACCCAATCAGAAAATCCGGACGGGTTAAAAATATTACGAACTCAGGCCATAATAACAAAAACAAAAAGTTTAATTAAGTTCCGAAACAACAATTACAATTAAGCTAAAAAAAACTTGAATTTAATGCGAAAATTTACCTTGTTTCCCTACAACCAATTCATCATATGAACTGCAATGATTATCCTCGTTTCCTACGAATTCCTAATTTTAGGATATTCGAAAATAATAAAAAAAAAGTAAATTATAATAAATAGCAGTACCATTTCGGTTAGTATTCGCAACGAAATTTAAATCTAAATTTCTATATTTCTACTGACAATTGCAATTTTTGATCAGAAGCCCTCAGTTCCTGCAAGGACAATCCTGTTATAAAGCCATCTCGCTAAATTATGAGAGAAAATATTTAATTAATCTTACATTAGTGTGTTATGGTCTAATATTCATTCAATAAGCAGACAACGAATATTTCAATTTGAAAATAACCTTTATTCAGATGACTAGAACAATAAAAAACGAAAAAAAGGTATAACCATCACCTCATATTTATTTTGTGAACAACAAAACTATCAGTTTGACAAACAAAAATATATTTTGATACGTAGTTAAGATTATGATATAGTTATTGATATGACTATGAAATATTCTTTCATATTCGTACGTAATAGTTGTAACAGTGAGAAAAAAAACTATCAAAAACACTTGTGTACCTTTACAATTATTTTCCTTATAAACCTTTCGACAATAATGTTGTATGATTAGAACATGACAGCATTAGCCAGGATAATTCTTAATAGCCCTGGTATTTAAAATTTTGTTTCAAACAATATACATTCAACAGCGCTACATTTTGCAGTACGCTTAACGTGTTTCTAAGGCTTGTTTCCTTGTAATAATTTCAAGTAGAGAAAACACATTTACTTCCACTATTTTTTTCAGCATCATAACTCTTCACAAATATATATTTTTGGTAATGAACTGTACCGACAAACTGTAAGAGCTGATTCCTCACATCAAAATAGGAAAAGTTCATATGGACCTATGGAGAAAAGAGTGTAGTTTCAGAGCTAGGGTTGTCCAAAATCGCGAAAAAGGTAAATTTCAAGAGACCCTATTTCGAATTCCAGAAACTGTGGATGGTGGTCCTTATTGGCGTAAAGGAAACCACACATACACAATCCAAAAGTGCATATTTTGTCAATTTTCAATAGATATACAGGGTATTTCCTACAGGGTGTAATTCTCAGATATGCTCTCTATAGTTTCCAGATATACCCTGATTTCAAGGAGGGTACAAAGTAGGCAAGAGGTAAGCCTTAACAACAATGGACATCCAATGCTCCGGAGGGAAGTCGGAAGTGTTAGGAACCGGCAGCCCAATGTTTTCTTGTGTTCGGATTAACGTGTGATGCGATGTATTTCGCCACGGTATATTTCACGTTTTCTTCATTTTTAAGCGTGAAAGAAAACCTTGCAGCATTCGTTTGACCGAGTACGAGAGACCGTGTTGCTGAAGATCATTAACAGTTCCGATATCGCGCCAAAGGATTTCATGTTTGCTGCTATCAAGACTTATCGTTTGCCTACTTTGGACGAATCAAAGAGCATATCTCAAATTTAGACTGATGACATGTCTGGGAATTTCACCCTGTATGGAATACTCTGTACACCCATTGAACATTAATGAAAGATGCATTTTTGGATTCCGTATGCGTGACTTCCTTTACGCTAATAAGGATCACCGTCAACAGTTTCTCGAATTCGAAATAACGCCTTTTGAAATTTGGCTTTTTCGCAATTCTGGACAGCCCTAGCTTTGAAAATAAGCACTTTTACCCACAGATCCATATGAACTTTTTCTCTTATTTTGATGTAAGGAATCACCTCCTACAGTTTGTCGGTATAGTTAACATCCCGTATATTATTAAAAATCTCAATTTCCGTACCACTCACCTTAAATATTATTTCTCTGATACTTATTTCCCAATTTCTATTTTTTATTGTATCTACACTTCCCTGCTTTTGCATCAATCTGCAGTCTATTAGATTTCGAAGAGCATGCTTGTATCCCTGGTTCTGCATATGAGGCTCCCTGAGCAATCTATGTGTGATCCTTTTACTTCCACGCACGACTTGATGGTAACTGTTTTCATCGCATTTCGAACGTCTTACAAAACAAATTCTGACGAAAGATTCTTCGTGAGAATTGAAATGCACCGGAATTGAGATAAGAAATATCATGCTATCAATTAAGATATTATATTAACAGATTTGACTTCATTTTTAGCAGGTTTAGAATTTTATTCACAAGTGGAAGTTTATCTCGGTAATATTTCAGGTGTCAAAAAATTCAAGGGACAAACTTGGGGAAGTCATACCTCACATTAAAAAAAAAAAAAAAAAAAAGTCAAAAGTCCATAGTTTCAGAGCTATAGGCTGCCGAAAACGTGAAAAAACGAACTTTTAAGGGCAAATAGCTCCACTATTATGAGACCGAACGTAGTCGGATCATCACTTATAAAACCGTATGCGCCCTATTCAAATATCCAAATATTTGCGGTACTTGCGCAACGAATTGTATAGAGGAAGTTGGAGTACGAGGAGATACTTTTAAGTACTAATTAAGCATTAATGGCAATAGTCATATGGATGACATTTAAAAATCATTTCATTTTACTATTAGTAATCGAAAATCACTAATTTCACTTTTCCCTTTCATGCAGCAACAAATATTTTTCGGAAGTTATGCAACCACACACAACATACGCTAAAAATATTTTTCAGAAGTTATGCAACCACACAACATATTTTAACTTAAAAGAGAAGTCATGAAATACCTCAAGTTCCTCTGTACAATTCGTTGCGCCTTTACCGCATGATTCTGAAACATGGATATTTGAATAGAGTGCATACTAGTTTCTAAGTGATGTCTTGACCCGACTAAGATTGGTCCTATAGTAGTGCGGCTATGAACCCTTAAACTTTTCATATTTCCGCATCCTATAGCACCGAAACTATGGACTTTTGACCACGAATTCATATAAATATTTTCCCTTATTTTGATGTGAGGAATCACTTCTCGAAGTTCGTCGGTTGAATTTTTGATACCCGATATACAGGGTAGCCCTAAAGTAGGTATACAACCCCGCATTGATCAAGTTTAACATTCTAGCTTGTGGGTTTATTTGCTTCGACTGTTCCGAGATTAAGGTATAAGCAAAAGGCTTTAAGAACAAATAATAAACTAAGCAATAACATTAAGAAATGATATAAAATTCAATGAGCTGATCAGTACGGTACTGTATACCTACTTTTGAGCCACCCTGTATGTACGTTTACTTTCACAATTTACTTTCCATCTCTTGTAACTAATACAATAGTTACATTATTAACAGTTTGGTAACATTTAAGACATCACGACATATCAACCTAACACAACATACAACCAACACCGAAATAATCTACAACTACAATAATGAAAATAGAAAACAAAGCTGAGACTTTGGAATAAAGACGCATTCAGTCTTGAGTACAAGGTACACTCATGTCCAAAATTATTGTCGCATGTCTATAAATATGTTGTAGGAATATAATTTGATAACGAATTCTCCCGGTACTTCTTATAATGTTAGTATGTATTTAATCGGTAAAGACCTGTATGCAGCAAATTTCATGTCAAAAGAGCAGTAAATAACAATAAAACGAAAATAAAACTTCCTTGTCCATTTAGTAACATTTTGTTTTATTCTCTCTAATTTTCGTATTTATAATTCTTTTCCTATGAAATTTACCACAAATATACATTTCCCGATTATACGCATAGTATCAGTATTAAAACTACACTGCAAAATCATTATCAAATTATATTCTTACAAGAAGATAGTTACAGATATGCGACAACCATTTTGGACATGAGTGTACAAGAAATGTTACAATGTTACAAGGTACAAGCAATGTTGGGGAAAACGGCCCGCAACAAACTAGAACATGATTTACTATTTCGCCGACCCCAATGTTGCGCTTTCTTCAGACACGCCTGTTTGAGAGACATCATGTTGCGGGACAATGCCCTCATCGCCGGATGGACTACTTGTTTTTGTCCTAAGAAAAAAAGAGATTACGAAATTAGGCTTAATACTGACAAAAACATTTCTTCAAACACAGAAGGGTAATAAGGAATTAGGCTAGCGTACATTTACATCTCAAATACTTATTTGAAGTTATTTTTAATACTCCCGATTATCCACAGAATTGGCCGGCATAGTAACCACAGATAATCAACAAAACACACCAAAAAGGACGGACATAAATAATCTTTACAGTGATATTCACTTACAGCAGTGGTCCTTCACATGCAATTATGACTTAATGAATTTTCTTTCCATATGCGTGCTTCCACTTCCCTACATTTCCTTTATTTATGGTGTTACATGTTTCGGTGTAACGTTCTGTTATAGGCGTTATTGCATATCTTATTCTACCGTTGTAATTTTCATTTAATACCGTAGATAATCGGCCCGCGAATAATAGGGAGTTCACTGTATTTTCTACCAGGTGTGTAAAAAAAGTTGTGAGGTGATTCTAAAGTCACAAATTGGTAACACTGCGCGTATGACTTACCACAGTACGTACGCGTCATGTGTCAGTGTTAACATTTTGGTGTAGAGGTGAAATGAAGGTTCAACGTTGTGACCTAAGTTGTACACCGTCATGAAAATGTGAGAAAGAAGTTACGAGCAACAGTATTTTATCAAGTTTTGTGTCGAACTTTGATACAACGTAACCGAAACTGTACAAAAGGCAAAACAAACCTACGGCGATGCCGCTTGGTCGCGATCGCAGATGTTGAGAGGTTCCAGGCACTTTTTTGATGGTGGGGAACAGTGGGAACTAAGGTCCTGTCTAAAATGCATCCAACGTACACGCATGATGTAAATGTGAAACACTCTAAAATCTTTTTGCGTAATAGCAGACGAGCTTAACTTCAACCACAAAATGACGGTATCATACTTTTACCAACGAACTGGAGATGAGAAAAATCTGAGCTGTTGTACCGAAAAAAATCTCACGCCATTAAAAAAAGCGTAATGAAAATCCAGATTTTTAAAAGAATATCATTACAAGTGACGGAACTTACCAAGTTTCCTGTACCGGCACGATCACAAAACCAAATGAGTAGAGTGGCAGTCTCCTAGATCAATATGGCAGAAAAAAGCTAGAATGAGCAAGTCATGAATGAAACTCTTGCTCATTTTCTTTTTATTCCAGTAGAGGCTTTCCTGCCCTTAAAGATTTCGTGTCTCCAAGGCAAACGTTCACAAGCTGGCGACAAGAATTACGGGAAGAGTTCCTTGACTTTTCCCAGTTTTCCAGAATATGCAATCTAATTACCTACTCAGTCTTTCCCATATTGGTGGAAAAACGACAAAAAAGAAAGAAAACGATGATACATATATTTTTCCGTGATCAACTAGAATAATGAATAATAAAAAAACGTATTTTATTATGAAGTTACAAGACTTGCGCAATAAAAATTCCTACACAACGCAATAAATCATTTACTCTGAAATTTATTCAGTAACCTGATTTACATTATGAAGTCTCGTCACCTATGAAATATGAAATGAAAAACCTTGAATCTTCTTTCGACTCAAGATGTGTAAGTAAATCTAAAAATACATCCGTATATAAAAATGGATGCTTAACTTTGCTTTAAATATCATCGGAAATATAGCTAATCAGCTTAGCGACCCAGAACTAATGGATTCGACACTAATCTCGATTAATTTAGACATTTTTCACCCCGTCTCAACTGTTATACCAATAAAGACTGAAAATGAACTTAAAATTTATCCAGAAAGTCCCTATATTTTAACGACCCAGAAACCTATTTATTCGACACTTATATTGACCTTGAATTTGGACTTAAGCGTCACTATTAATTTCAGCAACACCGAAAACTAAGGATACGACACTGATACGGTTTAATTTCGATTATTTTTATTTTACCACCTTCCACCCGCCTTTGCACTAAGGACTTCTGTACTAAACTTTTTTAGGAGCTAAAATATATTAAAAAGAAACTACAAGTACACAAATAAAAACAGAAAGCTAAAATAAGACGATCTTTTAAAAACTCAAAGATACTGGAAACTTCCTGTGATTCAATTATCAGTTTACTAAGAAACGATTTTACAGTGTTCTGAGTATTAATATATATTAAACAGCGAAATTAGCCTAAAAATGTCACAAACAAACGAACAAAAAAAGATAGAACAAGGGAGCTTTGCTAAAAAAAATATGTGTATTTTAATTTCTTTCTGGCAGAATATGCAAGGAGAGAAAGTGTTCTTCAAAAAGATTGAGATATATCTGTTGCCCAATAAGTAATTAATCATTATATCGCTTGTTGTACAATATGGCTTTGTTTTTGTTTCTCTTTAATATGTTATATAGTACAATATTTCTAATTTCATTCTTGGGAAAACAAACAAACAAAAACAAAAAAATGAATGCACCTCTTAAACTGTTATGGTTATACCCGAAAACGAAACAAATCATTTTCATAGGCGAGTACCGTGTAAGCTTCTTCATATAACCCGCTTAAAGCTGGTTTGTTTGTAACCAGCTAGCTGAACAGGAAGCGGAAATTACGTTTACTTCACCAGCGTATAGTGCTTGGCGTTCATCTCGGAATGGTAATCCTGAGTTCTCTTTTTTCCAACAAAACACACTTCGGCTCCATCAAGAAATCCCTCCTCGTTGCCAATATGCAGCATAATTTTTCTCTTCCCAGCACCGGAAGGAGTACGAATGCCCCTCTCCAACTCGAAACCTGTTGAACAGCACTCCGGTAGTAGTCATACACTAGTGTGTCTTCTTCTGGCAGAATTTGCTCTTGCCATCCAAACTTGTCAGAATGGTTCGCACCGCACCAAGGCTCATCGGTGTAAAAGACTAAAATTATTACGTCTGTAAAATTTCAACAGCCGTAGAAACTGATGCCTTTGCCCAGCAATCTTATCACTTTCCATTAGAACTGGTTTCTTGTTAAACTTTTTATGCCGAAATCCCAGTTTTCGCAACACACGCCATAACGAAGTTTCACTCATTTCTGGAGCATCAGTAAAGTCCTGTTATCTGTTCCAAGAGTTTTTTTTACCGTTGGATACTCTTTTCGCACATAAAATTCGTGGAGCTTCCGGCGAATACACCCTTGAAGGAATTCATTTATAACCAACTTGTTTGACGGGGAACCTGTTTTTTTTCCAGAGATTCTAGGACACTATTATTGCGAAACTCACTTGAAACACGCTTCACAGTTTTTTCAGACACCTTTAAGCATTCGGCAGTTCTTTTGACGGATTGGGAGAACGAAAATTGTGGAGCATTGTTTTGTTTCTCCAAATCAAAAAATGATCTTGCATTTATTATAAACTGTTTCTCGAAACTTCGAAAATAATGCTTTTTCATTGTTTATATTACAACCTAACCAAAAAACACACAAAGATAAAAAAGAAACCACACAAGAACAAACACAGCCACAATTTCTGCTTCCCGCGCTTCGCGCAACGCTGACTCATGAAGTTCCATGCGGCAACGTCGCAACAGCTGAGTGGTAACTGATCGTAAAAAATATGACTATTGTCATATTGTAATTTCGGACCTTTTGTCTGTATCTGAACTAAAACTGTATACGTTGTTAATATTGCCATTCAATGGAGCGTACTTCAGTGCTTTCCGTTCTTCACTAATACGAGTTACGGGCAGAGATCGGTACATGTAACAAAATAACTTATTGTACATTAACTATAAAATTAATTTTAAAAATACTACTGCACTTTTGTTTAGTATACTTTCGTTCATATTCAGTAAAAATTTCATTCCTGTATTGCAAAAAATAACTGAGATATTTTTCTTTAAACTTCAAGGAAACCAATTTATTGCAAAAAAAAAATTACGTTTTTAAATACATTTTTTATTTTATAACCTAAAGTATTAAGCAGAGAATTGCAAGCAAATAACCTGTTAAAGTAAACACTTCAGTGAGTAAAATGGTGCATATTTCATGTCTCTACTTTAACTGGGCTCGAAGATATAGTTGTTTGAACCCAGGGGTCTATAACGCTGAAATGGAGAGTAGACTACCTCCGTATCCGATAATGAACAGCTCACTACTAAAGAAATGGTTCAATGTCTAAATTGAGATAACTGATTTTTCCATAAACAAAACTTATACATATATTTTTTTAGAATGAAAATTCCACATCAGTGTACAGACAATCGGAAGTTGCTCAATTTCAACATTGAACTAAAATGTATGTTTAGCTACGTTTTTAAATAAGAAAAACTAATATGAATAACAATGTTCCTTCAAAAACTTAACTGTACAATAAATGTTTCTCAGTTACTTCTGAAAATTTCTGTATTTACCTTTTCTCTATCCTAAATTTTGCTCTGGCTAACCAATGCCCGATCATCTCTGCAATTTTATTATCCGTTAGATCTTCCTGGTATGAACGCGTCTCATAGTATCTGAAATACAGAGACTAAGTTCGTTTATAGGAATGACTTAAGCATTACGTACAAATTACGTTTAACTTACTAGTACAATTATAATGTTTCCAGACAAAAATTAAGATTCCTTCACTGCCGTAAACAGCGATTCAAAAAATTCGAACGAAGATAAGTCAATGGCCCGTTCTAAGCCGTACCTGGAACATGATTCAGAGTTAAGATCTTTGCCACTGGTCCGAACCCAGCAGTACAGAAAACCAATGTTGTTCAATTTGGTAATTTTAGTGAGCGGGTCAACACCATTATAAAAGATAACTGAACATAAAGAAATTGGCGTAGAAGTAAGGTTGTTCTCACAGCTCAACATATTACCAACAGTGGCAAGCTATATAAATGCTGCCAGTAAGATAATTTTGAAGGCTCTATAGATTAGACCTAACCTTATCTGCATGAATGCACACCAGTCCGGGAAAAAGAAGTAGACACAAAAGTTTCCCCCCACTCGTTTTAGAGTTATTCCAAGATTCAACTAGAAGGGTAAGTCAACCCTAGGAATACCAAGTTATCTTACGTACTATGTCATATTAGTGATGGGCAAAACCATTCACCTCTCAGATTCGTCGCTCAGTAGTTCGCTCACTAAAATGAATCGGTTCATTTCAACGGTTCAGTGACTCACTTATATTTTTACAACTGGGAATGGGTGAGGTTAAAACATAAAATCGTATTATCACACTAAATACAATTAACAGATGTCATGTACGAAAAAGTGTAATTCTAATGCAAAATCATGAACAATATGGATTAAATAAAAGTTTCCCGTAATCAGCTAACTCTGAATTTTACAGAGTAATAATAATAATAATAATAATAATAATAATAATAATAATAGAGTTTAGCGTCTATTTCAGCAGCGAACCTATGTAAGACGTGGATTTACAACTTAACGTGGAATCCAAGCCATACGAGTCGCACTGGGAATTGAATCCCGTAACATTTATTAATAAATCTTAAGTGCCTACTGTCTTAAAATTTGAATAAATCAAGTTCAGTATGATTGCAGGCTTATCCAAACGTAGGAGGAAAAAAAAAAAAAAAACGGTGAGGGCAAAAATGGGAAAATGTTGTTACGGCTATCGCATGCTTTTCTCTTCTGGAATTGAAATTAGGCATGAATCCAGGTTTACGAGATGCGAGGCCGCAGGCCGAACAAACATGTGAGTCTAGGGGATTAGGAATTGAAATTTGGTATGAGGTTTCTGAAGTGGTTATTGTCTTGAAATTGGAAAATATAGTTGAAACCCAGTATTATTAGAGCTATGAAATACGAGATCATATTGCCAAAAAAAGTATGGATGATTAGGTAAACCTCCAAACGATGGGACAAATGTTATTGTTACGGCTTTCGCGTGCTTTTCTCTTCCGAATTTTACCGGTTTGTTTTTCAGAAATTGAAGACAGTTAAAATTTGGCATGATTGCAGGGTTATGAAGTGCAAAAACTTACGCTGAGCAAACGAGGGAGACTAGAGGTGAAGTTCCAAGGAATTTGAACCGAAATTCGGTTTACTCGCGTGTTTTTGAGCTGCGAGGCCGTAGGGCGAACAATTTTCTATAAACTTATTCCTCCTCTGCAATGCCAGGCACTTCAGCTAGCATCTTTATACAAAAGTAAAGGAGTTATTTTAATGTTCTTAACCCATTAGCTTGTATGTTCTTTCGGACATAAAATATGTAAGATTTATTTCAATTGCTTTAGAGGAAGGTGGTGTATTTTGTTAACTACGGTACCATGATATGAACGAGTGTAACAATACACATAACTGACGCATTTTGTATAAAATATATCCTAAGTTGCCAGATCCAACTGATCTCAAAAATGATCATCTAAGCTATTTATGAAGTAATTTTTCACACTACTGTAGTAAACTGTCTGGATAACCATAACAAATAACTCAAAATGTACAACAACTGACTGATAATATTTTGTTAGAATTTTTAACAAAAGTTACGCCGAGGGTTCGATTTACTTTTGATTTTAGTTTGTCGTCTCGTTCAGCATCGAGGCCATGAGACGCGAACCTACAGTCGGGAATTGAACCCGGGGCTCCAGCGCGAAAGGCGTGTATGTTATCTACATATCTACGAGGGAGCTCCTTGTGTATTCGAGAATCTCCCTCGGTATTCCTAGTGATAACCCTCCGCCGCGTACATAAAAATGCGAAAATCAATTCAGCCTATTATCAGACTACTGTTTCGCACAGAAGTTCAGCCTCTCTAGGATAGATTCCCAGAAGGAATGATTGCTTCAGGAAAAGCTGATAGAAGACGCTGAACAGGAATATGGCTACAAGTTATTCGTCCTTCCAATGGAACTTGTCGAAAATGAACGCATAGTTTCAACAAGGTGCCACCTGCCTAATCTCCACACGAGGCCTACCTAATCTCCACATGAGGCAACTACATTACGACAGGACTCTTATCTTCAACTGAACCCAACTCAAAGAACTGCTACGTTAATCAAAATCTGCATTCTTCAGTCATTTATCCAATAAAGTGATGCTAAATTTTGCTTTAATAATCCAGAATTTATATTGCTACATCCTATATAAAGAAACTGATAAGGGGAAATGTAGTAAAAAGTCTCCGGTCAAACATATATGACATTCAACTAAAGCACAGTAGTAAATTGACATAATCTACAGTACGAAGTTTGGCTATAGTGCAGTATTTACCTATAACAGTTTTGCACGTTAGTAACTCTCGAAACACCCTCTTTCCTTTTTGACCTTTGTAACTATAGTAGGCAGCAACCTCATCACAGATAATCTTTGACATCATGTTGCAGGCAGTTCTGGAAGAAGTTCCTCCTTTTGCTAAAGCAAGGTAAGCCATCTGAAAAAATAAAAACAAACATGTATACATTAACGAAGTTTAGTTTAAGTAATAATCTAGAAATTATCAGTAAGGCCCTAAAGCAGCGGACACGTCATCTTTCCTTTACATATCTTAAGAAGGCATATATGCAAATCACATGCAGGAGAGTCAGAACCCGTCACTCTGTCTCCCCCCCCCCTTTCATTCTTAGGTTCACTTTTTCTAATATTTTCATATAAATTAACAATTGCTTAACTGCCACCAAAAACACGTAGGACGCAAACGTCTTTATGTGACAACAATTAACCACAACTTATTGATAATGCTAGGCGCTGAACAGACAGGTTTATAATGAATCACAACATTTTATTTATTTATTGCATGCAACAGTTACTAGGTGGCATATTGTAAATGAATATTTTATAGGCCCTCCTCAATTTTTCGGACATCTCTTTTTATTTTAACGTTTTCTTAAGAGCTCTTTCCACTTTTAGGTCATTTACTTTTCGGATCCTAACTACGAATTTATACTTCTAAATGTACATATCTAAAATGGAAGAACAGGGAACTATATGCGTACTAAACACGATTGGCAAAAGCTACACCTTTTTAAAATTCGTTTTGGTTTAAATAAATTCTTTATTTATTCAGATTACATATGGTTAGAAGAAATGAGTTTGTTTGGCCCTAACGTCCATATGCAACACTGGGGCTATGAAAGTATGCCTTGTTCCGGGATTAGACAAGATTAAACGGAAAATGTTCAACTGATGCATAGGAATAAGTAATGCACTTGAAAAACAACTTTTTGTGAACAGTCCTTAGTTCAGTTTGGTGTGTTCATTACACTAGATTGTGTGTTCATTAATCACAATCCGATTTCCTACCGCGAAGTACCAGAATGTAAGCTTCACCCACATTACTCGCTACCCCAATACGGATAGTATATTCAAGAATCAGGATAAGTATAAAGTTGGATGGTATATAATTTTTGTATCGAGAAACTCCTGCCTTAGTGTGATTATTTATCAGCAAATGCTTTACAAGAAAGTAATTTGATTATCACCAGAGATGCAAGGACTCGAAAAGAACGGCTTTTTTTTTAATGAAAAAAAAATGCACGGCTTGGGAAATTTAGGGCTTTTATGAATATTTCAACTTTTACGAAGAAATAACAGTGTGCCCCACCTTTTGTTTCCTATCATAAAGAAAGAAAAAAAAAACTGCATTCTGAAGACTGTTATATGTTCAATAATCAAAGATAACCGGTCAATGGATAGAAAAGAAAAAGGGCAAATTAGTAGACGCAGTAAGTTTCCTAGTTCGAACGAAATGTTTGTAAAGCTATTAGAATAATATTTAACGACCGTCATGTATTAGTAAAAAATTAATATTAGCAATAATTGTTCTGAAAATAGTAGTTACACTCAGTGGAACAAACTTATTTATTATTTATGCATAAACTGAAACTACATTTAGTGTTTTTTTTTCTTTTTTCTTTTTTTTGTAAACATTTTACGTAGGAAGTCATGCGGAATACTTGTGTGTAAATACATATTATTTATTGAGGTCGTTACAATTCCAGCGGAAGGTTTAAAACGCTAATACACGATATAGAGAAAGACGGAATAAATTCTTTAAATGATGACCTGTTACTAGTATTAAACTAACATCAAACAGCATGATTGTTCATGACTAATTTTCTCAATTGAACTTATATTGCGTTCTAATAAAGTATCTGAAGCTCACAATAAAGGGTTTCTGGAACTAAGATGATGATTTTTTCTTGTCTGTCGGTGTAAATTTAGGCAACCTGCACAACACACGTCAAGATGTGTAACTTTCAGAAACATGATATTGTTATTACGTAACCAACTTGTCCCTAGTAAGATGTTGGGTTGCGTAACTTACACTTGCAGCTTAGCAGTGAAATCAGTACAATAACCAATAAAGACAGACAGCCACACACTGAACGTAACTTACAACAGTAATAACTGTTGTAAGGAAACTTCTTTCATTGTAGAATTCAGTACAAAAGGGGGTACATAAGTAGGAAAACATAAAAGTCAAAAAGATTTCCATCTAAAAATTAAGAAAAGCTTTATATATATATATGAAAAAACAATCCCAAAAAAGACTGCTTTTTGCACTTCTAATTCACAGTATTATAACCAGTGCACTAAATAAGACATTCATACAAATAATTTATTTTGGAATTTTAAAATAGAAAAAATAGTATGTTAATGCTGTTCAAGAAAACTTAAAGATTCTAGTTAAGCTACAGATTAAGATACAAATTTTTCCGAACTTTTATCAATACATTTAAAAGCAAACTAGCTTCTCTGTGACAGAACAGGACAGGTCTTACTGCTTAGAGTGACATCCGAGGCGCAATTCGGTTTACACACACAGGAGAAATGTTGCAACCCCCACAATCAAGCCCTGGACCCTAGATTACAATTAACGCAGCCAATTGATTTTTAAACACCGGTTTAAACCACCTTGATTTAAACCAACCAACATTGGTATTAAATTAAGGACACCAATATCTTAAAATATCCTGACTTTTCATGATTTTTGCTGAACAGTTTCTTAAATGTCACTGTCTATCGTGGAAATTTTTGTACCAATTAGATTGCGTAGTACCAAAATTTTTCGCCCAATCTCGAACATTTACATAGCTGCCAATCTGTTTTTATTTCATTCAAATAATACCTTATACTATTTCATAAGAAATATGAAAAGTAGGTTTAATAATAAAACATACACAAAAAGAAAGTAATGCCATTCTAGAGACAGGCCGACAACCTAAAATCATGAAGTTCTCAACTTACTATATACGGAAGAAATTATGCAACAACAGACCCGAAGGTTCTGGACAACATTCAGAAATTCTATGAGTATATATCGAGTTACTAAGTCCGACTTTTTAAAAACATTTTTGAGAGGGGGTAAAACTTTCGAGAGGAGGTGAGGGAGGAGACGTGCCGCAGATTGTGCAGCACCTTCATGCGTTCGCCAGTGACAACAGCACATTATATGCATTTCATACGTGATAAATTCTCAATGCAAAACTAGAAATAAATAACATCTGAAACTTAGAACTAATCGATAGAACCGTCAGGTGGACCAGCTGAAAGAAAAAATAATACACTATGAAATCTCTATTATATTGCACACTGAAGGAGAATGTCTTAATTCTTGAAAAACAATAAACTAATCTTAATAGACGAAAATATGAGAGATGAAATAAGTACATGAAAAGAAATAATAAACTAACTTCAAAGAAAAGTTCATACAGCAAGGAATAGATAGACTGTGGAGGGGAAATAAAAGTCATGTACGCAGTTTTCACTAACTAAACTTTGAACAGACATTCCCCAAAATTCCTCGACTTTATCTAGTAAAGAAACGAAAGCTTCTTTAATTCTTTCCGATCAATTTCATTTTACCCGACTTTTCAGTGCTGTTGAAATCTTGCAAATACAAGTGTGTGATTCTCGACTGCACGTAAGCTGTACTCGAAACACACACAACATAAAAAGCCGAAGAGAAACTTACCAGCTGCTTCTTCACTTCTTCGTCAGATAAACTCTCCTCTAGCTTCTGCAATTGTTCTTCATTTTGAGCTGGTAGGCTTAAAGAACACAATATATCGTTTCCTTTATCATCCATCTTAGACGTCACCTGTAAATTCATGACTTCGGAAATAGCCTCGACTTGGGTTTTAAGATATCGCTGGTAACTTATCATCTTAGACATCGACTGTCTCATATCTGTAAGTGAAATAATTACACAATTAATACCGACTACGGATGTCTGCACGTTGCGGACGGCAACATATGATTCGTTTGCAAATTTGTAATGAGTCACTGCGGCCAGTCGTGCTGGTATCTTTGAAAATTTAGCTTTTTAAATACAAAGAAAAGATTGAGATGGGGTTAAAAGTCGTAGTTCGACTACAACACCTCTATGTATGAAACAGTTATAGGTGACTGTGGCCCTGTTGTAACCATATGGTCCAGCACATCGAATATTAATGAAGAAAATTTTAATTTTTAAATGAACCTCGTATAAAAGCACTCGTAAGAGTTTTTCTTTCAGCAAACAGACGAGTATGCATATATGTGTGTGCGTCGCGTCTGCGACGGAAATCTTGCGCATCCTTTACCAAAATAATTATCAGGGTATAAATTTACATTTGCTAGTTGTAAGAAATAACCTAATATACTTTTCTTTCAGCATAAACAACTAATGCCTATGCAACGTAATAATTTTCACATTATTAAATTGCATCGGCATTGAGAATACAATTAGAATCAGCTTTTGTGTCGATTTCCCAGAACGTTCTGATCCGAACTCTGAACCGTGTTGTCCAGTGGCTATATGGTCGGCTTTGGTGAACGATCCAAACTGTTGTTAAAGTCTAAACGAGACGACCAAAAGATAAAGGATCGAAACCCGGACCGTTGTAAATGCCCAAGCCCACCTAGGGATCTGTAGGACACCAACCACATACACTTATACTGTTTTGCTTTATGATGCCTTTAAGATTGTACAAAAGTTTTGAGTCAAACAATTTGACAATAAAATGATCGTTGTGTTTAACGAGGATGAAACTAGAAATTACTTCCATCAAGATTCCAGCCCTGGTTCTGAAACTGATTTTGATGACTGGAACGGACTTTTTCTTTTCTAAGAATGGAAGTAGTGAAAACCTTTTCACACAATTAAAACATTACGATTTGAATATGGAAAGTCTTTTAGGTTGTAGTTCACACTACATATTAGTCTATAATAAATTCACTACATCTAATATTATCGTTACATATTCTTTTAAGAATTGATGAAAAACTTTAAAAACACGCCGTATTCTGAGGAAAGCCACAGCAAAATCTAGCCGTATTCAAAATGTGAATAGCAATAATAATTAACTGAAAACATTAAACCGGGTACATTTATTTTTTAAAGGAATCCTTCTCATTAGTGTAAATCGGTGATGACCAACTTCTAAGGACTATAGTTGCATCGCAAGAATTACGAAGCACTTTCTCCGCAGGAACTAAATCGGAACACTATATAATGAGTAAAACAGAGTGAAAATTAAATTCTTTCAAAATTATTGACGAAACAAAATGCAGGTTACAAAAAAGCCTCCGGGAAGCATAGACACGCCAGTTTAGCAGTTGGCTAGCACTGGTGTAAATATCTGATATTAGTCATGTATAAGGAATATTAGGCTAACATATATGAATACCGTGAAAGATTTTTTCGCTGCATTATCATATAAAGTAATGGAAGCAAGAACAACACTTATGAATGTTATATTTACTGTCATCTAATCTCGAATTTTTGCAACTTGTCAACAGCAACATCATATACAAAATTTCCACTTGTTTCGGTTTAAATGAACATTTCATGAATTTAAACAAATTTAAATGAACATTTCACTCTAAATTAGACTAAAAGTAACAGCGTAGTTACATTCCACTAAAATTCTAGAACTGATTTTTTTCTGTATGATCAGCTTTAATTTTTTTTATTATCAAAAGACTTTCAAATCTTAAAAAAAACGACGCTTCTGAAACTCGAGAGCTTACAATACCAATTCTAAGAAAAAGTTTTACAGAACAGTATCATGGAATTTGTTAGTCCACCTAATTTCTTTAACCATTTACTTTTTCCACGAAATAAAGTGAACTACCTGATTCACCTACACACATTACATAAGTGGTCCAGTGGTTACCGCCCACATATCTGGTGTAGGTTCTTGGATCGAGTTCCAATACAGAACAATGCGATGTTACAAGACGAAAGAACGAACCCATAGGTTCGAATTCTAATGAATGTTAATCATCGTAAATTGTAGACCTCCAGCTCAACTATTACGTATATACAAAATCAAATTAAGAAGACCCTCCAAGGTGAAATAACTCCAAATACAAACTGCGAAATGTTCTGCCTTGCTTGCTTGCTTGCTTCCTTCCTTTCTTCGCGTCTTTAAACAATTAAAGAAATACTATATATACTCATCACCCAGAACATTATGACCACCTACTTAATAGTCGGTATATCCACCTTTGCCACGGAAAACAGCGGCGGTGCGTTTTGGCATGGAAGCAATGAGGCCTTGGTAGGTCGCTGGAGGGAGTTGGCACTACAACCGCGCACACAGGTCACCTAATTCCGGGGAAGGGGGCGACGCGCTCTGACGTCAGCCACTGCACTAAGGTCCATGGCGATGATCGCGTGCCCATTGCAATCGTAGTTACAGATGTCGTGGTGTTAACACTGGCACACAGCGTCGGCTGCGGAGACCCATCGTTAGAAGTGTTCAGACACATTTGTACTCTGACCAGCATCAAAGTCTGATGTGACTTCCGCCACAGTTCGCCGCCTGTCCTGATTTACCAGTCTGCCCTAGCTACGAAGTCAAACATCTGTAATGAGGGGGAGGGCAACCCCTCAACGTTTAGACGTCGTTTCACCTTGGTTTGCCACTTAAAGACACTCACCACAGCAAGGGTTTGAAAAAACCTGGGCTTTTTTGAAAAAGCCCAACCCACCTGAGCCCATATGGGTTTTTTCGGGTTTAATAGTTTTTTTTCGAAATATTTCAACGTCTCTGGGGGTAAAAGTGTTAAAATGTGATTTATATTTCAAGATTGTCATTGTCACAACTTGCAACAATTTTCTACTCACTGCCGTTTTGAAAAAATGGCCGCCATTTTGAAATTTTACATTCAATCGCCAAGAAAATCTATACAGCAAATTTAGCATATCTTGTGCTTCCACCGTCAAAATTTCAATTTAAAAGACTGAACATTGCGCTTCGTAGCGTAGATAGATATTCGCTGTTTTGAAACAATGGCCGCCATTTTGATATTTTAAGTTGGTATGCCGCCAAAATCTATACAGGAAATTTAGAGTGTCTCGTGCTTGTACTCTGAAAAATTTAACTTAGAAGGCCGAAAGTTGTACTCTGTAGTGTGTGTGGTAGAGGCAGACAAACGAGTTGATTTTGTGTTTAACGTCCCTTTCAGCAGCGAGGCTATGAGATGGGACCTACTGATTAAAGTGAAATCCGAACCACATGAGCTCCCCCCAGAAGCAAACCCGGGTCACCCACGCCGAAGACGAGTACACTAACCGCTTAGCCATGAAGGAGCTCGGCAGACAAACGAACAAATGTAGATCAAGTCATCCAGAAGCCTGACTGACATTCGCCAAATATGAATACCAAAAGGGGTCTATTAATTTAAAACAAAGATACAATTCATGTTGTATGAAATAAATGTTTCAAAATGTCTTATATGAAATTAACATCTTCCAGCATAAATAAACCTGCCATATTTTCTTCATGAGAATACGGGACACATCAGATCACCCCCCCTCCTTAACTTTCCAACACAATGAATTGAACTATAGTCTGGTTATGAACAAAAGTATAATAGGCCGCGGTGGCTCAGTGGTAGAGCGTTCACCTCTGGTGCATGGGGTCCCTAGTTCGATCCCAGCTCGCGCCAAGTGAGCTTTGTGGTGGACAAACACCTTGTGTGTGGGTTTTCTCGGGATGCTCACGTTTCCTCCCACTTTCTTCATTCCGTCATTTCATTCATTTCTCATCATCACCGTCACCTTGAACATAGCAGGCATAACCGTGAGACTAAAAGTAAAAGATTTCGTTCGATTTAATTTTAATGTTTTTTTCAAGAATATAATAGGCGAAAGTTCACTAAGCAGCAGCTGCTATGATTTAAGTCCATTTCAATAGCGAGGCTACATGAAACTTGGGCATACGGCATGACTTGGGTCCAAACCACATGATCTACCACCGGAAATTAACCAGGGTCCCCCGCGCAAAAGGCGCACACGCTACCCACATAGCAATGAGGGAGCTCAGTACTTTATTGGAAAACTTAATAGAAACAAGTCTAGTTTTAGCTCCCAACTTCACTAATGTATGTGACGGTAGCTACTGTTCTCGTAGTAGTAGTAATAATAATAATAATAATAATATAAATAATAGCAATAGAATAAAATCTAAAGACTTTAACTGACCAACCTGATTTTTCACTGCATGTGTGAATGTGTGTGTGGTCAGCACATTGCTGGTTTCCTAGACTCGAGCTTGCTATTTCTTAGTTCAAGTAACTTCCTGAACTGCAACTGCTGCATGATGGTGGGTCAACACTGAAGATGTGAGCTTTTCATAGGATCGGACCGGAGGTTTCACACAACGAAGGCCCATATGTTCACCACTGAACCACGGGTGAGCAAATTAATGTAATTATGAAGCTTATAATAAGCCACAGAGCGCTTAATCTTTCATCCAGCGGAATTTGTTCACGATCTTTCGACATTTTCAGGTATCGCAGTTTCTGTACCACTATTTATTGCACCTCTGCTCAGTGGTAGCCTTTTCTTGGGACGCTGAATTTTGGCATGTGCTTCGCTAGCAACAAATTGAAAGTAGATTTTAAAAATACAATCTATATATTAGAATGCTAGATTTATATATGTCACCAACAATGGGTGTATGTTGGTAGCCAGTTCATTTCAACAGTAGGATTTCGGAAACCACAAGCTCTAAAGAAGTGCCGAATTCACTGGTTGATTGCAAATTTTATATAGACTTGCAGAAACGAAGTTTTATTTTCCATGTGCTCCCGTTTCCGAGATATGCGCCTAGCAACAACTTCACAATGTTCAATGGATTAAAATTTAACGACAATGGGTTAATTTTCTTTGCATTGCATAGTAACCATTGTTATTTCTCTGTATAAACTAATTTTCGTTGACTCAATTTTCCATTGTTAACCCTCGTGTACAACTATATATTAAACAAACAAATGAACGAAGCTTTTCTGACAGAAAGTAAAAACACCTTATAAGAAAAAAGTTAGTACTGCCTTAATGGCCGAAGGCCGTTCCAAGGACTGTATGCAAAAATTAAGTGAAATGAAAAAAAAAAAAAAAAAAAATTACATTGTCCGAGGAGTTCGCAACCTTGACATGAAAAAATAATGTGCTATGTAGACTGCATAGGGTTAACTAGTAAGTATCGGAACTAAAAAGGAACCTAACCCAAAAACAGAATATTTCTGGGTAGTAATTCAAAACGAAAGAGGGAAAATAAAGAACACACTTTTCACCATATGTAACCAGCTTTTACCTTCGTTAATGCATACTACTCCTGTCAACAGATTCTACATGATAATTATTCATGGTATTCAATGTGCAAGGTTATAGTATTAAGTTTTTTCAACTCAAAATCAACGGTAATTAATTTGAAGCAGCGGGAAGAAGTTTCCAACGATGACCAGAGATAGAGTCGAATGTATCTAAATAAATCTACACGTTGTGGGATACAAGGGTCATTATTCCTTATCTAGAATCTATCTTACAGCGCCCGCCTAACATACAATGCTGCCCACTATGTTGAATATTTCGAATCATAGGTTGGTAAGCATACACAAGCACCTTTCTTTGTCATTATTTACTTACATTTCTGCAATTTATTTTTATATTTATTAAGACTGATTATTACCTTATTGTTTCACAAGCTGAAATAGTGTTACTTCACATCCACGGCTGCGTGTTTGTATACCTGCAACCATGTTTACAATACAAATGCTCATTATATTCACACAATCCTATCATGAGGTAAACCTTGCGCCAAGTAGTTCCCTCGCTCTGCTTGCCAAATAGTTCCATGTTGAGAACCGCGTATATAAAAAAAAATAAAAACTTTTGCTCTCCTTATATATTATCAAGCACACAAACAAGAAAATTATTCATTTCATCCCTGTAAATTTTCAAAATTTAGAAATAGACTATCTTTGGAACTTAATACAATATTTTGATAGTTCAGTGTGTAAGCAGGGATGTAATGGAGGGTATACGGCGTATATCCACCTCTAATTTTTGGAAATTATCGTATAGCCACCTAAAATTTAGGAAGTACGTAAGTATACGTTGCATTCGATCCATAGTATACCCACTTCATTGGAACAAACAGCAACTGCTTTTCTTATGTACTGTATTTAAAAACAAAATCTCATTCAACGCTGGTCGTCAGGCTATTGCCGCGAATGATATTCTTTTAAAATGTTTGCATTTTCCTATAATTGAAAACACTCTGAACCTGCAATGACTTTTCCTCAAGACGTCAAATGCACTGTCCCTACCTTCTGAAAGCTGACCGCGGTATTAAAATAAAGCCAAGGTTTTTTTTTTAACTCTTAGAAGCTCCTTTTGTTTCTAAAGAAAGAAGATAGACTTCAGTCCATAGGTGGCAAGGGAGGAGGGTGAGGTGTAGGGCCTATATCCATGTGGTGGCATTGAAGTTGTTCTGTTTTTACATACCAATGACCAGTTTTCACGTCCTTTGATAAAAATTTAAACTACTGATTGGCGAAGCAATTCGGAACCTACCGTCGCGGAACCAGTTCCATTCTAATTTTGGAAGAAGGTTCAGAAAAAAAATAGGGTCTTTACTTTAGTTCAAGGGTTAAGAGCAGGTTTTTTTTTTTTTTTTTTTTTTTTGATTGGAACCACCCTGAAAAAAACACCTGGGTTTTTGAGCTTTCTCTTAGTATTTTATTGGTGCAATTAAGGTGATCACATTGAAAGTATAGTTTTTATTTTTTCCTTCGAAAATACAAGCTTTCTTCACTGTACACCGAAACTTCCACTAGTACTTAAGTTTGAATTCAGCACTTGAAATAATAAGCGTAACTTGGTTTTCGGAACTCTGAACATTAAGCTTCTTAAATTTGACAAGAATTGTTACGCTGTTGCTGCTGTTAAACAGGAATAAACTGTTGTTGTTGGAAAACAAAATTTTACAGAAGAATACTTGTGTTAGCATCAAAGGTAATAAAAAATACTAGTAGTTTTACTAATACACTAGATATTTACTGGTAGTACTGGCACCCATGGTCTTAAAGCCATCAAATGTATGAGGGATAACGTCCCTTAGCGTCGCCGAGCACACTATTCACGGAAAGTATTTTCTAAAATATAAAATTGCAAATTTTATTTTAAATAGGTTACAAGCATAATTCATACATTACTTTGTTCTATCTCAAGCTAAGGTAAGGATTTTCTTTATCCATTCAATGTATTCAGAACTTTATGAAGGTCTTATGTTGAATCTGTTGTATACCTTAACGTGAAAGCATCTAATTCGGCGAAGGAAAGCGCAAAACCTAATAATCGCTTTCAATGTGATCACCTTAAAAGTGCTCCAATAAAATACTAACAAAAAGCTCAAAAACCCGGGAAGGGTTTTAAAATGGGTTTTCTCAGGTGGATCCAATGCGAAAAAATTGACGGGTTTTTTCGGGCACCCTGCCACATTTTAAGACACAAAGCATCAGAACTGAATACTTCAACAGTAAAACTATTTATTTTACGCTGGAAAATATTTAATTTCATATAAGACATTTTGAAACATTTACTTTATAAAATATGAATTATAGTATGTATTTGTTAATTAGTTTTAAATTAATTTTCTGGAAAGAACCGTCTTGCAACAAGTGCTAGGGAAATTCCCGTAATTGAATGCACAAAGTATCGGAAGTGAACTTCAACAATAAAACTATTTATTTTACACTGGAAAATATTTAATTTCATTTAAGACATTTTGAAACATTTATTTTATGAAACATGATTAATATATTTGTTTTAAATTAATATATTTTGTGTTCATATTTGGCAAATGTCAGAGTTTCTTGGGATTATTCGATCTGCATTTGTTCGTTCGTCTGTACTACAGGGTACCACTTTCAGTCTTTTAAATTTAAGCTTAAATTTTGAGGGTACAAGCACGAAACACACAATTTTCTGTACGTATTTTGGGCGGCATACCAACGTAAAATTTCAAAATAGCGACTTTTTTTTTTCAAAATAGCGGGTATCCACATTACGAGGGTTGGCAAAAACCATGGTTTTTATTGAAAAAACCAAAAAACAGTTTTTTTGGTTTAAATTTTTTTTAAAACCAGGTTTCTTTGGTTTAAATAATATGCTCTATGTATTTATATCACATATGCACAGAAATAAGTTTGTTTTGCCCTGATGTTATTACACAATAACCAGGTTATGAGGGAAGGGGACATATGAGCTTAAAGCGGAACCCAAACCGCTTCTCTGCTTACATTCGAGAGGGATTGTCCTAGATTTAACTCGAAACCGGGACTGATTGGCCACAAATGCGATACGCCTGCCGACTCACAAAGGACTCCTGATAAAAAATACGTTGTACTGATCTTTACATACTTGTTAATATAATTGCCAAGAGTCATTTCAGAAGGACAAAAAGATAAACAGTTGCACAAGTGAAACCATTATACAAAATTACATATGGACAATTTTGAAATATTGCAGAGTACAGAAGAACTAATTTAGTCCAAGTTAGTTCACTACGACTTATTAGTCCAAGTTAAACAAATACAACGACTTAATTTGCATATCAATAAGAAAAGTGAATAAAAATACGAATTATTTGAGTCCACTTTGGCTCTGACCTATTTGACATAGATACTTCTGATTTCAATAAATGCCTCTCGTGGGGTTTTATGACCAGCCCAAATAAGGCATTTCGATGTATTTTGTCAATAGTAAACATTATTTAGAATTTATCTTTGATTGCAATTGCATAAACTATATAATAAAAAATTACAAACGAAACATTCATAAACTTATATATATATAAAAAAAGTTGCTTTTGTAGTATAATCTCCGAGTTACGAATGGGTAAATTAGGTCTGAATATAATACTAAATATACGGGAGTGGAACGTGATAACCCACAAATGTGTGTTTATCAAAATTTTACGAACATTAATACTTTAACGAACATTTTTCGTTTTTTGGTTTAAACCAGCCAACCCTGCACGTTACAAAAAGCAATTTTAGGACTTTTAAATTGAAATTTTCAGAGTAGAAGCACGAAACACACTAAATTAGCTGTATATATTTTGGCGGCAATCGAACGTCAAGTTTCAAAACTGCGGCCATTTTTTCAAAACAGTAGTGATTAGAATATTGTTGGAATTTGTAACAATGGCAATCTTGAAATATAAATCACATTTCAACACTCTTACCCCAAAAGGCATTGAATGTCACGCAAAAAAAAAAAAAAAAAAAAAAAACGAAAAACCCATATCGGCCCTGGTGGGTTGGGCTTTTTTTAAAAACGGTTTTTTCCAAACTCTGGTTAAGAGGAAATTAAAATAATATATTTGCGTCAAGGAATCGTTAACTTCCATAAAAATAAAACACGTGACCTACCATTGGTCTACTTTAAAGCATTCACCATCGTTCCGAATATCATCTGCTAACAGAAAACCTCAGATTAATAGTGTTCATTTGTAGCCGCAATTGACATCAAAGAAAGCTGCGATTGATTTCGATAAATATTCAGCAGCTAGTACTAGTAGTAGTTTTTCTGCAACGTACTGGCCAAAAAAAAAAAAAGTGTATAAATAAATATTTTTCTTTGTTGTTTCGTTTTCGTTGAGATAAAAAGAAATATTTGAAGGAAATTTGTTAACTAGAGGGGTAGTAAAAGAAAGTGAGGAGCGCGTCTTGCAGCGCATGAGCGCGTCACAGCAATCTTTGATCATTTCAGTGCGTCTCTCCGAAAATATTTGATTGACGAACTAAGAGTCGCTCTCCAATTTCCCCGATGTCCAAGAAATTGTCAGAATTGGTTAAAGGAAAAGAAACAATAGCTATGTAAATTCCGTTGATGGAAATGTAAAAGCAAAGATATCGAGAAATAGCGAAGAAATTCCAAAGAACATGGTAAATTGCCAGTATTACTTCAGAGAAAGACGTAAGCGTATTTATTTCCCATCATGATAGTTTGTTATGGCATCTGCGGCTTGATGACGTCAGAGGGATAACGTTCTTCGTTCAAGGCATTGGAAAGGAGACAACTTGTGGGCTATAAATTCCAGTCTGACATTTGCCTGGTGCGAGGGGAGAAAAGCCTTTCTTAGGGTAGTTGATCTGCAAGGTTTTTTCACAATATCTTGACCGAGTTTTTATTAATACTGGAATTTACATCTATATGTACGACCCTAGGTTCAAATTTTGCTGGAAACAACTATTGAAGTAATTCTATTTTTAAAAATTCGATAGCCAGCCATCCTCACTAGTCTCCCCAAGCTTTTCTTTTACAGATTAAGTGAATGCTGGAATAGTATCAGCAATAAATTCAGGCAAGGACCTTTTCAAATCCTTTTTTTCTGACAGTGTGCTCAAGGCTTAATAATTTAATAAGCAGGGTTGGCAAAAACCATCGTTTTTATTAAAAAAACAAAAAAAACCGTTTTTTTTGTTTAAACCAGGTTTTTTTTGGTTTAAACCAGGTTTTTTGGTTTAAACCAGGTTTATTTGGTTTAAATAATTTGCTCTATATATTCATATCATATATGGACAGAAATAAGTTTGTTTCGCCTTGATGTTATTATGCAGCAGCCGGGTTATGCTGGAAGGGGTCACATAAGCTTAAAGCGGAATAAAAACTGCTTCTCGAGTTACATCCGAGAGAAATTGTCCTCCATTTGAACTCGGAACCAGGACTAACTGGCCACAAATGCGATACATCTGCCGACTCACTCACGAAGGAATCCTGATAAAAATACGTTGTACTGCTCTTTACATGCTTCTTAATATAGCTCTCAAGAGTCATTTCAGAAGGACAAAAAGATAAACAGTTGCACAAGTGAAACCATTATACTGAATTACATGTGGACAATTTCAAAGTACTACGGAGTACAGAAGAACTAATTTAATTCAAGTTAGTTAACAACGACTTTTATCGGTCCAAATTACAAGAAATACAACGACTTAATTTGCATATCACAAAGATACGAATTATTTGAGTCCACTTTGGCTCAGACTCATTTATACATAAATAGATATCAAAGATACTTCTCATTTCACTAAATGCCTCTCGTGGGGTCTCTATGACCCTCCCCCACCCACCCACACACACAAAAGTACGGCATTTCGATGTATTTTATCAATAGTAAACATTGAAACAAAACAATATTTAGAATGTTTCTTTGATTGCAATTACATAACAATAACTACAAAAAAAAAATCACAAAACATTTATAAACTTACATAAAAAAAAGTTGCTTTTGTAGTATAATCTTTTTGAGTAATGAATGGGGAATTTAGGTCTGAATATAATACGAATAATATACGGGAGTGAAACGTGATAACCCACAAATGTGTGTTCATCAAGATTTTACAAACACACTTTTACGAACATTTTCGTTTTTTGGTTTAAACCAGTTGGTTTTTTTGAAAAAACCAGCTGGTTTAAACCAGCCAACCCTGTTAATAAGTAGTGATGGAAACACCTTTCAATATCTGAGAAAATAGCTGATCACGGTAATTGTAATCTAACTACTGTAGAAGAGCTAGACTCGCAGGTTTTCTTACTTGCCTCCTCGCGTTTAAATTAAAAAAAAAAAAAATAAAAATTACATTTGAATTTCAAAAGTAGGAAGCTCCCATTTTTTAGTTTACAACTTTATTTCTTTTAAGAAAAGAATCTTTTATCTAATTTTCCTTTTTTCCATGATGTGTTTGTTGTATTTTATTTAGTGTATTTTACTTTGTTCATTTAGCAATCACGCCAGATACAGCTCAGAAAACATTTTATACTTGATATTTTTTACAACAATAACAATGTAAAGGATTTGAGAAGGTATCGGCGGGGGCCTGTTTAGTAGGTACAACACTTGTGTTGTTAGAAAATACCAAGTTCTAGGGTTTGGGTAAAGTAAATACAAAATTTCACAAATTAAGTCAAGGTCTCAGATAATTGTGGATTAAATGGGTCAAGGTTTAATCAAATCTTGCGTAATTTCCCGAACATCTTGAATGCGGTATGTTTCGAAAACACAAATATGGTTTCCACTGAAACTCACCATGTAATAAGGGCAGTCAACTTAAGGAAAGTCGAACCTGATATGCACGTATTCGCCCATAAGGTAAGTAGTGGTAGATTAATAAAGGACAATCCTATGTGCGACAAATATAACGAGCAAATGACTAACAAAAAGATGTCTTTATATTGTGAAAGCAGGTTCTCGACAATCCTCGCTTACGCGACCCACCATCGTTGACGCATGTGCTCTCTACGTACTACCTTCCTGCCCTTACTTAGCATTCGTTCTTTCCAGTAGCTTCCAAGCAGAGGTTGGTTGGTAATTTTGTGCAAGACCTCTTAAAGTGAATCTGCAACGGGAATGCAAGTGGACACCTCAATGATTACTGAAGGTACAGAAAGTGAATGCAGAAAGAAGTAGGCTATATGGATGGTCATATGCCAAAGTAGTCTATCTACTGTTTTCACCAATTTTGAGTTCATGAATGCTTGTTACATAAAAAAAATGCTCTTTTTCTTATGCCAGAATGAGCCAGTGGCCCTTTTCTTTTGAAATTAATGCTGATATTGCCTAGCTCATTCTGGCATAAGAAAAAGCGTATTTTTTTTTTTTTTTATCTAACAAGCATTCGTTAACTCAAAATTGTTGAAAAAGGTAGATAGACTGCTCTGGTATATGACCATCCACATGCATTTCTGTATAAAACCGTATAATTAATCTGCACGTAGGTTAGAACTTTTCTTACCATTCAAACGCAACTAATTTTTCCGGTAAATTAAAAAAGTTGGTATGACGCTTCGTCAGTTATACCCAAACTTTTAAAATTACACTATATGGTTCAAAAGGCGACTGGCACACAGACAGGTTGAAATTTGATATTAGCTACACGCTAATTGAAGAGCTTAGAGAATAAAGGTGTTACGTAACAAACTGAATATCACGGAAAAATAGACTTTCACAACTTTGTCCGTTAACATAGCACCATCATTTCCAAATATCTCCATTCAGACTAGGATTCACTAAATAATGTATTACGCATCAATCGCGAGAATGCAACGTTTCAAAAAATGTAACAGAACACGTTTATCATCTAAGCGCTTCAATTATGTTATAATTCATATGAATTATATATAATTTAATACTTTTTTTTAGCAAACAAGTAATATGCCAAAGTTTTAACGTATATATAACTTACGTTGAAGAAAAAAATATTTATATATTAAAATAAACTTCTCTATCAGGTAAGCTACTTCCAGCTTAGACTTCGGTTAAGCAAAGCAACCGATCCTTTGTCTGTGCTGTGCTGAGTATTTGCGCGGCTAAAAACAAATGAACGTCGCAATTAGTATTGCCAACACTCAACGAAGAAAAGTGGCTAAAACCAATAGTTAAAAAATCCAGAAATGGCTAGAAAAAAATCAAGCCTTCAACCTGAGACAATGATAATAAATCCGTATTAAATATCGTCTTTCTCATTTTTGCGGCCGCAACACAAAGCAAATTTGGTGACGTGTATGTGGATGATTATCGCAAATAGGAGCTGCGATCACGCAAGTAAATTTTCATTCTGGTCCCGATTCTGGCAACTTTGTGATTGCAACGCATTTCAAGAAATGGAAAATCCAATTTAAATATAATTTCCATGCCGTTTATCGCAAACGTAAACATTTTCATTTCATTGACACAAACCAGATGGGCTGAACGGGGGGGGGGGAGGTTACTCTATTAGATTTAGTGTCTTTTGCCCCGTAATTAGCAGCCCTGGTCCACCGCTAGGCTAATGAGATTCCATACTTGATCCAATAACGTGACTTGAAAGAGCGTAATACAGTTCTATTTATCAAAATTAACGTGCCCGAATCAATAAACGAATGAAAATGTCACATGTGACCCTCGCTGGAGAGGAAGACTAACAGAGATACCAGAGAACAGAAAAGACTCACTATTAAGAAAAAAAGTATTAAAAAAGGAAATTAAAATTTTCTTTTCGCGACACCGCTCCAATAAACGTTCCGCTTTTACACTCTTCAGCAGTGACTAACGTTTGGCTCGTTCCCAAATATGTATTGTGTAACTTAATACACAATATCTCTTTGTTTAATCAGAAAGTGCCGAATATTTGTATTTGCTTAAGTTGGAGATCTTGGGGGTACATTTCCATGTGGTTTGTGTCGTCTCAACGCAAAAGTTGCGTACAGCGAATCAACGCGAGAAAAAAAATCGAAAAGCCATGATAATTGCTATGGCCAATACCACAAACCAATACACAAATAGTGCGGTGCGTCGATGCAAACCGTTATGGAAGAAGATGTGAATAAAGCGGCTGGTCCTTTATTCTTTGTCTATTTGCGTGAACGCAATGTTAAATTTTCGCCCCTTTTTCTTAAACAGAATGTTTCAAATATCAGTGTTCGCTTAAGTTTGAGATATGAAATTCGCTTGCACTTTAAAATAATGAAATACTATTTTATGGATTTCAGAATATTCCGATTCTAAGGGGTAAAAGAACATTGATTGTTAAAATTCACAAATTTTCATTAGAATTTAGTGAATGTGAGTTTTCGCTTAAGCTGGAAATCTGAAATTCGCTATGTAGACTTTTGATTATAAATGGAAATCGGGTCTTAGTGCTTCCGAATATTTCGCTCCCAAGAGGAAAAAGATAAACATTTCTTTAATATTGAAGTTTCTCTTTATTTATTAAGAAAGTGCCGAATGTGGGAATTCGTTTATGCTGGACGAATTAGAATATCTAGTTCGCCACACGAGGGAGAAATCCACCGGTTTTTAGAAGGGAAGAACAATGGACACTACATAGCCAAGCTACGAACTGAGATCATTCGTAACATCAAAAGCCTGTGTACGATTGTTTAAGTGTGCGTAGCCCTAACCGCTGGTCTAGTGGCTAGCATGCAAGCCTTTGGCACATGGAGTCCCGACCGGGTTCGATTCGCGGTGGGAGAGCATTTCAACTACCAAAGTGGTTCGGATTCCAGTATAATCAGTAAGTCCACGTCTCCTTTAGCCTACCCGGCCTAACGTGGGACGTTAAACTAAATTACACCATACCAAACTTAAGTGAGCGTAGTGCGATGTACGTTAGTTAAGAAACCACGGCGCTGTCTGAACAACAAGGGTATAGACAAGAGGACTCTCAATGTAGGCAGTCAATATTTGTTCATTTTATTGAACCTTGCTTGCACACTGCAAAGGAACACTGCCACTCTAAGCGCTGTATTCTTGCATATAACAGTGATAACCTAGTAAGTGTGAGAGGAGCTTAATATCATACTAGGAACTTAATGTCACTCTTTCTCCTTATTGTAGCACTTTCTAGTAGCTTTAGCTCGATTCCCATCCTCCTCCTCCTCTATTAACGAACTATGATCTCCTTGCGATAGACTTACTAATTCTTTCACCAATTGGGAAATATATCATTCAAAACTCAATCGCCTCTTCAATGATTTCAGAATTATACTATTACTACCTTTCCTGTAAATTAAGAGTGTATTCAGGAGGATTGCGAAGTTGAGTTCTTTTCTCCTGCACACGAGCAATTCTTACGTGCAGTTTACGAAACTAGATTAAGTTCTGCTTTCTCACTTGGTGGTTATAAGGTAATTTGAAGTATATCTTTAGCAACTGCTAACTCTAACTTAACTTATATCCAGTGGCGGATCTAGGCCATAGCCGGGGGCCAAGCCCCTCAGTTTTTCCAGTGACAAAATAATTTAAGCTATTATTTATTATATTTTTGAAAGTTTATATATGCCTATCATAGTCTGGGTACTGACTGCCCCCCCCCCCCCGTTTTTATCTTCTAGATCCGCCACTGCTTATATAGCTTAATTTATATAATTTCAGTGACTCTTCCTTCCCAGATAGCACGAATACTTGCGGCAAATTTTTGCTTCGTTTAGTGGAGCAAACAATCTGAAAGTTTGCGAAGGCAAAATTTCTTAATATTTATTAAAAGCTTTCAATATGATCTGCAAATTTTCGCTGATTTGTAAAAATAAATTCATCACTGCAATTAACTTGCATCTTTTTTGAAAATATAGCGTTGAAAGTTTGCCGTCGCAAACAGTTTGCTACTCTGTAAAAAAACTTGTTTCGAAAAACTTGCTGAAAGCAAATATGTGATGATATTACCGAGTGCGCGCGAATCGTACCCAGAATTCACTGCGCTACATCAACTGTGACAAAGCAAGCGGGAAGTGAGAATCGAGAAAAACCAATGCACCAGAGGACTCCAGAATAAACTCACTGGTCTCTTATCAGATGGTTTTATTGACCCAGGCAGCCTGACGTTATTTTGTGAATGTGTGTGAGAGTAAGTACAGGGATATGATCGTTGAGTAAGTAGATAAATTGCGATATCCTTTGTCTGTGCGTTTATCGTTCGTAAGTTTATTATCTACGGATCCACATTATAAAAATTTTGATGTTTCATAAAGTTAGGTTTCACTTTATAATTTTGCAGCAAACATTACCTGATACATTTACAGCAAACATGATCTTGCGATCGTGAAAACACTTTCTGCAATGTTGATGCAAACCTTTTAATATTTTCACCAAATTTATCAGCTCATTTTCGGAAATTTTGTCAAAGAAAATTTGCACAAAATATTTGCAGCAAAGTCCTTGAAAACTTTCTTGCTGTGCAGTCGCAAACATTTCGTTTGTATTGGCAGATGTTTTCATTTTCTGAGGCAACTTTGCTGCAAACTCAGCCAGCGTCAACTTCGTTATTTGCATTGAACTTTCGGCAAATTTTCTCATTTGAAAAGGCAAGTATTTTTTGCAAACTTTTTAGTTTGCCTTTGCAAATTTTTAAACATTTTTAAAAATTTTTCTGTGCTATCTGGGTTATAATTTAAATCCACCTGCCTTTAGGTGGTTGGATTCCGTAGGATTGAATCCTAGTCTATACAAGAATATCACCATAACATTAAAAGAATGTTACCCTTTACCAAAGAGACTATAGTCTAGACAAGACCGTAGGTTCATTAGAATTTTATGGTGCATGTTCTAATGGAGGAGGAAGGGATTCAAAGAGAGAAAAGAGGTTTAAAAATTATACAAAAATAGAATATCTCATGAGGTGAGGTGATGTAGAGTTCACTGGCGTCAATAGGTCTTATTTAGGAGGGTTCAAGCCCCCGTAAATTTCACACCGATAATAATAAAAAGATAGTAAGAAAGAGTACCGAGATTACATTGTTGAAGAATACATATCCAAATGCAACTGAAGAGTGACTCACAAACCTTAAAATTTAGTATATTTCCTGAGTGATTGATCTTTGATTATTCTTCTGTTACTATACAGTATAAATATCTTCTTTAAAATGTAAAAGAATTATTAAGTAGCTCTCAAGGAAAATTTTAGATAAATGACTATTAAGCCTTGAATAACTTTATATGCTATTTAATAATTCTTTTTCTTATCGTATTCTATTGTCATTCCGGCAGAAGGCCAGAAGTAGAAAATAGAAAAAAAATGAAAAAGAAGTAGATTCTCTTAAAAAAAGCAAAATGGCGTCAGGATATACATTTCCGTAACAATAAAAATAAAATAAACTTGACTATGATGCCAAAAATGTACCCGAGTAAAACTAACCATATTCTTTTGCCCAACAGCAGGCAAATTTTACTGTGTTCTTGAGTGAACAAAAAATGGAATTTTGTAGTTATTGGGTAATCTGCAAAGGGACGCACCCAGAGCTTTGATTTCTGGGAGGCACATTTGCAAATGCCCTTCATTATATATATATATATATATACAGTATATTTAACTATCTATATGTATATGTATATATATATATATATACATATAGATAGTTAGATAGATAGATAGATGTGTGTGTGTGATTTTAAATATTTGGTGGGCGAAGCGAAGTTTTGTAGGCGTGCTCCCCCATGCACTCCCTAGTAACGTCTCTGAATCTGAACCCCCAAAAAAGGTCTTCAGCCCCCAAACAAAAATCCTTGTGTTTGCTACTGGTAGAGTTAGCGTCCGTTTCAGCAGCCAAACTCTATGAGACGTGGATCTACAACTTATGGAGTCCGAACCACACGAGTTCAACTGTGCATCGAACCCAGAATCACTCTTTGGGTGGCACAGGGACATATATAGAATCAAAAATACTGAAATTTGTGTCAAATCCATGGTTTTCGGAGTCGCTGAAATAAACGGTTTGAAACGTTTAAATTCAGCCCTATTAGTATGAGGCAAGAAGGAGCTAAAATAAAATGTCAAAGATGTCCATAGCCAAGGAAGGGGGCCTGGTCCTCCGAAAAGTTTGCATGGAACCCGCTATGATCTATTACCTTTTCTCGGATCTTTATTTGGTTGTCTGAGAACGATCCTCCCAAAGTTATACACATATCTGAATTCTGGTTACATGAACACTCATGTCCAAAATATTCCCATGTCTATAGATATGTTGTTGTAGGAATATAATTTGATAACAAATTTGCCCGGTATTTCTTATAATGTTAGTATGTGTATAATCGGCAAAGACATGTATGTGGCAAATTTTATGTCAAAAGAGCAGTAAATAAGAACAATAAAACGAAAATAAAACTGTCTTGTCCATTTAGCAACATTTTGTTTTACTCATTCTAATTTTCGTATTTATAATTCTTGGAATACATTTATAATATATATGGAATACTTTTTCGTATTGTGTTTCCTATATCATGTATGTAAAACATTTTTAGTATTACTTCGAAAATGTTTTCCCTCTCAACATTCAACACAATGTTTCTAGTACAATTTGTGAAAATTTTCCTTACATTATTTTCCTGCTAACGTTCTAAAATGTATTTCCTGTACTTCATAAAAAGTTTTCCAAACATTTTTAAAAAATATTTCTGGTAAATATTTAGGATACTTCTTAAATATGTTTTCTGCAGTAGCAACAGAATATGTTCTGAAAACAATGTAAAAATGTTTCTTTAATATATCAGAAAATGTTGTCCACTAAACACAACTACTTTCCAGAACACGACGGAAAACATTTTCTATTCATTTCTAATGTTTCTTTTCCCTGTTTTGACTAAAATGTTTTCCAAACATTTTTGGGAAATATTCGGAACACGTTGGGAGAACCAGCATGGAAATCTTCAGAGAAGAAAAAACTTTTGGAATCCAAGGAAAATATTTTCTTTTGGTTGAGTAAATATTCCTTCCTATGTGGGAAAATATTTCTGTAGTGTATCAGAAAATTATTAACTAAAAGCACAAACTATATTTCATATACAGGATGGTAAACAGCTTCTATTCATTTTTAATATCTGTTTTAAAATTTTGTATTCAACATTCGATAAAATATTCTGGAAATATTCCTAAAATATTGTATGAAAGTATTTTATTTTAGTTACAATAGAAGGTAACGAAAACATTTCCATAGAAAATTAATATGTTTTAAAAATATTTCTGGAAAATATTTTTATACATTACAAACGAATTTATTTTGTAAATATTCAAAATATTTTAAAAAATATATTCCATATGTTTTTTCGTAACAATAGAAAAGATTGCAAATAACATGCTGGAACACATTTGTGAAATATATGGAATACATTTCCTATTTTGTTTTCTATATCATATATGTAAAACATTTTTAGTATTACTTCCAAAATATTTTCTCTCTCAACATTAAAAGCACATTACATACAACACAATATTTCTAGTACAATTTGTGAAAATTTTTCTTACATTATTTTCCTGCTAATGTTCTAAAAATATACTTTCTGTACTTCATAAAATGTTTTCCAAACATTTTTTAAAAAAATATTTCCGGTAAATATTTGGGATACTTCTCAGATATAACAAGGAATATATTTTCTCCAGTAACGAAAGAGTATATTCTCAAGACAATGTAAAAATGTTTCTATAATATATCAGAAAATGTGGTCACAAAAAAACAATATATTTTCCAAAACATAACGGAAAACATTTTATATTCATTTTTAATATGTTTTCCTTTCCCTGTTTTAAAGTTTTATATTCAAAATTCGATAAAATATTCTGGAAATAATACTAAAACATTGGTCGGAAATGCTTCATTTAAGTTATATGAGAAGATTACCAAAATACTTTTGTAAAAAATTAAGTAAACCTTTTTAAAACATTTCCGAAAAATATTTCTTATATTACGAAACAATTTATTTTTAAAATATTCTAAACGTTTCTAAAAATATATATTCAATATGTTTTCTCGTAAAAATAGAAAATATTGCTAATAACGTATTAGAAAATATTTTTTAAATATATGGAAGATATTTCATTTCATTTTTTTCCGTATCATATATGGAAAACATTTTTAGTATCATTTCGAAAATATTTCCCCTCTCAACAGTGAAAACATATTACAATACATCCAAAACAATATTTCTAATATATTTTGTGAATATTTTCCTGGAATAACTTTCTGGCAATTATTCTCAAAATGTACTCTCGATAATTTCTAAAATGTTTTACAAACATTTTTAGAAAAATATTTCCGGTAAATATTCGGGATATTTCTCAGATATAACAAGGAATATATTTTCTCCAGTAACGGAAGAGTATATTCTGAAAACAATGTAAAAATATTTCTATAATATATCAGAAAATGTTGTTCACTAAAAACACAAAATATTTTCTAAAACACAACGGAAAACATTTTCTATTCATTTTTAATATGTTTTCTTTTCCCTGTTTTAAAGTTTTATATTCAAAATTCGATAAAATATTCTGGAAATAAGACTAAAATATTGTACGAAAATATTCCGTTTAAGTTATAACAGAACGTTACCAAAATACTTTTGTTAAAATTAAGTAAACCTTTTTAAAACATTTCTGAAAAATATTTCTTATATTACGAAAGAATTTATTTTTAAAACATTCTAAACGTTTTAAAAATATATGTTCAATATGTTTTCTTGTAAAAATAGAAAATATTTCAAATAACCTATTAGAAAACATTTTTCAAATATATGGAATATATTTCCTTTCATTGTTTCCCATATTATATATTGAAAACATTTTTATTATCATTTCGAAAATATTTTCCTTCTCAACAGTGAAAACATATTAGATTATATCCAATAAAATATTTCTAATACATTTTGTGAATATTTTCTTGGATATACTTTCCGGCTAACATTCTCAAAATGTACTTTCGGTAATTTCTAAAATGTTTTCTAAACATTTTTGGGAAAATATTTTCCGGAAATATTCGGAATACATTAGGGAAACCAGCATGGAAATCTCCAGAGAAGGAAAACCTTTTGGAAACCAAGGAAAATATTTTCTTTTGGTTGAGAAAATATTCCTTGCTGTGTGGGCCGTTTCTGTTATACTACTACTTTGTGTCCGTTTTTGATTAAACTTAATTGTTTTCTGTATTTCTTTACTTTTTCTTGCTTCTTTCTTCTTCAAAGCGCTTGTGATAGCTCTATCAGCATTATTCATAACCATTTTCCTGGTAGAGCGTTGATCTTTCTGAAAGTCTTGTTCCAAAATGCGTGCTTTTATTTCTTCTATACAACTACAAGTATCAAAGTTTTGACACTTGCAGGCAGCAATATCAAATAAACGTTTAGCTTCTCTAAATTTTGCGAGGTTCGAGTCAAACTTATCTGACCCTTTTCTACTTTTAGACCTTAATAAATTCCTATATTTAGCATGACTAACTTTTATCAATTGTGAAATTTTAAGGTTAGAAACAGTGGAAATAGAAGCTCTTGACCATATTTGTTCTATTTCAGGAACTAAAGTCTCACATATTTCACTTACAGTAGGATACTTCCCTGACGCAACTTTGAAGTTATGCCTAATAAAACAGTAGCACTCCATTACATCTTCGTAAGTAGGCAGTACAACTTCACACAAATCACTAAATCTTCAAAAAATAGGACATTCCGACATTTGTCTTGTATTCACTTGTTTAGACAGCCATTTTAACTCACAACAATAAAGTAGCACACAAACTAACAAAATATTACGTTGTTCTGTTACACAATAGACGCCAACTCAACTGAACTCGGCAAAGGTACTGACACCTAATCTGAATTTGTCTCCATACGGAAACACTGTTGCCAACTCCTATTGGCAAAATGTCACTAAATTTAGCTCCTAAAGTGTGTTTTTACAAAATTGTATTGGTCTTGCGGCACGTCAAGACTTAATCCAAAAAGATAAAATATATGTGTGTGTGTCTTTTTGACATAAATTTGCTTATTTGACAGTATTTGAAATAAAAAAATATATATGACAACTTCTTTTTCTAAAAAAATAAAATGTAGCAAAAATTGCAATTTTATGAAAATTTATCGTCCTTGCGGCACCTCAAGACGTGCTCCAATATTTTTCATATTTCATTTTTATCTTATGTACACCAAAAGGCAACTTTTCCGTGCTATTACAAATTAAAAATCAAAACTTGTTATTTTCGTTCCACCCTAATGTATAGGTCTATGTCTCATACAGCCTAGTAGCTGAAAGGGGTCATTGAAATTAATCAAACTTATAAGTCAGCTTCTAATATTGGAGATTAAGAACTAGTATCAATTACCAGCTTGGTTGGGTTAAATTAAAAAAAAAAAAAAAAAAACAGTAACAGAACAGTGTTTCATTAGCCAGTCACTTTACTAAAGCGCTCTCTGATATCGGTCATTTCCGATGATTTTTATATTTCTCTCCCCTCCTCCTTCCCCATGTTGCATGACTAAATTTAGATCTAAATGGCATGGGAAGTGTCACTGTTCATCACAGCGACCCCGGAAGTTAGAGATTTGGCACTAGCATGGGTTATTTTCGACCATTTTTATTTATTTTTCCTACCCATGTTGCGAGGCACGGCATCGAAAGTGTCACTGTTCAGCTCAGAGACCCCGAAAACTATGCATCCGACACTAATAATGGTCATTTTCAATCATTTTTATATATCTCCTTCCTCCCCCAAGTTGTGGTGCTGAATTTGGATTTAAGCGTAATCGGAAGTGTCACTGTTGAACTTTGCGATCATGAAAACTATGGATTCGACACTAATATTCGTCATTTTCGATCATTTTTAAATGCCTATCCTCTCTCCCCCCTAAGTTGCACCGCCAAAGTAATATGAAAAAAAAAAAAAAACATCTCAGCTCCGAACTTCATCTATGTTGAAAATTTGATCGAGATCGATCAGGTGGTTCAAGAGTGATGGCCACAAATACTGTTACTTTCATTTTTATTTTTCTATACAGTAAATCTCTCCCCTCCCCCTCCGTAAAGTTCTACCGTCAAAGTGATATGACAAAAATTGTCCTAGGCGTGAACCTCATCCATGTTGAAACGTAGATCGAGATCGGTCTAGTGGTTCAAGAGATTAGGAGTCACAAACATAGTAACTTTCAATTGTATATACTATATATAGATCATTAGAGACGCGGGCTTAAAATGCCCATATGTCTCTTGAAAAATAAAATAAAAGTAAAGAAAACAAAGAAAACGTGGTTTCTTCTGCGGTAACATCCGTTGGACGTTCAACTTCCTTTTTTAGTTGGCTGTAAGATATTTTTGTTGAGAGCTCTTGTCCTAGATCCTATTATGATTTACCATAACTTAATATTAGTTAATTCATAGCTTACATCAACAGAATAATTAATATTCTATTTGCTTCAGAGGTAATACATTTAATTTATCTTAATTTATGATTATTGTGTTTGCTTTCAACAGAGCAGGAAAAGCTACATCTAGCAACAATTCTGAGGAGGTCGAGGACTTATTCTAAAACGTTACATTAGTGCGCCCCTACCGACAAAGAAGTAAAATTAACGACAAGTCTTTACATTTTTGATCACTTCAATACAATGTGCAGTAAATCTATTGTATCTACGGCTACGAGTATAAACATATATTGTATCCTCAAACCTACTGACAGTACCTAGCCTCTTGAAACTGAATAATCGCTTAATTAGTAACAAGGAATATTCGCGAAGTGTCTAGCGGGTATGTATATCTCGTCTTTTGTAAATGATCACAAATTACTCACTAGATATCAGGAACGCAAGTTTTAGCTCCCCATACGGGCTTTTTCGTTATTAAGCACTTTAAGTTAACCGTGCGTGCAGCAAAACTCTTTTGTATTGCAGTAAAAAGCTATTGAATCTGACTCCAAAGATTAACACAGTGGTTCCCTACATTTTCGACTGAAGATCTATGGCATTATGACACACATGTTTGATTTATTATTATTAATAATCACATACATTATAATAGTGTAAGCAGGGGTAAAAGTGCGGGGAAACGCGGAGGTCGCCATCCTCCCACCTCCAAAAAAATATGTAAGGTGTTCCTCCAGTTTCTATAAAAATTACAATGGGCAAAGATAGGCAGGGGTGCAACATGACGTCATGCTGCTACCTACCGCCCCCCTACCTTTTCACATCCATTTTTACCCCTGAGTGTAAGACTATAAATTTCCCAAAAGTAGTAATTCTATGTAGTACAGAGTATTCTTGTTGCCGCTGGAGGAGTTGAGCGGTATTGTCTGTCTTCAAAAATATATATTTTGACATATTAAATTCCAAAATTTTCTAGAGGGTGCGGTGGCTCAGTGGTAGAGCCCTTACATCTGGTGCGTGGGGTATCTGGTTCGATCGCCAGTCATCTAAGTGTGTGGTGGACAATATCGTGTCCATAGGATTTCTTGGGCTACTCCTTCACCTCTCGTCCGTGGAGGGCTTTGTGATGGACAAACACTGTGTACGTGTGTTTTCTCGGAGTTCTCCCGTTTCTTCCCACTTTCTTCATTCAACCGTTTTCATTCACTTCTCATCATCACCGTTTCTTTTAGCCTAACCGGCAAAACCATGGTACGTAACACTCAAAGATTGTATTGCATTTTATTTCTTGTTACTCCTGTTTCTTTCCACATTTCGTTCCACTAATTCATCCGTCATAATTCGTTTGCCTTAATCAATGATTTCCTTTAGTCTAAAAGGCAAAATCGTGGGACGCTGAACTGAAAGGTTTCATTTACGTTTCCTAAAATTTCGTGACAAAACAAGCTTGACTTCGTGAGAAACTAGTGTGTTAGAGGAACTATCTTATAACCTTTATTACAATCTGCTTCATACTGTTTAAAACTAAATCTTAACACGTAATTTCAAACTGTTTCTTTATCATATATATTTACATTTAAAAAATAAATAAAAAAAATTCATTGAATAATCATTTTAACTTCTGGTTAATTTGTTAGGTTCTTTAAAATAATTTTGTTTTCGGTCCTCACATATTTTTATTTTTTCACTTAGGAAACCTCATCACGGCGAAATTAAAATACTGCTAATTTTACAGTAATTGTGATATCTTCAAATAGATAAAAGATAATCGAAATGTGGAACAAGACCGCCCTAGACAATATCATTTTACATGAGATACTGTTATAACGACTCACTTGTCTACTTTCGATTTCGAACCATTTTGAAAATCGGCATTTATTTTCGCGTTTCTAAACGGTTGAAAACGGAAAGCCACTAGGTGACAAAATCCTAAGGTACTTACGGAACAATTTTTGTACAGGCAATTGGGTTACGGGTATATAATCTGAAGTTCGCATTAACCCTTTGGGGATCTCATGGTACAATTTGTACCATACGGGGTGTTTCATGGTACATTGCGTTATAACTCTCCTATTTGAGCTTTTTCGTCCGGTTTTTTTTTTTTTTTGTTTTTCAAGTCCAGAGATATTGCAGAAGACATTACGGATGGTTTCACAACCTCCTGTGTCGAGACATAGGAGGTGATGACGTCATAAGTCTAAAATTTATATTTTCGTGTAATACTTTTTGGGGGGTTTATGTAAAGTATTTTTGGCGGGCTTATTTTTGCACGTAGAAGATTGAAATTTTGTACTAACATGCAGTCCACCGAGTAGTATTTACCAGACTTTTTCTTCAGATTTCTGCGTTAAAATAGGGGGGGGGGGGATCCAGAGGGTCAAAAAGTTGAAAAAAGGGGTATTTTTACCCAAAAATCCCGTTTTTCCTCATTTTCCCGCCTTAGATACATGATGGAGACAAGTGAATGGTACCGCCGGAAAGGCAGTTCTATTCTGAAGAGAATGATGTGCGACATATGGCCCCAGGGTAATTAGGGAAGTGTCAGGGAATTTTTATCAAAATATACTTCTGTATAGGGGAATTTTTCACGTTTTCGGCAGCCTATAACTCCGAAAGGATGCATTTGTGCACCCAGGTTGGTCTATACTTTTTGTCTTAACTTGGTGTTAGGAATCACCTCCCAAACGTTGTCCGTGTTGTTTTGAAACACCCTGTATAGATAGGTGAAGGAATTAATTCCCGGTCTGTTTCATTAGACTCTACCAAAATATTGCAATATGCATACAATCCATCCTGGACAGTTACTATTTTACTTAGTAGTCTAGGAGATAGAGCACGTATATTTGGTACACGTAGTAATGAGTTCGATTCCCAGTGACAGAACATTGAGCGCATTGCAGTGGTTTAGATTCTACCTTAAACTAAATGTCTATGTTTCATGTAGCCTAGGTGCTGAATAGGGTCACTAAAGTTACAGAAACACAATTTAGCATCTAACATTGAAGATTGTTAAGAATTATTAGAGACGCGGGCTTAAAATACCCATATGTCTCTTAAAAAATAAAATAAACGAAAGAGAAGAAAAAGTGACTTCTTCTTTTATCACATCCATTTGAGGTTTAACTTCATTTCTTAGTTGGTTGTAACAATTTTTTTATTGAGATCTGTTGTTCTAGATCCTCGGATGATCTACCATAACTTAATATTTGTTAATTCATAGCTTATACCAACAGAATAATTATTATTCGATTTGCTTCAGAGATAATAAAATTAGTTTATGTGAATTTTTGATTATTGTGTTTGTTTTCAACAGAACAGGAAATGCTACATCTAGCAACAATTCTGAAAAGGTATGGGGCGTATTCTAAAAGCGTTGCTGCGCCTCTATCGGCAAACGAGTAAAACTAACGACAAAGCATTTTTATTTCGAACAGCCTAATATAATGTACAGCAAATCTGTTGTGTTTGCGGTTACATGTATAAATATATTCAAATCCTAAAACCCACTGAATAATGCCTCTTGTAACTGAGTAATTGCTAATTACTAACAAGGAACATTCACAAAGTGCCTAGCGGGTATGTACAGGGTGTCTCAAAACTATTCTGACTTATGATTACTCAGTTATTATCAGAGTTACACAACACAATATAAGAGGGGAAACCGTCTCCAAATATGATATTTTCAATCTAAAGTGAACGATTTTTTCAAATTGGAAGAGCCTTTTGCGGTGTACAATCTTTATGCGCCCAATCAACGTTGCCATTTACCTGGACTTACAACATAAGTAAATGAAGTTACTGTCTTTTACCTAACTTGTCGATGGTCATCCCCTATTTCAAACAAGAACTTTATTTACTTAAGTTGTGATTCCATGTAAATGGCAACGTTGGGTTTTCATTTTACATTAACATTGGGTCCATAAAGAGTGTACAACCTAAATGGCTCCTCCGATTAAAAAAAAAAAAAAAAATCATTCAGTTTAGATTGAGACAGTTTTTCCCCTTACAATTTGTTGCAACTCTGATAATAATAGTTACCCTATGTCCGGGGACTTTTGAGACACCTTGCATATCTCGTTCTTTGTAAATACGCACAAATTACTCACTACATATCAGGAAGAGCTCCTCCGTGAATATGCCGTTAGCGTACCCGCGTTTGGCGTGGGAGACCCGGTTCGATTCCCGGCGGGAGCTCATGTGGTTCGTATTTCACGTCAATAAGTAGGTCCCGTCTCGTATAGCCTCGCTGCTGAAATGGACGTTAAACTCAAAATCAACTCAACTCAATTAGATACCAGGAACGCAAGTTTTAGCTGCCCATACAGAGTGTTTCGTTAATAAGCGATTTAAGATAGCCGTACATGCAGCAAAATTCTTTTGTATTGCAATAAAAAATTTTTGAATCTGACTTCATAGAATCGGTATTGACTAATACAGTGGTTTCCAAACTTTTTCTACTGACGATACACTTTACTATGACGTCGTGATACACTTCTTTGATACATTATTAATAATCATATACATTACAGTAGTGTAAGACCATAAGTTTCTCTAAAGTACAAATTCTATGTAGTGCTGAGCAGTATTGCTGCCACTAGTGCGTTGAGTGGTACAGTCTCTCTTTAAAAAAATAACGAATTATTAAATTCTAAACTTTTCTGGGGGCCAAGATGGCCCATCTTAACAAGGAGTGTGGAATTGGAGTAGACATTGTTTGACACATAAAATAGTAGAAAACGGCCTCTTTTAGTATTCAGTCTATGGTTTTCGAAGTCGCTAAGATGAATGGTGAAATTTCCGATAGGCCTATCGCTCAAGTCCAAATTCATCCTCCATCGGAATTTGGGGTGTGGAATAGGAGTACAAATTGGTTGATATATAGAAATATTGGAAAACGACCAATATTAGTATCCAATCTATAGATTTCGAGGTCGCTAAGACGAATTGTGAAACTGCCAATATCGGTCAAGTCAGGTGCAAAAATGCGGGGAACGCCATCCCCTACCTTGAAAAATTATGTACTGCGTCCCTCCAGTTCCTAAAAAATTATAATGGGCAAAGGTAGGCAGGGGAAATGGTGTGGCATCATGTCGCTAACTACCGTCCCCCCAACTTTTCAGACCCACTTTTACCCCTGGTTCAAGTCCAAATTCATCCTTCATCGGAATGAGGGTTGTATAATAAGAGTACAAATTGATTGAAATATAAAAGTAATCGAAAATGTCCAATATTAGTGTCCAATCCATTAGTTTTCGGGATCGCTGAGTTAGCAGTTTCACTCCCGATGTCACTTTAAGTCCAAGTCCAGCTTACTGTTGTCAACGGCTCGAGCGGCTCGCCTCACGGCTCAGTCACCACCGAGCCGAGCGGAGAAGTGAGCCAAATCTACAGCTCATCCAACCTAGCCGGCTCGAGCCCTCGACTCAGTTGGCCCGAACCGAGCCGAGCCGTTGGCTCAGCCTAATCAAGCCGGCTTAAGCCAACGGCTCACCTGAGCCAAGGCAAACCGAACCGATGGTTCATCACAACTGAGCCGGCTCGAACCGATCCCCGAACTGAGCCGAGCCGGTTACTCATCGTAATCGAGCCAGCTCGAGCCGATGGCTCATCTGAGCCAAACCGAATCGAGCCGAACCGGTTGACATCACTAGATGGGGTAATTTTCCCAATAGTACTCTTTTCCAGACTGTAAGTAATATGTGTAGGTCATTTGTTTAAAATTGCTTCAAGTGTTCCAATTTATGTTGAAACACACACATAAATACTTTTTAGGTATATATATATAAATACAGATAAGAAACGGCTCGAGTGGCTCGGCTCGCAGCTCAGTCACCACTGAGCTGAACCGAGAAGTGAGCCGAGCCAACAGCTCACCCAACCAAGCCGGCTCAAGACCTGGGCTCAGTTGGGCCGAAGCAAGCTAAGCCGATGGCTCACGTGAGCTGAGCCAAATCGAGCCGAAGGCTTATTCCAATCGAGCTGACTCGAGCCAATGGCTTACCTGAGCCGAGCCTAACCAAGCCGATGGCCCACCTGAACTGAGCCGAACCGAACCGGTGGCTTATTCCAATCGAACCGGCTCGAATTGTTGGATCAGTTGAACCGAGCCTAGCCTAGCCGGTGGCTCAGGGCTCGAGCCGAGCCGGTTGACATCAATAGTTCAGCTCCCGCTAACCCTGGGAGAATGGGACTGAGGGATAAAGATGTGATGGGGTGTCGTTACAGATTGTTATCATTAAGCTTCCATTTAAAGAAGTAACAGAAGCACTGAAGGGGATTAAAGTACAGGGTGTTTCAATATGAATATCGGGGTTTTAACACTTTGTAGTATTTATTACATTTAACGTAGAACAATAAATTATACATTAAATGAACTATCAGCTCAAGAAGTTCTCGCTACATGTGTTCAAATGTGAGCACCATTCGTCACACAGCACAAATCAAGTCGATAGGCAAGAAAGGACCATAAAATTTTCACCGGGATACGGCACAAACCACATTCAATTTAGGGGAGTCTCGTTGCAAGTGTACCATATAATCGGGATTTGTTGACCCCAGATGCGAACATTATGAGCCTTGATTTAGGTGAAATGTCGATTCATCACTGAAGACGACATGATCCAGAAAACCTTCATCTTCATGTAACAACATTTCATTTGCAAAGTTGGCACTTAAACCATTGTCTGTGAAGCTTGTAGGAACTGCAAACGATAAGGACAAAGTTGTAAGCGTCTCCTTAAAATTCTCCATACTGTAGCTACAGATTCCATCTTTGCAAAATGTAAAACACCAAAAACTTTCTTCTCACTAGTCGCCATCTTTACCACTGGCGCTTTTTAACAGCTCGCATGTATGTATGCGCATGCGTGCGTACAAAACTGTTTGAGTTGCTTTTACATTTGATGTATCATTTATAGTTGTAAGTTACTTGTAATAAATACTACAAAACTTTTAAAACACCTCTATTCATTTTGAAACACTCTGTAGACCTATTCTTCCCGTGCTCAGAACGGCCACTCCGGCTAGTTTTAAATGAATGTGAAAAATGAACGCGGAAGCAGGTATCATGATTGGGGTATTCTCTTTAAAAAAAATAATAAAATGCAATTTTTTCTATATTAACGGAAGTTCATTTGTGTATGTTTCATATCAGGAGTTGCTCACACACATTCACTTTCAGCTTTATCTCAACGTAGGGAGATTCTGTATCATATCATCCTTTCCTTCGAGTGAAAGTGACCGTGAAAGGAAGAAATTTATAAACACAACATCTGAGACCACGAGAAAGTAATTTACATGCAAAAATGCATTTTGTTAGTGTTATTGTTGTTATTACCAAACCATATCTTAAAAAATCACTAGTTATTCTTTTCCGCATTGTCACGACGTAAATATATACAATTTAGTATTGCATTTCTCATTTAATGCAAGACGTAAATGATGACTCAACAGAAAGTAGATCATAAGAAATCATCAAAATGCTAATAAAAAAGGGGCTTGGAAACATGAAGAGTATGTTGTCATAACATTAATTTTATCTTAATTTCTTATTCGTCATGTTCGTAAGCATACGGTGCAAGATGGTGCAAAAGCTTAAATGCGCAAGTACGATTAGAATGGTGTAAAACACGTAAAATTCTCATCTATACGAGGTGTGATCAAAAATACGGTGAATAATTTTATTAGGAAGAAAGTAATAAGCTTACATGGAATTTGATTTTATCTCCTTCAAAGCACTGTCCTTGGCTAACAATGCACTTACCACAACGTTAAAACCATAACTGGAAGCATTTCTCGAAGGTTTCCTTTGGAAGAGCGTTGAACTGCTCTATCGTGGCCCTCTCAATATCAGGAATGGTGTCAAAACGTTTTCTTTTAAACATGCTTTTAGTTTTTGGGAAGAGTCAAAAGTGACGTCACGTTACACCTGGGGAGTACGGTGGATGTAGACAGACAGGAATATTTTATTCGGCCAAAAACTCCTGTTCGTCTGTCAAAAATCGGGGAACGAATTTCGCACTCAGTCTTTTCATTTCCAAATCGGTAGTTAAAATCCTTTGTCCGGAGCAGTACGAGACGTTTAGTTCTTTTAAAAGCTCTCGAATAGTTATTCGCTTGTTTAAAAGAATACTTTTTGCACGTTTTCTAATTTTTTGAGGTTAACACACATCCCGAACGTTGCTCGTCTTCTACCGACTCATTTCCAATCATACCACTTATAAAAAAAGTCTTCAGAGTTACAGCATTATCGACAGATACGAATTTCAACATTTCATGTGATTCTTTGCAACTTGAAACATAACTTAATGTTCACGCGTTGTTCGAAATCCATGATGCATGACTAACACAGTAAACACAACCTCACTCTAGCGGATTTGGACGCTGGGTGACAAGCCAGAACGCGTTCCAACTTGACGCTGCCTGTCTCAACGCATCCGGCTATCGGATAAATTAAATCAAATGGTTGTATCGTCAGCCGTTATTGCTGGAAAGAAAAAAAAAATCATTCTCAGTATATTTTGATCATACCTTGTATAATATAATCGATGAAACAAACATAGTAGGACACATGGTAAGACCTCGGTGGCCATTTCCTGCATTGGATTCGGTAAAAAAAAAATCTCAAGAAATAGAAGCCATTGTCCATGTACTTATACTTGAAGGTAATTTTCAAGTTAAGTGGGTTCCTGGCACCATGGCATGGCGAGTTCTCATTTTACGGATCTGGGAGAAGGCATCAAGATATGAAGGGTAGTTGCGAAAATATTAAACGAGGACTCACGGACAAACTAAACTAAAAGAGGCGGGTCTCCAGCTTGGGGGTTTGGCGCTGGGCTAAGAATAGATAAGATCTAAGAATCCGGAAGGGGAATTGTTTAACAACATTCATAGAAGCCTCAAACCAGAACTAATAACTTGGCAGGACTTGAGAAAATAAAATGGACGTGAGATTTGAGGTATGAAATGTAAGAAGATGTAGGAGGAGAATCAAGAAATAAAGATAAAAGAGCTAAATGCAAACTGCTATATTGAGATTGAAGGTCAATATTGAATTCTATATGAGGGATTACCATCTACATTCTGCAGATGTATTTGATTTATCTTTCATTATCAGGATAGATTGTTACTTAAAAGAACAGACACAAGGAGATATCATTTATAGTGTTTAGATCTTCCTGAGTGCGAGTGCACTTTCCCTCCCTTTCGTTGTTCATGACCGGGTAACATATTTCAAATCGTGGCTTTTAAGATTTGTTCTTTCTGCAGAAAAGGGGTCGGCAAATGATGGCATTAGAAGGGGCGGCGAACTGCCTAGGGCTGACCCTGCTCATAGGGATGCATTCGAGTCGAGTCGAGTCGAGATTTAAGCCTGTCTCGACTCGTCTCGAGAAAATGTTGTCTCGACTCGTGTCTCGACTCGAAAATATGTTTCTGTCTCGACTCGACTCGAATTCGAGTCGAGACGTCTCGAAATTCGAGTCGAGACAAAATGTACGAGTTAAAATATACGCACACATCAGCCAGACCATCATGACTACCTACCTAATTGTCAGTATGTCGACTTTTGGCATGGATAAAAACGGCGACACGTCTTGGCATACACGCAATGATCCTTGATAGGTCGCTGGAGAGAGCTGGCACCACATGTGCTCACTCAGGTCACCTAATTCCCGTAAATTCCGGGAAGGGGGGCGATGTGTTCTGACGTCACGTTCAATCACATCCCACAAGGGACATCACTCAAATGTCCGGCTCCAATTTCAATGAAACTTTTTTTGCTGTTAGAAGGCATGTATGCATCATTACTTGTGATGACAAATTTTTGCCATGGTGCATGTTTTCTATTTTTTTAATAACTTTTAAGAATTGTGATGTGGTTATTAGAGATTACTACAGAAGTCCCTTACTACCCTTTGTAAACGGAGCGTTAATGAAGAAAAGTGAAGAAAAACCATGTGGATACATATAAGTCCTGGGGGGGGAAGTCGTATGGTAGATATGACCTTGATGGCAGCCATCTTGAAATCCGCCATTTTGAATTAAGGTCAAGTTTTCAAAATGGGAATAGGGTAATATGATACATAATTTCGGGCTAGAATTTAATTAGAAAAATAATGGTGAGGTTAGTTTTAAGATACACCCATTTGGGGGAAAGTTACAGGCATATTAATTGTTTTTACTTACTGTGTGCGTAAGTCCCTTCTTACTTTCGTCTCAAGACCTGTAAATCGATCGCAACGGCAGAGCCCGGTTTCGCATTAGTGTTTAAAAATCTTTAAACTCACTTGAGGCAATATTTCTGGATTATTGAATTGTATTTTGCCTTTAATTAAATTTGAACCCACTTCGTGATCTTGTGTAAAGTATCACTAAAAGAGAATTTCTGTTTTTATGGAGAACGTAAGCATGGCAATTATAAAAGGTGAGTAAGGTGCGTATGTATTTATAAGAAAATTTATTTTACGAGTCTTTTGTGGTTCCGCCAACCTATTCTTTAGTTGTTGTTTTTTTTTTCAAAATACTCATATCTCATAAATAAAAGAGCTATTATAAAATCTCTTACCACTATTCTTTAATACTTATAAAATTTTATTTATTGTAAAAGCACTGGCGAGGTATTTCTTATCGCCCACTAAAATTATGGTGGAGCTCCTTCGTGGCTAACGGTTAGCATACTTACCTTTGGCGTGGGAAACCTGGGCTTGATTCCCGGTGGGTGTTCATGTGGTTCGGATTCCACGTTAATCAGTCGGTCCACGTCTCACATAGCCTCGCTGCTGAACGGGACGTTAAACTCAGAATCAATTCAACTCAAAATTATGGTTTTGACTTTATTATGATGTCATTAGTTTAAACGCCCAACTGCCCAGTAATTATAAACATTGACTACATTATAAAATTGTAATTTGTGACGACTAAAATATCAGAAATTAAAGATTATTCTTTGGCTTTTGGAACATTTTGAAAAACGTGAAAAACTGGTACTGCACCGATACAACACACCTTTTGGATTTATCATGACATGTTTTACATAGCTTTGGTTCGATTCTCAACACGGACTGCAACTACCCGTTAAATTGTGCATCCGAAAGGCACTCTTTGTTAAACCTCGCTTATCACCGCTCATCTTAATAATATATATAACTTCACCGCGAAGCAAATATTGCATTTCTCTCTTTCATCCTAACACAAAACAAAACTAACCACAGCTGTGACACAAAGGAGCTATTTCGAAAAGAAACAAGCTATGCTTCATAGAGATGTGTACCAAATGATAGAAGTATAAAGTATTGTTTTCTTTACTGTTTATTGATATCAGTTGGTGTTCTTAATGAGATTACTCATTAGTTTAGAAAGAGTATATATGGAATTTGGACATATGTTGTACGTATTCTCCTGAGAAATTGATGAGACCAGAAAAGTTATAAGGATAGATGGAATAGGTTTAAGCGCATCTACGTGACTTTATCAAATATTTATTCTCCATAATGGTACCACGCGGAAAACTTGGTATAGGCCTACTTTTATCTTTGCCTCCCTCTGTTAGCTGTTTCGTATCATATATATCGGATGGTTTTGATATTTCTTCTGATCATTAAAACAAGAATGGTACCTGTGTGCGTGCAGAAATGCAAAAGCACAAGGTAGCTTCCTATTTGTTTTGGAAACAACAAACCCATTTCACGTGTGCGAGAGAAATTGAGCACAGTGAGATCGCAGCAGTTCGCAGCAGGAGTTCATGGTAAAAGATTTGGCTATCTCGAAAACACTCGCAAAACCTTACAAATACAAAAGACTGCGCTTCAAAGAAAGTTTAGACACAGATGTTTCAATTTTCTTTTAGCATCTTTCTTCAGCAAAAGAGTCGGTTCATTGTATTCGAAAAAGGGAAGGGAGAAAGGGTGAATTTATATTTTATGTGGGGGGTAACGTTGTAAGTAGTATAAACAATACATACCGCTTCCAACTCTGTACTGAAGCACTTCCTTTAGCGGTATATCACTAGATCTATTCTGACCCTCATCCCACCTCAAGTTGTAAAGTAGAAAGGGACAGAAGTATTCAACATGACTGCGCACTTGAGTTTCAGTTCACAATACGAAAACCAGTGAGCAAGTAAACAGTCTTTTGTAGGATCGTGTTTTACTTCTTGAATTTATTTTTGAACATTTCTGTGAATTCAACAACAGAACGCAGTAGAAATACGGACTAGTTTTTACTCCAACCATTATTTTCGCTTCAACCCAGGGATGCCACATTTATGATTTCGTACTAGATTTAGTGATTTTACTATTGAACTAGTGATCTAGTACGTACTTTGGGTAAATAGGCACATTCTAGTGATTTTTTGCATTTTTTTTCTGATGCAGACAAATGAGAAGGAAATGGTTCTTAAAATAAAAGGAAGAAGTATATTGCAGTTCAAAACAAATGTAGAAACCTTAAATTATTTTCTCTTTTCCCTCTGACTGAATGAAACCCCTGCTGTGTAACGACCTTAGGTAAACAACGGCTATCTTTGGTCCGCTACCTCCTTTTGTTAGCCGACATGAGATGGGTTACTTTTTTTTCTCGAAGAAAGTGAAGAAATAATTATCCAGTACATTTACGTTTTGTCAGGTAGACAGGCGCAGTCTGTACTTGTTTCCTAACGAATTTTAGCAACATAACATAAATGAAACATATGTACCAGAAAATAGAGGCAGTACAAACGGAAATTTTCATCTGTGACACATTTCATGAGAAATATAGTTAGATGTCACGTGCAAGCACTCTAAACATGTCCTATCCTGCAATTCTATTCGTATGTTTATGTAGGTGAGACTCAGAAATCAAGAAACAATAACAACAGAGGGGAAAAATCTAAATGTGAAGGGGTGTTACACTGGGACTTTAATTGCGTCCTTTGTACAAGATTAACAAGTAATAGCAATTTTTTAATTTATTTTAGTTCTTGGGGAGAGGAAGATGGAAGCGAACCCTCGTAAGGACCTCTGCAAGGAAACATGAATACTATCCGCCACTGTTTGTTACATTACACAAAATAGTTTTATATATATATATTGAGTTTTAGTCAGGGTTTTCCTTCTGCAGGAGAGGGGGGGGATAGTAATACCTGACGAACATGTTCTATTCTCAGAGTGTTGCAATGATAGCATTTCCTCCATTATAACTTGGCCAAGCTAGTTGCATTATATGTAAGATTAAGTTAGCCTAAAAAGCTTAAATTTCTATGCCTGTTTTACTCTGTACCATATTATATCTATGGTTATATGAGGCATGGATCTACAGTTTAAAGTGGGATACCGGTAACAACTTCATGGGCTTCCACCGTAAATCGAACCAGAGTCTCCCGCGATCAAGGCGTATGTGTTAATCATACGAGGAAATTCACATAAGCACACACACATATATATTGTTGAGTTGATTTTGACTTTACCGTCTCTTTCAGCAGCGAGGATATATGAAATGTAGACCTACTGATTAACGTGGAATCCGAACTACATGAGCTCGCGCCGGGAATTGAGCCCGAGTCTTCCACGGCAAAGACGCGTAAACTAGCCGCGGAGTTCACACACACACACAGAATCAGAGTCCTCACACACCAAGGGTGAGAGCTGTGCCACTGAGTCACAGCGGCCACGGGGCTAGGTCGGGTCCACTTTACGTTCATAGTTTCTTAGTACATAAATGTTACGATTATGAAATAGATTTTCCTTAATGAACTGCACAAAAACAAAAGCTTTCGAAATGCATTAAACAATTAGCTCGATTTGAGTGTGAACTTAAAGTTATATCAGAGTGTAAATACGGATACGCACCAAAGCTCGAAAACTTAATACACTATTTCTCCTATATAGTCAGCATGTATCAAGCAATCGTTCAGCTTTCATTTGAGAGGATGGAAATCGAAGGCCCCTGAATAACTATATTACTAATGTGCGGAATGTATTTATCTTACAGTGAACTGCTTTGATGCCAAGTGGCCTAACTCCAAAATTAAAATTTTCCAGGAGTGAAAGTTGAAGTTCAATATCTCATGAACAATCCATATTTCTTTTATGTTGGGAACCAAAACCATAACTACTGTATGTAGTTCATTGTTTTATAACTTAGTGTTTACAAAAATCCTTTTAAAAAATACCTATTCATAGAAGTGAATGATACTTATCTGTACTAGTTCTTGGCATCCAAGCAGTCCATTTATTGTAATACTAGCTTAATATACCCATTCTTCGCATGGGCGCTGTATTTGGAAGTCAACACCTGTGGAAGTATCACCATTCATTTCAGTGACCGCGAAAACTATGGATTTGACACTAGTATCAATCAATATGGGCTATTTATACATGTCTCGGTATTCCTCACCCGCTGACACCCGGCCCGCATACAGTAGTAGCTGAATTTGCAAGTCATCGCTGATGGAAGTGTCACCATTGATCTCAGCGACCGTGAAAACTATGGATTTGACATTAATGTCGATCAATTTGGATTACTTTTACTACATGTCTCGCTAAACGCTCCCTTGAGACCCCCTGGTTCCAATTTTGACAAAAACGCTTCGCCTTAGACTGGGACCTGGACCAAGGTATCCGTGACCAAAATTTGGTAACTCTCGGTCAACTTGTCTGGTCCCCAGGTCGGTCCCAGTAAATATCCCCCCCGAGACCCCCTGGTTCGAAATTTAAAAAAAAAACGCTTCGTCTTGATCTGGGGCCTGGACTAAGGTACCCGTGACCAAATTTTGGGAACTCTCGGTCCACTCGTCTGGTCCCCAGGTCGCACACAGACAGACAGACAAACACACAAACAAACTCTTTATTTTATTTATATTAGATAAGATATACTATGTAAAATAGTCTCGTATCATAATATGTGTTTTACAACAAATGTTACATTATATATTATCCGTAGCTCGTGATATGCTGCAACATATTAAAGCCTCAGAATAGTTGGGCAAGCGAATAATCCAGAAGTTACGTAACCCTATTGCGTTCATGGGAACGAAAACAATAATTATAACTATGCTAAATTACTATAGACTACCAACTGCTCATTCATAGAATTTATGAAGTTCACTTTATCGCAATAGTTTTATACAAACTAGATTTAGACTACGGATAATAGTTTTATACAAACTAGATAATCAATTATTATTGTTATTATCATTATATTTGCAGTACAACCAAATACAACGACATTAACTATTAGTTCTAATTAACTGAATTGAGCTGAAAATTAAATCTTGATCTTTAAAGATTAACTATTAATTTTATGCGTTCTGTACCTTTCTGAAGGAATAAAAGCTGGAATTGGTTTCAAGGCTGTTTCTGAGTGAATACTTTCTTCAAAATAATATTAAAAATTATAGAAAGATTTTCGAGACATTCGAGTCGAGTCGAGAAATACGTTTGTCTCGACTCGTCTCGAATTTTACAAAGTGTGTCTCGACTCGAATCTCGACTCGAATTCGAGTCGAGTCGAGTCGAGATTCGAGACATGTCTCGACTCGAGCGCATCCCTACCTGCTCATATTATTCGAATATCACTTTGAGATGTATCTCCAGCCAGGACTCGTATAACTTGGATACTGAAACTGAACGTTAAACTACAGATAATCTTCTATAGCTCTGTAGAGTTTGTTACTGGTAGTGCTATTCTTGCAGTTACCACAAATAGGGATGGGCACAAACGAGTTCGAGCGATTTTTTTAAACTCGACTCGACTAAAAACAGAAGGTTTGAGCTCGATTCGAGATCTCGGTTTGAAGAATTTCCTTCAACTCGACTCGAATTTCGGTCGAGATTCGAGTCGAGTCCAGCTAGAACGAGCCAAATCGAGTTGAATCCTCTGTGTTGTTTCAAGTAGAATACTCTTCAAGTAGGCCTATACTACATAAACGATATAATTATAATCATTCTACTACTACTACTACTACTACTACTACTACTACTACTACTACTACTTATTATTATTATTATTATTATTATTATTATTATTATTATTATTATTATTATTATTATTATTATTATTACGTACTAGCATATATTACCCGCTTCGCTGGGTCGAAATGAAAATTTAAATGCATAACTCCGTATTTCATGTGTTTCAGTAACCGTGAAATATGCTGTTTTCGTTTTTAATGCCATCAATTTAAACGGCATCGGTAATATCATTGAGTATCTTGTTGACCCCCAAAACCATGGCTTCGACACTAATATTGGTCATTTTCGATCATTTTATTATCTCCCTCTCTCCCAAGTTGGGGGGCTGAATTTTGTTTTAAACGGGATCGGAAATGTCACCGGTCATGTCAGCGACCCCAAAAATTGTAAATCCAGCACTAATATTGGTAATTTTCGATCATTTTTAAATATCTCTAATCCCCTCCCCAAGTTGCGGGGTTGGATTTGAATTTAAACGGGATCGAAAGTATCACTGTTAATCTAAGTGACCCAGAAAGCTATAAATTCAACACTGATAGTGGCCATTTTCGATCATATATATATCCCGCAAGTCGTGAGCTCATTTTCCATTTAAACCTCATTGGAAGTATCACTGTTCATCTGAATGATCCCGAGAACTATGGATTAAACACTAACATTGGTCATTTTTGATAATTATTATATACAGCTCCAACTCCTCCGTGCTACGGTACACGGCATCAGAAGTGTCATATTTAATCTCAGATACTCCTAAAACTATGGATTGGACACTAATGTTAGTCATTTTTGATCATTTGTAAATGTTACGCCCTTTCCCTGCGTTGTAATCTCCCCCTCCCCAACTATCAGCTGAACTTGGATTAAAACAGTATCAGAATGTCACTGTTTCTCTCATCGGCCCCGAAAACTATGGATTCAACACTAATATCGGTCATTCTCTCCCACTCCCCCTCCCCTACCTTGCGTCGTCAAAGTGAATAGCCTAAAGTAATTCCTGCCTCTAAACTCATGTATGTTGAAAATTTGATTAAGATCGGTCGGGTGGTTGAAGAGAGATGAAATCACAAAGCCAGTCATTTTTATTTTATTTTTTTAAATATATCTCTCTCCTCCCGCTTCCCTAGGATGGCTCGTAAAGTGAAACGATAAAAAAAAAAAAAACACCCAAGGCCGGACCCTTATATATGTTGAAAATTTGATCGAGATTGGATGGTTGGTTCAAAAGTTGTTAGGTTTTATTAGTTTTTATTTATACGCCCCCCTCTCCTCCTCCTCCTCTAAAATGTACTGTTAAAGTGAAATTACAAAAATGATTCCAGATCCGCACCTTACGTATCTTGAAAACTTGATTGAGATCGGTCTGATAGTTCAAGAGTTATTAAATTACAAAAATAGTCACTTTCAGTCTTATATCAATTGATTTTCATATATATCCCCCCTCCTCCAGCCCTTACGTTGCTCCGTCAAGTTTAAATTATAAAAACAATCCCAGGCCTGAACCTCATCTTTGTTGAAAATTTGATAAAGATTAGTCAAGCGCTTCAGGAGTTATTAAGTTTTATTTATTTTATATCCCCTTTCCTTCAGTTCTACCACCAAATTGAATAGCCTGAAACCAGCCCAGCCTCGAACCTCACAGGTGTTACAAATTTGATGGAGATCGGTCGAACGCTTTAGGAGATTTAGAGACGCAAACATAGTGATTTTCAATTATATATATATATATATATATATATATATATATATATATATATATATATATATATATATATATATATAGTTATCAGAAAGCAAGAATATTGATCACGAGGTTCTGGGTTTGAGCTCCAGAGGAGCAAGTATTCGGTTTCTAGCCAAAATTGTTAGAACTTATTGGGCGCTGGCCAAACATGTTCAAAACTGCTCGGCAATTGTTTAGGGTCGTCAACGGCTTGAGCGGCTCGGCTCACAGCTCATTCACTATCAATTCGAATCAAGAAGTGAGCCGAGCTAACAGCTCACCTAATCGAGGTGCCTCGAGCCTTTGCCTCATCTGAGCCAGGTCGGTGATTCACCCCAACCGAACCGGCTCGAACCTATGGCTCATCTGAGCCGAGTCGCATGAAACAGAAAGGTGACAGCTATGGTTAGGTCCGGATAATAGGATGGATGGGGCACAATGGGAGTCTGATATTTTGCCAGATAACTGCATATGAGGAGCGAAACGTGAGTACAAGCATTGGCACAGTGCGCCATCCAAGTATAGTTTTCCCACAATTCAAGCCTCGTCCTTCGCACAACATCCTCAACTACGCTAAAATGTCCTGGTACAACTGTTTGTTTACCATGTGACCACATGATACAAATTCATGATGGTCAATGACTTTCCAATAAAAGAAAAAGAAACGCAACCGACATCAGCTTGGTCTTTAACCGACTTCTCCGTTTTTTTTTTTTTGAACGAAGAGAGACTGATGAATTGAAGAACAATTTAAATATCTCTGTAAAGGTTTTGCAAAGTTTCTAGCAAAATTTCTTCAAGCTTTTTCATTGTCACTATATCATTAATGCGACGAACAGCTTCAGCACGAGTTCACTTCAGCGGCTGTAGCTCGGCGACTAACAGTCATAACTAAAGAAGACAAATGGTAATTTGGTGTCTAAACCTGCCGCTAGGTGCGCTTAGTAGACAAAGCATGCTCCCTCCGCCAGTTGGGACCCCATTTTATAAGTTTCTTTTGGAGCACACCTCGTATGATTATAGGAGGGTCATTTTTTCAACCTAAGTTAAGTCACCACAGGAGAACCATACGAGATAGCAAAACACTGATTAGCCAAATCTAATCACTGGAGATCACACACCAACCATACGAAAAGACAAACTCTGGTGTTCAGTCGTTGGGGGGTAGTGAAGGTGAAACCGTGTGGAATGCAATCGAAGCGCCCGCCAAGTGTGAAGTACATGATGTAATTCGATTCCTCTAAGACACAATACAGCCACTATTCATCACCGAATAAATAAGGATTATGGGGGGTAATTTCAAGTGATTATTGCGTGCACAGGTGCTACTAAGAGTTTAAAGAAATACAGAAGCAGCCAAGGATGGAAATCTGTAGCGGAAAACGACCTTGACTTCGTTCGTGGCTCGTGAAAGGACTAGGATATGGTTTTTGAGCAATCTCGTCTTTGAATTTAAAGGAATATAGCAGCTTCTTGGAGAAATCGAAATACATCATATAGTCGACTCTTGGCGAGTGTTTCGATTGCAGTCAATACAGTTTCAATTCCTTACTATATAATGATTGAACACCAGAGTTTATATTTTGGCTTGGTGGATGTGTAATCTCCAATGAATAAACTTGGCTAATCTGAGTTTCACCATCTTACATGTTTCTCCCTTGGTGGCTTAAGAAAAGTTAAGAGAAACGGATCTAAGCCAAAACATCCTAATCAAATCCCTCTCACTTGGAAAGTGCCAAAATGCCAACATAAACGATCATAACCCACCACAGAAATGGACAAATTGCTCATACCCACGAACGGTTATAAACCCCACACCCAAGAAATATCAAAACGCCACACAATCGGTCATATAACTCCACACAAATGGATAATTACCGTAATATTCTAACATTCATCTGTTTACCTCGCACTTCAACCATTCCACCACCGTCGTCCATTTCATCACCTTCTATCTTAGCCTCGGTGCATAATTATCGAACGCTAAATAATATAATAATAATAATAATAATAATAATAATAATAATAATAATAATAATAATAATAATAATAATAATAATAAAAATAATAATAATAAATAGAACATAGAACATGTTTTGTAATGCATGAATAATGGCGTAAGGATAAACAAAATTGCACATACTCATGTAGGAAGTTGAACAAAATCATTTACGTAAACAAATCACACGTTATTCAGAAAGGAAGCCTATTCTTTCTTTCTTTTTAAGCGGCAAAATTTTCTTTTGCCGTTCACCAAAGCTCTCTGAATAAAGAGCATTCTACCATGCATAGTATTTCTTGTGTCATGATGATCCGTAAGAAGTCTTGTTTTCTTAAAGGTAGAGAAACACTTCTTTCCTCAGATGATCAGCATTTTTTAAGTGAAAACAGGGGACAGTGATTCTATATCCAGTGACCATGTATTTTTGTCTGACTCTCTGGTGTAAAGAACCATGAAATTTTAAGATTGTTTCCCTTCGAAACATCATTTAATAAAAGCATCTAGTGAGTAATTATACCTATTTACAAGGGAGGAAACAAATATTCGCTAGGGATTTATCGAATGTTTCTTGTTAGTAATTAAGCAATTACTCAGTTATAGGAGACATCAATGAGTCGGTTTTAGAATACTTTATACATTTATACATCTAACCGTAGACACATTAGATTTGCATTATCTTCCAGCAGGGCTGTGCCGTGGAAAATCAGCGCCCGGGGCGAGAGTATACGACGGCGCTCCCATACATATATTCCAAGCAATTTTTCCTATCTTTTTTCCTTTTTTCTCCCGAATTTTTCGCCCCCTTACTTCAGCGCCCGAGACCGTCGCCCCGCACGCCCTCCCCCCCCCCCAGGGCACAGCCCTGTCTTCCAGTGTTCAAAATGAAAGTACTTTGTCGCTAGTTTTACTAGTTTGCCAATAGAGGCGCAGCAACGTTTCAGAACAAGTCGCAGACTTTTCAGAATTGTTGCTAGATGTAGGTTTGCCTGTTCTGTTAAACTCAAACTCAATAATCAAAAATTATCATAAATGAAACGTATTGTCTCTGAAGGAAATAGAATAATAATTATTCTGTTAGCATATGCTATGATTTAACCAATATTGGATTAAGTTATATCATGTTACGATCTACAGCAACAGTTCTCAATAAAAAATATATTACGACCAACGAAGAAATGCAGTTGAACGTCTAAAGGGTGTTACAGAAGAAGAAGAAGCAGCGTTTGATATATTTTCATTATTTTGGTTTTATTTTTGGAGAGACATATGGGTATTTTAAGCCCGCGTCTCTAATAATTCTTAATAATCTTCAATGCTAGATGCTTATAAGTTTGTTGTTTTTTTTTCAGTGACCCCTTCAACACCGAGGCTATATAAAACATAGATATATAGTTTAAGATAGAATCCAAACCACAGTATGTGTTCAGTGTTCTGCCACCGGGAATCGAACCCAGAACTACTGCATCAAATACACGTGTGCTAGCTACTAGCCCAGTAGGGTGAAGGCAAAAACTAAGAATAAATTGTATGTATACAATTCCAAACTAAACAAAAAAAAAATAATTAAAACTTTTAGCTTTTTGTTTCACAATTATGCTTTTTAGACTAAACAGGACAGACGATTAATAACAGAAAATGAATATGAAATCATTGGTGGAATTAGAACGTGGGAGGAAACGGAGAACTCTAAGGAAACCTGTGGACACAATGTTTTCAACCATTCACAAATCTAAAACCTTACTTTTAGCGGCCCACTGACGGTGGAGGTTAGGTCCTCTATCTGACAGAAGTAGGGATGGGCACGAGTCGAGCTAAAGCTCGAATCGACTCGAAACTCGAAGCGAATTCGAGTCAAGTTTCGAGTCGAGTCAAAGGTAATTTTCTCGAGTCGAATTCCGAGTCGAGTCACTGTTTCGAGGACGAGTTTCGAGTCGAGTCGAGTTTGAAAAATGGCTCGCTCGTTTAGCTCGTTATAACTCGTTTCGAAATCATTGCCTGATTAGACTGAAAAGCGAAAGCCATGAGAAATGTAAGGAGTGGTGTGGAATACTTTTAGTGTTGCTCACGAGAAAGAACACTACTTGCATCTCTCTCTCTCTCTCTCTTTTTTTTTTTTTTAATATAACGAGACAGCCTCAAATGTCATGAGCACCAATAAAAGTATATGCTATAGTTCTTACTATCAAAGCTGAGATTTGCAAGGTCGAATCTTTGAGCCCAAGCAGAAGCCCAACTCGAGTGGTGATGTCAATCGGCTCGGCTCGATTCAACTGAGCGAAGAACTCGAGCCGGCTTTTTTGAAATGATCCATCGGCTCGGCTCAATTAAGCCGATGGCTTGAGCCTGTTCGGTTGGGGTGAGCCATCAGCTTCGTTTGTTTCGGCTCGTGTCGGTTTGGATGGGTGAGCTCTTGGTTCGGCTCGATAGGGAATGAGCTGTGAGCCGAGCCGTTCGAGCTGTTGAAAACCCTAAACTCGGACCAAGCTGTTTTGAACATGTGTGGCCGGCGCCCTCTAACTTTTAACGACTTTTGGTTCGAGCCCGGATACTTGCTCCTCCGGAACTCAAACCCAGAACCTCGTGAACAATGTCCTTGCCGCCTAGTTTTCACGACTACCGAGGTCAGCAGTCAACTAGTTTTATTATATTTAGATACAAACCACCTGTCTTTCACGTTTATACACGGTGTTGTAATAATAATAATGATAATAATAATAGTAATAATAATAATAATAATAATAATAATAATAATAATAATAATAATAATAATAATAATAATAATAATAATAATAATAATAATAATAATAATAATGTTATAGAAGTAAGAAAGTACTTGAAACTACACACAGCACTTGGCTCGATTTGGCTCGACTGGACTCAAAACTCGAGTCAAATTCGAATCGACTTTCGAGTCAACTTGGAGGAAATTTTTCGAGTCTAGTTCTCGAGTCGAGCTCAAAGATGTCTGTTTCGAGTCGAGTCGAGTTTCAATGAAAACTCGCTCGAACTCGCTCGTGCCCATCCGTACACAGAAGCAACAAAATAGAAGAAAATCCATGATAGATTGAAAGTTTAGGTATGGTTTCGAGACGAGATGAGTCGTGGCTGTACAGAATCTCGATCTCGTGTCGAGTGGGAAAACGTTGTCTAGATCCCGGTATCCTTTCGATCTACATGAGCTCCCGCCGGGAATCGAACCCGGGTCTCCCACGCCAAAGACGCGTACGCTGGAGTCTGAAAGAGACGGATTGTTAATGCAAGTGAATAACTACAAAATAATTAGTGGAATAAGTGTGTAAGAGAAAACGGGTGAACGTAAAGAAAACCCATGAACAGAATGTTGTTCACCTGTCACGACGGTTTCGTCAGTATATCATGTTCCTCATGTCCGTTTGTCTTGTTTACCAATAATGTGTGTGACGTTAGAATACATTACGATGAAAGTAACTAAATAACATTTTACACTTTCCGTTTTATACTGTTTCAAAACACTTCAGCTTAATGACCCTTCACAATCAACCTGACGCCTGGCAGAGTTACAACAGTGACTGCAAAACATATTTGTCGTTACTTTGAATTATATTGAATGAATGGGTGTTTACTGAATATTATTTAATTATGCGTATATAAATATTATAGTTCATTTATAATCTACTTTTCTAGCCTAAGGGGTACGGTCCTATGACGTCAAATTCAACTATAAAAAAATTGCATCCGTTTCTTGTCTGTATGACACTGCTCTCCATTTGTCACTCAGGTAAATATAGTTTTCACATTTGAAAATTCTTCTGTGTGATAGCTTTTTAATGTTATCCTGTGAGATGTTCTTAACAAGACGTACATATTCGTACATCATCAGAGCTCTTTATAAAGACAAATGAAGACTCATGATTGATATGTAATAAACATTCATTGAAGAATTATATATATAGTATGGAGCTAAATTCGTTGTATAAAAGCAGAAGATTAATTCCTGAGAGTAAAACAAACAAAAAAGTTCCAATAAACATAGGGCGAAAACCCCATCGTTTACGTGTTATAGGCTGCCGAAAACATGAAAAAATGAATTCTAAAGGTCCATAGCTCCAAAACTGTGGAACCTATTGTAGTTGGCTCAAGACTTCACTTAGGAACTAGTATGCGCTCTATCCAAAAATACATGTTTTAGAATCCTAAGGTACTAACGCAACAATTTTTATTGAGGTAGTTCTTTATATCATAGGCCCGTAGTCAAACTCCCTCTATAAAAATTGTTGTGGAAGCACCTCAGGATTCTGAAACATGCATTTTTGGATAGGGCACATACTAGTTCCTAAGTGAAGTCTTGACCCGACCAAGGTAGGTCCCATAGTTTTGGAGCTACGAACCTTTAAAATTCATTTTTTTCGTGTTTTCGGCAGCCTATAACACGTAAATGATGGGGTTTTCGCCCTATGTTTATTGGAACTTTTTTGTTTGTTTTACTTTCAGGAATCAGTCCTCTGCTTTTATACAACGAATTTAGCGTCATACAGTATATATATAATTAAGATCTACCAACACATAAAGACATGATTTTACTAGGAAATGAAATGAAATCTTTGAGTTTAACGTCCCACGATTATGCCTTTTAGGCTAAGGGAGACGATAATGAAGGAAGTGAATTGTCATGGAAGAAATGGTGGAATGATAATGTGGGACAAATCGAGAGTAGCCGAGAAAATCTAAGGCAACGATATTACCCACAACAAACTAACTTGTCCAAGGATAGAACCACGGACCTCACGCACTAGAAATAAGCACTCTACCACTGAGTCACTTTTATTTAGAAAAAGCGACCGAGTTTGGATATTCATAGAAAGTACGTACGTATGATTCAAACTGTTATGTGTCTCAAGTGTTATATTAAGAGTCTTCATCCCGGCGAAATTAAAATACCGCTAATTTTACAGTAATTATGTGATATTTTCAAATAGATAAAAGATAATTGAAATATGGAACAAGAGCGCCCTAGACAATATTATTTTACATGAGAAACCGTTATCACGACTCACTTATCTGCTTTCGATTTCGAGCCATTTTGTAAATTGGCATTTATTTTCGCGTTTCTAAACAGCTGAGAACGGAAAGCCGCTAGGTGACTTGTGATGACGGTACTTCACGCAAAATAATATTGTCTAGGGCGCTCTTGTTCCATATTTCAATTATCTTTTATCTATTTGAAGATATCACATAATTACTGTAAAATTAGCGGTATTTTAATTTCGCCGGGATGAAGACTCTTAGACAGAATACATGACGAACCAACAGAAATACATGAATTCATAAGAGAAAGTGCTCTGCCGGTGTTTCGGAGCGATCAATTGTAATTGTAACCTTAGATTCGTTTGTGATTCTCTTCGTAAAACACAACATTCCTATTAAATAATGTTTGTAGTAAATGTTTCTTTTTTTATTACCCTATTTTTCCTCAGGTATGTGAAATATTATTATACATTTCTATGAATTACCTGCCAAATGTAAAAACTCAATGCTATGTTTCTTGGTAACGTAGAAAAAGTGCACTTTGGAAACTTCTATCGGCGAGAGATTTTAGTCTGAAAGTCAAAGTGCCTGTGTATTAATTGATTCATGAAACTACTAGCTGAGGTAAACGGCGATAATTTCTGTTCAATTTCCATCTTTGTGTTAATAAGCTTTAGTACAAATATATTGTGTTGGTATATGTTGTTAAAGATTCTTGCTATATTGCCATCTATAGTGCAAAATACCATTTAAATGTCTACATTTCATTTGAAATTAAATATACTTCATAGTTTTATTTTTATTATTAGTTTTCTTTGTCTTTTCTCTTCCACGGTAGAATTGATAAAGTAGAAATAAAAGCTTTGAGTTTTACGTCCCACGATTATGTCGGTTAAGCAAAAGGAGACGGTGATGATGAGAAATGAATTAAATGGTGACATGAAGAAATTGAGACGAAACGGGAGAACCCCGAGAAAACCCAAGCAGACGGTGTTTGACCACCACGAACTTAACTTGGCGCGAACTAACCAAGGACACCATAAACCAGAGGTGAACGTTCTACCACTGATCCACCGCTGCCCAATTGATAAAGTAGAAAAAGTTATTTCTACGTAACGTTGTTCTACTCAAGGGGAAACTTTTGCACAACAGCAGCGCGCTGACTGCTGCTGCAAGTGGTCACCGGTTCGATTCTAGTTCATATGAGTTTGTAGTTGACAACATAAAGTTCGTGGGTTTCCTCGGTATTTCTCCGTTTCTTCCCACATTTTTATTCCACGAATAATTTCATTACAAGCCATTACGTCTATGTAGTATTATAAACTGATATTATTCTGTACCCGGAAACACGATAGGTATCCACCTATATTTTGAGAATAAAACCAGTTGAGAATGCTCCAAGAGCTTGCCAGAACGAACTTATAAAGAATGGAGCGGGAAGGATAATTGTCATTGATCCTAGAAGTAAAAGTAAATATTTTTATCCACACCTTGTTCTCTTTCTCACAAAAATTAGAAAAAAATATCATCTCTCTATGACTTACATTTCTCGAGATGTGGCTGCTTAAATGTCTAGAATGTCGAACATTTTTGGTCAATATCTGGGGGAACTGTGGCCAGTTTTCCAGTAGACAGTTAATCAGTGGCCATGGGTTACTATTTGGTACCAAAATATTTACCATCTTCTTAAATACTGATCAACATCAATATCATCTCTCTACAACTTATATATATATATATAGGGTGTTTCGAAACAACACCGACAACGTTTTGGAGGTGATTCCTGGCACCAAGATAAGACAAACTGTATAGACCAACCTGGATGTACAATTTCTTCCTTTCGGAGTTATAGGCAGTCGAAAACATAAAAAATAACTTTAAAGGTGCATAGCTCTACAACTAAGGGATCTACCATAGTCGAGTCAAGATTTCACTTACACTGAGAAAAATCCATTATCCGGACAGCGGTATATTGTACAAATACAAGGATTCGTTATGTTTACTAAGGAAATCTGTACGGAGCGTACTTTATCCATATACTACATAGGTACTGCCTTTTACCCGCTTAGATATTACATCATGTCTCTGCAGGATGTCTGATATCTAACAATCTTCTGTATTTTACATACGTATACGTATGTTAAATACTTCAGCTATACGTTATATACGTCCATCTGTGTGTAAGATCCAGACCGCCTATAGACACTCTTTCTTTCGCCATGGCTGACGTCATTGAACTACCGTCTTTTGCTTGCGAAACGAGGTTGTTTACAAACGGAACAGAAGAGAGGAAGGAAACCTGGGAAGCCTGGGTAAGTACAATAGTTAACTATTACTTTAGTTAAATATTCCCATTAATTATATATTCTTTTAGTGTAACTTGCTTTAATATAGTACTAAGTAAGTAATGTAGTTTATGACTACAATTCTTACTATTGTAACTCGTAAATGATTGAGGAGAATGGAATGGGTGAATCTGAATTTTGAAAAAACTTTGAATATTAATGTTTTGAAACATATTATGTTTCAAGGTAGCAAAATGAATGTTATGTGTTTATTCATTCCGTTTTATATGTGACGATTTATTACTTGGTGCAGATTTACTACAGGACTGCTTAACATAATTGCTAATAAACCGTTTTCAGCGCGGAAATTTCCTTGTGTAGTGAAGATTTAGGATTTAGATTTCTGGGCTTTCGGCATCAATGGCCTTGTTACCCCATATGAGGGATGACTTTCCTCGGCGAGTACACTATCCGGGGAAAGGAAGGGAAGAAAGGATTGGGGAAGGAAGAAAACGGCCTGGGACCTATATGTTAGGTACCACTCCGGCATTTGCCTGCTGTGAATGAGGAAAACCCAAGGAAACCTCATTCAGGATGGCTGGACTTAAAATCTTTTGATACTTTTTCGACCGAGTTCTCCCCCGGGATCGAACCCGGAACCGTTCGCACCGAAGGCGAGAGCGCTAGCGACTATCCTACGCGGGGCCACTTGTGTAGTCTAGAAAACTCATTTTTACTAGGATATTTGCAAAAATTTTTTTTTTTTTTGCTTTTAGTTTAACGCCCCATGATTGTACATCAATGTAAGAGAGAAGGTGACAATGAGATACATGATAATGGTGGAATCAAGAAAATGTAAGGAAACTGGAAAGTCTTAAGAATAACCACACCTACAGTGTTCACCAAAAGGCTATTTGTCGGGAGCAGGAATCGAACCAGGGACCTAACGCGTCAGAGGTAAGCGCTCTACTACAAAGCTTTCTTTTGTTTAAAGAACTTGTTTACATTGAAATATATATATTTTACGAAGATACTAACATATTTTACAGCCTCACTGAAATTAAAAAAAAAAAAAAAAAGTAGTCAGGGAGAGTTTACTTGTCAGATTTTTATTTTTTAATTTAATTTATTTTTATTTTTATTTATTTTTGCTTTGTTATGTTCCCTAGTTAATTAATGTTTGGGTTACTGAAAATTAAAACCTTTTTAGTATTATTGTTATGTCATCACTTTGGAACCAAAAAAGTTAGATTTTTTTTCTTGTGTTTTCATATAGGAAGTTGGTAAGTTTGTGCCTTAGCATTGGTTTGGTTTCTAGAACGTAATTGAAGGTCATGTTGAGTTGAGTCTTGGCGGGTTTAGAGTTCGTGAAGTGTCAGGCACTGCTTGTGCCCCTGTCTTCTGTCTGTGATGTTTCCTGGCTTTGGGCTGTGAGGTATTTATGTTGAGGAGTACCAACGCAGGCCGCGTGATATACAGGTAGCTTCAACAGCTACGAGTGCCAGATGTTCATCTTTCGTTACGGCGTGACTAATGCAGTATAGTACTAGGTTCAAATTCTATGGGTGGTAAAAATGGTCGTGGTGTGGTAAGAAATACAACGTAATTGTTATTAGTTTATTAGTGTTTCTTCATAGTATAGTTTCACTATTTCTAGAAGGAATTAAGTATTAACGAAGTAATAAATAAGCAAAAGCACACTTTGATTGGCGTTAACTATTTCTCATACTCCATTGAGAATGTTTTGATCCTCAGTTGCGCAAACATCCAGTGTGCGTTTTTTTGTTTGCTTACACTGCCTTATAGATGAGCTCCCTCGTGGCTAAGTGGTTAGTGAACACGCCTTTGGCGTGGGACACCCGGGTTCGATTCCCGGCCGGGGGCCGCGGTGGCTCAGTGGTAGAAGGTTCACCTCTGGTGCTTGGGGTCCCGGGTTCGATCCCAGCCCCGCCAAGTGAACCTTGTGGTGGACAAACACCGTGTGCGTGGGTTTTCTCGGGGTTCTCCCGTTTCCTCCCACTTTCTTCATTCCACTATTTAATTCATTACTCATCACCGTCTCCATTAGCCTAACCATCATAACCGTAGGACATAAAACTCAAAGATTTCATTTCATTTTTTCGATTCCCGGCCGGAGCTTATGTGGTTCGGATTCCACGTTAATCTGTAGGTCCACGTCTCATACAGCCTTGCTGCTGAAAGGAACGTTAAAATCAAATCAGCACTGTTTTACAGATGCAATTGTTCGATTCCGAGTTCGAATGAAGCTTTTTACGGGCAGGGGGCGACTTTTATATATACAATCCAAGGATTTTAGTTATTAGTCAGTGATGCAATATATAGACCTATATATATTACAAAATTGAAAGTGACTATGTTTGTGACTCTTAATCTCTTAAGAGCTGCGGTGGCTCAGTGGTAGAGCGTTCACCTCCGGTACTTGGGGTCCCGGGTTCGATCCCAGCCCCCGTCAAATGAACTTTGTGATGGACAAACACCTTGTGCGTGGGTTTCCTCGGGGTTCTCCCGTTTCCTTCCACTTTCTTCATTCCACCTTTCATTCATTGCTTATCATCAGCGTCTCCTTTAGCCTAACCGGCATAACTGTGGGACGTAAAACTCAAAGGTTTCATTTCATTTTTTCTTAATCTCTTTGGAATCTTGTACTTAGGTTCACAGCGGAAGCGACGAAATAACTCGACTCATCCATTGTAGCTCTCTTCGCAACCAGTTTCCAAAATGTTGGCAATAAGTTTGCGAAACGGGATATGACGACTCCAATTTTGGGTGAAAAGTCGCTATAAAAAATAATAGAGAAATTCATTGTCTATAAGCATTGTTTTAAAGTTGTAGATGTAAACTAAACAATATGTTCTACTCACTGGCGCAAATCCGTGGGGGGGGGGATGACGGATACATGTCCCCTCCAATCTTGGAACTGAGGGGGACTTCTCCCCAATAATCCGATTTGAAATGTGTTTTTTGGGAGAAATTTGATTATTTTTGTCCGATTGCTACAAAGGAACGTGAGATAAAATAGATGTCCCCCAGAATAAGCCTCAAATCTGCAGCCTCCCAACGCTGAAAACAACTCTGATCCTCCACAACATTGTTTTTCAACTTCATAAGTATTTTGGACATCGTCAAAAAAAAGTATGGTAACGGTCTTACCCCCCCCCCTCCCAATGTTGAAGACAGATTTGCGCCGCTGGTTCTACTCACATCTTTGTAAATAGGGCGCAACTAATCCTTTAATTCAGGGATCATTTTTTTGTAAAAGAAAAAGTGCAGAATAATTAAAAGACCCCAAAGGACAAATATAACAAACATCTTCTTCGCCTTTATTCACGCAATCTATAGCTAATCTTGTTGCTATCGGTAATGATGTATTACGTGTGTTTCTCAACGGAAACTCTGCGAACTAAAGGACATCAAGTTTGTAGTTGTTCTTCGTTAGAGGGCAAGGGTAACATAACAATGCAGGATTGTGGGGCAGTGAGTATGCTGTATTTCCAAACTCTTCATCAGTTGCGCTGATTAAAACAAACAAACAGAAAAAAAGATCGTAAAAACTGTTTTGAACTAATAATGCTTCTCTACAGATGAACATTTTGTTTGGAGCAGAAAGTCGCTAAATGTGTAAGTAGGTAAATCGTCATTTAAAAATCACCCAAAAAAGTCTCCAATCGGAAAAAAATATTTTTTGTCGCTATCGTAGGGCGACCATACGTCCCGTTTTGACCGGGACAGTCCCGTTTTAGTGGCGTGTCCCGGCCGTCCCGTCAGTAGATGGAAAAAGTAGTATTCGTCCCGTTCTATGTAAATGAAAGAAGTAAATAACAAACCCAGTATCTTTACTCCTTTTAAAAGTATTAATAATTAATAATAACAAAGAGGCAAAAATTGAACTGAAATTCCCTATATTAAACATACTCTATAGTTCGCAGTACTGCTCGAAAGGCAGCAGAGGTTTTAGCAGTTGGTTGTGTGTTGAACAAATTTCAACGTGTCTTTCCTTTTTCATAAGTACCCGTTCTGTAACAAAGAGAGAGAGGAGGAAATCTGATATCAAGGCACTGATAAGAACAAAGGTAGATCTAAAAGTCTAGGGTTGCAAGAACCTGTCCCGTTTTTAACTGAAAATTTTATGGTCAACCTACGCTATCGTTGAGGTCGAATTCCCCTTATTTAGCGACTTTACCTAAAATTGGCAACATTGACCCCCACCGAACAACCAGGGTTGAATTCAGGGGGTAGCCCGGGGGGAATCTCCCCCCCGAAGAAAATTCATCCCCCCCGGAGAAACTCCCAAAATTTCAGTCACAAAATGTAGAAATTACTTCACCCAATTATTTGCTTTTCTGTCCGTGTACATGCAGACGAAATCCGATCTCTCAATATACATATAAATGACGCAGACCCATTCTATATAAATGTTAACATGTAACATCTAAGATAGAATACCAAATAGTGAATAAAACTTGTATTTCTTAACGCTATGACTGAGTTTGGCAGAACATGAAATTGTTAACTGTTGAAGAAAGGTTTGTATTTTAGTAGGTACTATACTCTCGCCCTATATTATATATTAGTAGGTAGCACTAGCACAGGTTGAGATACGAAAGGAAAGATAGGGAAGATCTTTCGATCATTCCATATAATCTCTCATGTCAGCAGACTTCAGTTCTTGAAAATATACAGTTCCTACATTATTTGAAATAGGGCGCCTAAATCCCATTTCTCGCATCGGAAGTAACAGACGTAAATGTGTTTTACGATTGTTAAAGTAAACACATCTTTCTTTAATTAAAAATAATTCAGTTAAAGGGTGAGATTCAGTGGGCGTCATTTAGAGGGATCAGGGAGGAACAGTTATCCCTCCTTGATTAGAGACTTATATAGAATTTATCAATATGATAATAGTATATAAGTGAAAGATTGCTATTGAAGGTGGCCAAGATCCTGCTCAGTGCCGTTACATGGGGGAGGGGCAAGCGGGGCGACGGCCCCGGGCGCCGAAGTAAGGGGTGAAAAATTCGGGAGGGAAAAAGAAAAAAGAAGGAAAGAAAAACAGAGGAATGAAATACATGTGGACATATATAAAATGAAAGGAAAAAAGTAATGAAAAGTGCTCAAAATCAAGGAAAAGCAGGGTTTACTTTTTAAAATTTTCCCACCTTTGGCGGCTGGTCTGTCGACCTCACTCATATATACGGGGATGCCGTCGTATACTCTCGCGCCAAGCGCTGATTTTCCACGACACGGCACTAATCCTACTGAAGATTTCGTCAACTAAACTATTGATGTATATGCAGTGAAGAAACCAAGGCTAATATGTTTGATTTAGAATCAGAAGTGTGAGAAAGAATGATAACTTTTTATTAAGATATTCCTAAGTATGTTTGTTTTAGGAGAAAAAATATTTCAGTTAATTTAAATCTTTTTAAAAATTTTTACATTAGTAACAAACAGTAATTACTGAATATAGGAAATAATAAAAATAGTTACTGTAAATAGCAGTTAAAGTTTAGTCTAAACTATTTTTGCCAGTCTTTATTTAATGTTTTAGATGAAATCAAACGATTGTTTTCTTAAAATTATAATCTCATTGAATATTTATCAGCAATTAGTCTCAATATTAGGTAAGATGTGTATGTGAATGGAATTGTTAAATATGCTGCTTTCTTGAAAAAAAATACAGAAAAATAACCCTCCCCCGAGCAGTTGACATTCCCCCCCGGGTGTAAATGTCTGAATTCAACACTGCGAACAACACCCCGTTATCTTTAGCCTAGCCAGCATAATAGTGGGACGTAAAACTTAAAGATTTCATTTCGAACAACACTCCCAGAAACCTATTGTTATACCATTCCCAAAACACCCTTTTGTACAGTTCTCCCTATTCGAAAAAAAAAATTGTAAATAGCAGTGTTCATATATAAATATGGAACTCAATTTCCCTGAATTTTCCAGGTTTTCCAGGTATTAATTTTTCAATTTCCAGGTCTAGTGGAAGAAACTAATAGTACGAGAACACATAAATTTTAAGAATACTATATTTATATATTTGAGAATGGCCACCCTTCTCCCCAATGAACGATTGCAATTAAATATTGAGTCACAAGAAAATAAATAATTAAAATAAATAAAATTTAAGTTGAAAAATATGAAGTTGAGAAACCTACTAAGGGAATTATATAATACTTTTGTTCCATACTTGAATACATTCAAAATATACAAAAATATTGGCTTGGGGAAGAAAAAAGGGCCCGCAAGATTTTAACTGATTCTTATAGTACTCGACAACAGAAATAAATTACTGAAAGAATTTTCAAAATCGGCGCAGGTAAACATGCAGAAAATCGCATTTTCATGTACCGGTTCAAAATGGGGAAGAAAAGACGACCGCGAGATTTTAATTGATTCTTGTAGTACTCGTCGAGAGAAATCGATTAGTGAAGGAATTTTCAAAATCGGCGCAGGCAAACATAGAGAAAATCTCATTTTCATTTTCCGGTTCAAAGTGGGGAAGAAAAAAGGGCCGCAAGATTTTAACTGATTCTTGTAATACTCGACGAGAGAAATCGATTAGTGAAGGAATTTTCAAAATCGGCGCAGGCAAACATGGAGAAAATGGCATTTTCATGTACCCGTTCAAAATGGGGAAGGAAAAAGGTTCCGCGAGATTTTAACTGATTCTTGTAGCACTCGTCGAGAGAAATCGATTAGTGAAGGAATTTTCAAAATCGGCGCAGGCAAACATAGAGAAAATCTCATTTTCATTTTCCGGTTCAAAGTGGGGAAGAAAAAAGGGCCGCAAGATTTTAACTGATTCTTGTAATACTCGACGAGAGAAATCGACTAGTGAAGGAATTGTCAAAATCGGCGCAGGCAAACATGGAGAAAATGGCATTTTCATGTACCCGTTCAAAATGGGGAAGGAAAAAGGTTCCGCGAGATTTTAACTGATTCTTGTAGCACTCGTCGAGAGAAATCGATTAGTGAAGGAATTTTCAAAATCGGCGCAGGCAAACATAGAGAAAATCTCATTTTCATTTTCCGGTTCAAAGTGGGGAAGAAAAAAGGGCCGCAAGATTTTAACTGATTCTTGTAATACTCGACGAGAGAAATCGACTAGTGAAGGAATTGTCAAAATCGGCGCAGGCAAGCATGAAGAAAATGGCATTTTCATGTATCAGTTCAAAATGGGGAAGAAAAAAGGGCCCGCGAGATTTTAACTGTTTCTTGTAGTACTCGACGAGAGAAATCGATTAGTGAAGGAATTTTCAAAATCGGCGCAGGCAAACATGGAGAAAATGGCATTTTCATGTACCGGTTCAAAATGGGGAAGGAAAAAGGTTCCGCGAGTTTGAACCGCTACGATGTATGTTCACGAATGTCCCCGTCTTCTCAAATTTAGTTAATTACTGTGACACTGAAACATGTGACACAGAGTCACATTGTGGATGACTGCAATCGGCAACCACTGCACATATACTCCTCCCGCTCCACAGTTTGATTATTTCGATCCATTCCTCACGTGCTAACGGCATGGTTCAACATCTGCAAGAAAGAGGTAAATGTAACGTTCAATTGGCAATAGCTTTTCACCAAATTAAGCTGCATGAAATCTGATTGCATATTTGACATACTGAGAAAATTCTAGTCCGTGGCCATATGTATCACATATCCCATCAATTCATAAAAATTTTGAACACAAAATTACGGTCGTCCGTGTGACGTACTCCCAAAAGGCCTAATGTGTATCACCCACCTCACATTCAATAAAACCACATCCGTGTAGAATTTAGAAAGGAACTTCTTATGATGTATACAGGATGTCTCAAACGTTCCCTGACATAGGATAACTCTGTTATTATCAGAGTTACAACAAAATGTAAGAGGAAAAACATCTCGAAATATGACGTTTTCAATCTAAAGTGAACACTTTTTAAAAAAAAATCGGACGTGATGTTTGTGCTGTATACTCTTTATGCACCCAATTTTAAATGAAAATGCAACGTTGTCATTTACCTGGACCCACAACATAAGTGAATGAAGTTACTGTTTGAAACGGGGCTGGCCATCGACATGTTAGCGTAAAAGACAGTAACTTCACTCACTTACGTTGTGGGTCCAGGTAAATGGCAATGTTGCATTTTCATTTCACATTGGACGCATAGCGAGTGTACAGCGCAAACGGGTCATCCGATTTTAAAAATTCCTTCACTTTAGAATGAAAACATTATATTTGGAGACGCTTTCCAAAGTAGTATAATTTAGTTTGTTTAAATTTACAATTTAATACAAGTAGATTCGGATTTATATGCGTAGGATTTTGTATGCATCTAACTAATGAAATCTTTATTTTCATGCTTAACTTAGTGACTTGGCTTTGGACTGCAACTGATTATTGTAACCCATTATTGCTTGAGAAGAAACAAGATATCCGAATCTTCATTTGGAGAAATCAAACGTCTATTGGAAAGCTGGGGATTACAATCATTAATTTCTACATTTCAAGGTGCGTAAATTATATATTCTGTGTTTGTTGTTAAATTACTATTACTATTATTGGGTTTAGAATCAATCAAGCACTTCATGATATTTTATGGGGATCAAGATGGGTGCCGGATAGATAAGTATTTGAGCGTCAGGCTCTTATTTCTTTTCAATTTAATATTTAATCAATGATTATTTTTCTCCCTCATTATTCCATCAAATCGTATTCCAAGATCATATATCCATTTTTGATCGATATATCCATATTTTTGATCTCTTTCATATTTCTATATTTTCGATTTTTGATATTGTTTATATTTCGATATTGCTGTATTTTTCGATATTTCGAACAAGTTTCGATAGTTTGTCAATATCGATTATCTATATCTAAATTCGGATATCCCAAAGCCCTATCGAACCCCCTCCGAAATGAAGTTTTTGGCTATGGACCTGATTAGGGATGCGCACGAGACAAGACGAGACAGAATTTTTGTTACGAAATTCGAGACGAGATAGAGCTCTTCCAATAGAAACGGATCCAGTTTTCGAGACGAGACATAACTTTCGCGGCACCTTTTCGAGAGGAGACAATCTCAAATCTTTTCTCTTGCGCATCCCTACACTTGATCATGAGGTATCAAAAAAAAAAAAAAAAAAAAGTTAATGAGAAATACCGGTAACATGTAAATACAATATAGGTAGCTAAAACATTTTTGTTTTCATTCTTCAGTAATGCATTATTATTAATCTCAGGGGGGCGCGGTGGCTCAGTGGTAGAGTGTTAACCTCCGGTGTTTGGGGTCCCTGGTTCGATCCCAACTCGCGCCGTGTGGACTTTGTAGTGGACAAACACCGTGCTCGTGGGTTTTCTCGGGGTTCTCCCGTTTCCTCCCACTTTCTTCATTCCACCATTTCACTCATTTCTCATTATCTCCGTCTCCTGTAGCCTAACCGGCATAATCGTGGGACGTTAAACTTAAAGATTTCATTTTTTATTAATCTCTGTATTTTATAGTGTATTCTCAAGCTTAAGGTGATGTATAATTAAATTTTGAATTCAGTTAACTTATTTTGTTTCTCAGATTGTTTTTAAAATGTATGTACAAACGTTTATTTTCATTCTTGAGAGTTTAAAGTGACGTATAGTTATTAAACATAGTATTTAATATTGTACTCTTAACGTGGAAGTGATATACAGTTAACTTTTGAATTCAGTTGACATTTTTCTCTCTGAAATTGCTTTAAAAAGTATGTAAAAACGTTTTTATTTTATTTCTTGAGTGCTAAAAGTGATGCAAAGTTATTAAGCTTACTACTTTATATTGTATTCTTAACCCTAAACTGATACACAGTGCGTTTTTGAATAAATTATGTCAAGTTATTTGAGTGACGAACACTGGTAGAAAATCCTGACTACTACTGGAACATTTTGATTTTAAGGTGACGACTACTGGTGCAAGGATTTTAAAATATTGTTTTTCCTCCAACGGCTACTCCTTTTTTAATTCTAACTACATGGTCATTATAGGAAGGATCAGTGAGTCTTTCCAACTATGGTACAGCTCCGACAGATTCACGATGCTCAGAGAAGAGACAAAATAGTATGTTTTCAACCTTAAAGTGAGAACCACTGGCGTTTTTACCCTGCTATGCAAAAGTAAGTGAGTACTCCAATGGAGTTCCAATGCGGTACTTAATTTCTGCGTTTTAGATATATGGAAATACATGTCTCTAAAATGTAAAGAACTGATTTTTTTTTTTTTTTTTTTTTTACTGAAAACTGCAACTCGGTAAGCCTTATGGATACCGAGGTATGGGAAAATAAACTATAGGTATGTGGGGCTTGCATACTTGACGCTACAATTCGGAAATTGAATTAAAATATGACTAACGGCTATCAAGATGTTGTCAAATAAAGGGAGGACCAACACAGTTAAGGGGTTTTCGTGTTAGATGCTAAAATTTCCGAAATCGGTCATGGAAAGTTAATAAACACCAGTAGCAATTTCATCTTAAAGTAATTAGATATCTTCATGGGGTGTTAGAACATCATGGAGTCTACCAAAATTAAATTTTAAAAGCTTTTGAAAATATAATCTGACATTTGTAAACAGTATTTGAAATATGTATTTACCCAAAACTTCCAGCTAGTACATCTAACATCTGGAGAAACACTGTGAAATAAAAGCTTGAAATTTCGGAAACAATTATTGGTCGCAACAAAATTAAATAAGATGGTACTTCTATGGGTTAAATCAGTACCTCAGTACAATTTCGATCGAAAGATTAGTTCAGTCCTAGGTTTTCTTCAGGCAATTCCAAGGGTTCATCGAGCTGTGCAAAAGAATGAAAATTCGCTGTCAATATCTAAGATAGTAAATAAGATATAAGGAATTATATATTTTATGACGTGAAAATAGAGATCTTTATGGATTTGTACTTTTGGGTCTTTCCTAAAAGAAAAAAATTCAGAAAACTACTGTATATACCTTAATAGACAATTCAGTGGGCGGGGACACAGTAGCTTAGTGGTAGGGTATTTAACTAATCTTTTTTTTTTTTTTGCAGAAACTATTGGAGTATTCACTTAACCCATAGAAATACGATCATACTTAACTCCCTATTTAATTTTAAAATTAAATAAAAGGAAATATTTCAGTGTAGCGACCCACGATTATGCATTTTAGTCTCAGGGAAATTATGATTAAAGCAAGTGAATGTTGTTGACAGAATTGATGGAATGCAAAGGTGGGAGGAGAGTACCCCGAGAAAACCCACGAATACGATGTCCACTACAAACTGACTTGGCCGTGGATCGAACCAAGAACCCAATACACCAGAGGTAAGCACTCTACCACTAAGCCACTGTGCCCCCGCCCATTTAATTGTCTATTAAGGTATATACGGTTGTTTTCTGAAATTTCTTCTTCTTACAGCAAATACTCAAAAGTACAAATCCATGTGGGTCTCTATTTTTACGACGTCATAAAATACATAATTCCTTATATCTCGCTTGCTATATTAGATATTGACAAAAAATGTTCACTTTATTTCAGAGCCCGATGAACGCTTGGAATTGTCCAAAGAAAATTTAGAGCTGAATTAATCTTTCGATCGAAATTGTACTGACGAGTCTGAGGTTCTCACTTAACCCATATAAGTACCATCTTATTTAACTTTTGTTAGGATCAATAATTGTTTTCTGAAATTTCAAGATCTAATACGCTTTTATTGTATGGTGTCTCTCTAGCTGCTAGATGTACTAGCTGGAACTTTTAGGTAAATACATATTTCTAATACTCTTTACAAATGTCAAAATATATTTTACAAAACTTTTAAAATTTAATCTTGGTAGACCCCATGATGTTCTTAAACTCCATGGAAATACCTAATTATTTTAAGATGAAATTGCTACTGATGCTTATTAACTTTACATGACCGGTTTCGGAAATTTTACCACCTAACACGAAAACCCCATAACTATATGGATCCTCCCTTTATTTGACAATATCTTGATAGTCATATTTTAATTAATTTTCTAAATTGTACTGTCTAATATGCAAGCTCCACGTACCTATGGTGTCGCTTTTTATTTCACCATATTTCGGTAACTGTTAGGCGTACCGACTTGCGGTTTCGGTAAACACACACCTCTAACGTTCTTTAAAACGTTATTAAGACATATTTTAGAATATTTAGAAATGAGAGTTCTGGGAATATCATGGTACCCGAAAACCCCCATCAGGGCGTGTGTGTAGTGTATTTAATTGAAACTACTTTTGAGGTTGTTGTAAGCCCTCGTAATTACGTTTCCGAAACTGCACCATCTAGTACGCAAACTCCACAGTTCTGTAGTGTCGCTCTTTATTTTCCCATATCTCGATATCCATAAGGCTTACCGAGTTGAGGTTTTCGGTAAACAGATGTCAGTTCCTTACATTTTAGAGACATATATTTTCATATATCTAAAAAATACAGACATTAGGTACCCCATGGTAGCCCGAACACCATTGAGGTACCCACTTACTTTTGAATGGTAATACATTTTGAGTTGTTGTTCAGCATCAATAAACACTTCATAGTTTTTCTACGTGCAACCCAAAAGTCCATACCTGACCTAACAGATTTTGTCCATTTAATCTCAAAAATGTTAAGATACTTTGTATTGTTAAGTACAACCAAATTAAGCACACTGAATATAACATTTTAAATATTTTCTGATTTTTGTTGCAGGTATTTCGTGCATCAAACCAGGATTCTGCTTGAAAGACAGTCAAAAGAAGCAGTGTAGGTTGTGGCTAAAAGTACGCCCTTTCTGAAGACAGACTCAGTTGTACTTACATTATTTTGTACGAATATATAACCCTAATAAAGATACTGTACTACAAATTATTTCTTTCTTCCATAAATTATAATAAAATATTATCTCTGTTTAAAGAAAATGATTGTTAATGTTAAGTCATTTTAATTCTTTTTCTCTGTAATAAGAACATTATCCCTAGCAATATTTTTTATCTTTGTGCTATTGCGATTGGATGAAGTAAAATTCTATACGAAGCACTATTATTTCAGACATGCATTAATAACTAATGTATTGTTCTGTATGTAAGACAATGTGTATACTGAACATGTCTAGCGAAGGTGTTGTTTTAATACAGAATCTATAACTCAGCTTTTCAGTAGTCAACTTTATTGGGAATCCGAAGAAAGAAGTTAAAAAAAAAAAATGTTGGACTTACCAGCGTGTGTGTGTTCGAATTCTGGACTAATCCAAATTATCCAGAGAAATCATTATATATTTCTTTGTTGCTATTTCAGATGTATCCTTTATCCAAGTCGTATGAAACGGAGACTTCATACATCGCTATACTTTGTATGAACTATGTTCCGTATTTACTTAATCACTTTGTAACTTTCTCTAGTGTTGACAAGGCCGCAGGTGTCAATCGAATAGTTTAGTGTTTCACTCATGTCACCTTGTGACTAAGGTACGTCCTGTCGGTATATATATGGTACTGGGTTCAATTAGCGATAAAATACATTTTTAGCGTTAAACAAATGCAAAAATCTATACGAAATGAGATACCGTGATCTCTGACTTACGGATAACACCAAGCAACTAACGGTACTGAGTGTGATTGAGTTTACTAATTACTATTTGGCTAAAATCAGTGTTCCTTTATCTATAGTTCTTTTCGTGCTTTGAATTGCAAAGTTTGAAATAACCGTTTTAAATTATTGTGTATATATATCTTCCGAGTAATTCTGAGAATCATTGCTCTTTCTTTAAGCAATGTATGAGACTGTTAAATTGCTCTTTCCTTAAAATGTTGCAATAAGAAGGATGCATCCAGGAAAGTCCAAATTTGCAGAATGTCTATAGCAGGGAAGAATAAATATGTTTAGTCGATGGCTGCACAACGCCTCCGCTGTCACCACGTTGTCACACAGCGAATACAGCGAACGTTTAAGAGTATTCTGCACTTACTATTAGGTATCGGCCTGGGAACTTTGGCGCATCTACCCAGTCTCCTTCTTGGTGTTTCATTTTTAATGGCGAGTACTGAGTAGGAATAATATTGTAAGCGAATGCGTTTCCGGCTGACACCACACTTTTAATTATTGCGACATTTAAAAAAAAAAAAAACCTGTTAATTAAAATGTACAGAGAAGTTATTTCTGGAAAATTCTATTCAGGCCTCTTGTGGTAACAACTGCACTTTAGTAGAAGATACTATTAAGGAAAAGAATGAGGTAAAATAATCTTTATATCGTACAAGCAATGGATGATAACAGCTTAATAAATGATTGTACGTAAATCTTGTTTGAGTTTGAATATAGGATTGTATAAGGCTGTGCATTTTGCATTATTATTGATGTGCTGCAACTAACTAACTGCAAACCATATGATAAATTCTTACAGTAATATATCACATATTGATTTACTCTGTATGGAAACGAAAATAGTTTAATATATGGTTAACCTCCTTTGTGCCAGGGGCGGATCCAGAGGGGGGCGATCGGGGCGATCGCCCCCCCCCCACAAGAGGAAACTTTCTTATTTTATATATAAATAAACCCATCCATAACAAGTTTGGAGCTCTTAAAAGTAGCAGTATTACCGCCGACCGCCCCCCCCCAGAAGTCCGTCCTGGATCCGCCCCTGCTTTGTGCCCATAATTTTAAAATTAACGCTTGTGTCACTTTTCAACACTTGACTTTGCAGTAGCTTTCCAACGAATTAGCAGGAAGCCCAAACTTATAGGACACCCTGCAGGTAAATACATTTCTTTGGACAGTTTCACTGCTCCAAACTAAGATTTGAAAAGTGTAGTATTGTTAATTTTATTATTATTGGCACAAAGGAGATCAACCATATTTTAAGCTATTTTTGTTTTCATACAGAGTAAAACAATATTTGACAACATTACAGTAAGAATGTATCATGCACTTTGCAGTATGTTGCAGCACTTTAATAATGGTGCACTATACGTACACTCTAGATCCTGCATATGTCCGATCCATACATTACAAGAAGGCAATACGTATTCGATACAGGTAAAATCTGTATATTTCATATGGACAACCTATTAGCTATATACATCCAATCTATACATTACATATGGCCAACCTGTACGCGACATACGTATAATCTATATGCTGCATGCAGACAGTCTGTAAGCTACATATATGCACTCTGTATGGTGCATACGGATATTCTGTATGCTGTATCTGGACAAGCTGTGTGCGACATAAGGAAAATCTGTATAATACATACGTACAATACGTATACTGTATCTAGTCGTACGTATGGGGCACAAGTACAATATAGATGCTGTCTCGGGGTTGAACGCAAGAAACATACGTACAGAACGTATATTGCATACTTCTTGAAATCATGCTCCGTCCTGATAGTCAGTGTATGTCGTCATTATTAACCCACATGCTACATACGACCCTGACGTCACAAAGCTAGATATTACCTCCGTATACACTTGTTACTGCAGATAACGTCACACGAATGACGTCATTGCACTTGTGCAGACAGTACGTATAATACATACTTTTTCAGCTATACGTTTGCTGCAGGATGTTATATACGGTTGTACGTTAAGTCCAGAAACTACAGGAATTACGAATGTAACCTACGTTTTTAAGTATGCCACCTACATTTTTTTTTCTCAGTGTAGGAGCTAATATGTGCGCTATCCAAAACTACATGTTTCAGTATCGTCAGGTACTTCAGCAACAATTTTTATAGAGGCAGTTTGGCTACGGGCATATAATTTGAAGTACTCACCAACTACCTCTATAAAAATTGTTGCGGAAGAACCGCAAGATTTTGAAACATGGATATTTGTTTAGGACACATACTAGTTCCTAAGTGAAGCCTTGCCCCGACTACGGTATGTCCAATAGTTTTGGATCTACGGACCTCTCTAAAGTTCATTTTTTCATGTTTTCAGCAGCCTATAACTCCGAAAGGAAGCATTTGTGCACCCAGGATGATCTATACTTTTTGTCTTATCTTGGTGGTGTCAGGAAACACCTCCAAAACGTTGGCAGTGTTGTTTAGAAACACTCTGGAGCCTGGTGGACTGGGGGAAGTTCTCACGCAATGTCACACGTCAACTCCGCCCCTACACGTTTCCCATCTAAACCATGCTCAATGTTATTTATTTCTCTACAACATAGCTAGGTCGGGTGAGTCAAGAGTTACTAAGCTACAAACACAGTCACTTTCATTAATATATATAAAAATCCCACAATAATTTCAATAATAATTCCACAAAACGAGATAAGTAATTTCTCATTAAAAATGCACATTGAGTAGTTTACTCTCGGAGGTAAGTTCTTTCTCGAAAACGATTCAGGTAATTTTAATGTTTCATATGGTACTTCTTATGAAAATATTCCCAAGGGATAGCTCAGTTTTGAGGGCGAATTTTCTTCGTTGAATGGTTTTCGAAAACACCGTACAATTTTGTTCGTATCTCACAAACAAATGTTTCAGTAATAACTACAAGAATAATGTGATTTAATTTAAGAAATCGGAGCGAGAAAATTTAGTTTAGTGTTCCGTACTTTTCATTGTCATCTGTGAACGGCCACTTCAGCTTGTTTAATAGTAAAATATGAATCAGTACACAGTAGCAATTGTACCGTGTATGCTTATGGCCTTAATTCGACTTCTTGTGCATATCACAATTCTAAATGTTAAAATGAGATGATTTATTTCAGTTTAACGTCCCACAATTATATTAGGCTAACGGAGACGGATGATTTAAGCAAGGAATGGAAATGGAATGAGAATGTGGGAGTAAAGAGATATACCCTGAGAAAACCCACGGACACGATGTTGTACACTATAAACTTCCTTGAACGTGGATCGAACGAGGGACCCCATGCTTTAGAGGTAAGCGCTCTACAACTGAGACACCGTGTCTTCCTTGTATGTCAAGTCACTTGGATGACAAGTGGGATACTATGATATTTAATAAATATATAATAAGAAACAATGGCGCCAGGTGAGCTTCAGTTACCTCCCTTTCTTCTTTTTAAGAGGCCTCATCACTGCTAAATTAAAATACCGCTAATTTTACAGTAATTATGTGATATCTTCAAATAGATAAAAGATAATCGAAAAGTGGAACAAGACCTCCCTAGACAATATTATTTTGCGTGAGATACCGTTAACAAGAATCATTTATCTGCTTTCAATTTCCAGCCATTTAGAAAATCGGCATTTATTTTCGCGTTTCTAAATAACTGCATACGGAAAGCTACTAAGTGACTCGTGATAATGGTACTTCATGCAAAATAACATCGTCTAGGGAGGTCTTGATCCACTTTTCGATTATCTTTTATCTATTTGAAGATATCACATAATTATTGTAAAATTAGCGGTATTTTAATTTTGCAGTGATAGGAACTCTTAGGCGGGTGCTACTAGGATGTACAATATAGATAAATATTGTACCTCCAAAAATAAGATGTAACCAGTAGTCACCTGGTGAACCTGAAACGAGAAAGAAGAAATGTTAATACGTAATGAAACTTTTAGGTGGAAAACCTAAATCAGAAAAATATTCACTTTCCAGCAAACTTCCTTCAATTTTGTTTGTTATTTATTTTAAATTTACACCGATCACTCTTTTATACCACTATGAGTGAAATGGAAATTAATTGTTATAATTTGCTACCAAATGAAAGAAGAAAAGTTCAAAATGCAACAATAATATTGATTGTCTAAATATATCACATATTAGCGCCATCTAGAATTTAAATCAGGTTTCAATCCGAGAAAAAATGAAACTCTCCTTCCTATTTTAGTGGTTAGCGGGTGTACGAGATTTCATATTTGATTCCCTGTAGGAGAGCAATGAATGATCTACGGTGGTCAGATTTTACTTTAATATGTAGATCTCCTATATACAGTAGCCTTTCTACTGACATAGGATATAAATGAGAGTCAATCTATTTTATTTATGAAGGTAGGGTAAAAGTCAGAAATTGGAGTTACTCTACACATGGCGTGGGTTATTGAAAACTTGACCAATGACCCAACACCAGGGTTGAAAAAAAACATGATTTTTTTAAAAAAAATCAAAAAGAACGTTTTTTATGTTTAAAACATTTTTTTTTGTTTAAAACAAAGTACTTTGTTTTAAACAAAAAAAACATGTTTAAAATGTTTATTTTGTTTAAAACAATAATCTAAATACACATATATATTACATTTTTACACTCTTAGATATTGATTGCCATCTATATTTAACCGCTAGATCAAATTTCGGAAACTTCCCTAATCTCCATCCGCCCAAATGTTCAATTCCGGAGAAAGAAATCGGGTTTTTCCCGATCTCCGTTCACGAAATATGTAGTTTAGTTTCTTTGTGTTACGTCATACTGGTCGTCTGCATTCTTAATTTTTAAACGCTTATTGACGCAACTGCTGTGTCAGGGCTTTAAACCTCAATGGCTCAGTCTTCAACCTCAAATTAAGGCTGGAAGATGGTTTTGGTACCAATTTATTCCTGAAAAATGCAGCTTTGCTAGTGTGCATTTTATGTATATGGGAGGAGGGTAAATATCGTGTTTTTTTTCAACAGTTTTTTGGGGGGCCATTCCCCTTCTTGGGGGATAGATTCATAAAAATTGTTACGTGAAGCAATGAAGTAGGCTACATGGTAATATCATGTATTTGTACTTCTTGCTTATATGGGGGAGAAGGGAGGGGTCAAAGTTATCCAATTTTTGGAGTTTAAGTTTTTTGACGTAAATTACATTTATTTTTACCACAAACATCAATAGTTCAGTCCTTAATTAAGCTAGAAAGATGATTTGGTACTAAAGCATTTTTGAGGGACGAAGCTTTCCGTCAGTTGCAGTTTATGTATATAGGGGGTACGTATATACGGCCGAGAAACGGAGGATGTAGTTTTTTTTTAATTTTTCATCAATTTTTTTTCATCAGGTTTTGGCGGGTATTCCTCCCCCCTTTGTGGTACATCCATAAAAATTGGTATGTGAAGCAATGAGGTGGTCCCCTACATGATAGTAACCTGTATGTGTACTTGTTTATAAAGGAAGAGGGGGTCAAATTTGGTTAATATACATTTATTTTCGGAAGGTCCCATATATTTTCGGAAGGTCCCATATAACACAAGATATATTTCACTGAAGTGGTCTAGAAGCATAATTCTTGTTCGTATACATGATGTGTGCAGCAAAAATGATTTCCATATGGACGTGGTACTAGTGGGGGAGGGGAGAGAATGTCTAATTCAATAAATGTTTTCTGCGCTCTTTTTTTTTTTTTTTTTTTTTTTTGAAAATATTTCCTACATAAAACGAATTCATTACGCAATGGCAGCAATGGCTACCATTTCTTACATTATTGTCACAAGTATGTGGTGTACACATTCATCATTTTGTCAGCGTAGGGTGGCTGCAAGGTTGCCAGGGCCCCGCAAAGTCAATATTTTCATATTTTTAATGATTTTTATGTATGTTTTTTTTCTACGAATACGGCGGGAATTTCACGGATGTTACCTCATTGGAATTTGTAGTCTATAAGCTTTCTAATGGTGTATAACTCATGACTCTGTGATAATTAGGGGAGTCACCAGAGCCCCGAACGTCAGAGTCTAGCATTTTGTTAAAATCCCTGGCGGGCGTCTAGAGTTAATTGTGTTGTTATGCCGTAGACACTAATCATTATTAGCTACCCATGTTGCAGATAGAGATGTATCTTGAAAACTGTTTAGTTAAAATATGTCATTTGCTCTTTGTAGGCGTCATTGCTCTTTTCTATGAGTTGTATTGTATTTGTCAGAGCATTTCTTCTAGCTTATGATGTGAGAACTCTTCATTATTATGGAAATGATAGTGATCAAAAAATATCCGTTTTGAATTTGTGAATTGGAAAAATTGAAATGAAATCTTTAAGTTTAACGTCCCATGCTTATGCCGTTTACGCTAAAGAAGACGGTGATAATAAGAAATGAGTGAAATGGTGGAATGAATAAAGTGGGAGGAAACGGGAGAACCCCGAGAAAACCCACGAGCACGGTGTTTGTCCACCACAAAGTCCACACGGCGCGATCTGGGATCGAACCAGGGACCCCAAGCATCGGAGGTGAACGCTCTACCACTGAAATTCACCCTTTGTGATTTGGATCTTAGAATAGTGTATAGTGTGTTTAACCTCCGTTATTCTTGGAAATTAAGAAATGTTGAAATACTTCATTTGAATTTCTGTTGGTTTAGTTATACGCACATTGATGTTCAGAATTTCGTTCAGTAATTGCTATTATAATAAGAATATAACTCTGCTTGGAATTTACTCCATGCACAAATCCTGCGGAGGAGGTGTTGTTTGTTAGAAAATTAAATTAACTTACTCAATCTGATATTTTAGTTGTTTTAAACATGTTCAACCACCATCGAAAAAAACACGTTTAAAACAATTTGTTTAAAACGTTTAAAACAAACTGAATAAAACAACAGCCCTCGTTTTAAACATGTTTTAAACACTTGTTTTAAACATTTTGTTTTAAACATATCAACCCTGCCCAACACCCAAGGGCGCCGATCCTGGTGGGCCGACGGGGCCAAGGACCCCCCAAAGTTCATGTAGGAACCCCCATTGTATTTACGAATATGCAATATTTTGCATAATTTGAGTGCAATTTGTCTTAAAATCTTCATATATATATACCTTCTGCATCTGAATGGGCCCCCCAAATTTACTGAGAAATCGACGCCCTTGCCAACACCCACCGTCATCAAATACCTACCATGATCAACCACCCACCGTGATCCACTCTGACCAATCACCCACCAAAAAACATCATCAACTCTAACCTGTGATCCAAGCCCACCTGAAGTTTGCACTTGTAATAAAACAAGGCTGTGAAATTGTTACTAATCGGAGTTTTAATTTCTACGATCAATCGTTCAAACACCTCTGTTACAATACCGATGGACCTGGCCATTAGGATATAAAATGGTAAACTGTCTGTCATGGGCCAGAGTACGATGAATTTCAACTTAATTATCATATATAATTGTTTCCTTGTTGAATTACAGATACTCTTTTGTGTAAAATAGGATGAAATTTGAAAGTCTCAAATCAAGGTAAAGTAGACCAATGTAAAGGAAAAAAACGAAAGAAACAGTGTAAGACTCGATTGTAACTCGAAAGCCAAGTAATAAGTTCTATTGGTGTTATTACAATTACAAATATCAATATCCAAAAGTGTTTGTTTCTTTTTTTTTCACTTAGACATACTCATATGATATAAGTAAACAGATACAAATAAAAAGGAAGAGAAATGGAGGAATTGAAAGTAAAACAAATTCACCAGTGTTCAGAAGATGCTGTCTAAGATGCACTGAGCAGAGTTTGTCGGTGGGTGAGAGTGGGTCACAGTGAGTTGTAGGTCACAGTGGGTCACGTCTTTGTGACCAAAGACCCATTGACCCAGACAGAAATCTTTATACACTTGACCCACTTGATTCCACGACTCACTTACCGACTTCATCTCGTGTATCGGTTCCGGAGAATCAGCGGTCATTTTTCAAATAGTGTAGTACTCAGTCCATCAGCAATGGTGCTATAGAATATCTGCACATGAGTTACTGAATTAACCCTTAGATGTGTCTCTGGCTTACTAAACACAAAGCTCGTCGTTTTGTAAATGACTGTGTGGTATATAAACACAACATCTAGACCTAGAAGAGAAGAATAGTGCATAAGTCGCATTTAAGTATAAGTTGCTAAATTATCACTCAATCGTAGGTTTAGACGGTTTTCAGTTGTTTAATTTTTTGTCCTTAAAGGGTCTCTAAAACCACCCCTTAATGAAATATGAACAAAAGCCTGAGTCTTTTTTGAGAAGATTGTCTGAAAGAACTCATTCCCTCAAAAATAAACTACCCCTCGTAGATTTTTCAAGGACAAATGAGTTATGCTATATTGTCGTGTTATTATTGAAATATTTATTTATGAAATATAAACAAATTCGCCTCCGTCATTTTTTTTTAGAAAATCGGACCTTAATTTTTAAGCATTTTTTTTTAAAAAAGATACCGTAATATTTTTAAAAAAATCACTTTTGTTTTTAGGTTGCAAAGCCAGACAGTGTTAGCAATATTTTGATAAAGATATATCAAAACGGATTGGACATGTGTATTCCCCAGGAAAAGGCAGCGTAAAATGATATGCAACACGATTCAATTTTCATTTTTTTTAATAAAAAAACGTAACCAAAATTCAATGTGGCGGACTTCAAGGTGGCCGTCGCTGTCGCCATTGTTCCTGTAAGTTGCGCACCCATACCAAAAGACATTATGATTTCTCACACCGTTCGACTTTTAAAGAAGTGTATCCAGACGTTTGCCTCACCCTGTATATTGATATATAGTGCCTGCATCATAACTATTAATTGATATTGGACAGTAAAATACAGGGGTGGACAAAAAATCTAAAACATTTGCAAAAGTGTAAAAATCGTACCTAGTATGGTGTGGGGCCTCCTTTTGCATCCAAAACAGCTTGGAACCGACATGAAATGGACGTATACAGCTCCTGAATCGTGGTGTGTGGAATTTTGTACCATTCTTCCTCCAAAACATGCTCCACTTCCTTAAGGGATGCTGGTGGAGAGTAATGAGACCGAACACACCTTTCCAACTCAGACCACAATGGCTCAATGATGTTCAGATCTGCTGATTGTGGGACCCAGGGGAGGTGTCATAGCTCCTGGACATGCTCCTCAAACCATGATTTCACCGTTTTTGCAGCGTGACAGGGGCCAAATCATCTTGGTAGATACCATCACCATTAGGGAACAATATTTGGTTCATGAGTAGAACCTGGTCCCGAAAATTACCTCATACGCCTTAGCATTCATCATTCCATGCAGGGCTATGATGGAACCTGCAGAAAACCACGATATCGCTGTCCATACTGTAACAGAACCACCCCCATGCTTTACAGTTGGGAGCAGATAGTCTATATCAAAGGTCTGCGACGGTGTTTTCCATACGTAAACACGATCGGTTGTTGGAAACACGGTGCAGGTCGATTCATCGGACCACATTACGTGTTTCCACTGCTCATGGGTCCACGCCTTGTCGTCCTTGCACCACTGGATTTGGCGTGGACCCATGAGCAGTGGAAACACGTAATGTGATCCGATGAATCGACCTGCACCTGCACCGAACAACCCACCACCAAATCAGCGCAGTAACACGTTCCTCCACCTTCCTCCTTTACCACGCTTTGGAAGGAAAAAATCACTCTTACTAGTTTCTGGACAAATCCTGTACAGTGCTATACATTAATGACTTCCAAGTGCTCGCTGTTCACCAATAGCAAGTTCGAACCGGTATTTGATTAGCCACAACTCTTATTGCATAAAACTCTAATTTCCTGTGGCCAAAATATTCGAAGACTTCTTGAACAGCAAAGAAAACCTTGCTTCGAATAATTCCATTTTATCCAAAGCCTATAATTCAAGGAGAGTTTTTTTTGTGCAAAATATCAAGCTTTCTACATCAAAACTTTCGAAGGCATGGCCAATAGCAAATAGTTCAAGTTCCTCTTTCCCTCTTGCATTGTCTTTCGCATAACTTCATTTTATCCAAAGCAAATTTCAAATGCATATACCCAAAGTTTTCCGGTATCTGATGAACGGCAGAAAAGGAACTAATCCATGCTTTTACCTGTATGGGTCGAATTTCGTAAAATCTTATTTTATTTACAGCCTAAAGACAATTAATATTTTTTATATTTTTAGTAACCAAATTATGAGATTTTACTTTAGGCAATATTAATTTTACAGTGCAAAGTAAAAAAAATGTGTACAGTTTTAATAAACATTACTGTACTCATTAGCCATTCACTAAATATTCGATTAGAAATAAAAGCCAAAAATTGCTGTATTACTTTAAATTTTATTAAAATTCAGTATTTTTGCAGAAGTTGAGGCCAACAAGTCTTGAAGATGATCTGGTTGAACTGTTGAATACTGATGCAAATAAAATCTTGGGATTTCAGTCTACATCATTTTCTGTAAACACTGATAATTAACATTTACATAATTAAAACAGAAAGACCACTCAGCTATCTAAAATCGTAGTGAACAATTTTGAACTTCCATGATGAATATTCTTATGAAGTTGCAATTACTGTTTGCATCCATTCTCAGAAGCGTCTTGAAGAGTGACCTTCCTCTGGTTTTCGTCCTGGAGGTACCTTATCAGGTACTGCAATACCAGCTCTCACCATAATATTCTTTACTGAGCCTACAAAGTACAGACCAAGAATTGTTCCACAAAAGCCAGTCAGAATTCCAATTTTGAGGCCAGATTGGAGTGAATCAAACTGAGAGAAGTAGTAAGTGTTCCGAAAATCATTTTTACCTTTCGGTGTTTGAACTTTGACTCCAATTATCCTGGCCTTTGCCAAGGCTTGAACTATTTGTTTTAAAAACCTGTTCATTTCGCAAGAAGAAATAAAAATAACTAAAAACTGCAGAAAATTTTGTTTAAAAAAATATACAAAATGGTTGCTGCTCTAATACATTTCTTAGGAATTTATATGGTATTGTTGTACATTTGTTGCTTAGCAGTTAACACTGTTTTGTTAGAAACAATAAATGATATTGTTTACTTGAACAATACCTTACTGGAAAAAAATGCAGTGAGCATATACCATTTAATTCAATCGGAATTTGTGTGTCTGTCCAACATGTTTCAAGTTTGTGCATTTACATAGAAAATAATTTTTCAGGTGTAAGCTGTGTAAAATTTATTCAAATTTGACAAACATAGTGCATACTTTTTAGAGCAATTCGACTACTAGCATTTGTTGATATTGAAACCAGTAAAGAGTGGCCAGGTGAAAGGGAATAAGTTCCCAAAAATTTTGTAATTATCTTGTTTAAGTAATATGGTAACAAATAATTTTGACTGCTTTCACCAAAATGATTTGATTCTCTTTTTTCTTGTTTTATTACCGATCATGGTTGAAGTCTGTCAAAACTATAAGAGTGAATTCCATATTAATCCCCGATATTTTCAATAATATATCAATATGTAAGGTTCAAGATTTCGAAAGACTGAGGTATAGCCATTTTTACTCTAGTAGCTATGTTATCGTTATTTACAAAAAGTTATGTTGTATATAGGGGCCGCGGTGGCTCAGTGGGGAGTTGCTGTTAAACTGTGCTAGCGGTAGGACGTGTTGTCCGGTGCAGTGTTTGTTCGCAGTTTGACGTGCTTAGCTTTACCACTACGTGTGGTTTATTTGTGTAAGTGACTATATATTGTAAAATATTACGATGTCTCAGCTCGTTAGAAAAAATACCATCAAATGTGTATTTGACAAGGAAAAACGTAATAATCGCCCGTCACCCATCGCTATTCATAAATGGATTGAAAGTTTATTTAAAGAGGACTGCCATGACATTATTGCGCTCCAACTTCACTCTGATGAATATGCTGTGTTTGTGACTTTTAATACTGATGCCATTTTTGAGAAAGTGTTAAGTAAGCTCGAACCTACGGTACCATTTAAACATAGTGACGGTAGTACCTCTTTTGTCCAACTTGTCAACGCAATGGAAAATATTACCAGGGTAAGAGTCTTTAATTTACCTATTCAACTAGATAATAATGTTATTGTGCAAATTCTGACTGAATATGGAACAGTGAAAAATATAACCAATGAGACATGGTCTCAAAATTATCCCCTTGCAGTGTCCAATGGAATACGAACTGTGAACATTGTCCTTAAAAAACCTATTCCTTCACGTTTACTCTTTAACGGCTTTCGTGGCTTCATATCATATGAAGGCCAGCCTGTAATGTGTTTTTTCTGTCGATCATTAACTCACCGACTTAGTGACTGTGATAAGAAAAGAAGACAAGAACTGAATGGCCCCCATACGTCTCAAACGTCTGACATTCGATTTACCGAGTTTTTCCCCCCACTCCGCTCCGCATCTAGCGCACCGCCACTGCCTTTACAAATGTCATCTCTCGGCACTATTCCAAAAAATCCTTGTGAACAACATGTGCAATTACAACCAAACAGTTCAGCATCAATAACTGACACCTCTACTACGATTGCTGCTCATACGGATGACAACTCTGATTCCCCATCTGGCCTTATCAACAATGCAGCTGAAGAAACACATACACCTAGTGTTAATGTTAATGACCTTGCAAGTGTAGATAATATCGATACTCCGTCTTGTCTCCCTGGTAAACAGCCTGTTGGTACTGAGAGCTCCCTCCAAGCTGTGAAACAAAAAACTGATATGGAATTCATTGCACCTACTTCAGATACAGAAGGTAGTGACCTTGACCTGGAAAGTGAAACAACAGACATTCCTGATACAAGGGAATTACGTTCACGAAAGAAACGAGGCTCACGTGGTTCCTATTCACAACCTGTGAATGTCATAACAACTCGAAAGAAGAAAAGGCGTGGTGCTTCAATAACTGAATGTTTACGTCACGACGATACTGCCTCAGGTGTGCTCACTGACCTTCAAGATTTGTAAACACTTTTTTTTTTTCGCTTTTTTGTTGTCAGTGTGACTATATTGACGTTCTCGTCTTCTGTTTATAGTAATACGTCGATATGTTCCAATCTTGCATTTGCTTTTTTGTTTTCTTACTTATAACACTGTACATTACACGTATTGTTTCACTCAATGTAAACCGTATGCAAAATAGTGTTAAAAAAGAATTGTTTAAAAAATTTGTTTATGATTATGACGCAGATTTTATATGTCTTCAGGAAATAATCTCCGATGAACACTGTTCCATCTCTGGTTATAAGAGTCATGTTAATATTGGTGTACATGGTTTTGGAACTGCTATATTAGTGAAAGAAGGAATACAAATTGATTCCCTTAAAATGTTGGTGGATGGCAGAGGGATAGCGTTGTATTGGAAAAACACTGTAATTGTCAATATATATGGGAATTCGGGGCATCAAGGAAAGACGGGTAGAGAGATCTTATATTCTGAAGATTTGTTGTATTTGCTTTCTGAACCTTTTAATAACATTATGCTCATGGGCGATTTTAATTGTGTACTTCGAGCTAATGATTGTGTCGGGACACCATCATATAGTCCTGCACTGCAATTTTTTGTTTCTCAATATAGGCTGGTTGATACTGCTATCTACTGTAAAAAGGACCATATCTTTACTTACGTGCGCAGTAATGCGGCGTCCAGAATTGACCGTTGCTATTGTAATCCAGACTTGGTTAAATTGATTGTTAAATATGATGTCTGTTTAGCCCCGTTTACTGATCATTTAGGTCTAGTTCTAGAATTTAATATTGGTTCGCCGTACTGTGTCTGGGGACGATCCTACTGGAAAATGTCCCCCCTTGGTCTAAATGATCCTTATTTTCTTAACCAGTTTCATCGGCACTGGTCAGACTGGCTTCACCACCGCCACAGGTATACCACACGCCTCAAATGGTGGGAGCAATATGTGAAACCCAAAATCAAATGGCTATATATCGATCACTTTCGAGATAGGAATGCCAATAGTAACCATATGATGCAATTTTATATGAAATGTTTACAATCTGTTAGTGGTTTATCGTCTACTTCCCCAATATCGTACCGAGATATGCAGTATTATAAAGGTAAAATTTTACATTTGCAGAGAGAATGTACTGAAAAATTTCGTTTCTATTGTAAAGATAACACTGTGGTAGAAAACGAGCGTATGACGTTATACCATCTAATTCATACAAAGAAACGTAAAAATCGAGCTTTAATTTCAAAATTAACCTCTAATACTCAGCAAGTACTAACTAATCCGAGTGAAATTAGAGCTCACATTCATAATACATACCAAGAGTTGTATAATGTATCACAGAACACGACTCCTGTTTTGCAATTTACACCTTTGCCAGGTTATACAGTGACATCTGATTATAACGACATGTTAATGCAACCATATACCAAAAATGAGATCCATGATGTAATACTCAGTTTTCAGCGTTATAAAACTCCTGGAATTGATGGATTAGTAGCAGAATTTTATCAAAAGGTGTTTCCTATTATAGCAGATGAGTTTACTACTATTGTCAATGAAATATTGCATCATGGTGTAATTAGTGAATCCTTTGCTACAGGTGTCATTATATTAGTACCAAAGTTACCAAATCCTACTTGTCTTAAACATTATAGAGCGTTAACTATGTTAAATGTTGACTATAAAATAGTAGCAAAATGCTTTTTCAATAGGTTAAAAACAGTGCTCTCAAGCATTTTCCACCCAATGCAAGCAGGATTTCTAGAAGGTAATAAACTTCTTGATGTATTGATGGATCTTCGCGATGCTGTGGCATATTTTGATTACACCAAATGTAAAGGTGGCCTTCTATCTATAGATTTAAGGACAGCATTTGATTTGGTTAACCATGGGTATTTATATCAAGTAATGGAAAAATTTGGATTTCATCCTGCTGTAATTAATCAAGTGAAAATTTTGTACATGTTTGCGAGGTCTAAAATCCAGGTAAATGGTTATTTAACACCTTTTATAACAATCAATAGATCTATTAGACAGGGGTGTCCGATTTCAATGTCTCTTTTTAATATTTACATTTCACCATTGATTTGTGAATTACATGCTATGCAAATAGGTATTTCCTTTGCTGATCTCCACCTTACAGTGCGTTCCTATGCTGATGATCTTTCTGTTTTAGTACGAGATGAAGCTCAACCTAATCAAGTTCTTCATGTCATACAAAATATTGGACAATCTAGTGGGACATGCATAAATTTTCAGAAAACCAAATTGCTTGCATTTGGTACTTGGGATTTTCAGATGATTACTTTTCCTATTCTCCATGTTGATAGGATAAAAATTTTAGGTGTCTATTTTTATTGCACGGTCCAACAAATGATTTTAGAAAATTGGGCTCTAGCCCTCCAGAAGGTGAAAGGTTTATGTCAATCGTGGAAATTTCGTGGCTACTGTCTTGAACAAAGAATTTGGATTGTTAATACATATATTACATCTCACCTTTGGTATTTAAGTCCTGTTTTACCGTTGCCAAGTCGAATTGCCCGCTCTATGCAAGCTGCAGTTTATTGGTTTGTTTGGAGAGGTAACATTTTTAAAACACCCATGTATGTACTTACTCAATCTAAAAATGCTGGAGGTCTCAACATGGTGGATATATATTGCAAAAGCACTGTTTTATATTTGATTAATTGGATGTACAAGATACAATTACATACACCCAGTTTTGCTAAAATCTGGGGTCTCTATTGGGTACAGGCCACGGCAATCACCCCTCCTCTTAATATGTCTATTCTTTCAAACACTGTAAAATATTTGTATGATGTACTCTTGAATTCTAGTTACATGGTTCTAGACTTAGATACTCCCAAACACCAGAATATGAAACTTTTGTACAGCTCATATCAGTGTAAACAAAATGTTACTATTAAACGAAAAGACAACTTTCCTAACTATAATTGGGATATGATCTGGAAAAATATCAATAACACAGTCCTAAATGTCAATCAACGCTCTGTGTGGTATCGAATTGTACATGACGTCATACCAACTAATATAAAGTTACAGAAAATTAAGCTGATGTCTAACGGAACATGTTCGCATTGTAGTAGAGACGATACTTTACAACATCGGCTTTCAACTTGTGATTTGGTGCACGACATATGGTTGACGTTCGCACGTATCATGTGTATTCTCGTTCGTTGTGGGATCCAGGATATTTCCCCGCTAATGATTTTATTTCCTGATTTTTCATATTATCCTCATTACAAACAAAATAGTGTAATTTGGTTGTGTGGTGTAACTGTGGAATATTTGATTCAAAGTCAAACGCCAACCCTTGCAGACTATTATTTTCACCTGTTGAAAGAACGATGGAAAATAACTGAAACTATCAAACGAAAACAGTTCTCGAATTATTTAGCTGTTGTTGATGAAAAATTAACAAAGATGTATTCATAATTTTTGTATTACTAATGTTTTCTTTTCTTTTTCTTTTTCTTTTTCTTTTTTTTTATGTTTCTGCTGGTTGTGATTTGATTCCTTGTTATTTGTTAATAATACAGTATATGTTATCCTTTTTGGAAAAAAATTGTTATGTATTCCAATGTATAATACTTTTTTGCATCTAAATAAAAAAAAATAAAAAAAAAGTTAGATAAAAAAAAAGTGGTAGCGCGTTCACCTTTGGTGCGTGGGGTCCCTGGTTCGATCCCAGCTCGCGCCAAGTGAAACTTGTGATGGACGAACACCATGTGCACGGCTTTCCTCGGGATTACCCCGTTTTCTTCCGATTTCTTTATTTTACCATTTCATTCATTTGTCATCATCAGCGTCTCCTTTAGCCTAACAGACATAACCGCTAGATGTAAATCTTAAAGATTTCATTTCATTTTTTTATATTACATATATCAGAGTACTCAGGGACTACACCTTGGCCTCTCAAAATATGGTTTCTTGTACAAAAAGTTCTACTTGTACAGCGGTGGACACTTCTAAATGGTACAGCCATATGGAGATTTACGGCTAAGGTGTACCATTTAGAAGTGTCCACCGCTGTACAAATCTGTCAATTACTACTGATTTCATTGCATAGGAACTTGATAATGGAGGCCAAGTTGACGTATTATATACAGGTTTCCAGATAGCTTTTGACTCCCTTGATCATGATATTTTACTAAATAAATCAACATTTCTTCAATTTTATCTTAAAAGTCTTTAACATTTTTTGGCTTCCTACTTACGTAATTGTAAACAGTGTTTGGTTTACAAAGTATGACTCTAAACTCTAAAATGTTTGATAAATTATTAGGCGTTCCACAAGGCTCAAACAGGCGTTCCGTCAATACAGTAGTTATACATGAGCTATGACTACTCTGTTCATGGAAAGAATTTTCACAGACTAGAAATAACTGAAGATTTAAGAGCGGCTTTTCGATTCAAATTTAATATTCACTCTTCGTATCCTAAACATGAATAGTGCATATAATAATCTTGGCTTCATTTGCAATTTTGGTAAGGATTTTCACAATCAATCGACACTTTTGAAGTTATTTTATTCCTATGTTAGATCTAAATTAGAATATGCTTGTGTTATTCGGAATACGAGCACTGGAAATTATTCTAGAACGAAAGAAAATGTTCATTGTAAATTTTTGAAATTATTAATGTACAGAAATAATGAGTAACTTCAATATTTTAACATTGAAACGAGAATTCGTAATTACTTAGTGTTTCTTTAACCAAAATGTGAATAATAATAGATTTTTAGTGTGTTAAATTCTAATTCAGCATGGCATATTTCAACACCCAAATCTAGAACTGGCAATAGCAGTATATTTTGCTGCTACATAAATCCCCTATATGGAAAATGATTGCTTCTATGGAACGAGTGCCTTCAGATATGTATATATTTGAAATGAGTGAAAATGTTTTTGAATAACTATATACAGGATAAGCCACAGAAAGTGGGACATTTGAAAGTGGAAACACTGCCAAACTGAACGGCATGGTGGCACTAGTTGCCAAACTTTGTTAGCGAGAAAAGCATAGTTGTTGTTCAGCAGGAACTGTGACGTGGGCAAGACCTTCAGTTCGCAGTGTTGTCACTTTCAAGTGTCCCATTTCCCGTAGCTTACCCTGTATAATGTGATAAATCATCATCATTATCATAGGAATTCTGCCATTACTGGCAGGTCACTTGCCAGAACTGACAAATTTCCTTGCTCTACAGTCTTCAGATAACCTCTACGTGTTTGATACAGTAGACAGCAGAAACGTAGTCTCCCAGGCCAAACTTAAATGTTAATAATAATAAGAATATTAAATGATACTCTTGTAACCTTCCCTGTATATATATATATATATATATATATATATATATATATATATATATATATATATATATATATATATATATATATATGCAGTGGCGGATCCAGTATACGATCAAGGGAGGGGCTAAACCATAGTTTGCCGCTTTATCCAGTGTAAAGCAGGACTGAAGCCCATTTTCACTCATTCCAACTGTTAAATATTCAAAACTGGCGCCCACAACGACAGAGCTCTATTGTACAGGTCAAAACAAAACCAAAATTCTACATAATGATATACCTTACGAGGTCTCCTTCAAGGAATATGAGGAATCAAAAAGTTCACTATGTGGCAACATTGCAGACTAACTTGGAAGCATTCGTATTCCATGCCAAAGTCCACAATATTGATGTTAGCTGCCATTCCACGGAGCTTAAAACTTCGGAACACCATTTCTGGAGCCTCGGACCTCGGATTCGACTGTTGACATAACCGATCTCCTCAGAGGACCTCCACCTTTCCAACGGCGCCACTCGCGTCCAACAATTACATGTTTAATAGGCAAACAGAAGGAACCCGAGTCCAAAAATTTGTGACACCGTTTCTGGAGCTTCGAAGCCCAAGCTTGATTTCTGACAACATCGCTGTTCTCAGGAGACCGATACCTTCCCAACGCCACCACCTTCGTCCAACAACACCACATTTGATAAGCAAATAGAAGGGATCCGAGCCCAAAATTTCGGGACACCATTTCTGGAGTCTTGGAGTCCTAGCCCTACTTCTGACACCACCGCTTCGCTCACGGTTCTCGAATCTTTCCAACAATCTGTTTGTCTATTTGATTCGGCCCCAGAAAAAGAACGTGAGTTACAGGGAGCGGACTCCAATATTATAAGATGACAAAACCGACGTGATTGAACATATGTTAGGGAAGGTTAAAGACTGCTACACATTAAAGATAAAATAAGGGTTATTCTTAAACATAAGTATATCTTCTCTATCAAGATAGATTGGACTAACGTCATACAGCATGAACTTCACAAAAAAGACCCTCGCCCTTTTTATACAAAAGTTAAGTCTTTGTCTATAGAGAAGAAAAAGATTATTGTGATCTTACTGCATGAGATGAGGCTGACAATCGGATTGTAAAGTGTTTTTCCCAGTAAGTTAGCGCTCCAATAAATCATAATTAAAAGGTACTATATATATGAATACTGTTTATATATACAGTATACAGGGTGAGGCAAATATCTGGGCCCCTATAAAAGTCGAACGGTGTGAGGAATCATAATGTCGTTTGGTATGGAGTATCTATATTTAGGTGCGCAACTTACAGGAGCTATGGCGACAGCGGCGGCCATCTTGAAATCCGCCATCTTTAATTTTTGTTACATTTTTCAAATGGGAGAGGGGTCATATCGATGTTATTTTTGGAGATGTTTAGGCATTGAAAATCTGGAAAATAGGCAGGGAAATAGGTACTTAAAATTTTTAAAAAAATAGGTAGTTAAATAAGCACTAAAGTGTAACTCGAAATATTGAAGATAAATACTCAATATAGTTAAAAAATAAATTCAAGTCACACATAATGTTCAAAAATGTAGAAACATATCAGTTTGTTCATATTTTCTTTTACTATATATATATATATATCCCCTATATCTTGAATCCGCGCCTCTCTCTCTATATATATATAGCTTGACATGTATTTCATGTATAATTGGAAAATACTTTCTCTACACACTTTATCACTACACATAACAGTTCGAATTGTATACATTTTATCAGTTCACTTAGTAGTTCAAAGTTTTAAATCATCTTATTACTACAAACGTTGTATTTCTCGAATGAGCCAGAATCCTTTCTTGAAATACTAAATTATATATTTTCCCCGACTTATTTTGAAGAAAATTCATAGAATAGGCAACATTAGGCATTAAAGCAATTATTTTGCAGGAGGGAGTTAAATAGGCAATAGCGTAAACGAAGTGGCTTAAATTGAAACTATAACCCCCCATATAAACTTTAAAACGTTATTTTTGACTATATCTTCTATCTTATAAAATTAAAAGTGACTATGTTTGTGACTCTTAGTCTCTTGAACCACCCGACAGATCCCGATCAAATTTTCAACCTAGATGCGGTTCTGGGCTGGGAGCGTTTTTAGCTATCTACTTTGACGGTAAAAATTAGGTGAGGGGGAGGAGGAGGACATAGGAAAAAATAAGATAACTTAATAACTCTTGAGCCACCCAACCAATCTTGACCAAATTTTCAACATATATGAAGTTCAAATCTGGAAAGTTTTTTTATCATTTCATTTTGACAGTAGATCTTAGGGTCGGAGAGGGGAGGAGGGAAAATATATCAAAATGAATAAAACTTAATAACTCTTGAACCACGAAACCGATCTCGATCAAACTTTCAACATAGATAAGGATCGGGCCTGGAATGTTTTCTTCATTTCACTTTTAAAGTGCAATGAAGGGGTAGGGGAGGAGGAGATATATATGTAAAAAAAATTAAAATAAAAGTAACTGTCTCTGTGACTTCGTCACGCTTAAACCTCTCCACCGATCTTAACCAAATTTTCAACATAGATGAGCTTCAGATAGAAGGTAATTTTTATCATATCACTTTAACTGTAGAACTTAGGGGAGAGGGAGGGGAGGGGACAGATATATATAAAAATAAATAAATCTTAATAACTCTTGAACCACCCGACCGATCTAAATCAAACTTTCAACATAGATAAAGTTCAACATAGATAAAGCGTGGGATATTTTCTTCGTTTCACTTTTACAGTGCAACCAAGGGAAGGGGGAGGGGGAAGATATATGTAAAAAAGTAAAAATAAAAGTGACTGTCTTTGTGACTTCATCACGCTTAAACCACCCGACCGATCTTTAAAAAATCAGCATGGATGAGGTTCGGACCTGAGGTGGTTTTTATCACATCACTTTAACGGTAGAACTTAGGGGAGAGGGAGGAGAGGGGAGAAATCTATAAAAATAAATTAAAATAATAACTCTTTAACCACCAGACCGATCTTGATGAAACTTTCAAAGTAGATAGAGTTCGGGCCTGGGATGTTTTCGTCATTTCACTTTTATGGTGCAACCTAGGGGAGGGGGAGGGAGGAGATATATAAAAATCAATTTATATAAGACTGAAAGTGACTACATTTATAACTAAATAACTGTTGAACTATCCGACCGCTCTCAATCAAATTTTCAAGATACATGATGTTCGGATCTAGAAACATATTTGCAATTTCACTTTAACGGTAGATCCTAGGAGAGGGGGAGGAGAGGGGGACGTATGAATAAAAACTAGTAAAACCTAATAACTTTTCGACCACCCAACCAATCTCGATCAAATTTTCAACGTATATGAGGGTCGGGCCTTGGGAGTTTTTTTTTATCGTTTCACTGTGACGAGCCAACCTAGGGGAGGGGGAGGGGAGATATATGTAAAAATAATAAAATAAAAATAACTACCTTTGTGACTTCATCAGTCTTGCACCACCCGACCGATCTCAATCAAATTTTCAACATACATGAGTTTAGGAGCAGGGATTGCTTTAGGCTATTCAGTTTGACGATGCAACGTAGGGGAGGGAGGAGGGAGAGAAATTTTAAAATGATCAAAAATGACTGATATTAGTGTTTAATCTATAGTTTTCGGGGTCGATGAGAGAAACAGTGACGCTTCTGATGTTGTTTTGAATCCAAGTTCAGCCCTGATAGTTGGGGAGGGGGAGGATACAACGTTGGGGAGGGGGATAAACATTTAAAAATGATCGAAAAAGATTAATATTACTGTCGAATCCATAGTTTTAGGAGTAGCTGAGATTGGCAGTGACAATTCTGATGCCGTGTGTCACAGCAAGGAGGAGGGGGAGCTATATATAATAATGATCGAAAATGACCAATATTAGTGTCTAATCCATAGTGTTTGGGATCATTCAGATGAACAGTGACATATCTGATTAAGTTTAAATCTAAAATCAGCCCCGCCACTTGGGGGAGGAGAAGAAAAAGATATATAAAAATGATCGAAAATGGCCACTATGAGTGTCGAATTTATAGTTTTCTGGATCCTTTAGATGAACAGTGGTTTTCTTGATCCAGTTTAAATCCAAACTCAAACCCACAACGTGGGGGAGTGAAGGAAGAGATATTTAAAAATCATCGAAAATAACCGATATTAGTGCTGAATCCACATTCTTTGAGGTCGCTGACGTGAACGGTGACACTTCCGATGCCATGGCCCGCAACATGGGGATGGGGGAAATATATATATGTTTATATATAAATGGTAAAAAATAACATATACTACTGTTGAATCTATAGTTCTTGCGGTCGCCGAAATGAACAGTGACACTTCTGATGCTGTTTAAGTCCATTTTCAGCCATGACACTTGGGGAATGCGGAGGTATGACACACATTAACATGATCCGAAATGAGCAATATCAGTGTGCATCTAGATTATTTGTTTCAACCCAGCGTAGCAGGTAATATATGCTAGTTTTTTATATTAAAGAATAGGCATTTCGCCTAACATCCGGTCTCTAGTCATTCTACACTACATTTTTTTTTTATGAAGAATACACCTGTGCTAATCCATTTCGCTATGTCTTTATTTGTGTAGGTGTTATGACCTGTTAAATTTTAAAATTGCAAGGAGGTGGTCAATTTTCTTTATTGTAGCACGAGATCCACATTGGCATTTACACAGGAGGAACGCATTGAAATTGTTGTAATGAGTGGTCGATAAAGTACCAGAGTGATTGCTGCTGACTTCAATGCCAGGTATCCTGAGAGAAATGGCATTTAACATATGACAGTTTCCAAGTTATTGGACAAATTTCGTGCAACAGGTTCTGTGGGGGCAAGCCACGCAATGGACGTCCAAGAACAGCCACAGACGTGGATACTGCACCAGCAATTGTGTCATCTGTTGTGAAAATTCCACATCGCAGCAAGCGCCAGTTATCAACAATATTAGATGTCAGACAGTGTTCAAGTGTTCAATCCTGTGAGTGTTGCACACATACCAATGGCACTCGAACAAGTTAGTTGCAACATCATCTCTCGGAGGATGGTCTTGGATGAACAGTTTCCAGGTAACTGGAAAGATAGAAGGGGTCCTATGGAATGGCCACCACAGTCCCCTGATCTCACACCTCTTGACTTATTTGTGGGTCATTTGAACTCAATCGTGTGTGAGGTAAAAATCAACAATGTAGTCCATCTCTGCCTTCGTATTGAGGAGGTGTGTGCCTCTGTTGACCCACAGACCCGGTGATGTGTGCAGCTGGACTGGGGGAAAGAAAAAGAAAAAAGACTCCGATTGTGTATCCAGCGCAATGGAGATCAGACTGAGCATATGCTGTAATGACCACTTTGACAAGTGTCACAAGTTTTACAGGTCATAACTCCTATACAAATAAAGATATATCAAAACGGATTGGACGTGTGTATTCCCCAGGAAAAGGCCGTGTAAAATGATATGCAACATGATTCCCTCACCAGTTTTTTTTTTAAGAAAACGTAACCCAAATTCAATGTGGAGGACTTCAAGATGGCCGTCGTTGTTGCCATTGTTCCTGTAAGTTGCGCACCCATACTAAACGACATTATGATTCCTCACACCGTTCGACTTTTAAAGGAGTGTATCCAGACGTTTGCCTCACCCTGTATATTGATATAAAGTATATTTATCCAAAGCAAATTTCAAATGCATAAACCAAAAGTTTTCCGGTATCTGATGAACGGCAGAAAAGGACCTAATCCAAGCTTTCACCTGTATGGGTCGAATTTCGTAAAACTTTTATTTTATTTACAGCCTAAAGATAATTAAGATTTTGATATTTTCAGTAACCAAATTATGAGATTTTACTTTAGCCAATATTTCTTTTACAGCGCAAAGTAAAAAAAAAATGTGTACAGATATAATAAACATTACGATACTCATTAGCCATTCACTAAATATTCGATTGGAAATAAAAGCCAAAATTGCTGTATTACTTTACATTTTATTAAAAGCCAGTATTTTCGCAGAAGTTGAGGCCAACAAGTCTTGAAGATGATCTGGTTGAACTGTTGAATACTGATGCAAATAAAATCTTGGGATTTCAGTCTACGTCATTTTCTGTAAACACTGATAATTAACATTTACATAATTTAAACAGAAAGACCACTCAGCTACCTAAAATCGTAGTGAACAATTTTGAACTTCCATGATGAATATTCTTATGAAGTTGCAATTACTGTTTGCATCCATCCTCAGAAGCGTCTTGAAGAGTGACCTTCCTTTGGTTTTGGTTCTGGAGGTACCTTATCAGGTACTGCAATACCAGCTCTCACCATAATATTCTTTACTGAGCCTACAAAGTACAGACCAAGAATTGTTCCACAAAAGCCAGTCAGAATTCCAATTTTGAAGCCAGATTGGAGTGAATCAAACTGAGAGAAGTAGTAAGTGTTCCGAAAATCATTTCTTGCTTTCGGTGTTTGAACTTTGACTCCAAATATCCTGGCCTTTGCCAAGGCATGAACTATTTGTTTTATAAACCTGTTCATTTCACAATAAGAAATATAAATAACTAAAAACTGCAGAAAATTATGTTTAAAAAATAGACAAAATGGTTGCTGCTCTAATACATTTCTTAGGAATTTATATGGTATTGTTGTATATACATTTGTTGCTTAGCAGTTAACACTGTTTTGTTAGAAACAATAAATGACATTGTTTACTTGAACAATAAATTACTGGGAAAAAATGAAATGAGCATCTACCATTTAATTCAATCGGAATTTGTGTGCCTGTCATAAGAACAGTACGATATTGTAGAATTCGATAATTTATTGAGCCGCGGTGGTTCAGTGGTAGGTTTTCACCTCAAGTGCATGGCGTCCTTGGTTCGATAGGAGCTGACGCCAAGTGAGATTTCTTGGGATTCTCCTGTTTCTTCCAGCTTTCTTCATTTCATTCATTCTCACCGTCACCGTCTCAATTATCCTAGGCAGCATAATCGTGGGATATAAAACTTAAACATTTCATTTCAAAAATAATTTTTGAAATGGGTTGATCTAGTTTAGGGGAGCACCCACATGGGTGTCTGCCGGATCCAGGTAACCCAAAACGTCCTAAAGCCACATTGTCACGTTACAAGAACTTGTAGCTCTCATTAAAAAAAAATCTTGAAACCCTACCATATTTTACCGTGTACACATAGTCTTGAAAGGGTCGTAAAACATTTTTTCCATCTTGCAAGGAGTTGAACCATATGCAACTTTCTCGGACGTCTTGCTTGCTATCTGCTATCGCCCTTCCGCTGACATAAAAGAAAAACCAGTTTCGCCGCTTCCAAAACAACAGATTCTTTTGGACAGGGAAGGGGAGTGCACCAAAATACAAGTTTTAAATGAGGAGGTTCACTGTTTGTCCACTAGAGTGCAGTGCTGCATAGGTGGAAATACCTTTCTTGCTTTCAAGAAGTTGTAACATCTAAATAGTAAATAGAAAGATCGGGTTGCAAGGTTCTTTTTTTTTATGACAGCTGCAAGATTCACCTAACGTGTCAATGTGGCTTAACATACATTTGTACACTTTCTCAATAAAAAAAACTATACTTGTTTAAAGGAGAAATGATTAGTGTAGCATGAACATTTTGTATTGCACTTAATCTCTTAATCTGCACTCTTTCTCATAAAAATAATCTAGTTTTATCTTGTTCTCTTTGAAAATATAGATGGAAGTATTTTACAATTAGGCCTACTTATGATCGTTTTGGGTGCAGAATGATACCCATTCAATACTACATAGACGTAGTGCCTTATGGTATTGGACCTCCCCAACGCAGGGGCGGATCCAGGACGGACTTCTGGGGGGGGTTGTAATATTGCTACTTAGAGTTACTTTTAAGAACTCCAAACTCTGGGGTAAGTTTTATTTATATATAAAATAAGAAAGTTTCCTCTCCTACCCCATCAGGATGCCGCGGTCGGCAAGAGGGATTGCCGCCGTCGACGGTGGCAGGCCGCCGGTAGGCAGCCGGCACCCGTCCGCGGCGGCACGACGATCTACTTGTTCAAAATTGCCGACCTTTTGCCGAGGCGGCAAGCGGTCGAAAATCGTAAAAAATAATGCCCTTTGCCGACTTTTTGCCGACTGTTGCCGACCGCTAGAGTCGGCAAAACAGTCGGAAAGACCTCTTTCCGACCCTCTGCCGACTCCTTATGCCGGCCTCTTTTCGACGGCGGCGCCGGCGCATTTAATGCACCTTTACGGCTGTTTGCCGACTGCTCGGCAAGGCAACTTTCCGACGGCGGCGCCGGCGCATTTAATGCTCATTTCCGGCTGTTTGCCGACTGCTCGGCAAGTCAACTTCTCGACGGCGGCGCCGGCGCATTTAATGCTAATTACCGGCTGTTTGCCGACTGTTCGGAAAGGCAACTTTCCGACGGCGGCGCCGGCGCATTTAATGCTCATTTCCGGCTGTTTGCCGACTGCTCGGCAAGTCAACTGTTCGACGGCGGCGCCGGCGCATTTTATGCGCCTTTCCGGCTGTTTGCCGACTGCTCGAAAGGACCTCTTTTCGATGTCGGCTTCCCGATTCTCCCACTGGCGGCATCCGACTTCTTGCCGCCGTCGAAAAGTGGCCCTTTGCCGACTGGAAATCAACACTTCAGGAAGGCAAAATTTTCATCAGCTTTTACATTAGTCTTGCCTAAGTCTTCCTCCATGCTATGATTTCTCGACAAGGAGCACCCTTGGAAGTTCTTGAAGTATAATACTTGCATTTTTTTGTGTGTCCCAGTACAAAATTTGTTCTTTTTTCTTTTTTGCAGCACTTTCAGCCAAAAAACAAGAAATTGAATGGGACATGGAAGTATTATATACTTTCAGAACTAGCAATTGTGCCCTTCATGAGAAATCATAGCACGGAGGCAAACTTAGGCAAAGCTACTCTAAAAAGTGGTGAAAATTTTGCCTTCCTGAAGGGTTGATATCCAGTCGGCAAAGGGCTACTTTTCGATTGCGGCAAGAGGTCGAATGCCGCCTGTGGGAGAATTGAGAAGCTGACATCGAAAAGAGGTCCTTTCGAGCAGTCGGCAAACAACCGGAAAGGCGCATAAAATGCGCCAGCGCCGCCGGTGGAAAGTTGCCTTTCCGACCAGTCGACAGACAGCAGAAAAGATGCGTAGCACTGCAATGAAAATCATGGCGGATTCCCACCAGTAATAAAAATGAAATGAAATCTTTAATTTTACGTCCCACGGTTATGCCGGTTAGGCTAAAGGAGACAGTGATGATGAATAATGAATGAAATGGTGGAATGAAGAAAGTGGGAGGAAACGGGAGAACCCCGAGAAAACCCACGCATACGGTGTTTGTCCACCACAAGGTTCACTTGGCGGGAGTAGGGTTTGAACCCGAGACCCCTAACACCAGAGGTGAACGCTCTACCACTGAGCCACCGCGCCCCCCCCCCCCACCAGTAATATTGCACTCGGTACATACGCAGTACATTTCTACAATTCTCAGTACGATTTAAGTGCTATATAGAGGAAAAGTATCTGGGAATGACTTACAAATGCTTAAAAGCGAACTAAAAATAACAACTGAGCAGCTAATAATGAACGTTAAGAATAATTCAATTAACATGTCTGTGCGCCTAATGTGAAAAACTTATAACAGTCAGTACATTTTCCCCCTGAAAGCACATCTTTCACTATCACGACCACTAGGAACAACACTGTTCTATGCAATCAAAATTTGCTAGTTGCAAACGCTTTCTTCGGAAAAAAAAAAAAAAAAGCCGCAGCAATCCGTCGGAAATACGGTCTTTTTAGGTTGTCGTTTTCCCATCAACTATTGGAAAAGGATTTTAAACGTCAATGATTTTCTAAATTTTTTTAAAGTACAGGGGTCACACTCCCAATGGAAAATGAGATTTAAATAAAAATTAATGAAGTAAAAATTATAAATAAAAATACTGTAATAAAAGGTATGTGGGGGCGGAGAGATTCAAACCGAGCCTACACGCAAAAAAAAAAAAAAAAAAAAAAGGTTAAAGTAAACAAGAAAAGGTGGACAGTAACCATGTTAGTTTGTCAATATATGGAAAACAGAGACGTGTATCCAAGCAGCCAAGCCAAAATGTCTCTGCATTTGTTGTAACTTTGGTATAAAAAAAAAAAAAAAAAGTGGCCGGAGCGATCACTTGTCTGCTTACACCTATGACTATATTCGTAGAAACCAAACACTGAAATGCACTAAACACAAGTTCTAACGACTAAGCTGTCAGTTCTAACTCTATGCCTTAAATATTTATTTAAATACACTTTAAAAGTGGAAATCATATTAAGATAAAATAACAATTAAGTAGGTAACTAATTGTTCATTTAATGCGTTCCTATATGATTTATACATTAATTGTATACAATGAAACAGAAAAATGTGAGAAAATAATTTATATCGTAAATGAAACAGCCACATGTACAGTATACTCATAGTGCATACCCATTATATAGAGAAAAAAGGTTAATGAAGTCATTTACATAAAAAATGAAGTGTTTTAACATAATACTTTGCAAAGATCCTTTGTTTTAAAGGAATTCTTTAAGAGAATAAATGAAGGGAAGATCACAATTTTTTCTGGTCTATATTAGCACTAAAAACACACCAAATTGTATTAACAAAATACAATGCACATCGTATTAACTTATATACATTAGCCTATGTAATGAACCTTATCATCATTTAGAAGTTATATGTAATATACCTTCGGATGTACTACTACTTTTTTTTTTTTTTTTTTTAAACAGAAATTTGTAGCATTCCATAACATTGAGTTTTAACACAGATAGCCTTCATACAGTATGTAAAATCAGAAAAGCAAATATATATGAAGTGATTACAATGTTCAAAAAAGCACTATATTATTCTAAAGAATTCCTGCTATCCATATTTTGTCTTGAATAACTCAGCCATTTTTCTTTTTTATCCCATTGATATATACGAGGAAATCTTCCTCTGTTTCTTTGAGATTTTAAGGGTTTTACTTTTTATTATTTTTCTTCAGGTCTATTTAAATGTCTCTTACTTTGTGGAAATAAAATTCTGTGTTGTATGTTTTTAATATTCATAAATGACATCTAATTTAAATAATAATATACTTATATATACTAAAAGATCATTTTGACAAAGCAAGGGACATTTAAATAGATATTCAGAAGAAATCAGTAAAATCAGAACATCAAAAATTTTATTCATTTCAAAGAAAAGGAAGAATACTTCCCCTACAAATCAATGGGATAGAAAAGAAAGGAGGCGATGGTACTGAACCTCACCGTTAAGGAGCTTGTACTCTGAGAAATATAATTACACTTTCTCTCTTAACTGATTCCACGCAAAAAAAAAAAAAAAAGTGAAGAACAATATCAAACAACAGTTGTCTTTATAATTGAAGAAAACTTCAAACCTATGAAATAGTAATGTAGAATTTAAATAGCTCAGAATCAGGATTGTGAGAATATAGAGAGATACAGAAAATTTTACAACACTGCATAGAAAAGATGAAGTAATAATAAAAAAAGAATTTAACGACAAAAACTGGGATAGGGAGACTAAGGTAATATTGGCAAAACAAATATCAATTTCAAAGCCGTAATTCTCAATATTCGCTTCAAAGGTAAGTGATGACCATAATTCCCGTGTGATTTGAAATAAACCGCATTAAAATGGGAAATGTTTTACAAATGTTATGATTCAATGAAATTCACCCGTTCTAAAAGGAAAAAAAAAAAAAAACCTGTAGTCCCACATATATCCTACCACTCTTCACAAATATCTTTAAGGATGTTAGTACATATGATTTTTGTCAATACTCTCCGTTAGTGGCGTAGGGAAGGGGGGCCCAGAGAGGCCGGGTCCCCAAAGAGGTCCGACAATGTAGTTTGATGTTTGTAATTTTTTATATATTTTTATGTTTATATATTTTTTGTTTGGAATTGTTCCATATGTACCTATAACAGCACTTGCCCCACCAAACACACATCCTGGCCACGGTACTGCTCTCTGTGGGTCTTCTTCCATTGCAACACTTCTGTATTTCTTGAGCAACATTTCCCCTTGCTTCCAGAAATAAATGAACTATCTAAAATAGAACAAATACAATGCTTTGTAAAATATACTCTTCAATGTGTACGGCGTTGGCACATCACGTATATTTATTACAATAGAAAATATACTTCATCACACCAAAACCAAACCAAACTACACAGTGTAATAGACCTTGTTGCAATGAACCGGCTTCAACGCTATATGTTAGACGCTATATGTTACAAGAAAACCTGTAAGAGTAATGAAAACTATAGTCACTGATGAAGAATTCAATTACGTCGAAACAGTTAACTTTTACTTAATCTTTATTACAACAGTACGGTCGCCACCCCAAACGAGAATCAGAAAAGAAAAGAAATCCTGCCGTATATCTAATGGTAGGAATTTGAGTTTCTTGAGAAATCTTTGAAACATTACCTTGAAGCTGCAAGTTAAACAATAAATCCCTAAGTCCCTCACCAGACAAAAAGATGTATTAAAATAGAATATTATATTTAGTGAAGATAGCATTATATTACTTTGAAATAGAACTTCTATACGCGTCAGGGTTTTGCGACACTATTGTATTGGCAATTGAGAATTTTGTATTCGGCTGAATACAAAATATTACATCTTAAAATAAAACCTTGTTAATGGAACAAATAAAATGCACATATACTTAAATAAACTACAGGTAAAATCGATCAGGTGGGCAAAAATGATAAAAGTTTCAAAACAAATACATTTTATGTTCTCCTAGGAGTCAATTTGAGTAACATATCTAAAACACAAACCATCTGTAATAAGAATTCAATCGAATGAACATAACTTTGAGAAACGCTATAAAAAAAAAATCACAAAACTATAACTTTACATTTGTTCGTTTGTCTGCCGAGCTCCTTTATGGCTGAGCGGTTAGTGTACGCGTCTTAGGCGTGGGTAACCCGGGTTTGCTTCCCGGAGAGAGCTCACGTGGTTCGGATTCCACCTTAATCAGTAGGTCCCGTCTTATATAGCCTCGCTGCTGAAAGGGACGTTAAACACAAAATCAACTGAACTTTCGGCCTTTTAAGTTAAAATTTTCAGAGTACAAGCACAAGACACTCTAAATTCCCTGTTTAGATTTTGGCGGCATACCAACGTAATATATCAAAATGGCGGCCATTTTGTCAAATGAACGAGTATCTACGCTACGAAGCGCAATTTTCAGTCTTTTAAGTTGAAATTTTGACGGTAGAAGCACAAGATATGCTAAATTTGCTGTGTAGATTTTCTCGGCGGTCCAATGTAAAAAAAAAAAATCAAAATGGCGGCCATTTTTTCAAAACGGCAGTGAGTAGAAAATTGTTGCAAGTTGTGACAATGACAATATTGAAATATAAATCACATTTTAACACTTTTACCCCAAAGACATTGAAATATTTCGAAAAAAAAAACGATTAAACCCGAAAAAACCCAATTAAACTCGAAAAACACCCGAAAAAATGGGCCCAGGTGGGTTTGGCTTTTTCAAAAAAGCCCGGGTTTTTTCAAACCCTCGTTCATGATGAGCTTTTCTCCTCAAAAAAGTTTTAATAGTAGTCGCTAATGGTTTTCTACAGATGTTAATGTTAAATTGTTAAATTTTTTCAAACTTCCGATGTCCAAGTTTTTGTACCTACACATCGTGAAACAGTGTCAGGAGAAAGGGTTAACACTCGGAAAATGAAAATGAAATATTTGAGTTTTACGTCCCACGGTTATGCCGGTTAGGCTAAAGGAGACGGTGATGATGAGAGATGAATGAAAATGGTGGAATGAAGAAAGTGGGAGGAAACGGGAGAATCCCGAGAAAACCCACGCACACGGTGTTTGTCCACCACAAAGTTCACTTGACAGGAGCAGGGTTTGAACCAGGAATCCCATGCACCAGAGATGAACGCTCTACCACTGAGCCACCGCGGCCAGCAAAAAATCAAAATAAGACAGTCTGGTGCAGGTGTAGTTTTGGTGCACTACATTTTGGAAGATTTACAGGTAAAATTCAATACTTTCCATGAAAAGACATGTTTATAAGGAACGAATTTCTACAGGTAACTTAATTACATACAATGTAATACAACTGTATCTTACGTTTACTAATGTTAAACCATTACAAGTGCTTTACGACGAATAAAACAAATGAGTGCATATGAAAAATGGCTCTATTAGATGTTATTTTCCACGGGCGGCTTATTTCTGCACCGTGTACACCGGCATCATATTTCTGCACAGCGCGCAGAACCTGTATTTTGTTTACAAGTGGAGAGTTACTAGTATGAAACAACAACAAGTGTTGTTGAAACTTGTATTATTCTCAAAACGCACTTCCTTCCATTACCCTCACTTCTCCGCATACACACTATCGCAGACGTGCCTGCTCCCTTCGGACGTATTCCAGCGCGGGCCCACCAGCTTCGCCCTATCTGACTCGGTTCGATAGCATTCGTGCTATTTAGTGGCCACCCAGCACAGATTGTTTTGTGCTTTTTTGCGCTGTTTTTATGCTAGACATCTGGAAGCCTTATTTATACGCAAATCGTAAAAGAATTATAATTTTTCAACAATTACTTCTAGAGGTCCCCTTGAATTTTATTTATGCCAAGTAAAATATATTCCGCCCATTTGAAACCGACTAGGGGACAATAAAAAAGAAACTGGTGAAAGAATTATAATTTTTCATTTTTTTTTTTTTTTTTTAGTATTGCGCCACAAGTAAACCTGTACACAAGAGCGTTTAACCACTACCTCATTTCTCCTGTTTTTTTTTTTTTTTTTTTTTTTTTTAATTGGAAGTTTTCGCTCACATGTGAAACAAGTCCTGCAGTATATAATCTAGTGGATCTTATTAGGTTACTAAAGATACACTAAATACTAGAGAATACTAAAGGAACACAAACCTTATCATGGCACAAGCATTATGAGAAATTGTCCACGTTTCTCTAAGATAATTTAGCACCAGGTGCTAGTTGGCCACTAAAGAGCACGAATTCTATATAACTGAGTCAGAGCAGGGCAACGCTGATGGGCCCGCGCGGTAGCGCGGGGGTGTGTCCGAAGGGAACAAGTGCGTCAGCGACGGCGGGTATACGCGTAAGCGAGGGTAGTGAAAACATAAGGGCTTTGGTAATCATACATTTTTCAATATCACTTTTTATGGTTTCATACTAGTAACGCGTCAGTTGTAAACATAAAATACAGCTTTCGTACACTGTGCAGAAATACATTGGCGTTGAGTTAGAAGACACTTATCTTAAAAACTAAGACATGTAAACTTTTGCAATTTCAAGAAGAAAATAATGTACTACAGTTTCTTAACTGTCCCTCGTTTTGTAAATAAAAATTAAGTGAAACCTTTAAGTTTTTTGTCAAACGGTTATGCCGGTTAGGCTAAAGAAGACGGTGATGATGAGTAATGAATGAAATGGTGGAATGGAGAAAGTGTAAATAAACGGGAGAACCCCGAGGAAACCCACGCAGACAGTGTTTGTCCATCACAAAGTTCACATGGTGATGGCTGGGATCGAACCCGGGACCCCAAGTACCAGAGGTGAACGTTCTACCACTGAGCCAGCGCGGACCCTACAATTGTAAGCGAGTTCTTGATATACCGGTAACTCTTTACTTTGGGCAAGGCAATGATATCCTGTCAGTACATAGTATTGCCGAACGAGCGTTAGCGAGTGAAGGCGGGTTAGAGCCCCGCAGGGCACTTTGTTTTCTGTCTTTCCTTCTTGGGAACTGTAACTATAATTGCGGGAACCAGTTCAGATGACTTGATTATTGTCACTGCCTTGCCTAAAGTAATGACTTGCCGATATACCTTAGGGGGTTCGTGAAGGTAAGCAGCAAGGCAACAAATAGAATCGAAGTTAATACACAGGTTGGGCTAGGTAGTACCATTTAAATTACTTTCTTTGATACCCCCCCCCCAAAATTTTATATGCCAGAAACGCCAGTGCGCGGGAACATACTATAACCGAATCTTTTTCATGCGCAGCAACAATTAACATATGTAACACAACATATAAAATTCATGACAATTTGAAATGTATATACATAATATTAAATTAACTCACCCCATGTATATGCATAATAAGTGCAATAATATATGCAAATGTATATGAATAATATTAAATTAACTCACCACTCTCTCACTTCATGTTTTCGTGGTATTTGCTTAACCAGCAACTGCGTACAGTTCCAATGAATGAATATTTTTATGATAAACATTATTTTTCCCATTTGTAAACTTATCTCAACGAATTTTTTTTTTTGAAGGACTTTACCCACACTGCATCACAATGTGACAAATGAAGAACGCGAACCGAACATACAGGCAGCGCAACCAGACTACGATTTCTGCAATCAGGCTCTTCAGCGGCAAAGGCGGCTCGGCGCCTGTCCGAGCATCTTTTCAAGGTCGGTCCATCCGCTGTTTGCCGACCTTCTTTCGGCTCCTTTACTTGTCGGCACGCCGCCAACGTTTCGGCGTCTTTCCGACAATATTTGCCGCGGTCGCCGTCCGCTGTTTGCCGTCTCCTTGCAAAATGTTTGTCAAGAATCCTCTCGTACTTGTCATTTATTTTAAGTATTTACTTCTCATATACCCTTTACGTGCAGTCCCTTTACTACATTTCTTTTCATGCATTTACCTTTTTCGTGGTCGGCACGCCGTCAACGTTTCGACGTCTTTACAACCATCCTTTGACGCTGTCGTTCCGTCCGCTGTATGCCGACTTTCTGCCGACTCCGTTTTCCCAAGACATATTTTATGGAATTAGTGCCCACCCACAAGAAAAACCTTCGGACAGTTTCAATTTTTACTTCATCATTAAAGAAGATACAGGCTCTATTCATTTTCCAAAATTCGACTCTTTGCCGCTGGTACGCGTTATTGCAACTTTCGCCGACGTCGTGCCGACGTCGCTTTTCAAGAAATTGCCGGCAGTCTCTTTTTGCAGTCGTCGTCCGACTGTCTGCCGACTGTTTCGAGAAAGCTTTATACGAGGGAAATATAAGCCCTAATTCGTATTTTAAAGCAACAAATTACCTTCTAACTCTCTTTGTTTTCTATTGGTGAACGAATCTCTTTTTGCTCGTCGCGGTCGAAAATCGAGCGGAAAGACGCCGGTGTCCGGCGCCGGCAATCCGACCGCGGCATCTGGTCGGCATGAACAAATTGTCCGACTATAGGCGGCAGGATCCTGATGGGGTAGGGGGGCGACCGCGGCAATCACCCTCCCACCTGGATCCGCTCCTGCCCCAACGCTGACAAATAATTCTGTGTGCGCGTCTGATGTAGCTTGACATGTAACCTTTGCAGTAAGTTTCTAGTGGAAGGCAACGTGTGTTATTTTTTTTTCTGAGGCACTTCCTGTGTGTTTCCATAGAGTTTAATAATCATTGACTTTCATAAATCTCCTTTAGGCTAAAGTGTGAAAAGAACTTGAAGATTCAAGAAGTTCACTGAACAGCCGCTAGATGGTACGTGTGTATAGCCTCTATGAAGGTCATTGCTACGAGAAATATGAGATTTTTTTCCCCCTTAACGTCCATTCACAGTTGCAGAGGAATTAAATTGGAGAAAGTCCATCTTCATTGACCGCGAAGAACTTTTTTTTTTCTTCATGTGTAGTCGTGAGAGAAAGGTTTTTTATTTAACATGTTCTTCTTTACATGCATAATAGTGACCGTCTTTTTACCAGCTGATAATGAACTCGCATAGAGAAAGTACATGTCAGACGTTGTGCGGATTGATTAACCCATATTCTACTAAAAAGAGTACTCTCCTTTGAAGGGGAAGACCCGAGTTCGATTCCCGGCAGGATCGTAAGTGGTTCGGACTCCACGTTAATCATTAAGTCCTGTCTCATATAACCTCGCTGCTGAAAGGGACGTTAAGCTCCAAATCAACTCAATCAAAGCAAGACGGACAAATATTGTTAACCGTGGACACAGTAGTAGGCCCTTCACCACTGGTGTTACGCTTGGAATGATTAGAACACCTCTTCTGCAGCCTTGACTGGGCACCATCATCTGGCATGTGATTATGTCGAAACTTCTGTCTCACGGTGGTTACGAGAACTTGACGCAGATTTCTATGCAAATGGTATAGAAAACTTTATCTGCCATTGTGATAATCGGTTGAACAAAAACTGCGATTATAGCGAGAACTAAAGTTTGTTTCAGGCAACCTGATAGTAAACTCCCCTACCTCCCACTACTTACCACTGCAGAAGGGGAAAGCAAGTTGTTAACCTTCACAGGAAGGGAAGCTTTTCAAATAAACAGAATCGTGTAAACTCTAAATTCGTACGTCAATTCGCTCGCACCTGATGTTGAGAAAGCACTGCTGTTCCTTTTGGCTATCAAACCCGAGTGGAAGGCGGAACACCAACATTCACCCGTACTCGAGCGTGGTGGGGGGAAAAACTTATTCTTTTTCCTATCAGGTTATGTGAAACAGATTATAGTGTTGACTGCCCTCTATCATGAGGTGCGTTGATCTTCCACATAAGACATTGTTATTTTTTTTTCTCGATCACCTCTCGTATACATATTACTTACACTAAAGCTTCTGTTGTGAACACGATGCTCACAGATCAGGACCTTCTTAGGGTAACGACATAGGACTATATCAGGTTGCTTATAAAATGTATTGAGCATTTTGAGGTCAAAATTCACCACACATTTATTGTAATTTCAAAAGAACTGTAGCGAACGAGGTTCGAACCTGAGGTGGTTTTTATCATATCACTTTTACGGTATAACTCAGTGGAGGGGGAGGGAGGTCTAATTTTCGGGGTCGCTAAGATGAACAATGATACTTCTGATGCCGTTTAAATCCAAATTCAGCCCCGCAACTTGGGGGAGGAGGAGGAGGATATATATATAAAAATGATCGAAATGACCAAAATCATTGTCGAATTCATAGTTTTCTGGGTCTATAAGATGAACAATGATACTTCCGATGTTGTGCCCCGCAATATGGGAAGGGGAGGGATAAATATAAAAGTCATCCAAAATGACAGATAGCAAACAGCGCTTTAGTAATAATAAAAAGTGACTGACTTACGGATTATATTACTATTTTTTTTCTTAATTTAACCCAGCGAAGCGGATAATTGATGCAAGTAATTAAATAAATAAAATGTACGGGCACTACACTTTCTCGCTTCAACTTTTTAAAATTAAATCATGCTATGCCGCAGTTATTAATGAAACATTTTGTTGTGAAATACGAACAAAGTTGTAAGACGTTTTTGGAAAATTTTACTCATAGAAAACTCATCCCCAAAAGAATTATCTCGTGTAGATGTTTCATAATAAATTACTTGTGCCATATATTTACGGTTATCTATAAAATGTTTCTTTATAAAGTATCAACAAAATCGCATGGGTAGTATTTTAGAAAATTGTCAAAGAAAATGTCACTCAAAGAGTAAACTATTCCTTGTGGATATTCTCATAAAAGTAATTTACGCAAAATTATAGAGATATTAATGAATTATGAAAAAAAATTACCAAGTCGTTTTTGAGATAGTAATCTGAAAATAAACTCACCCCGAAGAGTAACTTAACGCTTGAGATTTTTTATTCGTAGGGAATAATTTACATAACAATATAAAGTAATTAAATAATTGTTTTTTGAATTAAGAAGAAAATCCCCTGAATCGTTATTGAGAAAATCCTTTAGAGAAATCTCACCTCCAAAAATAAACCATCCCTCGTAGGTTTTCCAGAACAAAGGTCTTTTTTCAGGCTATTAAAAAATATTTATTTATGGGATATGACAAAGCTCGCCTGAGTAGTTTCTGAAAAAATCGTCCGAGAAAAACTGATCTCCAAAAGTAAATCACCCTTTTTCGATTTTTTTTTCAAGATAAATGTCTTATACCACTTTGTTTGGTTGTTATTGAAATATTGATTCTTGAAATATAAACAAAATCGTTAGTGGTGTTTTGGGGAAAATCGCAATTTTTAATTTCCACCTTTCAGTAACTACACCTATTTTTATGGGCAGAAAGAAAATTAGAAAAATCCCTTTGGAGAACCACATAAAAAATTAAGTTTAAAATTTGATTTAGGTCTGTTGAACTGTATGGCCTTTAGGGGAGTGTACATCAGGACGAACAGACGCACAGATGTCGAGAAATAATTTTTTCGGTATCTTTGTCCCATGAAACGTGTAAATCCGTTGAAATCTTGAATTCGATTTTCTTTTTTTACGATCACCACATTTTCTCATATCTTTTAGTCACTTGAAAGTAAAAATCTGTGTTAATTTAGTGTAGGGTAGTAGTAGCATCCTAGAACTTTATTTCTATTACCGCGAAACTAAACCCAGCTTGAATTTGAGTTGAGCTGATTTTAAATTTAACGTTCAGCAGCGAGGCTATATGAGACCTGGATCTACTGATTAACGTGGAATCCGAACCACGTGTGTTCCCACCGGGAATCGAACCCGAGTCTTCCATGCTAAGGTGTGTACGCTAAGCGCTTAGTTACGAAGGAGCTCAGCGTAAATTTGAGTCTCGCTGAAGAGTATGAGCGTTTTTACTTATCGTTGGTGTTTGTGTCTGTGTCCGTATTCAGTTTGCTAGGAATTCAAACTGTAAGAATGCGTTAATTAACCCCTTAACTTACAATTTATTTTACACATGTCGGTAAGAATAAAACAATTTCTTTTTTCGTATAATTTTAATTGTTCATTGTCAATGATTAATATTGCTTCTTGTAATTTTGAAGGTAAGGGCCAATAATGACAGTTAAGGTTAATTCACACACAGTGTGCCGTGTCACGGCCGCAACTATTAGCATACACTATGCCGTTTCTTGCTGTGCTACTACTACTTTCAGTACTATTTTCCTTGGTTCTGCTCAACTTCGTGTACCATCGTGTGCTCCGAAGAAAGCCGAAGGTTCGCGGCCTACGAGCCACGACCGGGCTGGTTTCTCTTCAAAGCGATCTCTCTGGGCACGGCACGTCACGTGTGAATTAAAAAACAATCCAATGAATCTCAAAGACTTAAAAGAAACTTTGTGGACTATGGCACATTCGAGGCACGGCACGAGAATGGCATACTATCCGTGAATTAACCTTTATACCACTTTCAAAATTTAAAAAAAAACTTTAAAACCATCAATATATTCTTACTCTTAAAATCCAAATATGCGGATTGTGAACTAATTGAAGCGCTTAGAAGATAAAGGTGTTATTGAAAAAAAATGAATATTTCAGGAAAATTAACTTTTACGACTTCGTCTGTTAACATACCGGCTTCATCGTTTCTAAATATCTGCACTCAGACAAGGACTCACTAAATAATGTGTTACGTAGCATGATTAACGCATAACACGTACATGAACTGACAGAATGCAGCGTTTCAAAAAATGTAACATATCACCTCCTCTAAGTGCTTCAATTTTGGAAGTGAACATTTCTCAATTGAAATCTAAAGCTCTCAAACAGTGTGCAAAAAATTAGAAAATACACTTTTCAAGCTGCTAGAAGTACCTTAAGTATGTCACTCCATGGACGGCACTATATACCATATACGGCTTAATACGAGTGGTCTCATGTTTCAGGGTCAGGTCAGAAACTTCAAAATGTGGTAATTTCTTCACAGTCGGAAACTTGAAACTTTCATTATAAAGAATATGTTGTTTCATTACAGGAAGCTTTACATCAAGTTCTTATTTATGTGGTGTAGACTACTACTTGTGTCTTTAGAGACTATAAGATCAATATAGAGTTGATTATCATACCAATGGAAATACAATGATTTTCATAATATATAAAGTGGACCACCAATGATTGGAAACAAGTAGTGCAGTCTGAAGATTACCGTTTGCCTTTATTCAAACAACATAACGTGTTATTTGCAGTGGACGTTCAACGAAATGTATCGTAATGAAAATGAAATGAAATCTTTGAGTTTTACGTCCCACAGTTATGCCGGTTAGGCTAAAGAAGACGGTGATCATGAGAAATGAATGAAATGGTGGAATGAAGAAAGTGGGAGAACCCCGAGGAAACCCACGAACACGGTGTTTGTCCACCACAAAGTTCACTTGGCGGGGGCTGGGATCGAACCCGGGACACCAAGCACCAGAGGTGAACGCTCTACCACTGAGCCACCACGGCCCCGAATTATATCGTGTGTCCAATGGCATGTGGGACAACCTTGTTAATACTGTAGGACGTGAATTCTGCAATTATCATGGTCATGTGAACAATTTAGTAGACGATGTGCACTCTTTGGTCTACATGTTTCGGGCCAATGATTCACTATTTTTTATTTAAAAAATGACAATGCACTAAATCACATTGCTGGAGCTGTTGAGGAGTGGCTTGGTGAACTACAACACATCCCCTGACCCGCCTAATCTGCAGATTTTAACATTGTTGAATATACCTGGTCCGTTCTGGAGCCAGACTCATACTCCGTTCTCGGTGATGGAACTTGCGATTCATTTTTACTTATAGGACTCCATTTCACGACGAATGAGAAGTGTTATGCAAGCTAACATTAGTATCACGTTACTTTCTTCAGATGTTTCCATTATTTTGATACTAATCTGTACATATGCTTTCTTCAGAATACTTCATCAGGTATACATATGGTAAAAAAGAATAATCTACAAAATTTTATTAACACATTTATTAACAATTTTTTCAAACTTTCGCTATCACAATATACAAATACAGAACGACTCTTATACCTGTTTCAGTTTTACATTCACAGTACATTGTTTACTTATTCTTCATAAAAGCACAATCATTTCACAAGAAAATTATTACATTTGTTTTGTTAATCTTATCGTTTTCTGGAGTTTGTGACATTTAATTTGAACCATTAGCCTAGCAAAAGATTACAGATCCTTTCAGTGTGGTATTGCTACTTTGGTGCTGAAAAACGAGTTACACTGTCTTAACCATAGTATGGAACCAATCACTCGTTGACAATTTTAATTTTATTTCACTCAGTTCTGTCAACTACACAACTGAAACTTATTGGTCATAAAACATTACTTAAATAATTCCATTGTAGCAAATATGGACAGTAGGAAAGGGCTACTAAAGCAACTAAGGTCCTATAAAATGTTGACCTGTAGGAAAATAAAGAAAATGACACGGTATAACAGAAATAGATGTTGGAGTACTGGGAATTGATAGAGGAAAGCAAAAATTTTAAGGATATTGCACGGAGAAGAAGAATTTTTTATTACATTTTTAGGAGCGGTTCATCTTCTAAGGAATTGGTCCTAGAAGATATGGTAAAGAGAAAATCACAGGAATGAGAGTCTTCAGAATCGTGAGATTCGTCTCAGTACTATTGAGTATGGAATTCTGTTAATTTGTTCCTAATGACTGAATTTTTTATAATGACAGTGCCCAAAGGTAATTAACTGGCACTCAAGTTACGTAACATACTCGTCAATAGCCTATAATAATTCTACTAGATCATCATATTCATTCATATCATTTTCAGAAACCACTTAGTAAACCAACTAACTTATTGCATAAGAACTAGGAACTAACCATTCCAAACTGAAAGCCTCGTAATTTCATAAGTAGCACACGAGGAAAGAAACGAAGCATATGGACACCTCCTGATCTTGTTTAAGCACTGACGGTATACAAACAAGAACATGGATTTTATACTCAATACAATTAATGCTTTACCATCTGTTCTCTGTTTCGGAGAAAGGGGAAACTAAAATACTATATGCAGTACCTACATCTTCAAAATATTTTGAGGAACATTCTAGAACTGTTGGGGGATTTCTCCCGGAAATATCTGGATAAAGCACTGAATATATTCCTCGTGGAAGCCATGACTAATTAAACAATGTCACTCCTGTGCGTTATCATTTTACCTGCTCAGTTTCGCTCTCGGTTTTTACTATTTCTCTGTTATTTCTCCGATAATGAAAGAGGAATCCGACATTAGGCATTGTTTAGTTGGAAAGTACTATTTTATACATGGATTACCCTAGTCTCCAACAAGTCAAGAGTTAAGATTGACTCGTCTCAGAAAGTTGTATTTGATCAGAGGAAGTGTATTTTTTTTTTTTTTTTTTTTGGAGAGAAATGTCTCGTCTCATATCTTGTCATAACAGTTTTAACTCGTCTCTTCTAATGGGTAACTTGACCCATGACAAAGCTTCCTCGGTAATCCAGAGTATAACTTTCGAATTTCACAATGTTGGTATTCAATGTTGCACTTAAGGTGAGCGTAAATTAGTACATTTCGTCAATAGATGGCTGTACGTTGCCCCTATTTTCCAATGTGTTGTTTCAGAAAGTGATTCAATTAAATTGAAAATATAGTTGTTGAAAGTATACCGAAAAAGAAATCAAAATGGTAATCACTAGATCGTCCTTGCACTTTTTTTTACATACAGTATTCAAAATAATTTAGTCAGATTCAACAGGTACGTGCTGAATATGTCCAAACAGAAATTAAATCAGTAACCATAGGATTACCTATGGTGCACTTTTCAAAGAACGTCAATATTCATCACTTTTTAGCCAAATGAAAGAGATGAATGTTGTAACTTTATGACCATTTGTATCATAATAATTTGGTTATCTGTGCACTCGTTATCTTCTTACATTCACTGTAGATTATACTTTAATTTGCATTACACAAACGATCAATGACAAAACACTCTCAGTGGACAGATTAAGTTTTGACACACATATCTTGTATTTCGCTCATTTAGTACAAGTAGCATCGCTTCGTGGAAAGTGTAGTGGAATAAAAATTTGAAAGTACTGCCATACCTTGACGAGTGGTGTTGTTTTACATTCACCTTAAGACCGAATAACAAGGTATCACTCTATTATCTATCTTTAAATGAAGATAACGCATGCTCAATTAATTTGGAAAAAGTGTTATTTGGGTATCTATTTAAAGGAGATTCAAAATAGACGGACGCTTCGTATTTGTTGTTGGTGTTACTACTATCTTCTTTATCCTGATCCATGTTTAGTGTTGTGCTATTTTCGTTATAGCTATTTTTATCCTCATCTAGATCATAGGAATCAGATAAGGAAGAAAATGAATCTGGATCAACATTTGAAGAAATGTTTTTGTCACTTGTTATGTACCTGGATGGTTTACTACGATCATTTTGTACTAAATACTCAAGTCTAACATTTTTACGCATCTCTGTTCTTCTTTTAGTAGGTCGTGCTTTATAAATCATAGTAGAACTTTCAGTTGTTTTGTAAGTGTTTCTAATGTCACTAAACCTTCCGCTATCTTTCTGGGTCCGAGTTGTACTTACAGAGCTTGTTCCTTGATTGTAGCGTTTACTTACCGGTCTATAAGATCGTCTGCCTTGATTTAATATATAAGAAGATGTGGTACTATATAATGATGGAGACACATTATAAGTATATCCAACATTTGAGGAACTTCTTGTATGCAAAGGCATGTAGCTCGATTGTGTACCGTCGTTATAACTAGCCTGTGGCATGTAGGAGTCAACGTTTTGCATATAACCAGACATTGATTCCTTATAACCGCTGTTACTTAACATGCTGGTACTGTAAGGAGTATCGGTATGCTTATTGACAGAGCTATGACCATAACTGTCTTCGGGTTTCCCATAACTAACATGTTCCTTATTATACCCATAGCCCATTTCCCCCTTAGGAGTCCCATAATTGCCATATCCTTTTTCATAAGTTGGCGTGTAGTAAGTAGCTGGGGATTTAGTATTATAATGCGGAGTAGAATATTCTTTACTATTATCGTAACTTTGCTCATACCCGTAACTAGGACTTTGGGAATACTCGTAGATAGCAGGTACCTTTTCGTAACTCATTTCATATGTTTCCCCCTTTGTAGGGTACTGTACTTGAGTCGTTTCCTGTTTCCCGTAAGAGGTTGGTACATATGATGCAACACCATAGCCATATTCAGGGATACCTGTGTTATATGCGACGGAAGGTTTTGGTTCTTCGTAGCTGGGTTGTGTGTCATGCACATACGTATGTTCTCCACTGTAAGTTTTAATGGGCACAGGAACACTTTCATAGCTGGGTGAAGGTTTGTAAAGAACTTCCTTTGTAGTGTATGTATGCAAATTGACCTCTGGTTTGTATGTATACCCTGTAGCGTAATTACCTCCATAATATTTATCACCACTTGCATAAGTTGTAGGATAATCATAAGTATTTACATGGCTATGTTCATACTCATGATGATGATGATGTGGTTTGCCGTATTCAGGTAAGTGAATCACGTGAGTTGGAGATTTTCCGTAGCCATATCCCTTCGCATAGTGATGATGGACGAACGTCTTGTGCTTATGATGGTGATGATGACTGTGAACATGCTGATATATATGTTTATGGTGAACCAGATGTGGAATGTAGATCACTTTGTGCCTAAAAGGAAAGCAAACAATAGATTGATATTCTATACTATTTCTTATACTTATCCTCTCAAACTATTTGGGTTGCCTACATTTTACTCTAAAGGACGTTACAAATATAGTGTAAAGTTACCTCGATAATGTAGTAAATTGAGCAATTTATCACATGGAATTCAGTTTTCTCCACAACCTTTTATTATAAAATTCTTGGTATACACAATATAACACAAAGACCAATACGAAGATCTTTATGTAGTTTGGGTAAATAGGTATCCAAAGCCCAGGCAGCCTAGAGGAGGATACCACACTAATCCATGCAAGCTAAGTGGTAATGGCTTAGAAATCCTTGGTGCTCCAGACAAGCAAAAGTGGTTGAGGTCCTACAGAGCTCTAGACAAGCTGCGTGGTAATGGTTCAGGAATTCTCAGTGCTCCACACAAGAAAAAAGAGGTTGATGCTCCACAGAGCTCCAGGCAAGCTACGTGGTAACTGTTTAGGATTCTAAGTGATCCAAGCAACTAAAGAGAGGTTGATGTTCCACAGAGCTCCAGGCAAGCTACGTTGTAACGGTTCAGGAATTCTCAGTGCTCCAGACAAGCAAAGAAAGGTTGAAGTCCTACAGAGCTTCAGACAAGCTACGCGGTAATGGTTAAGTAATTCTCAGTGCCCTAGACAAGTAAAGAGAGGTCGAGGTTCCGCAGAGCTCCAGAAAAGCTCAGTGTGTACGGAAAATACAGAGTTCCAGGCAAACTAGGTTGTTATGGTTAGGACCTCTCAGAGCTCCAGGCAAGCTAAAAGAGGTGTTGAGTTCTCACAGAGCTCCACGGAACCTAAGTGGAAAGGAGTCCTTGAAGCTCAGGCAAGCTGGGAGGCTTGGGTTAGGTTAGAACTCTCAGAGCTCTAGACAAGCTAAGAAAGCAGGAATGACCAGCCGAAACTGATATCGATGAAGATCATACATGGTGTTTCATACCCTCTTCTGGAGAGCGGTGGCGGTAGTGTTCCTCTTCTGGCACCTTATATAATGATGATGAGGAGGCTGTCGTCTGCTTCTCGTAGTAGTTGTAGTTAGAAAGTACATGGTTTTCTATAGGATATTACAATATGCAAAGGTTCACAAAGTGTTTCCGCTACCTTACGCAGAACCGGCTAATTATTGCTATCGCCGTGGAATTTGGTGGAATCATGTAGTTCTTCCTTACCGCGATGGTGTACATTTGTATACCAATTACTTGCGATTGAGAAGCAAGATTGTTCAGACCAGAAATGTGCTACATGATGTTACTATTGTCGATTGACAATAAGCAAAGTAGTGAAATGCTTCCCAATATTTCCCGGTGTCTTTGTAAGTTCTGTAAACCCAGAAGCAGAATGTTGTTTGAGGAGAAATTGTATTCTGAAGGAATGTTATAGAAGATGCGATAGAAATAAAAAGGAAAGAGAGGATTCTTTAGTTGGTTGGATTAGAATTTACCGTCCCTTTCAGCGCAGAAGCTGTATGAGACATGGACCTATAGATTAACATTTGAATTTAAACCAGATACCGTGTTCGATTCCCGGTGGTTGCACTCGGCCGAAAAGTGTATAAAGTTTTTTTTAGGCCACCCACCCTGAATGAGGTTTTCCTATGTTTTCCTCATTCACATCAGGCAAATGCCGGGGGGGTACCTAATTTATAGGTCCAAGGCCGCTTCCTTCCTTCCTCAACCCTTTCTTCCTTCTCTTTCCGCGGATCGTGTGCTCGCCGAGGGACACCATTCCTCAAACGTGATGGGCTAAATGGCCTTAGATTACGAAAATCCAGAAATCTAAAATCCTAAATCCTAAATTTAAAACCACATAACCTTCCACAGGAATCAAGCCAGAATCTCCTACGCTGAAGATGAGAATACCTAACACGAAAAATCTCTATAAAATTTACAGAAAAAGTGAGGGAAGAAATGAATGTAATTGACATTTGTTAAACAGAAAATGCTGTGTGAAGAGGAACATATAGCGAGTGGCTGAATTACATGGATAATTCTCAATTTCGGCAAAGGACTTTCCAGTGAAATAATGGCTCCGCAGGTAACATGAAACGACACAACAATGTTCACCAGGTTCGATTTAGGATAGGAGTTAAAGTGGTTCGGATCTCATGTTAAGTCGTAGGTACACGTCTGAATAGCCTCGGCCCTGAAACAAATCATAATCTCCGATCAAAGCAAGCAAATATCAACCAAATCCAGTAGTTGAAAACAGTAAGTACAATCTATACCGGGATCGAGAAATCAAACGCAACTAGGCAATAACGGTACCTGCAAACAAGCCAGGCATCAGTATCATCAATAAAAGAGACCAACAAGTTTATGTTGCAGTGCCACTAACTAACAACATACGCACAGCATTTAATACAAAAATTAGCGACTCTAAACCTGGCAGACAAACTAAAATTAAATAAATAGATAAAATACCAGATAATTATAGTAAGAATCATCATTATCCCTGCTATAGCTATTTTCCATAGATAAATGAAAATGTTAGACAGTTACAGTAAGAATAATCAATATCTCTCCTATTGTTCATAGATAAATTGAAATGTCAGACAGTTACAGTAAGAACAATCATTGTCCCTGCTACAGCTATTGTCCATAGACAAATTAAGATATCAGACACTTACAGTAAGAATCATCATTATCTCTACTACAGCTGTTGTTCATAGATAAATTGAAATGTCAGACAGTTACAGTAAGAACAATCAATATCTCTCCTATTGTTCATAGATAAATTGAAATGTCAGAAAGTTACAGTAAGAACAATCATTGTCCCTGCTACAGCTATTGTCCATAGATAAATTAAGATATCAGACACTTACAGTAAGAATCATCATTATCTCTACTACAGCTGTTGTTCATAGATAAATGGAAATGTCAGACAGTTACAGTAAGAATAATCAATATTTCTCCTATTGTTCATAGATAAATGGAAATGTCAAACAGTTACAGTAAGAATTATCATTATCTCTGATACAACTATTTTTTACAGATAAATGGAAATGTTGGACAATTACAGTAAGAATAATAATTATCGCTACTACAGCTGTTTTTCATAGATAAATGGAAATGTCAGACAGTTACAGTAAGAACAATCATTGTCCCTGCTACAGCTATTGTCCATAGACAAATTAAGATATCAGACACTTACAGTAAGAATCATCATTATCTCTACTACAGCTGTTGTTCATAGATAAATGGAAATGTCAGACAGTTACAGTAAGAATTATCATTATCTCTGCTACAACTATTTGCCATAGATAAATGGAAATGATAGACAGTTACAGTAAGAATAATCATTATCTCTGCAACAGCTATTGTTTATATAAGCACTCAGAAACACTGGAAAGAGATAAACGAAAATATATGAATAACTTTTAATAAATGTAAAAGAATCAGTAATTCTTGGCCTCTTGACTTATAGAGAGTCATTTGGAGGAGAATAACTCTTCCGAGTATCTGCACTTGAAAGAAATAGTGGTCAAATTATTAAGTTAAAATTGACTTAACAGAGAAATAATAATAATAATAATAATAATAATAATAATAATAATAATAATAATAATAATAATAATAAAATGATGATAATAAAATAGAATTGTTAAAAGCATTTCACACTATTGAAAATTGTAAATACAAATTCATTTCATATTCACGAATAGCATGATGGAATGCAGGTGCACATATTGGTGTAAAAGAAATGCAAGGAAATCAACATGCAAGTAAGACAATTTCAGCATATCACTTGCTAACTTGGAAGTCTTGAGACAAGATGTAATACACCTGAAAAGTACTCATGGAAATTGCATGGCTTCTTCATATGTTATAAAATATATAGTTACGATTAGTTAATTACGTGTAGTTGTATCAAAGAATTGAAGTGATAGCGTGTAATTGTTACTTGAAGACTGGAAAAAGTTCCTCGTTGGACACGGCCTGTTTGCCGGATACAATAATGAAAATTGTGGTAATAAATAGTAACTTAAAATTATGAACAATAATAATAATGATTGAACGTAAAATGTTAGTTTTATAAAGAAAATCTGCTACGTGATCGCAATTAATTATTTTTGCAGAAGCCATTTTGACAATGAATTGTCAAGATATAGAAGGATATTGATAATTAAAAGCCAGTAACAAATATATTTATTTTTATTTCTGATTTCACTTTGAAGAAAATGAGGGTAAACAATCAGATGTAAATTAAGAATTAAATGGTGAAAGCTGAGTGTCGTGTATACTACCAATACTTCCGATAAATTCAAAGTTTTTTTTTATTTTTTTTTTATAAGGAATAGTGGAAGTTACAATCTTGCTAATATGACACGTAGTTTACGAAATATCTGTCGCTTATCTGTGCAACAAGTGCATCATGAAAGATGTGCTAGTGTGTACGGTGGCAAGAAAGAAAGGGAGGAGACGAAGGATGTTACAATTGATAGACGGTATAAAAACAGGAAACTCGTACGTGAAGATGAAGAGGTTAGCTGAAGATCGTGGAGCATAAAAGCTTTTTACTTGCGGCAAGCCAACTGCCAATAATGACAGAGCACATATGATGATGATGATGTGTCCAATAGGTGTCACAACTGTAAGATGTTTTTCTTAGCGAGTTTGTAGTTTACCAATTGTGACAGAAAATTCCAACATATTTAGTCAAAAAAAAAAAAAAAAAAAAAAAACGAACTTCTGAAATATTGCGCCAACCGGCAGAGGGAGCGAGCTGCGGCTATTGTGCGCACCTAACATCAGGTTTTGACAACAAACTGCCATTTCGGGCGTTTCGTTATGACCGTTACTATTAGTTGAATAGCTACAGCCGCTGAAGAGAAGACGTGCACAAGCTGCCCGTCGGATTAACAATACAGTGACAATGTTTGTGTTAAATTTTGCTACAAACTTGGAAAGACATTTACAGAAACATTTCAATTCATTCAAGATCTCCTCGTCCAAAGAAAGAAAGCATGAATCGGTCAAAGATCAAAGTGATGATGGTTGTATTTTCTGATTGGAAATACATTGTTCATCATGAATTTATATCACATGGTCAGATGGTAAGTAAACAGTTGTACCAGGACACTTTAGCGTGGATGAGGGATATGAGCAGAAATAAGCCTGAATGGTCAGAAAACTAAATTTGTATGGTGCTCCCAAGCCAGTGAACCTCATATAAAACATTCAAGTCAAACAGGAGTTATGGTTGTTCAGCTCAAGTGTTAATCTTTCTCGTTAATGGCGTTAATCATTGTCTTCTAATGGAAAATGACATAAGATCATTTTGCGAATGCGGTATATGAATACGATTTCCATGGCACGACCTACATGAGAATTACAAGAATTTGTTCAGTTTCGGCAGCATTAGAGCAGCGTGACTGAAGACAGCGTCGCTTGCCTCTTGAAAATTTGACAGCAAAAGGTTGCCCATAGTTGCATTGAATTTGGCTCAACAAAACTTAATTAACTTTTATAATTTAATCTGTTCATTAACGAAAACATAATTCTCACCTTATTTATGCAAATAAGGAATTATCATACTTTTCCCTATTCCATTAGAACTACGTAGAAATATGTAACAAACGCACTTACAGTTGAGGGGGTGTGCGCAACAATGGTCTAACCCTTTTTTTTTAATAAATGGAGAAAAATCAAGTTAAACTTAAACACATGAGGTTTCTTGTACAATATATGTATGTACAATGTACGACACATTCAGCCACTTGTGCTTGCTGTACAAACAACCACATACGTTTAACTTTAACTTGATTTTTCTCCATTTTAAAACATATGGTTTAGACCACTCTTGCACTAACTCCCTCAATTGAAATTTGAAGTTTTGGAGGGTTTCTAACATTTAGAAAACTAGTATTGCCTCCTTCCGTGTAATATGGGTTCCTTTCACCACGTCATGGTGCGTCCTCAGGTTGCGGATCGAGGAGAAGGCCTCTAGATATAGAGGTTAGCTGCGAACATACTGAATAAGCGGTCGCGGACAGGCGACAAGGAGTGGCCCTCCAGCTTGGGGGTTTGGGTAAGGCTAAAAGCTCATCCTGAAAAAAAAAACACTTGTTCAGAAATATTCACAAAAGCCTCGGACAAGGACTGATAACTTGGCACGACCTCAGCAAAAGAAAATGGACATGAGATTTGGAACATGGAATATTAGGAGTCTTTATAGGGCAGGCGCGTTAAAATCCGAAACGAGGGAGCTAGAGAAATACAGGATGGACGTAGTAGGAGTTCAGGAAGTTAGGTGGGAAGGAAATGGATCTGAGAGTTCCGGAAATTTTACGTTCTTTTACGGGGAAGGAAATAAAACTCACCAGTTAGGAACGGGGTTTTTCGTTCATAAACGTATATTACCAGCAATTAAACAGGTTGAATTTGTTACTGACAGACTTTCTTTTATTACTCTTAAGAGACGGTGGTGTGATATTATTGTTTAAATGTACATGCCCCAACGGAAGATAAGGATGACGATATAAAAGACAGTTTTTACGAAGAAGTGAAACGGATATTTGACCAATTCCCGCGATACCATATGAAAATTCTATTAGGGGATTTCAATGCGAAGGTAGGACGAGAGGATAGTTTCAAACCGCTTAGAGAACGAAAGTCTGCATAAGGAAAGTAATGACAACGGTGTTAAGACTCGTGAACTTTGCAACATCCAAAAACCTAATCGTGAAGAGTACAAAATTTTCACATCATGGCGTTCATAAATAAACTTCATCCTCACCAGACGGGAAAACACATAATCAAATCGATCACGTTTTAGTAGATAGAAGAAGACAATCTAGCATAATTGATGTTCGGTCGTTTATAGGAGCTGATTGTGACACTGATCACTACCTGGTAGCAGCGATAATAAGAGAGAGATTATCGTTGAATAAAGGAAAGATTCAATGCCTAAAAATGGAGAGATTTATTCTAAAGAAATTAGAAGAGAGCCAGGTAAAAGAGGAATACCAAATTGAAGTTTCGAATAGATTCTCGGATTTAGAAGATTCAGAGTGCACTAGTGTCGAGGATATTTGGATTGAAATTAGAGATAGCGTTAAAATTTCAGCAAAGAAAAAGTAGGACACACGGAAATACGTAGGAACACACCATGATTCGACCAGAAATGCATTCAACTAGCAGAGAAGATGAAAGAGGCAAAATTACATTGGCTACAAAATCTGAGAGAAATAACTACACAAAATTACGTAGACATCAGGCGTGAAACAACTTTTACAACAAAGAAACGCAATTTTTTCAAAGCTAAAATTAAGGAAATTGAAGATAATCTAATATAAATAAAATAGAGTTTGTTTGTTTGTCTGTCTGTGCGGCCGGGGGACCAAACGAATGGACCGAGAGTTTCCAAATTGTGGTCAGGGGTGCCTTGGTCCAGGCCCCAGATCAAGAGGAAGCGCTTTTTTTAAATTTCGAACCGGGGGGTCTGGGGGGCGTTTACCGGGACAGGCCTGGGGACCAGACAAGTTGACCGAGAGTTACCAAATTTTGCTCAGGGGTACCTCGGTCCAGGCACCAGATCAAAAGGAAGCGTTTTTGTCAAAATTCGAAGCAGGGAGGGTCTCAGGGGGGCGTTTACCGGGACAAGTAAAAGTAGTAGAAAATGACCGATATTAGTGTCGAATTCATAGTTTTCGTGGTCGCTGAGATCAATGGTGAAACTCCAGTCGCATTAACTTCCAAATTCACCCTATTCGGGTGCGGGCCGAGGGTCACCGGTGGGGGGGGATACTGAGACATGTAAAAGTAATCCAAAATGATCGATATTAGTGTCAAATCTATAGTTTTCGAGGTCGCTGAGATCAGTGGTGACGCTTTCATTAGCGATGACTTGCAAATTCAGCTATCATTGTATGAGGGCCGGGGGTCGGCGAGGGGGATACCAAAACATTTAAAAATAGCCCAAAATGACCGATATTAGTGTCAAATACATACTTTTCGCGGTCACTGAAATGAATGGTGATATTCCCACAGGCGTTCACTTCCAAATACAGCCCCCATGCGAATAATGGATATATTCAGCTAGTAATAAAAATAAAAACATTCGGGACATGTATAAGGGGATCAACGAATTTAAGAAAGACTAATAACCTCGTGCCTATATATTAAAGAAAGCTGACGGAACAGTTCTCACTGACACAGATAGCATCTTAAATAGATGGAAAGATTTCTTTGACGAATTGCTTAACACGCAGTCAAAAACTAATGTGCATGGTGAAAGGGAAATACACACCACAGAACCGTATATCCCAGAACCTAACCGAACAGAATAGAAATTGCTATAAAGAAATTAAAGAAACACAAATCTCCGGGAGTAGACGAAATTCCGGCTGAGTTAATTTTAGCTGAAGACCAAAAGCTGTGATACACAAACTCATTCTCCTTATCTGGAACAAGGAAGAATTACCACAGGATTGGAAAGAATCAATCATTGTTCCAATTCACAAGAAAGGCGACAAAAATGATTAATTATCGAGGCATTTCTCTTCTGTCAACATCCTATAAAATCCTCTCAAACATTCTATTAACAAGATTGACCCCATAAGCAGATAAAATTATTGGAGATTATTAGTGCAGATTTATACGAAATCGATCAATTATCGACCAAATATTTACCATTCGACAAATACTCGAAAAGAAGTGGGAGTACAACACTCCGGTACATCAAATATTTATTGATTTTAGAAAGGCTTACGATTCGGTTAGGAGAGAAACATTGTACAACATTCTTACAGAATTTGGAATACCGAAAAAGCTCATTAGATTAATTAAGATATGTTTAAATGAATCCCAAAGTAAAGTCCGGGTAGGAAATTTTTTGTCCACGAGCTTTCACGTTTAGAGTGGCCTGAAACAAGGAGATGCGTTGTCGCCATTATTATTCAACTTTGTTCTGGAATACGCTATAAGGTCAATCCATCTGAAGTGATCCAAAGATGGGCAAAATGATTGCTCGACCATCTGCGAAAATTATAAAACTTTCAATGTGACGAACTTTGTGTATGAGAAGGTCAATAACATCGTTCACGTTGTCGTATGTACAAGTGTTTCTGAATGGCGGCCGTTTTTGTTGTCGATGGAGTGCCTTTTTTTTTTTTTTTTTTTTTTTTTTTGCATTTGCAAGCGTTTACGAAAACTATACAGTTGCTCAGGACGTACGTATCAATTCCAAACAAAAACGAATGTTTAGACGAGAGACCGAGGTACATGAAAAACATACACTCTTGCTTCTAAATAAATATGCGTGGTTGCAAACTAATATATGAAGTCACTTGAAAAAGTACAGAAAATTACACTTTTAAAGGGGGTGTATTTTAGAATGGCATAAAGTGGGGAGTTCATAAGTTTTGTGCTGAATACTATTGCATGTAGAGAGTCTGCAGAAATATCCACAGCTATGATACTACTGGCATAGTAGATTTATGGGGGTCCGAAAGTTGAAGTTTGTGATTTCGATGTCATTTTTGGGCGTAATATCTCAGGAGGGCAAAGTGCTAAAAAAAATTCTCTATGTGAATAAACTACTGCAAAAGAAATCATAACTGATATTACATGGAGAAAAAAGTGAGAACATGGTTACAACGCGAAGAAAGCACTCGCGTGACGATGGTTTTTGTTCGGAATAATTTAAATGATTTGATGCGTTTGATGCTAGACCTCAAAAAGTACGCATGGTTCAGCATTTAGGCCCGCTTTTGTTTGTGTTCAGTTGTGCAAAAGCTTGCGAGTGGCGTTTGTTCCTCCTGAGATATTACGCCCCAAAAATGGCATCGAAATCACAAAACTTCAACTTTCGGACCTCCATAAATCTACGATGCCATTAGTATCATAGCTGTGGATATTTCTGCAGACTCTTTACGTGCAATATTATTCAGCACAAAACTTACGAACCCCCCACTTTATGCAATTCTAAAATACATCTCCTTTAAAGGTTTAATTTTTTGTACTTTTTCTAGTGATTTCATGTATTGGTTTGCAACCTTGCATATTTATTTAGGAGCAAGATTTTATATTCTCCGTGTATCTCAGTCTCTCCTTTAAACATTCGTTCGTGTTTCGAGATCGTCTGATACGTACATCCTGAGCAACTGTAGTTTTCGTAAACACTTGCAAATGCAAAAAATGGCTTTCCATTGACAACAAAGACGGCCGCCATTCAGGAACACTTGTACAAACGACAACACGAATGATGTTATTGACCTTCTCTACACAAGGTTCGTCACATTGAAAGTTTTATAATTTTCGGAGGTGGTCGAGCAACCACCTCTGGACCACTTCGTATGGATTGACTCTATAAGGAAAATGAAAGATAGCAACCAAGGCCTAGAGTTGAATGGGGCTCACCAGATTATGGCATATGCTGATGATTTAAATTTAATAGGAGATGGTAGGAGAACAATACAAAGAAATGCAGAGGTCTTATTAAACGCTTGCAGGGACATGGGTTTAGAAGTAAATGCAGAGAATACTAAATACATGGAAGTTCATCGGGATCGTAATACGGCAAATTATGGATGTTTTAAAATATCGAATAGTACTTTTGAAAAAGTGGATACCTTCAAATATCTAGGATCAATATTAACAGACGAAAACCATATACACGAAGAAACTAAATGTCGACTAAAAGCAGGGAATTCATGTTATTATTCAGTTCAAAATCTCTTGTCGTCGCGAATTATGTCGTGGAATTTGAAGCTTAAAATATATAAAACGATAATCGTGCCTGTTGTTCTGTATGGTTGCGAAACATGGTCGCTTACTCGGAAGGAGGAACATAGATTAAAGGTATTTTAGAACAAGATATTGAGATGAATATTCGGATCGAAGAGAAACGGGAATGGGGAATGGCGGAAACTTCATATCGAGTTACTACATAATTTATACGGTTTATCCAACATTGTTATGGTAATCAAATCTGTGAGGTTCAGGTGGGCAGATCATATAACCGGGATGGAAGAAAGTAGGGATGTTTTCAAAATCTTAACTCTTAGACAAACCGGGAAACGAACAAACCGGGAAGGAAGACCTAGGCGCAGATGGGACTACAATATTAAGATGAGTCACGCAGAAATATGAATACAAAGAGGAAACTGGAGTCAATTGTCTAAGGATAGAAGTCAGTGGAGAGCTTTTGTGAAAGCGGCATTGATCGTCTGGGTTCCATAGGCCATACAGTTAGTTAGTTAGTTAGTTTAGCATTGCCTTCTTGATGCTGTAAGATTTTTATTTAATAACAACTAATTTCCTAAATATTGATATTACGCAACAGACTACTTACAATGGTTTAGGATGACCCGCATCTGCACCAACCAAGAGGAATAAGATCCACACAGCCTGAAAGAGAAAACAAGATGAAAACATACGAGAAAATGAAATTGAAAATGCCTTAAGTAAATATCAAGGGACTCTAAGGTTTTCAAAGCAGAGTTTATGATTCCTTTTAAATACTGGTAGGAAATAACAGTGCTTCAGTGTTGTCACACCTCAAGACACGGTAGGTATATTTTAAATGAGTCAGTTTCATGTAGTATCCAATTATGTTCTCTTTCTTAGCCTTACTCTGGTTATATGACAAATGAGGCGTTGGATGGCGTAATCCATTTTTTTTTTCCAAAAAGAGATTAAGTCATTTCCATGAACTTGAAACCATAACGTGTTGGATGGCCAAGTTGCGTATTTCAGAGTTAAAAATAGGGCAAGAGATAGCAGCACAAAGAACGTCGAATTCATAATGACCCTGCACGGCGAAGTGGCGTAAGTCAGACAACATTCGACAATAACCACTTTACAAAGGGCCTCGATTCATCAGTAAGCTAAAGAAAAACTACGCAATTGACTTGTTGTCATCTATACCACTTATCCATCATCACTACTTGTCTTTAAAGGACAGTAACCAGCATGGAAATGGTGATAATGACGTGTAATCTGACTGTGAATTAAATGATGATACATAATGTTCCAGTATGCCTACCTTATTCATGTTTGTTTACATTGATGTTGCCACTTCGTTTTTTCTGGCTTATTTTTACGTTGATTTACTGCTGTGCATTGTTTTTATCAACATACTGTCCTGTTACACAAAGGCTTTGATGGCAAAGTGGCGTAAGTCAATATTACTCGTCATTTTAAATACTGATGTGTTTATTAGCGTAAATACAGGTAATTCTACAAACTTATAAACTTATACGTACATAACGAGTCTTCACAGATAAACGTCTACTTAATAGGGATAAAAATGTATAATTCTTCTAGAATTTCCTGTACTTATTTTAATATGTATTTCAATATCTAGGAATGGCCTTTTCGTTCTAGCCCCTCAATTATGTGCTATTTTGCTGAAAATACAAGAACTCTGTGTTTATATTCTGACACTCCGCACTTTCCAAGTTGGCAACATACCTTAGCGACATAAAGGATTCAGAACAGAACTTTGCACTTTCTGTCCAATTTTTCTATACCGATTCTAATAAAAGTCTCAATATCTCAAAATGTCTCAAAAGGAACTATGCCATCCAAAGCCTCAAATAGCAACATACATTCCTAGTGTTAAATCCATTCCTTTAGCGTAACTTCCTAAATATTGTCCGTTTCTGTAGACTCTACATTCGATTGTTTTTATAAGTGGAACAAATTTTCGATTTCTGACAATTAAAAACTGTGATCTAGCAGCTCTACTTTGAAATCATTTACAATAACGAAGCATAGATAAAAACGCTTGAAACAGACATAACAAACGATAACATAATCAACTGCTAATCCAATTTTATTGTTAGAAAATGTGCCTTGTTGTATAACGCTTCTAATGGCTCCAAGCTCGACCATAGGACAAAGTTAATGGTGGAAAACAACCTTTTGTAGGTGGCAAGCATCCTTTGTTTCTAGTTGTTCTCTGACGTTATCATTCTAACTATTCTCCCACCATTTTTTGTGATATAGCGTTCACCTCTGATGCATAGGGTTCTTGGTAGCGATGCGCACGAGACAAGATTTATGGCTGTCTCCTCTCGAAAATGTGCTGTAAAAGTGATGACTCGAAAAATGTATATTTCACTATTGGAAGAGCCGTGTCTCGACTCGAATTTTCTCAGGAAAATCCTGTCTCGACTCGACTCGTGCGCATCCCTAGTTCTTGGTTTGATCCCAGCTCGCGCCAAGTGAACTTTGTGGTGAACAAACACCCTGTGTGTGAGTTTTCTTGAGTTTGTCCCACTTCCTCCCACTTTCTTCATTTCACAATTTTGTTCATTTCTCATCATAGTGTTTTTATGTTAGCCTACACAGCATAATCGTGGGGCATTAAAACTTAAAGATTTCATTTCATTTTTGTCTTCCACCATCTATTTTTCTTTTTTTTTCTTTTTTTTTTACCCGTGCTTTTAGGTTACGTGGCATGAGCAATTGACTTCAAAACTTCACTTACTTTCTCGTATTCTACAAATAATATTGGATTTGAAAGAAGGTTCTGGCCTCATTTTATACATCACAGAACGTTTTCTTTATTCATACTCTCTGTACATTCAATTGTAAAACGATAGCTTTCGAGACAGTAACTATCTTCATCACGTATCAAAATTACAATTTTTCTTTTATATTGTATTTACTGGTGTTGATTTAATTATTTTTATTATTTTTATTTTTATTTTATCATAATTCTTTTTACAATTTTATTTTTGCCTAGCTCTATAAATACTATTGTTTCATCTTTTGACCAAAGTAGAAAAATGCAATGCAATTTAGTAGCTTGACGCCCCACGTTTTTGCCCTTTAGGCTAAAGCAAAGGTTTAGATTATTAGAATCTCTAACGCCATTAGCATGATTCGGATCTGGTTGAAATTACAAAATTATTTAAGCAAAGAAATTTCAAAATTCACATTAGCTTTCTTCACGTTTTATATGAAAATGATGTGAGTTTCTGCATACTGAATATAATGATGCAAATGTAATGTATATTTGCCTCCAGAATAATGTCAAATGATAAGGTTGTGTTTCCTATTGTGACATCACAAATAACATTCACATAAATATTGAACTGTGGGTTATAGAAAGCACTCTAATAACATTAATAAGTAAACTTCCATTTGATTTCAGCATAACTTTATAAATTATCATCTTTTTCTTAAATAACACTTTTTGGTACGCATAGGAAACAAAAGTTCCAAATAGTAGTTGAAACTACAGTTGTTATCCGAAGACCAAAGTTAAAGATATTTCTTCGGAAATTCGTTTTTTCTAAATTTGATCCAAAAATGTATCAAACATCCAATATATTTCAATCAAAATTTTCTTGTACGCCTTATATCTGCAGAACTAAATATAGTGTAACCACACCCAACTTATCACTTAACTCAGTATGATGTGCTTGTTCCGTACAAAATACGAAAACTCGATTTAGAGACCGTAAATTAATTTGGTAGCCCCTGATCCAAACACTAACTATTGGCCAGGATCTAAATCTTTTGATGCATTTTTAGATCATTCCTAAAATTCTTGTCCTAGACAAACACAAGTTTGATTCTTCAATCGACTATGCAACGACATCACGTGAAGGATATAGCTGAAATTTTAACAGCAGTCTAGTGAAGAATGACGCTTACTAGAAGCAAATCTCTTTCGATACTACGAGTATCATCTTTCGGATTTTTTAAAGACTTATTGAACAACCCTCGTATTGAAGGAGAGTGTCCGAAACAGCGAAATAAATGTAGTATGCTAAAGACAATTTCGAAAAGAAGAGGGCGAATAATTGGACTCATAATTAGACACAGAGGAATCACACTATTAGGTAAGGAGAGGATAACAGCGGAAGAAACACCCAGAGGAAAGCCGTGACTGAAATATACGGACAAGACAAGTAGAAGATATAGGGAAGAAAAGATACATAAAAATGAAAAATCCAGTTCCGGATAGGAAAAATAAATTATGAGGAAATGAAAGGTCTGGCTCAGAATATGAAAGATAAAGTATTAGGAAATGGAAACATCTGGCTCAGGATAGGGAAGATAAATTATGAGGAAATGAAAAGTCTGGCCTAGGATATGGAAGATAAACTATGAGGAAATGAAAGGTCTGGCTCAGAATAGGGAAGATAAACTATGAGGAAATGAAAGATCTAGCTCAGAATACGGAAGATAAACTATACTATGAGGAAATTAAAAGTCTTGCTCAGGATAGGGAAGAATAAAAAAACTGCGCCAATGTAATCAAACAGTCCGAGACCTAAAGGAAATTAACTTACAGCTCGAAGTAAATCAAATACCACTATATCGTTCACCGAGAGATTGATTCAAACACTTATTTAGAAATATAAGTAACTATTGACTTACAACTAGGTTGACTCCCATTGAAATTTTAAACATGTAATATCTGTTGTTCCAACACACACCAACTGACCACTATCGCTCAGAAGTACATGAACGTTACTATATATTCCCTTTGGACAATAACTCAGGAACTCTCCCTTTGTATTTTTTGTCCTATTCTGTTTTGTATGCAGGAAAATCTACATAACCATATGAGCAAAGCTTTTTCCAACACTTTGTTTAAATGTTATAAAAGTAGAAAAAACCTACTTCATTGTATATTTTGAATAGGTTTCCAAGGACAAACAGTATGGACTTGAAAGAGTAATGACTCGCCTGTTACATTCAAAATTGTATCAACTTTTTTCGGTTCGTTTGTCATGCGGTAGTATTTTCTTCCTTTGAAAGCAAAATGCCTTAACGATTTCAGTCATTTGAAGTCATTGTTATGCAACTAGTAACATTTTTGTTTTCCTGTAAACAACCCACTACCGCTTTCACACATGTGAACATTCATATACATACCTTTTACACATGGTGGGTTACAAGTTGCTCTGTAGTCTGTTTGTGGTGGACAAATACTCTCTACGTGGGTTGTATCTGGGTTCTCCAATTTCCTCGCACTTTGGTTATTCCGTCATATCATCCATTTCACCATCGCTATCTCTCTTGGCCTCGGCGCATAAAAAGTTAAACGAAATGAAATCTTTGAATTTAACGTCCCGCGATTATGCCCTTTAGGCTAAGGGAGACTGATGATTAAGGCAACTGAATGATAATGCAAAAATTGGTGGAATGAGAATGTAGGAGGAAACGGGAATACCCCGAAAAGAAACAGGACATGAAATTGTCCACCACAAAATTACTTGGCCGTGGATAGAACCAAGAACCCCAGGCACCAGAGGTAAGCCATCTACTACTAAGCCCCCTTTGGCCCCCCTTGAGGGACGCTAAAAACATTAAAGTATCGTTAATTTGCGATAGGATCACACAAAGACCATTAAACAAATGTTTATAATTATCGGTATGATAGCATTCTACAAGTCATAGATAATTACAGTAAGCGAATTATAATGACATGAGATAGTTGATTACCAACGTGATCATTGACTTCCATTTGAAAGTAGTGTGTGTTTCAAATTAAAGCAAAAATTAAAAGGGGCTGCGGTGGCTCAGTGGTAGAGCCTTCACCTCTGGTGCATGGGGTCCATGGTTTGACTCAGCTCGTGCCAATGAGTTTTGTGCTGGACAAACAAAGTGTGCGTGAGTTTTCTCGGGGTACTCCCGTTTCCTCCCACTTTATTCATTCTGGCATTTCATTTATTTCTCATCACCACCGTCTCCTTTAGCCTAGCCAGCATAACTATGGAACGTAAAACTCAAAAATTTCAATTCATTTTCAAGAATTAAAAGTGTCGTTCTTTCTATTGCCATAAACGGTATTTTTTAAAATCACTTTTTTTCTAATTTTCGTGCTTTGTTTGATTTCTCTAAGCAGAATTAATTACCATCTTCATATGGGTCGATCTGGAACGAAACTTGTCATTCTCCAGTGGTGTGTGTTTATGAATTTATGCACTATCTGTCAAACAATTAAAAGTACCTGCTTGTGAGTTTCATTCCTGCACCGACTGTTGTAGAGCATTGATTTATCTATACCCCGCTAACACCCTCTCAACGCCCCCCCTAAAATTTCCGGACACCCTCCCAGAAATAAATTCCTTACACCCCCCAACTAGAGGGGTGCAATATTAGAAAAATTAATTCTCGTTCTGCCTAAAGGTTCTTCAGGACTTTGTAGAAAATATATTATATTATATTACCTTTAGGCAGAACGGGAATTCCCATTTTGCCTAATCTTTGAAGACAGGGAATTCTATGCGAGGAGAATTTTTTTTTAGGGAAATGCAGCACCGAAAACTTGACTCCTAGCTTATTTCTATGCAGATCGGAACTCATGTATAAAATGGCTGTAGTAACGAGGACGGGAACTAAATCCAAGCGGTCAGAATGCAAGGAAAATTCTCACAAGAACAAAATCCAAAGGACAAAATCACAGGAATATATTGGATGTATCAATGCACACTATATATGATTATTTTCTCCCTTCAATTGTCATATATTCTAAAATGTTATCTGTATTTTTTCAACTGAAATAACTTTTTCTTTCTTTTAAGATGCTGAAAACTCAATAAAATGTAAAAATATTATAATAAAAGAGAAGATTAGCTTTAATTACTTTCACACATACCCATACGAAAAGTTCTGGGTATTCCTCTTTATTATACCTTTAATACATTTGAAACACGTTTAACATATTACAGTAAGACCATTCATTTTAATTACGAAAAGTAACTGTGATGCTATTTGATTTTTTTAAATCGTTCTTGTGTGGTAGTGTATAGCGGTCTTTTATTTTGAGTAATGTATAAATCTATATATTAAAATTATAGGTTTATATGTTTGTCTCCAATCCTTTCCACAATGAGGTCTCGAAATCCACAAATGCTAGAAACGTGCCGTTTTCGCTGATCTATTCAAAATTTTGTGTAGATTGTCCAGTTCTAATTGAATATTTAAAAAAATCTAGCAGTTATTTCGTTATTACGTTTTTTAGGGGTACACTGAAAGTGTTGAAATTTTAAAAGCATCATATCCTATGAGTTATACATTCCAACACAACATAGTTGTATACAGGGGTTGTAGATCTCAGGCGTTCTTTCATGGTCAAATTATAATGAAAAACGAAGAATAACAATTTCTCCAGGCTATGACGAATCTTTATTGTTTGGAGTGTTTTGTCCAATGAATACCATATATCACTGACATAATTAATTGTGTATGTAATGCATTTGCTATTACCTAGGTACATACTGCATATAAAAAGTAGTTAGTTAATAATAGTTAGTTAGTTAGTTAATTAATTAGTTAGTTAGGTAGTTAGTTAGTAATAATAATAATAATAATAATAATAATAACTAACTCTATGGCCTATGGAACCCGGAGGTTCAATGCCGCGTTCACAAAAGCTCTCCACTGACTTCTATCCTTAGCTAACTGCATCCAGTTTCTACTTTGTATTCCAATCTCTGCGAGATCCATCTTAATATTGTCCTCCCATCTGCGCCTAGGTCTTCCTAGTGGTCGTTTTCCGATTGGTCTTCCAGTCAAGACTTTGAAAGTGTCTCTACTTTCTTCCATTCTAGCTACATGACCCGCTCATCTAAGCCTCCTAGACTTGACGACCCTAACAATGTTGGGTAAACCATATAAATTATGTAGTTCCTCGTTATGAAGTTTCCGCCATTCCCCATTCCCGTTCCTCTTGGGTGCGAATATTCGTCTTAGGATCTTGTTCTCAAATACTTTCAGTCTATGTTCTTCCCTCAGAGTAAGTGACCATGTTTCGCAGCCGTACAGAACTACAGGCATGATTATCGTTTTGTATATTTTAAGTTTCAAATTCCTCGACAGAATTCGCGACGACAAGAGATTTTTAACCGAATAGTAACACGAATTCCCTGCCTTTAGTCGACATTTAAATTCTCCGTGAATATGATTTTCCTCTGTTAATATTGATCCTAGATATTTGAAAGTATCCACTTTATCAAAAGTATTATTTAGTATTTTAACGCATCCATAATTTGCTGTATTCCGGTCCCGACGCACTTCCATGTATTTAGTTTTCTCTGCATTTACTTCTAAACCCATGCCCCTTCAAGCGTTTAATAAGATCTCTGCATTTCTTTCTATTGTTCTCCTATCATCTATTAAATTTACATCATCAGCATATGCCATAACCTGGTGAATACCGTTCAACTGTAAGCCCTGGTTGTTATCTTTGATTTTTCTTATAGCGTATTCCAAAACGAAGTTAAATAATAATGGCGACAACGCATCTCCTTGTTTCAGGCCATTTTCGACGTGAAAGCTCGTGGACAAAAATTTTCCTACCCGGACTTTACTTTGGGATTCATTTAAACATATCTTAATGAATCTAATTAGCTTTCTCGGTATTCCAAGTTCTGCAAGAATGTTGTATAATGTTTCTCTCCTATCCGAGTCGTATGCCTTTCTAAAATCAATAAATAGTTGATGTACCGGGGTATTGTATTCCCACTTTTTTTCGAGTATTTGGCGAATGGTAAATATTTGGTCGATAGTCGATCGATTTCGTCTAAATCCGCACTGATAATCTCCAATAATTTCATCTGCGTATGGGATCAGTCTTGCTAACAGAATATTTGAAAGGATTTTATAGGATGTTGACAGAAGAGAAATGCCTCGATAATTATTACAGTCAGTTTTGTCGCCTTTCTTGTGGATTGGAACAATGATTGATTCTTTCCACCTTTGTGGCAATTCTTCCTTATTCCAGATAAGGAGAATGAGTTTGTGTATCTTGTTCCACAATTTTTTGCCTCCAGCTAAAATTAACTCAGCCGGAATTTCATCTACACACGGAGATTTGTGTTTCTTTAATTTCTTTAAAGCGGTTTCTACTTCTATTTGGTTGGGTTCTGGAATATACGGTTCTGCGGTGTGTATCTCCTTTTCTCCACGAACACTAGTTTTTGGTTGCGTGTTAAGCAAATCGTCAAAGAAATCTTTCCATCTATTTAAGATGCTATCCGCGTCAGTGAGAACTGTACCGTCAGATTTCTTTAATATATAAGCACGAGGTTGATAGCCTTTCTTAAATTCGTTGATTCACTTATACATGTCACTAATGATGTTTTTATTTTTACTATTATCTCCAAGTTCCTTAATTTTAGCTTTCAGAAAATCGCGTTTCTTTGTTCTAAAAGTTTTGGAAGTTTCCCGCCTGATATCTGCGAAATTTTGTGTAGTCATTTCATTCGGATTTTGTAGCCAGCGTAATTTTGCCTGTTTTCTCTTCTCTGCTAGTTTTATGCATTCCTGGTTGAACCATGGTTTGTTCCTACGTATTTCCGCGTGTCCCAATTTTTCTTTTTCTGAAATTTTAATGCTATCTCTAATTTCAATCCAGGTATCCTCAACACTAGTGCACTCCGAATCTTCTAAAGCCGAAAAACTATTCGAAACTTCAATCTGGTATTCCTCTCTTACCTGGCTCTCTTCTAATTTCTTTAAATTGAATCTCTCCGTTTTCGGACAATGAATATTACCTTTATTCAACAATAACCTCTCTCGTATTATCGCTGCTACCAGGTAGTGGTCAGTGTCACAATTAGCCCCTCTAAACGACCGGACATCAATTATGCTAGATTGAATTCTTCTATCTACTGAAACGTGATCAATTTGATTATGTGTTTTCCCGTCTGGTGATGTCCAAGTGTATTTATGAACGTCGCGATGTGGGAATTTTGTACTCTTCACGATTAGGTTTCTGGATGTTGCAAAGTTCACGAGTCTAACACCGTTGTCATTACTTCCCTTATGCAGACTTTCGTTCCCTATAATCGGTTTGAAAATATCCTCTCGTCCTACCTTCGCATTGAAATCCCCTAATAGAATTTTCATATGGTATCGCGGGAGTTGGTCAAATATCCGTTCCACTTCTTCGTAAAAACTGTCTTTTATATCGTCACCCTTATCTTCAGTTGGAGCATGTACATTTAGAACAATAATATCACACCACCGTCCCTTAAGAGTAATAAAAGAAAGTCTGTCAGTAACAAATTCAACCCGTTTAATTGCTGGTAATATACGTTTATGAACGAAAAACCCCGTTCCTAACTGGTGATTTTTATTTCCTTCCCCGTAAAAGAACGTAAAATTTCCGGAACTCTCAGATCCATTTCCTTCCCACCTAACTTCCTGAACTCCTACTACGTCCATCCTGTATTTCTCTAGCTCCCTCGTTACGGATTTTAACGCGCCTGCCCTATAAAGACTCCTAATATTCCATGTTCCAAATCTCATTCCAATTTTCTTTTGCTGAGGTCGTGCCAAGTTATCAGTCCTTGTCCGAGGCTTTTGTGAATATTTCTGAACAAGTGATTTTTTTTACAGGATGAAGTTGTTAGCCCTACCCAAACTCCCAAGCTGGAGGACCACTCCTAGTCGGCTGTCCGCGACTGCTTATTCAGTATATTCGCAGCTAACCTCTATATCTAGAGGCCTTCTCCTCGATCTGCAACCTGAGGACGCGCCATGCCGTGGTGACAGGAACCCACGTTAATAATAATAATAATAATAATAATAATAATAATAATAATAATAATAATAATAATAATAATAATAATAATAATAATAATAATAAACTAAATAAAAAGATGATAATAGTATATGACCTTCATTCAAGATTGCACCCCCAGATTTTTTGAACACCCCCTAAGTTCAAAATTCTGGATAAATCGTTGTTGAGGAGAATATGAGAATTAAATCAGTCAAATCTGTAGGTTGACAGGGTGAGGTAATGAAAGATGGAGCTCACACTTAAGAGAGACAGAAGTTGTAAATACAAATTATGAATGTTATAGATAAATGACAACAACCCAAAACAAATAGGAAAAAATCTAGCAAACAATAGATGATAGAAAAGATCAGATGTTGTGGCACTGGTTGGAATTAGATATAAAGACACCAGGGACAAAGCTTGCATGACAAGGTGGTCGTAGTCTAATGGTTAAGACAGACTATCAATCCAAAGAGCAGCAGTTACAATGCATAAAATAAACATTTTTTTCCTAAATTTACAGAATCTGCGATACTTGAAGGGGCGATGCAAAAGGGTAGACATGTTGTTGTCACTGACAACAAAATTCTGATAACAAGCAAAAAAAAAAAAAATCTGTGCAGTGCGCCCCAGGCTATGGATTTGGTGTCTTTTGTTACGCAGAATCCAAATTTTCAAACCCGAAGACAATCCACCTTGACAATGTTTTTATGGGCAAAAAACGAATGTGCTGTCTTACGTACCAAAATTTGCTGTTTTCCTCCCATAAAAACATTGTCACGGTGGATTGTTTTAGGGTTTCAAAATTTGGATTCTGCGTAACAAAAAAAAAAAAAAAAAGATTGAATTCATACCCTGGGGTTTAGCACACAGAACCTTTATTTATTTATTTATTTATTTATTTGTGTTTGTGACTGTGTAATCAAAAGTAAGTTTATATGATCACGAATATGGCCATGTTCAATTTATTCTCGTGTCGTGTGAAATTCTAAAATCATTTTGAATCGATTACCTCAAACTTTGGCATTATTGAATATTTTTATTTTAGATTCTTTTTCCACTAAGGCTATATAAAGAGGAGATCTACCATTTAACGTGGATTTCAGACCCATCGAGAATCGAATTTGGGATCAAGCGCATCAACTGTGGCGTGAAAACAAGCAAAATATTAGAATTTTGCCCCAATTTTAAGGGATCGCTTTGTATGCACACTTGACAGATCGAAAATTGTTTTACATAATTTGAAAGTCCATAAGGAGCTGCGATGTCACGTCACATTTCACCTCAGAATTTTCATAAATGTCGGATACATTTTCATAAACTTCAAGACATTCTATTGCAACTGGTTGCACAGCGCACGCACAGTATATCTGGGGTCACATCTTTAAATACTTGTGAAGTTACACCTCCTTCACACGACATTGTTTTAGGCTAAAATTCCAGACCTGTTTCTCTCCTTATGAGAGGTGTTTTCTTGAAACAGAAAATGAACACCTAAACAGTTAGAATTTAGATTCAAAGCAAAGAAATGAGGTTCTTCGTAACAGCGTTTTCAATCTGTCATTCACTGAGAAAATTCCGTTATCCGGACAGCGGTATATTTTACAAATATACGGAATCATATGTTTGCTACGGAAAACTGTACGTAGCATACGTTATCCATATACTACACATACTGCCTTTTTCCCGATTAGATGCTACATCATACGACCGCAGGATATCTAATATTTAACAGTCGACCGTATATTAATACCTATATGTATGTTACACATGTAAGTTATATGTTATGTAAGTCCATCTGTGTAAGAGATGCTTACTGCCTATATACAGTCATATTTGAAGTACGTATAGATGGAACAGTTATATGGAAAGTATTACAAAACATACATTTCCTGCAGGTTGGATGGTAAAGTGGCGTAACACAGTTTTGAGACATTGTGAACTGTTGAGACTTTTATTAGAATCGATATAGAAAATGCAGACAAAATCCGTTCTTTGTGCTGCCATCTTTTGACCTATGATCTGGGGCCTATTTCACCACTGAACTTTTCAACTCTTTACTTTGCGGTTAGCAATTTGCAGCAAGATTTGTTACAAAAAAAAAAAAAAAAAAATCTGCAAAGTGAAAAGTGGAAAGTGCAAGGCGAAAATTTGCAAACACTTGGCAGAAATATCTTACATTCGTTCCACCATCATCTTAAAACTGAAAACTGCAAAACAAGAGTTTGCAAAATTGTGTCGTATTTTGCAAAGAGAAATTTGACTTTGTCTGAATGATTGACTAAGGGCCATGGTCGTTTGAAAATGTCTCGGAGGTTAATTATGTTCATCAAATGATGAATCAAGTGAGGATGGCATTCCTAAGAAAGTGTATAAAAAACAGAATCAACTTTCACGGCGGGGCCTCAGTGGTAGAGCAATCACCTCTGGTGCTTGGGGTCCCGCGTTCGATCCCAGCCTCCGCCGAGTGAGCTTTGTGGTGCACAAACACCGTGTGCGTGGGTTTTCTGGGGGTTCTCCCGTTTCCTCCCACTTTCTTAATTCCACCATTTCATTCATTACTCATCATCACCGTCTCCTTTAGCCTAACCGGCATATCCGTGGGACGTAAAACTCAAAGATTTCATTTCATTTTTTTCAACTTTCGCGGCATGAATTTATTTCAGTTTAAAGAATGCTTTCGTTTGATAAGTGAGCAAGTAGAATTTGTATTAGAGCACATTGGACCGGCTTTGGAAAGAACAACAAAACGTAGTAAAGCCCTTACAGCAAAGCAACAAGTACTTCTTTGCCTTCATTGGTTAGGAAATGGTGCTCAAATGCACGAATTGGGACAAATGCACGGTGTGTCAAAAGCATCTGTTCGTAGAACAGTATATAGTGTTATTAACTCTGTTATAAACATTATGACCCTTAAGCAGAGTTCTTCTGAAGCGTGATTAGTGTCATGCCAAAGGCTTCGACTAACATATGTTTCCTGCAGTGGTCAGGTCTTTAGTATGAGACTAATTATAAGTCAAAACGACTCTGCATAAGACCTTATATTTTCAGATATAGTATTGTTTTGGTCAACTTGTTGCCTTTAATTGATCCAAACAACATATTACGGTTTCTTTAACCACTTGAAGAACTGATATTTTCTTCTTATCAACTTTAAATCTGAGATACGCAACTTTGCCATCCAACAGGTTATGGTTTCAAGTTGACGGGAATGACTTAATCTCATTTTTCTAAAACAAAATGAGTTACTTCACTTTTCCATCCAACGCTTCATATGTAGTGATACTCCAAGTTCATAAAACTACAGGATTTACGCATGTAACCTATGCTTTTACGTACACCACGTACGTTTTTATTTCTATGTGCTCTGGATATGACACCGCAACACCAACGTCTAACTGAACGGTGACTTACTACTTAAAGCTACCGTAATAATAATAATAATAATAATAATAATAATAATAATAATAATAATAATACTTGGAGAGTTTTTGGAGACGTTTGTTAGTAGAATGAAGTCATAAATAGAAGCAAGTTTTGGTTAAATTAGAAATGAGGAAAAGCAAGCGTATTGCACAACAGAATCAAAACCTCATCTTGCAGTTACTAGACCAACACAGTAACCATTTACGCTACTAGGGTATTTTCGACTTAACTCTGAAATATCACACATGTTCTAATAAGCTGTTCATGGTATATAATGACATCTATGAAAGAAATAATGGATTAGCTTCAAATGTTTGTCTTTGTCAGTCAGGGGCGGATCCAGGACCGACTTCTGGGGGGGGCGGTGGGTTGTCATAATGCTAATTTTAAGGGCTCCAAACTCTGGGATAGATTTTATTTATATATATAAAACAAGAAAGATTGCTCTTTTGGGGGGGGCGATCGCCCCGATCGCCCCCCACTGGATCCGCCCCTGTTGTCAGTTCGTTGGAGGTAGTGATTTCGATCAGTGGCTATGCGTTGAGTTTGCAAATTACATGGTAAATGTCCAGTTTACTTGGCTGTTGTTGTTAAGGCTAGAGTGCCGAATCTCCTAGAAGCCACACTTTTTCACTGCAGTTTTTTCAACAAAATATTCTTCTTTACACAAATACACTTTATTAACTTGATGTAATTACTTATTCATTTTGCTTAGGAACTACCAAAATCACACAAGACTGTGTCAATTGCTCACACGGGAAAGTCCCACAAGTTGTCGCTCAAATCTGATTGCCATATAGCACATCTGATAGAGCATCATAAGAAATGAAAATGAGCAAAATTTACGGTGCTATGGACCAGAAGGATAGGAGCTACGGAGCTTAAAAATTAGAATATCCAAAAAATTATATCATGGAATTATGTAGGTTTAAAGTAAATATCTTGGAAACCGTTAAAGCTATCAAAACAAAAGTTACACAATTTAATGAGAACAAAATGCCCTATCGAAGACCACAAACAGTGTTGCCATAGGTGAAGCAGTGTTTCCAACTCAGCATAAAATATTTTGTTTCAAATAGCACCATATACAAGTGTTCACAGATTTAAAACGCACTATTATCACTAAACATAACAGTGAAGTGTAGTGGTACAATGTTACACACTGTTAGAGCTACGTGTGCTGAAAATGTACAATGGAGAAGTCTGATATGTGACAACAGATGGTAATGATGGAATCTGGGTCTCACAGTATGAATTTGGTTCAAATACATAACACCGATAGCATAACATAGCAAAATGTCAGCAGTGTCACAAAATATTGATGCATTTGAAAAACGAAATTGATTGATGACATTTTAACGTCCTATGTCAGCTCCGAAGCTATATAGGACGGGACTTACAGTGTAAAATAGGATCCGAACCACTATGACAAAGGAAGATAACAATGAAATGTAAGGTGAAAAGTACAAGGCAGAATTGGAACCCGCATCCCTAATATCTTGGTTGTCTAGCCTTCTAGACCACACGGCCGAATAAAAACGAAATGAGATAGTAATAAAATAATTATATTTCAAATGTGAATATAGTAATATTACAGTGTACAAATTTAATCATATGGTATGTAGGAAAGGAAGTAAAAGAATATGTCACTTAACATGAGACATACTCCAAGAAACTACCCTTCCAGATATTGATAAAATAATCTGGAGAATCATTTTACAGAATTAGAAAACACGTGTTTCTTTCCAAACGTGTATCATTTTGTTTTTGCGAGTTGTCTGTTTATTCACTGAGGCTACGGAAGTGTAATGCAGATTTGTCACTTTTTTTTCCAATGAATTCCTTTATTACCATGTGTTGCCAAATATCAGACTTCCCCATTGAATATTTTCAGCATACGTAGCTCCAAAAGTGTCCAAAACTGTACCACTACACTTCACTGTTATGTTTAGTGATAATAGTGCGTTTTAAATCTGTGCACACTTGTATATGGTACTATTTGAAACAAAATATTTTTATGCTGAGTTGGCAACCCTGCTTCATCTATGGCAACACTGTTTCTAGTCTTCGATAGGGAATTTTGTTCTCATTAAATTGTGTAACTTTTGTTTCGATTGCTTTAACGGTTTTCAAGATATTTACTTTAAACGTACATAATTCCATGATATAATTTTTTGTACTAAAGCCCCATAGCTCCTATCCTTCTGGTCCATAGCACCTAAAATCTTGCTCATTTTCATTTCTCATGATGCTCTATCAGATTTGTTATGTGGCAATCAGATTTTAGCGACAACTTGTGGACCCTCCCGTGTCAGTTAATGGACGGGAAGTAGAGTAACGTGTTTCAAAGGCATGAAATCAGTGCTAATCGTCAGATTTTGTTACTGGAAACTTCACAGTCTCAAGAAACAAGTGTCAAGGAAATAAAATGTAGTCTGGTTAAAATAAAGAAAGAAAAAACATTAAACGAAAAAAAAATACAGCTTCCAAAACGCTCGACTCGTATTACTCAAGAATGATGATTGTCTAGTTTCTTTACGTTCGGTAGAAAACTACAGCACAAAAGCGTGCTTAAAATATGAAATTCTGATAACAACATGTATTTGTCTTCGTCAACAATTTGAATTATATCTTTCTGTTAAAACACTTATTCATAACTTATTTGATAAACATACAAGATTGGAATGTACCTATATTTCTAAGGAAGAAATTGGTTAAGTACTACGTATGGAGGGTTGGACCATATGGTTTAGGGACTTGGACATTACGGAAATTAGAGAATAAATATTTAGAGAGCTTCGAAATATGGTGTTGGAGGAAGAATGGAGAAGATAAATTGGATAGAAAGAGTAACAAGCAAAGATGTTTTGAAACGGATAGGAGAGAAGGAGACGTTTTTAGCCTACATCCTTCCTAGAAAGGCCAATTGGATTGGGTACATCTTGCGAAGAAATTGTCTTATTCATACTAACATAAAAGAAAAGTTGGAAGGAAAGCGAGGAATAAAAAGAAGAACACAAGTGAGCGATGGTTTGAAAAATAGAATAAAATATAAGGATTTAAAAGAGGAAGCTGAAAACCGAGAAACTTGGAATAAACATTTCCAAGCCCAAATTGAAAGTTTAAAATAAAATAAAAACTCATTACTCGCAGGACTTGCCAAAAGGCAGAATACTTAATAATAATAATAATAATAATCGAAAAAAGTGAGAGACATACGGTAGTTTCACATTTGATATTTTATAAGTTTTGAATTTTTGTAATGAAGTTAGTACAACGTGGGATATTCTAGAGGAAAATGGGAATTTGTGCCTCTCATGATTGGATTTTGTAACGTATCAGGTTGCCATCACTGTTTATAGAGTTCTCTTCTCCAAAGTCTGCCGTATGGCACAAGTAACCCTATCATCATCATCATCATAGGTATTCTGCCATTATTGGCAGGACAGTTGCTGCAACTGAGAAGCTTTCATGTTCCACGGTCTTCTGCTAACCTCTTCGTCTTCGCTTACGATTTTTCTGTTGTAATACCTTCCATTAATTTTAGTCTCCTTCGCCCTTTTCTCTCTTTCCAGCCACCATAGTCTCTAAAACGCCACTCATGATACAGTTCCTCCTCATCCAATGTTCCAATTAGTTTCTCTTCCTCTCCTCAATAATTTCTATAGTCGTTCTTTTCTACCCCACCATTCCTAACACCCTCTCATTCGTTTTCTGCTCAATCCAGCTAATTCTCTCCTTCTTCTCCATACTCACATTTTGAAAGCTTTCAGTTGTTTTTCATCATTTTTTGCGTATTTTCCATGTTTCTGACACACACAGTGCAATCTCTACAGTCTTTTTGCCAACTCTTTATTCAAGGTACCACAAAAAAAGTATTTTTCTCCTTCTAAAGGCTTCTTTCGCCATTCCTACTCTTGATTTTATTTCACGTTCACATTTCATATCACTACTAATACTACCCAGGCATCGGAAATTTGTCACCTGTTCGATTTTCTGCCCCGCTACTTTTATATTTGACATCGATCCCTTTGTTCCAATCACCATGGATTTTGTGTTTCTAACGTTTATTTTCATCTCATGTTCTTCACACCTCCTCCTCAAGTTTTCTAACACCCTATTGATTCTCTCTTCGGATTCTGCAATTAGCGCCATATCATCTCCAGACCGTATACACCTAATCATTCTACCTCGTACTGAAATGCGGTCTTTATTATGTAGGATCTTTATCACTATCTCTTCTAAACGGCGTGACAAACATCTTGGCATTTAAAGGCGGCGCTCCAAGTTCCCTTTCAATGCTGCTAGCAAATGAGAGGTCAGCGGTATTGCCACGTTTATTTTGCACACATCCACGTCTATTCCCCTCTCACCTGATCGCGCTGTAGTTTGTCTGCTTAGCCATAGCCACACCCCTTTACCACTTGGCAACGTCGCGCCAGAGCTTGCGTTTTATTCGTTTAGCTGAAATGCCAAGATCTTTGTCACAGGCTTTAGATAAATATTAAATAATGTAGACGAGAGACAGGATCCCTTTCGAACTCTCTTCCAATTACTATCTCCTCTGTCATTTCCCCCTCTTTCTAATATTTATACTTGTTGGTTCATATATGTTTCTTATGAGTTTTCGATCTTTCCATTCCAACCCAACTTTCTTTAGAACTGCTAACAGCAATTCCCTATTTACGCGGACAAAAGCCTTTTCTAGACCAGTAAATACCACATACACCTCTTTCCCTTTTTCTATAGAACGTTAAAACTAAAATATGTCGTTTTGTGTTATTTTGTACTATGAAGAACTGTTCTCGTCTGTGGAAAATACGTAAATATGTGTATTTATTGTTAAAATACTTTGCAAATACGTATTCAATTGAAGGGAAAAAAATAAAATGAGAATACGCGGAAGATCAACCAAGCGTAGACTTTGTAACGAAGAAAAGAATGCTGAGCGTCTAACAATATGAAATGAGAGTTTAACAATGACCTCCTTATGCGTTTAGCATTTTTTCTTTTTCTTTTCTTTCTTTCTTTTTATTAAATTACGGAAAACAACAAAAACATATATTATCTCCTTTAGATTATGTAAGGAAATAAATTGGCTTAACATATAAACAATAAAACCAACAAGCACGTTATACATATAAATTCACTATGTCTTCCTGGACTTCAAATTGGTTTCTCAACCTATTATTATTATTATTATTATTATTATTATTATTATTATTATTATTATTATTATTATTAGTAGTAGTAGTAGTAGTAGTAGTAGTAGTAGTAGTAGTAGTAGTAGTAGTAGTAGTAGTAGTAGTGGTAGTAGTATTGCTGTATCTCGGATTAAGCTGGTTTCAGCTTAGTAATTTGACATCCATCTCTGACAAGTGCAGATTATTTGAAGAGTTCTTCTTCTGTAAAGAACTTTCTGACCATATGACAGTTGTCTAGTATTACTGATTCTTTGTAGATTTGTTAGGAGATGTTTTGTGTTTATCTGCTCAAGTTGTGTCACAGAACTTTTAGGCACAATTGCTGTAGTTGAGATGATGATTGGTCCTACTGTGACTTCCTGGCATTTCCACATTTTTTTTATTTCGTCAGCCAGGTCTTTATATTTACTTATTTTCGTACTGAATGTTGTACGTGTGTTACTGCTACATCTATAAGGGTTACTTGTTGGTCTATTTTATTGATAATATGGTGTAGTTGGGTCTGCTTGCAGCTACCGTTTATATCTATTCTGATTTCTCAATCTCAGTAGGGTTTGTATTTATCATTTTCAAGTACTGGACTTGGCTTGTATTTATAGTACGGCTTGGTATCGGTGATTACGCGTAGTTCCATGTTATGTGCCAAAAACTGGTGAATGCTTTTTGCAACATTGTTGTGTCTGTTTAGATAGACCGTGGGAGCCATTATACAACATTAACCTATGACGTATTCAATATTGTTTCTGATGTGTTTCTGCATTGTCTGCACTTTTCATCCGGCATTTCTTGCTTCAATATGTATCTACAGTAATTTCGGGTTGGTATCACTCGGTCTTGGATGGTCATCATAAATCCTACTGTTTCAGAAAAATAGTCCAATTTTCTTGAGTTAGGCATTTGATTGGCTTTTACCTGTGTAACTGTCCTCTAAATGATTCTAAATGTTGTTGTTGTTGTTGTTCTTCTTCTTCTTCTTCTTCTTCTTCTTCTTCTTCTTATTATTATTATTATTATTATTATTATTATTATTATTATTATTATTATTATTATTAAATCGAAGTTAGATGATGTTTAGTTCGTCTTAATTGCAGTTATAATGAAAAAACTTGAGGTTGAAAACTGTTAAACTATGATCCTAGTTGCAAGAAAGGTATAGGTCAGTTGGCGCTTGCTTAGCTTTTGGCTTTCTACGCTTCCACTTGAAACGCGTCCTTTCGTACCATCTGCTTTTTGTTGTACTTGCGGACGATGTTTTAGACCCTTCGCAGAGCGTCATAGCATCACTGGCCGTGCATTGGCTATTGGCTAGACTTGGCTTGTAAAACGCTTGCGTCAAGCTTGAATGGAACACTGAATGCAAAATTCTCGCAATGTAACTTCGTTGCTGGAATCCAGCTTGCGGCATACTTGCACGTTTTCCAATGAAGCTGGATGCAAGCTTGCCTGACTTGCAATTCAAGCTTACAGCAAGCGGTTTGCCAGTAGTCTCTGCTAATAGGAAACGTTGTTCATAGAGGTAAAACGCATTTCCTCAATTTTGTTGCTCTGCTCTCTACGTTAAGCTATCTGTACATTTAGTTCCAATAAAGCTCTTTAGCCTTTCCTTTTCAAATTATTTTTAAAACTCAATGAAGTTTATTTGGATCGAATTTTAATAAATATTTTTGTTTGTTGCAGGTTTACACTCGAATATCAACCATAACTTATCCATTATAATCGCTACTACTTCCATAAGCACACTCATCTGAACCACCATAAGCACAGTCCATGTCAATCTGGGACAAGAGGGAGACTACTACCTTCTGTTTTACTACATATTTCCACAGAGCAAAAAGAGTAAGAGAGAGCGAGACCCAGTTTTCTGGAATCTTGATTCTTGAAAGATTTGTAAATTTCTTTGTTTCATACATACGTGCTTTGCGCTAAACTATGTACGTATAGATAGACCACTTATACGGAAATTATTATAAAACATACGTTTTTAGTTCGTTTGTTGCAGGATGTTATCTATAGTTAAGTCCAAAAACTACAGGATTTACGCATGCAACCTACTTTTTTAGGTACCACATACGTTTTTTTTTCTCTGTGTGATCCTGAGACGTTAAATTTAAGATTTCATTTCATTATTTTCCTTATTCTCCGTAACATCTTAATTGTGTTCATGTTAGTTAAATTTGTAATGTTCCTCAGAAACTAAATTCAACTGTATGTATGTTTTCCTTTCATATGTTGTGGACGAACACCGTGTGCGTGGGTTTTCTCGGAGTTCTCCCGTTTCCTCCCACTTTCTTCATTCCACCATTTCACTCATCTCTCATCATCACTGTCTCGTTTAGCCTAACCCGCATAACCGTGGGACGTAAAACTTACAGATTTCATTTCATTTCATTTCATTTCATATGCAATTATGAATCTATAATGCCTGGTGTTCTATAATTAAATGTTGTTTTAATAGAATACAACATTTGCATGATAAAGAGAATGAAAAAGAAATTGTATCAAGACTTAGTAAAGAGTCAAGTATAGTCTATGACCATTATGTGACCATTATGTCACCATTATGTGACTAAACCTCAGCAAGAACGGAACCTTAACAAATATTGTAGCATGAAGTTCAATAAATAAAACGTACGGGGCACCGCACTAAACTTTCTCCCTTTCACTTCTTAAATTGAAACATGTTATGCTAGGGTTGTTACAGAAACATTTATTTACAAAATAAATAACATGATTATTTAGATGTTTTCGAAAAATTTTGACCTCCAACAAATAAATCAAGCTCATCCCCAAGAAGGAACTATCTCATATAGATTTTTTTTCTATTTTAAACTAGCAGACTATCCGTTCTTCGCAAGGGGAAAATAAGTATCATTTTGGAAAAAAAAGGTACTAATACTGTCACCAATCAACTTAGAGACTCCAGAAACTATGAATTCCACACTAATATTGGTCATTTTCAATTATTTTTACATGTCACCATCCTTCCCTTAGGAGTACTAATGGAGCTGAATTTGGATTTAACCGGTATTGCAAGTGTCACTGTTAATCTCAGGACCCCAAAAGCTATGAACACTGATATCCGTCATTTTCGATCATTTTACGTATCTCTCCTCCCCCTTCCCTAACCTACACTGTCAAAGTGAAAGGATAAAAAACATTCCAGGCCTGAACCTAATCTATGTTGAAAATTTGATAAATCTGTCAGGTAGTTCAAGAGTTGTTAAGTCGCGAACATAGTCACCTTCATTTTTAAATGTATAGACTAACATTTTACTAGCTGGGGGTTCCACCCCAAGACCCCTATGGCCTCGCACCTCTTAAGTCCACAATTCTACCAAATTTCAAGTTTCTTTTCCTATTTCAACTATTTCAAAGATAAGATTTTGTATCCAAAAAAAAAAAAAAAAAAAAAACGAACATTTAAATAACATGAGAACTTCTTCATCACCCTTTAGACACCTTAAAAAATAAAAATATTATGTTTTGTCAATTTTCCTGTGGGCTAGTCCCTGAATGCTACGACCATATCAAATTTAATCACTGTAGCCCTACAGGAAGTGCTCCATAATTTTGGTGTGTAAAAGATGTCCCATATAAATAACATGGGGAAGATTTTTTCAATTCCCCATAAAACCACTCTAAATTTGGAAATTTTTATTTTTAGTAATTTTGTTAAATAATTTATAGAAAACGTACAAGCATACCGAATTCCAAGTTTTTATTCCAAGTACCTAAAACATTAGATTATATCGTCCCTCTCGAGACAAAAGGGCTTATCTCATTTTCTTAACATTTCCAGGAGATAAGTTTAAAGATGTTATCATAAGTATATTTTATCGTGTTCTATCAAAATTTAACTTGATCTCGTAAGTTACATACCCGACACGAAGGATATCAAACTAAATTTTAAAAGATGACGATAGAATAAATAATAAGGAATGGTTTCAACTTGTCTCCTGGAAAAGTTAAGCAAATGAGATACGCCCTTTTGTCTCGAGAGGGTGATATGTCCAAAAAGGTCCATATAAATAACATGGGGAATGTTTCATCAACCCTATAGACCCTCTAAAAATTAAAAATATTCGCTTTTGGTAATTTTCCTATCGGTTAGTCCCGAAAAACTACAGTCATGTTAAATTTCCACTTTTCATGTCAACCGGAAGTACCCGTTTATTTTATGTCAGTTCATCTAGTTTTATATATAGTTAGGATAGGATTTATGCCATATTGTAAGATTATTGCAGAAATATTTAAATATGAAATATTAACAAAACCAAATGATCACCTTTAGAAAGATTCGTTCAGAAAAATAAAACTCAGCCTCAACAGTAAGCTAACCCTTGTGGACTTCCTCATGGAAAATGATTTATGTCATGTTACTGGTTTCATACTAAAGTTCTCACTTGCGAAATAAGGACAAAATCAAGTGGAAAATCGCCTGAAAGAAAAATGAAAACTCATCCCCAAGATTACACTCCTCTTCCTCAAGTTGTGTACTTTTTCATGCGAAATCACGTATGTCGCTTTGAAGGATTGTTAATTAAGTATTTGTTTATGAAACAAACTGAACAAATTCCGTTTGTTGATATTGTCGTGTAACACTTCTTATGCTGTAGTCTTGGATTTTCAAATAATTATTTATGAAACACAAATAAAATTTGTCTGTGTTGTTTAGAAGAAAGTAGTTCGAAAACTAAACAATAATAAATAACTTTTGAGTTATGTCTCACGACCAACAAGTAATGACCTATTTTAGGATTGTTAATGAAATGTTTACTTACGAAAATGAACAAAATTACCTGAGTCTTTTTTTTTTTTTTTTTTTTTTTTGACGAAGTCGTCCGTAAATAAATCACCTCAGGAATTAACAAAAACAATAATTTCTTTTTGATTTTTTATTTAGAAAATCATGTTATAGAGTTGTTAATGGAATGTTAATTTTTAAAGTATTATTATTATTATTATTATTATTATTATTATTATTATTATTATTATTATTATTATTATTATTATTATTATTATTATTATTATTATTATTATTATGTATTCTGCCTTTTTGCAGGTCCTGGGACTAATGAGATTATATATATATATATATATATATATATACAGTGGCGGATCCAGGATATGATAAAGGGAGGGGCTAAACCATAGCTTGCCGCTTTATCCAGTGTAAAGCAAGAATGAAGCCCATTTCATCCAGTGTATACCTGACCGTCAAGGAGGGCTATAGCCCCGTAGCCCCTCTTGGATCAGCCCTTATATATATAAACAAAACAAATTGGTTTGGGCCTGGAAATATTTCTTTTACGTTTCCCGGTCTTCAGCTTTATCTTTTAAATCCGAATTTTGCTCTATTTTTCAAACCATCGATCAATTATGTTCTTCTTATTATTATTTTTCGCTTTGCTTCAACTTTTCCTTTTATGGTAGTATGAAGAAGACAATTTATTCGCAAGATTTGTCTTAAAAAAATCTTTCGAGCTGTTCTTGCAAAAATCACATTAAAAGAAATCTTATCCTTCAGTAAACTACTCTTATTTTTCAAGGTACTAAGACATTTCGAAAAGTCTTCCTGGAGGACCTTACAAAATTATTTACAAACTAGGTCCAGATACATTGAATGGTGTGGTCTCTAGGCAAGTACATACATTTGCATTAGAAGGAACTGACTGACAGACATCAAAAAGTCATATTTGGTATGTAGGAACTATAGAACGTCTAAATACGTTGAAGTTTCGTATTTCATTTTTTTCGCGATCATTATACTTACTTCTCCCCTATTGTTGCACTAAAGTAAAACTCAATAACGCAGTGTTCGAGAGTTTAACTATGCTCTCTCAAAAGTTCCCCCTCCCCTATTCAGTGGTCCTGTTCTTTCTTTCTTGAGTAATATAGGTCCTTAGAATGCAACTTAATAGTTTACCACCTCGAAACAAAATTATTCTAGCATAGTAGCGACAGAAAACATGGCAGATCCTATAGTTCATTATGCGCATTATTTGAGCTTTACACCCTGATTTGGAACTGCTTGTTATATCACCGAACCTCTCTAAAAGACCAGCTCCCTAGACGATAGAGTTTAGCCCTTCTCTCCCGAGACCGCACAATCGTGCGGGTAGCTTTTCTGTATTACACAAGCGAGAAATTTTACGTTTTTCACGCCCACTACGGCTTCAAAACACGAACAATTGTGCGGGTCCGCTTTCTAAGAACCTACGGTGGACCCACGCATTTTTTTTAAAAAAAATAAAAATGTTCTATACATATTTCACGTAGTATGGAAAAACCGGTTTCATGAAAATAATCTAAGAATTTCTACTTCCGTGCGGAAAGAGTTAGCTCAATTTTGGGTGGTCATTTTAAAGAAGTTATACTTTATTATACAATTTCGTCATACACTTTTGTTATACACTTGTTTCAAGTCCGACAATTTGTCAATAAACTATTATTTTCAGGATTGCGATTAAGAATTAGGTTCCTAGGCTTACGGCATCTATGACCACATTGGAGCTGCGATGGCTCAGTGGTAGAGGGTTCATCTCTGATGCATGGAGTCGTTGGTTCGATCCCAGCTTCAAGCGAGCTTTGTGGTGGACAAATGCCGTGTACATGGCTTTTGTCGGGTTTCTCTCGTTTCCTCCTACTTTCTTCATTTCAGCATTTCATTCATTTCTCATCATCACTGTCTTATTTAGCCTAGCCGGCATAACCGTGGAACGTTAAAGATTTCTATAACCAAGTTTGCCCTTCACGTTTGGGGTTAATATCCCTCGTCGATCACATTGTTCAGGGAATAGGGGAGGAACAAAGAAATGGGGAAGAAAGATAGTGTTCTGTGACCATCATGTTAGTTAGCATCCTGGCATTTGCATGCTATGAATGAGAAAAACTCAGGACAAGCCTCACTCAGGATAGCTTACCCGGCAAAGCTGTTACACCTTTCCGACCAAGTGTCTCCACCGAGAATCGAACCCAGAACCGCACGTACTAAAGATGATAGCGTTTGCTATGCCATGTCGTTGTTATTGTGCAAGCTTTAATTGGGTATTGCTGAGAAGCCGAAATGTAATTTAATTTGTCACTTATAGTTTTGTAACACCGTGTTGCAAATGTAAGTCTGTGTCCTCAAATATTATCACGAAATTGAATTAAATAACCATTTGTATGCATCCTTTCCTCTTTTTTATGAGAACAGTGAATGGAAAACATTGTATTTCGCTTTTGTAGGTTTACGATTTTCTTACTCTGAATTTCTGAAGCAATGAGCATTCATTTCAATTGCAAAATAATTTTCACCTTCTCCAATGATGACACTAATACCGAAACGTGCCTCTGTTCATCCATATAATTTGATAACGCTATTAATTATGACAATAGTAATTAAGATGTCAATTCGTAGTTGCATTAGTTAAAATTTTATTACATCCAATGGCATATATGTGTGGATGAAGACGTTCAGCTGTGCTCAGTTCTAGTGTGACAGATCTACCAGCAGTGTGTGTAATAAGGCAAAAGACTTTTTGTGTTTGTGGTGCAAAATCTAAAGAAAAAAGATGGATATGCGTTTGGTAAGTGTTGTTCAAAGTGTTGTGTTGAATTTGTTATATAGAGAAGAAGGAATAATCATTCAGAAACTTCAAAGCCCAGACAATACGAAGTGTAACATATACAGAGCGTTCAAAAAATAATAGTAGTATTTCTGGTGCTGTTGTGCAATGGACGGTCGATACACCGCTTAGTTTGTCAACTCAAGTAATTTACACAGTGCAAAAACTAATGCTGTGCTACCAGAATCTATAATGTGAAAAGAAAACAAGAAAAAGTGCGTTTGAATGTCAACATGTTTGTATGTATGAACATGCTAGAACTGTTTGTTCTCCCATAAATCGGGGCCATGGAAAAAACGTACATTTAAAATAATGTCCAGCATAATGGGATACCCCTTCACTTTGCTCATATTAAGGGTGTCCTTTTCAAATCCATGCCATTTCTGTTCTAGTAAGTTGGCAGCACTGAATGTTACACGATTTTCATCTGTTATCTTCGTGGTTAGTAGCCATGGCCAGCGCTTAATAGTGAATGATCGTCTTCTGTTTTCTGGACTGGACTTACAGCTACATTATTACTCACAATGGCGGTGTTTTCCGTAGAACGACTAACATGAGGACACCCCGAAGGTTAAATATCCACGTCCGAACGTTTTTTTTTTTTTTTTCAAATTTAGTGATCAGTCTCATCACAGTTTACTTACTTACTAGGTGCATTACGTTGACCAAACATTCCACGGAAATTGCGAACAGTCTCTGGGCAATATTCACCATATTTGCGGTCCATTCCTACCCATACAGAAAACAGATGACTATCATGCACTATTGAGCGCTCCGTGACTACTAGTGACAAAGATAAGAGATGAAATTCGCGTTACGTTCAGTGATACCAACTTACACGAACAGAAATGTCGGGTATTTCAAAAGTTTTGATGTTTATGGGACACCCTTTATTTCATGTGTTTTGAATTTTCTTTTTGGTTATCAATGGACCAGATGTCAAGAGCCTCCAAGAAATTCCTGTTTCACACCATTGGATTTTCCTTGTCTTTTTAAAATCAAATGCATTATGTACCGTGTTAAAATAAATACTGTCAACCACTAGAAAGCAAAAGTCGAAGAGACTGTTGACACTGTTAATCCAGACATGCTCGACAGGGTCTGTTGTAAATTTCATTATTGCTTGGACATGGCTTGGGCTATAAATGGTGCGCACATAGGAATATACAGCCATTCAAATGCTCTGTAATGTATCTTTCCTCGTATAGTACTATCTTTCCAGTATAGTAGATTCTGGTAGCAGTACATTTATCTTTGCCCTGAATATATTATTTGAGTTGCCAATCAGAATGGCATATCGTTCAATCGCTCAAGTGTCATCACTCCTGCGCAGCAGCTCCACGAAACTCCACCATTACTTCCTCAATACTCTGTATATACAACTGCAATGAGAATATCTGACTTATATAAGAACGTATTCAACACGTTGTATGTTTAAAAGCGTATTGATTCAATTGACTTATTAATTTGACAGTACTAATTACATTGTGCTAATGCGTGTAAAAGTTCATTGAGTACGTTAATAAGTGTCTCTGTTTTTCCGCTTGTCGACACACAGAATAAAAAATTACACCTAATAGTACAGTAAAAAAAACAAAAAAAAAAACAATGTGGATTAATAAATTCTTAACGTAATCCGGCCCGGATAATTGGTAAAAACTATATATTTTTTTAAAAAAAAAAAAATAGTTGCGGTGTGCGATAAGACTCTTTAGAGTCACATTTGTTTAATAGAAGATAGGTCTTGTGTATGTTGAAATTAAAATTACTTTTAAGGTTAATTTACGCATAGTGTGCCGTTTCTATGCCGTGCAATGACAGGCAGCCTTGAAGAGAAACCAGCCCGGTCTTGGCTTATCGGCCGCGATCCTTCGGCTTTCTTCGGAGCATACGAGGCGACACGAAGTTTTCCTCCTTGCAACCCATCTCTGAAAATGGTGTAGAAAGTGCAAGCGGCACCTCATGGTACGGCGTAATATATGTGAATGGTCGCGACCGTGGCACAGATTGGGCATGGCAGGAGAACGGCACCCTATGTGTGAACCAGCCTTTACTGAATACAAGTTTTTTTTTAAGTGCAATAATCAAAGTAAATATAAGTTTCAACGTTCATAAAGAGGAATTTGAAGGATAAATACATTTTTACAAAAGAATGTATACATTTTAATTCTTTAAAAATGTGCTTTAGACTTCCTGATATTCATTTAAATATTTCGAGATTCGGATAAGGAGTTGACATAATTTTTAGACAGGGGATCTATAGGAAGGTTTTAGAATGCAGGCTTCGCCTTTGAGAATATTTGGGGGAGACATAATTTTTCATTGAAAATGGTACAATGAAACTGAAGAATTATAAATGCGAGGGAAAGGTACAATTGGAGAGCAAAATGGTAAATTTGGGACGTTGTGCCCAACTCCTTCGGGGCGGAGGGGTGACCACCTCTGATTGGTGATATGCTGTGTTTAGTGAATCGATATGCGTTAAATGAAACAAGACGATGCATAAAATATCCTTGCTAACACTGTATTGACATGGCAAATATGAACAAAAACTAAGGAATCTAAAATGTTAAACATTTCTGAATGACATCTTTTGAATTGTTTATTAAATCAAATAAGACACATATTCTGCACTAAATATTACTAATTAAATCTGTAGATCAGATATCTTCAATTATCAGGGACATTTAACTACACTTATTCTGATTTTTGAAAAGTCATTTTTTTTTTTTTTTTTGCTTTATTTTATGCGAAATGACACACTACTAGAAACAATGTACACTCATGTCCAAAATGATTGTCGCATATCTATAACTGTCTTCTTGTAAGAATATAACTTGATAATGATTATGCAGGATGCTTTTAATACTGGTAATATGTATATAATCGGGAAATGTATATTTGTGGTGAATTTCGTAGGAAAAGAATAATAAATACGAAAATTAGAATGAGTAAAACAAAATGTTGCTAAATGGACAAGAAAGATTTATTTTTGTTTTCTTCTTATTATTTATCGTTCTTTTGACATGAAATTTTCCACATACATGCCTTTGCCGATTATACACATACTAACATTATAAGAAATACCGGGCAAATTCGTTATCAAATTATATTCCTATAACAACATATTTATAGACATGCGACAATAATTTTGGACATGAGTGTACATTATCTGTGTAGTAATGAATTGATTTCTTTAATTATCGAGTAACTGACAGTATTCCGAGGACAATTTTTGACAGATTTGGCCCTTGGAAGGAACTGTTTGGTATTTGGCTTAGCAACAATATTATTACTCGTAACATACATTTAGTACGAGATACCGTCCTTCTGTTTCTTAAAAAAAAAGTACAACCAACGTAGTCTAAAATTAACAGTTGTGTTAAGGTTCTTCACTACAGCAAAATTAAACTACCGCTATTTTTAGAGTTTTTCTATAATATCTTCAAACCAAATAAAAATATTCGAAAAGCAGAAACGTAGTGAACTAGATAATACGATTTTGCAAGTGATACCTTTAAAACAATTCACCTATCTGCTTTTGGTATGCCGCTATTTACAGAACCCGCAAAAAATGCTAAATATATCTACAATTGCAAATCGAAAGCGGATAAATGAGTTGTGATAACGGTGTCACATGCAAAATCGTATTGTCTAGTTCACTACGTTTCTGCTTTTCGAATATTTCTATTTGTTTTGAAGATAATTACAGAAAAAACTCTAAAATTAGCAGTAGTTTAATTTCGCTGTAGTGAAGACACTTAAGACCTTGAATAACCACAATAAAATATATGAGACACTCAATGCAAAAGGGAATCAAGTACTCTTTTAGGCGATTTTGTACACATTTCATCTTTAAGATTTATATATGAAGCTCTTTTCAGTGCTTACAAGATTCACGCCCAGATCTCATAAATAGCTCTTTTTATGTAATATTCAGCTAGTAAATAAGTAAAACAGTGTTCTTTTTTCCATGTATTAAAACGGAGCGTTCGAAATTTGTTTTTTTTTTTTCAGAACTTTGGTTATTGCACTTGTATCCTTTGTGCTCTGAAAGACCGATAAGCCTAGGTTTTATGAACAAAATAATGCTATATTTTCATGGTTTATTCAGAATTTAGATAGCTTATTTGTTATTAAACTTTTAGAATTGAAAAAGAAAAAAATATTGTATTTATTGCTTCAATTTTAAAAAATGAAAGATTTTGCATTAACATACAAATACAGCGTGTGACAGTTTTCATTGATATTTGCTTTAAAAAAATAATATTCAATTTTACATTATTTAAATTTTGTTTTATATTCATAAAGAAAAGTAATTGCCTTTTACGTTTCTTCTCTTGTTACCTCTTGAGGAATCAGACAATAAAATTAATTAAAAAATAACAAAAATATTTCAGTACCCATTGGAATCACAATATTTTTGATATTTATTTGTTACCATATTGCAAAGAAAGCGCACTATTATCGGATATAATTTTAAATAGAAATTTTGTAATGATATGCCTTTTATGAATTAGCTGCAACAAGTTTTCACTTTTTATAAAAATGAAGTTGTTTTAGTCTGCAGTTAATGGTCCGTTATACGCCTTCACGCTTTTGTAGTAGCAACACAAGTAAACATGAATGCCAATCGTAGTGTATAGCGATCTGAGTACCTAACGAAATTATTAGATCCAATACACAATGATGCTCTAAATAATGCATTTTTATCCAAATTTATTCCGATATTTACTCTGTAAGCATTTCACTTCATGAAAGTGAAATTTTGAAACTGATATGTAAATTATTAGCAACTCATTTATCAATAGGAATTAGCTATTGTTTTCGTCCAATTTAGGTGTATTGTTCATAAGTAATTAGTAGACAATCTACAAATAGCACAACAAATATCTTAGCTTTAGCCTTCTCTGCTTGTCTAGTAGCTAGGGTGAGTGCTTATGATGCACGTTATTCGGGTTTGATTCCCAGTAGGGAAGTACAAAAGTTTTTATTTCACAATCATCTGGCTCTTTTAGTCTAAAGAGCACCTTAAACTATACTCCAGAAGGTATAACGCCGTTGGCTTCCCGCGCTTGGACCTGCTCGTCACTGGGGGTGTGGTAAGAGGGTAGCCAATCACCATCAACCGTCTACTGCGCTCAGCGAGCCACGAGTAATCAAGCTGGCCACTACAACTTTTTCGCGGGAAGTCAACGAAGTTATACTTCTGTACTATAAAACAAAACCAAAAAAATCATTAATTTGATCTCATGTTTGGCAAAATCGCATGTATTGCCAAAATTGAAAACTGTTGTTTGGACAGCTACCGTATGTATAGGCAGGCTTCAGTTAGTTTATAGAATTGTCAATAGGTGGCGTTAGTGTCTTAAGCAAAGCAATAACTGGTACTAAATGGGGTTATGAAGTGGGAAAAATATTCTGGTAAACTTAATTGTTCCAATTTTCTTCTTTCAAATTTCATTTTCGAAGTCTGGCATCTACATAAGTTTCTCAGAATTTGAGAAATAATTTCACAGTGATATGTACGACTATTCTCTTAGATACTTCAAAACTTCATATCACTAACGCTGCGTACCTTAGTCATTTGTAGGGAACAAGGTGGCTCAGTGGTGCATTGCTTACCTCTGGTGCGTAATGTCCCTGATTCAATCCTCGGCTAAGTAAATTTGTGGTGAACAACATGTCCATGGGTTTCTCCCGTTTCCTCCCACATAATCATTCCGACAAATTTTCCATCATCATTCACTTCCTTAGTCATCTCCCTTAGCCTAAAGGGCGAAAATAAACGTGGGAAATTTTCAGTTACCCGTACTAAATTATTTGTCTCTTACAAAAATTAAGTGAATAATAAACATGAAAAGGGATCTGTAACACTCATACATTTAAGATAAGAATACAACTAAGTTATAAGATTAAGTGGAGCAAGTGTGACTTTTGCATAATATTTATTAAATGTAATTAACATATTCTATTAATTTATTTTCAGATGCTTTTCTTCCTTTTCTTTGCTGTTCTTGGTGTGGGATTACTAGAAGCAAACCCTCGCAAACGGTAAGTTAGGAATGTGAATTAAAAATTGACTTAAATAGTATTGTATTGTAAAATTACTTTATGGTAGTAGGTAAAGCGATTAGCACATGTTCTCCATGTTATTTAAACGGGCCTTTTTCTGGACCCATAATCTCATGTTTCAGGTACTCAGAATTGGAATAAAAACTTGAATTTGGTATGCTTGTACGTTTTCGTTAACGTTACCTAAGTGAATCATCAGAAATAAAAATTTCCAACCGTAGAGTGGTTTTATAGGGAACCGAAAAATCTTTCCAATGTTATTTATATGGGACGTCTTCTACACCCCAAAATGTTTAGGCACTTCCAGCATGATTAGAATGATGAAATTTGGCGTGATTCTAGCCTTCCAGAACTAACCGACAGGAAAATTGTCAAAAGTGAATATTTTAATTTTTTTTTATGGGTCTAAAGGGGGATGAAGAAATTCCCATATTATTTCAATGGCCATTTTCTCGGGATACAAAATCTTGTCTTTTAGATAGTTGAAATAAAGAAAGAAACGATATAATTGTGAGTTCAAGAGGTGCGAGGCGTAGGCCGAACAAGGACAGTATGTGGGGGCGAAGCCCCAGGATGGGTAGATTCAGGAAATATGAAGAGTGAGTTTACGAAATGCACTGTTGATTCAAAGACCGATAGATAAGAAATGCGAGACCGTAGGCCGAGCAGATTTGGGGGTCTGGGGGCGAAGCCCCCAGCTAGCCAAAATCTAATATATATATATAAGCGGCTCCGCCAAACAAAATGATAAGCGACACCTCCGGTGAAATTGAGCTACTAGGTGGAATGGATTGTGATCGAACCACAGAAGGGTATGTAGGTAATTTAATTTTGAAAGTGTATCTGCAGACGACAGTTAAAACTAGTTGTATTATAAAACTTTTATTGTATGTAATATAACACAAATCTACTATAAGTGTGGTTTTAGGACTAACACAAAGTATACTAAATAGTTTGAATATAATAGGTACTTTTAGGTTCAGGTAACCGAGGGAAAGATTTTTACAAAGCTTTAGGCATGCTGAGTTGAAGTGGTTTAGTAATTTTTAGTGTTTTAGGCAAACAAAGACATGTTGGAGTCTTCAGGGCTTTAGGAAAGCTAGGCGAGTAGGAAAACGACAGAGTTTTCTGCGAGTTAGAATCTGTGTCTATTGCTAACTATACTTCGGCCCCACCTCGCCTACCATCTGACGGAGGAAACCCTCCCTTTGCTTAGGGGAAAAAGTGAATGTCCTCAGCTGTGTCGCCAATTTGTCATTCAGTCGTTTCATCTTGACGAGTGAAGATCATAAGCTAATTAGAATGGCTAACAAGACAAAGGACAGTGAAATCCGTGGAATAATTCATTCTGGCAACGCTTCCGCATCTAACAATTGAAAGATGTCGGCCGCAACAACTTGCCTCTCCTCTTTCGAGGGAGGTACGGGAAATAACATATCGACAGCAGCACCAGAAGGGGCATAGTTGAGATAGAAAAGCTCTAGGTGGTTGCAGTTGATGATTTTTTGAGCTCTAGTAAAGCTAAGAGAATGGTTGAGATTTTACAAAGCACTAGGAAAGCTAGGTGGTTAGGAGCCTTAGAACCCCAGGCAAGCTAAGAGGTTTGGATTAGGTTAGATTTTATTTATTTATTTATTTTTAGAATTTTAGGCACTCTAAGAGAGAATTGACTAGCTGAAACTTATGTTGATGGAGACGTTCCATAGAGTTTTATACCTTTTTTTTTTGAATAGAGGTGGCGCTAATTTTTTTGTTACATGACCAGATGATGACGTGGCGAAGATGCCTGTTGGTTTCTTTTTGTAGTAATTGTAGTATAAGAACATGTGCATTTGTTTATAAATAAGAAGTACGTGTTGATGTTTACAAATATAAACCACGTATAGTATAGTACAGTATTATCGTGTATAAGCCACCCCCAAAATATCATCTGCAATAAAGGACTTCAATTCTATACGTGAATGATATATACTTGCACAGCATGAGTTATGTTATGTTAATTATGTCTTCTATTCAACTATATTGGAGTAGTTAGTACAGTTGTTTGTTATTAATTTAAAAAGAATATATTTGACCTAAAATAAAGCTATTTGGACGTGTAGAAGCGGTGTTATCACTTTTAGTTATTTTGATGCAGCTATAACATAGACACTTTTTAGCATTTTTGAGACTTTTTTTTTAAATTGTAGGAAAATACAATGATATACTGCTTAAACACGGGATAATATGATACTTCGATTCTGCACTTAAATAATTATGGGAAGTACAGTTTGGTTTTACAGTTGACCTTGTTCTCCAAGTCGAAAGTTAAGGTAGAATGAGATATCGTCATTATCCTACTAGAATATATTATTACCTTACAGAAGTTCATTTTAAGACAGTTTGCATCTGTCTGGTAACAGTGTTTCTCGCCACAGAAAATTTTAATTCCCAATTTTAGGTGAAAATTCGGAAAATATTTCACTTTTGCCTCTATAATTTCTCCCTAGTTGGCTGCATTGAAACAAACGTACCAGTATCTAAAATCCTCGTTTTTGGCAAACACAACGCACCATAGAAAGTTTTGATAGGATAATTAGGGAAGCTGCACAACCAGAACTGTTGATTTTCTGAGGTGGAAAAAGTGTTAAAATTTCGTGTGTACAATGAGAGATTTTTCTTTCTGTCTTTGTATGGCAGCCGTTTTTACTGTGCGTTGTCGACACACCAAATATTTTCTTTAGGTGACTTGAACCCATGTGGCAACAGTGGTACCTGCTCCAAACAATCTTAAATTCTGTTAGGGATTTTTTGTGAATTTTCATCCCTTACATTTCCCTCCATAATTTCCCTCTCGTTGTGAACACTGTAATCAAACTTACGCCATAAAATTGCCACAACCTTCTTCTAAAAGCAAGATCTTAACCATATCAATCGAGTAAATAGTCTTTGAGTTATAATTTATTAACTGAAAGTCTATGGAAACGCCAAAGATGACCCTGTCTCGCCAGGATTAAACTAAAAAAAAAAAAAAAAAAAAAAAAGAATTTTGATAGGAATGACCAAATTGTGGCTGAGACGTAGCCATAGAGAGATTTTGTTATAAAAGAAAGATATAGAGACAAGCAAGTGAAGTAGTCTCTTGCATTATATTTTTCGGGAGGGGGGGGGTTAAATTTGGGTGGATTACCCCAAGCACTTGAGGAGATGTGTATTCCTCATGTAGAACATAAGTATTATCATTATGTGTTGTTATTATGACAAGTAATAAGAAAGTTGTAAATTGTACAGCGTCTGAATTACTGTACTTGTTTTCCTGTTTTCGTTAAAAATAAATTCAAGTACTCTGTTTCTCCCTATCTGAGAACACATGAGCTTAGTATACAAACCACATTTGCTTTGAAACAAACACTGGACTTGCTTGGGAAAGGAGTCTCTTTGCAGACCTAGCGTGAAAACAACAAGTTTTTGGATGGAGTTAATTCACGTAAACAGGGCTGGGAATATTTTCTCTGTCTGGTGTAATTTACACGATTGATTTCTTTATTTCGTGGCTGTACGTCCATTTATGGAATCACGAACAGTATGCCTGTAAAAAAAATCCACTACAAGATCGACATTTTTTGTCTGTTATCACTGTAATGTAATGTTTAAATCCCTAGAAATATGAACTTCGTATCTGCTACGTCCAGTGTCGCGGGAACGTCAAATTTAGCTGCACTGTTAACAAGTTATTTTTCATTGTGTCAATTGAATTTAAGTTAATATTTTAAACTAAACTAATACTTTTGAAACAGTTCAACTCTACATTCATCGTAACTCGTAAAAATCGTCACATACATGACGTTGCTTAATTCCCATAGAAGAAGTATGAGTTATGTTACAATCTAAACTTCTGTCTAGTCTCGACAGTGCAAATATATTTTTAAGTCTATTTATCACACTCTTGTGAGCTATAGTGCTTAATCAGAGGTAACACTTAAGAAAAAAGAATGAAGGCTTTGGACTGAAAATAAATTTTAGTAAAGAAACAGATGAGTTACACCTAGTGCTAAAGAAGAAACAAATCGGCCTGAAACAGATAATTATTATTATTTTATAATCCAAATAAAGTAAGTCAAGGGCTCATAGGAATCATGGGATCCTCTCGAATAATTTTTACGCCCAGGCAAAATTAACCCCCATAGTTAAAATTTTAAACTTAACAATAGCAACAATAAAAATTTGTCGTCATATATGATTTATTTTGTTCACTTGCTGCCGACGTTGCAAATTTGTCACAGACATATTTTGGCCATGATCACTCCAAGATAATTTTCAATGGCCATCCTGTGTTTCCCATTACCGTCTCCTACCTACCGTGTTTTAATTCACAGGCTCCTTACCGTGAACAGTTCCTAGAGACCAGTAGCTTGTCTTACACTCGGTTGAGATGTAGATATTTTTTTCTAACACCAAAAAAGAGTAAATCTGGCCCATTTCGTAGTTGTTGGGAAAAGTAGGTATCAAAACGAAAACAAGATTTTTTTTTTACTTCAATGCTAAATAATGTATACCAATGCTGAGACTACAATAATTTCACCTAGAAAAGATTGTTATTCAAACTGAACTAATTTACTTACAATTTTCCTGGAGCCAGTGCTGGCTAATCCGCTGTTCGCTTCGGCATACCGTATTCTCGAAAACCCAGAACATCTCCGAAACAGTGAGGTATGATGTCTACATTGATACAAACTGTCTTCTTGCCTGTCTTTAGAAGATTTATCTGCTCAAATTTGGAAATACCTTACCTTTTCACCTCACATAAGTGGTAAAAGTAGAAGCAACGAGAAGAGTTAATGTCAAGAACAGACAAGTGTAAAATTCCCCTTCAAAAATTAGAACATTCATTTTTACTTCTGCGCTTCATGCTGTACTTATTAAAATAACCTGGTGTTACTGTACACTTTTTGTCCTTCTGAAATTATATTTAAACGTCGGTTTCTGGAAAAGAAGAAAATAGGATAAATCCTATTTTCTCCTCAAAAATAAAGTTTTTGATACGTCCAATTTTTTGGGATCAAACATGCTGTTTCTTTCTTGAATTAACATCGGTCATTCTTTTGAGACGACCATAAACTCTCATATAGTATTTTGTGTAACAATACAAGCTGTCAATTTAGTTATCAAATTATAAAATGCTTTACCCTCAAAAGATTACGGGTGTATTATTGGGGGACGTGCTTCACTATCTAATGTCGTCATTTCCAACTTACGCACTTGTGACTTAGAAGCAAGTTTTTACTATCAGATAAATAGCACTGGAAAACCGCTAGAATAAAGGAGGGGAAAGGACGAGGTAGGAAGAAACGAGAGAGAGGGTCAAAAACTAAAGTTGCAAGGATGATATTACTGGAGCTTTGTCTGGTATAGAGGAATGAGGAGTGTGTTCTAATTTTAATACATGGAGTTAGCAACTGTGCAGAGTTTCAAACAGCTGGCCGCTACGGCACCGGTTGTAGGTAAACAGCAATGGTGACACATTTGGAAAACGGAGCTTTCTCGTGGCTAAGCCGTTAGCGTACGAGCCTTTGGGATGGGAGACCTTGGTTCGATTCCCGGTAGGAGCTCATGTTGTTCGGATTCCACGTTAATCAGTAGGTCCACGTCTCATGTAGCCTCGCTGCTGAAAGGGACGCTAAACTAAAATCAACTCAACTCGTTTGGAAAACTGTTCTCGCAAAGAAGTCCGTTCACTTATTTGATTTCTGTGGGCGAAACATGTAACCGAGGCTGAAATTCATCGGCAGCTGGTAGAGGTTTATGGAGAGACTGTCATGTATCATCAGCATGTCACAGAATGGTGTCCAAAGTTTGCAGCTGGTAGAGAACACGTCAGTGACTATTAGCGCAGTCGCCGACTCAGCAAGGCATCGACAGACTTGAACACAGTTCGAGGGGAGGAGTGATTCAAGACAACAGGCAGTTTTCGCTCCAAGCGATTTTCACCTGTTTGCACGTTTGAAGGTGCACGTAGATGGGCGTCGCTTCGCTTCAGACAAGGAGGTAAAACAGTTCGTGACAAGGTGACTGAACACGCAAGGACAGGATTTTTACCAGGAGGCAATCTTCAAACTCATACCATGATGCGACAAGTGCTTCAGCCGATATGGCGATAACCTAATGTATGTACTATCTTTTGGTTTACTTGGTTGTGTGAAAGAGTATATACACGTTTCACTGCAGGCTCTGTAACGTTACTTTTTGATCACTCACTGTAGAATAACCAAGTGTTACAGTGTATGTGTAAATATGGATTATAAAGTAGAATGCATGTTAAAACATACACTACGGTCTTCATATTTTTCTTTGTCCTTTACCATTGTCATTTTTCAACGGCATTTTGCTCTTTCCTCTTTCCGTGTAGTTTACTAAGAACGAGACCATGATATTGTGACGTCACATGGCCTTCAGTTGGAAATGACTGTTCTAGTAGGATATTTGAAGGGTAAGGGGAGAAAAACAAGGAATATCCATGTGTGTTTTATCGGGTGCTTTGTCCTACCTGTTGGTGACTCTTGGTCAAGGTGACCAGACGTCCCGTTTTAGCCGGGACAATCACTTTTTTCCAACCGTTGTCCCGTTTTTTCTGATTCTCCAACGGGACGCCTAAATGTCCTGTTTTTAAGTAAAAATGACCTAGGTGTCCCGTAATTATTATTCAAAATATAAATCGTCAATGGAAATTCTACTCTCTTCCGTACCAATACTCGTAGCCAAGGTTCAGCCGTCTCTAGAACTTCTGAATTTTCAAATGGGAATTGAGTAGGAATTCTGAGTGTTCAACTAGTTAAAAGAATTGTTGGGTAGAACTTGCAATCGGGAACCATTATTTGTTGTGTGGTACACATAAAGTTAGAAACGGTGTGTTATCACTCTTGCTTGTGTATTTTGTAAATTGAAAACACTGCTGAGTCCCAAAATGCAATCTGGAAGTCAGATATCCCCCCCCCCCCGCCCGTAGCCGATTCGTATGCGTCCCGTTTTCGCAAGTGAAAATTCTGGTCACCTTGCTCTTGGTACTATTTGACTGTATATGCCATGCATGCGTAGATGTAGAAATACCCATGTAAAAAGGGGCAAATGATTTGACTTCTTTTTTACGCGGTTTTCAATATTAAAACGCAGTTTTCTCGAAGATGAATTTTGGTGACATTCCTTCTTTTTTCCCCTTACCCTTCATTTGTGGCTTCCACTAATGTGACAACTATTCCCTCTACCATTATTAAATGGGCTTCTCAAGTTGTTGATACGCCCTGTTGCCATGGAAGCAAATTTACGTCCTTGAGCTGGCAGTCACACTTTCCTCAGGAATGAAATACTTATTTCGCATCATATGATTGTGAGAGCGAGCATTGGGTTTAGCAGCAATATGACACAAATACCATAGTCTAAAGACAAGCTATATAAATCCACCAACGCAATAAATAACAAGGCATATTATTTCATATTCTAGCCGTATGTAGATTTCCTTGTATTTAATGAAACTATGTAAAATAAGTTTATTCTATTTTCGATATAATGTAATTATAATTAAAATCATCTTAATATGCTAATAAACGCCTTTCACTTCTTAATCATACAACTTTTGAGGTTTAGTATATTTCAGCGTGTTTGCTTTTATTGTCTTCATTTCTTTTCCTAGATAACTGGGTTTAGTTTTATGTATAATATTTACACTTTTCTGGGTTAATGACGCAATGAAATATACATAAGTACTTCTAAATTAATGATACAAATTGTTCAATGAAGCAAGTGAGACTAATTTGCTAGAAGCGTAAGAAACGTTAAGATATTTGGGAATCGACTCTCATCTCTAGTCTCTAGAAATAATAACACTTTATTTATGCGTGAGAATACCAATAAACAAAGAAAATCGAGTTTACATTGTTTTTTGATGTGAAATACTTTTTTCTTTACTTAACCTAGCAAAAATGTAAAATACGGTACCTTGGTTACAAATATGCAATATGATAATTAACCAGAGCACATTTTTTTATTAATTACGTAGTTAAATCGTGAAGTTAAGCGAATACTGTGATCAGTGGCGTATTTAGGATTTTGTTTCGGATGCTCTATGCAGAACACGGCGAAGCAGGCGGACAATTGCCCACCCGAATTTAAGAATTACATATATTTTAATCGATTCTCTATTAATATGCTAGGAAAAAAAAACGTGAAACTCGTATGTGGGTGGATTATCTTACCCCCCTAGCAAATCTGAAACGACGCTCCTGCAAACACACGTTAAATATTTGTAATCTCATTTCGACTTAACTAATTTCATTTTAGGAAAAAAAAATGGGAATGTTCAGTTTTATCTGAGAACTTTTTTACCTGAAAGAAAATGTTGAGACAAGTTGAAGTTTATATACACTGATTGCAGTTTCAATGGAAAGAATTACAGAGTGGTGAATCTTATATAATATTATACAAAAAATTGGCAGTGAATCTAACCTTTTACTTTATTCATAGAAGAAAAAGGAAGCATCCTCTTTGCCTACCCAATTGATTGGGCTACTTATTCCCCCCTCTTGATTTTCTTTAATTCAAACATTTACCTTTCTTTCAAATTAAACGATGTAAATATTCCTTTGCTATAATAACTGAAGTCCGGTTATGGTGATATCTGTGCAAATTGGTGTGAAATACCAGTTTCGCTTATTAGCTCATCTTAGTTTTGGTGTTACTGACGACCGCCTACTTGAATCGCAACTAACAATGATCGAAAGTATAATAGGAGAAACGAAAGAAAGTAACAACTAAGAAAAAAGAAACAGAAGAGTAGAATGGACGAAAGAAAGAAAAAAAAATAACGCAGTTCTTACATGGAATGAAATTTGAAAAAAATACAGTATTATTTCTGAAGAAAGAGCACAAGAAAATAAAAAGTCAATGAAATTATTAGAAATGGTAATAAGGATTATTGTTGTACGTGGAATGGGAAAAATTAACAAATTTATTTCGGAGGTGGGGGGCTTAAGTTCGATAGATCCCTAAATGCGCCACTGAATGTGATAGTAAGCTTCTTGCAATTGCATTGAAGCTTTTAGTTTAAGTTGTTTAAACTTGGCAGACTAGATTGTTCACAGATTTTTAAACATTTATTTCCTTTGTATTTAAAATAAATTATCGTTTAATACAAAAAAAATTAATGGTTCTACTAAAACGGTAACAATGGTTCTACTATATTACTATTTTAATAATAAATCAAGTTAAATTTTATATCAATTTTTAATATACATAAATAGTGATACAAATGTAGAATTTTACTGAAGTATAACTCATATAATGATCTTAAGCGAGGACAGAAGCTACCACCTGGCACTCTTCATTGGGCATGGACACGTACTCCATAACATACCTGAAACAAAACTGTTTATAACATTAATTACATCAGAGAATACATATAACCTATGCATTAATAATTTGTTCTTCAAAATGTTTTCATATTTTTCTTAATTGTCTTCTAGGCACGCACATTTGATAAGGCATGGCGCGCGGCATGTAAGACATAAGCATCCTCACCGTCACTCGATTCACCACCGCCATGATCACGACCACTTCCATCATCATCGGCATCATCGTCAACCAAGATATAGAAGCAGAGAGCATAAACACCTGTGGACTGATGCTGGCACAAAATCTCTTTCGCACAAGAAGCATCACTATCAGCAACAAACCAAAGAAAACTTTAAGAAGACAAAGGACGTCAGATTTCTTGGATCCAAAAACGAATATCTGAAGAATTTCGACTATCTAGCAAGGAACAAAAACACACAGACGAGCTACTCTACTGGGTTGAATGAAGGAAAGGATAAGGGATATAGGGCAGTTCTTCAAGCGGGAGGACCACAGGGAATGCAACTGTTGAGCTATCAAATGCATGGCAACATAAAGGATCCCTCGGTCATTTTAAGCGGAGATTGGACCAAGGGAATTTCTGGTGGGATGAAAGCCTTGTTTTTCAGAGATCCTGGCCATGGAAGCGGAAATCGCCAGCCAAGTTACTCATTTCCTAATTCAAAACTAAAGGAGGATCAGTACTCAACACCTCAAAATGATCAACAATTCAGTGATCAAGACTTTAGTTATAAGAAGATCAAATTGGATTACAACAAGAAGTCTTCTGAGCAATCCACAGCACATATACCATCACAAGGATATGCTGACTTACCACCCAGTGGATATCGTCCTGGTCAACAAACTTCTTACGCTTCACCCGAACAGAGTGGACAAGTCGCACAGGGGCTACAGATAAATTCCTTAGGTAACAATGCCTATGGAAGCAATATCTATACTCCTCAGTATGTTCCACAACAATATATTCAACCAATTGTTGATCAAGCAGCTGCGCCGTCTCTTTCCCCAGTGCACGTACCATTGTTAACTACAAATACAGATCCAAATTTGCAATTACTCACGAATGCAAATCCAAATCTCCAATACATTACTACTCCTAGTGACCCCAGTCTTAGTAACGCGCAGTCTATACCACTTCTGACAAATCCCAGCCCGACTGTTACATCGCTCCAAATACCTTTAATTACAAACAGCGCCGTTCCTCAACAAACTTACAATGATTGGAACCCATTTTCACATGATAAGAATTATCAATTGATTTCAAATGAATTTAGGAAAGGAATGACATTGAAAGAATAATTGATATTCTGTAATATTTTTCCTATTAACACCTAAATTTTGGTTATATACAAAATCCATATTTATTTGTTATGAATGCATAATTTTATTTAAAGGAGGTATTAATATTTCAAAGACCACTGTATTCGTTCTGTTCTGTTTGATTGTTAAGCTTGGTTATTTCAGATTTATTTCCCTGCCAAGGTAGAATATTTTCAATTTTAGTTGTAAATGTGAGGACAGAGTTTATTGAGGAGGATTTCCATATGTAATGGGATATTTAAAGCTCTTTCTCGATTATGACACTACCAATAATTTATGTATCAGAAATAACAGGGATTGTCCTGTGTGGTACAGTTTTAGTGTGTTTACCAATTTGGGAGATGTTGATGAAAATATACTGAAGAAATTGATGGGACAATACAGTTGTAACCAATACATCAAAACCAGAACCAAAAACAGAAGCAATTATGTCCATGTCCATAGTTAGATAGATTTTAGAACGGGTATATCACCCACGTAACCTGTGTGTGCATTATGAACAACAAAATGTCTGTACTTTTGAGCGTTGTGTACAATTTTAATGTGCATAAAGATGGATTTTTTTTGTTAATTTTAAACTAGCAAAATATGCATACAATCTATGTTTACGACGTTTCCAGTATCTCTAGAACTGTAATTATAAAACATAATATTTTTAGTGTGTTTTTATGGCCTAAAATTGAACATTATTTATTCGCCTTCAGGTTTATCGTTACTATATTTTACTTCTATGTAATGAAAAATATTTAATAATGTATTTCCTAACTCATGTACATTTGTCATAACTTATTTATTCATGTTCATAATGATAATGTATCTGTACGTTTTATAGACTGATGAGAAAAATACAATACAGAGTAATTACAATCGTTATCACTGAACAAAATTATTTGTATTTTTATTGGTTTAATAAAAAAGAGAAAATGTGTGTTAAATGTGTTTCATGTCTTTTTTTCACATCACGAATAACTTAATTTTTAAGTATAATAAAACAATTATCCACCTTTCTGTCAGTATTAGTATTACATGCATATTTCTTCAGGCAGGGATAATTTTAATTTTTGCAGATATATTTTCAAGTTTCATGTTGAGGAAGTTTAATGCACGACTGAACGTTCAGCGTATTGATGAGGTACTAATATAGTTGGTTTAATCCGAATAGATGCAGAAGCATCTTATAATTGGCTGTCAGAAATAGTGCCGTCTCGACAGCTGATAGTGGCTAGATTTCACAATAAAGCGAGCGTCAGAGGCAAATATGTTATAAAATAGAGGATCTGCCCATAAGTATCTTCATCATATGAACTCAATGAAGCCAAAAAAACAACCGAGCATCGTCTAAACCCGCACGTCTGATTGGCAACTTTGGCTTCCGCCATGATTGTTGGCTCGAAACATTGTGATCTTAGTGGCACGGAGTGGGCAGAGTAGGTGTGGCGAAGCTGTGACGTACGGCTTCACGATTTTGTTGTATGGGCCGATCCTCTATTTTTTAACATCCTTGGTCAGAGGTGTATGGTGATCCTTGAATGAAATCAAGAAGTGTAACAAGTAAAATGTGTTAAATGAAATGTACAGTAGGTCTGGAACCAGCGTAGAAGCAGTGTGTTATCTGCTGTAATGTACATATGTCGAATTATTATTCCAATATGTGTTTTATTTACTTGGAATTTAGTGTCCCTTTACGACACCAAGTCTATATGAGACCTGATTATACAGCTTGACACGAAATACAAACCAATTGAATCAACACCAATTGAATTTCATTCTCCGGTACCAAAAAAAGCACAAACAATTGAGTACTATTATTGTACTATCGTAGGTTCTCGATTTTTAAATAAATGTGCAACACATCTTTATATCAGCACACGCTTGAAATATTAATTACTTTGAACATTTTGCATACTAGAATGTGTAGTGCTGTCTTCCTGGCATTTAATACTTCGGGACAGAAATATGGACATTACACGAAAATGAAGAAAACGACCGGAAGCTTACGAAATGTTGGTATGGAGAAGAATGGAACGAATTGGCTGGGTCGAGTGGAAAACGAATGAAAGGGTGTTAGAAATGGTAGGGGAGAAAATAACAATTATAGATATTATTAAGAAGAGGAGGAGAAACTGCTTGGGACATTGGCTAAGAACGAACTGTATCATCAGGGACGTCCTAGAGGGTGTGGTGGCAGCAAAGAGAGGGAAGGGCCGTATCAGCCATGTGGATTGAAGGCTATATCAAAACAAAACTAGGCTATGGACGATATCAAAACAAGAAAGTGGTACGTGAAGACGAAGAGGTTAGCAGAAGAACGTGGAGCATGGCAGCTTCTCAGTTGCAACAAATGACCTGTCAAAAATGACAGAATACCCATGATGATGATGATGATGATGATGATGATGGCTGTATGTTTCAAACAGAGTCTGGTATTCGTTCCAGAAATAAAGATTAAACTGGGTGACTAGGAATCCATTCACAAATTTAGAAAGGGATAGAACAAAAGTCTTGCTCTAGTGAACTCACACGACTGACTTGCATTCCATTCATAAATATTAATGCACGCTGTGTACCTCTTCGATTTTGTTCATAAATCCTCATTCGAATTACAAGCTTTTCATAATTTGTCCACAAAAATGAACAGATTACGTGTTTCCGCTTTTCACTTAATTAATAAAGAAAATGCAAGATTCCTCTATTGGTACAACTTAATATAACGAGGAATGTTTCGCATTTACGGCAGTATTTCCAAAAGTTTCTGGTTTGACACTGAAATATCGCGCCACCAGTAATACAGCGTTCACGGTATGTAGTGCCATCTATGGAAGAAATAATCTATCAGTTTCTACTGTCTAGCTGCGTCTGTACGTTTTAGGCAGTCGTTTTAATTAGCTGCTGTGCGTTCTGCTCTTTACTACACGATAACGCTCTAGTCCACACGATAACGCTGTTGCTACCAATATTGCAATGCTAAATATGGAGTTGAATTGAGTCGATTTTGAGTTTGACGTCCCTTTCAGTAGCGAGGCTATATGAGACAGGACCTACTGATAAACGCGGACTCCAAACCTCATCAACTCCCGCCAGGATGCAAAATCTGAAGTATAGGATGAGTGATGAATCTAAGCAAAGCCATAGTCTTTTAGTGCAGCCTTGATAACAACAACCGTGTGGACTGGAGCATTATCATGCAGTAAAGAGCGCAACACACAGCGACTGATTCAAATGGCTGCCCCCTACGAACTGACGCAGCTAGACAGTTCAAGCTGGTATATTATTTCTCTCATAGATGGCACTATATGCTAATGATACATTATTTCTCTCATAGTTGGCACTATATGCGACTGATACATTATTTCTCTCATAGATAGCACTGTATGCCACTGATAAATTATTTCTCTCATAGATGGCACTATGTGTCATGAACGGCTTATTACTAGTTGCACAATACTTCAGTGTCAGGTATAAAACTTTTGAAAATATTCTCGTATGAATCTAACTGAGAGTATAATATTTATGTTATATATTTTTGAACTCGAGGATTCTTTATTCTACTTTTACTTACTTACAATGTTTGATTTTGAAAAAATAAATTGTATGTTCATCAAAACATTTTCCATATATATATATATATATCTTAGGAAAGTTCTGTGTTGTTCTTGGTAGGAAGAAATGAATCAAAACAAATTGAAACGTTGATAGATTTATCAGTTGAATTGATAACATATCAAAACCGAAATTGATCTTACATTTCTGGTTTTAATACGTATATAAGCGGCAGAGATGTAACCTGTTTTGCGAACGTTGAACTCTTATGCATATACAAGGTGTTTCAAAAGAACACCGACAACGTTTGGGAGGTGATTCCCGACACCAAGATAAGACAAAAAGTATAGACCAGCCTGGGTGCACAAATGCTTCCTTTCGGAGTTATAGGCTGCCGAAAATATGAAAAAAAAAACGTACTTTAAACGTCCATAGCTTCAAAACTATGGGACCTACCATAGTCGGGTCAAGACTTCACTTCGAAACTAGTATGTGACCTATCCAAAAATTCATGTTTCAGAATCCTGTGGTACTTCCGCATCAATTTTTATACAGGAAGTTGGTAAGTACTTCAAATTATATGCCCATAGCCAAACTTCCTCTATAAAATTGTTCCGTGAGTACCTTAGGATTTTGAAACATGCATTTTTTAATAGGACATACATTTGTTTCTAAGTGAAGTCTTGACCCGACAACGATAAGTCTCATAGTTTTGGAGCTATGGACCTATAAAATTCATTTTTCATGTTTTCGGCAGCCTATATCTCCGAACAGAATCATATGTACACCCAGGTGGGTCTATACCTTTTGTCTTATCTTGGTGTCAGGAATCACCTCCTAAACGTTGTCGGTGTTGTTTTGAAACAATCTGTAAACAAACACGCTATCTACGGTCATTCTCATTCTACGGGACACAAAGTTGAAAATGTACCTTTTTTCTGGAAAATTGATAGGGGTAAGGACATCTTTGAGTTTAAAGACACATGATTATGCCCGTCAGGCTAAGGAAAACAATGAGCAAAGGAAGATAATAATAATGGAAGAATTGATGCATTGAGAAACTGGGAAGAAACGGGAGTACAGCACGAAAACCCACGAGCACGATGATGTCCACCACAAACTTACTTGGCCTGGGCTTAAACAGTGACCTCACACATCAGAGGTAAACTCTCTGCCATTTGAAATTTCTGAATTCACACAAAAGGAAACTAAATTGTTGCTAATTCGGTCTTGAACTGATAGCTGTCATCATACAAATGGGATGACAATCTTCCGCTAAAACTTCGGATGGAAGCCGTAAGCTTGAAAATGAAGAAAGATATATCATTTTGGTATGTTTGATACTATACTTTAAACGTAACTAATTTGAAAAAGCAGCAGATCCCCTGTCATATTTACTCTTAGATGTCTACAATACACTTTAATTTTCTTGAGCTCCCTTGTGGCTAAGCGGTTAGATTACGCGCCTTTGTCATGGTAGAACCGGGTTTTGGTTCCCGGCGTTAGCTCATATGGTTCGGATTCCACGTTAATCAGAAGGTCCACGTCTCATATAGCCCCGCTGCTGAAAGGGACGCTAAACTAAAATCAACTCTACAACAACTTTAATTTTCTTGCTGTAACTTTTTTTTAAAGATGAAAGTTAAAGTGAAAGTAAGAAAAATACCTGGAAAATACATAAACATAATTCTCGCTAGTGCATCACACTATCAAGGGAATTGGGAAGGAAGGAGGGGGCTTGGGACAATTATGTTAGGTACCATCTCGAATTTGACTTGGTGAGAACGAGGAAAACCCACAAAAATCTCCCTCAGGATGGTTGGGTTAGAAAAGCTTTTACACTTTTTCGACTGAGTGTCCCTACCGCGAATCAAACCAAGGACCACCCGCATTAAAGACTTAACCTGCTATTACTATATTGTTATAAATACACGCGTATTATATACCAGAATATGCAAGACTTATGAATCTTTCTTCTGTAAATTTGTGAAATACTGTTCTGTGTAAGCTTTTGGTTCCCGAGTTATGGGCGGTGAAATGTTACGTCATGTATCCAAGAACTGACACACTGAACTTATCCAATCAGTATCAAGTTTGGCATGATGGTAGACCTTGATCTGTCTATTAGCGTGTGAAATATTACGTTCCGCAGGCTTTGAGTTCCCGAATTGTGCACAACCGAATTTTCAAATCATTGGACGTAACAAGCACATAATAAGTATCGCTTGAATAACAATCAAAGGTAAGTCTTGAACAAAAAAGTAAATAAATCAATCTAATGACGATTTTGTTTTACCTCTATGTATATTTCACTTGCTTTCGTTTTATATATATCTTCCAAATGTTGTCGGTGTTGTTTTGAAACACCCTCGATATATATATATATATATATATATATATATATATATATATATATATATATATATATATATAGGGTGTTTGAAAACAACACCGACAACATTTGGAAGATGATTTCTGACACCAAGAATAAACATAAAGTATAGACCAACCTGGGCGCAGAAATACATTATTTCGGAGTTATAGGTTGCCGAAAACATGAAAAGTGAATTTTAGAGGTTCATGGCTACAAAACTATGGGAATTACCCCTAGTTGGGTCAAGATTTCACATAGGAACTATGCGCTATCCAAAAATGCATGTTTCAGAATCCTCCGGTACTCACACAACTTTTATAGAGGGAATTTAGTTATGGGCATGTAATTTGAAGTACTCACCAACTACCTCTATAAAAATAAAAAAAGACAAATCGTGGTTTCTCCATAATTGTTTTCTATATGTCACAATGAAGCTCCGGTGATCAGACGCATGCATGAGTCATCCAATCCATTTTTTTCCTATACGAGCTCCTAACCTGTGCCGTTTGTTGTTGCGTGGTGAACAGTCATATTTCATGATATATGTTCAGCCGCATGGTCATATCATTAGACAATATAAAAATACCACCAAGCTAGAATACTGCTATTTGAACGACTTTCATTTTGAAAACGTTAGCAACACTGATAGACCGGGGTGCTTGAGGAATGGTACCAACCACAGAATGTTTGCTGCTGTGTCGAATGAAGTTTATGCCAAGTTTTGTCTTTCAGCATGCAATGCTCAGACAATCTTTCAAGAAAATGTATTTTAGAATGGTTGGAAACATTGACAACATGGGTGTTTGTGGGTTCACACTAAGATACTACAAATTTAGTATGGGTCACAGTCTAATTATGTCCTCGAATGCTGAAGACTTCATGAAAAAACCTTGAATGTTCGCATTGGTTGGCAACACTAACAAACTGGGGTGCTTGGGAGACGGGAACATTCATACTATGTTTTCCATTGTCCAATGCTGCTTTTGTCACATTTGTTATATATTCCCGCAATGGCGCACACGCCATTTGCAACATTGTGATTTTTACATTTGGTTGGCAACACCGACAACCTAGAATGGTTGGGAGACGGGTTTTTTGCTATAGTATCATGTGATGTTTTTGCCAAGCTTGGTGTATAAACGTCTCATCGTACGGAACCTGTTCTACACCTTATTATTTTTACAATTGGTTGGCAACACTGACAAACTAGGATCCTTGGGAGAGGAATACGTTCACAATATATTTTCTCTAGTGACAAATGATGTTTATGCCACGTTTCATTGATGTACATCCAGTGGTACAAAAAGCATCTGTCGCATTGTATTTACAATTAGTTGGCAACACTGACCAAATGAGTATGTCTGGGTACGAAGTGATATTTTCATACTCTTTGCCCGAGTCACGTTCTAGTAATAAACCAAAAAGGAATATGATTGGCTTATGCACTTAAGTGTGATGTATCTTAACATTCATTTTTATTTCTGAGCTCCTCCGTGGCTAAGCGGTTAGCGTACGCGCCTTTGGCGTGGGTGTCCCGGGTTCGATTCCCGGCGGGAGCTCATGTGGTTCGGATTCCACGTTAATCAGTAGGTCCACGTCTCATATAGCCTCGCTGCTGAACGGGACGTTAAACTCAAAATCAACTCAACTCAACTCATTTTTATTTCTGTCGAATATGTCATATATGACGTCATAAACACCAACAAACTGGCCCTTATAGGGTCAGATTGCAGTTTTCCGGATTTGAAAACGGTTTCGTACTTCTCATAGCAAGAGCTTTCAGACGATGTATGTGTTTCACCCAGGTACTTGTTCTCCTCTTTTTTCAACTTTGACAGTAATAGTTAACGCAAAAGTAAGCAAGTTACTTCACAAAATTAACTCATTAGTTCTTTCAGTTGCCTCAAAAGTACTACAACGCGTTACTTAGTACCACTGCGTAAGCATTCATATTTAAGTCTTGTTACACAAAACTTTTTTTTCGTCTTTTGCAACTTCTTTGTAGTTATTAAAATACTCTACACACGATTCTGATCTAAATGTTCTCAAGGGAATACTGGGTAATCAGCTTTTTGTTTTAATTTGTCACATTTGCACATTTATATTTTTTTAAAAAAAGACTACTATAAAAATAACGATAACGAAGAAATAAATTAAATAATTATATTTATGTACATGACTCGATATTTATGGCAATATTTCTTCTTAGTTAACATTCAACAAGACTGGAAAAGCTTAACATAATTTTGTATATGGCAACAGAAAAGAACATTAAAAATAACTTTGAAATAACTATTGGACTGCAACCTAACATTTACTTTTTTTTTTTTTTTTTTTTTTTTTTTACACAGACATTTTCCAACAAATGAATATTTTAGTCAATATTCGGAAATGTCTGTTGTTTGGATACATTTATGTTGTCCAATGGTATCCATTGACTTAGATGTTAATATAACATGCCAGTCGATATTCATATCTGAAAGATCATTCCTAGAAAGAAAAAAAAGAATCGTAATTTAATAAGAGTTATAACAAGTAAACATATTTGAAACATATTATAGGAAAGTATGAGTGTATTGTAACAGCTGATAGATCTAACTACACTGCAACCTGATAGCTAAGAATTACTTTCGATGAATTTTCTTTGGAAAAGTCCATTCTGGATGCTGTTTACACATACTAGCTGAGAGTAAAACAATCACTTAACGCTTTTTTAACTTACAAATGAAGGGGAAAAAAGTTGCTAATTTCAGCGAAGGTTTACAAATACAATAGATAAACTATCATATACTAGCGTTACTAATTGATGCATTTGTTCAATTCTTTGAAGAACAACAAACCATATTCTCTGTACATCAATAATTATACTATTAGTCTAAGCTTGCTTTTTTTTTAGTTGAGTAGGTTCATTAAGCTTCAATGGAAAGATATAAAATATTGATTAGTATCGAAAATGTTCTACTGAAAATACCCTTTTAGACTAGATTAATGCTTACAAACATTTAATTAATTTAAATATATTGGAATTTGACAACATATCGTATTTTAGAAATATTAAGTTTTCTATTTGTTAAATAAAAGAAAAATTAGATTTTCTAAAGTAAATAAAAATATTTTCTGATAATGGATTCTAACATTCTGAACATTTTTCGTTTGGTACAAATTACCGTGCATTGGACAACATAAAAGTGGTATTTTCATTTCATTGTCTTCAGAGGTTTTGTTTAAATATTTGAAATAATTATTACATAATCTACTTTCTTTTCCAATCTTGCTTTGTATGACTTGTAAATGGACACAATGAATTTTCATGGCGAGAAATTTATGACACAAGCTATAAACAAAACTGATGACATTTATTAACAACACATTTAACATATTCGACATGTTCTTATACATGAGCAATTTTACACTTTAGATGAATAGAAAGCATTCTTCTTTTGTATACATCATCGAATGTAATACAATAAACTGTAAACTCTTTTTTTTTATAATTTTAAGTAGAATAAAAGCAAATAATAATTACAAGAACAACATCAATAGATAAATTGAGATGAAAATGTATATGAAACACATGGAATGTTACCAAATTTCCTTATTGAGCAAAACAAATATTAAATACTACTACATTTACCTTACACTTAAAAACCTCAAGATTTAGCATAAAGTGATGATTACTGAAAGCTGACTACATAAACATGAACAGTGTTACGAAAAACGTTCAACACAAGTGAGGGAGCTATTAACACTAATATACCCAATGCAATACTCTTCCGACACATGATTGTTATAATTTGATTATGTTTTCTATAATTTGATAATACATTCTAAACATAATTTGATAATCTTTAAACGCACGATCGAGTACATTTCATATATGTTCGTGGTTTGTCCCATTCTGCTTTCATTCACAATTTATTAATAAAATAATATAATTGTAGACTTTAGGTTAAGAAAAGTATATCGTAGTTCTCTTAGACGCTTTTAGCTATTTAGAAATGTCAAACTACTTAATTTCTAATTTTAACACTTGTCTAAAATATAACGTGAAAAAAATCAAGTATTATTTTTTTTTTAAACATGCAATGTTTTTTTTTTACTTATTCGTTTAAAAATTTGATATTCTTCTTCTTTTTTCCCTTAAGGTAAATTGACATGTAGTAGCATTTAATTATAAATTATGCTAAAAAACTAAGTTGAAAATTTGTTCCTAAACATAATAATGATTAAATGACGTAGTATGAAATTGAAGCAAATTTACTAAATCATTCCAGTAAATTTAGTTAATTGTATAGTTTAGTTTAGTTTAGTTTAGTAGTAATACTAATTTGACCACAATATTCATATATTCTACATAGTCCAATAAATGTTTCTTCCTTTGACTTTTTATGCACAGTCTATCAAGCATCTCACATTAAAAATAATGTATCACAGAGAGAGATCTAATGTTTTGTTGAATCTCAATAGTTTTGATTTTACTTTCCGAGGGTTCTGTAATTTTTTCTTGTGAAATTATACTTTGCTATATTTAAAGCCGTTGGTACTTTAATTTCTCAAAATGGTTTTATACAATAGATTTCATTTTTAGATTCGAATAAGAGAAAAACAAACAAAAATACCGACATTGCCAATAGAAAATAACATAATAGGAAAATGAAACCCTCACTGCTACACATAGATAGATGACACTGAAACAGTAATCTTTACAATCTATGGACCAATCCAATCTCGGAGTATTAAGATTAAAAAAAAAAAAAAAGATTCGTACATGTAGTCACACTTCAGCGAGCATAAATATTTGTAAGCTACAACTAACGGTAATGATGTAGTGAATTTGCTTTTAACATCTTAAGTTTACAAAATACTTACAGAAATGAAGGAAGAACAGATCACTATGTATTAGCCATATTTTGTAGTATATCTTCAAGGGTTACTTGTAGATAATAAATTAGTGTATTACTAAACAATTAAATTGGATGACAAATTCAGAATCTCACAATATTTTATCTGATGATGGTAGTTCCAGATAAGCACGAAAATAAAGGTTTAAGAAAGTAATTAATATTGATACAGGAGATTTGGAAATATATTTGATGTCACTAACATTTTTATTGAACAAATTGAAAGGAGAGTGTATAGCTTTCTCAACAAAGTTAACAAAATATGTGATAAAACACATTTGCTATTATATCCTAATTAAATGCTTTTATATATTCGATGCAATGGTATGTATAAAATATACACTTAACTATTGATAATGTTTCCTTACTAAGACAAAAAGTCCAATGTATGTATCACTGTACTAAAATTTATTTCTTTTCAAACTTCATATACCAATCTAAGTCAATAAATATTTTGATACATAACGTCAGCACTAGAACTTTGGTTTATTGTAGACTCGTCAGCAAGATGTATATTACATTTGCTTTTTTGTCTGAACATACAAATAAATTTCATCGAAGTTTTCAGTAACAAAGGAAGATTGCTTATTCAATATACAGAAGAAAGTTGAACTCTAAGTGGTGCTTTGATTGTAAATATATTTGGAGAAAGCAATAAAGAGAATATGTATATACTTTATCCTCCAGCACTGCATAGAACTTTGTGAACTCCATATAAATTTTTAAAACTACCATCATCATAAACAATTTAAAGCATCATTTTCATTGATAATGTATTGCTAATTTGGTTATTTTGAAAATGCCTTAACACAGAGATGATGTCAATCATAATACATACCGGAAATCGTACTCAATTTTAAAGTAGAATAATATTGATTACTTTATAGTAACAAGTTTTGAATTGGTGATCAATTTTGAGACTAGTTGTTAATGATGGATATTCCATAGTAGTAATTTTCGGATATGTTGGGTAACTTCTTTAGATAAATTTCAAAGCTGAGACTAATCGATCGCTGACTCTTCATGGCATTATTACCCCTAGAAACCAATTAAGCATATGTGTAATTATAGAAAACATACGGCAATATTTCAGGGGTGGATTCCGTTAGGGAATACAAGTAAAAAAAGTTCGTATGACCATATTTCGGGAAATGTATCGTTACATAGTTAAGGCCATTGAGCCGCCTGACAGTGTGAAATAATCATATTCTGGATACTTCTTAATGTGATTCAATTTAAATATCAACAGCTCAACTTCTAATTAACCTAGGTATATAATTGTGTTATCAATGTCTTCCAGAAGGATGAGCTACGTGTAAACCACATGCAGATATGGTGTGTATGTCGTCGAGCGAGCCTGTATCCATATCACCTGCAGAGAGTGCAGTCTTTGTCAGCAGCTGACTATCTGCCGTGAGTACAGTTATGTCAGTGATACCTCCAGCAGTGTACCGTTAATATTTTCCCATCCGCAATAGTGTTTACAGATGAGGCTCAGTTCACACGATAAGGCATCTCAATTATCATAATGTACATGTTTGAGCGGATTATATCATACGATCAGTCCTAGGAGACAACAGTTTGCTTTCAGTGTGTGGTGAATTATTGTCGGTGACACTTTACTAGTCCACACATACTTTCGCAGAGGCTGACGGGACACATCTATTGAGACTTCCTGGAAACCCACTTTCCGGATGCGTTGGACAACTTGGCTTTGGTTCTACATCCACTCGTAAAAAAGCGGATATCAGTGGAAAGCTTCATCCTTCAGAAAGGCATTGGTACAAAAAGTACGGTATCTTCTTAGCTTAATTAAGAGCAGAGTGATGGAGGTTTAAATTAAATCACATTGGGGGTCGTCCGGAATGTCACTGCTTCACACCGTCAGGCAGCTCAATGGTCTTAAATATGTAACGATAAATTTCCCGACATATGATTATAGAATTTTTTTTACACGTCTACTAATAAGGAATCCACCCCTGAAATTTTGCCGTACCTTTTTGTTACACACTGCATCTCTATTGATGTAAAAGTTTAAAATTGAGTTAGTGAGCAGTTGATATGCGAGTTTTTAAGCCTTTGCCAAGATTCTATGATTAAAATCTATGCTGTAACTAAAAAAAAATACACTTGATTGAATATTTCGTCCGTTTTTTTTACTTAAACTTATTAAGGTATGAAAAGTGATAGCGTACATGAATATACAGTTATATTGACATCATTAAAGAAAGAGAAAAATATCTTATTTGTATATCTTTTTCTTATCAGAAGTCACCCGTTTAATTCGTGTATAAGATGTTGATTACTCAAATAAGTGGCTTTACTGTGTACTAATAAAAAAAATAATTCTTCATACCTAAGTCATGAACTTCGGTAGTTGATATCGCAGGCATCAAATTCTTAATCTGAAAAGTGTATTATGGTACTATTAAGTTATGAAAGCGTTTCAGATCTCAAATATGATACTTACATTAAAAATAGATACTCAAATATTACAGCATAAGTAGCCATCGATAATTTCTCTCTAAAGTAGCACAATGTATCAACAGTTACTACTATGAAATTTAGAATACTCAGAAGATCTATACAAAATGATACATTACTTTACAGAATACTTTCAAAAATAATTCTTAATCATCAACATATTTCGTTTCGTCTTGGTGTTCCACTATCTATGCAAGGAACTTAATTTTATACTCTAATTAGCACATGCTTGAACATATCATATGTACATTCTCTGTTCCACTATTTCGTAGTGTCCATCCTCACGAATTTTCTCGTATGGCACATTGATTGGCCTTAAATCAGAAGCTGGTTTCGCTGTCAACAGAGTCTGCATTATTCTCATTATTCGCATACGTAACCCAGCATCAGGATCTTCCATTTCCATTGGTATTCTCTGAGATTGCTTTAGACGTTGTTTCTTGGCTTTTGCTTTAGCCTTTCTTATTATGTCAATTATCCTTCCTGATGTTCCGTGATAACTAGTTCCACCGGTTGTTTTTAATCCTCTAATGTGACTTCTAAGCCCTTTTCCAAGGACAAGGCCTTTCAATGCTTCTCTAAAAGCAACCGAACCTGGGTCGCCAGGTTTTGGAGTAGTTGTCGTTGTTCCATCTGTGTTTCCTTTACCATACCCTTGATTGTTCCCAATCTCCAAATTATTTCCTCGATATTCATAATGTTGTTTTAATGGTCTTCCTATTGAATAGCCTAACCCATGACTATTTCCCCATTCTTCATGCGATTGGTGTTTCTGGGGTTCTTCGTACGTTTCGCCTGATCCATAATTCTCATCTCTGTATCCCCCAGTACCTTCATTATTTCCTACTCCGTTGCTTTGAGAATGATGATATCCAAAATTGCCTCCTGATGATCCCTCGTCTCCCTGATTATATCCTGAATGTTCTCGATATCTATGATCATCTTCTGACACTTCATAGCCTGACGAAACTTCTCTGTGATGACTGTGTGAATCATCGTGGTGAATAGGTTTATGTTCATATTTCTGCGAATGTTCATATTCATGGTTTCCTCTGGATCCATGATAATCACTTTCATGTTTGTATCCTTGATGATTACCATATTCATTACCACCCGTGCCATGGTGTTCATGTCCATATTCAGGATGTCCTTCATGATGGCGGTGCTTATGATGGTCGTCTCCTGTAGAATCTTCAGATTCATAGTTACCGCCTCTGAACCTATTTAAGAAAAACCCATTTGGTTCACCATAATCATGGCTACTATCTCCTCCATCAAGGCTTCTACCTTCGTTGGAATATGAATATCCATGCTGATCCTCATGTTTCTTAAAATATTTGTGATCATGGTTTGCAAAATGGTCATGGACATGTTTGTGGTGATGTAAATGGTAATAAGGATGGTAGTGGTCGTAATAGTGCGGGCCGTGTCGATTGAATTTAGACATGCTCCTGGAAATAGATAATTATATTAATACATTATCCCTCATTTCCCCTCGGGATACATTGATTTGAAATAGCAAACAATAAGAAGAAATTAATTTTAAAGAAGTACTTCAGTAAGAAAATTTATGACTACAAGCCAGAAAATCAATTTACCAATATTTAACTATGTTTGATATTTGCTTTTAAAGATTCTAATTAAGCTGGGCGAGCAAATAATATTATGTACTAAGTTTTAAACTTATCTCAAAGCTCCCCAAGGTGCGTGGAGCAATAATAACCAAATTAGAGCAAACCGAGGACAAACACATTATGAGGGATGGCTATAATGTGGGGACAAAGTTACGTGCATTCCGAATTAATACCCTAACACTGTAGCATTCTAAACTTTTAATAAATTTACTCAAATCCTCAAGGCTAAGTTTGTAGGCTTGCACAAGTTTTCATTTACATGACTGCAGACTAGAGATGCAAAAAAGCCGGCTTTTTTGAATCGATGTTTTTTTCACATAAAAAGCCGGCTTTTTTGAAAAAAAAAACAAACAAGAATTTTGGAAATTTTGGCTTTTTTTCATTTTCATGATTTTTCTATCCAAATAGCTTTCTTATAGTATATTCTATAGTTAGATAAGAATTCCACGACCTAAATGCCATATTTAGCTGTGTAATTCACCATCAAGATGGATGGAGCACATATTTTACGAATTAAAGCTAACATGATGAATGTAGTATTTGAGGACAATTTTACAGGCTATTTAACTTTATTTTAACTTTTGAGTTATCGACATCTTTTTTCTTCTCTAGATCATTTTAGTTTGTCATCCGTGTTTCATTTCTAAGAGCTTAGTATTCTAGCTTCTAGCACAAAAGTTAAACTTACGTTTTTCTATATATCCGTCAAAGTATACGTTTTTAAATATGTCCGTCAAACCGTACTTCCACATTTCTGTTATACTGTAGTTGTGTAATGATTTAGCAATAATTTTCCAGATACAACCTTGAATACAAATTTATACAAATAATCAGTAGCGGATTTAGAAAAGTACTTTGGGAGGGGTTTCTCTGATTGTTTCGTTTTCTAAAAAGTCCTAATTTTATTTGGGAGGAGCTTGAAGTTTATGAGTACAGGCATAACTAATATTTCGTTTCGTTTATATGTTTAGCAATAATCTTCCGGATACAACCTTGAAGATCATTTTATACTGAGAATAAGTGGCGAATTTAAAAAGTGTTTTGGGAGGGGTTTTCTTACTACTAATGTTTAGTTTTTCTAAACATTCGTAATTTTTATTTGACGGGAGCTTAAAGTTTATGAGTAAAGGCATAACTAATAGATATTTCGTTCGTTTTAGACATTCCGCAACTTTGGGGAACAGGCTTCAGTCCGAAAGACCGATCCCCTAACCTTCGCAAAACCGTCACTGCTGGTAATTAGTAATAATAACGATTTAAAAACAATAAGAAAGGAAGTCGGCCAACTCCTACACTCCTAGTCGGCCAGTACACACACTATTTCTACATTCACAGATGGAATTAAGGAAGGCTTTGTCAGAATGGTCTAATGCTGGGTTGAATCCCGGACTTCCCGATAGAAGCGCAAAATCCAACCACTCAGTCATGTTTGTTGTGCAGTTGTATTTAGCTTAGCTTAAATATATTCCGTAGTCCTTTTTTGGGGGGGGAGTTCCCTAATGATATGTTGAATCCCTCTTGTTAAAAAATCAGAAAACTTGAGGACTGGGTAAACCGTCATGTGGTCAAGGGCGCCCACGTTGTGGTTTCCAAGGAGGGGCAATTATAAGCGACGTTTCAAAAATAGTTTCAAAATTTGCTGTAACTAATGTAAAAAATTCTATTGGATTTTCAATATTCTGAAGTACATTTTCCTCTAGGGGGGCAAGCGCCCCCTTCCTGATGGGCGCCCTTGATGGTGGTTATAAAAACTTGACTGTAGAATTTCAAGAATATACAGAACCAAAAGCTCTAGATGTGCAGCCTTTAATTGTATCATATAAATCTAAGTATCTCTCTTATGTTTTATTTTAATTTTATTTTGTTTCAAAAAGAGGGTATGGAATATTTTGCAGTAAAAATACCACATACAATTTTGCTAGTTATTTGTATATTTTTTTAAAAAGAAGTTTTTACTTTTAGGGTTGGCTCGTTTACACCAGCTGTTTTTTTTTAATAACTCGTTTAAACTAAAAAAATAAAAAGAACAAAAATGCGAATCGTGTGAACTTCATGGTGACGTTTCCACATCTCAAACCACCTGCATTAGTCTTATTCCCTTTTCACCTTTTAATCAAGGTATCCCATGTTCAATTCTCAGTCGAACCACAACCCTTCTTCCATGTGTAAACCAAGTAGCGGTTCGGATGTCACTTTAAGCAAAAGTCTTCTCCTTGATAACCTCAGTATTACGTAAGGATGTTAAGCCTAAACATACGAAACGAAACCAAATTATATATTTCTGCATGCCTGTTGTTTTATAAAGAAGCCAAGGTTGCTTAAATATATTTGTTGAAATTGGTAAAATTTATCGATTGCCTACGTAGCTTCCAACATTAGCTTGGTTTGGACTTTCAATGGTATCTACATACTAAATTTGTAATTTAATACCTCAGTTTTGGCGTACTGATTATAATACGTTGAACATTAAATTTTACATGGAAAGCAATAACAGGATTTTCCCGTTATTGCTTTACATTTAAAAGAATGACGGGATTTTCCCGATGGCTAGGGCGGAAGTTTCTCAATTTAAGAAATTTACTGACCGGACTTCTTTAAGCTTATGGGACCTCTTCCAGCATAACCCCATTGTTGCATAATAACACCAAGGCGAAACATACTTATTTCTGTGAATATATAATATAAATACATAAAGCAAAATATCTAAATCAAAAACACCTGGTTTAAACCCAAAAAAGCCTGGTTTAAACTGCCCCCCAAAAACGGGTTTTTGGCATTTTCAGAAACAACCATGGTTCTTGCCAACTCTGCTTGCTTTTGTATATAGGAGGTTATTTTTTTATTGTATACATTGGTTAATCCTTTGGAATTCATAATGTAAAAATGTTGAAGTAAAATTGTTTAAAATATCTTTTCGAAACTCATGGTTTATTTTCGAGGTTTTATATTATTATCGGCATCAACCACTAATTAAATGACTTTTTGTGTTATAGAGAAGCGAAACAAAGTCTGCTTTATCAATTTAATGCAGAATTTTGAAAAAAGCCCAAAATTTCCCAAGCAAAAAAAGCGAAGTAGAAAAAACCGAGTTTTTTCCAAAAAAGCCGTTTTTTTTTCGAGCCCTTGCATCTCTACTGCAGACTTTACCAAGTCTTTGGCAAACTTGCTAGTTCCTCGATTGCAAGCTTATCCCAAACTTTACAACGATGCACAATATAGGGCTAGCCTTAAAATTCCATTAAATTGACACATCTGTCAAGCATACTTACAATTTACACATGGCAAAGCCTTGCACAGAGAGAATCTCTAAGGCTAAGTCCAACAATCAAGCATTCTTGCGCATCCTTCATTCTTTCATCCGGTCTAAGCATACATAGGTTTATATGCCAACGCTATCAGGTCTCCAAGTATGACTTGAAACTTACATTTGGAAAGCCATACACAGAGCGGATTTCTAAGGTTAGTTCTATCAAGGGAAATTAAGAGCAAACTTAGGCTTGCTTACTGGGTAAGATAAAATCATTAAGAAAAGCATATGGACACTTATTACTGTATAATAACGAGAAACACCGAACAAAAACATAGTTATTTTAACATGGAGTTTGTGACCGTCTGCCCGGCCACAAAACTATGTTTTTGGACGAACAGTGTATTTCTTTTTAACTTATGTCCATGCAACGAAATTATTATTTTACTCATAGAAATTAAAAGCTATTTCTCTTTTGATGATAACTTCAACTCTTTCTGTGTATCCAGCTATTCTTCAGCCGTTCTTATCGTTTCTCACAAAGGACTTGTGGTTTTTCAATGCAACGCTTATCGTCTAGACAGAGTGCTTCGTAGCAGCAAACTTATTTTTTCTTTCCCTAAAATAGTTTCCAACTTATAGTCTTCGTCACCATGACTGTTCCGCATATACGTTTTTCATAAGAACAATTATTAAGATTGGGAATATTTTTGGACACGAAGTTGATATTGTGTGTGAATGATATTGTGTTTGTCGTGTTCTCACGCACTCATATTACGTCATCCTTCCCACCGTGAGAACAAGTTTTCATGTCCTGCAGGTAAAATGACTCATACACACAATTACCATCGTTCGCTCCTTTCCACTGAACTGTTTTACGTATAACAGTAGTGCATAAAAATCAAATAACCATGGAAAGAATTTATTAGTTTAGACTGCCACATTTTTTTTAACTATTATTTCCAAGCTTCACTCTCACGGGACCAAATCAAATGTTGCCTGTGTTCTCTATTATAACGTCGACCTATTGGCATTGTGTATGAATGCAGAAAACTTTAGTATTTTCTTTATTATTTGATATAGTGCATTGTCAACCCTAAGTCTAGTGAACGGGTTGTTCCCAAGCGTCAGTAGAAGCGGGGAGTTAGCAAAAGGAGTTTGTCGTAAGAAGAGTTAGCAAGAAGTTATAGTATGAAGAACATTGTGTTGCTACATTAATATATAGGGTGTGAAGCTAAAACAACGAACGAATATCTTCTGGACATATAGCGTCCTTCTGGAGTCAAGATACTTCATTGATCAGTGTTTTTCCAGTATTTCCCCATTCCCCTTGTCATTATTATGTAGTGAAAGTCTCGTCTCAGTGCGAATAGTAAATTTATAGTGCAAGTGACATTTAAACAAGGGCTATATTTCTAGTGTTCGTATATAGTGTGCGCATATCTACATTTATCATGCAGTACTGAGTGTTTTATTTTTCATTTCGTTTATTCGATTGCCTCAGTGCAATTTCTTCTGTTTGAGCATTTAGCTGTGTAAAGTGAGAATTTTGCGTGTTGTTAATATCTTATTCCGCTCCATACCCACATATATTCATGTTCAATAAATAGGAATTTACCTAAGTAAATATTATCGTCTTCATTCATGTGTGTGTGAATTCCTGCGGGCAGACGGCTTGCCAGTTACGTATATGTATGCGTGTACATACGCAAAAGTAAGTATAATGCAACCTGAGTCTCAAAAGCACCAACGTGGCTCATTTCAAATCACTTGTTATATTTCAATATTATTAATTTGCGTCCGAACAGAGTATGAGCCTGGACCAGAATTGTTATCAGCTGTTTTCTTAGGGAGTTCTTCGGGAGCCAGCACCCAAGGGAAACGGTAGGTAGCAAGTTTGGAACCCTGATTCATGCGTATGACAGATTTTGCAAAGTAGTGTAAGTCACGATGAGTGCTCTTACTCACTGCTCACGTGTTCTGGCTTGATTCTTTCTATCTATCGCCTGTCTCACAGAAAAACGCTTTAAATGCCTGCCTTTGCGTACAATGTAATCACATATTTTTGTAACTTAAAAATATGTGTTTCGATCGGGACACTGGTCCCCCTGGAGAAGAAAAAAATAGGCCAGAGCGTAAGTTGTGTGGATGTACTGACAAGCTCAACACGGAAGAAATGGGACGGATTTTTTTCGCTTCACGCCCATACACAAACACACACACACAAACAATGAAATGACTCGTATTGTATCAAAAACAAGAGGAACATAGTGATGCATACATTCAATTATTATGAGAGGAAAAGATAATAAATGCACATTCTTAGTGTACTTTGCAATTTCAGAATTAACGTATCTTCTGTTTTTCCAAGTATTTACGGAACGAATGATTAATCTTAAACTATACTTTAATTTGATTTACCATTGAAAGTTTATTATGAATGCAAAGATACAAAGCCATAAACAAGTATGTAAACATTGCGCTTCTAATTCAAGTGAATAATCACAAAATAACAATTACAGGCCTGCGATGAAAAAAATACAAGGGAAGTTGTAGCTGAACTTAATGTAATGTTTGGTGCTGATTTAAAACAAAATACTGAAAAATGTCTATGACGTCGTTTTGTTAAAAAAATAACTATATGATTTGTATGAACATTTTTCATAAAACGTGCTTTTTGGATTGAATGTCTTCCCTCCCTGCCTGAGCATCATTCTACCGTGGTGAAACCTACAGACGACCCCACTGTGGCACCTTCCCGTCGCCGTCCTTTCCTCCTTGTCGCAATCTCTCGCTACCAATAGCGTCGCACGAAGTCTGATCACAGATTCTGACCTTGCTGATCTCGCAGGATCGTCACGAAGCAAACAGCAGTCATCTTCTATTGGTTTGAGCTTTATCTGGATTGATCCAAATTTGAAGCGTTGGATTGCTCCATGAGTGTCAGACTACATTTCCTTCACTCACATGTGGACTTTCTCCCCGAAAATTTAGAATCAGTCAGTGAAGAACAGGGTGGAAGTTTAAATCAAGACTCAGGGATACTGAGCGCAAATATCAAGAAAGTTGGGACAAGAACATGCTCGCTGACTACTGTTGGATGCTAACAGGAGATAGGTCTGAGATTAAACATACCAGGGTGAGTCATATGGTCATAGCGTGTACATTTGTAATGTTCAGCATCCGACTTCCCCTATACCACAGAAGCCTATTCGGCGAAGTACATCCCACCACCATCTCTCTATAACTTAAGATTCCCGACATATGTCTCCTTATATCTCTGGAAATCGGCCATTTTGGCCAATATCACGGGAACGGTAAGTCATAGAGAGATCGTATTAGTATTAATCGATACCTAAGAGGATGATAAACATTTGGTACCGATATTAATTGGTCACCACTGGCCAAACCAGCGGCCAGTTGGACAATGGCCACCGATTATTATTTGTTACCAAAATGTTCGCCATTCTGTTAGGTATTGATCAACACCAATATCATGTATCTATAACTTACGGTTCCCAAGATATAGCTCCTTGAATCTCCGGGGTCGGCCGTTCTTTGGTTAATATCTCGGGAGCGGTAAGAGTGACGCGAAAAATTCCATCACTTTCTCAGATAGATTTTGATGCTCTATCGAATAGAGGGCTCAAAATTTAAAAAAAAAATCACAAATAACAGACAGACGGACAGACAGATAGAGAATTCAGTAACGAACTTTTTAAGTTCGTTGAAAATATTTACAGGTTCCCAAGTTTCAGACAGTTCTGTTATTAGCTCAACATTTTTGGTTTCAATCCATTGGTGCCGATTTCGGTCTTAATTATGAATTCGTATCTTATCATCTAGGCAGAGTTGATGGTTTGAAAAAAATAAAATCATTTTTTGTCAATTTTATCGTTATTATTTAGCTTTGTATAAAGGAAATAAATAGCCATTCTTATAATAAATGTTAAATGTTAATGTAGACTTTAGAAAAAAAATATATATTTGTAACGGTAAATTCAGGTAAACAAGCGTCCATTTTCGTACTGCCATCAAATGTAGCACAAGTAGCTCAGAAGGTGGAAATACTCATGAATTTTATTTTTAAGCCCACAGCGCCGAAAAACTAAAACGTCTTACATTCTAGTCAAAACAACTATTTTTATAACACGTCTAATTTCGGTTCATTGAGCATAAAATTAATGTTCGTACTTAAATTAGAGTTGGGGGCGGCGGTGGGTCAGTGGTAGAGCATTCACCTCCGGTGCTTGGGGTCCCTGGTTCGATCCCAGGAGTGTGGACTTTGTGGTGGACAAACATCGTGCTCGTGGATTTTCTCGGGGTTCTATCGGTTCCTCCCACTTTCTTCATTCCACCATCTCATTCATTTTTTAATTATCACCGACTACTTTAGCCTAACCGGCATAACCGTGGGAAGTAAAACTTAAAGATTTCATTTCACTTTCATTTCTGTTTTGATATCGTCCATCAATTGTAGTCTCCTTCTCCCCCTCCCTGCCTTTCCTGCCACCTATCATGTCCCTCATGATACAGTTCCTTCTTAGTCGATGTTCCATGCAGTGTCTCTTCCTCTCCTTAATTTCATTTATAAAATTGAAAGTGTCTATGTTTGTGACTTTTAATCTCTTGAACCACCCGACCGATCTCGGTCAAATTTGTAACGTAGATGCGGTTCTGGCCCGGAAATGTTTTTAGCTATTCAATTTGACGGTGGAACTTAGGGGAGGGGGAAGAGGGGGACATAAATAAAACATAATAACTCTTGAACCACCCTACCGATCTTGATCAAATTTTTAATGTAGTTGAGGTTCGAGACTGGAATGATTTTTATTATTTCATTTTGACGGAGAAAGTATGGAGGGGGGAGGGGAGGGGAAGATATAAAAAAATCAAAAGAAAATATAAAAATAAAAGTGACTATGTTTGTGAATTAATAACTCTTGAGCCACCCGATCGATCTCGATCAAATTTTCAACATATATAAAGTTCGAACCTGAGAAGTTTTTTAAGCATTTCATTTTGACAGTAGATCTTAGGGAAGGGGTCGGAGAGGAGGAGAAATATATGGAAAAGAATAATAAAACTTAATAACTCTTGAACTGACCGACCGATCTCGATCAAATTTTCGACTAAGATGTGGTTCGGGCCTGGAATTCTTTTTATATATTTTCACTTTGGCGGTAGAACCTAGGGGGGGAGAAGCGGAGATTCATATATAAACATAAATAAAACATAAATAAACATAAATAAAAGATATATAAAAATAAACAAAACTTAATAACTCTTGAATCACCCAACCTATCTCGTACAAATTTTCAACCTATATGAAGTTCGAACATGATATGATTTTTGTCGTATCACTTTGACGATGGAACTTAAAGGAGGGGAAAGACATTTACAAAAGATCGAAAATGACCAATATCAGTGTCGAATTCATACTTTTCGGGGTCGCTGAGATGAACAATCATACTTCCGATGCCATGGCCCGCAACATAAGGAGGAGAGGGGATATATAAAAATAATCGAAAATGACCAATATCAAGGAGCGCTTTCGTAATAGTAAATGTGACTGACTAACGAAACTACTAGTTTTTCTTAATTTAACCGAGCAAAGCGGGTAATTGATGCTAGTACTATCTAAAATTGTTATCTTCTCGCCCACCATTTTTAACACCCTCTCATTCGTTTTCTGCTTGATCCAGGTAATTCTCTCTATTCTTTTCCACACTCACATTTCGAAGGCTTCCACTCGTTTTTCATCTTTTTTTCTTCTTAATGTCCATGTTTCTGCCCCATACAGTACAATACTCCACACCAAGCACTTTATGAGCCTTTTTCTCAACTATTCTTGCAAGGTTCCGCAAATAGACTTCTTCCTTTTAAGTTCTTATTTTACCATTCCTATCCTTGCTTTTATTTCACGCCGATACTTCATATCATCACCAATAATACTACCCAGCTATCAGAAACTAGTCACTTGTTCTATTTGCTAGCCTCCTATTCCTATATCTGTTACCGACCGCTTTCTTCCCATCACCATGGCTTTTGTCTTTTATTCTTTTTCATCCCATATTCTTCAAAGCTCTTCCTCAAGTTTTCCAACATCTTATTGATTTTTTTTTCAGATTACACAAGCGCAATATCATCTGCAAATTACATACGTCTAATCATTCTACGTCCTACCGAAATGGCTCTTCATTATCTAGGATATTTTCACTATCTCTTCTAGGTAGATATTAAATAATGTTGGAGAGATAGCATCCCTGTTGAAATCTCATTCCAGTTGCCACTCCTCTGTAATTTCCTCCCCTATTCTACGTGTTGGTTCATATATAAGTTTCTTATCTTAAGGGCCGCGGTGGCTCAGTGGTAGAGCGTTCACCTCTGGTTCATGGGATTCCGGGTTCAATCCCAGCTCCCGCCAAGTGAACTTTGTGATGGACAAGCACCGTGTGCGTGGGTTTCCTCGAGGTTCTCCCGTTTCCTCCCACTTTCTTCATTCCACCATTTCATTCATTTCTCATAATTACCGTCTCCTTTAGCCTAGTCGGCATAACCATGGGACGTAAAACTCAAAGATTTCATTTCATTTTCATAAGTTTCTTATGTGTCTTCGATCTTTCCATTCCAACCAAACCTTCTTCAAAACTTCTAACAGCAATTTCCAATTCACGTGGTCAAGCAAGGTATATAAATACCACATCCATCTCTTTTCCTTATGATAAATGTTAAAAACAAGCAAAAGGGAAAAACAAGATTTTTTTTAAAAAAAAAAGAACTTTTCTGGATTTTAAAATACTTGTTCATGTGAATTTTATTTCACTAGAGTTAATTAATTTTTCATACACGAGCTCCTAACAACTTTTCGTAAATTGGAATTAGAGTAAAATCGTTTTATCGCAATCCAAAGAGGTACAGTCACCACTCTTCATTCACATCCTTTAACAAATTCTTTAGCTCCTAGCCATAATACCAAGAATAGTTTTCTTTATCATAGTTCATAAATTTGTGTTGTCAATGCTGACACAATATATAACATCAACTGTACCGATATAGATATAGGTATATATATATAATCCTCCCTCTTTCGTGGAAAATCGTTAATTATTTTCTGGTTAACTGACTAACTTTCTTTTTTGTTTTAAAAGTTCCAGTCTGGAAATGTTTCTTCTACGTTTCGCAATCTTTAACTTTCTCTTTTAACTCCCAATTTTTTCTTATATTTTTCAAATCATCGACCACTTATGTTCTTTTTCTTCCTATTACTCGCTTTCCTTCCATCTTTCCTTCTATGGTGTTGTGACGAACACACTTTGTTTGCAAGATGTGCTCAATTCATTTGGACTTTCTACGAAGGATGCTGACTAAAAGTGATTTCTCCCCCCCTACCCGTTCTAAGACATCATCGTTTGTTACTCTCTCCGTTCACTTTATCTTCTCAATCTTCCTCCAATATCATTATTTAAAGTTTTCTAAATATTGTATCTCTGTCTACTGTAATGTTTTCTAAATATTGTATCTCTGTCTACTGTAATGTTTTCTAAATATTGTATCTCTGTCTTCCGTAATGTTTTCTAAATATTGTATCTCTGTCTTCCGTAATGTTTTCTAAATGTTGTATCTCTGCCCCCCCCTAATGTTTTCTAAATAGTGTATCTCTGTCTTTCGTAATGTTTTCTAAATATTGTATCTCTGTCTACTGTAATATTTTCTAAATATTGTATCTCTGTCTTCCGTAATGTTTTCTAAATATTGTATCTCTGTCTTCCGTAATGTTTTCTAAATATTGTATCTCTGTCTACCGTAATGTTTTCTAAATAGTATATCTCTGTCTTTCGTAATGTTTTCTAAATATTGTATCTCTGTCTTCCGTAATGTTTTCTAAATATTGTATCTCTGTCTACCGTAATGTTTTCTAAATATTATATCTCTGTCTTCCGTAATGCTCAAGTGTACGAACTATACAACACAATCTTCATCTATACTACCTGACCGTCTTCCTCAGTCAAATGTTAAACCTGCTACTTAGGGCTGATCTCTTATTGAATGCCTCGTAAGCTGCGGCAATTCTTGACCTGATCTCTTTGGATTTGTATGTCGTAAAGTTCGTAGGTTTTAGGTCCCTATGTTGAAATCTTTTTTGTCTTCTTCGATGATTCTCCTCTATAGCGTAGTTTATACCAGATCAGAACGGAAACTATTTTATACAAATTTTTCTTCTGTTCCTAGTAAAACTGGTAATAATAGTAGGAAAACTTTTAATGGCATACCTATCTCCTGGAGTGAAGTTACTCAAAATTTCTTCTTATTCATAGCTTAGGTTAGGTATACATACTATAACATTTTTGAAAATTTTCAGCTTCATGCAGCAATAAATCATTGAATATAACTTTGTACTTCTTTATATATTAAATTCTATTAAATCACTTTTGCCGTAGCGTATAGTGCCTGAGAATTTTTTTTAACACTAGTTGTTTAATTTGGCAAATGGTAATAAAGTTCCAAGCTATATTTCCAACCTCATCGGCCGCATTTCGTATACCTTCTTACTAAACCCCAGTCCCCAAGATTCAGGAGAATACTTGTACAAAGTTCTAAGTCTTTGAGCTTAACAATTTCCGAGGCCTGGTGAACGGTAAAAAAATACCATGAAGCTCTCCTTTCTTTCTTAAATCTAGGTAGGTAAAAAAAAAATATAATAAAACAAATTTTGTTTTATTATTCTATATCTAGGATTTAGTAAGAATATTTGTACAAACATTCAAAAAAACTATGCCCTGCAGTTCTTATAATTACCGATAAGTAAGTTCCGTGTAACATGTGTTCCTGTCACCATGGCATGGTGCATCTTTAGGTTGCGGATCGAGAAGAAGTTCTCTAGGTAAAATGAAATGAAATCTTTGTTTTACGTCTGACAGTTATGCCAGCTAGGCTAGAGGAAACGGTGATGATGAGAAATGAATGAAATTATGGAAAGAAGTGGGAGGAAACAGGAGAACCCCTAAAACCTCATCCTGTAGAAAGAGAAAAAGCCGTTTATTCCTAAATATTCGCAGAAGCCTCGGACCGGGACTCATATAACTTGATACGACCTCTGCAAAGTAAAATGGATTTGAGGTTGAAACATGGAATATTAGAAGTCTTTATAGCACAGACGCGTTAAAACTCGTAACGAGTGTGTTAGATAAATGTAAGATGGACCTAGTAGGAGTTCAGGAAGTTAGATGGGAAGGAACTGGAGCAGTGCATCCAGAAATATTACGTTCCTTAACCGGAAAAAAAAATAATAATCAACTAGGAACATGGCTTTTCGTTCACAAACGATAATATCAGCAATTAAAAGGGTTGAATTTGTTAATGATATACTTTTTTATTACTCTTAAGGATCGATGGTGTCATATTATTGCTCTAAATGTACATGTTCCAACGTATAGTAAAGATGACGATATAAAAGACAGGTTTTGCGAAGAAGTAGAACGTATATTTGAGTAGCTCCGCGATACCATATGAAAATTCTATTAGTGGATTTCAATGCGAAGATAGAACGAGAAGATATTTTCAAATCAATTATAGGGAATGAAAGTCTGCATAAGGAAAGTAATGACAACGACGCTAGACTCGTGAATTTTGCAACATCCAAAAACCTAATGTGAAGAGTACAAAATTCCCACATAACGACATTCATAAATATACTTGACATTGCAAGATGGAAAACCATATAATCAAGTTGATTATGTTTCTACTAAATAGAAGAAGACAGTCTAGCATAATTGTTGTTCAGTCGTTCAGAGAAGTTAACTATGACATTGATCACTACTTGGTAGCAGCAACATTAAGAAAGAGAATATCGTTGAGTAAAGAAAGTGTCCAACATTTGAAAGTGGAGAGGGTTAATTAAAAGAAATTAGAGGAAAGCCAGGCAAGAAGGGAATATCAGACTGAAGTGTCGAAGAGATTCTTGGTTTTATAAGGTTCGGAGTACACTAGTTTTGAAAATACTTTGGTTGAAATTAGGGAATGACATTAACATTTGAGAAAAAAAATAGAACACTCGGAAACACATATGAACAAACAATGGTTTAACCAGAAATGCACTAAAGTAGCAAACAAAAGAAAACAGGCAAAGCTACGTTGGCTATAAAATCTGAATGATACAACTACACAATTTGTTAGTGGTAGCAAATTCTTCCGAGGAATTTGAAGTTTAATATACATAAAACGATAATTATACCTGTTGTGCTGTATGGTTGCGAAACATAATCGCATATTCTGAGGAAAGAAGGCAGACTGAAATTATTTGAGAATGAAATCCTCAGAAGAATATTCAGACCCAAGAGGAGTGGGAATGGGGAATGGCGGAAACTTCAAAACAAGAAACTGCATAATTTATACCGTTTGCTAAACATTGTTAGGGTCGTTAAGTCTAGAAAGCTCAAGTAGGCAGGTCATGTAGCCAGAATGGAAGGAAGTAGGAACACTTTCAAAGTTTTGACTCGAAATCCAATCGGGAAATGCCCATTAGGAAGATCTAGGTGCAGATCGGAGGACAATATTAAGATGGATCTCGCAGAAATAGAAATACAAAGTGGAATTGAATCCAGTTGGCTAAGAACAGAAGTCAATGGAGAGTTTCTCCGTACGCGGCATTGAATCTCCTAGTTCCATAAGCATTGAATCTCCTAGTTCCATGAGCATTGAATCTCCTAGTTCCATGAGCATTGAATCTCCTAGTTCCATGAGCATTGAATCTCCTAGTTCCATAAGCATTGATTCTCCGGGTTTCGAGTTAGTTAGTTGGTTAGTTAGCTGATGAGTAAATTTGCAAGTAAAGTATTGGATACATATTGAATTGAGTAATAATTCCTGAACTCTTTTAAATTCAAAAATCGACTCACAAATAAAATATGCTTCAACATTCTTTGCGTTATTCGAAAGCGTTGTTTGCTCTTCAAAACTGTGTTTGACTTCGAAATTTTTATTAATTTTCGAGTCTTGTTAGAGCATTAAACTGGAATGTTAATTGGAGAAAAATGAGTGTGCTTTGCAGCATTTGCTTTTTCGCATTTAATCGAAGTGTTAAGGCTGCCGAAGCTGTTCATGTGATTTTCGCTGTGTATGGATAAGGAGTAATGCCTAAAAGTTGATTTCTGGGGTCCAAAAATTGTAATTTTAACTTCAAGGACGGATCACACAAACTGATCGAACAATTGCGTTCAATGAAGAGCGATTATACCACATTCTTCATGCCATCCACGTTAAAAGACCGAGACTGGCGGAGCAGATGAATTGTGATGATAATAATAAACACGGTGAACCACCTTCAGCCCATGGACAAAGTTCAGAAATTTGGCCGCTTAGGTACCATACTTTGAGCTAAAATGACAAAGATCAAGGCTCTACAATCGCAACGTGTTTCTTCGGTAGACATTGATTAACATATGGTTACAGTGTTTTCTTTTGCACTGTCGCTGGCTATAAAAAATGGTGTCTTCATGTCAAAATGAAACAGTCAAAAGAGTGACTCAGCTTGAGAAATAAGCAATATAGGACATTCAACCTTGAAATACCACAATGTGTATCTAGTGGGACTAGGAAGGTGTGTATGGTGGGACTGCCTGAAACAATCATACCCTCGTTTGAAGTGACTCAGCTTGAGAAATAAGCAAAATAGGACTTTCACCCTTGAAATATCGTAATGTGTGTATAGTGGGAGTAGGAAGGTGTGTATGGTGGGACTGCCTGAAAACAACCATACACTCGTTTGGAAACTCTACGTTAAACAACTTCCATGCTAAGCAATTTAGCAAGAAAGACTGAATAGGCAAAACAGTGTTCGTCTGAAACACGGAATGCCCGTCCTCATATCACCAACATAACCAAAGCCGCGATTCGAGAACTCGAATTGGAAGTGCTGTATCATCTTCCATACTTTCCAGACTTAATCTCGTAAGATTTTTCTCTCTTTAGATCGCTTTGAAACAATTTGCGTTTTATATCGTTCATTAATGACGTGGAATTGAGGGCTTGGTTGGAACAATTCTTTGAGTCATGACCGGGAGATTTCTATCTCCAAGGCATCGAAAACTTATTGAACAATGATAGTTGTAAACAACAACGGAGAATATATTATATTTTTTAGTTTGTTGTAGTTCATGACTATTAGTGTTTCCTTTAGTCTCGGAACGTATTCCTTGGACTTTAAACCAAAAAAAAAAGTTATTATACGCCGATTGAAACGTATTTAATAACGGTATACATCATATGATTCGAACTAGTTTCACATCACAAAACGCGTATGTGCAGAGGAGAGGCTAGTTTAGTTTAAAGGTCTCCACACACCAGCTAAAACTGGATGATAGCTTGATCATAATCTTTGTAAATTGTTTGGTTGGTAGAACAGTTTACTCGGGCAACACGACGAGTGAAGTTGTGTTTGCGAATGCGTTCATCAGAGTTACAGTCTATGTTGCAATAGCAGATATACGCCAGCAAATGTTATTACACACTCAAGTGATTGCGTAATTTGTTATGAATGCCAGCCAAGGGATCATGATAGTTTCGTTGGTAGAAAACTTGCATCTATGGAGATCTTTGATGGTAGCCTCTTCTAATTGTGATTCCATCTCGCCAATTTTCAATCTGCCTGTCAATTCCTTAATAGCTTACCTCATGACAGACTACGCTTTATTTTTGAGAAAGGTCCTTAAGAGGCCTCATCACTGCGAAATTAAAATACCGCTAATTTTACAGTAATTATGTGATATCTTCAAATAGATGAAAGATAATCGAAAAGTGGAACAAGACCTCCCTAGACAGTATTATTTTGCGTGAGATACCGTTATCACGACTGATTTATCTGCTTTCGATTTCCAGCCATTTAGAAAATCGGCATTGTTTTCGCGTTTCTAAATAACAGAAAACAAAAAGCTACTATGTGACTCGTGATAACGGTACCTCATGCAAAATAACATCGTCTAGGGAGGTCTTGATCCACTTTTTGATTATCTTTTATCTATTTAAAGATATCACATAGTTACTGCAAAATTAGCGGTATTTTAATTTTGCAGTGATAGCGACTCTTAAGAAATAATGCAGTGGTGCAACATGACATAAACTCTGCGCTCATTTTACATTATCATTGCCTGACACAATTCTGCCTCTGCGCATCGATTGCAATAAAGTTGGATGTGTGAGACGTTGCATCGTCTTGTTCGAAAAACGAGTTCTTTACTTTCAAACGTGAAGTGTTCAATGTCAAAGAGAGAGTGGAACTGCAGCTGTGTAAACCACTTTAAAAATCTTGAGGAATAGTACAACTGTCTTCTGCCAAATTTACTACCAGTATAAACAAACTGAGGGAAACCACGCACAGGAGCTTTAGGCGTACAAAGCTCTGGAACAGAGACTCTATCACAGAGTCTGTCCCTGGCTGAGATCGGACACCAAATATAGCGATCCGTATCTTTCGAACGATGAGCTCCTTGTCCACCAAATTTCGTTCAAATTTGGCTGATAGTTTCCGAGAAATAAAGTATAAAACACTTTGCAAGCCGTACACAGCCAACTGTGCCCCTTGTCAAGTCCGACCACCAAATATAGGCATCTCTATTTCTTGGACCATGGACTACTCGCACACTGAATTTGGTTGATCTGCCTGTAGTTACCGAGAAATACAGTACCACATGCTCACATACACGTATACTTCAACGTGGAGTGAAACTATAAGCTCCCATATTCTTACGCCGGGAGCTAAAATAGAAAGAATACATACAAACACAGATATGTAAACAAAATGACAGGCCATCTAACCTACGCTGTATTATCTTTCTTATTTAATTTCAATGGAATATAGTAGCTGCTGCTTTCTCATTTTGGTAACAATAATTTGTCTTATTTACAACAAATTATTTTAAGTTCAAGCTAAATGTTAATTTGAATAAATTGGATTTTCCTTTGTTTGTCCGTTAAAGATCTAAAAGCTTCTACTAATACATTAATTTTTTCACATAATTTCATATGAGGAATATCAAATTCTCCAGGAAAAGTATTTTTATAAAAGAAACTCGTGACGTCATAAGAAAGTGGCACACCTTCTGTATGCATTCTACGTAGCTACTTTTTTAAAAAAAACTGTCTTTCATTCCCATCTTGCGATGGGTGGGCCGCAGAGGGTTACGCCTTCTCTGGGGCCAGTGATGTATAATAATAATGGATGGTTACTGTAGAGATGAGAGACAGGGTTTAATGACATGTGTTTAGTAAATAATATTAATGTCAATTTGGAGGCACCATGGAACGATATGATAGTCTGGGGCTAAATTTGTGGTCTATGGGAGCAGGTCATTATCGATATAGATGTGGATTTGTTTGGTATATATTGCACTCCGGGTTGTAGTCAGGTGAATTTGTTGCTCTTTCGTAAATTCCGAGGAGATGGTCCAGATGAGGATATCCAGAACGGGGGAGAGCAGGAATCTGGTCCAAGAGTTCTGTGATTGTAATATGTGATGTAGCTATGTGATGGGTGATATATCGGGTTCGCAGGTTATAGAGATGGCCCAAAATAGGTGGCATGGTGGTATTTTGATAGAGTTCAGCATTTGGGGTTTGGTATGAAAGGGAGTAAGCGATGCGTAAAGCGGGAAGTTTAAGGCGGTCATAAAAATGTGATGGTGCTGAAAGCCACGTTAGATTGCCGTATGTCATAGCTGGACGGACAAATACTTTATAGGTGTAGAGTAATATATTGGTCCTTAGGCCCCAAGTTGTGCCTTTCAAGTTCCGTAATAAATTTAGATGTTGGCGGATAATTTTCTCGAGAGCGGCGAGGTGAGTGCGCCAGGTTAGATGTTTATATATTTAACGCTGTTTTGAAGTGAGATCACTGAGCCGAGTACCGTAATATGGAGATGTTCTGGATTTTGTGAGGGGCAGTATTTATGTTTTTTTGGACCAAAAAGCGTCATCTATGTTTTAATTGGATTCAATTTTAGTTTCCAACGTAAGCACCAGGAGATTAAGGTATCTATTGCTGTTTGTAAGTGGATATTGATGCGGCCTACAGAGGAGCCGAGAGCAAGATAGGCGGTATCGTCAACAAACTATAGAGCATGGATTGGAGGTGACGGAGAGGGCATATCGGCGACATATATGATACAAAGAAGCGGAGAAAGAACGGATCCTTGTGGCACTTCTTCTCTTAAGAAAAATTGCTGCAAGTGTCCCTGGTTTAATTGAATGAAGGCACGACGTTGATATAGAAAATTTGCTATCAGGCGGACATAAGGAAGTGGTAGGAGACGTTTGAGTTTATATATTAATCTTTCATGCCAGACCGTATCGAAGGCACGCTTTATATCGAAAGAGATTAGCACAGATGGAAGGTGCTTATTAAAGTGATTCTGAATGAGGGATGAGAGTTTGAGGAGCTGATCACTGGTTGTGAAAAACGGTTGAAATCCTGCTTGAGTTGGGGGTAGCGTGTTGTGTTGTGCCAGAAATGGATGGAGCCTTTTAACTAGAATCCGTTCCAGTGTTTTACTAAATACTGAAGTCAGGCTTATCGGTCTATATGAGGAAACTCATGCCAGATCCTTTTGAGGTTTGAGAAAGGCTACAAGTTTGGCAAACTTCCACAGGTTAGGAAAATATCCTGTTGAAAGGATGATGGTGTAAAGAACGGCGAGCAATGTATGAAATATTGGTGGTGCCTGTGAAAGTTGCTTGTAGCTGATTGAGTCTGAACCAGGCGCGGTATTAGGCCTGTTATAAAGAACGTTCTAGATATCCTCTGGTGTAATTGGGGCTAGGAGACCAGTGGCATCAGTAAGTGGATCGCCAAACTGTGCTCGTAGGGATTGCTGAGTCGGATTACCTTCTTTTTCGATATGTCAGTAAGAAGGATGCGCAAATATTGGATAGGAGTGAGGAGTAAAGACGGTTTCAAAGTATGTTGCAAAGGCTGTTGCCTGGTCGGTATATGTATTTGGAGCAGTATCATTTACGAGTAGAGGATATTGCGGGCCATGTTTCTGAAAAGTCAGGCGTTTAAATAGGTTCCAAAATTTTGTTGTATTGCGCTCAGTCTGGAGTTTGTTACAGGAATTCCGCCAAGTGAGGCGTTTTTTGGATATGACATAATGTTTTACCAATCTCTAGAAGTGAAAGTCATATGGAGGTAAATTAGGCCGGAGTGGGTGAGAACTATGCTTAGATATTGCATGTTCGGTGCCATCACTAATTGCTTCCGTGAGAGTCGCTGCTAATTGGTCTATGGATCCAAAAGTGGTAAGAGTGGGATTAGTTTCGGCGAGTCTGGTCAAGATGTGAGTTTGATACTTGGTCCAGTTGGCCTTATGGAAATTGTACTTCGGAGATGGAGATACTAGATTTGGGGTGCGAGCGGGTTGTTGTATCGTAAGTAGAATCGGAAAATGATCACTCCCAATGGTGCCCAGAACTTCAATAGTAGAGGATGTAACAAGGTTATTTGAAAGTATAACTACATCGGGAGTGGTTCCACTTTCGGGGCGAGTGGGATGTGGAATGTCAATGAATGATGCAATGCTAGTTAACAGGAAGTCTTGGAAGCGTTCTTTCTGAGCTGCAGTACGAGAATGGTAATTAAAGTCAGCCAGTACAGCGTATGTCTTAAAATGGAGGTCCAGATATGTAAGGAAACGATATGGCAATGGCTGGGTCGATTGAACATAAATAGTTGCGATTGTGATAGCTTGGTCTGGAAAATATATAACCTTTTGGGTCAATAGCGACCCAATTTGGATCAAGGGCCGATTTCACTATCTTACTACGAAAGACCCTTTGAAACAAATGTTCTACTGAATGGGAACCGTGACTGATAGTAATAAATATGAAGAATGTGGATAAAAGGGCACGAATGACAGTTTCAGAGCGCTTGCAGTTCTTTCATTTCTCTATTTCTCAGTGACAAACAGCATAATAATGCATTGGCACGATGCTGCACCGTTCAAAGTACACACTTATTAACATTTCAATAACAATTATAGTAAACATAGTTTAGTAGAAAAGTTAACCATTGTTAGGCTATTAAACAGAGATTGAGGATTTAGATTTCAGAGCTTTCGGCATGTATGGCCATTCTGGCCCATCACATTTTGAGGGATTACGTCCCTTCTCAAGCACAGTATCCAGGAAAGGGAAGGAAGAAAGGATTGGGGAAGGAAGGAAGCGGCCTAGGTACTACCCCGACATTTGTTTGGTGTGAATGAGGAAAAGCCAGGAAAACGTCATTCAGGGTGGCTGGCCTGAAAAAGCTTTTTCAACCAAATGTCCCCACCGTGAATCGAACCCGGAACCGCTCGCACCAAAGGCGATAGTGTTAGCGACTACCCTACGCGAGGCCACACTATTAACCAAAGAGTAATATAAACAATTTTGGCTGATACATATGTTTTATTACTAAAGTATTCGATTATCAGTACTCAATTGACAATCTGTACATAAAACTGTGCTGCCTTGGTATATTTCAAAACTATTTACTACACGTGTACCAACGCAAGACGGTTGAGCCAATGATTTACCTTTGATATACTTAAAACTATAAATGAGGTATACCTATATAAATTATTGGGTTGTCAAATACATTTCAGAGACAGGAATCAAGATTTGACTCTGTTTGATTTAATCCTATGCATGAATACAGGTTTTCAGCTAATGTGGATTATTATTATTATTATTATTATTATTATTATTATTATTATTATTATTATTATTATTATTATTATTATTATTATTAATTCCGCGTCGAAACAATATTTCTTATATACTTACCCGTCTTCATCATACGAAGATTCCTGTCCGTGAACGAAAGTACACAAAATCCCAATTACCACAGTCTGCAAAACAAGTACAATATTTTTTTTTCAGATGTCATGTGCTGGATACTATGACAAAGCAAGTATAATAAAGAAAGAATAAAATACATTCCAATACTTGAGGTGCTATATAATAAATGATGAACAATTTACTCTTGTTTCATGAACAATGGAAATGAGCGAAGGATATTACTTTTTAGAAGCTAAGAGAATTCACTTTCGAGCTTTCAGAGTTGTTCGAGATTAAAAAAAAAAAAAAAAAGTTCTTACACTGTATAGCTCGGGGTTGGAATTAGTCTAGAGTAAAGAACTTTACTCTAGACTAATTCCAACCCCGAGCTATACAGTGTAAGAATTTTTTTTTTTTTTTTTAAATCTCGAACAACTCTGAAAGCTCGATTAATTACATTTCAAAGATAGCTAATAAACGACATTCATGTAGGATGTTCTAAAAATGGCGCCCATGGACCACATAACATTATTAAACAAGTCAAAATAAATCAAACTATAATAAAGCAAAATAAAGCATCACTTATTATCATAACAATCGATGTAACTATTTGATGAATTCGGAGAACAATGCTAATGGTTCCAAATTAATCTAAAGCGTAGCTACATAGTGAAATGTTTCATTTCCCATAGCGGCTGAACTCTGCTGTCTGTGAGCGCTAGTTTTAGAACACCCGATATATAGACCTAAGGATAGCGTATACCGTACGTTAATTTGAAATTTCTTTCTTGCAAACGCTGGCAAATGGGCATAGAAAGATATTTGCAACATTGAAAGGAGCATAAACAAGCATTTAATATTAGACTAAATATTATTTGCAGTGTTGCCGCGAGGCGAGACAGACTACTTGTCTCGTCTCATTTTCTAGACAGGACGAGACGTGTCGTGAAATGTCTCGAAAATGCAAACACAGTTTTTCAATTTGTTTAAAAATTTATTAGCTCGGAATAAATTATTTTCCTTCGAAATGTATACTAGCGATTATTATTTCAAATTAGAACTATCCTAAAAAGAACAGGGAATACCTAAAATTTTTATAATGATTCTTACAAACACCTTTCATTTCCATTTTTCAATCGATTCAAGTTTAATTATTTTGTGATAGTACTCCAGATTCAAGTACAATGTTAAAGCATTCATCAAGACCAGTGTTTCAGAAATTGTATTCTGGGGGCTGGTGGGGATATCTACGCATAAAGATCCTATTAAAGAAGTATAAGTTCTTTTAATGACAATTTTGTCAGTAACTAACTATTGTTTCATGGTCTTTCTCGTTCCGAACAGAGAGAGAAACGTGTTAATCCTTTTCGGTACTGAGTTTCGAGAGAATAATGGTTTAGCAATAAAATTTAGTTTCTTTTTGTCCTTTTATGATTTTATTCGATCCTAAGCCATTTTTGAAATTAGAATGTCATATAGGCCTCCTTGTTTGTTGAAGTATCACCAGAAGTTGTGAAAAAAGGATTTCAGAATAAGTGCGGAAGGCTTGCCTTTCGACTCTACCCACGGTATTGACAAATATTCTTGTCATAGTAATTCATTACTGGTTCAGTCGAAACTAACCAGTCGTTGTTGGAAGATTGTAGTCGTGTTGTGTGTTGTGTTTTGTTAAATAAACCAAACTTCATTAAAAGTTGTAATTTTAACCACTATTATATTCCCAAAATCATTAAACGATGAAAAGTTTAACATTATTATACACTCATATACTTCGTGATGTCTCCTTGTAAAAATTCTATTAAAAAACAAGATTAACAATACGATACAACCACGAAAAATAAAAAAAAAAAAAACACGTCCTACGCAAACGGATTTTCCAGTGGCATCAAAATATAAAAACCTTCAAAGTGATAATATCAAGTATATTCAAGGTGTTGGTGTCAAAACATATAAGTTACAATTTTTACAAGGAGACATCACGAAGTATATGAGTGTATAATAATGTTAAACTTTTCATCGTTTAATGATTTTGGGAATATAATAATCCCCCTTTTAATAAAGTACAATGGTCAACTGTTCATGAGAACCAGCGACATAGAATCCCTTAAAATTTTTCATTGTTTAATGATTTTGGGAATATAATAATCCCCCTTTTAATAAAGTACAATGGTCAACTGTTCATGAGAACCAGTGACATGGAATCCCTTAAAATTTTTCATCGTTTAATGATTTTGGGAATATAATAATCCCCCTTTTAATAAAGTACAATGGTCAACTGTTCACGAGAACCAGTGACATGGAATCCCTTAAAATTTTTCATCGTTTAATGATTTTGGGAATATAATAATCCCCCTTTTAATAAAGTACAATGGTCAACTGTTCATGAGAACCAGTGACATGGAATCCCTTAAAATTGTTCATCGTTTAATGATTTTGGGAATATAATAATCCCCCTTTTAATAAAGTACAATGGTCAACTGTTCATGAGAACCAGTGACATGGAATCCCTTAAAATTGTTCATCGTTTAATGATTTTGGGAATATAATAATCCCCCTTTTAATAAAGTACAATGGTCAACTGTTCATGAGAACCAGTGACATGGAATCCCTTAAAATTTTTCATCGTTTAATGATTTTGGGAATATAATAATCCCCCTTTTAATAAAGTACAATGGTCAACTGTTCATGAGAACCAGTGACATGGAATCCCTTAAAATTTTTCATCGTTTAATGATTTTGGGAATATAATAATCCCCCTTTTAATAAAGTACAATGGTCAACTGTTCATGAGAACCAGTGACATGGAATCCCTTAAAATTTTTCATCGTTTAATGATTTTGGGAATATAATAATCCCCCTTTTAATAAAGCACAATGGTCAACTCTTCATGAGAACCAGTGACATGGAATCCCTTAAAATTTTTCATCGTTTAATGATTTTGGGAATATAATACCACTTTGCATAACAGCTCTTTTTTGTGGGTCTCAGCCGCTCTAGTGTTGGCATGAGGTGAGACACAAGACAAGACAGAACTATTTGAGACGAGACGAGTACATCTTTTTGAGACGAGACAGAACCATTTGAGAAGAGACATGCTTTGCACGAGACGAGACAAGACAACCTGAAGTCTGGTCTCGTCTCGTCTCGCGCCAACACTAATTATTTGTCTTTCTCTTTGCCTGTCGCTTGCAACATAACTTCCAAGTTTTTCTGAATTAGAGGCAGCTAGTTAAGGAAGTCACATTATTAAAAAAATAATTTTTTACCGCTTCAAACTACAAGAAGACAACTATAGCAATCGCACTGAGTCGTGGCGCTTGAGCTAAATCTGACAATTTAGCAATCAATAGATAGCAAGGGTGTGTCCTTATCGTCAACGCTCAACCATGAAATTTAGCCAATGATGTTTCTCGCGCTATACGAATAACATCTCCCGAGAATACGGTATTGTCAGATTGTTGGTAAGTTTCGTTTCGTTTGTTTTTTTTATTATTGCTGTCATTGTTTTATATTTTTCTATTATTATTGTTACATTTTAATTCGAAGAATTGTTAATATTCATGTTATATTTCTTTAAGTATTTTTTTTTTTTTTTTTTTTGTCGCTCGTTCACCATATCTTGTAAGTTAGGCAACATTGTTAGTGCTCTTATGTCGTTTTACGTTTATACAAGTGTGCGTTCGGAAAAGAACTCCACGAATACTCCCGATGCATTACACGTGAGACAAAGCAGTTCTATATTTGGTGCAGAGCCCAGGCTTCACGAGTCCTCGCAGTCACTACAATTGTTGCATAGAGTAATTGTTTTCTTTTTTCTTTCTTGAGTTTGAGGCAATAAATCTTTAATTTTCTTCACGATCCGCTTCTGGTCAAAATTTAATAAAAATTACAATTTATTTTTCCTTTCAATCTTGGGAAATGACTTGGTTACCGCGAGTTGAAACTCAACAACAATAAGGGTATAAAAGTGAGTAATATTAACCCCAAGGTGGACTTTGTATGTAATCGTAGTGTGATACAGTCCTTGAGATTAAAGTCTGTCAAGGAAATTAAAACTCACCCCAAATTGGAGGTCTTATATAAAAATGAATGTTTATTTGTTCAGTATATGAATCCACACGCTTGACTTGACAAAGTTCAAATAATTTTATTTAAGGAAACTATAGTCTAAGAGGAGAAATCTTAGGCTATACTGAACTTTTTTGTTTGTGTTCTAAGAGGCTTCCAAAGTGGATGAGATGCATTAATAAGAATTTTTTTATGTAAAAAAAAAAAAAAAAAAAAAATGGCGAGCTTATGATAGTGTCGAATCCATAGTTACAGGATCGTTGAGATGAATAGTGACACTCTCGATACCGTCTAAGTCCACATTTGGCCATCATCGGCATTGTGTGCGAGATAGAAAGGGTGAAAAATAAAGTGTCCAAAAATGATCCAGATTAGTGTTGAACAGATTAGTGACAGTCTCAATGACATTTAAGCCTAAGTTTAGTCAAAGACGTGTATAAGAGCTGGCCCGAGAATTGACAGGAGCAACGCCTTCGGTGTTTCCCTTCGTTATTTATTTCACTGAGTTCCTTATTTTCAAAAATTATTCATAAACATTAAACATCCCGTGCGACGCTGGGCACTTCTGTTAATAATATAATACGGAAATAGTTTTCCATTGTAAACTTTGCACAAGCAAAATAGTTGATTTTGATGCAAAATAGCATACATTTTTAATCTAGACCAGTGGTTTGCAACCTTATTTGATCGGCACCACTTTCATAAACATTGCATACTTCACACACTCTGGCCCGTCCATTTTACTCGTAGCTCAGACGTGATTTTATGCTGATCCCTTTTGAGACTTCAGAATTCTCAAATCAACATTATCAATAATAATAATAATAATAATAATAATAATAATAATAATAATAATAATAATAATAATAAACAAACTCTATGGTCTACGGAATCCGGAGGCTCAATGCCGCGTTCACAAAACCACTGACTTCTGTCTTTAGACAACTAGATGCAGTTTCTACTTTGTATTAGTATTTCTACGAGATAGATCTTAATATTGTCCTCCCATCTGCGCCTAGGTCTTCCTAATGGTCGTTTTCCGATTGGATATCCAGTTTAAACTTTGAAAGCGTTCCTCCTTTCTTCCATTCTAGCTACATGCCCTATTCACATGAACCTCCTAGATTTGATGACTCTAACAATCTTCGGTAAACGGTATATTATGTAGTTTTTCGATATGAAGTTTCCGCCATTCCCTATTCCCGTTTCTCTTGAGTCCGAATATTCGTCTCAGGATTTTATTCTCAAATATTTTCAGTCTACATTCTTCCCTCAGAGTAAGCGACCATGTTTCGCATCCATACAGGACAACAGGCATGATTATAGTTTTATATATTTTAAACTTCAAATTCCTCGGTAGGATTCGCGACGAGAAAATATTTTGAACTGAATAATAACACGAATTCCCTCCTTTCAGTCAATATTTAATTTCTTTGTGAAGGTTTTGGTCTCTTAATATGATATAACCAAATATTATACAGATGAACATATTCTTGATCAAACTTTAGCGTATATTATTCATTTTCTGTATTTTGTCATTGTACAATTTTTAATCCCATCTTATTATTTATTTAATTTTTATTTTTTATTTTTATTTATTTATTTCTTTTAGGATTCCACACTTTAGATCGTGAACGTTCTATGATGTACAGTACTGTTTTGCTGGTAGACATTTGGTTCACGATTTAATGCTAGAAATCCTAGAATATATTTAAAAGCCACCTTATACATATTTGTTTGTGTACGTAGTTATTTGAAATTTAATGATACAGCAACTATTTTATATATGCGCAGGGTATCCCAAAAGTCCCCTGACATTGGATAACTCTGTTATTATTCGAGTTACAACAAAATGTAAGAGGGACAACAGTCTCCAAATATCATGTTTTCAATCTAAAGTGAAGTTTTTTTTTTTTTTAAATCAGACGAGCTCTTTTTTTTTTTTTTTTTTTTTTTTTTTTTTTTTTTTTTTTTTTTTTTGTACACTCTTTATGCTACCAATGTTAAATGAAAATGCAACGTTGGCGTTTACCGGGATCCGCAACATGAGTGAATGAAGTTACTGTATTTTACTGTAATGGGTCGATGACCAGCACCCATTTCAAACATGCCCCAATTCACCATACTGTTACAAAATTTATCCACCTCCCTATAAATGGCAACGTTGCATTTTCATTTAACATTGGTTGTATCAAGGATGTACCACCCAAGCGGCTCGTCCGATTTAAAAAAAAAAAAAAATCCCTCACTTTAGACGAAATACATGATATTTGGAGGTGATTTCTCTTTTTACATTTTGATATAACATTAATAATAACAGAGTTACCCTATGTCAGAGGGCTTTTGAGATACCCTGTATATATACATATGTTATTTGTGCTTTGCTTAGCATATACTTAGTACGAATTGGCCGGGGTGGCTTAGTGGTAGAGCGTTCAGCTCTGGTGCATGGGGTCCTTGGTTCGATCGCAGCTTGCGCCGAGTGAGCTTTGTGATGGACAAACACCGTGTGCGTGGGTTTTCTTGGGGTTCTACCGATTACTCACACTTTCTTCATTCCACCATTTCATTCATTTATGATCATCACCGTCTCCTTTAGGATAGCCGGCATTAGTGTGGGATGTAAAACTTAAAGATTTCATTTCATTTCATTTAAGTATGAAGATTTTGTTCACATGTAAAACGCCGAATTTTATGTATTTTGCCATTTAATTACAAGTTTCATTGATATATTGTACTTATGTGGTTAGAATAACAGCAATGGCATAGCAGTATTAATAGTTATAATATTTTAATGTAAACAAGCCCATATTAAACAAACAAAAAAAAACTAAATAAATATTAAACGAAGCGCCTAAGGTATTGTTAATATCACCGTGGGATGTAAATTTGTGTGATACTTTTTCTTCAATATTATAATTTTTCAAATAGTAACAATAGTTTTCAAGAAACCTCAGATTCGCTTATATAATCGGAGAATAGACTTTATTTTGAACGATATTATAAATCATTCGATAAAGCATTTAGCGAAAGTCCTTTCTAGTCGTCAACTTGGACATCTGCTAAACTATTTGTGTAAAAAGTATACTCCGAAACCCACAAGCAGTGAACATTCGTGTGTAAAACGTGACGCCCAACGTTGAATTTTAAACTTTATGCTAATTTCAGAACATTATCAATATTTTGTATAGTGATTGGTAACTGTAGTCCTCGTCATCCGAATTGGCGTGTGGCATCATCCAATTAGCTCGCAGTGTCCTGTTACTACACCTTCAGGGAGATCTAATAATTCATAAGTGATTTTGTTCGTATTTGTTGACAGTTAGGAATGATTAGATTCCTCCCTGAAGGTTTAGTAACAGCGCACTGCGAGCTTATTGGCTGATGCCACACGCCAATTCGGGTGACGCGGATTATAATGGTTATCAATCGCATCAAATTTTATACAGTTATAAAAATTTGGACCGGAGTTAGTGTTTTTTTTTATCATAACTGAAAAAAAATGTTTTATTCTCTACAGCCGTCTAGATAATGCTCTAGTTTTTCTTCCCGTAAGAATACAGTAAATTTAAGAATATCTGTGTTGGAGAAACACCGTATGTGTGGGTTTTCTCGGGGTTCTCCAGTTTTGTCCCACTTTTTTTCAAACCACCATTTCATTCATATCTCATCATCGCCTTCTCCTTTAGCCTAGCCGGCATAACCGTGGGACGTAAAACTTAAAGATTTCATTTCATTTCAATTTAGCCCTATCTTGGATGATTTCTTCACTTGCCTTCAGATCTGGTACCAAGTCGAGAATGATTTGTTATTTGAATTATTGGTGCCGCCTGGCGAGTGCAAAAGAAAACAAAAATTATGAAATTTTGTGTATATGAGTAATGACTTAAACATCCATTGCCAGTGTCAAATCATTCGGAGAAAGCTGGATAAAAAGTTTTATTGTCCCTTAGTTGCAAGCAACCCACCTTGCACTGTTGAATTGTTGGTTGCATTATAGTTGGATATGATTTGTTGGACGTTGCAGGAATTATTTCATTTTTTTTGGAAATTAATTACTTTATTATTACTTTATTATTATTATTATTATTATTATTATTATTATTATTATTATTATTATTATTATTATTATTATTATTATTATTATTATTATTATTATTATTATTAACTAGCTGCACCTGCGCTCTCTACACAGCGCATCATTCATATATGAGCATGAATCTCCTTGTCATTCCTCACAACATCTGTACATGTTCCTTTACACTACCAAGTGAAAGACTTCTTGATACCATAAAAGGGCAGACTTTTTCGATTATATTTTAATATCTCGCACCGTTTGCAAGATTGAGAGTACTTCCGGTTGGAGTTTCTAATTCATGTAAGATCAGTGTTTTCTTTCTTGTTGCATGGAGTATGTAATGAGCAAATATATTACATACACAAATAATTATAACGTCATTGAGTTGATTAGCTTTGATCCGTTTTGATTTGTTTTGGTTTTCAGTTTAGCGTCCCTTTCAAAAGTGAAGTCATATGAGACGTGGACTTACAGCTTAACGTGAGATCCGAACCACATGAGTTCCTGCCAGGAATCAAACTCAGGTCTCCCACGTCAAAAGGACGTACGCTAACCGCTAAGCCACGAAAGGGCTTTCGGAAAACAATCGAAAACAACTGACGTAATATCGAATTCATAGTTTTCGGGTCGCTAAGATGAACAGTGACACTGCCGATAGCGGTTAAATACAATTTCAGTCTCACCGACAAGGACTTGGGTGAAAATGGGAGAAAAATAAAACGTCAAATACGACCGAGATTAGAATCGAGTCTATAGTTTTTTTGGTCCACTCAGCAGATTCGTGGTCTGCCGATGACTTTTAAGAACAACTCCAGGCAACAGCGGGTACATCAGCTGCCCTTTGCTTTTCCTTATTTATTTCACTCATTCATATTATTTTAAGTATTTAGCATAAACGTTATACTTTGCTATCAAAAACGGGCATTGCAGCTAATAAATAAATAAATAAATTTCATTTCCATTATTGCCGAAAAAGATATACGAATTTTATAGTCTGCGATGCAAATTTAAATAGTTTTCTTCCAACAATCTAAAACAAGCTTTAAATATAAACCTAATACGTAGTTACCCATGAACGCTAACTATGTTGGGAGTACTGTCACTGGAGAACACAAAGCTGAATCATTCAATTACTATTTTTGCAGATATTTCTCCACTCAGATGGTACCAAATCCTCTTCCAGCTCTTGAAGCTGTATGTTCGCACTCCCTATCATACGCTTGCTGAAGCATACATTTCCTCTCGTCACCTCTACCAGACCATCTTGCTTTTGGACTTGGCAGTATTTATACAATCTTCCTTCGAAATACAGCCGCGTCAATTGCTTACTTTTTGGCCTTTTTATTTAATAGATGTTCTACAAATGGCTTTTTTCCTTCAACTTTGGAAACAGACTAACATATCATTCCAATCTATAAATCTTGCACTAAATCTGATGTATATTCCTAAAGACCGATTTCTCTTCTTTCTCCGTTGTAATTTCTTTGCGAGAAAATCATGAAGGCCGGACTTTACAAATTCACAGTCCCTTATTTGAACATTGCACAGCATGGCTTCCTGCAACAGAAATCGTGCCCCTCCAACTTATCCGAATTTCTTATTCATGCTATAAATTGTGTTTCAGAAATTTCCCAAGTGGATGTAATATACTTAGATTTCTTTAAAGCTTTCGATAAAATTGACACCCATCTGCTCTTTTAGAAGCTATCCAACAGATTTAATCTTCATGACAAATTCCTGTCTCTGCTAAAGGGTTATCTTACTGATCGCATGCAACGTGTAGTTATGCCAGATGCTTCATCCAAATTTGTCCCAGTTCTTTCTGGAGTTCCCCAAGGTAGTGTTCTAGGACCACTGCTATTTCTTCTTTACATGGATGATCTCCCTTGCTTAATATCATTACCATCTACGAACATTCTCTTCTTTGCTGACGATTGTAAAATTTTCATAAAATATCTACTATAGATGATGCCCTACTGCTTTAACAAATTCTCGCTAAACTTACTGACTGGTGTGCGATTTCGAATTTAAAACTAAACCCTCAAAAAAGTTGCATTCTCAGTATATCTTTAAAGAAAAATAAAATTCATCACAGATATTGTATTAATAACAGTCCTATCAAAAAAGTTGCGACAATATATATTCTGGTGTGGTAAAAAGTAATCCATTATTTTGTAAATAGATGGTTTCAGTGATCTGTATCTCGCGTTATATAAGTCCGATCGGGTTCAACAAAATGGCGTTCGAACGATGAGATTCCCTACTACAAACACTTCAGATAGTTGTGATGAGTTGACTCAGTGTTGTGTGAGCGCGAGTCAAAATGGACACTAGCAAAGAGAAAATACGCTATATTTTAGTTTTTCTTCGGTACGCAAGAAGGCGAAAACGCAAGCCAGGCGGCTGCAAATGTCAATAGTGTTTATGGTCCTGATACTGTAACACCCAATCACGCGCAATTTTGGTTTCGTCGATTACGTTCCAGTAATTTTGACGTCAAAGATGCACCATGCACTGAAAGGCCAAGTGTCGAAAATGTCGATAAAATCATGGACATTGTCGCGTCCGACCGTCATGTAAGCACTGTGTCGCTTGCCCAAGAGCTAAACATTGCACAAAAAACCGTGTGGAACCATTTGCATAAGGCTGGATACAAAAAGAAGCTTGATGTATGGGTGCCACAAGAGTTAACGCAAAAAAAAAAAAAAAAAACCCTCATGGACCGAATTTCTATCTGCGAATCGCTGCTGAATCGCAACAAAATCGACCCATTTCCGAAGCACTTGATGACTGGTGATCACTTACGACAACGGTCGTGGTCGAAGCGCGGTGAGCCGGCGCAAACAGTGCCCAAGCCAGGATTGACGGCCAGGAAGGTTTTGCTGTGTGTTTGGTGGGATTGGCAGGGAATTATCTACTATGAGCTGCTCCCCTACGGCCAAACCCTTAACTCGGAACTGTACTGTCAACAATTTGACTTTCTGAAGGCAGCAATCGCCCAGAAGCGGCCAGCTTTGGCCAATAGGAGAGGCATTGTGTTCCACCAGGACAACGCCAGGCCACACACATCGATATTGACTCACCAGAAGCTCCATGAGCTTGGTTGGGAGGTTCTTATGCATCCACCTTATAGTCCAGACCTGGCACAGAGTGATTACCATCTGTTCCTGTCCATAGCGAACACGTTTGCTGGTGAAAAAGTCGCTTCAAGAGAGGCTTGTGAAAATCGACTGTCTCATTTTTTTTTTGCCACTAGGGACAAGGGCTTCTATGAGAGAGGCATCACGATATTACCTTCCAAATGACAACACGTTATCGAAGAGAACTGCGCATATATGACCTATATCAGTTCATTCTATGGTAAGTCAAGCCTTCAATGTCATGCCAAAATAATGGATTATTTTTTACTATATATATATTTAATATTTTTCTTCTTTCTTTTTATTTCTCATATACGTTGTTGCATTGTTTCAGTGTAAAATGGACATTGATCTGTATCAGAAACATTTATAAAATAATAAATAAAATAAATAAATTTCAGTAGAATCTATTACAGATTTGCATTGCAGTACATAATAAATTTTCATTCAAAATACATTTATGAAGGAATACCAGGTTTTTATTGAAAAAATGAACAAAATGAAACTTTTTTACTTTCAACACTAGTCGGAAGGACGGTGTGGAAAGTGATAACGACCTAAATAACTCACGGTAAAACCACATCGGCGAAGAAGAAGAGTGGTCGAAAAGAAACTCCAACGGCAGATCGTCCCGAGTATTTAAGATAGTTGTCATTGTGAACCGTTCTGCGAGTGTGATGTAAGTGTAAGCAGCTCTTCTCACAGCCTATGTCGACAATCGCATTAGATCAAGTATTCTACTTCTACACTTCGCACGCTGGGAAGACGTGTTGAGGTCATTCTGTCTTAGTTTTGACCCGATACCGCTGCATGCATCCTGCCTGTAGTGTCTCAATCGTGGACAATTTGTGCTTGTGCACCCAGCATCGTCAAGGCATGTTCCTTCTTTTCCTTGATTCGCAAGTAGCGATGTAACCATTATTCTCTAAGGGATGGGATACGACCACTGAGCAGTCAGACCTAAGTCCTAAATGCCTATCAGTTGACCTGCTGGTCGAGTGTCCTGCTAATGAATCAGGTCCTCCTTTGCTTTGCAAGCATGGTACTCAAGCGTTATAAGGTAAGGCCACCTCCCACCCAGGCTAGCCCTTACGGATGAATGTTTATTAAAAGGGAATCTGGAGTATCACTATTCATCTCAGTGACCCCGAAAATTAAGATTAGACACTAATATCGCCCGTGTTCGATTATTGTTACATGTTACCTTTTCTCAACCCATGGCGATAATGTAATAAAATTCTAAGGTATGTGATGGCCCACTTACATTGTTTACTAAAAGTTATCAAATTCGATGGAGTGGTCAAGGATGAACAAGCCGCCAGACATTCATTTTCATTTGTATAGAAAATACACCTCTACCCGCAGAAAAACGGAAATTTTCAAAAATGCTTCGAAACCTGTCCCATTCTTTTTAATGAGGAGTTTATATACACCAGAAGAACTCTGTAATCCAGTGGTTGGAGCCTGCGCGGGATCCCGGGTTCAACTACCAGTCGGTCCTTCCCAATTTTCGGCGTACACCCAGTGTCGTGAGGCAATCAAGGGAGTAACATGAATAAAAGATGTGACGGTCTCTAGGTCTACAAAGCTCGTGATGCACGTGTTAGAGACAGGGGACATTCGTTAGTCGCGAGGTTGGACGTTGTTCAGCTGGTCACTAGCGTATGGCATTAACGCGACTCAGGTCCAAAAAGGGCTGTTATGCCAAGTAATTTGTTTCTGTTTTATATACCTCCAGTTTCGTCTTCCTAACTTGAAAGGTTCGTAAGATAGTCTATTTTGAACCCCTCTTTCTCCCATTCGAAAAGCAGTTACGGAGTACTAATGATAGCCTGAGTTAGAGAGAATCCTGATTAAAAAAAAAAAATAAACAGAAGCAAAACAAAGGTACTCTCATGTACCTAGAATCATCAAAACCGGTTCAGCGGTATAGGAGGAGTTACCATGAAAAACTATCGTTTATTATATACACATTACTAAACCTTCCACCATTAAACCACGCGTAGTAAACTTTTGCTTTCCTTCTAATCAATTTTAGGTACGATAGAGTTTATGTTCAAAGTATGCAATACAGTGTCTGTGCTTTTTTTTAAAAGTTTTGTTTTTGTTTACTATTCTGTTCGTGTTATACAGCGTGAAACATATGCAGCTTGATACTAGCACTTTTTTAGTTTCCAACTGATTATATAAGTAACTGGTTAATGTAAACAATACAATATGTTATGGTTCATATATACTATGTTATAAAAATAGCTTTATAAAGAATTACAATATTGTTACATTAAACTTTCGGACTTCCTAAATAAAATTTTAATGAATGGATTGGCACACGAGCTCCCATTAAATGACAAACACGTTCACTGGATCTCAGTCCAATGGACCTTCCTGTACTTAAAATAGGGTATTAGTACCAAATAGCATTAGTGTTGTAATACGTGTATGATCTTTTGAACTTACGTAGTTTCGATACTTTCAAGTATCTGGGAAACATTTTGAGGAGAGACGCTTACTGCACCAAAGAGATCAGGTCAAGAATTGCCAAAGTCAAAGAAGCATTCAGCAAAATGAGATCACTCTTAACTAACAGACTTAATATTGGACTAAGGAAAAAGTTGGTCTGGTGCAATATATGGAGTATTGGACTGTGTGGTTCAGAGACTTGGACATTACGAAAGTTAGAAAAGAAATATTTATAGAGCTTCGAAATGTGGTGTTGGAGGAAGATGGAGAAGGTAAAATGGACAGAAAACGAGTAACAAATGAGGATGTTTTAAAGCGAATAGGAGAGAAGAGGACACTTGTAGCCAGCCAGCATCCTTCGTAGAAAGACCAATTGGGTTGGATACATCTTGCAAAGAAATTGTTTTCTTCATATCGTCATAGAAAGAAAGATGCAAGGAAAGCGAGGAGTAGAGAGAGAGACTTAAGACTGTGTAAACTATTCAGTTTTGGTCATTTCTAATTTCCCCACTATTTTCACCGTTGTTTAGTTGAAGCTCGTATATTATCATGACTACACAGTTGTTAGTTGCAACCGCATCCTCGTACCCTTCAGTTCGTCGTCGTTCGATAATCTGAATATACTAATGGAGCATAACAAAATCGCGTAAGGATTTATAAATGCTCTTAGCGGTTGGCCAGGAAGAAATAAACAAATAAGTTCTTCCACCATACTTGGCGAAGGTCGGACATGTCATATTAATCCTGTACATTTGTATCGATTATCATCGTGTTTTATATTTTGTTTACTTCATTTTAAAAAAATGAAATGAAATCTTTGAGTTTTACGTTCCATGGTTATGCCGGTTAGGCTAAAGGAGACGGTGATTATGAGAAATGAATGAAATGGTGGAATGAAGAAAGTGGTAGGAAACGGGATAACCCCGAGAAAACCCACGCACACGGTATTTGTCCACCAGAAAGTTCACTCGGCGGGGGCTGGGATCGAACCCGGGACCCCAAGTACCAGAGGTGAACACTCGACCACTGAACCACCGCGCCCCCAAATGGGAAATAGAATTTTAAGCATTAGAAAGAGGGTGAAGACCTTTTCGTTTTGTTTTGAGAACATTTAAACACTTTCAGAAAGGTTAGATGTATTGTGTGTATGTTAAACAATATATACAGTGTTATTGTCAGTAAATTCATTGAATTAATTAATCCCTTATTTATTATGGATGTCGTATATTTGTGCGTGTATGGGGAGGGTAAGGCATTTTGAATTATTGCACTTTCAGACTCTACGTCCTGTTGGCCTAATTTTATCCCCCAAATAAAAATTATCTATTTTAATTTGCACACTGGTTATACACATCGCGATGCAGCACTCATTGGAACAAAGATACGTGATCAAGTTTTGTACGAAACTTGGAAAGTCTGAAGTGGAACCATTTCCAATAGGTCAGCAGAGCTTCTGGAATGAGTGTTTATCACAAAACCAAGTCTACACATGGCAAAAGACTTTTTAGGAAGACCCTGAAGAAGTCGACGACATAGTCCGCGCTGGACAACCTCCTCAACGACTCGTGTGAAAGAACTTTTGCAAATACATCGTCGAATGAACATTTATTTAATGGCCGACACGTTAAATATTCCAAAAACTATCGTCCATAAGATTGTGGCCGAGGATTTGCACGAGAAATGTGTACACGACGCTTTTCCCAAGAATTTTGAATGACGATCAATCATCTCGCCGTATGGAAATTTGTCAAGATGTTTTGGAAATGGGTGAAAATAATAATCTAGTCATGGGGCTTAGCTCAGGTTTTGTGTGCCTGAAAGATCCCCTCAATTTGACTTCAAATTTGATTGATGAATAATTAGGACATTTAAGAAAGGCTGATTACGTGATGCCGTGAGTGTTTCTTCTGTCCGCCATATTGGATTTTGAACAGGGATAATGAAGTTTTGAGAAAACTCGTAAGTTACTAATTAAGCAGCTCTAGCATAGGTCGTAGTTATAATACAGAAACGAGTTTTACCTCGTTCAAATTGCAAATATTCAAGCTCTAAAACGGTGTATATTCCAGTACGACCCCGACACAAAGTAAAGTGCCCAATGGTACACCTTGGCCTTCCCTGAAAGGGCATCGTTACAGAACAATTGATGACGTGAAAGTAGGTTGTGAAATGGTTTTAAACGCACTTCCAGAGCAGCCGTTCCAGGATGCCTTTGCAGATTAGAAATCAGACTGGTAAATATGTGTTGACGCAGAAGGACAATATTTTGAAGTATTTTAATGTAAAGGTAATATTATTCTTATTATTATGTAAATAAATGTTCTTTTTCATACTTATAGATTTGGTGACATTACTTTTCGGACAGATTTTATAGGTACTCGTATGACAACGGATTTGAATACAAGGCTACATGTTGCACATTGACAGAAAATCCTTTCATTGGCAATGAGTAAGAAGGGAGACTAAGTGCAATGGTGGATCTGAAGTGACTGTCAAAAATGCCATAGCATACATTATCAGAGGTGCATCGCGTCAGAATACTTACTTTATTACAGCAAGATATGAAGCAAGTGATAGTAGCACAAGTTGTATGTTGTGATTGAAGTGATTTATGTAGTCTTAAAGATTCCCAATCAACAAGAGATAGGCCCAGAACAGGTCGACCACGCAAAACTACAGTTGCAAGCAACCGTATTATTGCACGGTGATATCCTACATCTACAGCAACTCACGAGCTGCATAAGCGCCTTTTGCGTAGGAGACCCGGGTTCAATTCCCAGAGGGATATCGTGATTCGGATCCCACGTTACGCTGTAGGGTTACTTCTCATATAGTCTCGCTGCTGAAATGGGCGCTAAACTCAAAATCCAATTCGCAATACAGCTGCAAAGGGACCTTGGTCCCACCTTAGGTGTCCATGTCAAACAGAATTATTCGGAATTCACTGCACGAGATAGGGTTTCGCCACTACTGACAAATAGTTTATTTATGTTGTGTTTCACAACTAATTGTCTAATGTCAGATATTAACATTTTTGTTCTTGTTTGATCGGATTTTTTTTTAAAAATACACATTATGCAAAATTTTCTTTCAGTGTAATTTATTTCTAAGGTATTTTTCTCAAGTGACTTATGGTTCACTACAGGGCCATACTGCAACTAAGGGGCCCAACGGGAAGGCACTATTTTGCTTCAGGACTCCGTGATAGAGTTAGCCCAAAAATTTTAAAAATTACTGAAAATATTTTCACCATAAAAAGTTTAGAAAACATGACAAAATCACTTCTATATAATTCATGGACCGTTATGAACATGTTGAGAGAGAGAGCCCATCATAAAAGTCTTTTGATGGGGCTCCCCTTGTATTTTACCAAGCCAGAACCCCCAACGGTCTTAATCCGGCCGTGTATATTTTCTACACGGAAAACAACTGCACTATAAAATTTATTATTTAGTTTCAAAAATGAAATGAAATTAAATCTTTAAGTTTAACGTCCCACGGTTATGCCGGTTAGGCTAAAGGAGACGATGATAATGAGAAATTAGTGAAATAAAGAAAGTGGGAGGAAACGGGAGAATCCCGAGAAAACCCACGAACACGGTATTTGTCCACCACAAAGTCCACACGGCGGGAGCTGGGATCGAACCAGAGACCCCAAGCACCGGAGGTGAACGCTCTACCACTGAGCCACCACCCCCTATTTAGTTTCAAGTTATGGCATCATTTGATATTTCAATTTAGCTCAATACTTCAATATTAGCAAAATTATAAACCAGAGTAGGAAATTAGAAACCTTTCAAGGGTTGAAATACGAAAAATTTGAAAATTTTTCATTTTTTAAAAAATATTTTTTCTTTTTTCTTTTATTTAGTTAGGCCACTTTGTATGCAAGCGGTCGAAATAACATAAGTAAATATTTTTTCTTTGTATATGCGAAACAAGTATGGTAATCAAAAACAAGGGAAAAATGTATGACAATTATACTTTAAAAGGTATGAACTCTGTCGTTCTATAGCTAAGCTGATGATTCATTTAGGAGCGTCTCTTTTCAGGGTTCAATCCGTTAATGATGATGAAAGAATTGGTGAAATCGAAATGTGGGAGGAAACGGAAGTACTCCCAGAAAACCAACGAGCAAGATATAGTACACCACTAACTTACTTGACCGGGAATCTAACCAGGAACCCTATGCTGTAGCGTAGAGAAGGGGGGCAGAAGGGCCGGCCTCCCCCCCAAAGAGGTCCGACAACGTACTTTGGTACTTTGATGTTTCTATGTTTGTATTTTTTTTTATATATTTTTATGTTTATATATTTTTTGTTTGTAAATTTTTCTATATGTACATATAACAGCACTTGCCCCCCGCCAAACACACATCCTGGTTACGCTACTGACCCTACGCGCCAGAGGTAAGCGTTATACGGAGCAACCGTGCCCCCTCTGTCAAGAAAGGAGGTATTGAGATTACGCAGTCCATGAATTGAACCTTAATTGTTGTAACAGAAACACAATAACTTAATTTTATAGGAAATTTCATTTCCTAACTTATATTGTAGTCAAATGTTGCACGGATTCATTTTTTTTTTCATTATTTATACGTTCTAAACCAGATACTAATTTTCTTTTGCCACTTTATTGTAAAACAAAAGAATATGATTCTGGGAAAATGCTATGAAACAAATATATGTACCATTTATGAATTCCTTACCAGAGCTCAAAATAATTATGAAACGACAGAATTGTAGAAAACGGGATACTGCTGAAGTGTGGTGTTTTTGCTACTGATTTATTTTGCGGAAAGAATTCGGGAACTTGCTTTTTGAAACTGTATTGAGTCCAGGGCCGGCCCTATAATATGTGCAACACGTGTATTTCGCACAGGGAGACAAGTATCGAGGGGCGGCAAAATCTGTCATAACTTTATTATCTTCTAATATAAATAAAATTAAAAAGTTTTTTGTGTGTCCGTCTGTCTGTGTGCGCCTGGAGACCAGATAAGTAGACCGAGAGTTACCAAATTTTGTTCCGGGCACCTTGGATCAGGCCCCAGACCAAGACTAAGTTGTTTTTTTTTTTTTTTCAAAATTCGAACCAGCAGGGTCTCAAGGGGGATGTTTACGGAAACATATAAAAGTATTAGAAAATGACCGATATTAGTGCCAAATTCATAGTTTTTGCTATCGCTGAGATCAATGGTGAAACTCCGATAGCATTAACTTCCAAATTCACTCCATTCGTCTGCGGGCTGGGGGTCACCAGGGGGATACCGAGAGATGTATAAATAACCCAAAGTGACAGATATTAGTGTTAAATTCATAGTTTTCGCGGTCGCTGACATCAATGGTGACACTTCCATTAGCGATCAATTCCAAATTCAGCTACCATTGTATGTGAACCGGGAGTCACCTGCGGGAGGGCTGTACTGAGACATGTAAAAATAATCCAAAATGACCGATATTAGTGTCAAATCCATAGTTTTTACGGTCGCTGAGATGACTGGTGATATTCCCACAGGCGTTGACTTCCAAATACAGTCCCCATCTTTTGGGGTCAGAGGCTTTTTTCTTTCGAAATTCGAACCAGGGGTGTCTCAGGGGGTGTTCACCGAGATATGTAAAAGTAGTAGAAAATGACCAATATTTTTTTTCCTTTCGTTGTTCAGTATGTTTACATAGATATTTTGTCTGACCCATGCGAATAATGGGTATTTCAGCTAGTTTAAAATAAATAATTATTGTTGTAAACATACTTGATTATGATGGTGATTAAATTTACTAAGCTGACTTTCTATTTTAATACTACATTCATAAATTATGTGACTAGTTTAAGGTAACATGGACAGTGTTTAGGCAATGGTCAAAAAATCCCAGCATGAATTGCTTGATTATTGTCAAATACAAGAACCCGAACAGTAGCGAACACCTGTTCCATTTAGTGAGTTATCACAGTTTTGATATGAAAAATAATTTTGTCTTTGACACGAACAAGTTTCTTATCATTCAAGGTAGAAATTTGTTTTCGTATTTTCTTAACAGATACCCTGATTTAGTCAGTTCATTTTCTACTGTTATATTGCATAGAGTTTCTTTATCATCCATTGTACAGCCATAGTTTCTAGTAGATCGGTTTGTGTTATTGATAGTCTAAGAGACAATCTAAAGGATATATTGAGTTTCTGAGAGACATTTACCACTGCATGTGAGAGAGACAGAAAGAGTAGTATTGCTTTGATAATAAATTACGATCATAGATGCATCGCATCTCTTTGATTGTTTGTAGCAAACTTCGATGCGATACCGCTTGGAAATCGCTCAACACACGCATCGAAACGGACCTACGAGAAAGATACACAAGATAATACTTGTATACGTTTTCCGTCACATCATGAATATTGTGGTTATAGACTCTCTGAAGATTACTTTGTCTTTTTGGACTTGAACCGTTTGCACCAATTAACCCTCATTATTAATCAAGTCGCTAGCGCGTTTGATTTTCCATGTACAAAGTCCTGGGTTTGATTTCCATCGGGAAAGCACCCAACACACCAGATTGGTTCGGATCTCACTTTAATGTTTAGGTCACATCCTATACAAATCAATCACAGTATGCATCAATTTTTTCATAATAATTCACTTGCATTCATTATTGTGCACTGCATAAATATAAAACGTTAAACTAAAGAAAAACAGAATAGGAGATTTATTACTTAAGCTACTGTATATGTTAGCTTTTTACTCCTGATTGCTTAGCCTAATTTAAAAAAAAAAAAAAAAACAACGAAATTATGAGTAGCAAGAAAATAAATTGTGAATTAGAGAAAAAAAATAATGTAATGAAATCTTTCAGTTTAACGTCCCACGCATATGTCCTTTAGGCTAAGGGATACGATGATTAAAGCAAGTGAATGCTGATGGAAGAATTGGTGGAATGAGAAACTGGAAGGAAACGGGAGTAGCCCGGTAAAAAAAAAAACTATGGACACAATGTTTTCCACCACAAGCTTACTTTGCCAGGGATAGAACCAGAGACCCAACGCACCAGAGGTAAGCGCTCTACCAGTGAGTCACCGTGCCCTCTGGAGAAAAAAAGAGGAACTAGGTATTCCCTGGTTATTTTCGTGGTTAAGCATGCAACCGGTTTCTACGATGATATGTTAGCGAACAACAGCTAACAAATACAAAAGCAAAACAGCAAACAAACAAACAAACAAATTCAAATAAAAATGAAAGAGAATAAAGAGCATTACCTACCTTAACTCCGAACATATTACCACCAACAATCGTTCTCACCACTTCAATTGTGCAAATGTTCGGGTTAGAAAGAATACACCTTATAATTAAGAGATTGTTGTAATTGATTCTTATCAATCAAGCTTCCATGAATGCTATTCTTATGCACGACTTGTTAAAGCTAGTCATGCAGTATCTAAATACACCTTTCACTGATTTTTCTTAAGACCAGCACGTAACTTTATAAGTTATTGACATAAAGTGAAATAATAATTTTTAAAATAATTACTTTCAGAAAAATTTGTTACGGCAAAAGAACAAAATGCTGTACTAATTAAGCAGTACTTTTAATTAACACAAGACAATTTGAATTACCTACTGTATGTTAAACGTTTTCTTCAAACAATGTAATAATATTTGCAGTTCTACAACGAAGTTTACAACCTATGAGTCGCGACTAATTGTTAGGTCATGACAAAGTGTTTTCCGGGTCACTAAGTTTTTATACTATATAGTACGTCCGGTAGAGATGGAGCACTTTTTTCTGCCTCCAATAACGCAAATAATTTTGCTTGTAGAGCACATATTGGTACAAGGACTTTCTGTAATTATAATTAAAAGTTTTCAGTGTCAAAAGAGAGATATTTCTACGCAAGATTTAAGCTTGAAAAATGGCTGATTGGTCCAGCTATCCCAAAGTATCTATGGGTTAGATGAACCATGCACTGTGGGAATGATAACGATATGCAGAACCTAATAAATAAATTAATAAATAAATTGGAACAGCTTTGTCCTTAAATAGTTACATTAATAAAGTAGATATTATACAGCTACCAAGCTGTTAATGAAATCTAATAGTGTTTTCATGTAATCTAATATTGATTAAACTAAGATGACAATATACTAAATACAAAAATGAACTCTCTTTTTATCATGGGATCTAGAAAAGAAACATTTGTAATTGGCAAGAAAAAAAACTTCATATTTCAAGAAGAAAAATGAGTGCCAGTCATTACATTGTACCGTACATTGCATTTTATTTTGTATATTTGAAAACTTTTGAAACAGAAATCACAAACATTCTCATATTTCCTATGTGGTTCATCTCTCCCACTTTGGCAGTGGCTCATCTATCCCAAGAAGGAAAAATAGAAGAAGGGTAGTTTACTTGTTGTACATTTTGAACGCCAGTAAGAAACAAAACCGAAAAAGTTTACATCTGGAACGTTGAATATTGTTTTCAATGAAATATGGTAAAAAAAAAAAGTTTTGATCTACATAAAATCCAAAATGTCGTCCACTGAAGAAATTTGTGGACTTCTGCTTCAGAAAAGCACAGTGTCTAGTATACATCCGCGATGACACTACACCAATATTCACGTCGCACTCTGGTGGATAGTTTACGAATTTTGGCACTGGTTCGTCTCTACCGGATTTACCCTATTACACTATACTAAACATCTGGCTTTATATGGTCCCCCAGGAACTTTTAGCTTTGTGCTGTGCGGTTTACACATAGGAAATAAATATTTTTCTTTATGATTGTCTTTATGCTGGTCTGTATACTAAAACAAAATCATATTTTCCAGAATATGAAAATATTAATAACTCACGCACATATATATATATATATACTAGTATTATTATCAGTAGTAGTTGTACTATGCAACCTTATTGAAGCATGGGTATTGACAACGCGTAAAGTAAGAATTACATGTTCTGGGAAATACATAAATAAACTATTCATAAGGAAACACTAAATAGTCATGAAATAACAGACAACACAACTCATGGTCAATGAAACACGGACTTTCAAGACGGTGTTAAAAAAAAAAAAAAAACCTTTCCATTGACTTCTGTTCTTAGCTAACTGGATTCAGTTTCTAGTTTGTATTCCTATTTTGCAAGATCCATTTTAATATTGTTCTCCCATCTAGGTATTCTTATGTTTATTTCCCGATTGGATTTCCAGTTAAAATTTTGAAAGGATTCCTACTTTCTTCCACTTTGGCTAACCTCCCGATCTGAGCCTCCTAGACTTGATAACCCTAACAATATGTTTGGTAAACGGTATAAATTATGGAGTTTTTCACTATGAAGTTTTCGCTATTCTCCATTCCCGTTCGTCTTGGGTGCGATTATTCGTCACAGGAATTTGTTCTCAAATACTTTCAGTCTACGTTCTTATCTCAGAGTAAACAATCTTGTTTCACAACCATATAGAATAACAGTCAAAATTATCGTTTTATATGGTACGTGTACCGATTATGGGCCGGGTATCCAATATGGCCCACCCACCATATCTCTGCAGATTTACGTTAGTGCTACTAGATGCCAATATAAGCTATACGCTCGTGACAAGTGAAAACACATTTGCGAGGCTCAGTTTTTTCGAGTGGGGTGACCGACAGTAGCTCCTGATATAGTGTCAACAGGAAGAAGAAATTATTCTCTTATTATTTTAGCGAAGTAAGTAATGTATTGTTTCAGTGTCTGTTATTAAGAGCCTAATCAGTGTTATGTTTGGATAATGTAGGTATGTGTTCAAACGTGAACATAAAATATGTGTGACGCAATGCATTGTATTCTATAAGTAGCAAGTGACAACAGAAGTGAGGAGGTCAAGTACTACGCAATATGTCCATGGTGGGTCATTTTGGAGAGCACTTGTAATTTTCCTCCGTTTTGAGTTCATGCTACCCGCAGGGTTTAAGACACCCTATGTCACGGTACTATTTTTTTAAAAGTAAATATTGATATTCTGATACTAGTACCAGAAGGGCATGGAGTATTCCAAATATCGGTTGGATCAATTTTGCATCTTTTGGATTTTGTCGTTTTCCCCCTATATCCTTTTATTTCAGTAGTTATATTTCTTACACCTTGCACTTATTTTACATTTTTAATAGCACTTTCTTGCACTTCTCAAATTTTGGCATTAAACTTATGTATTAACAAAATATCATTGTTTTTTATAGCAGACTTTGTTGAGAATGCCTAGTAGGCCATATTGAGAATACCCTGTTCACAATATGGCCCACTTACAACATTTTAGTTTTTTAATTATTAAAGTTTTATACATCATTTCTCGGAAACAGTGTATTTATTGTAATCTCCCAAATTATCACCCAACTTGATAGTTCAGTCAATTCACACGAAGAAATAGCTTCTCTTGTGAAAAAAAGGACAAAGTTATGGTGGGCCATATTCGGGCCCACTACCATATATTTTAAACTTCAAGTTCATCGACAGAATTCGCGAGGAGAAAAGATTTTGGACTGAATAATAACACGAATTCCCTGCTTTCAGTACACTGTAAAATATGAGGCGTTGAAACAACACAAAATGACTACCACTTTAGCGTGTTACTTGTGTGTTAATTCAGCACCAAGCACATCACCTTCCGAGCATATCAGAAATAGCTAGTTACTACCTGAGATAATTTGCATTGATATTTATCGTTTAATATGAGCAAAGCTTTGCTAAATATCTTTGGCATTTGTGCCAAGTAACGAATAATGTTTTCTGTAATCGGCCCCAATAATATTGTTGTAAACCTGTGAATCATCTGACAACAGTTACACAGGCAACAGTTCTGACATCTTCTGTTAATATATACTAAAACAGAAGAATACCAGATAAAGAAAACCGATGGAAGCACAGCTATCTGTGTAACTGTTGTCAGATGATTCACAGGTTTACAACAATGTTATTGTGACCGATTACAGAAAACATAAAATGTTATTAGTTACTTGCCATAAATGCGAAATATATTTCGCAAAGCTTTGCTCATATCAAACAATAAAAAACAATGCAAATACTTACAGCCAGTAACGAGGTATTTCTGATATGTTCTGAAGGCGATGTGGCTGGTGTTGAATTGACACACAAGCAATACGGTAAAGTGGTAGTAATTTTGTGTTATTTCAACACCTCATTTTTTTGCTGTGTAGACAATTTCTTCGTGAATATGGTTGTGGTCTGTTAATATTAATCCTAGATATTTGAAAGTATCCACTTTATCAAAAGTATTGCCGGTATTTGATATTTTAACACATCCATAATTTGCAGTATTATAATCCTTAAGATCAGACCGGGATCTCCATTAGTATAACGTTTTTTTTTTTTTTTTTTTAATTTTTCACTTATAGAGGACGGTTATTTAAAAAATGGAAATAGAAAAAAAATACCGTACGTAAAGAGAGATTTAACTACTGATTTATCTACTGGATGAATGCAGTCAGTAAACAGTCTTAAAATCAGGGGCGGATCCAGGATGGACTGCTGGGGGGGGGGGCGGTGGGTTGTAATACTGCTACTTAGAGCTCAATTTAAGAGCTGCAAACTCTGGGATGGGTTATATATATATATATATAAAAGAAAGTTTCTTCTTCTGGGAGGGGCGATCGCCCCGATCGCCCTCTCCTGGATTCGACCCAGCTTAAAATGTTGAGAACTCTCGCATTATGGCGTAATCGGAATTTCTTTATTGTTGTTGGGTCGTCTTCAGCTGTGAAAGATGTGCACTACCAAATTTGACGTGTAATTTGAACTGTGTATACGTCCATCAGAAACCAAGAAAATATAATGAAAATTTTAACGCCCCATGGTTATTCCCTTAAGCTAAAGGGGAAGGGTGATTACTGAATATAAATGTTTATGAAAGGATTTGTGGAATAATAATGTGGGAGGAAAGAGGAATGTCAAAACATTCTCACGGACACGATGTCGTCCACCGGAAGATCACACGCCCTGGGTTCGAACTGGGGACCACTCGCACCAGAGTTGAGAGTTGTATCACTTAGTCACCGTGTTCCCATTTGGAATCAAAGTTTGATCTATCACCACGTATCACTGATGTATCAAATCCTGATATATACCACAATTTTAAAAGTGATAATTTGTGAAATCCCACTTTTTAACTCGTTTCATATTATTGAAGACTAGCACAATGTCCGTTCTTTGCACGGAGAGAATAGTTTCATTTTGGACATAAAGGGCTAAGTTTGGATTTAAAAATGTATCTGAAGTGTCACTATTCATCTCAGCGACCCCGGCAGCTATGGATTCTGCACTAATATCGGTCATTTTCAATCATTTGTATGTATATATCTCCTCTCCCCAAGTTGCGGGGCTAAATTTGGATATAAAAGATATCGAAAGTATCACTGTTCATCTCAGCGATCGCGAAAACTATAAATTCGGCACTAATATCGATCATTTTCAATCATTTGTATATATATCTCCTTCCCCTCCTCAAGTTGCGGGGCTGAATTTGGATTTAAACGGCATCGGAAGTATCACTGTTCACCTCAGCAACCCCGAAAACTATGGGTTCGATACTGACATCGGTCTTTTTTGATATTTTTCTTTTAAATAAATTCCCCTTCTGCCCCTCTAGTACGTTCTACCGTCAAAGTGAAATCAAGAAAACACTTCCAGGCCTGAACCTCATTAATGTTGAAAATTTGATCGAAATCGGTCGGGTTGTTCAAAAGTTATGAAGTCACAAACATAGTCACATTTATTTATACATTTATCTTGAACAATTTCATAATTTGTCAGTAATTTTCCAGTGAGTAAAAAAAAAAAAAAAAAAAAAAGACCTCTCTGTGTTCTTGAGATGATTTCTTATACTCTTCCAATTCGTTTTTACAACATACGACGACATGACTAATTTGTTTACACATTCTTTGACGATGTGCAGGGGGGCGCGGTGGCTCAGAGGTAGAACGTTCATGTCTGGTGCTTGGGGTCCCGGGTTCGATCCCAGCCCCGGCAGTGAACTTTGTGGTGGACAAACACCGGGCTCGTGGGTTTTCTCGGGGTTCTCCCGTTTCCTCCCACTTTCTTCATTCCACCATTTCACTCATTTCTCATCATCACCGTCTCCTTTAGCCTAACCGGCATAACCGTGGGACGTAAAACTCAAAAATTTCATTTGACGGTGTGTGCAATATATCGACATTGAAACGATTTGAATAAGTACCATTTTTTAAGTACTAAATAATAAAACCGAAAAATTTTAGTATTAGTTTTGGTCCTTTATTTTCTTTCGAGGCGGCCCGGTGGTTATGCCGGTGGCAATAGCGGAGTGGTCTCGGGCGTTCGGCTTCGGATCATGATGCGCAATCCACTGGGGCTCGAATCCCTTTGAAGAGCACGGTCGGAATTTTAATTGTCCTGGATGTGTATGTGTTTGTATCGCTGTCGAATATGGTAAACGGGCCTTGTATACGAGGAAACTCGGGTTGCTCAGGAAACTGAGGTATGATTTGTTGACCTTTAAAAAAAGGTGGCTCAGTGGTAGAGCGCTTATCTCTGGTGCATGGGGTCCATGGTTCGATCCCCGGCCAATTAAGTTTGTGGTGGACAACATCATGTCCGTGGGTTTTCTCGAGGTACTCTCTTTTCCCTCACTTTCTCACCCCATCAATTCTGCCATCATCATTCACTTGTCTTAATCATCGCCTTCCTTAGCCTAAAAGGTTTTTTTTTTTTTTTTTTTTTTTTTACGAGTGCAGTATATATCCGCTTGAGATTCACAGAACACTTGGAGTGGAGATAGACCTTGAAGTGCATAGTAAAATATGTTTCTGTGCTATCGAATTCGGGATTTTGCGCTAATCTTTTTTTTTTTTTTTTTTTTAAACACGTATCTCTGTTTTGAAAAAAGGTACACGTAACAATGCTCTTAAATGATTATTTGATCCATGGAAACGTAAGTGACAACACGAACTGTCAAACCATTCTTATACTTTCGTAGATATATGTCACATTTTAAATTTCTTGTGAACATTGTTTGCTAAAATACAACAGCATATGGAAGAGGCAATTCCTTGACCTTTATGAAAATTAGTTAGCGATGTTGGTCCCTTTTAGTTAGCAGTGTAGTGTGTAGTTACAATAAAAATCTACGAAGGATGTTTCTTCTCTGTAGGAAATATCACTAATCTACTGGTAAGATATCTTTATAAAAAAAAAAATACGAAAAATTAGAGCAGAACTGATATCCATCTTAAGAGACTGTTGACCGATCATTATTTAGCCCAGTCCCCATCAGAATTCTGCTTCATACAGTCGGACAATTTGTCCATGCCGACCAGATGTCGCGGTCGAATTGCCGGCGCCGGACACCGGCGTCTTTTAGCGCGATTTTCGACCGCGACAAATAGTTGTTTTGCCGAGTAGTCGGCAAACAGTCGTAAAGGCGCAGTAAATGCGCCGGCACCGCCGTCAAAAAGAGGTCGGCATAAGGAGAGGCAACAGTCGGGAAAGGGCATTTTATTTTACAATTTTCGACAGCTTGCCGACTCGGCAAATGGTCGGCAACTTTGAACAAGTAAATCGTCATGCCACCGCGGACGGATCCCGGCTGCCTCCGGCGGCCCGCCAACGTCGAAGGCGGCAATCCCTCTTTCCGACCGCGACTTCCTGATGCGGTCCAACACGAACCTAAACTAACTAACTGACTCTATCGCGTATGTGACCTGAAGATTCAATACCGAGTTCACAAAAGCTCTCCATTGAATTCTGTCCTTACCCAAATGGATGCAATGTACACTTTGTATCAGTCCTGGTCCGAGCCTTCTGTGAAGGTTTCTGAACAAACACCTGTTTTTAGAAGATGAAGTTGTTAACCTCACGCCAAACCCGCAAGCTGGACGACCACCTCTTGAGATCTGTCCGCTAAATATTATTCAATATAATCGCAGCTAACACCTATATCTAAATGCCTTTTCCTCAATCCACAACCGGAGGACGCGCCATGCTGTGCAGACAGAAACTCACATTAAATGGGGGTAAATAGGAACCCACATTAATATTGATGCGCACGAGACGAGTCGAGACAGGGTTTTCCTGACAAAATTCGAGTCGAGACACGGCTCTTCCAATAGAGAAATATACATTTTTCGAGTCGAGACATCACTTTTACAGCAAATTTTCGAGACGAGACAGCCACAACTCTTGTCTCGTGCGCATCCCTACACATTAAATGAACCCACTCTTGTAGGGTTGGCCACTAGACGAGAGGCAAACCTATCGTCACGAGAAAAAATCATTTCCAATAGATAAAATTTCCGAGACAATATCAGTTTGCGGACCTTTTGCGAGACGAGATGAACGATAGAGTTTCAAATGAAACTGAAATGAATTTTTCAGTTTAACATTCCACGATTATACCTGTTAGGTTAACGGAGACGGATGATTAAGGGAAGTTTATTATAATGGAAGAATTGGTGGAATGAGAATATAGAAGGAAACAGGAGTACCAAGAGAAAACCAAGGATAAGAAGTTGTCCTGCACAAATTAACTTGGCCGGGTGTAGAACCAAGGACCCCACACATCTAATGTAAACGTTCTACCACTGAGCCAACGTGCCCTCCTAGAGACATAATTTCAATTCCTGACTCACAGACCACCCTGTATATACACCTATCGAATGAATTTTGATTTGTGCTTCATTTTTTACTCAATAGATCCTATTTTAAGTCAGGAGAATTTTGTCTTTTTCTTTTTGTTATTACAGTAGAGCGTCGATTATCCGAACGTCAATCAACCGAACGACCGCTTAACCGAACTGTGTACTCGCTCGCACCTGTTACTCTCCCACCCTACCGTCCATCATCCCCCTCACTCCCAAACCAAGTTTCCCACAGTAGTCGCCGCACTGAGCCACCGCTGGCGGAACATTGCTTCTAATGGGGCCTTCATAAGGCGCTGCTGACCGGCCAAGCCGCCAGTCGCTGTGTTTCAACACGTTACTTTGTAATACTTAAAGAGATGCCTGTTTTTATGAATAAATTTACTGTACAGTACTTCTTTTTGGCAAATAAACATGTACAGTTCGATTATCCGAACAAACCAGTTTTCCGAACACCCATGTCCCCCAATTACTTCGGATAATCGACGCTCTACTGTACTTTTCCGCGAACGCTGGAGATTTCAAATGTTTACACAGTACCCAATGTTATGTATGTATGCTACGTACTAGTGCATGGGAATAACACTTTGGTTCCTGCGACTTCTTCAGTTTTAAGCAACCCTTTCAAAGTTCGAAAAGAGAAAAGGATAATATGGCTGTGTACTTAAACTCATTGGACCTTATGCAGAGTCGTTCTGACGCGTGATTGGTGCCATACTAAAAAGTTCGACTAACATATGTTTCCTGCAATACTAAGTCCTTTAGTATGATGCTAATCATACGTCAAAACAACTCTGCATAAAGCCTATTAAGTTTACGAGTCCTCTTACACATGTTTTTGGGAATTTAAATCACTTTATTATCCTTACGATAAAAGTAAGAGGCTTCAGTATATTAGTCATCCTCCTAATAGTTCACAATAATGCCGATAGTTGTCACTAATTGCATTGTGTTCTAAATTATCCTAATAGATGTTGCTAGCGTCCAGGCAATTTTCGGTCGTGCCAGAAGGTTTGGAGGGAGAAAATAGTGTAAAATAGATATTATTTTGCAGTTGCAATATACCATTTCTATCCAGCTTATGTCTGAATAAGGGCAAAGCGTATAAATTAGTATTTACGTACAAGGATATTGACCACCTTTCATACATTTTACAAGTTCATAGAATATTTGCGTTTACGAAAAGACATAATAATACGGGGTGTGTTTAAAACGAAACTGAACTTTTGAAATAGTTCCCCAACTGACAGAGGAAGCACCCTGCTGCTATTAAGTGTCCTAGCGGAAGATTTAGGCATTAAATAGCCATTTGTCGTGTTTCGCTATGATCATCAGTTGGCGAGCCACAACCGCAGAATTGAGCACATGCACAAACTGCTCTGCGGATTAATGAAACAGTGGGAATGAAAGAGCTTGAAGGACAATGCGTGCATGTGTGTGTGTGAAATTTTACTATGAACTTTGCAAAACCCTTACAGAGACATTTCAATTTCTTTCCAATTCGTTCAGGGTCTCCTCGTCCAAAAACAACATGCATTAGTCGCAAAGATCAAGGTGACGTTGGTTGTGTTTTCTTGATTGGAAAGGCAGTGTCTCTCATGAATTTATATCATGTGGTCAAATGGTAAACAAACAGTTGTACAGTCCGCACCAAAAATCCTGCAACATGAGCATGTAAGTTTATTTTGAAACGACGAAGTTTCTTGCTCGAATATAAGTGTGCAGGGGAGGACGCCGAGGTTTCTCCTGTGTGATTCGTGCCACTTAGGCGTTATGTTGGTTTCCTGGGCTATCAGGCGTAGTTTCACAATAAACTTACATGCTCATGTTGCAGTTTTTTTTTTCTGCGGACTCTACCAGGGCATTTTAGCTCGGTTGAAGGATGTTATGCGCAGAAAGACACCAGATTTGTGGGAAAACCAGACTTGGATGGAACAAGGTGCCAATGCCCCTGGAGATGCAGGAGTTATTATGCCCGTCCGCCATATTCTCTTGATCTAGCCCCAGCAAACATTTTTCTGATTCTCAAACTTAAAATCACTTTGAAACGACGTCGTTTCCAAATCATAGACGAGATTCAAGAAAATGAGACAAAGGATCTGTTCACCATTCCAAAAAGTGTGTTTCAGGTGACTTTCCAAAAATGGCAGAAACGTTGGGAACGGTGTATTGCTAGTGGATTGGACTACTTTGAGGAAGTGCCTAAATTGTTGTACATAGAACAATAAATATGTTATAGAAACGTTCGGTTTCTTTTTGAATGCAGCTCGTATTTCAGTATCTAATTAGAAATAATATTCATTCTAAACTAATGACGGTCTCAGGTGGCTAATAACTATGTTTGTTACTGAAGTAAGACCATTGCATGCCTACATCAGATTGGATTTTCATATCACTGATTTATGTGAAGAACAATTATTCTTTATTCTTTGAAGTGGTTAAGGCTTTCGCTTTGCGATTTTATTGGTTTCTTCTTGAAGCTTGTTTAAATGTCTGTTACTTTGTAAAAATGAAATAGTATTTCATTTAATTTCAATATTACTTAAAGTTCACAAGTTGTGGGCCAAAGTCTTTGGTCCGTTATATACTATAGGCAAGTGCGCTGATTTCTCTGTGCATTTGGGGGGGGCGCATTCAGATGCAGAAGGTATATTATATATATATGACGATTTTAAGACAATTTGCATTCATATTATGCCAAATATTGCATATTCATAGATACAGTAGGAGGCTCGCATGAGCTTTGGGGGGCCCGGGACCCCAGGATCGGCGCTCTTGACTATAGGTTAAAAATAATTGTTCTAATTAAAAGTTCTAATTTTTGCAATTAAGTAACATTTATTTAGTTTAGCAACCAACTAACATGCGGTTATACGAGTGTTAATACTCAAATCTAAATATGATTATTGACCTAGATTAAATTGAAACAATATAGTTTTCAAGCTGTAACTAAATCATCACAATAATTCTAATTTGGGAAATTACTTTTACATTAGCGATATCTATCAGCGTGAGGCAGGGAGACAGTGCACAGTGGGCCAGAATCAGAATCTGACTGGAAAAAAGTAGTTTTGGCAACTACGTCTAATCTACATTCGAACTGCACAGTTGTGTTAAGTAATAAATAAGGTTTCTTGCTGCGTATCAGTAAACACGGATAACAGCATATAGTGGCGGCAGCAGCATTTCAAAATTGATACTTCATTATCTGTTTTATAGCGCGCTGAATTGGGGTAGTATGAACGCAAGGTTTGCGGTTTAATTGCGCATGTGAAAAGGCAACGAACGATCGCAAAATAAGCTATGAGTAAAGGTATGTATATGTACTTGCTGTTTGACTGAAGTTTTGATTGATTGGTTTACGTTGCTGTTCTGTAGAAGCATTTCTAGAGAGTCTAAGTATTCACGTATTGAAGAACTGCTATTGGAAATTGAAATTGAGATTTAAAAATGTACGTTCATGTCTGTATTGAGATCTTTCGTCATGATGTAGTTTGATATATGTATTTCGAAATACAGTTGTGATCTACTGCCCGTTCTTGCCCGATTTTTATATTTATCGTCTTTTCAAAGTTAGGTGTAGCGAGCCGGATACGCTCTTCGTGACGTGAAGAATCTGTACTAGGTATTGCGTTCTAAACCATCAAACGAAGCACTTTATAATTATGATACGAACAGTTATGGAATGTAAATTCTTTCTGTGGATGTTCTTCGCAGTGTGAGAGTGACTTTAAGTGCCTTCAAGGAGTACGTTTGAGGAGGAAGTTTTTGTAACAGAGTTTCACATCTTCCCATTCACTATTTTGAACACAAGTTTAGAGATATCATTTACTTCCTTCTCCTGAATTGGTACATTAGTTGGCTTTAAATTACGTATTTGCGTTTCCATTGAACATACCTCTTTTCTCGACATTCAGTTATCTTTTCTGGTACAATAATGTAATGGGTCGACAAAATCTAGGCGACGATGGTTTGGGATTTTGCTACAAAATTGCTTTGTCAACCTCCCCATCTGATGTTGAATACAACTGTAAGGGAACGAAGGAGATAGCAAAGATATCTGAGCCACTAGTTCAATTTATCTTCTGATTCAACTTTCTGCTTATATACATTATGACAACTGCTTCCATCGCAACCCCACTCACATACTAATTTCATTATGTCTCCATCTTTGATGCACTGTTTAATATAATCTTCATGTAAAATCACGATGCGCTCAATTGTCTGATTTACTATTGCTTGTAAATTATCTTCGGCTGACGTGTCAGTTACTATAATATTCTTTTCTCTGGGATAACGCTTTAATTTTGCTTCCCACACCACTTTATACGACGGATATATGTCACAATGTTTTGCTTTTGCACCTAGTCTCAAATGTGCATACTGTCTTTTTGTTAAGTTGTTATCTATAATAAGTGCCACGACTTCATCCGGAGAATAAGTGTTTGAGAGAATTTTGGCGAATGATAAGCCTTTTTGATTTTCGTTGCTCCCTTAGGTGTCGTTTGAGTGATTTCTCCTAAGACAACCGCGGCATCTCATTTTCCAGCAGCTCTCAATGAACATTGGGTAGCCAATACCAGCTCTTACTCAGAATGCATTGTAACGAGTGGTTGTACAAGTTTTTTCTTCGGCTTTGTTTCCGGATCTTCGAAGAGTTTACTAGGTCTACCTGATTTGCTTGTCAAAGGCCTATGCTCTTGGCTTCAATAGATCGTTTTGAAATCAATAAATACTTTATCAGAGAACATAATATGTCCTTCCAACCAATCATTATATTTGGATAAAAATTTATCAGTCATTCTATTACACAGCTTCTAACGCTTCTCGAAATCACTTTGAAGGCACTTAAAGTCACTCTCACACTGCGAAGAACACCCACAGAAAGAATTTACATTCCATAACTGTTTGTATCATAATTATAAAGTGCTTCGTTTGATGGTTTAGAACGCAATACCTAGTACAGATTCTTCACGTCACGAAGAGCGTATCCGGCTCGCTACACCTAACTTTGAAAAGACGATAAATATAAAAATCGGGCAAGAACGGGCAGTAGATCACAACTGTATTTCGAAATACATATATCAAACTACATCATGACGAAAGATCTCAATACAGACATGAACGTACATTTTTAAATCTCAATTCCAATTTCCAATAGCAGTTCTTCAATACATGAATACTTAGACTCTCTAGAAATGCTTCTACAGAACAGCAGCGTAAACCAATCAATCAAAACTTCAGTCAAACAGCAAGTACATATACATACCTTTACTCATAGCTTATTTTGCGATCGTTCGTTGCCTTTTCACATGCGCAATTAAACCGCAAACCTTACGTTCATACTACCCCAATTCAGCGCGCTATAAAACAGATAATGAACTATCAATTTTGAAGTGCTGCTGCCGCCACTATATGCTGTTATCCGTGTTTACTGATACGCAGCAAGAAACCTTATTTATTACTTAACACAACTGTGCAGTTCGAATGTAGATTAGACGTAGTTGCCAAAACTACTTTTTTCCAGTCAGATTCTGATTCTGGCCCACTGTGCAGTGTAGTGAACATCACTTATTAGCGTGATTGCTTACTTTTAGAAGTTAACGTGACGCACAAACTGACATGTTTCCTTTCATAATTAAGATTGTTAAGCATGAAAATTCTGTAGATCACAAAGTCCAATGTTCACGAAATTTCAATGAAGGATGTCTCATAAAGACGCAACTTTTAAAATGTCCGCCATTTCTGTTCTAGTAAGTTGGCAACACTGAACGTTACACAATTTTCATCTATTGTCTTTTCGGGTAGTAGTCACGGAGGGCCGAATGACCCAAGGATCTTATAAAATAGAGGATCTGCCCTTACAACAAAATCTTGAAGCCATACGTCACAGTTTCGCCACCCCTACTCTGCCCATTCCACCCAATAGGATCGCAATGCTTTGAGCCAACAATCATAGCGGAGACGAAAGTAGTCAATCAGACGATGGCGGAACCGAGAGTAGCCAATCAGGCGTGCCGATGCTCGGTTGTTTCTTGGCTTCATCGATTTAATAGGATGACGATACATATGGGCAGATCCTCTATTTATAACATCCTTGGAATGACCCAATATCGTCATTTGTTTTCTGTACTGGTAGGAATAGACTGCTTTACGATGGAACAGCGTGTTGTTATATTGAAAACTTATCACGAATATGGTAAATGTTGTGAAGACACTATCCGAAAATCCCGTGGAATATTTGGTCAACGTAATTCACGGAATATGTCGACTGTGATGATGTCACATATCGATTGCAACAATGGACTTGTTACGAAAAAGATTCCCAGGTCGAGTGATTCCTCGCAACGGTGACGTGAATTGGCTACCTACATGTTGTGATTTAACACCATGTAGTCTCTTTCTGTGGGGGAATTTGAAATCTCGTGTGTACGCAAACAAACCATGATTACTTCCAGAGCTCAAGGCCGATATTCAGCGTGGAATTTCAAAACTAGAGGTGCAAAGATGCCAAGTATTGTGGAAAATGTTATCCAAAGAACGAGAGTGTGTGTGCAGAGTTGTGGAGGGCATTTGAATGGCATCATATTTCATACATAATCACAGCTAGTATACACTCCAAAAATATGTAAATATGCAAACTATTTAATTTTAATCAATAAATTTCTATGTTATTATGCACTCAAAATTTGTGTTCTCTATGGGACACACCTTTAGATTAAAATAAACAGATAAAATACGCATCCACATATCGTCTCTTGAGAAGCAGAGGAACGCAACTTCAAAAATGCGGTTTTTGTTTTCTTCATGTTTGGACATAATTTTGAAAGCCCCACTTGGTGTAAATCGAACGTAACGCCATCTGTTCTCCTTGTCTATCATCTGTTGTAATGTAACTCAATTACCATCTTATTAAAAACACATCTTTCTAAGAAAATAATATTTTTGTCCTTTCGCCTGTAAACCTACGAAAATGGAGTTACGTTCCTCTGGTACTCATGAGACGATATATAGGCCTATAAATGAAAGTGACTATGTTTAACCGATCTCGATCAAATTTTCAACATTAGATGAGGTTCGAGCCTAGGATGGTTTTTATCACGTCACTTTGACCGTACAACTTAGGGAAGGGGGAAGCGAAGATATATATACATAAAAAAAATATCGAAAAATACCGATATTAGTGTCGAATCCATAGTTTTCCGGGTCGTTGAGATCAACAGTGACACTTCGGATGTCATTTAAATCCAAATCCAGCCCCGCAACCACTGGAACTCAGAGGGGGTAAATATATATAAATGTTCGAAAGTGACCCGATATCAGAAGCCACTTTAGTAATAGTAAAAAGTGACTGATTAACGAAACATATTACTATCTTTTTTTTTATTTTAACCAAGCGAAGCGGGAACTCCTCCATGGTTAAGCTGTTAGCGTACGCGCTCGATTCCCGGCTGGAGCTCACGTGGTTCGGATTCCACGTTAATCAGTAGGTCCTTGCTGCAGAAAGGACGCTAAATTTAAAATCAACTCAACTCAAGCAAGCGAAGTGGGTAATTGATGGTACTACAAGACATATACATCAGCCAAGCTGAACAAGATATTGTGCTTTAGGGTGAATTCTTATGCGTAGTTTTTTTTTTTCAGAAAATTGGGGGGGGGGGAATTTCTGGAGCTGTAAAGTATATCATTAGTTGGCAACAAAAACTGAGAATTTTTCTATTGCTGGAAAAAAGCGAAAATAAATTCTTTCAGTCTAATGACCCACGATTATGCTCTTTTAGGCTTAGGGAGACGGTGATTAAGGCAAGTGAATGAATGATGGAAGAGTTGGTGAAATGAGAGTGTGGAAGGAACAGGAGTACCCTGAGAAAACTCAATCATGGAATGTTGTCAACCATAGACTTACTTCGACGGTGATTAAACCAGGGATGTCACTCATGAGACGTAAGTGCTCTACCACTTTTTTAAAAAAAGTTAACTCCTCAGTAACTTAATATCCCTAATTATTACCATTTTCTGGATAAAAAGATCCAATATATTTCAGGTAAAAATTTTGTTGTAGGCCTTATATCAGGAGAACTACATATAGAGTATCCAAACCCAAAATATCACTTAACTCGGTATGATGTGCTTATTACGTAAATAATACGAAAAGTTGATTTAGGGTCCGTTCGAAAATTTTGTAGCCCCTGATCTAAAAGTGCATCAAAAGATCCAATATATTTCAATCAAAAATGTTGTTGTAGGCCTTATATCTGGAGAACTACATAGAGTGTAGCCAAACCCAAACTATTACTAACTCATTATGATGTGCTTATTCCGTAAAAAGAAGAAAATAAAAAGAAAAAAGAAAAAGAAAAAGAAAAAACTCGATATAGGGGCCGTTCAGAAATTTTGTGACTCCTGATCCAAGATCCAATATATTTCAATTATTATTATTTTTTTTGTAGGCCTTATATCAGGAGAACTACATATACTGTATCCAAACCCAAAATATCACTTAACTCAGTATGATGTGTTTGTTACGTAAATAATACGAAAAGTTGATTTAGGGGCCGTTCAAAAATTTGGAGTCCCAGATATAAAAGTGCATCTAAAGATCCAATATATTTCAATCAAAAATGTTGTTGTAGGCCTTATATCTGGAGAACTACATAGAGTGTAGCCAAACCCAAATTATTACTTAACTCAGTATAATGTGCTTATTCCGTAAAAAGAAGAAAATAAAAGAAAAAAGAAAAAGAAAAAAAACTCGATTTAGGGGCCGTTCAGAAATTTTCTGACTCGTGATTCAAGATCCAACGTATTTCAATTATTTTTTGTATCAGGAGAAGTACATACACTGTATCCAAACCCAAAATATCACTTAACTCGGTATGATGTGCTTATTCCGTAAAAAAAAGCAAAGCAAAAAAAAAAAAAATAGATTTAAAGGCCGTTCATAAATTTTGTGGCCTCTTATCCGAAAACTAATTATTGAATAAGATCACTTTTTTTTTTTTTTTTTTTTTACTTTTTCTAAAATTCTTGTCACTTCATTTTACTGTTTTCTTCCATTAACCTTTTAATAACAGGGACACGAAAAGAGAAAGATAGAGGACAGTTGAATTTCCAAAAGCTCTCACAGCGAGGATCGAACTCGGGACTACGTACAATAAAGGCGCAGGCGCAATCTCTTAAGTATCTTGCCGTAACAGTAACACGTACTCTTTACGCCGGTAGTACTTGTTAACTATTCTGTTTCTGTATATGTAAATCATCAATTTTTAATTGATTTTCTTTTAGTTTTTTATTCAAGTTCTATGGTGTGTGCTTTTTACATCCTTATGTAACACAAGATCAAGAAAAAAAGCATGGCTTACTTTAAACATGACCTCCGAATCGCGCGCGGGGTCTGAATCCAGGCACAGACCATCATATAAAAACACATTCACACTATAGGCTATTACTCACCACACTATTTCGCCTTCAATAGAGCTGCTCACATGTTCCAGCACCTATTTACATTATGTTTCTATGGCAAGACGATATAAGATTGGGTCGTATGGAGAAACGACATACAGGGTGTTTCAAAACAACACCGACAACGTTTGGGAGATGATTCCTGACACCAAGATAAGAGAAAAAGTACAGACCAACTTGGGTGCACAAATGCTTCCTTTCGGAGTTATAGGCTGCCAAAAACATGAAAAATTGAACTTTAAAGGTCCATAGCTCCAAAACTATGGGGCCTACCATAGTTGGGTCAAGACTTCACTTAGTAACTAATAGTGTCCTATACAAAAATCCATGTTTCAAAATCCTAAGGTACTCACGCAAGAATTTTTACAGAGGGAGTTTGGCTACGAACATACAATTTGAAGTACTCACCAACTACCTTTATAAAAATTGTTGCGGAAATACGGAAGGATTTCGAAACATGGATATTTGAATAGGACACATATTAGTTGCTAAATAAAATCTAAAAATCTTGGCCCGACTTCGGTAGGTTCCATAGTATTGGAGCTATGGACCTCTAAAGTTCATCTTTTCATGTTTCCGGCAACCTATAACTCCGAAAGTAAGCATTTGTGCACCCAGGCTGGTCTATACTTTCTGTCTTATCTTGGTGTCAGGAATCACCTCCCAAACATCGTCGGTGTTGGTTTGGAACACCCTGTATAGGGTATTGAAACTGATACTTAGAACAATTGTTTGATTTTTTCGGTCAAGTAGTTTCTTTTTTGGGGAGAGACACAATTGAAGAGCGATAATTTTTGGTGCAAGGGATCCCAGGTCATTGATGACAACCTCGAACCTTATAAAATCCCATCTTGAAAAACAGAAATTCCCATTGTTTGCTTTTAAATTTTCCATGCGTTATACTACCCGTAATTACATAATTTTCGAAATTTATAAAATAAGAAAATAGAACTTCTATGCGTTACTTACTTTTATCGATATTGATAAATTCCGATCTTCTAAATTCCTAATAGTTTAAGTGTTTTCCTTAATTAAAAAAAAGACAGTTGAAATTGATGAAAACAAATCCATTTGGTTGGCAGAATTCAGTATTATTATCACACTTTGTGCCATAATGTTCTTCTGAATGTCATAAAACTAGACAAATTTGATTCTTCAGTTATTCCGTGTGAGACGTTTTGGAAATTGCTAGCTTCTCGTATGGAAATTTACTTCGTTTATTTCATGACTTTTATTTTTAATTCCAGTGTTTAATTTGCATTTCTTGTTGCTTTTTTTTTTTTTAGATTCACAAGTCCCCAAAAAATCACTTTCACACTAACATGCTCTTATAAATAACAATTTTGTTTTTAACAATTAGGATTGATTTCAGGTTTATTCAAGTGCCGATAGGCTAATTCCCGTGCATAGAGAATTTTGTGGGCGTTGATCATCTAAATACATGAAAAATCTTATATCTGCTATCAATTATAACGAAAATTTCCTTGTAAAAAAGTCCCACAAAATTGGATTTTTTTTCACAGGTTGGCATCACTGGCCATGGTTCGATCCAGGTTATGTGGGTTTGTGGTGGAAAATATCATGCCTGCGTGTTTTCACGAGGTTCTCCCGTTTCCTTCCACCTTATCATTCAACTGTTTACCTAATAATATTTCAGTTGTCCTAACCAACCATCTGTTTTGCCTAAAAGGTATAAGAGTGGACATAAACTAGAAACTGTATTCCAATTTTGTATAGCACTTTAAAATGAAATGAAATGAAATCTTTGAGTTTTACGTCCCACGATTATGCCGGTTAGCCTAAAGGAGACGGTGATGATGAGAAATAAATGAAATGAAGAAAGTGGGGGAAACGGTAGAACCCCGAGAAAACCCACGAGCACGGTGTTTGTCCACCACAAAGTCCACACGGCGCGAGCTGGGATCGAATCCGGGACCCCAAACACCGGAGGTGAACGCTCTACCACTGAGCCACCGCGCGCCCCTATAGCACTTTAAACTCTACAAAAGATTTGTGTAGTTATAACAACTTAATGCACCATAATGAACACGAAAGTTTCGGTGTCTCAGTAAAGTCAAATTGCAGTATTGCTTAAGTGCTTTAAATACCGTCTCTCTAGTTGACAACCTTTCTTTTAAGTACAATAATAATATAATTATTCCTGTAATAAGGATCACACTTTTCATTAGGAATAAAGATACCACCTTAGTACGTGCTAAGGATATCTGTGGACATTTTGCAACAATTGAATGCCAATCGCTAATTAGGAATAGTGAGTCCGATAATTAAAAATCGCACAATTTTGAGTTTAAAATAATGAATCGAACTTACGAAGTCTTAATGGCAAAGCTCGATTACATTTTTAATCTGTGGTCCAAGAATAATCATCCACAGAGATCATTAATCACAATATATAATTTGAACACATCTCACACATACACCAACACTACACGAAGACACACAATCACATCCACATTGGTAATATATGCAACAATAACAAAAAAAAATCACATCCACACACAGTAACGAGCATCCGAAAGTACTCCCTGGCCAGATCAAAACACCTCGACTTACCAGAGGATTATTCATGTTATGAAAAACGAAGTGTTCACTGTACAAGTAAGGTACAGCTACTGTACTGGTGGTTGTCGCCCACTGAATCAGCGAATTTCAATCTGATCGTTATCAGACCATCCTTCACGAATGAATTTCATATGCCTCGCCTCTTCCAAAGCACTCACGTAGAAATGTCTGTTTCCCTTTCACTGTAGTACACTCAGCTCCTTAACGATTGTTACAATAGAATTGTTAATCAGTCATAAAAATATATTTCTTTTTTTTTAAGAAAAAAGAAAAGTAACAAAATAATGGAAGAAAGTGCAAAATAGCGCATGGTACAAATCACGGATAATTGTTAATTTTTAGTTCTGGATTCACAGATATCACGGTGTACGTGATTTTCGTGTTGAGCTGGTCATGTAAGCCTTGTGCCGAAAACAAAACCTTGTTATTCTGCATTTCTTATAACCCCGTTTTCTCACTTCGCCTACAAATTATAATAAGTATTAGGAATAACATAAATGTGCTCATTATAAGTAGGTATAGTTCCTACGACTTGCGGTGCGTGACGGAGGACATTCATGAAAAGTTAATTTTCTTTCTAAGGTCAAGAAGTTAATTGGAAAATATGTGTGTCTTAAACAAAAATTAAAAGTATTAACTAGTTAACTCTATGGCTTATGGAATCCGAAAGTTCAATGCCGCGTTTACAAAAGCTCTCCACTGATTTCTATCCTTAGCTAGCTGCAACCAGTTTTTACTTTGTATTCCTATTTCTGCGAGATCCATCTTCATATTATCCTCCCATCTGTGACTACGTCATCCTAATGGGCGTTTTTCGATTGAATTTCCAGTTCAAGCTTTGAAAGCGTTCCTACTTTCTTCCATTCTGGTTACGTCACCTGCCCACCTGAAACCAAACGGTATAAATTTTGCAGAGGTCTCGTTACGAAGTTTCCGCCATTACTCATTCTCGTTACTGTTGGGTCGGAATTTTCGTCTCAGGATTAAAAGTACTAGAATGCCTTAATATTTAATGGAAATTCAATAATTACTACTGCTTTTATTTAGAGAGTTTCTATCCCATTCTGCAATACTATTTCGTTATTCATCAACTGTTGAAGTTTCTGCTCTTTACTTGGTAAGAGAAAAGTAATTTTGTATATTTGTATATTTGACATATTTGTATAATAGTTGGAGTTCCCGTTCTTATTGCGCCACGGAAAAAACATTAACCTATCAATTTGTTCACAGATGAGTAAAAAAAAAAACTATCTACATAATATGAAAAAATCAAGTGAAAGTTAGTTATTGCAACTTTATTTCTTATGCTCATTGGGTCAATCCATGCAGTGATAGAGAAAAAAGAAAAATTTCCGCTCGACCTTCTAAAAAAAATCTCATTTTTTTCATGAATGTTTATCGTATATCAGGGTACTTCAAAAACCACAATTAATTATTTTTTACAACATCCTATGGCGACGCAGCGTTTACGTTGTTTTGAATATCTCAGCATGTATTTGACTTAGCAAGTTGAAAATTGCTGGACGTCTCCAACTCGTGCAGTGCTAAAACTTTGATCTCTTTACATTTTTGCCTAAAACCACTTGAAGGGCCTGAAATCAGGCCCTACAGTAGCAACATTTTTGTGAATTGAATACACGTTTGGAAAGAGGACACAACTGACGTAGAAGTCTGAATTTGTGTGTGCATACAGTCCGGGGTCATAAGTTAATACACAAAAATTTACGGATTTTGTTGCTCCCAAAAGCCTAAAAAAATCGTGAAGTTGGAGATTTATGCCAATTTGGCATATTTCACTGTCCAATATCTCCAATGGGCCTGGATAAAAAAAATCTGAAATTTTGAAAATAGTTAGTCCTTTAGTGTGCTATAACACACAACAAAGCGCGTTTTGTGTTTTTGAGCAGAATGAAGGATGAATAAAGTAGTCCAATCAAGGATCTTAAGCTCCCTCCTCTAGTTGTAACTCCCTCTCTTATCACACCCACAGCAGCAGTGGTGAAGAATGCCGCTATCAGCAGAAGGCGTGAAAAAATGAAATGCACACTTGACAAAATGTCCGTAAGTACTCATTGCTCTTGCTGCTTACTCTTGTTTTAACTGTCAACTCATGCAGGAGACTGTTGTCTCTTTGTTTGATCTACATCCGCATTCAATGTTTCCAGCGAATAAGTGTTCACTGACTTGGGAATATAGATCAAACGAAGGGACAAAAGTCTCCTGGATGAGTTGACAGTTAAAACAAGAATAAAAATGGTTGAATGTCATTGATATAGAAAGCAGCAAGAGCAATTACTTACGAACTTTTTGTCAAGTGTACATTTTAATTTTCATCGCCTTCTGTGATAGCGGCATTCTTCACCAGTGCTGCTGTAGGTGTGATAAGACAGTGTTAGAACTAGAGGAAAGAAATTAGCTTGAGACCCTTGACTGGAATAACCATTCATCTTACTTTATTTTACTTCACAATAACGAATTTCAGTTGAATTTATGAACAAAACACCTCCTAAAGAATGACATCAATCCTTAATACTTTGACCCCCTTCTGCTAAAAAACACAAAACGCGCTTGGTTGTGTGTTACGGTATACTAAAGGACTAACTATTCCCAAAATTTCAGATTTTTTTTTTTTATCCAGGCCCATTGGAGATATTGGACAGTGAAATATGCCAAATTGGCATAATTCCACAACTTCACCATTACTTCAAACCTTTGGGAGCAGATACAGGTCCGTAAATTTTTATGTATTAACTTATGACCCCGGACTACATGCACACACAAATTCAGACCTCTACGTCAGCTGTTTCCTTTTCCCAAACGTGTCTTCAATGTCCAAAAATGTTGCTACTGTAGGCCCTGATTTCAGCTCCTTCAAGTGGCTTTAGGCAAAAATGTAAAGAGATCAAAGTTTTAGCTCTGCACGAGTTGAAAACGTCCAGCAATTTTCAACTTGCTAAGTCAAATACATGCTGAGATATTCAAAACAACGTAAACGCTGCGTCGCCATAGGATGTTGTAAAAAATAATTAATTGTTGTTTTGAGGTACCCTGATATAGGATAAACATTCATGAAAAAGTTAGATTTTTTCGAGATTGTCGATCGGCACATGCTTGATTACTTAGAATGGATTGACTCCATTACGTGAGTTTTTGTATATATTATGAACAAGAACATGTAATTACAAAATGGAAAAGGCAGCACCTTTCTTTATTTATTGAAGTTTTTCTCAGACTTCTCCATCATATCCGGATCACTTTGACATCCACCGCTTTGATTTGCTGGATACGACACTTCAACTGGCGTTCAGATTTAGCCTTGCAGCCACCTTCGTAAACCATACCAGCCAACATAACCCAGAAATATTAAACAGGTATGTCTTTAGTCACTTTTCGGAAGTTGGCCTCCTTTCTAATATCACATACGTTATGGTTCATCATTAAGTCGAGCGATTTTTTTTCTTGCCTAATGGTGCTCGTAAGATTTAGCTAAAAGAAAATCTTGTCAGGCCTATTGGTAGTAATTAATGAATTTAATTTTCTTTCAAACAATTGCGTATACATGTTTCGGAAGTGATTATATTGGACCCCCATCGGATTCAATATAAGTTTTTGAAATTTCCTTTAAAGAAATAGATACTTAGAAGAGGACTCGCTTGGGATTTTTTTCGTCGACTTAAATCTGACATCATATGATGCTGGAACAGTATTAACGATATAAAATCCAGGGTTTACTGGAAACTAAATCCAAAATGTTTCTCATCGTCCATAATGAGAGTCGTTTCACTTTCATAAGCTTCTGTCGCAGTTTGTTGCACTTTTAGGTATCTGTTTGAGTTGTTTCCCACTGTAATTCGGTGCTTTTAGTCGCTTTCGACATTCTACATACACAGGTTTCATATTGTATTATACATACTTTTGGTAACTCCAAACTTTTGCGCCAAACACCTTTCGATTTTCTTCAGTTTTTTAAACTCCTTTGCATCTAGTTCCTGCAGACGATCTTGTTTAGACTTGTCTTCACTATCTGGTTGTTATTTTATTTATTTATTTATTATTCACTTTCTATTTGCCCCAACGAGCTAGCGCTCACATTAAGGGGCAGTACAATTTCATTACGTACTCATTTAAACAATAATGAAACATGACAATATATGTTTGTCATACACTAAAGAGAGCAAACTGAACAGCGAAAGGAAAATAATAAGGGTAATTTTCTACTACCTTTACATGTCTCGGTATCCACCCCGGTGATCCCTGGCTCGTAGCCGAATGGGGTGAATTTGGAAGTTAATGTGATCGGAGTTCCACCGATGATCTCAGCGACTGCGAAAACTATGAATTCGACACTAATATCGGTCATTTTCTAATACTTTTGCATTCTCTGGCTTAATGGATATCTCTGGCTGTAAGTATTGAACAACTTTAATAAACATATAACAAGCGAACCCCATTTGGCAGGATATGGTTTGGAGGGCGAGCATCCAATTCCTCTCCCCGGCTACCCCTGTATATATCGCTATTGTAAGTTCCTTGTTGCCCGCATTTTTCAAATGTTAACTTTTCCAAATAAAACTATCCTCCCTTTGGGTTGTGGAAAAGTTTATTATTTTTAGTTTTTCTTACCTAAGTATAGTCGTACATACTTTGCTTGAAGTTTCGTACATTTTGCTTTCTGTAAACACGTTTGTTTGAACCTGCCAGTCGAAACAATAAGGGAATATTAGTGCTTTATTGTCATCGCTGATTTAACGAAATATGATCCTGAAAAGATTTTGTCGAAGCAGGAAAATTTCATGCAATAATTATTTGCATGTAACTAATACGTGCAAAAACAGACTCTTACGCACACCACGACATTTAGGACCATGTTTGCCGTTTTTCTTTTATTTCTTTTTTTCTTTTTTGTAATTAGGTATAACTCTGTTACCGTGAATTGCAGTAGGGCATCAAAAATCCGGATTCGTGAGCCATGATGGTCGGATTCGTGGGTCAACATTTTGATGGTGGGCCAAAGTTCGCCAGCCCATCCCTACTCTCTGATCATTAATTCTAAGTTCTGAATTTCAATTCATTACACTGTTGCCTTCTTTCTCAATGTTACTTGTTTCTTTCCAGTTTCTCATTATCTTTCTGTTGAACATTTTATTTTCGTTTATATTTGCTCAAGCAGGGCTACCAACGTATGAAAATCGTTGTAAGGCGAAACGAGAATTCCCGTTTTGTCTTACGATAACAATGATTAAGTACCAATTTTTGATTGACGTTTCCTAGGATAAGAATCATAAGGCAAAACGGAAAAAAGCGAACAGTGAAGACACGTTCACCCCAGTACTTTCTCCGCTCCATTGATTCCGCGATTCATTCCCGTTCTGCCGAAAGGTCCTCCAGCACATTGTAGAAAATATTTTCAATGATCATATCTTTAAGCAGAACAGGAATTCCCGTTCTGCTTAATCTTTGGAGACAGGGAATTTTATGCGGGGATTTTTTTAAAGGGGAATACAGCACCGAAATACTTGACTCCTAGCGTGTTTTTATGCAGATCGGAACTAACTCTATGGCCTATGGAACCCGGAGGTTCAATGCCGCGTTCACAAAAGCTCTCCACTGATTTCTATCCTTAGCTGACTAAATCCAGTTTCTACTTTGTATTCCAATCTCTGCGAGATCCATCTTGATATTGTCTTCCCATCTGCGCCTAGGTCTTCCTAATGGTCGTTTACCGATTGGTCTTCCAGTTAAGACTTTGAAAGCGTTTCTACTTTCTTCCATTCTAGCTACATGACCCGCCCACCTGAGCCTCCTAGACTTGACGACCCCCACAATGTTGGGTAAACCATATAAATTATGTAATTTCTCGTTATGAAGTTTCCGCCATTCCCCATTCCCGTTCCTCTTGGGTCCGAATATTCGTCTCAGGATCTTGTTCTCAAATACTTTCAGTCTATGTTCTTCCCTCAGAGTAAGTGACCATGTTTCGCAGCCATACAAAACAACAGAACATGCAGTTCGGAACTCGTGTATAAAATGGCTGTAATAATGAGAGTGCGGACAAAATTCAAGCGATCAAAATCCAAGGAAAATTCTGATAAGACGAACAAAATTCAAGGGACCGAACCATAGGAGTATATATTGGACGTATCAGTGCACACCCTATATGATTATTTTGTCCTTCAATTGCCATATATTCTAAAATGTTATTTCTAATTTTTCAATTTAGTGAAATAACTTTTCTTTTTTTTAAAAAAAGATACTGAAAACCCAATAAAAACGTAAAAATGTTATAACTAAAGGGTAGAATGACTTTAATTACTTTCACACACACCCATCTATATGAAAAAGTTCCGGGTATTCACATTTATCATGCATTTAATACATTTTAATACATTTAGCATATTACTGTACGACCATTCATTTTAATTACGAAAAGTAACTGTGATGTTATTTGATTTTTTTTAAAAAAAAATTATCTTTATGAGGTAGCGTATACCAATCTTTTATTTTGAGTGTTGTATAAATATTTATTTATTTTAATTGTGAAATACTGATCATCTTTTTAGTTACCAAAGATCAAAATGTGAAACAGTCTTACATGTAAGTATTCTATCAGGCCTTGTTTCCATTTTGTACTAAAACACAGTAATACACTGAGCAAGGCTATGTGCTACAGCCTTCCTGAGTGTATTATTGTGTTTTAATCTTACATGTCTTACTGCGTTTTCAGTATTTTCAAAAGATGTTATTTCAACGAAGTGAAGAATTACAGATAACCCCATAGATGCATGACAGTTGAAAAACATAATAATCATCCTTTAATTAGACTGCGCCTATAACCCTTTCTCTTGAATTTTGTCGGTTTTGTCAGTATTTTCTTTGGATTTTATCCTCTTGGATTTTTTCCTGTATTCGTAATAATATGTTTAGTAATTCCAACAGATTCTTTAAGAATAATAACTATTTCTTTAATTCTCATCATAAATTTTAGATGTTATTCTATTTGTTCTTCTCGAAAAAACAAAAATTGACTAGGATACAGTTATGTTATTAGCAGTGTTATTCACGTCTATTTTAGTAACTTACTTCAGTCTAATATTAAGTCATTTCATAACAAAATTCATTCGGATTTCCAGTAATTTATTTTCAGCATGCTAAGGCTCGCAATATTTAAAAGGTATTACAGTTTACACTCTCAAGATATGTTTGGTCATATATTAAGCAAAGAATGCAAGAGGATGCATAAAGCGGGCCTTAAGAAAGAGTCTTAGTCTTCTACATCACAACTCATTTTTCGGCATCACCTTATCAGCTGATTTGTCTTCTGTAAATAGCAGCAATACAAAATATCAATATCACATATTGATATACATGTATGTTTTTGTAGAGTTTTAATCAAATCAAAGGTCAGATAATCGGGGAAGGAAAAAGACTTACAGATTTTGTTTCGGTTTGGTACTTTTGAAGATGGAAGACTGGAATCCCGTGTAATAGAGTTGGTGGCTTACGTAGATTTGGTGGACATACTGTTTGCATTTCAACAGTGATGATGGGGCATTGTTTTAAATTGTATTGGTTATATTGAAGATATGTGGTATTTAATATCGTTAGTATTTACATTGACAATATAAATATATATGACATTTTGCATTTAGTATAGAATCATGTATAGAAGACAAATCACCTTATCAGGTGATGCCAAAAGAAAAAAAAATGTAATGTAAAAGACGTCTCTTTTTGGGGGGGAAAGGCCGCCTTATGTATCCTCTTGCATTGTTTGTTTAATATATGACCAAACATGTCTTGAGGATGTGAACAGTTGTACATTTAAATATTGCCAGCCTTTGCGTGCTGGAGTTTAACTCTTGTAAACTGGAATAAAATTTTGTTGTGAAATGACTTGATATTCAATCGAAATAAGCTTGTTTTATGTTCATTTCGGTTACAACGTCAAACAGCTTTCTTGTAACTGAGTCAACCAATTTTTTATTTCCCTACAGCTATTAAAAAAAAAATACATTCATCTTTACTAAAGTAAATGTAAATAACCCTGCTAATAACAGACCTGTATCCTAGTTATTTTTTCGAGAAGAACAAGTAGAATAACATCTAAAATTTATTATGAAACTTGAAGAAATAGTTATTCTTCTGACAAAATCTGTTAGAATTACTAAAGAAAAATACAAGAAAAAAAATTTTTCTGTGTTGTAACCGGATTTTATGAGAAAAAAGGGGGTAAAGACACACCCTAAAAGGTGATGTTCTAAATAAAATACACTTTCAGTGGGGGAGTGTGTTGTAACCGGATTTTATGAAAAAAAGAAAAAAAACAGGAGGAGTAAATGGAAATGATAAGTTGTTTAAAAAGTGATAGTGCCTTAGTAAATGATAAGAAAAAACCTTGAAAAAAAGGAACATTAATATGTCATAACGACTTGTCCTGAGATAGAAGGTAATGAGACTTTTTTTAATAAAAAAAAGTCCTCAAATCCTTAATGTAAAAAAGAAAACTGATAAAATTGGGAATATACGGGAACGGGAAAAAGAAAAGGAGGTCGGATACAGCCTGGACGTCGAGGCTAATTGGAGTAAACCATGTGGAAAAGTCAAAACCAAGGACTGTGGATGAGAGGTCTCTACCTTCACCTGTAAGTTCAATTACCTCTAGTAAAACTCGGCTAAAAACGACGTTCTGAGCCATAGTAATTGGTCTCCTAACGTAAATCTTGTTGTAAACTGTATTGTGCAATTAATCTCATTGTGTAAAACTCAGCTGAAAAAGACGTTCTGAGCCATAATAATTGGTCTCCTAACGTAAATCCTTTTGTAAATTGTATTGTGCAATTAATCTCATTGTGTAAAACTCAGCTAAAAAAGACGTTCTGAGCCATAGTAATTGGTCTCCTAACGTAAATCCTTTTGTAAATTGTATTGTGCAATTAATCTCATTGTGTAAAACTCACCTAGAAAAGACGTTCTGAGCCATAGTAATTGGTCTCCTAACGTAAATCCTTTTGTAAATCGTATTGTGCAATTAATCTCATTGTGTACAAAATAAAAATAAATATTGTACCAAGCATCTTGAGGTAAATTAGGGTTCTTTTACTTACTTCTACAAAGAAGAGATTAGAACCTACCTCACATGCTCTAATAAAACAGCCCGAGATACAGGTTGGTGTAAATCATCTGCCATACTAAATTCTACTTATTTAATATTAATCATTTTTATTAATCACTTCCTGCACAGAATTTCCCATCTCGAAAGATTAGGCAGAATGGGAATTAGGCAAAATGGGAATTAGGCAGAACAAACATTCCCGTTCTGCCTAAAGACAAGATCATTTAAAATATTTTCTACAAAGTTCTGGAGGGCCTTTAGGCAGAACGGGAAGACACCGATTATGCATTATAATTTTCGAAAAGGAAGACTTACTCAGTAAAAAAAAAAAAAAAAAAATGTGTAATTTTTGGGAGACTTTTTATCTAACTACGTCATGGCCTGACCCACGTTATCAAAATATCTACTGTACTTTTCCTTCTTTTACTTTAAAGGAAACAGTTGTTTATGGGAGTGACAAATATGCCTTAAGTTAAGTTGTGTAAATGGACAACCTCCTTGTTCCAGCTTTTAATTCCTGCATCGAGGCAAGTCTACAAGAAGTTAATTTGGCGAGCCTGCAATTATTTTGTATTGTATTATAATCTTCTTCAGTAATTACTCTTATTTTAATTGTATCATTGCATTAAGCATTAGTAATTTAATAGCTGCAAAGAACATCGTGCACTTATAAAGCTGATGACATCAGTTATACATGACTGATAACTGAAACTTTAGTTACTGGTGGGAAGCAATTTTGAACAGTACAACGAGCGTTGGCTAAATTCTCCTTGTGACGGCAAATGCAGAATTGTAATTAACCCTTGTAACGTCTTATTATCTTCGAAATCATCACTCCGATGAAGTAATTTTTAAATATACAATCTAAACTACACCAAGTAACGTAAAGAAAGCATTCAATTACCTACAAGAAAAAGTATGTTCACCTTGAGTGACATAGTTATATTATTTTTTTTATTTTAGTGTTTTTATGCATATTACTTATTATTAACTAGCGCAATTGCCCGTTCTCCGCACGGGAGGAATAATGTTTATTCGCAATCTTTGAAAGTAAGGAAATTCGTGTAATACGTGACGACCAGAAAAGCCTACGGTATTCCACTTATCGATTCTCAGGCCAGCTGGCATGTCCCCCTTTCAAGGAAGGAATGCAACCTGGATGATTGGGGAACTGTTGGGTTGGCTATCTACCATGCACATTGGTACACTGTAAATATCAACTTGCACGGGAGTGCATGGCAGACTAGTTCCGCGAAGAATATTCGTCGAAAATGAAAACTGACCTGCACTGCCGTAAACATATAATACACGAACAAGAGTTTTGGGTAAAATCACCGATTTCGAGGCTCTGTAAAAACGATTCTGTTAAGAGTAGAAATATGAGGTTTAAAATTTAAGGAGATATCCGAGAGACGTGCTCATATACTAAATCTCATATTCCTAGCTTCAGCCGTATTCGAGTACTGGACCATTAAAATATTCAGTTTTCAGGCTCACTGATTCATTGACTCACTCATCAAATTGATTAGGTGCTTCTCAACGAGATAGAGACTTGAAACTCTGCATAAAGGTACCTTATAATGATTAGAGTGCGAAAAGAGTCCGAAATTTAAGGAATGTGCTATGAACATTTTTATGGGCGAAAAACTGTCCTTAGCCAAGCAAAAATCGGTTCATTCACTCACTCATCACATTGATTAGGTACTTCCTAATGAGATAGAATCCTGAAACTCTGTATAAAGGTATCTTACAATCAGAAATCGGGAACGATTCTGTTATTCAACACATCATGTGCACAGTGATAATGTTGTCAATCGTCTGAGTAGTCGAGTGGGCCAAGGCGCGGACGTACTACCGTAAATTTGGTGGTTGGAAACCTAGACAAGGAACACTAATATTTTTTTCTCTTTTCGTTGCATATTTTTCCTTTATAGCAGTCATTGGTATTAAATAGATATTGAAATTTAATTGATAATTGAGAGAATGTAGAGGTGGAAATATTTAGAACTAGTTGAATATACCCATGCTTCGCACGGGGGCTGTATTTGGAAGTCAACGCTTGTGGGAGTATCACCATTCATTTCAGTGACCGCGAAAACTATGTATTTGATACTAATGTCCGTCATTTTGGGCTATTTTTAAATGTCTTGGTATACCCCCCGCCGACCCCCGGCCCGCATACAATGGTAGCTGAATTTGCTAGTCATCGCTAATGGAAGTGTCACTATTGATATCAGCGACAGCGAAAACTATGGATTTGACACCAATATTGGTCAGTTTTGATTACTTTTACATGTCTCGGTATACCTCCCCCCCGATGACCCCCGGCACGCAGTCGAATAGGGTGAATTTGGAAAGTTAATGCGATGGGAGTTTCACTATTGATCTCAGCGGCCGCGAAACTTTGAATTCGAAACTAATATAGGTCATTTTCTACTACTTTTGCATGTCCCGGTAAACGCCCCCTGAGACCCCCTGGTTCGAATTTTGACAAAAACGTTTTACTTTGGTCTGGAGCCTGAACCAAGGTATCAGTGACCAAAATTTCGTAACTCCCGGTTAACTTGTCTGGTCCCCAGGTTGGTCCCGGTAAACGCCCCCCTGAGACCCCCTGGTTAGAAATTTGAAAAAAGCGCTCCATCTTGATCTGGGCCTAAATCAAGGCACACCTGACCAAAATTTGGTAAATCTCGGTCTTCTCGTCTGGTCCCCAGGCCACACACAGACAAACAGACAGACAAACACACAAAAAACTCTTTATTTTGTTTATATTAGATTAATGAAGTTTTCGAAGAAATCAGAAATTCAATTGTTCGACTTTAATATTAGGTATGTTGGTGGCATATATAATTAAGATTACAAGCTATTTAAAAGGTGTATATCAATAGAATTAAATCCGGAGACAGTATGAAACTGCGCAACTTGAGCCTCATGTAACGAACTCCGTAATTTTGCAATGTGGAAGGGTAGAGAACGACTCAGTACGTTGAAACACCAGCCATGTCTAGTGACGTATCATCGAGTATTCAGCATCAAGGGTTCTGGGGCTCTGTTGATACTCTTCGTATTTAGGTAATGAAAAATGAGATGTTAGCGATCGTGATTTTGTAGCTTGGGTAAATGAATTAGAACCTCGTTTGGACATAACTCTTTGACAGATATTTAATAGAAGACATCCTTCGTGTTGGTCTATGGCTAGCATGTGCGTCTTTGTTTTACAGGGTCATGGTTTCGATTTCCGGTAGGAGAGCCCTGAATGTTACACTTCAAGAATCCTTTAAAAAGTATACAATTCTAAATTCAAATCCAACAATATGCCACAATTGGGAATTCCAATATACGATATTGATATGTTGAACTACAAAAAGAAGAGAAATCTGAACAAAAATATCAGAGGTGAAAAAGTGCAACTAAGTTCATCAGCCTCAAAAAGTGTTGGGATGAGGATGGATGAGCCAAGTTCCTTGGCCGCTGCATCTGCAACGAACATTGGAACTTGACGCGAGGTGTCAAGGAGCCTTAGGGATAGTGGTGGTGGGCATGGTGGGTTTGGGGCCACCACCAACCTTAGGAATATCAACTTCGCTAAGGCACATACAGTATACTTCAGTAGGATTGGTGGTTCGAAACCCAGACTAGGAAAACTTACAATCCCCCACGAGGTGTCAAGGAAACTGATGTAGACGAGCCTTAGGGTTAGATCATGTGAGCGTGTTGGATTTGGGGGGCCAGCACCAGCTTCAGAGCTGAAATGCCCCGGCTGTGAAACTGGGAACAGGCATCTTGGTGTATTCAAATCTGTTAGACACCTCGTGCCAAGTTCCAATGTTCGTTTCAGATCCAGTGGCCAAGGAACTGGTTCATTCATCCTCATCTCAACATTTATTGAAGCTGACGAACTTGGCTGCATTTTTTTCATCTCTGGTGTTTTTGTTCAGATACGTACTTACAAATTATAGCCTCCACCAAGCCTCCGTCGGTTCAAAAATAAAAGATCCTGGGGAAAATCTATCCGTATACAAACTTCGGTGACTTAAAGTGACTCCCTTCTGTTCGAAAATCTAATTACACACACATATATATATACACTGATCATCAGTTGTATTAGAGACACCTACCTACTACCGTCTAGCACCACCTTTCGTTCTGATAACGGCGGGTCACCTTTGCGGCATGAACTCCATGAGTAAATGAAGGGTTGGGGTGGCATCTCAATCAATATTTGCTGCAAATTCTCTCAAAGAGCTCACAGTTTATTCGAAAGCCAAAAGGCGTCGTTCCATGGCACCCCAGATGTATTCGATGGGATTGAGGTCCGGTAACCGTGATGGACAGGGAAGTGTTGCCAGATTAGAGGAGTGCTTATTAAACCGGCGTGCTGCCATCCTGGAGCAGTGGGCCGCCGCACTGTCCTGCTGAAAACTAAGGTTACCATCCGGATATTGCAGCTAAGCAAATGCCTGGACATGGTCATCCCTAAGGTCGCGGTAGCTTTCATCTATGAGCGACCTTGTCACACGTGTTAGTGAACACATTTTAGTCCACGTAAACATGCTCCAGACGAAAATATCACCCCCGCCGCTCTGCACAGTTCACTGTTGGCACGATGGATCCATTCCCTCATGCGGTTGGCGACGCATCCGTACCCGTTCATTGGCATGTACCAATGTGAAACTTGACTCATCTGTCCAGACAGCCTTTTTTTACATTCCCACGGTTCAGTAGCGGTGTTTCTTTTTACCCATCTGAGCCTCCTAGATTTGATGATCACAACAATGTTTTATTAAATGATATAAATTATGTAGTTCCTCGTTATCAAGTTCCTACCATTTCACATTCCGTATCCTCTTGGGTCCTAATATTCGTCTCAGGATCTTTTTCTCAAATACTTTCAGCCTATGTTCTTAACTCAGAGTAAGCGACCATGTTTTGCAACCATACAGGACAACAGGCATGATTATTATTTTATATATACAGTATTTTAAGCTTCAAATTCCTGGACAGAATTTTTGACAAAAGATTTTGAACTGAATAATAACACAAATTCCCTGCTTTTAGTCGACATTTATTTTCTACCTGAATATGGTTTTGGTCTGTTAATATTGATTCTAGATATTTGAATGTAGTTAATCCAAGTCACTTACTGATTGTTTTATTAGGAGTACTACACTCAAAAAAGTGATCCCAAAAGTAACTCAAAAAAGTAACCAGTTACCCCAGCAATGAAGGCCCGCACACTAATTAATTGCCTACACACAATAATAATAATAATAATAATAATAATAATAATAATAATAATAATAATAATAATAATAATAATAATAATAGGCCCTAATAATAGTAATATGGTGATGATGTTGATGATGATGATGAAGAAGAATCCATAAGTTTACTACGGAAAACTGTACGGAGCATACATTGTTCATATGCTACATACGTACTACCCTTTTTCCCGCTTTAATATTATATCATACGCTGCTGGATGTTTGCATCTAACAGTCTTCCGTATACGTATGCTATATATGTCAGCTATATGTTGTATACGTCCATCTGTATATGAGATCGTTACTGTCTATATTGTTTCATACGGAAAGTACGTATAGATGGAACAGTTATACGGACAATATTATATACTCTGTAAAGAAAAAATAGCGACACCTCAATTCTCAAGGTAACTGATACAGAAAACCATAGTTACAGCCCGCTAGAAAAGAAATAGGAGGAAACGAAGAGTGGGATAGTTCATTTGAGTTATCTGTGATACTTGTGGTGTACAACGGTGCTTGCTATTTATTATGTATCAGTAATATTCTTGTCAGACGATAGTGAGAGCACATCGCAAGTTATTGTAGTAAGAATTCTGCTTTAAATTTTTGATGTATAGGCCCAGGTAAATAGTATTTTGTGATTGTTCTTTGGTTTCTCAATGTTTGGACAGTGTCAAGTGGCAGTTTTCATGTCGTGCAGCGTTGTTTTTGTTTGATATTGTTGATATATATGGACTGTAAACAAATAAGGTGGGTAAGAAATGTGATTTGTCGTCATGTGAACAAGGCATAATTCTTACTTTGCTCAGCTACGGTAAATCTCTAAGGGAGATGGGTGGAATACTCAAAATCCACCACTTGACAGCAGCAAGAGTAATTCACAAGCAAAGACAGTATAACAATCATCCTTTCGTCAACAATGTGATATTGAAAAGAAAGCATCACCCATAGCAGATTGCCAAATAAAATCAATAGCATTGCAAAATGAAGGAATGAGTTCCCGACAACTCGCTTCTCTAATTCGAGATGACCTGGGAACTTCAGTTACTTGTACAGCTGTATTGACTGTATAAAGAGGATATTATGAAGAAGAAACTTCGTAAGAAGCTGAAGCTGACAAAATCACAGAGGGCATCAACACGTAGGTTTGGTAGCCGATATGCAACTTGGACTTAAGGCAACTGGAAACACGTCAATTTCTCCGCCAAAAAGAAGTTTAGAATAGTGGGAAATGATGATAGTGTGAAGTTGCGGATACGCACGTGCGTGAAACTTGACAAGGATTGCGTTTAAGAGGTGCAAATATTCACTCACTGAGTGAAGGTGTGGTTTTGCTTCACCGCTAAAGGTGTCAAAACGATTGATATATGTAAAGGGCCAGTTGATGCACGAAAATATCTTCAAATTCTGATACGTAAAGTTTTTACAACAGCTAAAGATTACTTTTATGAAGGAAATATGGACTATTTCGTTTTCCAGGACGATAATGCTTCATGTCACCGAGCGAAAATCCTTTATACGTGGTTCAAGAATATGAGTATTCAGACACTCATGTGGCCTCCAAACTCACCTGACATGAATACAATCGAAAATTTGTGAGTCAATATGAGCAGAAGCTTGAATAGACAGTTATCTCGAGTAGAATGGAAATCACGGAACTGGTATTCCGGGTGTGATTCCACGAAATCAACATTGGATTTTGCAATAAACTTGTTACCAACATGCCTGGATGATTCGCTACACTGCAGAAAGCCCCTGCTGGACATACAAAATACTAGTTTGCTGTATTGTACCTCCTGATGTTTGTACACAATATATCTTACCCTTAAAATATTCAATTTTTTGTTTTCTCTATTCTTGTTGACCTTTCTTATTTTTATGTGTAACTCTTTCTACAAACGATCTGGTACAAAACACACATAGCTACTTACACATGCATATAAATTAATTATATTAATCTCAATAACCTAAAACTCTGGCGCAAGTATTAAGGATGAACTGTTCATTGAGAATATGCATTGTAATGTCATCAGGAATTCACGTAAAAAATCATTTTGGTTAATGTATTTTGTGAAAACCATATCCGAGCAAGTGTCGCTATTTTTTCTTTACAGAGCGTATATATATATTCGTATTTTAAGTCCAAAAACTACAGGATTTACGTATGCAAGCTACATATTTACGAACGCCAAATACGTTTTGGGCCGCGGTGTCTCAGTGGTAGAGCGTCGACCTTTCTGCCACCCAAACTTAAAAGTAAGTATCTACATTTTGCTTGTTTTGAGAACAACAACAAAAAATATCATTTTTGGTAATTAACGTTATTGTTAAAAATTTTCTTTCTTTCTTTCTTTTCTTTTCTTTTCTTTTTTTTCTTTTTTCTTTTTTTTGGCGTCAATGATCACTAAGTGTTTATTGACGCCGTAAAGAAAATAAAGTCTTTAACAGTAACGTTAATTATTTAAAAAATCAATTTTTTTTGTTGTTGTTCTCAAAACAAAACAAAAGGTAGATATTTACTTTTACTTTTGGTCGGCCGCTTTGATGCATGGGGTCCCTGAGTCGATCCCATCTCGCGCCAAGTGAGCTTTATGGTGGACAAACACCGTGTGTGGTGGGTTTTCTCGGGGTTGTTTCGTTTTCTCCTACTTTCTTCATTCCATCATTTCATTCATTTGTCATCATTACTGTCTATTTTAGCCTAGCCGGCATAAACGTGAGACATAAAACTTACAAAGATTTTATTTATTTATTTTTTTTTCAATTCTATGTTTATCCACAGAGTATCAAGATGTATTTCTCACAATAAATCACTGTTAACAAGTTAAACATATAATATCAGTTCATTTTTGCTAATTATTGAGCCTGTGAGGCAAGTGTTATAATTCCGTATCCTAGGAAATTCTAAAGCACACTTAGGGAACACAAATAGAAAGACATACTTACAGTTATAGTTCAGCTTTTAAATAATAATTTCACAAAATTTAGTCAAAATAACAATAAAGAGATATAAAAGTATTAATATTGGGAAATTGTGTATGTTGTGTAATGTCCACATATCGATTATTCAAAAGAGAAAGTTCGTAATTAAAAAAGAAGTAATGTGACATCACGCGAACACATGGACGTCAATCCCTTCGGGACACAAAGGATGTGTTCCCTCCAATATTTGTAAAACGGTTTCTGTCCCCGCGCAATATTTCAAGTAACTTGGATCAACTGTGGCCCGAAAGAGACTCAACAATGTAACAGTTTGCTACGTTCACAAAACAATGTTAGACAAACTGGATATGAAAAAAGTAGCACAAAATTATGTTTCGAATCGTGAGAAAAGGCAGGCAGTGTTTGGTCCTATAATGATGAAGGTTTAATAAATTGTAAAGTAACAAACTCTTTTTGTTTAGATAGCGAGCAGCAAAGCTAGTTTAGTTTAGCTAAAAACACATAATTTTGAACTAATTCTTACAGTTTTCTATATGTACATTAACTATACATATATTGTTGAGCCAAATTTATATTAGTTGTAGGCTTGTAGGCCTAAAACCTGTTTCCAGAACTTCATTGTTTATGAGTATTCAATTCACACTACCTTTGTTTTGTTTTTGGCATACACTTGGTATTATTTAAGTTTAACTAAAATTGTAAAACATGGTTGAATTAATTATACTGTTTGAATATACGAACAATCTGTAAAATGTGTGTGTTTTTTCTTACTATCATACTTTCCTTTTAAAAAAATATAAAAAAACTAGACTATCAAAGGTAAATATAAAACACAAATTTTTGAAGTTTTTGTTTACTTTTTAAGTCAAAATGCTTTAAATTGAAATATACGAAGACTATTTTCCCCTCAATTTTCCGAGGAAGGGTCTGCGGACCCCCCACATTGCTCGGGGATATTCCACGTACTGCAGGCCGCCTGGTAATCTGTTCACCACGAAGTTTATGAGGTGCTGACGACAATGTGTGAACGTACGATTAACTTTGACTTTATTTATTTATTTATTCGCTCGTACGTAAGTGAATACAGACCATTTATTCTATAAATTCACAAAACCTCTCTTTAACATTTATACACAGAAACAATATTCATATATTGAAATATGCTGATATATGAATCTAATAGTAAAAGTTCTGCATCACAACATGGTGTAAATCCATGGAAAATCCTAACAAAATGTACGGTAAAAATAGGAATTATTTTTACTAAAAAAATTTAAATATTAAAAATGCTGCACTTTTGAATGCATTGAGATAAATAACTACTCAAAAGTGCATTAAATTATCGGCTTGCATTAAATTAATACAAATCATTATAAGTTTCATAATTTAAAACCAGTTAGAGTATCACTAAAATCGCATACATTTATTATAAAATGTGTTAAAATTGATCCCCCTTACTAACCAAAAAATATTTCAGGCATATAATTCTGCTTTGCTTTTGAAGCAAAAATATGGAACAAAAATAGCACATTCAATTATTTTTCTCCTTAATAAAGAAAGCAATGAAAGTCACAATTACGTAATACTTGCTTATATCATCGAAAATCAACGCAAAATGTGAAAATTATTACATATCTCACAATCTGTACATGACAAAAATTATAAATGTCCTTAGATCTGTGAAATTTTGATATAATAAGATAATAAAAAAAGAAACACGTATATATATGTACTTACACATATCTTTTTCATGTCCAAAGCTTGCTTGGGAAGGTCGTAGCAGTTTACACTACAATCACAATAGAGCTACTGTCCAATTGCATGATTATTAGCTAAAGGTTTTGTACAATTCACATGTCAATTATAGTATGCATGGTCTATCACGCATATGATACTCAACATATAAGAACCTTTCTCTGCATTGGAATTCTCGATTAACAACAATGATACCATTTCAATATTCGGTCTAATTTTCCTTGTTGAAAAAATAAGCCACTAAGTTAATAACAGTGACGCAACACAAGTGAACAATGCGTGTAAATATTGCAAATTTTTTATTTGTACATCACATGTTCATTTTTCCTAATTGTTAAAAGTGTGTTTTGCTAATTAATGTAACGGTAAATCAGATTTAAAACTCCATTGTTTTCTTTTTCATGTTATCAAATTAATATCTTTATCACACCTTTTTCTAAACATTAAATCATATAGCATTAATTGCATTCATTATTGTGAGAGGTGTAGTATTTGTATGAATTATGTACAAGAGACTCGTAACTCTTTGATTAAATACGGACAATTTCTTGTTGTTTTTGTTTTCTATACTGACTCTTAACCCTTTAGCTGCCGTGGTCCCCACTTGGGGATCACATACTTTAACACACCTAGTAACGACATCTGTATGTCTAGCTGAAAAGTAAGAAGTTCAGCTTTTTCCACAGGATGTCGCATGTAGCAGCGAACCTAAAGTGATCACTTTTGTGTTTATGTTCAGCACACGTGTTCATTTTCTCGCTCCACTCATTTCTTCTTATCGCATTAGCGAAACGTGACTTTTGAAGGCAGATCAGACGTTGCAGATGGAGATTTGGGATAAAGTAAACCGAAGCTTTGAGATTTTTCTAGTAAAATAGGGATCTGGGGGTTAAGTCAAACGGAGCCTGAAAGTTTATATGGTAAAACGGAAATCTGGGAGTAAAAGCAACCCGATCTTGGGGATTCTCTAGTAAAATGGAGATATGGAGTGTAAAGACAGCTATAATATGGTGGTTTCCTTAATAAAATTGGGATTTGGGCATAAAGGAAGGCAGTACTTATTACATCTCGTCCTATATGTTCTGAAACCCAGGAAGCGTGAAGCTAAATCAAAACAATCCTCTTGAATTTTCTATGGTAGGTGAGGAATGAAGAGCCCGTTTACGAAAAAAAAAAAAAAAAAAAAAGAGGCACTCGATGGAAAATAAACACAAGATATGTCTTTTTGATTGGTCCTTTTCTGACATCCAAGTTGGCTGAAAACTCGTGTAATATATAAATACATTTCCAAAATTATGAAAACAATAACAAACTCTCTCATTTAAAAGAAGACAGGCGTTGAACCCCGTAAATTTTGACAAAAGTACAATACAGTTCATTTCTCAAGAATCTATTTGGAGTTTTGCCCTCAATAAACGGGTTGAGGATTTGATTCACATTGCAAGTCTGCTCTGCAATTGTTGGAAAACTACATCGTGAAATTAAACAAACATACAAGTGTCTGTTAGGTAATTTACTATAATTATCCATACAACATTATTTCAGTTTATCTGATACACTATATGTGTAGTAGTCATAGTTAACACTTATAAGGAGGGCTATTAGAATCGCTACGACATACTATAACTTTACATATTTCGCTCTTAAGAAGCTGGTGGTGTGCAGCAGTGTGTGTACAAATTACACACTGCAGACACCTACGTTCCGTCGGAAGAAATATAATTATATACACAGGCTTGTTATACACTCATAAATGGATAGGTTAAACAATTAAGTTTTTTTATGTATGGAAGATGTTCTTTCTTTATATTTTCAGAAAAAAATGATAAAATATATACCAAATTATGGCAATTAAGAAAGGAAAACTCAAGATTCATCTTGAAAAGCAATTATTTATAGTTTGGTATATTTATAGCTTATCCTTGGATGTTTACCTCAAGCTATCAACAATAAACACTAACTGAAACATGACAATGCACTAGATCAAGGTTTCTCAACCTGGGGGTCGCGACTTTTAGGAGGGTCGCGAGAGGGTTTCATGGTGGTCGCGAAAATAAGCGGAAGAGATAAATATATTTAGAATCTAATACAGGAAAATATTTTTAAAGATTATTTTGAATTTTGTTCTGATAAACATATTTTTATTTTATACGTGCGGTTAAGAAAAAAATTACTAAACATTTCCAACAGGTGCAAAATTGTTGAAAAATGAATTTAAATAAAAGAGTATGAAACTAATGAGAACTGCACATTGAAATGCAATTAAAATTGGAAGCTAATGAGATACCTGAGCATGATGTGATTTTACTAGTGCGGCAGTGTCCGGTTCAATCTTCAGGACTAATATTATCAACTCATTTAAAATACTCATTTTTTTAAAAAAAACAACTGTTCAAGTTTTTTTAACCAAAATTAGAAATCACTTCATTTTTTACCATATGACCCGAAATTAAGGCAGTTATAACCTCCTGACATCCCGCGTAGAGCCGGCTCTACAAAAAATGACGACATTTGCCCGTTCGTTCCTGCGGACATCTCGAGCTTTGCTGAGTCGAAACGTTTTGCAGCGTAATTTCTACACTTCAATTTTTTTCTTCGGTAGACAAACAATAGCAGAAAAGCGCCTTATGTTGTGCAATTAGACAGCAGTTATGATTCCCCCTGCTTCATGTAGGCGATTTCCTCTGGGCGTCATAAAGTTTCAAAATTTTCAAACCGACTCCATTGTGAAACAGTATGACAGATCGGATTCGATATTTGTAATATGAATGAACTGATCAAATTTCGCTGTAATCCATTTACTTTTAGGGAAGTTACAACATCCATTATATACAAGAAATGATTTCTACTGTTTAGAAATAGACGAATATCGTGTGATCTCCACAATAGGTATATTGAAAATCCTACACAAGCTTATTACAAACCAGAAATTATAAGGGGCTCGCTGGCAAGAGGATGTGATAAAATGGAGGTCGTGAGAGGTCTACACGGGCTACGGCCGATCCCGCAGGCTTAAGACTTTCCCGCGGGCCGGACTCGGGCCTACAAAGCATACATTACTTCGGGCTCGGGCCGGACTTGGGCTGTATTTTTTTAAAATATACAACCATGTTTCTCGGGCCTTTTCGGGTCTAGCTTGGTAACCGTTCTGTTTTTCGCACCTTGCTCTGTTTCTTGGGAAAAATTCGCAAAATATCATCTCTCTTCGACTTACGGTTCCCGAGATATGGCTCCTTAAATCTCCCCAAATTCGAATTTTTTGGCCAATTTCTGGGAAAGGGTGGCCAGTAAACCAGTTCTCACCGGTTACTATTTGGTACCAAAATGTTCACTATTCTCTTAGATATTGATCAACAGGATATGATCTCTCTATGACTTGCAGTTCCCCAGATATAGCTCCTTAAGAGTCTTCATCCCGGCGAAATTAAAATACCGCTAATTTTACAGTAATTATGTGATATCTTCAAATAGATAAAATATAATTGAAATATGGAACAAGAGACAATATTATTTTGCGTGAGGTACCGTTATCATATGCCACCTAGTGGCTTTATGTTCTCAGCTGTTTAGAAACGCAAAAATAAGTGCCGATTTTCAAAATGGCTCGAAATCGAAAGCAGATAAGTGAGTCGTGATAACGGTATCTCATGTAAAATGATATTGTCTAGGGCGCTCTTGTTCCACATTTCGATTATCTTTTATCTATTTGAAGATATCACATAATTACTGTAAATTAGCGGTATTTTAATTTCGCCGGGATGAAGACCCTTAAATCTCCCGAAAATGGAACTACATTTTTTTTTTGCCAATATCTCTGGGACGGTAAGTCATAGAGAGATGATATTGGGGCTAGTCAATACCTAAGGGGATGGTAAATATCTTGGTATCGATATTAACCGGTCTGGGCAGTGGCCAAACCAGTAGCCAGTTGGACAGTAGTCACTGGTTACTATTTGACACAAAAAAGTATTCACCATTCTCTTAGGTATTGATCAACACCAATATAATCTCTCTATAACTTACGCTTCCCGAGATATGACTCCTTAAATCTCCAGAAATCGGCTATTTTTTGGCCAATATCTCGGGAACGGTAAGAGTGACGCAATAAAACAATCCATCACTTTCTCAGATATTTTTTTATGCTCTATCGAATGGAGGGCTCAAAATTGAAACACAAAATCGGAAATAACAGACAGACAGACATACAGACATAGATAATTTAGTAACGAACTTTTTAACTTCGTTGAAAATATAGTGAAAAGTCGTGAATAAAATATAAAGAGTATATTTTCTATATGTGTAACCTAATACCATAAAAGAACTAAGATAACAGAGATATGAACATTCTGTTTAACTCTTTCTTCCGAAAGGAAAGTATTCAAATTTTCAGATGTCTGCCAATGATATCAGGGAGAAATGCGTGTCACTCACGTGTTAGTCCCACTAACAGAATACATAATCAAAATATTGCAAAACCATTGAAGCTTTCTCTTGTTGCATGCGCGTGTTATATGTATGAATGCGTGAATATGTGACGCTCTGTAAATACTGTGGCGAGCACGTGCAACACTCAAAATTTTACGATTTTTCGGTTGTTGCATATTAAAACATGAAATTTATCAAGAAACTGTTACTTCCCTATTCCGTCAATTTCAATATTTTGTTAACAAATATGCTGGAAATGGAATTTAAAATCGTTTTTATTTAGAGTTGCAAGTCACATCAAAGTAGAACGACAGGGAAAAATGAAATCTTTAAGCTTTACGTCCCACAGTTATGCTGGTTAGGCTAAATGAATGAAATGGTGGAATGAAGAAAGTGGGAGGAAACGGGAGAACCCGAGAAAACCCACGCACACGGTGTTTGTCCACCACAAAGTTCACTTAGCGGAGGCTGGGATCGAACCCGGGACCCCAAGTACCAGAGGTGAACGCTCTACCACTGAGGCTCCGTTGCCCTCATCAGAGAAAACTAAATACATGGAAATGAGTCGGGACCGGAATACAGCAAATTATGGATGCGTTAAAATATTAAATAATACTTTTGGTAAAGTGGATAATTTCAAATATCTAGGATCAATATTAACAGACGAAAATCATATTCACGAAGAAATTAAATGTCGATTAAAAGTAGGGAATTAGTGTTATTATTCAGTTCAAAATCCCTTGTCGTCGCGAATTCTGTCGAGGAATTTGAAGCTTAAAAACGACAATCATACCTGTTGTTCTATGCAGGGGTGGATCCGGGGGGGAGAGCGATCGGGGCGATCGCCCCCCAGAAGAGGAAACTTTCTTATTTTATATATATATAAATAAAACCCATCCCAAACTTTGGAGCTCTTAAAAGTAGCAATATGACAACCCCCCCCAGAAGTCGGTCCTGGATCCGCCCCTGGTTCTATATGGTTGCAAAATATGGTCGCTTACTCTGAGAGAAGAACATAGACTGAAAGTATTTGAGAACAAGATCCTGAGGCGAATATTCGGACAAAAAAGGAACGGAAATGGGGAATGGCAGAAACTTCATGACGAGGAACTACATAATTTATATGGTTTACCCAACATTGTTAGGGTCATCAAGTCTAGGAGGCTTAGGTGGGCAGGTTATGTAGCTAGGATGGAAGAAAATAGAAAGTCTTGACTGAAAGACCAATCGGAAAACGACCATTAGGAAGACCTGGGCGCAGATGGGAGGACAATATTAAGATGGATCTCTCAGAGATAGGAATACAAAGTAGAAACTGGATCCAGTTGGCTAAGGATAGAGGTCGGTGGAGAGCTTTTGTGAAAGCGGAATTGAACCTCCGAGTTCCATAAGCCATAGAGTTAGTTTCTTATTTGGATGCTATGTCGTATTGCATTCATTTAGAATGCTAGATGACTGAAATGCTAAGTTGTGTTTTACTTGTTTATTTTTAATGCAGACTTTATTTTTGAGTTACTCATTTTACATATAATTTTGGGAAATAAAAGTAACGTTCATTCTGAAAAAAAAAAAAATAGGTTTCTTATTTTCCTTTCAACATTTCTGAGAATTCACTATTGAAAATAAGCGTAATATTTTATTTTTTTCTTTTGGTTTAAATCTCATTTTTATGCTCCAAGGCTAAGAGAAGCGGTGATGATGACAATGAACGAAACTGGTGGGGTGAAGGAAGTGGAAGGAAACGCATGAAGCCCAAGATAACCCTTACACAAAATTTATAACGTGCACTTGAACATGATATTTCATTCGATACAAACATATCTGCTTTTTGTGTAATTATTTAGTTATATGATGTTCCGTTATAGATTTTTTTGTAGCAAGTGAATTTCACATGATACTGGAATATTTCCCAGTACAGTATTTGCTCAAATCTTAGAAATACGAATGCAGGAAATGACTACAAAGCTCTTGCACTACTTTCAACATTTGTATTTTTTATTGCAAAATGTTCTGAAGTACATTAAAGTCAGATGTGCAAGAACACATCTGAAAGAAGCTCAAGATAAACAAGTATTCTTTATACTCTAACAGTTTTTTATACGTCTCTGCTTCATTTAGAGTTTTGTCGTCCCAATACATTACAACTTGAATTTTCTCAAAGCACTTAATCAACTAGTTTTTTTTTTTTTTTTTTTATTTGCATTGGTGAAATTATAACTTTTGAATTCAAATTTCACTCGTTTGACATACTACCGGAACGTCCATAGCATAAGTCTCTGATTAAGATTGCTACGTCTCGGAGATGGTGTAAAAATAGAACAAATTTTAATTATACTAGTTAAGGATAATACGGAGTTGAGGACACGCATGATACAATCAAATTTAACTGGTGTGCAAAATAGTGAATGTAACATCCTTATTGTATAGTAGTGATCTTTTTGTCTCCCAGGCGGACTCACTCTCTCTCTCATACAGATACACACACACACATTATATATACGGACATAGTAAATACATAAAGGAGTTTTGCTAATCCTAACTGCTAGAAAATATTAACCACATGTTAATATAATATCAATATTAATTTAAAAATTTGCATTTCTTTCTAGGGACTTTCTTTTGTAATTTCCCTCTATTTGAATTTCCGTGATTTTTTTTATTGTCCGCCATTTTAGGCGTAACGAGGATTAGGCCAAACGAGGATCCTTTTTTCGCCTAAAAAGGCGGACTGAAATCTTACCATTTATCTGTCATAAATGTGTCAGATAATTGGTTAGGCGAAACGAGGATTAGGCAAAACGTGGCGACACGAATGAAAATGTTCCACCTGAAATGGAAAACAATGATGGTAATGTATAGGTGGTAATAAATAAGTGTTTTCCATTACTTCGTCGTACTGTTGTGAAAGCTAACGACCGAAATATTGATGAAAAACTTAAAAACATGGTAGATGATGTCCTTGGTGAAAATGACATAAGTTTTGATGATAATGATAGCGATATTGATCCAGATTATGTGGAACATACAGACCATGACAGTGTAAGAAAAGAAGAAGTCAGTAAAAATGAAGACGGGAAAGATAATACTGATCCTCGACGAGAATAATAATGAAAAATCATTTTGAGAGGGACATGGAATGAAAGGGAAGTACTTTTACGGAAAACATCGATGCTTCCGTTGGAGAAAGGAACAGCCACCTGCAAACGTTCGAACCTGAAAACAAAACATTGTTACCCATTTACCTGGTTTGAAGCCGTGTGTCAGGACTTACGTTAGAAGAACTTGTTGCTGTCATAAAGAAAAAAAAAATCTTGAAACCCTACCATATTTTACCTTGTACACATAGTCTTGAAAGGGCCATAAAACATTTTTTCCATATTGCAAGGAGTTGAACGATGCACAACTTTCTGGGACGTCTTGCTTGCTACCTGCTATCGCCCTCCCGCTGACATAAAAGAAAAAACAGTTTCGTCGCTTCCGAAACAACGGATTCTTTTGGACAGGGAGGGGGAGTGCGCCAAAATACACGTTTTTAATGAGGAGGTTCACTGTTTGTCCACTAGAGTGCAGTGCTGCATGTGTGGAGAAACCTTTCTTGCCTTCAAGAAGTTGTAACATGTAAAGAGTAAATAGAAAGATCGGGTTGAAAGTTTTTTTTTTTTTTTTTTTTTAATGACAGCTACAAGATTCATTTAACGTGGCAATGTGGCTTAAACCCCAACCAGAGGACATCTGAGGCCTGCTTTTCATATCGGAAATAATTGACAACATTGTTACGTGGACGAAAGTCAAGATTGAGTTTGGAATAAGTACAATACGAAGGAGAGAATCGTTACTCGTACATCCCAAGATGAGGATGTAATAGAGTTGAAATTTCTAATTGGACTTTCCATGTACACATCAATTTTTAAATCTAGGAATGAGCCTGTGTATAGTTTCTACGCAACAGACGGAGCTGGACGAGACATTTTCAGATCTACTATGAGTTAAAAAAAAAACGATGTGGTGACCGCACAGCAGCTATATCCAACATTTTCAACCCGTTCATTGAGACCTGTATACCTCGCTACAATATTGGCGCTTATATATGTGCAGACGGGATGTTAATGGTATTTCGTGAGCATTGCTCATTTCGTGTCTATATAACGAAACGCTGGCAAACTATGGTGTAAAAGTACAATGTTTGACAGATGCCCGCGCTAGCTACCACACTGAGAAAAATCCATTATCCGGACAGCGGTATATTGTACAAATACAAGGATTCGTTATGTTTACTAAGGAAATCTGTACGGAGCGTACTTTATCCATATACTACATAGGTACTGCCTTTTACCCGCTTAGATATTACATCATGTCGCTGCAGGATGTCTGACATCTAACAATCTTCCGTATTTTACATACGTATACGTATGTTAAATACTTCAGCTATATGTTAAATACGTCCATCTGTGTGTGAGATCCAGGCCGCCTATAGACACCTCTTTCTTTCGCCATGGCTGACGTCATTGAACTACCGTCTTTTGCTTGCGAAACGAGGTTGTTTACAAACGGAAAAGAAGAGAGGAAGGAAACAAGTGCTTGGGTAAGTACACTAGTTAACTATTACTTTAGTTAAATATTCCATTAATTATATATTCTTTTAGTGTAACTTGCTTTAATATAGTACTAAGTAAGTAATGTAGTTTATGAATACAATTCTTACTATTGTAAAACTCGTTAATGATTGAGGACAATGGAATGGGTGAATCTGAATTTTGAGAAATCTTTGAATATTAATGTTTTGAAACATTTTACATTTCAAGGTAGCAAAATGAATGTTATGTGTTTATTCATTCCGTTTTATATGTGACGATTTATTACTTGGAGCAGTTTTACTACAGGGCTGCTTAACATAATTGCATAACTAAAGGAAGAAAACGGCCTGGGACCTATATGTTAGGTACCACTCCGGCATTTGCCTGCTGTGAATGAGGAAAAGCCAAGGAAACCTCATTCAGGATGGCTGGACTTAAAATCTTTTGATACTTTTTCGACCGAGTTCCCCCACCGGGATCGAACCCGGGACCGTTTGCACCGAAGGCGAGAGCGTTAGCGAATACGCTACGCGGGGCCACTAGTGTAGTTTAGAAAACTCATTTTTACTAGGATATTTGCAAGATTTTTTTTCTTTTAGTTTAACGCCCCATGATTGTACATCAATGTAAGAGAGAAGGTGACGATGAGATACATGATAATGGTGGAATCAAGAAAATGTAAGGAAACTGGAAAGTCTTAAGAATAACCACAACTACAGTGTTCACCAAAAGCCTATTTGTCGGGAGCAGGAATCGAACCAGGGACCTACCGCGTCAGAGGTAAGCGCTCTCAGAGCTTTCTTTTGTTTAAAGAACTTGTTTACAATGAAATATATATATATATATATATATATATATATATATATATATATATATATATATAACGAAGATATTGACATATTTTACAGCCTGACTGAAATTAAAAAAAAAAGTAGTCAGGGAGAGCTTACTTGTCAGGTTTTTATTTTTTAATTTAATTTATTTTTATTTATTTATTTTTGCTTTGTTATGTTCCCTAGTTAATTAATGTTTGGGTTACTGAAAATTAAAACCTTTTTAGTATTATTGTTATGTCATCACTTTGGAACCAAAACGTTAGATTTTTTTCTTGTGTTTTCATATAGGAAGTTGGTGAGTTTGTGCCTTAGCACTGGTTTGGTTTCTAGAACGTAATTGAAGGTCATGTTGAGTTGAGTCTTGGTGGGTTTGAGTTCGTGAAGTGTCAGGCACTGCTTGTGCCCCTGTCTTCTGTTTGTGATGTTTCCTGGCTTTGGGCTGTGACGTATTTATGTTGAGGAGTACCAACGCAGGCCGCGAGATATACAGGTAGCTACAACACAGCTTCAACAGTTAACGAGTGCCAGGTCTTTGAATTTCAGCTTTCGTTACGGCGTGACTAATGCAGTATAGTGCTAGATTGAAATTCTATGGGTGGTAAAAACGGTATGGTAAGAAATACAACGTAATTGTTATTAGTTTAATTAGTGTTTCTTCATAGTATTGTTTCACTATTTCTAGAAGGAATTAAGTATTAACGAAGTAATGAATAAGCAAAAGCACACATTGATTGACGTTTACTATTTCTCATACTCCATTGAGAATGTTTTGATCCTCAATTGCGCAAACATCCAGTGTGCGTTTATTTTCTTTCTTTTTTGGGGGGTTTACACTGCCTCACAGATGAGCTCCCTCGTGGCTAAGTGGTTAATGAACACGCCTTTGGCGTGGGACACCCGGGTTCGATTCCCGGCCGGGGGCCGCGGTGGCTCAGTGGTAGAGCGTTCACCTCTGGTGCTTGGGGTCCCGGATTCGATCCTAGCCCCGCCAAGTGAACCTTGTGGTGGACAAACACCGTGTGCGTGGATTTTCTCGGGGTTCTCCCATTTCCTCCCACTTACTTCATTCCACCATTTCATTCATTTCTCATAATCACCGTCTCCTTTAGCCTAACCGGCATAGCCGTGGGACGTAAAACTCAAAGATTTCATTTCATTTTTTCCTCTCACTTTGATTTCATGATTTCGCACTCTGATGAAAAGTATTAAATACCGCCAGGAAAAGTACTAATATATAACCTCTCTTTTAGGCGCCCCTCCAACCACGCGCCCGGGACACGTGCTTTGCTTGCTCGCCCATAGCTGCGGCTCTGTGAGCTACATAAGTAACATACAATGCTTACGTAATACTTTGGGTCATAAGTACTATTAAGAAAGGAAGAATTGCATTTTTTTAACTTTGGGAAAGGAGCTACTATGGGATTAAAGATAAGGTAGGAAAGGCAACACATTCCAGTCTATGCTTTCACCCAGCAGACATATTGTTTGGAACCAAAAAAATGTGACTTTTGGAATCTTGTACTTAGGTTCACAGCGGAAGCGACGAAATAACTTGAATCATCCATTGTAGCTCTCCCCGCAACCAGTTTCTAAAATGTTGGCAATAAGTTTGCGAAACGAGAGGTGACGACTCCAATTTTGGGTGAAAAGTCGCTATAAGAAATAATCGAGAAACTCATTGTCTATAAGCATTGTAAAAGTTGTAGATGTAAACTAAACAATATGTTCTACTCACTGGCGCAAATCCAGGGGGGGGGATGACGGATACATGTCCCCTCCAATCTTGGAACTGAGGGGGACTTCTCCCAAATAATCCGATTTGAAATGTGTTTTTTGGGAGAAATTTGATGATTTTTGTCCGATTGCTACAAAGGAACGTGAGATGTCCCCCAGAATAAGCCTCAAATCTGCAGCCTCCTAACGCTAAAGACAACTCTGATCCTCCACAACATTGTTTTTCAACTTCATAAGTATTTTGGACATCGCCAAAAAAAGTATGGTAACGGTCTTACCCCCCCTCCCCCCCCAATGTTGAAGACAGATTTGCGCCGCTGGTTCTATTCACATCTTTGTAAACAGGGCGCAACCAATCCTTTAATTCAGGGATCATTTCAGGTTGTTTCGGGTACTTTTGTTCATGTTGTGGTCAAAATAGTTCCGAAATAATTAACACTACAGTACTTACGTTAAGCAATTTTTTGTAAAAGAAAAAGTGCAGAATAATTAAAAGACCCCAGAGGACAAATATAACAAACACCTTCTTCGCCTTTTTTCACGCATCTATAGCTAATCTTGTTGCTATCGGTAATGATGTATTACGTGTGTCTCTCAACGGAAACTCTGCGAACTAAAGGACATCAAGTTTGTAGTTATTCTTCGTTAGAGGGCAAGGGTAACATAACAATGCAGGATTGTGGAGTAGTGAGTACGCTGTATTTCCAAACTCTTCATCACTTGCGCTGATTAAAACAAACAAACAGAAAAAAAGAACGTAAAAACTGTTTTGAACTAATAATGCTTCTCTACAGATGAACATTTTGTTTGCAGCAAAAAGTCGCTAAATGTGTAAGTAGGTAAATCGTTATTTAAAAATCACCCAAAAAAGTCTCCAATCGGAATTTTTTTTTTGTCGTTATCGTAGGGCGACCATACGTCCCGTTTTGACCGGGACAGTCCCGTTTTAGGGGCGTGTCGCGGCCGTCCCGTCAGTAGATGGAAAAAAGTAGTATTCGTCCCGTTTTATGTAAATGAAAGAAGTAAATAACAAACCCAGTACCTTTACTCCTTTTAAAAGTATTAATAATAACAAAGCGGCAAAAATTGAACTGAAAATCCCTATATTAAACATACTCTATAGTTCGCAGTACTGCTCGAAAGGCAGCAGAGGTTTTAGCAGTTGGTTGTGTGTTAAACAAACTTCAACGTGTCTTTCCTTTTTCATAAGTACCCGCTCTGTAACGAAGAGAGAGAGGGGGAACTCTGATATCAAGGCACTGATAAGAACAAAGGTAGATCTAAAAGTCTAGTGTTGCAATAACCTGTCCCGTTTTTAACTGAAAATTTTATGGTCACCCTGCGCTATCGTTGAGGTCGAATTCCCCTTATTTAGCGACTTTACCCAAAATTGGCAACATTGACCCCCACCGAACAACACCCCGTCATCTTGAGCCTAGCCAGCATAATAGTGGGACGTAAAACTTAAAGATTTCATTTCGAACAACACTCCCAGAAACCTACTGTTATACTATTCTCAAACCACCCTTTCGTACAGTTCTCCCTATTCGAAAAAAAAAAAAATGTAAATAGCAGTGTTCATACATAAATATGGAACTCAATTTCCCTAAATTTTGCAGGTTTTCCAGGTATTAATTTTGCAATTTCCAGGTCTAGTGGAAGAAACTAATAGTACGAGAACACATAAATTTTAAGAATACTATATTTATATATTTGAGAATGGCCACCCTTCTCCCCAATGAACGATTGCAATTAAATATTGAGTCACAAGAAAATAAATAATTAAAATAAATAAAATTTAAGTTGAAAAATATTAAGTTGAGAAGCCTACTAAGGGAATTATATAATACTTTTGTTCCATACTTGAATACATTCAAAATATACAAAAAAATATTGGCTTGGGGAAGAAAAAAGAGCCCGCGAGATTTTAACTGATTCTTGTAGTACTCGACGACAGAAATAGATTACTGAAAGAATTTTCAAAATCGGCACAGGCAAACATGAAGAAAATCGCATTTTCAGGTACCGGTTCAAAATGAGAAGAAAAAAGGACCGCGAGATTTTAACTGATTCTTGTGGTACTCGACGAGAGAAATCGATTAGTGAAGGAATGTTCAAAATCGGCGCAGGCAAGCATGAAAAAAAAAATCCCACTTTCATGTACCGGTTCAAAATGGGGAAGAAAAAAGGGCCCGCGAGATTTTAACTGATTCTTGTAGTACTCGACGACAGAAATAGATTACTGAAAGAATTTTCAAAATCGGCACAGGCAAACATGAAGAAAATCGCATTTTCAGGTACCGGTTCAAAATGGGAAGAAAAAAGGGCCCGCGAGATTTTAACTGATTCTTGTAGTACTTGTCGAGAGAAATCGACTAGTGAAGGAATTTTCAAAATCGGCGCAGGCAAGCATGAAGAAAATTGCATTTTCATGTACCGGTTCAAAATGGGGAAGAAAAAAGGACCGCGAGATTTTAACTGATTCTTGTAGTACTCGACGAGAGAAATCGATTAGTGAAGGAATGTTCAAAATCGGCGCAGGCAAGCATGAAGAAAATCGCATTTTCATGTACCGGTTCAAAATGGGGAAGAAAAAAGGGCCCGCGAGATTTTAACTGATTCTTGTAGTACTCGAAGACAGAAATAGATTACTGAAAGAATTTTCAAAATCGGCACAGGCAAACATGAAGAAAATCGCATTTTCAGGTACCGGTTCAAAATGGGAAGAAAAAAGGACCGCGAGATTTTAACTGATTCTTGTAGTACTCGTCGAGAGAAATCGACTAGTGAAGGAATTTTCAAAATCGGCGCAGGCAAGCATGAAAAAAAATCGCACTTTCATGTACCGGTTCGAAATGGGGAAGAATAAAGGGCCCGCGAGATTTTAACTGGTTCTTGTAGTACTCAACGGGAGAAATCGATTAGTGAAGGAATTTTCAAAATCGGCGCAGGCAAACATGGAGTAAATGGCATTTTCATGTACCGGTTCAAAATGGGGAAGGAACAAGGTCCCGCGAGTTTGAACCGCTACGATGTATGTTCACGAATGTGCCCGTCTTCTCAAATTTAGTTAATTACTGTGACACTGAAACATGTGACACAGAGTCACATTGTGGATGACTCTGCAATCGGCAACCACTGCACATATACTCCTCCCGCCCCACAGTTTGATTATTTCGATCCATTCCTCACGTGCTAACGGCATGGTTCAACATCTGCAAGAAAGAGGTAAATGTAACGTTCAATTGGCAATAGCTTTTCACCAAATTAAGCTGCATGAAATCTGATTGCATATTTGACATACTGAGAAAATTCTAGCCCGTGGCCATATGTATCACATATCCCACCAGTTCATAAAAATTTTGAACACAAAATTACGGTCGTCCGTGTGACGTACTCCCAAAAGGCCTAATGTGTATCACCCACCTCACATTCAATGAAACCACATCCGTGTAGAATTAAGAAAGGAACCTCTTATGATGTATACAGGATGTCTCAAACGTTCCCTGACATAGGGTAACTCTGTTATTATCAGAGTTACGACAAAATGTAAGAGGAAAAACATCTCGAAATATGACGTTTTCAATCTAAAGTGAACACTTTTTTAAAAAATCGGACAAGATGAATGTGCTGTATACTCTTTATGCACCCAATTTTAAATGAAAATGCAACGTTGTCATTTACCTGGACCCACGACATAAGTGAATGAAGTTACTGTTTGAAACGGGGGCTGGCCATCGACATGTTAGCGTAAAAGACAGTAACTTCACTCACTTCTGTTGTGGGTCCAGGTAAATGGCAACGTTGCATTTTCATTTCACATTGGGCGCATAGAGAGTGTACAGCGCAAACGGGTCATCCGATTTTAAAAATTCCTTCACTTTAGATTGAAAACATCATAATTGGATATGCTTTTCCCTCCTACATTCTGTTGTAACTCTGATAATAACAGAGTTACCCTATGTCAGGGGACTTTTGAGACACCCTGTATACCTTATTTAATGTATGTTTGATGTCACTATAACTGTAGTATAATTTAGTTTGTTTAAATTTACAATTTAATACAAGTAGATTCGGATTTACATGCGTAGGATTTTGTATGCATCTAACTAATGAATTCTTTTATTTTTATGCTTAACTTAGTGACTTGGCTTTGGACTGCAACTGATTATTGTAACCCATTATTGCTTGAGAAGAAACAAGATATCCGAATCTTCATTTGGAGAAATCAAACGTCTATTGGAAAGCTGGGGATTACAATCATTAATTTCCACATTTCAAGGTGCGTAGTAAATTATATATTGTGTTTATTGTTAAATTACTATTATTGGGTTTAGAATCAATGAAGCACTTCATGATATTTTATGGGGATCAAGATGGGTGCCGGATAGATAAGTATTTGAGCGTCAGGCTCTTATTTCTTTTCAATTTAATATTTAATCAATGATTATTTTTCTCCCTCATTATTCCACAAAATCGTATTCCAAGATCATATATCCATTTTTGTTCGATATATCCATATTTTTGATCTCTTTCATATTTCTATATTTTCGATTTTTGATATTGTTTATATTTCGATATTGCTGTATTTTTCGATATTTCGAACAAGTTTCGATAGTTTGTCGACATCGATTATCTATATCTAAATTCGGATATCCCAAAGCCCTATCGAGCACCCTCCGAAATGAAGTTTTTGGCTATGGACCTGATTAGGGATGCGCACGAGACAAGACGAGACAATTTTTGTTACGAAATTCGAGACAAGATAGAGCTTTTCCAATAGAAACGGATCCAGTTTTCGAGACGAGACAACTTTCGCGGCACCTTTTCGAGAGGAGACAACCTCAAATCTTTTCTCTTGCGCATCCCTAGACTTGATCATGAGTTATCAAAAAAAAAAAATGTTAATGAGAAATAACATGTAAATACAATATAGGTAGCTAAAACATTTTTGTTTTCATTCTTCAGTAATGCATTGTTATTAATCTCAGGGGGGGCGGTGGCTCAGTGGTAGAGCGTTCACCTCCGGTGCTTGGGGTCCCTGGTTCGATCCCAACTCGCGCCGTGTGGACTTTGTGGTGGACAAACACCTTGCTCGTGGGTTTTCTAGGGGTTCTCCCGTTTCCTCCCACTTTGTTCATTCCACCATTTCACTCATTTCTCATTATCACCGTCTCCTTATCCTAACCGGCATAACCGTGGGACGTTAAACTTAAAGATTTCATTTTTTATTAATCTCAGCATTTTATAGTGTATTCTTAAGCTTAAGGTGATGTATAATTAAATTTTGAATTCAGTTAACTTATTTTGTTTCTCAGATTGTTTTTAAAATGTATGTACAATTGTTTATGTTCATTCTCGAGAGTTTAAAGTGACGTATAGTTATTAAACATAGTATTTAATATTGTACTCTTAACGTGGAAGTGATATACAGTTAACTTTTGTATTCAGTTAACATTTTTCTTTCTGAAATTGCTTTAAAAAGTATGTAAAAACGTTTTTATTTTCTTTCTTGAGTGCTAAAAGTGATGCAAAGTTATTAAGCTTACTACTTTATATTGTATTCTCAACCCTAAACTGATACACAGTGCGTTTTTGAATAAATTGTCAAGTTATTTGAGTGATGAACACTGGTAGAAAATCCTGACTACTACTGGAACATTTTGATTTTAAGGTGACGACTACTGGTGCAAGGATTTTAAAATATTGTTTTTCCTTCAAGGGCTACTCCTTTTTGAATTCTGACTACATGGTCACTATAGGAAGGATCAGTGAGTCTTTCCAACTATGGTACAGCTCCGACAGATTCACGATGCTCAGAGAAGAGACAAAATAGTATGTTTTCAAACTTAAAGTGAGAACCACTGGCGTTTTTACCTTGCTATGCAAAAGTAAGTGAGTACTCCAATGGGGTTCCAATGCGGTACCTAATTTCTGCATTTTAGATATATGGAAATACATGTCTCTAAAATGTAAAGAACTGATTTTTTTAGGGGGGGGGGAATAAACTATAGGTATGTGGGGCTTGCATACTTGACGCTACAATTCGGAAATTGAATTAAAATATGACTAACGGCTATCAAGATGTTGTCAAATAAAGGGAGGACCAACACAGTTAAGGGGTTTTCGTGTTAGATGCTAAAATTTCCGAAATCGGTCATGGAAAGTTAATAAACACCAGTAGCAATTTCATCTTAAAGTAATTAGATATCTTCATGGGGTGTTAGAACATCATGGAGTCTACCAAAATTAAATTTTAAAAGCTTTTGAAAATATAATCTGACATTTGTAAACAGTATTTGAAATATGTATTTACCCAAAACTTCCAGCTAGTACATCTAACATCTGGAGAAACACTGTGAAATAAAAGCTTGAAATTTCGGAAACAATTATTGGTCGCAACTAAATTAAATAAGATGGTACTTCTATGGGTTAAATCAGTACCTCAGTACAATTTCGATCGAAAGATTAGTTCAGTCCTAGGTTTTCTTCAGGCAATTCCAAGGGTTCATCGAGCTGTGCAAAAGAATGAAAATTCGCTGTCAATATCTAAGATAGTAAATAAGATATAAGGAATTATATATTTTATGACGTGAAAATAGAGATCTTTATGGATTTGTACTTTTGGGTCTTTCCTAAAAGAAAAAAAATTCAGAAAACTACTGTATATACCTTAATAGACAATTCAGTGGGCGGGGACACAGTAGCTTAGTGGTAGGGTATTTAACTAATCTTTTTTTTTTTTTTGCAGAAACTATTGGAGTATTCACTTAACCCATAGAAATACGATCATACTTAACTCCCTATTTAATTTTAAAATTAAATAAAAGGAAATATTTCAGTGTAGCGACCCACGATTATGCATTTTAGTCTCAGGGAGATTATGATTAAAGCAAGTGAATGTTGTTGACAGAATTGATGGAATGCAAAGGTGGGAGGAGAGTACCCCGAGAAAACCCACGAATACGATGTCCACTACAAACTGACTTGGCCGTGGATCGAACCAAGAACCCAATACACCAGAGGTAAGCACTCTACCACTAAGCCACTGTGCCCTCGCCCATTTAATTGTCTATTAAGGTATATACGGTTGTTTTCTGAAATTTCTTCTTCTTACAGCAAATACTCAAAAGTACAAATCCATGTGGGTCTCTATTTTTACGACGTCATAAAATACATAATTCCTTATATCTCGCTTGCTATATTAGATATTGACAAAAAATGTTCACTTTATTTCAGAGCCCGATGAACGCTTGGAATTGTCCAAAGAAAATTTAGAGCTGAATTAATCTTTCGATCGAAATTGTACTGACGAGTCTGAGGTTCTCACTTAACCCATATAAGTACCATCTTATTTAACTTTTGTTAGGATCAATAATTGTTTTCTGAAATTTCAAGATCTAATACGCTTTTATTGTATGGTGTCTCTCTAGCTGCTAGATGTACTAGCTGGAACTTTTAGGTAAATACATATTTCTAATACTCTTTACAAATGTCAAAATATATTTTACAAAACTTTTAAAATTTAATCTTGGTAGACCCCATGATGTTCTTAAACTCCATGGAAATACCTAATTATTTTAAGATGAAATTGCTACTGATGCTTATTAACTTTACATGACCGGTTTCGGAAATTTTACCACCTAACACGAAAACCCCATAACTATATGGATCCTCCCTTTATTTGACAATATCTTGATAGTCATATTTTAATTAATTTTCTAAATTGTACTGTCTAATATGCAAGCTCCACGTACCTATGGTGTCGCTTTTTATTTCACCATATTTCGGTAACTGTTAGGCGTACCGACTTGCAGTTTCGGTAAACACACACCTCTAACGTTCTTTAAAACGTTATTAAGACATATTTTAGAATATTTAGAAATGAGAGTTCTGGGAATATCATGGTACCCGAAAACCCCCATCAGGGCGTGTGTGTAGTGTATTTAATTGAAACTACTTTTGAGGTTGTTGTAAGCCCTCGTAATTACGTTTCCGAAACTGCACCATCTAGTACGCAAACTCCACAGTTCTGTAGTGTCGCTCTTTATTTTCCCATATCTCGATATCCATAAGGCTTACCGAGTTGAGGTTTTCGGTAAACAGATGTCAGTTCCTTACATTTTAGAGACATATATTTTCATATATCTAAAAAAATACAGACATTAGGTACCCCATGGTAGCCCGAACACCATTGAGGTACCCACTTACTTTTGAATGGTAATACATTTTGAGTTGTTGTTCAGCATCAATAAACACTTCATAGTTTTTCTACGTGCAACCCAAAAGTCCATACCTGACCGAACAGATTTTGTCCATTTAATCTCAAAAATGTTAAGATACTTTGTATTGTTAAGTACAACCAAATTAAGCACACTGAATATAACATTTTAAATATTTTCTGATTTTTGTTGCAGGTATTTCGTGCATCAAACCAGGATTCTGCTTGAAAGACAGTCAAAAGAAGCAGTGTAGGTTGTGGCTAAAAGTACGCCCTTTCTGAAGACAGACTCAGTTGTACTTACATTATTTTGTACGAATATATAACCCTAATAAAGATACTGTACTACAAATTATTTCTTTCTTCCATAAATTATAATAAAATATTATCTCTGTTTAAAGAAAATGATTGTTAATGTTAAGTCATTTTAATTCTTTTTCTCTGTAATAAGAACATTATCCCTAGCAATATTTTTTATCTTTGTGCTATTGCGATTGGATGAAGTAAAATTCTATACGAAGCACTATTATTTCAGACATGCATTAATAACTAATGTATTGTTCTGTATGTAAGACAATGTGTATACTGAACATGTCTAGCGAAGGTGTTGTTTTAATACAGAATCTATAACTCAGCTTTTCAGTAGTCAACTTTATTGGGAATCCGAAGAAAGAAGTTAAAAAAAAAAAAAATGTTGGACTTACCAGCGTGTGTGTGTTCGAATTCTGGACTAATCCAAATTATCCAGAGAAATCATTATATATTTCTTTGTTGCTATTTCAGATGTATCCTTTATCCAAGTCGTATCAAACGGAGACTTCATACATCGCTATACTTTGTATGAACTATGTTCCGTATTTACTTAATCACTTTGTAACTTTCTCTAGTGTTGACAAGGCCGCAGGTGTCAATCGAATAGTTTAGTGTTTCACTCATGTCACCTTGTGACTAAGGTACGTCCTGTCGGTATATATATGGTACTGGGTTCAATTAGCGATAAAATACATTTTTAGCGTTAAACAAATGCAAAAATCTACACGAAATGAGATACCGTGATCTCTGACTTACGGATAACACCAAGCAACTAATGGTACTGAGTGTGATTGAGTTTACTAATTACTATTTGGCTAAAATCAGTGTTCCTTTATCTATAGTTCTTTTCGTGCTTTGAATTGCAAAGTTTGAAATAACCGTTTTAAATTATTGTGTATATATATCTTCCGAGTAATTCTGAGAATCATTGCTCTTTCTTTAAGCAATGTATGAGACTGTTAAATTGCTCTTTCCTTAAAATGTTGCACTAAGAAGGATGCATCCAGGAAAGTCCAAATTTGCAGAATGTCTATAGCAGGGAAGAATAAATATGTTTAGTCGATGGCTGCACAACGCCTCCGCTGTCACCACGTTGTCACACAGCGAATACAGCGAACGTTTAAGAGTATTCTGCACTTACTATTAGGTATCGGCCTGGGAACTTTGGCGCATCTACCCAGTCTCCTTCTTGGTGTTTCATTTTTAATGGCGAGTACTGAGTAGGAATAATATTGTAAGCGAATGCGTTTCCGGCTGACACCACACTTTTAATTATTGCGACATTAAAAAAAAAAAAAAAAAAAAACTGTTAATTAAAATGTACAGAGAAGTTATTTCTGGAAAATTCTATTCAGGCCTCTTGTGGTAACAACTGCACTTTAGTAGAAGATACTATTAAGGAAAAGAATGAGGTAAAATAATCTTTATATCGTACAAGCAATGGATGATAACAGCTTAATAAATGATTGTACGTAAATCTTGTTTGAGTTTGAATATAGGATTGTATAAGGCTGTGCATTTTGCATTATTATTGAGGTGCTGCAACTAACTAACTGCAAACCATATGATAAATTCTTACAGTAATATATCACATATTGATTTACTCTGTATGGAAACGAAAATAGTTTAATATATGGTTAACCTCCTTTGTGCCAGGGGCGGATCCAGAGGGGGGCGATCGGGGCGATCGCCCCCCCCCCACAAGAGGAAACTTTCTTATTTTATATATAAATAAACCCATCCATAACAAGTTTGGAGCTCTTAAAAGTAGCAGTATTACCGCCGACCGCCCCCCCCCCAGAAGTCCGTCCTGGATCCGCCCCTGCTTTGTGCCCATAATTTTAAAATTAACGCTTGTGTCACTTTTCAACACTTGACTTTGCAGTAGCTTTCCAACGAATTAGCAGGAAGCCCAAACTTATAGGACACCCTGCAGGTAAATACATTTCTTTGGACAGTTTCACTGCTCCAAACTAAGATTTGAAAAGTGTAGTATTGTTAATTTTATTATTATTGGCACAAAGGAGATCAACCATATTTTAAGCTATTTTTGTTTTCATACAGAGTAAAACAATATTTGACAACATTACAGTAAGAATGTATCATGCACTTTGCAGTATGTTGCAGCACTTTAATAATGGTGCACTATACGTACACTCTAGATCCTGCATATGTCCGATCCATACATTACAAGAAGGCAATACGTATTCGATACAGGTAAAATCTGTATATTTCATATGGACAACCTATTAGCTATATACATCCAATCTATACATTACATATGGCCAACCTGTACGCGACATACGTATAATCTATATGCTGCATGCAGACAGTCTGTAAGCTACATATATGCACTCTGTATGGTGCATACGGATATTCTGTATGCTGTATCTGGACAAGCTGTGTGCGACATAAGGAAAATCTGTATAATACATACGTACAATACGTATACTGTATCTAGTCGTACGTATGGGGCACAAGTACAATATAGATGCTGTCTCGGGGTTGAACGCAAGAAACATACGTACAGAACGTATATTGCATACTTCTTGAAATCATGCTCCGTCCTGATAGTCAGTGTATGTCGTCATTATTAACCCACATGCTACATACGACCCTGACGTCACAAAGCTAGATATTACCTCCGTATATACTTGTTACTGCAGATAACGTCACACGAATGACGTCATTGCACTTGTGCAGACAGTACGTATAATACATACTTTTTCAGCTATACGTTTGCTGCAGGATGTTATATACGGTTGTACGTTAAGTCCAGAAACTACAGGAATTACGAATGTAACCTACGTTTTTAAGTATGCCACCTACATTTTTTTTTCTCAGTGCATCACAAGCTTATATTTATTCTGAAAAAGGGAGAGATGTTCGTTCGCTGACAGATGAAGAAGGCTTTCTGTGTCAATTCAAACATTTCTAACACTGAGTGCTCGAATTGCAAAAACAAATAGAAATGTTACTGCTGATAATTGGTGCACTTCAATTGGAGTTGTAGATGAGTTGTCCAAAAGACGTCTGACCTATGTAGGAGCAATGAAGAAAAAAAAATCCAAACTCATTCCTGCCCCACATAGATCAAGCAGCAAACTCTTCCATCTACGGGTTTAGAAAATAAATAGAGATAAAATACTAATAACAATAGTGTAGAAAATAAAACAAATGTTAGTACGAAGTCTGTTGGGCTCCTCGTAGTATTTACGTGAGAAAAACATGTACTTAAAGCTTAAAATAAACACAATGATATGAGATCACGATCTCTAGTTTTTCTTCACATTTGTTTAGTAGAGTGGATTTACTTTACACGAAATATGAGTCTCACTTTTCTACACGTTTCCACTGTACAAAAAAAAAAAAAAAAAAAAAAAGGTTTAGTTTTTAAGGATTTACTCCTTCCCGCAATTATCCTTACAGTATATTTGTTGGCGTCAGTTTGTGACATTTGTAGCCAGGCAAGATGAAATTTAATCCTTGAAGGTACTTTTCCATGGCAATTGTTTTGTAGCTGGAATTACTGGCAATAACACCCATCAATTAAAAATAAATAAAACTTAATAACTCCTGAACCAATCGCCCGATCTTGATCAAATTTTCAACATAGATGAGGCTCTGACCTGGAATCGTTTTTATGATTTAAATTTAACGAAGCAAAGTAAGGGAGACGTAAAAATCCTAACTGTATATAAAACTACATGAACTGACAAATTAATTGAGCACTTCCTGTAGGGCTAAAATGATTAAATTTGGCACGATTTTAGCTTTCCGGAATTAACCCACAGCAAAATTGCCAAAAGTGAACACTTTTAATTTTTAGGATGTCTAAAGAGGGGATGAAGAATTTCCCTATGTTATTTAAATGGGCCTTTTTTGGGTGGGATATAATCTCATGTTTTAGATACTTAGAATAGGAATAGAAATTTGAAGTCGGTATCCTTGTACGTTTTCGTTAGTGTTACCTAAGTGAATCATCAGAAATCAAAATTTTCAGACGTTGAGTGGTTTTATGGGGAACTGAAAAATCTTTCGCATGTTATTTATAAGGGACGTCTTCTACACCCCAAAATGTTTAGGCACTTCCGGCAGGATTAGAATGATGAAATTTGGCATGATTTAGCCTTCCAGGACTAACCGACTAGAAATTTGCCAAAAGTGAATATTTTTAATTTTTAAGGGGCCTAAAGGGGGATGAAGAAATTCCCATGCTATTTAAATGGACGTTTTCTTGGAATACAAAATCTTATCTTTTAGATAGTTGAAATAGGAGAAGAAATGATAGAATTGTGGGTTCAAGAGGTGTGAGGCCGTAGGCCGAGCAAAGACAGTGTGTTGGGCGAAGCCCTCGGATGGACATATTCAGGAAATATGAGGAGCAAGTTCACGAAATTAACTGTTGATGCAAAGACTGATAGATAAGAAATGCGAGGTCGTAGGCCGAGCAGAGTTGGGATTTTGGGGGCGGAGTCCCCAGGTAGAAAAAGGCTAGTCAATTTATATAAGACTGAAAGTGACTATTTTTATAACTTAGTAACTCTTGAACTATCCGACCGAAATCAATCAAATTTTCAACATACATGAGGTTTGGGGCAGGGATTACTTTAGGCTATTCACATTGACGACGCAACTTAGAGGAGGGGAAGAGAAATTTGAAAATGATCGAAAATGACCAATATTTGTGTCTAATCCATAGTTTTTTTTTCAGAATTATTGAGATGTACAGTGACATTTCCGATCCGGTTTAAATCCAAAATCAGCCCCGCCACTTGAGGGAGAGGGAGAAATCGATATTTTTCTGGATCCTTTAGATGACCTGTAATACTTTCGATCCCGTTTAAATCCAAATCAAACTCGCAACTTGGGGGACGGGAGGAAGAGATACTTAAAAATGATCGAAAATAGCCACTATCAGTGTCAAATTTATGTTTTTATGGGTCCCTTAGATAAACAGTGATATATTCGATCCAGTTTAAGTTTAGGTTCAACCCCGCAACTTGGGGGAGGAAGAGATATTTAAAAATCTTCAAAATGACCGATACTAGTGCTGAATCCACATTTTAGGGGGTCGCTGAGATGAACGGTAGACTTCCGATGCCATGTCCCGCAACATGGGAAAGGGTGAAATATGTATGTATGTATATAAATGGTCAAAAATGACCGATATTAGTGTTGAATCTATAGTTCTTGCGGTCGCCGAGATGTACAGTGACAGTTCTGAGTCCATTTTCAGCACCGACACTTGGGGGATGAGGAGGGGTGGCGTACATTAAAATGATGGAAAATGAGCAGTATCAGTGTTGAATCCATAATTTTAGGGATCAGTAAGATGAACATTGATACTTACTGTGCAGCATAGATACAAATTCAACGATACAACATACAAAGATGTGCATTTAAATTATTTATTTCTACCCAGCAAAGCGGGTAATACATGCTAGTTTTTACTAAAATTCCCTTCATCGCATTTCAAGAAATCATTACAAAAATCCCACAATATATGAATTTTTCCCACGGGTTGGTATCTGGAAATGATTCCAATTAGCATCGTACTTAATAATTTCGTTTCTTGTCGATAGATTGCAGCTTATTGCTGTTCCGTCGCCATCGATTACCTTCTTAAGGCCTAAAGACAAAATATTTCAAAATAAACATAAGGTCTGAAAAGGATAATTACTGCTTTTTTTAATGTTATCTTAGATGTGAAGAATATTGTAGTTGTAAAAAAAAATAAGAGTTATTGACAACTGTAGAGTACATTGTAGGGAATGGAAAGTGTTTACATATTATGTCAGTAGTCGATTTAACAATTGAAAAGAAAAAAATGTGTTATACAGTTTGTCTGTGAGTGTATTGATTCGATTAACGTTGAGTGAGTAAATAAAGAATTGTTTACGTAAACTCTTAAGTTATTATTTTCCCAGTTCATTTCAATTTACCATGCTAAAGAGTTATATCCGAGATATTGTCTGTATATTCCTGGTTCCCTGGTTTTACATAACTATAGGTTTATTACTGGGTGTCCCAATCGTAAGAGGGCCCGGGAAAAGTGTTATAAAAATCTTAATAAAATTAGGGGGCCGCGGTGGTTCAGTAGTAGAGCGCTCACCTCTGGTGTTTGGGGTTCCGGGTTCAAACCCTGCTCCCGCCAAGTGAACTTTGTGGTGAACAAACACCGTGTGCGCAGGTTTTCTCGGGGTTCTCCCGTTTCTTCCCACTTTCTTCATTCCACCATTTTATTCATTATTCATCATCACCGTCTCCTTTAGCCTAACCAGCATAACCGTGGGACGTAAATTTCAAAAATTTTCATTTCATTTTTAATAAAAGTGGGTATGAAACCAGATTTCTATATGACTTGGTTGAGAAAGAAAGGTATATTACAGGAGGTGCTGCAAGTGACTTCGTCCACCTGTATATACAGTTCAACACGGCGCTGCACATGGGCGCCCGAAGAAAATTTTCTAAAGAGGGACCAATCTCCCTGGTTGCTATATTACGTTTGGTATGTTTTATTTGTATTAAAAAATCTTAAGAAATTTATTTTCGTGAGCCAGAAGGGGTCCGGGCCCCACCCTGCCCCCACCTTCGGGCAACCCATGGCGCTGCATGTTCGTCAATGGTGCTGTCAGAGTATTGGGCATGACTGCCTGGATTTCACGACGGTGCGTGGTTTGTTATTGTACAGTCCGCAGCAAAAATCATGCAACATGAGCAAGTAAGTTTATTGTGAAAGTACGCTTAACAATTCAGGGAATCAGCATAACGTAAAAGTGGCACGAATCACGCCAGGAGAAACCTCGGCGCCCTCTCCTGCACACTTTGTTTGGAGCTAAAGGCTTCGTCGTTTCACAATAAACTTACATGCTCATTTTGCAGACTTTTTGGTGCGGACTGTACACATTACTTTTAAGGTGACCCTACAGACAAGAGTCAGGCGTCAAATCATGTGACCTTGGGAGTCATAATAGGAAATCACTCTGTCAGGGAAAAATGATTGCACCGCAGCGATACTTGCTTTAGACGTGTGGCATGTTGCCCTATATTGCTGCTACCAGCCAAGTGTGAGTTCGTCATCATCCAACTGGATCACAAATTCAGGGAACAATATATGGTACACTTCACCAGTGACAGTAGTGTAAAAATAATCCTGATAGTGCACAGAACATCCGTACTTTCTGTGAATGAAGGGTTCCTCAACGACTACATAGTTATCACTACTCCATAAACGTATGTTTTGTAAGTTCACATTTCCTGACAGGTCTAAAAGGAACCACTTATCCAAAACTCTTTCACAAGAAACAAGCTCTTCCACAGAATATCAATACACGAACAGTAATCCAGGTTACACTGAAATAGGAAACACACACACAGCTCCCGGAGTTTCATTGTTGCCACATTTCACATATTTGCAATGCTGCCACGTCAACAAGTTATGTGCGAACATGCACCGTGAAATCTATGTGGTCAGGTCCATATAAAAATTTGGTTTCATACCACTTTTATTAAGATTTTTATAACACATTTTCTGGGACCTCTTACGAGTGAGACACCCTGTAGTATGCAATTGGAGCATGCGTGCTATTGCTTTCTTGGATATATTGTGAACCATTAATGAAGTATATCGATGCCTTGTGGAATAATACTGTAACGTCTATAGTTATTCCATTTCTCGTAACCACAGTACACGTGGTTTCGCTGGTATTTATATATATATATAAAATCTTAATGAAATCGCATTTCAACACAAATTTCAACTCTGTAAGTTGCATGGTTATCGTGGAACTTCAATTTTTAGGTTTACAAACCAATTCGTTTTTATTTTAATTTTTTTTTTCAAAAAACTATTCAGGAAGATTTAAACCCACCCAATGTCATTTTATTCAAACAAGATCTATCGTTTTGAATTTTTTATCATTCGACAGTTTTTTTTTTCGTCAAACAACTACGCTAACAATATTTCTCTGATTGTTTGTAACGGAACCTACTTTATCAAACATTACTCCGACATTTAACGAAATGTGCAGTAGAGCCCCGATTATCCGCGGAATTGGATGGCAAGGGCACCGCAGGTAGCGAAAATTGCGAGTAATCCGAAAACAGACTAAAAGCTAGGTGCAAACACGAAAAGCAATATTTCAGCATAAATTTATATTTCAGCATTCAGCGTAAACTATGTTTAATTGTACAAAAAACGTAATAAAACTTTAAACATATATGCAGAGTGTCTCAAAAGTCTTCTGATATATGGTAGCTCTGTTATTACCACAACTACAACAAAATGCAAGAGGGGAAACCTTCTCCAAATATGTTTTCAATCTAAAGCGAAAGATTATTTTAAATTAGACAAGCCGTTTGGGCTGTACACTCTTTATGCATCCAATGTTAAATGAAAATGAATTGCTATTTACCTGCATCCACAACATAAGTGAATGAAGTTACTGTCTGTTATACTAACGTGTCAATGGACAGCCTCCATTTCAAACATGCTCCCATTCACCATACTCTTACAAAATTTGTCAACCTCCCGTTCCGTCCTTCCCTCGCCAGCCCCAGGTAAATGACAACGTTGCATTTTCATTAAACATTGCGTGCATAAAGAAGGTACAGCCCAAAAGGTTCACCCGATTAAAAAAAAAAATCCTTCACTTTAGATTGAAAACATTATATTTGGAGATGGTTTCCCCCCTTTTATTTTATTGTAAGTTCTGATAACAGAGATTATATTTGGAGATGGTTTCCCCCCTCTTATTTTATTGTAAGTTCTGATAACAGAGTTATCCTATGTCAGGAGATTTTTGAGACACCCTGTACAGTACAGCAAATCATTCTTTCCATTTGCCCTTCTTTACCTTAAAACGATCGACTTCCGAGCTCCACTTCGAAACATGCACTATTGTTGGAAATATTGATTTTTACAATGCAATGTTTTTTTTATATTTTAGAGCATACAGTAGTTATTTACATGCGGAGTATCAGTCCACAGCGACTGTATTTATGAAAAAAATGAGTGTAACTGCACCAGGGTTAAAAAAAAACAACTCTCGCAGCACTCGCGGATAATCCGCACAGTGGATCGCCTGCACGTGGATAATCGGACTTTGCTGCATTTGAACCAAAAACATTACTTTCTTGATCAAATGCTTTTTGAGAAAACCCTTTTCTTTTTTCTTTGTATATATATATATAGATAGATAGATAGATAGGTAGATAGATAGATAGAGATAGAGATATAAACAAATATTTAATCTAAATAAAAAATTTCTAGGCACCGATTCAAATTACCCCGGTAGTTTTTATTGTATATCTCACACACATCACTCTAAACTCTATCTTATCTTCCGTATATTAAAATGCTAGGTTTAAATATTTGTCTCTAATCCTTTCAACAATGAGATCTCGATAACCACAAATATTAGAAACTGGGTTCCGCTGGTCGATTCCAAATTTTGTGTAGATTGTCGAGTTGTAACTTAATATTAAAAAAAAAAAAAAAAAAAAAAAAACATGACCGTTATTTCTTTGTTACATTTTTAGGAGTACACTGGAAATGCTTAAATTTCAAAAAAAAAAAAAAAAAAAAAAAGTAAAGCATCATATGCTACGAGCTATGCATTCCAACCCCACACATCTGTATACAGGAGTTGTACATCTCTCAGGCGTTTGTTTCATGGCCAAATTATAATAAAAATCGAAGGATGACCATTCTCCAGTCTAAAATGAATCTTTACTGTTCGGAGAGTTTTGCCCAGTAACACCATATATAACTGGCATTATAATTAATTGTGTATGTAATGTATTTGCTTATTACATACTGCATGCAAGAAGAAAGAAAACACTGATCATACATGAATTAGAAACTCGAGTATTGTAGCTCAAATATTGCAAACGGTGCGGGATATTGAAAAAAAAATAATTGAAATAATCTGCCCTTTATGATAACCCTTGCCGATTTTTATCAAGACGTAATTCACTTGTGTCTGTAAAGGGACATGTGCAGATGTTGTGAGGAATGACAAAGAGATTCATGCTCATATGTGAATGCTGTGCTGTGTAGAGAGCGCAGATTCAGCTAGTATCAATGAAAGTGTTAGATAGACGTACTAGGACATGCTGTTACGCTGGATACCGTTCAAGACTGTTTGTTATGCGTAAGAGCAATATTTCGCACGCACGTTACCACAAAATTTCGTATGGTTCTCAGGGAATTAAGATTATTTATCTGAGTTTCGGAGTCATTATGGCATGTGACCAAGTCTTCCTGTCAAATATGTTGCCAAACAAATTTCACTCTCTTTGCTTTATAACATGAGAATCACGATTTACACTTTCTTATTGTTCGTATGTGGAAGTTGGGTGGTATATATTGCCGTTCCTTAACTCAACACTTCATTCAAAGCATTCGCTACTTCAGATTCATTTCTAGCTGCCATCCTTTACGTATCAAAATGAAAGCTGTTGTGTTCACGGTAAGACAGCGTTGCAAGCCGTATAGTGTTATTTTTATGTTGTGTTTTCGTGTTATTTCGTGAAATTTTACCAAGATCCTAGTGCTTCTTTCAGTGTGATTATTGTGTTATTAGTACAAAAATTGCAAAGAAAATCTTGTCGGTTGTCGAAATTCAAACTTCCTATAGTTTTGGAGCATCAAAAATAGAAGTGCAATGATATCTTTAAGTTTTACGTCCCACTATTATGCCAGCTAGGGTAAAGGAGACAGTGTTGGTGAGAATGAATGAAATGGTGAAATGAAGAAACGGTGAGGAAACGGGAGAACCTCGAGAAAACCAACGAACAGGGTGTCTGTCCACCACAAAGCTCACCTGGCGCGACCTGGAATCGAACCCAGTCTCTATGTACCAGAAGTGAACCCTCTACCGCTGAGCAACTACGGCCCCCGTAAGTGATGAGTCAAATCAAGGAACAATTCTTACATCATTGAAAAAAAATACAAAATAATAACTATAAAGAGGTTTCTGGATGTTTTTGCGGGGAGTAGTTTTGAGTTTGCGGTGGCGTAGTCTTGTAATCCAGCAGACGGCGCAAATTATGATGATTAACGGCCTATACGGTGAGGTCCTCCTGTCCGGTTTCTAGCTGAGGAAGGCCGGTTTCAAGCTGCTCGCGTCGGTATGGTAAACCCAGGGCTCTCTGTCGTATATTTCCGTATAATATGATTCACAATGGCACGATATATACGAAAATTAGGCACTTGAGACATTTCTACAATGCGGGGCGCCCCGAATTTATCTTCGGATAGGGGTAACAATAAACTCTTCCAAAATCTATTCAGTTTCGCCAGCATCAAGTTATGCTCTTCCACACTGTTCTACTACATGAGATACTGTTCATTGCTCCACAGCGATGTGTTGCGCATACGAGGTGCAGTTGCACGTTGACTTCGCTTCAGTGTAACTGATTCAACCTTTACATTAAGCATTCTAGAGAGTTAAATGCTTAATTTATAATGCATCTTATAATCACGAACGTTCAAAATTAAATATTAAAGATTCTGCAATCCAGTGTTCACATAAAATAGTTCAGATCAGGAACCAAATGCATACATACATACTAGGATGATAGGATTTAGGATTTTAGATTTCTGAACTTTCGGCATATATGACCATTTAGCCCGTCACGTTTGAGGATGGCGTTCCTCGGCGAGCACACTATCCTGGGAAAGGGAAGGAAGAAAGGATTGGGGAAGGAAGGAAGCGGCCTGGGACCTGTAAATTAGGTACCACCCCGGCATTTGCCTTGGTGAATGAGGAAAATCCAGGAAAAACTCATTCAAAGTGGCTGGCCTGAAAAAGTTTTTCATTTTACAATTTTTCGACCGAGTGCTCCCACAGGGAATCGAACCCGGGGCGCTCGCACCGAAGGCGAGAGTGTTAGCGACTACGCTACGCGGGACCACTACATACATACTACCAGTATTACTACTACTACTACTACTACTACTACTACTACTACTACTACTACTACTACTACTACTACTACTCATAATAATAATAATAATAATAATAATAATAATAATAATAATAATAATAATAATAATAATAATAATAATAATAATAATAATAATAATAATAGGGTCAATAACGAGAAACAATACTTTTGAGTGTACAGGAAAAACTGCTTGGGCTAGAAATATTTTCAAAATAATGCCATTATATACGGTACACAAACACCTTTAAGAATAATTCAGGTGCTTTTCGTCATCACATTTAGTTTTTCTGGAAAAAATAAAAACGTGTTTCAAAATAGCTCCTGCATTTGGGGCTATTTTGAAACTGCAATGGGGCTATTGTAAAACACCCGCAAAACTTACAGGATTGAAGGCTCTAACGAATACTAAAGGTTCTAGTAAAATGCTTTGGGTGTAATGTTTCACATGAGAAAATCTGGCGCAATTATCTCTGATACTTACTCAGTTATTCCGTATCAAAAATTAAACGAATAATAACTGATATTTTTGTTACTTACTTTATCAGTAAGGTAATTGTGAAAGGAGAAACCATACTTTGCAAAATAACTTTGCAAGTGATGATGGGTAGCTGGCTGAAGTTAAGAAAAAAAATAATGTTGTTTTTTCATCAAAAATTTCTTTGTTTCCATAAAAAGCTGCATATCATGCAGAAAATATCAATTGTAAAATATCATGACGTTTTTGTGATTGAACATCATCCCATTAAACGCCAAAAAAAAAAAAAAAAAAAAAAAAACAAAAGATGAAACTTTCACAGCTTGTACTGAGTAATAAACCTAGACACACACTTCTGTTGCATAACATGAAAAGTTCCCAGAATATTATGTTATGTTCTTTGAAAATCAACAATCTTTTCAAAGCAGTACTTATATCTGTCACCAGACATTCCCATTGCCGGAAAAGGCATAATGCCAACGATATTCGACTCTTTAATGAAAGAAACGTTCGTTTCAACAGGTTTAAATGCTTTCTTGTTCACCTCTGATTTAAGGCTCGTAACTTCAAATTCATCATGAGATAGGACTCTTAATACTGCAACAATGTAACTATATGTGGTGCTATTTTGGGGACCTTCTTTAAAATTTGGACGAACAAAATATCCAGCCTGTTTTACGATTCTCTATTTCGAAGCTGTGTCAGATTGTGGGGCATCCAAATTATCATAATCAGAATTACCGTCAGACAAGCAAAAATTCTTCAACAAGACACTTTTCGTTGCTGCTCGAAGAGTCACGAGCCTTATATTGTTTATTCTGAGATGCTCCATGACATAATTAGCATGCAGTTCTGCATATATTTAAATGCTATCACGTTTCATAATAGAACCATACAGTGTTTCATAATAGCCCCTTGACTTTTGACCCATGTTGCCTCTCCACCATTCACCATTTCATGCATTGCTTACATGCCCTGAAAAGCGCAAAATATCCTCTACAAAAACATATATTTAATTAGTTAGTGAGGCATTTGATATACGATATGTAGTAAAAGTTTTGCAAGAAACAATAAAAAGTTTGTTGTTGTTGTTGAAAAATGGATACTTTCAGATTATATTTTTTGTCTCAAAAAACTGTCATACTTCAGATATTTGTGATATATACAACAGATACAGCAATAAATTTATTGTCATATCTTTCTTCAGACTTCAAAGTCTCAGAGTACTAAAAAGAAACATGGATGTTTTACAATAGCCCCACTTTTTTGTGTTTCACAATTACCCCACCTGACCCTAATAAAAATTCCTACAGTTTTAAAGGTATCTGAAATATAACGGCATTGCACTTTTGAATACCTTTTTTTTGGTGTATGAAGTTAGAAGTTTGATTCTAGGTTTCCAGGCTGTGTGAAGTTTGTGTGAGCTGAACAAGTACAAAAGGTACCTGAAAAAAAAAGCTTAAATTAATATACCTAAGCCATAAGCTATATTTAGTACTTTTTTTTTTGTTAAACTACCTTTCTTCATATTTAATTTCTTTATTATTTCTTTTAAGGTTTTATGCTTGCTTTTCTTGGCAACTATCGTGTTGTGCAACCCTAAACCAGGTTTTGGGCCAACGCAGTAAGTATTAACAAATTATTTTTCTTTCATTTTCATATTTTTATTTAGTGAGTTAGAACGTAATCTAACAGCAACAAAAATGGCATAGGAAGCGAACAAAAATAAAATAGTCTCTCAGTGACCACACTACTCTCTCAATCAGGGCCATCCCTAGGTAATTTGCCACCCTGTGCAATGGTATCATTTGCCGCAACCCTTCTGCAGAAAGGACAAATCTTAAAAACTACGATTTTAAGTGTGCTATCACATCACGAACAACGAAGGGAAGGGAAAGTGCACTCGCACTCAGAAAGGCCTAAACACTACAAATACAATCTCGGTCTGTATGATTTTTTAAAAATAATAACGTATTATGTTAGTGGAAAATAGAGCAAACACACCCGCAGAGGAAAGTTGGTAATCCTTTTTATAGAATTCTATATCGAGCTTCAATCTCAATATGTCAGCTTGCAATTACAATGCAACTACTTCTTTTATCTTTATTTCTTGATTTTCCTTCTACGTCTGTTAAGAAAATAAATTAAAAAAACATTTTGTCACCCTCAATGATAAGGAACTTGTTTGTCACAAAGACAAGACTAGATTTCGTATCTCAACTGTGATAAGTAACTAAATGGAACAGGTGTTTGCTGCTGTTCGAGAATTGAGTTATTGTATTTGACAACAATCAAGCAATTCATGCTGGGATTTATTTGACCATTTGCTTTAGCACTCTCCATGTGACCTTAAACTAATGCAACCTAAACATGATTCATGAATGTATTATTTAAATAGTAGGTCAGCTTAGTAAATTTATCTACCATCATCGTGAAGTCTCTACCCAACAAGAAATGGCAAATTTTGCTGCCCCTCGAAACTTGCCCCCGTGCAAATGCAGGTGTTGCACATATAGTAGAGCCGACCCTGCTCTCAACACCGCTAACATAAAAGCAAGAAAATACACGTTGATTTTTTTTCTAAATATTGAAAGAGAATTTGCTTCAAAAATTCTCATACTTGTAGCTGGGAATACGAACAACAGATATTTAAAGCCATATGTGTCATCTGGTGTTATTTTTAGGAACTACTAATAAATACTTAAATAGTAACTGCATGCTAGTGCCATCTGGTGATGAAATTCTAAAATACAAAAGCACACACACAAGTTTTCATGGGTTATGTTTTACTACATTTATTAAAAAATAAAAGTAAATTGGTGCTGGTAGTATTAGGCGAGCATATGAATGAGAAGCAGCAATGCATATCTTTACAAAAATAAAAGAGAAAAAAACTACAGAAAGAACTAAAATGGCTGTTCTTTTGTTCTTTTTTCCAGTGAGCATGTAGTGGTGCATGTGCCATATCACGTCCACGATCATCACGATTTCCATGACTTCCCTCACTTCCACGACTTACATCACGTACACGAAGTTCATGGATGGCGCTAGAATTATGAGTGGGGCCACCACAAAAGTAAGTCTGGTTCTTTGCATGAAATTGTAAAAGAAAAGAATAAACTGGTCAAAATATTATTTGAACATTGGTTTAACAAGACCAAAGCAGATTTCTTATATTGTTTTTATTGTAGTCCAAAGATGCGAAAAGCACAAACAGTGGCGGCTTTATTTGAGTTTTGCTTTGCGTATCTTACTGTTAAAGAGAAGGAATGGACGTCACAAATATTTCCTCAAAATTGCTTCAAACACTTAGTACTCAGCATTTTCTTTTTAACTATTACATATTATTATTATTATTATTATTATTATTATTATTATTATTATTATTATTATTATTATTATTATTATTAAGTATTCTACCTGTTGACAGGATATGGGACTGGTGACTTTTTTTTAAGGTCTGGACCTGGAAATGTTTCTTCCATATTTTCGGTCTTCAGCTTGCTCTTTTAACTTCCAATATTTTCTTCCATTTTTTAAATCATCGATTAGTTGTGTTCTTCTTCTTCCTGTTCCTTGCTTTCTTTCCATCTTTCCTTCTATAGCAGTATGAGGAAGGCATTTTCTTCGCAAAATGTGTACAATTTGATTGAACTTCCTACGAAGGGTACTGGCTAAAAGCGTTCTCTTCTCTCCTATCCGTTTTAAATCATTTTCGTTTGTTACTCTCTCTGTCCACTTTATCTTCTCCATCTTCCTCCAACACCACATTTCGAAAATTTCTAAATATTTCTTCTCTAACTTCCGTAATGTCAAAGTCTCTGAACTATGCAGTCCAATGCTCCATATATAGCAATTGACCAACTTCTTCTGAAGTCCAATATTGAACCTGCAAGTTAAGAGTGATCTTATCTTGTTGAATGTATTTTGGCTATGGTAATTCTTGACCTGATCTCTTTAGTGCAGTAAGAGTCTATCGTCAAAACACTTCCCATATACTTGAAGTTCTCAATCTCTTCAACTTCCCTTTGTTCTACTCTGACCTGTAAGGGCGCATTTCCACGGGATATTATTATGAGTTCCGATTTTTCAATGTTTATTTTCATTTGCTATACCCCTATAATTTCCCAGTGTGAAATATTTTGTCAATGATCTCCTGGTTTCCTTCTTCGTTTCTAGCTATAACAGCATTATCTGAGTACCATACGTTTTAGAGCTACTTTAATGACATTCATAAATTAAAAAAAAAAAAAAATAGTTTTCATTGCGGAAAACAATAATAGTTTCTTTTAAAATTAATTTCAACAATTCTTTATAATAAGTACTTATTGCATTTACAATATAACTAACTAACTAACTAACTCTATGGCCTATGGAACCCGGAGGTTCAATGCCGCGCTCACAGAAGCTTTCCACTGACTTCTATCCTTAGTCAACCGGATACAGTTTGTACTTTGTATTCCTATTTCTGCGAGATCCATCTTAATATTGCCCTGCCAACGGCGCCTAGGTCTTCCTAATGGTCATTTTCCGAATGAACTTCAACTTAAAACTTTCAAAGCGTTCCTCTCATCTTCCATTCTGGCTACATGATCTGCCCACCTGAGCCTTCTAGACTTGATGACCCTAACAATGTTTAGTAAACAGTATAAACTATGTAGTTCCTCGTTATGACGTTTCTGCCGTTACCGGTTTTCGTTCCTCTTGGGTCCGAATATTCGTCTCAGCATTTTGTTCTCAAATATAGGGTGGCCCAAAAGTATATATACAGTCCCGTACCTATCAGATCACTGTATTTTATAATCAAACAGGTAGAACTGTTTTTTATTATTATTATTATTATTTGTTCTTAACATCTTTTTACTTATAACTTAAGCCCGGAACAGTCAAAGCAAATAAATCCATAAACTAGAATGTTATACTTGATCAATGCAGGAGTGTATACCTACTTCAGTCTACTTTCTTTCCTCAGAGTAAGCGGCCATGTTTCGCAACCATACAGTTCAAAAGGAGTTTGACGGGAATTTTGATTTCAGGACTTCACAAGAGGAATTGGTTTTCCGGAGCCAAATGTTGGATAATAATTGAATATAGACCACATATTCAGGAAATTTTTGGTTTGCATTAATATGAAAAACGCTAAGGGTAACTCTACGTCTAGTTTAGTAAACATGTATACCCCGGTAAAATATGGGGGGGGGGGGCTCAGAGCACAAGGGAATTCAAATACGATTACCAAAGTAGTGAGAAAAAGAGGCATAGGGGAGAGGTGGGCAATGGCGATCACCTAAGAAAAATGGGTTATTACGTAGTTACATTTGCAAAATATATTGAAACAAATTTGTAAATACGTACTCCAATCCTTCTACAATAAGTGTGTAAAATAAAAAGAGGATCATTCTTTCAGTTCAGGAACACGATGGAAAAAACTCAAATGGGAATGGGATGTGATGGGAAATGGCGATCACAGTACAAGCTTAATAAACACACACAGTTTCATAGGCAGTTCAAGTTTTTTTTCTACATTGCCCCTTCGAAAGACTGAGAAACGTCAACTGAATTTTTTATTGACGTTTTTTCAAAGACACGTCACAGATATATCCACGAGTCCACAGCAGTACAGTCAGCATGCAACCACGATCCACAAGGGTTACACCGATACTAAAGTTTCAGTGTTTGACTCAAGTAGGCGTATTACCTATCTTAGGTCTAGCCTCTTTTATAATTTTTGGCTGGAGAAGTATTCCAAATGTTTGTTAGGAATGGCGGTCACCATGATGGTAAACCGATCACGTTGATCGCCATTCCCAACATTGCGAAATTTTGAAAATTGAGCTGGTTATACTGTAAAACGTAGTTTATATGATATATAACTATGTTTCGTGCATTAGACGTAAATATAACTTTTTATGAATCTTAGTAACTTCAAGATTTTACAACTTAAAATTGTACGTATCGTGAGTTGAAATATGCAGATCCTTATAAGAAAATCAACAAAAACAAGTTTCATCACACTGTAAACTTCAGTCTTCTCTGACAACTTCCTCTACAATACACAAGAAACCTTGCTACAAGAGTCAGATGGCAGCACTAGTTTGACTTCTCCTCAGGTCACGCAAGAGGGCAAAGTGGGCTGATCGCCATTCCCTTCCTCTCCCTAATGATTAAGTACATAGAAAAATTAGCTATTTCTCTTTCACAGATTATGAGAGGTATGTATACTATCTCGGTTTGCATATTTATGGTCTGAAAGGAGCTTCAGAAACAGATCTTAAAGATGAACTGTACCCAAAATGAGCATAAGTGAACTTGATTTCTTTTACACTGAACACGCCATATGTGCATACGTTTGGAAGAGAAATATGTCAATTGTTACTTTCAGAACGGTAAAACTATTTAATTTCACAGTTTATTATTTTTCTCTCTTTTCAGTTTTACAACAACTAGAAATCAGTGTCTTCGGAAGAGGAAGAAGCAATTAGCCTGAAAATTGCTCCGAATTGAAAACCGAAGCTTTTATTAAATGATATTATTGAAGTTACTTTCAATTGTTTTATTTCAAATTTGTGTTCCACAGTACAAGTTACTTTGTCCTTATATTATTAAAGAAAAAAATCTTAACTCTCATCTAGAGATTTGAAATGCGTGTGTGGCAGAGATGGAGTGGGTCAGTGGGTCGGTGGGTCAAGTGGGTCAAGTTTTCTGAGTGGGTCAGTGGGTCGTGGGTCAACAGCATGTGACCCACTGTGACCCACCACCCACCGTGACCCACTGTGACCCACCACCCACCATGACCCACTGCGACCCACCGACTCAGTATGATCTACCGACCCTCTTTGCTCACTGCATTGCAGACAGTATCTTCTGAAGACTTTAAATTTGTCTCCGTTTTACTTTCAACACCTTCATTTCCCTTCCTTTTCCATTTGTTTCTGTCTACTTACTTGAGGTGAGTATATCTAACCAAGTGAAAAAAGAACTTCAGGCACTTTTGGATATTGATATTTTAAATAGTAATAATAGCAATAGGACTTACACTACAACTTGGCTTTCGAGACCTGTGAGTTTTTAGAGTTAACTACGGGAAAAAACACATTTTTGAATCACTGTAATATATAAATGATATAAAAAATTGAATGTAACTATGTGTGCCTGATCATCACGGTCAAATTGCAAAGTCAAATAAAATTACTTTTGGTATATAGTTAGGCCTTAATCCAAATTGGGTTGTTATATTGCTTTTATTATAATGCATAATATCCTAAGGAGGTAGTGAGGATCCGAATTTTTGCGAAAAAAAAAATGAGTATCTCGCAAGCCGTTAAACTTACGGAGCTGAAATTCAGTGTATTAACTCTTTATTGAAAATAAACAGAATGTGTCCTAGCATTTTTTTTTAAATTCTCCTTTATGTGGGGGGGGGGGGGGCACTTTCTATATATGGAAAATTGGTAGTGAGTTGGTTCGTAAAAATGATCGAAAACGATCGATGTTATTTAAGAAAAAAAATCAGAAACAAAAAATACAGTGCTTGGCTTCATTGCTTTCTGCTATAATAATTGCTGAAGCTTATGTTTATTATATGGAGCGCTTACAGCACAGGGCAATCAACCCATAAAGTTGTGAGAAAAATAGGCATAAAATTTGTACTGTAAGCTTAATTACACGAAAATTTTGAAGTTTGGATTGTACGCATAATTTATGGAAAATTTTACATTTTTTCCTTTACGTTGGTCTACTTATTTTGACTTGGAACTTTGAAATTTCATCCTTTTTCCACTGAAAAGTATTGATAATTCGACAAGGAAATAATCATACTATGATAATTTAATTGAAATTCATCGTAATTTGGCACATGGCAAACAGCAGTGTGGGAATTGAAGGGGAAGAAAGAGGGACATTCCCATTCACCTCTGAACACTTTCCAGGAACCTCGTTCCCTTTTGCTTTCTAGACAGGGGAGGGAACTTGGTAATGGCATCAAACCTTCATGTGTAATTACAAAAATTAAATTTATAATCAAATAAGAAATCATCGGTTTATCAGGCTTTAATTGATAATTTATTCACAAGATTCCCTATCAAAGGCGTGGTAGATGAAGTTTCTGTTCTCCATGAGTCTACATTGCCAACTGACATGGTCGATACGGAATAGATGTTGTATGGTGATAGAGAGATTATACTTCTTGCTGAGTATTTCAAACCTGACCAAGAAAAATCGTTATCAGACTTAAGTCTAACAAGTAGATTGTCGATGAGAAGTTGCAGAAATCGAGTAGAAGTATTATCAATTTCCACGACAGAGTGCGAACGGGGATTTCCCTTTATGAATTTACAGATGACTGATTTTAGAAATAGCCTAAATGCTCAAACATTGTCTAACTTGTTGCTCATCAATGTTAATGGCCCACCGCTAGACATGCTCAAAGTAGACGAGCTAGTTATTTCTTGGCTGAAGGATGGACATTATTCCACTGCGGATGATTTACCGTCAAAAAGTTACCAACAGGAAATAAATCCGATTTCAGATTTGTTTTAAGATGGAAAATTACGAGTTATGGAAAATGTATACTTGTATTACTAATGGCTTATTTGTGTTATTCAACTTTGTACCTAATTTTTAGTAAGTCTCTTCTTTGCTTTAGGTAAACTACCGTACTTTGAATAAATATTAATAATAAATGCAATTATGTATAGTTGTAACTTAAATTTAATGTGGTGTTTTAGTGATTACACAAATTACAATTATGAGCATACTTTATGGAAATGCTCTCACACATGGTACCCGAGCACCTTTATACCCTATGAACAAGTGATTTTTCAAGTCTTTTGTGAGAAAAATACTGTGAACTGAGAAACAATAACCTTTTCCATATTGTACAGGGGTATTTTCCTGCGAATAGAAGTTTCTTGTGGAATGCGTTCAGAAATTAACAATTGGAAGAATACTCTCTTAGTACAAGTATATTTTGGGCACACACTAGTTTCCCCTCACCTCGAACTGTTTCAATTTCCTCACTGACAAACACTTTACCATTTTATATCGTAAAGGTCAGATCCACCGTTATTGTAACAGAGTGGTGTTTGAGCGATTGACTAGAAGTTCAAACTCCGATTAGTGACAATTTCACAGTCTTGTTTTATTACAAGTGTAAACTCTTTAGTCAGTTCAGAAGAGTCCGTGGATCGTGTTCAGAGTTGATGACGATGGATTTTGGTGAGTCAGAATAGGTCAAAGTGGATGAGAGTGGTTCATGGTGGGTGGTGGATCACAGTGGGTCACAGTAGGTGGTGAGTCAGAGTGGGTCACCATGGGTGGTGGGTCACAGTGGGTCACAGTGGGTCATGGTGGGTGGTGGGTCAGAGTGGGTCGTGAGTCACGGTGGGTGGTGGTTCATGGTGGGTCAGTGGGTCGTGGGTCACGGTGGGTGGTGGGTCAGTGGTTCGTGGGTCAAGTTTTGATTGACCCACGTCAACTCTGGTGTGTGGAGAAGATTAGTTTTTGATAACTTGATAGTATTATTAGTGAAGATATGAAGTGTGAATGTGAAATAAAAGCAAGGATAGAAATGGCGAAAGAAGCCTCTAGGAAGAAGAAAATACAATTTTGTGGGACCTTGAACAAGGAGTTGAGAAAGATGCTCATAAATGATTCGTGTGGACTATTGTACTCTATAAATAAAAAGGGGAGTCGGGAATAAATCGACAAATTTCGCATACGCGTTTCAGGATCTCAATACAAAGGCACAGTTTGTTTGCGATGGTGCTCGGAAACTCCTACTAACGGAAATGGGGTCAATTTCGCCTATGACTAATTCCAGTAAGTACTTTAGATCGGCCCTATCTCCGTAATTAGGTGTTTCCGACCAAATTCGCAGATAAACCCTTTTTTTCTGTTATTGAGGCCCTTAAAACTTGTGAGAAGTTTGTCAGTTATTTTCCAAAGCACATTGTATACCGTACGGCTCAAGCAAATGGATTATACTTGGTGTACTGGTATACCTAGATTTACACTGAGGGGGAATAAAAACTTATATGGCGTACGTAAAAACGTAAGTTACATGTGTAAATCCTGTAGTTTTTGGAATTAACGTACAGCAAACGTATAACTGAAAAAGGATGTTTTATGCATGCATTCCGTAAAAATGATCCTAATAAGCATACTTTCCGTGCGAAGGAACGAACTTTATTTAGGCGGTCAGGATCTCACATACACATGGACGTATCTAATATACGGAAGACTGTTAGATATCAGACATCCTGCAACGACATGTTATAACATCTAAGCGGGAAAGAGGGCGGTACGAATGTAGCATATGGATAACGTATAATCCATACTTATTTCTGTAGTAAACAAGGGGAACCCGTATATTAGTACAATATACTGCTGTCCGGTACGCGGCGGCGGGACACAACTGACCAGGGCCCGCACTAAGTGCTCCGAGTGGGTCCTGGGCCTCATGTCGATACTCACGGTCCCTTTTTTTTTATGTGCAGAATGAACCAAGATCAGTGAATAATACAGCTACATTAACAAATACAGCCAAAATCATAATTTAATCATAATTAAAAAAAAAAAATCAGAGAACCAACCTTGTCAGCATGACACTTATGTGCATTACAGAAAAGTGATGTGTTTAGTGAAGTAATGTGTACATAGTGATTATTAACCACACAGGGGAAACCATGACACAGAAGAGGAACACACACACAGGTGAAAATCACTTAGGTGAGAAACCAAGATTAGGAAGAGGACAGCAGTAAGCAGACACCGAAATTATCTGACTGGAGATCAGAGCATAACAGGAAAATTTTTTCGTGCTATTTTAATGAACTCTAAAATCAATAAGACGAAAATAGAAATTGTAGATTTTGGAAATATTAAAGAATTATCAACATAATATAGGCCTACATGACGATTTAGGTAGTAGCTAGATAGCAATCGAATTCTGTTAAATATTATGATAATAAAATTTGGTAGGAATTAGATAGTAATTAAATTCTTGTTAGTTAGCAATATTGTTGAGATAGCTCAAATCCATTTTGTTTTCTTTTTGTTTTTTAAAATTTGTTTTGTTTTGTTTGTTGTTCATTGTTGTTTGATGTTGAGTGTTGTGGTTCCGTCCTTCCCACCCTTTTCCTTGTTCCCTTTTTCCTTTCAATTATTGCAAATAAACGATGATGAAAAAAGGCTAAAGAAAAATAAAATGCGATGATGATAGCCCCTTTCGGTTAAAGTCTTCAGATGCCGAAACTGAAGAGGCGGATCTGAGCATTAAAAAAAAAAAAAAAAAAAAAACTGCTGTCCGGTGAACGGATTTTTTCAATGTACTATACCATGTGTATGTGGCCCATAAAAAAACAAACTTTTGAATGCCTACCATTTATGTTCTGTTAAGTTGGCAGCACTGATCGTTACACGATTTTCATCTATTGTCTTCCTGGTTAGCAGTCACGGAGCACCGAATAGCTTATGATCGTCATTTGTTTTCTTTAGCTTATAGCTATTTGAGAATGTGTTACCCCCCGCAGGGAACGCGGTCAAAGTGGCTAATCGGTAATTTTACTTTTGCCAGAGTTATATTAATCATACTGTGAGCCAGTCAGGGTTTCCGGATCTTTTTGCCAGGTCCAGGTCTATACTATAGATATACCACATTGACATGACACCTGGCTTTCTGTTGCAAGCGCTCCTATCGGGTGAAGGAATTCCACTCCCTTTCGTCATCCGCTCTCTAACTTAGTAACATCTGAACCCTTATTGGCTCAACCTCTGTGTGTGTGTCGAGGTTGTGAGCATTAGCTCGCATTTTTGCCACGGATCAAGACATTTTGGCAGCATTATAGCAGAGTTCCAATACTCTGCACAAAGCATCTTCCAAGCAGCTGTTTCTTTCTGAAATCCCCTTGCCTGGCAACACGTCTTTCCTTTTTGTCCTTCTTTTAGGCATCTTTTAAACAGCAGGCGGTCTATTGTTCCGAAACGCACCAAATACTCTCGAACTGACTTTTTCTCCGCGTTTTTATTGCTTTCGCGTTTGTGATTAGCCATCTGCATTTAAATACATGGTCAGCGTATTCCAAGATTACGCATAAACAATAAATACGCTTTGCAAACGCTACCAAATAGCCGGGTACTTCGGGATAGGAATGGAGTGCTGACCATATTTGTAATAAGTTTTCAGTATGACAACACCTTGTTCTCTCGTAAAGTGGCATGCGAAGGCGAAACAGGGGGCTATTCAGGGTAAAGTCGCATAAAAACTGGTTCGATATCTTCTATTGCATGTTTCCTCTGTAAAGAATTAGGATACTGAAACTCGACACCTTTTACGTCAAAGGACGAAACATGTTAGATGGAGTTGAAGATGATCTAGTAATCGTCAAACCGACGATCGCGAGCTATTATTGATATGCCACATTGACTTGATTTCTAGTCTTCCGTTGCAAGCGGTGCTATCGGCTGATGGAAATCCACTCGCTTTCTCTCGCTTAACAACAGCTGAACCCTTATTGGCTCACCGCGTGGGTGTGTGAGGGTGTGAGCGTTAGTTCGCATTTTTACCACGGCTCAAGTCATTTTGGCAGCACAATAGTAGCTCGCGGGGACATTTTCGGTGGATCGTGATAACGCTCCGATTGGCTATCCTGAAGTTGTAAGTTTATAAACCATAAGTAAACGTAAGATTTTTTTTTAAAGTTTTTTGTTCTTTTGGTTAGTATCTCAAAATAAGATTTAAAAATGGTATCGGAGCTCGGAAGCTTCATAAATTTGACAACCACTGACCTACACTGTGGGAAATGAAACTGACGGAATTTGAGAAGATAGAGAAGGTACTTTTGACGAGAACGGTCTTGAACATTTAAATCTTTGAAGTCTTTCAGTTTAACGTCCCACGATTAGGCTAAAGAAGACGGATAATTAAGGCAAGTGGATGGTGATGGAAGATTTGGTGGAATGAGAATGTGGCAGAAAATGGGAATAAACCAAGAAAGCCCACAACACGATGTTCTCCATCACAAACTTACATAACCAAGGATCGAACAAAAGACCCCAAGCACCAGAGGTAAGCATTCTACCACTGAGGCACTGTGCTCAATCCTTGAACACTTAACAATGACGGTTGTTAAGAAAGAACTGAAACTAAAAATATACTGGGAACAATTAGTATATTCAGGTGAAATTGTTATGGTAAATTAACTCGAAAAATCAGCTGCAAAAAAAAAAAAAAAAAGTTATTGCATTTAAGACAGAGAGAATAAACATTTTACCTTAGTTCAATCGTGATAATCGAAAGTTACTAGGAAATTTTTATGAAATGTGTCTCACTATATTCAAGTCCAATGAAGGAAGCATTGATGGGAAGTGCAGATTTCAAGATTGGAGGGCAGATTATGAACAAGATCAGGTATGCAGATACAGTTATTATAGCTAGAACCGAAGAAGGAAACCAGGAGATGGCTGACAAAATAGTTGATAATGGAAAACTATATGGAATGGCAATCAACATCGAAAAATCGAAAGTCATGAGAATGTCTCGTGGAAATGCACCCTTACAGGTCAAAGTAGAACAAAAAGAACTTGAAGAGGTTGATAACTTGAAGTATGTGGGAAGTATTTTGACGAGAGACGCTTACCTCACCAAAGAGATCAGGTTAAGAATTGCCATAGCTAAAGAAGCATTCAACAAGAAAAGACAACTCTTAACTAGCAGGCTCAATATTGGACTCAAGAAGTTGGTCAAGTGCTATATGGAGCATTGAACTGTCTGTATGGTTCAGAGACTTGGACATTACGGAAGTTAGAGAAGAAATATTTAGAGAGATTCGAAATGTTGTGTTGGAGGAAGATAGAAAAGATAAAATGGACAGAGAGAGCAACAAACGAAAATGTTTTAAAACGGATAGGAGAGAAGAGGACACTTCTAGCCGGCATCCTTCGTAGAAAATCAATTGGATTGGACATATTATACTAAGAAATTGTCCTCTTCATATTAGCATAGTAGGGAAGATGGAAGGGAAGCCAAAAATATAAAGAAGAAGAACACAACGAATCGATGATTTGAAAAATGAAAGAAAATATTGCGAGTTAAATGAGGAAGCTGAAGATCCAGAAACGTGAAGATACGTTTCCAGCCCTAATTAATAATAATAATAAAAACTCATTATACCAAGGACCTGCCGAAAGGCAGAACACTTAATAATATTAATAATAATCAAGTTGATTATCAGTCTTAATAATGTAGCATTATATATACTGTAAAGTAAAAAAAAAAAAAAAAGATCCTTATGGCTAGGTGATGGGTCACTCATAACCTGTTCCCAGCAAACCAACCTCAACCTACCCGTTGCATTGAACTATGGCAGAAGCGGTTTTGGCGATCACGTTCGGGCTATGTGTTAAACTCATCGTAACTTTATTTGATGGTATAGGGATAAAATAGAAATAAAAAATATACCAAACGTGCATGGATATATGAACGGTTAATATTTTTTTATAAATATCAAGTTTCAGAAAACTTGTGGCAAAAGAAAAGGTTTAATTCGTATTCATTGACTGGAAATTTTCCCTGACATATTTTCTTATCTCGCATAGTTTTTGCAGACATTGAATATTTTTGAATACACTCATACCGAAAACATTTGCTTTAAATGGGGATGATACCCACTATGGACATCAATGGAGTTTTCGAATATTATTCCTAAGTCCAATCTAAAAATTTTACAAAAAAAAAAAAAAAAAAAAAAAAGCTTGTTCGGAATTAGTTCCACTGATCGCTTCATTTTCAACCCAATTTACTTAGTCTTGTGAAGAAGATTTCTAACTTACCAGGTTATAGTATCATCTCTCTAGCTTCATGGTTTCATGAGATAATATATTCGTTTAAAACAATGTACTTCCTTTATCCCTTTAAGATACGTATTATTATTATTATTAAAATTATTATTATTATTATTATTATTATTATTATTATTATTATTATTATTATTATTATTATTATTATTATTATTATTATTATTATTAAGTATTCTGCCTTTTAACAAGTTCTGGGATAATGATATTTTTATTATTTTTATTTTTTTACGTTTTGGGCCTGTAAATGTTTCTTCCATGTTTCTCTATCCTTAGCTTCCTCTTCTAACTCCCAATATTTTTTTTCTATTCCTCAAATTACTGATCAGTTGTGTTCTTCTTCTTCTTCCAATTCCTCGCTTTCCTTCCATCTTTCCTTCCATAGCCGTATGCAGAAGACAACTTCTTTGCAAGATGTGTTCAATCGAATTGGCCTTTCCTACAAAGGATGCTTTAAAGAAGGGTCTTCTTCTCTCCTATCTGTTTTAAAACACTTTTGTTTGTTACTCTCTCCGTGGATGTCATCTTTTCTAGGGATGGTATCGAGACGAGACGAGACGAGACTTTGTACAGTCTCGGTCTCGTCTCGGTTTAAAAATAGCTGTCTCGGTATCGGTCTCGTCTCGAGTCAAAAATCGCCGTCTCGGTCTCGGTCTCGTCTCGGTCAGCAAATGCTTGTCTCGATCTCGGTCTCGGTCTCGAGGGCCAAATCTCGGTCTCGTCTCGGTCTCGTCTCGAAAGTCTCGAAATAAAAAGGTGAAATTAAAATTGTAAAAGTATTATTATTGTAAAGTCTGTCGTTTCTGCTTCTTATTTTTGGCCTTATTCTTGACTTAGAATTATAGTATGGTGTACTTCTTCAGAGCTAATTTGCTAGAGCTGATGCCTTCCATGCGTGTGTTCCAGTTTCAATCATCAGTGGGTATATCATATCTGGGATAAAATTCTAATAGTAACCCATATTTCACTTTCAGCAGAAGACTTTCTCATATGGCCTCAGTACTGCCTATACAATTAAGCTCTATTAAATTAACTTCAGTACTATACAGTAGTTTATTTCCTTAGAATCCTTCAATACATTCTAACGGATAACGCAACATATAGCAGCATGAATGTATTTAATCGTACCGAAATTGAAATTTTACAATTTCTCATTTATTATCCAATACATTCTGTTTCGACTGTCATTTTAAAAACATAATATAACGTCCATTATCTGAACAAATAGGGTAAATTATTACTACAATATATTTTGTTTAAAATTGATCAAATACTTTATTACCGTTTCACATCTACGTGTTTAATTGACACCTTATAACACGAAATTCCTGAACTTTGTGGTGGGAGCTACGGCACTCATCTTTGCTATGTGTGGCCTCGGGTTGCATCATGAAACAAGTTAGATTCAAAGTCAGATGTTTCGCATAGTTCGCGTCTAAATTTAAGTACATTCTGTTTCTTATACAAGTTCCTAAAGTTGTAATGCATTACATACGAATACGTATATCCACTGCCGTAACATAGATTAAGCTTATTCCTGAGCTCTTAGCGGTGCATGTGATTTTTATTCAAGAAAACCAATCGTGCGTTCATTACGTTGAAATTTTATATTGATTGAAAATTACTTGCGAAACATGAACATACATATTATATAAGTATATAGGTATTTCGAGCTAGCTGTTTCTATTTTCTCTCTCTCGCCAAAACAAGTCATTCTTAACTTTCTAGTTTTCTTTTGTATTTATTTTCGTAGCTTTGCAGCAACATGAAGTATTAAATAGTCAAAAATATTTTTTTTTTCACTGTATGACTTTCGTTAAATTTTGGATCCAATTTTACCCTACCTTACCTAGTAAATTTCTACAGTATATATATATATATATATATATATAGGCTATATCTGAACATTAGTGGTAGACTATGTTAAGTCACTTTTTGGTCAAATTGAGTTAGAATACTTTTTTTAATAAACTATGTTCTTTCTAGTGGTGTAATAATGTAAGTCTAAAGGCATCTTACTACTTTGTAACTACTTATAGTTTGAAAAACCGTATTATAGATCTTAGTTAAGGAACCGGTTTTTCGCTTCTTCTGTAAAATAACGAAATTATGACTTGGTTTAGTTTACCTCTGAGGTCTCGATATAAAATCATCACCATCATCATAATCAAGCATTATCAATCCACTGCTGGATGAAGTCTTCCCAAGTTTTCTCTACAACTATCTATCTTGGGTAATTCTTTTCCAGGTTACTCCCCAGTGGTTCCTGATTTAGTCACAATTTCTTGTATGCGGACATTTCCTAGGCTGTTTTTGTCACGTGGTATCCAATCATCATTTCGTCTTGCAATATGCCCATCACATTTTCTGGTCTATTTAAAACATTATTTCATTAGTACTAGTCATTAGTTGCCAAATAATTCATTTCTATATATTTGGGCTACAAATAGTTCATATCCTCTACTTCTCGAGCACAGACACGCTACTTTTTTGATCTTCGGATCTGGCAACACTGACTCAATTATTTAAATCAACACAATGTAAGAACCCTCATTTGCTGTAATGGCTAGTACGCTTGATTTTGGTTTGCATGGTCCCGAGTTCGATTCCCGGTGGCGGTAATGTTCAACGACCGAAGATTTTCGGATTCCACTATGATCAGTAACTCCACGTCTCCTTTAGCCGCCCTAGCATAATCGTGAGACGTTAAACTAAAACAAAACAAACCAAAAATTAACACAATGTATATTACTAACTGTAAGTCTTTGAATAATTGCATATAGCTACATGGTATGGATCGAGTTTGAGATGGTCGGTGGTCAAACTATAACAAATGAAATGCAGTTATGGTGTAATTAAAATTTTAATAAAGCAGTGTTTTAATCTAAAAAAATACACCAGGCCTAAGACTTAGGGAGAACAACTAGTGCTACTGATAAGCTTTCAGTTACGTTTAATTTCAGTTACAATTTGCTTTTACATGTATTGCTGGAACGAAAACTTTGACATTAACATTATAAGTAGCCCAAAGACTATGAAAAACATCGTGTTTTGAAAACATTCTTTCACCATAAAACAAATTACGAGTAATTTTAAAATATTTTGCACTTTAGCTACGTTATTTGCACTATATTTATAATAATATTTAGCAATTTATTTAAGTTCGCAACACTGCTTAAAATAATGTAACTGTGACTTGTTGTAGTTAAAACTACTGAACACTAATGTTATAATGTTCCTGCCATTTGAGTTATTAGAGATCTCCAAAATGTTGATGTTAGTGATATGTATTGTCCTTTGTTACACTGAATAATATATGTGCTTTTGTGGTTTAATTTAATATCTAAATTAGAAATATGTAAAACTCTTTCGTGGCTAAGCAGTTAGCCTATGGCGTGAGAGACCCGGGTTAGATTCCCGGTGGGAGCTCATGTGGTTTAGATTCAACGTTAATCAGTAGGTTTAGTCTCATATAACCTCGCTGCTGAAAGAGGCGTTAAACTCAATTAAAAAATAAAATGAAATTTTTGAGTTTTACGTCCCACGGTTATGCCGGTTAGGCTAAAGGAGACTGTGATGATGAGAGATGAATGAAATGGTGGAATGAAGAAAGTGGGAGGAAACAGGAGAACCCCGAGAAAACCTACGCACTAAACTAAATTAACTGAACAGAAATATGTAATATCAAACGTAGTGCAATTTGAGAAATTACAACTTTATGTTGCGTTGGCAACACTGCTTGTTTATCTAGTGGTATTGCAGAGTATCTAGAAAAATTTTCCCTTCCATATTTCACACAGCATGTTAAAAAAAATTCAGCATTTTTAATATATATGACTATTATATATAACTAGATGAAATACCTATTTTTCGCATGAGACCAGTATTTGGAAGTCAAGGCCTGTGGGAGTATCACTATCTCAGCAACCGCGAAAACTATGTATTTGACACTAATATCGGTCATTTTCTACTACTTTTACATGTCTCGGTACCCCCTCCTCAACAGGTGAACCCCGGCCCGCATGCACTGGTAGCTGAATTTAAAAGTCATCGCTAATGGAAGTGACACCATTGATCTCAGCGACCGCAAAAACTATACATTTGACACTAATATCGGCCATTTTGGATTACTTTTACATGTCTCGGTATCCCTCCTGTGAACTCCGGCCCGCAGCTGAATGGGGTGAATTTGGAGGTTAATGCGATCGGAGTTTCACCATTGATCTCAGAAAACGCGAAAACTATTTGACACTAATATCGGTCATTTTGTATTATTTTTACGTCTCGGTACTCCCCTCCCCCGCAAGTGAACCACGGCCCGCATGCAGTGGTAGCTGACTTTGAAAGCCATCGCTGATGGAAGTATCATCATTGATCTCAGCGACTGCAAAAACAATGTATTCGACACTACTATCGGTCATTTTCTACTACTTTTACATGTCCCGGTAAACGCCCCTCCTGATTCAAAATTTAAAAAAAAAAAAGCTTCTTCTTGGTCTGAGGCCTGGGACATGATACTTGTCACCCAAATTTCGTAACTCTTGGACTCTGGTCTGGTCCCCAGGCCGCACACAGGCAATCAGAAAGACAGGCACGCAGACACACAGACAAACAAACTCTTCCTTTTACTTCTATTAGATATGATATACAGGCGAGGATCCAAGGGGAGTGTTAAAGGGGTTATACCTCTCCTTGACTCTCAGCTATACACTGTATAAAATGGGCTTGAATCCTACTTCTTTCTTTACACTGGATAAAAATGTTAAACTATGGTTTAGCCCCTCCCTCGATCATATCCTGGATCCGCTGGTATATATATATATATATATATATATATATATATATATATATATATATATATATATATATATATATATATGTGTGTGTGTGTGTGTGTGTGTGTGTGTGTGTGTGTGTTGAGAGAGGGAGAGAGGCAGAGATGACTATACACATCAGCAGTGGATTTTGTTTCGGGAGAGGCTTGAGAACGAGTAAGAAATATTTGTGTTGTACGTGCAATGCGAAAAAATGATCACAAATCTATTTCAGGAGGGGCTTCAGTCCGATAGGCATCCCCTAAATACGCCACTGAACATTAGTCAACTGTTCCCTTATTACCCAATACAGCAATGAAAGAAATTTTGAGTAATGGTCAATCTTAATAGTTGTCTATATCAATATTCGAGACGAGACCGAGACTTTCGAGACTGACCTAAGTCTCGTCTCGGTCTAGTCTCGATTTATAAAGGTCCGTCTCGGTCTCGGTCTCGTCTCGGTAGATAAAAGGCCGTCTCGGTCTCGGTCTCGTCTCGGTATATAAAAGGCCTTCTCGGTCTCGGTACCATCCCTAATCTTTTCTATCTTCCTCCAACACGAAATTTCAAAGCTCTTTACATATTTTTTCTTCTAACTTTCGTAATGTCTAAGTCTCTGAACCATACAGTCCAATGATCCAGATATAGCACTTGACCAACTTTTTTCTTAGTCCAATAATAAGCATGCTATTTATAAACATGCATTTGTAATGCTAAGAAAGAAAGAAAAATGATACCGTGCTATTCATTGCTCTCGCATCAAAAAGAGTTTTTTGTTCAAACATCACGTGTCCAGAATTGTAAAGAGAATAGCCTGTTCATTGATGTCCGTGTTATTTTTTCATTCAAGAGTGTACATTTCTATTCACCGCTTTAGGAGCGATTTTTTTTTTTTTAACAAAACGCTCAAACATATATTTCCTCATGCTTGCTCAAGAGATGAACTACCGAAATTCTCCCTTTCAATTGAAGTGAACTCTTACATTCGACATGTTATTATTATTAAAATTGTTCTCGTTTGACCCCTTTGTGTCCTGAATTTTAAAATCATGCTGAAAGACGTGTTTAGCTATTTTTAGTTGAGTGTTTATGTGCTACATTTTCCCCCAAGTTCAGAAATTTGCAAGATTTACTACTTTTAGTAAAAATAAAAGAGCTCTGTTGTGTCTATTTGGTTAGAGTAGGCGCCTTGCGGCGTCTGAGACTCGGATTCGATTCCCAGTGGGAGTTCATGTAGTTCGGATCTCACGTTAGACTATTTATCCACGTATTATGTAGAGTTTGGCGTTGAAAGGAATGGTAAACTACAACTGAATCAAATCTGTTTTACAAAGGGAAAAAAATAGCCCCTTTATAGGAAAAGTATTTAGAATATATATATACAGGGCCAGATTTAGAGGGGTGCAAAGATGCACGTGCATCCCTCTTCGTTGTAAATATACACTACCTAAAGTGAGAAGCTAGAAGTGATTTTTGCAAAATCAATAGTTTAAGTCGATTTTCTGAAGGTTGAAGGAAAATAATTCATCGAGAGCAGACACTTAGCATTTCCATAGAAATTCCTCATTCACATCACAGATGCCTAAAGGCATTTAAAAAAGCTCTAATTTAATTCAAATGTACTGGTAGTTTTCTGTGCACTCCCCTCAGAGAATCCTGGATCCTGCAGTACTCTCTTCTCTATCGTACGTTTTTCATAATTTCTTCAATCTTTGGTAAGGTTACGTAACATTGGTAACCCGTTTTGATATTTTCTTTGGTAAGCCCTTTTGCTTTCCATTAAAAAATGCAAAAATGAAAGTAACATTTAATTTAGATTTTTTTTTAAAGTAAGACCTTGAACTGGATCCGAGTATCATTTGGCTACAATATTAGTTAAGAAATTGAACATTTGAGATTAAATTTACTTTTCGTGTCTTTATCGGAAAAGAAATGAAGGCTCACTTCGAACTCACAATGATTTCAATTTTCCGTTTCGTGACGTGTTACGGATAAAGCACTTAATACAAAGCTGAATATGGACGTTTTCTAAACAAGCTAATACCTTAGAAAATCTATAGGGCAAATAACTTTATATTAATCTCTTAACATAAGATCCCGAGAAAACTCGGCTGTTTAATTTTATCGAAAAATATAAAATCCGGAATATACTCGTGTAAGCTTCTGTTTACCAGTACATGTTTTGAAAAAAAAAAAAAAAAACGATTATACTTGTTTTCCTATGTTTTCGCCAGATAGTGCTGCTGAAGTTGTTGTTTGTGAGTCTTTTCGGTAGATGTCACTGTAATCTTTTCCATTTAGCATTTCAGTTTGTTTTCGTCAGCAGCTAGGACTAATCACATAGTCCATAACATGTAAACAATTATCTAAGTACACTAATTGCAATTTCAGTTCATTTTCATCATTCAAATCTATTTTAATGCTATTTTTTACAAGTTCCATAGATTCCAATGCGATCATGAGTATATTCGGCATTTTATTTTTAAAATTTTCAGATGTATGTATGTTATTGTTGAGTTGTGAACAATCAGTATTACCAACAACATCATTTATAATGTTCTTAAGTGATTATTTTAATTGACTAAATTAAAATTGAAATACTTTGCTGTTCAAAATCAGTATGTTAAAACTAGAATTTTAAGATCGATGAAAGAAGGGATCAAACGATTGCGATCTTCGCCAAGAATTTTAGAAATGATCCAAAAAATGCATCAAAAGATTGCAGTCTTGGCCAATAATTAGTTTTTGGATCATGGGCCACAAAACTTTTGAACGGCCCATAAACCGAGTGTTATTGTTATTATTATTATTATTTACTGAATAAGTACATCATACTGTGTTAAGTGATAGTTTGTGTTTGGCTACACTCTACGTAATCCTTCAGATATAAGGCGCACAAGAAAAATTTTGATTAAAATGTATTGGATCTTGAATCAGGGGCCCCAAAATTTTTGAACGGCCCCTAAATTGATCTTTCTTCTTCTTTTTTTAACGGAATAAGCACATCATACTGAGTTAAGTGGTAGGTTTGTTTTGACTACACTGTATGTAGTTCTCCAGATACAAGGCGCACAAGAAAATTTCTGATTGAAATATATTGGATTTTTTTTATGCATTTTTGAATCAGAGGTTACGAAAATTTTCAACGGTACCTAAATCGAGTTTTCGTATTTTTTTATGAAATAAGCACATTATACTGAGTTGGGTGATGGTTTTGGCTTGACTACGCTACACGTAGTTCTCCTGATATAAAACCTACAAGAATTTTTTTGATTGAAATACATTGGATCGTTTGATTAAAAAGAGGATCTGACTGTGTTTTTCTTTTGATTGTGTTGTTATCGTTATCATTATTGTTTGTGGTATACAAAAAAGAATCTTCATATTTATTTCCTTTCTACATAATACTGTACATAAAATGTAATAAGGCTAATAATTTCCTACATTGCTAGACAAAACTTAAAAATGCCGAGTAAAATTTGCTATTAACTAGCTGAAATGCCTATTCTTCGCATGGGTCAGATAAAATATATATTTAAACAAACTGAACAATGAAAGGGAAAGATATCGATCATTTTCTACTACTTTTACATATCCCGGTAAACGCTCCAGACCCCGTTCGAATTAAAAAAAAATGCCTCTGAAACCCAGCCGACGGGGGCTGTATTTGGAAGTCAACGTCAGTAGGAGTATCATTCATCTCTGCGACCGCTAAAACTATAGATTTGACACTAATATCGGTCATTTTGGATTATTTTTACATTTCTCGGTATCCTCTCTGGGTGACTCCTGGCCATGGGCGGCGATTAGGAGGGGGAAAGGGGGCAGTTGCCCCCGCACTTTTTTTAAGTAACCAATTAATGTATATAGTTTCATTTGGAAATGTAACGATTTTGCATGTGTTACTGATTAATAGGAAAAAATGCTGCCATATAATATTTGCTGTTGCGTGAATACGTATTGGTTGTCTTCCCGTGGAGTAAAGAAAGCTACAGTAATTGCGTTTTAATCGCCACAGAAAATAACCCCAAAAAATAACCTATTGGAGCACAATTTCAGCATACTTTCATTTCTTCTTACAAGGGCTCGATATGTTAGTGAGCCGCTTTGAAGCTAATCGAAAGAACATTATGCAGAAAAGTAGGGCCTATTTCACAAGTTATTCTTTAATTGCACAAAAATTGACAGTTCCTAAAATGTCTTTTCTTCTTTCTAAAGTAAGGAATATCGATTAAAAAGAGTGTGATAAGAAACAACTTCTACCTTTTCCATTGTTTTGTAGTGTCATATACGAGTGAAGTGTTGTGTTTAAGGATGTACGAGTGTATATACAATAAAATTTAGTAAATTGAACATAATTCTAGGTTTTAAGTTTATTTTGTATAACTGAAGTGTGGATTGTAAGTATTGTTGTGTTTTGATGTGTTCCAAGAAAGTGAAATCTGCACCTAATGGCAACGAACATATTTCAAGAAGTTGCAAAAGCAAATATTTCTTTAAATGTCGTAGCATATGCTTGTAGTATTTACTGTCTTTCATTTTCTAAGAGTAATAACATACATTTAATAGCATGTGTGGAATTAAATATTATTATAAGTTTTGCATTAATCCTCAGTTTCAATATAACTTTTGCAAAACAAGCATCATTATTCATTACTATGATTAATATTATCCTTTCTATTTATTTGTTTTGCAAATTTATTAAATAATCTGATCACACAATTTTCCAGACAGAATTTTAAGATGCTCATGAGCAAGGAATCAAATCTCTTCTTACACTTTCGTTGTTTAAGAGTACAAAGGGCTAGTATCTACTTGCGTTGTTCTTCTCAATTTACTTAATAAACTATTATATACGATATACGGTATTTTAACTGAAAATATAGTATCCTATTAGTTATACAACCTTTCGTCAAACAAAATGTTAGAAACAACCAGGAAAACTAACATTTATATACAAATATTCAGATCATGTCTTGCCCCCTCACTTTTAACGTCCAACCGCCGCCACTGCACCTGGCCCACAGTCGAATGGGATAAATTGGGAAGTTAATGCGATTGGAGTTTCACCATTGATCTCAGTGACCGGAAAAACTATGGATTTGACATCAATATCGGTCATTTTGTACAACCTTTACATGTCCTGGTAAACATCCCCCCTGAAACCCCCTTTTTCGATTTTTTTTAAAACGCTTCTTCTTGGTCTGGAGCCTTGGCCCAAGTATCCGTGACCAAAATTTGGCAACTCTCTGTCGACTTGTCTGGTCCTCAGGCTGCACACAGGCAAACACACATACAAAAGACAGACAGAGACACACAAACAAACTCTTTATTATATTTACATCATAGTAGATTACTTCTTACGATTTGTTTAATTGTAAACGATAATATTGTTGAAAGGGGTTTAGTGTTTGAAACTGATTTTACTAACACCAATGTAAGACTTCTTTCGTATGCTAACCTTCACATGTGTAAGAAAGGAAGAATCGTTTGTCACACGAAATGGTTATGTAGAAAAGAGAAAAGAGCAGAGATGCCAAAGGAAAAATTCCTACAGAACAAACAATTGAAGGCTTGTAACCACACATACATTCAACTCGCTCATTAAACCGAGGAACGAGACCGTGAAAACCAACAAAAAATACAAGATATGGCGTTATGATTTTTTTATAACTCAGAAATAAAAAAAAGAAAAAAATAACTTTTCACTTTTTGAAATGTTCATTTATACGCAGGATGAGACGTGGGACAACATATGGATCAAATCTTAATTTAAAACTTCGTTTCAATGCCTATTGACATACAATCAAGCACAAATGTACACTGACAAATAATTCCAGTGTTGTGTTTGAGTCAAATCAAGAGCTTATGCACAATAGAAAATTTCGTAATATTTATGAATATCCATTAACAAGGCAAAAAATTTTAAAATGTGAAATCATACATTTTATATTTTTTTTTCCTTCTGTCTAGCACTTGATATCTTGTTGAAGTTTAGAGTTATTTTTTGCCATTGTGGCAATATGAGATGTGGTCGGATAGTTCAAGATCGAATTCAAACCTACTGAGTTCAAATTTTCGTAATCTCCCACCGAGAATCAAACCCTTGCACCAAAAGGCGCACGAGCTAACCATGGGGCAAGGTGGCTCAGTGGTAGAGCGCTTACCTCTGGTGCATGGTGTCCCTAATGAAGTAACCGTGGGAGATTTCATTAAGAGTGGAAGATTTCATTTCATTTTTCATTTCTTTTACGAATTTATGGTAACTTTATTCACATTATGCCATACCGAACAAGAAAGTCTACACATTCAAAAATATTGTGTAGTATAAACTTCTTGTCGACAGTGTTTACTTTTTAATTTCTCACTACAGCTCGTGCCGGTACCGTGTTAATGTACTCTAGTTCTCTTGTAGGTGCGATACTACAATGGGGAACGGTTTATATTGTGAAAGTTTATCATATATGATAGCTTGTGTATCCGCAGACTGCACTGGACTCCACAGATTATTTTAAATACGTTTGGTTTCCAACAGGATGCAATACCGTTACACTATTGAAGGGATTTTTGACAACACTTAGAGAGAACCTGTACACAACGATGGATTGAAAGACAAGGTGTGATCAAATGGCCTTCAATTTTTTCTCGATCTATCACTCCTGAATTACCTTCTATAGAGGTACATTAAACATAAGATGTATCACACCAAACCATACATCCTGATGAATGATTTATTGCATCGTATTGTGAAAGAAACAACAAAACTTCCTCGTGATATGCTACAGAGGGCACTTTCCAATTTGTAAAACTTAATATTCTGTCAGACATCCGACGCATTCTATAATTATATGTCACATTTGTTTGTTTACGCTCTTTTTAATACGCAGTGTATAGTTCTCACAGAAATACATTAAACCTTCTTACAAATAATTCTCAATTCTTTAATGTCAATCGTAGCACACTGTATCTCGTAAAGATTTAACAACAGTTAAAAGTGAGTTGAGGTCCCCGTTTCAGAATACACCCTAGTCAATATTGATGTGTTACGCATATCCTTTTTTATTTAAAGAATATTTTGTAATATCGAATATGGCGGAATCCAAGATGGCTGCCGTGATGTCTACACAACTCTTCAATGTAGTTGTAGTAGCACCTTCTTGTACAACTTGCTTTTCCTATGCCAGCACGTTTGTTATTGCTTGCCTGTCCCGATACTTTTTTCTATTACATGCAAATGTCAAACGTAGCACACGCCCCTCGTAGAATGGTGATTGGTAAACAATAAGTTCATATTCTAGTTTGCTGGAAGATTCAATCCTGAATTGTTGTGTCAATTCTTTTCCGTTTAAAATATTGTGCTATATCCAATATGGCAGAATCCAACATGGCTGGAATAAGGTGCATAACATCACTCAACGCAGTTTTCACACCAATAGGCACTTGAAAATATTTTCCCCTTTCTCTATATTAATGACCTGTACAAATACTTTTGTCTACTAGATACAAATGTCAAACATAGCACACTGTAAACGAATCAGGATATTTAAGGCATTAGTTCATATTCTCGTTTGTAGAAAGACTCTGGCTTAAATTGATGTCAACCATACCCCTCTCCATTTAAAAAATACTGTCTGATATCCAATGTGGCGAGATCCAAGGTATATGCCATAAAGTACACTCATGTAAAAAATTATTGTCGCATGTCTATAAATATGTTGTTCAAGGAATATAATTTGGTAACGAATTCGATGGGTATTTGTTATAATGTTAGTATGTGTATAATCGGCAAAGACAGTATGTGGCAAATTTCATGTCAAAAGAGCAGTAAATAAGAACAATAAAATGTAAATAAAACTTTCTTGTCCATTTAGAAACATTTTGTTTTACTCACTCTAATTTTCGTATTTATAGTTCTTTTCCTATGAAATTTACCACAAATATACATTTTCCGATTATACACATAGTATCAGTATTAAAAGTACCCTGCAAAATCATTAGCAAATTATATTCTTACAAGAAGACAGTTATATATATACGACAATCATTTTGGACATGAGTGTACATACTCCCATTTAATACAGTTTTTGCATCAATACCCACTTGCAGCATTTGCTTTTCCTCCGTCCACGCATATCATTATTATTGGACTGTCGCAATACTTCTATGTAATAGTGTGTACAGATCTAGGCCCTACTTATATGTTCTTTCAACACAAGTAAATCAGGTACTGTACACAGAATATTATTCATCTAATAAGTATTTTTTATCTTTTTCAGAATTTCCAGGCTATATTTGAAGCAGTTTTGACATAGAGCCCTTATTTACTCAAGCCTTTTGTCGTGTAGCCCTTTTGACCCGGTCTCTTTTCTCACAGGGCCCCTTCGATCCGAGTCCTTTCGATGTGGGGGCCGTTTTTAACTCCGGTGTTTCTGTCCATAACATATCGAAATCGAATATTTTTTACTCATCGTATACTTTCTATGTATACGTGTTAACTAGTAACATGGAAACATGCAACGTGCAAGTTTCAACTTGACTTCACATTTTTGAAATAACTTTTTCTATGGATTGCAACCTCAACTAACAAAGATGTATCGAAATACTTTAAGAAAACTACCAAGTATTACTTCAATCAGATAAGTTTTATGGGAGTTCACAGATAGCGGACAGACAGACAAGCCGACGAACAGGTATACAGAATGAAGGACAAAAACACAAATTCCGGATGAATCGAATAGTAGGTACTCATTGCATTTCCTTTAGTAAGTCATTGTTCCAGTAAACAATGCCATTTACTGTTTCTAACAATACAGTGTTAACTGCTAAGCAACAAATGTACAACAATACCTTATAAATTCCTAAGAAATGTATTAGAGAAGCAACCATTTTGTCTATTTTTTTAAAACAAAATTTTCTGCAGTTTTTAGTTATTTGTATTCTTGCGAAATGAACTGGTTTATAAAACAAATAGTTCATGCCTTGGCAAAGGCCAGAATATTTGGAGTCACAGTTCAATCATCGAAAGGTAGAAATGATTTTCAGAACACTTACTACTTCTCTCAGTTTGATTCACTCCAATCTGGCCTCAAAATTGGAATTTTGACTGGTTTTTGTGGAACAATTCTTGGTCTGTATTTTGTAGGCTCAGTAAAGAATATTATGGTGAGAGCTGGTATTGCAGTGCCTGATAAGGTACCTCCAGGACGAAAACCAGAAGATAGTCACTCTTCAAGACGCTTCTGAGGATGGACGCAAACAGTAATTGCAACTTCATAAGGATATTCATCATGGAAGTTCAAAATTAATCACTACGATTTTGTGTAGCTGAGTGGTCTTTCTGTTTTAATTATGTAAATGTTAATTATCAGTGTTTACAGAAAATAACGTAGACTGAAATCCAAAGTTTTTATTGTGCATCAGTATTCAACCGTTCAACCTAATCATCTTGAAGTCTTGTTGCCTCAAGTTCTGCAGAAATGCTAGATTTCAATAAAATTTGTAGCAATACAGCAATTTCTTGACTTTTATTTTCAAATTGAATATTTAGTGAATAACTAATGAAAATCATGTTGTTCGTTATATCTGGGTGTAATCTAAAGTTTTTTTTTTTAACTTTGCAGTGTCAGTAAATATGTCTAAAGTAAAATGTAATACTTTTGTTGCTGAAAATATCCAAACCTCAGTTATCCCTAGGTTGTAAATTAAACATAAAAAAAAAAATGAAATTCGACCTATATGGGGGAAAGGGTGCATTAATTCTTCGTCAACCGTTCATCAGATCTTGGAAATATTTTGGCACAGGAATTTGAAATTTGCATTATATAAAATGGGGTTATACGAAGGAGATCCAAGAAGTTAAGAGGGGCTTGAACATTTTGCTATTCACCATGCCTTCGAAGCATTTGGCGTAGGGTTCTTGATATTTGCACAAGTACTCTCTTTAAGTGTATTGCTATACGGGGATGTGTTTCCGATGCGTTATCCACCACAGCGAACGCGATCTAGTTGCCTTCTCGGTATTTTTACTTTCACCGGAGTTATAAATCATGCTGTGAGCCAGTGAAGGTTTCCAGGCCTTACTGCCAAACCAATTTTCTCATTCATATGAACTATGAGAAATAGTTCTGTTGTGTTACATAGATTTTTCTGTGATTAGCTATTTTTTTATAATGTACTTGTATTTTTGTGAATTTCCTTTTGTTATACACGGACATACTTTTTAATAGCAGAGTTCCAATACTGAGCAGAAACCATCTTCCAAGCAGCAGTTTCTTGGTAAAATCCCCTTGCCTGGTCTCACGTCTTTCCTTTTTTTGTTCCCTTCCTTTAGACATTTTTTACTGATTCCGAAACAGCAGGCGGTCTATTCTTCCGAAACCCACCAAATACACTCAAGCCAACGTATTCTGAGCGTTTTTATTGCAGCGCATTGTGTTTAGCCATCCACATTTAAATACATGGTCAGCGTATTCCAAGCGTACGCATGAGCTACGCGGTGGCTCAGTGGCAGAGCGTTCATCTCCGGTGCTTTGGGTCCCTGGTTCGATCCCAGCTCGCGCCGTGTGGACTTTGTGGTGGACAAACACCATGCTCGTGGGTTTTCTCGGGGTTCTCCCATTTCCTCCCAATTTCTTCATTCCACCATTTCACTCATCTCTCATCATCATCGTCTCCTTTAGCCTAACCGACATAATCGTGCGACGTAAAACTTAAAGATTTCATTTTTTGAATCTTATGGTCCACATGTCGTTCCCAGGCAATGACGGAGTACTTACATCTTCTAAGATGACAAGCGTAGTATCCGCAGGGCTCAAGGGGGACCCATACAATGTTGGAGGGGTCATTCTGTATCCAGTCACACTTAGTATGGCCACAAAATTCCCCCAGATTGAAATGTAATTGAAAATTTGTTCGATTGTTTGCAGCAACGGCTGAAATGCAGAAAAAACTATCTGTGCTCTTTGTTGAAAGTGTATAATCTACTGATAAACAAGTAAATTCACATCAATTTATCTTCGTGCGTACGCATGAGCTACGCGGTGCCTCAGTGGCAGAGCGTTCATCTCCGGTGCTTTGGGTCCCTGGTTCGATCCCAGCTCGCGCCGTGTGGACTTTGTGGTGGACAAACACCGTGCTCGTGGGTTTTTCCAGGGTTCTCCCGTTTCCTCCTACTTTATTCATTCCACCATTGCATTAGTTTCTCATCACCGTCTAATTCAGCCTCGCAGACATAAGCATGGACATTCATTTCATTTTTTTTTTCATTTTACCTTCGTGTTTATAAAACTAGACTTGCAAGGGCTCGAAAAGTTCCGACCTGTAAAAAAAAGAAGTTTTTTTCATGTCTTTTTTTCTTGGAAAATTTTGGACTTTTAAAACTGTATCAAATTTAGGCCAGAAATATAAGGTATTTGAAAACAACACCGACAACGTTTGGAAGGTGATTCCTAACACCAAGATAAGACAAAAAGTATAGACCAACCTGGGTGCACAAATGCTTCCTTTCGGTGTTATAGGACGAATAAAACATGAAAAAATGAACTTTAGAGGTCCACAGCTCCAAGACTATGGGACCTACCCTAGTCGGGTCAAGATTTCACTTAGGAACTAATATACGACCTATCAAAAAATGCATGTTTCAGAATCCTGCGCTACTTCCGTAACAATTTTTATAGGGGTAGTTTGTACTTCAAATTATATGCCCGTAGCCAAACTCCCTCTATAAAAATTGTTGTAGAAGTACTTTAGGATTCTGAAACATGCATTTTTAGATAGGCCACGTATTAGTTCCTAAATGAAGTCTTGATCCGACTACTGTAGGTCACATAGCATTGGGGCTGTGGACCTTTAAAGTTCTTTTTTTTTCATTTTTGGCAACCTATAATACCGAAAGGATGCATTTGTGCACCCAAGTTGGTCTATACTTTTTGTCTTATCTTGGTGTTAGGAATCATCTCCCAAACGTTGTCGGTGTTCTTTTTGAAACACCCTGTAGAATGCGCTTCGTCTTTCTTTTTTTCATTATAACATGAAGCAGCATTCAATTTATGCTGATCTAAGGAAATCATTACAAAAAAGGACAAATTGGTGTACACATTAGGTTTTCTAGTTCCAAAAAATTATTTGTAGAGATGTTAGAGTAATGTTCAAAACAAAAATATTGAAGTAAAAACTTTAATATTATTACTTATATGTCTCATTTCCTTCTCCTGAAACAAACTTATGACTTACAGTTTATGCATAAACTAAACTTCAGCTAAAAACATGCTTTTGGAGATAAAGACATATTTTATGTAGGAAAATACTGGAACATGCACTGCCGTGTCGTGACAAAACGCTGTAACTTTGGCGAAGTTGTATTGCGAAAATGAGCCTTAAAGTTTTCATCCGAAAATGTGATCTGTATCGTGTAGAACCAGTGTAACTAGGCAATAATGGTCAACCAATCAATTTTCACCAAATTTAATCCCACAACATGCATTTACGTAACATTACATGTAACCACGTGTTTCCAAAGTCAAGATACACTATTTCTACACGATACAGATCACATTTTCGGATGAAAACTTTAAGGCTCATTTTCGCAAAACTTCTTCGCCAAAGTTACAGCGTTTTGTCACGACACGGCAGTGCAGATCCATATATTTGGATCTATACAAATGGTAAGAAAGTATTTGCACAAACTTCTGGAGCTGATTTCCGACACCGCTAACCGGCAAAATGTCCTGTGGAACTTTGTTCAGTGAGGGATAGTTTCGGCAATATAAGGTGACGAAAGCGTTGGAAAATGAACTTCTGAGTTCTGTAATTGAAAACCAATGCAACGTAGAGAGTGCGGATTAGAACATGACACTCGAAGTCATACTTGCTCGATTGAAACATGTATGTTTCAAATACCTTAAACTTACGTTCTTCTCTCAGAGTAGGGGACTATGTTTCGCAACCATACAGCACAACAGGCATGATTATCGTTTTATATATTTTAAGCTTCAAATTCCTAGCCAGAATTCGCGAAGACAAAAGACTTTGAACCGATTAATAACACGAATTCCCTGCTTTCAGTCGACATTTAATTTCTTCGTGGATATCGGTTTTGATTTGTTAACTTGATTTTATATATTTGAAAGTGCCCACTTTGTGGAAAGTATTATTTGATATCTTGACGCATCCACAATTTGCAGCCTAATGATTTCGGCGAGCTTCCATGTATTTAGTTTCATTGCATTTACTTCCAAGCCCATGTTCCTGTAAGCATTTAATAAGATCTTTGTATTGATTTCTATTACTCTCCTATCGTCCCCTATTAAATTTGCATCATCATACGCCATTATCCGGTGTCTACCATTCGGTTCTAAGCCCTAGTTGCTATCTTTGATTTTCCTTATAACGTGTTGAATAACAACGTTGAATGAGAATGGCGAGGCTAACAACCTCTTCTTGTAAAAACCATACAATGTCAATAAAGCAAACTTTCTGTTTTTATGAAGAAAAACACTATCCTAGAAGAAAGCCAGCTTTTCTTTTCATTTCTAAAAGTATTAAAGTAAAATTTGACCCAAACAAGAAAGAAAAAAAAAAAATACTTCTAACCCGAAACTTATGTGGTGTGCTGTCAACATTTACCTTCCAGGGCAAGCACCTCCCTTCAAAGGCAATTATTTTCCCATGGCCAAAGAGAACTTATATATGTATAAAAATATTTTTAATGACTTTGCATGATGGAAGAAGGGACGAATCATGTTCGTCTGTGTAACAGCTGCGTGCAATTATTTATCAAAAGTTGTAAAAATCTAAGTAATGGGCTTTCTGCTTCGACGATTAAAAGGATGTTGTCGTTATAAGAGTATGTCATTGAAAGGAAAACTTCTGCTAAATCTAGTTTGTAGCAGGAAAAGGGGAGAAACTGCAAGAAACACAAGCACAATATTGCATGAAGACAGTCAAATGCGAAGAATTAGTTTAATTTATCTTCATTAATAACTAGCGGATGTACCTGATCTAACGAAGAACAAGGTTAATATAAAATATTTAAAAGGTAAATACCATATTTTGTAATTATGAAGGTACTTGTAAACGCATCTTTGATTGCAATGAAGTTACGAAGATCCCTCGTGGCTAAGCGGTTAGCGTACGCGCTGTTGGAGTGGAGGACCCGGGTTAAGGTCTTATGTCTCATATAGCCTCGTTGTTCAAAGAGGCACTAAGCTTAATTCAATCTCAATCCCAGTGAAGTTACGAAAACATTCGTATTTTCACCCCTATATGGATGTTCATATATTGATTTCTCAGGCCGAGTCATATCGATTTCTCACATCTGAAGCTGATGGATTCACCTATCTTATGCAAATCGTTAAAGTCGGAAATTAATATTTGGTAAATTATCTTCTTTCTTCCAATTTAGAAGCAGAATTTTCCGAAAAGCTGGAATACACGTCCATTGAGTTTTTTTATGAGTATAAATGTTGTAAAAAATGACTTGCTTTGTCCCATTAGAAGAGGAATTTTAGAAAACACTGCAAAATCTCTCCACTTATAGGTAGTGTGTTCGTGTTCTTAGAAATCAAACAATAATTTATGTAATCTGCTAGTTAATACTTTTTAGAGATGGCGTGGTCTACCGGCACATATTTCACTTGTTATAATGACATAGTGCGGCCGCTCGGCCTAACTTAATAGACTGGCACCATTAGAAATCTTTATCTTGTAGTTTCTTGGACATTGGACAGTTTTTTGTTCTCTTGAACAAATGCATCTTTTAAAATTGTCTCTCAACTTTTGCAGCTTTAAGCTTGTGACGCCCTTTTGCTAGAGAGAGTGGGATAGCCCACTGCGCGACTAAACCAATATTCTTAGTGCCAGTCAAGACCTGTCATGCTCTGCAAACATGATACCTGAGCTTTATGAGGAGAGTTCACCTCCTACCAGTGGAAGCACCGGGTTCCGAATGTCACGCTTTGACCATGACCCAACAGAATATCAGCCTTGCCTACCTCTATCGGTGAATGGCTACCACCTTCCACGTAGAGGTATCTAATTCCAAATCAAATGGCAGGTATCAAGTCACCATTTGGGTTTGACACGAACCCTTTACCCTGGAGAGATTCCTTCCTTTTCCTGGGATTGGGAATCTTTACACAGAGACCTGGGATCGACACCTTTCCCCAGTCGCCACTCAGTTCCCCTCCAAGCAGTAATATGACATTCTTCGACCTGGGTGGAATGTCAGAAGCAATACGAGAATTCCTCTATTTACGGCAGAGGTGCATCGTACATTAAAAGAGTCAATGACGAATGTAGGTTGTTTAGCTTTAAAGGATGGAGATATCGGGAGAGTGGCTCCCCTGGAAGGATCGTCTATGCAATACGGGATTTTCTCTATTTTATATGTTGAGGTATCACGTGCACGTTGAAATATCTAGTACCTTCTCCCGGGTCTAATGATATATTAACTCACCATTTGGGAGAGGGGATGTGACCACTGCTCTCCTCCGGTAGGTCCGGTCGCATTGAACTACCTCTCTTCTAGTATGTCGAAGCACCGCGTACAGGTGCCCAATGACACATCTTAAGTCGCTCATTTGGGACTCAAGTCTCCCCTCGTCCCTTGACAGTGTGACTACTCATATACATTCGGATCAAGTGCTATACTCCACAGTTCGCACACTGGCTAGGCGCGGCCGTGCGGCCTAAATTTTGGCCCGGCATCACTAGATGCACACGGCCTGTATTTTCTCTATCGTGGACAACTTGTCCTCGTGCACACAGTGCACCGTCAAGGTGTGTCCCTTTATCTTGATTCGCTATTGCGATGTAACACATATTCTCTAATGGAGTGCGATACGCCCACTGAGCAGCCAGACCAAAGTCCTGAATGCCTACCAGTAATCTATTTGTCGAGGCGATCCTGGTACCGAGTCAGATCTTCTCATGCTCTTCTGATATGGTGTCCGAGCGTTATAAGGCAAATTCACATCCCGGCCATGCTCGCCATTACCCAGATTCCTGGGATAAGGCCACATGAGTGACCGAATCCCACGGTATGACCACAGGCCGGGACTCAATCCAGGACCCCAAGAGGGCTTGTTTGTTCATACAGTAAACGAATAAACAATCTATTTCAGAGGAAAAATACTATAACATGCATGAGATTGGCAACGAAGAGCATTCTTTTTGGCGCCATAAACACTTTTTTTTTTATTTTCTCGAAACTTACGCATAAGAGTTTATCGTCAACCTTCCTGTTTTATTTAACACAATGTGATCTTTCGACTGATATACACGTATCTTACCTTTGGACAATCCATATGTATGTAGAGATACTACCTGTTGGCTGTGTTGACTGTATGAAATAATATAAACCTTACACGTTTCATTGCAGGCTTTGTAACCTTACTTTAAGATCAACCCATGTGTGTTGATAGGTATATGTTTCTTATTTAGATATTTTTTCGTTAAACGGTAATAATATGATTTTTTTATTAATAGCTTATACGATCCTAAAATGAGAGGCTCACGAGATTGTCTATTTTTGGAAAACAATTGAAACCACTTTTGTAATTCTCTCCTTAGGGTCCTTTTATCCACGTGGTTGCGGTAGCGGTTGATCAACCTTCACGTTTTCTAACTCCATTGCGTTAACTGAAGCCTTTCGTCCATGGCCGGACGGTCTGAAAATACAATCGCTGGCAGTTTCGATTCGCTGTGTGTGATTGGGCGGTTTCTAATTGAATTTTATCATACGATACCTTTTATCCACATCGGTTCGGATCGCGCTGAAGACTCATTTGATTCAATGTAGTTTTTAAAAAAAACGTGGCGGTTTAGCAACCATTACCGCAACCGCAAGGGTAAAAGGACCCTTAGGATACACATTTTAATGAACATTAAGTGATAAAAATTCATCTGGTCCCAAGTGTTAGGCCTCGTAAAAAGGCGAAATACGATGTCCATTTCATTTAGACAGATTTACCTTTAAAAAAAATGAGGGGTTAAGTGCAACAGTGGTGTAACACACATTTTTAAAAATGGAGAAAAATCAAGTTAAACTTAAGCACATGTGGTTTTTTGTACAATATATATATGTACAATGTATGATACATTTAACTACTTGTGGTTGTTTTTGGTATATTGTACAAAAAGCACATGTGTTTAACTTCAACTTGATTTTTCTCCATTTTAAAAAAATATGGGTTAGACCACTGTTGCGCTCACCCCCTCAAATGAACAGGCATAATACACCTATTGATAGTATTCAGCAGTATACTATGTCGTTAGCATTCATGATTTTTTCTTCTATATGCTAAATATATCTTAAAAGTACATGTACATTGAAGATATATATTATTATGACAGTATTAAACATAAACTACGCTTTAATAGATGGTGTACAGCAATACATTTCCACGTTGTGATGTCTCGTGTCCTCGTGGAATATTACTAACCAGGAATGCATTTTATTATTCGGAGCGTGATAGCACACTTCAGACCGTAATATTTTGACAGTAACTTGTGTCTAAAAGTTTATTAATCAAGTCCTTTTGTAGTTGCATGGCAGAATTTTTAACTGACATCAATGATTATGTGTTCATATCCCTGTCGAGTCAGGTACTCCTCAACATTGGAACACAGAGAAAATAAATTTTATTTATACATATTTATGGTTATTACTGCCCCTGTCACGTATGAGGGAAGATGTCCTTTAGCGAGCTCACTGTTCGTGAAAGAGCAGGGGAGGAAAGAAGCGTCTTGAGACAGTGGCGATCGCCCCTCCCAGAAGAGGGATTTTTTAAAAATTTTATATATAAATAAAGCCCATCCCAGAGTTTGAAGCTTTTTAAATGTAGCTTTAAATAGCAGTATTACAACCCACCGCGCCCCAGAAGTCCATCTTGGATCCGCCCCTGGCTTGAGATCTGTATGTTAGGAATCATCCCGGAATTTGACTGGTGCGAATGAGGAAAATACAAGAAAAATCTCACTCAGAGTGAATGGCTTGAAACATCTGTTACACTATTTTTACCGAGTGTTCCCACGGAGAATCGAACCCGGAACCATTCGCATCAAAGTCGAAAGCGCTAGGGACTACGTTACGCGGAGATACAAGAGAGCAAATAAGAGTTTGGAAGTTTAAAAAATGATAGAGCTATCACCTCTGGTGCGATTCCCGGCCCGTCCATAAGAATTTGTAATTTGCAAAATTTTGTCCCGTACATTTCCTTGGAATTCTCCTGTTTCCTCACTCATTAGCATTCCACTTTTTCTGTCATAATAATTCACTTTCATTCATTATCAGTTTTGTTCAACCTAAACGGCATTAAACGTAGTACCTTGAACTATAAATTCATTTAAGTGTGTTTCACTAACGCAAAAAAATTTACACCGACCGGCTGCCAAACATACAATTAATTTGTTACGAAAAATTAGGCGGAGAGGAAGTTTCCCTATTTTCTACCACGGCACCGAAAGCATATGAGGTTAATCTTATGATTTGGCAATGCATAGAAATGAAACTATTGTTTTCTAACGCACGAACCCTATGGTGCAAGCAATGTTAATGTATAGCTGCTTGAAAGGAAGAGTACACCATTGCATATGCGATGCCCGGCAGGCATACAGAGCAAGGTCAAATGAGAAAGAATGGGCAGTTGTACGTGCTGTGTGAAAAGAAGGAACAAATCAACGTATGCATCTACAAGCGCGGTAATCAGCAGAGTTTTGCCAACCTGGACCAAAGAGGAACTGCGAGGTGGGTACGTCGGACATTCAGTAGAGTTCATTTCTTCAACCGAAGTGTAGTTTGTATATTAGCAATGCTGCCATCTACGTGTGGTGACTCGTGCCATAAATAAGTCGTCGTCCTAGGGATCTTGCGAAAAATACCCCCATAACTAAATAGACTATTTCCAGTGGGGTCGAAAAAGGGTAACAAGTTTCTTTTCCAGGCCATACATCCTGAGTGGGGTTTTCCTGGGTTTTCCTCATTCACGTCAGGTAAATGCAGGGATGGTACCTAACATACAGGTCCCGACCGCTTCCTTTATTCCGCAATCCTTTCTTCCTTCCCTTTCCCCGGATAGTGTGATTGCTGAGCGGGGTCATATCTCATACGTGACGGACCATAGCTACCAAAACCTCAGAAATCTAATTTCCTAATCCTAATCCCTAAATGAACAACCAGAACTCTCATTTCAAACAATTGACAGTCAGTTCTCAACTCCGCCCGGAATCATAGTTGTCACAATTCCGAATACTGTCCTTTAAATTAGTGAGCCATTCCCTGTTCCCAAGACTAGGTTCCTTGTTCTTACATAGCCTGACATCTGTTTCATATTAACTATAGTATTGAGGGGGAAAAGGGCAGGCACAATAAGTGTTAAGGAGTTGCAACCCCGCAAATGCGGTCAAAAGAGGGATGGAAGGAGAAAGGGATGCTGTTGTAAAAACCATTATAGGAACTTGAAAGAAATTTACCAAACTGCACTTCTGTTGTGTAAACGCACTATAGTTTACCGATTTCTCCCCTCCTTTGAAGGAGGCACTAGAAGAACTACATCTACTATAAAGGCGTTCACCTCTGGTGCAAGAAATACCTGGTTCGATCCCTGGCCATGGAACTTAGTGGCGGAAAGCAGGGATTCTCCCGTTTTCTGCGCACAATCACATTCCGTCAATTATTTTGAAAGTATTCAGTTTAATTATTCATCTGCTTCCTTTAGCATAAAAGGCATAACTCCAGGATGTTAAACTATACATTTCGTTTACCAGCAATTGATAACTGAAAGCTCCTTACGTACATTGTCTGTGCCCAGCCTTGCAATTTCACCTCCAGGGAATATTCATGTTTGTGTAGCGCTAAAATGAAATTAAATATTTCAGTTCAGTGCAACATATTAAAAATAAGGATGAATAGTTGTTGAAGCAAGCATAAGCAAGCTTCCACTATTCTATCCAATACACATTTCTATATACAGTTCTGTCATAACTTGCGTATGGTTTACCTACGTAGTTTTCAAATTAAACTGGTATCTTCTTTATGTCATGTTTTGAAAATTGGCATGTTGCCTGGAGTTCATTACTGCCAAGGTTAGAGGGATGAAATAAAGTTGAAGTTAAAATTTTTAGAATATAAGCAATGCATTAAAAATGATAATAATCTCTAACAACTTTAGTACAAATAAAACATGTATTTGCAAAAAAAAAAAATCGTTTTTCTTTTTATGTTTCATTCTCCAGGACTGATTTTTAGTTGCTATTTGAACGAATTCATTGATTAGTGGCAGTGGCGTAAGGAAGGTGGGGCAGAGGGGCCGGGCCCCCCAGAGAGGTCCGACAATGTACTTTAGTACTTTAATGTTTGTAATTTTTTATATATTTTTATGTTTATATATTTTTGTTTGTAATTTTTCTATATGTACCTATAACAGCACTTGCCCCCCCCCCCCAAACACTCATCCTGGCTACGCTACTGATTAGTGGGTTTCCTAGTGGTATCCCGTGTGCAATTTAATGGTAGAGTATTGTGGTATTATTTTGTTGCTTATGAGGTAGGGAACATGAAAAGTGATGGTGGACACGTCTGACCCGCGACTGGGAGGGGCGGAGAAAAAATGATCAGTCATCGTTCGCTTATAGCTTCGCTCCTAATTATTCGATTTTAATTTTCTTTCTTTTTTAAAACAAAAAGGAAAGGTATAAGTACGTTCTACACATTATGTTATTAGCATCTTTTACCTAAATCTAGCCGTTTTGGTTAAAATTTCTTGAAAAAAAAAAGATTTTTCCTAAGAAAAAAAATTTCATTTGACAAAATAATCATTTTTGTATTATTTATTTATGCCAAATAGCTAAATTTATAAAAGGAACATGAAATATGAATATTTTTTGTATTTTCAAAATCGTTGTTATATAAAACGTAAGGGAAAGAACACTATACAACATCTAATATTTCACTCAAGAGAAGCAATTAATATTTTTAAATTATTATCATTACACCTATTCCTACAATTTATTATATTATTTGATCCATATTAATGTTAATTCTGTAGATGTTCATAAGTATTTTAGAAATATGTTTTAATTATCATGAAATAAGTACTCCAGTCATGTGTTTTCTTATTATATTCATTTACTGAAAAATAAAGAATATTCTTCTTCTGGTGTGAATCCACATGTTAGTTGTTCGGACACTTCCAGAATCAGAAGTTGTTCTTATTACCTCAATCTTCATAACATTAATTCTTTTTAATATTTTAACATACACTACGCTACAGTATGACACCACATTCAGAACGCACTAACGTGAGAAGAAACAAGAAATAGTTAAAAGGGGGACAAAGGAAACACACAAACACTTTCTGATTTCCGTTCCTTCACATCACAGGGATTTTACATCGCTCAAGAATAAACTGGGATTTTACGGCAGCAGGTCGAAAGACGAACGAACTCGTTCATGAAAGAATAGAATAAGAAGTCACATAAAAAAAGATTCCCTTAATCGAGTTATGACAGTGCTCAGTTCCTCCTTGTTTCACGAGAATTATTTCCTTCGCATTATCCTAGTCACAGATTCCCTGTCTGCGTAGTCCGCTGTGAGGTACCCATCTCATAACCAATTCAAGTTCATCGCTGAGAGAAGCAATTTAGGCCCACAAGGATTATCACACATTATTGGCTCGTGTTCCTCTTTTCCATTAACCGTTCAACCCCAGTCAGTCACTGTAGGTAGTTGAGGATTCGCAATATGTGCTTTACGGCACATATTAGGGTTTGAAAATGTTCTCTTTTTATAGCCGGCCACAGAGTATCTTGTGTTAGAGACATTCATGAACCACAGACTTGCTTTTTGTGAAAAAAACACCACCGCAGTTTTTTTCAGGGATGTTATCTTTGAGATCCTTAAGTATACAGAGCGTATAAATGCTTCCAGAACTCGGAACATTTATTCATTAAATGTATATTTTCCCAGTGATGACAAAGCGTCAAGAACTTTCTCATCAGCATCCATAAATGTATTAAAGAAACTTATTTTCGTTTTACCATAAAATGATCTGGTGATATCAGTCCCTGAGAGAGAATGCAATCTAATCAAAGCATCAGCTCGTTTGTGACATAAAAATATTCCTTTGAAAAAACTTACTTTCTCATTGTAAAAACAAGGACCGGCTAACGGAGGTTTTCAGTACTTCTCTAGTGAAAACTAGCTTGGATAATGGGAAAAATATTGTAGTATCCTATCGGAATCAGGCTCTTGCTGCTAATCAATGTGTTGAATCTCCAGTAACAACACAAGAAGAGGCTGATACAAAAATCATATTACAAGCACTTTTCGCAAGTGTAAATGGAGCACAACTCTAAATATATTTTCCTCTGATACTGATGTCCTAGTACTAGCGACGAATTTCTACTCTCAACTTCCAAAAGATATCTGGTTTGTCTCAGGAGCTAAAACACGTGAGATTTCTGTTCTTATGATATGTCAAGCGTCCGGTAACAAACGAGCTGATGCTTTGATTAGATTGCATTCTCTCTCAGGGACTGATATCACCAGATCATTTTATGGTAAAACGAAAATAAGTTTCATTAATACATTTATGGACGCTGATGAGACAGTTCTTGACGCTTTGTCATCACTGGGAAAATGTACTTTAACGAAGAACTTTTCCGAGTTCTGAAAGCATTTATACGCTCTGGGTACTTACGAATCCCAAAAATAACATCCCTGATAGTGCTACTTTTTCACTAAAAAGTAAGTCATGCACACCTCCAACACAAGATAGTCTGCGTCTGGTCACAAAAAGAGCACATTTTCAAGTCCTAATCCTGAACTACCTACAGTGGCTGACTGGGGTTGAGCTGTTAATGGAAAAGGGCAACACGAGCTAATAATGTGTGATATTGCTTGTGGACCTAAAGAGCTCTTAACAATGAACTTGAATCATGGTTATGAGATAAGTACCTTGAAGCGGACTATACTACTATGGAATCTGTTACTTGGATAATGCCAAGGATAGATAATAAACTCTCGTGAAACAAGAAGGATCTGAGCACTGTCATAACTCGATTAAGGAAATCCTTTTTTATGTGACTTCTTACTCTATTCTTTCATGAACGAGTCCGTTCGTCTTTCGACCTGCTGCCGATCGATTGAACAGCATAAAATCCCTGTGACGTGGAGGAATGAAAATCAGAAAGGGTTTGTGTGTTTCCTTTGTCCCCCTTTTAACTATTTCTTGTTTCTTCTCACGTTAGTGCGTTCTGAATGTGGTGTCATACTGTAACGTAGTGTATGTTAAAATATTAAAAAGAATTAATGTTATGAAGATTGAAGTAATAAGGACAACTTCTGATTCTGGAAGTGTCCGAACAACTAACATGTGGATTCACACCAGAAGAAGAATATTCTTTATTTTTCAGTAAATGAATATAATAAGAAAACACATGACTGGAGTACTTATTTCATGATAATTAAAACATATTTCTAAAATACTTATGAACATCTACAGAATTAACATTAATATGGATCAAATAATATAATAAATTGTAGGAATAGGTGTAATGATAATTTAAAAATATTAATTGCTTCTCTTGAGTGAAATATTAGATGTTGTATAGTGTTCTTTCCCTTACGTTTTATATAACAACGATTTTGAAAATACAAAAAAATATTCATATTTCATGTTCCTTTTATAAATTTAGCTATTTGGCATAAATAAATAATACAAAAATGATTATTTTGTCAAATGAAATACTTTTTCTTAGGAAAAATCATTTTTAAAAGAAATTTTAACCAAAACGGCTAGATTTACGTAAACGATGCTACTAACATAATGTGTAGAACGTACTTAGACATTTCTTTACAAAAAATAAAAATAAAAATAAAATTAAAATAGAATAATTAGGAGCGAAGGTATAAGGGGTTAAGCGAACGATGACTGATCATTTTCCCTCCGCCCCTCCCAGTCGTGGGTCTGACATGTCCACCATACTCTTCTCATTCCCTACCTTATAAGGAACAAAATTGAACTCCAGGTGCAAACGTTCATTTTCTAAATCAAAATTTCACTACTAACTCAAACATATTCAAGGGGGTGCGGTGGCTCAGTGGTAGAGCGTTCACCTCCGGTGCTTGGGGTCCCTGGTTCGATACCAGCTCGCGCCGTGTGGACTTTGTGGTGGACAACTACCTTGCTCGTGGGTTTTCTCCGGGTTCTCCCGTTTCCTCCCATTATATTAATTCCACCATTTCACTCATTTCTCACTATCACCGTCTCCTTCAGCCTAACCGGCATAACAGTGCGACGTAAAACTCAAAGATTTCCTTTCATTTTCGAACATATTCAAGTGACACATTTTGAGAAACGTGATGAGTTTCTCTTATGTCTGTTTCACCTGACTATTTGCATGCGTGATATCGGACATAGCTACACATGAATGCCAAATAACAAAGTAGAAACTGAATATGCACGTGCATGTATTTTATATAATATGCAGAAACAGTTCAATTATTTAGGGTAGACAATTGTCAATCAACGAACTATGACAGCGATTACGCTTGTTAACTAACAACAACAAATGCAATGTTAATTATAATATCACCCAAAACGCTATTACATGCATGACGCATAATAAATATTGCATATCAATTTTGTTCCTGCAATTCCTGTTAGATGCTTTATTTTGTTAGTACTAGTAGTAACCTATATGTTATGCCAAGCTGTATTCCAATATGAAGCATTTGTTTATTTGAGAAGATTAATTCAACGTGGCCATGGTTCTAAAAAAAATGTTCTGGGTGCTTACACACTTAACACCTTACACTTTGCGATGCACTACCTTCAACCAGTGGCGTCGCTTTGTGCAGTTTGCAAGAGCACGTGAATCACAAAGCTTTTGGAAATATGTTTTCCGTTAAATTGACTGGTATTGCAGTATGTTGTGTATTTTGGTTCCCTGATGAAAAGTCTCAATGGGCACGAAGCCCAAAAATCCAACATTTTCGAGATATCCACTGATTATTATCGTCGCTTAAAGTTATACGATTCCTCGTAAAATGAAAGTAACAATTAAGTCGACAATTTATCTATGAAATATGAACGAGTCTGACTAGGGTTTTACAGGTCGCTGACTCCGAATCCGAGATCGAAGTGTGTGTGTGTATTCGTCTGATCCGTACATCCCGAACAACTGTACTTTTCGAATACGCTTGCAAATGCAAAAATTGCCACTACACCGACAACAAAGATGGCCACCACTGAGGAACACTGGAAGATACGACAACATGAATAGTGTTCTTGACTTTCTCATACACAAGGTTCATCACACTCCAATTTTTATAATTTTCGGAGATGGCCGAGCAACCTGCTCTGGACCACTTTGTATGGATTGAGCCAGCAGCGAGCGTGATAGATCGCCTGTGTGTAGTGCAGTAGAGAAGCGCGAGCAGCTGAGAGGAGGAAATGCTGTCTCCTGACGTTCAAATGAAGATTTGAACGAACAGCGCTGACGGCTGTTGTTGACTAATTTTGAGTAATGTGGCGCTTTGAACGTAATCAAAGAATGAAATAGGCGCTCGTGGAACGAGGATTGCGAGGTCACTATAAGTTTCAATAAGCACAACCATCAATCATTGACCGTTTGGCCACTACAGGGACACATTTTTGAAAACAGCAGAGGGTAACATTATTCTGGATTTCGATAAAATTGCTTGAACCCGTGATATGTTGAAGATATTATGATCCTGAGAAAAAGTCTTAATTTGTACAACCATCCACCACTGACCGTTTGGCCACTACTAGACCACTAAAAAAAAAAGTGCTAAAGGTAATGGTATTCCGGATTTCGGTGGAATTGCTTGAAACCGTGATATGTTGTAGATATTGTAATCCTGAAAAAAAAAAAAATCTCAACAGGCGCAGTCACCAATCAATGACCCTTTGGCCTCTACAGGGACACTTAAAAAAAAAGAATGGAAGGTATCGGTATTCTTTATTATGGTGAAATTGCTTGAAACCTTGATATGTAGTAGATATTGTGATCCTGAGAAAAAGTCTCAATGGTCACAACTACCAATCAGTGACCATTTGGCAACTACGAGGCCACATTTTTTTTAAACAGCAGAAGGTAAGGATACTCTGGAATTTTGGTAGAATTGTATGAAACCCTGAAAATTCATATCCCACAACTCGGAAAAGGATGAGGAGAGTAACGGCGAACATCATTTAAGCATAGACCATATTCCCATGCTCATCGTACGGGATAAAGGAAAGCCCTAGACATTTTTTTTCTCAGAATCACGACATCTACAACATATCACATTTTCATTCATTTACACACATATAGCCTAGCTGCTGACGTCCCCATTACCCCCCCCCCCTAATTACTCACTCATTCATTTACACCGAGATCAAAATATCGTTATACAAGGCTGTTTTTTTAAAATGGATCTGTACATGGTGGAAACACTACAAGATGGTTGCATGCGCATGTCACCTGAAGCGCTGTCGTGGCTGTGACGTCATCTGGGTCGCAAGAGACAACGGAAAAAGTCGCGGCTGGAAGTAACAATTGGAAATGCTTTATTCTGTTAAGTGATATCGAGAATGCCTAACTGTGCAGCGTACGGCTGTAGTAATTACTACAGAAAAAGTAAAGGAACTAATATAAAATACTTTAGATTTCCTCAAGAACAGGGAGAATATCTCCAGAAATGGATTTTAGCTTCCAGGCGACAGGACAAAATAAACCTAAAATATGATAAGTTTTACATGAAAATAATAAATAAATGCAATGTTAAATGAAATTCCATAAACACGATTTCATTATGTAGTTTCTGTTTAGTATTAATAGTATGTAATAGTAGTATATACAGTGGCTTGTGTTGATTCTGCGTACAAAAATCCAATAGTACGATTTAAAAAGACGAACTTCCAGGTAAGACCCGGATTCGAAATCATGAGGGAGGGGGAGCGGCAGAGGTGATCATTTCTATCATCATTTCCATAAGATATTGAGACAAAATTTTCCCCACAGAGGCAGGCATGTAACTTGAGAAGGGAGGCACGTTGTTCAAGGGGGCATTACTCCCCTCGAGTTACGCACATGGAAAGCATTGAACGCGTTAATGTAGTTCAGGTCCCATTTCATTCTGGAGGTATGCATTCCCTGTAGCCTCGGTGCTGAAACGGGACCTTGCACTTCAAATTAACTAACGAATGGGAGGTTCATAATAACGATTAACGGTTACAAAGATACTGTATATAACAATGTATTAGATCAAGAGAATAAAGTATCCACCTACCACGTCAGGGCGACATTGTCGGGATATTTTTACACTCAGATTTTGAAATTTTGTTCATTTTAATCATAACTGGATAATTATATATATGCATATTTAGGGGTTCCCTTCAGAATTACAAAGTTAAAGAATGACTTGTAGTCATGATTACAAAGTTAAGTATGACTGGTGTAGTCTTTCCACCATGCTTTTGCTATTGTAAATATCATCCTTTGATTTCACCTAGCTTAATCATTGATTACATTACGTTTATATAATTACTGTTTGTACTAAAATTTTCACTTTGTTGAAGATCACTACAAATACAAGAGAAGTTTGCGTGTGAGATACCAGCGAGCAAGCGCTTGTTGAAAGTTCATCTGCCTCTCGCTGGCCACGTCTGCGACCAAGATGACGTCATGCGCCAGAGCGACAAGAATGTAGCGCTGCATTGCATCCACTTTGTAGTCTTTCCACCAGAGACCTGTAGTGGCCAAATAGGGTTGCCAACTGTCCGGTTTTTGACCGGGCTGGCAAGAAATATTGCTGATTTTGATTAAAGCTGGTGATTGGTACAAACTTCTTACCAACCCCTTTAAGACTTTTTTTTTCAAATTTGTATCTAGTTCGAAGTATAGATTTAAAAATTAACTTTCATTCTGTAAATTCAAAACTGTCACCTTTCACCATCTATGAATGATTAATATACTGTATTTTGTTCATGCGTTTAGATAATTTTAAAGAAGACAGGGACTGTATCAGGGAAATTTTGAAATTTGCTTGAATTTTATACATTTATTGAGCGTGGAAAAGGATTTCTTAAAGCAATTTCCTGTAGTTGAAGTATAAGTTTATAGAACAAATTTCATTTTCCAAATGCAAAATTGTTACGTAAAAATTAATATGCTTTTGCTCATCTGTTTCAATGACTTTAAAGAAGTGGTAGTTAGTGTTAAATACAATAAAATTATCAATGCCGATTTCAGTTTCTCATTTATAGCACAAAATATCTATTAAGCTTATTAATGATTGTACTAAAGATATGCAGAATACAGGTGCTAGTGCACTTTTATTCACAATAGTACATTTCCTTCCGATGAATGAGTCCGAACAGAGATATTTCACACTCAGACCTATACCATAGGGAATTTTGAGGGGGAGCTGTTTTTTATTATTATTATTATTTTCCAGAGTTGGCAGTCCTATGGCCAAACGATCATAATTCTATGGTGGTGTTCATTAAGATCTTTTCTCATGATAAGATCTTCAACATATCTCAGTTTTGCTCAATCTTACCGAAATCCAGAACATTGTTATACTCCGTTGTTTTCAAGAAAGTAGCCCTGTAGTGACCAAAGGATTAGTGATTTGTGGTTGTGTCCATTGAGACTTTTTCTCAGGATAACAATATCTACAATATCACAGTTTCAGTCATTTTCACCGAAATACAAAACAACACTATCTTCGGTTGCTTTCAAATAATGGCCTCGTAGTGGCCAAACGGTCAGTGAGTGGTAGTTGTGTCCATTAAGACTTTTCGTCAAGGTCACAATATTTACAACATATCACGGTTTCAAGCAATCCCACCGAAATCCAGAATAACGTTAGCTACCGTTCCCCAAAAAAGCGAAACTGTAGTGGCCAAACGGTCAGTGATTGGTAGTTGTGCCTATTGAGACTTTTTCTCAGGATCACAACATCTACAACATATCACAGTTTCAGTCATTTTAATCGACTTCCAAAATATCACTATATCTTAGGTTGCTTTCAAAAAACTGGCCCCGTAGTGGCCAAACGTCACTGATTTGTGGTTATGCCCGTTGAGACTTTTTCTTAGGAACACCATATCTACGACATATCACGGTTTGAAGCAATTCTATTGATATCCAATTTCTTGGGGGCGTGGTGGCTCAGTGGTAGAGCGTTCACCTCCGGTGCTTGGGGTTCCTGGTTCAATCCGTGGCGCCGGGGCGCCGTGTTGACTTTGTGGTGGACAAACACCGTGCTCGTGGGTTTTCCTGGTGTTCTCCCGTTTCCTCCCTCTTTCTTCATTCCACCATTTCATTCATCTCTCATCATCACCGTCTCCTTCAGCCTAACCGGCATAACCGTGGGACGTAAAACTTAAAGATGTCATTTCCAATTTCCGTAAGGATTGTGCGGAGTAATTTGTCATATCGAAGGGAGCCATTGCACCCTGCAACCCTTTCCCCTTAAAAGCGACAAAACCCGTATTTCCTACTTTGAAGTCATCTTTGCAATCAGCAGAGTTTCGTTTCTTTAAAGTGTCCCTTTTAATCACGAGGACCCTTTTTTGAAAAGAGGTCCTTTGCCCCCTTAACCTATTTTCCGAAAGAAACAAAAATACGTGTCGATTTGTTTTCGGTGTAGTGCCAAATTTGAAGAAAATCGGATGAAGAGAAACCCTTGTGAAGCTATCTCATTTACACTTTCACTGTCTGGACTTGACGGGTTTTTGCCCCAAAGTCTCCAATTTGACCTTTTAACCTAGAGTGATCCTAGATGGCTGGTTTGGTTATTGGATCTCGGTATTGACCTAAGGTACCTATTTACCAAATTTGATCCCCCTAGCTGTTGTAGGTAAAACGTTATCCTGTTTACAGAGAAGCGCATTTCACCCAGTTTGCGAATTTGTATAGCTCGTACCTCGCTATATTAAAATGCTAGGTTTATGTTTGTCTCCAATCCTTTCGACAATGAGATCTCGAAAACCACAAGTGCTAGAAACTGGTTTCCGCTGGTTGGTTCCAAACTTTGTAGAGATTGTTCAGTTCTAATTGAATATATACACATCTCTCCAGACTTGATTCTGTTCTCAATTTCTACATCGCTATAGTCCGTTTTCGTGTTCCTGCACTTCGAATATTATCTAAGAAGGAGCTCTTGCGACATCTTAATATTCAGACTCCTGAAGTACGCAGAATTATCTCTGACCTGAAATATCTACATAAAATAATTAATGGAAGCTTAAGATCGGAAATATTACTTCAGGAACTATCCTTACGTGTCCCTTCCCGCATCACCCGGAAAACCCACCTATTCCATCTTGCCCGTCCTAGGTTGGCTGTTACACAGAGGTCTCCTTTTTTATAGAATACCAAACTGTTACAATCAAGTAACAACTGATGTGGATATTTTTTCGAGCTACCCAATGTTTGAAAGAGCAATTAAACGAGCTTTGACGGAATAGTTTTACTTTTACACTCTTTCTTCTATGTTGTTGTTATTGTTGTCTTGTTTTTTTTCTTTCTTTTGTTAGCATGTCCCTGTGTAAAATGGCAAAGTTATGCTGTATCTAGGAATTTGTTCAATATATATATATATGCAAAATAAATCATGGTCGTTGTTGCTTTATTACATTTTTAGGGGTACGCTGGAAGTGTTGATTTTTTTTTTTTAAAGTAATGCATCATATCCTATGTATTTTACATTCCAACACCACATATTTATGTATATTTATGGGCTGTATATTTCTCAAGTGTTTGTTTCAAGGCCAAATGGTAATGAAAAACGAAGGATAACAATTTCCCCAGGCTAAGATGAATCTTTATTGTTTGGAGTGCTTTTTCCAATGAAGACCATATATCGCTGATATTATAATTAATTGTGCGTGGAATGTACTTGCTTATTACATACTGCATGCAAAAAGAAAGAAAACACTGATCATACAAGAATTGGAAACTCCAACCGGAAGTAGCTCAAATGTTGCATACGGTGCGAGATATTGATAAATAATCGAGACAAAAAAAAACATCCCTTTATGGTACCCCTTGCCGATTTTTATCAAGACGTCTTTCACTTGTGTCAGTAAAGGGACATGTACAGATGTTGTGAGGAATGACGAGGAGATTCATGCTCATATGTGAATGATGCGCTGTGTAGAAAGCGCATGTACAGCTAGTTCTTCTTCTTCTTCTTCTTCTTCTTCTTCTTCTTCTTATTATTATTATTATTATTATTATTATTATTATTATTATTATTATTATTATTATTATTATACGAAATACAAGGTATCGAAATACGAAATATTGTACAAAATACTTACTATGTCAGAACCATCGTATCTTGCCCGTAGATTTTTATATTTATCAGACTTTCATACTAGAAGCACAAGATCACAAGATAATTTCTTACTCTCCATACCCAGTCACAATTCTGATTCATGCTCAAAATCCTTCACAGTAAGTACTACACGCCTCTGGAACAGTTTACCTCAATTAATACACAACGTTTCCACAGTTGCCAAATTTAAAAAATCTGTAAATTCCCTTCTCTTAAGTAAAGATAAGGATACTGGTAGCTCATGAGTCATCTTCGTTTTACGAGATTATTAATAACCCACATATGAGCACACAACCAATAGGTAACCTATGCTAATTTGTACAGCTTATATATTCATAGTTCTGGTACCGCTACATGATATATGCATTTTAAGTTTCTCCATGTTATTTTGTTTCCTATATTGTATATTATTTTCCATTTTTGTTTTTGAAGTGTTTAACTATTTTTTTACTTCAGTGGTATATTCTTTCTTTATGTGGTTAATACTTTTCTTTTGTAATTGTTAATATTTTCTATATATTGGTGCTTTTTTTTTTAAAAAAAAAGAAAAGAATGTATGCACGTGGTTAAGTGCTCGGAGAAGGCTGCAGAGCCTTAACTTCGCCACGTAAAAGAAGTCATAAATAAATAAATAAATAAATAAATACGGAAATCATATCCACGAAGAAATTAAATGTCGACTAAAAGCAGGGAATTCGTGTTACTATTCGGTTCAAAATCTCTTGTTGTCGCAAATTCTGTCCGGGAATTTGAAGCTTAAAATATACAAAACGATAATCATGCCTGTTGTTTTGTATGGCTGCGAAACATGGTCACTTACTTTGAGGGAAGAACATAGACTGAAAGTATTTGAGAACAAGATCCTGAGACGAATATTCGGACCCAAGAGGAACGGGAATGGGGAATGGCGGAAACTTCATAACGAGGAACTACATAATTTATACGGTTTACCCAACATTTTTAAGGTCGTCAAATCTAGGATGCTTAGGTGGGCGGGTCATGTAGCTAGAATGGAAGAAAGTAGAAACGCTTCCAAAGTCTTGACTGGAAGACCAATCGGAAAACGACCATTAGGAAGACCTAGGCGCAGATGGGAGAACAATATTAAGATGGATCTCGCAGAGATTGGAATACAAAGTAGAAACTGGATTTAGTTAGCTAAGGATAGAAGTCAGTGGAGAGCTTTTGTGAACACGGCATTGAACCTCCGGGTTCCATAGGCCATAGAGTTAGTTAGTTAGTTAGAAATACAAGGTAACATAACACATAAAGTTGACACAATGAATGATATAAGTGTAAGATTTTGACAGGTCGTTATGCTTTATTGATCGTATACAGAACATATGTAACGAAGCAAGAAAAAGTAACTGGTTACCTTTATAATCAATTACCTGCATTTTGCAGGCAGATACTTATGTATTTTTATATAAGTTATACTGGTAAGATCAAAACTAGAATCTGCATCTGTGATTTGGAACAGCCTAACAAATACTAGTGTGGACAAACTTGAAATGGTCCAAGAGTGTTTTATTAGAATATGTTAAGTTACGACTTAATTAGTCTAGGGGCGCGGTGGCTCAGTGGTAGAGCGTTCACCTCCGGTGCTTGGGGTCTCTGGTTCGATCCGTGTGGACTTTGTGGTGGACAAACACCGTGCTCGTGGGTTTTCTCGGGGTTCTCCCATTTCCTCCCACTTTCTTCATTCCACCATTTCATTCATCTCTCATTATCACCGTCTCCTTTAGCCTAACCGGCATAATCGTGGGACGTAAAACTTAAAGATTTCATTTCATTTCATTTTAATTAGTCTAGCACATATGAATACTGGAAAACATATGTTAAATTGGAACCAGTGTGGCTGACAGGAGAAAATTAATTGACTCTGTATTCTCTGTAGAGAAGATACTTAACAACTGATGTAACTATGTATATATCTAATGTGGATTTTAAGGTTCCAATATACGGTACAAGGGTAAAAATTTTATTGCAACCACATTATAACAAACATATTTTAATCACTAGAGTTTAAACAAACTAGAATAGACTTAAAATGTGACTTTATTTTAGAATTGTTAATGTAAGTTAGTAAGTAGTATTTTTAATTTTAATTTTTGACGTCTCCGTGTTTCAGGAATTGACATAATTCACATTGTCAGAGTTATTAAATCATTATTTATCTCTTTTACTATATTACAGTGTTAAAATAATGTTGTACAATCCGCGGCAAAAAAAAAAAAAAAAAAACCTGCAACATGAGGATGTAAGTTTATTGTGAAACTACGCCTAACAGCACAGGGAATAAACATTAACGTCTAAGTGGCACGAATCACGCCAGGATAAACCTCGGCCTCCTCCCGTGCACACTTATTTTGGAGCAAAAGACTTCGTCATTTCACAATAAACTTATATGCTCATGTTGCAGTTTTTTTTGCCGCGGATTGTACAATAAGACAAAGTGTTGCATTTAAGTTGTGCTCGGCACGTAAGTTAAAGTTTATTATTATTATTATTATTATTATTATTATTATTATTATTATTATTATTATTATTATTATTATTATTATTATTATTATTATAGTAGTAGTAGTAGTAGACGACAATCTAAAGCTTATACTGAATAACTTAGCAAGATGAACTGAAAAGTGTTACAGTGGTCTGAAATTAGAAATAGAGATTTTGTCTGTTTGTTTGTTACAAAAACATGAACAAATATTAAAAGAATCAAATTAGTTATGGTCATTTCTCTAAGATAATGAAGCAGATTTTGCAAATCAGATTTTACTTTTAAAAATCCTCTTACACAACAAGTGGGTGAGTTAGTAAAACGCTTTGATACTTTTAGAAAAAGAGAGAGAGAGAGAGCCCATGCACAATTCCTAAATCTAAAACCCATTAATAATAACAAAAATAATTTATAAAAAAAAAAAAATCGGAATGAAATCGACTACATGTTCGATCTATTAAAGAGAGCGATCAACCATGACCTGCTCTTCCCGCTCTGGTTTTTGTGGGTGTGTGTCTGTGTTATGTGATCGCGGTAAAATAAGAAATTTAGAAAACGAAAAAAACAAAATGAGGTATCACCAAGAATAGAAAATCAGAAAGCAGGTAAAAACACTCGTCAGTTAGTGAAAGGTTTTGCGTTTCAACACAACTGTCCAATTCGGTCCTTCATATTTTTATTCTGTCTTGTTCTATTGTATTCGACGTGATATAAGAAACACATACTTTTATGGACATATCTTAGTGGTTCTGAGTGTATTCGGTAATACTCTCGAGTTGAGCTTCTTTTTTGGAGGACTTGTATCACAGTATTTGGCGGAGAATTACCAGAATACCATGCACAAAATGCTAAAGATTACGGTAAGAAAAGTTTTGTTTTGTTTGTGTGACACTTCAGTTTGGCCGTGCTTCTTTGATTATAGTTTTTTTTTTCAAAAATAACAAAATAAAGTAAAATAAAATAAAATAAAAATCAGTCACATTGAGATATACGAAAACTTATTTACGGGAAATGCGAAAACTTGGCATGTAGTAAAAATTACATATGAAACTTTATGGTGTGCAAGACTTCAGTTTTTGAGTTATAGGATATCGAAATTGGATAGTCAAGTTGTCAAGTTTTCAAGGAAAAAAAAAAGAGAGAAAGAAAGAAATAGAAGCAAATTTTCCAAGTGATCAGTGTTGGCAGATCTGAATATTGAAATGTAAAGAGGTTGTGCTTCAAAAAAAGGGGATTTGAGCTATTTGTAGCCCAAACCTAAAAATGAAAAATTTTACAGCTATACACTTATGTAAACAGGATATATATATATATATATATATATATATATATATATATATATATATATATATATATATATATATATATATATTAAATTTAACAGAAACACTTGGAGTTCGAAATATGTTTGGGTTGGCAACAGACAGATGATGACCGCAGCTTTGGACTGTTTGGCGGTGGTGTCTTACAACAATATATTTAAGTGAATTTTGTGTCATCTGAAATACACTTTACAATGTTTACAGTATGTTTTTCCATGGGTGCCCGAAGGTGGGGACAGTGTGGGGCCCAGCCCCCTTGGCTCACGAAAATGTATATGCAATATAGCAATTCACTTATATTAAATACTAGAAAAAAACAGACGTAATATAGTAACCATGGAGATGCCCCCTAGAAAATTTTTGTCTGGCGCCCCTGTGCTTTTTCACTCTTATTTCTCACTTTTTTTATTCTTTTGCTAAATTGGAGCCATGCATTTTGAAGTTCTTTATTATAACTTCACTTACTCATTATGTTAGTATGGATAACACAGTAACACAATTAAATTTGCTATGTACATCTTTACGCATCTTAGTACAAGTATTAGGCCTATGTATTAACTGAAACAGTAAAACGTCAGTGATACTATAACAGTACAAACTAAACAAACGTTCTGTGTTGTCAAATCTGGAGATTAAAATGTTCTAAAACAAGTTATTGAACTACTATCGAACATGTTGGTTTTAGTAAAATAATTGTTTATTGTAAATAGAATAAATAGACCTACTCAACAATAAAAAATTTTATTGTAATACATAAAATCATGAAAATAAGAAAAAAAGAGCTGATTTTTGAAGAGTTAGAGGGAAACAGGGGGTTATGGAATACCATTTACATATGTCAAAATAACTGTCCGAGGATTCATGTTAAATAAATAGTTACTATATAGGCTTGAAGGATATTTAATGAGGACTATAATATAACAGCTTGAAGTTCCTAGCAGGTATAGCAAGAACATAAAAGTAACCAGTTGAGAATGCTCCAAGAGCATTGGCAGAACGAACTTAAAAAGAATGGAGAGATGGAGCGGGAAAGATAACAGTGATAGTTCCTACATGTAAATCACCTTCTTCTGTTTCTCGCAAAAATTAGCAAAATATCATTTCTGTATGTCTTACAGTTCTCGAGATATGGCTGCTTAAATATCTAGAAATTCGAAATTTTTTGGCCAATCTCTGGGGAAGATTGACCAGTTAGCCAATAGATAGTTAGTCGGTGGCCACCGGTTACTATTTCGTACCAAATATATACTGTCCTCTTAGGTATTGATCAACATCATCTTTCTACAACTTATGGTTCCCGAGCTATGGCTCCTTAAATATGTAGAAATTGGCCATTTTTGGTCAATAACACGGGAACGGTAGGTCATAGAGAGATGATATTGGTGTTAGTCTATATCTATGAGGATGGTAAACATTTTGGTACCGATAATAATTGGTGGCCACTGGTCAACTGGCCAGTGGCCAGTCGGACAGTGACCACTGGGTTCTATTTGGTGCCAAAATATTTACCATCTTTTTAGATATTGATCAACACCAATATGATCTCTCTATGACTGACGGTTCCCGAGATGTGGCTCCTTAAATCTTTGGAAGTCGGACATTTTTTGGCGAATATTTTGGGAACGGTAAGGGTGACGCGAAAAATTTAGTCACTTTCTCTGACAGTTTTTGATTCTCTATCAAATGCAGGGTTCAAAATTGAAAAAAAAATCGCAAATAATTCACAGACTCACAGACAGGCACACAGACATAGGGAATTCAATAACAAAATTTTTAAGTTCGTCGAAAATACTAAATGTAGAAAAAAGGCGAGTGATATGAAATAGGGATGGGCGTATGGAACAGTAGCGAAGTACATTATAAATTACTGTTTTTTTAAGAAAAAGTACATATAAATTGTGCATCTTTTCGCAACTCGCATACTCTTCACGTTCTTACTTGCATATATAGATGTCCTTTTCGGATAAAGCACACTCTTCATGAGCCCACATTGAACAAATCACGCACTTAATCCAAACTTCCACACGAGCATCGTCAATAAACTTACTCTCACAAATGATGCATGTAACATCTCCATCTTCTGCTTGTATGCACAGACCCACGATCTCTCCATCACTGGTAACTTGAAGATGCAGTTCATCAGATTAACTACTAGAATCAGTAGATGAAGATGGTTCCATTAACTTCTGCATCTTCTTCGGAAAAGCACGTTTTTAAGAAGGACCATTGGCGCCAAGCCTGGATTTTCGTCTGTCATGCGAACGTGCTACGTGTTCCTTGTATGGCGAAGAAGTCGAAACATGCGCTGAGCAACTTGGACGTCTGGGTGTAGATGGCTTGCTTTTCTGCGATGGTGCTGGTGAAATGTCATATTGAGGGATAGATGAGCTTGTCGACGGTCCTGAAGATAAGAAGCTTCCAGCGAAGTGATGCATTGTTGAGAGAACACTTCGTGAACACTTTTAATGACCAAAAGGATTGAATCTATTATACCGCTTCTAATAGACAAGTCTATAGTCTATTCTATTCATCCAAATATATGTACTTAGCTACCTACTGTAACCTTCACATTTTTGATGAAATCCAAGTTAAACTGTGAGCCGATTTCGTCTATGAAAATCGCCAGTTGTGATGCAAAAAGTTTCTGGGCACGAAAAAGAAAAAAAAATATCTACTCTAATCTTCAAGCCTCAGATAAAACCTCAAACAGTGGTTCGGATCCCACGTAAACAGTAGATCCAGTCCTACATAACCCAGTGTTGACACAGAAAGTTAAACTCTAAATAAACAATCAAATAAAACACGACTACCAACAATAGAAGTATTCCATAACCCCCTCCCATGGCCATTTTGTAAAACACTCACATCTCAAATAAGTCGTGTACACAACGTGACATGTCGTTCTGTTCCATAGAAACACAACACAAGGCGCACACACTACTGTATAGTTAGTATTTAATTTGCAAAATAAGTAACGAAAACTTACCTGCAAAAGTTTTTCGAAGGCGCAAATTTATAAAAGACAAATGGCAGCATGTCATTCACCAGCAACAAGAAGCATAATTCTGCCACGTCGTGAAGCTTCTTCGAGGATATAGTTTCGCTTATCTCCGCGAATGTACAACACACAATAGAGGCAATAAACCACGATTCCAAAGCCCCATCCCTCCTCTATAACCCCTTGTTTTCCTCTATAACCTGCAGATAATCAAAAGTAGCCCAAAAGTAGCGTGTAGCTCAATTTGAAATTTTTGTAGCGAAAGCACTTAAAAATAGCCCAATTCGAAACTTGAAGCCCATTCTGATAACACTCTATGTCAGCCTTTCCCAACCTTTTTCAACTTGCGGCACACTACAGGTGTAACTTGAATTTTCGCAGCACACTCATGTAGACATTATTATTATTATTTGTAAATATAAAATACCGTCGTAATTTATTTCTGTGATTACTGATCTCCTCACAGAGAAGAAAGCTCGATGACTGGTTTTCGGTAAATTATTATGCTTAGTTTTCATTCTAATTTAAAAATAGAAAACAATTGCAATGAGATATAAGACTCAGGATTTTAAAAATACACTTTCTTTTTGAAAAACTGTATCCAACCTTTCACTAAGAAGGAAGATCACTAACTAACGAACGAACAAACAAATCTTTTTTACTTTTAAAACACATTTTTATGCATGTTAGCTTTGTCGAAAAGATTTAATAATATTAAGGAACAGTCTGCAACAATAAAGGAGCAATAATGGTCATAACAATGATAAATACTTTTTTCAACATTAAAAATGTACAGAAAAGTAACCAAGTATGAAAATTAAAATTGTAGATTCATAGTAGAGGTTCATAATAATCTAAAATACAAATATACATTTTCCCATTGCAATTTGATTGCCATGAATTAATAATTTTATTTCGATTTCCTCGCGGCACACCGGTTGAGAAACGCTGCTCTATGTGATCCATAAGGCTCATCCAATCTTGAGCCAACTTGGCATGCTAGTATATCATAGTATGTATACTTTCAGTTGCTGAGGGAGACGATGAAAAAGAAAGTGAATAATAAATGAAGTGGAGTGAAAATGTGGGAGGAAACGGGAGTACCACGAGATAGCCCACGAACACAATGTTGCTCATATGGTGGATATGAACAACACCCAAGTAAGTTTGTGGTGGACAACAGCGTATCCCTGGGTTTTCTCTGTTACTGACGTTTCCTCCCACATTCTATTTCCACATTCTTCCATCATCATTCACTTGCCTTACTTATCGTCCCGCTTAGCCTAAAGGTCATAATTGTGAGACGTTAAACTGAAAGATTTCATTTTATTCTATTTTGCTGATATTCCCATGTCTTTAAGATTCAGTTGTTAGACATAACCACATTGCCGGGTCGGTTGACGGTCTGACACACCAAACTTGTTTGAGTCTTCACTTGCATTGCTTGAAGCTTTAAAAATAAATAAGTGAAATAATTTTTTTTAAAAATAGATAAGCTAATCACAAAAAATCATATATTTACACCATTACCATTATATATTAAAATTGGCCTTCGGCTAGCTGTGGGCTCTGCCCTCGTACCTCGTACCTCTTAAACCCACAATTCTACGGAATTTCAAGTTTCTTTCCCTACTTCAGCTATCCAAAAGATAAGATTTTGTATCCTAAGAAAACGCCCATTTAAATAACATGAAGATTTCTTCATCCCCCTTCACACCCCTTAAAAACTAAAAATTTTCACTTTTAGGAATTTCCTTGTGGGTTAGTACAGGAAGGCTACAATCATGCCAAATTTCATCATTGTAATCCTGCCGAAAGTGCCTAAACAATTTCAGGTGAAGAAGATGCCCATATAAATAGCATGGGGAAGATTTTTCAGTTCCCCATAAAACCACTCTTAAGTTTATTTTATTTATTTATTTATTTATTTATTTATTGGCGATATACTTATTTGACGCTAACGAAAACGTATAAGCGTACCGAATTAGAAGTCTTTATTCCGATTCCTCGTGCATATAATATGGTGTTACATTTCCCTCCCAAAAAATCCCATTTAAATATCATGGGGAAATTCTTCAAACCCACTTTAGACCCCCTAAAAATTAAAAAAAATAAATATGTATATATATTCACTCTTTTGGCAATTTTCCTATCGGCTAGTCCCAGAAACCTACAATCAAGTCCAATTTTGACTTTACGCGTCAACAGAAAGTACCCATTTATTTTGTCAGATCATGTAGTTTTATATGTAGTTGGCATAGTAGGATTTCATATCGCTGGTTTTCGTATTAAGAATTCATATGGGCGAGATGGGAACAAAGCCAAATACTTTTCCGAAGCACTTCGTACATGTTATGTTGATTTTAAGAAGTGGGTTATGTTTGCTCATTGAGAGTAGTATTCTGATATATATACAATAATCCTTTTAGAAAAAAAAAAAGAAAAAAAAACTTAATATACAAGTTATTTTAATACGACTATAGGTTATAAAATTGGCCTGTACAAGCAATTCGCTTTAATATTTCAAAGAAGTTAGCTATTACTTATAATTTGAATTTTAGATAAATAGTCCGACTGCAGAACCTGTAAACTTCATCAGAAAAGAAACTCGGTAAATCAGAAAAAAATATTACTTGTCAGATCATCTCACAAAAAATGAAACAGGTATGTTGTCTTTCTGTAAGAAAAAGAAAACGCTTGCGCTGTGTAGATTCGTTTTAAACGATTAAAGGCGTGAAATTTGTGATTAAAACTTTAGTATATAAATTGGATTTAAAATTTAATTTAACGTGTTATGTAACTTCACGATAGAGTTGATGCGTTTTTCAACTAGAAAAAAACTGCCACCGTGAAATTGTTTTATTCCGCGAACAACGCTATTTCATCAATTTAATCTGTTTCTGAACAAACGCATTAGGTAAACAAATTTGCTTTACATAAGAGGAAGTTCCTTTTTTTCCCTAATTTTAAACTATTAGCCATGGGTGCCAAAGTCAAGAAAGTGTGGAACCTTCACGGCCTGTTCCGAAAATGAGAACTTTCACTTTACATTTGAAAGGGAGAAATTGCTACCTTACTTACGTCAATATATGAATATACAAATATTGTCATTAATGAAACATTTATATGCAAAATAGAACTACTAAATATAGCCAGAAAATTTTTCATCTAATCTAGACACAGTGGGGTTATAATAAAAACCACGAACATGGACACGGTAAAGGCATAGTGCAAAGCTACCAAAGAATTGTTCTTATAAAGATTGTCTTGTAAAGAATGCAACTTTTGAGTGCATAATAACATTCAAATTTATTAGTGAAATTAAGTAATTTACACGTTACATATTTATATATTTTTGCAGTGTATTCTACCTGTAATGATACATGAAATATGCTATTACCAAATTCCCTTCAACATTCTACAGACACACTGTCGTTCTTTCAATGAAATTTTCCATAACTATTCTGCATACTTGCACCTCTACTTCTGAAATTACACACTGAATCTCGGCCTTGACCTCTGAAAGTGATCGTAGCTTGTTGGCGTACACAGACTTCAAATAATTCCACAGAAAAAATTGCATGGTGTCAAATCTCAAAATCTGGATTGCCAATTCTCGTCACCGTTCCGAGAAATCACCCAGCCAAGGAAACTCTCTCGTAAGAGGTCTATTGTCGCAACTGATGTGTGTTAGGTTACTAAGTATTGTTGAAACTGTACTTCCTCAGCATTCATACGATTGAGTTCAGACCACAAAAACTCTCGTAACATATTGCAGTACGGTTCGTCGTTCACTGTTAATGCGTTTTCGGTGCCATCTTTATCACTTACAAGGCTGGGTACCCAGGTGTAACACGCCGATTGTGATAAGATTGCGCAGATATAAAGAATATCGAAAAAGAAGCGACATGTATTTTTTTTTTTTTATTTTTATATCGGCCAACAAGCACATTGAAAGGTTCAAATAGGGACATAAAAATGGGGTCAAAATGAGATTATGTGGAATATAGCGAGAACGAGAAGAGATATAGGAAATGTTTAAATGTACGAAATACTACCCATAGTCAGCGCGATTCAATGAGGTAGAATGCACCCATGAGAAGAGAGCAGAACATCCGAAAATGGACCAATCACATGTACAACATTGTCAAATGTGTTACGGAAATGAGCAAAAAAGGTGATAAGGAGCAGGAAGAAAGAAGAAACGAAAACAGAGAATGCGTGTTTTTGCTTTGGGTGCATATGTTGCCCGTATGCGAAAGAGACGCAGATTTATCTCAATGCCCGAAGATGGGATAACACGCAAGAAGGATGCAAACGCCGTTCATATAGACAGCCAGCGAGACAGTACTGCACGGTGGGTTGCATATATCGCGTAATGAGAACAACAATGAGATCGATGTTGGAAACGAAAATGTGTGTAGGCAGTAGTAATACAAAAACAAAATTGTTACTATTACTGTTATGTTGTATGCGTATTTTCGTAGTGATATAATGTTGATACTCATGTGTGGTACTGATATTACTGTTGCCGTTTATCTTACGTATGTGGACTACCTGCTATTACATTCTACTGTGCCATGAATTTTTGTTCCCATTACCCGATATATGCAACCCACTGTGCAGTACTGTCTCGTTGGCTGTCTATATGAACGGCGTTTGCATCCTTCCTGCGTGTTATCCCATTTTCGGGCATTGAGATAAATCTGCGTCTCTTTCGCATACGGGCAATATATGCACCCAAAGCAAAAACACGTATTTTCTGTTTTCGTTTCTTCTTTCTTCCTGCTCATTATCACCTTTTTCGCTCATTTCCGTAACACATTATGACAATGTTGTACACGTGATTGGTCCATTTCAGGATGTTCTGCTCTCTTCTCACGGGTGCGTTCTACCTTATTGAATTGCGTCGACTATGGGTAGTATTTCGTATGTTTAACCTTTTCCGATATCTCTTCTCGTTCTCGCTATATTCTATATAATCTCATTTTGACCCCATTTTAATGCACCCATTTAACCCTTTCAATGCACTTGTTGGCCGATATAAAAAAATACTTGTCGCTTTATTTTCAATGTTCTTTATGTCTGTGCAATCTTATCACAATCGATGTGTTACACCTGGGTACCCTGCCTTGTTAGCAACATTATCACTCACGATGGCGTTGTTTTGAGCAGTACCACTAGTCTGAGGACACCCCAAAGTTGCACAACCGATCTTTTTTTTTAATTTAGTAGTCATTCTCATTACAGTCGACTTATTCGGTGCATTATATTGACCAAACATTCCACGGAGTTTGTGAACCGTTTCTGCACAACATCACTGTGACAACACGGGATTTCGTCGTGAAGCACTTCATTTCTACCCGTACAAAAAAACAGATGCTTTACACGAATATAGAATTGCTTTCCGTCAAGTGTGATACCTCGGAAGAATTCGGTACGTTTCGTGGAGCTGCCTTCCGAACGCAAACTTTAGGAAACATGAAAGAGCAGGAGTGCACCAACAATGTTCCCAAACTTAGAAAACATGGCAAACAAGCGACAAAAAAACAACATGTAGGGAACAATTAACAAGAACACTTACAGTTATTCGAATTAAATAATAACAACAGCAATAACAACAAAATAAAACTCAGTGGCAATCCAACTAGGCTGCACTCTCAATAAATGCTCTCCGTATAGCACGAGGAATGACACTGGCAAAATTTCACGGCTGGTGCTTGACGACTGGGACACACCCTTCAGTTCTATTGGAGGGTGAAATTGGCAAATCTAGGTCAAGCTTCACCACTCCTCGCAATCACTATACTAACCACGAACATTGTATATGAAAACCGTGTAACGCTCAGTGCTGCCAGCTTGCTAGAACATAAATGGCAGCCATTTCCAAAGTTGCGCTCTTTAGGTGACAAACTTTATAGATATATTAATGATTAACTTCAGATATATAAGAGGAACAGAGAGAGTCAATAATGCTGTTAAAGTTGTCGGAATATTTTTTTCTCGTGCAATTTGAATATTCGAATATAATTCAAGTACTTGGGATCGATACTGCAGAAAAATGCAGAAATAGAAGAAGATGTAACCAGCAGAACTAGTAACGATTGGCGAAAATGAAGAGAAGCGGAAGGAGTATTGTGAGACCATAGAGTACCAATAAGAAAAAAAAAAGTTTACAGCAGTGAGACCTGCCGTATTATACGGAGTGAAATGTTGGACGACGAAGAAGAAGAGAAAGGAACACAAGCTGAATGTTGCGGAGATGAAAATGCTGCGGTGGTTTTGTGGAGTGACGCGGGAGGACAAAATTAAGAATGAAATGATTCGGAGAGCAGTAAAGGTGAACTGCAAGAAAGTAGACTGAGATGATCTGGGCATGTAAGAAGACCTTTGGAATACGTAACGCACCGAGTAGATGCTATAGAACTGAATGGATAACGAGTCGGAGATCGGTCAAAGAAGAAGTGGGGAATTAAGAATGATATGGTCCACTGTAGTGTCACAGCGGATAAGACCAAGATAGACCAAGGATGTTATAAAATACAGGATCTGCCCATACGTATCTTCATCCTATGAACTCAATGAAGCCAAAAAAACAACCGAGCATCGTCTAAGCCGGCACGACTCATAGGCTACTCTCGTTTCCGCCATGATTGTTGGCTCGAAACATCGCGATCTTAGTGGCGCGGAGTGGGCAGAGTAAGTGTGACGAAGCTGTGACGTATGGCTTCACGATTTTGTTACAAACACCGTGCTCGGGGGTTTTCTCGGGGTTCTTCCGTTTCCGCTCACTTTCTTAATTCCACCATTTCACTCATCTCTCATCATCACCGTCTCTTTCAGCCTAACCGGCATAACTGTGGGAAGTAAAACTTAAAGATTTCATTTCATTTTTTAATTTCACGATTTTGTTGTAGGTTCAGATCCTCTATTTTATAACATTCTTGAGATAGACACAGGAGGACGACAGTGATTCGGAAAGCCAACCCCTGCTAACTGGGAAAAACGCTTAGAAAAAGAAGAAGAAGAAGAAGAAGAAGAAGAAGAAGAAGAAATTCGACTAATTATGCGTTATTTGATTTATGAATGTATTTATTGACTGATGACTTGTTTTACGTAACGAGGTTAATCTTATGGAACTTTCTTCAAACACTTAACTACTTGCATACATTGTTTTAAAATACATTAACACACAACAATTATTAACAATTACAACAGAAAAGGAATTTAGCCCAGATATGAAAAAGAATATGTCACCTAAGAAAATAATTAAATACTGCAAAACATAAAATGAAACTGAAAAAAAAATAAAGAAAGCAAACTTATATGTAGAAAGATCACAATCTAAGTAAAAAGTAAGGTGGGGAAATATGAATTAAGTATTGTATGTTGTTGTAACATAAAGGTAAATACACATAAGCTGTAGAAATTGACAATTGAACTACTAGCTGAATTACTAATTGAGTGTGTCTTCATTTATAGGTAGTTAATAATTTGGTAAGTCTAAGACGGCTTATGCGTTACTCATTTCCTTTTTACCTTTGTCTAAGAGAAGAGCGGAGGCACAGCGGGCCAGTGTTAGAGCGCTTACCTCTGGTGGGTGCAGTCTCTGGTTCGATTCCCTGTCAATGAGTTTTGTGGTGGACAACATCGTGTCCGTGGGTTTTCTCAGGGTACTCCAGTTTCATTCCACGTTCTCATTCCATCATGTCTTCCATCATCGTTCATTTGCCTCACTCACTGACTCCCTTAGCCTGAACGGCATAATCGTGGGACGTTAAACTGAAAAGAAGGAAAGAGATGAAAATTAAAATGTTTTATTTTTAATTTGGCAACTGTTGATAGGATATGTATTGACTGACATTGTTCCAAAAATCGTTATCTGAAAAATTATTAGAATTTTCTCCCCCACCATTTCTAGCTCCCTCACATTCGTCTTCCGCTCGACCCAGCTAATTCTCTCCATTCTTCTCCACACCCACATTTCGAAAGCTTTCACTCGTTTTTCATCACTTTCGCGTAATGACCATGTTTCTGTCCCATACAGTACAACACTCCGCAAGAAGCATTTTATGAGGTCTTTTTCTCGACTCTTTATTCAAGCTCCCACAAAATTCCATTTTCTTCCTCCTAAAGGCTTCTTTAGTCATTCCTATTCTTGCTTTCGTTTCACATTCACGCTTCATATAATCACTAATAATAATACCCAAGTATTCAAAGGTTACCTGTTCTATTTTCTCCCCTCCTACTTCTACATTTAACACTCGTCGCTTCGTTTCAATCATAATGGCTGTTGTCTTTCTCACATTTATTTTCATCCCATATTCTTCACAGCCCTTTCTCAAGCTTTCTAATATCTTTATTGATTTTCTCTTCAGATTCCGCAACAAGCGCCATATCATCTGCAAAACCTATAAAATCTAATCATTTTAACTCCTACTGATATGTTGTCTTCATTTTGTAGCCTCTTTTCCACTTCCTCTTCTAGATAGATGTTAAAGAATGTAGGCGAGAGACACATTCCTTTTCGAACTCCCTTTCCAATTGCACTCATTTCTGTCATTTCCTCCCCTATTCTAATACTTACTTGTTGGTTCTTATGTAAATTTCTTTGAGTTCTTAAGATTATCACATTAAAGAAAAATAATAAATGAAAAAAGAATATTAGCATGTAATATCCATTGTGTACGGTTAGTAATTCTAGTGTTTAATATTTTAAAATTTCAATATTCCTTTCATTAGAAAGATATATTTCAAAATTTCATCACGTTCCATGAACAAATTATTTTTTACAATAATTCAAAGCAAAATAATAAAACAAAAAGAGGCATTCTTGTTGCAAATAACTGATTCATGTTCTACACAAGTTACGCTGCTTATATAACAAAACTAGTTGAGCAAAAATATCACAACAATTGCACACTTGAAGTGGTATATCAAATAGTTGCATGCAAATGTGTCTTTCTGCATTTAACAAAAATAAAAGAAGTGTGTTTTAACTCTCTTTTTTTTTTATCTGTACAACTGTTGGGATCAGATAGAACCGCGAACTTTCTCCGCTTACATTTTTGCACATGCAATCTTCTTATTTCAATCAATCTTTTTAACCATGAAAAAACAAAATGGTAACTTTACTACCTTTTGTTTGTGGTTAAAGGACCAAATTTCTAAATGAAGTCATTATCTTCGTGCATCAGTTATTTTACATTTTAGTGTAGTCCCAGGTGTGTCAATCTTCATTACACAAATAACTGACTTCTGTTTTTCTATTCAGAAAATTATAGGTTTATTTTATATTTAGTTATTATTCCCAAGTGGTTTTGAACATTTTCTCTCGTGTATTTGTGTGTGAAGTGAGAGGTTCGAGGTACGTCTTTTATGCGCGTATGTGTTGTTTCATTTGCTCAGTGAAGTAAGTGTCTCCCTAAGTTTGTAATTACGATTGACTATTTTTTTCTTCACTTTCAAACTGTGCTATACGTACGGATGGGAATTATTGTAGAACAGCTATGTCTATTTGTTCGTCTATCGAAAGATATCACAGACAAGGGAGCACTATTTCTCAAATTAAAACAAAGCGAAAATGCTATATAGGACCGCAACCAGCCACAGAGGTTTGGGGAACATAAGCAAGTCAGGGGGGGAGCAAGTCATTAAAAATTCTCTTACAAATAGCTAAATTGTTTTTTTTTTTTTTTTGTATTAATAATAGCATTTCTTGTTAAGGTCTCTAGGGGCCGCGGAAAGTTTAGGGGACCAAAGCCTCCCTAGCCCCCCTCTGGTTGCGGGCCTGTTGCTTAATAATGGTATACCCTCCGTAACCTTCAGCCACTATTGAGAATCAAAATTTTCACTCTGTGGCAACGTTGTACATTAACTTGGAGCCACTAGCATTACTCTGCGAATCCATCAAGCAGCTAGGCTACATCGATTGTTGTACTAAGAAGTGTTGTTAGTGCCAAAGTCTATCGACTTTAACTGCCATCTGGAAAGAATCGATGCAACTATTTGATGGATTGGTAGATCTAGTCTCTGGTTCTTTATCTGCGACGTTGTGGCATAGTGCAATTCGCGTCTCCATACGAGGATTCAAAAGGCATAACAATTATAGGTACACAATACTCCTATCTAACATCAACTCTAATAAAAATCAGTAAGTAAACGATTCTCCTTTCAATTTGTCTCTTCTTTGACTTCCTTTATAAAAGTCAATATTATAAGAATGTAGCTATGTCATTCTTGTAATATATACGTGAGAAAACTTAAAAGAACTGAATGATTATTGAAAGTAAATCATTACAAAATATTTGGTGAAATGCTAATGAGTGAGGAAAAGGTAAAACCTGTAGAAAATCCTCAGAAACAGATTTATCTACCACAAACTCAGACAATCTGCGATCAAACCAGGAATCTATCCTATTAGAGATGTCCGTTCCACCACTTGAGCCATGCGATCAAATCGGAGTTAAGGAAAGTCTTGGAACCTGATTCTATAATATACAGGTATATATATCTCTATATCTATCTATCTATCTATCTATCTATCTATCTATCTATATCTATATCTATATCTATATCTATATCTATATATATATATATATATATATATATATATATATACACCATATATAGGATGTCTAGGATGTTAAGTAATGCATTCAGTGTAATTCCGCAGGGAATCGAACTCGACACCACGTGCACCAAAGGCATAACTTCCAGCCGCTAGACAATGAAATGAAATGAAATCTTTGAGTTTTACGTCCCACGGTTATGCCGGTTAGGCTAAAGGAGACGGTGATAATGAGAGATGAGTGAAATGGTGGAATGAAGAAAGTGGGAGGAAACGGGAGTACCCCGAGAAAACCCACGAGCACGGTGTTTGTCCACCACAAAGTTCACTTGGCGGGGGCTGGGATCGAACCCGGGACCCCAAGCACCAGAGGTGAACGCTCTACCACTGAGCCACCGCGCCCCCCTCGCTAGACAATGATAAAGGTTATGAATTGATTTAATACAATATTGAACTGCATAAAGTGCGAAAATGGAAGTACTCAAAAGATCTATGAATAACACTATTATGTATTCATTTGTATACAATAACACTTCCTTTAGAGCACCCATGCCACGCAGGACGTAGTATCTCACCAAATTAACAAAACTGAAACTAATATTTCGGAAATTTAGAACTGACAAATTGTCCCAGGATTTTTGTAAACTAAAACTTGTAGAGCAGAGGTAATGAGTTTGGGACTTGGGCTGCTTTGTCAATGAAAGGGAGCATATTTAAATCGATTGAATTGGTTGTGATGAGATTAGAGGGATGATTAAAGGGAGAATTGATTGTGATGTTAGGGAACGAAAAATAGTCAAAGAAAATAAGGATTTGTTTGGGATAAGAATAGTCTACAGAGCACTTGCCTCATGTTCTTGGGGTTTCTCCAACGATGACTCTTTCGGTGTATTTTTGCTCTCTCTCTCTGGCACATGTTTCCAGGTAATCGGTGGACAGACGGCTATAAAGGCGCGAATAGATACAGTAGAAGTCCGGCGCGGACATTGGGAGCAACTGAAAAAAATGAAATGAAATCTTTGAGTTTTACGTCCCACGGTTATGAGGGCCAGGCTAAAGGAGACGGTGATGATGAGTGATGAATGAAATGGTGGAATGAAGAAAGTGGGAGAAAACGGGAGAACCCCGAGAAAACCCACGCACACGGTGTTTGTCCACCACAAAGTTCACTTGGCGGGGGCAGAGATCGAACCCGGGACTCCAAGCACCAGAAGTGAACGCTGTATCACTGAGCCACCGCGGCCCCAAAGGGAGCAACTGACACTTAAGCGACGATGAAGTTAATCAATATAAATACGCTCTCTCAAATGTCGTTCATTCTTGTCAGAAATTCAAAGACATGATTACAGATATTACTCTTACTTAATATGGGTGAGATTCGGACTTCAAAACTCAAAATCGTGATTCGCGCCTCTACATCTTCGTCGTAGCTAAACTCATCTTCAACATCCACATATCATCATCCTTCCTTCGTTTTCGTTCGGTGGCCTCGGTCATTGTCATCTCAGTTCATTTAATGGATAATACAGGTATAAGGTGAGTAGATTAACGTCAAACATGGCAATTCCTAGCACGTGAACAAAGGAAGCAATCTGCAGTTTTATTGATGAAGAAATGCATAAAAGAAAACGAGTCAACACAAAATATTTATATATATATATATATCTGGAATATAATTGAACTGTTAGTTACTCTGAAAGGAAAAGAAATTTAAATATAAGAATTACATTGATTTGATAATAACAATTCACCGTCCTTGATTTCAAATAAATAATGTTTGTTATCTTGGCAGAATTTCAGTTCAATATATTATTTCTAAAATTTTGAATTATTATACACAATACTTTTACATTATTATATTTTAAGATGAAATCTAAAGTACACGTAATTTCATTGGATGTCATAACCAAGTATGTTTTTTTTTTTTTTATTCTTTGTTTATTAATTTTGTATCAAATGCAAGTTCAAAATCTTGATCGAAAAGTTCTCGGAATTCACTCACAAAATTAAAAATACAAATTTATTTCTGAAAATAATTATTATCCACTTCGAAACAATCCCCATCGACTGCAACGCACTTATGCTGGTGCTTTATCCAATTCTCAAAACATTTGTGGTACTCGATTTTCGGTATGTCTATCACGGACGTCTTCGATTTTCGTATTATCTCCTCTCCGCTGTTAAATCGCGTTCCCTATAATGGTTTCTTAAGCCTAGAAAACATAAAAGGGTTGCACGGAGCTAAATATGGTGAATTCGGAGGCTCCGATTGGTATTAGTTAAGTTTTTGGTGATAAACTCGCAGATAATGATAGCATTGTGCGACGCTGCGTTGTCATGGTGCAAAATCCACGAATCGTTTCTTCAGAAATATTTTCTTTTTAGGCGAATTGTTTCACGCAAATGCTACATAACGGCCAAATATTACTCCTTGTTGACTGTTTGGCAGAAATTCATGATGTACAACACCGTTGAAATCCATGAAAACAACGACCATAATATTTTTCGACTGAAAACGATGTTTTTTTTTGTCTCATTTGGTGCTCACCACTCGTAAACACCTGTGTTTTTATAGCATCAATTCCGAAACACTTTTGGAACATTTCCAAAGTCTTTGCACCATTAAATCAATTTTTGTCGCACACACTTCTTGTTGCAAAATTAACTCCATTCCTAAAATCGAAACATGCAGTCAAAGAGATGTACTTAGCACTGTGTCACTTTCACAAATGGCAAACTATGAGTTCAAATTGGGAGGGAATATTGCTGACACGTGCGGCAACAAACCTAAAGAGAAAAAGTCAAATCAGGTGACTGAGAGCGCCACACGGTGGCGATTTCGGGAACTTTTTGATCAAGGTAGTATACTCGTACTTTGAGGCTATCCGTATACTGATCCGGCATAACCGTGGGACGTAAAACTCAAAGATTTCATTTCATTTTTCCGTATACTGATCATAAAATACCCCAACTGAGCTGAGGCAGAGCGAGGCAGGGGAGTATATAAAGAGGCCTGAGTGTCTCAATGACATTGGGGAGTCTTTGTCTAGCACTTGTTCCGGTGAGTATACGTTACGAGGCTTTGTTGCATTGTTCACAATTTAATACCTGTACTGCGCCTCGGCTTGGCTAAACTTACCTCTGGTCAATATGTGGATAGCCTAACATTGACATTATATCACATGCAAAGGTTTTATGAAAAGTTGGTGGTAAAAGAATATATGAAGTAACGTACTGTAAACAAGAACACAATAAACAGGGAAAACTAAAGCCCATTTATTACTAATGGCGGGCTGGGTTTCCTTGCAGGTGGGATGCCGGATAATGGAATTAGACTGGATCCCATATTTAAAGTTGCACGTTATGTTCCCATAACTTTCTGTTACTACTATAGCGTGGTGCTGAGTGATATACTGGCTAGGGCCGAAAAAAAAAAAATGAAACCTGGTGTCATTAGTTTATTTATGTTTATCGCAAAATAGCATGTTTTAAATGTGATCCATCATGTATAATTATATATTCCATACGTTCATTGCTTACAATATGCGGGGACACTGCTCAGGGGTTATATTCCCTAATTATTGATTGAATGTTCTCATGAATATCTCCCACCGTTACTGGGAGGGGCGTGAAGCATTTCATTTTTAACATTTCCCACAGGAAAACGTCTCATATCGTTGAGTTTGGATATCTTGAAGGAAAGAGAAGTCAATTCGTCTGGGAACAAATCGTTCCGGAAATAATTTATGTAATATTGCTCTATTCTCGTTGCATATGTGGTAGAGACCTGCACGGGCCGAATTTTTCGTCCCGAGCCCAATCCAGCCCGAATGTGCCTAGGCCCGGCCCAGCCCGGGCCAGAGAAATTTTAAAAGTTTCTAGTCCGACTCCGGGCCCCATAATTTAAAAAGAAAAATAGCTCGAGCCACAATCTTTCTCAAAATTTAGTATTAAACTTGACCTAACCCTCAGAAACATTTTCTAAACTCTGGTTCACAACCTGACGCTTGCCCCCCAAATGGTACCATTGCCTCCCAGAATTTTGCCTGTCATCGAGAGAACAAAAACTCCATTTCCTGTAACAAAAATCTAAATTAATTGATTTTTAGCATAAAGTGAAGACGGCAATATTGATTAGCGAGAGGCAAAACTTTCCCACCCCTTCTTGTTATATTTTGGGTTCAGTGAAGGTCAAGGTCAGAGCTCAATTTACCGCGCAATGCCTGTAATCCTCTATAGTGAAAGTGGAGCCGCTAAGAAATACCTATTGCAGTAGTATAGTACACACTGTAAATAACTATTGCATTCTTTGTAACATTTTTACGGGCACACTTCTTCAACGTTTGGCTTTATTCCAATTATCGTTTAGTGAAAGTCAATAATTATTAAAGAATTGCAATTAATCGGCCCCAGCCCGGCCCGATCTGAAGAGAAATCAGTGTCGGACCGCCCAAGCCCGGCCCGCGGTCTCTACTATGTGGGCGGTGGCACCGTCTTGCTGAGAGAATATAGATATATTGATTTCAAAATCATACAGATTACAAAGACTCTGTAAATGTGCATGACATCGGACTATGACCTATTCCTTGTATCGCTTAGCTGTCTCTATTACCATATTAATCTTCGATTATGTAGGGTTCTGTATAATGAATAATTAACTCCCGATTTCGTTTAAGTTCAAGTTGAGCTTCACACTTAATTATATGTATTTTCATTAGGACATGGTCTAGCAACAATATTTCATAATGCAATGTGTTTAAAACCCGGTATAGTTCACAAACGAATTAAAGAATGACGCTTGTGGTTAGTACACTCACCTATACTCACGTCGCAGATTCTACCCCCGTTCGTGTCATGTGGGTTTTGTGAATACTGCTAAACGTCGTGTTTCGAAACCCACGTTTAGAAGTTCTGCCTCATGTGGCCTGGTGCTGAACAGTAGGTTAAACTTTAAGATTTAATTAAACAAAGAAATCAAGACAACGAGTGACTTAAAAGTAATTAAATCTTAAGAAACATGTATTATGTTTTTTCCCCAATTTTCTACGAAACTTTGCTTCAGGAACGTCTCATTCTAATGTCCAGCAATAGTCGGACAACATTGCCTTCTATTGCCTCTATAACGCTTTTCCATTTGAGAAATGCCCTGGTGAAAGCGTTCGCCATGTTAATCACTAATTGCACCAAGATTAGTTGGAAAGAAGTCCAAATGATCGTTCAGAAAATGCAGTTTAGGTGATATGTTATATCCCATACTATGGTAGTACCTCACTAGTTCATGTACAACATCGCGATAAACCACTGTCATGTGGTTGCCTAAAAGGTTCTTGCAGATACTTACAAAGGACAGCTATGCCGTTTTTCAACATTACTAAACAATTCAGCTAAATTCCTATCATTCATTAATATCCTAATTTGTGGACCTATAAATGTTCCTTCCTTTATTTTAGCATCACTAATTTTTGAGAAATTCTGTCGCAAATACACGAATCGCGTGATGTTTGGTCCATACCTTTCACAATGTTTTTGATAAGATCCAATTTAGTGTGCAGCGAAACTAGATATACACCCTATACGGACAACGAAAGGAATGGTCACCAACTTTTTATGTCCAGGCATAAGTTCATTGCGAACAAGCTATCTTTCCACACTATAGTTTTTTTTTTTTTTTTTTTTTTTTATGTTCTTGCTGTTCCACTTGCATAGAAAGCAGTAGTATTTTGTGCATCCCAGCTGCATGCCAAGCAAAATTTCAGTTACCTTTAGATCTCCGCGTATATTTCATTTGTATCTTTCATATTCGGTAAGTGTGGGAAGCAGTTTAAAGTTCATTTAACGTTACATGCGTGAATAATCAGAACAGAAGAGAATCTGTTCCAATTGTGGAGAAATACTGCTTTGAAGCTAACTTTACTGGGATCTATGAGCTGACGCCACTCATTCAGATGTATCCAAGACCAGGAGTCTCCATAACGCGTGGATTCGATATCGTTACAGAATAGTAAACAATGTCGTCTTCCTGCAAGAAATATTCAGGAAAAACAGTATCCCGATCATAAGAATCACTTACTTCCGCATCTCAAGAAAGAAGATTCCATAATTTCGATCGTAAAGCTAAGGCTCGGACTATTACTTGGACAAATTTAAATCGCAAACAAGATCATTGAGATCCTCTTGTGTTAAAATGTGCTGAGTCTTTAATTCACAGGACACTTGAAGTGTTTGGTCGGAATGAATAGCTCTTCCACATTCTGCAACATATTCATGATCGTCACCAGATTCATATTCACTCACTGTCGCATTTTCTGGAGGCAATAGTACCGGCAATTCTTCACTGCGGCTACAGGTCTCTAGCAGAGACGGTACATTAGGGTATAGCATACTTCTATTTGTTTTCGACGTGATTTCGACGATAAACAAAAATAACAGTCTGTTGTGTGACCCGATGGTTCCCTCGAAATCATGGGGACAACGACCGGCATGTATAAAGTTTCACATAAGTTCTTCGAAATTATCAAATCTCATTGGTATCAAAACCAGATTTCTACAGATCATAGTGCAAACTGTGCAGGCAAATAAGAGATGCAAAAGCTCTCAATCATAGAGTTTTATTAATGTTTTCAATAGCGACATAAGTGGACTCATTTTCTGTAGAATTTCAGTTATCAAGGCGTGGCCAATTGAACAGTCGTTATGTTCTCCATTTGCATGGCAAAATGACATGATCGTTTGCTTGCTACAACATGTTAGCTACGTTACTGGTTGAGATATAATCAATCTTATTAGTGCACGATCCATGTCAATTGACTGAAAGCCTACCACACTGTAGCATCATGCATTATTCATTTAATTTATTTTTTAACGTTATTAACATTAAGAAAACAATTACATTAAAGAATATTCCCACGTCATATTTCCTATGATACAGTTCATAGTATAAATAAATATTAATTTTGTTAAGTTTGTATTGTATTTTCATAGTGTATGCATATATAAAAGAACACAATTAGCGCATTTTAATAAACGAAAACATTTAAGTGTGTCTAAGTAAGTGAAATGTTCCACTGCACAATATAATCAAATGACCCACTTCCACATATAAATAAATATGCGTTAACAGAAACACATAACTGGAAGATATCTTCTCAGCAACAAACGTATATGGCTAAATATACTTTTAATAATGTTGATGTAACATGAATGCATTATTTCAAAACTGCAAGACTTAGTATACACTTAATTTTGAATGATTGGTTACACTCATTAACAAGGGTTTTGTGACTGAAACATAAGCAGACATTTTTTAGATAATTTACGGTGCTGAACACAAGAATGATAATGAAAAAGTGAAATTCTTTCTTGTTTCCAAATTACAGAGGAGAAAAGGAAAAAAATGGAATCAACGGGAAATTAATGAATTTTTTAAATTTCATGACCTAGCTTCTACGGTAATCACAAATTCTACACATTTTAAAATAAACTAGGCTTATATATACTAAAATGTTTATACTAAAATGTTTTTGTGTACAAAATTTATATTACTGCATTCGAAAGAAAATCGGAAAGTTTTATAAAATATCAAAGAAATAGTACCTTTTTTAAACTATGAAAAAAATAAGGCTCTTTTTTTTTGTAATCTTCATACCGGAGCTTCCAAAGGTATATTCTCCAACTATTTACTTTTGTCACAGCCATTTACACTAGGACACTTCTACTTCTTTTATGAATGAACTGCGTGTCACTTCATTCAAAATGTAAAGAGAAATTCATGAAAATAGGGGGAAATGTGTAGTGTTTCTGAACCTATGGTTTAATCTGGAAGTGACTGTGATATTCATGACGAAATTATCGAAAAAAAAAATGAAATGAAATCTTTAAGTTTCACGTTCCACGTTTATACCGATTAGGTTAAAGGAGACGGTAATGAGGAGAGATGTATGAAATGGTGGAATGAAGAAAGTGGGAGGAAACTGGAGAACCCCGGGAAAACCCACGAGCACGGTGTTTGTCCACCACAAAGTCCACACGACGCGAGCTGGGATCGAACCAGCGACCCCAAGAACCGGAGGTGAACGCTCTACCACTGAGCCATCGTGCCCCCACGAAATGATCAATATGTTCACAAATTGTACATTTTTCATATTTGTATGTACTGCGACTATCACACTGATTTTATTCACAAAATTTGTGCCTCTTTATACGAAGGGAATTTAGAAAAAAAAAAGTTGAGAATGCTCCATGAGCATTGCCAGAACGAACTTAGAAAGAAAATGGTGCGGGAAGGATAACTGTGATTGTTCCTGAATGTAAAAGTAAATATTTATATCCACACCTTCTTGATTCTCACAAAATATAATCTCTCTATGACTTACGGTTCTCGAGCTCCTTAAATCTCCGGAAATCGTCCAATTTTTGGCCAATATTTCGGGAATGGTAAGGGTGACGCTAAAAAATCCATCACTTTCTCAGATAGCTTTTGATGTTCTATCGAATGTAGGGTCTAAAATTGAAAACAAATCACAAATAACAGACATAGAAAGACACACGGACATAGAGAATTCAGTAATGAACTTTTAAAGTTCATTGAAAATATATGAAACTAGGGGGAAAATAATAATGTTTGTTAACTTATGACGAAACGTGGCAACAAATACGACCTCCGTGCTGCAACTTATTGTATAAAACGCTTGACTCTGGTGCATGGGATCCCCAGCCAAGTAAGCTTGTGGTGGACAACATCGGGTTTGTGGGTTTTCTTGGGTTACTCCCGTTTCCTCCCGAATAAATGATGATGGTTATTGATCAATTGCATATGTCCAGGTTATCTTTAATACGTTGTAAATCAGGGAAAAACTATATAACTTTACGATCTATGAAAGCCGAAGGTTTCAATGTCACGTTTACAAAAACTCTCTATTGACTTCTGCCCTTAGTTAACTGCACCTTATCTATTTTGAATTCCTATTTTTCCACCATTCACCATTCCTGTTCCTCTTGGGACCGAATACTCTCCTCAGGATTTTATTCTCAAATGTTTCCTGTCTGCATTCTTCCCTCAGAGTAAGCGACCATGGTTCGCAACCATACGCACAACAGGAATGATTATCATTTTGTATATTTTAAGCTTGAAATTCCTAGACAGAATTCGGGAAGACAAAATATTTTGAACTAAATAATAACACGAGTACCCTGCTTTCAATCTACATTTAATTCCTTTGTGGATGTGTTGTGGTCTGTTAAAATTGATACTAAATATTTGAAATTATCTACTTTGTCGAAAGTATTATTTGATATTTTGACGGGTCCATAATTCATAGTATTAAGATCATCACGAAGAGTTTACCTCTGTATTTCTTTCTATTGCTCTCCTATCATTTCCTATCAGATTTACATTACCAGCATACCATAATTTGAATACCATTCAGATCTCGGCTTTGACTGCTATATTTGATTTTCCTTATGGCGTACTCCTGAACAAAGTTGATTAATAATGGATAGAACGCATTTCCTTGTTTCTGCACTGAGAAAAAAAATGCAGGTGGCATACTTAAAAAGATATGTCACATGCGTAATTCCTTTCGTTTTTGGATTTAACGTACAGCAGACGTATAACTGAAAACGCATGTTTTATAATACTTTCTGTATAAGTGTTCCATCTATACGTACTTTCCGTATGAAATAATGTAGGCGGTCAGGATCTCACATACAAATGGACGTATATAATATATAGCTGACGAAGGTAACATAAGTATATGCATGTGATATACGGAAAACTGTTAGATGTCATACATCCTGCAACGGCATGATGTAACATCTAAGGGCAATGTCTATGTAGCATACGGATAACGTATCCTCCGTTCTGATTTCTATAGTAAGCAAAAGGATACCGTATATTTGTACAACATACTGCTGTCCGGAGAACATTTTTTTCTCTGTGTGGTCATTCTTGACGTGGACGAGTATTTTCCTGCTCGAACTTTACTTTGGGATTCATTTAAATACATCTTAATTAATGTAACTAGCTTGTTTGTTATTCCAAATTCTGTAACGCTGTTGTATAATATTTCGCTCGTAACCGAGTAGTAGGCTTTTCTAAAATCAATAAATAATTGGTTTACCGGGATATTCATGTATTTCTTTTTTCTTTTGTATATTTGCCGAGTGGTAAATATTTAGTCAATAGTTGATCGATTTCACCTAAATCCGCACTGATAATCACCAACAATTTCGTGACAGTCTTGCTAACAAAATGTTTGAGATGATTTTATACGATGTCAATAGAAGATAAATGTATCCACATTTATGACAATGTATCCACAATTCAGTTTTGTCTCCTTTCTCGTGAATTGAAACAATGATTGATAATTCTTTTTGTGATAATTCCTCCTTGTTCTAGATAAGAAGAATGAGCACCCGCAGATTTGTGTGTCTTTATCAGAGATTTATTTATCTAAATGATTTTTTAATTTACACAAATAGCTCAAACATACGTTCACAAATTTCATACTTTTGTCCCAGTCACTTAACCTAAGGCTTACCCACAAAATTTATTCCACTTCATTGAAAGGAAAATGGAGGAAAATACGAAAATGAGTTCTAAACCAATGACGAAATCTGGATATGTTTCCGGTTTCAATGCTGGAACTCGCAATATGTTTCTCCAAAAATTTTTGGCATCTGCAAATCCACCATCGTGCAGAACAGATAAGCAAATTGAAAGATCAAATAAAAATTTGTGATATGTTGCATTATCATATGTTGCATATCCTCCATTCCACCCGTGATGTATTTACCTCAAATTGCGCTGCTTTCAATAATGAATATTGTGTGCGATTTTATCGGGATATCGTAATCAACACCCACGACATAAAATAATTGAAACATGTAACGTTTGTGGATTACTGTTGGATGATCCTCAGACGGAATACAAAGAAACAAGGAATACGGAGCAAATTTGAATCATATGTGAGAATTACCGGCAATAGAATATTTCATAATTATTTTAATAACTTCTGATTCTAGTTGTTAATCTGTCCTGCTCAATGATCTATTTTATGATATCATATATATATATATATATATATATATATATATATATATATATATAGAGAGAGAGAGAGAGAGAGAGACGTAGAGACGTAAATTGAGAGTTTCTGCATTGAAATCTAAGAAATTGCGAGATTACGTAATAGGTTTCAAAACGCTTCCCTCTCTTTTGATTTCTCACTTCTTTTTTAATAATGTGCTATAAACTTCGTGTAGAAAAAGAGTACCAGTTTATGGGCATGAAAAGTGTACAAGATTTTTGAACATATTTCGAGCAAAGTCATGAAAATCATAAAAGTATAATTATTCCCTGCTGTCATTTCTTTATTCTTATTATTTCTTTCTCTCTCTCTCTGTGACTTTAAAATAAGAACCAATCTTGCTTTTTCATTGTAATTTCTGTGTTTCAGCAACTTAAAACTATGTTAAACTGTCTGCTTGTTTCTCCGTTACGTAAAAATTTACGGAAATTTGGAGAACAGTGTTATGGTTTAATATGTACGTCAAAGAGCAAAGTTATTTTTTTTTCAAAGTTACAAGTCAACTTTTGTTGGAGTTAGATCACAAACTGGTTTACTATGACTTAATTACTTTTGATTGCGTATAATTTATTTATTTATTTTTATCTTAATTAGCAATGAAAATGCTCCATCAAAACCTTTCTAGATGAAATGTAATTTTGTTGATTGTTTTCATATAAATATTAGTATAAATTCAGAAGCAAATATACATTACGAGCTACAATGATAACAAAATGGTCATCTTAATTAATTAGCATGAAATTTAATATATTTTAGAAATATATATATATATATATATATATATATATATATATATATATATATATATATGCGTGTTTATGTATCAAATGATATTAATATCACGTAAATGATACCTCCTTCTTAATTTGTTTACTGCTTTTTAAACGAACGCTATATAGGAATGACAAGATAAATATATTCGTTCCGCTTGTGATGCCATAAATTAAAGTTTAGACAAACAAACAAACCGTTTGTTTAAGGAAATCACAGATGCAGCGTCGTAGAAATGACACATCGGCATTGGATCTAATAAATTTAGCGCACGATTGCCTATTTAATTTTCGAACTCTGTTAAGCCCACAAGTGGAGAACCATTTGAAATAACGAAATTGTCATAGAACAACACTGTTATTAGACGTAGCCAGTCCTTTATTCCAAAATGAAATGAAATGAAATCTTTAAGTTTTACGTCCCACGGTTAGGCCGGTGAGGCTAAAGGAGACGGTGATAATGAGAGATGAATGAAAATGGTGGAATGAAGAAAGTGGGAGGAAACGGGAGAACCCCGAGAAAACACACGAGCACGGTGTTTGTCCACCACAAAGTTCACTTGGCGGGGGCTGGGATCGAGCCCGGGACCCCAAACACCAGAGGTGAACGCTCTACAACTGAGCCACCGCGCCCCCCTCCTTTATTCCAAAAGACACAGTCTACATTTCAGAGTCAAATTCAGAAATAGTACAAAACTTTAATACACACACTTTGAAACAACGGAGAGTACAAACGGATCTTTTACTTACTTTTATACAAATTATTACATGATACACATTGACTGACCTGATCTCTATTCTCACTCTAATCATATGAGAGGTGGGTTCTTCAATAGAATGCTTACCAACGGTAGATATGGACAACACCGTGTCTGTGGGTTCCTCCCATACTTTCATTCTACCAATTTCACTTGCATTAATGATCCTCCTCTCTTAGTCTAACAGGCATAATCGTGGGACGTTGAACTGAAAGATTTCATTTTATTTAATTTTTATAAACGGGTTTACCGAATCTATATACTTAATAAATGGATGAATGGGCGTATGTTCTAGCATTACTCTGAAACCCATGGGGTAATTTTAACCAAACTTGGTACTCATATTACTTACAAACCGGAAAATAATACTGTTGTGCTTCGACCGGGAGCAACAGGATTACGCACACTATAGATCCCGAATTGAGCATATATCTCTGTTGACCTTTCTGAACACAGATTTTTGTCCAACGTTGCCACAATGGTAGATTTAAAATCTGTGCGCAAACAAGGTTTTCCTTCTGACTAAGATAGAAACAGAAATTAAAAATAAAATTCATATTATATTGAGGATTAACTAAATATAATTTGATCAATACATACAAGAAGTCACGATACCTCCAAATTTACAATCCAAATGTTAAAATTGACTTGTCTCATACACTGAACATTTATCATCTTTAACCCTTTGACGTTCTAGTACCTACTTTTAGGTACTAAAGTAGCGTCTTCATTATTCGATTTAAAAAGAACCAATAAAGTTTATTACTTCGTTTTTTTAAGTCTAGAGGCATTGTAGAACACGTTACGTATTGTTTCATGCCTTCCTGCGTTGAGTCATAGGAGGTGATGACGTCAGAACGTAAAAACATGTTAGGCCTATTTTCATTAATTTTTGGCGGGCTTACTTTTGCACCTAGAAGATTGAAATTTTGCACAAACATTCAGTCCACCAAGTAGTATTTATTATATTTTTTCTCAGATTTCTGATTTAGCATAAGGGGGAGGGGCAAAAGGTTAAAAAAGTTGTTTTTTTACACCAAAAAATCCCCTTCTTCGCGGTATTCCCACCTGAGATATAAGAGAGACATATGAATGGTACCGTTTGAAAGGCAGTTCTATTCGGAAGAGAGTGATGGGCGAACTATGATCCTAGGATAAATAGGGATGTCTTAGGAAATTTTCTACCTGAGATCAGGGTGTTTTACGGTAATCTGGGGCATTGTGAGGATTATTGATATTTTTTTTCGCCCCTGCTATTCGAGACAGAAGCTTGCAACTTTGTACAGACATTTACTACATAATTTAATTAATACACTACTACTATGCACAGTAAATGCTATCATTGTTCGTTCCTAATGTTATACAAGTTAGTACGGGAATCTTAGCTTCTTCATTTATAAATAGAAACTTTTCTCCATCATAACTGAACTCAATTTCTCTTTCAATCATTTATTGAAGCAGCCTCTGTAATATTTCTCGGACGAACTGGTGTGAGTTTTTTTTTTCAAATACAGTATATAGCTTCTCTATCCTTATGTGTTAATTCCTCTGTATTTTTAAAATTAGCTCAGTTCTAGTAATTTTATTCGACCCTTTGTTCAGGTATTCGGCTGCTCTTTTCTTACAGATTTACATAACAGAAGAGAAAATATTTTCCATCTGACAACATTGCTTAATTTTTCTGTGCGCAATTCTGTACATAATGACAGCTTGTCAATGACTTATCAGATAAAACTGATACAACTGGAAAAGTGTGCGCAATTTCATTGCAGCCGGTTCGACCTCCTACCACATATAAGAGAGTGGGAGGGTCGACTTACAAAAATGATCCAAAATGCATTATATTTGTGTCGAATTTATAGTCCTCTATCTAATTACATTGTAAGTGGTAGATACATATTTCTCAAGGTTTCGATACTTGTTCCTTATAATGAAAGGATTGATTGAAAGTCTCAAAAGTATATTCCATCTTCAACTTATTAGTATCACGGTAGCGGACCTTATAAGATTGTAATATTACTAAGTCAATTCGACTGCTCGTGCGTCGTTACTCATCACAATAAAACTTAAACGTACGCGAAATTTTGAACGCCGGTTTCTACAATAGATAACTAGAGCTGTTTTCTAGGTCAAGTTCGTTAATACAGTCAATCCGTTAACTCCCTCACGGGTAACGACGTCTACCCATATCCCGTTTAAAGATAATAATATTTTCTAGTTTGTATGTAACTTGCACAGTGGCATTTAAGTGTTGGTTGCATACGATAAAGGATATGTATATGTTTTTACTGCAAATATCTCGGCAGACTTCGTTAATGGATTCAATTCGTTAGCATCTTCACGGGTAACGATGACTATCTACATTCCGCTTTAAATCTATAATTATCCCTAGGTTTTATGCAACCTGAACACTGACAAAGAAAAGTTGGTTGCCTACGATACAGGATATGAAGTTTTTCGCACTGCAATTACGTCATCCGTGTTCGTAATTACTCAATCCGTTAAAGTTCCAACGGGTAACGATCACTATCCATATAAGGTTTAAAATCGCTAGTTTGCATGCAACCTGTACAGTGGCAAAGACGTGTTGGTTGCCTACGATAAAGGATATTCAGTTTGCCTTATTGCAATTTCTCGGCCGAGTTCGTTATAAGAGTGAATCCGTTAATATCTTCCCGGGTAACGGCGAGTTTAACAGTAGCTATCCATATCCCGTTTTCCACTCTTAAAACAAAGGTTGTAGAAGTTACACATCGTGTAGTTATATAACAGCAAACATCCTCCAGTGATCCATATCTACCGGACGACTTAAAGCATCTGGTTATAAAAAAGATTAGGTTTCGTGGACTATATTTACTGTCGTTTAGCAAATTTTATTCTCAATTGAAACCAAATAAAGTACATTTACCATTTACGCTTCTGATACTAGATCCATATGATTTGAAAATTTTAAATATGTAAATTAACTCAATTCCCTATTTGTGTTTTAAAGGGGACAAGGTAGCTCAGTGGTAGAGCGCTTACGTCTGGTGCGTGAGCTCCCGGCTAGATCCCCGGCTAAGTAAATTTGTGATAGACAACGTCAAGTCCGTGGATTTTCACGGAGTGCTCCCTTTCCTCCCACATTTTCATTCCACCAATTCATACCATCATTCTTCACTTACCTTTATTCAGCCATCTGAATTATCCAAATTGGCGTAATCGTGGGACGTTAAACTGGACGATTTCATTTAAGTTTTAAAGCTGTCGCATTCCTTAACTCTTGTATGAGTCACATAGGGAGTTGTGGTGGTTCAGTGGTAGGGCGTTCACTTCTGGTGCATGGGGTCCTTGGTTCAGCTCCCGCCAAGTGAACTTTGTGGTGGACAAACACCATGTGTGTGTTTTTTCTAGCGATTCACCCGTTTCTTTCCTCTTTCTTCATTTCACCATTCCATTCGTTTCTCATCGTCACCGTCTTCTTTAGCCTAAACGGTATAAACATGGGACGTAAAACTCAAAGATTTCATTTTTCTTATGTGTCATTCTTTATTACATTCCTCAACTTTTCTATGCATCATTCTTTCTTAGTCTTTCTAAACTAAGATTAGTAATTAATAATCTATTGATTAACACCATTAAATTCAATTAAGCAAGCATTTTATACGCATTCTTTATAAAGCGTAGGCCTTACAAATTTAGTGAAGCGGGAGAGAACACTTTTAACTCCAACCACATTTGTTATTGTAAACACTGTTTTTCTTAAATTTAATAAAAAAATAGAGGGGAAAATTACTAGAAAGTCGTCTGAAGAACCTTAGATAACAGTACTGTTCCACATTTCTGTACCATGAGTTCAATGAATAAAGGAAGGATTCTTTGAAAAGAAAGAGGGAAAAAAAATACTGTTTCAGATGAACGAACTAAAAATTAGCTTGGGAAGTCTGTGTAGCACGTGTCATCTAAAAAGAGTTAAAAAAAATATATCTGTTATTTCCTGAAACTGCAATAGAAATGCAACAGTGAAACGCGGCGATTGCTCTTTACAAATAGTAAATCTTCCTTGTTTCAATCGATACACACATACACATACATTTCTTACAAAGACTACTAGAGATGTTGTAACTTAGTTTTCTGATAATTCGAAAAACAATTATTAGATTAATTCCGTAAATAAATATAAATGAATAAACACATTTGACTTTAAAGCAAAAAAAGTATAGTTGGATCATGGAATTCTTGCAGTTTATTTATTTATGTGCTGTGTGAATTATAATATAAACATTTGAGAAATAAATAACAAGAATTTTAGGAATGATAAAAAAAAATGAACCAAAAGATTGAGATCTTGACCAAAAATTTTAGGGATGATCCCAAAAAAATGCATCAAAGATTGCGATCTTGGCCAAGAATTTTAGGAATGATCCCAAAAAATGCATCAAAAGATTGCGATCTTGGCCAAGAATTTTAGGAATGATCCAAAAAATGAATCAAAATATCGCGATTTTGGCCAAGAATTTTAGGAATGATCCAGAAAGTGCTCCAAAGATTGCGATCTTGGCCAAGAATTAATTTTTGTATCAGGGGCCACAAAATTTTGGAACGGTTCCTAGATCGTTTTTTTTTTATTTTATTTTATTTTATTTTTTTACGGAATCAGCGCATCATACTGAGCTAAGTGATAGCTCGGGATTGGCTCCACTATATGTATTTCTCGAGATATAAGGCGTACAAGAAAATTTTTGCCTAAAATATAATGGATCTTTTGATCCAAAAAGGAAATGTTATTGCCAAAATAATGTACGGTTTTGAAAGTAATATTGAGATATAAAGAAAATCACAAAAGTTATCAAAATAATTCTGTAAGTTAATTATATATCATCATCATCATAGGTATTCTGCAATTATATGCTCCATGGTCTTCCACTAACGTCTTCGTCTTCACGTACGATTTTTCTGTTTTAATATCATTCATGAATTGTAGTTTTCTTTGCCCTCTCCCTTTCTATTCTGCCAATAGGCACGATTTTTAATCAGAGAATAAAATATTATTCAACTTAGAAAATTATCTTACATTCTGTGCCAGGAAAATTAATGACTTATAAATTATAATTTCTGAAAGTAAATTAATATAGGCGGGCCTCAGGGCCTTTTACCACCCTACGCCACTGGAATACTCTGTAAGCTCGAAAGCAGGGGAAAACGCGCTCTCTCTCTATCACACACACACACACACACACACACACACACACACACACACACACATATATATATATATATATATATATATATATATATATATATATATATATATATACCTACACCCAGTCTGTCTGTGTGTCTCTGTGCGGCCTGGTGACCAGACTAGTGGACCGAGAGTTACCAAATTCTGGTTACGGGTACCTTGGACCAAGCCCCAGACCAAGATGAAGTTTTTTTTTTTTAAAAAAAATTCGAACCAAGGGGTCTCAATGAGGTGGGGAGTTGTTGTGACATGTAAAAGTAGTAGAAAATGCTAGATATTTTTTTCTTTCGTTGTTCAGTTTGTTTACATAGATATTTTATTTGACCCATGCGAAGAATGGGTATCTCAGCTAGTAGTACAATAATTTATTTATTTATTTATTGTACATGAAAATAAGTATCAGACAGAATCTATTGTCTGAATTTTCTCAACAGTGACAAACAATGATTCATATACCATATGTAATCATGCGATTGAACTTTTTTTTTTCTTTTTAAGGTAAAGACAAATGACAACTTATACATATACATGTAAGCACGACAAACAGCTGCAACACATTACTCTTACAGCTCAAATAGATATTTCTGAGAGTTCAGCCTATATTAAAATATCAAATAATACTTTAGATTAATTTTACACTTTCAAGTATCTAGGATCAATATTAACAGACCAAAACCATGTTCGTGAAGAAATTAAATGTTGACTAAAAGCAGGGAAATTATTCAGTTCAGAAACTTTTGTGGTCGCGAATTCTGTCGAGGAATTTGAAGCTTGAAATATATAAAACGATAATTATACCTGCTGTGCCGTACGGTTCCGAAAGATGTTCACTCAGTCCGAGGGAAGAACGCAGACTGAAAGTATTTGAGAATAAAGTCTTGAGACGAATATTCGGACCCAAGAGGAACGGCAATGGAAAATGGCGGAAACTTCATAAGGAGGAGATAACTAACTCTATGGCCTATGGAACCCGGAGGTTCAATGCCGCGTTCACAAAAGCTCTCCACTGACTTCTATCCTTAGCTAACTACATCCAGTTTCTACTTTGTGTTCCAATCTCTGCAAGATCCATCTTAATATTGTCTTCCTAATGGTCGTTTTCCGATTGGTCTTCCAGTCAAGACTTTGAAAGCGTTCCTACTTTCTTCCATTCTAGCTACATGAACTGCCCACCTAAGCCTTCTAGACTTGACGACCCTAACAATGTTGGGTAAACCGTATAAATTATGTAGTTCCTCGTTATGAAGTTTCCGCCATTCCCCATTTCCGTTCATCTTGGGTCCGAATATTCGCCTCAGGATCTCGTTCTCAAATACTTTCAGTCTATGTTCTTCCCTAAGAGTAAGCGACCATGTTTCGCAACCATACAGAACAACAGGCATGATTATCGTTTTATATATTTTAAGCTTCAAATTCCTCGACAGAATTCGCGACGACAAGAGATTTTCAACCGAATAGTAACACGAATTCCCTGCTTTTAGTCTACATTTAATTTCTTCCTGAATATGATTTTCCTTTGTTAAACACTAGTTAACAAAGGTTTTGTTACATAAAAGGAAATACCTGTTCTTAAAGGAACTTTTTGCGCTGAATTCGAATATGCACTCGGTTTTTCTCCATCACGTACGATTTTCCCGTAGCAGAGGGATTTTCGGGAAAATCCCTCAAAAATTTCCCTTTTCGTTTATTTTACACCCCAAGATCTTGTCCCCTTGCATATACTAACATAGAAATTATACCTAAGTATACTTTGATTCATATTTAACAAACCCTCCAAGTTTCGTAATAATCGCTTTATTCTTTCTAGAGAAATAAATATGTTTGTATGTATACTGTGTGTACTGTTTATTGCACCTTATAGTAATGCTTTCAGATCTCTTAAGTTGAGGTAAAACGTTTTGCTTTATTACCACAAACACATATATAAAATATAATACAATATAATTTACAAGTGTGACAATTTACAATAAACAATAATACAAATGTACCAAAAGGTCATGAAAAGACAATCAAAACTATCACAATATATGAAACTTCCATTGGGTTACAAAAACGTACACTACTTCCTTCTTTTGTAAGAAATGTTGCATTCTCTAACAAGACCCCAACAATAGTCCCACATCATTGAAGGATCCCATCGTCCCTGGTACCTTTTCTCCATTGCCATTATATCTTGGTGGAATCTTTCCCCCTGTTCGTCGCTGAGAGCACCTAGGTTAGCAGGAAAGAAGCTGAGGTGGGAGTGCAAAAAGTGGATTTTTAAAGACATCCTACAACCCAACTCTTTGTATTTCTGTATCATGTCCTGTACGATTTCTGTGTAACTCTCAGCTTTGTTATTGCCCAGAAAGTTGCGCACAACACACTTAAATGTTGTCCAGGCAGCTAGCTCAGCACTGTTTAACTTGCTGTCAAAGCTATCATCAAGCATTAATTTCCTAATTTGGGGACCAATAAACACTCCCGCTGAAATCTTAGCATCACTCAGGTTAGGGAACTTATCTCGCAAATACTTGAAACCTTCACCAGATGTGTCCATGGCTTTGACAAAGTTTTTCATAAGTCCTAACTTGATATGAAGTGGCGGTAGTAATATCTTATTAGGATCTACCAAAGGAGCGTATTTGACGTTGCATTCTCCAGGTACGTAATTCACTCTAGGTTCCCATTCCTTCACTTCATAATGTTTGTCATCAGCTCGGCTATCCCATAAACATAAAAAACATTGGTACTTCGTGTAACCGCACTGCAGTCCTAATAAAATACCAACTACCTTGAGATCACAACATATTTGCCAACAATGGTCCTTGTAATTTATAAGATTTAGCAAAGTTGACATGGTGTCATAGGATTCCTTAATCTTCACTGAGTGCGCAAGTGGTATAGAAGGTTTTTTATTTCCATTATGTAAAAGGACAGCTTTAAGGCTGACCTTTGACGCGTCGATAAATAACCTCCATTCTTCTGGAACGTAAGGAATTCCTAGCTCCGCCATCAACCCATTTATATCCGTACATACGCACGCATTATCTTGCATTGAGAAATAGCTTGAAAATTGAACATGCCTTTTCCTGTACACTGATATGTTCGTTTTTGCATCCAATAAGTTCCACTGCTGGAGCCTTGATCCCAGAAGTTCCGCCTCTTGTTTTGTCAGGTGCAAATCACGGACTAGGTCAGGACAAAACGAAAAAACTTGGAGAATTGTATATATATGTATTAAAATATACATATACTGTACGTTTAAAAAAATATACGTTGGAAGTACATTCTATTTTTATACACGTTTCTAATTTACAGAGAGCAATACAAGTGTGTTGTTGAATTGTAAATATTCATTTTTATGTCTGTGTTTGTAGTAATAAAGCAAATCGTTTTTACCCCAACTCAGGAGATCTGAAAGCATTACTATCAGGTGCAATAAACAGTGCACACAGTATACATACAAATATATTTATTTCTCTAGAAAGAACAAAGCGATTTTTACGAAACTTTTAGGGTTTATTAAATATAAATCAAGGTATACTTAGGTATAATTTTCATGTTACTATATGTAAGGGGACAGGAGCTAGGGGAATAAAATATCTGAAAAAGGGAAATTTTTGAGGGAATTTCCCGAAAATCCCTCTGTTACGGGAAAACTGTACGTGATGGAGAGAAACCGAGTGCATATTCGAATTCAGAGCAAAAAGTTCCTTTAAGATCAGGTGATTTTTCTCATGTAACAAACAAAAAGTTTAAATTTGTTAACTAGTGTATTGATTCTAGATATTTGAAACTATCCACTTTATCAAAAGTATTATTTAACATTTTAACGCATCGATTATTTGCTGTGTTACGGTCCCGACGCACTTCCATGTATGTTTTCTTTGCATTTACTTCTAAACCCATGTCCCTGTAAGCATTTAATAAGATCTCTGCATTTCTTTCTATTGTTCTCCTATCATCCTTTATTAAATTTACATCATCAGCATATGCCATACCCTGGTGAATACCGTTCAACTCATAAGGAGGAGCTACATAACATATACCGTTTACCAAATACTGTTAGGGCACCAAAAGTCTATGAGGCTCAGGTGTTCAGGTCATGTAGCCAGAATAGAAGAAAATAGGACACTTTCAAAGTTTCAACTGGAAATCGAATAGGAAAAAGTTCACCAGGAAGACCAAAACGGAGATGGGAGGACAATATTAAGATGGGTCTCGCAGGAATATAAAAGTACAAAGTAGAAACTGGATCCAGTTGCTAAGGATAGAAGTCAATGGAGAGCTTCTGTGAACAGTATGTTGAACCTCTGGGTTCAATAAGCCATAGAGTTAATTAGTTAGTTAGTTCATTGTGTGTGTATTACACTTTAGTTGAGTTCATTCATTCTTATTACTCGGAACGTCTCATATGAATCAACCTGCAGGTTATAGCGGGATCCAAACTACAACAAACTCAACTAAAAATCAAAGTTAAGTCTCCGAAGTGAAACATTTTACATGAAATATTACTGAGAGAAATGTCTACAAGTAATTTGGGAAACCAAAATTTCACTCCATCTGTGGTCAAAAGAAACGGATCATCATACTCAATATAAAGTAGATTGTTAGTCTAAATCTTCTGCGGTTTAATTTTTCCGCCTCGGGACATTACAAAGGGGTTTCCAACAAAACTATTTAAATTAATATTATTCCACTGCAGTCGTGGTCATTGAAATGGGACCGTCTTTCCTTCCGCGTGTCAGCAATTTGGTTCCCTGGAGTGTTTTTTTGTTTTGTTTTGTTTTTTTGTTTTTTGTTTCTAAGCCAAATCGTATAATGAGAGAAAGCGATGATGAGGAATGTTAGAAGCCACTATAATAAGATTTAGTGTCTCAACAACATTCCATATGCACACATCTATATTTATAATTCAAATAACTGTGTCTGTGTCTCATCCAACAATAAGTTGCAACTTCGGCATTCGTTACTGATATTCTGTACATATCATGAGGCGTGCAATTTACACTACTCTGTACGAATTTGTTTCTATCAATATATATACTGATAGTCTCCCACTAGAAGGATAGTTTACCACACTATGAACCACTCGAATTGTGTCTACTGGTTTCACTGGCACATATGGAGCAAAGTGAACGTGAGCCAGCAAGTGAGAAGTAATGGTATGTTTATGGTATACGCAAGCAAAAACGCGCAATATTCTGTGTAGTGAATGTGTCCGCAGTATCGTTCATCTACAAACACCAATATAGAGTTGCAATGACGAACCCTCTAAATGTGGTGTTACTAAGGCAAAGAGCGCTTCCAAAACAAGTGTACATCCAATCGACATAACCAACAGTGGACGAATGACAAGCAACTGAACACATGCTGGAGATTTTGAACAACCACTGTATAACAAAAGTGAATGTGGATGAGACTCTCGAAACCAGTAGACTCAATTCGAGTCGTTTCATTGTGTGGTAAAGTAGCCTTCTAGTTTGAGACTGCAGCAAATCATGGAACTCATCGAGTCTGTGCAGAACGCTGCCTTTCCCTGATATTGTGACTGTTTAGGACCGTCGCAAAATAGTGTAGCAAACCGCGCAAAGAAAAAGAAACATTCGTAAAGAAACGTAAGGTAGAACTTGGCTGAGCTTTCTCATGCGTACACACTTTGTTTCAGATAGTGTTGCTTAACCAAACGTGGGTCGAAATGTCCCTTGTTCACACAAGACAGCAACAACAGTGAACAAGAAACGTACTAAACGTTGTCCAGGAGTAAGCTTCAATCCCAGGTAGGTCGTGTTTATGATCACCAATCCAAGATGATATCTCATACTCCGGAGCGAGCTGCCGATTTGCTGTCCCATAAAAAATAGTCCTTTGTAGTTTATGTAGTCTTCAAACGAGCGGTCGTTTCGCGGGTTGCAACTGTGGTTTTCACTGTCACAAACGGAACCCAATATCCTCGAAAGGCAAACTCTGTCATGGCGGATGCTCTTACATGCACAAACACTGTTGCTGTTACTTGTCGGGGGTCTTGCCCTATTATTCTGTCCTTCGAACACACATTTATTTTGCCCAAGTCTTCCACACTTTGTCCGGTCTACACATTACACATATGTTTTTCGCGGTTACATCAATGGCTTTCCTTTTGCATTTTACCTTACATTGATATAACACACATCCCGCTTCTCATTTCAATACCTTACGCTATATCCAACATCGCGGCTTTCAAGATGGCCGCTAAGTCAGTGTTATAGCATATCAAATATCTTGATATTATGGTGCTGCCCATCGTTTCCGTTTTCGACATAAATGGGTATCTTGCGACGTTTAATTTATGTCATATTGTCGCGTGGTGCGTTATGTTGCGGAGCATATCTCTGGTGTTTCTGGATGGGGGCAGCTCCAATTTGGCATTTTTTTCTTCTTTTCTATTATGTGTCCTTTGGGCGAAGTTTGAGTCTGATCTAATCCTGCCTTATTCTGTACGTTGCTTGTAAGCGGTTAGCGCACGCGCTTTTGAGGTGGGAGGACGGGGTTCGATTCCCGGCGGGAGCTCATGTGGCTTGGATTCCAAGTTAATCTGTAGGCCCACGTCTCATATAGCCTTGCTAATGAAAAGGACCGATGAACTTAAAATCAAGTCAACTCATTTTATTGGTTCTTCTTTCAGACTTGGCTATAAAGCTGCGCCAATGCATAATCATCTACATATGTATTCTGCCATTATTGGCAGGTCAAATGTCGCAGATGAGAAGTTTTCAAGCTTCACGGCATTCCTCTAACCCCTTCGTCTGTGCGTATGATTTTTTTTCGATACCATCCGTTAATTGTAGTCTCCTTTGCCTCTCCCTCTCTTTCCTGCCACCATATCCTTTAGCACATCTCTCATAACACAGTTCCTTCTTAGCCAATGTTCCAACAATTTTTTTTTGTTCCTCTTCTCAATCAAATCTAAAATTATTCATTTCTGCCCCACTTACTAGTTTTCAGCTTGATCCAGCTAAATCTTTCCATTCTTCTCCACACCTACATTTCGAAATATTCTAGTCGTTTTCAACATTTTTGCATAATGTCCACGTTTCTGACTCAATCAATAATATACAAATAAGATATTTTTCTGATACGACTACTGGAGACGAATCTGGTTTTATAAAAAAAAGTTCGTTTGACATGTTAGTGTTTAATTTAGTTCTAAAACAGGAAAACGATAAAACGTCTAATTTGAAATTTGGTCGAAACTTACATTACATTTTAATGCCACCGGATTATAGGCAATCTCAGAATTTTGAGACTGGGGGTATAAAATCCTCCAGTTCTATTGGTTGAAATTTTAACATTCATTTCAGCACCAAGGTTTTATGGACCATGAACATACACTATAATACGAAATTGGAGTTACAGAAGCAGCCACTGAGACTCAGACCTGGGTCTCACACGGGATCGAGGAGCTGTAAAATCTTTGCTTTGGATTTTATTGTCTCATATCATATATTAAATATATTGTTGCTATAATCAGTATGCTGAGAAGAGTCCGTTCTCTGTACAGCGGTGTATTAAACAAATATACGGAATCCATAAGTTTATATCGGAAATCTGTACGGAGCATATCCTATATACGCATTGCCCTTTTCCCTCTTAGATGTTACATAATGCCGCAGTAGGACATACGTCAACTAAATGTTATATACGTAAATCTGTGTAAGAGATCCTGACCTCCTATATACATTTATTTGTTTCATACGGAAAGTAGGTATAGATGGAACACGTATACGGAAAGTATTATAAAACATACGTTTTCATTTATAAGTTTGCTCCAGGATTTGTAGTCGTACATCAAGTACAAAAACTACAGGATTAACGCATGTAACCTACGTTTTCACGTACGTCTCACATGCATTTTCTTTTCTCTGATTTGCGTAGCGTAGTTGCTAACGCTCTCGCCTTTTGTGCGAGCCATCATGGTATTCGATTTTCGGTAGTGACAATCGATCGAAAAGGTGTAACAGCGTTTTTAGGCCTGGCATACTGACAAGGAGACTTCCGGAAGTGTCACTCACCGATTTGAGTGAATCTTTGCACACTTGTAGAACATCGAAAAATAATCGACACGTATTTTATTTTATTTTTTATTTTATTTTTTATTTTATTTTATTTTATTTTTTATTTTATTTTATTTTATTTTATTTTATTTTTTTGTTTCGGCAATGGTGAAAATTTAAGGGTAGAAACCGCCCTTTGAACGTTACGGGTGGTATCTAAGCATAGACCGAAAACAATCATTTAATTCAGAAAAAAAACATACTGCCAGGGGGGGGGTTAAGACAGCTGATTCAGATTCTGACGTCAAAATTACAAAATTCAAAATGACGGATCCAGTATAGTGATTACAATTACAAAATATCTACTGGTTTGAAATTTTCTGCAGTTAGCCAAGAACAATTATACATGGTAGAGATTACTGAGAGGAGATTGCAGAACAATTTGAAATCCATTTCTCTACTAATTTTAATGGGATGCTTGATTAAAGTGAGTCTCTGCACCTGTCACTATAGCGTCTAAAGGGACACAAACAGTAGAAAGTGTGGCACAATCAATAAATCTATGACTCATAGCTACATCATACAGCCTTTAATTTCTGGATATAATGTTGTTATCATCGTTATTAATTATTTTACAGGAAAAGAATGGAATATTTGAACCTATAGTGCAGAACAACCTCTTTTAATCTGTAAATGTCCTTGTGAAAGCATCAAATTCGGAGAAATTAACATCAGGTCTTGTGAGATGTTTCAAGAGGTTTTTCTCCCAATGTCTAATGTAAAGTCCATTTTGTTATTAGATTCGTGGAGTTGCCACAATTTTCAACCTATTTTATGAACGAAGGAGTACCTCAAAATAGAAACCATTCTGCACTAAAAACTGGTAGGATTCAGCCTTCTTTAGGCCGCGGGAAAACTTCTTGAGACTTTTTACTGATATTGTCCTCTACAGCTATAACATAAATTTACATCTCGGTAATACCGGTAATATAATTTGATCCAAATCGCTGATTCATAATAAGATTTCTTCTCCAAGATTTGCAAGTTTTATTAGATATGCGTGATACAAAAACAGTTATTTGAAGAAGATTGTGCAGCCTTTTGCTATTTGTCATAGTTATTGCTGTAATAAAGTGAGCTTGGTGTAAACAATGTTTATACATCACACACTTTTTTTTTACGAAATATCATTACTGTGGACCGTTTTCTCAATAAATTCATAATTATAACAATTGAAGATATATATATATATATATATATATATATATATATATATATATATATATATATATATATATATATATATATATATATAAAGTTCTGCCATAGTAAGAAGCGAGATGACTCAGTATACATAAGCACCCCGAATAGGGAGAGGTGAAGGGGTTTCAAATCAATACAAAGGGGTTTCAAATCGGTCTGCAATCTTCTCGTAATAACCCCTGCCAACTATAATTGTTCTTGGCTAAATGCAGAGAATTTCAAACCAGAAGACATTTGGTAATTGTAATCCCTTCCCTATATTAGATCCGCCATTTTGAATTTTGTAATTTTGTCTTCAGATAATGAATCAGCTTTCCCAACCCCCCTCCCTTGCAGTATGTTTTCTTCTGTCTTAAATGATTGTTTTCTGTCTATGTTTGGAGACTACCCCTAACACTTAAAGAGTGGTTTCTACCCTTAAATCTTGACAATTGCCGAAAAAAAAATACGTGTCGATTATTTTTCGATGTTCTACTAGTGTGCAAAGTTTCATTCAGATCGGTGAGTGATACTTCCGTAAGTCTCCTTGTGCCTGGGGTTTTCCTTAGATTTTCATCATTCGCACCAGGATTGTATCTAGCATACAGGTCCCAGGAAACTTTCTTCGCTCCCCATTCCCCTCTTCCTTACCCATTTCCTCGGATAGTGTGTTCACCGAAGGACGCTATCCTTCATACATGACAAGCATAAGGCTGTAGATTCCAGTAATGGCCAGATATATTTATAAAAAATAAAATTAATATCTGTCCCGTGGTGTAGCTGGCATCACCATTTTTATAATACTAATGCATATAATGTAATACTAATGTCCGTGTCGTTAAACTGTTTGGGAGGCTGACAACTTCTTGTGACCTCTTTTCCGCCAGGAGAGTATCCCATCATCTCCACTACCTATTGATTATTGCTAGACTACATTACCCTATAAAGAAAATAATGTTTAATATTCAACGAACTTGGAAAGTTCGTTACTGAATTCTCTGTATGCCTGTCTCTCTGTTATTTGTGACTTTTTTTAATGTTGAGCCCTCTATTCGATAATCAAAGAATATCTGTAAAAGTTATGGAATTTTTCGCGTCACTCTTACAGTTCTCGAGATATTGGCCCAAAAATAGCCGATTTCGGAGATTTAAGGAACCATATCTCGGGAACCGTAAGTTATATGGAGATGATATTGGTGTTGATCAATACCTAAGAGGATGCTGAACAATTTGGTACCAAATAGTAGCCGTTGGGCAATGTCCAACTGGCCTCTGGTTTGGCCAGTGACCACCAGTTAATGTCGGTGTCAAAACGTTACCATCCTCTTAGGTATTGATTAACATCAATGTCATCTCTCTATGACTAACTGTTATCGAGATATTGACCCAAAAATATAGTTCCAAAAATTCGTAAATTATCAACATTGTTCTATTTTTTCCCTAATTATATTCACAAGTCTGTCTGCTGTCGCGAATTTCTTCGGTGCGTGCACGAGATTTCGGGTTTGATTCTCAACTTGAGAACTCCTAAGGAATTAAAATGATCGTAAGGAGAGGATTGTGAGAAATAATCGGGTTCCAGATTTCAATAAACATACCTTACATTCTCATCTTTCTGTAAATGCTTACAAAGCAACTTTTGGATAGCCCTACGTCCTCATGTGTGTACACAGTCCTAGAGGCTACAAGGTTCAAGCTATCCGTACCAAATTATAAATTACAGTTCCTAGAAGGTACTCAAAGATTTTACTTACTTACCTCTCCCTCTCCAAATAGAGAGTAAACAAAGAAAATAACTCTTTTCTTGAAGATGGCTTCGAGAAGTTCGTTCTTATTTTTTTTTAACTAGCTGAAATACCCATTATTCTCATGGGTCAGATAACATATCTACGTAAACAAACTGAACAACCAAAAGAAAAAAAAAACATGGATCATTTTCTACTACTTTTACATAACCCAGTAAACACTCCCTGAGACTACCAGGTTCCCAGCCGATGGGGGCTGTACTTGGAAGTCAACGCTTGTGGGAGTATCATTTTCATTTCAGCTACCGCGAAAACTATGGATTTGATACTAATATCGATCATTTTAGATTATTTTTACATGTCTGGGTAACACCCCCCTCGCAGATGATCCCCGGCCCGCATACAATGATAGCTGAATTTAAAATTCATCGCTAATGGAAGTGTCACCATTGATCTCAGCGACCGCTAAAACTATGGATTTGACACTAATATCGGTCATTTTGAATTATTTTCACATATCTCGGTATCTCCCCCGGTAACTCCCGTCCCGCAGCCGAATAGGGTGAATTTGGAAGTTAATAAGGTCGGAGTTTCACTATTGGCCACAGCGATCGCGAAAACTATGAGTTTGACACTAATATCTGTCATTTTCTAATGCTTTCAGATGTCCTGGTAACCACTCCCTGAGACCTGCCTGGTTTGAATTTTGAGAAAACTCTTCGTCTTGGTCTCAGGCCTGGACCAAAGTAACCGTGACCAAACTTTGGTAACTCTCGGTCCACTCGTCTGGCCCCGGGTAGCACACAGGCACACACACAAATAAACTCTTTATTTTATTTATATTAGATTAGCTTCAAATTTCATTAAAAAACCCTATAAAATATATATGCCATTTCAACAGGAAAATTCTAGAAAATGAAATTTGCTCTTGAGGAGTGTTTTGCATGGACAATTCTATCGGAAACAGCTCTCATGATTTAGTTATATTTCGTATATCAATATTTCATTAACAAGTTTACAATATCACATAAAGTAATGTATCTTGAAAAAAAAACTGACGGGGTAGTCTACTGTTGGAAACAGTTGGTTTTCTGGTGAATATTATAAGTTTTCAGAAAATATCTATTATAATTTTGTTATTATTTAATAGATAATAATTTCAATAATGACAATTTAACTTTAAAAATTGACTTGAGTTGATTTTGAGTTTAACGTCCCGTTCAGCAGCGAGGCTATATGAGACGTGGACCTACTGATTAACGTGGAATCCGAACCACATGAGCTCCCTACTTTAAAAATTGAAGCAAGGAAGAAAACTCACTGTAGTGTCTCCAATACATTATCAACGAACTTAAGAAGCTCGTTACTAAATTCGCTATGTTTGTGTGTCCGTTATCAAGGGCACCCATGTTGTGGTTTCCAAGAAGGGGGGGGGGGGCAAGTATAAGCATCGTTTCAAATATAGTTTCAAATTATGCTGTAACTAATGTAAAAATTATATTGAGCTTTCGATATTCTCAAGTACAATTTCCTCTTAGGGGGGCGAGCGCCTCACCTTGTCCCCCATGATGGGCGCCATTGTCAGTTATTTGCGATTATTTCAATTTTGAACCCTCCATTCGATAGAGCATGAAGAACTGAGAAAGTGATGCAAATTTTCGAGTCACTCTTACAGTTTCTGAGACATTGGCCAAAAAATAGCCGATTTCTGTAGATTTAAGGAGCCATATCTCGGGAACCATAAGCTAGAGAGAGATGATATGGGTGTTGATCAATACCTAAGAGGATGGTAAACATTTTGGTACCAAATAGTAACCGGTGGTGACCACCAGTTAATATCGGTACCAAAATGTTTGCCATCCTCTTAGGTATTGAGTAACACCAATATAATCTCTGTATAACTTACCGTTTCTGAGATATTGGTCTAAAAATAGTTCAAATTTCGAGAGATTTAAGGTGCCCAATCTCGGGAATTGTAAATCATAGAAAGATGATATTTTGCAAATTTTTGCGAAAAAGAGAAAAAGGTGCGGATTAAAAGTTTTGCTTTTACATGCAGGAACAATCACAGTTATCCTTGACTCCCATTCTTTTTTACCCCTTGAGTGTGGGTGGCGAGTTAACTCGTGTCTTCAAAACGCACCTGTTGTGCGGATGGCGTATATATACGCTTTCATTTTCCTTTGGCTATTTTGTATTGCGTATGGCGAATATACTTGCCCATAGTATGAGTAATGTTATTCCCGACAATATTTGGCGAGTTTGCGCTCACCTAGGAACCCCAAGAGACCATACAGAAAAATTGGGCTTGATCTGTTGAGGCATTCCCAAATTTTGTGTAACCTAACCATATGACGATGATGATGATGATAACCATAAATACGACAATGACAAGTTATAGTAGCTAATTAGAAGCAACAAAGATCATAATGCCGAAAATTTCATTGTGATTGCTCGAGAGGTTCAAAAGTTATTAAAAGGTAACAAATTTCAAAGTTCTAAAAAAAACTACACTTTTTTACAGCTGTTCGCATCCGAAAATTACGCACTGAAGGGGTTAAGTTCGTTCTGACAATGCTCTTGGAGCATTCTCAACTGGTTTCTATTGCTTCCTAGTCTTTACTTCACATTTCTGCTTTCACTTTAATTTCGCTATTCGTACCTCTTTTTCTTAGAATTTCAAAGTATGCTATGGTTAAATTTCGGAAGTCTTATAGGACGTTTTTGTCTGTACGTCCGTCTGTCGACAGGTATCAGAGCAGAAAGGATAAAATATATCGAAATGCAGTTCTTTGCATTCGATTGAGAGTCCCAAGGATAAGTTTAATCTCATTCGTGAACTTTTTATTCATACAAGAAGTGGTACAAATTAGTCATTTTCGGGTTTCAACGTTTATTGCTGAAGAATGAAAATAGTAAGAGATAGAAAGAAATGATGTTTTGCAAATAATTTAGCTTCTCAAGACAACATGTCCTGGCTGTCTACAACGCTCTACCAAAACGGAATCTGGTTCAAATTTACTATTTCTTCCGGTAGTGATTTGTTGAGAGTAAAATCGGTAAATGTCATCAAGATGTGTTTTTTGCAGTTGATTGAGTGTCCCAAGAATACGTTATATTTGCTTCGTTAACCCTGTACTTAAATCAGAAGTCTGTGGCTATTTGAAAATGCGTTTTCGAAGCGTTACCCAATAGAGCGAACGCGACCAAGGTGGCTATTTGGTAACTTTATTTTTGCCAGAGTTATAAATTATACTGTGAGCCAGTCAGGGTTTGTAGGTCTTTCTTGCCAAGTCCAGGTCTATAATAGCAGAGTTCCAGTACTCTGCACAAAGCATCTTCAAAGCAGCTTTTTCTTGCTAAAATACCCTTGCCCGGTAACACGTCTTTCCTTTTTTACCCTTCTTTTTGACATATTTTAAACAGCAGGCGGTCTATTGTTCCGAAAAGCACCAAATACGCTCGAGATGACGTTTTTCCGCATTTTTATTGCTTTCGGGTTTGTGGTTACTCATCCACATTTAAATACATGGTCAGCGTATTCCAAGCGTACGCATGAGCAATAAAAACGCGTTGCGATCGCTTCAAATAGCCACCCTGTAGAGAATGAAAACTGTAACATATGGAAAGAAACTTTTGTTAGCAAACAATTTAGTGTCTCAAGATAACATTTCAGGACCGTACAAAACAGGATCCCAACAAAAGGTTTCATTTGCTCCTTTGACCCTTTATTCGAACCGGAAATGGTTGAAATAAACGATTTTTGATTTTGGAGCGTATTGCTGTAAAACAAAAACAGGAAGGGATAATGATTAATGGCTTTTATATATGGACTAGTCTTTGGACAGCATCTTTTATGTATCAGTCTTTGCAATAACAGTGAATTTTGTGCATTTGTTCTTCATATTTCTTGAATTTCCCCAGCTGGGGGATTACCCTACACCCCGTCTTTGCTCAGTCTACGACCTCGCACCTCTCAAACCCACAATTCTACAGAATTTCAATTTTCTTTTCGTATTTCAACAACCTAGAAAATAATATTTTTTATCTCAAGAAAACGTCCATTTAAATAACATGGGAACTTCTTCATTCCTCTTTAGACCCCTTAAAAAATAAAAATATTCACTTTTGGCAGTTTTCCTGTACGTTAGTCCCGGAAGGCTACAATCAGGCAAAATGTCATCATTCTAATCTTGCCGGAAAAACCTAAACTTTTTGGGGTGTAGATAATGTTAAATATAAATAACATGGAAAAGATTTTCAAGTTAACCATAAAACCACTCTAAAGTTGATTTTTTTTTTTTTTAGTTTGGAAAGTGATTCCTGACACCAAGATAAGACAGAAAGGTGCAGACCAACCCAGGTGCAAACATAAAAAAATGAAATTTAAAGGTCCGTAGCTCCAAAACTATGGGACTTACCGTAGCCGGGTCAAGACTTCACTTAAGAACTGGAATGTTCCCTATACAAACATCAAAGTTTCAGAATCCTGCGGTACTTCAGCAACAATTTTTATAAATATAGTTTATAATTACTTCAAATTAATTCTACAAAAATTGCTGGGTGAGTATATTAGGATTCTGAAACCTGCATTTTTGGATAGTTCACGTATTAGTTCCTAAATGAAGTGTTGATCCGACTATGGTAGCTCCCATAGTTTTGTAGCTATGGACCTTTAAAGTTCATTTTTTTCATGTTTTCTGTACCCTATAACTCCGAAAGGAAGCATTTGTGCACCCAGGTTGGTCTATACTTTTTGTTTTGTCATGGTATAAGGAACACCTTCCAAACGTTGTCGAAGGTGGTCGAATATACCTATGTATAAAGGCCATAAAGGTAGTTAGTTAGTTACGGGGTGTTTTAAAACAACACCGACAACGTTTGGGAGGTGATTCCCAACACCAACACACGACAAAGGTATAGACCAACCTGTGTGCACTAATGCTTCCTTTCGGAGTTGTAGGCTGCCGAAAACATGAAAAAATGAAGTATAAAGGTCCATAGCTCTAAAACTATGGGACCTACCATAGTCGGGTCATGACTTCACTTAGGAACTAATATGTGCGGTATCCAAAAATATATGTTTCAGTGTCCTATTCTAACTCCTGACCTTCTGTGCTTATTTGCGGTGTATCTGTATTGATTTAAGAAAAAGAAACTCACCAAACTGAAAAAAAGAATACGATTAAGCATACAACACTGAATGGAAAGAAAAGTAGAAACATTTATAAAGACAAGGATATTTATTTTTTGTGAGACATCTCAACCTAAAACATAAAGCCCAAACAATGAAGAAATACAATGCAAAGAAAAACAAACAATACGTTCCTGGTTCAGTTTAGTGGCGGATCCAGGAGGGGTGATCGCCCCTCCAGAAGAGGAAACTTTTTTTCTATATATAAATAAAACCCTCCCAGAGTTTGAAACTGTTAAAACTAGTTCTAAGTAGCAGTATGACAAACCACCGCCCCCCAGAAGTCGGTCCTGGATCCGCCCCTGGTTCAGTAATTTCTTCTGAGAGCTGCAATTAGAATTATCACTAACATTTCCTACCAATTAAAAAAAAAACAATAAGGATGAGTGGATTGGAACAAAAAATAATGTATAATAAGTTAGATTACCACCATTATCACTATTATTAAATACTTTTTTTTGTTTTTGTTTTACTGTTTTCGAAACACTGTGTAATAAATAAATGTTGTGACATGACAAAAAGAAACACCGAATAAAGTTATGGAACACTGATGTAACTTGGTAACTAGAGACTGGATGTTTAAGCACTAAAATCCTGGAAAATGGGCTGGCAAATAGGCCTTTAAAAATAGACAGTAAAATATAACTCTAAATAATGATGTTAAATACTCAATACAATTAAAAGATAAATTCAAGATCAAAAAGTAAAAAATCAAAGAATGTCGAATATTACCAGTTTGTTAATATCTTCTTTTACTGTATATAAAAAAACGAAGTTAGAAATGTACTCCACGTATATTTGATAAATACATTCTCTACAGCACTTTATCACTACACATAACAGTCCAAATTTTATACACTTATCAGTACATGCAACCTGTCTAAAATTTTACGTCGCTTTATCAATGTGCACACAGCAGTTCAAAGTTTTACGACATCTTATCACTGCAAACAACACTTACAAATTCTCGGAAGAGGCAGAATCCTTTCTTGAAATACTAAATTATATATTTTCCCCAATAAAGTCTTATTTTGAAGAAAATGCATACAATAGGCAACCTTAGGCACTAAAGCAAATATTTACGCAGGAATGGGCGAAATAGGCAAAATAAAATTGGCTTAAATTGAAACTATAAACCCCCTTATAAATTTTAAAACGTTATTTTTGATCATATCTTTAATATTAAAGAATAGGCATTTTGCCTAACACCCAGTCTCTAACTGATAACGAAAATAAATAACTTATTTCTTGGAAGATTGGCGGTTAAGGCGACATATAGTTAAAGAGAGAACAGCTAATAGAGCCCACTATATTATTATTATTACTATTATTATTATTATTATTATTATTATTATTATTATTATTATTATTATTAATAATAATAATAATAATAATAATAATAATAATAATAATAATAATAATAATAATAATAATAATAATAATAATAGTAGTTGTTGTTGTAGTAATAGTCCACTTTTAACTATGCTATACGTTAGTATCAGAAATACAGAAGTATTATAAAAGAGCTATGTCCCTCCGTCTATGAGAGATATAAGAGCAAAAATGGTAAGTAATATCAAGAGGTAGTTTTTTTTTCCAATCGATTCAGCGTCCAAATAATACGTTTCATCTCTTTCGTTAATCCTTTATTCAAATTGAAAGTGCTATCAATCAAACATTTTCAGTTTAAGGGTCTTCACTACAGCGAAATTAAGCTACCGCTAATTTTAGAGTATTTCTGTAATATCTTCAAAACAAATAAAAATACTCGAAAAGCAGAAACGTAGTGAACTAGATAATACGATTTTGCATGTGATACCGTTATCACAATTCATCTATCTGCTTTCGATTTGCAACTGTAGAAAGATTTAGCATTTTTTTGCGCGTTCTGTAAATAACGGGATACCAAAAGCGGGTAGGTAAATCGTAGTGAAGGTATCACATGCAAAATTGTATTGTCCAGTTCACTACGTTTCTGCTTTTCGAATATTTTTATTTGTTTTGAAGATATTACAGAAATACTCTAAAATTAGCGGTAGCTTAATTTCGCTGTAGTGAAGACCCTTAAGCGTTCCTTGCCATACAACGATGGTAATACAACGGTTGATTCACTTATATCGGTGCGAATTTGAGTATGGTTCTTACGCACGAGGTATACAACGGTATCTCGTTAGTCGCGTAGTAGAACAGTGTGGTTCATTGTTTGTCCTTCCGTTCACGGCGTCACGCGTCGTAGAAAATGTGTAAAGATCGTAATTTTCCAGTGGGTCATACCACTGTGAATCGTATTATACAAAAATATGCAGTAAAGAGTCCTGGTCTCACCACGCTGACGCAAGCAGATAGAACCGCTTCCTAAAAGGTCGATTTCTCGTACAGATCAAACAGCGTCTCCGAAAGATAGAGCGAAACGTCAAAATCAATGCTGCCTACTACCAGATTTTTGCCCTCTTGCCAGACTGAAGTGTACCAGCATAAAATGTCAGCATCGTACGGACAAAACGTGAATCAAGTTGTTCTGCACCAAGACAAGGCATTCAGCCACACGACTAAAGCACCGCTGCAATTCTGTCGCCGCATGGAATAAGAAACTGCAATTTCGGAACTTGACTTGTCTTACACCCCTGTCAAGAGTCCAAATGCCAGCCCAATGGACTATCATAATTTAGGACTCCTCAATCGGATCTTGTCCCATCAAGCCTGCACCATCACCAACCTGTGGAAAGCCTGCAAATAGAAGTGAGATGCAATACCCAGAGTCCACCTGCAAGGTAATCTCCTGCAATGGAAACTCCTATGCCGGACAATAATCTGTAGAGGTACAGTGCAAATCGAACACAACCAGAGATTGAAACACTGCACTTTCTAGGTAAAAGCAGAATTGCCAACCTTAGAAAACAAAATTACTGATTTTTTTCAAATTATCGTATATTACAACCAGTTGAGAATGCTCCAACAGTGTTACCAGAACGAACTTAAAAAGAATGAAGAGATGGAGTGGGAGCAATAACTGGGGTTGTTCCTACATGTAAAAGTAAACCTTTTTATCCGCGCTTTCTTCTGTTTCTTCGCAAAAATTCACAAAATATAATCTGTCTATGACTTACGGTTCCCGAGATGTGGCTCCTTAAATCTCCCGGAATTCGAACCTTTTTTGGCCCATATCTGACAAACGATGGCCAGTTGGCCAGTAACCACCGGTTACTATTTGGTACCAAATTGTTCACCATCCTCTTAAGTATTGATCAACATCAATATGGTCTCTCTATAACTTATGTTTCCCCTAGTTATGGCTTCCTAAACCTCCAAAAAATTGGCCATTTTTTTGGAAAATATCTCGGGAAGGGTAAGAGTGACGCGAAAAAATTCTATCACTTTCTCAGTATCAGATAGTTTTTGATGCTCTATCGATTGAAGGGCTCAATATTGAAAAAAAAATCGTAAGTAACAGACAGACAGACAGACACACACACACATAGAGAATTCAGTAACGAAATTTTTAAGTTGGTTGAAGATTATGGTATATTCCTTATACATCTGATAATTACAGAAACAAGGGTAATAGCAATAACAGTTAACAAACTTACCTAGTAATATTCAGTTTCGGACTCCAGACGTTACTATCGTCATCCTTATAACACTACTCTAAACAACAGCAGAGGGCGCGGTGGCTCAGTGGTAGAGCGTTCACCTCCGGTGCTTGGGGTCCCTGGTTCGATCCCAGCTCGCGCTGTGTGGACTTTGTGGTGGACAAACACCGTGCTCGTGGGTTTTCTCGGGGTTCTCCCGTTTCCTCCCACTTTCTTCATTCCACCATTTCGTTCATTTCTCATAATCACCGTCTCCTTTATCCTAACCGGCATAAACGTGGGACGTAAAACAAATATTTCTAAATATCAGCAATGTTTCCACTCCCTCGTAAACGTAATTGAATTTAAAGAGTGGATACAGGGTTGCAATTTATCAATTCTGAAATTGTTATTGATTTATTTTATCGGGAATGTCTGTTAAAATCCTCAGCGTGTGTGTTTTATAATTATTTAATGCACATTTTCAATTTATTTGCACATTCAAAAACTCAAAAAAAGAAAAAAAAAGAAAAAAGTGCGATTTCTAAAATTATTGTATATTCATCGCAAGGGCATTAGCATATATTGCATTGAGGCTTACATTGTTGTATATCACGTAAAATTATCATGTGGTTGGCAAGCCTGATTACTACTGCTTATGGTTAATTTTCTTTTAAATGAAATGTGGTGGTTCCTAATTGAGGAGACCTTAGTAAATTTAGGTCTCATAGACTACAGTGCCATCTATCGACAGAGCTCCCTCGTGGCTAAATGCCGGTGGCAATAACCGAGTGGTCTCGGGCGTTCGGCTTCGGATCATGAGGCGCAATCCACTCGGGGTTCAATTCTCTCTGAAGAGCAAGGTCGGAATTTTAACTGTCCGGGATATGTATGTGTTCGCGTCCCTGTCGATAATGGTAAAGGTCGAAGATACCTTGTATACGAGGAAACTCGGGTTGCTAAGGAAACTGAGGTATGATCGGTTGATCTTTTTAAAAAAAAATCGGTTAGAGTACCCACCTTTAGAGTGTGAGACCCGGGTTTGATTCCCGGCGGGAGCTCATGTGGTTCGGACTCCACGTTAATCAGTAGGTCCAAGTCTCATACAGCTCTCTCTGCTGAAAGGGACGCTAGAATCAACTCAACTCATCTATTGACATTCGATAAAAATTTGTCGAGTAAAATTTACTAATTGCAGAATTGTAGAATTCGAATCTGTAATTTTATCAGACATCAATCTTCCCCCTCTAAAATAATATTTTACTAAGAACATTTTTTTCAACCGATGATTGTTTCTCCAGATATTTTGCAGTCTCTAATTAAAAAGGAACTCATCCTGTATATTTCTTTTTAGTTATTATTCTTCACGAAATACTGACAGAAAAAAAGGCAAATTAAAGTATTTGTGTCAATAAATTTTAAGGACTGGCATACATTTACGATAACATTAAAGTTGAGTTCCATGTAAAAAAAAAAAATGCAATAATTTTATTTTCTATCTATTTTTTTAAAAAAAAAATATCGAAATGTATAGTTCAAAAATAAATATTTATTTTGTTTATTTAGTTTCATGTTACAGTTATTTATTTCAATTTTCATTTGTTTCAGCTTCTCTGTTTATCGGTGCTGGCATTCGTGATGCTCGCGGAATGCAAGAAAAAGTGAGTAAAACATTTTGGTTTCGTATAAGTTGACCACTTAAAATCTTCTGTGAAGCTAAGTGTGTCAGTTCCGCATTCCATGGTTATCACCGGGAGGCTAGCAGATGCATATGCATTCACCAAAGATCAAAGCCAGAACCATGCTCATTGACGTAATCCTTGGTGTTTTATAAATTTGTGAATACACTATTTGTACCCTAAAAGAGTTTTATGCAAGAAAGACTAGCCTTCGGCCAGCTGTGGGCTCCACCCCTATACCCCGACGCTTTTTCGGTCTACGGTCTCGTACCTCTTAAACCCACAATTCTACGGAATTTCAAGTTTCTTTCCTATTACAACTATATAAAAGATAAGATCTTGTCCCCCCCCCCAAAAAAAAACAAGTCCATTTAAATAACATGGGAATTTATTCATCCCTCTTTTAGACCCACCTTTGGCAATTTTTCTGTCGGTTAGTTCCGGAGAAGTACAATCATGCCAAATTTCAAATTTCCATGTCAACAAGAAGTATCTCTTTATTGTATGTCAGTTCATGTAGTTTTATATAGGGGAAGGCGTTGTACCTGTGAACACTTTTAGAGTCTTCGAAATTTTGGTGCTAATATTCAACACTTTTTCCCTAATTTTTGCCGTACATTTGAAGTGCCATCTCTTTGTTATCAGATAGGATGATTTTTAAACGTGTTACATAATTACAATAGCTTTTATAAGATAAAATAAGAACAAATCCGTTTTGTTCGCAGGTATATTATGGTCGTGCACCATTGAACAGACCCTCTTTTACCTTTGAACCGTGATAATTACAATGTTTCTGCGGCAATAAAAAAAGGAAACCACAAATATTAACAGTTATAAATTGCAATAAAAGGTTTAGCTATAAAAAGCTCCCCATAATTAAAATTTTATCAATTAAATTAAAAATTGAAGAGAAGTTCTAACAAAAACTTGTGAACAATAAAGTTGAGCATATACAAGTCTTAACATTATGTTATACAATAAGTGAATATTTAGAAACTACTTAAAATTATAATTAATAACTTTATATCCTAACCTAACCTATATAAAATATATCAATTATTTTAACTACTTACATTGTATAGCTTTTAAACAATATTATTTGTCGTTCAAAGGTACACGATGCATTAATGTTCATAGGTACAAGAGGGCCACCATTACGAAAAAAAAGTTCCTCACTAGCTTAAATATTGAACAAAAGTTAAAACTAAAAATATTACTGTATTCACCAATGATTCTACCCCAAGTATGGACAAATAAATATCACAAGTTTCGAAAACCGAAGAGCACAAAACTCAAAAGGTAACTACAAAAAATCTTCGTTTTGGAGGTGAAAAAATTAAAAAGAACATTACTCGACACTCAGTAAACAACAGCCAAACGCGTTTGTGGTGCTTTTTTTTTCATTTAATCTTTCAAATGAATTTTAATCACTGCACCTAGATAGCTCTGAATTCGAGAAAAGCACAGGTGTTCAAAGGTACATTGTTTCAAAGTACAACGCCTTCCCCTACGTATAGTTAGGATAATGTGTCGAACCTATTACCATGGTTTCAGACCAAGTTATTACTGACTATAGTAAACTGGAAATTATTTCTAGTGTAATATTTTTGTGCATGATATATTCTGCCCATTTCAAGCATTAATCTCCAAAATTAGAAAAAAGCCGATACTAGTGCTTCATGATCGATAGCTTGCGAATAAGTTCCAGAAAACAGATAGACGACCAATCAGATTGTCTGTGCATATTGCACTGGAGAATTGTTTACCTCTGACATGTAGTTTGGAATCGCCTCCAAGAGCCACGTATCTAGGGAACAATTAGTCTCCCAGTCAGCTTATTCATGCAAGATGTGCCTCTGGAAATGTTTTTCTCTGAGACACGCAGCTTGAAGTTAACGCTTCATGAAAGAAATGTTCAGGAAAAAGGTCGACGACCAACCTGATTATCTATGCTAATGGAGTGGAGAAACGTTTATTTATACAGACGTAATTTGGGGTTAATTGTCCGCGAGCCAATTATCCGGATAATACTTAAGGCACAAGTCAGATTGTCCGTCATGATACGCCTGGAGGAATGTTTTTCTCTGGCATACTAGTTTAAGGATATTGCTTCCTGAAACAAGTATTCAGAGAAAACGTAGGTGGCTAACCCACACATGCTGTTATGGGTAAATAATTTATCTCGAAGTTCGATCCTCCTTCAGGAAACTGTGCGGCGCGTTTATGTAGTGATACCATATGATAAGATTACAGAAGTTCCCATTAAAGGTGAACCGTTGATTAATGCTATAAACGGACAAACAAAACGGACTACCATCATTCATAGTAGCGATACTAGTATTAAAAGCAGACTACTAACTAAACCAGAAGATAAAATTTAGCAGCATGTGTTATGAGCACCCTATGTAACACAGATCCTATCAACTGTGACTCTAGATGATTCTGATCGATCAAAATTTCATGGAGCACAAACATCCATTGAATTCAAACTTCTGAACCCAGCGTGAAATGCATTTCCTATGCAATGCTTACTTCTTGAATTATGTATAAAAATAAGTGTGCACTGTTACGACAGACCCTGTTCGTACAAATCAGACAATATACCCACTGTATCTTCGCAATCGCCATTTGCGTTGTTAACTGTTTCCACACAACTAACGCCTCTAACGGCTTTGGCACAAACTACAAATACAAACTATATAACCTACAACCTTCCTTTCCGAGCAATTTTGTTTTTGTATGTTCTCCCTGCGAATTCACAACAACAGATGACTCCACAACAGAAGTGCCAAGAGAAGGCATCAAAACCGTGATCAAAGAAGCCGTTATGGAAGCTACGTAAACCATCATGCAGTGGGTTAGATATGTATTCATCATGGCTGTTGAACCACCAAAACAAAACACTCTCATAAAGCAATACAGAAAGCCTCCAGACATCTCATGCTCAAAAACATGAACACAGTTACCTCATAAGGGGGATGTTTACATCACCCAATCATCCCACAACTCACAAATTATAGAAAACTACATATCGATACATCAGAACGCACAAACATAAAAAAATATCCAGAACACGTCACTAGAACTATCTTAACACGAAATCCGAAACAACACAACAAAATTATTATATTACTCTGCCAGAATCATGCACACCAGACAACGATAACCTCCCTTACAAGAAATACATCATTAGCTTCCCCACAAAGAAAAACACTTTAAACACATGCATTCAAGCAGCACATGTCCAAACAACATAAATGCTTGCTTCAACAAAGCAACTTGAAGGAGAGCAACGAAAGTTTACAGTGTCAGTGGTTAATTATAACCCAAGACGAGCTCCTAGAGACAGCAGACATACACAATGTCACGAACTTTGTGCCGGAATCAAATCACCTTCACTCAAACAGAAGCTTCGTTGCACTACAGAGACTATGCAGAATTCCCTTTTCTTTTTCTTTTCTTTTTCTTTTTTAAGGATTTGGATAGAGTAGCAAAAGTGAAAAAAAAATCCTTCCTCTCTTTCAGGAGGGAATCCTTCGCCTCAATGATGAATAATGATGGTTTCATTACAAAATAAATAAATACGCTTTAGTTATGCTACATTCATTTTGAATTACACTGTATTTAGTTTCGGTCAAAACCAAAACTTCTGTATGGCACAAACGTATCCTAGTCCGTAAACGTCGTCAACACCTAGTGGCCCACTTGCCGGTAAATGTCGATCGTCGATATAGCAACACGTCGAAGGATTGCCGCTAGTGTACCACTGGCAGCAGGGTTTTGTCGAATCGAAAAAGATATCTAGAGTCAGGGTGTTGAAGTTACCACCGAGGAGCACCGAGGACTTCATTTTGGCCCGCGCTCCTTCGATTCGTCGCGTAGAATCGCGAAGGGGCCAACACGAACTATCGCCAGTCATGTGCATGCGGTTAATATTGATTTTTTCCTGATTAATTATTCCTAAAGTGAGCTCCGGAGGCCAATAGTAAATCCTACGTCTACATTACGAAGTGAAAAATCTTGAGATGATTTCGTATAATTGTATGAAATTAGGTGGCATCTATAGCCGAACATTAGAAAGTGAATATAGGAGAACCATGAAATAAAGTAAATAGACGCGCGTCATCCTAACTATGAACTGACATAAATTAAAGGGGTACTTTTGATTGACGTGGAAAGTTGACATTTGGCATGATCGTAGCTTTCCGGGATTAACCGGCAGGAAAATTGCTAAAAAGTGAACATTTTTAATTGTTAGGGGTTCTAAAGAGGGATGAACAATTTCTCCATGTTATTTAAATGGGCCTTTTTTTTGGATCTATAATCTCACATTTTAGGTACTTGGAATAGGAATACAAACGTAAATTCGGAATGCTTGTATGTTTTCGTTATCGTTATCTAAGTGAGTCAGTAAAAATTCCAACTCTAGAGTGGTTTTATTGAGAACTGAAAAAAAAAAATCTTTCCCATGTTATTTATACGGGACACCTTTTACGCCCCAAAATTATTGGGCTCTTCCAGTAGGGATGCAATGATTAGATTTGATATGATTATATCTTTTCGGGACTAACAAGCAGAAAAATTGCCAAAAGTGAATATTTTTAATTTTTAGTGGGTCTAAACAGGAGATGAAGAATTTCTCCATGTTATTTAAATGGGCAGTTTTTGGGACATATAATCTCATGTTCTAGGTACTTGGAATTGGAATACAAACCTGACATTCGGTATACTTGTACGTTCTCATCATCGTTACGTAAGTAAATCAGTAAAAATGAAAATTTCCAACTTTAGAATGGTTTCATGGTGAACTGAAATATCTTTCCCGTGTTATTTATTTGGGACGTCTTCTACATCTTAGAATGCTTAGGCACTTCCGGCAGGATTAGAATGGTGAAATTTGGCACGATTATAGCCTTTCGGGAATAATCTACAGAAAAATTTCCAAAAGTACATATTTTTAACTTTTAAGGGTTCTAAATGGGGATGAAGAAATCCCCATGTTATTTAAATGGGCGTTTTTTTTTAGATACAAAATCTTATTTTTTACATATTTCAAATAGTAAAAGAAACTTGAAATTCTGTAGAATTGTGGGTTTGAGATGCGAGGCCGTAGGCCAAGCAAAGGCAGGTGTGGTGAGCGAAGCCCCCAGATTGGCAAATTCAGGAGATATGAAGAGCAAATGCACGAAATTCACTGTTGATGCAAAGGTTGATGCGTAAGTGGTGTGAAGCCGTAGGCCGAGCAAACGCCGGTGTCTAGGGGCATAGCCCCCATCTAGTCAAAAGCTAGTTTGGTTATAAAATTCACCTCTGGTGCTTGCGGTCTCGGGTTCAAACCCTGCTCCCGCCAAGTGAACTTTGTGGTGGACAAACACCGTGTGCGTGGGTTTTGTCGGGGTTCTCCCGTTTCCTCCACTTTCTTCATTCCACCATTTCATTCATCTCTCATCATCACCGTCTCCTTTAGCCTAACCGGCATAACCGTGGTACGTAAAACTCAAAAATTTCATTTCATTTCATTTGTTATGAAATTACATGGCGAACGCATTTTATTTAACCCCAATCGGTTATTGTCGAATATACACTGTTAAAGAAGCACTTTGACTGGCCAAATTAAAAATACCTCAATGATTTATCCGTCTACAAACAGTTTCTTCAGCGCCTCCACGGCGAGGTTGGTAAAACATGTGGCTAGTAATTATAAGTATGGGGGTTCCCACCGACTTCAGGGTACTTTCTCTTGTAGTGTTTTTGACTCATTTTAGTGTAAAGAAATCAAGAAAATAGGCGATTTAACATATTTTGGGGAAGTCATTTTGTGGTTCATTTTCTTTTCGTCGTGTCTCTGCCGCTGGTGGTATAATTTTGAAAACAGAAGTAGGGCCACTTAGGACCGTCGCTGCGGGGCCTCCAATTTTTGGCAAGATGTCGCCAGTTGTTCATCGATGGTTCACCGATACTTACGGCATGGGTTAAGAATGTTGTTGAGCAGACTCAACTCTTTTCTAGGAATTGCACTTTTTCTTCTTTTCTTCTCACAAAACAAGAAATAAAAGAAAAGAGGAAGGAAAGAAAAAAGTATGAATAATTCGACAATGGTTTAGTCTTCAAAACCACATCTGAAAATATAACTCTACTTTTACTGTTTTTTTTTTCTTTTATGTACTTGACCAGCACAATATAGAACAAGCTTGTGCTAAGTGAAGTATAACAGAACCTCAAACAAGGAGAAGCTTACTGCGTGTTGGAATTTTTATTTTGTGTGTTAGTTTTTACAATGTTGTGTGAGCTCAACAGAAACCAAAGTAACATATTTGCTGGTTTTGTCCAGAATTGCACTTTTGGTAATTCTAGTTTTAGTTAAGTATCAGGATGGTGGACATACTCGATTCTTAAGAGATTTATTTATTTCGAAAAAAAAAAAAAACAGGCCAATGCCTAATTGAAGATCTGAATTGCAGAACATCCCAAGTGCACCGGAGTACTTTTGTGATTTTACAAGAAAGACAGGAAGATTATACTTGACATGTGATTCTGTTTAGATGAAACTATTTTGTATTTAAACAAAGATTTTGATTTTTACTTACGTATTATGCAAGTGAATAGCGCTTAAAACATAGGTGCTAACATAAAAAAATAAAAAAACGCCAACACACATAGCACGTTATGTTGCTAATTTATTTAGAATGAAAATTTTGTTTATAACTAAAGATGTCTATTTCTGTGTACCATTATGACAGCTTATTACACAATAAACAGTTTTTTTTTATTGGCAATACATCCAATGCATTAGTTCTTTGCGCTGAGAGATGGAATATTTCATTATGGAGTCTCATTGTTCTATGTGGAACGTGGATTTCGATTTCTGATAACAAACATTCTGAATCTATTGCACCATGAATTATTTTAAGTAAGAAAGATAAAAATGAAATGAGTTCTCCTGCTTTCAAGTGATTGTAAATGAAAATTTGTTTCGAATATCTTCGTAATTCTCAAATTTTGGATATATCGGTGTTTCTTTATATGTTGAAAAGCGCACAAATTTATTTTGAATATTTTATATTTTGTTTATATACAGGGTGATTAAAAAAAGACTCACGGATTTGATTTGGGTCTAGAATTTCGAACTGAAGTCCGATTTTTGTGTGGTTTGTGGCAAATAATCAAAGAAGAATTGGAGATTTATGGGACTATGTTTGGTGTTTTAAATTCATCTGGGTTAATATCGACCACGCCTCAAGAAAAACAGCATATTTTCTCCAGTGTACCTTACACTTGGCAAGAGGTTTTGGATTTTTCAAGCGAAATTGCAGAACATAAATTAAGTTAGTGAGAATGCAAATTAAATGTTTGTGGTAACACCCATAAAGCATATGCATAATAGCTATAGCCGGTTTCTTGCGACAAATGACGGAGAGATTTCTTGGGTGTCCTAAGGGGTCGATAATTGACATCTTCCACAACACCGGCCTGCTGGGTCCGATGCTTCCCTGTCTCCCTCAGAAGCGATCTGTTCCTTCCAATTTATTCACTAGCGACCATGTTATGTTCCTGTCTGAGGTAGAACGTGCGGCAAATTTGTTTATAAATGGCCTTTGCATAACAATAACAGATTCCGTTCTCCCAAAACCTTTAACGATAGACTCATGTTGCTCCAAAGAGTACACTGTACTTGCTGTCTCCAGATCATACTCACACACTAACACTGAAATATACAGCACAATTAGCAATAGAACGGTCAGTTTCCTGTTTTTATCGACTTTGGCGAGGTTGTCATTTAACGAAGAAAACTCATATTTCTACATTGCACTGCATATCATTCCAATTGTAAGGTACACCGGTGAAGGTTTGCTGTTTTTCTCCAGGCGTGGCTGATATTACCCCGGATGAATTTAAACCAGCAAACATAGTTCCACAAATCTCCCAGTCTTCCTTGACCATTTGCCACAAACCACATAAAAATCGAACTTCAGTTAGAAATTCTAGTCCCAAATGAAATCCGTGAATTAAAAAAAAAATACCCTGTATTTCTTACTATTAGAACCCCATATTAACGATGCATATTTCATCTTAGACCTTACATAGGCAGTGTGTAATGTTTTCAGAACATTAGTGTTGAAAAAAATCACTTCCTAATCTCATCACAAAGCCAAGATTCCTAGAGGCTTCACCAACTACTCTATTGACATGAATATCGAATGATAGGTTTGACTGCAGAGTGACTCCAAGATCAGTTAAAAATCCACTCTCTCAATTGGAGTTTGGTTAATAGTATACACGTTGCGTACACAGTTCATTTTCCTGGTGTATGATACTACTTTCCATTAAAAAAAAAAATATATTTAGGAGCAACTTGTTTGATTTACATCAATGGAAAATAACATTAATGTCACTTTGCTAAGAAATAGCATCTACATTTCTTGGTCCTACAAAAGGGACAGAGGTGTAAACAAGCAAAAGAAATTATTATTTTATGTAAAGGATAACACCTATCTATTTTGAGGTTCTCATCGATGAAGACAGGATGAACGAAGGTTCATCTGCATATACGCAATTGCCCTATTGTCATTTCTACTACACTATTTTGCTGGACCTATCAAATTATGGATGTAGTCAGTCCAGTAATGATAATTTTAATAATGATCTGACCATTCACATTAAAAATTGGTTTCGTTGCTGAAGAAAAAAAAATCTGAAAATGATATGAAATCTTTAAGGTTTACGTCCCGCGAGTATGCCAGCTACGCTAATGGAGACGCTGATGGTGAGAGTGAACAAACTGCGGGAATAAAGAAAGTGGGAGGAAACGGAAGAGCTCCAAGAAAACCCCCACATACGTTGTTTATCTACTACAAAGCTGACATGGCGCGAGGTGAGGTTAAAGTAAGGACCCCATGCACCAGAGATGAACGCTCTACCACTGAGCCACAGTGGGCATTCAGTACTGAAGAGAATGAAGGACAGGGGCCGCGGTGGCTCAGTAGTATAGCGTTCACCTCTGGTGCATGGGTTTCTGGTTCGATCCCCACTCTTGAACTTGTGGTGGACAAACACCGTGTGCATAAGTTTTATCCCGTTTTTTCATTCCACCATATCATTCATTTCTCATTATCACTGTTTCCATTAGCCTAGCCGGCATAATCGTGGGACGTAAAAACTGAAAGGAAAGAACGAAGGACTTAAAGCCCTCTTTTTCTCCAGTTAATAATATGCTTATTCAAAAAAAAAAAAAAAAAAAAAAATCATTCTCACTGAGGTCCACTAATATACGTTTAAATTGTCTCACACACTTCTTTGGCCTATGTGTTCCAGTGCGAATTGGTGGTAAACTTTCGGATGACTTTTAGTAAATACGATTATGAAAACGAAAATGAAATGAAATATTTCAGTTTAACGTCCCACGATTATATCCTTTAGATTAAGGGGAGACCATGGTTAAGGCAAGAGAATGGTGATAGAAGAATTGGCAGAAAACAAATGTGGGAGTAAACATGAGTACCCCCCCAGAAAACCCACGATGTTTGTGACCACAAACTTACTTAGTTGGGGTTCGGACAAGGGACCCTACACACCAGAGATCAGCGCTCTACTGCTGAGCCCCCGTGCCTCTAGAACTGGTTTCATTACCGATGTGCCATTGACGGTCCATCGTCACTCAGTATGTAATGTGTCTACCATACAACTAGTCAGTCTCTTTGAAATGAAAAAAATGAAATGAAATTTTGAGTTTTACGTCCCACGATTATGCCGGTTAGGCTAAAGGAGACGGTGATAATGAGTAATGAATGAAATGGTGAAATGAAGAAAGTGGGAGGAAACAGGAGAACCCCGAGAAAACCCACGCACACGGTGTTTGTCCACCACAAAGTTCACTTGGCGGGAGCAGGGTTTGAACCCGAGACCCCTAGCACCAGAGGTGAACGCTCTACCACTGAGCCACCAGTCTCTTTGAATCGCAATACAAACTTGGTGATGGTATTATGGGTCGGATGATCGACGCTCTGTCCAGAAAGCGCTGACTGAATTCTTTCGATATTTCTCTTTCAATGTAGAGTTGCCAAATACTTAGTTTACATTGACTTACTCCCTAGGATTGTCAACAATTCCAAAAAATTATAACATTTAATAAGAATAGCTCGTAAATAATAAAGATAGGCAATATTTTATTTCAAATTCAGGTACTTCAAAATTCAGGGTAGGTGCAAATGTTGATACTTGTCACAGTGGTCTCAAGAGAAAAAAAAATGCAAAGTTTATTCTTTCTGCAGTAACAATTTTTAAAGACTTTATCAACAATAAATTTGACTTAGGAAGCAATTACATATAGTTTAAAGGAGTGAAACAAAATACGAATATATATATTCTCCTATAAAAGTAGTGCCTTTAAATTTGCGAGTTCAACGCTATTCCTTTGATATTGTTTAAGGTATATTTTCTAAGACACTTTAATACAGAGTGATCCCCAAAAATCTCTCATTTTGAAAGGCGAACAAAAAAAAAAAAACATTGCAGATGGAAACTTGTTTATGAAAATATATAAATTGGTATTTAAGTCAGTTTGCAATTTCTTTAGTTTGATTTGAATTACTTTCTTCTGTTGTGTGTGGAAATGACATAACAATTGACAACACAATTATTGTCAATAATACCCAATGAAACCCCTTACGTTTTGATCGGCTGTAGCGCTATTAAGAGACCTTATGACTGCGAAATTAAAATACCGCTAATTTTACAGTAATTGTGTGATATCTTCAACTAGATAAGAGATAATCAAAAAGTGGAACAAGAGCTCCATAGACAATATTATTTTACATGAAATACCGTTATCACTAGTCACTTATCTCATTTTTATCTCCAGCCATTTAGAAAATCGGCATTTATTTTCGCGTTTCTAAATAGCTGCCAACGAAAAGCTACTAGGCGATTAGTAACAACAGTACCTCATGCAAAATAATATTCTCAAAAGCGATCTTGCTCCACATTTTGATTATCTTTTATCTATTTGAAGATATCATGTAATTACTGTAAAATTAGCGGTATTTTAATTTCGCAGTGATACGGCCTCTTAATGGAGGAGTAGGAGTCATCGTTTCTGCTCGCCTCACTCCTGCTGTTTCCAGTTGTCATTGTGATTTGGTCCGGAGCTCGTCTCGCGTAACCAGTCAAAATGTTTTACAAAAGCAGCAGTGATGCAGAAGTAGCAATGAGTTGAGAATTTCCAAACTACAGGTTGAAAAAAAAAAATCATCTAGCCGACCTAAAAGTGCTCGTACGCGTGAAAACATTGAGGGTGTGAGACAGTATGTTTTGCAGTTCCCAGGGAACATGCTGTATCTATTGGGCTTCCTAGCGAGAATGTAAGATCAATTTTGCAAGAAGAGGTAGTTTCACACATATTACAAACGGTATTCAATACTATTTTATATTTTTGAACAAACAAATTTCTATCTGCATTTTTTTTGGGAGAGGGGCGTTATTAGCCATTAAAATGTGGGAGTTTGGGGGTCATCCTGTACTACGCAAACATGTTTTTCCATTAATTTAATGTTTCGTTCTTTTTCTTTACTCTAAGGAAAATAATTATTCACGTTCCTCAGCATATCCATGTAGTCCATCATAAACATACAGTTTACGTTCATGTGCCTGAGAAACATATTATTTACAAGCACGTTGATCATGGACATGGGCATGAGCATGGGCATGGACACGGACATGGGCACGGGCACAAACACGGGAAGAAGCACGGACATCATAGATGAATAAGAGGAACGAAATAGAACGACTGGCAATTTCAAGGAACTAATGCGTAAGTAAGTTAGTATTTATCAATTATTGTTCCAGCAATAGAAGCCTGTTGTAGTTCCTTTCATTAAGCTCTATTAACTGTTATTTTCCCTTGCTTCTGAAACTGATTTTTTTTTTTACTCTCATTTTCTGTGATTTCAAAGATACGTTTATTCACAGTGCTAAATTTCGTTGACTTGTATTGGAATGTCATTATGCTAGGACGTATTGTTTTCTTACGTTACTCCGGTAATATTAACAAGCCTATTATTATTATTATTATTATTATTATTATTATTATTATTATTATTATTATTATTATTATTATTATTATTATTAAGTATTCTGCTTTTTGGCAGTTCCTGGGACTAATGATTTTTTTTTTTTGGTTAGGAACTGAAAATGTCTCTTCCATGTCTTTTCGATCTTCACTTCCTCTTTCGCTCCCAATATTTTCTTCTCTGTTTCAAATCATCGATCAGTTGTGTTCTTCTTCTTCCTATTCCTGGCTTTCCTTCCATCTTTCCTTCTATAGTGGTATGAAGAAGACAATTTCTTTGCAAGATGTGTCCAATGCAACTGGCCTTCCTACAAAAGATACTGACTAAAAGTGTCTACTTCTCACTTATCTGTCTTAAAACATCTTCGTTTATTCTCTCTGTCTATTTTATCTTCTTCTTCCTCCTCCAGCACTATATTTCGAAGATTTCTCAATTTTTCTTCTCTAACTTCCGTAACGTCCAAATCTCTGAAGATACAGTACAATACTCCATATAGAGCACTTAACCATTACCCTTCTAAGTCCGATATTGAGCCTGCTGGTTAACCCTGCACCACTCGCGTGGTGTTAGTTATCAACAACCCTCGCGTGGGGTCACAGTGATCTCACTTTATATTAAACGTATTTTTTGTGTACGAAAAATGTTGCAGTAAACAACTAACTAATTTTTGGCCTTGAAGTAGACAATACAACAGACAGCTAGTAGGGTGGCCGGGTCAGAATTGCCAACTGTCTAGGAGAGCCAAACAAAAAATATCCCTCTGGGGTCATATTTACCCCTCTCTAGGGATGCAGGGTTAAGAGTGATCTTTTGTTGTTGAATGCTTCATTGGCTACTGTAATTCTCTACCTGATCTCTTTGGTACAGTAAGTGTCTCTCACCAAATTACTTTCCACTTGAAATTATACACCTCTTCATGTTCTCTACTCTGACCCGTAAGGGCGTGTTTTCACCTGATATTCTTCTGATTTTCGATTTTTTTGATGTTAATTTCCATTCCATATAGTTTCCCAGTGTCAACTATTTTGTCAATCATTTCCTGTAGTCCTTCTTCGGTTCTAGCTATAATAATCGTATCACCTGCCTACCTGGTCTTGTTAATAATCTGATAAATGAAATTTATATACGATAGAAATATTAAATAAAATTACTACAGTTGTAAGGGGTATTATCTAATTAGTGTTTGTTCAAAGATCTACTGCGTAAAATGAAAGCCTTCGGCCGGTCAAAGAGACAAGCACCAAATTGAAGAGAGTTGAGATTGGCAGTGAAATATCGATACATTTGTAAGATAAAGAAATTCTGAGTAATTACTAAAACCTTTCTGTTTGTGTGAATTTGAGTGGAACAATGGAGCTCATGCGCTTGCTGTCTTAGATGGGTGCAAAATAAGCTGAAACCTCTTAAATTGTCCCTCATGCACAATTCATAACAGTCCCTGATTCGATTCCCGGTGGGAACATTCGGTCGAGAAACTGTGAAAGCTATTTCTCAGGCTTCCTGAGTGAGGTTTTCCTGGGTTTTCCTCATTCACACCAGGAAAATACCTTGATGGTACCTAACAATTGTTCCAGGACGCTTCCTTCCTTCCCCAATCATTTCTTCCTTCCTTTCCTCGGATAGTGTGATCGCCGAGAAACGTCATCAATCATACATGACAGTCTAACAAGGCCATACATATCCTAAGCCCAGAAATCTAATTTCTAATCCTAATCGTGCACACTTTGCTCGCGTTTGTCCCGTCATTTGTCCGCAGGCATTAATTAAAACTACTAAGGTAGAAACCCCGGGAAAATGGCATCCCATCCCCGCTTTATCTCTGAAAGATTATTTTGGAACTCATGACCATTGACAAAGGTTATCTTGGAACACATGACCATTGATAAAGGTTGTCTTGGAACACATGACCATTGACAAAGGTTATCTTGGAATACATGACCATTGATAAAGGTTATGTTGGAACACATGACCATTGACAGAGGTTATCTTGGAACAATGAACCATTGACAAAGGTTATCTTGGAACACAAGACCATTCACCATATGGTACAGTACGTACGAAATGAAGGGAAGAAACAGTTCTTGACATGTAAAGCGGTCGATAATTTCAAATATCTTTCAAGTTATTTTACGAGAGATGCTTACTGCATGAAAGAGGTCAGGTCGAGGATTATCATAGCCAAAGATGCATTCAACAATAAAACATAATTCTTAACTGATAGCCTTAATATTGGACTAAGGAAAAAGTTGGTCAAGAACTATATATGGAGTATTGAACTTTATGATTCAGAAACTTGGCACTACAAAAGTTAGAGTAGAAATGTTTAGAAAGCTTCGAAATGTCGTGTTATAGGAAGATGGAGAAAATAAAATAGAAAGAAAGAGTAACAAATGTAGATGTTTTAAAACGAATAGGAGAGAATAGAACGCTTTTATCCAGCATCCTTCGTAGAAAGGCCAATTGGATTGCACACATCTTGCGAAGAAACTGTCTTCTTCATACGGGTATAGAAGGAAATATGGAAGAAAAGCGAGAAATAGGAAGAAGAAGAACACAAGTGATTGATTATTTGGAAAATAGAAGAAAATTTAGAGCAGTGGAAGATCTAAAAAGTGAAGTAAACATTTCCAAGCTCACACTTACAATTATTAAAAAAAAAAAACTCATTTGTACCAGGCACTGCTTAATAATAATAATAATAATAATAATAAAACAACTAATTATCATCGCTAATTGATATAATAAATAGCAGGAGACCATTTTGTAATTAATTCTCCATTTCTTGTTATTTGAATTTGTTTCCTTGATTTAACTATTTTATTCATGTGTTTTCCCTCTATCGATCACTTGAATTAGTTATTGAATAATCTTGCTTTTTACTGCATTGTTGTTTCTTCCTTTGCATTAATCCCTTATTTTGTTCGTCATTCAGTCTTTACTTCCTTTCATCACACTTTCTTCTTTGTTTATTCGCTTTTCCGACACATTTTTGTCTTATGTATTCTCCTGTCTTCTATATCTATCTTTTATTTACTGGACGACCAACGTAACCCTAATTCCTCTACTAAAAAGGATCAAATAATATGTGGAACATAGCAACAGCGCTGTACTCTGCTGCGAAGGTTCGTGGCTTCGATTCAAATATGCGAGTCGTGATGGATAATTTTTGGCGTTCAAAAATTAACGTGATTTGAGGAAAAACAGTCAAAAATATGGCATGAAAATGGACGTTAAGAAACAGTAGCAATTGTGGTTGGCAAAAGTTGTCTATATGAACAACAATAATAGAAAGAGATAAAGCAAAATAGGTGTGTAGTTTGCGCTGTATGGGTAGTACGAAGTATTACCCACATGAAAACATGAAGTACGAAATAATAGGACCAGGACCTAGAACTGAATGGTATTAAGCAAGTTATGGCGTATTCTGAGATATAAATATTATAGGGGATGATAGGAGAACAATAGTGAGAAATGCAGAGATCATATTAAACGCTTGCAGGGACATGTGTTTGTAGAGTAGAGTGAGTGTAGAAAAAACTAAATACATGGAAGTTCGCTGAGATCGTAATACTGCAAATTATGGATGCGTGAAAATATCGAATAATACTTTCGACAAGCACAGCAAAACTATATCCACGAATAAATTAAATGTCGAGTCATATCAGGAAATTCGTGTTATCATCCAGTTCAAAATCTCTTGTCGTTGCAAATTCTGTCGAGAAATATGAAGCTCAAAATATATAAAACGATAACCATGGCTATTGTCTTGTATGGTTGCAAAATATGGTCGCTTACTCTGAGAGAAGAACACGAACTGAAAGTATTTGAGAACAACATCCTGAGACGAATATTCGGGCGCAAGGTGAATCGGAAAGAGGAATGGAGGAAACTTTATAAAGAGAATTGCATAAGTTATACCATTTACCAAACATTGTTAGGATCAATAAATATACGAGACTTAGGTGAGCAGGTCAAGTAGCTAGAATGGAAGAAAGCAGAAATGCTTTCAAAGTTTTAACTGAAAATCGAATAGGCAAAAGACCATTATGAAGACCTAGTCGCAGACGGGAGGACAATGTTAAGATGGATCTCGCAGAAATAGGAATACAAAGTAGAAACTGGATCCAGTTGGCTAAGGACGTAAGTCAATGGATAACTTTTGTGGATGCGGGCTCGATAGGCCATCGAAAGTCCGGGCTCGATAGGCTAGAGAGTTAGTAAGTTACTACGAAATATATATACTTAAAAGAGAGGATGAAAATGACAAATAAACCTTTAAGAAAAAAATATATTCTTTGCACCTTTTTAAATAGAGATGTAAGGATAAATCTCTTTAGATGTTTCATGAAGTATTGCACTTTAAGAATCAGAAATATGAACACTTCTCAAATGCGTAAAATGACTATAATCTTCCAAAATATTTGAGTGGAAATGAATGGAGAAAATTAGTTGGATCGACGGAAAATCTAAAGTGAAAACATTAGGAATAGTGGAAAAAAGAATATGACAATACTATAAATTATTAAACTAGGCCGTATAGGATATTTTGGTTCACAGCAGATCAATTCAACGAACTTAGGTAAAGTTTGCATACTTCGTTTCACTTAAGCCTATCTACTTTGGTTCATCTGCTCTACCACGTGGTCCTTGTGTTTTACTTGACTTAACCCTCTCACTACTTAGGTATTTTTTTTTTTTTTTTTTGTAAAGCGAACTACCAAGGGGGTCATTCTGTGCCCACCTGTTAAGATTAAATATATCTCGCAAAAGAAACAAATCAGAAACTATCACAAATATATACAGAGACTAAAGTGAACAGTACTCAGGATGAGATTATTAGCTATTTATTATGCAGCCATCTGGGAGTGCAGTTCTAAATGTTAGTAACATCTCCCACCAACGCGGAGGGGAGGGGGTACTGTGTGCCCACCAACTTAAAATAGCAAATTTTATGAGACACATACGTTCAATTTGAACGACCGTAAATTATACGCTTTAGCTAAACATGTTGAGCAATATTTTCTTACAATTTTAAAGAAACAATTAGAAGAGCAATTACATCTATATATATAAAAGAGAACGCACAAAATCCTTTGTCCGCTCATCACGCTAATACGGCTGAACCGATTTCTTTCATTTTTGGGGGGTTGTTAGGATTTGGACCCTAGATGGTTTTTATCATATCACTTTAATTTTCAATTACCAGTGTCTTGAGATAATTGACCAATCAGGTGTTAATACGTACAAAAAATCCTTTGTGCGCTCATCACGCTAATACGGCTGAACCGATTTCTTTCATTTTTGGGGGGTTGTTAGGATGTGGACCCTAGATGGTTTTTATCATATCACTTTAATTTTCAATTACCAGTGTCTTGAGATAATTGACCATTCAGGTGTCCATACGTACAAATCCTTTGTTATTAGTTCATCATAGGTATAAAAATAAACGTATTTATATGCAACCCGCATGACCCTGTGAATCGGCGGGTTAACATAACTGACAGGCGCTATAAATCACTTGAAAGCGAAAAAGTAAAAATTATCTAAGTAACAAAGTTTATTGCGTTCCGGGATGACCGCAGCGAAGCGGGGCGGGTTGGGGTGACCGCAGCGAAGCGGGGCGGGTTAACATAAATGACAGGCGATATAATGTTAACATTAGTGCAATCTTCTATGGTTTTTATCATATCACTTGAAAGCGAAAAAGTAAAAATTATCTAAGTAACAAAGTTTATTGCGTTCCGGGGTGACCGCAGCGAAGCGGGGTGAACGCTGCTAGTATATATATATATTGGGGTGGACACAAAGTAGCCCCGTTGGTAGTCCGAGGGTTAAAGAATGAGAAAGATGAAAGTAACTGTATAGGCTGGGTAAAACCCTATTGTGTCTCCTACAAGGTATTCCGAAATTATAAAACCTAACCAATCTTTAAACTTTTTAACTAAATTTGGCCGAAAACCAGCCTTGTAAGATAGACATATCCCGCCTTATGCAGAGTCGTTTTGACGTATGATTAACATCATGCTAAAAGCTTGACTACCTGCAGGAAACATATGTTAGTCGAACTCTTTAGTATGGCACTAATCACGCGTCATTACGACTCTGCATAAGGCCATCGGCTCTTAATAGACATTCACATTGGTAATTTTTAAATAGTTTTACAAAATATATTTGCGTGTGCTCCAGATTTTGTTTTTGAAGCTCTCATATTCCACTGTTTTTTTTTTAATTATTGCGAATCTTACTATCTTGGACTTATTTAATCCTGATTTTTATTTATTTATTTTTTTTCAGGACAAGGGAACGAACAAAATGCACCAAATGACGCTTTCTCCCTTTTGTTGATACGATTATTGTGCTCACAAATGTTTATATGATTTGTTTGTAACTATTATTTATATTTATATTATTATTGTATTTGAAAAATCAACAAATAAAAGTACTTAAAAAGAAAACAGTTTTTGAATGTTTTATTTTGAAACAAGAGCACTTAGTTCTAGCTTATGTTAATCATAAACTACACAGCCACATACATTTTCCGTCCATAAAACAAAATTGACATGGTCTATCGTCCGAGGGTTTCGAAATTTGGGTTCTGTGTAACAAAATTCATCGAATCCATACCCTAAGATCCGGCGCAAGAGCTTTTTTGTTGTATGGCTTTGTTATGTCTACCCTCCCTACCTAAAATCGCTAGTTTTTCGCACATAAAAAAAAATGACACGGTAATTCTACTTCGCCCCGGGCGGCGAAATCTCTAGCTACGGCTCTGTACCTGACTGATGATGAGGAAGCTAAGGCGCAAACAAATGTAAAGTTAATATTTTGGGCGTGTTCTACTACAGAAAGATATAGGAGTTTTTCAGTTTACATTAATTCATTTAAATGTAGGTCCATTTCACCCACACTTTGCTTACAATGAAAGCGAGAAACAAACACCGTAAGAAGTCTATTGTCCAGAAATTTCACTTGTCGATAAGAAAGATGTCCAAAAAATGGGTAGCAGAATGAAAGTGAACTACACTAGACCGTAAATTACTGCAAAAGAAACTTTAAGAAATGATTTTTTTTTTTTTTTTTTTTTTTTTTGTTCTTTCTTCTCACGCTTCAGAAGATTGACGATAACTCTTCGAGTAAGGACACTCTTTGCTCAGAAACCGAAAGAATTATAGCCATGCGTATCTTGTGGTAGCGTGCTGAAATGTGGTCTTATAATTTTAATGTATTATGAAAACTTGAGATATTTATCACCTTGTTATGGCGAGATGGATGCTCGTTGTAGAGATTTTAACTTTCAGTCTTGATTCGCTTGTTAACGTTATGTGATAGCCAAGTAGAGATATGTCATGCATAAACTTCTCTTTGCTCTACGAATGCTGTCAATGTAATAGCCCGAAAGTAAGTGGACCTAAAAACCGAGTCCTGTCTAATTATTTCACTAGCTAACAGAATTTTTCAGCAATAGTTAGCTAACATATTTAAAATACAAACATCACTAATCACTAATTTCCCTTCTTTTCTACTTCCCCCTTACCCCAGTGGTGATATTCTAATTCTTTATCAATCAGCTATATATACTATATACATAGGGGCGGATCCAAGGGGGAGGCTATAGGAGCTATAGCCCCCTCTTCACGCTCAGGTATACACTGGATAAAATGGACTTCAATCCCGCTTTACACTGGATAAAGCGGCAAAATATGGTTTAGCCCCTCGCTTTATCACATCCCGGATCCGCCACTTTATATGTACAGTGAAAACTCTCTAAAGCGGACAGCCGTGGGGAATCAAAAATTGTCCGCTATAGAGAGGTGTCCGCCTTAAAGAGGTTTCAATATTTTCTTACGTAAATTAGTAAATAAGGTAATATGCAATTAGAAAAAAAAATTGCATGAATCATGTATTCACGAATATTACCAAAATGTTACTGTACGTGCATTATCCTTCGCTATCCAATACTTTATGATCTAGGCACAACATGCAAATAAGATGTTATAGTTCTCTGCACTTTATATTTATCAGTACTTACTAGGTTTTCAGCATGTCGCTTTAATTTGTGGGTTAATTGCACTACATTAGTGTATTTTTTGAGACAATATGCATACCCGCAGGCAAAAAATAATGAACATTTCTGCTTGGTTACAGATTCCAGCGGAACAGTAGAATAATGTGTCATCCCAAAATTCGGGCAACTGCCAATCACTTTTGTGTCTAAAACAGCTTGGGTGGGAGTGGAATGCAAGCAAAAAAACATAAGTGTGTTGTTAAACAGAGAAGCTTCGTCTGGGTTGCTGAGCAGACAGTCGAGGAGGCAAAATGTCACAATACTTCCTTGGTGACATATGTATGAATTGCTAAAGATGTACTTTTACAGAACTTTTCAACTTGTTTCTAGAGAAAGCGTCCGTAGTACGGAGGTAAGTAATACCTATAAAAGACAGAAAAGACTGTCCGTGTCCGTACTAGAGAGTGTCCGCTTTAGAGAGGTTTGACAATATGTTTTTTCCTATTACAGTGTTTGGGAATCACAAAATATGTCCGTTATTAGAGGTTTAGAGAGACAGAGAGAGAGAGAGAGAGAGAGAGAGAGAGAGAGAGAGTAAATGGATATGGATAGGTAAGTAGATAGATATAACTCTCTTAGGAAGCAAACCATACAAGATAGACAAAAGCAAAGTTTTTTTTTTTTTTTTTTCTGGATACCACAAGTGACAAGTACCAACCTACACAGCATCCTAATATTACAAGGTAGTGTGACGAAATTAAGTAGTACTGTGAATATCTTGGACACGAATTATCCAAAATAGATGGTTGTCAGAAAGTATTGGAAAGACCTTAACCCAGCAATGGGCCCTCACTAATAAACTCGTGTGATTCCAGTTCTCATTCTTGACATCTGAGCATTTGAGACTAACGAGGGAACCTATCCAAGTGTAACTCTGACTTCGAGTCGAGACTATGGCCGTTGGATACCTTGCCCTAAAAGAACATAACACGAAAAGGGATACATCCTCGTTCGCAACCGTTGCGAAGATATAAGCGTGAAAATTTCGAAATTGAGCTCCATACTATACATTACAATGTCAGATTCCGGGTCAGATTTTTTCGGAAACGGTCGGGTAAGGAAACTCAGCGAATACATATGAAATTTTTTGTGGGGAGCCCAGCACCTGTTGAATGAAAAAATTGTGTCCCCGGGGCACTCGCAGGGTCCCAGGCGGGGTCCAACTCAAAATTTACAAATGGAACCGGGGGTCAAGTAGCATATTGTATGAAAGCTATTTTTAAATAAAAGAAGATAGAACAAATCTCAACTCTCTACGATAACCCTGTGCAAACGGGCAACTGGTCAAAATGTAAATACAAAAAATGAAATCTTTGAGCTTTACGTCTCACAGTTATGCCGGTTAGGCTAAAAGAGATGGTGATGATGAGTAAGGAATGAAATGGTGGAATGAAGAAAGTGGGATGAAACGGGAGGACTCCGAGGAAACCCAAGCAAATGGTGTTTGTACACCACAAAATTTACTTGGCGGCAGCTGGGATCGAACCCAGGACCACAAGCATCAGAGGTGAAAGCTCTACCACTGAGCCACCGCGGCCCCCAAAATGTCAATCAGAAAATCTATGGCCACGCTTCTAAATCCGTTAAGCTGCGACAATAACGAAACAGAAAAGCACGTTTAAAAGTGCAAGGTATTGAAGTAAAGCAAATTGCTGCAGAGTTTCTCTCTCAAAAGCACCCTCCGATATATTTTATTTCAGCACCACTGTTTCAAGGTCATTCGTTTTTGTGTTTACCATCACGTTTCTCGTTCAGCAAATCTCCCGATAAGAATTTCACAGTGCAATCTGTGAATTTGGGTTGAGTTGAGTTTATTTTGAGTTTAACGTCCCGTTGTGAATTTGGGGTCCAGATGCGCGAAACACATACCATTGCACTTTGACCTTCTCACCCTCCACGACGGTTGCGATTGACAATGTATCCTTTCTCTTCTAGGACACGAAATCCAATGGTCATGGTTATTCTGTGGTCCATTGGTCATTCGAAGTCACACTTATACTTGGATAAGGTCCGTTGTGCTACTCTGTGAGAGACTGCAGCAATTTGCTTTACTTCAATACCTTGCACTTTTAAACGTGTTTTTCTGTTTTGTTCGGACCATAGATTTTTTGATGTAGGTTGAATTGACATTTTGAGCAGTTGCCCGTTTGCACAGCGTTATCGTAGAGAGTTGAGATATGTTCTATCTTCTTTTTGTTTTAACACTAGCTATCATACAGTATGCTACTTGATCCCCAGTTTAATTTGCAAATTTTGAGTTGGACCCCGCCTGGGACCCTGCGAGTGCCCCGAGGACACAAATTTTTCATTGAAAAGGTGCTGGGCTTCTCACACAAATTTGATATGTATTCGCTGAGCTTCCTTACCCGACCTTTTCTGAAAAATCTGACCCGGAATCTGAATTTGTAATGTATAGTATGGAGCTCAATTTCTAACTTTTCACGCTCATATCTCCGCAACGGTTGCGATCGAGGATGCATCCCTTTTCGTGTTATGTTCTTTTGGGACAAGGTACCCAACGGCCATAGTCTCGATTCGAAGTCAGAATTACAATTGGATAGGCTCCCTCGTAAAAAATAAACTCTTATACCTTGTTCATAGAGATCGTACTTTTAACACTGTAGCTGTAAAAGATTATAAAAACAAAGATAGTTAAACTAAAATTAACTGTTCCTGAGTATAACTGGGTAAAATTTACTGTTATGTCTGGGTATAACAAAGAGATCCGCGAACTCGAAATGTTTTAACAACCCGTTATAGAAAACCGGTTGAGCAGCACCACTGCCATCCCCTTAATCTTTGTTCTGGTGTCCACGCACCTTCTCCGGTCATACTATCTCCAGAACTTCGGTGCGGAAGACCCGGGTTCAATCCCGGTGGGAGCACGCGTGTTTCGGATCCCAAGTCGTATAGCCTTACTAATGGAATGAAAGTTAAAATCCAAGCTAATCAACTACCTCCAGGCCAACCTGAAACTGTTCTGATCCTACGTTCAGCTGTAACGTTTGTTTGTTTGTCACTTGTTTGATTATGTAATTTGTGATGTACTATATTACTATTGTTTTTCATTAAAGTTTAGTGTCTATGTACAACAACTAGGCTATGTGAGACATATATTTACAAATTAAGGTCAAATTCAAACCATCGGCAGTAGAAACCAGTGTAACAAAGGCGAGTATGCTTGCCACTAGACCAGGGGAAGCTGTACTAGGTTATTGTCATGTTTTCTTCTTTTCTTTGTGTTGTTATTTTATTTTGCTCTTATTTTTTATCTTTCAATTTTATTCTCTTGTCCACTGTATTACCATCATAGCTTTCTGTTCCTATCACGTTTTGTGCTTTTACTTTGTTATACTTTTCCCCCACTACATTACTGCCAGGACTTATGATTTTATTTTGTTACTTTGTGGTCTAGAAGTTGTTTTATTTTCCCACTACACAATGTCATACCCTCTCGTCTTCTTCATGTTTGTACTTTGTTTTGTTATTTTGTTACTTATAAGTTGCCTTGTTTTCCCACTACACTACTAGGATATCCTATCGTTTTCTTCACGTTTGTAATTTATTTTGTTACCTTGTTATCTGGCAGTTGCATTACTTTTACCATTACACTACTGTTACATAGTATTTTGTTTACTTAAACTTTGTATTTGCTTTCGTTATCTAGGTATCGTTTTGTTTTCCTATTACAATACTATAAAAAATTCTTGTTTTCTTCATGATTGTATTTTATTTTATTACATTCTAATCAAGGTGTAGTTTCATTTTATTCCTTTCCCTTCAACACTGTCATAACTAATCTCTTCTCTTGTCCATGTTTGTACTTTAATTTGTTTCTTTTTAATCAAGGTATTATTTTCTTTGTCTGAGTACATTACTATTATAATCTCTTGATCTCTTCATTTTGTTTCTTCAACTTGTATTTTGTTAGCTTGATATTTTCATATTTCTTCGCTAGTAGCAGAGACAGCTTGCAAGCCGCTTGCAGTAAGCTTGAATTTCAAGTCGCCCAATTTTGCATCCAGCATGCTTTGAAAACGTGCAAGCGTGCCGCAAGCTGGATTCCATTAACGAAGTTACATGGGGGGTAAACTTATATTCAGTGTTCCATTCAAGCTTGACGCAAGCGTTTTACAAGTCAAGTCAAGTCAATAGCCAATGAACGGCCAGTGATACTATGACGCTCTGCGAATGGCCTAAAACATCACTTGCAAGTACAACAAAAGGCAGATTGTATGATAGCATGCGTTTCAAGTGCAAGTGTAGAAAGCCAAAAGCCAAGCACACGCCAACTGGCCGGAAGCTTGCTTGCGGCTAGGGTTTACATCTGAAACTGGAAATATCTTTACATAAGGTCAGTGGAATAAAGAAATGTTCACAGTATCGAACTGATGACTCCTAGTTCTATCGTAAAGGTTCAACTTCTGAACCAACGCTGTAATTATCTGCCAAGTTTCAAAGTTTTCTTTACCTCCAAAGGAAATGATAAGGAAGAATCGTTGTTCGTGTCTGCTATTCACGCCATCTAGCCGCGAGGGTCACAGGTTGGAATTAAAATGGTGAATTTTCCGCTGCTCTCGCTGTCACGTCTTCCTGAAACTTGAATGAAAGTCAAGGTGACAGATGCGTTGATATGTAGCGCATCTTCTCTCGTCTTTTTTCCCTCTCGTGAGGAAACACAACAAACAGAGCATCACGTCTTCCACTTTTTACACAAAAACCACGACTCTCGCTAGGTGAGATGCGCTATAAATGCTTATGTGTTGCTTGCACGATAAAATAATTGTTACGCATTATGTCTCAAATCGTGATATGTTTCTCTTTAGTATTTCTCAGGAAATTCCTTCAAGATCTCTTCACCGGAAACCAAGAGCTATATTTAGTTTTTATCATTCTCGTTCCGATAGTAACATTAAAAAAAGAAAGAAAATTCTCCAGCACAGGTGCACCCATATTTTTGGGGGAGATGAGTCCAATTTTGGGGGGTCACTGTGTTTACATAGGCTAAGTGCTGTTATAGGTACATATAGAAAAAATACAAACAAAAAAAATATATAAATATAAAAATTTAAAAAAAAATTACAAACATCAAAGTACCAAAGTACATTGTCGCACCTCTTTGGGGGACATGGCCCCTCTAGCCCCCCTTCCCTACGCCACTGCAAGACACTATGTTTACGTAATATAAACGGGTGTTATTCTGCAGCAAAACTAAAAGAGATAAGTAACTTTTAAGTACTGACACCTATATTCTCACGAAAAATAATAATAAAAAAAATGTTTTTATCAGAAAATAAATAGTACACATGATGAGTAAAGTCAAATCTTTAGTCTGTATTTCTCTGCTAAACAAGTATAATTTCATTAAAAAAAATGTACAAATGTATGTCGAATTAGGAAGTTTTGGGGGGAGGAACCCTGACCCAATGGACCCCAGTGGGTGAGCTTTTCTAGTGTGGGTGATTTCTTCTAGCTTGGGTGAGCTCTTCTAGAGCTATGGCGACATTTTTAGTAAGTAGGTATGAGGTCAAGGAACAAATTTTCATCGCAGTGAGTCTTCCCGGTTTCTATCAGAATTAGGTACAGTACTTTTGAATCGCAATATCTTCTAAATTACAAAACAACGTTGGGCCAATATATATATTTTTTGTAACCATAATTTTGATATACAATGAAATGAAATCTTTCAGTTTAACGTCCCACGATTATGTTCTTTAGGCTGAGGGAGACGGTGATTAAGGCAATCTAATGATGATGAAAGAATCGGTGGAATGAGAAACGTGGAGGAAACGGGAGTACCCCAAGAAAACCCACAGCCACGATGTTTTCCACCACAAATTACTTGGCGGGAATTCAACTAGAAACTCTACACACCAGAGATAAGTAGTTTACCACTCAGCCAGCGTACCCCTTATATATTAAGGAGAACGGTAACGAGATGCATGCAGTGAATCGTTGGAAGACGAGTGTGGTTTATTCTGCCCTCTTGAATCATATTTTTATATAATAATAATAATAATAATAATAATAATAATAATAATAATAATAATAATAATAATAATAATAATAATAATAATAATAATAGTAATAATAATAATGATAATAATAATAATAATAATAATAACAAAGTACGAAAATAGCAATACTGATCCCTTTACCGTTGATTTAGCGGCTAGCGCAAGTCAGTTTCGTAAGCATGGCTCCGGGTTTGATTACCGGTATTAGAGCACCAAAAAAAAATCACAATAATTCACTTTCTTTTATCATCCATTTCCTCCCGATGCATAACGACATAACGTGGGACGTTAAATTAAAAGAAATTAATTTCATTTTTCAAACAAGATTAATTCAAGAAGAATTCAATATGACACAACTGCCATCTACACTCCAATAGTTGGGTGCATTTCCTCCTATATCTTTCTATATTTGTCGTTGGACAGCAGCAAGGGTGCAACCTGATTTTTTTTTTCTTGAGAGGTTTCCAAAATTTGCAGTGATCCAAAACACTACGTCTATGTAGTATGACAATAGTGTTATTCTATACCCGAAAAAGAAAAAGGTGAGTAACTGTTAAGTATTGCTACCTAGATTCTTTCCTAAGGAAAGAAAGAGTACAAATGAAATTTAAAATCAAAACTTTTAGGCTTCATCAATCACTTATTTTTTAAACAAGTATAGTTCTATTAAGAAAGTAAATAAATAATTACATGTCGAGTTACCAGTTCTTGGGAATGGATCTGGACCCGGTGGCCCCTCCACGTGGGTGAGACACTGGACGTTGTATTTAAGTTTCAGTATTTTACCGAAAACCTTCAGATGAAAATTTATAAAATACAAGCTGAAATGCCCGCACTTCCGACGGATCAGATAAAATATCTATGTAAATAAACTGAAGCACGAAACGAAAAAAACCGCTTATTTTACTAGTGGATTTGACACTAATATCGGTCATTTTGGATTGTTTATACATGTCTTGGTATCCTCCGCTGTGACGCCCGGCCTGCAGCTGAATGGGGTGAATTTGGAAGTTAATGCGATCCGAGCTTCACCATTGATCTCTGCGACCGCGGAAAGTATGAATTCGACATTAATATCGGTCATTTTCTACTACTTTTACATGTACCGGTAAACGCCCCCCCTGAGACCCCGTGGTTCGAATTTAAAAAGGGCTTCGTCTTGGTATGGGGCCTGAACCAAGATACGTGACCAAATTTGGCAACTCTTGGTCCACTCGTCTGGTCTCCAGGCCGCACTCAGATCGACAGACAGACAGACACACAGACACACAAACAAACTGTCTTATAGATGTCCAATATGCCGATACGCTCTACTATGACTCTGAAGGGAATCCCTTGCCGAGTTGCTTCTGAAGGGAATCCCTTGCCGAGTTGAAACGGCATTAAAGTATGATCATCACATTCCCCTTTTTGTGGTACGAGACCTCCAAACAGCATAAGGTATAGGAAAGATATTCTTCCCCAGGTAGGATCTCTCAAATCAAGTCTGTATTGGGTAAAGTTGGCTACCTACAGTTTACGTGCTGACGTAGTAAAAACACGTTACGTTCTTCTTCTTTTTTAAGGTTTTACATTCCATGGTTACGCCGGCTAGGTTAAAGAAGACAGTGATGATGAAAAATGAATGAAGTGGTGGATTGAAAAAGTGGTAGAAACACTAAAAAAACGAGAAAACTCCTAAAATTACTCCATGTTTGTCTACCACAAAGCTCGCTTAGCACGAACTGAGATGGAACCAATGACCCCCATGCACCAGATTGAACGTTTTACAACTGAGCCACCGTGGCCCCACGTTAAGCACTTAGTACCATTCCCGAACACATGACACGTGTAAGTCTTCACTTGAAAGACAATCCTCTCTCTTCCTGTAGGGGAAACAGGGCCCAACCATTGCATTCTTCTAATTACGGGTCCCTATGGGTGATATTAGATCTCCTCATTATAGACATTGCCATATGGGAGATTTTGCTCCCCCGGGTAAAAATGGCAATAATTGCCTACTTCAGGTCGTTCAATTTTCGCGTTGAATTACCAAGTAAAATCCTGAGACCAATGGTACGTGTTACTGATGTGTTTGAAAGATTGGGGGCTTATCCAGTTGACATCTCACCTCCTCTAGTATGAAACCCCTCATGATCTTCACCTATGTCCGTCCACATGCCACATTTACTCTACGCGGAGGAGCAAATTGTTCGAACAGCGATGTGTTACTTCTTCCCAAAGATAGGTATTATCAACACTGAATATATTGATTTGCATGAAGGGTGATATACACCACCTTCTTTTGGGTTTCTTCCTCTTTCTCAGCACGGGCTTGGGACCTGCCAGTTTTTAAAATCCAAAAACTGTTATTGAATTTCAATTGAAAGCAGCGTTAAGGTTTAAGTAACGCGAGTTGTTTTTGCATATCTGTAACCTTTTCTCATCTTTATCTGTCAATCTAATGTTCAATGGTTAATATGGTAATGACTAACATTTTTCCAGTGTTAACTGGAGACCTGGATAACATTTGTAGCAACTGACGCATTATTAACTGTGATTTTTTGTTCAATTTTCATACGTAGAGAATATAGTTTGAAAAAAAAAATTCGCTGTTTTTAGCCTTCACTTGACTTTTCCCTGAAAATTCAAGTCTATATATCGAAGGATTTGGCGAAGTATTTTCTTAAGAAAAAAAAAATATTTCAGGGAATTGGAAAACACTTGCTCATCGAGTAAAATTGGTATTTCGTGTATTTATTAAAAGTGTAATGAAACCATGAACTAAAAATTTTTTAAAAAAATCATGATTTCTATTCTTAAACATCGCGGTGGCTCAGTGGTAGAGCGTTCACCTCTGGTGCTAGGGGTCCCGGGTTCGATCCCAGCCACCGCCAAGTGAACTTTGTGGTGGACAAACACCGTGTGCGTGGGTTTTCTCGGGGTTCTCCCGTTTCCTCCCACTTTCTTCATTCCACCATTTCATTCATTACTCATCATCACCGTCTCCTTTAGCCTAACCGGCATAACCGTGGGACGTAAAACTCAAAGATTTCATTTCATTTCATTTCATATTCTTAAACATGGCAATTTGGTAGGTGAAAATGGAACGAATTTTTTTGTAATATCTTAACTGTTGAATACGTGCATAACATTATTTTTAAAAATCACAAGGACGATATTTGTAATCAAGAAATCGTTGGAAGCAGAAGCAAAATAGTTCAGAATCACCTGTAGTCAAATAGCGATGTTTTTCAATAGATATTAACATTTGGATAAAATCACGAAAAAGACGAAAGCAAACCTATTTAACTACTATTTAGGAAAGGTAAATTAAAGTTCAAAAATACTTATTTTTACATCATTAGATAACAACAATATTTTGTCAAAAAATGTAATTAGGACTTTCCTAAGGTTTCGTAAATTTTTATATTGGCTTTTGGCAAAGTAAAAAGGAAAAATAATTAAGGCAAACAAGGACAATAGTCCATATAAAATGACCACGTTTGCAACTTACAAAAAAAGCATTCTGCATTCTGCATTCTGGGTCCTGCATCCAGCATCGCAACGGAATGGTCTATACGAAATTATAAATACCGCAAGAAAGACCATTGTCTGGTCAAAACCAAGCGAAAAATACAATAAGGTACAGTATGACTACAGAGAACTTTAACTGTCTATTTTGCATGTAACATGATATTAGGAGGTCTCTGAAAGTGACAGGCAAAATTTTAATACTTAAATATTTAGCTTATTTATGTCATAATTGGCTTAGCATTGAGTAAATTATAGTTATATGTTATGCAGTTAACATACTATGTCTGGTTATGAATTCAATACTCTTGAATTGTTGACTAATTTATATTGCTACAAAAAATAAAATATACCACCATTGTAAGTCAGTTGTTTCATTAATAAAATATTGTCAATTGTGACAATAAGAGATGGCACCCATTAGTTTTAATTTCACTTTTTATTTGAGGTAAGAATTCCTAATTACTTTTAGTTATTGATCTAATTTAATTCGAGATTTCCTTTTTTCTTAACTTATGGTACAAAAGTAAACATAATTTAAAATAAAAATAATAACCTTTGAAATGGCTGTTTTTTTATTTGTTCTCTCCGACCTCTAATTAAATGGTGCAAAATGAGTACATAATTTCGAAACATTATATTAATACATTATTAACTATATTTTCTGATGCCCTCTTCCTGAACTGCACAGGGTTCCATGCTCGATTCCCGGCGAGAGGTTATTTGTTCTACAGTGACCAAAATCCCGCTTTAAATTACTGTTTTCATTGTATCCCCGCTGCTCCCAAAGGACATTAATACAATTAAAATATTGCCTATATTCTGTGAATTAACAATTGTGATTTACAGAGTGAGTGAGCGTTAGTAGCTCCAATGCTTTCCATTCCTACTTCCCAAAACGGAAATGTTGAGCTCGAATGCTTTGGCCAAAAGTCATGTTTTAGATGCTGTTTCCCTTCAATTTAAGCGGAAGAATGCTAGAATAGTACCTCAATAGTACATTTAAAGATCCGTTAAGTATCCGTTTCATCAATTTAAAGAGCGTTAGTATCCGTTTCATTTGATATTTTTAACGTCTATTCATTGATGCTGCTTCTATGTAAATTGGTCTCATATGTTACCTATGAAAGTCCCAGTTGAAACCAGTTGAGAATGCTCCAGAACGAACTTAAAAAGAATGGAGAGATGGAGAGACATTTACTTCTACATGTAGGATAACTGTGATTGTTCCTACATGTGAAAGTAACTAGGTCTATTTTTATCTGCAAAAATTCGCAAAATATAATCTCTCTATGACTTACAGTTTCCGAGATATGGCTTCCTAAATCTCCCGAAATTCGAAACTTTTTGCCCAATATCTGGGGAACGGTGGATACTTGGCCAGTATCCAGTTTTACAGTGGCCACCAGTTATAATTTGGTGCCAAAATGTTCACCATCCTCTTAGATATTGATCATACGGAGATCATACGCAATACGATCTCTCTATGTCTTACGGGTTCCCAGATAGGGTCCTTGAATCTCCCGGAATCGGATTTTTTTGGCTATCACGGGAACGGCAAGTCGTAGAGAGATAATATTGGTGTTAGTCAATACCTAAGAGGATGGTAAACATTTTGGTACCGATATTAATTGGTGACCCGTGGCCAATTGGACAGTGGCCACCCATTACTATTTGATACCAAAATATTTACCATCCTCTTAGGTATTGATCAACGCCAATATCATCTCCCTATAATTTATGGTTCTCGGGATAGGGCTCTTTAATTCTACGGAAATTGGCCATTTTTGGGGCAATATCTCGGGAATGGTAAGAGTGACGCAAAAATTCCATGACTTTCTCAAATAGTTTTTATGCTCTATCGAATGGAGGGCTCAAAATTGAAAAAAAAAATCACAAATAGTAGAAAGACGGACAGACAGACACACAGACATATAGAATTCAGTAACGATTTTTTTTTAAGTTTGTTCATAAAACAACAAATTTAGATTGTCATGAAATCTAACAAAACACATTTATATAAAATTGTTTGGTTAAACTCTCTTAGCTTAAGTTTCCTAACTGGGTCCTAACTTCCACTATCACATCAATGTAATCACCCTGACCTTGTCAACAATATACGAGTGGCCCAAGCGTATTTCGTTGGAGGTGTTAAGCATATTGTAAGTGCAATGGTTGGTGCTCTTATCCATCCAGTAGGTATGGATGCTTGGCAGCTAAGACACCATGACAACTTTTGTGGAGGGGAAGATGGAAGAGATCGCAAGGCCGTCGTCTCGGATGCTGAGTGCGAAAGTAGATAAGATACCTGAGATCCATCCAGCGTTGTTCCTCCATAAACACGCCTTCGTTTATAAGCAAAGAGGACGCCGAATGACATATTAGTTGTTTCTTGTGCTTCTTCCATGCTCACACCTCTCCAGTGACTTTGTACTTGCTAATGAGTGAAGTGAACAACTAGGGAAATTCTTCCTCAAAACATGGAGGTGACAATTGTGAAGCTTCTGGTAGGTTCATAATGGAAGATCATAGTGTGTTTGGTGCATACTAATCAGCGGTAGCAACAATGTATCAAGTTGTGGGAGAAAATAAGGTGCTTCAATGTTTTATCGTTGTAAAATATCGTGTTATAACAATTTCGTTCTGGAAAGAATTTCACACTTCTTAGAGAATCAGTGAAAATTCTAGAAACGTGATCATTTTATTCCACTACATTTTGTTGTTAGTTTTTGTTTTCCTTGACTAAAACATGCGCTTAAGGAATCTTTTGTTTACTGTACCAAATATCACCGTTTCCAATGATTTGTATCGACGAAATATGTGATTTCAAAACACCTTGCTTAACCTGAAGAATCTAAAGAAATTCGCAAGAATTTTATCACTAATTTTGTATGTAAGATTTAATTATTAGAGACTGACCTTGACCTCTTTGTTAATTGTGATAAGTGTCTGTGACCTAGTGACCCAGGATATAGTCGCGTGGTGTGCTTGAATTATAATCAGATTGACTGTGCTGAAAGTTTCCGGGAATTACCGAGGTGTTTCCTAGAATATAGCTCAAATTATTTCGCTCTCTGTTTCTAAAGATGTTGCACCTATTGAAAATGAAGTAGATAACCGTATAACTATGTTGCTCTTAGTTGGTTTCTCTTGTTCTCTTTACACAGAATCGTGGAAATGGAAATCTAGACCAACTATAAGAACGTGGTCTCTAATCATTATATATATATATTTGTTAAATGGTTTGTCCGTCCAGAAGGATTTCAAACCAAGACCAAATGCATTGCAATCAAGCACTATACCCATAAAACTAAACATTGTTTAAATGGATTAATTGCACATTGAATGCTGTTTGCAATTGTAAAAATATGCATTGTTTGAAGCTGAAAAAAAAAGTTTAAATCTTCATTTTTTTTTCATTTTATACTTATTTGTGCAATGAACAAATCAGCATGACACTAAACAATATTTTATGTAGCAGATTGAATAATAAAACAAGACTATCATTAATCACAAAATTAGATTTAACTAGATAACGTAATTTTGTTTTAACTAATATGGTAGCCTGTAACGACATGATTCGGAAGTTCTTTGAAGGTCTTTGTCCAGAGTTAGGTCAAAATTTACCGGAAACCTAGTGGAAACCAGAATTCCCAACATTGTGAAGCCAATAGGCAAAAGAGGAAAGTACGCTTCTGTTATAGGTTCCAACAGAATACATAGTTGTTTTGTTTATTGGTTATGTTGAGACAACAACGCTAAGTGGCGGGAAGAAATAGGAGTAACATTGCTCCTAATGTGGTACAGGGTGTACTAAAAAAACACTTCATATTTTCACTGTAATATGACGTTACATGTGGTGGGCATAGAGAGACGTATGATAGACACGCCCCTGTAGTTAAGAAGGGCGTTTCGCGACCCCCATCACCATCGTTAACCGTTGAGTTACGTTCGTTAATGAAGCGGAGAGATAAAGCTTATAGAGCATACAGGAGACATGTTAAAAGTAGTGATCCTTCTAGTGATAACACAATAAATCCCAATACAAAATTCGAAAACTGTAGAATATTAAGAAACCATTGCACTCAAGAAGTAAGGAAGACAAAACGGCGCTTTGCCTATGAAATACTTTAATTTGAAAATAATGGAGCAGTTCTTTGCAAACGGCTAAAAGTATTAGGTGTTGGGAGAAACATAGCCAAGAAAACAGTTAACTATACGCCAGATGAATTGAACATTTTTTTTTCTGTCAAAGTCGTATGATACCAGCCTTCATGAAACTGCAAACAATGAATAATATTATAGCTTCGGAAAACTAACTCGCTTTTCTCGTTTTCTCACGTACAGCCTGCACATGTATTAAAAGCAGCCCAAAGAATTAAATGTTTAGCCACTGGTACAGATGATATGCATGATCAGAAAAATCCTACCGAATGTACTTAATCCTATCTCTGACATATTTAATTACTCTCTCTCCACAGGTACTTTTCCCACAGTATGGAAACTCGCTAAGGTCCACCCCATTTCAAAAAAGAACAACTCTGACAATATCGCAGACTATTGTCCTATCAGTGTCCTTCCCGTGTTTTCAAAAGTTTTTGAATATATTGCAAATGATCAAATTAAGAAATATTTAACAACAAATAATTTATTCCATACATTTCACTCTGGTTTTCGAAGTAATCATAGTACATGCACTGCACTAGTAAACGTAACGGATGATATAAGATGGGCTATTGATAACAGAAAACGTACGCTCCTTACTCTACTTGACTATAGTAAAGCATTTCAAACGATTGATTTTGACATATTACGTCAGAAATTATCATTATTGTTTAATTTTTCTGAATCAGTGGTTAAATGGTTTCATTCTTACCTTCACGAATGTAAACAAAGAGTAGTGATCAATCAGGATCATATATCGACATGGCATTGTATCAACAGTGGAGTGCCGCAGGGTAGCGTACTAGGTCCCATTCTCTTTGCCCTTTACATTAATGATCTTCCTAAAATTCTTACATATTGTAAATACCATATTTACGCTGATGATTTTCAATTATATGCTTCCTTTCCCCAACAAGATATTAATAATGCGATTGAGAAAATAAATACCGAGTTAAACAAAATCAGCGACTGGTCTACGGCACACGGGTTAAAATTAAATGCAACAAAATTGCAGTGCTTCTTAATTGGCTCCCCAAGAATTCTCTCTTCTATTAATATCTATCAACTCCCAAATATAAAATTGTCCAATACTGTTATTCCATTCTCTACAACTGTCAAAAATTTGGGTGTCATATTAAATCAAAATCTCTCCTGGTCAGATCAAATAAATGGAGTTTGCAAGAGAGCATTTGGTGCCCTGCATACGATAAATCGTCAAAATTTCTTACCAATATCTCTGAAGATCAAATTTGTTTCCACGTCTTGACTATTGTGACTCAGTCTATTCTGATCTAACAGAAAATCAATCATAGGGTATATGGGCAATTTAATCGTTTTCTGTGTAAGTGGGCTTTGTGGTGTACAAAGACAGTGTGTGTGGGTTCTTGGGGTTCTCCCGTTTCCTCCCAGTTTCTCCATTTCACCATTTCATTGATATCTCATTATTACCGTCTTTTTTAGCTCACATTTCATAATCGTGCGAGGTAAAACGCAAATATTTCATTTCATTTTTCCTTTTCTGTGTATTTATTTGTGTCAAAATAACCATATGCGTTGGAGCATTTTCTGTAAAATCTATGCAACAAGATCATTTTCCTCTTTCAATTAGTTAAACCAGTACCATTTCTATTATGCAATCATACGTACAAATTGCATCTGTGTTGATCTATAAAATTTTCGGGATATTAATGCAAACATATATTTCTGAGCTATAATGTGTTAGGTAGCTCAATTTCAAATAAGCATCCAGAAAATACATTGGGCCTGGAGCTACAATTAAGAAAAATATATGATTAATGTTTTAAGTTTCAAGAAGATCAAAATTTTCCTTTGTTGTATTTATGTACTACATCATGTGAATATAACTTCCTTTTCTTCAACATCGTTTCATATCTCCGCTACATCTATATTGGTTGATAGGTTTACAGTTTAGTGTCCCTTGTACCACCAAGATTGTCTGAGACACGGACCTACCTACAGCTTAATGTGGGATCCGAACCACGTGAACTGTCACCGGAATTTGACATTTTTTGTTTACCATTTAATTGCACGTATGGTTAAAGCTGAGAGGCTAGCCACAGGAAAACCTATGCATTACAGGTTCGAACCCCGCTTGGATAGGATGTGAGTTGTATCTTATCTTTCCACCACTCTTCTTGTTACCATAATTTCTCTTCTATTACGTCGTCTAGTCTGAAAACGTGGCATGGGGGTTCAATGGTAGAGCGCTTACCTATGTTGCATGAGGCCCCTGGTTCGATTACCGGGCAGGTAAATTTGTGGTTGACAACATCGAGTCTGTGGGTTTTCTCTGGATACTCCCGCCTCGTCCTAAATTCTCATTCCACAAATTATTCCATCATTATTCGCTTGCCTTGATTGCTGGCCTGCAGTGAAATTTTGCGATTCGAAATTCTGAATCCTCTATGGTGATGAGGATGAATGTGCTCATCGTGAAGAACGCGCCACATCGTCAAACGTGCAATGAGGGCATGTGCGATAGACCAGGTACTGGTGGAATGGTTGTCTTGAACACCTTGCAACACTTGTTTCTCCAATCTGACAGTCCGAATCTTCTGGAAACCCAAAGATCTTGTGACTAGCACACAAACGACCTGCTTTACTCAAACGACGTTCAATCCTTGCAAATATGGTATGTGCAGGTTGTCACCTATTCAAAAAACGCTCCTGATACAGACTCCTTGCCTTTCCTACATTGTTGCCTGGCTTATCTATATGTGAGAAGCATATCAACGTGCTCATTGTTTGAATTTGTTGTGCTTTGAAGTTTTATTTTTTTTTTTAATATTTAACCAATTTTGTTCCTTACAATTGTGGAATTGTTATGCAATACTAAAATTTCACATATGCACTACAATTATTGGCAATTTTTAGGAAACGGTTCGGAAAGTTTTGCGACAGACTACTACAGATACTAGCGGTACGTTTGCAAGAACAGGAAAATTCGCTTTTATTCATTAAGAATTTTTTTTGTTATTTATTTATGCTATAAACATCCCTTTCGCTCACCCTCAAAGGAAGAAGTCACAGAGCGTTAGGCCAGGACTCCTTGCTGGCCACTCAGCGAGACTACGACGTTCCAACCAGAGTCCTGGAAAGTGGGTGTCAATCCACGAGCGTACGGAACGTTGGAAAGAGTTGGGGCCCCATCTTGCATAAATATTAGGTCGTTGTAATTGTCCCACTTTAAAAAATGAAATGAAACATATTTTGTCTCATTTAAAATTTTTAAAACTCAATTTTCTATATTTCACATTGGAACAACGTTTCTTATTTTGTTCGAATGAAATATCTTTTGGGGGGGAAAGAGGTGGAGCATTCAATTGTAAATAAATATGCTTAACAGTAGTGGTATAAACTTTATACTATTTTATAAAACTCCTGAAAATGTTCAAAAGTTAATACTGATAGCTCGTCAGATCTTATCAATAGGTAGACAATGTTTGAGTCGTTATAGTTCCTTACGATAATGCTTTTTTTTTCCTTTACCTGAAACTATATGAAATCTGAAATTACCTGCTACACAAATCTATGATACTATTAGAGTTTTGAAACACGTGCAAATACGAATTGATAGATTTCATTGACCCGAACAAAACGATATACGAAGTACGTTCAAAAAGAAACCGAAAATTTAAAATAGCGTGCCAAACCGGCAGAGGGAGCACCCCAAGGATGTTATAAATAGAGGATCTGCCCATATGTATCGTCATCCTATTAAATCGATGAAACCAAAAAACATCCGAGCATCGGCACGTCTGATTGGCTACTCTCGTTTCCGCCATCGTCCGATTGGCTACTTTCGTTTCCGCTATGATTGTTGGCTCAAAACATTGCGATCCTATTGGGCGGAGTGGTCAGAGTAGGGGTGGCGAAATTGTGACGTATGGCTTCAAGATTTTGTTGTAAGGGCAGATCCTCTATTTTATAAGATCCTTGGAGCACCCTGCGACTACTGGGCGCACCTAGTGACAAGTATAGATAACAAACTGACATTTGCTTCGTTTCGTTATGACCGTTAGTACCCGAGCTACAACCGCTGAAGCGAGGACGTGCACAAACTGTTCGTCGCATTAATGATACAGTGATAACCTTGAACAACAACGTGTGTGTGTGTGTGTGTGTGTGTGTGTGTGTGTGTGTGTGTGTGTGTGTGTGTGTGTGTGTGTGTGTGATTTTGCTACGGACGTTACCAAACATTTACAAAGACATTTGAATTATTTTTCAATTTACTCTGGGTCTCCTGGTTCAAAAGGAGTACGCATGAGTCGGCCAAAGATCAAGGAAGTGGGGGTTGTGTTTTTGTTTGGAAGGACATTGTCCATCATGAATTTGTATCATGTGATAAGATGTTAAACAAACAGTTGTGCACAGGAAGAGGTCTGAATTGTGGGAAAACCAGACTTGAATAGTGCACCATGCCAATGCGCCTAAGTTATAGTGAAACGAGGCAAATGGCAGTTTTGTCTACAACTGCCGCTAGTCCATCGGCCAGATGAAGCACTATTTCGAAAGTTCGGTTTCTTTTTTAACAAACCTCGTAAATCTTGATGTGTAGATCCAAGAAAATTGAAGAATACTATTCTTTCTCGTGAAGAACGCGACCTGCCATGTTTTACGATAACAACGCCATCTAATAAGATTCACTAATACAGCTTTTTATAACCACAATAGCACCATAATAGTATGCTTAATGAAACAGCCTGAAATTGCTTCACAGTGACGCTATAACTGAACATCACTTTCGTTAGCTTGCTTTCAGACGATGACAGGAAACAATAAAATATGATGACCTTGAAAAGAATTGAATTCGAGATTTCAACTCATTCGCACACCCTTCATCACATCTGAATGTCGAGAAGACAGATTTTCGATGTCTGTTCTTCAGTTTGGCAGTTGGTTCATAGAATCATTAAGAGACCATACGGCTCAACGTATCCGAACGAATTTCAAACAAGGTTTTCAGGATTCTCCAGGAAACGGGTCAAATTTTCTTGCTATTTCGAAAAAAAAATGATTATTTACTGAATGATGGGAATAAAAAATTACGAATTTATCAAAAGTAGCTCTAATGATAATTTCATAAATCAACCCTCCACTGAGAACCCTATAATAGGACTAGCCTTAGGCTAGCTGGGGGCTCCGCCCCCAGATCCCCACGTTTTCTCTGCCTACGGCCTTGCATCTCTTAAACCTACAAATCATTTGAATTTCAAGTTTCTTTTCCGGATTCAACCACCTAAAAGATAAGATTTTGTATCCCAAGAAAAGGCCATTTAAACAACATGGAGATTTTTCATTTCCCCTGTAGACACCCTAAAAACTAAAAATATTCAGTTTTGGCAACTTTTCTGTGGGTTACTCTCGGACGGATACAATCATGTCAAATTTAATCATCGTAGTCCTACAGGGTGTGCCTAAACATTTTGGTGTTACAAGATATTCCATATAAACATCATGGAGAAGATGTTTTCAGTTCCCCATGAAACCCATAAAGTTGGAAATTTCTATTTTTTTTTTAATTTTTATTTTATTTTATTATTATTATTTTTTTTGTGAATTACTTAGGTAGCTCTAACGAAAACGTACAACCATACCAAATTTCAAGTTTTTATTCCAAATACTAAAACATGAGATTATAGGTAAGTAAAAAGCCCATTTAAATAAGATAGGAAAATTGTTAATTTCCACTTTAGACCTCGTAAAAAATAAAAATAATCACTTTTGGTAATCTTTCTGTCCGTTAATACCGAAACGCTACAATCATGCCAAATTTCAAATTTCCACGTCAAATGGAAGTACCCGTTATTTTATGTCATTGAGTTCGTGTAGTTTTATGTAGTTAGGATTAGGATATTTCATTGATAACCCTACAATATGATGTAAGTAATTTCTTGTTTGAAATTCCCGCTAGGGTAAAATCTCTTTCGAACATACTTTTTTTTTTCTTTTCGACAAGTTCATCAAACAGAATTCAGGCAATTTTATGAATACTTCACAAATACGTATTGGATTAGCAACACTAGAGTGTGTCAAATGTAATTTCTTATGAAAAAAAGATTCACAAAGGTTACTTTACTCTTATGATGAGCTTTTTCTTTCTGGCATTGTACTGTAAAGACGCCCATTATAATTTTGTTCATATTTTAAAACAGATGTTGCAGCAATAACTGAAGCATGATACGATTTAGTTTAAAAATTCGTTTGAGTTTGAATTTTTATATCTTGTGTTCCTATGTAACACCAAAATTAATAGTATTTCGTAAACCCACTGTTAACATGGACTTCGAAAATTGACCGGGGCTTGAATCGAATCCGGTGCAGCCGTCGGATACACAGACCTTCCTTCAAGATGAACTCGCACAAACTCTGTATTTATTTATCAACGACCTGTAAAGGTACTGAATTCTCTATGTCTGTGTGACTGTCTGTTTGTCATTTGCGATTTTGTTTTTCAATTTTGAGGCCTCAATTCTGTTGAGTATCAAAATTTATCTGAAAAAGTGATGAAATTTTTCGCTTCACTCTTACCATTCCCGAGATATTGCCCAAAAAATGTCCGATTTCCAGAAAAATTATGAAGCCATATCTCGGGAACCGTAACTTATAGAGAGATGACTAACCTTTGGGTAGCTGAGGGCTTCGCCCACAGACCGCCAAATTTCCTCGGCCTACGGCTTCGCATTTCTTATCTATCGGCCTTTGCATCAACAGTGAGTCAATTTCATGAACATTTTCTTCGTATTTCCTGAATTTGCTCATTAGGGGGATTCGACCCCACACACTGTCTTTGCTCGGCCTACGGCCTAGCACCTCTTGAGTCAACAATTCTACTGAGCAAGGGAGCCGATCCTGGGGATGCCGCCCCCCAAAAGCTCATGTAGGCCCTCTATTGTATTTATGAATATTCAATATTGTGCATAATTTGAATGCAATTTGTCTTAAAATCCTCATATATATATATATATATATATATATATATATATATATATATATATATATATATATATATATATATATATATATATATGTGTGTGTGTGTGTGTATATATACCTTCTGCATCTGAATGGGCCACCCCCCAAATTTACAGAGAAATCGGCGCCCTTGCTACCTAGTATCAAGTTTCTTTTCCTATTTCAATTATCTAAAAGATAAGGTTTTGTATCATAAGAAAACGCCCACTTACAGCATGGCAATTTCTTCATCCAACTTTAAATACCTAAAAAATTAAAAATATTCACTTTTGCCAATTTTCGTGTCGGTTAGTCCTGGAAAGCTACAATCATACCAAATTTCATCATTCTAATCCTACCAGAAGTGCCTAAACATTTTGGAGTGTAGAAGACGTCCCATATAAATAACATGGGAAAGATTTTTCAGTTCCTCACAAAACTACTCTACAGTTTGATTTTTTTTTATTTCTGATGAAATATTTAGGTAACGCTATCAAAAACGTACACGCATAAAGAATTTCATGTTTTTATTTCAATTCTATGTACCTAAAACATGAGATTCTAGGTCCAAAAAAGGCCCTTTTAAATAACATGGAGAAATTCTTCATCCCCTTTTTAGACACCCTAAAAATTAAAAATATTCACTTCGGTTCTTTTCCTGTCGATTACTTCCGGAAAGCTACAATCATGCCAAATTTAATCATTGTAGCCCTACAGGAAGTGCTCAATAATTTGGAGGTGTGAAAGGTGTTTCATATAAATAACGTGGGAAAGATTTTTCAGTTTCCTATGAAACCACTCTAAAGTTGAAGTTTTTTTACCTTTGCTGATTTTCCTAGGTAGTGCTAATGAGAACGTGCAATCATACCGAATTTAAAGTTTCTATTTCAATTCTGAATACCTAAAACATGTGATTATAGATAAAAAAAAAGGCCAATTTAAACAACGTGGGGAAATTCTTCATCCCGTCTTTAGACACCCCGAAAATTAAAAATATTCACTTTTGGCAATGTTCCTGTCGGTTAGTTTTGGAAAGCTACGATCATGCCAAATTTAATCATTGTAGCCCTACAAGGAATGCTCAGTAATTTATGTCTGCTCATGTAGTTTTGTTTATAGTTAGGATATAGGTGTTGGTCAATACCTAAGAGAATGGAGAATATTTTGGTACCAAATAGTAACCGCTGGCTACTGTCTAACTAGCCACTGGTTTGGTCAGTGGCCAGTTGGCCAATGACAACTAGTTAAAATCTGTACCAAAATATTAGGTATTGATTAACATCTACATGGTCCCTCTATGACTTACCGTTCCCTAGATATTGGCCAAAAGTTTTCGAATTTCCGGTGGTTTAAGGAGACATATCTTGGGAACCGTAAATCATAGAGAGGCGATATTTTCCGAATTTTTACGAGAAACAGAAGGTGTGGGATATAAGCATTTACTTTTACATGTAGAAAAATCACAGTTATCCTTTACGTTCCATGTCTCCATTCTATTTAAGTTCGTTCTTGCATTCTCAACTCTTTTCTTTTTTAATTTGAAGAAAACAAGTACAGTGACATTTCTTGATAAGTTTATTGTTACACTGTATATAAGTTATGTGCCTTTAGGAAGTATCTGCTTTTATGTATCAGCTGGCTTCATACCCTCGTACATGTTACTAGATGCAGGAAAATAAATAATTTCACACAAAAGTATAATGCAAAGCATATTGATGCTTCTCTCCTTTTCTCACAGGAACGTTTGGTTATAACTGGACAACGTTAAACAAAAGATTGATTAGTCAGAAGTACGAAGAGGGTGGTGAAAGCATTTTGTCATGTAAACTTGATTCTTTGTTAAAGAAGATAACGTTCTTCTAAAACTACAAAGGGATTAGATACATGCAATAAAATGACAAATATACAAGTGGATAGGCCAGAGAGCGTCAGTGTTGTGCTTATAGATATATTGGGTTGACACGCAGAACAGAAGCTGCTGCAGTGTATCCAATACTTTCTCAAGGTAGCAATTTAGGTAATATTGTGTCTAAGTTGCTACAAGGCGTTACTAATTACTACACCAAATAGCTTATAACTTCCTTCGTGGCTATATAATTAACAGCTCAAGCTGGTCGACGTACATGTATACGGAACCCCATAGGGCTTCTAGAGGCGATTCGACGTACACGTATACGTCCTGTGTAGTAGTGACGAAATTATGCATATGCTGTCATCTGTTATTTAACCATGTGAACTAAAACGCATGTCACTCAAGAGTAGACTGTAATCTGCTACCATCTGTTGGTTTTCCCTCTTATTACATGAAACTATGTTCAATTTTTGACACTATGCCAAAATGGCTGTTTTAGTGATTTAAAATTATTTCTACTGTCTCTAGTAGCGACTGGTGGGTATTTAACTCCCGGCTCGAGAGGTTAACATAAGTGTATTCAACGAGGGAACCCCAGGTTCGAATCCCTGTGCGAACTCATGCAGTTTTAATCCCATGTTAACTTGCACGTTTACATTTTATAAAGCGTCGGTACTGCAAGGAACGATAAACTACAATCGAAGTATTAATAAACAAAAATCGCTTATATTGAATTGGATCAACTGAAGAGCGAAGCAGCGAGATACACCGTTCAATTCACCTCGCTGTATTAAATGGAGTAATTTGTTATTTTAGTGTTGACTGGAAAAGAAAATACATTTGTACACAGAAGTGTAAAGCAAAGCTCTTGCATGTCGGCATAAAATAAATGCATCAACAAAAATATGGAGGGATTTTTATCTATTTCCAATTGTCTCAAAACTTTTAACATACATTCATGTATGCCAGGGACGTAGCTAAGGGGGGGCCCGAGGGGGCACCGGCCTCCCCAAATCTTGGCTTGGCCCCCCCAAATATGTATGTAAAATTATGGTACATTTTTTTTAGCCGACAATAAATGAAAAAAATATTCATAGTAAACTGAAATTATTCATACTTCTAAGAAAAGGTTATTTTCTTTAAATCCATTTATAGGCTATTTCTTAAACATTAAGTGAATGGTAATAAGAGTATAAGATCAGTAACTTTGGGGCCTGGGCGTCATTTTCGTTAACACTGGGGGGTTCTTCCAGCCCTTAGAGTGATTCCAGCCTTATAGTCGCCTTGAGGTGCTAAGGGCTAAAAATCTATATGAATGCACTTTTTATAACCAACTAAGACAGAACTGAAAGGTCGATTTGACTCAAAGGCTACGAGAATCCCTCTCCCCCATTGCTGAATTTTGCAACTTAGTATTTTATACTTTAATTGTTTTACTAGAAGGTATTGAGTGTAGATTTACTTTCGTATATTTATTATATTTAACAACGATTCTGCCGAAACAGATTAGAAACTATTTAGACCCTCTATACAGTATGTACTGGCGCTGGCAACAGGCTGAGCGGGAAAGAGTCTATTTTTGTACTGAATGTGGAGTGCGCAGTGTTAAGTTTGCTATGTATGTGTTCTTGAAATTAAGTTAAATATGGAGAGGTTTATAAAATCTGGATATTTTATTTCACATGACTGAATACCTGCGAGACTGAGAAACACTTGACGAGTACCTTCAGCGAAACTGATAAGGTGCATGTTGTTGCTGAGGAAAATATTCATTCGGACAATGTTGATAAGGAAGAAGCTAAGGAAATTGCTAGCACCTCACAACGAAACATTCATGTGAATGACTTATTTTCAGAGGTCCAAAGAAACTGGAGAGATTTTGGATCTACAAAACCACGCATCTAGAGAAGTAATAACTGCCCGTCGCGAGTGCTTAAAACGTATAGTGGCGATTGTGATCCATTTAGTTCGACAGGGATTAGCTTTACGAAGCAAGGATGAAGATGACAACAGTTTAAATAAAGAGAATTTCTAGTAAATATTCAAGTTGTTACGACGTTTTGAACCTTTTATAAAGAATATGCAGCGCCAGGGAATACCACTTATTTGGCCCCAGAAATTCAAAATGAAGATATCTTATGCTGCGGCGAGGAAATCATCAATGTCATTATAAGTGAACTGAATGCCGCTGGAAAGTTCAGTGTTATAGCTGATGAAACACGAGATATTAGTGTTTCTGAACAACTTAGTGTTTGCGTGAGATATGTGAAAAGTTCTAAAACGGTAGAGCACTTTTTGAAATTTGAGAAAAACAATTATCGAAACTTTGGCTTCTATAGGTGTTAATAAGGACTCAAAATGCATTGGGTAAGCTTACGATGAGGCGAGCGTTATGAGAGACCACATAGGTGTTGTGCAAAAGTTATTTCACAAGTCTCATCCCCTCGCACTGTATATCCATTGCTATGTGCACCAGTTAAATTTAATAATATTTAATAATTGTAAAAGTGTGTTCGTTCGAACAAGCAAATACCTTTTTGATTTATTGCAGACTGTACGTAACTATTTCTCTGTGTAAAAGCTTATAGACGATAAAGCAAGCTCAGATAGCGTTAGGTTTGGAGCAATCCAGTATACCTGGCCTTTCAGACATTCGTTGGTCTTCAATACCGGTATTTGTTCACTGAACGCTGTAAAAGAGAATTATGGAGCTATAATCTCTGCATTAGAGGGTAAGAATGCTAAGAAGACTACTGAAGTATTGCGAACAAACTGAAATCATTCGCAACTGTTTCATGCTTGATTGCTTTAGCAAGATTGTGGGAATTATTAGTGGCCTGAATAATTTTCTACAAGGAGAAGATATTATCCTAGCAGACCCCCAGCTATCTATTTGTTCGGTTGTTGGAGCCATAAAAGAACTTAAAACAGAAGAAAATTCATTGTGTCTCTACACTGAAGCATTGGAGTTTGACACACAAAATGGTGTAGAATGTTTTAATCAACCAAAGAGCAGAGAAAAGCGAGATAATAGTATTATGAAAGGTTTTCTGGTTTCCGTTAGTATTCCGAAGAGATACACTATCGGGTAGTATTTCACTATCCAAAAGTACATATTTCAGAATCCTAAGGTACTCACGAAACAACTTGTATAGGAGTTTGGCACCTTACATATAATTTGAAGTACTCACCAACTACCTTGTTGCAGAAGTACCGGAAGATTGTGAAACTTGGATATTTGGATAGGGCACATACTAGTTTCTAAGTGAAGTCTTGACCCGACTACGATAGGTCCCATAGTTTCGGAGCTATGGACCTTTAGTTCTTTTTTTAAATATGTTTTCGAGTGCTTATAACTCCGAAAAGAAGCATTTGTGCACCCAGGTTGGTCTATACTTTTTGTCCTATCTTTGCGTCAGAAATTACCTCCCAAACGTCGGCGTTGTTTTGAAACACCCTATATATATATATATATATATATATATATATATATATATATATATACATATATATATAATTTCATTTGCAAATATGGCCCCCCCAAACTCAGAACTCTGGCTACGTCCCTGATGTATGCTGTAAAACTGGTGTATTCCCGTTCTGCTAAAGGCCCTCCAGCACTTTGTAGAAAATATTTTCAATGATCTTATCTTTAGGCAGAACGGGAATTCCCGTTCTGCCTACTTCCCCTTCTGCCTAATCTATCGAGACGGGGAATTCTTTTCTTTTGAGGGATCTTGAGTGAGGGATCTTTTCTAGGGATTTTTTCATTACTAATTCTAATAGATTCTGTAACAAGAAAAACTATTTCTAGTGCAGTCAAAATAAGGTTTGAGGTAGACATTTAGAATAAAAAGATGGGACCTTCTGGAATTTGTTCGTAATCTCTTCCTCAATAACCTCCAGAAAAACACAAAAATGCAGTTGCAGGTTTTCCGCCATTTTGAATAAATAGTCTGCCATCTTGGATTCCTCATATGCACTTAGTTTATTCCACATAACTTCTAAACTAATTGACGTAGAAGTATCATTCTTTCTTTATTATACTTCTAATATCATAGGCAATGTAACACGTTATTATCATTTTCCTTCTAGTAACCATTGTTGCATAATTTTAGGATGAAATGAAAAATTGTGATCTCTATTACGGGACATATTCTTTTCATTGCCTCATAAAACTCAACAGAGTAGATATACAATGTCCGAGGTGGGCAATGAAGCCTCAAACGTCATCGGCTGCACACAATTTCTGTAGAAACATATGAATGAATCATTTAACATGAAGATAAAGATACTTAGTGATTTCAGACGGCTTTTCATTGCAATTTTTGGAAAGTATCAACAGGTTTGGAAAGTCCGTCTAGTTTAACAAATAGTTCGTAAACAGTGGCGTCGGCAGGGGTTGCACAAGAATCTTGAAAGTAGACTTTCGCACTATCTTTCTGTATTTATATTTATGTGTCAATTCAAATTAGGGTTTCAGAGAAACGTTTTAAAAGAAGACGAAATCTATTGAAATATATTTTACTGATGTTATTATAATGCAAGAAATCCAGTTGCGAGTTTTGAGCTCTTTTGAATAAATAGCCCTAGTTCAGTGCAATTACGACAAAAATCGATTAAACTTAAAGATTTTTTAAATAAAAGATTAAACCTGTTAGAATATGTTCGATGTATTGCTATTATACTAAAACAGTCCCAAAAGTTGTTGGTTTCCCGCCATTTTAAATAAGCAGTACACCATCTTGAAATTTTCCCCAGCACGTAGTTTTTGCATTGTGGCTCCTAAGCCAATAAACGTAAAAGTATCATTATTTCGTTATTGTACTTTAAATATTATTGGTTATATAATAAGTGATCACTTTCTCCGCTTTCGTTACTATAAGTTTAGCATACCTTAAAGCAGGGATGCAAATAACCACTCGGCCGGGGCGAGTGAGCACTCAATATCATAACGAAGGTAAGTAAATGATTACTATTGTGGGATGTGGGCTAGTAACCTTTTCCTTAGGCGACTAAAATTTTGTTGCTTATTTGCATCCCTGCCTTAAAGTTTTATCTATTAGTGCTTGAAAATATAACTTTAGGAAAAATAAAAATGGTGATTTAAACAAAGTATTAATTATTAAAAATGAAGGCAAATATACTTACCGGAATTATTTGACATGGAGTTTGTCTCCGATTTACAGTAAGTACCATCATATCCAGTTTTATGATTTTTACTATTTCACTATACGTACTAGCTTTTATAATAGTATTTAGATTTTTCTACACATCTATTAAACTGCTAAACTTAAAAGTGTTGTAATTATAAATAGGAAAACAATATAAACTGATCACCAGTTGAATTATAGACACCTACCCAATAACGTGTAACACCACCTTTCTTTGATAACGGCGGGTACTCACCGAGGCATGGACTCAACGAGGCGCCTGAAGTGTTGCGGAATCTCAATCTATATCTGCTGCAAAGTCTCTCACAGAGCTTGCAGGGTAGTTTTAAGAGGGTCCACAGCAGAAGGTGTCGTTCCATAGCGTCTCAGATGTGTTAGATCGGATTGAAATCCGATGACCGTGTTGCCAGATCAGAGGAGTGCTCATCAAACCAGTTTGCTGCCATCGTAGAGCGGTGGGTGGGGCGGCGCATTGTCTTGCTGCAAATTGAGGTCACCACCTCGATGTAGCAGCCGAGCAAAGACATGACATGGTCGTCCAGAATATAGCACTGTGTTACACGTGGTAGCGTCACATGTGAGGGACTGTGTTACATGTGTTAGGGGACTCATTTCAATCCAAGTAAACATGCCCCAGATGAGAATACCACCACCACCGGCCTGCACAACTCCCTGCAGTCACGATGGATCCACTTCCTCTTGCGGTTGGCGACGCTCCCTTACCGATTCATCGGCATGTACCAATGTAAAACTGTCCAGGCAACCTTTTTCCACATTTCCACGGTCCAGAGCCAGTGTTCATTTGCCCATGCTAGACGTTGTTTCCTGTGTTGTGCTATTAGAAGGGATACTCGCGTGGGTCGATTGCTTCTGTACCCCATGGCGAGCAGGTGGTTGCGAATTGTGTGGCTGCTGATGCGGCGTTGTTGTCTTGCATTGAACCACTCCGCGATTTGACGCACTGGCCCGTCCCCTCACCGTGGCAGTTTGCCCGTGTGGGTGTGGTTTTACCGGAAGCCAGGTACTCACGATACACTTTGACACAGTTGCCTTTGAATATCAGAGTGCCGCAGCTACTTCCGAAATCGAGCCACCCAGTCGTCTGGCCCCTACGATTTGACCACTGTCAAGTGCGCTCAGGTAAGTTACTTCGTTTTGCCCATCACACACTACATTGACATGGATATCGAGAGAGGAAGTACACAGCAACAGTACCTTCGCGATGCATTTCATTTACATGCACTGGTGGAGCATCTGTAGTGTGCCCTGATGTCTCTAGTTCAACTACTGATCAAGTTACAGTAAAAGCCTTGTGATGATAAATAAACTCAAACAAAAGTTCTAAATATACCAGTGTACTTTGAGACTTACTTTTCTCAATGGCGTTTTGCAGTTGAATGTCCAAAGTTTTCGTTAACTTCCTTCTCAAAGAATTTGGTTTTGGTGATAGCTTCATCATCGCTTCCTTCATCTGCATCTTTGATTAAAGGAGTGCTATTACCACATCCGTGTCCACTACTCTGCCCACAAAATGATGTACAATCTAGGTATCTTCTTTTGCACTCAAAATTGTTTCCGCAGTTCGCCTGGCAATTGCATGCTATAAACTTTAACAAATCTTCTGGAGAAGGTTGTTTAAATGTTGTTACAGGAAGATGGCAATCACCACAAATTCTACAGCGTCATTCAGTTGGAGTCATCTCTTAAATTTTCCGCTGCTGAACAACATAGAACACATGGGGACTATGCTGATTTGCAGCAGCTATTGTTGGAAATAGTACTGCTAAGTTAAAAGTGTCACTAATGCGTTGTTTGGATAGAATCTTTTTGTACATGCAGAATCTTGTACAATACAGATTTTCTTTCTCTGTACATCTATATAATGTTAAGAACTTTTTTTTTTATCTAGCAGCTACCACATCATCAGCAGATGATGTTGGGATGTTGAAAACATCCATTTCTCGACGCAGTTCTTCATTTTCTGCAGTAATTTGTTCGCAGTTTTCTTCCCTTTACTGCGTGGAGCAGAAGTTGCATCACAACCAGTGAAGGCCTGCAGAAACAAAATGCAGTGCACCATATCTCCCAATGCTCTCTGAAGTTTGGTACTGCTGTATATCTTATGTGGTCACTTCGAGCCAGGGTCTCAGCTGTTGCGAGTGCTACCATCAGAACCAAAATATCTGAATCTTCTCCCACTATTACTGACGAGCCAGATTTTGCAACATTTGTTGCAATTAACACAACTAATGTGTCAGCATCTGCAGGTGATTGAAGTACGGTACAACCAGATTTCTAGAGATATTTCGTCAGAAGTGAAATCAATTCGGATTTGTCCTTTGTGTTAGAAAGAAATTCCTGTTAAGTTAAACGAACAACGTGGATATTGTCCTCAAGGATTACGCATATTCATGGTTTCTTTGTTCATGGTTTTATAACTTTTACGCTAGGTGCACCATCATAACAATCATATACAATACATTATTTACCATAGAGTTTTGTGATAAACCTCACATATTGCTCATATAATAGGCCGCAAAAATTATGGAAAACAAGCAACTAGAGTTTTAGTACTGTTTTAGTATAATATCAATACACATATATTCCAACAGGTTTAATCTTTTGTTTAAAAATAGCTTTGATTGATTTTTGCCGCAATTGCACTGGATTAGGGCTATTTATTCAAAAAGGCAGAAAACCAGCAATTGGATTTTTTCTTGTAGGATAACATCAGGAAAACATATTTCAATAGATTTCATCTTCTTTTAAAACGTTTATCTGAAACCCTAATTTGAATTGACACATAAATATAAATACAGAAAGATAGTGCGAAAGTCTACTTTCAAGGTTCTTGTACATCCCCTGCCGACACCACTGTTTACGAACTATTTATCAAACTAGCCGAACTTCCAAACCTGTTGGTACTTACCGAAAATTGCAATGAAAAGCCGTCTGAAATCAAATATATTTTTCTACATGTTAAATGATCCACTCATGTTTCTACAGAAATTGTGCGCAGCCCGATGACGTTTGAAGCTTCATCGTGCACCTCAGACATTGTATAGAGTGACAATATATACACCGTTTTAAAGCTTATGAAATTTTCAACAACTTTTATTCGAGCACTTTTTCCATATTTCTATTCTGTTAAGTTTTATGAATCAATGAAAAGAATATGTCCCGTAATAGAGATCACAATTTTACTTTATCCTAAAATTATGCAACAATGGTTGCAAGGAGGAAAGTGATAATAACTTGTTACATTGCCTATATTATTATAAGTATAATAAAGAAAAAAATATCCTTCTACGTCAATTAGTTTAGAAGTTATGTGGAATAAACTAAGTACATGTGAGAAATCGAAGATGGCAGACTATTTATTCAAAATGGCGGAAAACCCGCAACTAGATTTTTTGGGATTGTCTAGAGGTTATTGAGGAAGAGATTACGAAAAATTCCAGAAGGTCCCATCTTTTTATTCTAAATGTCTAGGTTTGGCCCATTTTTGATGTAATTTGACTGGACTATTCTTCAAGTTTCATCATATATTTTAGATGTTATTCAACTTGTTCTTCTCTGAAAAAATGACTAGATACAGTTCTGTTATTAGCAGCGTTATTCACGTCTACTTTAGTAAAGATGTGATTTTTTAATACTTACAGAGAAATGGAAAATTAATTGACTCAGTTACAAGAAAGCCGTTTGACATTGTAACTGAAACGAACGTAAAATAAACTTATTTCGATCCAGGCCCGTAGCCAGCCTCCAAATTTAGGGGGGGGGGCTAAATGTAAATTAGGGTGGGCACACACAGAGAGAGACACATACATTATACAATATATATATATATATATATATATATATATATATATATATATATATATATATATATATATATATATATATATATATATATAATATCTGTGTCGGTGTGTGATGATGAATAATTTCTTATGCTCTTAAAACTAAAACTACAGCGTGAAGGAATTATTATTAAAAATTTCCCCTATAGCGTTAGTACAACTGTACCTGAAGGCTAGAATACTATGTGTCTCCTTTTCATTTTATTTGTTATGGCAACAAAATATTTCTTCCGTTTTCTCATCTTCAAGGAAATAAAAAAAAAAATGTTAAAAAAATAGTTGGCCGAACGAACCAATCATTAAAATTTCCAAAGAATTAGTACAGGAAATAGTTTTTTTTTAAATTTTTGATGACTGAAAAAATATTTGTGAAATTTGAAAACATCTAGAGAGTAATGAGATTTAATACTATCTTCAAAGAGATTCTACAGAGAAGGTTCTCAGAATCTTAAATTAACATTTTGAAATACATGTGATCTAAACAAATATATGCATATTGGAAAAATGAAATTAACATTTTACCTGTATTATTATTTACATCTCCTTAGATATAAAACTTTACATTTCTTTAAATATCACGCGCTTTATTTTACACTTGTACTTCTAAACATTTTTGATCTTTTTTTTATGGTGATGTTCGAAAGAAATAATAATATGTTTATGGGTTTTTGCTATCTACAAATTTATAAATTTCATAAGATTAAGAAACACAAACACAACACGCATATATACACTCCTTATGTTGGCACACTATAGTAGAAACAAGTTGAACATTTGAACAATCACTAACAACACAATCACAGTATAAGTCTCCTTGTTTTGGATGCTGCCAATCTTAGAACAATTGTGTCCAGATCGAGGTTTCTGGTGATGTCCTTGTTGTAACTCAACAAAACAAGATTGGCACGGTGCAGTTAATGTACAACTCCTTTTGAAAAAATGCCCTAACAAAGAAAGAATTCCTCTCACCTGAAGTAGTTCTATATAAAGGTTGACCGGCTTCAGGGTAGAAATTTAGTAAAGAAAATATTCAAATTTACAAACGTATAATTTCTAATTGCTTTCTTTTTAGTAACTGAAAAAATACTTTTTGCATAACAGCTGTGAGTTCCATTTTATCACAACACATTTCAAATTTTAGACGTCGTGGACCCCGTACCCAAGTCACGCGGACCCCTGGGGTCCGCGGACTCCAGTTTGAGAACCACTGCTCTAGACTATTTGGAACATACTATCAACAATCATTTAGGATGATTGCTACTAAAGTCATGTTTAAGTAAAAATAATCTGTTATGATCTGGTACTCGAGCATTCAAATAAGAAATAACTCCAAAAAAAGTTCCCTGTTCTAGCGCAGTTACCTCCTTCCTCAAAACGAAATTGATAAGAGAAGTAACAGTTCATTAAATTTTCTTTGTATAGTACAATTTATATCAAAGTATACATGAAATTCTTCTTTACATTGTGCAAATAAGAATTCGAGATCAGTTGCTTTCGTAGGTACTAAAATGTTTAAGTTAAGAACTAATTATTTAAACAGTTATACACTTATTTCTATTGAAGATATCTCTTCTTCAAAATGAAACTACATTAACAAATTGTTACTTTTGTGGGCTACCTCGTAGCCTCATGGGTACAGCGCACACCTTCGGCGCGTCTGGTTTCGGGTTCAAACCGTACTGGGAGTCCTCGGATTCAAACCGATAGTGATTTGGATGTTACTTTAAGCTATAGGTCCCGTTTCTTTATAGCCTTCCTGCTGAAGAGAGACGCTAAACTCCCCGACGCACCCTGTTTTAAGTCAAAGGTGAAATTTCAAATTTATAAAGCATTATACATATTATCATCTAATAAGGTTCAATTTTTAATTGAACATTCTGTTTTTCCTATAAGTGCAACTACTACCTCCGTTTAGTCCGCTGCATTTTTTTGTTTACATACCAGAAGATTGCAAGGTATTCATTTACAAAATAGTAACTTTGTATGATTAGGCTTACGTCTAATGATCTGCTTGAACATTTGATTCTGGCACCAAAAATTGGCAACAATTATTAAATTATTTTAATATAAGTATCTAATTATTCACCCCCGGTAAAGATTAAGTGAATCGCACTTATCTTTAGTTTAACAAATAGTCAAGTTGCTGCTACACTACAATTCTCATTCTTCAAGTGAACTTCGGTGCATCTTCAGAAACCAGCATCGACCAACTTTCAATTACAACCATGTTCAACTCACAACACAACAAGAGTAAATACAATTCAGAAAATGAAATTTTTCTTACTCCGTTATCACGTGCCATAAAACGTAGTCAAAATCCCCCATCCCTCTCTCTCTCCATGATTAATATACACAAAACGAACCCATACACCTGTGTGATTATTAGAGCAAAGCAGTTGCGACCCCCTGTTGAGGGATGCTGTTTTTTCAATCTCTCGCATATTAACGGAAAGCCAATGACTCACAGGAAAAAGATGTTTTCAGTTGCAAATTCCAAAAAGAACAGGAAGAAGTAAACTCTTCGTCCGCAGATTAAGGTAAAAGTATGTTGTTTCATGTTTGCCGATAGAATAACCATAAATTATTTTTCTCCTACAGCGAAGGTCGTTTGCACATGGAGCATTATATATATATATATATATATATCTACAGACTCACGCTCAAATAAATATTAGCAATTCAAAGAAGCGTAGTGCATAAATAGGTCAATACTTTAAATGAGGAAAATAAAAGTAAATTTTAATTTAGCACTCTAAAGTACATTTGGAAATACAATTTCTTCCAACATTTCAGTCAGTGTTCGAATTAAATTTTCGAACGAGAGCGGGATGCTTATGTATTGGTGCTGCAAATGTAGAAGGCGAAAATTTATGTTACTTTTGTGATACGAGCCGGACATAAATTTTTACCGAAGGGGAATTTTCCCGGCATCCCCCGTTAATTCGAACTATGATTTTAGTTAGGGGGCTGCAAAAAATTTAAGGGGGGCTGAGCCCGCCCTAGCCCCCCGTGACTACGGGCCTGTTTCGATCTAATATCAAGTCATTTCACAACATTTTTTTTTTTCAATTTTTCAGTGGTCCATCTCCACCATCCCAAGGCTCGCAGTACGTTAAAGGTGCTACAGTTCATATCCTTAACATGTGTTTGGTCATATGTTAAATAAACAACGCAAGAGGATGCATAATTCGGTCCGTTTTCTTTTTCTAAAAAGATACTTTGTCTTCTACATTCAAAGATCTATTTCCGGCATCACCTCTATAAATGATCAGGTGCTTTGTCCTCTATACATGATTCTACTACATGCAACATGTCGTTCTTATATTGTCAAAAAAAGAAAATGGGGCCGCGATGGCTAAGTGTTAGAGCTTTCACCTCTGGTGCATGGTGTCCATGGTTCGATCTCAGCTCGAGCTAGGTGAGCTTTGTGGTGGACAAATACCGTGTGCGTGGGTTTTCTGGGTGTTCTACCGTTCCCTCCCACTTTCCACTATTTCGTTCATTTCTCATCATCACCGTATCCTTTTGCCTAGCCGGCATTTCCATGGGACGTAAAACTTGAAGATTTCATTTCATTTCATTTATATCGCCAATGTAAATACTAACAATATTAAATATCACATATCGTTAATATAGTCAATGCAACTTAAATAAAGATCTCATCATCACTGTTCTAAATGTAAACAGTAAGCAACCACATCTATAAGCCACCAAGCCTATTACACGTGATTCCAGCCTTCTTCTGAATGATTTGATTTTCTGTTCAAGTCGCCTATATGTAAGCTTCGGTTCCTTCGGCTTCTTTCCTACCTCCAACATTAACATAGAAACTTCATGTTCTGAACGCTGATTTGCTACTGGTGAACCCAGTAGGCAATCACCTTCAAAAGTTGCAAACTGAAAAAAATCTTACAAATCTCTTTCCCTTCCCGATTATCTAACCTTTTGATTTGATTGAAAGTCTACAAAAATATACAAGTACTTCAATATGGCTTGATGTTCTGGGGAAATGCACCTAAAAGTATTGCTATCTTTAGGCTACAGAAGAAAGTAGTAAGAATACTTGCAGGAGTAAAATGGAACTCTTCTTGCAGAAATATTTTTAAGGAACTTGGAATAATGACTCTTCCCTCAATGTATTTGTTCGAAATATTAATGTATTTGAAAAAACATAGTAGTGAATTTATTGTTAACAAAGACATTCACAACTATAACACAAGAAGTAAAGACGACATTCACTTGCATGCACATAGGACAAATATATACAATAAATCAGTTACGCACAAAGGTACTCTATTATACAATCTACTTCCATCATATATAAAAAATCAGGTCTCTGTCAATAGCTTTAGATCCAAACTTAAAAGGTACTTGATAGAACATTGCTTTTACTCGGTTGAAGAATATGTAGAAAATTATTCGTATACGTAAAATTAAATGTATAGTAACTAAATTAGTGAAACCATAAGAATCTATATGTAATAATAGTATGTATGTTTATGTATACGGTTATACATATAAATGACATGTCCAATTTCGTTGTATGACGATGAACGGATGCAATAAATTATGATTATGATTATGATTATGATATTGATATTTTGTATTGCTGCTATATACAGAATACAAATCAGCTGATAATGTGATGCCGTAAAGGGAGGGGACTAAGACTTTCTTAAGGGCCGCCTTATGGATCCTCTTACATTGTTTGCTTAAATATGACCAAACATACCTTGAGCATATAAACTGTAGTATATTTTAAATACTGCGAGCCTTACCATGCTGGAAATAAGTTAGTGGAAATCCGAATAAATTTTTGGATGTTAAATGACTTATTAGACCAAGGTAAATTATTGTTGTGTTCGTTTCAGTTACAATGTCAAATCGTTTTCTTGCAAAGAGTCAATTTTCCATTTCCTTGCAGGTATTTAAAGAAAAATCACACTCATATTTTGTAAAGTAGATGCAAATAACACTGCTAATAAGAGAAGTGTATCTTTGTCATGTTTTCGAGACGAATGAGTGGAATAACATCTAAATTTATGACGAAATTAGAAGATATAGCTATTCTTCTTACATAATCTGTTAGAATTCCTAAACAAATTATTACGAACGCAGGAAAACATCTAAGAGGACAAAACCAAGGAAAATTCTGACAGAACGGACACCATTCAAGGAACAGAATCATATATGCAACCTAATAAAAGGATTAGTAATTTTTCCTCAACTTTCATGCATGTAAAATGTTTTGCAATTCTTCACTTTAGTGAAATAACATTTTTTTAAATACTGAATACCCAATAAAACACGTAACACTGTTTTAGTAAGTAGCTATATATTTCATATTTTGATCTTTACTAAAAAAAAAAAAAAAAAAAAAAAGTTGATCAATATTTCAGAATTAAAATAAGTAAATATTTATACAATACTCAAAAAACTGCTATGTGCTACTTAGCGTAAGCATGAAAGTCTTCCAAAATTCAAATAACATCACAGTTGCTTTTTGTAATGAAAATGAACGGTCGTACAGTAATATCTTGAACGTATTTCAAATGTAATATATGTATAATAAATAGAAGTACCCAGTACTTTTCATATGGGTGTGTGTGAAAGTAACTAAAGCCAATCTACCCTTTTATTATATCGTTTTTTTTTTAGGTTTTTATTATTTTAAAAAAAATATTTCAGCAAATTAAAAAATTACAGATAACATTCTAGAATATATGACAGTTGAAGGGAAAAATAATCATACAGGGTGTGCACTGGTACATTCAATATATACTCCTATGATTGTGTTCCTTGTATTTTTTTCCCCATCTCGTCAGAATTTTCCTTGGATTTTGACCGCTTTGACTTTGTCTCCGCTTTCATTATTACAGCCATTATATAAATGAGTTCCAATCTGCATAAAAAGAGTTAAGAGTCAAGCATTTCGGTGCCGCAAATACCTAAGAGATCCCTCCCCGCATAAAATTTCTTCTCTTCAAAGATTAGGCAGAACGGGAAGTAGACAGAACGGGAATTCCAGTTCTGCCTAAAGATAAGATCATTCAAAATATTTTCTACAAAGTGCTGGAGGGCCTTTATGCAGAACAGGAATGAATCGTAAAATTTCCACTGTACATAGTTTTATCATTTTTATTAAAAGTTGTCAATAAACTTTTCGATTAAGGCTTAACTCCTCTCACAATCTTGGCTAATTATTCTTCACGTTACCTTGCTGTGTTTCTTAATTTGACGACTGGACGTCAGATTTGGTAGCCGTTCTTGTTTGCCAATCAGGACTCAGTAGTTCGAATCCAGTGACCGATCCTCCTGACTAAATCTTGTGCAGTGTTTTAAGTTCTTCCACGTAAATATAACTGTAAGTATGATTCCTGGGTGGATTCCTTTCATTATAGTGTTAATGTAATGATCGTTGTAAATTCACCATGGCAAATTGTAATTCCTCTCCTCTGTCCAATTGCTTTTTTTCTTATCACAGTCTGTTTATTTGTACGTCAGGGAATCCTAACTACCTTTCGACGATAAAGCTGTACTAATATCTGTGCTCATATATTAATCACTTGATATACTCAAATCAGATTCTCAAAAGTTATGAGTAAATATGGGTTTGTTTCCTAGCAACTATCGGTCAGTTTATACAGGTGAGTACGGACACAGTGGAAATACCTGAGAGAAATGAAACATAATCGGGCTGACACGGTGTTGGATCATCTTTTGCTTTCAGAACTGCTTTCATGCCACTCGCAATGGAGTCAAAGTAGTCGTAAAAGGTAGCGCGTAGAATATTACACCGTTCTGATTGTAATGTATTAATCATTTCCGTAAGAAAAGAGGGAGGCTGAAATCAGATTTGGATTTCCAAAACACGTCACAGCTGTTCATGTTATGCTTCACGTTATGCTCAGGTTCGAGGATTGGGTGTTCAACTCGTCCTGATATTCTTCAAACGACGCTGGAACAACTCAACCTATGTAAATGGAAGCATTATCATACTAGAATTTCGCGTCATCACCCGGAAAGAGCTGGAGGCTAGGATGTACATGGTTTCCTAAAATGTTGACATATAGAAAATGAAATCTTTAAGTTTTACGTCCCATGAGTAGGCTAAAGGAGATGTGATAATGACAAATGAATGAAATGGTGGAATGTATAATGTGGGAGGAAACGGTAGAACCCCGAGAAAACCTATACGCATGGAGTTTGTCCACCACAAGGTTCACTTAGCGCGAATCGAAAACCCCATGCACCAAAGATGAAGGCTCTACCAGTGAGCCACCGCGGCCCCAAATGTCGACATAGACACGAGCAGTGTCGCAACTGGTAAGCATAGCATAGGACCCACTGAAAATAGGTATATTGTTGCCCACAACATCACAGTTGTGTGAAGACACTGCATATAATACGTTTCTTTGGGCATCCGACACATATAAACGTGGTTCGTGCTTTGAAACAAGATGGACGATAACTCATCTGACCATATCATGCATTTGCACTCATCTGTAGTTTCGCCCACCCAACCCGACCCCGTATATTTATGTCATGCAACTCATCACATACTGTGATTGTGGTTACTGCCTGTGAGAAATGCTGCTTGAAATCTTCTACCACTTGCACTGCAATCGCATGACGGTTCAGAGTGACAATCCGCAGTATTTGAGACACACCAAAGTAACTTCATAGTTTAGTCACGTTCAGACCACAATATTGTGCGCCAACAGTTTATTCTCCTTACAAATCAGAGATTCGCCATTTTCGCACTATCACGGTTTCCCTAATTCACTGCATATTGTAGTCATACTTTTCCTCAAGTACTGCGGCGTTTGCTCTAACACACTACCAACAACGGTCCGCTTCTGCTGTCGCCATTTGAGAGCTGAAAACCTTGACATCTGATGTCTCACTATGATTTTCCAGGTATTACTATTATTTTGATAATGGTATGCACACTCATGTCCAAAATTATTGTCGTATGTCTATAAATATGTTGTTCAAGGAATATAATTTGATAACGAATTCGATCGGTATTTGTTATAATGTTAGTATGTGTATAATCGCCAAGGACATGTATGTGGCAAATTTCATGTCAAAAGAGCAGTAAATAAGAACAAGAAAATGAAAATAAAACTTTCTTGTCCATTTAGCAACATTTTGTTTTACTCATTCTAATTATCGCATTTATATTTCTTTTTCTGTGAAATTTACCATAAATATACATATCCCGATTATACACATAGTATCAGTACTAACAGTACCAACCAAAGTCATTATGAAATTATATTCTTACCAGAAACCAGTTATAGATATGCGACAATCATTTTGAACATGAGTGTACATTCCCGTAATGTTCATCGCGGATTTGTTATTTTGAAGTGTATAGAAAGTCCTTTCCGTCGGGCATAGTTGTATACGATTTACAGGTGACATGGCGCTTGTTGTGGAATTTGAAAAAAAAAATAAAATCAAGATGATGTTAGAAAAGTTGAGGAAGTGGCCGGTATCAAGTATAGAAGTAGGAGAGGGAAAATACAACAAAGAGGATAGATGACTAGTTTTCAATACCTGGATAGTATTATTAGCGATTATATGAAGTGAGAACATGAAATAAAAGCAAAGATAGGAATGGCGAAAGAAGCCTTTACGAGGAAGAAAAATCTAGTTTGTGGGACCTTGGGTAAAGAGTTGAGAAAAAGACTCATAAAATGATTTGAGTGCAGTATTGTACTATATGGGTCAGAAACATGTACATTATGCAAAACTGAAGGAAAAAGGTAGTTCTCGAAATGGAGCTGCAGAGACTGGCTTAGAGAATTAACTGGGTAGAACGGAAAACGAACGAGAGGTATTAGAGATGGTGAGAAAGAAATCAACAATTTCAGAAGCTACTGAAAGGAGGAAGTGAAACTGGTTGGGGTCATTGGTTAAGAAGGAACTGTATCATGAGGGACGTGCTAGAGAGTATGGTAGTAGGAAAGAGAGGGAGGGGGTAAAGGAGACTACAATTAATGGATGGTATCAAAACTGAAAAATCGTAGGTGAAGACGAAGAGCTTCGCGGAATACCGTGGAGTTGCAGCAAATGACCTGTCGATAATGGCAGAATACCTATGACGATGATGATTACATCAGGAATGGAACTCAAAACTCTATGCACCAAAGTCTCACTCACTAGTCACTTGACCAAAAAGAGAGACAAATAAATTTGCAGTAGTGGTGGGGAAAGTGTTTTCCCTGTACCATTGTTATCAAATGGTTTGTCTGCTGCTTGATACTTTTCTCCGAGAACCAAAAGCAGAGAAGTGATCACTGGTTGTACAATTCTCAGTGCTAACTAACTAACTGTATGACTTATAGAACCCGGAGGTTCAATGCTGCTTTCACGAAAGCTCTCCACTGACTTCTGTCCATACCCAACTTGATCCATTTTCTACTTTGTATATTCTCAGTACTAGTTTATCTAATTATTTTTACTGTGCTACATTTCAAAATACCACGAATATTGAAACAAGTATCATTTTTCTTAAATTAGTCTTCAGCTTCCTCATGGCAATGTAGCTCTCACAACGCAACCTTGACACGGAGACGGCTTTGATTACCGACGGTTGCTCATGTAGTTCGCATCCGACCTTTGCGGTAGATCCACATCTCATATTGATTGATTGATGTTTAGTTTAGCGTCCCTTTCAGCAGCGAGGCTATATGAGACGTGGACCTACTGATTAACGTGGAATCCGAAAAACATGAGCTCCCGCCGGGAACATCTCATATAGCATAGGGACGATATAGTCAAGCCGCACCAAACAATCCAAATGGATATTGTAGCTTGTTGAGGTTTATCATCCCTTTTCAAAGACGTTGACTTAGTTCAAGGACGAATCCGAACCACAAAATACGTTCAAATTTTTAATGATCTCCCAAGAGAATCGAATCCGGGACCACGTACACCAAAGACGCATGGGACAGCCAATAAACCAGACCAAAAGCCTCTTACAATTAGTGTTGTGTTATCACTTAGCTAAGTAATACTACTTCCTATGTGTCTGTAAAGGTTTCCTTCTGTGGATTTCTTAATTTAAGAAATTTAAGAAATACTCCTTGAATCAAATTACACTTGCATCAAGGGTGAATTTTGGGCATTTGGTCTTTAATTATATTTCCTGAATTTGGCACACCTGGAGACTTTGCCCCCTGACCCTTACATTTACTCGGTCTACGGCCTTGCACCTCTTAAATCCACAATTCTACCAAATTTCAAGTATTTTTCCTATTTCAACTATCTAAAAGATAAGATTTTCTATCCCAAGAAAACGCCTATTTAAATAATAAAAGAATTTCTTCATGTCCCCTTTAGACCCCTTAAAAAAATATTCACTTTTGGCAATCTTCCTGTAGATTAGTAGTGGGAGGCTACAATCATGTGAAATTTCATCATTCTAATCCTTCCCTAAGTGCCTAAACATTTTGGGGTGTAGAAGACACCCATATAAATGAAATGGGAAAGATTTTTCAGTTCCCCATAAAACCACTCTACAGTTGGAAATTTTTATATTAACTTATTTACTTAGTTAGTACTAATGAAAACGTACAATCGTACCGAATTTCAAGTTTTTATTCCAATTCCAAGTACCTAAAACATGAGATTGTAAGTCCAAAAAACACCCATTTAAATAAGATGGGGAAATTCTTCACCAATCCTTTACCCCCCTAAAAATTAAAAATATTCACTTTTGGCAATTTTCCTGTCGGTTAGTCTTGGAAAGCTAAAATCATGCTAAATTTCAACCCTCCATGGCAACCGGAAGTACCCTTTTAATTTATATCATTTTATGTGGATTTATGTATTGTTAAGGGAGCTGAATGTAACTATGAGTTAAGTTTTTCTGCATTAGGAATAACTTCTCAGTAATTTCCAGTAATTTCAATAATTGTAGTGTAAATTGAACATATGGATAACATAAATGAACAAGGAATTTATAATGGTAAATTCGAATCTGAAATAAGAATTATGCTTTAATTCCAGTAACTCCAGCAATTATAATTTAAACATATGGATAATATGAATCATCATTATTTGCAAAAACAGCAGATTTGTGAAAAGAGTTGGTAACATTACTTTTGGATTTCAGGACTCTTTCTTACGTGTTGACTCAACTATTCAGATAGGATATATCGGACAAACACCAGGAAAGATTTCATAAATATACTGCTATCATGGAGAACCTGTATAAAGGAAAAAAATAATATACATAATGTTAGCAGAATATTGCTGGACTTTAATTTGGGAGAAGGAGAAAACTCAAGAGGAAATAAGACATTCTGTTCGAAAGTGAAATGAAATGAAATATTCAGTTTAATGTTCCACGATTGTGCCTGTTAGGCTAAGGGAGATGTTGATAAACGTAAATGAATGATAATGGAAGAATTGGTAGAATGTGAAAGTGGGAGGAAACGGGAGTAGATTGAGAAAATCCACAAATACGATGTTGTCCACTATAAACATAGTTTGCCGGGGATTGAACCAGGGACTCTACGTACCAAAAGTAAGCTCTCTATCACTGAGCCACAGTGACCTCCTAATTCTAAAACATTGTTAGCGGAGAAGTGTGTCCAAAGATGACGAAGTATACCAATCGATAGATATTATTCAACTGAATAAACTGTAACTCAGTGTAAACTATGTCTGACTCCGAAATTCTCATTTCAGATTTCAATTTACCGGTGCGAAATCCTTTAGAATTACTGGTTTCCATCGCAAAAAAAAAAAAAAAAAAAAAAACACTTTATAACACAGTGTTACAGCAGCTGCTGGATATTTCTGGCTGTATATTTTTTTTTAAAAAAATAATTGTACCTGCATCTCCTTAAAAAAATCAGTTGAGAATGCTCCAATAGCATTGTCAGAACGAACTTAAAAAGAATGGAGACATGGAGCTGGAAGGGTAACTGTGATTCTTCATACATGTAAAAGTAAATATTTCATACACACACTTTGTTTCTCGCCCGAATGGAGGGCTCAAAACTGAAAACACTGCAAATAACAGATAGACACACATACATACGGAATTCAGTAACGAAATGTTTAAGTTCGTTGAAAATATTCCCACAACGGTATGTAGACAACTTTGTTTTCTTGTTAATCAATAATAATAATAATAATAATAATAATAATAATAATAATAATAATAATAATAATAATAATAATAATAATAATAATAATAATAATAAAATAAACATTTCTTTTTTTAGTCGACTTTTAAGAAAATAAAGAAAAAGGGGAGAAAGATGAGTTATCATTTTTTGAACAATGAGAAGCGTACTGTTTGGTTTGTTTAACAACAATTAGGTTTAGTTTAAAATATGATTGTGGTTGAAACATATGCGTAACAGAAACTCTTATGGATACTTCAGCTCATAGCAGATATTCACAGCAGCTGGTCACTGGCACACATTATTTTTCAAAATATTTATCACGCTTGTCTAACCATTTGCTCCAATGGAACAGCAATAGATCGGTGACGTTGTAGAAAAATCTGCATCAACTCCCTGAACCATGTCATGAAATATAGCTGAATATCCGTATCGGTTATGAATACCACGCAGGTGAATCTTCAATGGTTCGAACACCATTCTGAGATGGTACGCCAGGCGACCAGTTCGTTTTCCAGTTTGGTAAACCTGACCTATTGTTATGAAGTCAGAGTGTCAAACAAAAACATATATCCTTAAATGACAATAGCATCATCGTACACTTCAAAACTAACCAATGAATTTCTGAATTCTTAAAACTGGTAGTCAGAAAATTCAGACATTATGTGACCTTTGATTTCGTATGTTCATTGCTATTATTGCAATTGAACTAAAGTTTCCTGCCCACTATCAAATGTTTGTCACGTGTGAGAATTGAATGAGTATGTTACCTAAATGTAAGGTTCTAATCTCTCTAACATTTACCTAAGTTCACAAGCAATCCAGCCGTGTTCTTCCACTGCGAAGGGTTTCTTGTGTCACAGGAGATGAGAAAGAAATATCTTCTGCGTCCATTCTGTTTGTCAGATTCAAACTGTGCAGCTTTGTTCTTTGAAGATATGTCAAATGTACAGCTAACTTACTATCAATATGAATAATACTTGTCCTGTAAGTCATAACACACTTAATAGGACATCGTAAGAATCCGATGACGTGTATGTGTTCACTGTATGACGAAAGATGCTCATATTAATACTAATACATCGAAAACAGGTATTACTCCTCTTAGTTCAAGTAGCACTCATATGACGCTAGACGGATAAAAATTATTTATAACTTCCATAAATTTAATAGATTTTCACGAAAAAAAAAACATATTATAATTCTTAAAGTAGTATAAACGTAACTAGGTCTATATATTTATTATTATCTTTTCAGTGGTAGAAGATAAGTGAAAATAGTTTGACACTCTTTTCTGGGAGTTCATCTTATCTCATGTAAAAAGCGCGACTTTCAGTGGTGCAGTTTCAGAGAAAGTGGCGAAGCGTGTATGGATCTTGTGCATAATGATTATCACAAATTTATCATTACATATTGATTAGTGTCTGAGATACTTCCCAGATGTGGTCTCAGCTTTACATACAGGTCAGATAAAACGCTCAAAGTTATTCAGGAAATGTCTATACAAAATCCTGATCATATTAACTGCAACTCCTTTGAGTGAGACTGGGCTGGATATAAGGAAAGCTTTTATCCTCTAAATCACATACTTTGGATCAGTTAGAAGATTGAATTCGGCATTTGCTCATCAACAAGTCACCAGACTTCCAGTGTTACTCAGTATCGGGTACTGTTAAAAGTTTCTGGAAGCTCATGGACAGCCCGGTGCCTATAAAAATCTTAATTATGCACATTTATTGTATCGCTATTAGATTTCCATCGGTGGCTTTCTAGTCAATAAATTAGTAATAATAGCTCCTTATAAGTTAATTAAATCTTACTTTTCGTTCTTCATACAAAGTAAAAACACCCCTTTTTACTTAGGTGACTTCATAGTTTGTTGAATGAAAAAAAAAAAATCCAATATATTTCAGGCAAAAAGTTTCTACTAGGCCTTATATCTGGAGAACTACATATAGTGTAGCCAAACAAAAACAACCACTTAACTCACTATGACGTGCTTATTCTGTAAAAAAATACTAAATCTCGATTTAGGGTTCATTGAAAATTTTATGGCCCCTGATCCAAAAAATCCAATATATTTCATTCAATCAAACCTTTTCTTGTACGCCTTATATCTGGAGAACTACATACAGTGTAGCCAAACCCAAACTACCACTTAACTCACTATGACGTGTTTAATCCGTAAAAAAAAAAAAAAAAAAAATACTAAAACTCGATTTAGGATTCATTGAAAATTTTGTGGTCCCTGATTCAAAAAATCCAATATATTTCATTCAATCAAAAATTTTCTTGTACGTCTTATATCTCAAGAACTACATAGAGTGTAGTCAAACCCAAAATAGCACTTAACTTAGTATGATGCATTTATTCCATAAAAAAAAAAGGAAAGCTTGATTTAGGGAACGTTCAAAAATTTTGTGGCCCCTGATCCAAAATTTAATTACTGGTCAAGATCGTAATCTTTTGATCCATTTTTTGGATCATTCCTAAAATTCTTGTTTTATGTAGAGAATACGTTCTTAAGTAATTTGTTTATTGCAACATATCACGTATATTTTTGTGATCAATTGTTTCCCTATTTCTTACAGACGATCTTAAATGTCTTTCTGATACTTCTAACAGTGACAGTATATGGAAAATTACCAAAAAGGTAAGTAAATTTTGATATTTGGGAAAATAGTTTATACAAGTTTTAAATAATTGAGAAGTTTGATTTAATAAGGCCGTAAGTCTGAGACATGCAGTTGGAGAAAAACGATGTTGAAAATTTAAGTAGTTTTTTTTTTTCTTACATAAAACAATGTAATATGCAGCATTTTATTCCGATATTGAATTGAAATGCTACCAAGAAGCTAAACAAGCATGGCAAAAGCTAAAAATGCGTTTGATGCAAAAAGGGCGTCAACTTACTTGCGCCCTTATTACATCAAACCTTTCAATTTTCAAAGATTCGTTATATAATTTTTAAAGTAAGATAAACCAAAATGTGGGATACAAAATTGAGTTCAACATTATAATATTGCTTTCCACAATATCGTTCAAAGTTCGTTCAAATGAATCTAAGCCGGTTTTGTCTTCATGGATCTACTGTCAACTCTATTGGACAAGTTTATATTTCGACTATTGTTCACGAACAAGGTTGATCGTTATAGTTTTGCTTTGAAACTATTTACATCATGAACTGTACGTGGAACGTTTCGTCCTTCTACTTAAGTTTATGAGTAAAGGCATAACTAATATATATTTCCTTTGTTTTAGACATTCCGTAATTTTGGGGAAATGGCTTCAGTCCAAAAGACCGTCCCCCTAACCTTCGCAAAACCGTCACTGCTGGTAATTAGTAATAATAACGATTTAAAAACAATAAGAAATGAAGTCGGCCAACTCACAGTACACGCACTATTTCTACTTCATAGATGGAATGAAGAAAAGTTTTGTCAGAATGGTCGAATGCTGAGTTGAATCCCGGACTTCCCGATAGAAGCGCAAAAACTCGACTCAGTCATGTTTGTTGTGCAGTTGTATTTATCTTAACTTAAATATATTCCGTAGTCTTTTTCTTTTTTTTGGTGGTGGTGGAGTGGGGAGAGTTCCATAATAATATGAAGAGTGTGAGCCAAGAACATGGTAACTAACACATTTTCAATTGCTGAGTTATGCAGCACCAGATAAACAGCAACGCATACCGCTTCGTTTAATCCTTCATATATAGTCTTATGTGAAAAATCAGTTTTCCGACTTTCAAAATGGGTTGTGCAGCAGAAAATTTCTAATTTCTTAAAATAGTAAAATTGTGGGTTACCATGTTCTTACCTCACACCCTTCATATGTTGAATCCCTCTTGTTAAAAATACAGAAAACTTGAGGACTGAGTAAACCGTGATGGTGCTTATATAAAACTGTAGAATTTCAAGAATATACAAAACCAAAAGCTCTAGATGTGCAGCTTTAAGTGTATCATATAAATCTAAGTATTTTTCTTATGTTTTATTTTAATTTTATTTTGTTCCAAAAAGAGAACTAAACACACTGCTGAACAAGACTGCACTTATTTAATGTAAAAACACAATTACACGTGACGTTCCGATCTTCTAGCCAAAATCCCCATCAGACGTACACTCTGATGACATCCTTATCAGAGGATACATCAGACGTTCTCATCAGAGTGTACGTCTGATGAGGATCTTGGCTAGAAGATCGAAACGTCACGTGTAATTGTGTTTTTACATTAAATAAGTGCAGTCTTGTTCAGCAGTGTGTTTATTTTTCTGATTTTATTTGCAATACGTATGACTATGATTGTGTGTCAGCCAGTAGCGGCACGTAGCCTGTACAAGCACCGGTTGCAATGTTGCAATATCAAAGGTATGTAGGTACGCGCAAGTGTTCCTCTTGAGTCTTGAGTCTTATCCAAGAAATATTCAGGAAATATGAAGAGGAAAGTCTTTTAAGTTATATTTGTATATTATTGATTAAATTATTTCTCTAATATTAATTTAATATATAAGCTATTTCCTTTTTTTTTCTAAAACCACTATCAATGTACGTTTATACACTATTTATATACAAAACCTCTACACTCATGTTATTGAACACGAGATAAATCGAATATATAATATGTGCTGTAAGCCATGAATGATGGCGTTATTCCGAAAAGAAAAAAAAGCAAGAAAATTGCATGCACGCAGTTAAACAAAATTATTTAATTATATAAACTATCCATTATTTTAGAATGGAAGGTCTTTCTTCGATTTTTCGGGCTTCAAATTTTTCTATGACTTTATTGAAATCTGAAATGCTGCTCGCCAAGTTTCTCTGAATAGAAAGCATCTCTACCGCAAATATTTTCCGCTTTATTTTCTTTAGGGTCCAGAAACACCACTCTCCTCCGACAATATGCATTTTGTTAGCATTTCTTTGTATAAATATACGGAACAAAAAGTCCATTTTCAGGAACCACGTATTTTTTTTTTGTCTGTAAAGAAGCAGGAAATCTAAGATGTTTTCCTTTGAAAATGAAAAAAAAAATAGTTTAACATTCCAGCAGATTAGGCTAAAGAAGACAGATGAGTATTGGAAGTGAATGATTTGATATTAATTTATGCTCTCCGCCGGAAATCGAACACGGAATCATGTGCACGAAAGACAGAGCTAGAAATTAGACCAGTAGTAAGACATTTTCTTCTTGGAGACTCAATTTACCCCCGCCCCCCCCCCCCCCAGAATAGGATTTTTTAAAAAATAAATCTTATCCCAAGAATTTTCACCTTTGTATTATAAATGTTAAATAAAATCTATTGACTTCGAACGACCGCCCCCCAAACTTTCAGCCTGGATCCGTCCCTGCTACCACCAGACTTATATTTGTTCTTTGCGAGCTTATGTTTTGTGAATAACTTCTTCTTCCACGCGTCTGTATCTTCCTCACCCTATCAATTGAGTCAAGCGCTGCTAAGCGGAGGAATTCGTAACTATTACAGAAGCTGACCAGTTGCGAAAGAAAATGTAACCGTAAGGGTCCAATACGGGAAGATAGGAGCGTTGCAAGAATAAATCCACTTCCCCATGTTAAGAGATAGGAGCTCGCTGCCATATGCTCAATGTTACTGCTTCCAGTGGCAACGTTCGCTGCCACTGGAAAGGTAAATCTCTCTCTTTCTTTCCGTTTTTTAATGGACTTTTTTCAGAAATGCATCAATACTGTTTTGCGTTCAAGACAAAAGGTTTATTTTTAACTGATTCACTACTTTAACACTTAAAAATATTTTTAGTATTAAAAAAAATATATCCGGTTGCACAACCATGCAACATATAGTACCAGCCGCCACTGGTGTCAGCCCAAAAAGAGGGTATGGAATATTTTGAAGTAAAAATACTACATAGAATTTTGCTACTTATTTGAAAGAATTATTTACTTTTAGAGTTGGCTGGTTTACACCAGCTGTTTTTTTTTAATAAACAACTGGTTTAAACCAAAAAATAAAATAAATAGAACAAAAAATGCGAATCGTGTGAACTTTATGGTGACGTTTCCACACATCAAACCATCTGCATTAGTTTTACTTCCTTTTCATTTTTTAATCAAGGTGTCCCATGTTCAATTCTCGGTCAAACCACAACCCTTCTTTCATGCGTAAACAAAGTAGCGGTTCGGATATAACTTCAAGCGAAAGTCTTCTCCTTGATAATCTCGGTATTACGTAAGGATGTTAAGCCTGAACATACGAAACGAAACTAAATTGTATATTTCCGCATGCCTGAATGCCTGTTGTTTTATAAAGAAGCCAAGGTTGCTTAAATATATTGATATAAATTGGCAAAATTTATGGATTGCCTACGTAGCTTCCAACATTAGCTTGGATTGTACTTTCAATGATATGTACGTACTAAATTTGTAATTTAATACCTTAGTTTTAGCGTACTGATTATGACACGTTGACCTTTAAATTTTACATGCAAAGCAATAACAGGATTTTTCCGTTATTGGTTTACATTTAGAATAATTACGGGATTTTCCCGATGGCTAGGGCGGGAGTTTCTCAATTTAAGAAATTTACTGACCGGGCTTCTTTAAGCTTATGTGACCTCTTCCAGCATAACCTCATTGTTGCATAATAACACCAAGGCGAAACATACTTATTTCTGTCAATATCTAATAAAAATATATAAAGCAAAATATCTAAACCCAAAAAACCTGATTTAAACCCCAAAAAACCTAGTTTAAACTCCCTCCCAAAAAACGGGGTTTTTGGCATTTTCAAAAACAACCATGGTTCTTGCCAACCCTGTTTACTTTTGTATGTAAGAGGTTTAAAAAAATCTTATTATATACATTGGTTAATCCTTTGGAATTCATAATGTAAATATGTTGAGAAGTAAAACTGTTTGAATATCTTTTCGAAATTCATGGTTTATTTTCGAGGTTTTATATTATTATCGGAATCAACCACTAATTAAATGACTTTTTGTGTTGTAGAGAAGCGAAACAGAATCTGGTTTATCAATTTAAAGCAGAATTTTCAAAAAAGCCCAAAATTTCCCAAGCAAAAAAGCGAAGCAGAAAAAACCGAGTTTTTTTCCAAAAAAAGCCGTTTTTTTCCGAGCCCTTGCATCTCTCTCTCTCTCTCTCTCTCTCTCTCTCTCTCTCTCTCTATATATATATATATATATATATATATATATATATATATATATATATATATATATATATTTGTACTTAAGGTTAGGGTAGACTTTTTTGGAACTACTTTCGCCAAAAGACATTATTTTTTCTCGTCTAAATCTTCTCAAATGATTCTCGAAGTTTGCACGATTGCTGAACATTTATCTTATATTTTTGTTCACCAATATCCACCCATATTTTATCCGTAATAATATAACATAGTTTCATTTGAAACTAGAAATATCCATACCGAGTTGGCAACACTCCATTACTTATAACAATGATAATGATCTTGTGTATACTCTAAAGGATGTTAGAAAAATGTTTGGAAACAGATTTCTTACATCAAAATAAGAAAAAAATGCCTATACATCTGTGCTCAAAAGTGCATATTTTCAGAGTTATAGAGTGCCTGAAACGTAAAAAAGAAAGAAAAAAAAAGTGAACTTTACATGGCACCTATCGTAGTCGGGTCAAGACATCACTGAGGAACTGGTATGTGAGCTATCCAAATGTCCATGTTTAAGAATGCTCCAGTACTTGCATACCAATTTTTAGAGAGGTAGGTAGAGAGTGATCAAGTACTGCTAAACAGCCTCTCTAAAAATGATTGTGCCAGCACCGGAGGTACTGAAAGATGGATATTTGGATATTTCACATACCAGTTCCTCAATGATGTCTTGACCTGACTACGATCTGTCCTACAGTAGTGAATCTACGGACCTTTCAATTTCACTTTTTTCACGTTTTCGGCGTCCTGTAACAACAAAACTATGCACTTCCGATCACAGATCCATATGAACCTTTTTTCTTATTCTGATGTAAGGAATTTATTGCTAAAATACTGTGACTTTTTGTAACACCCCGTATAATATGCATAAAATTACTAAAGTTACTTGAAGATACCTTAAGTACATTTGACATTATTAGAACTTTTCTTAAAATTTACCATTGTCTACGTTTACTTTTATGAAATCCCCATGAATTTATTTTGTATGTTAATTGGCAGTTACAACTTTGGAATTTGTTACTCCTTTGAATGGACTATCCAGATAATGCTAATGGACTATCCAGATAATGCAGTTGTGATACATTTTTGTTAAGTTTTGAAACGGCTAAATGTCATTAAATGAAAAGTTATTTAGAAGCGAATGTGTGAGAGTTTGCGAAAGTCTAGTGAAATCAAATCAATATCATTAGCTACTTTGAAATTAGAAAAAAAAATAGTATATACAGGGTGTTTCAAAATAACACCGACAATGTTTGGGGGTGATTCCTGACAACAAAATAAGATAAAAGGTATTGACAAACCTGAGTGCACAAATGCTTCCTTTCGGAGTTATAGCCTGCCGAAAACATGAAAGAGAATTAACTTTAAAGGTCCATAGCTCCAAAACTATCGAACCTACCGTAGTCGGGTCAAGACTTCGCTTAGGAAAAAGTATGTGTCCTATCCAAATATCCATGTTTCAACATTCTATGGTACTTCCGCAACTATTTTTATAGAGGTAGTTGGTGAGTTTTTTTTTTAATTATATCGCTGTAGCGAAACTGCCTCTATAAAAAATGTTGCTTGAGTACCTCAGGAGTTCCTGAGTGAAGTCTTGATCCGACTACGATAAGTCCCATAGTTTTGGAGCTATGGACCTTTAAAGTTCTTTTTTTTCTTGTTTTCAGCAGCCTATAACTCCGAAACGAAGCATTTATGCGCCCAGGTTGGTTTATACTTGTTTGTGTTATCTTGGTGTCAAGAATCACCTCCCAAACGTTATCGGTGTTGTTTTGAAACATCCTGTACATATTTCAAATATTCTCTAAACCTTATTCTTCCTCTGTGAGAATCAAATATTGCACTAGTATACTTAACTTAAAACTCTTTTTGTTCTCTACAATTCAAGAATAATTCAAAATTTAGATTAGCCCTACATTTAAATTTTTATGTTATATTTGTATGTATGCTCATAAATTTGTTTATGCTCTTTTCTCTATATTCTATTATAGCATTGATGACCAACTTTTAGCTAATATCTGCCTCATTTTCTGTTCTTTTCAGCAAACGGGACAACAAAGTAGTTATCCACATTCCATACAAAGTTCACTATGTACACCATACAGTTGACGAACCTTTAAAATTAGTGAAGCATCGCCACAAGCATCATCATCACCATGGAAATCACAATAAAGGACGTATTTTTCCAATCGTAGGCCTTGGAAAGAAGAAGAAACCTTCATTCTCAAACCACGTTAAGCACATTGGATCATCTAGTAATCTACGAAAGCCATCTTTTGAGTTAGAAGTTCATCACCATCAATCTTTCCCACCCAGTGATCTAGAATTCAGTGATTCACCTCCTATAACAGAAACTAAGGGATTAACAGTGACTACTCCGCAAGCTTATTCTTTAACTGCACCCCCCAGTCCGAGCCAGCATTACTCCTCTGTAGAAACTAGTGCTGGATACCACAAAGTCCCATCAGGAAAATTGAATCATGGACACTATTTGCAAGTAGACAATATAGAAGTTACTGGAAACCATTTTTCTAATTTGAATACTGATCACGGATATCAGTTGCAGATTCCAAATTCAGTTAGTTCTTTAAATTCAGCCGATAATTCAATTAAGTTCATCAGTTCAAGTCAAGGTCATTCACAAAACACCAATGTAGACCATCCTGTTAAGTTTGGGGAAGTGCATAACTATCAACAATCTACTCAACCGCATCATCCTGTCACAGTAACTGAACAAGTTCCTCACGTATCCTTTCATCAACCATCAACGAACAATGTTGAAATAGGACCTCTTGGAAGCACAGAATCGATTTTCTCGAGTGTTAAGGATCATTTTCAGGCACATTTTACCAATGAACCTGATTCTTCAGTATCTTTTATTAATGAGCACCAGAGTCCACAATCAGGTGACGACGAGTACGTGCAAAACCCAAATTCAGGATTTACATTTGGCGTTGAAGACGTTCGTGAGGGTCCTGGTGATCATACACTACTTCGCGACCATACTTCATCAACTCCTAACACTGACATAAGTGAAGGGTATATTTTAGAATATAAAGATGGGCACAAGAGCATTATTCCTGGATCTGGAGGTGGAAGGTTTAATCCTCAATTATATGTAAATAACGGCAATTTTCACGATTCTCAGCAAGAACCACCGAAACACTATCAAAACAAAGATTCTTTAACAAATGTACCGCAATTGCCAGTCTCTCACAACATAGATTTTTCACAATATTCACCTGATCAAGAAACGACATTAAACGTTAATCCACAAGATCATTCACAACAAGTTGTCCACCAGGAATTCACTCCTCAAATTAGCCACCACAACCTACCTCCTCAGTTTAGTTCTGATTTATCACAATTGCATGAATATAATAACAACCAACCACATTTTCAAACAAAAGGAACTCAATTCAACGTCAACGTTGGGCAGAGAAAACCACAACGTAGACCTCAGCATAGCCAAAAAGGAGTAACACCAAGTGGACTTCCGGAAGATATAGGAAAACCTATAATTGTTCACAAACCTAGTCATAAACCTGAATTTGTGCCCGTTATTTCAGGGTATCGTCTCAAACCTAACACTCAACTTGGTTATACTGGTTTGAATAACCCTCAAGTTGTTGGGCAATATGATAATACAGCTGATAAGGAACCATATTCTGAAGATAACGGTTTCATTCAAGCAAATCAAGTACCTGCTTTAAACTACGATGGATCGCAATACAATTCTGGGCAATCAGATGCCAATTACAGACCTATAGTTCAGAACATACATAGTAATTCCATTCCACATCAAATACAACCGCATTTCATAAGTCCTGGAACTGCTATTGATGATTTAGACATCCATGTTTCTAATGCGATGGAGCACAATTTAAGTTTACAGATGGAGCATGCTAGTGGATACGGAAAAAGATTAAAACAGAAAGTAAGGCCCTTCACACAAGGCACACAAGACATATCAGGAGTAACAGACAGTCGATTTGTGCCTCATTCTCAAATAAATGCTGGGAGTCATTATCCGGTCCCTAATCAGCAATTTCATGTAAACCAAAATATTCAAAACTCAAATGAGCACGTGTATGTCCAAGCAGCATCACATGGCATCCAAACCTCTAACGATTATAAAAATATTCAGAATTTTGGAAACAATAATGGGGGGTTCACCCCTTTAATACGACCTCTTGTAAATCGACATCCTAAGAGACCGTTTAAACAAAGAACGAGACGTCCTGAAAACGTACGAACCCACACAGAAGCTATCTTCCGAAACAAGAACGTGGGTATTAGACCTAGACCACCTCAGACAACACCTCATACTAATCATAACCAGCCTCAAGTATACTATGAGGAAAATACTCCTTCACCACAGAGCCATGTACCAGACAATCATCACATATCTCATGTGAATAAAGGTTCGTATGATGAGAGTCCATTTAGACCTGTGAACATAAATAGTTACGATGAGCGTCAGAATCAACAACGTCAAATTCCTACCGGCCCAAGTAATGTGTTTCAACACTCTCAGCAAGAGTCACCAGACAATTTTGACTACGTGCATTCTTCCAGTAATAGAAACCCTAGCTCTAATAACCATATTGTACCAAACCATCAAGAAAGTGGTAATTTTGTTGATCACAGACCAACAAGGAAACCCATTACTAACACAGAGTATTACGAGACAACACCTTCCCAAGATTATGGAAGAAATCAGAATACAAGAGCACCACCACAAGATATTACACCAAGTCCTCGTGCCCCTCCATTTCATGAGAAGTATCCAAACCATCATACAACTTTGAATGAAGCGGAAGAGTCCCACAACATTTATAGGACACACTCAACGGAAACAAATCACCACCAGAACGATCCATATGATATTATAAAAAGTATCAGAAATCACGACACTCCTATTGATAACTATGGAGAGACTGGAGACAACTACAGCAAAATAAGAAATGAAAACAATGTTGTTCCTAAGGACCAAAATCAGTATCGTGAGATTGAATACAATCCTCAAAAGGAAGTAAACCTTCCAAACTCCCATAAGGAAATGAATTATTATCTCAGGGATAATGGGAATCCAAGCATTGGTAACAGCAACCCACAACTTAGCAAAAGGCCAAAGGAACAGCCAAATCAATTAGATGATATAACTGAACAACCAAAAGGAATCTTCTTTCCGACGGCACCTGGTGGATTTTACCGAAGTACCCGAAAACCCATCTCACCCTATTATCAGCGATTTAATGACCAAGAGTTGATAAGACATGGTCTTGATCAACGTAGCAGTGCATCAAATCATGCTCCTCAAATTGAAATACTTTTGGATGTAAAAAATAATTTACGACAGAGAAAAGAAAATATGTTGTCATTACATTTTTTCAATTCTTCTTTGGAGAATAATCCATTCCTAAATCGTCATATTGCCAATGCAAAAAATCGCCTAGTGCATAAACTTCCTGTTACTGTTACAGCTTCTCAAAGTGGCAATAATCTCCGTAATAATTCATCTCCCCAGACAGAAAGTTTACGAACACAAGCAACTTATTTAAACAATGAAAAGCTGCCCCTTGTTAAAGGTAATAATGGTGGTGGTTCCTTAGGATTTGACGATACAATATTCAAAGATCAATTTGATCTTGAAAGCAGCATTTTAGAAAAAGTAAGAGCAGCATCCCTAGTCAGAGAAAAGGATACTGAAAAATTGGCAAGTATTTCCCCTGTCACCTTCAGACCAAAAGTATCACCAGTGCGTCCTAATAGCAAAGGATATGAAGTACATGAAGATATTTCAGATGATATCCCGTATGTTCCAGTAAATACCAAAATGACTTATCCACTAAAGACCAAGTCGCCTTATTACGAAGATTTAAGCACTAGTCTCAAACATGCTAAAGTTCACGTGCCTCGACATTTAGATCAGGAAAACAAATTTGAAAGTGCAACGCCACTTCCGTCACCTCCCGAATCTGATTCATTCGGAAAGAAAACACATGGGGTAGAATTGCTGCCAAGAGCTCAAGCACTGATTCAGAAAGAAGATTCAACGAATTTGCGAGTCACAACTTTTCCTTCAGTAAAATCGAGTAGCCAGGATGATTGGACTCCCAAATTATCCCCAACATTTAAAGCAAAACCAGCTAATCACAAACGGAACACGAAACAACCTAAAAATTATTATGGAATTCCACCCGAAGAGAGTCACGTAAGTTTTTACCAGCATTATGCGGACAGTACCAGTGACGGAAGTGATGAGAAATCATCGGATGAAATTTTGGAATTTGCTGAAAGCTCAAACAGTAAAAACAAAGAGAGAAAGAACACGAATAATGTAATTCGTTTCGAGAGAGATGAGAAAGGTAAAGTGAAAGTAACCATTCATAAACAGGGACATGAAGAAGAGAAAGAAGAAGAAGAAGAAGAGAAGAAGGAATAACTATATTTATAATCGCCATGAATGTTAAAATACAGAGACTTACAAGAGACTGACGGAACTTTTTTTTTTTTAATTTTCTTTGAAAACTACAAATTAATTTAATTATTGTGTAATGCTTGTGATGCCAACCTGTGTTTCTACAGAAAATGTGTAAAGATAATACCATAATTTGAATCTACTGATGTGCCAGAACTATTACAGGTGAGTGTCAAAATTATTCTGACATCTTACTACCATAGCAATACATTGTACAGGGGTAACGTTAATCTTTAATCGTTAATAATCTCCACTCCCCTACGTTCGCTAGGACAGTGTAATATTTTGCATGCTTTACCGCCAACGTACATGAAATGTACTCTCACTATTAAATGGGAATAAGATGGTAATTACATATACAGGGTAGCCGAAAATTATGTATACACCCCTACATTGAAAGCTCCTTCGTGGCTAAGCGGTTAGCATGCCAGCCTTTGGCGCAGGAGACCTGGGTTCGATTCCCGGCGGGAGCTTCTGTGGTTCGGATTCCACGTTAATCAGTAGGTCCACGTCTCGTATAGCCTCACTGCTGAACGAGACTTGCAACTCAAAATCAACTCAACTCAACCCCTACATTGATCAAGCATAACTTTCTATATAGCTTATAGGTTTATTTGCTTCGGCTCTTCAGAGCTTAAAGTATCGGAAAAGGACATTAAGAACAAATAATAAAGAAACAGTCTACCTGATGGATAACAATAAGAAAAGATATAAAAAGCAATGAGTTTATCAGTACGGGACTTTATACTTACTTTTGGGCTACCCTGTATAAAATCCATGTAAAGTAGAATATAATTTACTTGCTAATGGTGTTTGTAGACGATCCAAAAAAGCTTGAACAAGACCATTCAATACCTCAAATTTACACGATCAAAGGAGTATTGTTCAAGACACTTGAACAAGAGTCTCGAATGAACTTGAAACCATTTTTACACGATCGTACAGATATTGAATCATGTTTTATATACTTGTTGATAGGTGGCAGTCCAGTACAAGCGACCGAAACTATGAAAACAAATGAAAGCGAAACTGCGTACTGATTTAGTTCATACCTACACATGAATAGCTATAATATTAGCATGCCTTTCGTAACTTTCTGTAGGCATTTGAAATTTAATAGATTATAGTAAATCATTTAGAAAACAGATAAATTAATCTTGCAGCAATGCCATCGAATTTTCACTAAATATTTTGTCCCTTTTACATTAAATGTGGGTTAGGTTAGCTTACTTTAAAAGAGAAAGTACTGCTTAGGTATAGTGATGAGCAAATGTAAGACCAAGACCAAGACCCGGGTGATCTTGGTCTTGGTCTTGGTCTTGGTCCTGCACAACCATTCTTGGTCTTGGTCTTGCACTGGAACTCTTGGTCTTGGTCTTGCTTGCAAGAGTCTTGTAAGTCTTGCTTTTCATAGGTAAATTTTACTCTGGATATAAGGATAATAAATTCTACAATGCGCCAGTTGTAACAGAAATACAATGTATGTTTCTAAATGTAATATAGTTTACCTTCATATAAGTGTGATGATAGTGTACAATATAGGCGATTGCCTTTATTTATTATTTTTATTTTATTTTATTTTTTTAGATGGGTGCCCACGCTTCACTACTTAGAAATAAATCACAACGTTTCGCAATATTTTTAATATTTTTAACAATTCAAAATGGGAAGGCCACTCCTGAGATGCATGAGAGAAAATCAAGACGGCACAGATTACTGAAATACTATGAATAACAAAATTATATTTTACATTCTAAAGGCGTCGAATTGTTTTTCTTTTCAACCACGATTAGCTAATTTTTGTATTGAACAAACTTCCAATTAAATAACGAGATTTTGTTTTACTGATTCCAATATGTACTCTAAAGGGCAGTAACATGGACATCACGCAAAAGCGATAAAAAAAATGGAGACTTTCGAAACGTTGGCATGGAGAAAAAAGGAGAGAATTGGCTGGGTTGAACAGAAAATGAATGAGGTGTTAGAAATAGTAGCAGTAGGGGAGCAGAGAAAAATTTTAAATGTAATTAAGAGGAGGAAGAATAACTGGTTAGGACATTGGCTGAGGAGGAACTTATTATGAGGAACGTGCTAGTGGGTATAGTGGAAGGAAAGAGAGAGAGGGGCGAACGAGACTGTAGTTGAAGGAAGGTATTAAAACAGAAAATTGCTACGTCAAGACGAAGAGCCTATTTGAGGACCACCGTACATTGAAGTGTATCAGTTGCAGCAAGTGACCTGCCAATAATGGCAGAATAGCTATGATGATGATGATGATATATTTTGCAATATTGACCAAAGAGAGAGGAAGAAATAAAATAATAATGATTATAATCAAATTTCTTAATATTTTAGAATAATTTAAGTGAAAACTGAAAACAACTCAACTGTCTGTCTTCTATGTAAACTCAATTTATATACTTTTCACCTATATTAGAAATACAACATAATGACATCAAACATCAAGTTATTTGAAATAAATGTACAAAATCATTCTCACTTGCGAATATGGATTATTTATTTTTGTATAATGTTATATCGCTCAATCCTCGTTGTGCCGTATACCTAAGGAGGCTAGAAGTTATATTGATGAACAATTATTAAACGTATAAGCATTCGCCCATGAAATCAAACTTGCGGTCACGTGCACTAACTTTTTGGAAATGTTATTTCGATATTAATTTCATGAACACACATTAAAAATTTCCAATGGATGCTTGAGCCTCGGAGCCAAGGCCATACTCGTGTAGTAGGCATCTCTGGTGTGGGATACGGACAAAATCTCGCGGCCGAAACATCGCCGCCCAAAATCTCGCCGGCCAAAACCTCGCGGGACAAAATCTCGCCGGGCCAAAACCTCGCGTGGCCAAAACCTCGCCGCCCAAAACCTCGCGGGACAAAAACTCGCCGGGCCAAAACCTCGCGTGGCCAAAACCTCGCCGCCCAAAACCTCGCATGGCCGAAACCTCGCCGCCCAAAACCTCGCGGGACAAAATCTCGCCGGGCCAAAACCTCGCCGCCCAAAATCTCGCCGGGCCAAAACCTCGCCACCCAAAATCTCGCCGGGCTAAAACCTCGCCGCGAATGAAACTTTTCTTTCAAATTTACCCAATGTGTTTCTTAATATGCAATCCCACATTACAAATAATAATAATAAGAAGAAGAAGAAGAAGAAGAAGAAGAAGATACAAAACATCGTGTGCGTGGGCTTTCTCGGGTTATTCCCGTTTCCTCCCACTTTCTTTATTCGATCATTTCCTTCATCCTGGTCATCTACGTCTCCTTTAACCTATAGGACATAATCAAGGGACGTCGTAAAAACTCATATATTATTTTATACTTTCATAAATATTATTAGATTTTTGTTAAAATTTTAAATTTTTGGATGTTCCAAAGTTCACGAAACTAACCTCGTTAGTTGTCATTACTTTCCTTATGCAGACTTTCTTTCCCTATAACCAGTTTAAAAATATCCTGTCGCCCTACCTTCACATTGAAATCCTCCAATACAGAAATAGAATTTTCATGTGGTATCGCGGGACTTGGTCAAATACCCGTGATACTTCTTCTGAAACAGCGTCTTTTATACCGTCATCCTTATCATCTGTTGGAACATTTACATTTTGGTCAGGCGAGATTTTGGGTATGGCGATATTTTGGGGCGCGAGGTTTTGGCCAGGCGAGATTTTGGCCCGCGAGGTTTTGGCCAGGCGAGGTTTTGGCCCCGCGAGATTTTGGCCCGCGACGTTTTGGGCGGCGAGGTTTTGGCCAGGCGGGGTTTTGGCCTGGCGAGATTTTGTCCCGCGAGGTTTTGGGCGGCGAGGTTTTGGCCAGGCGAGGTTTCGGTCTGGCGAGATTTTGGGCCGCGAGGTTTCGGGAGGCGATGTTTTGGCCAGGCGAGGTTTTGATCCGCGAGGTTGTCGCCGCGAGGTTCTGGCCGCGAGGTTTTGTACCCAAACCCTCTGGTGTACTAAATTACCGATGTTCAATACTACATTTCTCTTCAGTTTTGGAATGAAACGAAATGTCTAGTTTAACGTCCAACGATTATGCACCGAGGCTAAAGGAGACGGTGATGATCAGAAATGAATGATATGGTGGAATGAAGAAAGTAGGAGGAAAGGGGAAAACCCCGAAAAAACCCAAGCACACAGTGTTTGTTCACCAAAAAGGCTTACATGGCTCAAGCTGGGATCGAACCAGGGACCCATACTTCAGAGGCGAACGCTTTACCCCTGAGCCGGTACTTGTGCAAGACTCTTGCGCAAGAGTCTTGGTCATGGTCTTGGTCTTGCATCGGGATTCCTGGTCTTGGTCTTACATGCAAGACTCTTGCACAAACTGCAAGATCAAGACTCTTGCGCTCATCACTACTTACAAGCAAGGGGCGCGATATCGAGACTCGAATTGCGCAATAAGAGTTACATATACTGAAAGAGCATCAGGTAGTTAGTAAATTACCAAATTATTAGCTGCAGTCCGCCAGTAGGGAAAAAGTTATGGGACTGTAAAGTTCAGGGCCTGTCGTACGAAAACCACACAAAACTTAGCATTTGGCTTGTTCCTCTTTGTATTGACAAGAGATAATGAACTCTAACGTATTCCCATCACAAAACATGATGTTTGACATAAGAAAATCTATATGAGAAAAATTGTCAGCGTTGCCATCCATAGAAATTACAGTGTTGCCCCAATAAGAATACAGCGAAAAGCTTGGTTTGCAGCGAATGAAAGAGTGAACACAACGGTGTTTTGTGACATCATGTTTTCGTGGTTCGCACGGAATTACATTTTACATAATACGTTATTTAGTTTGTAAGAATGAAAGTAGTTATATTATACTTGTATTAACATTACAGAATATTACTTAAACATAAGTACAAAAGCTACCAAGAGAACACTAGTATGAAGATGCTTCGCAAAGTAGACCTCACGATAAGCCTGTGAAAATGTCATTCGGGTTCGAATCGGTTTGTTCGTTGGGCATTTATCGTGAGGCATACCGACAGACAGACAACACAAATGCCGAGCATCGCGAATCGTAAAGCTCGGTTCGTGTTGTTAGTGATATATCGCCGCTGAATAACGCCGTTGAATTTATTCTTGTAGTCCGTGTCTTAACGAAGAGCGTAGGGTATTCTAGCAACACTGTAATGTCTATAGATGACACCAATGGCAAGTCTCCAGGAGCGCTGTTTTGACTCCCTTACCACAGAAATGTGTTATTACTGCGCGTCGCTGGCTATCGTCCGATGCGCATATTATACTAACTGTTTTTGTTTGGATCACTCGATACTTTCTGCTCTTCATATCAATTGTGTGGCTTAACACTGTCATTTACATAGCTATATCCCCTTCCCAAACAAATACCATTTGGTTTTGCACACACAAACAGGTTATTCCTTCTGTTTGCCATAGTCCCTCATGTTTACTTTGCAGCCCCATAATTTTGCCCTACTGGCGGACTGCAGCTAACAACGTGGTCATTTCATGATTGATGCTCTTTCAGAATATATAACCCTTATTGTGCAACATAAGGCCCGATCACGTACTATTTGCTTGCAAGCTTTTCGAGGTATTCTTATTCTGGCAACACTGTAATTTCTATGGATGGCAACACTGGCAATTCTTCTTATACAGATTTTCTTATGTCAAACATCATGTTCTGTGATGGGAATGCGTTAGAGTTTATTATTTCTCGTCAATACAAAGAGGAACAAGCCAAATGCTAAGTTTTGTGTGGTTTTCGTACGACAGGCTCTGAACTTTACAGTCCCATAACTTTTTCCCTACTGGCGGACTGCAGCTAATAATTTGGTAACTTACTAACTACCTGATGCCCTTTCAGTATGTGTAACTCTTATTGCGCAATTCGAGTCTCGATATCGCGCCCCTTGCTTGTTAGGTATAAAATCGTTCCCTGTACTAAGCTTTCAAAAAATCTGATTCTTGATACGGCGTATTGATGACAGAATCACACTCAAGAAAAAATCGAACTGTTTCCCAAAATTGTGTATATATCTATCACGAGGCAATGACTGCCTTTTGTTGTTATTTATCATTCACTTACGTAAATAATAGTCTTCCTTAGCCTAAAGGGCATAAACGTGGGACGTTAAACTAAAAGATTTGACTTCTTTTAAGCCATACAATTACTTACGTTACTGAAATATGTAGGTCTCGATTTATTTTTACATGCTTGGTACACGTTTTAACAGTACACGGTACTCATTCGTGGTGGTGGAACCAATTAATCCAAACTTTACACTAGTCACATTTGAACTGTACTATTAAAACGCCGTCCTTTTCTCACATAGAATTCACAGTAGTTCAAATGCAAAACGACCATAATATACTTTAAAGAAAACAAGCAATTCTTTTGAATTTTAGAGATAAATAAATTTATTTTTCCTTTACACATATTTATGTAAAAAGTGGTCACCTTTCATTGTTCTTTAGTAGCAAAAAAATAAAATAAAAATGTGATGTTTATGATAATTTATATAAACTATATTATTACGTAATAAATTCTAGAATTACTAGTAACTATTGTATCGTCTATTGCAGGTTAGAACAAGAAAGCAGAAATTTTGCTCTGCAGTTTGCAATTTCTCTTTTGCTACATACATCAAACATGGGACAATTTGTTTGTACATAAATATTTTCAATAAATTATTTTATATACAGATTCTAATGATGTTTTACTTTAAAAAAATATGTTGATGGTATGTCCTGTTTTCTAAAAAAAATCATTAAATGTTATTACAATATAAACTCATATGTAATTTATAAGTATAATAAGACGTTCATAAAATTTGTTAGTTTCTGACAAACAATTAGAAAATAATGCACAAGTATCAAGAAGAATGTAATTAAAGAACTGGAGCGTCGGAAAGCTACATAAATCTATTATATTATGATATTTTATTCCCATACCAGCATTTTTGATATGGAGATACACATATGGACGTTTTGGACAAATAACTGCAAGTATAGCAGTGAGGCTATATGAGACAAGACCTACTGATTAACTTGGAATACGAATCACATGAGCTCGGAATGGAATCGAACCCGGGTCTCCCACGCCAAATATATAGTATCATTAATTTAGTGATGAAAATTTGTAAAAGGACTTTCTGGTCAGGCTATATACTACAATTCTATAAATTATTTGAATCCTGTCTCCACCTGCTTGAAACAGCCGTTGATCATCTGAGTTATCTCTGATAAAACAAGTTTAAAAGTCGGAATGTTTTAATATTCAAACATACTCAAAACTAGAGATGAAGAACTAGTTCAACAATATTAAAAACAATAGGTTAAGTGTGTTTTATCAGAACCAGAATTGCACAAATTTCAATTGAATTAAAAATTAACAATTAATCAGTAAGTTTAATTGTTAGTCGCAATTAGTAATTGAAATTAATTAATGGTCAATTGTTAATTGCAGCTGACCATTAATCAATAAGAATCAACAGCAATTAATCTATCAAATTAAAAGTTATTGCTGTGAAAGCAATTGCAATTAAATGAAGTCATTCAATTGCAATTGAATGTAATTTAAAAATTAATACAGTTGCAATGAATTGAAAGTAATTTCAATTAAATTAATCCATTCAATTTGAATTAAATGCAATTTACAATTATGTTAATTGCAATTAATTTCTACGGAAATTATTTTCAATTGATTGATTAATTGCAATTTATTTTAATTGATTAATGGACAGAACAGATCAGAACAAAAGACTACTGTTTATGTACTAAATTTACCGAGAAGATATACGTGTACACTAAGTAGTAGTTATATATCATTCTAGAGAAAATTCAACGCTGTATACGAAGAAATTCTACTTGAAGAAATATTTGCACGATGTAAACGATGGTATGCTACTTCATTCAGAAATGTTTGTTTGCAACTTGTAAATCAGTACTGAAATCTGAGTAAAATGCCATAGCTGTAATCCCACCAAAAACATAAATGTGAAAAATAGACACAAGCTCTCGTACATATATTACTTCGTTCGAACAGAACAAGAATACAGATCTAAAATGATGCAGGTTTAATTGGAATCCGAAAATCGGAAAATAAAATTTCCAACTTTAGTGCTGAAAACAACTTCCATTGAAATGCTTCTCGATGCTACACTGTATGGAATTTGTTGTGCAATAAAGTTCCATTTTTTTTTCAGTTTCCAGATTTCAATAGAACGTAGCATCATTCAGATTTTTTCCCTATGATACTAACTGAGCCTGCGATCTCTACACAGTGCACCACTCACATATGAGATTGAATCTCCTTGTCATTCCTCACATCCGTACATGTTCCTTTACACATACAAATGAAGGACGCCTTCATAAAAATCGGCAAGGGGTATCAGGGAAGATTTTTTTTTCATTATCCCTCATCGTTTGCTAGATTTGAGCCTACTTATGGTTGAAGTTTCTAATTCAGGTATTTTCTATGACCAGTGTTTTCTTTCTTCTTGCATGCAGTATGTAATAAGTAAATACATTACATACACAATTAACTATAATGTCATTGATATATGGTGCTTTACTTTCGTAAAAATCAACACTTCCAGAGTACTCCTAAAACATGTAATAAAGAAATAACAACCGCGTTTTTTAATATTCAATTAGAACTGGTCAATTTGCGCAAAATTTGAAATCAACCAGCGAAAACGGCACGTTTCTAGCACTTGTGGTTTTCGAGATCTCATTATCGAAAGGAATCGAGACAAGCATATAAACTTTTCTTTGGGGACAAACATATAAACCTAGCATTTTAATATATAGTTTCGCAAATTCAGTTCGAAGTTACTTTATATTATCTTCAGTAGAATTGACAGCCTGTTTCTAAAAATTCAGAGTTTTGCTTTCAAGCGAGGAAAGTAGAGTAAAACTATACTTGTCGTGAGTAAAAATCTCGATCATACAAATGCTTCAATACATCTGAGTTAGTGTTATCAATTATTTTGCGAAGTGTACAAATACTGCACATGTAGACTAAGTGGGAGGTGGACATATGCCTGACTTTGTTTCATGCATAAGTAAAAAACATTACTGATTTCATAAATGCAAAATACAATCATGGTCAAGAAGGTTCCCTACTTCTTTTTAAGGCGACGCGGTGGCTCATTTGGCCCTCACGGCTGGTCTAGTGGCTAGCAGGTCTGCCTTTGGTAAGCCGGGTCCTGGTGGAAGAGCCTTCGGAATTTTAACTGTTCTCGATATGAATGTGTTCGTGTCCCTGTCGAAATTGGTAAAGGTTAAAGAAGCCTTGTATACGAGGTAACTCGGGTGCTCAGGAATCTGAGGTATAATCGGTTGATCTGACAAAAAAAGTGGTAGAGCGTTCACCTCTGGTTCACGGGGTCCTTGATTAGATCTCAGGTCGCGCCAAGTGAACTTTGTTGTGGACAATCACTGTGTGCGTGGGTTTCCTCAGAGTTCTCCCGTTTCCCCCACTTTATTCATTCCACCACTTCATTCATTTCTCATAATCACCGTTTCCTTTAGCCTAGCTGGCATAAGATTTCAATATACTTCTTTTTACATTTTCTAATTCTATGTCCTATATGAAATACCGCATATAAATGCAAATGACGACTACGTTCATAAATCTACTAGACGTCCCGATTTAGTTAGAACAGTTCTTCCTACTTCGTTTCTTTCCCGAGATTTTTCCAACGAAAGTCGCGACTCAGCAATGTCCTTTTTTCTTCCCAAAGAGTCATTCTCTTCTTTCGTTATCTTTATATTTTCTTACAAACCCTCATTGGCACGATTTCATCACCGCAGATGCATATTGCGCCCAATGGCATTAGGCAAAGGCAGCCGTTCCCAACCTGGGGTCCGCGGACCCCCAAGCATACTTAAGACGATCTCAAGGGTCCGCAAGCCAATCTGAGAAAGGCACACACAGTGGTGAGAAATATACAATTTGAAGTTAAATGATTGAATTAATAATGCAAGTCAATGTGCGTGAGAAGAGACATTCGACCGACAAGAAGTTGTATATATTCCAACGGCTCTTTTTAATTTTTTTTTTTTTTTTTTTTTTTTTTTTTTTTTGTCGACAGAGCCAAAAAGCGTGTAAAGACTGATGTACGTATTTGAAAAATAATCTTCAAATGAAAATCTATTTTACACAATAGGTGACTCGAAAAGGAAAGGGGAAATGAGAAATTCTTGCTTGACATTCTTTCGCAAAAACCCTTGACTAAGCTATTTTCTGGGCTACGATGCTTAATGCCTTTGACACGACATACCTTTGAGAATCAATGTTTTGTGCTCGTTCTTATCTGGAGACTAAGTACAGGAATAGACTTTTTGCTGAGTCGGATCTTCGCCTAAAAGTTTCTTCGTTTGATCCTGACATTTCCAAGTTAGTGGCTGAAAGACAACACCAACCATCACATTGACTGAAGTTGTGTACCTCGGTGAGCCATACGCTTATTAACATGTTAACTTGTGGAACTTAATACATTTTATTTTCTTTTTTTTTTTTAAAAAAAATACTTTTTCTTCTATATCTGATGGGTAGGCTATTGTGGTTTAGTTTTGTTCACGTACCGGATTTATTATAATATTTGCAACATCTTAGTCCAGCCCCAGGTTTGAAACCCAGGACCATCCGATTACAAAGTAGACATCACACTCACACCACTCTTCCTTATATATATATATATATATATATATATATATATATATATATATATATATATATATATATATATCAAGGGCTTGGAGCAACAAGTAGACAAGTCACAATATACAAATTTTACAGTACAGTGATTTTCTAGTTTTAAAAAATTCCATAATTCTTGTTATTGATTCTATATGTGCCACAATTTGTTACTTTACGCATCGATATATCATGAATACGTTACTGCAAGTTAAAGTTTGATTTACCAATAAATTTTTGTAAAAATCGCTATTTTGGGGCACAAAATGTTAACATTTGTGGCTTGTCGCTTTCTTGCTTAGAGATAACACATGAAATGAAAGTTTTGGGGCAACACTATGACATGCTTCATGAAATAAATTTTCAAAATCATTTTCTTCTGGACAAAAAATATTTATTTAGGCGGTTTTGTAACACTAAAACCAAACATTGAAGTAACTATATACATTCAAAACAATTACACAATGTTTTTTTCTTGTTACACTTATAGTTAAATTTACTTTTTTTCATGTTTGTATAACATTAGAGACAAACTCAATTTTGCCTGCCCTATAGATACTATATAAGTTCCACATTGCTCTCATCATCATCATCATTTGGCATAAGCGCTTGGAAGTAGATGCTGTAGATAGGAGGAATGAATGGTAAGAGACTTGTTACATCTTCAACTTTCTTCTTATTTATCCTTAGTGGCGCATTGTATTTTGGTTTCAGTTTACCCAATGAAATTGAAAGTGGTCGACCAACTCTGAGGAATTGCACCTCTTTGTGCTCTTCGTTAACTTCATGCTTGATGAAAAAGCTGCAAGGATAATCAGGATTAAATTTGAATGCAACTTCTGCTGAGAAATCAACTTGGCGTCCACGCATCGTTTTCTTTGTCTTCGTCACATTTTGTAATAATGCTTCAACATTTAATATGTCCTGTTGAGTCATTCGTGATAAGTGAAAAGGATTATTTTATTAGCTTTGGAAATGATGTCCATCCACATACTAGGATTATAAATTTGCTGGTGTTTCCGCTGAAAGTTCTCAATAACAGCAAAGTCTCTATCAGATGGTAGAATGGTGTGTCCTAATCAGTGGCGGCGATTGGACGTTAAAAGTGGGGGGCAAGACATGATCTCAATATTTGTATATCAATGTTAGTTTCTCTGGTTGTCTCTATCAATTTATTTAACAAAAGGTTGTGTAACTAGTAGGATACTACCTTTTTCAGTGAAAACATTCAATATCGTATTTCATCTTTTATTAGGTAAATTGACAAGAGGAACGCAAGTAGGTACTAGACCTTCGTACTCTTAAATAACGAAAATGTAAGAAGAGATTTGATTCCTTGCTCACGAACGTCTTAAAACTCTGTCTGGAAAATTGTGCGATCAGATTATTTAATAAAAAAAATTGCAAAACAAATAAATTGAAAGGATAATATTAATCATAGTAATGAATAATAATGAGGCTTGTTTTGCAAAAGTTATATTGAAACTGGGGGTTAATGGACAACTTGTATTTTTAATTCCACACGTGCTATTAAATGTATGTTATTACTCTTAGAAAATGAAAGACAGTAATACTACAAGCACATACTACGACATTTAAAGAAATATTTACTTTTGCAAGTTCCTGAAACATGTTCGTTGCCATTAGGTACAGCTTTTACTTTCTTGGAACACATCAAAACACAACAATACTTAAAATCAGTTCACACTCCAGTTATACAAAATAATCCTAAAACATAGAATTATGTTGAATACACTAAATTTAATTGTATATTCAATGGTATACACCTAAACACACAACTTCGCTCGTATATTACACTGCAAAACAATGGAAAAGGTAGAAGTTGTTTCATATTACTCTCTTTTTAATTAATACTTTTTAATGAGCTCCTTTGTGGTTAATCGGTTAGTATACGCGCATTTGGCGTGGGAGACCCGGGTTCTATTCCGACGAGAGCTCATGTAGTTCGGATTCCTCGTTCATCAGTAGGTCCACGTCTCATATAGCTTCGCTGCTGAACGGATGTTAACTAAAAAAATCAAATCAATTCAAGATATTCCTTTCTATTAGAAAGAAGAAAAGACAATTAACAACTGTCAATTTTTGCGCAATTAAATAACTTTTTTTTTTTTTTTTTTTGCGAAATGTTATCTCAATTAGTTTCAAAGCGGCTGACTAACATACCGAGCCTTTGTAAGACGAAAAGAAAGTACGATGGAATTGAGTTCCAATAGGTTAATTTTTGGGCCATTTTTCGTGGCGATTAAATTGCAATTAACTCCACGGAAAGACAACCAATACGTACTCACGCAATGTCAAATATTATATGGCACCATTTTTTTATGAACCACTAATAAATAAAAAATAATATATTTTCAAATGAAACTATATACATTAATAGGTCATTTCAAAAAAGTGGGGGGCAACTGCACCCTTTGCCCCCCCTAATCGCCGCCCATGGTCCTGATATTAGAAAGTAATGAGTTATTTGATTGAAGTGTCTCTCCCTAATAAGATGGAACCAAAGAGCCATCATAGTCCGGTTCTTATTCTGGTCTGGACAATTATCACTGAAAACAACAAGCTCCTCCACTTCGGGCTTCGTGGCTATAAATTTTGAGAGCACTGCACATTTTATTACAGCCTCTGCGACCAGTTTCTTCGCTCCACACGAACATGTAACCTTTCCCGTTCGTACAATCATGAATATTGAAATTGAATAGCCAAAGTTTCCGACAGTAAAAGGCAATACTGGTAGTGAGTTTTGGGACTGGTAAGGCCTGTTGCAAGTCCATGCTAATCAAGAGCTTCTTATTATCTTTGCTCAGAGTTTCCCTTTCTAGAATGTCCTGCATGGCTTCAGCTCGCCTCTGGTGCAACTTCAGATCATTTTCGATAGTTTTTTACTTCATCTTCTTTGCCTTCTGATCTTAAAGCAGCTATTATGACCTTCGACATATCACATACTTTGCAAGTATCCGACTTAGGCAATTTAAAACTAATATTATATTCGGTGCAAAAAATTATACGCTATGCATCTTGACTGACTGGATTCTGAATGCCCTTTTCCGCGCACCATGGTAAGTAAAAATCTTCGTAAAACCGGGAAATTGATAAATCACAGTCAAAAAATATTTTTTTCCTGATTATCCGATCTGCTGTAATGGCTCTGGTACTTTGGTATGTTGTTTATGTGATCCCTAACAGACTGAAGTTGATTTTCGTCTATTCTGTTTGGCCTCTTCTTATGCTTGCCTCTGCTATCCCCTTTGGGTGTTGTAACTCCACTTGCAACTTGAGAAACAATAGAATTTATTCTTCCTTTTGAATTATGCAATCCATGAACACTCAAAACCTCACTTTTGCAAAGTTTGATTTCCTCACCACTTACTTTAACTGTGTATTCGGCTGTAAATTTTCGTCTTTTTTCGATTTTTTTTTTTTTTTTTTAGGGTATGGTCTCTTCTTAGGGTTTACTTTAATGCAACCAAATAAGTAAGCATTTTGTATGTCATAGGAACCAAGATCCCAAAATCCATTAAAAATGTCTACCTCTTTACCTAACAGTTTAGATCTGCACAATTTTTTGCAAGAACATGGGGGACCAAGAACTCGGCTAGAGACCAAGAACTCTTATTTTTGGATCAAGGCTGCTAAGTACATACTCCTTATCTTTGTATAATATACTAATTAGGCATATACACATTTTATGTTCTGGCTTCTTTCCCCTACTTCTGATGCGAAAAAAATGAAATTTACTCTGTTGCATTTACAAGAATCACTTAACAAGAATCATAGTGACACGATAAACATGTTCCGACCTGTGACAATTCTGGTTCCAAATAAATGGCAAAGTGGGGGCTGTATTGAAGGCTTTAAATAATGTTTCATTCATATCATGCAGCAGGCTAACGTCATCTTGAGTGATTAGGAATCAGAACACTAGTACCACTTCCTGATTAAAGAGGAGTGCCTAGAGTAAGGAAAAACTTTGCCATGTGATTTGCATTTTTTAATTGTTTAATGCGAGTATTTAGAAGTTCAAGGAGTTATGAGTAGAAAAATTTTTTTCTTTAGTTCAGACATTCTACTTTTCTTAACCAAATGATTCACTAGCCCAGTAAACTTAAAAGAAAATGAACACGTCGTCGATCTCTGTACCTATCATAGCAACATCATAATATAAGCCACTAGCAAAATAAAACTAAAAAGTTTCGATATAATACTATGACATGCCACAATTTATAATATGATTTAATTACCTGGCTCGATGTTGATGCATTGTCTGCGGACGGTTCGTAATCTGAATCTTGATCTGTTATGTCATCAAACACGCTCAAATCTCCACCATTTTTGCTCTCCAAATCATCATAATAGAACAATTTTCTTCTGCTCGCAGCATTATCCCAGCTGCAGGACGCCATCTTTCTCTGTTGCATGTCATTGTTTTTATCAAAAAAGAAATAAAAACCTTTTGGGCAACAACTTGACTGTCACGATGTCCCATCGTGTCGGAATCTGACGAAATATATTTTTAAAAATGTAGATATACTTACAATAAACCACTTAAACAAATAAAAGGATTTTCACAAAAGTGTGGCTTTTCCACTTGTTGCCCCGAGCCCTTGATATATATATATATATATATATATATATATATATATATAAAGGATGTTTTTTTTTTAGAGGGGAAGAACTTTATGTTGAAATAAAACACAAAAATGTTTTTAATTTCCATGAAATAAGCTTTATTTGACAAATCATTTTATGACATTAATGTTTGAATGTAATTTCGTGCGTGTAGCCACCGCGCGGCTGGCGCGTACATGGCGTAATCTGGAGATTAGTTTTCACATACTCTTCGCAATAAAGCAGGCTGTATTTCGATAGCAATGCGTCGAATGTTGGCTTCCAAGTGCTCAATTATTCCTGGTTTTTCGGCATAGACATGCGACTTTACATATTCCCAGGGAAAATAATCTAATGGCGTCACATCGCACGAACGAGGTGGCCAGTTAGCAGGTCCATTTCGTTAAATTAATCATTCGTCCAATGTTTGTTTCAGTAAATTATTTGTTTGGCATGTGGCATGTGGCGCCATCTTGCTGAAACCACATGTTTGCAACATTAATGGTCTTCAATTGAGTCACGAAAAAGTTAGTAATCATGTCTCTGTACCGCTCACCGTTGACATTAACGTCCCGACCAGCATCATTTTTCAAGATATATGGACCAATGATTCCACTGGATGCGTATTATCGTTTAGAGAAAACGTATTTAAAAAAAAAAAAAAAGATCCATAGTTTTCGAATTAATCGTTCTGATGGACGATTATGAGCACCGTAAAATGTGCGCAATACCCAATGAGATTGGCTAATTGAACCATGGTTTTCAAAATAAATTTGCACAATTTGTAAACGTTGCACCCGCGTGAGTCTATTCATGATTAATTGCTAAGTCAAGCTAACCTCAAAACAACCCAGAACTGTAATATCAGCTGTCATAGAAAACAGTGTTGCCAGTAAATTTCTCTGCTTCTTAAAAAAAAAAAAAAACACCCTTTACAAACACTTATATGGGTATTTACTAACCCTATATATTGCAAGGGATTCTTCACGTATTTTGTAGACTCTAAAGGAGGGAACAGTGTGGAAAAGGTTGAGAAGGGCTGGGCTAAGGTAACTACTCTTGGTGGTAAAGAAAATCAAAAGGAAGTGGAAACCAAGTAATTGTTTATTTTATTTAAACATCACAACAATACTTCTGAAAGTTGAATGAAAACGAAACAACAACTTTTTCGCAGCACATCCCTGACATCCTTTGGAGTAAATTTGCTGATCGTGATAGTTATTGAGCAAGCAAGAGAATCATATTTTTTGTAACATTTAAGAAAAATCTATTGCCGTGACTTATTTCTCAGTTCTGCTTAGTTTTCGTCTTGGCCGTTTCTGGTCCCTGTGTTTCATGGTGAAGTTCTGTTTTTCTTCCACAGTATGCTCACTTGAACGGGCTAGTAATTTCATGGTGGCACTACCAAAACCTAATACTTATTGTATTATAAAATATAATATAGAGTTGAAAAGTTACAGAGAAAAATTCCGATTTCATTCTGAAAATAGGGTAGTCTTACCTATACAGAACAGCCCCTACAAAGCCCAATGACTGTGTAAGAATATTGCTACGCACTTAACAGATTTTAGTACCTTCAGGAAGTGATGTAGCAAACAACCACACTCCAGTCAAACTTTATTATCAGATTTTTCCACATTTCTATTTCACTGAAGCTGGATGAATCTCTGAGCCGAAAATTAGAGCAAAAGTAAAATGACAAAACATTCCTATAACTTACGCATCTTATGCAGGATTAAGACTCAAAATATCAATTCAGATCTATTTAAAATGAAGCTCTTGTTTTAAACTTAGTACACATTGTTGTTTAAAACTAAAAGTTTTCGTTACGCACAATAAGCTTTTACAGTGAATGGCTTCATGTAAAGAAACGTTTCGATACTTCCATAGTACAAAACATGTTTTCTTGATTGAAAGTGGTAACATTCGTTTTTACGTTGCTAGGTTTGATATTTTCTGAAAAGGATCGAAATCAAGTCCTACTAGTTTGGCACTCACATCCCAAAGCTCTTTCGCTACTTGCATATCTCTAGATGCAGTAGAACACCATCCTAACTGACAGTCCCTGAAATGGAAAATGAGACAAAACATACATGAATTTCTGCACCTGTACACTGAAAGATTCTGTAAAATTTAATATTCTACAAGAATAATAGTAACTAGATATGCTATGTATTCTAGTAACGAGTGATTGTCTCTCTTCCCTCTCACATTTTCCAACACCAAACTGTAAAAATAAGTCTGTAATTTCCAACAAAACAAAACAGTACAGTGAAGCATAGGTCGAAGCAAGGAGCTCAGTCACGATCAAAGCATTAATTGTCATTATATTCATGATGCGACGGCGCAAATACGTTATCATTTATTATCAAGGAATCCCAAGAGGGGCTCCGCGAACCTACCAGAGTTTTTTTTTTGTTTGTTTGTTTAAAAAAGTCCAACAGAATATTATCAACCAGTTGTTCTCTATCAGTTATTTGTTTGTCACACCTTGCCTGATGAAATACAGATTATTATTGTTATTATTTTGAAATTTTCATAGAACACATTTTATTATAAATGTGACTAAAGCAACGATTTACTTATACGTTAATATTCAATTTCAACTCTAAGTGGTATTCTTAGAAGAAATAGGCCATATTCATCTAATATTTTTTCGAAAGTTGTAGTGGAACATATATACCCTAGTATTAAAGACAACTTACAAACGGCTTTTTGTAAGCTTGAATTGCAAGTCGGCCAAGCTTGCATCCAACTTGATTGGAAAATGTACAAACATGTCCCAAACTGGATTCCAGTAACGAAGTTACATCGGGCAACATTACATTTAGTGCTCCATTCAAGCTTCACGCAAGCGTTTTACAAGTCAAATCAAGTCAATAGTCAATGAACGGCCAGTGATGCTATGATGTTCTGCGAAGGGTTTAAAGCATCGCTTGTAAGTACAACAAAAGGCAGATTGTATGAAAGCATGCGTTTCAAGTGCAAGCGTAGAAAGCCAAAAGCCAAGCACGCGCCAACTGGCCGAAAGCTTATAATGATACAGACACGTTCCCAACACTACGCACTGGCTATAGACAACTTCAGATGACAGCTACAAAGATGTCGTTGGCTATCCTCAACAATTGTCAAATATCAAAGATATTTGTCAGCCAGCCATTTGTAAGTCAGCCAGCATTTCAAGATAAAAGAAGCCACAGCACCGCAGAAGGCATGAATCTTCACTGATAGATCGCCATCATCGTTCTCTAGGACGTCTAGTCTCTGAGAGCTTCCCTGGATGCCTGGCCAAAGTGATATCCTTACCACTCTCTAGGACGCACGGTCTCTGATACCTACCTATACTCACTTCTTAGCGGCCAGAGTCTTGTGTCCTGTCACCCTAGGACACTGTCTCTCACGTCCTCTAGGCGAGATTTTTGGTCGTCGGATAAAATTATTGGGACAACCTTCGCGCACATCTTTCTCATGTGCAAATCTTTGGTCACAATCTGGTGAACGATAGTTTTTGGAATATTTAAGTATGGGCCATTAAACGAACACTCATTCAACGGTCTGCAAAAGCTAGCTCACACAGGGCACATTTTCGTCGTTTGAGGAACTTGACGGTCGTCTAATGACGGCTTCATCAACGACCCCTTCATGGTCTTCCAAAAACGCTTTGTGCCATGCCTTTGTGATAAACAGTCATCTTCGAAAGGCTGTTGAAGCATTGGATATATTTTCGCCGCAGACGTGCGGAGTTTCACACAAAATTTGATCGCGTATCTTAGTTCTAGCGAGAGTTACATCGTGACTTGTACAAGAGACGAAACAAAGGTTTATGAAATTACCCGTCCTTAACCAATGAGAGCCCGAAAACAAATGAGCAAACACTTGCTCAGTAGCTAATTTACACCACCAACTATCTCAATGGTTAAAGCGCTCTGCAACGTACAATCGCTTCATAATAAAATGTATGACATAACTTTCCGGACAAACTTTGTAAGTAAGACCGTCAGCGATTTCTGCAATGACAAGTAGCTCTCAATTTTAGAAAGGTTGGCCGTCTTTTCTTATTATGTTTACTGAGAATGAGGAAGCACGTCGTGACGTAATAGAGTAGTTGTTCCAACTGAACAAGGTATAACGCAGGAGCGTGGCTTTAGACATACATATATATATAAAACAAGCAGAAATACAACGAAGAAAGGGGTGGAGAGGATGGTAAAGAACAGTAAACATTGCTAGAGTACATTTGTTTTATCTTGGCACGTTTCCCGCCAGTGCACTTGGTTGGCTTATAAAGTATTTTCTACTAGCAGTCACGTGAACTTTTTAATCCAATAGACCTCTTATTGGGTTTGTCGTGTAGATGACGTTAGTTGTCAGCCAACCCATCAAATGTGGTCATTGCTATTTGGCGGGTAGTTGAAGTGCTTAGTTGTCACACGCGAACAAGTGTGTTACAGTGATTTATGAGTGGTGTGGCGTTTTGCTGTTTCCTAGCGTATTGCAATTCACAACTTAACCATGGCCGACAGAACGCCTTGCAGATAGAACCTTTAGGCGGGAAGCATGCCAAGGTAAAAGAAACGTACTCTAGTGTATACCCAATTACCAACCCATGAGTTTATGCTTGTAAAACAATCAATTCTTGTTTACTTGCTCTCACTGTCTTTCACTAGCATCAGATTAACTAGCAGCTCCTTACTCTCTCACGGAGAAGGCGAGCGATATCACAAAATACTTACATCAGTTGGAAAGAACTGTTGTAAATTTTAAAATTTAGTTTGTATACATATACTTACTTAAAGTATTCTCCTGTTTGTTTCACCACTTCTGGCTCCAGTGCACAATAGATTGTTGTAAGTGCTCCGTCCTGTGGACTTTTCATAAAGTACCATGCAATATTATTAGCCATCCAAGTTAGCCCTGGGAAAATGGTGTCACTGAAATAGCGAAGAAGATTTGTAGCAACAACGCCAGGGTGGAGAGAGTACGTAGTCACTCCAGTTCCTTGAAAGAAATAATAAATAAATTAAAACAAAAGTAAATGAAACGAAAGATTTACATTTATGTTATTTACATTTACTGTAAAGCGGTATTTAATATTCTCGATGCCGAACTAGTTTATAGTAAATATTACGATGTAATTCCAAAAGTAAGGTATCATATATTTTCGAAATACAAACAAACGTCCGCTCAGGAGATCCTGAAATTTTGGCAGAAAAAGTATATACTGTAGAAGGTATTGCAAACTGTAAAAGAAGGTTGACCATTGACATGTAATTCAATGCAATGACACATACCAAGCAGGCTTTCTCTGCCATCTACAGCTATATTTCCGAAACTAATATACCTACATACTGTTCTATGGTTCAATCCCAACTCATTCCGCCTTCTAACTCAATTTCATCGGAAATGGCAATTACCATTATGCTCATATCTATCGCTTTCTTTCTTACCAATATCCGTCCCTACAGACAGAGAGATGGGTGGACAAACAGGATCGTTAGCATAGTTTAAAAATACTAAAAACTGCACCGGTTCTTACGGAAGTTGTATTTGGATAAAGGGTCAAAATCAATCTATCGAACATCACTGAATATTCTTTTATGAAGGCCGTGGTGGCTCAATGGTAGAGCGTTCACCTCTGGTGCATGGGGTCCTTGGTTCGATCCCAGCTCGCGCCAAGTGAACTTTGTGGTGGACAAAGACCGTGTGCGTGAGTTTTCTCGGGGTTCTTCCGTTTCCTCCCACTTTCTTGATTCCACCATTTCATTCATTTCTCATCATCGCCGTCTTCTTTTTCGTAACCAGCATAACCGTGGGACGCAAAACTCAAAGATTTCATTTTCTTATGGACACTAGTTGTTATGCTCGAGCATTCGACTCGCTGTAGCAGTTGAAATTGTGCTAAACTAAAAACTATAACTGTTCACATTTAGAGATTTTTTTTTAATTAGTCTAACAACTAACTTGCTGTTACACAACTATTAATACTCAAATGTAAATATGGTTACTGCCGTTCTTTTCCAGACGGGTGTGATATATATATATATATATATATATATATATATATATATATATATATATATATATATATATATATATATATACAGTGGCGGATCCAGGATATGATCAAGGGAAGGGCTAAACCATAATTTGCCGTTTTATCCAGTGTAAAGCAGAATTGAAGCCCATTTTATCCAGTGTAAACCTGAGCGTCAAAGGGGGGCTATAGCCCCGTAGCCCCCCCTTAGATCCGCCCTTGTATATATATATATATATATATATATATATATATATATATATATATATATATATATATATATATATATATATATATATATATATATAATTGTAATTCAAAATAAACGAATACTTGTGTCAGCGTTTAGAAAAATTCTGCTATGTAAGGGGTGTATATATCTTTTTTTTTTTTTTTTTAAGCAGTGAGTACAGAAACTTGCACATGGTTGACCTGTGTTGCCTCCTGCGGTGAAAAGACTATGTCAGGAGGAGAAACACACAGGCTTATAACAATAATTGCAAATAAACTGATATAAATGAAATGTTGCATTGGTAGATTGTATACAATAAGAAACTGCAACATCTATGCCATCAAATTTCAGATATACGTAGCAATGCTTAAAACCTTGTTTATTTTCATTAAAAGTGTCCTGTTCTCTTCCAGTAAGCAGAACTCCACGGTTTCGTTGTTCCTATATATGTGCTTCTGCCCCCTTTCAGAATGCCATGTTTGATACTTTTTACATTTTAACTTAGAAAATAAGAATATTTGAAATAGGGATAGTATCGAGACGAGACGAGACGAGACTTTGTACAGTCTCGGTCTCGTCTCGGTTGATAAATAATGGTCTCGGTCTCGGTCTCGTCTCGAGTAAAAAATCACCGTCTCGGTCTCGGTCTCGTCTCGGTCAACAGATGCTTGTCTCGATCTCGGTCTCGGTCTCGAGTACCAAGTCTCGGTCTCGTCTCGAAAGTCTCGAAAAAAATAGTGTGAAATTAAAATAGTGAAAGTATTATTCTCGTATAGTCTGTCGTTTCCGCTTATTTTTCCCTTTCACTTTGACTTAGAACTATGGTATGGTGTACCTCTTCATAGCTAATTTGCTAGTGCTAATGGTTTCCATATGTGTATTCCAAGTTCAATGATCACTGTGTATATCACCCTAAAACCCTATTAGTAACCCATATTTCACTTTCAGCAATAGACTGCCTCATATAGCCCCAGAACTACCTATACAATTAAACTCTATTAAATTAACTCTAGTACTATACAGTAGTTTATAGTACTGAGCAGAATTCCTTTGAATCAGAATTGTTCAATAACTCCTAACGGATAACGCAACACATAGCAGCACGAATGTACGTCTATTAAATCGTACCGAAATTGAAATTTTACAATTTCTCATTTATTATTTAATACATTCTGTATACTGTCATTTTAAAAACAGAATATAATGTTCATTATCTTAACAAATAGGGTAAATTATTACTACAATATAAGTATTTTGTTTCAAATTGATGAAATGCTATATTACCGTTTCACGTGTTTAATTGACACTTTATAACACGAACGACCTGAACCTTGTGGTGGGAGCTACTACACTCACCTTTGCTATGTGAGGTCTCGAGTTGGATCACAAAACAAGTTTGATTCAAAGTCCGATGTTTCGCATAGTTCGCGTCTTATTTTAAGTGCATTCTGTTTCTTATACAAGTTCATAAGGTCGTAATGCATTACATAAGCACATATCCAGTGCCGTAGCAGGCTAATCTTATTGCTGAGCCCTCAACGGTGCATGTAATCTTTATTCGAGAAAACTAATCTTGCGTTCATTACGTTGAAATTTTATATTGATTGAAAATTACTTGCTAAACTTGAACATACATATTATATAAGTATATAGGTAATTCGAGTTATCTGTATTTATTTTTTCTCATTCGCCAAAACAAGTGCTTCTTAACTTACTAGTTTTCTTTTGTATTAATTTTCGTAGTTTTGCTGCAACATGATGGATTGAATAGTCAAATATATTTTTTTCGCTATACGACCTTCATTAAATTTTGGATCCATTTTTACCCTACCTTACCTAGTAAAAGTTATATATATATATATGAACTTTAGAGGTAGACTATGCTAAGTCACTTTTTGGTCGAAATTGAGTTAACAATACTTTTTTAATAGACTATGTTCTTTCTAGTGGTGTAATAATGTGTCTGAAAGCATCTTACTATTTTGTAACTACTTACTAAGTTTCAAAAACAGTACTATAGGTCTTAGTTGAGAAACCGGTTTTTCGCTTCTCTAAAATTACGAAATTATGACTTGGTTTAGTTTACCTCCGAGGTCCAGATATAATAAAATCATCACCATCGTCATAATCAACCATTATCAATCCATTGCTGGATGAAGGTCTTTCCAAGTCTTCTTCAACAACTATCTAACTTGAGCAATTCTTTTCCAGGTTACTTCTCAGTGGTGCTTGATTTCGTCACATCTTCTTGTATGCGGAGATTTCCTAGACTGTTTTTGTCTCGTGGTATCCAGTCTAGAATTGTTTTCGTCCGTCAATCATAATTTCTTCTTGCAATACGTGCAGCACATCTTCCAGCTTATATTAAATTATTTCATTGGCACCATCAGAATTCATTTCTATATATTTGGGCTACAAATAGTTCGAATTCGCTACTTTCAGAGTAAAGACACACTACTTTTTAATCTTCGAATCTGGCAACACTGACTGAATGATTTAAATCAACACAATGTGAGGATCCTCATTTGGTCTAGCAGCTAGCACTCTTGATTTCGGTTCACGTGGTCCCGAGTTCGATAAAGGTAGGGGTAGAGTTGAACGACCGAAGGGGTTCGGATTTCACTATAATCATTAGCTCCATGTCTCCTTTAGCCGCCCTAGCATAACTGTGGGACGTTAAACTAAAACAAAACAAAACAAGAATGAACACTGTGTATTACTAACTGTAAGTCCTTGAATAATTGCATATAGCTATATGGTATGGATCGAGTTTGAGGTGATCGGTGGTCAAACTAAAACAAGTGAAATGAAATTAGGGTGTAATTAGAACTTTTAATTAAGCACGGTCTTAATATAAAGTGTACACCAGGCTTAAGGCTTAGGGGGAACAACTAGTGTTACTGAAAATGTATCAGTTACATTTAATTTCAGTTACAATTTGCATTTACATGTATTGCTGGAACGAAGACTTAAACATTAACATTATAAGTAGCCCAAAGACTATGAAAAACGTTGTCTCTTGAAAGCATTCTTGCACCATAAAACAAATTGCGAGTAATTCTAAAATATTTTACAGTTTATCTACGTTATTTGCACATATTTAGAATAATATTTAGCAATATATTTAAGTGGGCAACACTGCTTAAAATAATGTAACTGCGACTTGTAATTAAAAAAAAAACAAAAACTATTGTTGTAATGTTATAGAAGCAAAGGAAAGCAATAATCATTATAAAAATTTAATACCAATACGTCATTTTAAGCAGTATACAATCACTACCAATGTATTTGGATCTCTGAAACGATTTGAAATAACAATTGTTGTAAATGGCGTTATAAGCATTTAAGTCTTTTGGAAGCATCTACATGATGAGACGTGGTATGTCATCGCGTTTTCGAAGTAAAGTTTTTAGAAACATTTAAATTTTCCGTTTCTTGTAACTTTGTTCCTTCATTCATTCATTCCTTCATTCGAAATATATTATTCCATGATCACAGTATTTGACGCTAAGATAAAGTTGATGCCCATTGCACCGGCCATGCTATTTGAGTTATTAGAGATCTCCAAAATGTTGATGTTAGTGATACTGTGTTGTCCTTTGTTACACTAAATAATGTATGGACTATTGTGGTTTTGTTAAATAACTAAATTAGAAATATGTAGTACTTTACGTAGCGCAATTTGAGAAAATACTTTATTTTGCTTTAGGAACATTGCTTATTTATCTAGTGGTATTGCAGAGTATTTAGAAGAATTTCCCAACTTGGTACAAAATTTCAGCATTCTTTAATATATATAGATATCGCAGATCTTAGAGGAGGGCTATAGGGACTATAGCCCCCCTTAACGGTCAGGTATACACTGGATAAAATGGGCTTCAATGCTACTTTCTTTACACTGGACAAAGCGGCAAACCATGGTTTAGCCCCTCCCTTGATCATATACTGGGTCCGCGGCTGTATATATATATATATATATATATATATATATATATATATATATATATATATATATATATATACAGGATGGCCCGTTTTAATTTTTCCACGGAGATATCTCGAAAACGGTTGAACATAAATGAACCGAACAAAAACTCAAATAGGAAATGCCATGGGGCACACCGAATGGTGTTATTGCGGCGCCTCCCGGGGCTGCCCTTCATGGGGTCCCAGGGCTAAACTTTAGAATTTTAAATGGAAACAAGGGGGAGTAATACCATGTTCCATAGATCTTTAAAAAGTAAAAAGCATTGTGGCAAAAGATTTTTCATATCGGTCACCGTATTCAAGATGGCCGCCAAGACATGGTGCCTGTATCAGATAAAACGTCCAGTACCACTAGACCCCTAATATGAAAATAGTTGGAGATAAATGAACAGAATAAAACTCGTATAGGAAAGCACAGAGGGTATTTATCATTTCACGGCTGGAGTATAATGCAACGGAGAAAAAGATTATTAAAGTGTAATTGACATAATGCAAAAGAGGAAATGATAGAAAATTATCTTTCCAGTCTCTGTCCGTAAGTAGGTGAAGCGGGAATGAATGGTAAAATCTCAAATGAGAACCTCACTTTTATTTGCAATAGATATGGTTTGTCTGGAACACTTGTGTGTACAAATGACTGGTACTATAATGAATAAAAATAAAGTGAAATAAAGTGAGTCATATGAACAATCTTATGCAACAGCACTCTTTAGTTTTTAAAGATATATCGAACGAGATATCACTCACCCCATGTTTTCATTTACAATTTTGAAGTTGCGCCCTGGGCCCCCATGAAGGGTGGCCCTGGAAGCCTCCGCGACATTATCAATCGATGTGCCACACGACATTTTCTATTTGAGTTTTTGTTCGGTTCATTTATGTTCAACCGTTTTCATATTAGTGGTACTGCATGTTTTACTGTATCTGATAGAGGCAACATGTCTTGGCGGCCATTTTGGTTACAGTGCCCGATAGGAAAGATCTTTTGCCGCAACGCTTTTTAGTTTTTGAAGATCTATCGAACGAGGTACCACTCACCCCTCGCTTTCATTTAAAATTAAAGTTGGGCCCCGGAAACGTATGCAAGGCGGCCCTGGGGGGCACCGCGACCATATATATATATATATATATATATATATATATATATATATATATATATAGAGAGAGAGAGAGAGAGAGAGAGAGAGAGAGAATTCTATTTGCATCAGCAGTCAGTGGATTTTGTTTCGGCAGAGGCTTGAGGAACGAGTAAGAAACATTTGCGTTGTACGTGCAATGTATAAAATGATAACAAATTATTTCGGGAGGGGTTTGATCCCGATAACCACCCCCTAAATACGCCACTGTACATCAGTCAACCGTTCTCATATTATCTAACACATTAACGAAAGAAATTTTGAGTGAAGGCAATTTTAGTCTCTATTAATATTAATATTCGAGACGAGACCGAGACTTTCGAGACTGACCTAAGTCTCGTCTCGGTCTCGTCTCGATTTATAGAGGCCTGTCTCGGTCTCGGTCTCGTCTCGGTATTTCAAAGTCCGTCTCGGTTTCGGTCTCGTCTCGGTATACAAAAGTCCGTCTCGGTCTCGGTCTCGTCTCGATAATTCGAGACGAGACCGAGACGAGACCGAGACTAGTTTCGGTCTCGGTACCATCCCTAATTTGAAAATACTTTATCGTAAGGAACCACGTTGAAACACTATATATATATATATATATATATATATATATATATATATATATAAACATTCAGCAATTCTAGTGGATATTCTCAAATCTTTCTCTTCTTCTGACACTTGGGGAATATAAGATTCGAATTGTGGACTCTATCCGGAAAATATCCAATATAAAAATCTGCTTAAAATTGAGGTGTGAAATTGGACATATTGGACCTTATGCAGAGATGTTCTGACGTATCGTTAGTGTCATACTAAAGATTTCGACTAACATATATTTCCAGCAGTAGTCAGGCCTTTAGTATGATGCTAATACGCTGGTGAAGTAAACGTCATTTCCACTTCCTGTTCAGCTAGCTGGTTACAAACAAACCAACTTTAAGCGGGTTATATGAGGAAGCTTACACGGTACTCGCCTATGAAAATGATTTGTTTCGTTTTCGGATATAACCATAACAGTTGAAGAGGTACATGCATTTTTTTTGTTTGTTTGTTTTCCCAAGAACGAAATTAGATATATTGTACTATATAACATATTAAAGAGAAACAAAAACAAAGCCACATTGTACAACAAGCGATATAATGATTAATTACTTATTGGGCGAACAGATATATCTCAATCTTTTTGAAGAACACTTTCTCTCCTTGCATATTCTGCCAGAAAGAAATTAAAATACACATATTTTTAGCAAAATCTTCCTTGCTCTATCTTTTTTTGTTCGTTTGTTTGTGACATTTTTAGGCTAATTTCGCAGTTTAATATATATTAATACTCAGAACACAATAAAATCGTTTCTTAGTAAACTGATAATTGAATCACACCTTTAAAGGCATACTATAATCTTTGACAATGCCTGCCCCAGCATGGAGTGTGATTCTCACCTGCCTCCGCTCTTTCCGATTCTCACCAGCGTAAGTTCGATAACAATTTTACCTTTGTGGTTACATATATGTGTAAAAATTTGAAACTCTTGACACAATTTAGATTTACAGGCAATGGATGATTTTAAAATTGGTAAATGGCGTTACACATATATGTAAGACAACCATATTTAAGCAATCACAAGCTAACCTAACCTTACCATATGAATGTTGATAAGAGCATAGTACAGGTAATAGTAAAGTTTAAACCGGACTTGTTACTTTGTCTCATCCCGTTTATAATTGCTCGATCCTATCGATCTACGCTAAGTATGCATGAAAAATACAGGATCATTTTTTGAAAAAGTATGTGTAAAATTTGTCTAATCTACGAAAATACTTCTGTGCAAGAAAATTATACGAGGGAGAACATAGAGACAGCATAGAGGGAGAACATAGAGACAGCGTTAAAAATGTGCCATGGTTACTAAGAAGTTGAAATACAAATCCACTTGTAGTGATTACTAGCCCTGGCTAGTGTACGCTTTTTGTACCTATCTTTCTTTCACGCATACCCAACTTCACTGATCTACCTGATCCCTACAGATGCATCCTTATATGCGCTTAAGTTTCAAGCTGCCCTTAATCATCATAGATGTAGTGGTGGAGTGGAATGGTGGAGGGGTTGGCTTTTTAGTAAGTCGTCTGGAGACTTCATAAAGATGCATGAAAGTGAGATTACTCGAATTCTCGTCTCTTCTTCCTTCCTTGGGTATAACGTCTAGAATAATCTGTCAATTTGATTGAAGGACTTGTCCATGGGATCAGTGCATTGGTGGTCTCCTCACTGTATAGGTGGGGGATGAATATGTAGTACAGATGATTGAGGACGTTCTCCTGGAAATAAGCTGTGTTTAGGGAAGTGCACGAGACAAGATTTGTGGCTGTCTCGTCTCGAAAATGTGCTGTAAAAGTGATGTCTCGACTCGAAAAATGTATATTTTTCTATTGGAAGAGCCGTGTCTCGACTCGAATTTTGTCAGGAAAATCCTGTCTCGACTCGTCTCGTGCTCATCCCTAGCTGTGTTGACTTTGGTGTTAGTAGGCACTTCGACGAGTGACAGCGTTCCAGGATTACAATACCATTCCACCATCAGAAGGCCTTGGGAAACTTTTCCTTGTACTGCAGCACAAATACAGAATGGCTCTTGTAGTCCGTCTGACAATACAAAATGATTCATACAGATTATTTGGAGTTTATAAACTTATCCTAGATATGGCATTCTGTAAAGCGATGTTCAAGTTGTTTTTTTTTTTTTCAGATGATGGAAACCGTGCCCTTTGAGTTTCTATTCTTATAGAGAAACTTCTTTACGCTGAGCCACTGTGCTGTGTCACTACTATCCTTACGCCATGCACTGTATTGGAGTTTCGAGCGAGCTGGGCCCATGATTTTCTCACAACTTCCAACCAACCACGTAGCGTAGAGCCCTATTTGACACATCGTGGGATGATGAAACCCACACCAGATTTGCTGTCGTATTAATTTTTTTCTTTGCACTGTTTCAGTATTACTGAGTACCTGTTAATAACGAGCGGAAAGTCCGAAAATGAGCCCCTTCCTGAAAGCTGACACTTTTACCTTAATCTTTCCACGGATCATGCTCAGCTAATGTTGCCATCAAGTACAGGCACCAGCAAAAGTAGGCAATGCATTGAGAAATAATAGCGATTAAACGGATCGTTCGGGAGGGCCAGTAAAATTCGGCTATTCTTATAGTGGGCAACTTCTGTAATTTAAAATAAAGGAATACATGTTTCTCAGCGTTCCTGAGAATTTCGCTCCAAAATTGTAAAAGGGAGAACTACTTCAAGAAAAAAAATTTCCACTTTTTAAGTCATATTCTCCCAGTGACAAGAACGGGCACTTTTGATATGAATGTACGCGTAATAAGTGACTGACACTTTTATAAGCTTAAGAAAATGATACGGGAGTAAAACAATTACAAATTCATTTCCTTTCTACAAGCAAAACACAAGAAAGGCTTAATATCAAGGCTTACCTTCCAATCTCTTGGCCAGTTCCCTTGTGAATAGAATATTGGCCAACTTGCTCTGCGCATAAGCTCCGATTGGTGAATAACTTTCGTCTCTGTTCAAATCGTTGAATGTTATCTGTCCAGCTGAAAGTAATCACAAAAGAGTAAAATGTTAATAAAATGATATGGTCATTTTTGGCAATTGTTTACTCGCGAAAATTCAATAAAAATAATGAGATGAATTTGCATGAAAACATTATAGTGTCATCTCATTTTATTTTTTACTTTGGAGCGATAAAAATAAAATAATTGTTTTTTTTTTTTAAATCAAGTTCGAAATTTAAATGGATTTACACGTCATGTGCCCCATACTCTCCGAAAAAGTGATATTTCGAAATCTATCCCTCTGTTGGTACTGTACGTTCGCCGTTCGGCCTGGTGTACACTCATCTAGAGGTCATTCCGTTCTCAACATATCTCAACCAAATTTTAAACTTGAAGTTTCTATGTGATGTTCCAAAGATTTTTTTTTTTCGAATTTTCATCCTACCTCCCAAAATAAAGGTAGTTTCCTTAAGCGTAAAAATAAAAGAAAATGATTTTTTTTTTTTAAAAAAAAAAGCGGGTCTAAAGATTTTCTTTAAATTTCACAAATGAATTTTCTAAAAGCAACCCATACTGTTTTGTAAGTCTTTTCTCTGGGAAAATCCAGAACGGGGTAGTTTATTCTCGAGGTGATTGTTTCGGACGATTTTCTCAAGAAAACAACTCAAGCAATTACTTTCATATTTAATAAATAAATATTTCTTAACATAAAAATATTGCATAACTCATTTGTCCTTAAAAAAAAAAAAAGATGGGTAGTTTATTCTTGTGAATCAGTTTTTCTACAGTTGATTTCCTCAAAAAAAGAAACTCATTTTTTCTTTATATTTCATAACTAAAAACTTCCTTACTAACCTAATAGTATAGTATAATTCATTTGTGGTGAAAAATCCACGAGGGGTATTTTATGCTTCGTGATATTTTTTTAGGAGGGGAATTTTTTCTCAAAAACTGTTCCGACGATTTTGTTCATAAATAAACATTTCATTAATAACTCTATAATACTGTACGTATTTTCTTCCTTACGAAAAAAAATCAAAAGGGTTAATTTTCTCTAAGCGATAAGTTTATTTTCAGAGTACTTCCTCAAAAATGACATGAAGATTTTGGTCATATTTGATAAAAAAAGAAAATCTTCAATATATTCTTGCAATGTCCAGATATCCACAAAAGGTAGCTTACTCTTTAAATGAGTTTTTTGTGGCATAAGTTATTTCTTATGCAAAATCTACAAGGGATAGTTTACTGTTAGAAATGAACTTTCCCTTTGATGAAGTTTTCCAAAACGGTCTTATAATTTTGTTGGTATTTCACATGGAAACGTTACTTTAATAACTGCAGCACAACGTGATTTAGTTTGATGAATTGGAGCAAGAAACTTTAGTGTGGTGTCCTGTACTTTTATTTATTTATCAACGAACTTTAAAAAATTCGTTACTGAATTGTCTATGTTTGTGTGTCTGTCTGTCTGACAGTCTGTCTGTTATTTGGTCTGTAATTAGCAATTTTAAAATTTTGAGCCCTTCATTCCATAGAGCATCAAAACTGAGAAAGTGATTGAATTTATCGCGTCACTCTTACCGTTCCCGAGATATTGGCCAAAAAAGGCCAATTTCCGGAGATTTAAGAAGCCATATCTCCGGAATTATATAAGCTGTGGAGAGATGATATTGATGTTGATCAGTACCTAAGAGGATAATAAACATTTTGGTACCAAATAGTAAACGGTGGCCAGTTGGTCAGTAGCAACCACTTAATATCGACACCAAAATGTTTACCATCTTCTTAGATATTGAATAACAACAACTCTCTATGACTTACCGTTCCCTAAATATTGGCAAAAATAGTTCCGATTTCGGGAGATTTAAGGAGCCATATCTCGAGAACCGTAAGTCATAGAGAGATCATACTGGTCTTGATCAATAGCTAAAAGGATGGTGAACATTTTGGTACTAAAAGTAACCGATGGCTATTAGCCACCTGGCTACTGACCAACTGGCCACCGTTCCCGACATATTGGCCAAAAATAGTTCCGATTTCGGGAGATTTAAGGAGCCATATCTCGGGAATCGTAAGTCATGGAGAGATAATAATTTGCGAACTTTTGCGAGCAACAGATGAAGGGCAGATAAAAAGATTTACTTTTACATGTAGGAACAATCACAGTCATCTTTCCCGCTTCATCTCTCCATTCTTTTTAAGTTCGTTTTTTCAATGCTCTTGGAACATTCTCAACATTTTTTTTTAATGCAGTTCGTGATGGAAGTGATATCTGTAAAATAATAATGTTTTGTCTCTTAAAACTGAGGGAAGAAAACTCCCTAATTACTATTGCTGATAGTACTCTATTATTAATACTAGTGCCTTAGGTAAGTTTCCTTCCTTTAATTTAAAGCGATAAGATTTTAATTTTTAAGTAGTTTTGTTACCCAAACTTCCATACATATTTTCTCTGCTTGTTCGTCCGAAAGACAAAACATTTCATGAACTACTTTCTAGATCAGCATTAATTTTGTCCAGAATGTGGAGGGTTGATAATTAGGAATCGGGTCCGTTGATGGAAAAGGTCCGCCCATTTGATCCTAAGATAGGGACAATCAAAACTTGGTTCCAGATGTAATATATAAATACTAGCAAAATACCCGTTAATCGCAAGGGAGAAAAATACGTTTAAGTTTGAGCACAAAAGACATCAAAACTGTCACAAACCAATTTAGGGATCCCATAAAACTATTAATTCCACACTAATATATGTCATTTTCGATCATTTTTATATCTCCCCTCCTCCTCCCGCAAGTTATGGGCTGAATTTGGATTTAAACGGCATGAGGGGTTTCACTGTTCATTACAGCAACACCGAAAACAATAGATTCAACATCAATATCGGTCATTTGTAATCAGTTTATACACCTCCTCCTCCCCCTCGCCCAAGTTGCACCGTCAAAGTGAAATGAAAAAAGTATTCCCGGCCCGAACTTCATCTAGTCTATGTTGAAAATTTGATCGAGATCGGTCCTGTGGTTCAAGACGTACGAAGTCACAAAACATAATCTGTTCCATTTTCAACGAACTTAAAAAGTTCGTTACTGAATTCTCTATCTGCGTGTCTGTCTGTCTGGCCGTCTGCCTATTATTTGCATTTTTTTTAAATTTTGAACCTTACATTACTAGAGCATCAGAAATTATTAGAGAAAGTGATTAAATTTTTTACGTCACTCTTACCGTTTTCGAGATATTGGCAAAAAATGGCCGATTTTCACAGATTCAAGGAGCAATATCTCGGGAACCGTAAGTCATAGAGAGATCATATTGGTGTTGATCAATATCTAAAAGGTCACTAAATATTTTGGTACCAAATAATAACCGGTGGCCACTGACCAATTGACCACTGGTTTGGCCAATGGCCAGTTGGAAAGTTGCCACCAATTAATATTGGTACCAGAATGCTTACCATCCTCTTAGGTATTGATAAATATCAATATCATCTCTCTATGACTTTCCGTTCCCGTGATATTTTCCCCAAAAATGGTCAATTTCTAGATATTTAAGGAGCTGTAGCTCGGGAACCATAAGCTGGAGAGAGATGATATTGATGTTGATCAATACCTAAGAGGATGGTAAATATTTTGGTACACAATAGTAACCGGTATGGTAATAGTACCGGTAACCGGTAGCTGGTCACTGGTTTGGCCGATGGGCACTTGGCCAGTGGCCACCAATTAATATCAGTACGAAAATGTTTAGCATTCTATTAGGGATTGATTAACACCAATATCATCACTCTATGACTTACCGTTTCCGTGATATTGGCCAAAAATAGCCAATTTCTAGAACTTACCTTTCCCGTGATATTGGCCAAAAATGGCCAATTTCTAGATATTTTACGAGCCATACCTCGGGAACCATAAGTTGTAGAGAGATGATATTGATGTTGACCAACACCTAAGAGGACGTGTGATGTTGGCCAAAAAATAGTTCAGATTTCGGGAGATTTAAGGAGCTAAATCTCGGGAACCGTAAATCACACAGAGATCATATTGTTGTTGATCAATACCTAAGAGGATTGTGAACACCTTGGTGCCAGAAACTAACCGGTGGTCACTGATTAGCTGTCAACTGGCCAACTGGGCACCGTTCCCCAGATATTGGCTAAAAAAGTTCGAATTTCTAGGTAGTTAAGCAGGCATATCTCGAGAACTGTAAGTCATAGAGAGAATATATTTTGCTATTTTTTTTTTTTTTTGCGAGAGAGAGAAGAAGGTGCGGATAAAAGGATTTACTTTTACATCTAAGAACAATGACAGTTATCCTTTCCCCTCCATCTCTCCATTCTTTTTAAGTTCATTCTGGCAATGCTATTGGAGCATTCTCAACTGGTTAAATATGTACAGATATTACCCGTTTTAGTAACAAACCCAACTGTATTTGAACGTCAGATTGGTTGTATACCATTTAAACCAATTCATTCACGTGACGTCGTACACTGTGATAGTGTTGTTTCCTTCACCAATTAATATCGGTACCAAACTGCTTACCATCCTCCTAGGTATTGATAAACATCAAAATCATCTCTCTATGACTTACCGTTCCCGTGATCTTTTCCAAAAAAATGGTCAATTTCTATTTAACAAGGTCTGAGTTCTTGTTAAAGTAGTAGCGTTTGCACCTTTTTCTCTGTCTTCCGTCCCATTGAAAGCAAAATGTGTAGCCTGGTTGTTGGAAAAAGACGTAAACATAAAACAATGGGAAGTAACTTAGCCAGTCTTGTACAAAAATCATCCAACTCCCTTTAAAAGAAATATTCTCGCTACCATACATGAGATAATTTAATATGTTAATATTTTTTCTTTAATTTAATGTTCAACGATTACGAGCCGAGGCTAAAGGAGACAGTGATGATAAGATTTATGTTAAAGGTGGAATGAAGGAAGTAAGAGGAAGGAAACGGAAGAACGCCGAGTAAATCCACGCACAAGATTTTAAACCGCCAAAACCCTATTTGGCTCTCATTGAGGTCGAACTAACAAGGGAGGGTCACGAAGTTGCTCCCCTCGATCCGAACGAGACAACTATGTTTGCATTCGATATGTTATAACTAGATGAATCCCAAAGTTATACGTGCCACCGGAGGGGATATTGTGAATTACAATATATTTTGCAATGTAAAAGCTACAAAAAATTACCTGACAGAATAGTTTGAATCGAGTCATTTGTTCGCAAACGGTTGGGTAAATGGAAAACTCGGCGAACACATATCCCATCATTTTCAAGGACACACTTTTTTGGTAAAAAAAAAAAAGTTTGTCCCAGGGTCCCACTCAGGGTTTCAGACGGGGTCCGACTCAAAATTTTCAAATGGCAAAGGTGGTTAAGTAGCACATCGTTTGAAAGCTGTTGTAAAATGAAAGAAAATGGAGGAAGTTTTGACTCTCTACGACAACCTTGTGCAAAATGGCGGCTGGCCAAATGTTAACAAAACCTTACAATAGAGCCCCCAACATTGAAAAGTCCATGACCACCTCTATAAATCGGAAATGATTATACAAATGTGAAAACAGAAAGGGAAGTGTGGCATTATTTTCAAGTATAACGATTTGAGTTAAAACGTCTTGTTCCAGGCCCCCCACAGGGCCCCAGGTGAAGTACAAATAAAAAGTTTCAAATGCCAAGAAAGGCTAAGTAGCACATCGTTTGAAAACTGTTGTTAAGTGAAAAAAGATTGAGTAAAAGGAAATGAAATGAAATCTTTGAGTTTTACGTCCCACGGTTATGCCGGTTGGGCTAAAGGAGACGGTGATAATGAGAGATGAGTGAAATGGTGGAATGAAGAAAGTGGGAGGAAACGGAAAAAAGATGGAGTAAGTCTCAACTTTCAGCGACAACCTTGTGCAAAATGGAGGCGGGTCAAAATGTAAAAGAAAAAAACGTAATTGAAAATCTATGGCCACCTTGAATCCAAAATGGCCGCTTAAAACCTATATCGAAAGGATAAGCATACCAAACTGCTGAAGCTAGGAGAACCAAATTTTGCATGGATGTTGATCAGTAGGTGACGAAAAGATGCGAAATGTTCAAAAACGCGATATTTTGAGTTCAAAATGCTGCACTATGTATCGAACACATATCCAGCTCAAACCACGGATGTTGCAGAAGCGAAATGTGGTATTTACGTTTATGGTTAATAGCAGATATCCACAAAATATCAAGGAGTATAATCCAATCAATAATTATATCAAGGAGTATAATCCAATCAATAATTATACCAAAGAGTATAATCTGTAATCCAATATGACTGCCAGCGTGAAATGAGTTTGTATATAAATATGCTATTTCTTGGAATATTGTGACCAAACCAACAAATTTTACGCAGCTCGGTGCACTGAAATGATTTACATGTGGTTTCGTACTGCTCGCCAATCTTGTAAATGGATGCTTTTTTGTTTGGTATTGCTTGAAATATTGCGATCAAACCAATGAATAGCATACAAATGTAACCATCACAGATGGGTTACAATAGAGCCCCCATCCTGACTGGTGCAGTAAGTCCTTTATGTATGAACTACGTATGACAAAATTAGGAAACTACTAATTCAACTTCTTGTATTCAACTTTTGTTTAGAAACATGAATAGGAAGTCAGAGTTATGTGTTCATCCCATATTCTTTATATTCACGTAAATGATATCGAGAGAACCGTGACGAACGTGCATTAGGAACAAAACAAATGTGTTTTGTTACGGAATGAAATAATAGTTGAAGTGAATCAAAATTCAATTGTTCTTTAGTCTTCCTATTGTTTCTAAATACATAAAAGAGAAAGAAAAGAGATTTAGATTTGTACTGGTAAGAATGACATAGGTTTTAAGCGGAAATCTTGGATTCAAGGTGGCCATAGATTTTCAACTAAGCTTTTGTTAACACTTTGACCAGCCGCCATTTTGCACAGGGTTGTCCTAGAGAGTCGAGACTTACTCCATTTTCTTTCATTTTACAACAATTTTCAAACAATGTGCTACTTAACCACCATTTGAGTTGGACCCCTTCTGGGACCCTGGGACAAACTTTTTTATTCCAAAATGTGTGTCCGTGAAAATGATGAGATATGTGTTCGCCGAATTTTCCACTTACCCAACCGTTTCCGAACAAATGACTCCGTTCAAACCATTCTGCCAGCTAATAGCTTTTATTACAAAGTATGTTGTAACTCGCGATATTCCACCCGGTAGCACATATAACTTTAGGATTCTTCTAGTTATAATATATCAAAAGCAAACACTTGTCTAGTTCGAATCTCAGTGGAGCCACTTCGTAACCCTCCCTTATAAGGATTCCACGTCCCAGAAGTGAACGTTCCAGCTGCAAGCCTTCAGGGGCCCAAATTTAGCTTGAAATGAATATCTTAAACTGCCCTCTCCAAAAAAAAAAAAAAAAAAAAAAAAACTTTCAAAATTGTTTTACATTTACTTATGGATTAGGATAGAGAACTTTCTTCTTTAAAAAGAAAATAGCACTTGGTGGTCAGGATTATTTAAACAAGTTATACATTAGAAAGAAAAAGTTCGTACTTGAAAACTTATCAAAGATTATCAAAGATAAAAGTGTTTGAAATGCGCAAATGGCTCAGTGATTTTTATAGACTTTCCCATTCTACGACCATCCGGAATAATGTTATTGGTTGATTCTTGCCGTAATGACACTTTGATTAACGAGTTAATAAAATAAAAAGAAAGCAAAATTATAATAGCCGATGGACAAATCACGCTTGCTTTGCGTTTTCCATGATGGGCGAGGATACACATGAGTTCTTTGAATCATAGGAGTAACTGAGCTGCAATTGAAGTAATGTTTATGTTCTACGATCGGTTTATTCTGATTTGTGTGTGAAAGTAATGTGCACTTAATTAGATAAACATAATTTTTATACCACCAAGTACGAATCTGCAAAACTGAATTGCATTATATACTTCTTCTTAAGAAGTCGGGTAACTCTTTCATTTACAGTGGAGTTTCGCTAATCCGAACTAATTGATACCAAACCCTGTTCGGATTAACCGGAATAACATTGAAATTACGGTCCGAAACGGATAAGCGAGTCTTTCGTGCTGTAATATGTAGCGTACAGCATTTCAAAACACGGGAAAACTAGGTACATTTATTTTTCCACGTACAGAACGTACAGCAATTACAAATCTTTACGTTAGGGGTATTTTTATCTTTGTGTAGTTCACTCTGCAAGGGTCGGCAGTTTGTCAGCTGTTGTCTTAGTACAAACATTGTTTCCAAAACACAGTAGTGACTGCTCATTAGATACCATTTTTATTTAGAGTAAAAAGATCCAGAAATTTACAGACAGCAATTTTGTTATAAAATCATAAACAATTATGTTACTTGTACCTGTACTATTACCTGTAATTAAGTTTTATATTGAACTTTGGCTAGCTGGGGGCTCCGCCCCAAGTCCCCCGAGTTTGCTCGCCCTACGGCCTCGCATTTCTTATTTATCTGCCTTTGCATCAACAGTGAATTTCGTGAACTTGCTCTTCATATTTCCTGAATCTGCCCATCCGGAGGCTTCGCCCCGACACACTTTCTTTGCTCGGCCTACGGCCTCGCACCTCTTAAACCCGCAATTCTATCGTTTCTTTTCGTATTTCGACCATCTAAAAAATAAGATTTTGTATCCAAAGAAAACGTCCATTTAAATAGCATGGGAATTACTTTATCCCCCTTTAGACCCCTAAAAAATTAAAAGTATTCACTTTTGGCAATTTTCCTGTTGGTTAGTCCTGGAAGGCTATAATCATGCCAAATTTCATGATTCTAATGCTGTCGGAAGTGCTTAAACATTTTGGGGTATAGAAGACGTCCCACATAAATAACATGGGAAAGATTTTTCAGTTCTCCATAAAATCACTCTGTGTTTGGAAATTTTTATTTCTGATTATTCATTCAGGTAACGCTAACAAAAACGTACAAGCATACTGAATTTCAAGTTTTTATTCCAATTCTAAGTACCTAAAACATGAGATTATAGGTCCAGAAAAAGCCCCATTCAAATAACATGGGGAAATTCTTCATCCCTTCTTTAGACCCTCCAAAATTAAAAATATTCACTATTGGTAATTTTCCTATGAGCTTGTTCCGAGGACCTACAATCATGTAAAATTTAATCATTGTAGCCCTACAAGAAGTTCCCAATAATTTGGGGGTTTAGAAGATGTCCCATATAAATAACATGTAACATGGGAAAGATTTTTCAGTTCCCTATGAAAATACTCTAAAGTTGGATATTTTTTTATTTTTACTGATTTACTTAGGTAGTGCTAACGAAAACGTACAAGGATACCGAATTTCAACTTTTTATTCCAATCCTAAGTACCGAACACATGAGATTATAGGTAAAAAAAAAAAAAAAAAAAAAAAAAGCCCATTTAAATAACGGAGAAATTCTTCATTCTCTCTTTAGAACCCCTAAACACTTAAAATATTCACTTTTGGCAATTTTCCTGTCGGTTAGTTCCGGAAAGCTACAATCATACCAAATTTAATCATTGTAGCCCTATAGGAAGTGCTCAATATTTTATGTTCCTAATGTAAAGATTTGTAGATGCTGTGCGTTCTGTACGTGGAAAAATAAAGGCATCAAGTTTTCCTGTGTTTTGGAAACTTTCTTATCTCACTTTTATGTTGATGATTTGAATGTATTTAAAAACTAGCTTTTCCTTTTTTCTCATACCCGTTCTTCACACGAGGAGAATACATTTCATTTTTTACACAAAGAGCCGAATTTGATTTGAATGGCATAAGAAGTGTCACTGTTCCTCTCAGGGACCACAAAAACTATGGATTCTACACTAGTATCGGTCATTTTTGATCATGTTTATATATCTCCAGCTCCTCCATGTTGTGGGGATAAATTTGAATTTAAACGGCATGAGAAATGTCATTGTTCATCTGAGCAATCCTGAAAACTCTGTATTCGACACTAATATTGTTTTTTTCGATCATTTTTAAATATCTACCATCTCCGCCTCTACTAAGTTGCATCCTCAAAGTGAAATAATAAAAAATACCCCAGGCCCAAACCTCAGCTACGTTGAAACTTTGAGATTGGTTGGGTGGTTCAAGAGTTATTGTCACAAACGTAGTCACTTTCATTTTCGATATTTTAAGTATCTCCCCTCCCCTCCCCTAACTTGCACCGTTAAAGCGAAAAGGCAAGAAATATCCCAGGTCCGAACCTCTTCTTATGTGGCAAATTTGACCGAGATCGGTCGCGCGATTCAAGAGTTATTTATGCTCATATATTGCCCCTCCCCTAAGTACTACGGTGAAAGTGAAATGATAAAAACACTCCCAGGTCAGAACCTTATTTATGTTGAACATTTCACGGAGATCGGTTGGGTGGTTATGCCTCCATTTTAATTCATGTTTCATATTTTACATGTTCTCTTTGTTCCCTATAATTACTTAATAAACGTTTTTGTCACATAAAGCCAAATTTACATTAGTAGTTTATATCCTTAATGAGATGGAGCTTGGTTTATGACTGAAAAATATCTTGCCATATTACCACGTTCTCTCTCTCTCTCTCTTATATATATATATATATATATATATATATATATATATATATATATATATATATATATATATATACGAGAGTAGGTCAGTAAATATGTGCATTTCTGTTCTAATTGTCTGTAGGCTGGTTGTACGATTTTCTGCGCTCGCCAGCTAATAGATAACACTATTGTTTTTGCTTATGCCAGCTTTCAACATTATCATTTTAGTTCGCTTTGCGCTGTTTTGAAGTAAACACGGCTGCGCCAGTGCCCTTTTCACCACAGAAGAAAAGTGTTCGTAATCCGTTTTTTGTAGTCTGAAGATGCACCAAGAACTGAAATCCGTAGAAGACTGTCAGTGGCGTATTTACGAGTTTGTTTCAGGTAGGGGGGGGGGGGCGCTTTGCCTGAAAATGTGAAAATTCTGCAAGATAATTCATATACTTTACTATAATAAATAAGATTTCAGGGGGTTAAGCCCGGAATCCCCTCCTAGATACGCCACTGACTAGGGCAATGTTTTACCACGACGAAGTGTTGATCAATGGATTGAAAATTTCGAAAGGTCTCTGCTCTTTTCTCATTCTTCAAGATTGTTTGACTGCTTTTGAACTTTTCAATCCAGTAGCAAATACTTCGCGGTGATAAACTATCGTCCCCGTATCGTTCTGAAAACTTCTACCGATTTCAGTTCCTGGTACACCTTCAGAGTACAGAAAATGAACTACAGAACGCTGTTCTTCTGTAGTGCAAAAGGAGCACTGGCGCACTGAATTAAAGTGATAACGCTGAAATCTGCCACAAGCAAAGACAATAGTGCACTTATAACAAAATACTTTGGATTGAGTAATAATTACCTGTACCTTGGGCAGAAAGTGCTCATACATGTGCACTATACTTAGTAGAATGTTAATATCATATTAACAAAAGAAGAATGTTTTTAAGATATGTAAAATATTATTATGGGATAGTTGTTGCTATGTACATGTTTATGGATACCTAGTCAGCAAGTTTGTGTGCTTGACAGTTTTAAGGAAAAGATATTATAAAGTATATCAACTAATAAACCATTTTTAACACCGTTCACCGACTTTATGATTCTAATAGTAAAGGTGAGAATAATCGTATATAATTATTGAAGCTAATTTTTACATGCAAAGAAATTCCACTCGAAATTTGTATATCTTACTTAGCCGAACCAGGTTAACGACTATTCTTGATAAGTCGTTTTAAAAATTTTGGTTTACCTCACCCGGGATATACTGTAAATTCTCATCCCGAAGCATAGTAGGAATGAATTTACTTTTTTAGTTAATGAATACAAATTTGACCGTATTGAGAAGTGGTAAAATAATTGTAAGAAAAATGGTCAACGAAACAACGGAGCATGAATCAAATAATAGTGACAACGGTGAAACTAGTGTAACACCAGGATTGACATCGGAAGACCGAATCTTGTTAGCTTTACAGCGACAATTGATTCAGATGTCTACCGAGATAAAGCAGACCATAGAACAGAAGTCTGATGAATCTAACAAGCAATATGAAGAATTAAGTAGACGAATGGAACAGAAGTTTGACGAATCTAACAAGCAATATGAAGAATTAAGTAGACGGATAGAACAGAAGTCAGATGAAACGAGACAGACAATTGTCCAGGTGGTGAATGACATATCCTCACAGTTCGAGGAAAAGTTAAAAAGAATATCCGATGATTGTCAGGAGAAGCACAATCACCAAAACCAAGAAATCAGTGCTGTAAAAAAAGATTTAGAAGTAATAGAATCTTCCGTTCAACAGCAAAAGATCCAGATCATCAACAATTCTAACAACATACGTGTAAATACGCAATTGTTAGCTACTATACAGGAAGAGATTAGAACGCTACAGGTTAAGGACAACACATACCGTAATAACTTGGGTAGTGATCGCTTGGAGTTTCCCCACTCACCAGTGATGAACTCACCTTCGCCGGGGTCTGATGAGGATATTATATTGGACGAAATACATCCGAAGAGTACAGATGGGCGAAACATAGATGGTGTAACAACACATCACGTAATGGATAGGAACTATCACTCAACAAGTACACGGAATGATAAAAGGAAGGTAAAATTAAGTGTTAAGATGAGTGAAATACGAGCTATGAGTAAATTCAGTGGTAAGTGTAACGAGAATGCTACTTCTTTCTTAGAGAAATTCCAGGATGAGTGCAATATTATGTGTATAGATAGATCACAATATATGAAATTAATCCCTCATGTATTACTCCCACCTTGTTCATTATGGTTTAAAGCAGTACGTGATCACATCAGTACTTATGAAGAATTCAAAGCGGCACTAATCGCAAATTATGAAAATGACTTTTTGCTGGCAAATAGAGATGCCACCATTAGAAATCAACACTTCAATCCTCGATTGCATAAATCGGTTGTAGAGTTTGTTGTAAATACATACAACGAATTAAAGGTCGTTAATCCATTGCAATCGGAATCGAGAATAATAGCATCGATTCGAAATTTGCTTCCATTTAAGTTACAACAGATCTTCTTTTCCACCCAGTGTATGAGTTTCAACCATTTATTAATGCTTGTCCAATGCTATGAAACTCAATACCATGCTATGAATCAACAAGCCGGAATGGGTAAAAATAAGAATAATTCAGATCATTTTGTGCCAGTTCGGAATTTGAATATCCGAAGTGTGAATAATACGAAACCTAACCTAAGCCGAGTATATTCTAGCAATCAAAACGCGCAAAATAGGCAAAGTTATGTAGGGAATCCGCCTAACCTAACTAATCATGGTAATCATGATGTCAGATCACCCAACAGCAGTAGATATAAAAACAATCGAAGTACTGAGCGAAATTACAGGAATACAACGAACTACGTGGATAGACGTAATTGGAGAACAAGAGATGGCATTTCATATCAAACTCAGAATCATGATGAAATACATGTACAAAATAGTACGGAACCTAATCATGATTGCGCAGTACAATGTACTTTATTAGAATCGTATGCAAGTACGAATGTAACCTGATTACCGTTAATGAAATTTGGTTAAATCCATATCAGCTATAGATTTTCATGAACATTTATTTTATTTTTATTCAATTTAATTCTCTTTAATTCTCATTAATCAATGATGATTCTCAAATGTTTTTAATATATGTAAGAATTATAATTTAATTCATAAATGATTAAAAGCAAAGATTATTTATATTAGATTGATTTGTGTCGAAAACTTAATTGTCAAAGATTATGTTAAGAATAAGATCCATTCTATAAAACTAATTATTCAACGACTATCTTGAATGAGATTCTTCTATGTTTTGATACCTTAGGAATCCAATGTTTATTTTAAAACATCTAACTTATTTATTATATAATGCGCCCTGACTATTTGTAACTCATGTTTGTCCTTTACGATTTTTGAATTCGCACCCTTCAACGATTAAGTAAATGAGCGACGATATTTTTAATTAGAAAATATAATAATAATGTAATGAATAATAATGAAATAAATATAATTATTGTAATAAAAGATAAGTATTGATGAAGTGTAAGATTTGTTAAAAATATATATATGTGAAATGTAATGAAGAGATATACGAGGTGCGATCAAAATGTGATGGACATATGCAATGTAAGAACACTATTGTAAACGGACCAGTGGTTCTTGAAGATAAAAGCCAAGCTTACTCTTGACTTTTATATTCAGTCCAATTGTCGGGCGACATTTTATATAACAAAATACTTTGGATTGAGTAATAATTACCTGTACCTTGGGCAGAAAGTGCTCATACATGTGCACTATACTTAGTAGAATGTTAATATCATATTAACAAAAGAAGAATGTTTTTAAGATATGTAAAATATTATTATGGGATAGTTGTTGCTATGTACATGTTTATGGATACCTAGTCAGCAAGTTTGTGTGCTTGACAGTTTTAAGGAAAAGATATTATAAAGTATATCAACTAATAAACCATTTTTAACACCGTTCACCGACTTTATGATTCTAATAGTAAAGGTGAGAATAATCGTATATAATTATTGAAGCTAATTTTTACATGCAAAGAAATTCCACTCGAAATTTGTATATCTTACTTAGCCGAACCAGGTTAACGACTATTCTTGATAAGTCGTTGTACACTGTATCGACTTGTGAGCGCAGAAATCCATACAATCAATCTACGAACGATTAGAACAACATTGCAAATACTTAATGACTTACCCTCGTATTTAATGTCGAATTGTGAATCCCCTCGTCTTCTTAAGGTCGATTAAAAAACGAGGAGTGTCTAGTGAATGAACTTTACATTCTACTTTCCGCCCAACTAACTTCGGCTAATCCACGCTACGTAGTACTTGAGTTATTCCAATAGTTTTCCTAAATCTATGTAAAGAGCATACAACTGAACAAATGAGTTTGTATTTGAGATTTAGTCTTACCCAAATGTGCTTCAGAGGAGACGTTTATGATCCTCGCTGGAGCTGATTGAAGAATTTTAGGCAACAACAGACAGGTTAGCAAAAAATGGCCTAAATGATTCACTCCAAAATGCATTTCGAATCCGTCTTCCGTTGATGATTTTGGACAAGCCATCACTCCTTAAAAAGAAAACAAAAAAAGTTGCATTTAAGAAGAATGAGCTGTAGTAACGATAAACGGAATATAAGGTAAATACTTCATCCGTGAAGTTTGTTCATGGTTTACCTATGTTAATACTTCGTATTTTCCATAGTTGTAATCTGACCTTTGTAGTTCTTCCATACTCTAACTTACGGTGGTAGTTGAAACTTAATTTATCTTATGTACTGTACAGTGTAACCAGTTGCATTTTTAAACTTCTTAACTCCTTCAGTGTGGGTGGCGAGTTAACTCGTGTCTTCCAAACGCACCTGCTGTGCGGATGGCGCATATATACGCTTTCATTTTGCTTTGGCTATTTTGTATTGCGTATGGCGAATATACTTGCTCATAGTATGAGTAATGTTATCCCGACAATATTTAGTGAGTTTGCGTTCAGCTGGTTTCAATTGTTGCTTAATTAAAAGAAGAAGAGAAAGAAAGAGATTAAAATAGAGTTTGTGCTTCGTCAAATACAGTTTTCATTCTTTGTTTTGTTTGAGAGCAGACAGCACAGTAATGGCTTCAAAACGATATTTCAACGATGCTGACAACGAGGAAGAGTTATTAATTAGTGATTCTGATGTAAGTGATTTTGAAACAGATTTAGAATCAACATCCAAAGTTCTCAAAAAAAAAAAAAAAAAAAAAACTACACTTTTTACAGCGGTTCGCATCTGAAAATTACGCACTGAAGGGGTTAAGAGTCTTTCCAACCTGCTCATTAAAGCTTTTAGTGTAAAATGGTCTTCAGGCTATACCTTAAGCATTGTTAAGAAACAAATAACAATAATCACAAAACACTTCTAATGATCAATTCTCCGCCATAACTTTCACCGTTTTTTATCCCATTCTTTCTCTTTTTACTGGTTGATTAATTTCGATTCGTCCTGATATATTTTTGAAAAACTTTAGGATTGCAATACAATTAAATATAGAAGTGATTTCTCATGGCTATATTTTATTTTACCAATAACCTCGATATTATTAAATAGTAAAACAATTCTAATACGTTTTCCGGAAAGGTGCTCTTCTATAAGTAATACATTATTATTACAGTATTATTATTTAGTATTTAGCACAAAGTTATTGACAAGAATTTTAGGAAAACTAAAAATGGATCAAAAGATTGCGATCTTGGTCAACAATTAATTTTTGGATCAGGAGCCACGCATTTTTTGAACGGCCCCTAAATCGAGTTTAAGTCATTTCTGCAAAATAAGCACATCATACTGAGTTAACTGATAGTTTAAACTTGGCTACACTATACCAGGGGTGACTGAAAAGTTTTGAGCCTAACATAGAAAATGAGAATCTAGAATGGAATAATTATATGTATTAGAATAGTACAACCTTTGGTATTAATGCGTATCAAGCTCTTGGTTCTAAGTAATTTATTTTGTCTTTTACAGGCCCTTGAAGTGAGTGAGATGGCAGAAGTTGGGAAAATGTAAAAAAATAAATCGAGTACTGGTCAGTCATCAAGTATATGCAATGAAAAGGAATGTCGATGTCTGTGATCCAGAAGTATATGGTCAATACCGTACATGAACCTGCCCTTCATATGCCACCATCAGAAGATCGGTGTAGGAATTCAAGCGTGGTAGGCAGAGTGTTGAAAATGAGCCGAGATCTGGGAGACCATCAAGTGATACCACCACGGAAAACGTTGGCCTGGTACTTGATATGATCATGTAAGATTGCCGATTGTCAACTTAACAGGTAGAAGACAGGCTGGGCATATCACAAGAGCTATAAATATACCACATTGACTTGATCCTTAGTCTTTCGTTGCAAGCGCTGCTATCGGCTGAAGGAATTCCACTCGCTTTCTCTCGCTTAGCAACAGCTGAACCCTTATTGGCTCAGCGCGTGGGTGTGTGAGGGTGTGAGCTTTAGTTTGCATTTTTGCCACGACTCAAGACATTTTGGCAGCACAATAGCAGATCATATTCTGAAGAATGAGCTTGGTTTATCAAAAGTTTCTGCTCGATGGGTCCCACGTCTTCTGACTCCCGAAAAAAAAAAAAAACGCATTCGGTATCTTCTATCCGTGGACAATTTGAAAGTGTTAGAAAGTGATTTGTCGAATTTCTCTGTCGATTCGTCATTATGGACAAGTGTTGGGTACACCATTACCAGCCAGAAACAAAACAAAACAAAAAAATCCAAACAATTGAAGTACCCTTCTCCCCTTTCCCAAAGAAGGCAAAGTGATGGCCTCTGTTTTTTTTTGGGGGGGGGATTCCCAAGGTGTGATATTCATTGATTACCTGCAAAGGGTCATACCATCACAGGATAATACTATAGTGACCTTATGGAAAACCTTCGAGTGCAAATTGAAGAAAAAAGACCACAAATGATGTCCAGAGGCGTTCCCTACCATCATGACAATGCTCCCGGCCATACATCAGCAGTTGTTATGGCTACTATTTACGAATGCGGCTTTGAACTCGTCCCTCATCCACCCTATTCTCCAGATCTGGCCCACTCAGACTTTCACTTGTTCCCTAATCTAAAAAGGGGCTGTAGCAGGACGAAGTTTTGCAAGCGATAATGCTGTCATGACAGCCGAGGAGGAGCTTCTGTGGTCACAACCTAAGGATTTTTTTTTTTTTTTTTTTTTTTTACTGGGATAAGAACACTGCAGCACCGTCGGAGCAAGTGTACTTTTGTCCAAGGGGATTATGTTGAAAACTAAAGGTATTATCAAATCTGTATTTCTCATAGTTTCCTCAGGGCTCAAAACTTTTCAGTCATCTCTCATATGTAGTTCTCCAGATATGTAAAGTGTACAAGAAAATTTCTGATTGAAATATATTGGATCTTTTGATACAATAAAGACAAAAAAAATGACTTTCGAAAAGCACAGCTGTTTTCGACTCTATGTTACACTTTCAAGCAAGCTCCTATTTCTAACTTATACATATGTTCAAGTACTTACCTGCATTATTAATAAGAAGATGGATAGCTTTCTCTCTGTCCATTATAATCTTAGCAAAATGTCTCACTGACGCTAACGACGCAAGGTTCAAATGTTCCACAATTACCTCACTCTCGGTTTCTTTCTTAATTTCTTCCGCTGCCTCCTTCGCCTTTGAGAGGTCTCGGCACGCCATTATAACACGAGCACCTACAATCAAGAAAAATATTCACTTCAGATCAGGCCATCAGCCAGTTCACGTGGCGGGGAGATACATAAGTTTGGGGGGTGCAAGTCGTTAAAAATTCTCTACCTTTCTACACTCTTAATTACTAAGATTTTATATGCGTCATAACCATAATTCTCAGTGTATGTACGGTATATTAGGGATGGTACCGAGACCGAGACCGAGACGGACTCTTATATACCGAGACGAGACCGAGACCGAGACCGAGACGCACTTTGAAATACCGAGACGAGACCGAGACCGAGACAGACCTCTATAAATCGAGACGAGACCGAGACGAGCCTTAGGTCAGTCTCGAAAGTCTCGGTCTCGTCTCGATTATTAATATTAATAGATACTAAAGTTGCGTTCACTCAAAATTTCTTTCGTTGCTGTGTTAGATAATATGAGAACAGTTGACTGATGTACAGTGGCGTATTTAGGGGGTGCTTATCGGGCTCAAACACCTCCCGAAATAAATTTGTGATCATTTTTTGCATTGCAGGTACAACGCAAATGTTACTTATTCGTTCCTCAAGCCTCTCCCGAAACAAAATCCACTGCTGATGCAAATAGAACTCTCTCTCTCTCTTTATATATATATATATATATATATATATATATATATATATATATATATATATATATATATATATATATATATATAGGGCCTATATGGTCGCGGTGCCCCCAGGGCCGCCATGCACAGGTTCCCGGGGCCCAACTTTAATTTTAAATGGAAGCAAGGGGTAAGTGGTACCTCGTTCTTTCATATCGGGCACTGTATTTAAAATGGCCGCCAAGACATGTTGCCTCTATCAGATACAGTAAAACGTGCAGTACCACTAATATGGAAACGATTGAACATAAATGAACCGAACAAAATCTCAAATAGAAAATGTCATGTGGCACATCGATTGATATTGTCGCGGAGGCTTCCCGGGCCACCCTTCATGGGGGCCCAGGGCGCAACTTCAAAATTGTAAATGGAAACATGGGGTGAGTGATATCTCGTTCGATATAACTTTAAAAACTAAAGAGTGCTGTTGCAAAAGATTGTTCATATGGGTCACCGTTTTCAAAATTACCACCAAGACATGAAACCTGCATCAGATAAAACGTCCAGTATCACTAATATGAAAACACCAGAACAAATATTCGAATAGGAAATCACAGAGGGTATTTATCATTCTATAGCTCGGGAATGTTGCAACAGTCGAAAAGATGATTAGAGTGAAAGTGCCATAATGGAAAGAAATAAATCTAATTCCTAGAAAATTATCACTCCAACCTCACTCCGTAAGTGAGTGAAGCGGGAAGGATCGGTGAAATCGCAAATGAGAGCCTTAGTTTTTGCAAATTGTATCTACGAAACAAAGTTATTTGAAATGTGTTTTTATATGGGATAAATGTCTCTGTAATGGGATAAAGTCAATGGAGAGCTCTTGTGAACGCGGCATTGAACCTCCGGGTTCCATAGGCCATAGAGTTAGTTAGTTAATGGGATAGAGTATGTAAATTTTTGTTAAATGGTATCTTCCATTTTGATTGCAGGCAATGGTTTGATGCAAAAATGAATCAACTGAAATGCGAAACAAATTTGTCGAACAATGCAATTTTAGAACAATGTTTACAAACGTTGGTTTTGTTCGACAGTCGTCTGCATGATATTGGTTCGCTTCTTTTCCTTCTATGTCTTCTTGCATGTGATAGAATATGAGTTTCACTGAGATGGCCACAGTTACATTCCGAATAACTTTCAACGGTAATTTCAGTTGTGATCCTTTGTAACGAAACGGTACATACTGATGCAGATATGTCCCAAAAATCTTGCACGCATTGCGTTAAATTATCAGGGGTGGGCAAAATGTTGCTAAACTTGAATTTCACCTTATTTGTATTCACCTTATTTCACTTTATTTTTATTCATTATAGTACCAGTCATTTGTACACACAAGTGTTTCAGACAAACCATATCTATTGCAAATGAAAGTGAGGTTCTCATTTGAGATTTTACCATTCATTCCCGCTTCACCTACTTACGGACAGAGACTGGAAAGATAATTTTCTATCATTTCCTCTTTTGCATTATGTCAATTACACTTTAATAATCTTTTCTCCATTGCATTATACTCCAGCTGTGAAATGATAAATACCCTCTGTGCTTTCCTATACGAGTTTTATTCTGTTCATTTATCTCCAACTATTTTCATATTAGGGGTCTAGTGGTACTGGACGTTTTATCTGATACAAGCACCATGTCTTGGCGGCCATCTTGATTACGGTGACCGATATGAAAAATCTTTTGCCACAACGCTTTTTAGTTTTTAAAAATCTATGCAGGGAGGTATTACTCGCCCCATGTTTCCATTTAAAAAAAAATAAAGTTTGGCCCTGGAACCCGACGAAGGGCGGCCCCGGGAGGCGCCGCGACAACACCATTCGGTGTGCCCCATGGCATTTCCTATTTGAGTTTTTGTTCGGTTCATTTATGTTCATATATATACAGCCGCGGACCCAGTATATGATCAAGGGAGGAGCTAAACCATGGTTTGCCGCTTTATCCAGTGTAAAGAAAGTAGGATTGAAGCCCATTTTATCCAGTGTAGTCCCTATAGCCCTCCCCTATGATCTGCGGTATATATATATATAAAAAAAATGCTGAAATTTTGTACCAAGTTGGGAAATTCTTCTAAATACTCTGCAATACCACTAGATAAACAAGCAATGTTGCTAAAGCAAAATAAAGTTGTATTTTCTCAAATGCGCTACGTAAAGTATTACATATTTCTAATTTAGTTATTTAACAAAACCACAATAGCCCATACATTATTTAGTATAACAAAGGACAACACAGTATCATTAACATCAACATTTTGGAGATCTCTAATAACTCAAAGGGCATGGACGGTGCAATGCGCATCAACTTATCTTAGCGTCAAATGCTATGATCATGGTATAGTATATTTCGAATGAAGAAAGGAACAAAGTTATAAGAAATGGAAAATTTAAGTGTTTCTAAAGACTTTACTTCGAAAACGCGCTGACATATCACGTCTCATCATGTAGATGCTTCCAAAAGACTTAAATGCTTATAACGCCATTTACAACAATTGTTATTTCAAATCGTTTCAGAGATCCAAACACATTGGTAGTGATTGTATACTGCTTAAAATGACGTATTTGTATTAATTTTTTATAATGATTATTGCTTTCCTTTGCTTCTATAACATTACAACAATAGTTTTTGGTGGTTTTAATTATTACAGTTAACAAGTCGCAGTTACATTATTTTAAGCAGTGTTGCCCACTTAAATATATTGCTAAATATTATTCTAAATATGTGCAAATAACGTAGATAAACTGCAAAATATTTTAGAATTACTCGTAATTTGTTTTATGGTGCAAGAATGCTTTCAAGAGACAACTTTTTCATAGTCTTTGGGCTACTTATAATGTTAATGTTTAAGTCCAGCAATACATGCAAATGCAAATTGTAACTGAAATTAAATGTAACTGATACATTTTCAGTAACACTAGTTGTTCCCCCTAATCCTTAGGTCTGGTGTACACTTTATATTAAGACAGTGCTTAATTAAAAGTTCTAATTACATCCTAATTACATTTCCATTGTTTTAGTTTGATCACCAACCACCTCAAACTCGATCCATACCATATAGTTATATGGAATTATTCAAGGACTTACAGTTAGTAATACACAGTGTTCATTCTTGTTTTGTTTTGTTTTAGTTTAACGTCCCACACTTATGCTAGGGCGGCTAAAGGAGACGTGGAGCTAATGATTATAGTGGAATCCGAACCACTTCGGTAGTTCAACTTTACCCCTACCGGAAATCGAACTCGGGACCACGCGAACCAAAATCAAGCGTGCTAGCCGCTAGACCAAATGGGGGTCCTCACATTTTATTGACTTAAATAATCCAATCAGTTTTGCCAGATTCGAAGATTAAAAAGTAGCGTGTCTGTACTCCGAAAGTAGCGAATTCGAACTATTTGTAGCCCAAATATATAGAAATGAATATTAATGGTGCCAATGAAATAATTTAATATGAGCTGGAAGGTGTGCTGCACGTATTGCAAAGAAGAAATTATGATCGACGGACGAAAACAATTCTAGACTGGATACCAAGAGACAAAAACAGTCTAGGAAACCTCCGCATACAAGAACGTGTGACGAAATCAAGCACCACTGAGAAGTAACCTGGAAAAGAATTGCCAAAGTTAGATACCGGTAGTTGGAGAAGACTTGGAAAGCCCTTCATCCAGCAATGGATTGATAATGGTTGATTATGATGATTGTGATGATTTTATTATATCTGGACCTCGGAGGTAAACTAAACCAAGTCATAATTTCGTAATTTTAGAGAAGCGAAAAACCGGTTTCTCAACGAAGACCTATAGTACTGTTTTTGAAACTTACTAAGTAGTTACAAAGTAGTAAGATGCTTTCAGACTTTCATTATTACACCACTAGAAATAACATAGTCTATTAAAAAAGTATTGTTAACTCAATTTCGACCAAAAAGTGACTTAGCATAGTCTAGCTCTAAAGTTCAGATATATATATATATATATATATATATATATATATATATATATATATATATATATATATATATATACACTCTGTAAAGAAAAAATAGCGACACTTGCTCTAATATGGTTTTCTCAACATACTTTAATCAATATGAATTTTTACATGAATTCCTGATAATATTACAAGGCATATTCCTAATGAGCAGTTCATTCTTAATACTTGCGCCAGAGTTTCAGGCTTTTGACATGAATTTAGTGAATTTATATGCATATATAAGTAGCTATGTGTGTTTTGAGCAAAATCGTTTGTAGGAAGAGTAATTCATAAAACTGAAAAAGATCAACAACAATAGCAGAAAACAAGAGATGGAATTTCTTTAGGGTCAGACATATTGTGTGCAAACATCGAGAAGTACGATACACCAAACTAGTATTTTGTATGTGCACCATGGGCTTCCCGCATTGGTAACAAAGCTATTGCAAAATGCAACCTCGATATCACGGAATAACACCCGGATTATCTGTTCCTTGAATTCCATTCTATTTGAGATAGTTGTCTATTGAAATTTCTACTCATATTGATCCACAAATTTTCAACTGGATTTATGTCGGGTGGGTTTGTAGACCACACGAGTCTCTAAATAGTCATATTCTTGAACCACGTATTAACAATTTTGGCTCGGTGACATGAAGCATTATCGTCCTGGGAAAGGAAGTAGTCCATATCTTCTTCAGAAAAGTCATCTTTAACTGTTGTAAGAACTTTACGTGCCAGAATTTGAGATATTTTCGTGTATCAAACGATCCTTCACATATATCCGTCGTTCTGACGTCTTTAACGGTGAACCATGCCCATATCATCACTCAGTAACTGAATATTTGAATCTCTTAAACAAAATCATTGTCAAGTTCCTTGCTTGTTCGTATCCACAACTTCACACCACTATCGTTTCCTACTATTCTAAACTTCTTATCAATGAAGAAAACGACATGCTTTCAGTTGTCATAAGTCCAAGTTGCATATCGACTCACAAAACTACATGTTGAAGTCCTCTGTGTTTTGTCAGTTTCGACTTTCTACGCGGTTTTTTCTTTGTAATATCCTCTTCATACAGTCAAGACAATACAGTTGTACAAGTAACTAAGTTCCAAGATCATGTCAAACTACAAAAGCGATTTTTGGGGAAATCACTCATTAAATCTGCGGTGCTATTGATTTCATTTAGCAATCTGCTCTGGGTGATGCTTTCTTTTTTCTTTGACACTGTTGACGAAGGGACGATTTGTTATGCTGTTTGCACTTGTGAATTACTCTTCCTGCCGTAGAATGATGGATTTTCAGAATTCCATCTATTCCTTTAGAGATTTGCCACAACTCACATTTCTTACCCATCTTATTTGTTTACAGTCCACATGTAGCAACAATATCACACACAAACAACACTGCACAACAAAAATTTTGCCACTTGACACACTGTCCAAACAATGAGAAAGCAAAGAACAATCATAAAATGCTATTTATCTCAGCCTACACATCACAAATGAAATGCAGAATTCTTACTACAATAATTTACGAGACGCACTCAGTGCCATCTATCGAAAATACTACTGATACACAAACAATTGACAAGCGATGTCCTACACCACAGGTGTCACAGATAACGCAAATGAACTATCCCACTCTTCATTTCCTTCTATTCCTCTTCTAACGGGCTGCAACTATGGTTTTCTGTGTAAGTTAGTTTGAGAATTGAGGTGTCGCTATTTTTTCTTTACAGAGTGTATATATATATATATATATATATATATATATATATATATATATATATATATATATATATATATATATATATATATATATATATATATATAACTTTTACTAGGTAAGGTAGGGTAAAAATGAATCCAAAATTTAATAAAAGTCGTAGAGCAAAAAAATATATTTGACTATTCAATCCATCATGTTGCAGCAAAACTACGAAAGTTAATACAAAAGAAAACTAGAAAGTTAAGAATCACTTGTTTTGGCGAATGAGAAAAAATAGATACAGATAACTCGAATTACCTATATACTTATATGTATGTTCAAGTTTCACAAGTAATTTTCAATCAATGTAAGATTTCAACGTAATGAACGCACGATTAGTTTCCTCGAATAAAGATTACATGCACCGTTGAAAGCTCAGGAATAAGATTAATCTATGCTACGGCACTGGATATGTGCTTACGTAATGCATTACGACCTCATGAACTTGTATAAGAAACAGAATGCACTTAAAATGAGACGCGAACTATGCGAAACATTGGACTTCGAATCTAACTTGTTTTGTGATCCAATTCGAGACCTCACATAGCAAAGATGAGTGTAGTAGCTCCCACCATAAGGTTCAGGACGTTTCGTGTTATAAAGTGTCAATTAAACGCGGAGATGTGAAACGGTAATAAAGCATTTCATCAATTTGAAACAAGATACGTATATTGTAGTAATAATTTACCCTATTTGTTAAGATAATGAACGTTATATTCTGTTTTTAAAATGACAGTCAATACAGAATGTATTAAATAATAAATGAAAAATTGTAAAATTTCAATTTCGGTACGATTTAATAGACCTATATTCGTGCTGCTATGTGTTGCGTTATCCGTTAGGAAGTATTGAACAATCCTGATTCAAAGGAAGGAAATAAACTACTGTATAGTACTGGAGTTAATTTAATAGAGTTTAATTGTATAGGCAGTTCTGAGGCCATATGAGACAAAGTCTATTGCTGAAAGTGAAATATGGGTTAATATTAGGGTTTTAGGGTGATATACCCACTGAATACACACATGGAAAGCATTAGCACTAGCAAATTAGCTATGAAGAGGTACACCGTTACCATAATTCTAAGTCAAAGTGAAAGGAAAAAATAACCGGAAACGACAGACTATACGAGAATAATACTTTCACTATTTTAATTTCACACTATTTATTTCGAGACTTTCGAGACTTTCGAGACGAGATCGAGACTTGGTACTCGAGACCGAGACCGAGATCGAGACAAGCATCTGTTGACCGAGACGAGACCGAGACCGAGACGGTGATTTTTTACTCGAGACGAGACCGAGACCGAGACCGTTATTTATCAACCGAGACGAGACCGAGACTGTACAAAGTCTCGTCTCGTCTCGTCTCGATACCATCCCTACGGTATATTCACTTTATATCTCCACTACTACTACTACTACTACTACTACTACTACTACTACTACTACTACTACTACTAATAATAATAATAATAATAATAATAGTAATAATAATAATAATAATAATAATAATAATAATAATAATAATAATAATAATGGATATCTCAAAAACATTTATTAACCCATTCATTATACATGTACAAAGCCTAAAATTTCTATTGGGAGTTTGAGAGGCTTCCTGTAAGGAAATTCTATTTATTGATGTATGTTGCAAGCAGTTCACCGTTTTAGTAACGAAAAGAAACTATAAAATTGCTTTATCACACTTTTCAGTTTCTCTTTTGACACAATTTTGTTCCCACTGATGAACATAATTAAATTTTATTTTCTTTAACCTGCGCAAAGTAAGCGTGAGGGAACATGGGTGAACTTTCCACAAAATTGCTCTACATTTTCCAATATTATTTCAGTAAAGTCGTAAATGCTACGCAGACTTCTGAAGAAATTTGTGCTGTTTTTGGGCAAGGTATGTTATCGAGAGTAACAGCGAAAAGGTGGCCCAGTAGCTTTCGTTCTACAAATATCGATGTTCAATATCCTCTTTGCAATGAACGACTCATTACAAGAAAAATAGTGATATAATATCAAAAGTAGAATAGGCTGCAAGTGTTCAACAGAAACGTTGTCGTATACCACAACGACAACGCCAGACAGCATATATTTTAACGACCCGTCAAAGATTGAAAGAGCTCTCCTGGGACATTTTAATCCATCGATCATATACAACAGACTAGGAACAGTTAGACTATTATTTGTTTCAGTCTTTGCAGAACTCCATGGATGGTGTTAAAGTAGTTGCGAAAGAGGCCTGTGAAAACCAAGTATGACATAGTATAATATTAAGAAAACAAAATCAGAAACCTGAAAAGTTCTATAGCGACGGATTGTGTTGTTGCCGGAAAAATGGCTGAAGACCACCGAAGAAAATGGTTTTATAACGTTATTTTCAGACAGCAATAATTATATCCCCAATTTTGATCTCCATAAGCATAATACCTTTTATAGAACCTAATAGTAACTTCCCTATCGCTTCACTGAATTATAGATACAACTTTCATTTATTAATTTATAATTGACTACCTAGTCACCAGAAGAACGCCTCACTTTCAGTCACAATTCTCGGGTTTTGGTATTTGTTTTGTATCTTTTCTGTCTTCAGCCTTTTCTAATTACGCATGTGTTTCATGCCATTCAGATTATTATAATTTCTGTTCTTCGATCCATCCACTCGCTACATTTTCTCTATGATGACGTAGAGGAGTTACCAATAAATTTAAGTAAAAGTATCGCTAAATCAATGTGTATTCTACCTATCTATCACTCGTTTCTAGCTATTTCCTACATTTCATCTCGTATTTTCTTAAAGGGATTAAACTGAAAAAATGAAATGAAATCTTTAAGTTTTACGTCCCACGGTTATGCCGGTTAGGCTAAAGGAGACGGTGATGATGAGAGATGAGTGAAATGGTGGAAGGAAGATAGTGGGAGGAAACGGGAGAACCCCGAGAAAACCCACGAGCACGGTGTTTGTCCACCACAAAGTTCACTTGGCGGGAGGGATTAAACTGAGTTTAAAATAAATTATATCTAAGAAATACATAAATTGTATTTTTTTTTGTATTAATCTACAACATAATGAGTAACTGCGGTTTGAGGGGGCAACAAAAATTTAGGTGGGACCTTGTCTGCTAGCCCATCTTGACTGTGAGACTGCTTCAGATTGAAAATTTAAAGCAATAATATAAGTAGGTATGCAATAATTACAAATTTGGATGGAAATAATCTACTTTTATTGATTATTCTCGTTTTTTAGTGATTATTCCTCAATAACATGTCCAATGGGGACATGCAACCCCTAGGGGCACTCAGCATGCACTCTCGAGCTTCGCTCTAAAAAAAAAGTGTTCTCAAAACAAAACGAAAAGGGCTTCACCCTATTTCTAATGCTTAAAATTCTATTTCCCATAGGGGGAGAGCGTTAGAGTGGTAGAGCGTTCACCTCCGGTTCTTGGGGTCCCTGGTTCGATCCCAGCTCGTGCCGTGTGGACTTTGTGGTGGACAAACATCGTTCTCGTGGGTTTTCTCGAGGTTCTCCCGTTTCATCCCACTTTCTTCATTTCACCATTTCACTCATATCTCATCATCACCGTCTCCTTTAGCTTAACCGGCATAACCGTGGGACGTAAAACTTAAGGATTTCATTTCATTTTCTATTTCCTATTGTTTGCAATAAGAATTCGCCCGCCAATTGCTCTTCTTATTTTAAGTCTATGGGCATCTATTTTTTCGGCGATTATTCCTCAAAGCATGTCCGATCTGGGCATGCTATCCCTTACGATACTCTGCGCGTGCTCTCAAATTACCATGTCTAATTTGGTGAACGATTAAGGCATCTCAGAGATCTAGTTTTAAGATGATTATTCCTCAATAGTATGTCCAATCAGGACATGCAATCCATTATGACACCCAGCACGGGCTCTCGAATCATCATATCAAATTTGATTAAAGGTAGGTCAGGCATCTTGGAGGAGTCTCTGGATAACAGAAGGCCTAAGTCGAGTAAAAAGGAGCTTCGCTCGCTCGCTTCAATAATAGTGATTATTCCGTTTATTTGTTGACGTGCTTAAAATTGGCTACAAAGGGATCAGTTTAAAATCAACAATGCTAGAATTACACTTTGTAAATGCTACTCTGTGAAAGCAAACATGCCTGAATAGTGAATGAGTCACGAAATATATTTTCAAAGGTCACATCTAAATCTCCTTGCTCTCATTAGTATTGAGCATTTAATTTAATTTGCAATTTTCAAATTTCTTCAAAGGCCTGGGCCGCTCCGTTGGTCTAGTGGCTAGCGCATGTGTCTTTGGTGAGATATGAGAAGATGGATATTTTAAGCTCTTGAAATGGGCTTCCTATCGATACCTTAGAGATAAAAATAGAATCCAAATGACCAAAAGTGAACTTTATTTTCTTGTACCTGTACACTACCACAGCCTTCTATATATGTACCATAGAGAAGGCTGGAACATAGATAAGGCTGTGGCACTACACGTGCCACATTCTCTTCTGTTATTCCAAATGGCGGTTATAAGATTTATCTCAGGATCCTTCAATTACGTAAATAATATATTTGCACTCACCCCTTTTGGCAAAGTCAAGGGCCGTCTCTTTCCCGATGCCTGAGTTAGCTCCTGTGATTATAGTTGTCTTTCCATCCAAACGGGCATCGGAACTCCATTGGCTACCCCAGAAGAACATCTTACGTGGAAGTTCTTTAAAAAAATAAATAAAAAGAGTTTACAATTAGAAAATCCATGATTTTTTTTAAATACATGAAAACCACTAGCACAACATGCTGAGAATCCAAATTTTATATTCTTGAGACCTTTGTTAAGAACATCCAGGTGTTTGAGAAACTGCAATATATACGAGGAGAATTTGAAAGGTTTCCGGAATAACGTATCTCACATTTGTAGGCATGTTAGTTTTAAAACATCAGATATAAATAATCCATTATATAATATTCTAAATGAAAATAAACTTAATAAATTGAATATTATAATCTTTAAATAATGATTTAAAATCTTGTGTAACTTGCCACTATATGTAATATTTGAAGTGTAAGATTGAAATCTATGTAAAAACTGGATTTATAAAATCTAAAATAACCAAAATAGGTAACAAAACTATTAGGAATTGGCTATAGGCACCGAAATGAAAATTAAATGAAATCCTTCAGTTTAACGTACCACGATTATATCTGTTCGTCTAAGGGAGGCGGACGACTAAGACAAGTCAATGATGATGGACGAATTGGTGGAATGAGAACGTGGAAGAAAAAGGGAGTACCCCTAGAAAAATCACGGAACATTTTCATCACAAACTTGTTTGACCTGTTGTCTGAACGACCCACATAACTTCCGGAGGTGTTTTTCTGTTTCGCCTATTTTTGTTCCACCTACTAACCTCATAGCAATATTTATCAAGATTTCTATGTTATCAACAGTGTAGGCGAAACAGAGATTCCTGTTTCGACTACTAAGACGAAAGGATATTTTTGAGTTTGGATTTTTCTTGGAAATTTTGTTTTTAATGGGGATTCAGTTATTTAGTAAAATAATTTAATATTACAAATGCATCAAGAGTAGCGATTTTGAAAACAATTACAATACGAACGAAAAAATGGGGATACGTACTTTCACTTTTACCAAAAATCATCCTAGCTAATAGAAACAAATATTGCGCTCTGATTGGCGTTCCATTGGGGAGAGAACAAAGGATAACCTCCTAATATGTCTACTTTTAAATCGAAACGTTTAATGAGCCACTGCGAATATACTGTATAACGTGTGTGTTAGTCTTGTGTTGAACTTTGCGTGTGTCATATAAATGTGGAAGCTAAGAAATTTCAAAGTTTTTTTTTCCTGAGCCCATACCGCATATATATATTTTTTTTAAATTAAAGATACAACTGTCTTATGAGTGTTCTGTGAGATCATTTTTTGTAACAAGTGCCTTCATCCTCACATATATGTCGAACTTCGTTAACACTAAGCGTGGAGGCAAGCTGTTTGAATATGAAGGTTATATATATCGAATTACTAGGCGTAATGGTGAGAAGACTTATATGAAATATACACTTGGATGCAAACCTACTGTTGTTCTTCTTGAAGATGAGCCCACAAAATCGTTAGGTATAGGGGAGACCGGGGCACGTTTTCTATAGGTGCACGTTATCCAACTGGCTTTAGTTCTCAAAGAATCCGGTAGATCGCTCCTGCGGGTGGACTGGCTGAAGCAGCAATGCTTGGCACGCCATGTACGCAAGTTTCAGTTGAGTAGCTGTGTTGACGTAGGCAGGAGATCTAGTGAAGTCTTTTTTTTTTCGAAAATGAGTAAAGTAGCATGTCTGCATTAAAACTTAAAATAAATGTACTAGTGTTAAACGTACTGCTTTGACATTGCATGTACTAAAGTTTTTGTTCTTCCTTTACGTAATGATGTGTTTGTTTTGCAAATAATATACACCATTGCTCGTCAAGGATATGTTAAAGTTCAAAAATGGCGATGGGGCAGGTTTTCCAACAACATACGAGGCACGTATTCCAATATTTTTTCGGTCTTAGTCAGTATCTCTAATTTTAGTAGGACTATAACAAATGCATGTAGGGCTTACTCTGTAAACAAATCTTCGAAATAACAATGTATGGTACAGAATACGTAGCCCTTGACCAGACACGCAGCCAGGCGGGCTGTAAGAAAGCAAAGATTTTTCTGTGATGACACTTTTTTTTTTTTTTTTTTTGCAAAAATGACGTTCGAACAACCCCCTCGAAATATCGAAGCTGCTGTGGCTCTGTCCCTTCCACCCAAAAATTACTGAATACGTACTTGCCATTGACCACATAGTCTATTGTGTAAGAAATCTTAATTCGAGTGATGTGAACATGATGAAGATTGTTTATGCACTTATTGCTTTGAACCTTTCCCCAACTCTCAGGCAAAGTGGGTGAGGTGCACAAAATGCAACAACGGGAAACACGAAAACTGTACAAAGGGAGATGTATTTTTTGCTTGCGTTCATTGTGATTCAGACAATGATGACTTTTGTTAACTTGTTGATTAGGACTACCATAACCCCACTTCTGTATACTGTTTAAGCAATAAATAAAAGGTACATTAAAAGCAACGATTTATTACCTGTCTTAGTATGTGAAGTAGTTGGAGCACTTGCCCCTGTATGGTTTTAGTGGATTTGCCAACTTGCCCCACATACGGGGCACATTTTCCAACGTCACATGATCACACTTAACCATTGTTAATGAAACTCAATATTCTTTTTGTGAAAAAAATACCTGTTCCACTTCGTTCATAAAGGCATAAGAAATATAATGATATGCTGTTTACCTCTAAATGGGTTTCAGACAAAATACCACACATGCAATTAAAAAATGTTGGCAAATGTGCCCCGGTCTCCCCTACATTCGTAGGTCTCCCCTATGAGCCGCAAAGAATGTCAATTAAAGCAAGACGTTTAGTGGATAAAATGAGGAATAGGGTAATCGAGGATAAAATTCAACCACTTCCAAAGATTTACAGGTACTTTCATTTCTTTGTTGTAAGGTATAACACAGTGGCATTTACTGTTTTCTTTTTTAACTTAATTTCACGGCGGGCGTTGTTACTTTTGCGGTGCCAACCACAGACTTTCGTAGCATAATAAGCACACAGTTGGTTTGTCAGATTTCACCAACGAATAGTTTAATCGCCAAGCAGAAGAGTGAAGAAAATGTCATAGTCACCCTTCTCACTAATCAACGAACGTAAAAATTTCGTTACTGAATTCTCTATGTCTGTCTGTCCGTCTGTCTGTTATTTGCGATTTCTCAGTTTTGAACCCTGCATTAGCTACAGCGTAAAACACTATTACAGAAAGTGATTATTATTATTATTATTATTATTTTTGAGTCACTCTTAATATTCCCGAAATATTGGCCAAAAAATGGCCGACTTCCAGAGATTTAAAGAGAGATCTCGGGAACCGTAAGTCGTAGAGAGATGATATTAGTGTTGATCAATACCTAAGAGAATGGTGAAATTTGGTACCAAATAGTAACCGGTGGCCATTATACAACTAGTCGCCACCAATTAATATCGGTACCAAAATGTTTAGCATCATCTTAGGTATTGATTAATCTCTCTATGAATTACGGTTCTCGTCATATTGGCCAAACTATAGCTGATTTCCAGATATTTAAGGAGCCATATCTCTGGAACCATAAGCTATAGAGAGATCATATTAGTGTTGATCAATACCTAATAAGGGTGGTAAATATTCTGGTACCAAATAGTAACCGGTGGCTACTGGCCAACTGGCTACCGTTCACCTTATATTGGCCAAAAAAGTTCGAATTTCATTAGATTTAAGGAGCCATATCTCGGAAACTGTAAGTCATGGAGAGATGATATTTTGCGAGAAACCGAACAAAGTGCGGATAGAAAGATTTACTTTTACATCTAGGAACGATCACATTTAACCCTCTCGATCCATCTCGCCATTCTTTTTAAAGTTCGTTCTAACAATGCTCTTGGAGCATTCTCAACTGGTTTTTATTGTATTGTATGAAATATTAACAAACGTCACATAAAAAAGTTATAATATTTAAAAGGTAACTTCATACAAATGTAAACTATATATTAATTGAAGTTTATCTACTTAAATTACGTTATAGGGAGGTAATTGCTCAATCCGAATTAAGTGAAAAAGTGGCTGCTGCTTTGCCAACATTTAATCGTGATAGGTATAAACAGACAAGGACAGACTTTCCATTTCATCTTAGTTATTTTAAGTTTCTGTTATAGAGTTACAAGATAATTCAAATATATCTTTTTTGCACTGTTGTAATTATTTCGTTATTTATTTTGTTTTAGAGTATTGTGGAATCACTTCGACAGCGAAGCGGCAGGAACGACTAATAGTGTTGAGGGATGGCATTCAAAACTGAATAGAAAATTGTCTCATGATCATCCCAATATATTTACATTGTTGGAGTCATTAAAGGAAGGACAACGGAAGAATGAAAGTCTAATGTTCTTGCTGGAGGTAACGAACGGGCCAAAAGTGCAGAAATTGAAGTATAAATAAAATATTTCAGTTTAACGTCCCACGACTATGCCCTTTAGGTTAAGGGAGACAATGATTAAAGGAAGAAAATGATGATAGAATAATTGGTGGAATGAGAAAGTGGAAGGAAACGGGAGTACCCCACAAAAACCCATGGGCACGATGTTGTCCACCATAAACTTACTTGGCTGTGGATCGAACCAATGACCCCACCCACCAGAGATAAGCGCCTGTACCACGGAGCCACCGTGTATTCCCTCGAAATTGAAGTACAAACTCTTAGATCAGAGAATTAATCCTTTGAATGAGAAATTAAAATCTAGAGCTAAAGGTTTAATGGACTACGTTGATGCTATATCTTATTGCATACACTTAGAAAACTGGTTATGAGTGTATGACAGAAAAAAAAGTACAAATAAATGAACATGTACAATGGCATAGCTCTTCTCTATTTTTCATTTCTTTTAACCCTATTCACTTAGTTTTATTTCAGGCTAAAACGTTTTTTATTTTCTTTTGGTGACGTATTAAATCAGTATCCTGGATTCATATAAAGCTACAATTCCGAAGAAAAATCCTCAACTCAACAATTTCTTTTGTCTTAACAGTAGGCGAAACAAGAATAGGCAAAACAGGAATTCCTGTTTCACCTACAATCCTGATAACGAAGAGATTTGATAAATATTGCAAGAGGCTAGTAGGCGAAACAGGAATAGGCAAAACAGGAAGGAATCCTTCCGGATTCAAAAGTTCAAGAGAAATTTGGGCATTATATAGATTTTTTTTAAAAGAAATGAAAAGCCGGTAATCAATCTGGGTCCTCTTAATGGATCCTACAAAATAACACACGCCCTTGCTTAGATACTTTTTTTTGAATTATTAAAATATAAATCTACACTTAAATTACTAAAATATGAAGGTAGCGAGAGAGTGGTGACTACAGTATTTATGTAAGAAGGAGGTACTAAAACATAGAATAAGTCAATATTTGCCACTCGGTCTCAGAATGTCTTCAGTTTTTGTAGTCTTAAGTAAGACAGTATCATTAAGCTTAATAGATACATATTACCAAAGATGGTAATAAAAATATTATCACGCTGTTCGTAGTTGGCAATTTGATGTACCTTGATCATTATCGGAAGCATTAATCAACGTCATACGACTTGTTCATTTTCTTTTCACGGTTCGTTTATCTTGTTAATTCTATGAGACCTGTGTAATACATGACATTATTGCACGCGAAAGTAATGTATTTCTTTTGTAAAAGGTTGCCACTAACTTTGAACATAATACTTTGATGTCAAGTATCAAAGAACGTACGAAGAAGGTGTATGAAACAAACTGTAAAGAAAGTAAAGTTTTATTTATTTATTTACTAGCAGCGTTCACCCCGCTTCGCTGCGGTCACCCCGGAACGCAATAAACTTTGTTACTTAGATAATTTTTACTTTTTCGCTTTCAAGTGATATGATAAAAACCATAGAAGATTGCAGTAAATCTTAACATTATATCGCCTGTCATTTATGTTAACCCGCCCCGCTTCTCTGCGGTCATCCCGGTGCTGGCATATTGTAAAAGTGTCTGTAAAAATAAGCAAATCAATTAAAAAATTTTAAACAGAAGATTCAAGCTATTTTCCGCTGTATATCGCCTGTCATTTATGTTAACCCGCCGAGTGACACGGTCATGCGGGTTGCATATAAATATGTTTATTTTTACCTATGATGAACTAATAACAAAGGATTTGTACGTTATGGACACTTGAATGGTCAATTATCTCAAGACACTGGTAATTAAAAATTAAAGTGATATGATAAAAACCATCTAGGGTCCAAATCCTAATAACCCCCCAAAAATGAAAGAAATTGGTTCAGCCGTATTAGCGTGATGAGCGGACAAAGGATTTTGTACGTTCTCTTTTATATATATAGATAGATTTTTGGATCAAAAGATCCAATATATTTCAGGCAAAAGTTTTCTTGTGGGCCTTATATCTGGAGAATTACATATAGTGTAGCCAATCCCAAACTATCACTTAACTCAATATGATGTGCTGATTCCGTAGAAAATACGCAATCTTGATTTAAGGTCGTTCAAAAAGTTTGTGACCCCTGATCTAAAAACTAATTATTGGCCAAGATCACAATCTTTTAATGCATCTTTTGATCATTCCTAAAATTCTTGGCCAAGATCGCAATCTTTTAATCCATTTTTTGGGATAATTCCTAAAATTCTTGTTCTAAAAAAATTACCAACTTTACCAATATTTACCAAATTTTGCAGTTAAATTCTAACATGAAATATCCAGAGGCCGGGCTACTTCAGATGGAAAGTAATTTAGTAAAAAAGTACCCAAAGGGTCCGTAAACCCCACTAAAAACTGAAAGAAATCATATTCAATATGAAAAAGGCGTAGGGAGAACAAATGTACCAAATGTCCTATATTCTGTTGCATATATTGAAATTCCAGAACTTACGTGCACTCATATCGCATACCTATACTTGTCTTCTTGTAAGAACATAATTTGATAATGATTTTGCAGGGTAATTTTAATACTGACACTATGTGTATAATCGAGAAGTGTATACTTGTGGTAAATTTCATAGGAAAAAGAATTGTAAATACGAAAATTATAATGAATAAAACAAAATATTGCTAAATGAACAAGAAAGTTTTATTTTTGTTTTATTGTTCTTATTTACTGCTCTTTTGACATGAAATTTGCCACTAACATGTATTTGCCAATTATACACATACTAATATTGTAAGAAATATCGGACGAATTCGTTATCAAATTATATTCCAACAACAACACATTTATAGACATGAGACAATAATTTTGGACATTAGTATACCTCCCAACAGTATTATTATTATTATAGATATTGGTTATTCTAAAGTTAAACCACGATGAGCTGGTTCCTGGTGGAGTTAGAACTAAAAGTTTAAATTGCAATAATAAGCAATTGTTTTGTCAAATGCAGAAGGCATTAGCTAAAACACATTAATAATAATAATAATAATAATAATAATAATAATAATAATAATGATGATGATGATGATAATAATAATAATAATAATAATAATAATAATAATAATAATAATAATAATAAATCTGTTAAAAATAATTGATTCAAGATACACTAACAAGAATTTTAGGAATGATACAAGAAAAAACGGATAAAAATAGTGCAATCTCGACTATGAAGTTTAGGTATGATAAAAAAAATGTATCAGGATATTACAATCGGACCAGTAATTAGTTTTTGAATCAGGGGCCACACAATTTTCGAACGGACCTTAAATCAAGTTTTAGTATTTTTTATGGAATAATCATATCATACTGTGTTAAGCGATAGTTTGGATTTGGCTACGCTATATATAGTTCTCCAGATATAAGGCATACAAGAAAATTTTTGACTGACCATATTGGATCTTTTGATTCAAAAAGAAGATAATTTCTTTATGGAGTAAAATGATGAGAAATGCTAACCAAAAGAGTAATTTTCATACTACAAGCTTGAAATAAGCTTGCATCATAGGTGGGCGTGGGGTGCCGGTGGTTTAGTGGTACAGCGTTTAACTCTCGAGTCCCTGGTTCGATCCACGTCCGAGTAAGTTTGTGATGAACAACGTCGCGTCTGTGAATTTTTAGGGGTTACTCCCGCATTCTCATTCCACCAATTCTTGCTTCAATCATTCCTAATCATCATCTTAAAGAGCATAACCGAGAAACTTTAAACAGAAAAATTAATTTTATTTCATGTTTCTACATCATAGATCTACAATAAGCTTGTTAAGTGGCAACTTGTTTCCTTAAACTACCCTTAATGTAAGTTTGTGTAATTGTCATTATAAGCTAAGAGGCAAATTTATATCCCTGTGTTGATAAAGTTACACCGTAGTTGTTAAAACTTTTTTTCCCGCTTTCTGGAAAGTAATCGGTAGAGAAAATAAAATTTATTAATGAAATTGTTAGAAAACGGAAGTATTACTAGATAAAATGTAAAATCAAATTTCCAAACAATTGTAAATATGAGAAATAATTTATATATTCAGTTTAGTTAATGTAGCATTTTTTTCTCTCTCTCTGAAGTTTTCAGACGTGATTGTTACTTCAAATACAATACGCGTACGAATGTACAATATTACGTAGCTAATTTTGAAATTGGGGCTGCGGGTGCTCAGTGGTAGAGCGTTCACCTCTGCTGCTTGCGGTCCCGGGTTCGATCCCTGCCCCCGTCAAGTGAACTTTGTGGTGGATAAACACCGTGTGCGTGGGTTTTCTCGGGGTTCTCTCGCTTCTTCCCACTTTCTTCATTTCATTCATTGCTCATCATCACCGTCTCCTTTAGCCTAATCGGCATATCGTGGGACGTAAAACTCAAAGATTTCGTTCCACTTCATTGTCATTTTCGAATTTTGAAATTAGTACTTCAGTTTATTACGAAACGGGGAAAGCTAATTGTTCTTTTGAAGAAGATACAGATCTTATAAATTAATTGAAAACACCCAGAGTCTGAGTTGACTAAGGTCAGGGAAGGCTACTGCAGCGACAAGCTGTTGAAGTCGGTAGAGGAGTGGATTAACTCAGCCTGCTACCCTGGTAATGCAGAGTGGGCTGCAGAATGAGTCAAAGCATCACGGACGCCGTACCAATGTATTTTATCTAATATTCTTTTTTAAGTTGCAATTAAAGTGTCACAAAAGTTTTAGGATTAGTGTTTAGAGTTCTGGAATTTCTGCACAATGGCCATACTAGCCCTTCATATAATATGAGTGATGACGTCCCTCGGCGATGACACTAACAGGGGAAAGGGAAAGGACGAAAGGACTGGGGAAGGAAGGAATTGGCCTCCGACCTGTACGTTACGTACCATCCCGGCATTTGCCTGGTGTGAATGAGGAAAACCCAGGAAAACCTCATTCAGGACGGCTGGCCTGAAAATGTTTTTTTACACTTTTCCGACCGATTGTCCCCACCGGCATTCGAACCTGGGACCGCTCGCACAAAAAGCGAGAGCGTTAGCGATTACGCTATGCGGGGCCATGCCACAATAGTTTTAAATCGGTAGATTGTCTGGATGCTAGCGCCCTCTATTAGTGTCATGCATGCAAATGATAGCGCAAGTTGTGACATCTACTAGTGTGAGTATTTACTAATAAATGTTACCGTGACGTACTGAGACTTTTCTTGTATAAAATTAGAATTTACATCTAGTAACATAGTTTGATAACACGTGGCTAATACATTCATATCTTGTGGAATTTCATTACAATCACTTATTGACTTCACTCCTTTAAAATAGTTCAAATAATCATTACATTAAATCAATTTACCGTGTTTATCTTTTACTCATTTAAGATCGTTTATAAATAAACCCAGACAGCAATTTAAACTTGCTGCAAGTTGCCACAAACTTGCTGTTACAGGTCAATTAGCTTGCCGCAAGCTATACCATGCAAACCAATTAGCTTGCTGCAAGCTTGTGGCAAGCTAGTTAGTTACATCTGGGCAAGGCTTGCGGCAAGTTTGTCTTCACAAGTTAAACACAACTCAAATTATCTCAAACGCAAGCCAAGTAAAAGCGTATTCTCATTAATGGCAAGCTTTATTAAGCTTATTGCAAAGACAAACATACGCCAAACAAGTTACATGGAAGCTTGCAGTAAGCGAATGTAGATAAAACAGTGTGAAATCCGTACAATTTAACAGTCTGACTAAATCTATGCTAAAATATATTATCCCCTCATCTGCCCAATTATTGAAGCAAATGCACAACCATGAAAACATCCAAATCTCCGATCCGCTTCTGCAAAACATCTAAATAAGCATAATAGTTATGGTTTAGTTGTGACAAGCCACGCCCCTTTGCTTCTTACAAATATCTAATATGTTGCTGTATTAGCCGCGACTACTTGAAATTTCTACCTTTTTATATAAAAACACAGAAAAATGTTTATGCTTTAAACACAGCGTTCAGATAAAGTTTATACTGTAAGTTAAACTTGAAGTTTGTATTAAAATATCTGCAACAGTTCTGTATTCTTTCGCGAAATAAGTAGGCTCAAATCTGCTGCTATCTATCTTCACATTTATGCTTTATACATAAATACTACAATTCGTTAAACCTCATGGTTACCGAAATATGAGGAAATAAAGAGCGACATTATAGGTACGTAGGACTAGAGTACTAGACGGCACAATTAAAAAAATAATTAAGTTTGTCCTTTATTCAAGCTGAATGCTAACAAGACACTAACAACGCGGACACTACCTTGTCACCGAAAGTTAAGAGATCAGCGTCACGTGGTTTTTGAGAACAACTGAAAATGGAACGCGCGCTGGCATTTTACTTCAATCTAAAGAAAAGCGTCTCGCAAGTGAAGCGTGGGTTGCCCGCACTACAGTTTGCGCTAAGCAGAAATAAGCTTTTGTGTATAAGCCAAAGCGAAATAAAATCAAATAAAAGCGACAGGCAAGCTTGCGGCAAGCAAACATGCTGTCTGGGAAGGATGTCCCATAAAAAACGTAACTTTTGAAATGTCAGTCATTTCTGTTTTAGTAAGTTGGCAGCACTGAACGTTACACGTTTTTTCACCTGTTGTCTTTGTGGTTAGAATGAAGCGCTGAATAGCACATGATCATCATCTGTTTTCTGTACGAGTAGGAATAGAGTGCTTCACGACGGAACAGCATGTTATTATAGTGAAAACTTTTTACAAATGTGGTGAATGTTGTGAATTCCTACCCGTACAAAAAGCATATAACGATCATGCGCTATTTGGCGCTCCATTCTAACCACAAAGACAACAGATGAAAATCGTGTAACGTTCAGTGCTGCCAACTTACTAAAAGAGAAATGTCACTCATTTCAAAAGTTTTTTTCTGTAGGGAAGGACCAATTCTTTGAAAAATCAGATTGTATAAAGTTTGCAGCCTGTTTGTGTTACTCCGTACTTTAAATACCATTCAAGCAGAGTGATTCGAGCAACTGCTCAATCAAATTACATTATATTGACGAAGTTTGTCTGTTAATACTAACCAATACTTTATCTTATCCAATGCTTTAGTAAAACATATCACCTCTTCTTTGGTGTTATCTGTTTGCTATAACATTCTTAATCTCTAGTTCGTGATATCCCTGGTTTAATCTCAGATCGAGCACAGTGGGCTTTGTGCTCGGTAAAGGCCATGTGCGTGGTTTCCTCGGAGTTCTTCTGTTTCCTCATCATTCTCATCGTCACCTTCCATGGATGCCCGAAGAAAGTTTTCTAGAGGGGGCTCAAATCGCTGGTTGCTATATTACGTTTGGCATTTTTTTTAATTTGTATTAAGAAAATCTTCAGAAATTTAATACATTTTTGTGAGCCAGGGGGGCTCGGGCCCCACCCTGCCCTCCCCTTCGGGCACCCATATCACCCTCTTTTTAAGCCCAGCTGGTCGAAGACTTGGACTTACAATTGAAATATTTAATTTCATTGACAAAGTAACAAATATGAAGGGACCTTATTTCTGATTTGGAACTCGTACACTCGAAATTGAGAACATTATAGAATAAAGCCACCATTTTAATAATTCATTTCTGTGCTTATCCAGTGTGACTGAGGGGGAAACTATGAAAAATTTTACATCCAGATGGTCGAATACGGAATACAAACACTGCGTCGACTAACACAAACGCAGAACAATAGTACAAACCGTTCATTGTCTCTCTGTTTACAAGTAAATAGTTAATCTAATGTACAAACAAGTTATATCTATTATAGTGCTCGCAAGTAGTCGTGAAGCTTGACCTAGATCTACCAATCTCACAATCTAATAGAACGCGAAATTGTCCCGGTTGTCAACACCACAATTTTGCCAATGTGGTTTCTCGCACTATACGGAGAACATTCCTGAGAGTACAGTGTTGTTGGATTGATGCTAAATTTTATTTTGCTTATCTTTGTTGTTGTTGTTTAATATTTTTGTTAATATTATTGTTACCGTTTAATTCGAACAATGTTACTGTTCGTGTTATAATTTTTTAAGTGTTTTTCCCCATCAGGAAGTCGCGGTTGGAAAGAGGGATTGCCGCCGTCGACAGTGGCGGGCCGCCGGAGGCAACCGACACCCGTCCGCAGCGGCACGACGATCTACTTGTTCAAAGTTGTCTACCTTTTGCCGAGGCGGCAAGCGGTCGAAAATCGTAAAATAAAATGCCCTTTGCCGAGTGTTGCCGACCGTCAGAGTCGGCAAAACAGTCGGAAAGGCCCCTTTCCGCCTCTCTGCCGACTCCTTATGCCGACTCCTTATGACGGCTGCTTCGGCGCATTTAATGCTCATTTCCGGCTGTTTGCCGACTGCTCGGCAAGGCAACTATTAGTCGCGGTCGAAAATCGCGCTGAAAGATGCCGGCGTCCGGCGCCGGCAATCCTACCGCGGCATCTGGTCGGCATGAACTAATTGTCCGACTGTAGGCGGCAGAATCCTGATGGGGTTATGTCGCTCGTTCGCCTTGTCTTTTAAGTTATTCAACATTGTTGGTGCATTCTGCTGTCTCAAGTTTCCTCAATTGTGCGTTTGGAAGAAGTTCCACGAATCATACCGAATTTTGTCGATGCATCGCACGTAAGGGTATGCAGTTCTATGATTAGTGTAGAGCCAAGGCTTCACGAGTCTTCGCAGTCACTATAGCTATCTCGATTTGATTGTAGTTATTTGCTCAACAAATGATACTACTGTGGAGCAAACTTAAGTTAATTGGCATTTAAAGGCAATTAAATGTACAAGTTTGTTATAAATTTATATTGACACGTGTATGTCACTTTCAAATTTCTGAATGCCATTTGCAAATAATTTGCTCTTACTTTCAATTTACATTTTTGTTCTGCACGGTTCTTGTTAATAAGCAAGGAGAAGCACCGCATAATAACAAAATATACCAGCCTTTCCGACAAAGGCTTGTTATCTACGTTAAGAGAGTAATTTCTATGCGTTGTAACTAAAGGTGATAATTAGTTAAGCACTTAACTTTATTGGTGGTCCTTGATAATCTTTCAGTGCTTGAAAGCTAAGATATACTGTAATAGTGAACGCTTCACCGAAGCTGACAGTAGATGTGTGCATCTATTGTTTTCGTTAGAGCAAGGAAACATATTGTTATGAAGAACTCTTGCAGTCACCGAAGTGTGAATACGGTAGAGTAGAGACTACATAAGTAAGTAATCTTAAGGCATAACGTTGGATGATTTGCTACTGTCGGTTGTGCAAAGTTTCAATGGCTGTACGAGGCAGACTAGAAAAGAAAAACGGGTGCACATTTTCAACTAATTAATTTTTAGAAGCGTGATTTGTGTAGCGTTGAAGTCACTTTAATTAAATGATGAAACTTAATGGGTTCATCGTCTTTATCCGTTCGTACTCTGCAATCTTTCAAACTCAAGAGCGATTCAAGAAGACAAGCTCTGATTTTTATGTTCAGGTAGTTCAAGGATCATATGCGTGCACCTGCTGAGAGTACATCACAGTACCGCCTATTAATATTACAGTTGCACCAATAGATTTGAGGACAGGTACAGAAAAGTAAATTATGATTTTACACAGGGCCGACCCTAGGCAAACTTTGTCTCCCTGTGCAATGTCATTTTTTGCCGCCCCTTCCCGTTTCTCCAGAAAAAAAACAAACAAACAAATCTTAAAAACCACAATTTTAAACACGGTACCCCATCATGAACAACAAAGGGGAGGGTAACTGCACTCGCAGTCAGAAAGGTCTAGATATAACAAATACAATCTCGTTGTACGTATGTATATATATAATCTGTTATGTTAATGAAAGATAAAGCAAATACACCTACAAAGGAAAGATGGTAATCTTTCTTATCGAATGGAATATCGAGCTTCAGTCTCAATATTTCGATTAGTAATTTCAGTCTAACTAGCTCTTTTATCATTATTTCTTAATTTTCCTCTACATCTGTTAAAAATTTTAAAACAAATTTGTTTCCACCTTCAGTGATAATGAACTTGTTTGTGACAAAGTCAAGACTAGTTTTCATATCAAGACTGTGATAATGTACTAAATGGAACAGGTGTTCGCTACTGTCCGATGCTTGAGTTCTTGTATTTGGCAATAAATCAAGTAAGTCATGCGGGATTTGTTTGATCATTTGCTTTAGCACGTTCCATGTGACGTTAAACTAAGCGATTTAAACATGATTTATGAATGTAGTGTTCAAGTGCAAGGTCAGCTTCGTAAATTTAACTACCATCATCATGAAGTATGTTTCCAACAACAAAATATATATATATATATATATATATATATATATATATATATATATATATATATATATATATATATATATATATATATATATATATATATATATATTAAATTATATAGTTATGACAGATTTTGCCGCCCCTCGAAACTCCTCCGTGCAAATGCACTTGTGGCAAGTATGGAAGAACTGACCCTGATTTTACACTCGGATAGCTTAAAACAAAGAGATGTCCTGGGTATTGTTTTCCATAATAGCGTCACCTGGGACTATATAAATTGCCAAGATAATAAATATGTATTCCAATAATAAGTAAACAGCTCAGGTAAACATTTCCCGTTCCAAATTCGCCCAGACTATCCACAAAGACGCTGCGAGTAAAAGTTTTGCAGAGCATCTCTTTCCAACTAAAATAATAATAATAATAATAATAATAATAATAATAATAATAATAATAATAATAATAATAGTAATAATAATAATAATAATAATAATAATAATAATAATAATAATAATAATAATAATAATAATAAAATGCTTTAACAATAAATGATTTTTAATGTTTGAACAAAAATATGTCCTTATTCTTGGAACTAGGTACACAAACAGTGAAATGTAGGAACGTTAAAGCAAATATGAGCTAATTGCTAGAACAGCGGGTAGAGATTGAAATTAATTGTGTCAACAGTAACTTTGTCGGATAAATAACTGCATTGAGACCTTACTGATAATGAAAATATTTTCCTGTTAGCATGTAAAGAAATTGATAAGGAATTTAAAATAGATTAGATAAGCTGAATCCGTGCGAATTGCGGACGTTCAAGTTGCGGACGCTGCTCCTATATGTTAAAATCATTCCCAGTTGCGGACGCACAGGTGTTGTTTGGAATTTCCATACCTCAAATACGATGCAACCAGACTTGTTAGTCCCAATTGCGGACGCATGCAGGAGATGAGGTAAGATCTATTGATAACAAGCAGCAACGTTGCCACATTTTTCATTTCATTACATTTACTACCCTGCCACGATATAAAGAATTCAAATCTGTCAGTATACGAGAATCTATAATTATAAAGCTATGTAATATTAGAGATATTGCTAATTACTAGTTTATCCATTAATTACATATGAAATACATGTAAATTACATCAGAATTCCTGTAATTATTTTGCAGATTTGTGAATTATTTAATTTCATTTATCCCAGCAAATTGTTAGTGAGGGAAAGTTTCGTAGATGCTAGCCCAAAATAACACTTCCATTTTTATTCCTCCTGTCGAATAAGAAGTTATTTAAATTTATTAGTTTTGCATGATAATTTACTTAATTACTTGTTTTGAAGTTACTTAATTCCTTGTTTTAGAAGTCATTACCAAAAGCTTGTAGTTATTTTTTAAAAAGACCACTTAATTTATGATTATTATTATTACATTTGAAAATCACGTTTCAGTGGTTTTAATGAATCTTCGGGATGAGCTCTATCTAATTAACAAGAATTATAAAAATGGGAGCGTTTTGGATAGAATCATACTATAAAGTTAGTATGCATAGCCGCGTCGTTCATCTCTTTGGGTTATGTTTTGTTCAAAAGGAAACATATTTCAGAGGTTCTCCTATTCGTGTTAGTGGATTTTTTTTAACGTCACATTTCCGGAGGCACTATTTTTTTCTTCCATGTTTTTTTTCTACTTTACGTGTAGAATGAGCCTATAGTTGAAGTTATTACGTTGTGTGTTGTTCAGTTTTTCATGGAAATGAACCTTTCCACTAAATTTCGTTTTATTACTCTCCTTTTATTATTCACCATAAGATTTTAGGCTAGAAGTTTGCGTGCAATTACGTTGAGAAATGGATCTTCTTATGAATCTTTGTAATAAATTTTCCTCGGACGCTAAATATTCCACGTCGATGGGCGTGTGCGAAACGGTCGATTATGATTAAATATTTAATCAACTAATATTCTGCAAACTACAAACTTTTGGTAATGACTTCTAAAACAAGGATTTAAGTAATTTCAAAACAAGTAATTAAGTAAATTATCATGCAACACTAATAAATTTAAATAACTTCTCTTTCGACAGGAGGAATAAAAATGGAAGTGTCACTTGGGCTTGGATCTACGACAAATCCAAAAGTTGCAGAGGGCGAATGTCAGCGAAAGACAATGTTGTGCTCTGGGTTTCACAACATTCGTGTCTACCGGACGTTGCAGTAGCTGAAGTAAAGAAGAAAATATCCAGCGCAAAGAAGCGAGTCCGGGAAGAAGATCAACCTATTTGGAAAATATATAAAGAAGAGTTCGCTGATTTATATGACCAAGGCTATGATTTGGTGGCTAACGTGCAGCAGTATTCTTCTTTAAAATCTTGTCTCTACCGCTGCAGGAATCAATCAGGAAACACATCGTGGAAAACAGCTCAGGATATTGAACTTTCTTCTGATATTCTTCATTTTCGAGATGGATTCAATTTTCTTCTTTTAGAGGATGCAGGCGAAGACAGGATACTGGCATTTGCTAGCAGAAATGGAAGAAATGTCCTTACTAGTTGTAAAGTGTTTTTTATGGATGGAACATTCTAAACGTGCAGCAAACAGTTTGACAAGCTTTATACAGTGCATGCCGACATTGGTAGCAGCGGTGAAGAAACCAATATTGTTCCGATTGTGTTTGCTCTTCTGCCAAGCAAAAGACAGCAAATATACGAGAGCCTTTTCGCAGGAATTAAGGGACAAGTCCCTGAGTGGAAACCGGAATGGATAATGGTTGATTTCGAAGAGTCATCCATAAACGCATTGCGGTATGTATTTCCAGAAGCGCACGTTAAAGGATGCAATGTAGCTTTGTATAAATACTGTATATAAGGGGTTTGTTTAAATATTGTATATAATTCACTACCTGAAAAAGGACAACTGCAAGCTCATTCTCATATAGGCATAATATTCAACAGTGGCTATTCTCCTGCAATTTGTAAACACACCAGTGCCAATAGTTTCAACATTGACACTGTCAGTCCTAAGTCTGGTTAAGTGTAAAGGGAAGTTGCATAGAGGGTATGAAATCCTGTATGTGGGGGTGGTTCCCATCTTATTTTTTGAAATAAAATTCTCCTCACTAAAAATTTGTGAGGAGAATTTTATTTCGACATTGTAAAAAGGCTAAGGCCCCTGAAAAAGTCAAGTCCCTAAAAGAACTTACTAGCTACACCCCTGAATGAATCTCTTTTCAGCAAATTGTATTCTTGCAACAAAAAGTCCTTCTCGTTGTGAGGGCAGGGTAGTAAATGTATGAAATGAAAAATGTGGCAACGTTGCTGCTTGTTATCAATATATCTTACCTCTTTTCCCGCACGCGTCCGCAATTGGGACTAACAATTCAAGTTGCTTCGTAATCGAGTCATGGAAATTCCAAGCAACACCTGTGCGTCCGCAACTGGGAAAGATTTTAACAGATAAGAGCAGCGTCCACAACTGGGAAGAACCCAGATAAGCTACATCACAATCCAATAATAGTATAGTGGGTTGGGGGAACACTGAACAATTTCATGGTAATTTACCTTATAAGCAAACAGTTCGCAACGAATGGAAGAAACTTTACATGGAATCGAAACCCCAATATGTTGTTCAACACTTGGTGCAAGCACTGCGCGATATCTGGTATAGAATGGATGCTACGTGCGTGGAAATGAACACGTGTGTTATGTTCAGAGTCACCCACGATCGAGAGGTGAAACTGAACAAGGGAGGGGGTGACACTGAAAATTAAAGAAAAGCGCTAAAAATATGCAGAAATACTAAACGTATATATTTTATGGAAGAATAATCTGCTTGTATGATCTGTCCAATAAGAACAAAGGAAGAGATTTACTAAAGTCAAAACAAAATCAATAATATATCTACTGTGTATTAAAACTCCTTGGGGAACGTAGACAATGCTGAACTGTGCTCACGCACTGGTTCTGCATCGTCCACAGATAAAAAGTACATTGTCACCAGTGCTCACACAGACTATGCGGTACCAACGGCTGCATCTTGAAAATTGGATCCAGTTACCTATTGCAGATAACCCAGGACAGAGAAATGAAAGCGCTTGCAGCATTACATCACGTAATTAACGAAACATTTTCTCCTTTCTCGGCGCATGTCACGAACACTGCATTTGAACAACCTTTGTCTGCCACAACATGCTTTGGTTTATTGTTGAAAGAAAGGTCAGTCTCTTCCACATTGTAGATTTGTTCCGGATAGTTGATCAAGCCAGTGCCTTATATGGTTTGATGCAGGAGATCAAAATATTCTGTGACAACTTCCTTGTTGAAATCTTTTGCTCTTGTAAGAGATAGCTGTTTCAGGGTTCGTAATAGTAATTCAGAGTTTCGTTTGAGAAACAATCGAAGCTAATCTTTCCCCGCCGATCGCGTCTCCCTGTTGAAAAGATGTTTCAGTGTTTTCTCTTCAGCGTAGTCAAATGCGTCTCTTCTTACATTTTGCAGTGTTATAGGGAAAGCTTTCCGTGCCACATTGAGCAACAAGTTTGCCATTTCGTCTTCCTCTTCTTTTCCAAACCCGGGCTGACCTCCTTGTGACCTCCTACTGATAGATTTCAACAGCAAGAGTAACGTGCTCTTGGGTATCTCGTATTTCTCGGCAACCTGGCAGAGAGACAGTTTTTTTTTTAATTTCCTCGAAGGCTTGCGCCATTGTTTGCTCATTCCATCGTTCGTATTTTGTGCCATTCTTTTCTCTCTTGTAGTCTCTGGGCAGCTGTAATGAAACCTGAAACCCTGAAAAAGCACTGTATACAAATTGTTCGGTTACTATTCGGTTCAAAATCTCTTGTCGTCGCGAATTCTGTCGAGGAATTTGAAGCTTAAAATATATAAAACGATAATCATGCCTGTTGTTCTGTATGGTTGTGAAACTTGGTCGCTTACTCTGAGGGAAGAACATAGACTGAAAGTATTTGAGAACAGGATCCTGAGAAGAATATTCGGACCCAAGAGGAACGAGAATGGGGAATGGCGGAAGCTTCATAACGAGGAACTACATAGTTTATACGGTTTACCCAACATTGTTAGGGTCGTCAAGTCTAGGAGGCTTAGGTGGGCAGGTCATGTAGCTAGAATGGAAGAAAGTAGAAACGCTTTCAAAGTCTTGACTGGTAGACCCATAGGAAAACGACCATTAGGAAGACCTAGGCGCAGATGGGAGGACAATATTAAGATGGATCTCGCAGAGATAGGAATACAAAGTAGAAACTGGATGCAATTAGCTAAGGATAGAAGTCAGTGGAGAGCTTTTGTGAACGCGGCACTGAACCTCCGGGTTCCATAGGCCATAGAGTTAGTTAGTTAGTTATACAAATTGTTCAGTAAAAACATCGTAACAGCAATACAAAGCTGTGTTCAGTGTTACCCCATCAAATCTGTTCAGAGTAGCCCCACAACGCAGGTTGTCGGTTACGTGTTCGTAATTTTTCACAGATGGCAGCACCATCAGCAGGTAGCAGTCAGGCATGACTAAATCCCCGCCAAACTTTCATGCATCAACAACGTGGTTCTGCGCTTTCTCTCATAGAAATTACACACTATGTACTAGAGACCTGCACGGGCCGGGCTTGGGCGGGCCGACACTGTTATTTCTTTGGGCCGGGCCGGGCTTGTGCTGGCCGACACTGATTTCTCTTCAGGTCGGGCCGGGCTGGGGCCGATCAATTGTAATTCTTTAATAATTGAAATGAAATTAGAGTTTTATGTCCCACGATTATGCCGGTCAGGCTAAAGGAGACGGTGATGATGAGTAATGAATGAAATGGTGGAATGAAGAAAGTGGAAGAAAGTGGAAGGAAACAGGAGAACCCCGAGGAAACCCACACACGCGGTGTTTGTCCACCACAAAGTTTACTTGGCGGGGGCTCGGATCGAACCCGGGACCCCAAGCACCAGAGGTGAACGCTCTACCACTGAGCCACCGTGGCCCCCTCTTTAATAATTATTGACTTTCATTAAACGACAATTGGAATAAAGCCAAACGTTGAAGAAGTGTGTCCGTGAAAAATGTTACAAAGAATGCAATAGCTATTTTCAGTTTGTGTTGCTTAGTGGCTCCCTTTCACTATAGAGGATTGCAGGCATTATGCGGTAAATTGAGCTCTGACCTTAACCTTCACTGAACTCAAAATATAAAAAGAATGGGTGGGAATATTTTGCCTGTCGCTAAACAATATTGCCATCTTCACTTTATGCTAAAAATCAATTAAGTTAGATTTTTGTTACAGGAAATGGAGTTTTTGTTCTCTCGATGACAGGCAAAGTTCTAGGAAGCAATGGTACCATTCCGAAGGCAAGCGTCAGGTTGTGAACCAAAGTTTAGAAAATGGTTCTGAGGGTTAAGTAAATTTAGTACTAAATTTTGAGAATGATTCGGGCTCGAGCTAATTTAAAAAAAAATTATCGGGCCGGGGTCGGGCCAAAAACTTTTAAAATTTATCGGGCCTGGGCCGGGCTTGGGCCAAGAATTTTGAAAAACTTATCGGGCCGGGCCGGGCTAGGGCCGAAAATCTACAAAACTTTTCGGGCCCGGGCTGGGCCGGGCCTAGGTACGTTCGGGCTAGATTGGGCTCGGGCCGAAAAATTCGACCCGTGCAGGTCTCCACTAAATACACAAGGTCTCAGGCTACAGTATGGCTTTTTTATTACTTGATCCTTACATTTGTGTTTGTCTCTTTCGCTTTCCTCTCCAAAACAAAAGTGAGTTCCTCACGTCGCACGAATATTTAGCTCACCACACAAACGTCTTCCAATTCCACTACTTTCTACCAAACTCAAGGTGGTGGTTTTTGGAAACAAATGACAAACGTTAATATGCTCAGAGTCGCCCGCCGTTCAGAGTACCCCCACTCCACTCTATATTCGGAAAATCAACAAAAACTTTGTAAACAATAAGAACAACGTACTTCTGATAACTCAATACACACGTGCACTTCCTGCAAATTACAAGCATATTTACGATCGCCGGAAAACTGTCTTCAATATTCGGGTGGACGGGTAAGACCGGTTTTTTTTTTTTTTGCGATGTTCAAATTTTATGAAGTCGAAAAACAATGCTGTAGAGGATCAAGGGACCAGAGTTGTTTTCAACATTGGATTTCGGGCAAATTTGAGGCTTATTTTGGGGTGGGAGGAATGAGACTCATATTACCGTAGATGAATCTCATTTCTCAGGTGTACCTGTTGTATATTAGATGTTAGGCGATGTAGGTGAAGTGGAAGTCGGACACAAGTCATTACCCCCTCCCCCCAAAAAAACATTCCAAATCGGATTATTTTGGGAAGACAGTGAACACAGTTCCAAAATTGGGAGGACATGTCCCCCTCTCCCCTCTCCCGGGATTTTCGCCATTGATATATACAAGGAAAAAAGTACAATATAAAAGTGGAAATTATTTCGTCTGAAGCAGTAATAGTGAACTAAAAGTGCCTACAAAACCGGAAGGTTCTAAGCAATTTGCCGTCCCGTGTAATAACATAATTTACCTTCCCTTCTTTCGTACAGAGAACACGTCTCAAAAGCCATGATTCTAAGTATGTTACCTAGAGTAGTCCCTAATACTCCCGAATTTAGTGCAAAGGTTCGATTCCCAGTGGGGACACTCAGTCGGAAAGGTGTAACAGCATTTTCAGGCCAGTCATCTTGAGTGAGGCTTTTCCTAGTTTTCCCCAATTCCCACTAGAGAAATGCCGGGATTGTACCTAACATTATAGTCCCAGTCAACTTCCTTCCTTACTCATTTCTTTCTTCTTCTCCAATTCCCACGGCAGTGTGATCACCGAGAGACGTCAGCCCTCATATGAGTGACAGGCTACCACACTGAGAAAAAACACTGTAGGTGGCATACTTAAAAAGGCGTTACATGCGTAATTCCTGTAGTTTTTGGACTTAATGTACAGCAGACGTATAACTGAAAACGCATGTTTTATAATACTTTTTGTATAAGTGTTCCATCTATACGTACTTTCTGTATGAAACAATGTAGGCGGTCAGGATCTCACATACAAATGAACGTATATAACATATAGCTGACGAAGGTAACATAAGTATATGCATGCGATATACGGAAAACTGTTAGATGTCAGACATTCTGCAACGGTATGATGTAACGTATAAGGGCAGTGCATATATAGCATATGGATAACGTATGCTCCATACTGATTTCTGTAGTAATCAAGAGGATTCCGTATATTTGTACAATATACCGCTGTTCGGAGAACGGATTTTTCTCAGTGTATAGCCATAGATGTCGAAAGCCCAGAAATCTAATAATTTAATTTTTAATCTAAGTATGTTATCCTATCATAATTGTAATTTTATTAGTGAAAACATAGAAATCACTGAATAATAATAATAATAATAATAATAATAATAATAATAATAATAATAATAATAATAATAATAATAATAATAACTGTAATAATAACTGCATAGGTATGTATACAGTTTCACTATTTTTTTTTCTACTATTACAGCTGCATGGAAATGAAATCTATTCTTTGTGTCACATATTTGCGTGAGCCACCGTACCCCCTTCATTTAATCCTAAACATCAAGATTCGAACATGGAAAAAATACTCGTATGATTACGTCATTATGACATTTCGTAACCAATCGCTGGTAATTTCACTTGTACAGTTGGATAAGGTCAGAGGGATATAATTGCTCTATGTTTACATTAGGATCATTGTTTCACTGAAGCATGTATAAATTTTCTTAGTCGTCACTTCTTTCATGGAGTATTCATTATCACTTCAATTGTGGGTTCATTAAAAGTTTACAATTGCAGACCTCGGGGAAAGAGGTGCTAAGTCAAGAAATGGTCAAGTATAAGTTTAACAGCAGAAGTATGTAGTCTGAAAGGTGTAGTTTGTATGGACTAAATCAAATAGTAAGAAGATCAGTCACTAAGAAATTTAATGCTAAAGATTTCGCCTACAAGGAAAGAAGGAGGTAAATCAGTGCAAAAAAGGGCAATTGTGTAAAGTTATTAAAAAAAAAAAAGACTTGTCTCCTTTTTCCCGTGTAGTCCTTAAATAATTTCATTTTTTCTTGTTTGTGATTTTTTTGTAAATTATATCCTTAACCGAAGATACGATTTCTTAATAAAATAAAATATTGGAGAACTGCTGGCCGTAATCAGAACCACGCTGTAATTTTACAATGTTGTGTTTCGATACTTGCAATATATATATTTCATGTTATTATTCATTTAGAAAATTGTAAGTAGACCCAAGGGTGCCGATCCTGGGGGGCCAAGGGGGCCCGGGCCATCAAAGCTTATGTGGGCCCCCGTATTGTATTTATGAATATACAATATTTGGTATAATTTGAATGCAATTTGTCTTAAAATCCTCATATGTGTCTTCTGCATTTGAATTCCGCTCCCCAAATTTACAGAGAAATCGGCGCCCTTGAGTAGACCCAGGGGTGACAATCCTCCGCAAGGGCTTCAGTACTTTCCCAAATTTATAGTTTTTCCACCAAATTTACTATTCCTTGCCCAGATTTATCCGTCTGGCTTCAAAACTTACCAATCTTAAGTTGGATTGTGCAATTTCCAATTAAATATTATGTCCTCCCCAAATAATCTCATGAGCACAACCTGTTCCCAACCCCCATGTGGGTATCCCTGAATAAATCCTAAGTATACTGCGAACTATATTTAAAGCAGGGGGTATGGTGGTTCAATGGTAGAGGGCTTACCTTTGGGGCGTAGGTTCTCAAGTTCCATCCCCAGACAACTATGCTTATAGGTGTCCGTGGTTTTTCTAGGGGTACTCCCGTTTCCTCCCACATTATCTTTCCACCGATACTTCCATCAAAGCTCACTTACCTTAATCATTCGTCTCGCTTGGGCTAAATCGTGGGACGTTAAACTAAAAGATTAGGCAGCTAAATAGCAGTAGTTTGAATGTTTTGTACCTTGCCAGCTTTGTAGAAAATTAACATTTGAATATATAGTTTTTTTTTCTCCATACTCACTTTGACACTTCCTGTGGTTACCGCTAAAATGAAGTATGTTATCAGATGCTGCCACTACGAATATGTGAAGTTCTGAGCAAGTTGTGATACATCTTTTAGTTTTAAAGAGATAACACGGTAAATACAAATAGACGTTTCCAAGTGCACAAGTGTCTCCTTCAGTGGCATTATTACGTAATATCTTAAAAACGGATATTTCACACGCAAAAAATATGTACCCAGTTCCATTGTTTGCTCATTGCAAAAAAATGAAGTACATTTTTTTAGCAAAACATTCATATCAGTTTCAATGTTCATTTACAAAACAACATACAGTGATTTTGCACAAGGATAATTTATTGATTTTTTTTTTTTTTGCCTTGGAGAAAGATCAAGACAAGGTGTAATGTCGAAGAGAGCTCTTGGAGGGATGTTCCCACCTTGAAAAAGATAATATCTACGAATATGTCATTAATCTGTAGAAACTGGTCATAATATTTATATTGTATCTAACAAAGATTATTTTCCTCTAGAAAAGTGGTTCTCGATCTTCTTTACCTTGTAGACCCCTTCGGGAATACGTCACACTTCCCCTCCTTGAAACTCGTTGGTTTGACATCTTCAATAATTTCAGATGCAGTATTAAATTTCGAAATCTTCAGTAATAATAATAATAATAATAATAATAATAATAATAATAATAATAATAATAATAATAATAATAATAATAATAATAATAATAATAATAATAATATGACACGGACCTTTAACAATCACTTAGAAGACAGTAACACGGATAAAGACAAACAACTTGGGTCATGAAAACTAGGATCTTTACTGAAACAGTACGATTTATGATGGCCGTCCAGGATCGAATGATACCAACCCAAAACTACTGCAAATACATGCTGAAGCAAGACATACTGGATGAAAAATGCAGAAGATGCGCAGATACATCAGAAATAATTGAACACATCACTGGCTCATACCATATAATGGCTCCGACAGACTATCTGAAAAGACAGCATAATCTACCAAAAAGTTTTTTGGCACATAACATGAAATCAACCACCCATTCTAAGCCATACTATAAATACCAGCCAATTTCAGTACTTGAAAACGATAGGCCTACATATAAATTCTAATGAGATCTAAAAATCAGAACAGATGTAACGCTACATGCAAACAGACTCGGCATCACTATTTATCAATAGAGCAAAGGACTAAGAAGGGACCTTTAGATATAGCAGTACCTCATGTACAACATTCAGCACGGAAATTAGTAAATACAAATGTCAGAAAGTTACAGTAACATCAACCATTATCTCAATTACTGCAATTGTCCCTAAAAAGTACTGTGACACAATTTGAACAGAAAAACGCAGAAAAAGTCTCCTAACAAACCTACAAAAATATAGATTTGTTAGGATGCCAGGTCGAGATTGCTTTGGTTTTGTTTTCACACGGCGTTCTGTCTTCTTTGAACTATCACATCCACGAACCCACATTAGACACATCCATGACATCATCATCACATGTTTCTCTCAACTGGCAATGAATTTCAAGCAGTGTAATGAATTTGAAACGAATGATTACACCACGCTGTTCTTGTAGTGAAAATGTCGCCATTTTACGAGTATCATAAGTATCGAAAACAGTCATTACTCCCACCGCTACCACCAGAGTTGTCTGTACCGTACGGTGTTGCCATCTCTGTTACGCATTGACAACAAGTGCTCGCGTATTTTAAAATAAACAGCACGTTTCTACCTGTTATAACTTGAATGCACCTCGTAGCAGGACTATGCAGTACAAAATATCATGAAGTGTTGGTACTGTAGCCAATTATCAATAAAAGTTGTAAATAAGGAGAAAGTGAGTAATCGTGGTTATATGGTCCATGAAAATGTCTGTAGGTTTCAACCTCTCACGACAGTCACGGTTATTATACACTCTTGTTTCAAGCACATAAAGAATAATTCGTATTTATTATAGACTTACACACTTTCAGAAATAAGTTCAGGCATGTCTGTGAAGAAAGAATCTGATTGACAGTTTTTAATACCCTTGGTATTATCATAGGCCAACAATTTGTATTATAAGAAGTTTTAATGTCTATTAGTATTTTGTGACTAGTCTATAGCACAATTTGTCCGATAGATTTAATGTTTCAAAAGTAAAACTCAAAAAAAGAGTGAACGAGATCCATAATTTTGTTTGATCAATTCTAACTATTTCTTAACTTTATGTAAAACCACATGAACTGACATAAATTAAAGTTTTACTTCCATTTGACGTGGAAAGTTGAAATTTGCCATGATTGTATCTTTCCAAGACTAACCGACAGGAAAATTGGCAAAAGTTAATATTTTTAATTTTTACAGGGTCTATATGAGGGATGGTGAATTTCCTTATATTATTTAAATGTTTTTTTTATTTTATTTTTTTTACTTATAATCTCATGTTTTAGATACTTGGAATTGGAATAAAAACTTGAAATTCGACATGTTTGTACGTTTTTGTTAGCATTACCTAAGTAAATCAGTAAAAATTAAAAAATCCAACTTTAGAGTGGTTTTATGGGGAACTGAAAAATCGTCCCCATGTTATTTATATTGGACATTTTTTACACCCCAAAATTATAGGGCACTTCCTGAATGGCTACAATTATTAAATTTGACACGACTGTATCTTTTGGAGACTAACAGGCAAGAAAATTGTCAGAAGTGAATAGTTTAAGTTTTATGGGGTCTAAAGGGAGGATGAAGAAATTCTCCATATCACTTAAATGGGCTTTTTTTCTTCACCTATAATTTCATATTTTAGGTACTGGGAATTCGAGCAGAAACTTGAAATTTGGTATAGTTGTGGGTTCTTTAAATCACCAAAAATAAAAAATCCAAATTTAGAATGCTTTTAGGGGGAGCTGAAAAATCTTTCCCATGTTAATTATATGGGATGTCTTCTACACTCCAAACGGTTTAGGCACTTCCGGCAGGGTTATAATGATGAAATTTGGCATGATTGTAGCCTTCCAGGACTAACCGGCTGAAAAATTGCCAAAAGTGAATATTTTTAATTTTTAAGGGGTCTAAATGACGATGAAAAAATTCCATGTTATTTAAATGGGCATTTCCTTGGGATGCTAAATCTTATCTTTTAGAGAGTTGAAATAGGAAAAGGAATTTGAAATTCCATAGAATTGTGGGTTTAAGAGGTGCAAGGCCACAGGCCGAGCAAAGGCGTGAGTGAAGTCCCCAGCTGGGCAAATTCAGGAAATATGAAGAGCAAGTGCACGAAATTCACTGTTGATGCAAAGGCAGAAACATAAGATATGCGAGGCCGTAGGTTGACCAAATGCGGGGGCCAAAGGCTAGTCTATTTCATAAAATTGAAAGTGGCTATGTTTGTGACTCTCTTGAACCCCCTGACCGATCTCCATCAAATTTTTAACATAAATGAGATTCTGGCCTAGGAGTGTTTCTGTATATTCATTTGACGATAGAACTTGGGGAAGGGGGAGGAAGGAAAGATAAAAAATAAATAAAACTTAAGAACTCTAGAGCCAAACGCCCAATCTCAATCAAATTTTTAAAATAGATGAGGTTTGGGCCTGGATTTTTTAAATGATTTTTTTTTATGATTTCACTTTGACGAAGAAACGTAGGGGTGAAGAAGGAGGGGGAGATATGTAAAAATGAATATAAATAAAAAAAATAAAAGTGACTAGGTTTGTGACTTCATAACTTTTGAACCATTCGACCGATCTCAATCAAATTTTCATCATAGATGAGGTTCAGGACTGTAATTATTTTCTTTAAATTACCTTGAGAGTACAACCTAGATGAGGGGGGAGGGGAGATATAAATAAAAATGAATAAAAAATATAACTCCTGGACCATCCAACCGATTTCGATCATATTTTCAACATATATGAGGTTCGGGCCTGGTACTTTTTTTAATCATTTTACTTTGACATTACAACCTACGAGAGGGGGAGGGCAGATATGTGTACAAAAAAAAATGAAAGTGTCTTTGTGACTTTATCACTCTTGAACCACCCGAACGATGTCAATCCAATTTTCAACATAGGTGACGTTCGAACCTGGGGTGTGTTTCACCATATCGCTTTGACGATAGTATTTAGAGAAGGGAGAATGGACGGGGAGATATATAAAAATAAATAAAACTTAGTAACTCTTGTACCACCCAACCGATCTCGATCAAAGTTTCAACATAGACGAGGTTCGGATTGAGATTATTTTTGTCATATCATTTTGTCAGTATAACTTAGGGAAGGGGAGAGGAAAGTACAGAAAAATAAATAAAACTTAATAACCAACTGGTATCGATCAAATTTTCAACATAGATTAGGTTCGGACCTGAGAGGATTTTTGTCGTATCAATTTGACGGTATCAATTTGAGGAGCAACAGGAGGGACATTTAGAAATGTTTGAAAATGACCGATATTAGTGTCGAATCTATTGTTTTCTGGTCACTGAGATGAACAGTGACACTTCCGATGCTGTTTAAATCCAACTTCAGCCCCGCAGTTTGAGGGAGGAGGAGGAGTGATATATAAAAACGATTTAAAAATTACCAATATTAGTGTCGAATCCATAGTTTCTGTGGTCACTGAGTTGAACAGTGACACTTCCGATCCCGTTTAGTCCAAATTCATCCCCGCAACTTGATACAGGAGACAGGTACATAAAATGATCAAAAATGACCTATGTTAGTGTCGAATCCATAGTTTTCGGGGTCGTTGACATGAACAGTGACTCTTCCGGTCCAAATTCAGCCCCGCAACTTGGGAGAGGGGGAGATATAAAAATTATCGAAATTACCAATATCCTTATCGAATCCATAATTTTCGGTGTGGCTGCGATGAACAATGACACTGCCGGTGCCGAGGCTCTCAACGCGAAAGAAGAGAGGGAGAAGATATACAAAAATAATTGAAATTGACCGATATTAGAGAGTGCTTTAGAAATAGTAAAAAGTGGTTGACTAACGGAATATATTACTCTATTTCTTAGTTTATCCCAGTGAAACAGGTAATCGATGCTAGTATTGAAATAAAAAAAATCAGTAAGTTAACTATAAACGCTCGATAGTAATCATTACATAGTACTAAACACGTTGAGCGGTGCTGCGATTTGTTTTTCGTGGAGCCGCTATTTTGTAGGTGAAAAAATTGAAAATAACAATGTTATTGGGCCTTTAGCACAAAATCCTTCGAAAGGGACATATCGATTTCTTTTTAAAGGGGAAGTTTCACCAAGATCGGACCAACGGCTTCCTAGGAAAGTAATGAGACACAGTAGAAATGTAGGTCCCATGAGACCTACGCAAAGCGTTCAGAAAGGTAACTGCACGTACCATGAAGCCTACGCGGCTGCGTTAACAAAGGTGACTCTAGATTCCATGTGGCTACGAGGTGCGTTAAGAAAGGTAATTGTAGATGCCATGAGATCTATGTGGCGCATTAAGGAAAGTAACTGTAAGTCGCATGAGACCTACGCGGTGCGTTAAGAAAGGTAACTGTAGGTCTCATGAGGCATACGCGACGTGTTAAGAAACGTAACTGTAGGTACCATAAGGCCTACGAAGCGAGATAAGAAAAACTTTTATACTAAGTTTTGAAAAAATCCACCAACAATCCTCCGTTTACTGAAAAGAGTACGATACTTGAAAGTCTGCCGCACACAGTTCTGATCTATTATAATTTTAATATACTCTAATGTTATATTTTTAATTTTAAAAGAACAATCTCTTTTTTAAAATGACATTCGTACTATTAATGACATTCTGTGCAACACTAAGCAATGGAAAGGTAAGACTGTGACTTAGTGGTAGAGTGCTTACCTTTGGTGCTTGAGGTCCCAGGTTCGATCCTTGGTCAAGAAAATTTATGGTGAAAAAATTTTCTTGGGTTTACTCGGGGGTACTCCCACATTCTCATTCCACCAAATATTCCTCTTAGTAATTGAAGTCCAAAAAACTAATTAACTAACTTTATGGTCTAGGGAACCCGGAGGTTCAATGCTCTTAAATGCTCATGTTCACAAAAGCTCTCCATTGACTTCTATCCTTAGCCAACTGGATTCAGTTTCTATTTTGTATTCCTATTTCTCAGATATTTCATCTTAATATTGTCCTCTCATCTGTGTCTAGGTTTCCCTATAATGGTCGTTTTCGGATTGGATTTCCAGTTAAAACCTTGAAAGCGTTTCTACATTCTTCCATTTCGTCTACATGACCTGTCCACCTGAGCCTCGTTAGATTTGATGACCCTTCGGTACTGAATATGGAAATACCGCAAAATAAAGGACTCAATAAGTATCAGTGCATGTATGTTTAGAAGTTATATGGACGCTCTAAGCCTAACTCTATAGTACGAAACGTAATTAATAGATATGAAAGCCAGGGGTGGATCCAGGACGGACTTCTGGGAGGGGGCAGCGGGGCGCGGACAAAATCCAAGCGGAAAAAATCCAAGAGGACAAAATCCAAGCGGAAAAATTCCAAGAGGACAAAATCCAAGCGGACGAAATCCAAGAGGACAAAATCCAACCTAATTCTGGCAAGGTAGACAAAATCCAAGCGGATAAAATCCATGGAACAGTATTATGTGCGTAGCTATGGGATGTGCCTGTGAACACTAATTAAATTGTATGTTTGTTTTTTTCTTCAATACATTGTACAAATACATTGTAAAAGTATGTATTTGCATCTCAATTTTATTATATATAATACATTTAAGACACTCGGCATATTGTTGTAAGACCATTTATTGGAGAATTTTATTTCCATCCTTATGAGGTGGCATACAGAAGTCTTAATTTGTTTGTTGGTAGTGCTTTATGAATATTTTTTAAAACATAATTCTGATATACTGATCAAATTTTCGTCAGAAATGATCAAAATGTGAAATATGTACTGTAGTTGTAGAATGCTGAGTTTTTTGTACTTCTTGTGATTCCCGTAGGCCTATATATTCTAAATAAGTAAAATATAGATGTACACTCATGTCCAAAATGATTGTCGCATATCTATAACTGTCTTCTTGTAAGAGTATAATTTGATAATGATTTTGCAGGATACTTTTAATACTGGTATTAAGTGTATAATCGGAAAATGTACATTTGCGGTAAATTTCATAGGAAAAGAATTTTATAAATACAAAAATTAGAATGAGTAAAACAAAACGTTGCTAAATGGATCAGAAAGTTCCATTTTCATTTTATTGTTCTTATTTACTGCTCTTTTGACATGAAATTTGCCACATAGATGTCTTTGCCGATTATACAGATCCTAACATTATAAGAAATACCGGACGAATTCATTATCAAATTATATTCTTACAACAACATATTTATAGACATGCGACAATAATTTTGGACATGAGTGTACCTATAAAGATCAAAATGTGAATATGGTAATGGTAGAATGCTGTTTTTTTTTTACCCTGTAGCCATCCACCATTTATTATGTTTAAATGTTATTGTTTTTTTAAAATAATGTAATAATGCGTGTGAATTAAATAATGTAAACGTGTTATCTAGAAAATCGAAATGTGAAAATGTGTCTAGACAAACTAAATGAAAATGTATATGTTATTGGTTATTTTGAAAGTATAACTGATGTAAATACTCTGAGGGTAGAGAAGTAAATTTGTTTTTATCCAAATTATATCTTTTTTAATTTTACTTATACTTTAATTCTCAACAAATAGAATAGAATTAAGTGTACTCTTTTTAAGACTGGGCTGCTTTGCTGTTATTTGTTATCTCTGATTTAGCAAGACAGTGCTTTCATTATCTTGTTGATTTATGTGAGTATACTCTTTTTAGTCAAAATATTTCTGATCACCCTAAATTGGATCCACCTGGGCATGTCCTAGCAGTAGCCAGAATATTTTATGAGTAATTAAAGCTCATTTTCACTCTTATTGTGATAATCTTACATGTTTTATTGGATTTTCAGTTATTTAAAAGTAAATGAAATATTACTTCAATAAATTGAAGAATTACAGATAAAAATTTAGAATGCATGACAATTGAAGAAAGAAACAAACATACAATATAATTAGGGTATTCACAGGCACATAACACAGCTACACAAATGATACTGTTGCTTGGATTTTATCCGCCTTGCCATAATTTAGCTTGGATTTTGTCCTCTTGGATTTTGTACACTTGGATTTTGTCCTCTTGAATTTTGTCCGCTTGGATTTTGTCCTACACTCGGGGGGGGGGGGGGGGCAGCGGATTGTAATACTGATACTTACAGCTACATTTAAGAACTCCAAAATCTGGGATGAGTTTTGTTTATATATAAAATAAGGAAGTTTCCTTTTCTGGATCCGCCCCTGATGCAGGCTTTCTCATATTTGATCTCAGTTTAAGCAATTTGCCCCTTCTCTCTCTTTATAGTAACTAATATTGCCACAGTCACATTGTTGACATACTAACAATATGTATATAGTTATCTTATTTTAGTCATGTTTGCATGAAACTTATCGAACTTTACAGCCCTAATTAAGAAATTATTGTAATAGTGCAGCATTGTTCCTAGAACTCTAATTATACAAATTTATGTTCCATACCAATATTAAAAAAAAAAAATCATAACAATTGTCATTGTATAGATCATACTAAAAAACACACACACACTTACCTAGTTTTATGAACTTAAATTGAATATTATGTGAAGGGAAATGTTCTGAATTGCATCATCAGTCACAAAAACGTGATTGTGATTGTGTCTCTTATTTAATAATCGTAGGAGGGAATTAAGAAACAAAACATTGTTTGTTGTAAATGAATTAATATGATAAATATAACTCTTTAGAGAATTGTCAATTCAAAGTGAAATTGGGAAAGTACATTTGTACTACACTGTAAAAGAATGGAGGGAAAAATACGTTCTTGTTTCGCTAATAGTATTGTGTATGGCCGATCGCGTGTCTGGTGTTCTTGCGTACATCCAGCCAGCTTAATTGTTTCAGGCACGGGTGGTCAAGCTTTACATCTATATATGAAGTTTGATCTTGATTAAAACTATGCAGTTTCACAGGGTGTCGCCCTTCTAGCGGCCGTGATTCGAGGCCTTGGTGAACATAAGTATCCCTCAGTCAGCAATTTGGTGTTGTCAGTTGTTGCACTACCTCGAAACCATGTGGAAGCATTGGGTGAGTACGTGCGATAGACAGTGAACCCTCTCTTGAGGCGTGAGTTCATATGGCATTGTTGTTTGTGATGTGTTTGTGAGTGTTCCATGATAGTGTGACTTATGTGCCCTTTTCTTGTAGTCAATAAAAGTGAATAATTGTGAGTTTTGGAGTTAAGGCGACATTGAGCAGAGCCGTCTTAATCCTTTATATAATTAATCAGAAATTTGCCGAAGATCAACTTTGATATGTTCTGTTTACTGATATTCATACTTGTGTGGTTCTTTAAGATATGTACAATATCACAAAATTTCTTTTAAATCATGTGCTCTTAAAACAAATATGATTTACTTATTCTATGACATTTGTTTAGAATCATGTGCATCTTTTCTAACTTAAATCAAGGAGAAAAATATTTTACCATTATTGAATAATAACTCAATTAAGTTCATAAGCACCGTAATTACAACTTTGTTGAACGTTACTGATTTAAAGTAAAATAATTTCATTGTATACAATTAACCAAGACACACACACGTTCAAACAGCTATCATATGTTTGTGTTGATAATTGTGTTTATAAACAACCACAATATATATATATATATATATATATATATATATATATATATATATATATATATATATTTGAAACGAAATTGCACTGAAATTATGGAATGTGCGTACTTTTTATTAATGATTGTGGTGATTAATGTGTCACAGATGACAGTTGTGTGGAAATTGTGCAGAAACCAATACTAGCATATATGATTATAAATTTTTAAGAAAACTGAAAAAATATCAAATACAGGAGACTGTTACTTTTCAGGCAACAATCTGTTATGTTGTCTGGCTAGATGTGTAAACAGAATATTACTTAGTCACTTCGTAAATTTATAAAATATTTTATATTGTTACAGGTTTTTAATTTAAATATAATATTTTTTGAAACCAAGATATTTTCAAGAAACATAATTGAAGTAGCAAATTTTAGAAACAACATGAAAACTTAAGTTGCGTTAATAATTATTAAACACTTGGTACAATCAAAAGTAACTCTAGAATATTTTAATATCTCCGTCTTAATGTCAAGGTTGCAGTTGATTTTTTTGATACTTGACAGCTGCAAGAAATGACTCAAGGCGACACAATTAAAATTCCATTAACAATTAAAGCTGTCAAAACAAATAGAAACTTTGCAACTTTTGCATTGTTCTTTTTTTTTCTAGTATACAAAAGATAAGATTAGTCAATTCTTTGTATAGAATCATCAATTAAGGCTAGAAATATGTTAAAAGAACAACTGGCATTGCTTTATAAACACACTTGGAACTAATGTTGCACTACATATCAAATCTTTTCCTGGAAATATTCTCCATCCTTATTGATTGTTTGTTTGGGACTTAGGGATCTTTTTAGCACCGAAACCATAAGTGATATGAATCTATTGTTTAACTTTTTATTTAAATCACGTCTACTGACATCGTGAATCAGACTCAGGGCTTCCGTGCCAAAGGCTAAAGTAGTTGTATTCAGCTACAACAGAAGAAAAAGTTTAGTATAAATACTTTTATAGTATCTAATTATGATTTTTTCCTGCAGATTATGTACAAACTAGTTAACCCTTTTCTTGACAATGTATCCTTTGGGATATATAATGCTTTTGAATATTTTTGGGTTACTTTGTGACTACCTATTCTTGGCAATGTATCCTATGAGACACACTATGTCACAGCCTTCTCTAAATAAAACATAAAACTAAAATGTGCAATTATGTCTTATTTTACAACTATTTGACACGGAAATCGCATGCAGTATTTTTTTCTGAGCAACGCAAGTCTTGCCAAGAAAAGGGTTAAAAGCCACTTAAGTGGAAAAAGTTCTGTTTTCACAACAACAACAACAACAGCAAATGTCGTGTTTAAAAGTTTACAAAATACTATACCTACTGTCATAAAACAATCAATTGATAACTGTCTACAACCTTTAAACAGCCAATCAACAGCACCTACAAAAACACATCCACACAAAATAAGTATGGTAGACCTAACACTACATGAGGAGTTCAGGACAGAAAATAACTAAGTGAGAGTGCGCTCACTTCTGGTATTAAGGGTCCAAGTCATGTGAATTTGTGGGAACAACTTTGTGCGCATGTGTCTTCTTGGTGTTCTCCTGTTTTCTCTCACATTCTATGTAAACTTTTTCTTTTATTTTCTTTTTTCTTTCTTTCTTTTTCTTTCTTTTTACAATCCACCCCTTTCATTGTAATCTACGGAAAATCTTATTTGCACTTTAGTCTCGCACTTCTAGAAGCACTTCTTGCTGTTAAAGTCGTTACCGCACGTGTCTTTAGTGCACCTGATACCGGGTTCGTTTCCCGGTTCGAGAGAACAAAATTTTAATTTCACATGATTCACTTTTATTACACACCCGTCTCTTTTAGCATATAAGGAATAATCATGCAAAGTAAAACTAAAATAATTCATTTCCGAAATTGGTATACTATATCTTCCACTGAGAAAGTTTGATTTTTATGCTTCACAAAATCAGAATTTTCCTCATAATCTGAATGTTGACCGATTAATTTGTTTATCTAACCTTGCACATATAAATGTTTCCGTCTTTGTCTCCACATTTGAATCTCTCTCTCTCTCTCTCTCTCTCTCTCTCTGTCTGTCTGTCTGTCTGTCTCTCTTCTCAATGTCGTCCGCCACGAACTTACATGACTGAGGAACAAATCTTATATTCCTAGTACCAGATGTAAGCATTCGACGAATAGGCAATCGTAAGTCTCTATGAGCCGTATGCAGAATCATTTTGACGTATGATTAGCTTAATACTAAGGGTTTGACTAAGGAATGGTTATCAAAAGTGTATTCAGAGTCTCTGATTAGGATGTAGAAGTTGACGAAGTTAATGACATGTGACTAATTAATCTAGAGCAGAGGGGTACCCTTTTAGCCACGGTTTAGCCTGTGCAACACATTTCGGATTTCGGATTTCATGTATTTTCATGTTTACAGACTAAGCATGCGCACATCTTCTTTTCCGTAGTTGTCACATTTATTTTTCTTACCCGATGCATTGATGTTATATTAATTAATCGTACCCAAATCAACTTTTTAGTTGTATTCAAAGTAGACTCTGAATACCAAAAAGTACACATTCCTTAGAATAGAGCTAGTATGCCACCGAGTAGTCGGTGACTAACAATTGATTAACGAATTGTCTCTGAATACCGCCCTATAGGTTTCTTGTTAGTAAGCTGCGGATATTTAGTCACTTCAAACATGAAACATACGAAAGTCATTGAGAAAGTAATGCCCCCAAGGTGATACGTTTATTAGTTTGAGAGATAGCACCGATACAGGTATGAGTGGAAAGCATGCAATATCAGCTACAACTAGTGTCATAATTTTTCAGCATAATCCCCATTACAGGCGACCGCGACACACTTGTTCCAACGCGAAACAAGGTTTTTCATGCCGGTGACGAAGAATTGTGGTGGGTACTGGTGACACCATTACCGAACTACTGCCTCCATCTCCGCGTCACAATTGTAGCGTTTGCCCTTATGTCTGGGGAAGAGCCAAAAGTCATAGGGCTCAAGATCCGGACTATAGGAAGAATAAGGCAGAATGTCAACAAACGCTTTGCCAGCCGATTGGACAATTTTATTTATTTATTTGTGGTGGAGGAGAGGAGGTTTGGCGCTGTTCCATAGACCGACGCTCCGTTTCCGGGTCTTAATGGTGTATCCACGATTCGTCGTCAATGATGAATGTTCCTGGGGCACAACCTTCCGCAGTCAGAAATTCAATGCTGTTTCAGCCGGACGACACCACTAGATGCCACGGATTGCTACATTACTTTAGAACGAGAAGAGATAGGAAGGTGAAACAAGTGGCATTCTACAGTCTCAACATCGGCGCATTAATGTTAAACAGTACAGAATGTTTGCAGTACTATTGGTCAAGTAGTGGGCTTGGAGCCATTACTTTCTGAATCACCATCGTAGACAAAAATAGGCATATAAAATAGCCAAAATGGACAAAATATACCTCAAATCAAGAACGACATGAGCACTTGAACACACATTTCTTTCAGTAAGTTCTAAATACATGAGTTCAGATGAGTTCATCTCTGAATGGGAGAAATGTATTACGTCACAGGAGCAATGAAATGAGATGGCTACTTTTGAAAATCTGTATCTTTACCGAAATAACATTGTAAAATGTAACGTAGTTTTGGGGAAAGTTCACACATCTTCATGGCGTAATACCTTACATCTGATTTCCAACACTACACATCTATTAGCCTCAACTATCAGGTGTTAATGATGTTAAGTCGGAACTGCTGCGACTGATATCCCTTGCAACTTGGGGACACTACCCTAGTAGCAAGAAAGCTTTCGGCTAGTTGGCGTGTGCTTGGCTTTTGGCTTTCTACGCTTGTACTTGAAATGCATGCCTTCATATAATCTGCCTTTTGTTGTACTTGGAAGCGATGCTTTAGACCCTTCGTAGAGCGTCATAGCATCACTGGCCGTTCATTGGCTATTGACTTACAACCAGCGTAAAACGCTTACCTCAAGCTTGAATGGAACACTGAGTACAAGGTTGCCCCCATGTAACTTCGTTATTGGTATCCAGCTTACGGCATCCTTGCCGGTTTCCCAATTGCCCGTTTGACCGACTTGCAACTCAAGCTTACAGCAAGCGGTTTGCAAGTTGTCTCTCCTACTAGGGTACGTTTGTTTTATCTTAGCTCACTTCCCGCCAATGCACTTCGTTGGCCCTTAAACTGTTTTCTGCTAGCAATCACGTGAATGTTTTAATCCAATAGGCGCCTTATTGGTTTTGTCGTGTAGATGACGTTAACGTAGTTGTCAGTCAGCCCATCAAGGTCACGAGTGAAATTGTAGCCTATGACAGGGCAGAACTTGAATCTTCTTAATATTCTTGTCAGCATTGGTTTAAGGAATTGGTTAAACAGGAATTGGTTTAAGTTCCTGTTCATCAACATGTATTGTTATACATAGTCTAGTGATGGAACGAGATGATTGGGGACGGCGGTGGCTCAGTGGTAGAGCGTTCACCTCTGGTGCTTGGGGTCCCGGGTTCGATTCCAGCCCCCGCCAAGTGAACTTTGTGGTGGACAAACACCGTGTGCGTGGGTTTTCTCGGGGTTCTCCCGTTTCCTCCCACTTTCTTCAGTCCCCCGATTCATTCATTACTCATCATCACCGTCTCCTTTAGTTTAACCGGCATAACCGTGGGATGTAAAACTCAAAGATTTTGTTTCATTTTCTTATCAGCAATTCGAAAATATTGAATTGGCAAAAGATGAAACGAAGACATTGAACGTACAGAAAGGGGATAAGTGCCTTTCAAATTATTATTTTCAGAATTGTTGTTTAACGTCATATCTTTCGAAAATGAAATGAAAAATGAAATATTTAAGTTTTCCGTCTAACAGTAATGTCGGATAGGAAGAACGAGATGATGGAGATGAGAATGAATGACATGGTGAAATGAAGAAAGTGGGAGGAAACAAAAGAAAACTGAGAAAACTCCCACACACGGTATGTGTCACCACGAAGCTAACTTGGTGCGAGCTGATATCGAACCAAAGACCCCATGCACCAGAGGTGGTGAACGCTCTACCGCTGAGCCACCGCCGTCCCCAATCATCTCGTTCCATCACTAGACTATGTATAACAATACATGTTGATGAACAGGAACTTAAACCAATCGGAGTTTGGTACTCACACATAGATTTACAGAAGCTCCAAGTGGAATAGAACCGGGACCACGCGCTCTAAAACCACTTGGTTACAAAGCAGGAGCGTCATTTCAGATTTTGCTTGGGGGGGGGGCAAAACCCCTCGATATAAGTAAAATTTAGCGTTTCTCACTCATTTACTACTACTCTATTGATAAACTCTATATAAATCTCAAACTCAGGGGGGGCAAATGCCCCTCCCTGCCCCCCCTAAATGACGCCCCTGTTACAAAGTAGCATTACTGTTTGAAAGTTTTCCATAAAGTTCAATTTACTTTACTTTTGTTTTAGTTTGGATTCCGGCACAAGAGTTAGTCCATGTACTAAACCACGAAAAGACTCAGATAAAAAAGTGGTTCTTAAGACAGCGATGTACAGGTTTCAAATAGTTTATAGAACTGTCATACAGGTGGCGTTGTTATAAACTAAAAATATCTTCAAAACAAAACAGACGACGATGATGCGCTATTCGGCGCTCCGTGAATTGTAACCACAAAGATAACACATGAAAATCATGTAATCTTCAGTGCTGCCAACTTACTAGAACAGAAATGGTTGGAATTTCAAAACTTGCTTTCTTTACGGGAAACCCTGTCTCTGATTTCAATTTTCATGCAGGAAACACGAAATCAGAAACAGGGGCACCATAGCAAAGTAATAGAACGCTCATCTATAATGTGAGAGGATATTGGCTCAGTCTCAAGCCAAGTAAGTTTGTAGTGCAAAACATCGTGTTCATGTGTTTTCTCGAGGTTTTCTGTTTTCTTCAACATTCTCATAACACTAATGCTTTCGTAACAATCCTCTTTCATTAATCATTCGTATCACGTAGTCCACAGCGCTACGTTAGACTATATATTTCATTTTCGACATTAGAGGTGGCAGTTTTTGGTAAAGTTAGCTAGAAATAACATGGTGAATGTGAATGCGCTGACCACACATCACCTAAAAAAAACTTTTGAATATCTCTACCTCTTTGTGTGTACTAGCTGCAGTGACTTTAGCTTTATCCTTATTAATATAGAACAGAGCGTATGCGTGTCTGTCTGGATAGAAAGATTTTTGCATAGAAATGAGCCACCACTTTATATATATAGGGTGTTTAAAAACAACGCCGACAACGTTTGGGAGATGATTCCTGATACCAAGATAAGACAAAAAGTATAGATCAACCTGGGTGCACAAATGCTTCCTTTCGGAGTTATAGGCTGCCGACATCATAAAAAAAAAATGAACTTTAATGGTCCATAGGACCAAAACTATGGGACCTACCGTAGTCGGGTCAAGACTTTACTTAGGAACTACTATGTTCCGTATCCAAAAATCCATGTTTCAAAATCCTGCGTTACTTCCGCAACAGTTTTTTATAGAGGGAATTTGGCTACGGGCATATAATTTGAAGTACTCACAATCTATCTCTATAAAAATGTTGCGGAAGTACCGAAGGATTCTGAAACATGGATATTTGGATAGGGCACATAGTAGTTCCTAAATAAAGTCTTGACCCGACTGCGGTAGCTCCCGTAGCTTTGGAGCTATGGATATTTAAAGTTCCATTTTTCATGATTTCGGCAGCCTATAACTCCGAAAGGAAGTATTTAGGCACCCATGTTGGTCTATACTTTTTGTCTTATCTTGGTGTCAGGAATCACTTCCCAAACGTTGTCGGTGTTGTTTTGAAACACCCTGTATATATATTACCAACTCGTGCACTAAGCCATTTCTTCGTGATTTTCGATATTCGGGGAAAAGTGCGGATGTCAGACGTTCTGCAGGATTAAAAAGTATAGAGAATTTCAGATGTCCCTGAAATTAGACAACCCAAACCACTCTATTGTGTTGTAGATCCCGTATCGTTCAGGAGAATTCTGCTAATCCACATATATAAAAATGAAAGTCACTATGTTTGTGACTTAGTAAGTTGGGAACCACTCGACTGATCTCGATCAAATTTTCAACATAGATGAGATTCGGACCTGGAATTGTTGTTATCATTTCACTTTGACGGTTCAACTTAGAGGAGGGGAAATGGAAAGATATATAAAAATGATGGAAAATGACCGCTATTAGTGTCGAATCCATACTTTTGGGGGTCGCTGAGATGAACAGTGACATTTTCGATGCCGTTTAATTCCAAATTCATTCTCCGTTAATACTCCTAACGAGGGATGGTGAATGTAAAAATAATTGAATGCGATCGATATTAGTGTCGATTTCATAGTTTTTGGGGTCCCTAAGTTAATTGGTGACAGTTTTGGTGCCCTTTATATCCAAAATGAAACGTATTCTACCCATGCAAAGAGCGGAAATTCTGCTAGTAATGAATACATGTAAATTGCAAGTGTTCTGCACTGTGTGACCAGAAACTTCAATATAATACATTATTTAAAAAAAAAAAACTGTTTACTCGTGATATATCACGAGTAATTATTATTTACAGTAAAAGTATTACCAAACAAGTGACTTTATTAGATACTGTTCTGTAATTAGCTAAATTATGTCTTTATGAAAAGAACGCTATTATTATTTTGCCTAATCAATTTCGGTTTCTTATAATGAAGGAGAAAAGTTTAACCTACTTTTACTCTATACATGTGAGTAGCACACGCGTATGTATTCTTATATGCATTGCATGCATTGCACTTTGTAATTAATAATGCATATGCTGTTAAACGTGCATGTAATAATGATGTTCCTCCGTTTTCATAACATTGTACACATAATTATTAACTGAAAACATGTGCTTGAAATATATCCTGTTTTGTTTTCCACATTGATGAGTCACATGTAGATCAAGCTCCCATGTAATGGCAACAGGTGCACACTCAGAAATTTTTGTTGAGAGTGGTCCAAGGTTTGGGGTTCCAATAATAAAAAATAGTATGTTTATGTAGTATCGAGAAACTGTTCTGCAGCAGCCCCCCCCCAAAAAAAACGTAAGTATTTTTTAAATACTGATACTTATATTCTCACGAAAAATCGTAAATTTCGTTTGTTTTTATCAGAAAGGAAATAGGCCTAGTAAGGTCAATTTTTTTAAACTTTATATTAAGCATTTCTAAACAAATATATATAGTTTTATTAAGAAATTGTACAAATATGTGTCAAGTTACGAGGTTTTTTTTGGGGGGGGGGGCTTGGGACCCATGGGCCCCCATGGGTGCGCTCCTCAATGGCAACAATTTTACATGCATCTTCTTTTATTAATATTTTGATCACAATACATTCAACGATAATCATGCCTGATGTTCTATATGGTTGCGAAACATGGTCGCTTACTCTGAGGGAAGAAATAGACTGAAAGTATTTGAGAACAAAATCCTAAGATGAATATTCGGACTCAAGAGAAACGGGAATGGGGAATGGCGGAAACTTCAAAACGAGGAACTGCATAATTTATACGGTTTACTCAACATTATTAGGGACATCAAGTCTAGGAGGTTTAGGTGGGCAGGTCATGTAGCTAGCATGGAAGAAAGTAGAAACGCCTTAAAAGTCTTGACTGGAAGACCAATCGGAAAACGACCATTAGGAAGACCTAGACGTAGATGGGAGAACAATATTAAGATGGATCTTGCAGAAATAGGAATACAAAGTAGAAACTGAATCCAATTGTCTGAGGATAGAAGTCAGTGGAGAGCTTTTTTGAACGCGTCATTGAACCTCCATATTCCATAGGCCATAGAATTAGTTACTTAGTTATACGTTCACATTGTATCATAATAGCGTTGTACAGAGATATCTTACCAGCATTTTTCAATAATTATGAGTACATGATAGTTAAATCTGAAATGTACTTATTTTTTTCTTTAACCTTTTACATATTAAAGAAAGTGACCAACGTCGCATGTACGAAAATATTTGTTTCAACCCCCATTAGACCACTACAGGACATTGACATGGCAAAATGGTGTTAAGATAATATTCGTTGGACGTCTGCCATTGAATTATTCTAGAGTAGCAGGGGTAGAAACAAATCAGGTGCGATCAAGGCATTACGTGATGTAATTCGCTTTATTCAGGCGGAATCAGGATTGCCAACCATGCGATAATTTATCATGATATATGACAATTTAAGCCTTAATGCTAAGTGCAATAAGGCCGTTGCGGTAGTAGGTGAATATCTGATAATTTTAGAACACAAGCTTTTTTTGTAGTTTTCCAATCTGAAAATAAATTGCAGACGTGCATTAAATAATTATAAAAATACACACACACACACTGAGGTTTTTAACAGTCATTCTTGCTAAAAATAACTCAATAATGATTTGAGAATTAGCAAATGACAACCCTGCATCATTTTTTTAAAATTTCAATTACGGTTACGAGGGATTCGAAATGTTCTTCTTCAGAGTAACGTTAACAAGGATAAAGAAAAGAGTGGCGAGGACAGTCACTCCGATTCGGAGATCGAAACTGAAGATTACTAGATAAGTTCATTATATAAAGGTAACCAAGGAAGTTCTGTCGGTTTTTGTGGAGATCTGTGTTCAATTGGCCCCCACACCGTGAGTTGAATGCGAATGGAGATAAGGCGAAGGTCAGTTGTTGGTGTGAGTATATACAGCATACTGCCTGGTAGAGGCAGTTCAGTTACACCGTGAACTTGCATAAGGACAGAGTGAACATGGGATCTCCTCAGAGCGTCAAAAGGGCGTGTATGCTGTACGAGTTCAAACTGGGACCAAACGCCGTCGCAACGGGACGGAAGATATGCCAGGCATTTGCTGAGGGTGTGGTGACTACGCGGACATTACAGCAGAAGTTGAAAAAATTTAAGGACGATGACGAAACACCCGAAGATAACATGAATTCCCTGCTTTTAGTCGGCATTGAATATGATTTTCGTCTGTTAATACTGATCCTAGATATTTGAAAGTATCCACTTTATCAAAAGTATTATTTATTATTTTACCGCATTTATTATTTGCTGTATTACGGTCCCGACACACTTCCATGTATTTACTAGTTTTCTCTGCATTTATTCTAAACCCATGTCCCTGCAAGCGTATAATAAGATCTCTGCATTTCTTTCTATTGTTCTCCTGTCATCCCCTATTAAATTTACATCATCAGCATATGCCATAACCTGGTGGATACCATTCAACTCTAGGCCCTGGTTGTTAACTTTGATTTTCTTTATAGCGTATTCCAGGACAAAGTTGGATAATAATGGCGACAACGCATCTCCTTGTTTCAGGCAATTTTCGACTTGAAAGCTCGTGGACAAAAATTTTCCTATCCGGAATTTACATTGAGATTCATTTAAACATATCTTAATTAATCTAATTAGCTTTCTCGGTATTCCAAGTTCTGTAAGGACGTTGTATAATGTTTCTCTCCTAACTGAGTCGTAAGCCTTTCTAAAATCAATAAATAGTTGATGTACCGGGGTATTGTATTCCCACTTCTTTTCGAGTATTTGACGAATAGTAAGTATTTGGTCGATAGTTGATCGATTTCGTTTAAATCTGCACTGATAATCTCCAATAATTTCATCTGCGTTAAGGGTCAATCTTGCTAATAAAATATTTGAAAGGATTGTATAGGATGTTGACAGAAGAGAAATGCCTCGATAATTATTACAGTCAGTTTTGTTGCCTTTCTTGTGAATTGGAACAATGATTGATTCTTTCCACTCTTGTGGCAATTCTTCCTTGTTCCAAACAAGGAGAATGGGTTTGTGTATCTTGTTCCACAATTTTCGCCTCCAGCTAAAACTAACTCAGCCAGAATTTCGGAAGACCAGCACGTGTACAAAATGAAGATCTTCAGGCATCAATTGAGACGAACAATGGCCAGACACGTAATGAACTAGAACTACAATTCAGTGTGAGTGGAGAAACCATTCGGCAGCACCTTCATCAACTTGGGAAGCACTACAAGTTGAATCGATGGGTCCTATATGATTTGCCTCCGGGCCAGAAGGCAATACGAACAGACACCTGTGTTTCTTTGCTGCCTCGTCTGAGGAAGGAGCCATTTCTGTACAGGGTGTTGACATATGATGAAAAGTGGGTTATGTACGAAGTTCCATGGCGCCATCATCATTGGTTAGCTTCCCATAAACCGGTTCCTGAATAGCCAAAACTAGCAGTACGCCAGAAAAATATCATCATGTGTGCTTGGTGGGCAGCTCGCGGCATCGTGCATCGCAAACTGCTAGCAGCCGGTCAGAGCATCAATGCAACTGTGTACTATCAGCAGTTGAGCCATGTTCAAGAAAAACTCAAAACTCTAGAGCCAGCACTTCTAAATAGCAAAGCGGTCCTCCTGTTACAGGACAACGCTAAGCCCCACGTGGTTAGGATGACTCGGGACACCATTCTACACCTTGAATATGAAACTTTATTGCATCTGTCATACTCCCCGGACATTACACCGTCCGATTATCACCTGTTCCATTCCTTGAACAATCACCTTAGAGGACGCCAGTTCAAATCCCTGGTAGAGGTGCGAAATTCACTTGATACCTTCTTCGCTTCATGGCCCACCAATTTCTACTCCGATGGAATCTGTGGCCTTCCAGAACGTTAGCAAAGGGTCGTCGATGCTGATGGGTACTATTTTTGATCTTCCAGTTACATCTTATGTGACATATCAATTCGAAGATGGTAGGTGAAAAAGCGATTGAATTTTCTTGGTTAACTTCATATATTTGAATGGTTAAGCTAGACAAACCTCGGTTGCTAGCTGTAGAGTTGATTTGTCAATATATGGCACACGGAGCTTTCTGTTACTGCAACCGAACATTACTTGGTTACTTAATCCTTGTGTATTACCGTGAAAATATAGCATAGAGCATACCGTGGGATCCCTTAGAAATCCCAATTTAAAATAAGTAACTGTTGGTGTTTTTTACAAAACATTTATACTGATACATTTTAAAACAATACTTCAATACATTGCACTCTAACTCAGGCTGTCATCTTTGATGTCATTGACGTCATCGTCACCCAAAATAGATAATAAATAATTGATTACCTCGTCACCAGGCAACAGGCGCAACTACAACACAAAATAGTCAAGTCATTTGCTCGGGATTGCTGATTGAATAATGGGCATTAGGCCTTTGGAACTACAGACTTTGTTACTCACAAGCACTTCAAAAATTCAAGTAGCTTTCAAGTTATCTCTCACTTCAAATAGTAACCTTAAAGAGACACGGTCACAAACAATGTAGTGTAATGTTGAAAACTTTCTTTTTCTACACACCCAACTTACTTTATTAAGTCAATAATGAAGTAATTTTCAGGAACAATATATTAGTAGTTTCTGGCATCTATTGAGCACTATGTAAGATACTAATTTTGCTCGTTTAGTAAGAAGAAAAAAGAAATAATTGATAACTTACATGAGTATTACCTTGGGATATTTTTTACGACCCCAGTGGTAAACAATCATATTTTAGATAAAAGGTAAACAATAGCAAACGTTATTTTGTGTTCAATATATTAAACATACACAGGGAGAAAATGTAAAGAACAAACTTTTAGATACTCACGTCCATTTAAGAGATATGCTGCATTAAATATCCCTGGGGTCCAAAAAGGACTCCACAGTAGTACACAAGGGTTAATCTTCACGCACAAAACCAAGTATTTGTTTAATTAAACCGAAAGAATTTAAAGGAGATTGAAGGGTAGAGTTAACCAAGTAGAAGTGTTCAGTGTAGCAAACGAAGTTATTAAAAGTAACCTTATGTGCTCGGCTGATTTAACCAAAGTAATTTGTAAAAATGACCCTCTCTGCTCAATAGATCTAACTAATTACATGACATAATAAAAATAAAAAAATAGAGGAATTCGGAATATTCAAACCTCTAAGGCCCTCATAAGTAGGACAACGAATTAAAAAGTTAAAACAAAAATGGCTGATTAATCAAACATTTCTCAGTAACTTGATTTCGCTAACTTCAACTGATTGCTCTCTTTTTAACAATTTTCTAATCAATAAGACAGGGACACGAACACAGAAATGTTGAGGCCAGTTAAAATTTCGCATATCATCTCCCACTAGAAATCGATCTCAGGACCATGTGCTCCAAAGGAACATGCGCCAGCCACTCGACCAGCGAGAAGTGTTACACACTCAGTTGTTAAGATGGCGGTCGTTATTATTTGCGAAATATAATCTCACTTCATGCTTCTATATATTCAGCGCATGGGTCAAATACTCTACTGCAGTGGATCTTAACCTAATTTCTATCACGACCCCATTTGATCACATCCTCTTGCCAGCTATTCTCTTATAATTTTTGGTTTATAATAAGCTTGTGTGGGATTTTTAATACAACTATTGCGGAGATCTCACGATATCCATCTATTTCTATAATAGTAGAATCCATTTCTTGTATATAGTGGATATAGTAACAGTAATATATTCCCTACGATGAAAGTGCTGGGTCAAGATGGATATTAAACCCTTTCATTTAAGAGGCCATCAAAGTAGCTGATCTAAACCCACAATTTCTTGACCAACTAATAGCATTATCGTGCGACAAGTCCTTGAAACTGGTTTCCTGTAACGAAGACTTGGACAACTTCTGACTGAATATCCTGAGGAGAGAATATCCTAGTCTGGTATTGTCTGCTTTAAGAGTAATAATTCCATTTGCTACATCATGTCGGTGCGAAAGTGGGTTTTCTTCCATGGCAGTGGCGTAACTAAAAGCTTAGGGGCCTCCCCGCAGACATCGTCGAATGAGGCCCCTTCTCTAAGTCCCACTTCACCATTTGGGGCCCATTTATGGTTTGAGGCGCCCCGCAATGCGGGGTCTGCGGGGCCCTTATTTACGCCCCTATTCCATGGTAAGCATTAAAAAAAGTCAAGAAATTGCTTATCAGTTGAAAATGACCTGATAATGTGCATCACGAAGATTCAACCGACCATTGCCGCATTAGTGAAATCACGCCATGCTCAGGTATCTCATTAGTTTTCAGTTTTAATTGTATTTCAATATGCAGGTTTTGTTGCATTTGCATTTTTCTTATATATCAATATCCAGTTCTTATGAGTTTCATATTGTACCTCTTTCATTTAAATTGATTTTTAAATAACTCTGCACATGTTGAAAATGTTTAGTAGGTCTATTTTTTGTTGTTCTTGACAGTATGTACAAAAATAAAAATATGCCTATCAGAACAAAATTCAAAACAATATTTTGAAATATCTTCCGGTGTTAGATTCTAATTATATTTATATCTCTTCCGCTTATCTTCGCGATCCCCAGGCTGAGAAACCCTGCTCTACAGCAAAAAAAGAATAACTTCTGAAAACTTGTTTGTCGGGTTGGGGTGCCAATATTGAGTTGAAATACTAAAGATTCCGTTGGTGAAACGGGGAAGAAACTAAAAGAACGGTTAAAACAACACAAAGATGACGTGAGATTGGAAAGAGGAAGAAATGACATTTTTAAACACGTGAGGGACAACAAGCATAATTAATGCAAGATTGAGGTGTTAGCGCGGAAACAAAGAGCGTTAATAAGAAAGTTGAAAGAGGGCAGACTTATTGGACAACAGCAGAGCTTTATTATGAATTGGAATACAGAACTTAAAATTGACGAGACAGTGAATCAGGTTATTGGGAAGACTTAATTTGTAGCTTAGATTTACACTGGTCCAGGGGGAGAAAAGGATCTGCTGTATTTATTTTCGTTTTTGTCAACTTTTGCTATGATTGGCTGAATCTATTTTGATCAGCCAATCAGCGTCCTGAATCATTTTCTGGATCCTGTTATATTTCGATGCAACTTCCTGTTGTTTTTACAATGTCTAATGAAGTCAACATGTTCAGTTAGTTGGCGAAACTGTACACAGTATTTTTTTTTAATAAACGTTGTTTTGTTTAAGGAGAATCAACCAAACTTAAAAGTTAAAATCAAATTTATTATTCTAACCAATATCCCTATTATTCTTGAACCCTATTTTCCTCTTCCTCTCAGTATTGGTCATACTATTACATCAAACTCTGACGTAACCTAACCTTACCTAACCTAATCTACGCTAAACTAACATCACATAACCTAACCTCACCTCACCAAACCTAACCCAACACGACCTAACATCACCTAATTACGCACTTGTTATTTTTTGTTATGTAAGCTATAGTATCTAGTAAGTGATACTTAACTGTAATAAATTGTTAATTCACTAATTAAGCATAATTTAGTTATATAAGTTTTATTTTTAATTCAGAGATGAAGGACTGGTGAAACATGTAATTATTGGGAATGGTGACAGCAAAAGTGCCTAAGGGGGGGTCGAACTCCTAAATGTGGCACTGTCCATATATGTATGTATCTAGATAGGTAGGTAGGTAGGTATATAAAGAGGATGCTCGGGAAGAAGAGAACATTTGGCAATTTGAGTGTTTAATAGCAATCTTTTGATGCTTTTTTATGATGGTTTATTTACGTTTAAGATACGTTTGAAACAACTCCTAAATAAAAAAGATTGTGATTTAGGGAGCTATGCCGTTAACAATTCAAGTATAGTGTTTTTTTAAACTTTTATTGATTCACAAAGTTACCGTAACTTTAATCACATATGTAATAAAAATATATTAGTTTTTTGAGAAAGGGACTACACGGCTACATAGTACCATTCTATGTCTATAACATATCGATAAATTATGGCAATCTTCCACTTTGTTAATTAACAGGAAGAAATGAGAACATGCATGTTTTTGCGAACAAATTTTATGTGGCTAGGAAGACTCTTAAATGTATTTTTCAATATTTTAAATAGTATGGCCAATACTGAGGTTAGGTTAGGTGAGGTGAGGTAACGTTAGGTGTGGTTAGGTGAGGTTAGGTTGAGTTAGGTAAGGTTATTCCATTTCTTGTTGACTTCACAAATAGTAAACTTCAGGCATTCTTTTACTTGCACAACAAGTTCCCATCTTTACACAATAACATAGTTATCAAAAATAAAACAACCTGAAACCATTCCTAGCATTCAACATTTGCCAGAGTGAAGAAATAGGGACAAGAGATAATGTGACATTACAAGCTCTGCCACTCAAATTATGCTCCGTAGTTGATATATAGAACTATTTTCTCTACTAATGATTTGTTTTCTCTAGTTTAAGTTATTTAGGACACCAAAGCTAATATGAACCAGTTAGTTAAAAATTACGATATAATTTTAACGGTGTCTTTGTGGAGATTGAATAGTTAATACTAATACTATCTCATGATTTCACATCGAGAGTTTAAAAGTGAGCTATTCATAAAAAAAGAAATAATAATAAAAATAAAACGTAAATATTTTTGAAAGAAGATTTGTTTGGTTATCACTTATTAATATAATAAAGATTCGATATTACATTGTTTTTCGTAGTTACTAAGAAGAACGTTTGATTTTGAATTTAAGAGCAAATTCAAACAACAATCTCGGAAAATAGATATGTAATGGTGGAAAAGTAAGGTATTGGAACAATTTATAACTCTGAAGAGCTCGTAGTCAACGACAAAGATCAGGAGAAGGGGAAAAGATAAGAAAATGTACAAAAGAAATATAAAGAGCAGAGAACACTTCCTGGAGTGGAACCAAGTTTTATCTGAAAAACAATCGTAATGTTTTATATGACATAGGGAAAATCTACCATTTTGGGCTATAAACAATGTTTGAGGTGGACTTCAGGAAATTTCTTTTATGAGCCATTCTTAAAAAAAAAAAAAAAATAGAAAATGAGATATTTCAGCTTTACGTCCCATGGATATGCCGTGTAGGCTAAAAGAGGCGATGATGAAAATTAATGAAATGAGGAAATGGAGAAAGTGGGGGAAACGGGATAACCCCGAGAAAACCCATGCACACGGTGTTCGTCTACCACAAAATCCAATAAATTTTGATGCAACGGACTACAGTGAGCTGATATATTGGAGAAGATGTAAGCTGTCACACAATGCCACACATATGTAAGACTCACAATGCCAAAATTTGATAAAACTTCTGAATTTAAGACAACGGCCTTGACTAAATCAACATAGTTTAACACATCCTAATTGATAGAAGAGTCGAGTAGGGTTTGGGTGGAACTTGAATTGCAGCCACCTTCTCGTGGTGAGTTCTGGACCATTTTAAGGGAAAAAAACGTTAAGAAATGGGCGAAGAGCTGGAAAATCATTATGAAAATAGAATGTGTAAACTCACTCACATTAACAAATTATTAACAAACAAAACCTCACACAATTAAAATAAAGTACTTAGATGCTATAAAAATGAAAAGAATGTAATCTGTATATTTCTTACGTAAAGGTAATTTCGAAGTTTTTTGTATTTGTTTTAATTTTAGGCCGTTGGCGCGAACTGAAGATCTGAAGTGTGGTTATTTTCGTTATTTTTCTATTAATTAGCACGCAAATACGCAACTTTTGAGACCTATTCTCGAAAATTTCATACTCGAAAATTTGATTTTTTTTCTTCCACTCTAATTAACATTCCTCCACCTCAGACACCAAAAAAAAAAAAAAAGAAAAAGAAAAAGAAAAAAGAAAAGAAAAAGAAAAAGAAAGAAAGAAAAGACATAACAAATTTTCTTAAAACGGAAAAAACCTACAGCTTTCGGATGCGATAAAATTGTTTTAGCAAAGTAGGTCTCTACTTCCGGTAGTCAATTAAAGAAATGAAGACAATTTTCATAACCTACAGTGAACCTATAACTTTTTAGTATAAGACTAGCCTTCGGTTAGCTGGGGGTCTGCCCCCAGACTACCCATTTGATCGTCCTAGGACCTCGCACCTCTTAAACCCATAATTTTACCGAATTTCAAGTTTCTTTCCGTATTTCAACTATCTAACAGATACGATTTTGTAATCCAAGAAAACATCTTTTAAAAACATGGAGAATTTCTTCATTCCCCTTCAGACTCCTTAAAAGTTAATAATATTCGCTTTTGGCATTTTTTTTTTATGTTGGTTAGTCCTGAAAAGCTACAATCATGCCAAATTTAATCATTGAAACCCTACAGAAAGTGCCCAATAATTTTAGGGTGTAGATGATTTCCCTTTTAAATAACATGGAAAGATTTTTCAATTGCACATAAAACCACTCCAAAATTATTCATTTTTATTATTGGGAATTTACTTAGGTAATGATAACGGAAACGAACTAGCATACCGAATTTCAAGTTTTTATTTCAATTCCAAGTACCTTAACTATGAGATTATACGTCGAAAAAAAAAAGTCCAAATAAATAACATGGGAAAGTTCTTCATTCCTTTTTTGACACTCTAAAACTTAAAAGTGTTCACTTTTGGTAATTTTTCTGTGGATTAGTCCCGGGAAGCTACAATCATGCCAAATTTAAACTTTCCACGTCAACCGGAAGTGCCCCTTTATTTTATGCCAGTCAGTTCATGTAGTTTTATATATAGTTAGAATTAGGATAGTATATGAATTAGATAGGTCTTGAACTTGGGAAAACACATTTAGGTTTGCCTCTCTTACCGTCCTTGAAAAAACTTTAATCATTTCTTTTTAATATGTGTACAAGATTTATGTGAGTGGGTATGCTACCGTTTGGAAGTCAGTTTAACAGTAAACAAACACGAAAATATGTTTCTGAATAACGCCAAGATTGTAAAAGGGGCAGGACGTAACAAATCTGTAAGGCTCTTCTCTTTAATAGCTCATTAGTACAGTATAAACAGCAGGTACATTAGTGAAACTGTGTGAATGGAAGCTTCATGATATATAATTAAATTATGTCTTGTTATGTTAATAATCGAATACGTCATGGGAAATCTCCATAAAAAACAAGGAAACGACGAGTTATATAAGTAAACTTTGTTATTAGATATAACCTTGGTTATTTTTTATAAAATACCCATCAGTTATTCTGGGAAACAAGTATGGAAATAACTTTGTTGAAATACATAAGTGATGAAATACATAAGTAATGAAAAACATAATAATACAAGTGATTAACAACTAATTAAAATAATGAAATGTTATCTCTGCCTTATTCTCACATAAATTTCTGTTCCGCTTTAGTTCAAAAATTTCACACAGAATTGGCGGCAAATGTTTCTGCTGTTGTCTCGTGGACAGAATAAATGGAAGTTGTGAGAGTAATGTCAATCCACTCTCCAACCTGGAATGGAATAGCCAATGAAAACCGCTGAAACAGACGGCTAGCCAATCAAATTGTTCAAAACAGATTCTCAAGTGGTTGCTAACATACTAGTATAACTTCTATTTATTCTGCTCGTGGTTATATGGGCTCAAGCATTGAGCCTGTGCAGACATTTTGTCCTACATTTGATTATCCTGAGGAAAATTCAGTCAAAAAGACAACAATCTATATATATAAAAGAGAACGCACAAATCCTTTGTTCCCTCATCACGCTAATACGGCTGAACCAATTTCTTTCATTTTTGGGGGGGGTTTAGGATTTGGACCCTAGATGGTTTTTATCATATCACTTTAATTTTTAATTACCAGTGTCTTGAGATAATTGACCATTCAAGTGTCCATAACGTACAAATCCTTTGTTAGTTCATCATAGGTAAAAATAAACGTATTTATATGCAACCCGCATGACCGTGTCACTCGGCGGGTTAACATAAATGACAGGCGATATAATGTTAACATTTACTGGAATCTACTATGGTTTTTATCATATCACTTGAAAGCGAAAAAGTAAAAATTATCTAAGTAACAAAGTTTATTGCGTTCCGGGGTGACCGCAGCGAAGCGGGGCGGGTTAACATAAATGACAGGCGATATAATGTTAACATTTACTGCAATCTTCTATGGTTTTTATCATATCACTTGAAAGCGAAAAAGTAAAAATTATCTAAGTAACAAAGTTTATTGCGTTCCGGGGTGACCGCAGCGAAGCGGGGTGAACGCTGCTAGTATCCTATAGAATCTAAAAAACTGATCTGTTCTTGATCAACCTTGGGATGGAGATAACCGTTAAATCCTTTCTTAGTATCCGTAAAAAAAATATTCCTTTGCCGGAGGTTAACTAAGGCCCCCGTATACCAGAGGTAAGCGCTCTACCACTAGCCCACTGTGCCACGATATCTTAGAGGAATGCGCATCTCAGTCCTGATTATACTGTATTGTCATAGAATAACAACAAATCGCGAGCTTTTTCTTCTGCAACGACGAACCTTCAAATTACTGCTTACTACCCAAGTAGCAAGGAAGCTTTTGGTCAGTTGGCGCGTGATTGGTTTTTGGCTCTCTACGCTTGAACTTGAAACGCATGCTTTCATACAAACTGCCTTTCCTTGCACTTGCAAGCAATGCTTTAGACCCTTCGTATAGCGTCATAACATCACTGGCCGTTCATTGACTATTGACTTATTGACTATTGACTATTAAAACGCTTACGTCAAGGTTGAATGGAACACTGAATGAAAGGTTGCCCCCATGTAACTTCATTACTACAATCCAGCTTGCGGAATGCTTGCACGTTTTCCAATCAAGCTGGATGCAAGCTTGACAGACTTGCAATTCAAGCTTACAGCAAGTGGTTGCAGGTTGTCTCTGGTACTAGGGTAGAATTACTTAATATACGAAAACAAATCAAACCTTCAACATCTTTTTAGCTGGCTAACTCTTACGTTCTCAACCCATTATGTACTGGTTTTGTGGAGTAAGTTCCAGTTTGATTGGCTCAGTTCTCTCTGTAGCATTCATTAGAGGAAGAAACATGCGTTTTTCCTATCATTCGCCCTACTTCCGGTTATCAAATCGCATGCTTACACATATGAATAATTTCTTGGGTAAATTAACATCGGGATCTGGGGCTTCTTTCTCTTTTCACTCTTTCACTTACGTCGTTCTTTCCAACGTTTCCGCTCAGTGAAGCACAATGGTGTTACATTAAGTCACTTTTTATCTGCTTCTCTCTTCGCAGTAATTAAAATTCTACCGGAAAATGATTTTTATATTTTCCTTCATAATCAAGTATCTGAGGCTGTACACTGGAATACACGGACAACATTGATATGAGCATTAGCTATATCATAGTCACATAGAAGTCTCTAGGGCAGGGCATATGTGCAATACACATTTGCACGGAGATACAGAATATATTATAACTATATAATTCAAAATAAATATTTATTGTTTGAAACAGACTTCATGATGATGGTAGTTTAATTTACTAAGCTCACCTTCTATTTGAATACTACATTGTTAAATCGTGTTTAGGTCGCATGAGTTTAAGGTCACATGGACAGAGTTAAAGCAAATGGTCAAATAAATCCCACAATGAATTGCTTGATTGTTTTCAAAGACAATAAATCAATTCTAGAACAGTAGCGTTAGTTATCACAGTTTCGATATGAAAACGAGTATTGTCTTTGTCACAAACAAGTTTCTTATCATTGAAGATGGAAACAAGTTTTTTTTTTTTAATTTTTAGCAGATGTAGAAGGAAAATAAATAAATAAAGAGCTAGAATTGCAAACAGACATATTGAGAATTAAGCTGAATATTGAATTCTATGAAAACGATTATCATCTTTCCTCCGCAGGAATGTTTGCTTTATCTTCCACTAACATAATAGATTATTGTTTAAAGAAAAAAAACGGTCACAACGAGATTGTATTTGCAATGTTTAAAGCTTTCTGAGTGAGAGTGCACTTTCCACCCCCTTCGTTGTTCATGATGGGAAAGCATATTTAAAATCGTGGCTTTTAAGGTTTGTTATTTCTGGAGAAAGGGTGAACGTCAAATGATGGCATTGCACAGGGCGGCAAAATTGCCTTGGGCCTTCCTTGTCTAGCAGAGGAAATAACTCCCAGTGTTAATGTAGTTAGTACTTTGATTGTAGTGGAAGAAAATCACGAAAAAGTGATCATAGATACAGAGAGAAGGGGTGAGTATGTATTAAAGTGTTATTACTGTAAAAAAATACAGGTGGGTGGATTGAAACTTAAGACTCTTCGCTAAGGTTCTTACCAATATAAAGGAAAAAAAACAAATAGTGATTAACTTACAAGCAATGGAGAGCAACAGAAAAAATGAAGAAAAATAGAGAGTGATCTATGAGATAAAATACTATGAAGAAAGACCTAATAACTCATTCTAGTGCTGTAACAAATCTCTGCGGGGGCCCGATGAGGAAGATAAATGGATATCCTCAATCAGTGAATTGGCTCTGGTACAAGAGGATACATTTGGGGATAGTAATGATTTTAGGGGTTACCCAGGGGGAATCCAGCACCCACATCTACGAAAATGTCCTGGAACATTTCTGTCATTGTGTTCAACTTCAGTTACCTGTATTTTCGTAGCAATAATCTTTCTTTACTCAAAAATCTCCTAGCGGGCCGCGGTGGCTCAGTGGTAGAGCGTTCACCTCTGGTGCATATGGTCCTTGGTTCGATCCCAGCCCCCGCCAAGTGAAGTTTGTGGTGGACAAACACCGTGTGCGTGGGTTTTCTCGGGGTTCTCCCGTTTCCTCCCACTTTCTTCATTCCACCATCTCATCCATTACTTATCATCACCGTCTCCTTTAGCCTAACCGGCATAATCGTGAAACGTAAAACTCAAAGATTTCAGGAGGCCGCGTTGGCTCAGTGGTAGAGCGTTCACTTCTGGTGCTTGGGGTCCCGGGTTCGATCCCAGCCCCCACCAAGTGAACCTTGTGGTGGACAAGCACCGTGTGCGTAGGTTTTCTCGGGGGTTTCCCGTTTCCTCCCACTTTCTTCATTCCGCCATTTCATTCATTACTTATCATCACCGTCTCCTTTAGCCTAACCGGTATAACCGTGGGACGTAAAACTCAAAAATTTCATTTCATTTTCCGATATTAACCGCTATAGAGCAACAATGGTACGGGATAGATTTCCAGGGTGCAGAATAAGTGCCCTAAGAGTAGCTCTACGCTTCTGCTTTCTTGTTTTACTGTTGAAACTGGAACTCGTAAATCTGTCAATTTCTACCTGATCCTAATTCTAACTATATACAGGGTGGTAAGAAACTATTTCAACAAACTTCGGGAGCTGATTCTCGACATTGAAACAAGCAAAAAAAAAAAAAACTCTGGAACTTTGGTCAGTGAGGGATAGTTTCGGCGATAATTCAAAAACAACGCAACGTAGAAAGTGCGATATAGAACATGACACTCGAAGTCTTACCTGATTGATTGAAAAATGTATGTTTCAAACCTCCGCAAGATGTATGCGAGGTATTCCCTAAAGGAACTCATGGTTTCCTTATAATATGACAAGTAATCCCTATGCGGAGAAGATGAAGATGAAGAAATTCCCCATGTTATTTAAAAGGAGTTTTTGTGGACCTATGATCTCACATTTTAGGTACTTGGAATTGAAATTAAAACTAGATATTCGGCATGCTTGTACGTTTTCAATAAGATTACTTAACAAAGTCACTAGAAATAAAAATTTCCAAATTTAGTGGCATTTTATGGGCAATTGAAAAATTTTCCCCGTGTTATGTATATGGGACACCTTTTACACCCCAAAATTATTGGACACCTTCCTCTAGGGCTACAATGATTAATTTTGACATGATTGTAGCTTTTCGGACTAACCCACAGAAAAGTTGCCAAAAGTGAATACTTAGTTTTTAGGGAGTTTATATGGGGGATGAAGAAATTACCCATGTTATTCAAATGGGCTTTTTTTTTTTTATCTCATACTTGGAACTGAAATAAAAGCTTGAAATTCGGTAGAATTGTAGGTGCGAGGCCCTAGGCCGAACAAACGCGGGGGTTCTTGGAACGGAGCCCCCCAGCTACCTACAGACTACTTAATGTATAAGACCACTATAGTTTGAAAGTCTGCCGTTGTCTCGAAAAGCAAACCGGAGCTCGCTTGTTAAAATTTGCAAAGATGCTAAAGTTTACCTGAAATTCTGCTTGAAGTTTCTGAAAATGAACCCGTAGGGGTACTCATCGTTCCGTGCGTCAGAAAATGACGTGTTTCCCAAAAATTCTTTTGACACGCCTCCACTCAAATATACCGGTTGAGTCAAAATGATGCTTCCGATTTGATTAATTTATTATTCGAGCAGTAATGAGCTTCTCTTGCCATTTTTTTTTCTGGAATATAATCTCATTTTTTTTTTCTCTGTTGCAGAGGCGAAATTACATAGATGTCCACCAGGAGGCAGTTTAGTCAAAGAGAGCAATATGGCTTCTAGAAGCCACAGAGCGTTCTCTGTGTTTCATCTTCATACGAGTAATATTAAGTGTGTTGTTTAGGCTCAATGGCATTTCTGTGATAAAAATAGGGTATTTGTGCCACCCCTTGGTGCAATTTTGATTGAATTGAGTGAGTGCATGTCTGTAGCTGTGACCTATATCGGCTCTGACGTGATAGGAAGAGGTTGTCAGGAAATTAATTATAGACTAAATGTGTGTCGCGTAATTCGTGGATCGCATATTGAATATCTATATAAATAACTAGAAATGGCTAGTATGAACCACTTTCGGTTTAAATAGAGGCTTAATGAAGAATATTGGACCTATTATTAAAATAGTAAACCGATTTCAGAAAACCTCATATCGATATATTTGACCAATTTTGCTCTGTGGAAATCAAAATTGAAACAGACAGTAATGTTAAATTTGATCACTTCCGGTTTTGATAGAGAGTTCTGGATAGTCTTGGTACGTTGCTTGATTTAAGATACTGAGTCATTTACCAAAAAAAAAAAAAAAGAAAAAAGAAAAAGAATGCTCCAAGAGCATTGTCAGAACCAACTTAAAAAGAATGGAGAGATGGAGCGGAAAAGATAACTGTGATTGTTTTTACACGTAAAAGTAAATATTTTTATCCGCATCTTCTTCTGTTTCTCGCTATTTATGACGTACCGTTCCCGAGATATGGCTCCTTAAATCTCTTGAAACTCGAACTTTTTCGGCCAATATTTGCGGAACGGTTGCCAGTTACTGTTTGGTACCAAAATATTCACCATTCTCTTAGGTATTGATCAACACCAATATTATCTCTCTATGACTTTCAGTTCTCGAGATATGGCTCCTTAAATCTCCCGAAACTGGATTTTTTTTTTTTTTTTTACCAATCTGCGGAACTATAAGTCATATATATAAATTATTTAAAATGGCCGATGACAGAAGGTGTTTCAGTAATAGTAAAAGGTAACTGACTGTCGGAATATATTACAATGCTTTTCTTATTTTAACCGAGGAAAGCGGTCAATAACGCTAGTTTATAATATGTTAGATAAGAAATTTTTTGAGTTGGTCAATCAGTGTGTGTAATCTCTGTTTGCATACGTGTTACTAAAGGCAAAAAATAATAATATGAATAATAACCATTGAAATCGGGAACATTGTTTTGACTCACATACTCAATACTTCTGGTTTCTAATACTAAGCTCCTGGTTCGGCCTCAATTAAAACTGACATTACACAACTTAATAAATTATACATTATTTTAATACAATTTTAATTGGTATTAACTTGAAATCTTCCAACCTATCTTTTTACTCGTAAATTTTCAATGAAAAACTTTCTATCATGGCTGAATTTTACAAGGTATGTCAGATTCGAACGACAGATTGAAATTACGAGGGTCATTTAACTCGAAGTGGCAACATAGCTGTGAAATGGGATGTAGTGAACCACTCACCACAAGAAGCTCATAGTCCTTCAATGTAATCTCCGTCAGCCTGTTGAACCCTTCGCCAGATGTCTGATAACCATCCATTACTTGTCAAAGACCCACTTTGTGAGAGGTTGTTGACAATGCGCCCTAAAACACGAACAATGCTGGGAATGTCTCTGAAACGTTTGCTCCGGAGAGGTCCTTTCATTAAAAAAAATCAAAATCTCAGGGGCTCATATCCGGGAAGTATGGCGAGTGCTCCAGTACCTTCCAACCCCATCGTCGTAACAGAGTCTGTACTGGATTGGCTGTATGGCACCTAGCATTCTAGTGTAGGAGAATTGGTCCAGACTCCAGGAGATATGCACGTTTGCGCCGCAATAATGGTCGCAAATGGTGACTGAGGTATGAAGCAAAGTACGCAGCATTGACTGTAACGCCCGTGGAACTTGATGTGGCAGAATAATGCCTTCGTGGTCGTATGACATTATCATCATCATCTTCACGTTTGCTGGCTCTTGCCTAAGCTTTTACGGTTGTGGAGATTCTAAGTTTTGTCATTCACTTGACTGACGTTTTAATTCAGGCTCGTAGGATCTTCCTCACTTTTCGTCACTTGCAATAATGCGGTGCAAGAAGTCATCACCTTCCTCATTGTAACGTTGAAGATGTAGGCGCGCACATTCCCACCTATGCCACTTTTGAACCTCGGTCAGAGCATGGGATACCCATTTGGCTGCAATTTTCCGCGTGCCAAGCTCTCGTGTTAGCATGCGGAACACTGATCCGGAAGAAATATTCAGCTCCTGTGCCAATTCACTACAAGTAAAGCGCCAATCACCACCAAGCACTGTCCGTAGTCTTGCAAGATGAATTTCGTGCGTAGCCGTTCGCATATGCTCTCCACCCTGCATTTTGTCTGTTGACTGTCGTCCCGACTGAAAGGCTGCAACCCATCTCGCCACTGTCCGATACGGGAGAGCAGCTTCACACAGGCCTCTATTAATCGTCCTAGTATTTCGCCCCCGTGCCACCTACAATTTCGTAAACACACGCTGCTCTGCACGCGTGAACATTTCGTTAGGGCGGTATTTCATACAACAATCACTTTAACAATGTCTAATCGTCACACACACCGTAATGTGGGACCGCAGCAGCGTTGAAGTGACTCGTACACATCCACGAAACACACTACGTTCGTCATTTGTCTTCTGCCCACACGACACTCCAATCGTGGCAGTGTTGCCAGTTCGAGTTAAATTATCCTCGTACTTTCATAACACAAAGCCTTGCATCAATCTGTAGAAAACAATGTAAGTGCCAAAAACAATAGTTACTGTAACAGTAACTTGTGTCCAAGTGTCGCAAAATAGAAAATATTATTGCTTAAAAATTCAACGTAACATATAACGAGGTAGGGAAATATAACTAAGACATAAAAGTACTTCACAAAAATTAAAATAACTGAAACAATTTCAAGATAACACATTGTTTTCTACAATGAGTCTTCAATTGTGAAGAATCAAAGAACGACTGGTTCAGATTGAGTATAACCAGCATGAAAATGAAAATTTTGCTAGTAAAATCTAATCTTTTGAAAAGAAGAAGAAGAAGATACATGTACAGATGGTGATCAGAAAAATGAAAACACCTGAACGAAATTGCAACTTACCAGATTAATATGGTGTCGGGCCACCTTTCGCCTTCAGAAGCCTTGATGCGACGTGGGATGGAGGCATAGAGGTCGTGAATGGTAGCAAGTGGAATTTTACACCATTCCTCGTGCAGGGCATCGGCCAGTTCTGTGAGAGAGGATGGAGGTGGAAATCGTCGCCGGAGTCGTGTTTCCAAGACGGACCATAGGTGTTCAATTATGTTGAGATCTGGGGATTGGGCGGGCCAGGGGAGGTGTTGAACTTCATCCCGATGTTCTTCAAACCACGCTGCAACAACGCCAGCTGTGTGAATGGGTGCATTATCATCCTGGAAGATGGCGTCATTGTCCGGAACAACATCCGGACCATAGGATTCCTAAAATTGAGACATAATTGTTGGCAGTGATTCGTCCGCTAAGTGTGACCACAGGACCCAATGAAAACCATGATATGGCGGCCCACAGCATCACCGAGCCGCCGCCATGTTTCACAGTTGGGCGGAGACACTGTAGATCATAAGCTTCTTTGGGCGTTCTCCACACATAAACACGGCCCGTGGTTGGGAATAGGGTGAAGGATGACTCATCCGACCATATCACACGTTTCCAGTCCTCAACGGTCCAAGTTGCATGGTCAAGGCACCATTTGCGGCGTGCGAAAGCGTTACGGTCCCTGATAAGCGGTTTGGCCCGTGCAACACGACCCCATAAGTTCATGTCATGTAATTCGCTGCGGACTGTGATTGTCGAAACAGGGTGGGGGAGGTGCTGATTGAGTTCCTCCGTCACTTGCTCCGCAGTGGCACGACGGTTCTGCGTGACCTGTCACTCATGATTTTCTTCCGCCCACTGTTCCGCTTCCCCGATGTGGCTTTTCCGTGTGTTGAGTAGGCCGTCATCACCTTCGACACTGTCCCACGCGACCCACCTAACACAGTAGCCACTGCCGTCACACTCACTCCACATAACCGCGCACCAACAATTTGCCCTCTTTGAAAATCTGAGAGGTCTCCCAATTTACACTACCTCCGTCTGCTGCAGCCACTGGACACTGCTGTTCCACTGCGTCTGACGTAGTATGGAGACCGACCTAACACATCACCACCAGCGGTCCGGCGCTGCGGGAGCCACGACATCACTGCCAACCCATACATCTGACGTGTTGCCGACTACAGGTGTGTCCATTTTTCTGATCACCATCTGTATAAGAAACCCATTTACGCAAGTGACAAACGTGTAATTCTTGTGACAAGACAAAAATAACAGTAAAATATGTCACTAACGCATAATCTTCATAATTGAAACACTGAATATACTATATTACATACATACACAAGCGTCAGCACCTTTTGTATTCTCTTGTGTATAGAATTTTAGATCTAGTGACTTAAAATACGTCCGCACCTGATCATCCGGTGTCCTAACACTCTTAGCCTGCAATTTCCAGCACGTTAGAAAACTGACCTCTGAGTGCAACCGTACTTACTAAAACATAAATCCTGTAATATATTTAAAAAAAAGAAAGAAAGAAGGTAATCCATTTTGTAGTCATAAAACTTACGCTGGGACTTTCCCAAGCTAACAATAAAGACCTTCGGCATCTAGATATGGTAACTCAGTGTTGTTTCGTAATGTCCCTGAGTCTTCCTTTCGTAAAAATCTTTTGTAGATGGGATTTTATTTATTTTTTTCTTAAAAAAGAAAATCTTTGATGGAGAGTAAACAATAAAATCTTTTAATTATATAAGTGAAATGCATATTGTTTATAATATAAATTTTCATAAACTATTACGTACCATTCACTGTTTTTTTCTTCCAGGTTTTATGGCTTGGTGGGTTGTTGTTGTTGATAGCAAGGACTACTACGCAAGTCTCAAAGTAAGTGAAGTCATTTTATATGTGTGTATAAAGAAAGAAAATAGTGTGTGTATAACTGTACAAAACTAAATTGAGAAGAAAAAAATGTACGCGGTGTACGTAAAAACGTAGGTTACATGCGTAAATTCTCTAGTTTTTGGACTTAAGAGGCCTCATCCCAGCGAAATTAAAATACCACTAATTTTACAGTAATTATGTGATATCTCCAAATAGATAAAAGGTAATTGAAATATGAAACAAGAGCGCCCTAGACAATATTAATTTGCGTGAGATGTCGTTATCAAAAGTCACCTAGTAGCTTTCCGTTTTCAGCCGGTTAGAAACGCGAAAATAAATGCCGATTTTCAAAATGGCTCGAAAACGAAAGCAGATAAGTGAGTCGTGATAACGGTATCTCATGTAAAATAATATTGTCTAGGGCGCTCTTGTTCCACGTTCCGATTATCTTTTATCTATTTCAAGATATCACATAATTACTGTAAAATTAACGGTATTTTAATTTCGCCATTATGAAGCCTCTTAACGTACAATTATATATAACATCCTGGAACAAATGTTCAACGGAAAACGTATGTTTTATACGTACTTTCTGTATAAGTATTCCATCTATACGTAGGTTACTTTCCGTACGAAACAAAGAATTGTATATGGATGAAAAGGACCTCACATACAGTTAGACATATATAACATACGTATACATATGGAATATACGGAAGACTGTTCGATGTCAGATATCCTGCAGCGGCATGATGTAATATCTAATTGGGAAAAAGTTTAGTACGATGTAGCAAATGAATAACATATGCTCCGTACATATTTCCTTTCTAAACATATGGATTCCATATGTTTGTACAATATACAGCTGTGCGGAAATCATTTTTTTTCTCGGTGTATTGTAATAATCACCGTCTGAAGCGAGTTGCATAACCTGTCAGGCTACAATTTCCAATTCGCTGATCAAAACCGATCACGCTTTTTCCGTAAATAAAATGGTATCGAGAACATGCAAAGTAGACCGCCAGTGATTGCATACCGTGGTCTGATGTGGCCTATTTCACCTTTTCTCGAATCAGCAGTCCGTGTTCATGTATAGCGGATGATCCAGGAAGCTTATGCTTTGAACTATTTTCAATTTATCTTGAAACATGGCAGTTAGTCTGTAATACTGTACGTATGACAAAATTAGTATCTAAAACTGTTCTCATCACATTTTCAATACAACATCAACAGCGAAGCGTTACTTTCGGAAATTTGCTTCAAACAAACAAGGAAAAAAAAAGTTATCTTACGTACTTTTCAAATCTAAATCAAAATGTATCATATTCATCTCCTTCCGGAATAACCCATCTTGGATATGTTGTGGAATTGAAAGTTTTACTGTTTAATTGAAAATTCAACACTCAAGTTATCATAGTACAAAATACCTTTATAAAAATCACGTTCTTAAACTTAAATAGTGATCGACTAGTATAGTGGTGTCTATTAAGCTTATTTTCATTATTATTTTAATCTCATTTTTAGGGAAAGGGAGACACTTTAAACATTATTTCAAACAAACAAAATAGTAACATGTTGTGTGCACTAAGTATCTGGATAAAAACTTACCATATTTTTTAAGTCTTCTATTTATAAAGTGTAAGATGCCACCATTAAATTTGGTATATATGCAATTTGATATGTCCAACACGAGTCAAATGAAGGTTCCGGTAACTATATCATTATCTCGATTTGCATGTCAAATTCAAAAAGTGGGTTTCGCCATAGATTTATTTCCTTTCAGAACATTATCAACATTTTGTAACTTTGCTGAAAATTTATAAACTGAAATCTTTCAATTTAAGGTCCCACTATTATGCCATTTAGGTTAAGAGAGACGGATGATTAACACAAGTGAATGTTGATGGAAGAATTTGTGGAAACGGAAACGGAAGTGCCCCGAGAAAACTCACAGACACGGTGTTGTCCACCACAAACTTACTTAGCCAGGGGTCAAACCAGGGACCCCAGGCATCAGAGGTAAGCGCTCTTCCACTGATACATATCGAGTCGAGTGAAAGGAAATTTTGTCGAGTCGAATTCCAACCCGAGTCATTTTTCCTGAGTTTCGAGTCGAGTCGAGTTTGATAAAATGGCTCGTTCGTTCAGCTCGTTTAATTCGTTTTGAAATCATGGCCTGATTAGACTGGAAAGGAAAAGCCATGAGAAATATAAGAAGTAATGTGGAATACTTTTATTGTTGCTCACGAGGGGAAAGACTGCTCGAGTGATCGCATCACGTCTCGTCTCCATAACGAGACGACAATAGACTTTCATAACGAGACAGCCTCAAATGTCGTGAGTACTAATACTTTAGTTCCTACCATCAAGGCTCAGATCTACACGGTTGAACTTTGAGCCCAAGCCGAAGCACAACCGAATAGTGATGTCAACCGGCTCGGATTGGTTCAACTGAGCGAACAGCTCGAGCCGCCTGAGTTAGGGTGAGCCATCGGTTAAGGCTCTGTTGAGTCGAAGGCTTGGGCTGCCTCGGTTGAGATAAACCACCAACTCGGTTCGTGTGACACATCAGCTCGAGCTGCTCGGTTGGAACGAGTCGATCGGCTCGGTTTGACTCGTTTCAACTGAGACGATGGCTCGAGCCGGTTTGGTTGGGGTGAGCCATCTTCTCATTTCGATTCGGATTAAGTGAGCCATCAACTCGAACCGGCTCGGTTCGGTTCAATTCAGCAAGGGCTCGAGCCGACTCGGTTGGGTGAGCTGTTGGCTGGACTTACTTCTCAGCTCGGCTCGATTGTGAATGAGCTGCAAGCCGAGACGCTCGAGCAGATGACAACCCTAAACTCGGGCAGAGCAGCTTTGGATATGTTTAGCCGGTCCCCTGTAAGTTTTATCAATTTTTGGCTCGAGCCTGAATACTTGCTCCTCCGGAACTCAAACCCAGATCCCCATGACCGATATCCTCGCCTCCTAGCCTTCAAGACGACCGAGTCAACTAGTTTTCTTTCTGGTATTCAGCATTCATACACGGGTTGTTATAATGATATCTATGCAGGATACGTGAAGAGAGTACTTGGAATTACACACAGGATTTGGCTCGTTTCGACTCGAACTGACTCGAAACTCGATCTGAATTCGAGTCGAGTTTCAAAGAAAACTTGCTCGAACACGCTCGTGCCCATTCCTAGTCACTAAGCTACCGTTTCCCTCTGCTGCAAACTTAACGTTCCTCAATAGTTGAGCAAAATACAAACATATTTGTTAACTGTTGTAATTTCCTCCAATTAGTAAAAAATTTGAATTAATTGAAGTTTGGCTTCATTGTGTGTACAGATAACACTGATTCTCAGTGAATTTATGTAAACTTCTGTAAACAGGTCAACCTTTACCTTTGAACGGTGATAGGAGAAAAGAAAGTATGGTAATCATGAAAGAAAGAAAAATCAAATTCAAGATTTCAAGTATTTACACGTTTCGTAAACCCTACATACCGAAAAAGTAATTTTTCGACATCTCTCCTTATCTTCGTCTGTTCGTCCTGATGTACGCTCACCTACAAATTATACAATTCAACGTACCTCAACCAAATTTTAAACTTAAATGTTTTTATACGATTTTTCAAAGTTTACTGCAACTTAAAAATAATAATAATGAAAAATAATGCGATTTTCTGAAAAATAGACCTTACGATTTTATTCATTTTCCATAAAACAATATTTCATTTACAGCCTTATATTATTGTATAAGTTGTTTCTCTAAGAAAAATCCAGACAAAGTAGTTCAATCTTGGACCTGACCTTATCCCGGAGATTTTCTCAAAACAAATTCATGCAATTTCATTAATATTCCGTAAATATATGCTTCATTAGGAAACCTACAACCTATATGTATAAAATTGAAAATGACTATGTTTGTGATTCCATAACTCTTGAACCATCCAACCGATCTCTACCAAATTTTTGACGTAGATGAGGTTAGGGCCTGGAATGGATTTTATCATTTTACTTTGACAGTGCAACGTAGGATAGGGGGAAATATTTAAAAATATATCAAAATTACCGATATTAGTGTCGAATCCATAGTTTTCGGGGCCACTGTGACGAACTGTGACACTACCGATGCAGTTTAGCATCGGTAGCATCCAAATTCAGTCTTTCATGAACAAAATGAAAATATTCTTCCCGTACAAACAACGGCTATTCTGCTAATATCCTATAAATTATTTTTCATTTTTTTTAATAGAAGGAATATTTTCCTCTTGGAATGAGATTTTCCCGGACAATTTTCTAAGAAAAGAAAGCAATTTTGTTCATATTTTGTAAATATAAGTTTAAAAGTTAGATTAAGAAACAATACGATATTTAAATGGCCCTTTGCGGAGCTGGTGCATCATAGAAACTTAAAACATGCATCACTGAAGTAGCAATGTGTGAAGTGTTGGCTAGCAAAGCAGTTGCGTTGTGCGATGTCTAGTGGCGCCGAAAGTGAATCGATTCTGGGAAGGTTATATTATAGTACTTTTCGATGCTCACGTCAGTTGTTCCGTCATAGTTAATCCAGTACTTAACGGCGTGACAAACATCTTGGCATTTGAAGGTGGCGCTCCAAGTTCCCTTTAAATGCTGCTATCAAATGAGAGGCCAGCGGTATTGTCACGTTTATTTTGTACACATCCACGTCTATCTTCTGTCACCTGATCGCGCTGTAGTTTGTCTGCTTAGCCATAGCCACCCCTTTACCACTTGGCAACGTCGCGTCAGAGCTTGCGTTTTATTCGTTTAGCTGAAATGTCAAGATGTTTGTCACAGGCTTTAGAACCACGGATTTGATGTTTGACCCACCACTATAACATTTAAATGCCCATTGGCAACAGCTGCATCAACTCTTTAAACCATAATACCTCAGCCACTAATTAAACAAGGAAGTTCATTTTGGTATCAAAGTATTCCTGAATGATGAAGCTTAACGCCGATATGCGCTTTATATATGTAGAGGTACCATGACGGCGGAGGGGAGGGTCAAGTTCGTGTTCTTTTTTTTGTGTGTGTTATTTTTTGCATCAGTTTTTTTTTAGGGAACCATTCCCTTTCTTATGGGTAGACTCATAAAAATTGGTATGTGAAGCAATGAAGTAGTCCACTACATGATAATACCCTGTAAGTGTACTTGTTGCTTATATAGGGGAGGATTGGGGGAGGGGGCAAAATTAGCCACTTTTTGAGTCTCGTTTTTTTTTTACGTAAATTAGGGTAACTGGCAAAAATAACGCCACTATTCTTAGTTTTTCGAGGATTTCGCATTTAATATTTGACAGAAAAAAATCATTGTTTAGTAACTTAGTGTTCACGGATTAGAACATAGTGCAAAGAATCTGAAAAAATATATGTAGTACAAGTAATACACAAAAATGTCGCGCAAAGTGAAATGGCGGTATTTCATACACTATGGATACAATAGTGCCAGGCTATCATTATTCAGATTATCATGAAACCAATGAACTGACATACGCTGGAACAAGTACAATTAGTTGGAACAAGAAGAGCAGTGTCCAGTAAGAGGCAATATGTCATCACAAGTTTCGTGATACCACCTCTTACAGGCTCCACATTGCAACCAATCAATAGTTTTACCAGTATCCTTTGCAAGTAACGCAATAGTAGGAGCTATCTTTGCGCTGACATGTTTTTGAACATTTACCGTCGCTATTCTTTTTATAAGTGCCCCCTTTCTTTCGTACCCGCTTGAAAATTGACTCTATATCCCTCACGTTAGGACGTTCGTTGAACAGACTTCTATTCAGTACCATTGCTTGGACGTTTTTTGATTTATTCCTTCCAGGAAGAGATCTGTTAATTTTTGGAGTTGGAATAAGTTCAGTGAAATAGCTGTCACAGGAGGATGTAGAGTGAAAAGACAGATGAAGCATTAGCTGCAGGATCACTGATACATGCAGATGATATTGATAGCTGGGGAATGTTGATATCTTCAGTGGATGGCTGGTTATTGTTGTCCAATGTAGTTCCAGTAGGAGCTTGTGTCGGAAACACTGAAGAGATGGCAATGGTGTAAAGGTTGTCTCTGGGAGTACTAAAGAATTGAATGGGTATATGCAGTAGCTTGAAAAGCAGATATTCTATTCTGACGTGTGGCAGCTTTAACCAGACAGCAACGCCATTGCTTCCATCGCGTTAGGCGTTATTGTAGCCACACAACACAATGAACATATCGTTTAAATTCCTACATATTACGCGCATGCAGTGATATTTATATAAAGGATTTCAAAAACTTTTCTCTTCCCAATTTTCTGGTCTGAATTGATAACACAAAAACACACACGTTACACCGCAGGAAATCAACTCACACAGGAAAACAACAGATATGCCTCCCATGCATTGGAACATTGCAGAGTGCTGCCATGTGCTTAGTTTCTGTGCTGTAAGCAGTTGAAAAACAAATGGCGTTCTTGTATCCCTGGCATTAGTGTAGCAAGTTACCCTACATTTATTTTCAGGACGGTTCTATGTAAGACAAGGTATATTTTTAATGAACTGGTCTAGATGTATAATTTTTGCTACAGTACATGATGTGTGCAGCAAAAATGATGTGCATATAACGTGGTACTATGCTGGGGGCGTTTTCTTTTTTTAACAAATTTCGTTCTAAATTTTTATCTCGCTTTGTATTGCAGTAATTGCTACTATTATATATACACATTATGACACATTAGCATAATTTTGTCATGTAGAATGACTGAAAAGGTTGCCAAAGTCCCCAAAATTCTATGTTCATATTTTTAGGAATTTTTTGTTATTTCTTTTTCTTGTTCTTTTACAAATAGGGCGCGCTTTGCACAAATGTTACCTCGTTGGAATTTTAGTTCCATAAGCTTTCCAACGATGTGTCAATCATGACTCTGCAATAATTAGGGAAACCACCAGGGCTCCCAACATATCCAAATCCCTGGGAGGCGTAGAACGGATAAACGATATGCATCGCTACCTTCTCCGAACTAGGTACTATCGATTAACTGTCTACGATCCTGTCCACCACAAAATTACTTGGCCGGGGTCGAAGCAGGGACCCCAAGCACCAGACGGAAGAGCTCTGGTACTGAGCTATTATGTTCCGTAGTTTAAATAGTAGATTCAGTTAGCGACAGTGGTATTGTATGCTATTCTTGAACGATATAAATTGGTTTTCTTTCAGTGATATTAGATATTTTCATTAAATAATGTCGTTCTAAATCGTCATTCGGTTTTACTTGTTCTTAAATTCGCCCTAAAAAGGATAATTATTGAACTAGAAATATTATTCTTTTATTATATTATTATTATTATTATTATTATTATTATTATTATTATTATTATTATTATTATTATTTTAATTACAATATTTGCGAAGCAGAAACTTTTTTTTACATTCTAACAGCTCTGTCGAGTGGAAACATCATAAATATTTTTTTTCGCAACATGAATCCCGCCTCTTTTGGTTTTGAAGCAATAACTATAGATTGTACTGCCTTGATAAACTTCAACTCTATATAAGCACTGGTGATATTTTCAGTTAATTAATGTCACGGAGAAATCAGAAATACAATCGTTCACGCCTATCTGTGGTTCTTTATCGGTAACTTCAAAGCGACTGGTTTCATTTAAAGCAAGCTTACTTTAATTCACTGAAAACTTGTGTTATATGTACAGAAAGAAAAAAGTACATTGAAAGTTATTACGAATAGGAAAAAATCACAGCAGCAATGCTGCTTAAATCGGCAGTTGCAAGAATTAAATATACGCCAAATTCAAGGTTTAACTTTGGCTTGAATTATTTTCCTTCTCTACAATAATAGCATGCCTGTATCATACTGTCTGATTACGAAACGTTTCCTTCTTTCAACTGCCGATTCACTTTGTACATATTTGGGAGGCCACGGTCGCTCAGTGGTAGAACGTTCATCTCTAGCGCCTAGGGTCCTTGGTTCGATCCCATTTCGCGCCAAGACAACTTTGTGGCAGGGCTGCCAACTTTTGAAGCGTGCTCATCCGTACATTCACAGCTTGAATCCTCCAAATTCAATTTCGTTAAATTAGAACCTTATTTCAATTCTAACAATAACAAGTCTAATAATAATAATAATAATAATAATAATTTCACAGACCACATGTCTACATTTTCTATAGTTTCTTGATTTTTCTAACAGTATCAGTTATGATTCCATTCACAAATTTATAGTCTACTGTCTGAGTATCTAATAACGATGATAAATACTTAAAAATAAAAGCTGATTCCCAGATTTCTCACACATAGATCGCACAGTTTCCTCACAGCGAAGATCGTAACAGTATAAACATAAAATAATAAATAGCCCTCGTTTTTGATCAGAGAGGAACAGAAGATAAAGTAGTCCGCACGCGGGAAAAAGTCATGCTGGGAATAGTTACCGTGGCTCCACATAACTCAACACCGGAAAACAAAATTGCTTGTTCTATTTTGGCTAGACAATTACTATTGGGATTATACAAAGTTACCACCCTGTTCATATCTTACTTTGTGATTCTGATCACAATAGGGTAAAGGAATAAGACTTTTTTTATTTTATTTATTTATTTTGCTAAATGATAACAATAATGATAAAATTGTTGCTTTTAACCAATACAAGGAAACCAGTGTCAAAATTATTAGTTCACGCGTACATTTTGAACAGCAACCCGTACACCTCTATCTGAGTTGTTAAACCCGTCCAGTTGGCAGCCATGCTTTGTGGTCTACAAACATCGTGCGCGTGTTTTTTCTCGGGTTTCCCCCGTTTTTCTCACACTTTCTTCATTCCAGCATTTTTCATCCTCACCGCCTCCTTTAGCCTATCCGGCATAACTGTGGGACGTAAAACTTAACGATTTCATTTCATTTCATTTTCAGTTTGTACATACATCATTAGTAATCATTTAGGTTTAGGTATAACTCATGGAAAGCCCGATAGTCTGTTTCATTGTTTGTAAAATAAATGTCATGTTGTGGTAGGGTCGAGCCGCATCTTTCGCAAGTTAAATATCACGATATCATTTGTTTCAATTAATCTATCTTCCAGAGGTGTAAATGCCTGTTTCTTTGTGATTCTTTTTGTTATAGTTTTGATCTTCCATGTCAAGTGTGCAATCTATCACTTGTTTTTGAAGAAGTTTTCCATGTTTCCCTATTCTGAGAATTTTCATTTATTTATTGTGTTTCTTCTCTACGTTTTATTTTCTTTGAAAGTTATTTTTTTCCTACTTCTTGTATTGCTTGGTCTGTATATTTCAATCTTGGTATTTCTCTCGGTATTTTCCTTTTTGTCATTTTCTTTCATTTCAATAGTATGTTTCTTCCATGTCTCATAAAGTGTTCAATGATATTATCTTATTTTTCTTTTTAAAAACTGGTTTCTTTACATTCCTTGTTTTTCCTACCATTTCTAGCTTTTACTCTTTCATTTGACAACTTATCCATCCTTCTAAGGTTCAACAATCTTCTGTATCATCACACTTCGAAGGCACCCATTTCCCGTTTTTTTTCTCCTATACTAAATGCTTCATATCAATATAATGCTACACTTCATACATATTTCTTTCATCAGCTTTTTGTTCATTTCCAACCAGAAACTTTTATTTTTCTTCAAATGCCTTCTTTATCGAAATTAATAAAAGTTCATATCTATCATATTTATCTGTCCATTTTTGTAATTTTTCAGGCTCTCTTCAACATCAAACACAGAGGTAATTTCTTGTTTCAGATCTATGAAGCTTAAAACTCGGAAGGATGAAGCGGGTACTTATTATTAACGGGATTAACACGTTGAACCAGCAGAAACACCATGACGTATTGCAGGATACAAAATGCTTTGCATTACTTGTTTGTTTGTAGACAGCTACTAGCTTAGTGTTCTGAAAGGTTGTGTATAAACTAGGGATAGCCAATTCCGGAATTATTACTTTCCGGACTCCCGAAAGTAAAACCGGACAAATTCCGGAATTCGGAAAATTCCGATTTTGGAATAATTCCGGAATTCGGAAAATCCAGATTTTTTCGAAATCCGGAGACAAAATTTGGTTTAATATTCAGGTCATAAACTGACGCTTTTATCATTTTTACACTGGTTTCTCCTACACTCATAAGACCACTACTCCCCCAAATTTTACATCATAATTCAAATAACTTGTAGACTGAGATATAATAGGTCATACATTCCTTCATAGTTATATTCCTTAGAACCACCCAAGGTTTCCTAAATTTTCTTTCTTAATGTTGGTATATTTTCAAGGTGTTATGAACAGTACATTGTAGTTTTGAAAAGAGGAACATACAATACAAAACAGCAAAATTTCGAAATACTGTAAGGGTTATGTTCCCCCAGGATAGTGTTGTAAACTTTATGACTTTAATACAAATTAGGGGTGCGCACGAGACGAGTCGAGGCAAAGCTCTTTCAATAGAGAAATATACATTTTTCGAGTCGAGACATCGCTTTTACAGCACATTTTCAAGACGAGACAGCCTCAAATCTTGTCTCGTGCGCGTCCCTAATACAAATGCTGTTGAAGCAACTAAAGCAACTATAGCATTTTGGCATTGTTATGCATTATAAATGTCTCTTGTATTGTTGAGGAACATTGATCAATGGTCGAAACTGGATGAAGCAAAACTGTATGAACAAGCCATGGAAGGTAATTGTTCTCTTAGCTCTTTGGCTTTACAAGAAGACAGATCATAGATATCCTATCATGGACGTCGTGTCGAGAACAAAGGTGGGCTAGGTAGTGGTTGTCACCGATTTGAGGTAAATTTAAAAGCGTTATTCATAGCAAACTATTATACGCCAGTCATTGGTATTTTCCTCCAATCTATATACATAAAATTGAAAAGTCACTACGATCGTGACTCTAAATATAATGAACCGCCTCGGTCAAAATTGTAACATCTATGAGGTTCGAGACTGGACTGGTTTTAGGCTATTTACTTTGATTGTGGAAGTGAGGGGCGCGGGAGGCAGAGGGCGTATTAAAAATAATTAAAAGTTAATAACTTCTGAACCACTCGACCGATCTTGATCAAATTTTCAACATAGATGAGGTTCAGGTCTGACATCTTTTTTTTGTGTTTAAATTTGACGGAGCAATGTAGGGGGGAGAAGGAGGGGGATATATATAATAATCAATTTATATAAGACTGAAAGTGACTATTTTTGTAACTTCATAACTCTTGAATTATCCGTACCGATCTCAATCAAATTTTCAAGATACATGAGGTTTGGATCTGGAAACATTTTTGTAATTCCACTTTAACGGTATATCCTAGGAGCGGGGGCATAAATAAAGACTAATAAAACCTAATAACATTTGAACCACCCAACCAATTTCGATCAAATTTTCAACATATACGAGGGTCGGCCTTGGGTATTTTTTATCGTTTCACTTTGACGAGCCAACCTAGGGGAGGGGGAGGAGAGAGATATATATGTAAAAAATAATATTAGAATGACTGCATTTGTGACTTCATCACTCTTGAACCACTCGACCGATCTCAATCAAATTTTCAACAGACATGAAACTAGGGGCAGGGATTAATTTAGGCTATTCACTTTGACGATGCAACGTAGGGGAGGGGGATGGGGAGAGAAATTTAAAAATGATCAAAAATGATCTATATTAGTGTTGAAGCCATAGTTTTCGGGGTCAATGAGAGAAACAGTGAAAATTCTTATGCTGTTTCAATCCAAGTTCAGCCCTGATTGTTGGAGAGGGGGAAGGTATAACGTAGGGGAGAGTATAAACATTTAAAAATGATCGAAAATGATTAATATTAGTGTCGAATCCATAGTTTTAGGAGTAGCTGAAGTTAACAGTGATAATTCTGATGCGGTGTGCCGCAGCACGGAGGAGGAGAGGGGGAATTATATATAATAATGATCGAAAATGACCAATATTAGTGTCTAATCCATAGTTTTCGGGGTCATTTAGATGAACAATGACTTTTCTGATCCAGTTTAAATCCAAAATCAGCCCCGCGACTTGGGGGGGGGAGAAAGAGAGATATATATATAAAGATGATCGAAAATGGACACTGTGTCGAATTTATAGTTTTTTGGATCGCTTAGATGAACAGTGATAGTTTCGATCCGGTTTAAATTCAAATTCGACCCCACAACTTGGGGAGAGGAGGCAGAGATATTAAAAATTATTGAAACTGACATATTAGTGCTGAATCCAATTTTTTGTGGTCGCTGAGATGAACGGTAACAGTTCCGATGCCATGGCCCGCAACATGGGGGAGGGGCAATACATATATCTATATATATGAATGATCGAAAATGACCAATATTATTGTCGAATCCATGGTTTTCGGGGTCGCCGAGATTATCAAGATCTTTCCGATGCTTTTAAATCGATGCCATTGAAAACGAAAACTGCATATTTCACGGGTACTAAACACATGAGATACGGAGTTATGCATTTAAATTTTCATTCCTACCCAGCGAAGCGGGTAATATGTGCTAGTTTTCCATAAATAGCAAGTATTGAATTGAATACAATTTCCAGTTAGCGCGTCTGGTATTGACAACATCCGCAATAGTGCGAATCGCCTGCCGGCAGATTGACAACACTGGGTAATTGTGATTGGACAAAGCAGAACGCCCGATCAAGGTCACGTAAGTTGTCATTTAAAAGGCACAGTAAGAAATCGAGATCTAATGGATTCCGTTTCCTAACTCTTGACGTTGTAACATTCTCTAAGTAATCGCTCATCAGAGCACATAAGTTACATAAATAATAGTCCATGTCTTCTAATTCGTAGGCCGTAGGTCAGAATCCATTGAGGACATTTTCGTTTTATTTATTCCCTTTTGCTTGACTATTGTTTTGGATCAAAAGATCCAATATATTTCAATCAAAAATGTTTTTATACACCTTTTATCTGGGGAACTACATATAGTGTAGCCAAAACCTAAACTATCACTTAACTCAGTATGATGGGCTTATTCCGGAGAAAATACGAAAACTCGATTTTGATGTCGTTCAAAAATTTTGTGACTCTTGTCACAAAAACTAATTATTGGCCAAGATCGCAATCTTTTGATGCATTTGCTTTCGATCATTCCTAAAATTCTTGTTCTGAATCTGTACTAAATTTGTTTTCCTCTGTTTACGTTTCTATAATTATTTATTTACAAGTAGTATGTGTATCATTGTTAGAAGAGATTAAACAACAATAAGTACAATCTGTTACTAAACAGCAAATATCTTTCATATGAAGCGCGTAAATAAATAACTCGTCAATTCTAGCAGAATAAACCATCCTATCTTATCAATTGTATCACATTGGCAATGATCGTTTTGCTCGATTTCCTCAAAAAATAAGCATGAGAATTTGTCCTCGAGTATGTCATATTGTACAGCTCGATACGGTATATCGGTTGATAAATACAGGGTGTCCAATATACAATGCAACCCGGAGTTTGGGATAGTAGAACGTTTGAATAGGAAGTGATACACAATGGTTATACCGAAATGAAGCCTTGTTCATGCATACATTTTACACTAGGAAGCAACAAATGAAGTACACTAGGAACCACAAATTGTTGCCAGATGTAACCGAAGTTTTTTTTTTTTTTCAAAACATGTAAATTGACTCATAACTCATACGTATGAATGTTCTGTCGTTAATTTTCGGTTTGTTTAGTTGGAGTAGCTTGGAAAATATGGAACAGAAAAAATAATTTTTCGTTTCCACCGATAACTAATAGAATGAGGCCTCTGTAAGGGGGAACTAGGGAAATTGTAGTTTTCATAAATTAACACTCTGAATTGACAACCCTGCTGATGTTTCAGTGCATCAAAAGGTGTGTTAAGGATCTGTCTACATTAATCAATTCCTGAAAACAATGAAAAACAAACTTTGAAATTATCATGATAAAATTTTTACTTACATGCAGCCGACAACATTGCTATTCATTTCTATGGGGCTATTTAAAGCAAGACGTATACAAGAACAATTCTCGAACTATTCAAGACCTGGAAACGAACATTCGCCGTGCCATTGATAACATTAACACTTCTAATCTTCGTAAAGTTTCTGCCAACCTGATGAAACCTGTGAACCAGTGTTTGAATCAAAACAGGGGCACTCCCAGCATCCGCTGTAGAGCTGGTAATTCATTTATAATAGTAGCAGTGTTGCCGGGTGCATGCAAGTAGACATTTATCATGATAATTTTAAAGTTTGTTTTTCATTGTTTTCAGGAATTGCTTAATGTAGACAGATCCTTAACACACCTTTTAATGCACTGAAACATCAGCGAAGTTGCCAATTCAGAGTGTTAATTTATGAAAATTACGATTTTCTTAGTTCCCCCTTACAGAGGCCTCATCCGATTAGTTATCGGTGGAAACGACAAATTCTTTTTTCTGCTCCATAGTTTTCAAGCTACTCCAACTAAACCAACCGAAAATTAACGACAGAACATCCATACGTATGAGTGATGAGTCAATTTACATGTTTTCCAAAAAAAAAAAAAAAAAAAAAAAAAAAAAAAATACACCTTCGGTTTCATCTGGGAACATTGTGTGCTTCGTAGTGTACTTCAATCGTTGCTTTCTAGTTTAAAAATATATGCATCAACAAAGCTTCATTTTGGTATAACCATTATTCGTGTATCACTTCAGGTTCAAAAGTTCTACTATCCCAAACTCCGGGTTGCATTGCATATTGGACACCCTGTATCTATCCGAGGCGTACTTTTTAAGTTAGCACCGTTTTGAAATAAGAAGAAAAAACAAGTATGCTTTTCGTAACAATTTTATTGTTATAGCGTGTTCTATCAGTGCAATTAGTTAAACGTCTAAGTTTCCATGCTGATTTTTACAACAGCATCCTTTCCTCCCTCTATTCCTCTTTTGACCGCATTTACGGGGTTGAAAACGTCTTAAAAACCCACTGTATTTGTACTTGTCCCCCCAATATTATGGCTAGTAAGAAATAGATGTCAGACAATGCAAGAACAAGGAAGCTGGTCTTAAGGAACAGGGAATTGAGCACTAACTTAATGGACAGCATTCCGCAGTGTGGCAACTAATACTCCACATGTACTTGACAAGCGATAGTCAATTGTTTGAAATGAGTGTTCTAGTTGGTCATTTAGTTATCTGGAGTGTTTTCCGCAAGAACCCTTGGACGATGACTTATTTATGGCACAAACTACAACACGTAGAAGGTTTAGAAGGTTGCATTCTTTATATACGAACTGAACTCCGGTTAAGGAAACAAACTATACATGGAAACCTAAACCTTAATCTACTTTTCTACGTAGCTTCCACAAATATTAAGATAATTATGGTATTGTACAACAAGCTTTTGAACGCTATCCTCGCACAAGTCTCCTGCCTGATTTGACAACCACTGCAGCAAAGCTGCTTTGATTTCAGCATCGTCGTCACTTTGTTGAGTCACAATTTCATAGAGAACATTTCTTGGAACTGGAGGAGAGTTAAAAGATAACGACCGAATCATAAAACGTTTGTTCTCTTTCACGTTTTTCGTCAACTTTCTGCAGCAAGTCTTCAGTGATGACAGAAGATGGCCCACTTCGTGCCTTATCATGAACATTCGAGTAGCCATCTTTAAAGGTTCTTATTCATTTTCATACCATTCCGTCGCTCGTAACGTGTTCTGCATACACTTCACTAATTTGGCGATGAATTTTATTCAGTTTCACGCCTTTAGCACTAAGAAAACGAGTTAACGAATTACAGCGTGTATTTGACGGTCGACGGAATTCTCAATTCACAAATAAATATGAACACTGTTGAATGTCTCCGTAACGGCATCTGTAGCTTGCCAGAAGATGTAGGTACACAGTGCGCATGCGTGGGATATCGAACGCAGCGCTACAGCGACCGAATTTCAAAACGTGTTTACTTAAAAAGCAGCCTCGTATTATATTTGGGCAATATTATAGCTATAAAAAATAAAGTTTAAGTTTTTTCATAATCCTTGGCTATACTGTAACCCACTAACCTTTTGTTAGTATCCTAATGAAAAACTTTATTACTGTTTATTTCATTATCATTTTCATGTTTATAGGAAGCGTGTTTATCGTACATCAATATTAAGTTTACAAAAAAAAATGGCTTCTCCTGATTTTCTCGGAAACGACGCATAAGGATTTATGATGATCACCCATTATTTTGTGTTTATCTCAATAACTTATACGCTTCATCTGTAGATATTGTTTTTCATCCGCTCTGCAGAAACGAAGGGAACAAATGGGATGAGAGTGGCATCCGGCGACGTTCTACCACACTAGAAAAGGATTGAGATAGGGCTAGGGAAATCCCTGCTTGTCAACAGTACACCTGTACGCGAAGACCAAATTGGGGCAGACAACCTTCAACTAATGTGTAATATATAGTCCATTATAATGTTATCCCCCAAAAAGTTTATTACTCTTGATCTACGTCATTAAGCATGAAATTGAAACAATCATCCAATTTCTATTGCTTTTCTGTATTTGTATGGAAAATTTTAAGTTGTTAGGTACCATACTTCGTTAGACATTCATGAAGTAAAACTTACATGTTATCTTATGAGGACTGAGAAACCAGTAATGAAAGGTTTGAGATCCCCTTGAACACTAAAATGATTGCAAATTTTGTATTGTATAGCAGAATCACGTCATCAATTCAAAAACTAAAATAATAAACAAGTAATACGAGCTTATTTTGGCGTGGCCCAACCGCACGTGTCTTTATGCGAAAGCAAGATTACCAAGGATAACACCTTATTATCGTTCATTTAATGATGCATTCTCACAGCGTAGAACGTGAGACTTTGCATGCTCTTAGGCAAAAAAGGAACAAACGCTCGTCTAACGTATCACATCCATTGATAAAATCGTTAATGCGGGAGAGGGGTTCATGAAGGCGAGAAAAATGTTTCAGTTTAACGTCCCACAATTGTGCCCTTTAGGCTAAGAGAGACGGACGATTAAGGCAAGAGAATGATGCTCGGAAGAAATGGTGGAATGATAATGAGGGAGGAAATGAGAGTACCTCGAGAAAGATCACGAACCTTATGTTGTCTACCACAAATTGGTCGGAAATCCAACCAGGGACCTTATGTACATACGGAAAAGAAAGTATTTGACAGTTGACAAATTTTCTTTTGCCAATAACTCGAGAACAAATGAATTAATTTGAATCTTTTTGTTATTTTTCATAGGGTAGTTATAATTTGATAATTTGCCAAAATCGGTACTGTAATAGGTTAATTTATTGCTGAGTTATTAAGACAATACTTTTGTCAACTGAAGAATACTTTCTTTCGTTACTGTACCAGAGGATAACTTTCTTCCATTGAGCCACAGTGCCTCTGCGGGCAAGTATATGTAACGTGTTGAAACAACACTAAAAAAAAAAGCAATCGACCATGTTTCTGTATTCCAAAGTGATTTCAATACACTATACTTTTATCCTCTAATTTTGAAATAGTTTGTCTATTTTCCTCCACAACAAAGACATACTATGCACGTGTTGTGCCAGACTAATTGCTGCCAACGATGGGAGAAGCGCCATCAATCAAATTGTAGGGAATTGAAAAGAAAATTGTGCTTATGTTAGTCTGTACAGAAGTCCTAGAAGGCGCATTGGTTGCTTAGTGCAATAGTGTTTATACAGGGTCTGTTCAGAAAGTAATGATACTGCCGTCGCGCAGCGTTCCAGTCACCAGCAGTGCGTTCCCCGGAAAGGGAATTTCTAGAGGGGGTCTAAGCTAAGCAACGCGCTGGACATCAGTCGCGTTCGACCTCTAGTGCAGTAAGGATCACGCATGAAACAAAATCTGTTTTTGAGCTTTGGCCAGGACAGAAAACGTACAAAATGAAGCATTCGCAATAAACTTTGCTTTCACTGGGTGAAAATGCTTCTGAGACGCTTGCCTTGGTCAAGAAGGCTTATAAAGAAACGCCTTATCAAGATCCCAGGTTTTCTGGTGCTTCAGAAAGTTCAAGAACGGACGGGAGACCATTGAAGACATTGAGCCATCTGGACGCTCTCTATCGAGTGGTTTGGACAAAAATGTGGCCAAAGTAAAACTCTTCTGAACTCCAACCGTAGTTTGAGTGTAAGGTTAATCGCCGAAGATCTCAACATGTGCAAACAAAGGTTCGCAAAATTATATCTGAAAATCTGCTGTGACCAAAACTCAGAAACAGTTTTTGTGCCACGCGTGATCCTTGCTGCATCAGAGCTCGGACGCAACTAATGTCCAGTGCGTTGCTTAGCTTAGACCCCCACTACAAATTCCCTTGCCGGGGAGCGCCACACGACAGCAGTCTCATTACTTTCTGTACATATTCTGTATGTTCTGCAAAAGTTAGTTTTGTCTCGAAAGTAATTCCGGATCTTTATCACTATTGAGTATCTTGAGAGATAAACTATTCATGTTGTATGAAATGTGTAAAATGTTTTTCTTTACTGAAACTATCGTTTGAGCATCATATAAATCAAATTGTAAATAACTCAAACACGAATCTTGAATTTTTTTATTTTATTTTATTTTATTTTATTTTTATTTATTTATTTATTTTTTTTTTTGAAAATGGGAAGGGAATTTAATAAGTCGAATATTTTACTAAAATTACATTTTTTCAGTTGTTAGATCAAAATTAAAATACGCGTCTAATATATGGAACCTCCACACGAAGAAAAACTCTATTAGAAGAGAAAGGGTTCAAAATAAATTTCTGTGGTTTCTGGTATACAAGAGAACAGGCATCTTCTCCAGATATGATAATAGTACTTTGCTTAATGAAAATTTTAACACAATGTCTCTCAATTACAGAAGAGTGTTAAATGGCATGATGTTCTTGTACAAAATATTAAATAACAAATTAAATGCTAAGGATTTGGTCTCTGCCATTTATCTCAGGGTACCCAATGGAAAAATACATGTGAGCAATAGAAATTTATTTCATTGTAAGGAAACTCGAACAAATGCAATAAAACAGTCACCAACGTGGAGGATGAGTGCAGTACACAACAAACTGAGTAAATGTAAAAATGTTCTGGATATACACTCTGTAAAGAAAAAATAGCGACACCTCAATTCTCAAGGTAACTTACAGAGAAAACCATAGTTGCAGCCGGCTAGAAGAGGAATAGAAAGTAATTATGAGTGTGGTAGTTCATTTGCATTATCTGTGACACCTATGGTGTACAACGGCGCTTACTAGTTATTTATGTATCAGTAATATTTTCTCCAGATGTCACCTGAGAGCGTCTCGTAAGTTATTAGAGTGAGAATTCTGCATTGCATTTCTGATATGTAGGCCTAAGTAATTAGCATTTTGTGATTGTTCTCTGCTTTGTCATTGTTTGAACAGTGTCAAGTGGCAATATAGTGGTTGTGCAGCGTTGTTTTTGTATGAAATTGTTGCTACATGTGGACTGTAAACAAGTAAGATGGGTAAGAAATGCGACTTGTCGCCACGAGAACAAGACATAATTCTTGCTTTGCACAGCTAAGTTACATTTCTCAGTGAGATGGCTGGAATACTCAAAATCCAAAATTCGACGGCAGAAAGAGTAATTCACAAGCAAAAATAGTATAAGAAATCATCCCTTCGTCTACAGTGTGATAGAAAAAAGAATGCATCACCCAGAGCGGATCGCCAAATAAAATTAATAGCACTGCAGTATTAACGAATGACTTCCCCAAAAATCGTTTCTATAATTTGAGATGACCTTGAAATTGCAGTTACTTGTACGACTGTATCATCTTAACTGTATGAAGAGGATATTACGAAGAAAATCCGCCTGGAAACTCGAAACTGACAAAAACAGAGAAGACTTCAACACGTAGGTTTGTGAGGCAATATGCTACTTATACTTCTAACGACTGGAAGCATGTTGTTTTCTCCGTTGAAAAAAAAGTTTAGAATAGTGGGAAACGATAGTGGTGTGAAGTTGTGGATACGAATGAGCGAGGAACTTGATACGGATTTTGTTTGAGAGATGCAAATATTCAGTTACTGAGTGATGGTATGGGCTTGCTTCACCGCCAAAGACGTCAGAACAATGGATATATGTGAAGAGTCATTTGATGCACAAAAATGTCTTCAAATTCTGGTACGTAAAACTCTTACAACAGCTAAAGATAACTTACCTGAAGAAAATATGGACTACTTCGTTTTTCAGGACGTAAATGCTTCATGTCAATGAACGAAAATCGTTAATACGTGGTGCAAGAATATGACTATTCAAAGACTCATGTGGCCTCCAAACTCACCTGACATGAATCCAATTGTACATTGTGGGTCAATATGAACAGAAGACTCAAGAGACAACTATCTCGGATAGAATGGAACTCACGGAACAGATAATCTGGGAGTGATACCATGAAATCAAGGTTGTATTTTGTAATAACCTTGTCACCAAAAGGCCTCGACGATTCCCTGCACTTCCTAAAGCCCATGGCCCTCATACGAAATCTAATTTGATGTATTGTACCTCTCAATGTTCGTACACAATATATCTTACTCTTAAGAAATTCTATTTTTTGTTTTGTGCTATTATTGCTGATTTTTTATACTTTTATGTATTACTCTTTCTACAGCCGTTTTTTGCTGAAAACACACATAGATACTAATATATGCACATGAATTCATTATATGCATATAAAAAACCTGAAACTGCGGCGCAAGTATTACTAATCAACTGCTCATTAAGAATATGCATCGTAATATTATCAGCAATTCATGTGAAAACTCATATTGGTTAATGTATGTCGTGAAAACCATATCCGGGCAAGTGTCGCTATTTTTTCTTTACAGAGTGTACATGGCATGAGTCAGGGTAGATTTCGAAAATGTATTATTACAGTTATTTTATGTAACTCTGTTATGAACACTGTAATTGAGTAGAATTATCTGTTGTGTTCTTCTTAAATAAAATAAATAAAATAAAGAAATAAAAATGTTATGTAGGAAAATGACGTAGGTTAGCTAAACATAAATTGTTTCACAGTATATGTTAATGATTTGTCTTTCTTATATTACAGTTCAAAGAAAAAGGTCATCCTCCACTTGCCGAAAAGGGTTCACTTCGTCCATCATCATGTGAAGGAAGCGGACGTTGCACCCGGAGGACATATAAGCCAAATGATCCCTTACATACCTTACCAGGCAGCCTCTCATCCCCCATACAGTGTTCACCCCTATTACTACCCATACCCTCCGAGACCTAAGCATTCATACAGATTTCCTTCAACAAGATACCCGACAGAAGCTCTTCGCTTATACAGAGATGATGATGATGATAGTGAAGGAGCATATTCTTACAAAACAGCCTCCAAAAAGTAAGGAATTTTATATATCTCTCGTTCTATGAGAAAAATATATGTATGAGGGTGATTCAGAAAGTAATACTTCCAAGGTGATACCTTTATTTGTGTTTGACATATAGCACGGATACAGGTATCAGTGGAAAGCTTGCAATGTCAGCTATAAATGGTAGCAACATCTTTGAACATAGTTTCCAGTACGGGCAATGCACTTGCGCCAACGCGAAACAAGGTTGTTCATGCAGTCGGCGAAGAATTGTGGTGGCTACTGGCGACACCATTGAAGAACTGCTGTTCTTCCACCTTCACGTCACAACTGTAGCGTTGGCCCAAGTTTGAAGAAGAGCTATAAGTCGCAGTGCACAAGAACCGGACTATAGGCAGAATGTCAAAAACACTTTGCAAGCAGATGGGACAACTTTTAAATTTTGGGCAAAGGAGAGGACGTGTTGCGGTACTCCATCGACTGATGCTTCATTTCCGGGTCGTAATGGTGTATCTACAACTCGTTGAAGATGATGAATTTTTCTGGGCGTTCAACCTGGCAGAGATGGAGTAGGTCAGTGGGTCGGTGGGTCAAGTTTTCTGAGTGGGTCAGTGGGTCGTGGGTCAACACCATGTAACCCACTGTGACCCACCACCCACCGTGACCCACTGCGACCCACCACCCACTGCTACCCACCGACTCAGTATGATCTACCGACCCTCTCTGCTCACTGCATTGTAGGCAGTATCTTCTGAAGACTGGTAAATTTGTCTTCGTTTTACTTTCAAGACCTTCATTTCCCTTTCTTTTCCACTTGTTTCTGTCTACTTACCTGAGGTGAGTATATCTAACCAAGTGAAAAAAGAACTTCAGACACTTTTGGATGTTGATATTTTTAATAGTAATAATAGCAATAGGACTTACGCTACAAATTGGCTTTCGAAACTTGTGAGTTTTTAGAGCTAACTACTGGAAAAATACATTTTTGAATCACTGTAATATATAAATTATTTTATAAAAATTGAATGTAATTATGCGTACCTGATCACCACGGTCAAATTGCAAAGTCAAATGAAATTACTTTTGGTATATAGTTAGGCCTTAATCCAAATTGGGATGTTATATTGTTTTTATTATAGTGCATAATATCCTAAGGAGGTTGTGAGGATCCGAATTTTTGCGAAAAGAAAATGAGTATCTCGCAAGCCGTTAAACATACGGAGCTGAAATTCATTGTATTAACCCTTTATTGAAAATAAACAGGATGTGTCCTAGCATTTTTTAAAATTCTCCTTTATGTAGGGGGGAGGGGCATTTTATTGAGAATTGGTAGTGAGTTGGCTTGTAAAAATGATCGAAAACGATCAATGTTATTTTAAAAAAAAATCAGAAACAAAAAATACAGTGCTTGGCTTCATATATCCATTGCTTTCTGCTATAATAATTGCTGAAGCTTATGTTTATTATATGGAACGCTTACAGCACAGGGCAATCAACCCATAAAGTTGTGAGAAAAATAGGCATAAAATTTGTGCTGTTAGCTTAATTGGACGGAAATTTTAAGTTTGGATTGTACGCATAATTATATGGAAAATTTTACACTTTTTTCCCTTTAAGTTGGTCTACTTTCTTTGATTTGGAACTTTGAAATTTCATCCTTTTTCCACTGAAAAGTATTGATAATTCAACAAGGAAATAATTATACTATGATAATTTAATTGAAATTCATCGTAATTTGGCACATGGCAAAATGCAGTGTGGTAATTGAAGGGGAAGAAGGAGAGAAATTCCCATTCACCTCTGAACACTTTCCAAGAACCTCGTTCCCTTTCGCTTTCTAGACGGGGGAGGGAACTTGGTAATGCTATCAAACCTTCATGTGTAATTACAAAAATTAAATTTATAAACAAATAAGAAATCATCAGTTTATCAGGCTTTAATTGATAATTTATTCACAAGATTCCTTATCAAAGGCGTGGTAGATGAAGTTTCTGTTCTACATGGGTCGACATTGCCAACTGATATGGTCGATATGGAAAAGATGTTGTATGAGAAATGATACTTCTTGCTGAGTATTTCAAACCTGACCAAGAAAAATCGTTATCAGACTTAAGTCTAACAAGTAGATTGTCGATGAGAAGTTGCAGAAATCGGGTAGAAATATTATCAATTTCCACGACAGAGTACGAACGGGGATTTCCCTTTATGAAGTTACAGATGACATATTAGAAATAGACTAAGTGCTCAAACATTGTCTAACTTGTTGCTCATCAATGTTAATGGCCCACCGCTAGACAAGCTCAAAGTAGACGAGCTAGTTATTTCTTGGCTGAAGGATGGACGTCATTCCACTGCGGATGATTTACCGCCAAAAGGTTACCAACAGGAAATAAATCCGATTTCAGATTTGTTTTAAGGTGGAAAATTACGAGTTACGGAAAATGTATACTTGTATTACTAATGGCTTATTTGTGTTATTCAACTTTGTACCTAATTTTTAGTAAGTCTCTTCTTTGCTTTAGGTAAACTACTTTGAATAAATATTCATAATAATTGCAATTATGCATATTTGTAACTTAAATTTAACGTGGTGTTTTAGTGATTACACAAATTACAATTATGAACATACTTTATGGAGATGCTCTCACATAGGGTACCCGAGCACCTTTATACCCTATGAACAACTGATTTTTCAAGTCTTTTGTGAGAAAAATGCTGTGAACTGAGAAACCATACCTTTTCCATATTGTACAGGGGTATTTTCCTTGCGAATATAAGTTTCTTGTGGAATGCGTTCAGAAATTAACACTTGCAAGAATACTCTCTTAGTAGAAGTATATTTTAGGCACACACTAATTTTCCCTCCACCTCGAACTGTTTCAATTTCTTCACTGACAAACACTTTACCATTTTATATCGTAAAGGTCAGATCCACCGTTATTGTAACAGAGTGGTGCTTGAGCGATTGACTAGAAATTCAAACTCCGATTAGTGACAATTTCACAGTCTTGTTTTATTACAAGTATAAACTCTTTAGTCAGTTCAGAAGAGGCCGTGGATTGTGTTCAAAGTTGATAACGATGGATTTTGGTGAGTCAGAGTAGGTCAAGATGGATGAGAGTGGTTCATGGTGGGTGGTGGGTCACGGTGGGTGGTGGGTCAGTGGGTCGTGGGTCAAGTTTTCATTGACCCACGCCACTGGGCAGTCAGAAAATTAAATGACAACCAGCTGTTTCAACCGGACGTCACCATTGGATGCCATTTTTTGTTCCATTACTGTGGAATGAGAATAGATAGGAAGGTGAAACAAGTGACAGTCTATAACTTAAACATCAGCGCGCTAATGATAAACAGTTCAGAATATTTGCAGTACCAATGGCCAAGTAGTGGGCTTGGAGGAATTAGTTTCTGAATCACCCTCGTGCTTACGTACAAAGTTAAATATGTTATTATGTTGTTCTGTTAACCAATATATAGAGTGCATCATTTATATTGAAACAAACTTGTAACTTTAAAACTAATAGATAAAAAAAGTTTGAAATTTCGTAGAATACAAATATCAACAAGGACAAATTATCCAGTTATCCATTGTTTTTGTCTTGGTCCTCAACTGGAGAATACCTATCCAAAGGTTGATCTACAAAACTGAAGAAGTTCGTAGAAGATATTACATGTTACAGTTTTTGAATGATTTCCGTGATTTAACCTCATAATAACAGTAACCATTAAAGAAACAACAATTAAAAAAAAAAACAAATTTATTCACATCTACTGGGAAATATATGTCAGAACAACGTTAAACAAACTCTGCAATGCCACCAGATTAACAATATTTTACCAACCCAACATAAAATTATATATACAGTGGCGGGTCCAAGGAGGGGGCTATAGAGGCTATAGCCCCCCCTTGACGCTCAGGTATACACTTAATAAAATGGGCTTCAATCCTGATTTACACTGGATAAAACGGCAAAATATGGTTTAGCCCCTCCCTTGATCATATCCTGGATCCGCCCCTGTATATATATATATATATATATATATATATATATATATATATATATATATATATATATATATATATATAGCAATACATCAGGTTTTCATATATTCCAAACTTATATTTTAAACTAAAACTTACAACACTGCATGCATTTTTTTCAGTATTACTAACTAAGGGACACTACGTACAAAGTTTGAAGATTTCTAGGACAGTAATAATGCGAATTAATCAGAGGAGGTATTGCACATTAAAACTACCCTTGTGTCAAGCACTATGATCACAATAGCATGCATTTTTAAGTAAGAACAGCTACAAAGGACTGAAGATTTGACATTTTTAAAAAAAGAGTTTCCTTTGAAAAACTTCTTACAAAAGTATCGCCATCTACGTAGAGACGGTTTGAAATGTCAAATTGCCATAAACCTCATTATGATATTTGTGTTTATTGAAAACCATCTAAGTTAATGGACACACTTATTTATACACTTTTTTTTTCAAATAGGAACGGTTTGAAATATCAAATTGTTGTAAACGTCATTATGATCTTCTGTTTATTGAAAACCGATTACGTTATTGGATAAATTACTTATTTATGCACTTTTTTCAAGTAGAAACGATTTGAAGTATCGAATTACTGTAAACGTTATATGATATTTATGTTAATTATCTACGCTATTGCATACGTACTTATTTCTACACTTTTCTCAAGTAGAAACAGTTTAAAATATCAAATTACTGTAAACGTTATTATTATCTTTGTGTTCGTTATCTACGTTATTGGATACATTACTTATTTATGCACTTTTTTCAAGTAGAAACGACTTGAAGTATCGAATTATTGTAAACGTTATTATGATCTTTGTGTTTATTATCTACATTATTGGATACTTACTTATTTATGCATTTTAAAGTAGAAACTGTTTGAAATAACAAATTACTGTAAACGTTATTATGATCTTTGTGTTCATTATCTACATTATTGGATACTTACTTGTTTATGCAGCTTTTTCAATTAGATACGATTGAAGTATCGAATTACCGTAAACGTTATTATGGTCTTTGTGTTTATTATCTACCTAGGTACGTTATTGAATACTTACAGAGGTTGTTCAGCCTACGTTTGGTCAATTTTGTTCTTTCCCCCTCCCGGGCAGAATAAACTCACCCGACCTGGCTCGTGGCGTCCTGCAGTGTTGTGCAGTGGCTTCCTGGAAACGGAGTTGTTTTTACGCGCGGACGACAATAACGCACAAAACAGGTCCATTGTTGTGAGTGTTGTGTTATATTTGTTTCCAAGTGTGTGCGTTTCCGCTCTGTGACCAAAATGCCGCCCAAACTAAGCCGTTTTGGGGAAGGCTATGTTTATGACGCCCACTTTAGTGTTTCTGTGATTAGTAAACAGTACAAGAAGAATGGTTGCAACATCAGTTTAAGTGGAATAAGAAAATGTTATTAAAAAGTACAAGGGCAACGAAGTTCCACCATTTGAATCACAAACGAAGTTGCCTAGGAAGCGGGAATGCACCTAGGCCACCTCCACCATACAGAGGAAAATGGCAATGCAAGAAAGTCTGCCAACACAAAGGTGTATGGCTAATCGTCTTGACGTGTCTTTGGGGACTGTGAACCGGACGTTACACCATCAACTCAAGCTGGAAAAAGTCATGAAAGCTCGCGGCCATCTTCTCACGGATACCCACCAAAAGGAATGAAAGTGTAACGCCCGGAAGCTGTATGAACGGCATCTGGCAAAACAAAGCTGGATGTACGTCGTAACGCTCGATGAAGCATAGATTTACCTTTCCGACTGCGGCAAACTGAGAGCCATCATGTACTTAGAGAAAGGCGCCAAGAAGTTCAGTAGTTGGGTCAGTGTCTGTAAAGAATCCTTCCCAAAAGGGTTCATGGTCGTTACTGGCTACTGTTGCCGAGGTAAACTGAAGATTCGTAGGGTGGCGAATAACTGCAAAATAAATTCGCAGTATTTTCAGGAGCAGATCATGCGGCCTATCTACGAGCATGATATTCCAACAATGTACGGAAATTATGCCAATCTGGTGCGCATTCATATGGACAAGGCCTCATCACATACCTCACGATCGTCCCTCGCATTCTACAGACAGATGGAGGAGGTAAGTGGTATACAGGTGATACCTTTCAATGAGGTACATGTTAAATCTCCAGATGCAAGTCCTATGGACTATTGTGGATTTGGATTGCTGAAGCGGGCTTTGGGTAAACGGCTTGTGACAACAGTGGAAGGACTTTTGAAAGATGTGCAAAGGAAATGGGACAAGATTGCCCTCCCAGTTCTTCAGAGAAGCCTATTACAGTGGAAATTCCGCTGTCGGGCTATTGTTAGAAACCAAGGGAAACACATCAAGCACTTACGGACCTGGCGCCATGGATACTTCTAAATTTTTAGTTAAGTCGAAATTGGCCAAATGTAGACTGAAAAACCTCTGTACTTATTTATGCATTTTTTTTCAAGTAGAAACGGTTTGAAATATCAAATTGCTGTAAACGTTATTATGATCTGTGTATTTATTATCTACATTATTGGATATTTACTTATTTATGCACTTTTTTCAAGTAGAAACGGTTTGAATTATCAAATTACTGTAAACGTTATTATGATATTTTTGTTCATTGTCTAGATTATTGGATGCCTTACTTATTTATGCACTTTTTTTAAGTGGAAACGGTTTGAAATTTCAAATTACTGTAAACGTTACTATGATCCTTGTGTTTATTATCTACGTTATTGGATACGTAGTTATTTCTTCACTTTTCCCAAGTAGAAACAGTTTGAAATATCAAATTACTGTAAAAGTTATTATTGTCTTTGTGTTTATTATCTACGTTATTGAATACGTTACTTATTTATGCACTTTTTTAAGTAAAAACGATTTGAAGTATCGAATTACTGTAAAAGTTATTGTGATCTTTGTGTTTATTATCTACGTTATTGGATGCGTTACTTATTTATGCACTTTTTTCAAGTAGAAACGGTTTTCAGTTTCAAATTACTGTAAACGTATTTATGATCTTTGTGTTTCTTATCTACGTTATTTGATACGTTACCTACTTATGTACTTTTCTGAAACAAAGCCCTTTAAACAAAGCAACATATTATAGTCCATTTTAAATTTTTTCCTATTTATTCGAAATTCGTAATTTTGTGATCCTGCAATTTGACCTTAAAGTGTTTTAGATTTGAATCGCCGTCGTAAAGGACTCCAAGATATGGTATGATACCCTAGCATCATTAGTTTGCATGACTCGCGTAGCGTAGTCGTTAACGGTCTCATCTTTGGCGTGAGCGGTTCCTGGTTCAGTTCCCAGTGGAGACGCTAGATCGAAAAAATGTAAGGGGCTTTTCAGGCCAGACATCTTGAGTGAGGTTTTTCTGAGCTTCCACATTCACACTAGGCAAGTACTGGGATGATACATAACATATAGTTCCCAGGGCGGTTTCTTTCTTCCCAATCATTTCTTCTTTTCCTTTCCTCGAATAGTGAGACGTCTTCCCACATACGTGACGGGCTAACATGGCCATAGATATCGAAAGCCAAGAAATATAATTCCTAATATTAATCCTAGTCTGCAACACTTATAGCAAATATGGTATCACAAGACTTCGCTTTGATGTAGTTTTGAGATAGGGAATACTCGAAATTAATGCAAGTAGAACTTCATGTTGGGTAGTTACTATTAACTTGGTGGTGTTATATAATATTTCAAACAATTTATCTTTGTTGATATTTGCATAGTGCAAAATTTAATAGTTTTCTAGTTTGAAAGCTACAAGAGCAGTTCAAAATAAATTGTCCAGCCTGTATATATCAGAGGTAAGCAACACATATCGATATTCTTACGACAGTTGGCTTTGACCGTAGTTTTATTCAGAAAACGTGCTATCGACAATGGACGTTCGTCAAAGCAAGAAAATCAAAACTTTCACTTTATTAGTTTTCCCACCCGATTCTGATGAAAAGGTTATAAGTTAGCAACAGTGAAATCAGTCTTATCGTCATTTTCGACTCAGAGGTGCGAAAGTTAGTTTTGTCTTTATATATGTGTGTGCCCAAAACAATGACTCTTTGTTCTAAAAGTTGCTGAGAGACTTTTTCTGCGTCTGTTCTCATGAGAATAAAAAGTCGCAAGTGACCCCAGTTGACCAAATGACACCTAAACTAATTCACGATTGGACAATTTTTGGTCATCAACCAATGGTGTAGTTGTTGGTCGTGTGATCCACGGTGACCAGAAGAAGAGCAAATCAGTCGGTAAGTGACGACTAAAACCTCCACCACGGAAAAGTCGTGTGTGGAGGTACCCGAAGAAAAGACTATCGAAGAAGGATGCATCAACCAATAGGGCTAGCGTGTGATAATAAAATCAAAGGCCATTTCATATATTTTTGCGCGTGAAGTGTATAGTTAATTACACCAAGTGTTCGAGCACGGTTTAAATTACCAAGTGTTGGGAAAAGTCTGGAATTGTCAACTAGTTGAACACAATGCGCAGTAGTCTTACCAAAAGTTTACGAAGTCGCTCTAAGAAGTTATTGGCCGAGCAGTGGAAAGGGACAAGTCAAGTCACCGATCGTAACACAGAGGAGAAATTGTAAGTAATATCAATACCTTATTTTTTACGCCAGAAGAAGAATTCAGTGCTCTGATTGCCCGAAAATTGTTTCTTTAGAATCGTAGTGAAAAGGAAAAGATTACATGTTCACTCAGCACGCCAGCTAGTAACGTGTCATTAACAATAATAAAAAAAGAACATAACGAACAGTGTGCAATTGCTTATACATAAATCATTCATTCTTCCTAAGCCACTTACTTTCAAACTCACTTGTATGATTTATGTCGTTAATTCGAAAGAGAAATAAAATATATAGTTTAGTTAGGGTAACAAACATTAATATCTGACATTTTTTTTAAAATTTTAACGGCGGTATATTAATCAAGTGTTATAGAGATTAATAATACTTTTTGTGGTGTTCTTGCATACGATTAGTATTATCAAGTTGTGACAACTATAGTGTAATATAAAATATAAAGACAATCTTAAAGCGAGAATATGAACTGTTAAACACTGTATTTGCTACTTGAGTAATAATTTGTTTCTTTAACCAACTTCCATTTAAATTTTCCCAAATTTAAATGGCAGTTGGCAATGCATGATATGTGTCCTGGTGGGGGAAATAATTGGGAACTTTACATTTTTAATACGTCCCGATTGTGAGTGCAAGGGTAAATAGACGTAACCTCCCACGCCAGCGATAAGAAATGAGTATTTGATCTATTTCTTATATATATATAGTGCGGCAATATGAACTGGATCTGTATATAAAAAGAAAATTAACATAGAAAGTGTCTTACCTTCGATCATTTTAGATTTGTAAATCGGTGTGCCCTGACCGTCAGTACATAGAAAGATTTCTAGAAGTTCTTTCGTTTAATGCTGTTCAAAATTCTTGTCGTAATCCTCTTTAAAGCCGTTACATCATTAAATTACGAACCTTTAAGAAGTCTAATCACTGTAAAATTAAAATACCTTTAATTTTACAATAATTATGTGATATTTTCAAATTGGTAAAAGATAATCGAAATGTGGGACAAGAGCGCCCTAGACAATATTATTTTGCATGAGGTATCGTTATCACTAGTTACCTAGTAGCTTTCCGTTTGCAGCCAGTTAGAAACGCGGAAATAAATGCCTGTTTTCTAAATGGCTGGAAATCGAAAGCAGATAACTGAGTCGTGATAACGGTATCTCATGTAAAATAGTATTGACTAGCGAGATCTTGTTCCACTTTTCAATTATATATATATTTGAAGATATCACATAATTACTTTAAAATTAGCGATATTTCTTATTTTTGCCGTGATGGGGCCTCTTAAGTGCAGACTTGAGTTTAGAAAATATAAAATAATTACATGATGGCCAGATCTGGTAAATAGGGAGATTCGGACAACACACAATTCCCCTTTAGGGACAAAATGTTTTGCACAATCACAGTCTTGTGACTTGAGGTATTGTCATGGAACAGACGACACTGAACATCATCCAGATACTCGGGCCTCACACGTGTGGAACGTTGCAATAACCGTTTCAATATCTCAACGTAGAATGAGGCATTAACCATCTGTTCTGTAAGCACAAAGTCCTTATGCAAAATACCTTTACTATCGCTAAAAAAAAAAAAAATCAGGAAAATTTGATTTTGAATTTTGACTGTTGCGGTTTTCTTGCTTGTGAAGATTTAGGAGATTTCCACTCTGCCCTCTGACGTTTGTTGACATATCATATTGAAAAGTCCATGTATTAACCCCAGTAACGATATTTAGGAGGAAGCTAAGGTCTCTATTGACTTTAGCAATCAGTTATTTGCAGTGATTAACGCTGTCGCTTTGTTGGTTATTTGTTTAGGAATAAGGCACTAAACGGGCACAGACCTTCCTCCTGTTCAGATTTATTATTATTATTTACCGCACAATTTTTTTCTTCATATGCAACTTCTCAGCAAAGATTCGCAGTGTCGCATTTCGGTCTTCTAGTGTTCTTGCTTTCTCCACCAATTTCTATGTTCCTCGTCCTCAATTGACCACCATCCCTTCTTGAAACGCCTGCGTTATGCAATTACACGCCACAGGACAAACAAGTGATCTCATACACTTGTTGCAACATTTGATAACTTTCTGTATCAGTCTTATCCAGATGTACACAAAACTGGATGTTCACTCTTTGTTTCATGTTGAGTTCACGACGCAGATTAGCAACACCTGTCTACACTCACCCTGTCCACATACATAAATGTCAGTCACGATCAATGCACTTGGTATCAGTTAGTCATGAGACATTTCTTTTTTGTTTGTACCACAGCTCACTTGCACAGCTGGGCCTCCGGTATTTGCACATTCATTTTAAGATACCCTTTTGAAGTGCTTGATCACTCTCTACCTAGCTATCTAAAAATTGGTGTGCAAGTACTGCCTCATTCTTAGGCATGGGTATTTTAGATAGTTCCTATTCCAGTTCCTTACAGTGATGTCTTGACCCAACTACGATAGGTCTCATAGTAGTGGAGCTATGAACTTTTAAAGTTCACTTTATTTCACATTTTCGACACCCTATAAAAAGAAATTATTTTTCCGTTTCAATTCTCTAGCTGCATCAGTTTGTTGGAGGCAGTTATCTACTTCGCTTCAAGTCTAAACGATTGTGACTTCGATGAGATTCATCTATCCATACTACAGGAATGGAACCTTGACAACAACAGCCGTATGACCTGGAGCATTATCATGTAGTGTGTAAGCTCAACGCAGATGATTCAAATGACTGCCTCCAATGAACTGACGCAGCTAGGCAGTTAAAGCTGACATATTGTTTCTTCCATAGATGACATCGTATCCCTTTAGCGACTTGTTACCAGTAACGCAAAAATTTCAGTGTCAGGTCGTAGAATTTTGAAAATACCTTTGGGCAAATGGATGGATAACAGAGAAGATAGAAACTATAATTGAATTAATATCAAAGGAAACTATTTTTCGTTATTATTTACCAGATTTCCTCTGTTACGTGTTGATAGACGGACAAAATTGATCTCTGTGACTTTTGGTACTGTACTACTTACGTAAAGTCTTGGACACTTGTTTAAAATTTTAGTTTTTAAGTTAAATTTAACAAATAATATTTAATACTCTTTTCAGGAAAAAGCCATTAACAAAATTTATCGAGTTCGACGATGAAAGTTTCAGCAAATACTCTGAAAGTCCAAAAGATGGTTTCTACAAATTCGCTAGCAGCAACAACTACGAGTATCCTTTCCTCTACTACGAGCAACTAGCCAACGATGGAGGCTATCCTGGTGGTTCTTATAGTTTGAATTACTATAATAAAGGACTTAATAGCAGCAAATCTCGTTATAGGGGCTGGATTCAGACAGCGAGGCAATTCGACGAGGACGCTGGTAAAAGCTCTTATGACAAATGGAATTATGGGTACCATGACTATTGGAAGTGGCCCTACTATGGAGGCCACCACTATAGATATTCATCGTACCCTTATTATGAACGGTGATAAAGGTAATCCTTGTTTCAGTAATTTATTTTTGTTGCTTTTTACTTTGAATAAACATACATGATATTAGTACATTATGTATATAACTATTTTCGAAGTTGCAACTCAGTCCATGAGGAAGAATAGTTGTTCAAATCAAAGACGAATTTTCTTTCGTCAGAATTGTCCCATGTGGTTCTCACGCGTATTGTTCTGCAGTACTGGATTGGCCATGCATACAAATGACAACATTCTCTCGTGGCCACCTCGTTCTCCGGAAATAAAGCCGTACCATTTTCCCTAGTTTGAGGTATCTGTAGAGATTTTACGTAAAACAATTATCCGCTTTCTTCTACATCTTCGTGTAAGCGTACTGCAAGCCATAAATGGATCGGAATGAATCGTCAACAACTGTAATTATTTGCAACGCACTAAGGGCGGATCCAAGGGAGGCTATAAGGGCTATAGCCCCCCTTGATCATATCCTGGATCCGCCACTATATATATATATATATATATATATATATATATATATATATATATATATATATATATATATATATATAAATGAAAGTCACTATGTTTGTGGTTAATAACTTTTGAACCACCAGACCGATATCGATCAAATTTTCAACATAGATGAAGGGCGCCCTGGGATGGATTTTGTCATTTCACTTTGATGGTACAATGTACCGGAGAGAGAAGGGGGAAGATATATAAAATTAAATAAAACTTAGTAGCTCTTGAACCACGAGATCGATCACGATCAAAACCACATAGATGAGATTTGAGCCTGGGATGGTTTTCATTATTTCACTATAACGGTGCAACGTAGAGGACGAAGGTGACGAAAGATATTTAAATATGATCAAAAAATGACCGATATTAGTATCGAATCCATAGTATTGGAGGTCGCTGAGATGAATAATGGTACTTCCGATGCCGTTGAAATCCAAAATAAGCCCCATTAGTACTCTTAAAAGAGGATGGTGACATGCAAAAATAATTAAAAATAACCTATATTAGTGTAGAATTCATAGTTTCTAGGGTTTCTAAGTTGATTCGTGACAGTTTTGGTGCCCTTTATTTCCAAAATGAAACTATTCTCCCCGTGCGAGTAATGGACATTCTGCTAGTAGACAAAAACTATATATATATATATCTTTCAAAAGTCTCTATACACCTGAATTGTCACATATTCAAAACAACAAGAAAATTATTTTACTCAAAATATATTATATTTTATGGCATAAAAGCAATATGTACAGGGCGTAGCATATACACACACATTTTCACAGCAAATGTTGGAAAAGTCCCCCATGAGCCTCCAAACATGCTTGCACACGTTTCTTCTTATTCCCAAATACTCTCACAAGTTGTTTATGTGGAATGCTACGAGCAAAATCTCGAAGAGTTGTTTCGAGTTCTTTTAACGTGTGGAGGTTCCCTTTGTAAACAGAATTCTTTGCATAACCCGAGAAGTAAAAATCCGGAGGAGACAAGTCAGGAGACCAAGGTGGTCACAATCCCTTTGAAATTATTCGATCTCCAAAAACCTCTTGCAGTAATCTCATGGATTGGCGAGCTGTATGTGCTGTAGCGCCATCTTGTTGTATCCAAGCATTACGAATTTCGTCTTCCGTTAGTTCTCCCATGAACTGGTGAATAATTTTACAATAACGAGTTGAATCTATTGTTTGTCTGAAAAATATGAGGCCGACTATTATTCTTCTGGATATTGCAATCCACACCCCTACCTTCTGGTCATGCAGAGGAACTTTATGTATGACCTGTGGGTTTTCTGCACACCACAAACGTGAGTTCTGGGCATTGACGTAACCTGATAAATAGAACCAGGCCTCATCAGTAAAAAAACATTATCCTAAACATCGTCAGACTTGTCCATAACAAACCGTGTAAACCATTCACAATACTGCACTCGTTTTACACTGTCGGGATGAAGTAACTGCTGCACCGCTCTCACCTTATACGGGATAAGACGCAGTTTCTTACGAACCGCCTTTTGTGCCGTACCAACACTTATTGCTTCTTCCTGGGCAAGTTTTCGAAGTGGTTTATGGGGGCTACGTTGCATTGCATCCGATATGTGTAGCATTTTTTCTTCATCGAGCACTGCCGTTCTACCACTTCGATCATAGTCCATTACCGTTCCAATGTCTCTAAATTTATCGATCAGTGCTCTTACAGTGTGACGATTCGGAACAGGTGTATCCGGAAACCTAGCTGCAAACTTATCTTTGACTGTTTGTTTGTACCCACCTTGTTCACGGAACACATGTTCAACCAGGAATATTCGTTGTTCCAAAGTTAACACCATTGTTTCAGAGACCGCTAACTAGATGCAACAACCACTTCAACGTCACTTTGCCAACTGGAATCTAAGAAAGGGACTTCACGCAAGGCGATAATATAGCAGTGTTGCAAACCTTCGCATAAAATTTTATTCCATGTGACTTTGAATGCGACTTTGACTTGCCACGATTCAGGTGCATAGAGACTTTTTGAACGCTCTGTATATATATATATATATATATATATATATATATATATATATATATATATATATATTCTGGATTTTACAGTAATTTTGTATTCAGTTACTACCGAAGATAGATTCACTGGGTTTACATGATCAGGTTAGCACTCACTAATAATCTGCGTTAACGTATTCGTCTAAAATTGCCAGTAAAACGCATGAAATTATGTAGTTGGGCAAAATGTCACTAATTCCCAAAATCAGTGTGCTTTTAGGTTTCAACCTCTTAACAAATACTTTTTGAACAGTGGAGTGTTTCGATTTTAATGTTTCATTTTAAAGTATTAATTTAAGTAATCACTTAACAATATTATAAATTATGATAATAATTGTTGATAAGTCAACAATGAGATAGATTCATCTAAAAAGCCCTTAAAAGAAAATCCCATCTATACTCGTGCTCGGAATGAGACCAATATTATCTATATGAATTGCGAATAGAAGCTATAAAATGCATATAAAGAATCAATTTTTAAAAAAAGCACGAGAAGAATGCCAAGGAGAAACACAAAAGAAAGGGAAGACGCCAGAATTTGTTTTATCACAACAACCTGTGCAGACGAAAACCAACTGGAATGCTTAATGAATTATATTGCAGTGGCATCTACCGGAAAGAGTAGTAAACAACAACTGTAATAGGACTATTTGGCGGAAACATATAGAAATATAGGAAAACCACTCTAATTGTCCTTTTAAAATATGAACGAATAAACAAAAAAGCCGAGTATACTCGGATTTTATATTTTCGATAAAATTAAACACCCGAATATTGTCTAGGTTTTATATTAAGAGATTAACGTCGTATTTGCTTGCTATTGGAGATCATTTCGTTGGTTTTAGCGAGTGTATTGTCACCAGTAAACGTACTATAAAAGAGTATATTACGTTTCTAGTTGGTGATGCTGTGGGTAAAGCAATTGAAACAATATTAGATTCAATGTCGTGTTTACTTATTACTAAATGTTTTTCCCTGTCTTTATCAACAATATGATTAGGGAAACACGTGCTAAGTGACTATGTTACATGTTTCCCTAATACTGCTACTTAAACCAATGAAACAATAGTTTTAATGAAATATATATAAATAAGTATTAAAATCTAAAAACATTAAGTTATAGCAAATCTATTTTTTTAAAAAAAATAGAAAAATATTAATAAATATTTTTTCTTTGTCATATTTTCAGGTCTACAAGTCTAGGAACCTTTTAATGCTTCCGAACCTGTTGGCACTTTTCCCGTACAAAAATTGTTATTACTTATTTTATTATTGTTAATGTTCTTATTGTTGTGTTTTTTTACTTTTGTAAGCGCCATTTTGTAAATAAATGTTTTACATTATACGAATTATTTATTTAAGAAAGCAGTGTTGTTTCAAATATGATTTCTAGTCTGCCGTTTGTACGAATGATAAGTATGTCTTAAAATGGCTACATTAGTATTACTCCAATCAGGCGACCCGGATTCAATTCTCCAGAAATTTTATTCTCGTTCTATTCTTGTCCTCTGCACTATTCTAGAGGCTAGCAGTCGGGTTTGGGTGCTCAGGGTCTCGGGCTCGATTCCAGGTGAGAAAGGATTCAAATTTAGAATTCCACCGTACACTGTAGTTCCACGTCTTGTATAACATCTGAGTTGAAGAGACACACTTAACCCACGAGCAGGCGCGTATGCGCAAAAGGTGAGAAAAATACATGAAAAAAAAAATTGCAGCTCTTTCATCAGTTTGAGTGAAACAGCTTCTTTCTATTCTTCACGGGGTTCACCATTTGCATATTCTAATAGTCATTGTTGTCAGCGCGCGCGTCTATTTTTGTTTATTACATGTTATTGGAAGGAAGTGAATTGTATCGCACAAAATGAGCGGCGCGTCCGCTCGTGTTATTCTGTTTTCCGTCTGTGGTAAATGCATTTTTACCAAGGATGTTATAAAATAGAGGATCTGCCCATACAACAAAATCATGAAGCCATACGTCACAGCTTCGCCACACCTACTCTACCCACTCCGCGCCACTAAGATCGCAATGTTTTGAGCCAACAATCAAAGCAGAAACGAGAGTAGCCAATCGGACGTGAAGGCTCAGACGAAGCTCGGTTGTTTTGTGGTTCATTGAGTTCATATGTTGAAGATACGAATGGGCAGATCCTCTATTTTATAACTTCCTTGATTTTTACGATGGCGAGAGAAATTTACAAGTGACTGACGCTTGACGGGTTCTTAAGGTAATGTTAGGTGATAACGAAGACGATGAAATTGAAACTGACAGTGACCTAAGTGATGAAAACATATAAATAAATCAATATGACAGTAATTCAGAATAAGAAATGTCTGATACTGAATATGAGATTTTGTCATCTGTTGATTTTGCTCGCTGCCAACGAGCTAAAGTCTACAACAACGAAATGTAGTATGTGCTCTTTCGCCTGCAAAATCACTCATCAAAAATTGTTGTTTGCGTTGAATGCTATGCAAATGACTCTGATTGTGCATAAATACTGGACGTTGAAGATAACGTAAGTCATAATCTGAGAGGAGTGTTGAATAGGTTAGATGTCTTTAAGTAAAGGAAAAAAGTGGTGTATATTGAATCAAGTGTGACTTTATCATAACACTTCTAAGCAGAATGTTCAGTGAAAACATATTTCTGTTTTGTAAAACATAATATTCTATCAAGTACTTAACATATTCTGTGTTCTAATTTTAAATGTTATGTGTATTGTTTCTGTGCTAATATTGTGAAGAAACATATAAATAACTGAAATCTAAACAAAAAAACACTTTTTTGTTAAAATTAATAGATACTGTCATAATTAATCTATATCACATAAAGTGATCAACGCGCCCGCTGGTGTTATGGCGTGATGCGCGCCCGCTCGAAGGTTAACAACAAAAACCAAATTATCAAGACATTTTTTCATTTCTTTTCGTTTTCGTTATTTTAAACTTTTCTTAAGTACATGTTATAGAATTACTTCATCTGACTTCAACATGTGTTTATGTCAAGCACTCTTGCAGAATTTTTTGGTGGGAAGAGTCCAATACAAGATTCTAAGTTTATGTAGTATTAAACTACTCTTAGTCTACACTCAAAAGATATTATATTTGTTAAGAATTAGATTGTTTTTATAAGAATAAAAGTACAGATGAAACAAAGTTCAAATCTCTAGGCTATACTAATAATTTCTCTGCTAAACACACAGAGAAAAACCCATTCTCCATCAGCGTTATATTGTACAAATATACGGTATCCTCTTGCTTACTATAGAAATCAGTACGGAGCATACGTTATCCGTATGCTACATAGGCACTGCACTTGGATGTTACATCCTGCCGTTGCATGATGTCTGATATCTAACAGTTTTCCGTATATCACATGCATATACTTATGTTACTTTCGTCAGCTATATGTTATATACGTCCATTTGTATGTGAGATCCTGACCGCCTACATTGTTCCATATGGAAAGTACGTATAGATGGAACACTTATACAGAAAGTAGGCTATTATAAAACATGCGTTTTCAGTTATAAGTCTGTTGTACGTTAAGTCCAAAAACTACAGGAATTACGCATGTAACCTATCTTTCTAAGTACGCCACCTACATTTTTTCTCAGTGCAGGTATAGTTTCATTAAGAAAGTGTTGAACTGTATGTAGAGTTACGAGGTTTCAGAGAGGAATCCGGATCCTGCTAGAGTGACCCTGCTAGAGTGACCCCTGCTAAAGTGTGTCTCTGATTTACGTTATATCTTTGTAGGCCTATTGAAAAGACAAACCATATCATTGAAGTTTGAAATTAAAATCTCTATTTTACGCAGCGTGGATCATGTAACGCATATAAGTACGTTAAACCTACATTTTATGCAAGTCCCCACAGATGGAGCGGGTCAGAGGGTCGTGGGACAACAGGACGTGAGCCACCTATTATAATCCACTCTCACCCACCGGCGCACTCTTCTCAGTGCATTATAGACAGTATCTTCTAAACAGTGGTGAATTTCTCTATATTTTACATTCAAGGCCTCCATTTTTCTTCCTTTTTATCTATTTCTATTTACTTAACTGAGCTGAATACTCTAAGTGAAAAAATAAATTAGGGACTTTTGGATATTAATATTTGTAATTGTAATAATAGGAATAAGACTTACTGGTTGAGTACTAGAAAAATTACTGATCTGGACCAGTGTCTCATGTTTTTGCGTTTTTTCGCAGTGATCCCTTACAGCATGTACTCGATTTTTGAGAGTCACACGATACGCCATGACCCACGTACCGTCCAACCATGGAAAATCGAACACCCCGAAAACTCGTTCTCTTTTATAACCCCATTTTAGGGACGTACTCGTTTCATTTTACCACCACTTTTTAGGGGTGTACACGTTTCCTTTTATGAACACTTTTTCAACCCCTATTTTAACGTAGCAAAAATTACACAGAGACTACGAACATAGCAGAGCTAATAAAAGACTATGAGCACATTTTCTAACCCTTACATAACATAACAGAAATTACATAAGACTACGAACACGTAGCAGAGCTAATAAAAGAGTTTGGCTTATTTATCAACCCTTATGTAACAGAAGATATTTCATAAGAAAGGCTACAAGCATTTTTAACATAGCTCAGTTAAAACCCCTATTTTAATACAGCAGAGACTATACAGGAGTGTATACGTTCCCTTTTATCAACCCCTATGTAACATAGCAGAAATTGCACAAGCATTCATCTAGTACTACATGTCGCAAAAGTACTGACCATCGAGGTCAAAAGTCAAATACTTAAACCCGAATAACTCGTAAACGTAGTCACATATTGACCTGCTATTTCCTCATTTAGTTACAGGTCACAAACTACTACATGACGCAAAGTACTGACCATCGAGGTCAAAGGACAAATATTTAAATCCGAATAACTCGTAAACGAAATCACATATTGAGATGAAGTTTCCACATTTAGTAATAGGTCATCAACTACTACATGTAAAAAAAAGTATTGACTATCGAGGTCAAAAGGTCAAATATTTAAACTCGAATAACTCGTAAACGGAGAAACGGATAATTTTGTGTGACCTATTCACTTTCGTAATAAGCAGAAAAAAGTGAAGAAGGAATAAATTTGAGTGGCTTATTTACTTTTGTATTAACGAGAAAAAATCAAAGAAACGCCATTTTAACTAGCTCGGAATTTCTGTACCGTTTTGGGTTATTCAAATAAACGAAAAAATGAATTTGGACGGAGTATTTATTTTTGTTCTAACGAGATAGAAAGAAAAGATATGCCATTTTAACTAGCTGGGAATTTTATATCATCTTGTAGTATTTCAAAAAACGAAGGGATAAATTTGAGTGACCTATTCAATTTTGTACCAACGAGTAATGCCATTTTTAACTAGCTTAGAATTTCTAGACCATGTTGTTCTATTTAAACAAACGAAGTGATAAATTTGAGTGACCTATTCAATTTTGTACCAACGAGAAATGCCATTTTAACTAGCTCAGAAGTTTAAACCATTAAATAAAAAAACGAATAAATTTTTACTAACCAGAAAAAGCGAAAAAGGTCTCAGAATTCATGTATAACTTTTGTACTGCTCAAATAAACGAAGGAATAAATTTGGGTGTCCTACTTTTATACCAAGAAGAGAAATATGAACGTCCATTTTAACTAGCTGAGTATTTTATACAATTTTGTACTATTTAAGTAAACAAAGGAATAAATTTGTACTAACCACAAAAAGCAAAAAAAAAAGACCATTTTAACTGGCTCAGAAGTAATATACCATTTTGTACTATTTAAACAAACGAACGGATAACTTTTAAGTGAGGTTTTCTATTTTGTAGCAAGAAGAAAAAAGCTAAGAAAGACCATTTTTTAACTAACTTAGAATTTTATATCATTTTGTAATACTCAAGTAAACGAAGAAATAAATTTGGATGGAGTATTTAGATTTGTACGAACCAGAAAAAAGTGAAGAATAAATAAAGTTTGAGTGGACTATTTCCTTATGAACCAACTGGAAAAAGTAAAGGGCGATTATAGCTTTTGTACCACCGTATTCAAATAAACTAAGGAATAAATGTTTACTTATCAGAAGAAAAGCAAAGAAGGGTCATTTTAACTACCTCAGCATTTTATATCTTTTTGTGCTATTTAAATAAATAAATAAATAAATATAGTTGTCCTATTTCCTTTTGTACCAACGAGAAAAAAGCGAAGAAGAACTATTTTTAACTCGCTTAGAATTTTATACCTTTTGTAATATTTAAACAAAGGAAGGTTTAAATTTCTGTGACCTATTTAGTCTTGTACCAAGCAGAAAAAAGCTACACAAATAAACAAAGAAATAAATTTGTACTAACCACAAAAAGCGAAGAAAGACGATTTTAACTGGCTCAGCATGTTATACCATTTTGCATTATTGAAACAAACGAAGGGATAACTTTTGAGTGAGCTTTTCAATTTTGTATTGAAGAAAACAAAGAAGGACCATTTTAACAAACTCTGAATTTTATATCATTTTGTAATACTCAAATAAACGAAAAAAATAAATTTCGTTGCGTTAAATAAAGCTACGCGGCTGAATTTGGATTTAAACAGCATCGGAAGTGTCACTGTTTATCTCAGCGGCCCCCAAAACTATATATTCCACTTAAATATAGGTCATTTTCGATCATTTTTAAATATCTCCCCCCTCTCCCTTCCCTAAGCTGTACCGTCAGAGTGATAGTGTCTATGACAGAAACCATCTCAGGTTCGAACCTCATGTTGAAAATGTGATCGAGATCTGTCGAGTGGTTCAAGAGCTATTTAATTTTATTAATTTTTGTACATTTTTCCATTCTCTCCCCCTCCTCTAAGTTCTACCTTCAAAGCGATATGACGAAAACCACCCCTACTCCGAACCTCATCTACGAGTATGTTGAAAATTTGATTGAGATCGATCGGCTGTTTCAAATGTGATAAAATCACAAAGACAGTCACTTATATTTTTACACACACACACACACACACACACACATTTATATATAGGTGAGGGGAGGAGGGATATATATATATATATATATATCCCTCCTCCCTTCACCTATGTTGCACTGCCAAAGTAAAATGGGAAAAATCGTTCCAGACCTGAACTTCATCTATGTTGAAAATTTGATCGAGATCGGTCGGATGTTTCAAGAGTTACTAAGTTTTATATATATATATATATATATATATATATATATATATATATATATATATATATATATATATATATATATATATATATATATATATATATATATCCCCCTCCGCACTCGTACGTTGCTCGGTTAAAGTGAACTGACAAATAACATTCCAGGCTTGAACCTCATCTATGTTAAAAATTTGATCGAAATTGGTCGTTTGGTTCAAGAGTTATTAAGTATTATTTATTATTTATAACTCCCTTTCTCTCCTCCCTTTAGTTTTACCGTCAAAGTGAAATTATGAAAACACTCATAGGCCCAAACCTCATATATGTGGAAAATTTGATCGGGATCGGTTGGGTGGTTTAAGTGCTTAGGAGTCACAAACATAGTCACTTTCAATTTTATAATATAGACTAGCTTTTGGCTAGCTGGGGGCTCCGTCCCCAAACCCCCGAGTTTGCCCGGCCTACGGCCCCGCAATTCTTACCTACAGCCTACGGCCTACCGGCCTACCTTTTCATCAACAGTGAATTTCATGAACTTGCTCCTTATATTTCCTGAATCTGCCCATCCGGAAGCTTCATCCCCACACACTGTCTTTGCTCGGCCTACGGCCTTGCACCTCTTGGACCCATAATTGTATTGTTTCTTTTCCTATTTGAACTATCTATAAGATAAGATTTTGTATCGTAAGAAAACACCCATTTAAATAACATGGGGATTTCTTCATCCTCCTTTAGACCCCTAAAAAATTAAAAACGTTCAGTTTTGGCAATTTTCCTGTCGGTTAGTCCTGGAAGCCTACAATCATTCTAAATTTCATCATTCTAATCGTGCCGGGAGTGCTTAAACATTTTGAGGTGTAGAAGACGACAGATATAAATAACATGGGATAGATTTTTCAGCTCCCCATAAAACCATTCTATGGTTGGAAATTTTTATTTCTGATGATTCACTTATGTAACCCTAACGAAAACGTAAGAGCATACCGAATTTAAATTTTTATTCCAATTCTAAGTACCTAAAACATGGGAGTGTAGGTAAAAAAAAATCATTTAAATAACATGGGGAAATTCATCATCCAATCTTTAGACCCCCAAAATTAAAAATATTCACTTTTAGCAATTTTCCTGTGGGTTTGTCCCGAAAAGTTACAATTGTGTCAAAATTTAATCATTGTAGCCTACAAGAAGTGCTCAACAATTTGGGGATGTAAAACGTGTCTCATATAAATAACATGGGAAGGATTTTTCAGTTCCCTATAAAATAACTCTAAATTTGGATTTTTTTATTTTTACTGATTTATTTAGGTAGTGCTGACACAAACGTACAAGTATACCAAATTTCAAGTTTTTATTTTAATTTTAAGTACCTAAAACATGAGATTATAGCTCCAAAAGAAAGTCTCATTTAAATAACATGGGGAAATTCTTCATCCCTCCTTTAGACCCCTAAAAATTAAAAATATTCACTTTTGGCAATTTTACTGTGGGTTAGTTCCGGAAAGCTACAATTATGCCAAATTTAATCATTGTGGCCCCAAAGAAAGTGGGCAACAATTTATGTAAGCTCATGTAGTTCTATATATAGTTAGGATTATATATTTTTCTAGGATTTATTGTTGTTGTATAATGTTATATCGCTCAATTCTCGATGTGCCGTATACCTGAGGAGGCTAAAAGTTATATTGATAAACAATTATTCATCGTGTAAGCATCCGATGAAATCAAACTTACGGTCATATGCACTAAGTTTTTGTCAATGTCATGAATATGTTATTTCGATATTAATTTTATGAGTACATTAAAAATTTCCAATGGATGCTTGAGTCTCAAAGCCAAGGCCATACCCATGTAGTCGATACCTATGGTGTACGAAATTGCCGATTTTAAAAACTATATGTCTCTTTAGTTTTGGAAGAAGAACACCTCTGTGGCTTGAAAACGAGCAATATCTACAGACAACGCGAACAACCAATTCAGAAAACGACATATTGTAGCTATATCCTATACTACACGGATTGCATAAACTACTGGGAACACATTCACTCTACCAGCATTTTTACTGAAGCCAACAAATCCATCCCCTTCTTGTTTACATTCTATTTTAAAAAAATCAAGTAGTGCCGGTACTTGTGCAAGACTCTTGCGCAAGAGTCTTGGTCTTGGTCTTCGTCTTCCACCCCTTGGTCTTAGTCTTGCAACCCTTGGTCTTGGCCTTGAATCGGGATTTCTGTTTTTGGTCTTGCATGCAAGACTTGCAAAAACTGCAAGACCAAGACTCTTGCGCTCATCACTAGCAGGAAGCTCAGGAGAGGGGGGGGATCAAGGCCCTTCCGACTAAGTCCTAGAATCTCCACTGCCACTGGCCCCTGTGGAATGCTCTTTTTAATCAAAATTAAATTACAAAAAATATCGGCTGGAACCACCTGCAATGTACAAGAATTCATTTCAAACGGTTCAGCCATTTTGCCGTGAAAAGGCGATATGCAACGTCGACTTCATTTTTTATATATTAGATATAAATGTGAAAAATATGATAATTATGTTGAAGGTATTTAGTACACTAACATTTATCAGAGTTGACAGCGCCTCTATCGGATTACGTTATAATTTCATTTCGTATGTAGTTCTTTTTTGTAAAAATATAAATGACATTTCCGCCAACAGATGGCGGCCTACGTACTTAAGTATGACATTAATCAGAGAACCGGAAAGTTGTTGTTTTGAGACAGAAGCAAGTGAATAAACAAAGCATGAAACCATATTAAAATTATGACAGGTGAAGTGGATGATAATATAGAAAAGTATTCCAGGTGATAGTAAGGAAAAAAAAAGCAAGTAGTATATAATATGCCAACGTTACTTCGACATTTTTAAAGACACAAACACATGCAAAGAAAAAGCAGACATCTGATACTGTTTAGAAATTATCCGCCTTATGTAGAGTCATTAAGATGTTTGATTAGCGTCATACTAAACCACTGACTACTGCAGGAGACTTATGTTAGTCGAACTCTTTAGTATGGCACTAATCACGCTTCAAACCGACTCTGCATAAGGCCCTATACCTTCTCGTAGGTAGTGATTACTCGAGGAAGTCGCTTACGGGCCCGAGTTTGATTGGAGAAAGTTGTTGAGTTGAGTTGAGTTTAACATCCATTCAGCAGGTTGGCTATACATGAACCTACTGATTAAAGTGTAATCTGAACCACATGAGCTCAAGCCTTGAATCGTACCAGGGTTTCCCTCGCCAAACGCATGTACACGATTCGAAAAAATGTACAAACTTTTTCAGGTCAGCTATCTTGAATGAGGTTTTAATGAGTTTTCCTCATTCACAACAGGCAAACGTCAGAATGATACGTTTTATAATGGTTCCAGGCTCCTTTCTTCCTGTTTCCTTTCCTTATCACCCTATTCCCGGGCAGTGTGTTCGTCATGTGACGTCATCCCTGATACGTGATGTCTTGGGGCTCGTGATGAGCAAATGCAAGACCAAGAACAAGAGCCAGGTGGTCTTGGTCTTGGTCTTGCACTGGAACTCTTGGTCTTGGTCTTGCACTCAAAACTTTGGTCTTCGTCTTGGTCTTGGTCTTGCACTCAAAACTTTGGTCTTCGTCTTGGTCTTGGTCTTGCTTTTAAGAAATCTTATGCTTTTCATAGGTAAATTTTACTCTAAATATAAGGGATAATAAGTTCTACAATGCTCCAATAGTAATGAAAATACATAGTTTACCTTCGTGTAAATATGATGATAGTGTACTACATAGGTGATTACCTTTATTTGTTCTTTTCTTCAATGAGTGCCCGTGCTTCCATACTTATTAGCTAAATCACGTTTCGTAACCTTATATATATATATATATATATATATATATATATATATATATATATATATATTCAATAGATCATATACTCCACTTTGTTCCCAAACTGAGGAGGCTACTCCTGAGACGCATGAAAAAAAATCAACACGGCACAGATTACTGAAATAACATGAACTGCAAAATTACTTTTACATTCTAAAAGCGTCAGATTTCTTTTCTAACTACGATTAGCTAATTTTTGTATTGAACAAACTTCCAATTAGATATTGAGATTTTGGTTTTACTGATTTCAATATGTACTTTATGGGGAAGAAACATGGATATTACGCAAAAACGATGAAAACAATTGTAGGCTTTCGAAACGTGGGTATGGAGAAAAAGGGAAAGGATTAGCTGGGTTGAACGGAAAACGAATGAGGTGTTATAACTAGTAGGAGTAGGGGAGAACAGAAGAATTTTAGATGTAGTTAAAAGGAGGAAGAGGAACTAGTTGGGACATTGACTGAGGAGGAACTGTAGTATGAGGAACGTGCTAGAGGGTATGATGGAAGGATAGAGAGGGAGGGGACGAAAAACCTGTAGTTGAAGGAAGATATTAAAAGAGAAAATTGCTAAGTCAAGACAAAGAGACTAGCTGAGGACCACCGTACATCGAAGCTTCTCAGTTGCAGCAAGTAACCTACCAATAATGGCAGAATAGTTATGATGATGAAAATGTTTAGCAATATTGGCCAAAAAGAGAGGGAGGAAAACTTAAAATAATAATGGTTATAAACAAACCTCTTAATATTTTAGAATAATTTGATGAAAACTGAAAACGACACAATTGTCTATATTTTTTGTGTAAACTCAATTTCTATATAAATACTTTTGACCTGCATTAGAAATGCAAAATAACGGCATAGATCTCCAAGTTATTTGAAATAACTGTACAAAATCACTCTCACTTGTAAATATGGATTATTTATTCTTGTATAATGTTATATAGCTCAATCCTCGATGTGCCGTATACCTAAAGAGACTAAAAGTTATATTGACAAACAATTATTCAACGTATAAACATCCACAAATGAAATCAAACTTGCGGTCATATGCACTAAGTTTTTGTTAATGTCATGAAAATGGTATTTCGATATTAATTTTATGAGCACGCATTAAAAATTTCCAACGGATGCTTGAGTCTCGGAGCCAAGGCCATACCCATGTAGTCGACACCTATGTTGTACGAAATAGCCGATCTTCAATACTACATTTCTCTTTATTTTGGAAGAAGAAAACCACTAATATGATTTGAAATGAAATGAACTATCTAATTTAACGTCCCACGATTATGCACCGAGGCAACGGGAGACGGTGATGATGAGAAATGAATGAAATGATGGAATGAAGAAAGTAGGAGGAAACGGAAAAACCCCGAAGAAACCCACTCACACGGTGTTTGTCCACCAAGAAAGCTCACATGGCGCAAGACGACTTCTATGTGGCTTGGAAACGAGTAATAACTATAGAAAAGGCGAACCGATTCAGAAAACGACATACTGTAGCTATCTGCTACAGGGGTAGATCGACTCACGCGGATTGTACATTCACTCCAAAGGCATTTTTACTGAATCCAAGAAATTCAAGTGAAGAATGTACCCTTTTACGTTCTCTAAAACAAAACAAAAAAAAATCAAGTAGTGGCGGTAATTGTGCAAGACTCTTAAGCAAGAGTCTTGGTCTTGGTCTTGGTCTTGCTTTAGAATTCCTGGTCTTGGTCTTCGTCTTGCATGCAAGACTCTTGCACAAACTGCAAGACCAAGACTCTTGCGCTTATCACTAGCTGGGGCGCACGGTGGCTCAGTGGTAGGGCTCTTATCTATTGTGCGTATGGTTCCTGGTTCGATCCCCAATAAAGAAAGTTTGTGGTTAACAACACCGTGTCCGTTTATTTTCTCGGGGTATTCCCATTTCTTTCCGCATTCTCATTCCACCAATTATTTCACCATCATTCACTTGCATTAATCCTTAAATTATAGAGCATAATCGTGGTACGTTAAATTGAAAAGTTTCATTTTCATTCTTATATACAGGGTGGGGCACTCAAACCTCCCTTTTGTAACACGCACATGCACTGGAAGTGTTTGTGTTCGGGAGTATTCTGTAAATGTGATACTTTACGTAGGGATGCACACAAGACAAGATTTGTGGCTGTCTCCTCTCGAAAATGTGCTGTAAAAGTGATGTCTCGACTCGGAAAATGTATATTTCTCTATTGGAAGAGCCGTGCCTCGATTCGAATTTAGTCAGGAAAATCCTGTCTCGACTGGTCTCGTGCGCATCCCTATCTTTACGCACTGGGATGTTTATTAACAATGCAGGATTGGACCGGAGAACAAGGCAGTTCACTGTTAAAGCAATAGACGTAAATGATGAAACGTACGTACATGCGCAAAGCGACATTGTTGATGACCTCTCGTACTCTTGTCAAAAGTATGAAACTCATTGTTCGTTAGGTGCACAACTGTAAAACAACAAACGAAACAACACAAAGAAGAGATGGTTGTGTAAGAAGTGTTAGAACGCCTGTGAATGTGGAGGCTGTACGACTTTCGATGGAAATAAGCCCTCAAATATCTACCCACCTGAAAGTGAATTATTCTTTGATTTGAGTAATAAAGTAAGACAACAAAAAAATTTTTAGAAATGATCTAAAGAAAAATGCATCAAAAGATTGCGATCGTGGACAATAATACATTTTTGGATCAGGGGCAACACATTTTTGAACGGCTCCTAAATTGAGTTTTTTTTTTGTTTGTTTGTTTGTTTGTTTCGGAATAAACACAACATACTGAGTTGAGTGTTAGTATGAGTTTGGCTACACTATATGTAGTTCTCCAGATATAAGGACTACAAGAAAATTTTTGCCTGAAATATATTGGACCTTTTGATTAAAAAATTAAATTAATAGTTTACTTTTTTTTCTTTCTTTTTTGGTTGTTCACTAATTTCCACTTAAGTAGATAATTTGTATGTAAAACAACATAACTCCAGAGAAACAAATTTTTCAGGAGAGACAATCGAACTGTTCTTAAGGTTGACATACAGTTTGTACTCCAAGTATTTGACTTTAATGAGGAAAATGATCTAAAACTCTGAAAAGTTATGTTGTTCCATAAATTAACTTGTCTCTTTTTAAGAACTCTGTAAAATCAGATTTATCTGCAAAATATTTATCTATATTTTACATATAATATTTCTGATAAAAAAAACTTCACATGAAACTTACGGTAGGAAAACATAAAACAAACATAAGATAGGCAAGAGCACAAAGCATCTTAGTACTGCGTAAGTTCTGGTTATTATTTGAAAAAAAAAAAAAAAAAAACTTCAAAAATCAGAAAGTATAATCATAAATTTGATTTAAATTACTCTCGCCTGGCTCGATCCCAGCTCACGCCAAGTGAAGTTTGTTGTGGACAAACACCGTGTGCGTGGGTTTTCTCGGGGTTCTCCCGTTTCCTCCCACTTTCTTCATTCCACCATTTCATTCATTACTCATTATCACCGTCTCCTTTAGCCTAACCGGCATAACCGTGGGACGTAAAACTCAAAATTTCATTTCATTTCATTTCGCGGTTCTCCCGTTTCCTTCCACTTTCTTCATTCCACCATTTCTTTCATTTCTCATCATCACCGTCTCCTTTAGCCTAGCCGGCATAAACGTGGAACGTAGAACTCAAAGATTTCATTTCATTTTGTTAAATTACTCGCTAAGCAAAACTATATTGTAAAAAAAACTATTACCTATTGGTGTGTAAGGGGATTAGCCAGTGGTGGATCCAGGGGGCGATCGGGGGATTGCCACCCCCCAAAGAGGAAACTTTCTTATTTTATATATATAAATAAAACCTATCCCAGAGTTTGAAGCTCTTAAAAGTAGCTCTAAGTAGCAGTAGAACCCACTGCCCCCCCCCAGAAGTCGGTCCTGGATCCGCCCCTGGGATTAGCTGTAATAGCCTGTAGCAATCAATCATGATTGAGGGACTTTTTCTCTGTCTTTTAAATTAAATTTGTCGCTACCTCTATATTCACAGTGTGTGATGAATCCAAAGTTGATGGTTGGCACATTTTTCAGGTTTCATCCCATGGTTATGCCGTCTAGGCTAAAGGAGACGGTGATGATGAGAAATGAATGCAATGGTAGAATGAAGAAAGTGGGAGAAAAGGGGAGAACCCCGAGAAACCAACAAACACGGTGTTTGTCCACCACGAGATTTACTTGCTGTGAGCTGGGATCGAACCAAGGACCCCATGCACCAGAGCGGAGCTCTACCGTGCCACTGTCACCGTGCCCCCAACTTACTGGTTGTCGAAACTGTTGCGCCTGAATAGTTTTTAAATAAACGTATTATTTTTCTCTACTAGTAGTTAAAACTCCTAATCACGGCGAAATTAAAATATCGCTAATTTTGCAGTAATTATATGATATCTTCAAATAAATATAAAAAAAATCGAAATGTGTAACAAGAGCTCGCTAGACAATATTATTTTGCATGAGGTACCGTTATCACGAGTGACCTAGCAGCTTTCCGTTTCCAGCCATTTAGAAACGCGAAAATAAATGACAATTTTCTGAATGGCTTGAAATCGAAAGCAGATAAGTGAGCCGTGATAACGGTACCTCATGCAAAATAATATTGTCTAGTGAGCTCTTGTTACACATTTCGATCTTTTTATATTTATTTGAAGATATCACATAATTACTGCAAAATTAGTGGTATTTTAATTTTGCCCTGATTAGGCCTTTTAAAATACTATAAAAAAGTGCGTCCAGTAAGAGAACGTCTCTGACAGCTCGCAGTGACATTGCCACTACTCGCGTGTCAAGGTTTTTTTCGGCGCAACTGTGGTGGCAATTTAATTAATGGTATAAGACAGAGTGATCATGATTGGTAACACTGGTATCAAAGTAGGGGCTGCAATGTCCCACCGCATTTGGCAAGAAACGTCAGAGACCATTTCTTGTTGGCCGTGCTATAGTAGAGCAAAATAATATGTTTATTTAAAAACTAAGTCTATAAAAAGTAACGTTTGTACAATGGAAAACATTAAAGAAAAATCATTATAGATTGTTACTTCCAATAATGTCTTCATAAAATGCCTTTAATTCGTGTGGAGTATTATTGTATTTTCTTAGAGATTAGCTATTTTGGTTTCCGCATAGAGATTCAAACTTAGAGTGTGTATCTATTATTAAAGCTTAGACATTACGAAGTTGACGTGTACTACAATTTACGTTTTAATTTTTAATAGACATTTATTCGGGTTTTGTTCGCGTGAAAGAATTCCTTATTATGTGTTAAAGCACTGTTTGTATTTGTAGTAAGTTGTCAGAATTTAAATTTATGTCTTTGTATAGAAGCAGTGTTTACAAAAGAAGAAATGCTCATAAATGCATTATTTGCCGCGTCGTTTCTAGTTTTTCGCATCAACCAATGTGGAACGTACAAGAAATATTAACGCTTCTTTTTGACATGTTTGTAGGGTATTCCATACCACCCAGTTGAAGAAATAAATTAAAAGAAAAAAAACTTTCTTTGAAGAGCTTGCTATTAGTTGTAAATGATGAAAAATGACTCTTCAGAGTTTCTCCTAAATGTTATGAACTTGACAGCGTAGAACTGAAATTTTATCCAGTAATATTTTACACAATTGACGATGCAAAACGCTATAGTAAATTCTAAACTGATTCAGCAGTCGTCCAGAAAACTTTCAAGGATTGCAATTTATGGCCCTTTAAAGAAGAAAGTTTTATTCTAAATAATGAACACTTTATTTTAGGAGAAAAAAAAACGTATCATTATTGTCGAAGTTCGCTAGTTAATAAAAGAGAAACAAATATACGCTTATGATTTTTGTAGTATTAGTGTTATAGTTATTGGATTATGGCTGTTCACTGGTTGAGAGTTTACTTCAAATACTCAAATTAGCATTTTTTATTATTATTTTTAAATCTGATTTAATGACAATTGCACGGCAGACCTGGCTTCAATTTTCCGCAGACGTTCATGTGGTTCGGATCCCACGTTAAGCTGTATAAAGTGTGATAAAAATACGGTACATAGACTAATTTTATTAGAACAAAAAATAATAAGCTTACATGGAATTAGATTTAATCTCCTTCAAATTACTGTTCTTGGCTGGCAATGCACTTATCCGAAAGTTGAAACCATGACTGAAAGCATTTCTCGAAGGCTTGTCTTGGAAGGGCGCTCAGTTGCTTCATCTTGGCCTTCTCAACATCAGTAATGGTGTCAAAACCTTTTTCTTTAAGCACAGTTTTAATTTCTGAAAAGAGCCAGAAGTCGCATGGTGCTATATCTGGGGACCACGCCGAATAAGGACAGACAGGAGTACTTTTTTCGGCCAAAAACTAGCGGATCGACAATAAGATATAGCACGGCATGTTTTAGTGGTAAAGAAGGAAGATATTTATAATTTAATCGGCGGTTAAAATGCTTCTCACGGACCTACATTAGATATTTGCTTCCTTGAAAAGCTCTTTAATAGTCATTAGCCTGTTTCAATGAATCATTTGTGTCACGTTTTGCACGTTTTCATCTGTTTTTGACATCGAAGGACGTCACAATCGTTGCTCGTTTCCAACCGACTTCTTGCAGCTTTTGTATCGCTCATACCATTTGTAAACAGTCTTCAATCCCACCGCTTCATCGCCATACACTGATTTTGACATTTTTGCAGGCTTCTTTGGCACTTTTTTGCAGCTTAGAACAAAACTTAATGTTGCCACTCGACAGTTACTCTTAACACACCCTCACTCTTCTTCCTCTGGAAGCCAACTAACGTGTCACAACTCGTCCAAACTAGACACTGACTGTACCAAAAGTTTAGGTTACCGTACTTACTAGTTAGAAATTAATACAACATCGAGAGAAGGCAATGTGCAACTACATTCAAGTACTTTTTGATCATGTCTTGTAGGTCCACGTGTCACATAACCTCTCTGCTGAAAGGGGCACTAAATTCAAATCTAATCAAAAATTACGTGGAACTTTCTCTAGGAATACTGTTCTTTATTACCTGTTTGTTTTGACTGCAATGGCTTGCTGTCATGTTCAATCTTCTTAACAATATCGTGCATGGTCTTTTTGTTATTTGAAATGAAATGAAATCTTTCAGTTTTAGGTCCCACAGTTATGCTGAGTAGGCTAAAAAAACGATGATAATTAGAATGAATGAAGTGATGGTATGAATAAATTGGTAGCAAAAGGGAAAAATGTAAAAAAATCGATGTATAAGGTGTTTGTCCACCACAATGTCTACTTGGCGCTTGATGCAATTGATCCATGGACCCCACGCACCAGAAATTGGGAGGAGAAGTCATTTCATCTGTCGGCGTGCTTTGAAATCGCAAATTGCATGACAATGCTCCAACTCACACGTCTGTTGTTGTCAAGGATGCAGTGAAAAAATCAGCATCCACCTTACAGCCTAGATTGCACTACATCCTTGGCAACAACAACCATTTGGCCTGGAGCATTTTTTATGCAGTTTGGGAATTCAACGCACGTCGACCGACTGAGATGACTTACCCCACTGAACTGATAAAAATACACAGTTGAAGTTAATATATTATTTCTTTCATAAATGGCATTATATGGCATGAACAGCTTATTAGAACTTCTGCGACATTTCAGTTCTTATCTGGAAACTTTTGGAAATAATCTCTTACGTCCTAGCGTAGAAAACAACAATTACAATTATAACTAAAAGTAGGACGGAAACCTGGATGGAACATGAGCTGATATGAAACTTTATCATGAGGCACATGATAAATATTGTGGAAAGGAAAAGAGGGAGAGGCTACAGGTGAAAATTGGTAGTTGGTATGACAAGACGAAGAGATTACATGAGGACCGTGGAGCATGGAAGCCATTGTCGTCAATTTAGCCATTTATGGCTAAATTTAACTATTTTCAAGCAGTGTTTTGCCAGTAAAAATGTAGTCTGTCTAGCAGTTATAATTGTGGTCAGGTCTGCCATTCAGAATTGACAACTTCTAGCCGTTTCTGCTTGGTTGTAAGTGAATATCTTTTACAATCATAACCGATGCTATGAAAATCTGAAATCTTTCAGTGTTAACTTCAAACGATTATGCTCTTTAGGCAAGTCGGATGATTAAAGCAAGTGGATGATGGATGATTAAAAAAGTGACTGAGACGGATGATTAAGGTAAGTGGATGATGGATGATTACGGCAAGTGACTGATACGGATGATTAGGGCAAGTGGATGATGGATGATTAAGGCAAGTGGATGATGGATGATTAAGGCAAGTGACTGAAACAGATGATTAAGGTAAATGGATGATGGATGATTAAGGCAAGTGACTGAGACGGATGATTAAGGTAAGTGGATGATGGATGATTACGGCAAGTGGATGATGGATGATTAAGGGAAGTGGATGATGATGGAAAAATTGTTGGAATGAGAATGTGGGTGAAAACGGCAGTATCCCGAGAAAAAGATGTACACATTGTCATCTATCACAAATTTACTTGGCCAGGGATCGAGCCTACAAACCAGAGGTAAGTGCTCTACCACTGAGCTACCGTGCCCCACCAATACTATGAATAATAGCAAAATAAAGTACTATTTACTCTTCTCCTATTCCTTATGGTGGTAGTGGTATTTACATTGTACCAATTCCTCACACCACACCACACCACATCACACTACACACCACAATTTCCCTTACGTATCATATCATTTTTGCTTACGTCCACGGTTTTATGGCAAATCTGGATTCGAATTTCGTTGCGACTTTTGCCAGGATTAAAGATATTTAGTGTAAAATAATTTAGTACAATTTCTCAGCTTCGGGGCAAAAATAATGCAATAGTCTACTTGGCCAAGGTGCTGCAACTGTAACATATCCACATCATGTTTATTGAAAGTTTGAAATCTGGATTCTAGAAGTATCACCGCTCATAATAAAGTTTAACACACAATTATCGTACGATTGAGAATTTCAAGCTTGCGTTCGGCATGGACGGTATTTGCGTGTTATGCTAAATTTTTATAGCCACTGGTATGTAGTCAACACTACATCAAGAATTAGGACAAAGAACTCGAGTTTTAATCCCGTGCTCCATCTGTACTATGTTGAAATTACAAAGACAAACTCTAGTTAAGATATATGTATTGAAGGTTTGTTGTTGTTGTTGTTAAAGTAACGGGAAACACAGCAAGATCTTTGCAGTCACGTAAGAATTTGCTGCAATAACAAACTAAATGGTCAATGTACTTTCCTTACGTTGAAAGTTAACGTTGCAATGACAGAATTTATTCTACGTTCATATGGAAGACATGAATAATACTTCAAGTAGTATGGAAGAACATTTAGATGAATAATAAGGATTTTACGAAATTTAAAGAAAATAGGAATAAAAATAGCAATACCCAACCTAATATAAAATATACTCAATATTTACGTTTTCACTTCATGTCATCACCAATAATACTACTTACAAGCAAAGGGTCCAAATGGATGAATCGAGTTGCGGGATGACACATATTGTGCCTCGTACAGGATGTGAAAATACGTATGTGTATGCGCAAAGTTGTAGCAGCTGAGCGCCATAAGAAACGGGGGGAGAGGGGGTCAAAGTTGGTGGGAGAAGGGCTATGCTATGTTATAGAAATACATCAAATAAACTGTTAAATCGTAAAATTAGTGAAAGATATGCAATACAAACGATGGTAGCTTCACATATTGGCAAAAGAAGAATATGCAGAGTAGATTACGAACCTCCGCCGCCATCTTGAAATCCATCGTTTTGAACTATGTAATATTTTTTTTTAATGGAAAGGTAGTCATGTGATATATCAATTAGGGCCTGCATGTTCTCAAAAGAGTCAATTATGAACTTTAGTGATCGCTATCTGTACTTATTTAGAAGATTTAGAATCATCTTTATGCTTATTTATGAAAATCTAGGAGACTGATACTCGTATGTTGAAAGTTTGGATTATCACGAAAACACATGTAAGTTAAATATATCTACAAGTCAAGAAAACTAACAGTGAAATTTGATATTCAAGCTGTATACTATTGCATTATTACTTACGACATTACTTCCAACTTGCTTCATGTAGTGCCGAAGAGAACTGTTCTGGTCTGGAAAAACCGCTTCAGTTTTTTTTTTCTTTCTTTTCGTGGAAAATAATGTGAAGTTTATTTAGTTACCTTTTGTTAAATGACATACTTACTAATATAGACTGTAACACAATAAAACCTGATATATTGGAATTCAATTATTAAGTACTGTACGTAAACTACTATTTTTTCACCACTTGCTATATTTTTTACACAACTTTCCTTGTCCACCTTCGTAAGCAATAGCAACTTGGAACGAGCGTAGCATGTGATATATGGAGGAAAAGTGGACTACTGCAGTCGAATACAGCAATGAAGTTGTAGCAGAAAATAAGTCGAGGCAATGGCGCCGACTTTCCAAAGTTCATGTCGTTGCATATGCGGGATGTATTACATGTTTTCAGGGGAGTCTTGATATTTTTTTTTGGATTCATTTCCTTTTAGTTAAAATCTTTTATGAATAGTGTCATTAGGACTGTGTTCGATTCTGTTCCCAATAGAGTTCAATTTTTCATTGTGGGGGCTGCCTTTGACTAGGCTAGAAACAGGCAAAGAAGTGGGGAGTGTGTTGCTTGGTTCTATTTCCACAAAAACATTTGAAACAAACAATTATGTCTTAGGGGTTAGAAATTTTAACTTTCATCTCAATGTTTTAATTGCTTATTAATTTTTGATAATCGCAAGTGAGAAATATTTATTTTATTTTGTTTCTATTAAACTAAAAATCTTGTGGGTGCGGCGCACTCACAAGATTATTTGTGTGGATGTTTGAGCCCGGAAGAACGCACCTAGTCGGCGCGAATGGGTTGAGGTGCTTTCTCGAGTGTTTATCGTGTCGCATTATGTTGCATAGGCAGGGCCGGCGCGAGGGGGGGTCGAGCCGTGCCACCACCCAGAGCGGCACGTCTAGTGGGCGGCAAAATTTGAAAAAGAAAAGAATACTATTAAAATATAATGCTTCGTAATAGGCCCACATGGAAAAATAAAATTGTGTTCCCTGAGAATGTAATTAAACTTACTTCACTCACATTCAGGAAACTGCTCACTCAGGAAATTCAGAGCATTCCCCCTCATTTTCAATTATCAAACTACTAGCCACAGGTATCTCGTTCAAGATTTCCCTTGCAGCAGCGTAGATAAGATTTTCAACTAGGGCTGATAAGATTGTCAAGTGTCTTTTACTTGACACTCCCACTTGAGACAGGCCGTTCTAGCCTACAGCACCTAGAGACATTTCGGTTCTAGCAGCGAGTTTTTAACCAATTTACAAATTGTTCATTATCATGTCTTATCAACAATATATATATATATATATATATATATATATATATATATATGTATATAATTGTTTTTATATTTAAGCAATACGAATCATGGCCGAACACATTAAAAGAACCATGGGAGGGCAAAATAAATAACACCATTACTAAGGAAAAGATGTCCAAAAATTTTTTATTCCTATTCTTAGTGAGTAAATTGAAAGTAAAATACTTTTTTGTTGAGAGCTGCAACATATTATACTATAATGCTAGACTGTACACCAGATATTTCTGGTACAGAGCAAAGGATCATTCGTTCTGTACAAATTACATACAGTAATGGAGAATGGCTTATAAAAATTTGCGAACACTTTCTTGGTTTCGTACCAGTAAAAGACATCACTGGTCTAGCTAGAACTGACAAATGTAATAATTAAACAGCTAAAAGAAATGAACTTCTATCGAAGATATGAAGAGCCAAAGATATGACAGTAGTTCCAATATGAAAAGCAAAAATAAATTCCCAAACCTTCTTAGATATCAAATAGAGGTTTATGATACCTTACTTCAAATAAGTAACGACAATATAATAGATAGAATGATCGCCCATGATGCTCTGTGTATAGCAAACCAGCTGCGTGGCTTTACTTTCTTTACTCACTTGCTATGTGGTATGACTTTTCACTCCACATAAACATAGTAAACAAAAGTATCCAAAGCATTGATTCTCATGTGCTTGATCCAGTAGGGTTTCTTTAAAACAAATCTGAGAACTTTCAGAGGAGCAGAAATGATGCAAAGTTTCAATCTTACTTAGTTGATGCGATGGAGTTGGCTCAGCATTAGATATGGATGATCCATGGATAGGTAATACAGTGCAAGCTCGAAGTCGAAAGAAGAGACAGTTTTAGTAGAAGGCAGAAGATGAAGCTATTGAAGATCCATAAACAAGATAAAAGATCGATTTTTATTACAAACTTCTAGACGTGATTGTGTTAGATTTAAGAGAAAGGTTTGAGGAACTTAAACATTACAGCGAGTATTTCGATTTTCTTTACGATATAAGTAATCTGAACGATATGCGACCTGAACTTTTGTCTGAAAAGTGCCTGCATTTTAATACGCGAAGAATTGAAAGATTGTTCTGATTTGAAAGACGAACTGGAACTATTAACCGCTATAATTAAGCCTAAAAGTTCACCAAAAGAGACTAACATTAATTAAGGAATATTACTTTGCTTCCAATGTCAGTATTGCAGTTATGATTTTGTTTACCTTACCAGTAACCGTGGCAAGTAGAGAAAAACATTTTTCGAAACTTGCTCTAAGCTTATTAAAAACTATCTACGTTCTCCCATATCTCAAACACGTTTAAGTGGTCTAGTGGTGATATCAATGGAACATTAATTGGCTGAAACATTGGACTACGCGAATGTGATAAAGGAATTTGCTCATATCAAAGCAAGAAAAGTTTTTTTCAATTAAAGTATGTTAAATTTATGTATTTCTATTGTGTTTTAGAACATTATAAGTCTTAAGCTAATTACTTACTTTTGTCGTAATATTTGATTCACTATATTATCTTTTTGCTCCATACTCTATTGTAAACACCTTTAGATATAAAATAAGCTTAAAAATTAAAATTCTTAGTCGGACTAAAGCATATATTAAAAAAAAAACTATATGCCATGCTGTATATCACGTACAGCGAAATCGAGCATACTGAATATTGTGCCATGTATGGAGTAGTTTAAATATTAAAGCATTCGAAAGAAGTAATTCAATTTTTTGTTTACTTTTCCTTTCCATACATGCTTTTAAATAAGGTATCTTACTTTTTCTCAATACCTGAACGTCCTCTGTCAAAATAAGGTTTGCGGATTAAAGAGGCGGCATTTAAAAGTACCGCCCAGGGCGGCAAAACTGCTAGCGCCGGCCCTGTGCATAGGGTGGTCATTTCGAGCACGTGTTGTGATGGTATCTAAACGGATAAAACAGGCCGTAAATCATCAACAGTTAGTTATATGACAAAATAGACAGCAGCATTGCATTCTTGACCAAAACACAGTCTAAACACATGTACCGCGTAACTACCTTTCCATTTCAAAAAATATCACAGATTTCAAAATGGTGGATATCAAGATGGCGGCGTAGGTTCGTGATCTACTCTGCTCATTTTTCCTTTGCCAAATATGTGAAATTATCACCATTTGCATTATCCATCTTACACTATTTTTACGATTCAACAGTTTATTTGATGTATTTCTATAACATAGCATAGCCCTTCTCCCACCAACTTTGACCCCCTCTCCCCCTGTTTCTTATGGCGCTCAGCTGCTGTAACTTTGCACATACACATATCGTGACATCCTCTGTCAGGCGCACTATGTTTCATCTTTCAAATCGTTTCATCCATTTGGACCCTTTACTTGTTAGATATCGATGACCAGTGAACTGTTCAATTTTCTCCCCTCTTACTTCTATATTTTACACCAGCCACTTCGTTCCAATCACTATGATATCATTTAAAATTCACACACACACAAAAAAAAATCAGGTGCTTTCAAGAATTCCGCTTTTAAGGAAGAAAAGAAGGAAATTTATGTATCCTAACTATACATAAAACTACAAGAACTGGCATAAATTAAAGGAGGTACTTTCGATTGACATGAAAAGTTAAAATTTGGCCCCGTTTGTAGTTTTCCGAGAATAACCCTCAGGAAAATTTTCAAAAGTAAATATTTTAAATTTTTTGGGGGTGGAAAGCAGGCATGAAGAAATTCCCATGTTATTTAAGCGGGCCTCTTTGGACATTTAAAAGTTTTTTTAACCTATAATCTCATATTTTAGGTACTTGGAATTGGAATAAAATCTTTAAATTCGGTACGCTTGTACGTTCTTATTTGCGTTACCAAAGTAAATCAGAAGATATAAAAATTTACAACTTTAGAATGGTTTTATGGAGAACTGAAAAATTTTTACCATGTTATTTATATGGGACATTTTCTATAGTTCCAAAATGTTTAGTCACTTCCGGCAAGATTGGAATGATGAAATTTTGCATGATTGTAGCCTTCTGGGCCTAACCGACAGGAAAATTGCCGAAAGTGAATATATTTATATATATACACTTTTATTTTTAAGGTGTCTAAAGAGGGATGAAAAAATTATCATGACATTTAAATGGTCGTTTTTTTGGGGATACAATATCTTATCTTTTAGATAGTTGAAATACACTTGAAATTTGGTAGAATTGTGGGTTTATGAGGTGCAAGGTTGTAGGCCGAGCAAAGGTGAGGGTGTGTAGGCGAAGCCCCCAGCTTGGCAAATTCAGGAAATATGAAGAGCAAATGCACGAAATTCACTGTTAATGCAAAGGCTGATACATAATAGATGCGAATCCCAGAAAGCAAAGTAGTTTAATATTGGGTCAATCCATAAGAAAGTGGTCCAGAGGTGTGCTCGAAGTGCTCGACCATCTCAGAAAATTATAAAAATTTGAGTGTGATGAACATTGTGGATGAGAAGGTCAATAACATCATTCACGTTGTAATATATACAAGTGTTCCTGAATGGCGGCCATCTTTGTTATTAGAGGAGTGCCAATTTTTGCATTTGAAAGCATTTACGAAAATTACAGTTGCTCAGTAAGTAAGAATAAGACAAACGGCAAATTAAAACGAATGTTTACAGGAGAGACTGAGGTACACGGAGAACATAAACTTTTGCGTCTAATTAAATATGCAGGGTTGCAAACCGATACATAAAATCACAAGAAAAACTACAGAAAATTACAATTTTGAAGGGGTTGTATTTTGGAATGGCATAAAGTGGGGGTTCATAAGTTTTGTGCTGAATATTATTGCATGTAAAGAGTTTGCAGAAATATTCACAGCTATGATACTACTGGCACCATAGATTTATGAGGGTCCTAAAATTGAAATTTGTGATTTTGATGCCATTTTTATGGCGTAATATCTCAGGAGGGCAAAGTGCTAAAAATTGCTGCTTATGCCACAAAGTAATTCTGTATTTGAATAAACTATTTGCAAAAAATCATGACTGATATTTCACGGAGAAAATAGTGAGGACATGGTAAAAACGCGAAGAAAGGACGTGCGTGACGATGATTGTAGCCTGGAAAAAAATACATGTTTGGATATGTTTCATGCTAGATCTCAGAAACTATGCATGGAGCAGCAATTAGGCACGCTTTTGTTTGTGTTCAGTTCTGTGAAAGCTTGCGAGTGGTGTTTGTTTCATCTTTCTAGCTAAATGATCATTGCCACGTCTATATGGTAAGGGGGTTAGCTGCCCCTTGCACCTACGACACCCATCGTCGAACTGGATCTCAGTATTAAGACACTTAACTGTTCTTCGTGTACCTCAGTCTCTCCTCTAAGCATTCGTTTTTGTTTGGAGTTTCGTCTGATTCATACGCTCTGAGCAACTGTAATTTTCGTAAGCGCTTCCAAATGCAAAAATTGGGACTCCACCGACAACAAAGGTGGCCGCCATTTAGGAACACTTGCACATACGAAAATATGAATGATGTTATTGACCTTCTCATACACACGATTCGTCACACTCAAATTTTTATAATTTCCGGAGATGGTCGAGCATAGGGATGCGCACGGGACGAGTCGAGACAGGATTTTCCTGACAAAATTCGAGTCGAGACACGGCTCTTCCAATAGAGAAATATACATTTTTCGACTCGAGACATCACATTTACAGCACATTTTCGAGTCGAGGCAGCCACAAATCTTCTCTCGTGCGCATCCTTAGTCGAGCAACAATTTTCACTATTTTTGGACCACTTCAGATTTATTGACTCTATTGCAACTAGGTTGATATCCTCGTGAAAGGCAACCAGTAGAGGAGCTACGTATAGCGAGTTGATGGACATTTCAGGCGCTTTGCTTTAATCTGAATGACAGAACCTATTGCAAACTGGCAAGTTGCAAGGCTTGTGGACCCTCAAAGAAGCGTACTCGGATATGGAATTATAAGAAAAAAAATATTTGCATTAGGTATCATCTATCAGTTGTCCAAGTTTACCACAAATTCACTTTAATATTCTATATATTAAAACATTACATTTACTCCCTCCCTTTCAATTCAGCAATTCAATCCCTTTGAGAATCTTCCTGTCCTTTACTTGTGTTCGTAAAGGGATTTTCACAGACATAGTGAGAAGTGGGAAGGAGACTCGAGCTCATATTAGAGCTGTGTGTTGTGTAAACAGCACAGGTTCTGTTAGTATTTATATAAAAAGAAAATTTGAATATTAAAGAAATAATATTTGTTTTCTAATTTCAAAGCTTAGGAATCAAAATTGGAAAATTATAATTTCAAGGGGAGCCAAAGGGGTCCCGATCTCTTCTCAAAACTTCGTAACACGACGTACATGTGTACATTTTCTTAATAAATTTATACGTGATTAGCAGAATTTTACACAGAGAAAAATCCGTTCTCCGGACAGCGGTATATTATACAAATATACGGTATCCTCTTGCTTACTATAGAAATCAGTACGGAGCATACGTTATCCGTATGCTACATAGGCACTGCCCTTAGATGTTACACCATGCCGTTGCAGGATGTCTGACATCTAACAGTTTTCCGTATATCACATGCATATACTTGTGTTACCTTCGTCAGCTATATGTTATATACATCCATTTGTATGTGAGATCCTGACCGCCTACATTATTTCATACGGAAAGTACGTATAGATGGAACACGTATACAGAAAGTATTATAAAACATGCTTTTTCAGTTATACGTCTGCTGTACATTAAGTCCAAAAACTACAGGAATTACGCATGTAACCTATCTTTTTAAGTACGCCACCTACAATTTTTTTTCTCAGTGTAGAGTTAACAAATATAGAAAAGTTTACTGACAAAAACTCATCGGAGAATAACTAATCTTATTACTTCTAGTAGATTATACTACATTTTAAAATGTAATAAGCTAATGTAAGTTCCTAGAGGGTATTCTTGCTTAGCAGAGAAATAATTGGTGTAGTATAAAAAAAATGATCTAACACTTCAACTATACTCTTTCTCTTCTTATAAAAATAACCTAGTTCATTTTTTTCCCTGAGAATGTAGGTTGCAGTATTTGATTGCTTATCGTCTTTTCGGGAGTAGAGTATTATTGCACCCTCCCCCCCGCAAAAAATGGACTTAACCTAAGAATTGTAGTGTTGGACCTTCATAAAATGTTGGACCCCTCCCAACAAAAATTTCTGGGTGCGGGTCTGATTACTTTCCATTCTAATTCGAAGTAAGATTGAAATAAATGCCGTCATGCCGATAGGGAGTGATAATTGATTTATGACTAGTGACAAATTTAGTGAAGAAAAGAACAGTGTACTTACTTTCAACACCAATACGGAAGCTCAAATGAAACACTATTAGTACAGAAACACACACGCAATTAGCACATCAAATTGTAACACATAAGACAATCCACTTGTGAGGAAAGACTACGTTCTTACGTGCTAAAGATATCAACACACATATTGTTATTGAACATTCTTTTACGTGCGTTGTTGTTGCTGACCTTGCAGAAAAATGTCACAAACATTCGAAGCTGACTGAAGATCATTTACCTCAACAAAACTCTTCAGTGATTGTGTTTTTGTCTTTTGTCTAATCACAACTGTAAAATTAAGCTGGAGAATTTAATTCAGATAACAAAAGGCTCGTAAATGAAATTAATTTTTTCAGTTTAATGTCCCAGAATTATGTCTTTTAAGCTAAGGGAGACGGAAAAGCTGATAAACGGATAATATTTCCGTTTTCATATCTCACTCTTATCTCATATCAGATTCTTTGGCGGATATTTATTTTTGCCTAGTTGTCTAATTTATTTTACCTCTGTTTTTATATGGCCAAATGCTTTATGTTCGTGCTTGTGGATACGGCATTTTATTATTCCCAAATGCGTTTAATAATCAGCTGACGAATTTTAAGATTGCAAACCAAATACATTCCAAACATCAGCCAATAATATTAGAAGTAAGAATAGTTTTAAGTACTGACACACACACACACACACACACACACACACACACACACACACACACACACAGGGCCGTCTCTACCATATGTGCAACACGTGCATTTGTACAGGACGGCAAAATCTGTCATAAGTATATTATTTAAAATAATTATTTCTTGTTGGAAACAGACTTCATGATGATGGTGGTTAAATTTACTAAGATGACCTTCTATTTTAATACTACACTCATAAATCCTGTTTAGGTCGCATTAATTCAACTTTACCTGGACAGTGCTAAAGCAAATGGTCAAACAACTCCGGGCGTGAATTGCTTGATTGTTGTCCAATACAAGAACTCAATTCTCAAACAGTAACGAACACTTGTTCCATTTAGTTAGTTATGACAGTTTTAATATGAAAACTAGTCTTGTCTTTGTCACAAACAAATTCCTTATCACTGAAGGTGGAAACAAGATTTTTTTAAAAAAAAATAACAGATGTAGAAGGAAAATCAAGAAATAAAGATAAAAGAGCTAGTTGCATTGGAATTACAAACTGATATAATGAGATTGAAGCTTGATATTGAATTCTATAAAAAGGATTACCATCTTTACTCTGCAAGTGTGTTTGCTTTATCTTTCACTAACATAATAGATTATTATTTAAAAAAAACGGATACAACAAGATTGCATTGGTAGTGTCTAGGCCTTTTTGAGTGCGGTGTACTTTCCCTCCCCTTCGTTGTTCATGATGGAGTAGCATACTTAAAATTTATTCTTTCTGGAGAAAGGGGGAGGGGAATTATGTCATTGCAGGGCCGGCTCTAGGCAATTTGCGCTGCACACACACAATGCACTTACTGCAACTTACAATGAAAACCAATTTAACCCGTTAGGGTCTGAATTTTTTTCTGTCTCAGAAAAGACTTTTTTTTGTCATTTTGGGATCACCGAGGAATAAAATTAAACAGAACTACTCAAATTTGTGACGTCAATCATTTATCATGGGCGTAACGGGATGTGAAAGTTAGATAAACATAGGAGAATAGTAACACTAAAGTAGCGGCACCTACAGCTTGAAATATAGAACGCTATGTTCTGTGACCATATGGTCACGCTAGTACATGACGGGTATACTACCACCACTCGCATGGAGTAACAAACATAAGCGAAAATTTTAAATCAAATGAAATATTCCAGTTTAGCGTCTCACGTTATGCGTTTTAGGCTACGAAAGTAAGTGATGATTAAACATTGGATTTTTGTGCAAATGCATATTTTATTTGTTAAACTTGGCAGGGATTTCTAAAATCTATAATACAGCTCGAATTTGATGTTTTATAGTAGGCCTACATATAAATACATATTTCAAAGGTTAATGCATATATTGGCCCTTAAGAGCATAGTCAGTATATACTGTAAGTTTTTGACAACGTGTTTCGAATGAGTGTGAAAAGTGCTGAAATATAAATCTTTAAATAGTTCACTGCTTAAGCATACGATATAAGGTACGTAATTTTAAATATTTTAGTGGTCCCGCGTAGCGTTGTCGCTAACGCTCTGGCCTTCGGTGCGAGCGGTCCCTGGTTCGATTCCCGGTGGGGTCACTCGGTCGAAAATGTGTAACACGATTTTTCATCCCAGACACCCGTAATGAGGTTTTCCTGGGTTTTCCTCATTCGCACCAGGAAATGCCGGTGTGGTACCTAACTTATAGGTCCCAGGCCGCTTCTTTCCTTCCCCAATCCTTTCTTCCTTCCCTTTCCCCGGATAGTGTGCTCGCCGAGTGACGTCATCCCTCAAATCGTGAAGGGCTAAATAGCGTTAGATGTCGAAAGCCCAGAAATCTAAATTCTAAATATTTTTTGTCAACCATCTAGCAAGCAAATTGCATGAGAAGAAAAAAGTACCAATTGGTCCAGCATTGCAACTATTAACGTTACAAGTGCGATCTTATGATCTGGATCAATTGTAAGTGATTTATGCCATGCACTGGTAGCTGCGAACATACCACGGAATAAATTAAATAATTCATATTTTCGGTTGTTTTTTTTTTTTTTTTTCCAGAAATATTGTATACGGAGCATTCTACAAGCTCTGTGAATGCTTAGCACTATTTGATCAAGTTCAGAACGAGCTCCAACCAGCTGCTGGTGAATTCGTGCACTCTGTGGTGAAGAAATTGACGTTTGATCTTGACAGAAACTCTGACTACAAAACAATTAAAACCATGAGAAAATACCTTGAATGGTTAGACTAGAACTTGGCAGAAAATGTAGATACTAAACTTGTTCCTCCCTATAAATATCGTTCAGTAACATCTTGATGTGGAGAGGTCTTCTTTTGGAAACAAACTTATTCTAACTGACAACAGAAAATGTAGAGAAGTTTCTTGTAACATTACTGTAAAGCTAACTATGAGGAAGAGAAAAATACTTAAAAGCATTTGTTAATAGTGGAATTAGAAATGTGAGACTCGTATTGTTTCGTATAAGGTAAATGCACTTTAATATACAACTGTGAATAGTAGAGTACGCAGGAATTTATTTCGGGAGATTCAAACTCAATATGAGGGTGTTTTATACTAAAATTCCTAAAATTGTCCCTAAATTTATGCTAAATTTACTCAAAAGTCGTAATTTCGGGGGGATCGGTTCCCCAGGACCTAACCCCTGAGTACGTTCCTGACTGTGAAGAAAAACTAGAAATTGCATTCTCATATCATTTTGTCCACTTTAAACTCATAATCTCTGTGTGTGTGTGTGTTTTACTTTTTTAAAGGAATATACAAACTCTAAATGTGAGTTGTCCAGATAAAAGACGACTCTTGTTAATTTACAGCAAGTCCCAGTTCTACAAAACGCATCGATCCTACAGGGTTTTCCCGGTTTTCTGGGATTTGATATAAATGGACAAGATGCCGCTTTCGAACTGAACGACTCATATCACAACAATAAATTCTGAAGAGGGTTTCCTGAAAGCGAGTGCGCTTTCGGTGTTATAATTCACTTACAGAACTTCTGTTACAACTGTGCTACATGTTCGAAAGTGTTCTCTTTTGTTTTCTGTAAGTGCATATTTTAACACATTTAACAGCATAGTTGCATGTATATTTCATGAATTGTATGTGCATAAAAACATGTCTAATAATGATGGAAGAGTTCGTGGAATGAGAATGTGGGATGAAATGGGATTATCCCCAAGAAAATCCACATAAATGGTGTTGTCCACCACAAACTTTCTTGGCCGGAAATCGAACTTGGAACCCGTTGCACCAGGGTTAAGCTCTTTATCATTGAGTCACCGTGTTCATAAGTGGAAATCCGAGAACAACTTTAACAATTCAGCTATTTTTCAGAGGGTTAAACAGGCAACCAGTTAGATCGGACACAAAGAGTGTAGACTTCATATTAAATAAACTATTCCGACCGGTAATCAAAGAAATGCTTAGAAATGAAGATGAATCACAGCTAAAAGAAAAAAAGCAAGAAAAAAACCTGACAAATCTAAGAATGCTTGACCACGCAAAGTAGGTTTACTGATGTACTAAAGCCACTTAGGAAACAAAAGAACAATAATGATTTTGTAGTTATATATCTACAAAACAGTAATAAACGAGTATGTAAAGAAAAACAGAGAGAAAGGATTGGGCAAAGTGTGGATAATTTAAAAGAACAGCTACGTAATAATGACCACAAACAAGTTAGGCGTATGATAAACATATTATACAATAATCATAGTTCTAAACTGAATATGCTATACTTGTGCTACCTTTTACTGTGAAGTTAGTTGTTGTTTTATGGTTCTTCCTGTGGTAAAATGAAAAGATCCATTCTTGTAAGTACAGACCCAGTACCAGAAGGTGTTCGGCTTCATCAAGGTATTGCAACCTTATTTCTATGTAAATATTTTAGCAACGGTACCACACACAACTTGATGATCTTCTTATTAACAACTCCTGTATCTCAATTGACTTACGAGCAACACTGTTGTCTAAACGAGAGACGATCTATCTCGAAACTTTCCATAAAAACGAGAATCAGTAAATCACTCACGACAGTCTTCGTGGTAATGATATGTTTTCTTGGCTTTCTGGAAGCTCTGTAAGAAATAAAATGTTAAGTTTCGTCTGCATTATGTTTGGAGCAAAGGAAGAGTCTGGACTGGCAGATCCTGGAAGAGAGTGTTGGGAGCCACCGATCCCCAAAGGCTGCCGGTCTAGAGGCCTATGTATAAAATATTGTACTTCTTTATTTTGATTTAATGCAAAACTCCTTATTTCAAGCCTACCCCCTCCCTTGAAACGATGTTTCTGAATCCCCTAATGGAAATCAGTATGTTTAAACAGTATTTGTGATTTGGACGATCTCATAAAGAAAGTTGTGAAACGTGAATCATCGAAATATTTGCCACATAGTAAATATTTTACTTGTTAGGCAAAACGTCTTCTTCTGTGTTGAAAAGAACATATCTTGATGTTCGAAATAATTTAGTCGAAATAATAAGAAACTATCAAATCTGAAATTAAAACTGTTATTTTATATCAATTCAAGTTGATGAAACATTCTCCTGGAAAAGTCAAATAAGCATAATATTGCCGGAGTTCAAAAGAAGGTTAAGTTGGAATGGAGATATCGAAGACTCATAAGAAACTTATATAAGAATCAACAAGTTTGTGCACAATAGGGGAGGAAATGACAGGGGAGATTGCAACTGGAAGAGCAGCTCTACGCGGATGCTGTCTCTCACCAACAATATTTAATATCTATCTAGAAGAGGTAATGAAAAAGAGCCTACATCATGATTTCATTTCGGTAGTAGGTAGAATGATTAGGTGTAGACGACTTGCAGATGTATTATGCTTGTTGCGGCATCTAAAAAACAAAAATCAACAAAATGTTACAAAACTTGATAAAGGCTGTGATAAAAATAAATGTTAGAAAGAAAAAAGCCATGGCGATTGGAACGAAGCTGTCAGTGTAAAATATAGAAGTAGAAGGGGAGAAAATGAAACAGGTGACTATATTTCGATACCTGGGTAATATTGTTAGTGATGATATAAACTGCGAACGTGAAATAAAACCAGGAATAGGAGTGACAAAGGAAGCTTTTAGAAGGAAGAAAAGTATGTTTTATGATACTTTGAGTAAGGAAATGAGAGAAAGACTTATAAAATGCTTAGTATGTGTACTGTATGGGTCAGAAACATGGACTTTACGCAAAAATAATGAAAAACAACTGCAAGTTTTCGAAATGTGAGTGTGAAGAAGAATGAAAAGCATTACGTGTATCGAGCGGAAAACGAATGAGAGAGTGTTAGAAGTGGTGGGGGAGGAAAGAACCATCTTAGATATTATTGAGAAGAGAAAAAAAGAACTGGTTGGGACACTGGCTAAGAAGGAACTGTGCCATGTGGGGGACGTGCTAGAGGGTATGGTAGCAGAAAGGAGACGGAAAAGGCGAAGGAGACTCTAATTGATGGATGATATGAAAATAGAAAAATGGTACGTCAATTCGGAAAGGTTAGCTGAAGATCGTGGTACGTGGAAGGTTCTCATTTGAGCCAAGTGACCTGCCAATCATAGCAGAATGACTGTGGTGATGATGATGATGATTTATGGGTAAAGAATAGAAGAGGAGAGAGGCTATAAATGAAACGAAATCTTTGAGTTTTACGTCCCACGGTTATGCCAGCTAGGCTCAAGGAGACGGTGATGATAAGAAATGAATGAAATGGTGGAATGAAGAAAGTGGAAGGAAACGGGAGAACACCGAGGAAACTCACGCAGACAGTGTTTTTCCACCACAAATCTCACTTGGCGAGAGCTGGGATCAAACCAGAGACACTACTCACGAAAGATGAACGCTCTACCACTGAGCCACCGCGGAAGAGAGGTTTATAGATTAGCGCTTGCCAATGGTGTGAAGAGTATTTTAACGATTTTAAACTCCAAATTAATCAAAAAATTACCTATCTTGTGGCTAAGCGGTTACAGTAGGCGCCTTTGCTTTGGGAGACTCATTTTCGATTCCCATTGGTAGTTCATGTAGTTCAGATCCCATGTTAACCTGTAGGAACACTTCTCATATAGCCTCGCTGTTGAAAGGGAGGCTAAACTGAAATCAAATCCAAAGCAACCAACCAATCAAGTTTCACATTTTGTGACTTTGAACAAACTTTTAAATGGAGAAGTTCTCAGCATTTGCTTTCATACAAGACCATAGCTCGAGTAATTGGGGAAAAGGAAAAATTATCTCTCAAAACTAACAACCTTTCTTAGAGAAACGTAAAAGAGACCTAAATAATAATTTTGTTCAACGTTAAGAATCCCCTATATTTTCCTTCGATACAGCCTTGTTTCGCTAATTGCTGTAGCATTGTGTTGCACCAGTGACTGACGTTGTCATCCCGATCTCAGAATATAAGCCTACGCCATTGTTACTACTACTACTACTACTACTACTACTACTACTACTAGTAATAATAATAATAATAATAATAATAATAATAATAATAATAATAATAATAATAATAATAATAATAATAATAGCAATACTAACTCTAACTCTATGGCCTATGGAACCCGGAGGTTCAATGTCGCGTTCACAAAAGCTCTCCACTGACTTCTATCCTTAGCTAACTGCATCCAGTTTCTATTTTGTATCCCTATCTCTGCGAGATCCATCTTAATAGTGTCCTCCCATCTGCGCCTAGGTCTTCCTAATGGTCGTTTTCCGATTGTTCTTCCAGTCAAGACTTTTAAAGCATTTCTACTTTCTTCCATTCTTGCTACATGACCTGACCACCTAAGCCTCTTAGACTTGACGACCCTAACAAAGTTGGGTAAACCATATAAATTATGTAGTTCCTCGTTATGAAGTTTCTGCCATTCCCCATTTCCGTTCCTCTTGGGTCCGAATATTTGTCTCTGGATCTTGTTCTCAAATACTACTACTACTACTATTACTACTACTACTACTACTACTAATATTAGTACTACTTCTTCTACTACTACTACTATTACTACTACTACTACTAATATTAGTACTACTTCTTCTACTACTATTACTACTACTACTACTACTACTACTACTACTACTACTACTAATAATAATAATAATAATAATAATAATAATAATAATAATAATAATAATAATAAACTAACCTGAAAATCCCATACATAAAACTATCCGATTTTCTTTGAATTTCCTCATGAAAGCACGCATTCCAATCCGTCTTCTGAGACTAGCACATTAGATCTAAAGAAAACTGTTCACACGACCTTGAGAAACCTTACTAACGTTAGAATCCATCTTACTTTTTAGGGCTTCATAAGATCTCTTGGGGAAAGCTTTCCTGTTATAGCATATGATTGTACTGTATGTTCAGCTTTATTTTTATTTATTTTATATTTTCCATTTCTTGATGTCACACCTTTCTTACTTTGATAATTGTAAATGTAGCTCATTTACAACATGTGGAGAACATGTTTTACTCTTCAATTATATTCTAGGGAATTTTAATACAAAGGAAATATATGTAAGAACTTCAAATGTTTTAAATTTCCAAAGTTATCTAGTTCAATAGTTTATTTTATTTATTTAATACAAATAAAATGAACAGTTTGTTTGTGTGTCTGTCTGTCTGTCTGTCTGCGGTGTGTGTGTCTGTGTGCGGTCTGGGGACCAGACGAGTAAACTGAGAGTTACCAAATTTTGGTGACGGATACCTTGGTCCAAGCCTCAGATCAAGGTGAGGCATTTCTTTCAAAATTCGAACCAGTGGCTCTCAGGGAGAGCGTTTACCGGGACGTGTAAAAGTAGCACATAATGACCGAGATTTTTCTCTTTTCGTTGTTCACTTTGTTTACATAGATATTTTTTTCTTACCCACGCAAAGAATGGATATTTCAGCTAGTCATCAAAAAAATTTTTTCCATTCGATTTTATCCCCTGATACGAGAAAGTTGTCAATATTTGCAGCCAAAACAAATCCTTTTGTTTTTTGTTGTTGCTCGCACGAAGGTCTAAGTTTACTGGTGCCTTTGTTCAGCGTAAAGAGAGGTGAATACTTCTTCTACACATTGGCGTAAATCAGTAGTAATTCCAGAAAATTTCTCCCAATATGACTTTCAATACAGGGGGCTGAAAAGTAATACAGTAGATAATCTTTTATTCGGCATCTTCGGGACCACGGCTGTGCCGGATACGCTATTTTATTGTATTATCGAACGTCAATATACTTTAAACTGAAATACCAAATAAAAATAATTCGAGATACAAATGCAAACAACGGGAACATACATTTTAAATGTTCATGCACATTCTTGAAGACGACATAAATGTCCTACAAATGATATTGTTGTAAAGACAATTGCTAGGGTTTTAATTTTATTCTTATTTGTAATTCAATAGACTGCAAAATTAAGTTAAAACATTTATACTTATTAAGTGAATATCCTTTTATAATAAAAAAGAAAAGCAAAGCATAAGTACAAAAGAAAATTCAATGCAGCACAATCATTAGGGTCGGCCGAGTTCAAAACAACACCAAAAACATTTGGAAGGTGATTCCTGACACCAAAATAAGACAAAAAGTATAGATCAACTTGGGTGGAGAAATGCTTCCTTTCGGAGTTATAAGCTGTTGAAAACATGAAAAAATGATCTTTAAAGTTCCATAGTTACAAAACTATTGGACCTACTGTAGTAGGATCAAGACTTTACCTAGGAACTAATATGTGAGCTGTCCAAAAATACATGTTTCAGAATCCTAAGGTACTCACGCAACATTTTTTTTTTTTTTTTAAAGGTTTGGCTAAGGACATATAATTTGAAATATTCACCAACTACCTCCCTAAAAGTTGTTGTGCAAGTGCCGCAGGATTCTGAAAGTTGGATATTTGGATATGGCACATAGTAATTCAAAGTGAAGTCTTGACATGACTACGGTAAGTTCCATAATATTGAAGCTATGGACCTCTAAAGTTCATTCTTTTCATGTTTTCGTCAGCCTATAACTGGGAAAGGAAACATTTGTGCACCCAGGTTGGCCTATACTTTTTGTCTTATCTTGATGTCAGGAATCACCTCCCAAACGTTGTCGGTGTTGATTTCAAACACCCTGTATATATATATATATATATATATATATATATATATATATATATATATATATATATATATATATATATTTCAAGTTGTAATACCGCGGAAAAGTTGTAAATTGGGAAGACTAAAAAGGAGTTTAAAAATTCTATTTACATCTTTCGGTCACGCATATGCTCTAAATTTTCGGGAACTTCATATTTTTTACGATAATTTATATGTTACTTGTTAATATTTACATGTAATAGCTCTAGTCGTATCTTACTTGATCCAATAATGATTTTCTTTCCTTCTTTCTTTTCTTTTCTTTTCTTTTTTTAATTTTCAAATCAATAGAGATATTCCGCTCGCGCAACGCCTGTCAATTCAAAGAAATTCAGGCGTTCGTTGTAGCTCGCTCGGAGCTGAGTTTAGGAATGGTTTTATCAGAACGACTCTGCTGTCGAGGTCAACCACTACCTTACTTCCACCATAAATCAGATTTCAAAGTACCTTCAGCTAATAATGAGTGACAACGGACATGTTCAGTTGTTTAAAAATTCATCTTTGTCCCACCCTAACAATCGTTGTTCTATGCCAATAAATAAATAAATAAATACACACGAGGGTTATTGTTTAGAAAAGCGCCTCTGATATTATGTTGCTGCTTCCGTGATTCGGATCTCTTCCTAAGGGAATCTTTACTGATTATTATTATTTTTTTTTTAAGTTTTACAGAGTTGTAGCTTTTATTCGAATCTACCTGAAAAAGAAAACGAATGTGAGGAGTTCTTCAATGCCGGATTACAGAATGTAACGAACCGTAGAATGCCTATTGTACTGCAAAAATACTGCTAATCTATATACAGAACGATCAAATATATGAGCAAGAGGGAAATTTTAAAGCTCCGGAGGTTAATTTTCCCATGGACCATCTCCTGAAGTTATCTAAAACTATAGATAAACTCTACGTAATGATGGCAACATTTGATTCGTTTGACAATTCATGAAACGAGACTAACCCTAGAAAACCCAAAGAGACGATGTTGCCCACAGCAAACTTATTTGGACGGGGATCGAACCAGGGGCCCCACGTACTAGAAGTAAATATGGTTCTCTACGAAGTAATAATAATAATAATAATAATAATAATAATAATAATAATAATAATAATAATAATAATAATAATAATAATAATAATAATAATAATAATAATAATAATAATTTTTCCTTAAGAGTAGAGCCTCCAGAGGCCGCTGTATTTTCCGTTACGTTAAAAAGGCTTTCTTTAAAATTCTTATGGGATGTCTGCACCAGCAAAGTATTTTTTTTTAAACTTTTTTGTTTCACAACAGAATCAAAACTACAAAGTTATTTTCCTTTTATGAATGTATTTGAACACAAACTTTTCTATGCTCACTAAAAATCAGTGATAGAGGTAAAAACGGTACTCACAAGAAAAGACTTGTCCCTTGTTGCGTTTAGTGATTGCAACGACTGATGCATCACGGTCGCAAAAATCAGAATTGCAAATTCATACTGTTGCAGGACACGCCTCGCATTGTCTAATATGTCTTTCGATCACACGTGCCAGGTTTGCAAATTGCAAAACCAGGATGTGATACAAATAATTCTACTGCCAAATTAATTTGCATTTGCCAATCTCAATACTATTTATTTGTTGTTGCTAGACTTTCAAATTATGCTATACATAAGTAGGACTATGGAAAGGGAAAGAACAAGAACTTCTAGGGCCGGGTCTACCATATGTGCAACACGTCTATTTACAGTGTGCTGCAAGTCTCGACAAGCGGCAAAATTTGCCTTAACTATATTATTTAAAATAAATATTTCTTGTTGGAAACAGATTTAATGATGATGGCAGTTAAATCTACTCAGCTGACCTATTTGAATACTACATTCACAAATCATATTTAGGTCGAATTAGTTTAAGGTCACATGGACACTGGTAAAGCAAATAGTCAAACAAATCCCAGCATGAATTACTTGATTGACTCTTGTCAAATACAAGAGCTCAATTCTCGAACAGTAGCAAACATCTGTTGCATTAAGTTAGTTACCACAGTTTTAATATGTAAAATGGTTTTGTCTTTGTCAAAAAATAGTTCCTTATCATTAAAAGTGGAAACTAGTTTTTCTTATTATTTTTAACAGATGTAGAAAGAAAATCAAGAAATAAAGAAAAAAGAGGTAGTTACACTGAAATTGCAAACATATATATGGAGATTGAAGCTCGATATTGAATTCTATGAAAAAAAATTACCAAGTTTCATCTGCAGGTGTGTTTGCTTTATCCTTCACTAATACAATAGATTATTTAAAAAACAGACATAAGAAGATTGTGTTTGTAGTGTTTAGTCCTTTCTGAGTGCGAATGCGCTTTCCCTCTCCTTCTTTGTTGATGATGGTGTAATATACTTAAAACCTTGGTTTTTGAGATTTCTTCTTTATGGAAAGAGAGAGAGAGAGAGGTTGCTGCAAATTGCCTAGGGCCGGCCATGGACTTAATGGATTGTTGTGTTAAGTGAAATCTATTTTTTCTTGTTGTTGTTGTTGTTGTTGTTGTTGGTAGTGTAAAGCATAGTGTTCACTGGAGATTATAGTGGAGAGTTTATTAGACCTAACTCTTTGTTGATTTGATAGTCAGAGTTATGATAATTCCAATTATTATATGACTGTGACTAGTAGCAGAGTATCGAACGAAATCCGTTGTTATATAAGAGCTAAATCAATTACGTACGGATTTATTTGTGTATATGAAACATTTACTCTCCATACGTAAGTTAATTCAATCAGATCCTAAAATAATTATTAAGTCATAACGACGGAATCGGAACAGTAACAAAGAAAAATGTATTTTGATGTACATAACAATGAACATTTGTTATGCAGTGTCTTAGTACTTACCCTGTAATAACGTTAACAAAGGTAAGTAAAGGGAAAAGGGAGAACGTATTCGTATAAAACCAACTTTCTTTTGTAATATGGTATGATTATGCGGGATGTGTCGTCTTTAGACAAGTCAAAACCAAATCTCGCATATCGTTTTTCAATTGTTTGCGTTCATTTTTGTTACATACAAAGAAGAGATGGAAAAATCGCTTCTTTTGATTGGATTCATTTTGCTTTCCGACCAATTTACTTTACAACTACATGAAATATTGAATTACAACTCTCATTTCGTTTTTTTCTTTTTTATTATTATGAAAGGAAACCAAAAAAGAAGAGTCTTAAATAGACGCTGATTACAGGCTTGTATTTGTTGAAGGGGAAAGTGCATCAAAGTATGAATTGCGTATATAAATAATGAACGTACTATCTTCTTCTTTCAAGTTTCATGTCTTCTTCAGCATAACTCGGACACCAATCGCTCACGCAACTTGTGTTCTGTGTGCGTTTGTTATTTGCTTTACTCATTTCTATGATGTGTGGTTTAGTGTTGTAGTGTATGTGCTAAAAAATATGGCATACATCAAATTTATGGTAAGCAAGCTTTTTTTTAAAAAAAATAATATAATTAATCAATAATGTCATTGGAACAAGTAATGTTTGTCCGATGCAGTGAAAAATTATTTAAACCTTCAAGTTTAAAGCGAAGCAATACGATTTTCGAGTGCTTCGTTTGTTCTGTACAAATGTATCGCAAGAATTTACTCTTCATAGGTGATTTTTGCTGCATTTTATACTGTACATGGCATCAGAACTCTGGTACAATTGCCCTTCAGTTTTTTTTTTTTTTTTTAAATGCTTGGTTATTAGCCGTTTGCCAAACGACTTGGGTTCTTACCCATCAAATAAACTCAACCAAACAATGTGTAATTTCTTTGTTTAACTAGAAAAAAAAAAAAGATTTGGACCCAAAATATTAGGAACTCTTACGTAAATGCCGTCACTGTTAGCCTAAAGAGTGTAATCATGGAAAGTTAAACTGAAATACTTCATTTCATTTGTAAACAATACATTACCTGAATAGTTTCTTCTGTAAAAAAAAAAAAAAAAAAAAAAAAAAAAAAATGAAGATAGCTTTCTGGATCAAAAGATCCAATATATTTCAATCAAAGAAATCTTGTAGGCCTTATATCTGGAGAATTACATATAGTGTAGCCAAACTCAGTATGATACGAAAACTTGATTTAAGGTCGTTCAAAAATTTTGTAGTTCTTGATCCAAAAACTAGTTATAGGCCAAGATAGCAATCTTTTGATTTATTTCTGGTTTTCCTAAAATTCTTGTTGAGTACGAATTTATTATGTAATTCAAATACATTTTTTTTTTAATTTCTTAGTTTTGGCAAGTAATTACGAAAATAGATACCCAATGGAGGCTTTACTGTTTTGTACAGAAAGTCTGGTCTTTCATATATTTTCTAAAATTCACATTCTTGCAAAACGTCCTTTGGAAATATTAATACTTGAAAGTAAAATGAAATCTCAATTCACTGGTTATTTGTTATTTTTGTTGGTTGCTTGGTTTCGCGTCCTTCAGCACTGAAATCTGCTGTTAATAGTGGGATAGAAATGATTTCAAATGTTTGTATCCGAGATCCTCCATAGGGAAAAAAATGACACCATGCGCGTAGAAAACATATTGTTAGATTCAGTTCCAGCTATACACAAGAGGAAATGCAAGAATTTTGAAATAAATTGAATATGTTTATTTAAAAAAAAAATGGAGATAATAATAGGGCATATTATTTTAGTTTTCTATTTTACTTATTATTTTGAGATGTAATTATCAAATATCCAACTGAACCCTATTTGTTTATTTATGTTCAGAAGGGTACCCACGAAGGGGCCTGCCGGGTCCGGAACCCACCCTCCCGAAAGTTCGTAACTCAACATACATTTTTGAACACTGTCTCAATAAAACTATCCTTGTTTAACAGAGAAATAATTGATTTAGCATGAAAATTTGATGTTACACTTCCTCTGTATTCTTTCACTTATAAAAACATTCTAGTGCTATCATTTTTTTTCTGACAATATAGGTTGAAGTACTTTACAATTACTTATTGTCTTTCCGGTACAGAATAATACCCGTTCAATACTACATAGACGAAGTGGCTTGTAATATTGGACTACAAAGCTTGGGACCCCCCGACAAAAATTTCTGGATGCGCGCCTGAGTGTACATGAATTTTAAATAGAAAATTAATAACTACGGATTGTTGTATTTTGTATTCTTTGTTGTTTTACGAATGAGCCACTGTTACATTACGGCTAGTAGCCTTTACTAAATCTCACTGTTACTTTATGGCTAGTAGCTATTAATATAATTTATTAATAGCCTAATTTATAATGTGAAATGAAATGAAATGAAATCTTTGAGTTTTACGTCCCACGGATATGCCGGTTAGGCTAAAGGAGACGGTGATTATGAGAAATGAATGAAATGGTGGAATGAAGAAAGTGGGAGGAAACGGGAGAACCCCGAGAAAACCCACGCACACGGTGTTTGTCCAACACAAAGTTCACTTGGCAGGAGCAGGGTTTGAACCCGGGACCCCATGCACCAGAGGTGAACGCTCTGCCACTGAGCCACCGCGGCCCCCTAATTTATAATGTGATCGTCCACAGAAACGTAAGATTTTTTTTTAAGTAGTAGAAACTAATATCTTTTTAAAATTTCTTTCGAGCGAGGACAAAAGAGAAAAAGGTTTAACGACCGTGAGAAAAAAAATGAATTGGCCATTTCAACGGATTTACACGTTTCATGACTGCCCGTTCGTCCCAATGTAAAATTGTTCACTCGCTACAGGCCATATCGTTCAACATTTCCACTCCAACTTTTAAACTTAAGGATTTTATATACTCTAGGGAAGTTTCTCTAAATTTTTGTTCGTATCTATAAAGTTAAGGGTATTTTACTGAAGAATAAGAAAAAAAAATACTATTTGCTTGAAAACAGCTCTAACAATTTTGTTTGTGTTCCATATATCAATATTTCATTAACAACCTACACTGTAGTACAAGTCATTTCTCTGGGAAAAGTTCACGAGAAGTATTTTTTTTCTTGGAGTGAAATTTTTTCTGGATTTTTTTTTAAGAAAGAAAGTTTCAGTCATATTGTTCATATTTCATAAATGAATATATTCATTACTACGTAACAACATGACATAACTCATTTCTCCTGAAAAAAAGAGGGGTAGTTTACTCTTTGGGGTGAGCTCTTATGGGTATTTTTTAAAAAAATATTTCAGTTATTTTATTCATACCTTACAATATGATATACCAGGTGACCCATAATTATGTATATGGTCTTTGACTGTATATGATGTATATGATTTATATGATGTGTATTATGTATATGATGTATATTATGTATATGATTTATAATTCTGAGCAAAAAGTTTCGATATGGTAGCACTGTGTCGCCTGAGAATGGGGATAACGGTCACTTGACTTACAACTGTTTGAGTATGAGAGACAGGATAGCAGTGCTGAATGAAACATTCCCAAACTGCTCTCGAACACCCGAACGAGAGTCTGTGGAGTGGCCACCTCGATCTTCCGATATACCACCGCCTGACTTTTTTTTCTTATAGAATGTTGTAAAGGACAAAGTGTATCAACACCGTATAGGCAATTTGGCCGAACTACGGGAAACTATCACATACCATACCATACCATACCAGTAGTGGCCTGTCAAGTTGCATGCGACAACGTTGGTCTTCGTCTCCAGGCATGTATCGATTTCGATATTGGATTGGTGGACTACGCCATCCAGAACAGAGATTAAAATTCTTGTTAGTAAAGGTATGAGGTAAGTGTTTATGTTCAAGATATGTTGCTAGTTTCTTTACCACAATCTTTTAAATATCATACTAGCTGAACCTGTGCTGCCTACTCAGCGCATCGTACTGTTATAACCATGAATCTCTTTCCCAATGTGCATGTCTCCTTACTTACACAAGTAAAGGATAGGAGACTCGCAAAGAAAGTAAATTGCTATGTATAGATGTTGGAGTGAGTTTGTAGCAAATTTCTAGAACTAACACAATATCAAGTGGATATTTTAAAAAAATAATAATAATAAATCCATATCCGTCCGAATACTCCTCATTGTGTCTCTTGAAGCCTTTCAAGTTACCTGCATACAATAGATTTTGTTATTTATATTTAAGCAAAGCGCCTGCAATGTCCGTCAACCAGCCATACGCAACTTCTCTACTGGTTGCCTAATACCGTAGTTTCGGCCTGCAACAACGTTAATCTTATGTGCTCAAAACGACCCATAAAATGTTGAATAGAACAATAACGCCACAGCTTTTGAAAATTTGAATGAGAGCTGGACAATCTACACAAAATTTGGAATCGGCCAGTGAAAATCGCAAGTGTCTAGCACTTGCGCTTTCCGAAATATTGTCGAAAGGATTGGAGACAAACATACAAACCTTGCATTTTGATATATAGATAGATAATTATGGGCCATCCTGAAAGTCATTTCTCATGAAACAATCGAGGAGATTGTATCAGGAGTGGAGTTTACTCTTGCGGGCGAGTTTCCTTCTGTACGTTTTCCTCAAGAGCAGCTAAGGGAATTTTGTTCATATTTCGCAAATAAATATTTCATTAATAATTAATAGTGTTGCGAAAATTATTTCTCATGAAAATATTCACTACTGGAGGTGGGTTTTCTTTAGAGGAAGATTCCCGTAGACATCTTATAATTGTGTTTGCATTTCACAAATAAATGTTTGAGAAACAGCTGCAGCTTTAAAAAAAATGTAAACGAAGCTTGTAGAATCCTGGGGCACACCATAAGAGTTGGAAGGAATTTTAAAAAGGAAGACACATTAAAGAAGGATACGTAATGCAATCGTTAAATCGGAACAACATTACCCTGCAGGAATCTGGAACTCTGTGAGCAAAAATTATAGCTGCCATGATACAATCAAAATTCGCAATATCCTTAGTTTTCAAGAAAACAGGGATACATCCTACATTTGAAACTTATCAATCTTTACCTAAGCAACTGAAAATTGTTTCCCTCGATAGCAGAAGAAAAGTTCGGTTACTCTGCCTTCTATACAAAATTTTAAACAAACAACAACAACAACAAATCAAATTGACAGTGTTATTTGAACTTTCGAAATTTAGAGTTTCCAACGTCAGAACACGCCCAAAAGCTGGCTTATTTCATTCTAGAACATTGAAAGCCAGTATAATGGAAAGTTTACCTATTTGGAGCATGTGTGACCTCTAAAACAAAATTACCTCTACAAAAAAAAAAAAAAAAAAAAAAAAACGGCTTATTTTTGGGGGAGGGACGAAGTTTTTTCACTGAGAGTCGGCTTCTTTAAAAAAACTGAAATTTTTACTTTCTTAACTTATTATGACTTCGTTGTTCAAATATTCCTTTTGTTTTCCTCTAGTGGATTCTAAAATTAATAATATGCATTTAAAATATCCAGTACCCGTAATTCCTATATTCAGTCTAAGTGTGCCTGTTTGGATTAGTTTTCAAATTGGCACTGCAGTTGTTGTCAGTAATTATACGTTATGCAACTACCATATCCCAAGTGTTGTTTTGGCTGCTTAACCATATCAAACACCTGGAATTAATACGTTTTGATATTTATTGGGTTTTATTGGTTGCCTAAATTCAATTTGGCAGGCAAAAAAGTGTCACATGCCAAGAAATAGATTCAAAGACGACAACCTTTTTAAAAATAGAATCTTGATAATATCTCGTTCTCTGTTCAGAAAACATTTTATTCCTCTCTTCAGAGTTTTCAGTTTACAAAATGAAACTGATAAACGACCATTTTGAGTATCATTATTCACATAATTCTTTCTCTCTTGACTGTTACGCCGTTTCATTTTTTTAAATAAAGTTTGTGGATAACGTTTTAAACGTTTTCTTCCTCGTGTACAAGTGGTCTCAGTAGGCCTATATGTTATGTAGAGTTATAATGTATTTTTACTTTATTCACAAATTTTAAATGAAAACTTTGTTGCACAACAATTTCCACAACTGCAAAACGTACTGGATTTGCTGCACACTTTGAACGCTATTAAACATTTTAAATTTGATATATACTCGCTGAGCAAAACAAAACGTTTATTGCAAATATATATATATATATATATATATATATATATATATATATATATATATATATATATATATATATATATATTATTAGCGTATAATAGTTTCGCAAATTATCCACTTTGTTTTATCAGACGCTTTGAATACACAGGTAGTGATATATTTAATATACAAGGGACAGCAAAACAATCCACTAATCTTGATTGGTTACTTACATCTACAACAGTCAATCCCCTTATGCCAAACACCAAAATATGAAAACAGAAACAAAAGTCATTATCCCAACCCCTGTTGACAACAATACATTTCTAAAGAAACTAGGCCTAATAAACTTTACAATTAACTTCCTGTATTGTTTTGCGCAGACAACAGTTTAAATCAAATTTTCCTATACTAAAATTAAAGCTTCAACAATGGTAAACATTTTAGTAACAGATTTTTCTAGTTGAACATTGGCCTAATAGATCTATAAACAATTCGTTGAAACTAGACTCCATCTATCGGTTTGCACTTTTTCTATTCTTTCGATTTTCTTCCACTCTTACGTATTTTCAATTTTTTTTTTTTTTTCAAGATTTCAAGTATCAAATTTTCTTTCGTATTTCAATGGGAAAACCAAGTTGGAACGTACTATTATATGTCCACTAAATTTAAAATTTACAAAAATAAATGCATTCATTAGCTAAAAGCCTAAGATTTCCGAGGCAAAATATCCGCGAAAAACTCTTTCTCTCTCTCTCTCTCTCTAAGAAAAATAAAAGTTTTGTTTCTTCCAGTCTTTGCATGTCTAACAATACAATTCGAAAAAATGTATGTCCTTTCTATACAAAATCGCTCAAGGTTTTCGTCCATAGTACAAAATTTACTGGGGTTTCAATAGTCCTGGGGTTTCAAAATATGGATTATGTGTAACGAAACATATTCAATCCATACCCTGGGGGTCTGCCGCACAAAACGTTTTTTTATGGCTGTTAGGTGAATATTTCCTATCCAAAATAGCTAAAGTTTTTGGCCCGTAAAAAATGACACCATCGATCGTCCTGGGGTTTCGAAATTTGGATTATGTGTAACAAAACAATGAATCCATACCGTGGGGTCCGGTGAACACTTTTATTTATTTATTTATTTATTTATTTATTTATTTTGTGTGTGTGTGTGTGGCAGTTATTAATTTCAACAGTTTATTTTTGAACAGAGGGTTAATGAAGGAACCTATTCGTTGGACGCTGAATCGAATGCAAAAATCGCTTGTTGGTATCTCTTATCCTTTTGCTCTGATAGCTATCGACATATAGACGGAAGGACGGACAAAGAAGGTCTATAAGACTTCCGACACTTACGTATAGCATAGTTTGGATGTTTTTAAAAAAAACTGTAGTCAATAAACAGGATTCATACAGATAATATTGATTTAAAATACGTACAATAAAGGTAAATGGGGATAAATATTTCCTATGTAATAAAAACTATATTAGTTTTAAGTTTAAAAAGTTTAAGCTCTGTGAGTAGGAAGTTAAAATAGGGTGAAAAAGATATGACGACATTATGTAATTATTTAATTTGTGAGATATTATCTTACGTACTTTAATGCATGTAAACACGTAAATCAAGTTATAATTATCGCCTACCTTTTTTTAGTTCGTTGAACGTTAATAATGCAACTATGATTATAGAATATTAACCAATTATGATATACAAGGTGTTTGAAAACAACACCGACAAAGATGATTCCTGACACGAAGATAAGACGAAATGTATAGATCAACTTGAGTGCACAAATGCTTCATTTGGAAGTTATAGGCTGACAAAACCACGAAGCATGAAATTTAAAGGTCAATAGCTCCAATACTATGGAGCCTACCGTAGTCGGGTCAACACCTCACTTAGAAACTAGTACGTGCCCTATCAAATATCCATGTTTTAGAATCCTGTGGTACTTCCGCAACAATTTTTATAGAGGTAGTTGGTGAGTACTTCAAATTATATGCCCGTAGCGAAACTGCCTCTATAAAAAATGATATGTGAGTACCTTAGGATTCTGAAACATGTATTTTTGGATAAGGTACATATTAGTTCCTAAGTGAAGTCTTGATCCGACTACGGTAGGTCCCATAGTTTTGGAACTATGTGACATTAAACTTCATTTTTTTCATTTTTCGGCAGAATATAACGTCGAAAGGAAGCATTTGTGCACCCAGGTCCGTTTATACTTTTCATCTTATGATTTGGTTGGAATCCTAAGTTATAGGTCTACATAGAGCCGGTTGTACTGTATATGCAACACGTGCATTTGCACCGTGGCGGGAGGTTTCGAGGGACAGCAAAATCTGACACAACTATATTATCTAAAACAGATATTAATTCTTGAAAACTGGCTTCATGATGATGGGTACTTAAATCTACTCAACTGACCTATTTGAGTACTATATTCATAAATCACGTTTGTGTCACGTTAGTTTTAGCTCATATGGACAGTGCTACAGCAAATGGTCAAACAAATTCCAGCATAACTTGCTTGGTTGTTGTCGAATACAAGAACTCAATTCTCAAACAGTAAAGAACACTTGTTCCATTTAGTTAGTTATCACAGTTTTGATATGAAAACTAGTCTTGTCTTTGTTACAAACAAGTTTCTTATCACTGAAGTGGAAAAAAGATTTTTAAGAATAACAGATGTAGAAGAAAAATCAAGAAATAAAGATAAAAGAACTAGTTGCATTGGAATTGCAAACCGATACATTGAGATTGGAGCTCGATATTGAATTCTATAAAAAGGATTACCATCTTTACTCTGCAGGTGTGTTTGCTTTATCTTTCACTAACACAATAGATTATTATTTAAAAAAAAAAGAAAATAGACACAACGAGTTTGTATTTGTAGTGTTTAGGCCTTTCTGAGTGCGAGACCAGTTTCCCTTCTCTTCGTTGTTCACAATGGTAGCATACTTAAAATTGTGGCTTTTAAGTTTTGTTCTTTCTGGCAACAAGTGACGACATTGCACGGGGCGGCAAATTGCCTAGGGCCAGCCCTGGGTCTACATCTCATGTAGCCTTGATGTTGAAAAGAATGCTAAACCTTAAATCAACCAACAAACTACGAAATTCATGTCAATATCATAGGGTTTTTTTTACCACTTGTTGTGGTAAACCTCTTCGAAGATTTGCCTGCCAAAGATATGACTAAACTGTACCTCATAGGAATCTGCTACTTCAAAGACTCTACATAACTAAAAGATACAAGAATTTATGTACAGAGCTCCAAAAATTTCGAGAGAAATGTTGATGAATGAGTCTTGACAAACAACTTTTAGAAGTGTTGGTGTGTGTAAAAGGAATGTGCACCCAAAGGGTCAGTTGTTAGAGAATTTACTTTTTGAAGCGAAAAGTAAGAGGACTTTGTATTTTCGTTGAGAATTCGTGATAGCTTGTTTGCAATTTCGTGGGTGTTTTTGATCACATCAAATGATAAACATAGCCAACCACAATGTATAATTAATTATGCCAAACATATTTAAAATAGATATATATATAAAAAATGATCTCGCGATCTAAAGTAGCATGGGAAATAAATGTCTTTATTAACATAATCCACATGCGTGAACAAAGTGATGTATCACGCTATGCATACATGTATCTAATTTGAAAGGTAATTAACAAGAAGATAAAAGATAATTACGCCTAAAGACATGGCAAAATCATGAACAACCAATCAAAATATTTGATTACTTTGTTTTTACAGTCTTAGCGTGTATGTCATTGATGGATTATATTCTGGTTGCACATATACAACACTAGAAGAAATAATTAAACAGTGAAAGAAAAAAAACGGATGAGAATGCTCCAAGAGCATTGTCTGCACAAACTTAAAAAGAATGGAGAGACGGAGCGGGAAGGATAACTGCGATTGTTCCAACATGTAAAAGTAAATCTTTTTATCTCCACTTTCTTCTCTTTCTCGCAAAAGTTCGCAAAATATCGTCTCTATGGCTTACTGTTCCCGAGATATGGCTCAATAAATCTCCTTAAATTCTAACTTTTTTTTGGCCAATATCTGGGGAACGGTGGCCAGCTGGTTAGTGGCCACCGGTTACTATTTGGTACCAAAATGTTCACCGTCCTCTTACGTATCGACCAACACTTATGACTTACGGCTTCCGAGATATCGCTCCTTAAATCTCCCGAAATCAGGACTATTTTGTGGTCAATATCTTGTAAAGGGTAAGGCATAGAGAGACGATATTAGTTTTAATCAATACGTAAGAGGGTAGTAAACATTTTGGTACCGATATTAACTAGTGGCCACTGGCCAAACCAGTGGCCAGTTGGACAGTGGCTGCAGGTTAGTATTTGGTACCAAAATATTCATAATCCTCTCAGACATTGATCAACACCAATATTATCTCTCTATAACTTATGGTTTCCGAGATATTGCTCCTTAAATCTTCGGAAATCGGCCATTTTGGGGCAATATCTCGGGAATACCAAGGGTAACTCAAAAAATTACATCACTTTCTCAAATAGTTTTTGATGCTCTATCTATTTGATGGTTCAAAATTCAGAAAAAATAGCAAATACCAGATAGGCCGACACAAAGAAATAGAAAATTCTGTAATTAACTTTTTAAGTTAGTTGAAAAACATTCCGAGTTCAGAGAATGTTGTCTGTTTTCTATGGATATCAGACTTTTGGCTAATAGTGATGACCGGATTTAATCCCAGGTGAGATCTTATGTGGTTTAACTTGGTGCAATAAATGTACGTTAAACTTTAAATAAACACTCTATCAATCAACCAGTGATGAAAACAAAATTATTAATGAACAAAAATATGTTCAAAAAGTCCATTTCGAGTTATATAGCCTTAGAAGATTCAAAGACTAGAAACCAGATGGACCGATTCAAACAATTTCTAAATAATTTTTTTTATTATTCATAAAATTTCCAATGGTTTCTTGGAAATGAGTTTTCACTTGTCTGCCGGATCTGATTGAGTGAAAAATCGCTTACGTTTTAAGGTTTCCATGAACTATCAAATCATTGCGCCACTTAGTAAGGTGCGTGTTTTAAAAGAAAGTGTCTGCTTTTTCCTCGTCCATTTTACTGTGTAACCAAAATATAAATAATCAGCCACAGAAAGTTTTATTTCGAATAACTATATTACTTAAGCACTCATTTATTTCTTACACTAGTTACAGAACCATGAAAGGGGGCTAAAGAACACGCGTTCAAGAAAAGTCACGCACTGTATCGTATACAGCGAACCGAATAGGTAATTGTGAATATCCATTTCGCATGTACGCTAATTGCTGAAAACGCAAAAATTGTGTGCTCGCTAAATATTTTGCCTTTAATTTAGCTTTTAGGGTCATACTTCAATTGTTGGCTCAAATATCAGTGAAGAAAAAGCAATGACTGTGGCTTAGGAATATATAGACCATACCATTGCATTCAGTTTCTTTTTGAGAATGGAAAAATATATTATTTAATTAAGAAAGTGGTAAACAATGGAAGAGCCCGGACAGAAATTACAGATGTCGTCCACCATAAACTTACGCGGACTGAAATCGAATCAGGAATGCATGCTTTCTCATCAGGGTTCAGAGCTGTACCATAGAACCACATGCGGAACACTGATATAAATTGATAATACCATACTTCTTTTACTATGATTTATTATAGGCTTTTTTTTTTTTTTTGTAATTTGATCTATGACCTTAAGTTTCGTGTACAATCTAGTACTTCAACTGCACGTCAGTATATAGTAAAATTGTCTTACAAAAATACAAGAATTTGACATATAAGTTCTGAATCCATTCTTGCTAAAAAAAAAAAAAAAATCAAAACGTTATTTTTATTAATATAAAGGGGTAATATTTTGAGCAACAAAATCCAACTACGGACAACGCTGGAGATCAAATTCTGAAATTTGCTTGTACGTCATCTTGAATAGAACCCACATTAAAATATTGAAGTTGTAGTAAAAATTTTATCTGGGAAATACTTTCTAGTTAATTATTATCTGGTCTTCTCTAGTATTTAAATATTTGAAGCTGTTCCTAATTATTTCATCTGATAACGACACTCAGCAAATTTAATTAGATTAAAAATTTAGGGATTAACAGTTTGAATGTTTCTCAGAAATATCAATTGTTTCTAACAAAGATAAGATATTGAGCCGTAACTTTAAAAAAACACTCTATATGTTTAAACTCATAGACCAAGGAAAACCTACGCTCAGAGCCGGCTCAGAGATTTCGGCGCCCGGGGCGAAGTAGAATTTGGCTCCCCCTACATTTACCATACCAAACTTTTGTCTCCTTACTTTTTCTTTTTCTTTTTTCTTTCTTTTTTTTCTTTTTCTTTTCTTTTTTTTTTTTGCTTGCATATAAGAGAAGCCGTTTTTGTTGTTATGCTATGCTTAAATTTTATCTAGCTGCTTGGACAGACCATTTCAACAGCCAAAAACGATCAGTATGTATTCTTTTACAAATAAGAGCTGTTTTCAAGGTTTTTTTTTTTTTTTTTTTTTTGACATTTTGTTAAACTTCACAAAACTGCCTTTGGTTATATACAAATATACTTGGAGAACAGTTATGAAAATTTACAGCTATTAACAACGTTTCATACTGTCGATAAGAAATGGAGTTTCAATACATTAGAAACTATGCGCTTTTAAAATGTTCGAAATTGGTGACAGCATTAATTTCTAGTAATAATTGTAAACTTTTGTAATTTTATTCTGTATATGACCAAAGAAATAGTATTTTAATTTCGATTCGCTTAATACCAGCAACTAAACGGGTTGAATTTGTTAATGATGCACTTTTTTTTTATTACTCTTAAGAATCGGTGGTATGATATCATTGTTTTAAATCTGCATACAACAACAGAAGATAAGGATGACGATATAAAGGACAGTTTTTTTTTTTTTTTTTTTTTTTACGAAGAAGAATTAGAACGGGTATTTGACCAACTCCCGCGGTACAGTACGAACATACTATTAGGGGTTTTTTAATGCGAAGTTAGGACGAGAGGATATTTTCAAACTGATTATAGGGAATGAAAGCCTACATAACAAAAGTAATGACAACGGCGTTAGACTCATGAACTTTGCAACATCCAAAAACCTTATCGTGAAGAGTACAAAATTCCCACATCGCGATGTTCATAAATACATATGGACCTGGCCAGATAGAAGAACACACAATCAACTTGATCACGTTTTAGTGGATAGAAGAAGGCAATCTAGCATAATTGATGTTTGGTAGTTTAGAGGACCTGACTATGACACTGATCACTATCTGGTAGCAGCGATAATAAGAGCTAGATTATCGTTAAATAAAGGAAATATTCAACATCTAAAAACGAAGAGGTTTAGTTTAAAGAAATTAGAGGAGAACCAAGCTAGAGGGAAATACCAGATTGAAGTATCGAATAGATTCTCGGTTTCAGAAGGTTTTGAGAGCACTAGTGTTGAGGATAGTCCTACCTGGGTTGAAATTAGGGATAGCATTAACATTTCAGCAAGAGATAAATGGGGGCACGTAGGAACAAACCATGGTTCGACCAGAAATGCACCAAACTAGCGGAGGAGGGGGAAAAATCCGAAACTGCGTTGGCTACAAATCCGAATGATATAACTACATACGTGATACGAAAAATATACCAAATTTCGTTGACATCAGATGGGTAACTTCCAAAATATATAGAACAAAAAAAACGCGATATTTTGAAAGCTAAATTATTGAACTTGAAGATAATAGTGGAAAAATCGAGACACATATAAGAGCATCAACGAATTTAAGAAAAGATATCAACCTCGCGCGTACGATTCAAAGAGAGATGACGGAACAAGTATCACTTATACAGATGGCATCTTGAATGGAAAGATTTCTTTGACGATTTGCCTAACACGGAGCCAAAAACTAATGTACGTGGGGAAAGGGAAATACACACAGCAGAACCATATATTCCAGAGCCTAACCGAATAGAAGTAGAAATCGCTATAAAGAAATTAAAGGAACACTAATCTCCTGGTATAGACGAAATTCCGGCTGAGTTAAGTTTTACTGGAGGGGGAAAGTTTGGAACAAGATACACAAACTCATTCTCCTTATCTGGAAAAATAAGGAATTGCCACAAGAGTGGGAAGAATGAATCATTGTTTCAATTCACGAGAATGGCAACAAAGCAGATTGTAATAATTATCGAGGCATTTATCTTCTGTCAACATCCTATAAAATCCTCACAAACATTCTGTTAGCAAGACTGATCCTGTACGCAGATGAAATTATTGGGTGTTATCAATGTGGATTTAGGTGAAATCAATCAACTATCGACCAAATATCTACCATGTGACGAATTAGGAGAATAACATTGTACAAAATTTGGCAGAATTTGGAATATCAAAAAAGCTAGTTAGAGTAATTAAGATATGTTTAAATGAATCCTAAAGTAAATTCCGAGTAGGAAAATCCTTTCTTACAGCTTCCATGTCGAGAATGGCTTGCGTGTGTCTCTTCACTAATCTCATTTACACACTTTCATTCTCAACATCGTGATTAATCCGATTGGGTAGACAAACGTGATTAACTAAGCAAACTCATCACCATCACAACTCCCAACACGTATTTCAGATTTTAACCTTTTCCGATTTTGAAACCGCTTCTGCGTACACTATAAGTCATTATTGAGCAACTTGTATATCTCATTGTTATTATCAAATCAAAGCAATAAGTAAAACTTATTGTAACTCTTATTGAAACGTGTGAATTGCGAGCGGAGCGAGCAAGATTTTTTTTTTTTTTAACAAATTTGGCTATTCCTTTGCAAATCGACAACAATATTGATTTAATAGGGCGCTAAAACTTATACGGGGTGCCGCGTCATTTGATCTTTTCCAACACTTTTTCTTTCTTTTTTTTTGCTCGTTCGTCGCCCGCTTAGTATCTGCGCCCGGGGCAATCGCCCCGCTCGCCCTCCCGTAGCTACGGCTCTGCCTACGCTACAGGTTTATTTGAATTTTTGTAAATTCTTGTTATAACGGGTAAGAAATCCTCTAAAAATAGGAAAACCAAAAGGGATCAAAAGATTGCGATCTTGGCCAATAATTAATTTTTTGGATCTGGGGTCTCAAAAAATAGGCCATACACAGAAATATCCTTCATAAAAGTAGTACCAGTTTCTAGGTGCTATTTAGAATTATTTATCATGGTTCTCTTAAGTATTTTTTTTACATGTTTGAGAGTTTATTCACTATATTTCTTCTAGAAACATATTTTGGCAAACCTCATTCTTGTACGAGACTTTCAAGGTCATCTTATACGGTATACGTATTTACGTGAAGTCACGTCCAAACAAATATTAACCCACTTGGCCGTCTGTCAGTATTTTTCTCATTTCTATAAAATTATTCAGTGCGTATGTGAGTGAGAGTGTGTGTGTGTGTGTTTGTGTCTCTGGCGACTCGCATTTCACATGGAATTTCTTGAGAAGGATCTGAAATATTTTTGCGGTAAACCATTATCTACAATTTATGGAACCAATTGACGAATTTGAAAGCCTTTTGGCGTTCATCTTGGAACATAAAGAATGTTAACATTGACAAAACAGATGAAAATCGTCAGAAACAAGAATAAAAGAAGAAACATAATGGTCGCATTGATTTATTTATATATTTTTTTCTTTTCTTCTTTTTTTAAACGAAAAAAAAAATTGCTGTGCAAATGCGGAACGGATCTTCTTTCCTTTCAATGTCATCCATTGTTTGAAAAACATAAATTGCTTCTAAGAAATACACAAGTATTTGGAAATGAGTAAGCACTAGAATAAGAGAAAACAATACCGAAATGAAAACAATAAGCTACACAATTACTGAACATTACGTATTGAATATTTTTCTAATCATGTGACTGTTGTTGTGTTTCAAATTACAATCTTTCAAAAAAATACATTTCTTTCATCTTACTTCCTGTGTAAAAAACATTATTATATACTTTTTTTTCATTTTTCTTACGATTTTCCTCACTAATAAGGCCCATACACGGTCCACGGTTTGTGCAAACAAGACTGTTTTTGCAAATAGTTTGACTGTGTATGGTGCTGTATGAACTGTTTGCGCAAACGTTTGTGTAAACATTTTTCACATCTAACTAGTTCGAAAATTGTTTACATGAACATTATGTTTGCGCAATCAGGTGGACCGTGTATGAGCATGTTTGTGAAAACACGAGGTTTATATCGGAGTAGGAGGTCTAGTGTACAAATGCTTATTCTTGCGCTGTAGCGACAATGAATAGGATTCAAGAATTCTGGCGAAAATTTACTGAACTTTATCGACATTTACCTGAACTGTGGAAGGTAAAGAGAGAAGATTATAAAAACAGGAATCTGAAAAATGCGGCCTCACATGTTTCTATAATAATTTGTCCAAGCGTCTGGGATGCAGTGGCTGTTTCATATTTAAGTCCTCGTACGTGTTTCCGCACACAAGATAACGCAAAGTGGCAAACAACGTCTGCTCGAGAAATATCGCATCTCTCATATTTGTATCCTGTTTTCGAATAAGAGGTGTAACCATTTCCAACATTTTACCAAACATAGTTGAATCCATTCGTAAATAAGTCCACAGTCGAACTTATCTCAAGCTCGGCTATTAAATTTTAATGACTAAACTAGACCGTTTCTTGAACCACTCTTTTATTCACACCCTCGTTTCTTGGGGGAAGAGGGTTCGCGAGTCTTTCTCCTTCCAAAGTACAAGCAATTATTATCGCTAAACAAGCTGCTTCAGTCGATATGTTTACGCGATCAAACTCAAAATTGAACTGAAGTTTGTGCAAACAGTTAAACCGTGTATGGCCGAGTGTTTGCGCAAACACAGCGTTTGCACAAACATGATGTTTGCACAAACCATGGATCGTCTATGGACTCTTTAAGACTAGTTCGCCTAGGTTTTGTACTTATCAAAACCGGTTTGTGTAGTTCAAAAATGGTCTTTCGACTGCAGACTTATTCTTATGAACATCTGCGTGTGTCTGTCACAGAGATGGGCACCCTCACTCATTTTTGCCCTCAAGAGGGCCGCCCTCACCCTCACTCACCCTCATTTCGGTAGATGAGGGTGAGGGTGTCTGAGGGTGAGGGTGAAAGAGTCTATTGAGGGTGAGGGTGGCTGAGGGTGAGGGTGAGGGGGTCAACTGAGGGTGAGGGTGTCTGAGGGTGAGGGTGAAGGTGTCGATTGAGGGTGAGGGTGGCTGAGGGTGAGGGTGAAATTGTCGATTGAGGGTGAGGGTGTCTGAGGGCGAGTATGAGGGAATCAACTGAGGGTGAGGGTGATTGAGGATGAGGGCGAGGGAGTCGATTGAGGGTGAGGGCGGCTGAGGGCGAGGGTGAAAATGTTGATTGAGGGTGAGGGTGCCTGAGGGTGAGGGTGAAGGAGTCGACTGAGGGTGAGGGTGGCTGAGGGCGAATATGAGGGAATCAACTGAGGGTGAGGGTGGCTGAGGGTGAGGGTGAGGTAGTCAACTGAGGGTAAGGGTAGATGAGGGTGAGGGTGAGGAAGTCGATTGAGGGTGAGGGTGAATGAGAGTAAGAATGAGGGAATTGATTGAGGGTGAGGGTGAGTGAGGGGTAGCAAAAATGCCCATCACCAGAATGAATTCCTGAAGGATGTTTGCTTGAAAGTTATTTGTTTGGGAAATGGTTCAAATAGCACTTCCCTGCGAGCTCCAAATAAAGCAGCAACCTAGTTGGCACAAAGTGACGTAATTAGGTCATAAAACATTAGCTGGTACAGTGTACGAATTAATGGGGATGGTGAATGGGATATTCCGTGTGACAAAAATGTAATTCCCTCCCTGAAGAACATTTTCATTTTTTCTTCTCTCTAGTATTTTTTTCGAGTGGTCATATAGATAGAAAAGATAATAATGTATTTTATGTAACGAAACAAAAAACAGGCATTTATATCTGACTTGAAACATATCAAAAACATTTTTGCAGTCGCTAGAATCACACAGTTTGTTGCTTGGAATAGTTACTTATTGATGCAGAAAACTTTCCTTTTGTCAGAAGCAAACTATAGAGGCTCGAGAGGGGTGCAAAGGTAACGAAAATTCTGCAATTCTTGGAAAAGCATACATTGTAAGACGTGTCAATCTCACAAGTCCTCATAACATTCGTTGTAACGGATGATCTATACTTAAATAGAATGAAGTATTAGCTTCTATATGCCTGCTTAGCAGTATATATATATATATATATATATATATATATATATATATATATATATATATATATATTTCGTTTTCACCACTGAACTTGAACTATTTTAAATTTAATTGATAAGTTTGAGATTTGGTTTCCTGCTTAAACGTACAGTACACATCATGTTTTCCCACTCCCATATAGAAACATAATTAGTGGTTAGTCCAATTTTAAATAATCCAAATTTAAACTACTCTTACTTATTTTCTAACCCTCGTCATCGCTAGTCGGTTGCCTATCTTTTCACAAGCAGTGACGCAACTAAGTCACGTCACTCAGTGACTGAATGAGAAGGGACAGTTACATGGGAGGGATAATTCAACAAGTGCTTCCAGTTGAGGGTGGCCTTCCAGTTGACCTGCTGAAAAAGAAAGTGATGTTGCAATTTTCACCGTCTTGCTTACTGATTTTTCAGTAGTCTTCGCAGAAAGACAGATTTATCTAGATTTTCGTTACTTTTGTTTTCGTTGCATCCTCCTTTCGTCTCCCTTACCTTGAAGGGCATAGTTCTGGAATGTTAAACTGAAATATTTCATTTAATTTGAATTCAATTTGGATAGGTATTAATGAAAAGAAAAAAGAAATCAATCATTAGTTTCATGATATGTGCTTATTTTAGTCTTAAATATATCATATTGTTAATATTATGTAACTTCCACAACTATAACGCTTGTACGAACCAAACATGTTAAGTGGTTCGCCCCTTTCCTTCCCCCTCCACGTAAGGCATTAGTGCCGCAAAAGCCCGATGAGAAAAAAATACAATCCTCCTTTGCCACTCCCAGAAATCCGTCCTTGACCGCCCCTTTCCATACTATAATATTGATTTCCTTTAATGATTGTATTATTATAATATTATTATTATTACATAATGTATCTATTGATAATATAATTATAGTGATGGCAACAACGTATCACTTCGACACAAAACACGTGCCATTTGGAGTGTTATTTACGAGGGCGGTAAGGGTAAATTTTCTGCTTGAGTACAAATGAAGCCAGTTGGGGACCAATAGAACGTCTCTTACTATTATTTGTAATGTGTGATATTTATCCACTTGAAGAGTGTGTGACATTTCAGGCTGGTTTTGGAGATAGAAATGTTTTTACCATAGATTTTCATGAGTGGTGTTTGAGACTGGCATTTGTATTTGTTGTTTCAGTAACAAATTCCATGGCATCTTTTTTTTAAACATAAACATCATAGAGTAAGGAAACCTCTTGAATTTACAAGGTAGGAAATTTATATAAAGTCTTCTTTCGAAAGTTACTCTCAAACAACAGTGTGTCGTTTCCCACAACTCGATTTTGTTGTTGTTTGTCAAAATATTTTTATTGAGGATATATCAGTTCCTATTCCAGTAAAGATTAGCACATATCTGACGAAACAGCTAAATGTTGCGGGAACTTATATTTGTATTGATCCCTTGCAAAAAAGTGGTGAGTGTTCTCGCCTTCGGGATGAGATAAGTCTCATACAATCTCGCTGCTGAAAAAACATTTAGCTCCAAATGAACACGAAACATCCTAAATTTCACGATAGCTTCGTAAATTGACAATTGCATTTCTCTTTTAACGGAGTCCTTTATATTAACTCATTTTATATAAAGTACTATTTTTCCGTTATTACCTGACCAGCGAACGAGTGCAGGCGGCCGGTTTTGGAATTAAAATGCAAGAAGCAGTGTTTCTAAGCGGATTATCTGTAATTAATCTATCACAGTTCTTTTTGTCGTGTTCGTAATAAACCACTTCACGCATATGCTCAAGTAAAGACAAACAGTTTCAAAAGTTATTGAAGTTATTTGCAGAACATTTTAAGTAACAAGCAAAGAAAAAGGAAAAATACATACATCCTACATATTAACTTGCCAATAAACTGACCTCAGTATTGTACAAAAGATCAGATGCTCTCTGTGGGAAAGAAAACGAATTAAAATTGGTCGATTCGACTCGTTCCGAAATTTTTGACGAGAGGATATGTAAGATGTGTACTCATTATTTTCTGGTGACTGCCTCTAGTATTTTTAAGTCTATAAAATATGCATAGGGACAAATTCAAGCAAAGATCGGGACAAAAAATCATCGGAGGAAACAAATTGTAGAGTACTCACAAGAAACACTAGAACTTTCGGTAGACATATGATCTCCCGTTTTCAAAAATATAGGGTATGCTTATCCATGTATATGCTCCTTCTTTCGTACATATAAAGTGAGAAGTGAATCGAGGAGAGTCAAGAAAATTGTCGAGTTTTGTAGGTATGACTAGTTCACCCAAATGTTACATCTCAATTTCAAACACTATTTAGTGTTAAATGATTAATAATTAGTATATATATAGTATGGCGCTAAATTCGTTCTACAAAAGTAGAGGAGTGATTCCTGAGAGTAAAACAAACAAAAAAAAGTTCCAATAAACATAGGGGGGAAACCCCATCGTTTACATGTTATAGGCTGCCAAAAACAGGAAAAAATTAATTTTAAAGGTCCATAGCTCCAAAACTATGGGACCTACCGTAGTCGGATCAAGACTTCACTTAGGAACTAGTATGTGCCCTATCCAAAAATGCGTGTTTCAGAATCTTGAGGCACTTCCACAACAATTTTTATAGAAGGAGTTTGACTACGGGCTTATGGTATAAAGTACTCTCCAACTACCTTCATAAAAAGTGTTGGGTGGGTACCTTAGGATTCTAAAATATTTATATTTGGATAGAACACATACTAGTTCCTAAGTGAAGTCTTGACCCGACTACAGTAGATCCCATAGTTTTAAAGCTATGGACCCTATGTTTATTGGAACTTTTTTGTTTGTTTTACTCTCAGGAATCACTCATCTGCTTTTGTACAACGAATTTAACGCCATACTATATATATATATATATATATATATATATATATATATATATATATATATATATATATATATATATAACTTGATAAGGTAATTGTATGAACCCAATAAAGATCATTTATCAACGTTTAAAGATACGCAAGTCATTACACAATTTACTTCAATAATAAATATGATTTAATTGTTGTTATATCAATCTTTCGTGGACTCATCGTAACCTGGAAGAATTCTGATAAATTTTACATGAAACTAAGAAGGAAATTAGGACCACATTTTTTTTTACAAAAATTTACAAAACGAGACGAGGAAATTTTTATTCGAGACTAGACTTTTAAAAACATCTACGACACGAGACGAGAAAACCTGAATTCTCATCTCGTCTCGAGATCAACGCTATGAGCAATAGAGTAAGAAATCAAATATATACGTTCATGTTCCTTTAAGCTGTACTAAGCTGCAAATGTTCCCAATGTTGCATTGGGGCGGAGGGTGAGCGATTAAACTGGGGTTCCCGATAATTGAAGGTTCCTTATAACTCCAGTGAAATTCAGAAAAAATCTCTGAATTACGTAAAAAAAAAAAAAAAAAAAAAAGAAAAAGAAAACATACAAAATACATTTTCAAGGTAACTCTTACAGTCATTGCGTTATTATAAGATTAATTCTACTTCTGAAACTGATTAGAATGAATATGTATTTGAATAACGAAACCCCTCTCATAAGTTTTTTCAAAGTATCAAGTTTGAGAAGAACGAAGTTTCTTCCACTGTTGTTATCTCATTGCTCATGATACCAGTGATGAAACAATTGGCCAGAAATTACGCGGCCGCTTCTTACATCAATTCATGAAAAACATGAGTCCCAATATTAGGTACCTAAGTTCAGTATTAACAAAAAAAAAAAAAAAAGAAAAGAAAAAAAAAGAAAAAAAAGAAAGAAAGAAAGAAAAAAGAAAAAAGTCACCCAACCTCTTGCAACCGTGTGTAGCTTATTTTAATACTTACACTTTAAATAAAAATACAACTGGATAAAGACGACTGCCTTTGTCTTTGGATTTCATATGTGAATAACAATATAGGGCTTTTCAGATAGAAGAGGAGGAGGGGCAGGTTTTATTAAACAAGACCGTACATCTGATATGTTTTAACTATAAACAGCTTGTGTTTATAGGCTAAACTCAGTCCTCTGAAGTCAATCGACAAACGCCATTAAAATGTTAAAGAAAACAACGTATCAGTATTATTATATACTACAGACACAAAGATACCACTAGGCTCCCAATTTTTAAATTTATATTGTGTGTGAAAGCAGTTAGTAGATTTAATTCTTTGTCACATGATAACTAGAACCTGAGGGAAATTCATAGGGAGTCCAGGGGATATTTCTTTCCTTATAAATAAAAGTTGTAAATTTATTATGTACTGAAGCAGTTATACTTACGCTTACACTACCCATACGCTGATGTTTTATCAATACTTTTATTCAAACTACGAAGGCCTGGGTTTCTGTAATGATTTTAAATTAAGGATGTACTGAATCAAATTTTACAAATCAATCCCGAAAGGCAAGCTATCCAATCCCATAAATCTTTAAAAAACGAAGGAAAAATTTCTTCACCTTCTTTTCCCTCAAATGATTCATTTCTCTAAAGAAAATGAAATTTCTTTATTTTAACGCCCATGATTATGTTGTTTATGCTAGAGGACACAGGTGATTAATGAAAGTGAAGGATTGTAAAATTAAATTTTGATCTCTCACTGGGAATCAAACCCAGAACCACGTCCAGTAAAAGCACATGCACTAGCCAATAGACCAACGGAGAGGACTTTCACAGTTCTAGAGTGGAAACATATATCGGAATTCTTCCCTGGCCAAAACTCGAGAAAATAATTTATTTGTCAACCGACAAAATACACTTAAAACAAGCACAAGCATCGTGAGCCTTAAGCTTAATTTGATTTCAACTTACAGTTACAAGGCATTTCGCAAAACTCTAAGCTATCAACCTTAAATTAACCTTTTAGTCATTGACATTGTCATTCCTTCGTTTTACAGGTTGATCCTGTTTTATAATGAAATCAAATAAAACGTAATCAATTTTTATACAATCTGCTTAGTACACGGTAGAAGCTCACTGAATTGTCAATTGTGCTATGTTGTTCTTAAATTGGTAATTTCCATTCATATATCACTATTCACAATACATCTGTATTACTGCAGGTATGGTTCACTACAACTATATAACTTATGGCTTTCTTTATTAAGCGTAAACAGATTAGGCTATGTATAACATCTAAACTGAAACTTTTGAAAACCGTTGAATACACTACAGGGTGAAACTCTCCGCTCCTCTGTCCCACCGCGATTGCCATGGAATTGATGTAAACACAACATCAGCGCCATCCCTTCAAAACAACACTGGTATTCTGGTCAGGTAATATATTATGCAACTTAAGAACCGGCTTTTATATACTTAAAGTAATGAGTAGATGGATCGAAAAGTAGAACCACATTATGCTTACCATTCTCAAATGTATTACACATAACTTCTAGACTCAATGTGGTGTTATGAGGTAAATTTCATACTCTTAAACATCTTACTTAAGCTTTCATTAACTTTAATTTTTGTTCCTTTGGCAAAATACAGGCTATAATCAACTCGCCCTTTCAAATTTTCTACTCTTATATTCGGAGGCTGCTTTTGAAGGAACACCGTTAAAGAATCAAAGTTTTCTTGCCTCAAAGTAAGAGAAAGAAGATAATCTGATCCAGTCAGAAGGTGCGGGGCACAATTCGGAACAATATTGTGGAGTCTTAGGTTCCCAAATCACTTGCATTTATACACTTGTATAAGGAAAGCTTGGTGCAATATAGTGCGAAGGCACGTATTGTTCCCAGGGGCCTCATTTGGGGGGGGGCAGGGAGGGGCATTTGCCCCCCTGAGTTTGAGATGTATATAGATTTTATCAATAGAACAGCAATAAATCAGTGAAAAACGCGAAATTTTGCTTATATCAAGGGGTATTGCCCTCCCCCCCAAAGCAAAATCTGAAATGCTCCTGATTGTTCCCAGAAGAAAATAAAAATTCCAACTGTACTATCATACCAATTAATGAAGGCAAGAACAGCACTTATGTTACTTATTCAAGTGATTTAGGCATCTGTCTCCTTTTTTAAAAAAATTGTCAGCAGCAACGGGTCATAAGATATCCAAGGATACTAAAGATAGGTTTTTTTTTTTTTTTTTTTTTTTACAAATTTGGCTTAGCACATAGGTGTCCAAACTCTCGAGCTCGTCACTCGCACTCAACTGAGCTCGCGCTCAATAATTAAGAGCGAGCCCGAATCCTAATAAAATAAGTCAGAGCAAACCGGAATGAGTGCGAGCCCAACTGAGGGAAGTGAACCGGAGCAGGGGCCCAACTGAGGGAACTGAGCTCGAGCGAGCCCAGTGCAAAATGGCTATCTATTTAATTTATATATATGAAATATAAATAATAATATACCGTAGATATAATGTATACCTGTGTATATTATTATATATAAATTTCAATCACTTGAATGAGAATGATATTTACCCTTACTTATTGTTGATTAAATGAAATGAAATGAAATTTTGAGTTTTACGTCCCACGGTTATGCCGGTTAGGCGAAAGGAGACGGTGATAATGAGTAATGAATGAAATGGTGGAATGAAGAAAGTGGGAGGAAACGGGAGAACCCCGAGAAAACCCACGCACACGGTGTTTGTCCACCACAAAGTTCACTTGGCGGGAGCAGGGCTTGAACCCGAGACCCCTAGCACCAGAGGTGAACGCTCTACCACTGAGTATTGTTGATTAAGTACATGAAGATAACTGTGAGTGTGAGGGAGTCTATTGATGGTGAAGGTGGCTGAGGGTGACCAGGGTGAACTTAGGTAATTTCGTCACCGGAAATTTCGCCACCGGAATTTTCGTCACGGTAATTTCGTCACCGGTAAATTCGTCACCAAAATATTAGCATGTAGGTTATTTCGTCACCGGAAATTTTGACATAGTAATATCGTCACCTGTAATTTTGTCACCAAAATATTTGAATGTTGGAAATTTTGTCATGGTCATTTTTTCACCTTTGTTGAACTAAGTAGAGACAAAGTAAAAGACCAAAACAGCTAATCTTATCTTACTCAAACTTGGAAAACAATTCAGTTGGTGTTCGACTCTGGAATCGAAGTTTCGGATACTTGACGCAAGAACAAACAATAATAAAAGAACATGATGTCAGCTTCAGCAAATGTTAAAAGCATAGGTAAAATGGGCCGCTAATGGATTTATATATCACTATTTACAAATATTTACAAACAGTCTATGTTCTTCCCTCAGAGTAAGCGACCATGTTTCGCAACCATACAGAACAACAGGCATGATTATCGTTTATATATTTTAAGCTTCAAATTCCTCGACAGAATTCGCGACGACAAGAGATTTTGAACCGAATAGTAACACGAATTCCCTGCTTTTAGTCGACATTTAATTTCTTCGTGAATATGATTTTCGTCTGTTAATATTGATCCTAAATATTTGAAAGTATCCACTTTATCAAAAGTATTATTTAATATTTTAACGCCTCCACAATTTGCCGTATTACGGTCCCGACGCACTTCCATGTATTTAGTTTTCTCTTTCATAATAAATAATAATAATAATATAAAAACACTAGTGCCTTTGTTTGACATGCTGTTTTCTATGACATAGTGAGATTTGCCACCACGATAGATTTTTTTTAAGGGAGTTTAGAGGTTCAGACCCTCTGTAGCAACGGCGCTGATTATTATTAGGTTATTACAAACATAATTTTTACCGTTGTTATGACATAGTTTGTAGTAACATAATTGTATTATTTACGTTGAATTTATGTCCGGTTAGCTTTTGTCCGCTTCTGCATCAATATAGGTGAGCTTATGTCCACGATCCGCCACTACGCGCAAGAACCACGTAAGGATGGAAAACTTCAAATATCTATATGTTAGTGGTAAAAGATTCACTTTGGAAGAACTGGAAAAGAATGGATCCCTATCAACTCTCCCTTCCAGATGTTGGTGTGCAACAAACAAGTTTAAATAATTCGCCTGGGGCGTATTCCAAGTAGCAGGAGTCTCTTTAGGGAAAAGCGAACTTTTCTGAATGCGCAGGTGGCGACTTGCCAGAGGAGCATAAACACAGCCTCATAGTTTCCCTCCCGAAGTCTTCTAATCTTCCTCGTAGTGTTCATAGAACAACAGCGAAAGACAAGATTCGATCCCTCCCCCAGCACTCAACCATGCGTCAATCTGCGAGAAATCTTTGGTAACAGATTTCCAAGAAAAAGTGATGTACTTGACAAAAGGAAACATCCCATGCTAGTAGAAATGTTGATGACAAATGCAAGCGGAAACAAATAAAGACGATGGTCACGGTATTGAGGACAATACAAAGATTGGAAGCGGAAAAAACTTGTAGGTTGCCTTCAACTGATCCAAGTGATTTATTCAAAACAACTGGGCATTCACAAAAGCATTTGCACACGATACTGGTAATGCCGGCGCCAGCTGCGGCAATGTCGGTGACGGCCATGATTTCAATGTAATGAAATCTTAGCTTGCACACGCACCGGCATTCACTGGCGCAAATCCCGGGGGGATGAGGGAACATGTCCCCTCCAATCTTGGAACTGGGGGGACTGTTCCCCCAATAATCCGATTTGAAATGTGTATTTTAGAAAAAATGTGATGATTTGTGACGATTCGCACAAAGGAAAGTGAGATGAAATTGATGTCCCCCCAGAATAAGCCTTAAATCTGCCCCCCTCCCAATTTTGAAGATGAAGACAGTTCTGCTCCCTGATCCTCCACAGGATTGTTTTTCAATGCAGCCGGTGTTATTACCAAAACCGGCTTTGTCGAAGGCAATGCTTCCTTCTGGGTGGTTGCACACACGGCCGGCAATGTCGCCTGGCTATCTGATACATTTCTACAGTTTAGGTAAAGTGAGTGATTGACAAGGCGCTGCGTATTCTTGTTTCGTTTCTTGTGTTTTGGAATTTTGTTGTTTCCATTTCTTTTATTACAATTGTATATTATTATTATTATTATTATTATTATTATTATTATTATTATTATTATTATTGTCTCGACCTGCAAATCACTTTATTATTATTATTATTATTATTAGATTTTTTTTTTTACAGACTGTATTGGAGTAGATAATTCCCTTTCTTAAATAAAATATAACACGTGAGAAACCTGGAGAGTGTCGATTTTTAAAATTAATTTTCGTCAGAGAAAATGTGCGATATCTGGAAGATATCGATTTCCGCCTAAATAGTTATCATCAAATACAATGTATGAAATTTGGATATCCAATTTTCGTTGATTAATTTTCGACTCTTTTTTTTATTTTTGTTCTATCTCTCTTTTTGAGTATATCTTATTCTATCGTACTAATGCATTTAAATTTTATTATATTACAGCATTTTGCGTTTCTACAGTCTTTGAATGAATGTTATGGAAATTGGAATTTCAGACCAATAATGTAGGCTGTTGTGTATTCCATGCTTGGATAGTTTTTAGAAAGAAAGACTACTAACTTTAAAATAATTGTTGTCTATATACAGTAATATATCTACGAACTGCGTTATAAACCCCTGTCCATTGCCATAAATATGTACAGTAGATATTACTTGTCCCACTCAACCAGATGCGGCTCTTAACCTATGTGCAGAATCTATCTTTTAACCTACTTTTACGCTCTCTTTATAGTGATGTCACCACCGAGACGCTTGAGCTTGTCGTCCGCTTTTCGCGTGAAGAATTACTAATAAGACAAACAACCCCTTATTTACTTTGGACTTCTTCTGTGTTCGATTTGTGTTTGCTTTCCTATGTAGAACAGATTTTTGTGGGAAAATCTTTCTGTCGTATGTGTTTGACTACTTGGTAGAAGTTAGGGGAGTGTGACCCAATCATATTATACTTCATCACCATATTATAGCAAGGTGACCAGACGTCCCGTTTTAGCCGGGACAGTCCTTTATTTTCAACCGTTGTCCCGTTTTTTTTTCTGATTCTCAAACGGGACGCCCAAATGTCCCGTTTTTAAGCAAACATGACCCAGGTACCCAGTAATTATTATTCAAAATATAAATGGTCAATGCTAATTCTACACTCTTCTGTACCAACACTCATTGGGAAGGTTCAGCCGTGTCTAGAACTTCTGAATTCAAATGAGAATTGAGTGCTCTGTGGTTCAAGTGGGAATTGAGTAGGAATTCTGAGTGTTGAAGTAGTTAAAAGTATTGCTGGGTGGTACTTAAGTTAGAAACGCTGTGTTATGGCTCTTACTTGTGTATTTTGTAAATTGAAAACACTGCTGAGTCCCAAAATGCAATGTGGAAGTCCCCCCCCCCGTCGCCGATTCCTATGCGTCCCGTTTTTGAAAGTAAAAGTTCTGGTCACCTTGTATTATAGCAGTGGTGCCCACCCCCCCTTATGTCCATGACGCACCCCCCCGCAATTGTCTATCCATAGGTATTCTTCCATGAAAAAAAAATCTTTTCGATTAATTTTACCCCCCCCCCGCCAAACATATTTATATAGATTTTTAACCCCCCCAAATATTTCAATGACGCAGTTTGCGTCATAGCCCCCCCTTGTGGGCACCCCTGATTATAGTTCATTTGCAAGCCTACCGTGAAACTTTTAGGGGACCAGCCAAAGTTTAGGGTGGCCCGGCCCCCCTAGCCCCCCGTGGATACGGGCCTGTTTCACAGAAGAACATTATTTGCGAGATCTGAAATCTGAATTTACTTCAAGACTTGGCGACAAAGATAATTCTCAAATCAAATACGGTTTCCTCAATTCCCTCAATATTCGTTCCTTTTACGTGTGCTATAGTGATGTTTTAATCGTTCGTTTAGAATGTAATTCATTGTAATATACTCATCTGACTTCTTTCTCTTTGCATATATTTCCTCATGACTTTCAGTAACGGTGGAACGTTGTTGAGGACGGCGTCTTCCTGAAATTCCACTAGGTCCAGGTTGCTCTTCATGATTACATGGTTGCATTTTATTGTCAGACATATTTCTTCTGTATTATCCTATAGAAGTTCACGTTCAACGAATTTACAAAAAGCAATTGAAAAGTAAAAACAAAAAGAAAATTCGCAAAGCGTAAAACAGTTCGTCACTACTATTCGAAGGCAATGAACGATCTAGTGATCATTATATGTTCTTCGTGGCACTATCTCACTTGAGTTTCGCGGGTTCAAACGAGAGTGACACTTCCTAGGCTCCGAATGAGACTTATCGTTTCCAAAATACTCCCATCACTCCTAAAGATGAAGAGATCATGTGATGCTTGTATTTTACGGTTGAATACACACTGCTTAGAGGGGAGTGAGACAATTCTTGGAAATTGCTACCTATTGTCACAGAGCAGCAACATTTTTCCATATGGTTTTGTTCCTTTGTTGTCCATACCGAAGGATAGTATGAATTAACGTATGTAGCTTGAGTTCAGTGGATTTTTTTTCTTTCTAATTTGAAACAATGCTATAAGCAATGAATGAAACTACAACAGCATACAACCTTTCTTTTCTTCTTCTTAGCCAAAAACTATATGAATACTCCAAATAATTTACTTTTAAATTACGGCAAAATATTTACAATTATCCAAGTGCGCCTTGCTTACACCGTGTCCTGGGTTCGATTCCTGATTAGAAGAGCCTTGAAATTTGATCGTATTACGTTGCTTACGATTCCACCTTAAATTGAAAGTCGCCGTGTCATGACCTTGATACTCAAAGGGATGCTCAGCACGATTGCAATAATCAGTCCTATCTTCAGGTGTAGTGGCTAGCTCGTATTTCCTTCTTTGTACGTGGTTCCAGGGTTGAATCCCGGTAGGAGAGCACACAGTTTAATTTTTCATCATCATTCACTTTCATTAACCATTTATCTCCTTCAGCCGAAAGACCATAATGGTGCTACGTTAAATTAAGATTTTTTTTTTAAATTTTGTATTTATTTAATGAGCATTCGAATATGGTTTAGTCTTTGAACTGTACACACGGAAGAATAAGAGATTTATTCAAAATATTCGAAATGTATATTTGAAGAGATATTTGTTTGTTTTCACAATCTTCTGGTAGGTTCAATATTTCTATTCATCTCTAAAAGTTATCATAAGGTTCTACGGAGATCTTTTGTTCTATTAGACTAAACCTGAGCTTGAATGTCATCTGAACTCTCCCAATCAGCTTAGCGACTCTTAAAAATGTGGATTCGGCATGAATATAGTTCGTTCTCGATTAATTTCACTCCTTCTATCCATCGCTAGGGGGACTGAAGATGTCTTACAATATTATTTTCTGATTTTATGTCATATTGTGTATCAAACTTGATTTAAATTGCTCCTACCGTCCCAGAATTATGCTTGACCATACACAACATACTCTAGGAATGATACCGAAACCGAGACTGCTTTAAGTATCTTGTTTCTCGTCTTGAAATTTCGAGACGACAATGAGTTCGAGACAGAGTTTAGATTCAACATATCGAGCCTTAGTCGGGAGTCTGAAACAGAATCGTGAACAAGGTCGACAGTTGTATTTCGAGATATGCCGAGACAAGATCAAGTTCAATCTCGAAATTCTTAGTCTCGTGGCGAATATTAACAGAAATTACTGAAATTACATGCCTTACCCTTTTTCTTTCTTTTTCTTTCTTTTTTTTTACTATTATGTTATATGTTAGTTGGTGGAACAATTGCCCTTTGACGGTCTAAGTCATAGGCGTGTGCATGGGAGAGAGGGAGAAAATACCACCTCTAATAGCTAGGTACTCAGGTATAACGAAAATGTTTTAAACAACACATAATTTAAATTGGGATTCAATATATCTTATTCTCTTTCCAATCTTTGAAATAACCGAAAAACTACATTGCCAAAATATTACGAAACTTAGTTTTGTAAAACAAACATATAATTTTTCAGTTTTCAAAAAAAATTTTCTCGCAGCTTAGAAAATTTCCTTCGAAAGATATGCTTATTTTATTTTATTTATTACTGGAACTGCTCGTGTTGTACTAACTTTGTTCTGAAACTAAGAATAAAATGCTAAGATTGGTAGAGAGTAGGAATTTCAGAATGAGGCAAGATCATGGGAAGAGGAAAACTATCAGATTAAACCAGTGAATTTATTAAAAATATCAAGATGTAAATTGCATAGTTGTTGGCTTGGAATTTAGCGTTCCTTTCAGCACCGAAGCTATACGAGATGTCGATCTACGGTTTAAGGTGGAATCTAAGCTACCGTTATGCGTTGAAACTTTTCAATGATCTTCCACCAAGATTCGAACCCGGAACCCTATGCTGCAAAGGCACATGCTCTGGCTAGTAGTATAATGTATGTCTGTCTGCTAGTCAAGAATAATGTAATGAAAAGTGTTGGAATTAATTGATTTTGGTTCTATGTTGGTTTTCGATACCGATGATATCTCAAGCAAAATGTCTGTTGCTCCGTCACTTTCGACTATATCAGCGAGGCTACATCAGATGTGAACTACAACTTAACTTGGGATTCTAACCACATCACCTGCCGGGAATCGAATCTGGGTCTACCACGCCAAAGGCACGTACGCTAACAGCTTAGTTACGAAGGAGCTTCATACATTGATCGAAACGACACCGAGACTGATACAATGTTTTTTTGGCTCGAGACGAGACCGAGAATGTGTTGAGTTCCATCTCGTCTCTATACCGTTTCTAACATACACATCTTTTTTTATACAGATACATAGATTAATATGGATGTAGGAATAAATTGAAAAAAGTTACAATATAACACCAACTGAATTGTTTTCCACATTTGATTAAGATAAAGTGGTCGTTTACTTTGTCTTTACTTAGTTTAACAAAGTGGAAAATATAACCGTGACAAAGTTTACTATGTGCTAATACTATGGTGATAAATTTACCGATGACGAAATTACTGTGTAAAAATTTCCGATGACGGAATTACCTACATGTTAATATTTTGGTGGCAAAATTACCAGTGACAAAATTACCCAAGCTTGGCAAATTGCCCAGAATGGAGGTGGGAAATTGAATCTAGGAAAAAATCTCTCCGGACGAAATCCCTCCAAAAGACATACCGTAGGACATAATCCTTCCATGAAAAAATGTGCCTAGGACAAAATCTTCCCGGACAAAATCCCCCGGACGAAATCCCCCCAAAAGACATAGCGTAGGACATAATTCCCCATGAAAAATGCGCCAAGAACAAATTCCTTCGGAAAAGTAACTTTTAATAATAATGTAATGAGGATAGTGAACGCATTGGTCGTGAAACATCCTCCGAAATATTTGTAGAGGTAAATACATATGCTGATTCCTCTCGTGATGTGGGATTAAAGTGCTGCAAGCTAACGGATTAAAGTGCTGCAAGCGAAAGTCGATGCTGATACATTAATTGTGGCGACTGTAATTGAAATCGCACATACCAAAAAGAGACTGGTTTATAATCGGAGATTATAGAGACCTCTTAGTTTTACTAATTACGCATGCTCCATCTCAGCATGATATTTACATCCTTATCCCTAGCAAAGAGAAATGTCCTCAGAAAATATACAGTAGCAAAGCATTTCAAGAATCTTTGGTTGAAGTGAAGAACTTAATGCTGGTTCTTCATGCTACAACAGGATGCCACATTATACTTCGGCTCTGCATGGAAGAGGGAAAGCCAAGAACACTCCTCACCAGATAATATTGGAGAGGCTGGAGAAAAATTTATTTGTGCAATATACGGTGAAAAGGTTATTGATAATCTGAACCAGATGCGGTGCAAACCTACTTGAAAAAGAGCGTTGCTGAAAATTTCAATCTATCTACTCTTTCTTCTACCTCAGGTGCAGCGAGACAACATTCATTAAGAATTTTTCTACAAATTCAAAATTGGAACAGAGTCAATCTAGATCCCACTCGAAAGGACAATGAAAATTTAATTCCACTTCCAGCTGCTGAAGAACCTGATCCACGAAACCATCATCGCCTATTATTTTGTAACTGTAAAATAGAATATGATAATAATAATTGTCTAATAAAAATGTGTCTTGGACTGGTCGCCATATTGAATTCAATATGACGGATTTTCCCAAAGTGAGAAAAGATGGGAATATTTCAGGATTTGTTCTGGAACGCATACTGAACATAACCCAAGTGGTTTCGCTTTATTATTATTTTTGTCCAGGTTCAAGCCTAAATGCACAGGACTACAGGAGCAACCTGAAATGTCTCATCCCTGTAACATCTGTCTTGTTCCTGGAATACCTGCAGAAGCATAATGTACGCAAAAATCAATATTCTGTTCATCCTTTCTGGTCCATTATCATAAATAAGAAATCCTTCTGCACTTTATCTTGATAAAGTGAGAAAAGCTTCATTAAAAGTTACTTTTCCGGGGGAATTTGCCCGGGGAGATTTTGTCCTAGGCGCATATTTTCCCAGGGGGTTATGTTCTACCTGGTGTGTTTTGGGGAGATTTCGTCCGGGGGGGGGGGGAATTTGTCCGAACCGGCAAATTTCCCGGTTTAAGCAAATTTGGTGTAAATTGTTCGGTGTCAAATTGACATACCCCTTAAATGGTACTTGTATCTAGGGGGGCAAACCACTAAACATTTTTGAAAAGCTAACAATTTTTCTTTTGCCTGTTTTTCATAAATGAAAAGAGATAATGAAATGTAACTTAACACAATAATAGATAATGTTATTCTACACCCGAGAATACGAATTGGAAGAATTATCAGTATTGCTATCCATAGAAATTACAGTGTGTCCAAAATTAGAATTACAAAAAAAAAAAAAAAAATCTAGGTTAAGGCAGCGACTAGAAAAATGAACTCAATGGTAGTTGATTACTTATCATGTTGTCTTGTTTTCATGTTGTTAACTACTTTTTAAATAATATTTGTATTTATTTTGTGATAACTTATTTATTTTGCAATAACTTGTGTAAGTTATTTCAAAATAAATACAAATATTATTTAAAAAGTAGTTAACAAAGAACCAAGACAACATGATAAGTAATCAACTACCATTGAGTTCATTATTCTAGTCGCAGTCTTAACCTAGATTTTTTGCGTAATTCAAATTCCGGACACATTGTAATTTCTATGGATGGCAACACTGATAATTCTTCCAATCCATGTTCTCGGGTGTAGAATAACATTATCTATTATTGTGGTAAGTGGCATTTAATGATAAATAGAACATATTTCTGCTTTCCGAGAAAGAGAATGCTCGAAAATAATATTTTTCAGTACAAAAAAGGAGATATGGCTTCATACCAGTAACTTTATCGAGTTTTGTGTAGTAGGCACGATGGAAGTCAGAATCTAATCAGTATTTAGGAAATTTGAAGAAAATAACCATGTTTAATACCAGTTGCCTTCTTTGAGATTTCCCCTCATGTGATGAGGAATAACTTTTAAAAACACCTAATTTTCAGTCTGCGGTTGATTAGGAATCTCAAAGCCTAATCTGCCGTAAACAAGTTAACTTCGAGGAATAAAATAATTCAAACTTTTGGATAAAAGTGAGCGTGCAAATGTGAAATATCTAATTTATCTGTGGATCTACGAGACATTGAGTATGATACAAATATCCTATTTTAGTAGGATCAGTCTTTCTTCAAGAGAATTTGGAGAAGGCAACATCAGTTAAGGGCTACACTGGGACACTATTTCCTAAAACAACGTTCACAAAAGTAACATATGTTCGCAATTTATAATTTATCTTAGTTCCGGGGAGTTTGTCCCAACCCCACCCGCGAAGTGTATCTCGAAGCATAGGCGCCGGAACCTGGGGGCTCAGTCCCCTTCAGCCCCCCAATGTTACCGATGAGGGGGATGAGCCCCCCATTGTTTCAGTTCAGTTTTCGTCGTTTTTCATCTTTGTTGAATTAAGTAAAGACAAAGTAAACGACCAAAACAGCTAATCTTAATCAAAGTTGGAAAACAATTCAGTTGGTGTTCGACTCTGGAAAATCGAAGTTTCGGATACTCGACGCAAGAACAAACAATAATAAGAACATAACGCCAGCTTCAGCAAATGTTAAAAGCACAGGCAAAATGGGCCGCTAATGGATTTATATATCACAATTTACAAATTTTAAATTTTTCAAAATTTCAGGACAGAAAATAGAAAAAATATAAATTGTTATAATGCAATAAGTGCTTTACATGTTCATTTTCTACTATTCATAACATGATAGGAAACAACAAGCAAAAAATTTTTCAAACATTTAATTCCAGTGTTATACATTATGCACGAAGACTGGAGCCGTTTCTGCAAAATCTGAAATCTAGTTTTCTTTTTTGGTGGTTGACCCACAGCATCATGATGTAGCAAAGTTGAAACTATTTCTTCAACTTGTTGAATTAAGTACTATCAAAATAGTCCAGAAGTTCCAGCTCTTCCTCCGAAGCCTCTTGTATTCCTGATGCACATCTGCTGTGGAAAGAAATGCCAATCCGTTCATTTTCTCGCATAATAGACGAAAATTTTCATTGCTCTTGTACCGTACTGTGAATCCAATCTCTTGGACCTTTCTCCATGTTGAGTGAGTCAGGTGAAAAAAGCAATGCTGTACACGAGTTAAGTTTCCGAAAGTTGCTTTTACGGTCTGCATTTCCGCTATCTCGAAATCCATAACCACAGTTACAGGGTCCGGCTATTCACTAAATTCGCTGCACTGATGCACCACCGCACGAAACAGTCCTTCATTTGAATTTTGTGTCTTGCTCTGCATTAGGGCATACACCTAGTAAAGGAAGTCTCACCTTAAATAACATATAGGGCCTGCGTGATTTTTTTTTTTTTTTAAAGGAGCCATTGAAAAGTTTCCGTCCACCATCCATGTTTCACTTCTCAATAGTTCCATAAGGCTATATTTAAAGGAAACGTTAGAAATATTTATATGTTTTTCTTCCTTTATATAAATTTGTTTTCTTCACATATATATCCAATAACAATTTGCCAATGTTTAATCAGAGTTGAAATATAACATTCTTCTTTCAATAGCTCCTAAAAAAGATCACTCTTTTCACATGACTCAGTTAACGTGGATGAAGGTCCAAGAGTTTGGGCTCGGAGAACGGTACAAGAACGATGCAAATTTTCGTCTAGTTTGCGGGAAAATGAACGGATTGGCATATCTTCCCATATTTGTTTGCAATTTTCTGTTCAGAAATTTTGATATTGACGAAACTTAATATTTGTAAATAGTGATATATAAACCCATTAGTTCCCCACGCTTTTTGCTTTTAACATTTGCTGAAACTTTCTCTATTATTAGGCATTAAAATTTCCTATATGATATGTATTTCTGTGATAGAATTACTGGAAACTTTTATCTCTTATCTCAAATACAATATCTAAAATATGTAACTATTTATTTAATAATAATAATAATAATAATAATAATAATAATAATAATAATAATAATAATAATAATAATAATAATAATAATAATAATAATAATAATAATTAATAATAATAAAATATTTCGATTTGCTTCAGTTGAAGATTAAAGAAAGCAATTTCAAAAGCTTTTTTCGATTCATTCATTGTACTTGTATTATGTTCTCAAAGACACTGGTGATGAAATTATTGTGACAAAATTTTTGGTGACGAAATTACCTATATGGTAATATTTTGGTGACAAAATTACCGGTGACGAACTTTCCGATGACAAAATTACCGCCGCCCGTCGGATATAAGCTCACCGGCAAAAAGCTCACCGGACATTACCTCACCGGTAGTCTTATATTACAGGGGCGGACAAAAGCTCATCGATAGAAAACATAAGCTCCCTTCAGGGACTTTTAATAAAATTCACCGAGTATTGAAATTTAGGCGTTGGCTACTTCCTAAGCGGAAAATGGAGCTAGTATCTTATATCACTTATCAGGCGTAAAAAAAAAAAAAAAAAAAAAAAAAAGTCGGGGAGTTGCGTTGTATTAAACGTGGACAGACCTTGGGGAACTTGTGACAAAATACCCTGGATATTAAAATCTAGACATTGACCACAATTACAAATAGGCCTAATAATTCAGTAGAAAGCAGAGCTACTAATGTTGTACAGCAGTTATCAGATATCGGAATAAAATAGGGATATTTCAAGTTTAATGTGTTAAGCATGGTCGACAGTAGGCGTAATTTTTGCCCTGGAAATTTTGGAACCATATTTTTCTTATAGGTCATACAATTCATCACTGCATTAAAATATTTTCATGATTAGGCATGCATACTTACATAATAGAAACTGGTTACTTAACGGGATTCATGACTCTGGTTTGTGATTTTTTTTATATACGAATTCATCATACTCAGATGTATTTAGGCCTTGCTTCTTAGTGCTGTCGTCCTGTTGGCAGCCTAACACTCAAAGAAATCTCTTTCTTATTTACTAACACAAAGGTTTTTCTTTTGGTTAATAAGTTGTTTTGTTCTTAATAAATAAAATAAGAAAGAGATTCATTTGATGAGCATTGGTCTGCAAGTATAATAACAGCCTTGAACTCTGCAACATTCTTAATATTTTATTCTGATGTCTAATAACTCCTATGTGACGTTAGTTATATAGCCTACTTTCTATTGAGAAGGTAGGCCTACAAGTAGTCAAAGCCCAGATTTAAATATCTGGAGCATTTTATTACCAGTTCCTCAAAGTCAACTCACGTTTAACACATTAAACCCTGCAACATCCTTATTATTTTATTCTATCTGATAACTGATATATAGCATTAGTAGCTCTATTTTCTACTGAATTAGGCCTACTACTAGTCAAAGTCTAGATTTTAATACCTCTTCATACCCATCATACGTTTTGCTAAAAAGGGGGAGAGCGGTAGCACAGTGGAAGATTTTCACCTCTGGTGCTTGGGTCCCGGGTTCCATCCCAGTCCCCGCCAAGTAAACCTTGTGGTGGACAACTACCTTGTGCGAGGGTATCCTCGGGGTTCTCCCACTTTCTTCATTCCACCATTTCATTCGTTATTCATCCGTCTTCTTTAGTCTAACCGGCATAATCGTGGGACGTAAAACTTAAAAGATTTCATTTCATTTCTTTCTAAAGAAAAATGAAATATTTCTGAGTTGATTTCAGCCATAGTAAAAAAAAAAAAAAAAAAAACATAATAAGGAGACACCCTTTCACCAATATTTCTGTGCTGCAAAATTTCCTGCACCGAAAGTTTCAGCATAGAGGAGGGGGTTTGATTACTTTCTTCAGTAAAAGGAATTAGTACTCTTTTGTTTGTCCAAATCCGTTTTCAATTTATTTTTTAATATTCAAAATCTATTCATATTAACATTCAAAATCTGGTTTTCATTTTTGTCATATTTTCTGTTTACCACTTTTCAGTTGTTTTTTTAAATATTTTATTTTTCAGTTTTATTTTCCTTTGCAATTAAATTAGTTAACCTATAAATGTATTTAGTTATCATTATTGTATTCTTTATTGCATGAATTATCTTATAATATAATTATATTATTAATAGTGAGTTTATATCCAGTGAGCTTATGTCCGTGGCCCTTTGATATTCTTTCTTGTCTTGGTGAACCCGAGTGCGAGCGATCCCAGTGCAAAGTATATGAAATATAAATAATATTATACCGTAGATATAATGTATATCTACGTATATTACAATATATAAATTTCAATCACTTGAATCAGAATCATATTAACCCTTACTTATTGTTTATTTAGTACATGAAAGAACTGTGTGAGGGAGTTGATAGAGGGTGGCTGAGGGTGAGGAAGTTGAGTGAGGGTGAGGGTGGATGAGGGTGAGGGAGTCGATTGAGGGTGAGGGTGCCTGAAGGAGTCGGTTGAGGGTGAGGGTGCCTGAGGGTGAGGAAGTCGATTGAGGGTGAGGGTGGCTGAGGGTGTGTGTGAGGGAGACGATTGAGGGTGAGGGTGAGGGAGTCGATTGAGGGTGAAGGTGTCTGAGGGTGAGGGTGAGAAATTCGATTGAGGGTGAGGGTGTCTGAGGGCGAGTATGAGGGAATCAACTGAGGGTGAGGGTGGCTGAGGGTGAGGGTGAGGGAGTCGATTGAGGGTGAGGGTGGCTGAGGGTGAGGGTGAAGGTGTCGATTGAGGGTGAGGGTGGCTGAGGGTGAGGGTGAAAGTGTCGATTGAGGGTGAGGGTAGCTGAGGGTGAGGGTGAAGGAGTGGACTGAGGGTGAGGGTGGCTGAGGGCGAATATGAGGGAATCAAATGAGGGTGAGGGTGGCTGAGGGTGAGGGTGAGGTAGTCAACTGAGGGTGAGGGTGGCTGAGGGTGAGGGTGAAGAAGTGAACTGAGGGTGAGGGTGGATGAGGGTGACTGTGAGGGAGTCAACTGAGGGTGAGGGTGGCTGAGGGTGAGGGTGAAAGTGTCGATTGAGGGTGAGGGTAGCTGAGGGTGAGGGTGAAGGAGTGGACTGAGGGTGAGGGTGGCTGAGGGCGAATATGAGGGAATCAAATGAGGGTGAGGGTGGCTGAGGGTGAGGGTGAGGTAGTCAACTGAGGGTGAGGGTGGCTGAGGGTGAGGGTGAAGAAGTGAACTGAGGGTGAGGGTGGATGAGGGTGACTGTGAGGGAGTCAACTGAGGGTGAGGGTGGCTGAGGGTGAGGGTCAGGGAGTCAATTGAGGGTGAGGGTGAGTGAGGGTTATCAAAAATGCCCATCTCTGGTCTGTCATAAGTAAAAATCGGATTTTCATGCACTTAAAATTCATGAAATATGCACGCAACTATGCTGTTAAATGTATTAAAATATGCGCTTAATATGCACTAACAATGCAATGAAGGAGAGCATTTTCATACATGCAGCCAAGTTGTGACAAAGTTTTGTAAGTGAAATATAACATCTGAAGTATACTTTACCTTTCAGGAACTTCCCTTCAAAATTTACTTTTCATTGTTTCTTGAGTTTATATATACTTAACTTTTTAAAACCTATGCACAAATTATGAGATAAAAATAAACGCAGTGATATTAAAACACGAATTCTGGATTTTCTTTACAATTGCATTTACTTTACACGAAATAGTACGAGCCTCACTTTTCTACATGTTTTCTCTGTACAAAAAAAAAAAAAAAAAAAACAAATTCCTTTTTAAGGATTTACTTCTTTTCGTAATTGCCCTTACAATATATCACGAGATCATTCTTTATACATTTAGTGTCAGTTTGTGACGTTTGTAGCCTGCAAATAGCCTCTCAATATCAACAGATGTTACTGGACAATATTTATAGAGAAGCAAGTTTAGTATCTATAACCTATTTTCTGGCAATTGAAATCTATTCCTTGAAGATATTTTTCCATTGCTTCAATTGCTTTGTAGACTTAGTTCCTGGCAAGAAAATCCGTCATTTTATTTTCCAAAGATCTCCCGAATTCACCAGCAACTGAATGGAGTTCGTGTTGAACTTCAACTACAACTAAGCACTTACGGAGCAACATTTCTCGCGTGTCTTGTTTCTGAATTGATCTCGACACGATGTTAAAATGAGTCTTTATCAATGTCAGATTTCCCTTACCGTCTTGGCAATTGTAAGCGTCTATGCTTGCTGATTGGCACTAACAATATTGATCCTCCATAAAATAGACATTCTTCCATCGTCCCACGCAAAAAGCCATCCTGTTGCATAGACATTCAAATGCACTGAAAATGGAAACTAAAACTGGATTTATTGTATACTATAAGGATATGTCTGAAATAAAATCTTATAGAATATGCTCTTAACCCGCTAAGGATTTTTACTTTTTGAAGTAAATTTTAGACTTTCATTCAAACATCTATTGCCCCCTTACTATTTATCATAGGATCATGGTTCAAACCTCCTTTTTTTTTTTCAGGATAGAGCATACTTTCCAACGGTACCACTTGTTTGTTCATGTTATACACCAGAAACGGAAAAACCGGGAGATTTTTCGAAAAATCAATCGAAATTTTTCCGCTCCTCTGGCCCGGGTCCGGGTTAATGTAGGGATCTGATTTTAAAAAGGAAATACTTTGTTATGAACATAATACGTTTGAGAAATTTCAATCTTGTATCTTGAAAATTGAGGTCGAGAGACATTTTTGAAAGTCTGAAGGTGACCTATTTTTCGTATACATACTTCAAAAATTACTGCGTCATTACTATTTGATCAAGAGTCACGGTTTAAACATCATTTTCTTCAGTATAACGAGCCCTTTCTAACAGTATTACTCTCATCTCCGTCGGGAAAAATGCATTTTTTTTCTGAAAAAATCACCCCTCGGAACAGTTGCACCCCTTGGACCCGGCTCTGATTTCATGTAGAGATCTCAAATTTTTTTAAGAAATACCCTATGGTACACACAATCTGTATGCAAAGTTTCAATTTGATATCCTGAAAACTAAAGGCCTGACTTTTTTTTAATTTGCCGTAAGAAAATAAAAGTCACGTACCTCCTCCCCCACTTGGCACCGCCAAGTTGACCATCCGGTTCCAAGTTGCATCTAAAGTGTTCTTTAGTCTATCCTTCACTTGAGCAATAAAAAAAAAAAAAAAAACACCGGCTTAAGTATTTGTTATAGAACCTAAATAAACGATGAAAAACAACACTGCGCCATGGTAACAAAAGTTACCATAAACCCTAAAAGAATTAAACACTAATATATGCTCTAAGCTTCCAAATATGCATTTATGAGCACTATGAAACTTCATATCGGAACTGTATTATTATTGTTGTTAGAAACCACTACCAAGTTTAACAGAGATGCATATAAGTAAATAAAATATGTAATAGCGGATAATGCCACTATTTTATTTCAGGACGGGAAAGAGCGAACGTACGGCTAGAGGAAGAGGAAATCGAAGATGTTTAGACGTTTCCCTATTTAGTAAGTCTAATATCCTCGGACGAAAGAAGCGAGAACAGCGCAGGCTAAATAAGCATTCAATGGAAAAAGAGGACTGTTAACATCAAGAAATGTGTCTTTGGACGTTCGTAAACGATTTATTAAGACACTGGTATGGAGTGTGGCACTTTACGGATCAGGGACGTGGACATTGAGAAAAGCTGAAATAGCTGGCGTAGCTGGAAGCATTTAAAATGTGGCGTTGGCGTAGAATGCTGCACACATCATGGACCGAAAGTAAACGAAATCTAGATGTGCTAAAGGAAGCTAATAAAGGACGACAGATCATGAAGATAATAGAAAAAAGAAGAAACAGCATGCTCGCCCATCTTATTCGGCATTCTCAATGGATCACCGTGCTGATAGAGGGAAAGGCAAAAAGAGGGCGCCAAACTAGAAAATGAATTTTGTGTTTTAAATGTGAATATTTATTAGAGAAAATGATATGATGATTTTTTTTTTCAAATAGCTCCAAATAAATATTGTAGAGACTGACATACAGATAAAATAAATCAAAAGGAAAATAAAGTTGAATCTTTGCGTGGTTATCTGTAAAACACCTTTTACAAATACAATGGACTCGTATATCAATTGGTGCCAATGCCACATCCATAAGTGAAGCTAGTTTGAGGATAACTTTCTGCGGAGCAGGAAGATTTAGGATACTTTAAAGAGTGAAAAAGAGAGATTTTACAAATATGAGATAAAATGAAGGGAAATTTAGCTTTTCAATAGATGTTATATTAAGCACTACAGTAGTACAACTAAAGACAGCAGCATTCTTTTCACAATCCCACCATATGCACAAAATACAAATATAACAGGCTTTTCATTCCTTTTCCAACAACCCTTCAGCGACCTTGCTAGAGAATATCATTGCCAAATATATCTTTATAGTCTAATGGAACTGGATCAAGAAAGAGAAGGAGGTCAACTACACGTGTTGCTTATGGATTGGGTGGCATTATCACAGTAGAAATAAATGTCTTCAAGGGTGCTCCACCTTGTCATAAACAGTGTCCCAGCATAGTGCTTCTGTTCAATGATCACAGTAAGCAGGAACGTACGCAGGAATTTATTTCGGGAGGTGTTTAAAGCGATTCGAGAGGGGTCCAAATAAAATTTGAGGCTAAATTATATGAAAATTTCTAAAATTGCCCCTAAAAGTAGACTACATTTACAAAAAAAAGTCGGGATTTCGGGGGGGGGGTCCGGACCCTCAGGACCCACCCTTGCGGACGCCCCTGACAGTAAGGGTTGAGAAAGGCAGCGTAAATAGAATGCATATTATTGAAGTTCAAGTGACTAGGCTTTTGTTTTCCATTGGCCCAGCTAGGGGGGCGAATACTAAGAAAAGACGGGCGGTACCGGTACTAATGGAATTGTTGATGATTTCTGAGGAAAATTTTAACTTACTTTCCTAATATCACTGGCTCACAATCGCTGGTTATTGTCATTCGTCAATATTTTTGTTTCTATGCTGAGTCGTTTTGTTCTCTTTTTTTCTTTTTTTTTTATATACAATGATGTTTGTTTTCACTTTTCAATAGTAGCCTACCTTGTTTTTCATGTAATAATAATGGCCAACGATAAAAATCCAGGTGATCCCGGTGAGGACACTCGGTCGAAAAAAATGTAAGAGCTTTTCCAGGCCAGCCATCTTGAATGAGGTTTATCCTGAGTTTCCTTTATTCACATCAGGCAAATGCCGGGATGGTACTTAAAATAATGGTCCCAGGCAGCTTCCTTCCTTTCGCAATCCTTTCTTCCTTCCCTTTCCCCGGATAGTGTGATCGCCGAGGGACGTCATCACTCAAACGTGACGGGCTAAATGGCCTTAGATGCCGAAAGCCCAGAAATCTAATTCCTAATCCTAATCATAAAAATCCAGGTGAGCGTTTTTGTCTGAAAAAAAAAGCTATGAAACTTGAAAGAAGATGAGAGACAAGTGTAGACTCTAAAAAAGTTTCTTTCGACTTCTGGACAGAATTTCGAAAGTGATTATCATACAAATGTTGAGGGGAAGGAGTTGCCAATACCAGTTACTGTTAATGAACCTTTCGAGAATGACAAACTTTTGAAACTAAGTTTATTTTACTTGATTGCAGTAATTTAATTGTTAAGTTAAAATGGAATGAATATGGCCTCTTTGGTTACGGCTCTAACTTGAATTTATGTATTTCAAAATTTGTTTGAATAGAATTAGCTTTCACGCAGTATATGCGTATAAAACTCGAATGGGTAACTGTAATCAAAATCGAAACTGTAATCAAAAGGTCATTAGGATTATAAGTAACACATATTTTTTAGTACTCTCACAGTCAATCACAGCAGCATATACATATGCTTGTTGTATTATAACAGTGTAACAATCATTATCAATTCATTCTGTCGTATTACATTTAGATGGAGCGATATTTTAACACATTTTGTAATAGTTGTAGTGCAAAAGATTTGTAATAGTTTTGACTATTAGTTACTTATGTTCAGGGGTGCTTCATCGGAGGTGTTCCGAAAGTCTAGGTTCCCAAAAGTTTTAATTTCTAAGAAAATTAACACAATTTCAGTGAAAATTACACAAAATTATTTGCATTTTGTAGGCTACTCCGAAAAATCTTCGGACCCAAAGGGGACTCTTAGGTATGCTACTGCTTGTGTTCACATTGCCAGATTTCGAACGTCTATGTTGGAAAGGGACATGAAAGGACTGAATTGTTTTATGGGACTAAGGGGCCCTGAAAACAATTTTTGTTTGGGGGACGTAATTTTTAAGTTCCACTACTGGATCGAAGACAAATTAAATATCGATTAAGACTCAAACTTTTGTTATGTGTTGTGTATTAAACAAGTTCAGTTAAAATTAATAAAATAGAATATTTGAGAGCAACTATATCTCAAGAACAATTAAATGCATTAGCTTTGATGGTCATTGAAAACAACATACTCAATAAAATCGAGCCAAATTCAAAGCCAGAACAGCGTCTTTATAACATGAACTTTTCATTAACAAAGAAAACTAGAAATTAAGCTTATTGCCATAATCGTATCACTAGAAAATACTATGTAAATATGCTTTTAATGAAGCATAAGAACATACCTCTTTGTCAAAATCAAACCTTTGTTAATGTTTGACTTGTAGTTCATGAGTTTTATTCTCTTTCGACTTTTATGTTTTAATCGTATTTGTCAAAATATATCTTAGGTATATATCTTAGTCGTGCCTTGTGCTTATTTAATAAAAGAATACTATTAATTATTAAAATAAAAACTTCGTTCGGTATTCATCTACAGTCAATTAGTTAAAATTTCACAATCATTAATATTCACAGGGAGACCACATATATTGAAGAAATTTGCAATTGTAACAATCAATGACGTATTTACGGGGACTTTGCTAACTTTATTCCCGGAAATGTGAAAATTCTGCAAGATATTTCATGTACTTTAAAATAGTAAATAACATTTCGAAGGGGGGGGGGGCTTAAGCCCGGAAACCCTCTTAAATACACCACTGACAATTATTTGAAGAATTTTTGTCCATTACAATTTTCTACTTTTCTATGATCGGCGCCTAAATATTGTTTGCTTACACTTCAGAAATGTTTAGAACCGGCCCTCAACTTGGGTCAAAAAGAGATTATGAGGAATATAGTGAGAACAAGAAGAGATATCGGAAAAGCTAAATGTACGAAATACTCCACGTACGACGCAAGGCAATGAGGTAGAACACCCTATGCAACGAAAGAACATCCGGAAATGGACAAATCAAGTGCGTAACATTGTCACAATGTGCTACGGGAATGAGCGAGGAGGGTGGCAAGGAGCAGGAAAAAGGAAAACATTTTTTTCTTTGGATCCATACGTCGCCTGTATGCGGGAGTTCTTAAGTTGACATAACCACAGCAACATGACATGACGTCACTTAATGTCGTCACTACCCTGGAGCACTTCATGCGCAGTGTATCCATAAGCTAGGTAGCTCTGTTGACAGTATTACTGCTGAGATAATATGTCAAGGTGGATTATAATTTAAGACATACCTGGAATTTGTTCGTGTACTGGTGGACAATAAAAAAAAACACATTATGTTGTTACAGCAGTTGTTAGTTGCGTTTTACATTCAACAAACGAACAAGATTATACACGAACAATGCACTGAATAATGCGTAAATAATTGCGGTTTGTTCCATCAAAGGCGGGAAGAACGCCGGGATTTTTTTAAAAGAAAATAATTTCGTGCTGCGGTGTATCAAGATTGAAATTTCAGGTTTCCTCAGTTATGTTCTATTTTATAAGTGTACTGACATTCATGATATATCAATTTATTTTAGTACCAAATGAACTCTTGTAGGTTTAGTAAGTGTTTTGGAGTGGCAGAAACGGTATTAAGAATACGTGGACATTTTTAAAATTACAATTTACAGGTAAAAGGTGTTAATTCAGAACAAAAGACAAATGTTTAGGGAATTTATTTATGAAGGCGCAGAATATGTAAGTCATCTGTGAACATAAATACAGCAATAAGATGTTGCTTTAATTCTATGAAACTCTCCATAAGGGCGTTATTCCAGGGCTGCAAACTAATGTACAAGGGACTTGAAATATGACTATTTCGCTGCCTGAACCTACTCTAACCTAACCCGAACTACTGCTACTCTACTACTACTAGTATACTATTATTACTACTAATACTCAACTACTACCATTACTGCCTTACTATACTACTACTACTACTGCTACTAGCCTATTATTATACTATCATTGCTACTACCAGGGCCGAAACCAGTTATAAAGGTTTGGGAGGACCGTGAATATGTTACGGGGGGCAAGTCTTTAAAATTATCTTATAAATATCTAAATTGTGCTTTTTGTATTAATAATAAAATTTTGTATTGAAGTCTGGAGGGGCCACAAAAAGTTTAGAGGGACCTGGTCCCCCTCTGGTTGCGGGCCTGGCTACTACTAAACTACTACTCTACTACTACTGCCTTACTACTACTATACTATCATTACTACTATTACTACTACTAAGTGTGCACCCATAATTTTTTTTTTTAATGTAATTTTTGAACAATTATCTCTTATAGCGCCCCTGAATTTTACCTGTTCCTGGTGGATCACTGGCATGCGCCAACACATGTACAGTCTAGAAGGCATGATGACGCTATTTTCATCGAGAAATGTGGGTTTCAAACTAATATGAATTTGTCCACGTATTATTGATCTGAACTGCGGAAACTGCTCTATCCCAATTTAAGGATGCACATTAACACTGATGTAATAAAGTAATTATGCAGCCTATACCTAAGCTACACGAGGTTTACGTTTACGCGCCCACCGTTTTAACTTTTGAAGTATTTCGTTTTATTAGCTTATCGACGTCGACCATACCCTAGACGCCGCATGGACAAAGTCGCACATAGTACGAACTATTCGCAAAATCAAAGTAGGCGAATCACTTATCGACAATTTTCGCATTTATTACTGCCTTAAGATGGGGAGGTCCTTAAGTGACATGAATTCCCGCTTATATCTGTGTGCGTTGTGGATTACACGCACAACATTTAATGGATTTATCAAGAAATACTGAACCCACAGGTTCAGCACCACATAACTCCATTACTTATGAACAAGGGCGCCCATCAAGGGGGGAAAGGTGGGGCGCTCGCCCTCTAAGAGGAAATTGTGGGAATACTGAAAACCCAATAGAATTTTTACATTACTTACAGCAAAATTTGAAACTATATTTGAAACGTCGCTTACACTTGCCCCCCTTGGAAACCACAACATGGGCGCCCTTGCTTATGAACTGCACACTAAGAAAAATCCGTTCTCCGAACAGCAATATATTGTACAAATATACAAAATCCTCTTGCTTACTACAGAAGTCAGTATGGAGCATATGCTACATACACACTGCCCTTAGATGTTAGATTATGCCATTGCAGGAAGTCTGACATCTAACAGTTTTCCGTTTATCACCTATGTTACATTCTGCAGCTATATTCTATTCTACAATGGACATTCTGCGTCGATTTGTATGTGAGATTCTGACCGCCTATGTTGTTTCATACGGAAAGTGCGTATAGATGGAACACTAATACGGAAAGTATTATAAAACATGCGTTTTAGTTATACGTTTGCTGTACGTTAAGTCCAAAAACTACAGGAATTACGCATGTACCCTACAGTTTTGAGTACGCTACCTATATTTTTTTTTCTCAGTATGTGCTTTGAAAACTAGCCATATGTCGGATTACTGGGAGAAACATTTTTTGTTGAAAATCATTACTGTTTTCTTAAATGTTTTTGAGGTTAATCTACCTAAAGCCAAACATACCACTAACTAAAGAGTTTGAGACAGTATTGCTGAGCATGAGTCGTCGCTAATGCTCTCGCATTTGGTCCTGGGCTCGATTTCCGGCAGGGTCAGTCGGTCGAAAAGGTGTAACAGCTTTTTCAGGCTAGCTATCCTAAATGAGGTTTTTCCTAGGATTTCCTCATTCACACCAGGTAAATGCCGGGATGGTATCTAATTTACAGGCCTCAGGCCGCTTCTTTCCTTATCCGTTCCTTATATCCCTCCCCGTACCGTGATTATGTGCTCGCCGACGATGTCATCCCTCCAACCTGACGTGCTTAAGGCCATAGATGTCGGTAATGGCCATGACTTGTATCAATAAATAAATAAATAAATATTGACGAGCGAGCGCTAGCAAGCGAAGTCGGGTTAGAACGCCGCAATGCACGTTATATTTGTCCATTCTAATTAATAGCAAATAGTAATTGCAAAATTTTCCATTCAGCACACGGCATTTCCAGTCTACTCAGTTCACAAATTATTCACATATCAATATCAATTATCTTTTTGCAACATGAACTCATTCCACCTATAAAAATTGTGCTTTTACGTAGTTTTGGTCCCCCGTAGTTCTGGGTAATCCTACAGAACCCGAGAAATATATTACATACTTCTTTTGTAAATTTTGCAAATTCAAACTCATAAAATAGGACAGCACCATCGTTTTCTACATACAGTAAACGTTATATAATTTTTAAAAATTAGTGGTACAGTCCTCTTTCACACGCAGTCATTCATTTTAATCATAAATTACTGTTTTTATGTTTATGTATTATACACCTGCATCCATTTATCCAGCGCCGTAACTTAGATTATTTTCTTGGGAGGGGGGTAAGCATTAATACGCGTATTTGGTGCTCCTAAAAAAAAAAAAAAAAAAAAGTTGTTTCTTTATTCTTGGACTACCTCTTTCCATCTTTCTCTTACTCTTTATCGGCCTGGGTCGTTAGTTACACTTTAGATCCCATGACAAATGAATTAAGGGGGCAAAATTGACAAATATCAAAGCCATACGAATAAACATTACTTCTAGGGCCCCTAATAGAAACTTTTTTATTGAAATGAGCCCACGACTCATTTTTGTTTTATTTATCTTTTATGCGTTGTTTTGTTTATGTAATATAGTGGACATATTCGATGCTTCATTTATAATTTCATGTTCGTATCGTATACGGAGTAAGAAAATGTTGTCTTAAAATGGGTCCCCTCGAACGGCGGGGAGCTTCCTTGGGGAAGCATTTGCCCTCTCCCTCCTCAAGTTACGGCCCTGTCACTTATCACATACTAGGCTGGTAGCCAGCCCAAAAATCTAGGGAAAGCCCGGTAGAAGTTTGGGAGGGAGTCCCGATCCAAACATGTTATAGTTAATCATCATATTATAGCTCAGCGTACAAATTTTCGACTAGAAATTGGCGACTAGAAATTTAGAGCTGGCGACCAGTGTTTAGTAGGAATGGTTTCTGCCTGAACTCACAGGGCAGCGCATTTTCTGTTTCGTAAGAAAATAATTGCCACTGAGTGAGAGGAAACACGGAATGTGAAGTCTTTCTTTGTCAAACCAAAGGCCGTTTTTTTTGGGGGGGGGGCATCCCAATTTGTACGTGAGAGATACTGGCGACCATTATTTTTGGATTGGCGAGTGCGTCTGACTTTGAAATTTTGCACCCTGTTGTAGTTCATTTGCAAGCGTACTGTGAAAATTTTAGGGGACCAGTACCGTAAAAATTTAGAGGGGCCAGCTTCCCTAGACCCCATGGATAAGGGCCTGTCACATATTAATATGATGTAGACCCATCATTAATTTTTATGTCAATTATATATTGTGGATCTATGAAATTTTTTGTGGCAACAAATCTTTCGCGGAGCACATCATCAAATATCGCGTGTGGAAATGCTATGTTTTCATACAAATATACAAATATCTCTTAAGTATATTAATTCATTAACAGATAATCATTTTTAAACATATTTTCTTTACCGGTCTGTTACTCTAGTATAAAATTAATAAGTTGACACCAAATCAGTTGCAAACACTGCTCAACTTGCTATCACATTTAGTGACGTCATATTATGTGGTGCTCTGGTTTTGTCAACTTAAGATCTCCCCCTGTATGCGAAAGAGACGCATCATCTCAATGCACAAAGATGGGAGAGCACGCAGGAAGGATGCAAATGCCATTCTTATAAGCAGCCAGCGAGACAGTACTGCATAGTGGGCTGCATATATATATATATATATATATATATATATATATATATATATATATATATATAGGGTGGTACGAAACTATTTGAGCAAACTTCGGGAGCTGATTCCCTACACCGAAACTAGCAAAAAAAAAAAAAAAAAAAAAAAAAAAACGTCCTTTGGAGCTTTGGTTAGTGAGGGATAGTTTCGATGATATAAGGTGCCGAAATCGTGGGAAAATGAACTTCGGAGGGTTGTAATTAAAAAACAACGCAACTTAGAGAGTGCGGTTTAGAACATGACACTCGAAGTCATACGTGCTCAATTGAAAAATGTATGTTTCAAATGTGCGAAATATTTATGTGCGCAAGATATGTGCGAAGGATTCCCCAAAAGGAACAAATGGATTACTTGCCAGGTTATAGGGAATCCATAAGTACATTTGGGGAATAGTTCGCACACATCTAGCCTAGTTTTGGAATATACATTTTTCAATCGAGCAGGTGTGACTTCTAGTGTCATGTTCTATACCGCACTCTTTACCTTGCGTTGTTATTGAATTATATCCCTATGAAGTTCATTTTCCCATGATTTCGGCACCTTATATCGCTGAAACTATCCCTCACTGACCAAAATTCCAGAGGACTCTTTTTGCTGTAAGGAAAGAAAGAACACGTTGACGTTGAACACAAAACTAGTTGTGAACAGTGAGATTGGTTCGCAGCGTTTGCTACACGAGCTGGATTAGACATGCAAAGTTGCCAAACGCGTGGTGTAGAGCCAGTAAAGTCTGTATGTGCATTTGTGAGTTTCACAGGTACTATCCTCAACAAGACAAGCAAGGTGACGTTCAACTGCTTGTGAGACCCAGTGGTGAACATTGGGCGGTGTGGTAGCAGGAGTGGTATTTGATTGTTGTGCAACTGGCGGTGTGTATGTGTGCGTATTTGTGCGTGTGTAACAAATTGGGTTGAGGTGCAAGTGGACGTATGATGTTATTGGTCGTCAGATGGTCTATGTGAATCGCCTTAATGTAGTGGATATGCTGGAGGAGTCGTATCAGGCAACACAATATGTCCGAACACCACGAACGGCAACGGAAATGGAGCTCAAGAGCTACATTTTTGACATCTTGGAAAATTACAAGACGAATGGGTATATGTATGTTGATATTGAAGACGAACTATTATGGAGCAATAGATCAGACATCCCAAGTATGCCCAATGAAGATGAGATGGGTGAGTGGGATGGCCCAACGACCTCCAATGTACAGACAACCCGGGTCAACCGCAGTGACACTGTGGACGTGGAATATAAGCGGAAGGCAGTATCCTTTTTTAAACGTGGAAGGAAAGATGTCCTGGAAAGCTGTACAGAAACACTTCAAGCGTGTCAAATGCAGAACAAATTTATATAGATGGGAGAAACAGATCACAGAATGTGGAGCCAAACGTGAAACGTTAGCCGTGATAGACCGAGCTGTGTATTAGAAATGTGCAACAGCAAAACAATCGCATCTAATTGTCCATGACACAGACTTGCAACGTTGGACGTTAGAAGCAAACCAAATAACAGCTATTGCTAATTTAAAACTTCGAATAAATGATTATGCAGCTTTAAAACACATCACGGTATCGTTCTACGCAAAGTTATAAAATTTGTAAGACATAGTACTACAGTGAAGCCCACGCAAGTGCACGAAAGCGCTAACACTTTCGTCCAAAATGTACTTTCGCTCATTACTTTTCATAGAGAGTTTTACTTTGGAATTTCAGTCTGGACGCTGCCTGGCTCTGCGAGGCGAGAAGCATATTACAGCAACAATGCAATCTCTATCTGCCATCACACATAACTACACAATACAGCCTGTTAGTGAAAAGTTGCTGTCTCCCATGGACATAGTCTTGAAAGAGCTTCATGTTAAGTTTGGGCCACAGATTCAACAATGTTCAGCCCAAAAACTTATACATTTGTGCATCATCATCTGGGAAAGTGAAAAAACAGGTCACCAAGGCATGTTTCCAATTGGTGTTCCTTCCACAGGTCAGTGAGCAAACGGTACTGTTAGTCGACTAGTGGGTGGATTATGATAGAGCCGACTTGACAACAATAATGTCACTGGACAGGCAGTGCAACATTAAGATAATACTTACGCACAGAACTGGGTTGATACAACGTCTGGAAGTGTATGGTTTCATAATTTGGAAGAACATTGTACGCAAAGTATCTGATGCGGTACGCCTTCAATAATAATAATAATAATAATAATAATAATAATAATAATAATAATAATAATAATAATAATAATAATAATAATAATAATAATAATAATTGAAAATAAAAATATAGTAATTTTATCTTTGAATAATTTTTGATACTTGTTATTTTTTTTCAGATTGTGCTAGTGGTTGTAGCTTCCTTACTCTCTACTACGGATGCAGGGTCTAAAAAGTGAGTATACAAGCTAGATATATGCTTAGTTTAATTATTTGTAAAGACCGAATAAAAGTATGTATATTTCAAATTGACGCATTGATTAAGCAAAATATTATCTCCTTAATGCGAAAAAAAGAAACCATACTTCGTTGATTTTTAAAGAAATTTGGCTTACCAAGAACTCCTTCATTGTACACCGTGTATTTACTTGGTGAATCTCTCTCTCACTCTCAAGAATTACTTGGCGAATCACAGTCAACATTGACCAGGACAAGGATGTTATCATATAGATAATCTGCCTATTCAACAAAATCGTGAAGCCATACGTCACACTCTCGTCATCCCTAATTCTGCTCACTCTACCCAATAAGATCGTAAGGAATTGAACCAACATTCATGGCGGAAAGGAAAGTAGCGAATCAGACGATGACCGGAACGAGAGTAGCCAATCAGACGTGCTGATGCTCGTCTTTTTTTTTTCTTTTGGCTTCACTGAGTTAACAGCATGAATGCATGTATGGCAGATCCTATATATTATAACATCCTTGGATCAGGATGTAGAACTGACTTCGTTGATGAAGGTGGCCCATCCAACGAAATTGGTAGAAATTAACAATTTCCGGTTTTAATGTTTATTACCAGAGGCAGAAAGGGTCATAGAGAGCCCAAAAAATCCGTTTTCTACAATCGATTAATGAAATGAAATGACATGAAATGAAATGAAACCGGAAATGACAGAAATCCAGTACACTTTCGGTTTCAAAATTATCATGTACCCAGTCATGTGACCCCTGTCAGCCACATGCAATATGTCAACAAACCAGACTAACACACTTCACTTGGTGTCACATGGCAAAGAAGGAAGAAGACGTCACTTACACAAGCGCAAGTGCGGAAAGAGACCAGAAAATTTGCAATAAATGGAGAAGCAGAGTGCCAAATTTCAATTTGATTTCTTGAAAACAAAAGTCAGAAAAAACTTTTTAAAGTATGGAGGTGACTCATTTATATATATATATATATTCTAAAAATTCCTACAACATTACTATTAGGCCTAGAACCATGTGTCAAACATATTTTTTTCAGCATTACACGCAATTTCTAGTGGTGCTACTAGCATGTCCGTTTCACCCGAACCCGGAAATTTGGGAAAAAACGGATTTTTTTTTAATCACCCTCTCGGAATAGTTGTGCCCCTCAGGCCTGGATCCAGGTTCACGTAGGGTTCTCAAAAACAATTGAGAAATACCAAAAGGTGCACATAATTCTATGCAAAATTTCAATCTGATATCCCGAAAACTAAGGGCGGTAAACATTTTTGAAATTTACCTTAAGAAAATAGAAAAAGTCACGCCGCTCCGCACCCACTTGGTGTCGCCAAGTTGGCCATGTGGTTCCAAAACGCATCTGGGGTGTTCTTTGGTCCGTGCTTGACTTGACCAATAAAAAAGCGGGTTCAATACGTTTATATGAGCTTAATAAGCGTTTAAACACAACACTACTAAATGGTACAGATTTGTACCATAAATCCCCAAAGGGTTAATACCAATTCACCTAAATTGTCACCAAGTAGTTTTTTTCTTCTTCTTTTTTAAGGATGATATCGCCTGGAAAATTATTAAGCCTCAACTACAACGCCGATGCTCTGTTTCCCAAGTTCCTGTTTAAATAAAGACTAGGGACCGTAATGGTACTTGGTGTTCAGGAAGACTGAATGCAGGGGCGGATCCAGGACCGACTTCTGGGGTGGGGGGCGGTGGGTTGTCATACTGCTACTTTTAAGGGCTCCAAACTTTGGGATGGGTTTTATTTATGAATATAAAATAAGAAAGTTTCCTCTTCTGGGGGTAGGATCGCCCCGGTCGCCCACCTGGATCCGCCCCTGACTGAATGGTCGATCTTGAGAAGCAATCGGGCGCCAGAAAACGTTGCTATGGCTATGGAAGAGGAAGAGACAAAACAACAAAGAAGTGGTGCTTGAAATATAAGAGATGGATGTGTGGAGAACATCTCAAAGAAATGCTTGTGTAACATGCATGGAATCAAGTGAAATGAAATTAAATCTTTAACCCTTACATCCCACGGTTATATCGGCGAAGCTAAAGGAGAAATGAATGAAATGGTGAAATGAAGAAAATGGGAGGAAATGGGAGAGCTCCGAGATAACCTACGCACAGTGTTTGTCCACCAAATAGCTCTCTTGGCCCGAGTTGGGATCGGACTTATTACCCTATGCACCAGAAACGAACGCTCTACAACTGCATGCTTGGAATCAGTCTAGTGTTCATACGAAAAGTCTGTTATACTCAGTAGAACCATGTGTAAACCAAAACTGAAACCTGAATTAATATTTTATCAAATAAATGATAGAATCTCATTTAAAGATGATTTTATTTTTTCTAGATAAATTTTAATGGATGGGCGACAACTGTCACCCCCGCGCCCAATTTTGCAACACAAACGTACGCCTCTAACTCAGGGTTAACACCAAAAACAATGTTTGGCAAATTCATGAAATTGTTACTATAATTCTATCTATATATATAAAAGAGAACGTACAAATCCTTTGTCCGCTCATCACGCTAATACGGCTGAACCAATTTCTTTTATTTTTGGGGGGTTATTAGGATTTGGACCCTAGATGGTTTTTATCATATCACTTTAATTTTCAATTACCAGTGTCTTGAGATAATTGACCATTCAGGTGTCCATTACGTACAAATCCTTTGTTAGTTCATCATAGGTATAAAAATAAACGTATTTATATGCAACCCGCATGACCGTGTCACTCGGCGGGTTAACATACATGACAGGCGTTATAATGGTTTTTATCATATCACTTGAAAGCGAAAAAGTAAAAATTATCTAAGTAACAAAGTTTATTGCGTTCGGGGGTGACCGCAGCGAAGCGGGGCGGGTTAACATAAATGACAGGCGATATAATGTTAACATTTACTGCAATCTTCTATGGTTTTTATCATATCACTTGAAAGCGAAAAAGTAAAAATTATCTAAGTAACAAAGTTTATTGCGTTCCGGGGTGACCGCAGCGAAGCGGGGTGAACGCTGCTAGTCTTCTTATATATAAAAGAGAACGCACAAATCCTTTGTTCCCTCATCACGCTAATACGGCTGAACCAATTTCTTTCATTTTTGGGGGGTTATTAGGATTTGGACCCTAGATGGTTTTTATCATATCACTTTAATTTTTAATTACCAGTGTCTTGAGATAATTGACCATTCAAGTGTCCATAACGTACAAATCCTTTGTTAGTTCATCATAGGTAAAAATAAACGTATTTATATGCAACCCGCATGACCGTGTCACTCGGCGGGTTAACATAAATGACAGGCGATATAATGTTAACATTTACTGCAATCTACTATGGTTTTTATCATATCACTTGAAAGCGAAAAAGTAAAAATTATCTAAGTAATAAAGTTTATTGCGTTGCGGGGTGACCGCAGCGAAGCGGGGCGGGTTAACATAAATGACAGGCGATATAATGTTAACATTTACTGCAATCTTCTATGGTTTTTATCATATCACTTGAAAGCGAAAAAGTAAAAATTATCTAAGTAACAAAGTTTATTGCGTTCCGGGGTGACCGCAGCGAAGCGGGGTGAACGCTGCTAGTCTTCTTATATATAAAAGAGAACGCACAAATCCTTTGTTCCCTCATCACGCTAATACGGCTGAACCAATTTCTTTCATTTTTGGGGGGTTATTAGGATTTGGACCCTAGATGGTTTTTATCATATCACTTTAATTTTTAATTACCAGTGTCTTGAGATAATTGACCATTCAAGTGTCCATAACGTACAAATCCTTTGTTAGTTCATCATAGGTAAAAATAAACGTATTTATATGCAACCCGCATGACCGTGTCACTCGGCGGGTTAACATAAATGACAGGCGATATAATGTTAACATTTACTGCAATCTACTATGGTTTTTATCATATCACTTGAAAGCGAAAAAGTAAAAATTATCTAAGTAATAAAGTTTATTGCGTTGCGGGGTGACCGCAGCGAAGCGGGGCGGGTTAACATAAATGACAGGCGATATAATGTTAACATTTACTGCAATCTTCTATGGTTTTTATCATATCACTTGAAAGCGAAAAAGTAAAAATTATCTAAGTAACAAAGTTTATTGCGTTCCGGGGTGACCGCAGCGAAGCGGGGTGAACGCTGCTAGTTCTATATAAATCAATATTAAAAGCTGAAATGAAATATATTCTTATGGCCTTGAAACTAGAATACTTCCGGGTTAGATGACCATATGGGAGTGATGGTCAATTGATCTCATTGCACAGTAGCCGCCCGATTAGAGTGTAACTCAATAGGCGAAAAGATTTTCATACAATAGTCAGTTGTTGCACATAAGTGGTGTTTAATGTCCAAAAGTAGCCAAAATTTTCACCATTATTCTTTTAAAAACGGTCAATTATTTTGCAAAAAAGAGAGAAGTAAGCAGGAGTGATTATCGAAAATTTGTTGTTTAAATTAAGAGGCTATATGCTAATTATATATAAAACTACATGAACTCAGTGACACAAAATAACGGGTACTTCCGGTTGACGTGGAAAGTTGAAATTTGGAATTGTTGCAGCTTTCGGGGACTAACCCACAGAAAAATTGCCAGAAGTGAACATTTTTAATTTTTAGGGAGTCTAAAGGAGGAATGAAGAATTTCCCCATGTTATTTAAATGGGACTTTCTTTCTTTTGACTTATAATTTCATGTTTTAGGTACTTGGAATAAAAACTTGAAATTCGGTATGATTGTACGCTTTGTGTAGGATTATTTTAAAGAACACTGAAAAAAATCCATATTTAGAGTTTTTTTATGGCGAACTGAAAAATCTTCCCCATGTTATATATAGGGACAGCTTTTATACTCCAAAATCATTCGGCACTTCTCGTAGGCATACAGTGATTAAATTTGGAATGATTGTTGCTTTTCGAGAGTAACTCATAGGGAAGTTACTAAAAGTGAATATTTTTTAAATTTTTAATGGCGTCTAAAGGGGGTATGAATAATTTTACCCTGTTATTTAAATGAACCTTTCTTTTGACTTATAATCTGATGTTTTAGGCACTTGCAATTAGAATAAAGAGTCGCTAGAAAATGAAATGAAATCTTTAAGTTTAACGTCCCACGGTTATGCCGGTTAGGCTAAAGGAGACGGTAATAATGAGCAATGAATGAAATGGTGGAATGAAGAAAGTGGGAGGAAACGAGAGAACCCCCAGAAAACCCACAATCACGGTGTTTGTCCACCACAAAGTCCACATGGCGCGGACTGGATCAAACCAGGGGCCCTAAGCACCGGAGGTGAACGCTCTACCACTGAGCCACCGCGCTTCCAAAAAAGAGTCGCTAGAATTCTGGCTTTTAGACTTGCGAGGCAGTAGGCCAAGCTAAAATAGGTACAACAAAACGTGTTAGTTACAGCTATTTTCTGTCATTACCATATTGTTAATCTGCACAGTTACTGTTATCTTACGTTATCATTATTTTAGTTACTTCTGCATATGAGATGCAAGGTCGTAGGCCGAGCAAATGATAGGGTCTGGGGATGAAAACCCCAGCTATCTAGGGCTAGTTCCGTATATAAATTCTTAATTAAAAATTAGGATATACGTGATTCAAAGTGTCCAAATTTTTCCGCTTCTAAGGTGAGAAAATGAGCATGTTCTACAGTATTAAAATTTATCTTTTTTTAAATTCAGAAAATCTCAAAAATTTGTGGATTTGCTTGAATTGTTGATGGGAAATTCGGAATATAAAAATGGTTTTAGCATATTCAAGATGCATCCTGCTAAAGGAGGAAATTGGACAATTTCTCTAATATTCAAATTTCTGGAAGTTTAGTACTTAATTAACATGAGCACATTAATTAAACGTTATTCTAACCGTGCAGAGAAAGGATACGTCTACTAGATAGATGTATAAATAAATGCTTACCTTAAAAACAGTAGACAAATGTATCCTGTATGAACTAACTACTTATAGAAGTCTACACACTGTCTCTCATTGCACTGTCTTGAAAGAAATGAAGAGGACCAAAGAATTTACACGTGGTTATATTGAAAGTTACGTAAAAAGAATTACAGAGAAACATGTACGTCGTTTAAAATAAAAAAAAAAAAAAATCAATGTCGCTTTTCTCATCAGTACTTTAATGTGGGAAAAAGAACAAAGTATTTCTGTAATATTTTTTTTTTTATCCAAAAGAAATGCGTAGAGAAAGAAGAAATTAGAAGACGCTGAATGTTTTTGTTGAAACACACGTAATTATATTTGTTCTATATTACTTCTTCCTTGACCTTCGCAAGGTTGTACTTTGTGAGAGTTTCGTCAGGGGTTTTCTTAAAAACGATTTTTTTTAAATATTATAATATTTCCTGAACATGTTTACATGTTTTTTTCCTGTACACAAATAATTTGGTAACTTAATTTCTCACAAACATACGTAACAAACTTCTCTTTACTTTCAACCTACGGGATGTAAGAAGAAAGTATGGTGATTAAAAAAAAAAAAAAAAAAAAAAAGAGTTTGATATTTCAACGAATTTAAACGTTTAAGGAACCTTACCAGGACCGGCACTAGGCAATTTGCCGCAACATGGAATAACATTTTCCCTCTTTCTCCAGAAAGAACAAATCTTAAAAGACACTTTTTTTTTAATGAAATGAAATGAAATCTTTGAATTTTATGTCCCACGTTTATGTCGGTTAGGCTAAAGGAGACGGTGATGATGAGTAATGAATGAAATGGTGGAATGAAGAAATTGGGAGGAAATGGGAGAACCCCGAGAAAACCCACGCACACGATGTTTGTCCCCCAACAAAATTCACTTCGCGGGGGTTGGGATCGAACTCGGGACCCCTAGCACCAGAGGTGAACGCTCTACCACTGACACTTTTTTAAAAGTATGCTACCCTATCATGAACAACGAAGGGGAGGGAAAAATACTCGCACTCAGAAAAGGTCTCAACACTGCAAATACAATCTCATTTTGTCTGTTTTCTTTTCTTTAAATAATAATCTATTATATTAGTGAAAGATAAAGCAATCATATCTCAAGAGGAAAGATAGTAATCCTTTTTATAGAATTCAATGTCGAGCTTCAATCTCAATATATCACATTGTAATTCCAGTGCAACTAGCTCTTTTATCTTTATTTCTTGATTTTCTTTCAACATGTGCTCTGAGAAGAAGAATTGTAGATGCTTAAAAAGGTAGGAGACATGTGTGTACAGCAGACGTACAACTGAAAACTTGTGTTTTATAATACTTTCCGTATAAGTGTTCCATCTATACGTACTTTCCATATAAAACAATAAAGGTAGTCAGGATCTCACGTACAATTGGACGTATATAACATATAGCTGAGGAATGTAATATACGTATATGCATGTGATATACGGAAAACTGTTAGATGTCAAGCATCCTGCAACGGCATGATGTAAAATCTAAAGGCAGTGCCTATGTAGCATACGGATAACGTATGCTCCGTACTGATTTCTGTAGTAAGAAAAAGGATTCCTTATATTTATGCAATATACCGCTGTCCGGAGAACGGATTTTCCTCAGTGATGCTATAATTTTTTTAAAATGTTTTTATCTTTAATTATAAGGAACTTGTTTGTGACAAGACAAGGCTAGTTTTCATATCAAAACTGTGATAACAAACTAAATAGAACAGGTGTCGCTACTGTTTGAAAATTGAGTTCTTATATTTGACAGCAATCAAGTAATTCATGCCTGGATTTGTTGGACAATTTGCTTTAGCACTATTCATGTGACCTTAAACTAATGCGACCTAAACATGATTTATGAAGGTAGTATTCAAATAGAAGGTGAGCTTCGTTAATCTTATTATCTACCATAATAATGAAATCTGATTCCAACAAGAAATATTTATTCCAAATAATACAGTTATGACAGATTTTGCTACCTCTTAAAGCTTGCCGACCAATGCAAATGCAGATGTTGCATATATGGTAGAGCCAGCTGTGAACTTTATTTACCAAAAAATGTGACTTTCGGACGTCTAGTCCTTTATTTGTCTGTGTTTTTGTCATGATGTTCATACACTTATTTAGAGACCATATATTTCTATGTATTTGGACTAAAGTTTAAAGTTAAGTCTTCATCCCGGCGAAATTAAAATACCGCTAATTTTACAGTAATTATGTGATATCTTCAACTAGATAAAAAGATAATCGAAATGTGGAACAAGAGCGCCCTAGACAATATCATTTTACATGAGAAACCGTTATCACGACTCACTTATCTGCTTTCGATTTCCAGACATTTTGAAAATCGGTATTTATTTTCGCGTTTCTAAACAGCTGAAAACATAAAGCCACTAGGTGATTTATGATAACGGTACCTCACGCAAAATAATATTATCTAGGGCGCTCTTGTTCCATATTTCAATTATCTTTTGTCTATTTGAAGATATCACATAATTACTGTAAAATTAGTGGTATTTTAATTTCGCCGGGATGAAGACTCTTAAGGTTGCATAAGTTTCCCTAGAACTTGGGCAAGTTTTCGAATTTTCTTCCTAATCCAAGTATAAAGGTAGTTTACCGTAAAGTGAAAATTAAAAAGATCTATTTTCTCGAAAATGTCGCTAACAATTTCGCGTATAAAAATCAACAATTCAGTAGTAACTTTATAATATGGTATAATTTATTTATTTATTTATTTAGGAATAATCCAGAAACGTAGTTTACTCTAACAAATGAAGTAAGTTCTTTACCAGCAATTTTCTCAAATTGGTTATGGTGATTGTGTATATATTTCAAAAAATAAATATTTAACTACCCTAAATTACGTAATAAGGTATTTCTTGTGATAAAAAATCTGTAAAGGGTAGTTCGTTCTTGAGGGTGAGTGCTTCTTTTTTCTAATCCTTCTATAAACGACTTAGAACATTTCGCTCATAATAAATAAATATGTTATTGATAATCCTACAATGTGACGTTAGTTACTTCTCAAAACAAATCAAGAAGGTATAGTTTACTTTTGGAAATATGTTCTTTCCATACAATTTTCTCAAGAGCAGTTCATTTGATTTTGCTCATATTTTATAGGTAAATATTTAATTAATTACCCGTTGATTGTACGTAAGTCATTTCTCATGGAAAAGAAAAATAATCAAAAGATTAATTTACTTTTAGGGGAGAGATTTCTTCGGAAAGTGTTTTCCCAAAATGGCTATTATAATTTTCTTTACATTACACAAATATATATTTCAAAAGTAAGTGCAGCATATTGTACAGAGTGTCCCAAAAGTAATGACGAAAACCACAGATTCCTGGCACTAAAATAAGAAAAAAGGTTTGTATGACATATAGTTCGGAAATGGACAGGAACGAAGGTAGACCTCTTCGAATGTGAGAGGAAAGGAACTTCACACTTATGGAAAGGAGCTTGCCGATTTACAAAACCGTACTGAAGATGCGTGTGAACAGTTACGCAACACACCGGGAGTGATGGAATGCAAAACTCATGATTCGTATGTTGCATAGGTGAGGGAGGACAGCAGATTAAACATCATCTGTGAGTACGTTTATTGTTAGCACGTACGATCTAGTAGTTTGTACTGCTATTCTGTGTTAGATACTACGTAACAAATACAGTACGGCGTTGTGGGTTCTGCCTGTTATTACATTACATGGCACAACTAGTTACACTTCTTATTTCTACCCTCTCTCTATAGGTTTCTATCTGATATGCCACTTTCCATTGCCCCCTGATATTATGCAACCATGCGAAGTGATCTTTGTTTAACTCCCGTTATACATTTTCGTGCAAATTGTGCCATTGATAACAACTCTTTTCTGTATGGTTTCCATCTTTACTGCAACATTTCATTACCTCTGCCGTACAGATATTCGACGAATCTCTACATGATGTATGGAGAATCTCTGGAGCTGTTATGTAACATGGTTTAATATGTCAAGCCGATATGATTTCTATACCTTTCTGAACCCATTCCTAGCTCCTATTATCATTCTGCGTTCATTGTGAAGTTCCTTTCCCCCAACATTCGAAGAAGCCTAACTCCGTCCCTGTTCATTTCGGAACTAAGTGTCATATAAACATTTGTTTTCTTGTTTTCATTTGTTTGGTGCCAAGAATCCGTGGTATCATTTTTCGCCATTACTTTTGGGACACCCTGTATACATTTACTGAAGTTAGCATAAGTGAGCTTCTAAAGTTAGATTCAATATGTATTTGTGTGTCTGGCTACTTTTTCCGCGACATTTTTCGTTAAATTTGTTCAATGACTCATATTGTGTGCTTTTCTTAGAGTTTAGCAAATAAGTTTGTTGTTTTGGCTGTCATCCTTAAAGAGCAAGTGTGTTGGGAAACATATTTTTTGAGAAAAAAATGGATAAGATAATCTGTGCTTAAGTAAATTTTAAGAAGACGAACTATTATAATGTTTTTGTTAGAACAACTTGGCCTAAGGGACAAGATTAGCAAATAAGCAAGACATCTTAATTGTTTAAAGCGTGATAAAGTTGGGAATATAAAGAGGATCGAGGCTGGCGAAGTGGGAAGAACGGTGGCAGTCATAACAACTGGAGAAGTTAATCAGCCATGTGGGTGAGAGGACTCCACACACTCATGTAAGATCACTTCCTATTTGTAAAACTTAGCTGAAAAAGACTCTGAGCAAAGAAAGTAAGGTCTCCTTGCGAAATCAGTTTTGTGGCCAGATTTATATTTTGTGAATGTTCTCTCATTTTTTGTATATCTTAATAATTCACTCTGTTTGAATAAAATTAGAGACTATATATATATATATTGCTAAATTAGGTTCTTTTACTGACTTCCATAGAGAAGAGACTAGAACAAATCCCCAATAATTATATGACAGCGTAGGATACTGTCTACCAATACTCAAGAATTTTGTACTATCATTTTTATTAATCACAAGGTATAAAAATTAAAAAAATATATATATATTATCCAATATTCAATTTTGACGCAACATGAAGTAAATTCTTCTTATAAGTTTCCGAGTATCTTAATTGCTCAGGGCTAAAGTTGGTCAGTAACAGCAGAGGTAAAGGTATAAATTTACATTCAATTTGGAAATTTTCTCTTTATTAAAACATGATAAGAAAATACTATTTTTAAGATTATGTAATACAGTGTGTATTTTCTTCGGATGTTTTCCAATCATCATCGACTCCTGAGATATAAATCGTTTAAAAGCCAAAAGTGATGACTAATATGTTAAGTGAGTGGCTAAGATGTTTTGAACAAGACTGTACAGAACATATACGTTCAGGACAAGACCATATTATACAGGAGAAGTGAAAATAGGCATTTCTACCTGGTTAAACAGATTCAGATGCTGAGAATATAGCGTATATAGAATATTCAATGACATCAGTAGATCTTCTTAAAAGTGAAAGTAATGGGTGAGTTCTTTCTGCTAGTCGAGTGGACAGCGCACGCGTCCTTGTTGTACAGAGTATAGCATTTGATTCCCAGTCGGAAAGCCTTGAATTTAAAACATACGTATTTCGGTGGTTTGCACTCCATTCTAAAGTTTGGGTTCACGTGTCATATAAACTTGATGATGAAGAGGCACCCTAAACAACAACAGAACGGAAATATGGTGAAGCTTGGGATGGTGTAAGATAGAAGGTAAAATATGTAGTATCTAATATTTACAGTGATCTGATTTTGACTGGTTGTTCACTTCTATTTGAATCTGCTATCACCAACGAGAAATAGTAGGAACTGGCTTCGGATTCTCTAAAGTCCTCTTGTGCAGGAAATTTCCCTATTGTCTCTATTCTTCTTCTTAGCCGTATCCCTTTTCGAAGATCCCCTAGTTGGATGTAGAGAGTTATTCCGGTCTTGGGTTTTAGTTTTTAACCTATTTACTTCCGATGTCTGACCTCGTGACATCATTCTCCAAGGTTTTCAATGAGAAGAGTTGCTGCTGTTATTTATGACTTATGTAACAGAAGACCAGCAACTTCCTAGTTCTTGGTGACAGATATTACAACTTTCAGAAATGTGCTCAGTTTCAGTAATTATTGTGTAATGTGACAAAATGGGAAAGCTTATATATCTCGATCACGTAAATGATAATACAAACAAGTTCATGTTCATTCATGTCTGTTTCAAATTCTAGGCCGTAGGATGTTTAAAAATAAATAATAAAAACGTGTGAATTAAAAGCAAAATCCCTCTCTGACAAGCAAATTAGATAGTATCCCCTGTGTATAGTATTATTCTGAACAACTGTATACCATTATTGCTTTCAAAATACTAAATAAATAAATAAGCCTTCACCCGTACAGAAAGACAAGTGCTAACTTGATCGAAATTGGGATTGTCAGTGGAACGTCGAGACATTGGTAAATATATATATATATATATATATATATATATATATATATATATATATATATATATATATATATATATATATATATATATATATATATATATATCAGTAGTTACTGAAAGCTTTTTGTTCGTGAAGTAGAGCGTAACTAGGGATGCGCACGAGACGAGTAGAGGCTGGATTTTCCTGACAAATTTCGAGTCGAGACACGGCTTTTCCAATAGTGAAATATACATGTTTTGAGTCGACACATCACTTTTACAGTACATTTTCGAGACGAGACAGCCACACATCTTGTCTCGTGCGCATCCTTAAGCGTAACAACAGGGTACATGCACAAACAGTCTTACGTGACTGCCAAATGAGCTGAATCCTTATAAATTGCCTCCCCTATTATCCTAGGTAGGTGCAAAATGAGCTAAAGTCTTTCAGATAGCCTCATATGTTGCCCTAAGTAGGTCCAAAGTCTTTTAAATCACCTTCTCTGCCGTCCTAAGTAGATGAGAAATGAGATAAAGTCTTTTAAACCACCTCATCTGTCGTCCTAGGTAGGTGTAAAATGTGATAAAATCTTTTAAATCGCCTCCTCTGTCGTCCTAGGAAGGTGTAAAATGAGATGGAGTCTTTTAAAATCGCCTTCCCTGTTGTCATAGGTAGGTGTAAAGTGAGATGGAGTTTTTTTTTTTTTTTAAGACCCCGGCTATTTGTAGCGATCGCAAAGCGCATTTATTGCTCATGCGTAAGCTTGAAATACGCTGACCATGTATTTAAATCTGAGCGGCTAAACATGAACGCGAAAGCAATAAAATTGCTGAGAAAACGCCGGCTCCAGCGTATTTGGTGCGGGTCGGAACAATAGACCGCCTGCTGTTTAAAAGATTTCAAAAGGAATGACAGAAAGGAAAGACGTGTTGCCAGGCAAGGGGATTGTAGCAAGAAACAGCTGCTTGGAAGACGCTTTGTGCAGAGATTGGAACTCTGCTATTATAATGTATGTGTGTGTATAACAAAAGAAAATTCACAAAAATAGATGGAAATTCCGAAAAATTAGCTAATCACAGACAAATCTATGTAAAACGGTGATTTCTCGTGATACACTTGATTGACAGTTAGCTGGTGCCATGGTAATCTATAAGCAAAATATTTGGCTTTAGGCAAAAGATGAAACAACGAAATAACTTGAATTTGAGCCCCTATCTCCGAAGCTCGAACTCCACACCCAAACAGATAACCACAAGTGTAATCACAAAGAGAAATTTTCAGTTGTGTTTGAAAACGTGTCCTGTGTACATCTCCAATTATGATTAGTGTGTTTAACACAGAGGCGTTTATAATCGAAATAAAAAAAAAAGGCCATGCCTATATAATTTAAGAGATCCGAACTACATGAATCGCGACTTAAAAATAAAAATGTGGAGAGAAGTGGCTGCGATATTTGTTCCAGACTAGGAGGGAATGGAACAGAATTCTCAGAATGAAGAAGGAAGAATATTCTTATTTTATGATTTCATTTAATACGTTAAGTAGAGCTACATCGAGCTAAATTGTATGTTCACTATGAATAATAATAATAATAATAATAATAATAATAATAATAATAATAATAATAATAATAATAATAATAATAATAATAATAATAATAATAATAATAATAATAATAAATACTTTGCTACAGTTGTGCCAACTTCCAATATACCTAATATATACCAAACCTTAAGGCGCAACAGCCCGAAAGGGTCAGGGCCGGCTATGCGGCATTTTATGGGGTGGATATGTTAGATGATGGAACAATTGCCCTTAGATGGTCTAAGCCATAGATGTGTTCACAAGAGAAAGGCGGAAAATGCCACCTCTAATAGTTTGGTACTTAGGTATATCGAAAATGTTTTAAACAGCAAAGACCATAATTTTAAATTGGGATTCAATACATCTTATTCTCTTTCCAGTCTTTGAAATGACCGAAAAACTACGTTGCCAAATTATTTCGAAATTTAGTTTTGTAAAACAAACACATAATGTTTCAGTTTCCAGACATTTCTTTCCATGCAGCTTAGAAATATTCCTGGGAAAGATATGTAATTTTATTTTATTTATTTATTTTAACTGCAACTGCTCGTGTTTTATCAACTTTGTTCTGAAACTGAAAATAAGGTGCTAAAATTGGTAGAGACTAGGAATTTCAGAATTAGCCTAAATCATGAGAAGAAAAAAATTAAAAGATTAAACCAGAGAATTGGTTAAAAATATCATGATGTAAATTTTATACTTGGTGGCTTGGAATTTAGCGGTCCTTTCAGCACCGAAGCTATACAAGATGTGAATCTACAGTTTAAGGTGGAATCTAAACAACCTTTATGCGCTGAAACTTTTCAATGATCTCCCACAGGATTCGAATCCGGAACCCCATTCTCCAAAGGCACATGCATAGCTAGTAAAGTATAAAGTAGTGTAAATGTTGGAATTTATTGATTGGGGTCTAATATTTGTTTTCGATACAGAGGATATCTTAGAAAAAAATGCCTCTTGCTCCGTCTCTTTCGACTATATCAGCGAGGCTACATCAGACGTGAACTACAGCTCAACGTGGGACCCTAACCTAGGGTAACCATCCGTTCACTACCATTCCCGGTGTCCCGAAAAATTTTCCCGGGACGCCAAAATGTCCCGTATTTACGTACACTGGGTACAAGAAACTTTCCAATCTAAAATTTCCTAATTTATATTATTATTTTCTAAGCTATGTAATTATATTGGAATATGTCTAATTACTGAGCAACGTCATTACGACGTTTGCGATATTGGATGTGGTGGTTGCACTGTTTTCCCTCCTAGGCCTCCCTCTCAAGACTCCCACTGCGCAGATGACAGTGCAACGGTCTGAAAGTCTTATGAAAAACAAACTGTTTTTACTCTCTGTTTTGGGGGTGGAAGACTGAGGCGCTGTCATCAGATCAGTACAGTTTTTCCGTGATTTAACTAAGATATAATATACTGTCATTTACGAAAGGGGAACAAAGTATAGAACAATAAAACTGAAAGTAAAAAGAAAACTAGTTCTAAGTGAAATAATGTTTAAAAGTAAGAAAAAGAAAATAAAGCTAGTTGGAAGTTGAAAGTAGTTCGTTATAAATTCTGCCAGTGACAGATTTTGTTGTTGACATTGATGAGTGTTTCACATATTTTCAGTCTTCTTGTTCACCTCAACCATAGGTTGGTGGGCAACATGGATATTTTAAAACTTTTCTGTCGCTTGGAAGAGAGAATGTTTTCAAAATTTGTTTTTTTGTTAGTTGCTGATAATTACTTGTTATTTAATTAATTCCACAACCTTTTCAATAGGTTTTAAAACGAAAAAGTGTAAATTTGCCTTTTTTGTGAGAGATACAGAGAGAGAGAGAGAGAAAGAAAAAAAGAGAAAGAAATAGAGAAGGGAGAGCCAAAATATATATTTAGGGGAGCAACCTATCTAAAAGTAAAAAGTTGTCCCGTTTTTTCTAGTTGATGATTTGATCACCCTACCCTAACCACATAACCTCCTGCCTAGAATCGAATCCAGGTCTACCACGCCAAAGACACGTACGCTTACCGCTTAGTCACGAAGGAGCTCCATATATTGATGGAAACGAGACCGAAACTAATACGATGTTTTTCGACTCCAGACGAGACCGAGTGTATTGAGTTTCATCTCGACTCTATACCATTCCTAACATACATACACATCCTTTTTATACAGATAAACAGATTAATATGGATGTAGGAATAAATTGAAAAAGCAAGAATCTAACACCAACTGAATTGTTTTCCAAGTTTGATTAAGATAAAGTAAGCCGTTTTGGTCGTTTACTTTGTCTGCACTTAGTTTCCTCTGCGTCTTTTTTTCTTTACATAAAAAGAAACTGCAGCTAACACCAATACTTCTTCGATAACCTTTATATCTTGTCACAAGAAACCAACTGAAGCAGTTCATTCTCATTCTACACTTCTGGCGCGGGAATTGAAAAGAAAAGACCTGGAAACCCTGACTGGCTCATAGTATGATTTACAACTCTGGTGAAACTAAAATTACCGTGTAGCCACCTAGGCCGCGTTCGCTCTGGGGGGTAACGCTCGCTCGACTAGCCTCCCACTAAATCACCTCCTCTGTCGTTCTAGGTAGGTGTAAAATTAGATAGAATCTTTTAAATTTCTTCCCCGCCCCCTCTGTCGTCCTACGTAGGTGCAAAATGAGATAAAGTATTTTAAGTCGTCTCCTCTGTCGTCCTACGTAGGTGCAAAATGAGATAAAGTATTTTAAATCGCCTTCTTTGTCGTCCTAGCTAGGTAAAAAATGAAAAGGATGCTTTTAAATCGCCTCCTCTGTCGTCCTAGGTACGTACAAAATGAAATGGAGCTTTTAAATCGTATCCCATGCGAACTAGCTAAGTGGTTCTTGTCCCGTTGTTATCCTGTAGTGCACAATTTAGTTTTTGGAAGGCAAACTTTCTTTAGTTTATAATCCCAATTAAGAGTCGTTATTCCTTCGCTATTACACTACCATAACCTGTATATCATCATAAAAAATAAATAAAGTTTGTACACTAAAGTTCAAACAGCAGTCCCTTCTCTGTAATAAATATGACAATACTATTACCTGTGGTAAATCTGGCTAAGCGGTTAGCATACGCACCTTTGGTGTGGGTGATTCGGGTTCGATTCCCAGCGGAAGCTCATGTGGTTCGGATTCCACGTTAAGCTCTAGGTCCATGTCTCATACAGTCTCGATGCGGAAAGGGGAGCTAAACTGAAAAAAAAAAGAATCAATCAAATCAAATCTTAGCTGTGGTAATATTTTTAGATACATTTAAGGTGCTTTATTTACCAAAAACTTCCGTAAAATTAAACCGTTAAGTGAGGACAGCGATGTAAGAAACTTTCTCAATTCACGTCACTTGACCTTCTGGTTATAGCAGATTGATATAACATAAGAACAGGATAGAAATCAGGGATGTACGCAGGGGGGTGTCCTGTGGGTCCAAACTCCCCCCGAAATTTCGACTTTTGTGTAAATTTAGCTTAATTTTAGGGGCAGTTTTAGGAATTTTAATATAAAATACCCTTATATCGAGCTTGGACCCCTCCTGAAATAAATTCCTGCGTACGCTACTGATAGAAATTTTAATATAAATTTTGAGCTCAGATATAGAAATTGTTCAGTCTTGTTATGTGCACTACAGGAAAAACTGTATTAGGAAAAAACTTCAAAGGAAACATGTGATATATTGAAAAAGTTTTATGGGAACAATTGTCTTTCTCTTTCTCATGTCTTTTGAATGTTATAAGAGGTTCCGTAAACCAATGAAGTCTATGCAAGGTGACACATATCCAGGTCCGAGCAAGTCAGACAGCACAACTGAAATGATAAACGAAGTTCGAAATGCCATTTTTGATAACTGAAATCCAAGTGTCTAGACCTCATGCGTGATTGAGGAAACTGTTTATCAAAGGATAACGGATGACTTAACCCGTTTTTGTCCGAATTTTGTTACTTTCGAGTTTTTTTTTTTTTTTTTTAATTTGTGTTTTTCTGAATGGGAGGCTTCTATTTGTTCGATTAATATTAAATTCTGTCACTTTTCGTAATCAATTCGGCTGTTTGGGCATCTTCCAATATTGGAACACCAGGAACGAACGGGACCAGTAATATATGTTCCAATATTGGAACGCCAGGAACAAACGGGACCAGTAAGATTTTTTCCTAAACTCTGACATTTCGAACGAACGTGACAGTAATGTTTGTTATATATATTATTTATCCTACAAATGGAACACCCCTCTATACTTCTACTTTTTCTAGAAAGAAATATCGTTATAAAATAACCGATCAATTTTCATATTTTTATTTTCCAAATATACTTCGTACGAATATTATAGTATGAAATACAGGACGAACAGTAGAAAATATAAATGTTTACTGCAGAATATGAATATAAATATTCTTTAATGATTCTAAACTATGTATCCTATAGTTCTTATAGGGAGGTATAGGAATAAATATTAACACGTTAAATTTTCAGATATATGCAAAATCAATATAGATTGATATTTAGGAAATAGCATTTAATTTTCTTCCCGACAGATCTGACCAATTCAAGAACTAAAATTACATTTGATTGTGTTAAGATGTAAAGCCGGAGCTATCCAGTGATCAGAAATGTCATGTCTTAGACCTCTACGGATGCGTGACAAAAATTCCATGCTTTTTTTCCCGCACTTCCGCTTGAAGATGGTAGAGAACTATATTTCTGCAAATATATTTCGACTATACTTCTTGTGAAGCCGAGATAATCTAATGATGGGTTTGTTTCTGTATTCCTGTAGAGTTGCCAAGTATTGTGGAAAGGGGTATCAATACAGAACGCAAAACCAGGCCACCACCATTTTTTCGATCTGCTTGAAATTCTGTAACTTTCAATATTTTCATTCATCCTATTCACTCTGCCCATGAACTTGTTATACTTTGAAACAGTATTAGGTTGTGGAACTGGTAATTTCTTCTTCCTAGCAATTCATCTCTTTGCAGGCTCCACAACATTGCATATAGTTACCACATGAACTATGCGATTGTCATTCCATTCCACCACCATGCATTTGCTAGCTGCGTCGGGTTTGAAACAAATGCCCCCACCTTCTTCCTTCTGCTCCTGTAGATCTTTTAGTGGGCAATTCTCTATTCGGTTCTTCATAATAGTTCCAGTGAAATCAATACCCAATTCGGTTAACTCACTTGCTAATGAAAGTGATGAAAATAGTCTATCCGTGTATATCTTGAAATGCATTTCTTTTGGAATTCAATTTGTCAACTGTATTACAACGTATTCTTCCAAGCCAGTGTCTTTAGGTGTAATTACATCTCGTCCAACGTATGGCTGAAACTGTACCAGGTATCCTCGAGGTTCACACATACACCACGTAAATAAAAAATGAATTGTTACACAATAATAATCGGTTAAAATAATAATAATAATAGTAATAATAATAATAATAACTTATGACTACATGGTTAACGTTCTCACATTTGGTGCAAGAGACCCAAATTTGATTTCCGGCAAGAGCATATGTGATTCAAATCCTATGTTAAGCTCTAAGTCTAGTGTTGAAGGGATTTTTTTTTTAATTAAAAATTCATAAAACCATCAGGTATCTCTGTAGAATGCACAATCCTACTACAAAGGGAATTGAACCTCGAACTCAGTGCACGAAATACATGCGTGATACTAACTAGTTCAGTGAAGAATTATACATCCAGCATACATCAATGCTCCATACCTTTTCAGAAAATAATTTATAAGATATATATATATATATATATATATATATATATATATATATATATATATATATATATATATATATATATATATATAATGCAAATAGTATAAAATTACAACCAAATAGTATTATGAGCTATTTTCGATACTTTTAGAATGATATGAGTGATTGCGCCACAGCTGGAAACAAAGTAAATATAAGCGGAGAAATCGTACGGAAAGCAAAAATCATTTATATTTTAATAAAAGAGTAATATACATTCCAAGTTGTGAGACAGAAATGAAATTTTACATTAATGAAAATAATGGACCCATTCGTTCCTGGTATTCCATTATTGGAACATCGTACTTTAGATTACACTGTACAAGTTATAATTATTACTTTCTTTACAAATCTTTAATATGACTTGAAACAGCTATTAATCAAGGTATCTGAGGCAATAAACGGACAAAATTATAAAAATAAAAAAATATTTTCTTACTTTCTTTCCTCCATGGTGTATGTAAAAAATTCTTTGACAACGACGTCACCACCGCGAGGTGCAAAAGCTAATAGAGCAGGAAACAAGTACATCACTTCTTCATTCCATTCCTTGTGAATGCAGTTAGCACGTTCCCAACTAATTGCGATACAATGTAGCCAGCTGAGCAGGTATTTACGTCATCTTTAAAATTGTTCCAATATTGGAACACCAGGAAAAAACGGATTAAAGGCACAAAGTTAAGAGCATTGGGCATCATCCACATACTTTCTGCCAGCACTGAATCTCTTATGCTACTCAAAGAGACAGTAACGAGAAAGGCAATTGTCCCCCATAAACCTTTTACGACATTTTATATCTTTCCGTCGGAAGCTATCCCAAGCGTGCTCAGAGATTAATATTTTTTTTTCGTTGTTGAAGCGGTGACGAAATATCATAACTTTAGCCTATATTCAAGATACGTTATGCGCCACAGTGACGACCACTCCAGGCAGAAAATTTTTGCAGGCTTTTAAGGGTCAATCACAATACTCATATTTCCATGTGTTACAAAAATGCGTCACGATATTTTGGGAACAGATTTCTCAAAGCCAAATAAGAATATATATATATATATATATATATATATATATATATATATATATATATATATATATATATATATATATATATATATATATATATATATATATATACGTCATATTTCTTTCAAAAAACAAAAAAAACACTACCGCAACACGCATTCCACAATTAAATGGCGCCCAGCGTGGGGCAAATTCATGATAAGACAGTACAAAAACTCGTCGTCTTACGTGAAAAGTCAGCGTTCTGTTATATATATGTATGTATGTTTGTATGTAGACCCGTGCACAAAAGTGGATAGTTTCGAAGTTATAGAGTGCCAGAAACGTGAAACAAGTGAATTTTGAAAGCTCATAGCTCCACTAGTATGGAACTTATCGTAGTGGAGTCAAGACATCACTGAGGAACTAGTATGTGAACTAGTCAAATATTCAAATACCCATGTTTAAGAATGCTCCACTACTTGCCCACCAAGTTTTAGAGAGGTAGCTGGAGAGTGGTGAAGTACTCCCAAACATCCTCTCTAAAAATGATTGTGCAAGCATCGGAGGTACTGAAAGATGGATATTTGGATAGTTAACGTACTAGTTTCTCAATGATATCTTGACCCGACTACGATCGTTACTATACTAGTGAAACTATGTACCATTAGAGTTAATTTTTTCATGTTTTCGGCACCTATAATTACGAAACTATGCACTTCTGACCACAGGTTCATATGAACTTTTTTCTTATTTTGATGTAAGAAATCAATTCACAAAATATTCTGACATTTTTTGTAACATCCTATATGTATTTCGACTAAGTTCACTTCGATCTCTTGTTTCTGATTAAAAAGTATTGGCGATGGACACACCACTACACAAAACAGGTCAAGATATAACAGTCTGACTCTCAGCTTTACATTGTAATATTAGTAAAGAAGTTTCTACAAGAAATTTTTTTATACTTCTCTTTTTTCTCGTTAACAGGAAGAAGATTCGGATTCATGTGAGGGAGAAAATTCACCACATTCACCATCATCACATCAAGTACATTCCCATTCCAGTGTACCCTCACTATGGAAGCTGGTATCCTTCTCCGCACAAACATCACAGGAGTAGATGGGATTATAGCAATGGATGGAATTATTACCACTATGACGGAAAGTATGGGTATTGAGTATCCTCACCAGACAGTTGTGGTATTGTCGGCTAAAGAAAACATCGTATTTCACACAAATTAGATATCGCAGACAGTACAACTTATTATGATACTCTAAAGGTAAGTTAAATACAGTTTGTTTCAAAAGTCCGGGAACACTTTAAAAAATATATTGTAGCCAAACTACTAGCTTTGTAAACTAACGAAGTAAATAATTTGAAACATTAAAGTTCTAATTTTTTTTCATTGGAGGTGTAACGTGTAGTTCCATGTATCGTCACTAGGTGGTACCAAAATCTAGATGGCGCTTTCTGGAGGTGAGAAGGTTTTCTGCGTCCTACAATTTGACAAAACAAAGAGTGCAACAGATGTCCAACGAAAATTTAGGTTGAAGTACGGTAAAGCAGCACCAACAAGGAAGGCAATCTACAATTGGCATGAGAAGTTCGTTGAAACAGGGTGCCTGTGTGCCAAGAAGAGAAGTGGTAGGCCAAGTGTGAGTGCAAATGACGTTGAACGAGTGAGAGAAGCTTTCACAAGGAGCCCGAGAAAATCGTTACGCAGTGCTTCACTTGAGTTGCAAATGTCAACAACGTCTGTGTGGCGTGTTTTGCGTAAAAAATTAAACATGAAACCATACAGACTACAGTTAGTTCAAAAGTTATATCCAAAAGACAAAGAGGAGCGATTCCAGTTTTGCTGTGTATTGCAGGAAAAAGAGGATGGGAGGTCTCCAGATATCACCCCTTGCGATTTCTTTTTGAGGGGGTTCGTGAAGGACCTTGTATACGTCCCTTCTTTGACAGGTGATGTTAGCGAATTGAAAATGAAAATTGAGCAAGCAACAGCAACAGTTTCGGAAGACATGTTGGGTCGTGTGTGGCAAGAGTTGGATTATCGCGTAGACATTTGTAGGATCACACGTGGTTCCCACATAGAGTGTCTGTGAAATAAGCATTGCTCAAAACAAACTTTACAGTTTACTCTTTACAATTATGCAATTCGTTACCTTCCATTGTTACTAGTTTGCCTACAATAAAACATTAAAGTGTTCCCGGACTTTTGAAACACACTGTATATGTAATATTGTTTTTTGTCGGAACCATGTCCAGTGTTTGAGGTATTTTCTAGAAACGTAATTATCATTATTCAAACTGATGGTGGATTCTATATTTTTGAATCCTATGTTACACACAAATTGGTCCACTGCCTCTGCTTTTCTCTCCAACTAAACTTGTAATTTTTATAAATTATTTTCGTAATCTTATTTCCCGTATCCTCATAGGTCTTTTTAACCTTTGATCGCACGAATGTTTTTGATTATATTTTGTTTTCAGAGTGTGATTTTCTCTTACCAATAGTTATGCAATTTATTGTGCTACGAGGGTGATTCAGAAAGTAATGCCTTCAAGGTGATACCTGTGTTGTTTTTGACAAATAGCACCGATACGTAGTTCAGTAACCCCAAATGATGACACCATTTTTCAATATAGTCCCCATTACGGGCAACACACTTACGCCAACGCGAAACAAGGTTTTCTATGCCGTCGGCGAAGAATTGTGGTGGCTGCTGGCGATATCATTGCTGCACTGTTGCTTCCGCATCTGCGTCACAAATGCAACCTTGATCCTTAGCCCCCGGCTATTTATAGCGTTTGCAAAGCGATTTTACTGCTCATGCGTACGCCTGGAATACGCTGACCATGTATTTAAATATGGATGACTAATCACAAACGCGAAAGCAATAAAAACGCAAAGAAAACGTCAGCTAGAGCGTATTTGGTGCGTTTCAGAACAACAGGTCGCCTGCTGTTTAAAATATGTCAAAAGGAAGGAAAAAAGGAAAGACGTGTTGCCAGAAAGGGGATTTTAGCAAGAAGCAGCTGCGTTGAAGATGCTTTGTGCAGTGTATTGGATCTCTGCTATTATAGACCTGGACTTGGCAAAAATAAGACTGGAAACCCTGACTGGCTCACAGTATGATTTATAACTCTGGCGAAAGTAAAGTTACCAAATAGCCACCTTGGTCGCGTTCACTCTAAGGGGGTAACTCTTCGAAAACGCATTCTCAACTAGCCACAGACTTAAGTTAATCTTTAAGTTGCGGAAGGACAAAAAGTCGCCGGCGCAAGATCCAGACTATAGGTACGATGAGGCAGAATAACAAGAGCTCCTTGCCAGCAGATGGGACAACTTTGAATTTGTTGAGGGAGGAGAGGACGTGTGGTGGTAGCCCCTACTCCATCGACTGACGCACAACCTTCCGCAGTCAGAAAGTCAATGACAGCCAGCTGTTTCAACCCGACGTCACCACTGGATGCCATGAATTGTTCCATTACTCTGGAACGAAAAGAGAGAGAAAGGTGAAACGAGTGACATTCTATAGCTTAGATATCTGTTCATAAGTGATAAATAATTCGGAATGTTTTCAGTATTATTGTTCAAGTAGTGGGCTTGGAAGCATTACTTTCTCTATTCCCCTCATATTTCTTATTTTTTATAATGGAATGTTTTAGTTGAGATTATTTGGTGTCTTACTGGATACCATAGAGCGCTGTTAATAAGATAACTTGTCATTTGACGAATTTTTCAATTTTCTGCTATGCATAAATATTTCTCTTAACGATTAAAAGAAAATTATGTTTGAAAGCGTTAAATACGAGAACCCTATAACAAATTCTTTGATCGCGTATAACTACCATTTTCGAGATCTTTTCGTTGAAGTTTGCAAGTAACGCATATTCTATCGATTTCACTCTGGTGTACACAAGGTCATTTCACTTTCACGGTAAAGAATTTGACACTCTTACTAGCGTAAGAAATATCTGGCGCCACCAACGTTTGTTTTCGATGTGCAAGTTGCATATCGGTCAGCATGTAAGTTTCCAAGAAGATTGCGTTGCAGAACAGTTCGATCAAATCAGTTTATTTGTTCTTGACAAACTTTCCAATGACTGTCGAGTATGCTAAGCTGTCGAGGGCTCAACACTCGTGTAATGTCTGTAGAGAAGATTGCATGAATTGTCGTTTCATGTGACATCTGCTACATGCGTTACCGTTAACATCCCCATATGACTGGACACTTGATCTTGGTGAATGGTAACGCGAGATTTGTTGCTGATATGTAAGGATATAATATTATTTCATCATGGTGTCTTCAAAGTTCTCGTTTAATAACAAGTTGCATTGATTTTATTAACCTTTTTGTTTACTCTGTGTAGAGAAAATTTGCCATTATATCACTAACCACAACAACCAGAAAAGCATATGTGAAACTTTCTCCATATTTACGTACCGGAACAGAGTGACCTCTGAAATCATAGGTACAATAGATGACCCCCTTTCTTCATATTCTAACAGGGTACGCCAATGTCTTGTCCAGAGCCACTGCAAATGTTAAATTGTTCCCAGCAAGATAACGTTCAAAAGAATTTTGACTGTTAGTCCTTCTTCATGACAATTGTGAGACACGGAGTATACGACTTGATATGTATAATTCTTTAGCAGATGCAAATCTTACGCACTTGTATGATTTACGATCGGAGGAGAACGTTGAAAGTTGTAGTACATTTCTTACTGTTCTTTTAGGAGATAGGTTGTCACATCGCAACAAGGAACGTACTTTTTGACCTGCGTCTGGAATATAACTGGGCCTCCGATATATACAGTGTCCCATATTGGGGAGAACAGCAACAACAAGGATGCCCGTTTTGTTGCGATCCAGCACAGTAGTGGCCCTTTCTTTTGACACAAAGGGATACTTTTATCATATTCTGTTTACTTATTCGGCTGTAACTGCAAACTACAATTTGTAAAAATTGCAACATCCCGAATGACACCAAACATGGAGGATGCGCAGAATAGTGTACCAGACTAAGTGATTAAGTTTGCAAGGAAATGGCGGACACGTAGCCTTAGTGGTGCCCCCACGATTGATTATTGTCTACATAGTCTACTTCCAGACACATAGTCTACTTCGATGGATTATAGCAATAATTGTTTTTGTTTTGTAATGTAATACAATTTACGACAAAACTTTGTTTTTAATTTGTTACAAAACTTTATTCTTATGTCGTTCACGTTACATTTTTGCATACTTCCACTAGAAGACAGAGTAAATATTGCTTTTATAAGCTTTACCATGTCCTTACAGATTGTATTAGTTAAACCTACGGTATAAAACTTTAGGGTATTCCATGTCAAATCACCTAATTTAAAAAAAATGGCCGTGCTTCAATGTCTCAGATTCTCTTCAAAATTTTTTCATATATTAAAACCAATGAAATTATGCTAAATTATTTTTTTCCGATTTTTTGGATGAGAAATGGTCCGGGGAGAAATTTTTGAAATATATGAATTTTGCTTCAATTTCACTTTCCGGCACTCAACATCATGGAACTAAAATTACCATAACTTACTTATTTTTGAAGTTATTGGGCTCATCAAGGTATCAAATGAAAGCTTAACTTTTGCTCTTTCAGAAGATTTTAAGTAACCTTGCAAAACGTTCCACTGTCAAACATTAAGGGGCATTCAAGCAAATTTCAGGGTTTTGTACAAATTGTGTCATTGCTCAAAAGTTACAACTATGAAACTTTTGGAACTTTCTTTGTACATTCATCTTAACACGTACTGGTATGGACAAAAAATAAAGAGGGTATTTTTTGTAGTTTTGTATTTATTACTTTTTATGTACGGAAATATACAATTTTAACTGTTGTTACAAATTGTGCCATTGCTCGTGTTACAACTATGAAACGTTTGAAACTTTTTTAAAATAGAATCATCTTAGCCCATACATGATATAGTTAAAAAATAAAAAGGGTACTTTTGGTATTTTTGTAATAATAATAATAATAATAATAATAATAATAATAATTATTATTATTATTATTATTATTATTATTATTATTATTATTATTATTATTATTATTATTATTATTATTATTATTTTGGTATTTTACATGTATGGAAATATTGTTTTAAGGTTTGTTACGAATTGTGTCATTGCTCATAAGTTACAACTATGAAACTTTTGAAACTTTTTTAAAATAGAATCATCTTAGCACATACATGATATGGTTAAAAAGTAAAAAGGGTGCTTTTGGTATTTTTGTAATTTTTTAATTTTACGTGTATGGAAATATACAGTTTAGGTTTTGTTACAAATTGTGTCATTGCTCATAAGTTACAACTAAGACACTCTTGAAGCTTCTTTTTATAGAATCATTTTATCACATACATGATATGGTTAAAAAATAAAAAGAGTGCTTTTGGTATTTTTGCAATTATTATTATTAGTGTTTTAAATGTACATAAATATACATATTTACTATGACTTTTGTCTGAAGTAGTGATGGCCAATTCCGGTATTTTTACTCTCCGGATTCCGGAAAGTAAAATCGGAAAAATTTCGGAATTCAGAAAAATTCCAATTTCGGAAAAGTCTGGAATTCGGAAAAATTCTGGAATTCGATTTCGGAAAAATTTGGCCATCCCTACTCTGAAGTGACAACTGTCACACTTTAAAAACTTTTTCAAATAATCATCTTAGTAAATATTAGGTATACTTAAATATATAACTGGTGTAATGTGTAGTTTTGGTATTACCATTATATTATATTTTTGTACTTTAACTATGACTTTCAACATTTTTCCCAATTGTACTATCGTTTACAACTATCAAACTTTTCATTGGATTAGTTTGCATTTACTAGGTATGATTAAATAACAAAAAGGGATACCTTTTTTGTAATAATGTTGCGGTTTTGTGAATGGAAAATATAGGTCTAGCAATGTAAGGGGCTCAGGGATTATTACAAACCCTATGAACAGAAATAAGAAACAATAGACTAATGCATATACATAGATGAAAACAATAAACATGCCTACCAGTAAAACTTCTTAGAATTACGTAGATTTACATACAAAATGTTGTGTCCTATATTTCACAGCTCATTCTTTTCATTGATGATATGATGTCTTCTTTTAACTTTGCTTTCAGTTGCGCAAGTCCCGGTTGATTGGCTTGTAAGAGATGGAACAGGAACTTCTCAGATGATATTTTCAAAAGGTATCCAACAAAAGTCTTAATTTTCTGGCCAGTGGAATATAGAAGGCTCAGAGCGATTCATGAATTGCATTCTGACGTACAAAAATAATAATTACAAAAATACCAAAAGAACCCTTTTTATACTTTAACCATATCATGTGTGTGCTAAAATGGTCCTATAAAAAAGGTTTCAAGAGTTTCACAATTGTAATTTACGCACAATGACACAATTTGTAACAAAACTTAAAACTGTACTTGTCCGTACCTATAAAATACAATAATAATAATAATAATAATAATAATAATAATAATAATAATAATAATAATTACAAAAATACCAAAAGAACCCTTTTTATTTTTTAACCATATCATGTATAGGCTAAGATGATTCTATTAAAATGTCTCAAAAGTTTCTTAGTTATAACCTACGAGGAATGACAATTTGTAGCAACAGTTATAACTGTATATTTCCGTACATAAAAAATAATAAATACAAAACTATAAAAAACACCCTCTTTATTTTTTGACCATACCATGTACGTATTAAAATGTATGTACAAAAATGTTTCAAAAGTTTCATAGTTGTAACTTTTGAGCAACGGCACAATTTGTAAGACTCTAAATTTTGCTTTGTATGCCCCTTAATATTTGACATTGTATCATTTTGCAAGGTTACTTAAAATCTACTGAAAGAGCAAAAATTAAGCTTTCATTTGACACCTGGATGAGACCAATAACTTCAAAAATAAGGAAGTTATGGTAATTTAGTTCCATGATGCTGTGCCAAAAAATGAAATTGAAGGAAAATTAACATTTTTTCAAAAATTTCTCCCCGGCCCATTTATCATCCAAAAAAATCGGAAAAAATAATTTAGCATAATTTCATTAGTATTTATGTATGAAAAATTTTGAAGAGAATGTGAGACAATGAAGCACAGTGCTCTAGGTGATTTGACATGGAATGACACTTTAGCCATGAAGTTCTATAGTGACTGTTTGTTTACATTACCAGTTATGAGATGCATTCATGCTTCAATGTTTCCTTTGCTTCTAATTTCACACACTATTTACATAAATAAGTTGAGATCTGTATCTCTTTAGACTACACGTTTCTCGCAACGTAGACACCATGATGCTATGGGCATCAAGCATGCTTCTATAAGTTTGTGTTTTGGGCATAGAAAAATTGCTGATGTTAAAGTGATCTGGCTTGAAAATGAACACCCATGAACAGTGCCATTCATTATCGACAACAGACAAAAATTTTGATAACCAAGGTCTGTTGAGTAGAAAGAAAATGATACAAGAGGTCAAATTTATTTTTTTATTTATATATTAGGAAGAAAATCCTGAGTTCAGAGTGCCCAATAAACAGAAGCATCTGTCTTGGTTGAAAAATATATGACCAGCCTTCTCGGTCCGTTTTACTTGCAGTTTTGCAATCACCTTAGTCTTCAAAACATGTTCACATTATACAATCTTCATTATATTTCCCTCTGAATAGAATGAGTGAAGATTGCACCTTTGCTACTACAAACCATGGCCACCACTATCTGAAGGATGGAAGTAACACGAAATGTCTTTGGTAGTGGGAAGCATGTTTTTATCATTGTGACTACTGCAGTTTCGTTCCAGGATTGAAAAATATTACCCATGTCTCATCCATTGTAATAATTGACGAAAATAAAGCACCATTCCCAGCGTTATCACACATTAACATTGATTTTCATATTACTACTTCCTGTATCCTTATAATGAACAGTCGGTGTTCGTAGAACCCACCTTGATATAACTTTTCGCATTCCCAGGTCTTCATACAGAATGATCTCCACACATCCCATGGAATTGCTAACTCTAGAAATGATATCACACACAGTGGTCCTCCGTTCAACTTCCTTTCGTAACTGAAAGATGGCGTCTACTCCAATCAACGAGCTAAAAGAAAAGTAATAATATCATCTAGTAAAGAGGAAGTGGTTATCAATAACGTTTTACATATGCTAATATAATATCGAGAGAATTTAGCCTATTTGAATAATAATGAAACCTATTTGTAGTAAAATTAAAAAGGGTCATTTTCTATATCAATTATTTGTTGAGTATATTGGTGGTGTCAATTTGATATATCGTACACCCGGTGGAAGACTGCTACAAGTCAAAAATATACATTTGTCGGAACATGACTTTCAAAGTTTGTTATTCTATCAAAATCGCTCCCTGGAATACTGGTATTTCTGCCATCTAGGAGGTTCATTTGTTTAGTTTCGTTTATGCGAAAATACCATCAGGTAGAGAACGTTTTTTCTCTCTCTCTATTTTCTTTTCGAGCGATAATAACTCTAAATTGACATATTTTTGAGTTACAACACTCTTCCATCGTGTGTGCGATAAGCGACATTGCCACGTTAAATGCATCTTGTAGCTGTCATAAAAAAAAAAAAACTTGCAACCCGATCTTTCTATTTACCCTTTACATGTTACAACTTCTTATAAGCAAGAAAGGTTTCTCCACACATGCAGCACTGCACTCTAGTGGACAAACAGTGAACCTCCTCATTAAAATCGTGTATTTTGGCGCACTTCCCCTCCCTGTCCAAAAGAATCCGTTGTTTCGGAAGCGGCGAAACTGTTTTTTCTTTTATGTCAGCGGGAGGGCGATAGCAGGTAGCAAACAAGACGTCCCAGAAAGTTGCGCATCGTTCAACTCCTTGCAAGATGGTAAAAAATGTTTTATAACCCTTTCAAGACTATGTATACATGGTGAAATATGGTAGGGTTTCAAGATTTTTTTTTTATGACAGCTACAAGTTCTTCTAACGTGACAACCCCCTAATATGTACACTTAGCCTATCATTTTCCCTTTGTCCTCCTAAGTGAAAAAGTCATTGACCTTACACGTAGCGATATGGTTTATGTACGCGAAAGAACTAGACTACACCAGTAGCATGAAAAATAAATACACAACCAAATAATTTCACCAGCCTATGAAGATCAATACTGTCATAGACCCTATTAACAATGGCCATGAGGCAAATCCCATCTGTCACCTACAATGAATCTTTAAAAGTGGTATCCCAATTTCACGACTAACAAAAATCTCAAAACTTTCTTTCAGGTAGCAGAATTTCTTATTCTGAAATGCCTAAACTTTGCTAGCAGACATTATACTTGGAACATATATGGATTCTCAGGATAAAGGAAACGAGTAAACAATCCGGTTGTTTGAGGTGTTCCAGGCATTAAGGACAAAAACTACAAAAGTTTTGTTCAATTTGAACGTTCTGAAACTACATTTAATGAGATGTTCGATAAAAAAACACAGTTCTCTACAGCAGCCAGTACCTGCGCTTATATGTTTATTTGCGGAAGTCTCTCCTCTTTTGGAATCGAAAGATTCAACATATTTCAGTCAAAAATTTTCTTGTAGGCCTTATATCTGGAGAATTACATATTGTATAGCCAAACCCAAACCATCATTTAACTCAGTATGATGTGCTTATTCCGAAAAAAAAAGAAAAAAAAAACTTGATTTAGGGATCATTCAAAAATTTTGTGGACCCTGGTCCAAAAATGCGTTAAAAATGTTCTTGTAGACCTTAGCACTCATGCAGGGTCAGTCGTATGGCCAAAAATTCTATGCCAAAGATCTTCCCTTCTCTATCAAACTTAGTCCTTTTTCCCTCCAAGCCTTGCATCTTTCCCGACAATTTCATAGATAACAAAACATTCTTTTACAATAACATTTTCAACGAGTAATATTTCCTCTCTTACTTTTTTTTTAAATCATAATTTTTCTTTTACTTATTTGCAGTACCGGTAGTGGACCACTTATCATACTGGAATAAGTATGGGGTTGGAGTTTTCCCGGCTTCCTTTTTCATTTTATCTAAGAGGATATTCTTTCTGATTGGGGATGGTTCAGTTAACATATGTACTCCCAATAACTTGCCTTTTCATCCATCCCGCAACGAAGATACGCGCCAGTACAGAAACACATACACATGTTTCTTCCGCAACCGTACTGACGATTCTCAGAGGATACTTGGTAATGAGTTTTATTATCCTAGTAGAGGAAAAAGCATCTCTTAGTAAGCTATTTTTACTTTTAGTATAGGCGGTATGTGAATTAATTGATTTTTTTTTTCTTTCACAGGGTGATGACATGTTCTTAAGAAAATTACCATACACGCATTATGTTTTGCAATATACGAATATATTAACACATCCCCCAGCAATAATATTATTTAACAGAAATGAATTTCTCCTTCATCCCTCCCAGTAATCCAAATACGTACTAAATAAAGTATTTTACGGTTCTACGCTCATACATAAGATATTTACTTTTTGTTACTGCATACAATGACCGTTGTGGGGAATTAAATTTCTGTAACTTCTCTGTAACGGACACCTCTCAGTAACGGACAAAAATTAATGTTCCATTGGTGTCCGTTATTCAGAGGTTTCACTGTACATTTCAATCAAAAATTTTATTGTACGCGTTATATCTAGAGAACTACATATAACGCAGTCAAACCCATATTATCATTTCATTCAGTATGATGTGCTCGTTGCGTAAAAATACGAAAACTCGATCTAAGGGGAGTTCAAAAATTTTGAGGCCTCTGATCCAAAAATACATCCAGGGGTGGATCCAGGACCGACTTCTGGGGCGGGCGGTGGGTTGTCATACTGCTCCTTTTAAGGGCTCCAAACTTTGGGATGGGTTTTATTTATATATATATAAAATAAGAAAGTTTCCTCTTCTGGGGGGGGGCATTGCACCGATCGCTCCCCCTGGATCCGCCCCTGAATACATCAAATATATTTCTATCAAAAAATTTCTTGTAGGTCTTATATCTGGAGAACTACATATAGTGTAGCCAAACCCACACTAAACTATCGGTTAACTCAGTATGATGTGCCTATTCTTAAAAAGTACGTAAACTCGATTTAAGGACAGTTCAAAAAAATTGTGGTCTCTGATCCAAAAATGCATCAAATATATTTGAATCATTTTGTTTTTGTACGCCTTATATCTAGAGAACTTCATATAGTGTAACCAACTCATACTATCACTTCACTCAGTATGATGTGTTTATTCCTTAAGAATACGAAAACTCGATTTAGGGGCCGTTCAAAAATTTTGTGGCCTCTGATCCAAAAACTAATTATTGGCCAACATGGCAATCTTTTGATCCATTTTTTGGGGATCATTTCTAAAATTCTTGTTTTTAGAAAGTACAGTTCTAAAATAAATAGATATTTTTGACTGTTTAAAGTCTATTTTCACGAAACAAGACTGTGTTTAGTTCCCCTTTCTACCTAAAAATATTTCTGATAAGTTTCTTTTCTGCATATGAAAAAAGAAACTCATATAAATTTCTTTTGAATTTTTACTTTCAGCCATGGATAGTGAGAAACAAGAAAGCATAACTTGGGATATACACAACAACGCCATCTTTTGGTTGAAATGTAGAACTACGCTACTGGTGAGGCGGGATTTTGAAACATCAACCGAGTCAATGGAAGTAAAAAAATATATTGGACAAAATGTTTAGTTTTAACGTGACTTCGTGATAATTAAGGACAAGATGAAACATGTGATTAAGTACATATATACTTACGTAGTTGATTGTTTTACTTGCATACAATGTACGGCCATTAATATTCAAATGTTCAACAATGTTAATAAGTGACTTGTAAGTTATTTTGTGATGTTTTGGTAGTGAAGTGCCACGTAATTACTGAAGCTTATTACGGATACTGCAATGTGCAGAAACTTTGTGTAAGCAGTGATTCATTTGACAAATCAACGAACTACATAGACTCTGCCTTACAGCGTCTTACTCTGACCTGAACATAACTATACATATATATACGTCGTATATATATATATATATATATATATATATATATATATATATATATATATATATTTAATATAAATGAGCTGAAAGAGAGTTTATTTGAATACTACAATGTATTTATAGTAATAAACATTATTATTGAGAAAATAACGTGTCATAGTGTATTTCTTTGAATAATCTTTATTGAAATTGTTAAAAACTCGAGTTAATCATCTCTAGTTGTGACCCAAATTTTGCTGTTGTGCTCTGACAATTGAAGCCGTGACTTCCATAACCGCACAAGAATAGCTGAAGAGATATTGAGAAGTCAATAGAAACTGAATATTTGTTGTAAATGATGTAAACTTGGAAATCAGATGTTTTTTTATACTTACACTTTGCTGAATAACAAATGTCACTAACTATGAAAAAAAAATTCCAAGTTCACATTTCCAACAAATATTCAGTTTTTATTGAGTTGTCTCTTCAGTTGGACTTGTGTGGTTATGGAAGTCATGGCTTCAATTATCTTACCTCTTAAAATTTTTAATTTCGAAACATTTTAGAATCCCGTCGTAATTACGTCAAGTTTATAGTTTTTAGTGAAAAAGGTTGGTATTTCATTCCCGATAGAGTCTTATGTGATCGGGATTCCACGTTAAACTAAAAACCCATGTTCCATACAGGAAATAGATATTGGACACCAACCAACTAATAAGAAGAACAAAAATAATATAAACTTCAATCCATAAACATTTGATGTAGCTGTATTCATTCACTGTGATTGGATGTTAAAAGTTGGGGGAGGGGAGTTAGATATGATCTAAATATTTGTATATCAATGTTAGTTTTCCTGGTTGTTTCTAACACTTTGTTTGAAGAAAGGTTGTATAACTTATAGGATACTATATTTTTCAGTTAAAATATCGTATATCGTATTTCATATCTTATTAAGTAAATTGACAAGAGCAACACAAGTAGGTACTAGCCCATTGTACTCTTAAACAAGGAAAGTGTAAGAAGAGATTTGATTTCTTGCTCATGAACATCTTAAATTCTGTCTGGAAAATTGTGTGATCAGATCATTTAATAACAAATCTGCAAAACAAATAAATAAAAAGGATAATATTAATTATAGTAATGAATAATGAGGCTTGTCTTGTAGAAGTTACATTGAAACTGAGAATTAATGAACAACTTATATTTATATTATGAACACGTGCTATTAAATGTATGTTATTACTCTTACAAAATGAAAGTATATACTACAAGCATATGCTATTAGTACATTTTAAAAAACACGCAATTGTAATATTAATTGCTTTGAATTTCAATTAACATGCAATTCCTGTAGCTTTCTTAACTACACGGGAAGACAAGTAACCAATACGTACTCACGCAATGGTAAGTATAATATGGCACAAGTTTTTCTATGAACTAGTAATACATACAAAAACTTTATATTTCCAAATGAGACAATATATATTAAGGGGTTACTTCAAAAAAAAATCTTGGCAACTGTCCCCTTTTGCTCTCCTAATCGCCGCCTCTAGCTGTATTAGTATACGAAAGTCTTAAGTGATGCTTGTTCACTGGGTATTGCTCTCGAATTTTAGTTTTTGATTTATTTGTTTCCGAAAAACAAGAGATGTCCCTGTCTTTTGCTTACCCTCAAATTAAAGTTTGTTTTTGTGTTTTCGTCAAACGACTGAGTCTTCTGTCAGCCTTTTCTGCCTCTTTTTATATACAGGGTGTTTCAAAACAACACCGACAACGTTTGGAAGATGATTGCTGACACCAAGATGGGACAAAAAATATAGACCAACCTGGGTGCACAAATGCTTCCTTTCGGAGTTATAGGCTGACGAAAATATGAAAAAATGAACTTTAAAGGTCCATAGCTCCCAAACTATGGGACCTATCGTAGTCAGGTGAAAACTTCGCTTAGGAACTAATATGTGTCCTATCCAAAAATCCACATTTCAGAATCCTAAGGTACTCACGCAACAATTTTTATAGAGAGAGTTTGGCTGGGCATATAACTGGAAATACTCATCAATCACCTCTATAAAAAAATGTTGCGGAAGTACCGCAGGATTCTCAAACATGGATATTTGGATAGAGCACGTACTAGTTCCTAAATAAAGTCTTGATCCGACTACGGTAGGACCCATAGTTTTGCACCTATGGACCTTTGAACTTAATTTTTTAAATGTTTTCTTCAGGCTATAACTCCGAAAGGAAGCATTTGTGCACCCAGGTTGGTCTATACTTTTTGTCTTATCTTGGTGTCAGGAATCACCTCCCAAACGTTGTCGGTGTTGTTTTGAAACACTCTGTATGTGCTGATGATTACCTTAAATACTTTATAATAGCATTAATTCGTAGAAAACACACGTAAATTATTACGTATTACCTTAACAGTAACTACACTCCACTAACAGATTCAAACCATGCAGTATTGAACGTCCTATCACGTTAGTAAATAGAATAATTACTGAACCTATCAATAATCATTTACAATATCATTCTACTGGAGTTAAATACTTTACAATGTTGGAGTACCACGTGTAATGGTTTACCATGCCACAAATATTAAGTTCTGAGTTTCTGCATCTTGACCATTAGGGTATCCAATGACTTTAGTAGCAATACTATTACGATTATAGTATTGTACTGGATGATTCCTGTGTTAGAATATTGAAATGTCATGTGAATATGAGTTATAATTAGTGTATAAATTAGTATATAATATGGCATAATTTCTAGGACATAAATTCAATATGATAAATTACTTAACACAAAAATCAAGATATCTAGCAACAATGCTGAAGAGGGAACATTATGTTGTGTAGAAACAAATTACTCACAATCTATATACTAAATATACATAGAGAGTGGCCCAAAAGTAGGTATACAGAATTACATATATAAAACATACAGAACTGTATGCCTACTTTTGGGCCACTCATATAAAACTACATGAATTGACATAAATTAAAGGGGTACTTCCGGTTCACGTGGAAAGTTGAAATTTGGCATGATTGTAGTTTTCCGGAACTACTGTAATTCACAGGAAAATTGCCAAAAGTGAATATTTTTAAATTTTAGGGGGTCTATAAGGGTGATGAAAAAAATTCTCCATGTTATTTAAATGGCTTTTCTTTTTACTTACAACCTCATGTTTTAGGTACTTGAAATCGGAACAAGAAATTGAAATCCGGTACACTTATACGATTTCGTTAGTGTTACCTATGTAAATAACCAAAAATAAAAATTTCCAACTTTAGAGTAGTTCTTTTTGGAGAACTGAAGAATCTTTCCCATATTATTTATATGGGATATCTTCTACATCCCAAAATAATTGGGCAATTTCTATAAGGCTTCAATGGTTAAATTTGACATGATTGTAGAGTTTTCGGACTAACCTACAGGAAAATTGCCAAAAGTGAATATTTTTAATTTTTAGGGGGTCTAAAGGCGGAGTGAAGAAATTCCCCATGTTATTCAAGTGGACCTTTTTTATCTATAATCTCATATCTCAGGCACTTGGAATTGGAATAAAAACTTGAAATTCGGTATGCTTATACACCTTTATTAGAGCTACCTAAGTAAATAAGAACAAATAAGAAATTCCAAATTTAAAATGTTTTTTATGCGGAACTGAAAAATCTTGCCCATATTATTTATATGGAACATTTTTTACATCCCAAAATGTTTAGACACCTGTTGTAGGGCTACAATGATGAAATTTAGCATGATTGTAGGCTTCGGGAAGCAGTCCTACGAGAAATTGCCAAAACTCAATATTTAAAGTTTTTAGGGGGGTCTCAAAATCTCCATCTTATTTAAATGGACGTGTTCTTGGGATACAAAATCTTATCTTTTAGGCACTGATGTGAACAGAAACTTTGGTATAACTGTGGGGTTAAGAGGTGCGAGGCCGTAGGCTGAGCAAACGCGGGGGTACGTACATAAAACGTATATAAATATGTAAGTCACTATGTTTGTGACTTCGTACCTTTTAAACAATCCAATCGACCTCGACCAAGTTTTCAACATAGATGAACTTCGGGCCTTGGACTGTTTTTACCATTTCACTTTGACGGTGCAATGTGGGGGAGTGGAAGGGGAAATATATAAAAATAAATAAAACTTAATAACTGCTGAACCATCCAGATGTCGATCAAATTTTCAACATAGATGAGGTTCGAACCTGGGGTCGTTTTTATTATTTTACTTTGACGGTACAGCGTAGAGGAGGAAAGAGAGAAATTTAACAATTATCGATATTAGTGCCGAATCCATAGTTTTCGGGGTCACTGAAGATGCACGGTGACACTTCTGATTTCGTTTAAATCAAAATGCAGCCCCACAATTTGGGAAAGGGTATATATATATATATATATATATATATATATATATATATATATAGGGTCGGATAAAGGATTTTCTGAGGGGTGCACTAATAACTACCAGTACATTTGAATTGGAATTGGAATTTTTTACAGGCCTTTAGGCATCTGTGCGGTGAATGAATGAGGAAATGCCCTGCAAATGCTAAGTGCGTGTTCTCGGTGAGCTCTTTTCTTTCAGCTTTTAGAAAATTGACTTAAATTATCGATCTTGCAAAACGACAGCGGAAATTCTCGCAAAGTGTTGCTATTTTCACTGCTAGCTTCTCACTTTATATAGTGCATATTTACAACGAAGGGGGTGCACATGCACCTTTGCTCCCCCTAAATCCGGCTCTATATATATATATGTATATATAGGGGAAGTCAGTTGAATATGAGCATAGTTAATGAAAAAACTGGTATATCTCAAAAATGATGTATTGCAGAAAGTAAAAAGTTGCACCGAAAGAAAGCCTGTTCTTTCGTCTACAAACGCGAAAAAGTACAAGGTTATACGTACTTTTGTTCGTGAGTAATAAACAGGTTAGTAAGGTAGGTGCGCAGTGCTCATATTTTCCTTAGTACAAGGGTAATATGAGCACTTCATAGTGCAAATATGAGCAGCATTCCTTTTTTAATACTTTCACATAAAATACAAAGCAGATACAAAAACGTTTACAAAAAAAGAAATAAAACGTAAATTATTACAATAACGAGCAAAAGATAGTTGCACATACAAGTAAAACAGTTCATTTCAAGAGTCCTGTGTATCGGTGTGACGTAAATAATTAGGCATTCATCTGCTACAATAATCACAAACAAAGAACTCAGGACACTGAATGTTCACATGGAAGACATGATACTAGTCTTGGCACATATCACATTTGATCCATTCTTTCCCTTTGGAGTCTTAACTAAACTTTCCTTCACAAATTTGACAAATACTATCATTCTTCTCACACTGTGTGGATGAGCCTCTCCTCTTGTTTGGCGTAGCATTTCTGGCGTTTTCTTCAATGGAACTATTATTATCCACTTGAACTTTAGATTTATTTCTGGATGTCTGCTTGTTCACCTTTTTCGCACACATAGACTGGAGCGACAGGGCTGGGGTAACAGACTGGAAATGTACGAAATGTATCCAAGCTGATTATGAATTTGAAGATTGTATAATTTATATCATCCATGTTATTACAAATTATGTTATTACGGAATATCTACTTTAGTTAACACCTGCAAAAGCTCCACACGTCAATTTTTCTCATTCCTTTAAAAAAAAAATGTGTGTGCCTATATTAAACTGAATTCAAAAGTTCATATTTCACCGACTGCTAGTGATATTTTAACATGTAGTTGGCAACTCTGTTTATAGGAAAGAAGTGAATAAAAGAAGTGGTGTTGTGTTTCTAGACAGAACTGACTATAAATCCAGTAACAAATTATATACAACGCATAGATATCAAGTTTTAGCTAATTGTCCATTACCCTGATTTAACTATAGCTCCATGGTACCTGTAAACTTGTCTTTTATTTCACAACAATTGCAGCGAACAAACTTGGCTACTCTCTGCAATTTCATGAAACTCCAAACAACGCTAGGAACTTCGTTGTTTTCCTCTTGCGCAAGGCATGTGTGTGATGTGTGAGTTTAAGCTTCATGCTGCTCATATTTTTGGACTGCTCATATTAGACTGACTTGTGTGTGTGTGTGTGTGTGTGTGTGTGTGTGTGTGTAAATAGATCAAAATGACTGGTATTAGTATCGAATCCATAGTTTTCGGGGTAGCTGAGACGAACAGTTACATTTCCGATGCCTTTAAGTCTAAATTCAACCCTTGATGTCCAAAATGAAACGTATTCTTCCTTGCGAAGAACGGGTATTCTGCTAGCACATTATAAACAAATGTGCTATATCCATGGGATATATGTTTTTATTTCAAAACCATTTGGCAATGTTTTGTCTTCATTATGATATCATACAGAATTGTCTCTTTATTTATACATCGTACACATAAGGACAAATTAAACTTTGTTTTTAAAACGCATAGATATATCAACTTCGACATTAAACGTCAAAATATGTCTGTGATACAAGATGTCAAGTCTTGTTTGGTGTAACTGTCAAAAAGAACATGCAAGTAAAAAGATAAATTAGCTTTCTCGTATTGAAGCATATTCAGCTAGCACCTAACATTCTTTTCTTACATCTCGTAAATCCAAGAAACCAAACCGTACGAAAACTTTAAAAAGCACTGTTTCTTTATTTGTAAATAAATTATATAAAATGTCTCAAGGTATAGTTTGAAATATATTCTAAAGCATTTTTTCTTCAAATTCATCTCACAATTGACAACAAATGCATATTTTGTGTCATGTGTGATCATAAAAAAAAAATATGTATAGCAATATTTTTTTGATGTTATGATGAATCTTTTATATCCCTCGTCTTTTTGAGAGAAGAATCAGTGACAATTCCGTTGACTTCAATAACCTGCTAAACGTTTGCAGCTACACAGATAGATCTGCTCACATGTTGCACGTGCAAAATTTACTTTCGGAAGGCTGGTGAAAAGAAGGGCTTCGGATACATTTGATGAAGAAATTATAAGGTGGTTTTCCATTAATTTAGCTATTATTAATCAATTATTTGTGTTTAAACTTAGCAATAAATGGCGCCTAAATAGTTAAATATGGAGTATGTAGGGTAAATTGTCGGTGAGGTAATTCGGATCCTACGTTAAGTTGTATATCCACGTCTCATGCAGTCTAGCATATTACTTGTTGTGTCCAATCATTTTGCTCAGTTTCTTATCGCTTCGTGATAAAATGAGTATGTACCCGTGCTGGAATGGGCATTAACTCAACCTGAAAAAACAGTTTCTTATCACTTCGTGATAAAAATGGGTATGTCCTTGTGATGGAATTGGTATTAACTCAACCTCAAAAACCAGTTTCTTATCGCTTCGTGATAAAATGAGTATGTATCCGTGTTGGAATGGGCATTAACTCAACCTTAAAAACCAGTTTCTTATCGATTCGTGATAAAATGGGTATGTACTTGTGGTGGAATTGGTATTAACTCAACCTCAAAAACCAGTTTATCATTTTGTGATGGAATGATTATGCACCCTACCTTAAATATCAGTTTCTCATCCTTTCCTGATGGAATGGGTAACTGACCTACCTGAAAGACCGGTTCCTTATCGCTTCATATCAGTTCGTAGTTGTATCTGAACGTATTGGGTTTTGTTTGAATTGTGATATATTGCAACTGAATCCTTTTTCCGAGGAAATGAAATGAGATATGCTGAGTAGCTCTTGTGTTAATAAACAGCAAATCGCATTCATGTTAAGTATCACCACTATTCACTTTGAAATAACTAAATTAATTTATTTAATTTTAAGTAAATCGTCACAAAAGTTTTAAATTCGTTTTTCAGAACAAAACAATATGATTAGCCTTGGGTTCTATTATATATTTCTAAACTCCTTGTGTGACATGTTTTGGAAATCCCAGAGATATGTGTGTTAGGATCACTATAACTACCGTAAGATTCTTGTTTTGTACCAAATTAAAACCAGCTGTGAATTTCACTGGATGTTTTTAAATTCGTTCCATCAATATATTAATTCTGTTGCCTCAAACTTTCGCCTTATAAAAGTGGAGGTAGCGTAATTTAGCTTTCAATGCTACAGATATTGTTACATTGTACACTAATTATTTTCTTACGTAAACAATTGTACTTCTATTACAGGTGCAACAATGAACTTACATTTTCTTTTCATTTTCGTCGTTATTGGGTGTACCCGATGCAACCTTATGTCGATGACTAATGAAAATTCGGATGTGAATCCGTTGGTTTTACCTATGAAGCATATCATCCAAAAACATTTTGCAGACAGTTTGACTATAGCATTATTTGTTGAAGAATCCACTAATGAGATGGTGGGTGTAACGTTCAGGGAGTTTCTGGTTCCTCTACTGATTTTGCGAAACGAACTTGTAAGTAGCAAAAAATACAGGAAGAGATTCGATCTTTGGCTAAAGGAACGTAATAGCATCTGTTACATATTTATGGTACATAAAGTCGGTCTACTTAAAAATATCTTATTAACATTCTTGGGTATGAAACTTTGGAAATCACCCACGGCAATACTTATTACTATAACAGGGGAAACATCTCTAGAATTTATAAATTATATGCTTATTATGTTGGCAAGGTATGGTTTTTACAATGTTTCTGTATTAACATCATTGTTTTTCTTGGTAAGTTCACATAATGGAAAATATCATTCTGTGTTGTTAGAACATATTTTGTTGTTTACATATTTTCCGTTCACTGAAAATCGTTGTGTCCCCCAAGGTACTGCAGTGAAAATTGATGTCTGGAGAGAGAATCAATTTCATGTTGATATGTTCCCAGATAAAGTAAAAAATTTGCACTTATGTACTTTGTTAATTGACATTATTCTGTCAAAGCCTTACGTTGATGTGATAATTACTGAGGACAACAAGCTTGAATATTGGGGCCCAACCATTGAATTGTTGAACAGTATAGCACAGAAAATAAATGCTACATGGGAAATATATACAGACCCTCAAGCACAAAAACAATTACAATATGGAATGATTGAAGCAAGCTTTGTTGGTAAAAGTCCAAGTGTAGATAATTTTCGATACTTCGAAACAGTTTTATCCAGAAATTTCTATCATCTTGTATGGATCGTTCCCCGTCCTTCGTTCTACCCTGAATGGATGAGTCTGCTATTACCGTTCCGCGTTTTACCATGGATTTTTCTAGGGATTTCATACAGTTCTATTTCTGTTTGTTTAAAAGCAATTAAAGTTATTATTCGAAAATGGAGAAGGACTTTCTCAATTCAACCGTCTTTTCAGTACAATTTTGCGATATTTTTAGGCGTCTCTATGTCACCTCCACCTAAGGTACTTCTAATTCGTTCAATATATTTGTTATGGGTATCTTGCTCGCTTGTATTAAATACTTTGTATCAATCTTCACTCTTTGGTTTTCTAACAAAGCCGAAAAGATATCCTTACATTAATAGCATGAAGGATCTTGTAGAATCTGGTTTACATTTCGGAGGTAGAGATGTATTCCGTGACATGTTTAATGGGTCTACAGATCAAGTAACTAACCAAATATTTCGTAAATATATGGTTCTAGATTCTGCAATTGCCTCTGCAAAATGTTTCGATGATAAAAATTTCGGAACAATTTATATGGAATCTCGAGCCCAATATTTGATATCAGGCACATCTCAACTTCTTGATTCTTATGGGAAACCTACAGTACACATTGTGCCAGATTCAATAAAATATATTCCATTTGTATATTTGATGAGACGTGGTTCCCTTTTGGCGAAGTCATTTGCATTTATTATTGATTCTTGTGCTGAAGCTGGATTACTAGACAAATGGAAACAGGATGTTTTTCGTAACAGGATGCTAAAGGTAGTATATTCCTCAACGTTTAAAGACGAAAATGCTAATGTTGTGTTCACTCTTAATCACATAATGGGTGCTTTTTGTGTTCTTATTCTTGGTTTAATTATCGGCATTTGCTCATTTCTTTTAGAGGTAATAGTTTACTACGGTAAACAAAGGAAGAAAAGTGTTAAACACATTTTTGGCAGTTTTAGAAAACAACTATTTTCCCGGAGAAAGTAATGTGTTGTAAGGTCTTGAAATGGCATTTTAGTATCCACTAATTCTAAAAAGAGTGGCAATTTCGTAGACTTTAATAACATGTTAAGCATTTGCAGCTACGCAGGTAAATCTGTTCACACGTTGCACATGCAAAAATAACTTTCGTAAGGCTGGTGAAAGGAAGGGCTTCGGATAGATTGGTTGAATAAATTGTAAGGTGATTATTCATTAATTTGGCTATGATTAAGCAATTATTTGTGTTTAAACTTAACTAATGAATGGTACCTAAATAGTTAAGTATGGAGTACGTATACTCAGGATAGTTTTTCAGAACCAGCATCTCAAAATTAAAACCGGCACGGGTTATCATCATTGCATTTTATTTTTTTCCTTTATTTTTTTAAATTTTGGAATAGGTAAATGGGATTTGGATAAAGGAGAGGAAACGAAATCACAAACAAGAAACAAAAAGACAAAACGAAACAAAACGAAACAAAGAACTACGTAGGGTTAATTCTCGGTGCGGTAATTCGGAATCTACATAAAGCTGTATGTCTGTGTTTTACACAGTCTAGGATATTACTTGCTATGCCTGACTCTTCTGCCCGCTGTACACTATATTTCAGAATTTTGCTCAATAAAAAAACTTGTTATTTACATTCAATATTCTTTTTACTTTGATCAACACAAGTATTAGTATTTGTGATGGAATGGACACTTACTCAGCCTCAAAAATTGGTTTCTTATGGCTTCGTGATGGAATGGATATGCACCATACCTTAAAGACCAGTTGCGTATCGTTTCGTGATGGAATGGGTACGTACCTTGACGGAATGGGGATTTACTCAACCTTAAAAACCGGCTTTTTATCGTTTCGTGATGGAATGAGTATGCATCCTATGTTAAAGACCAGTTGCTTATCGTTTCTTAATGGAATGGGCAGGTATCTAACCTTAAAGACCGGTTCCTTATCGCTCCACATAAGTTCGAAGTTGTATCTAAACATATTGTGTTTTGTTTGAATTGCAGATATTATTATTGAATTTCATGTTGACTTTTCAACGTTTCAACGATAAGCTCCATCTTAACCTTTATCTCCTATATACAAACCGGAAGTGATGACAATTTACGATTTTCGATTTCAACACTAAGCGACACAGAAGAAAAACATGATAACACATTCCTAGAAGGAGTTTTTATTAAATGTATAGATTCAGTACTGCCTTAACAGGTTTCAACTCCGGATTTGTTCTACTACCGCAGCCGTAAGTGGTAGAGATTTACTGATTTCTAATACTGATTTATACAGAATGAAAACGGCAATTGAAGGGAGCAATTTTGGTTTACGCGGATTCACAATTCCAACAGTGAATTTCGTTTTAGCTCTTATTGTTGTACTGAGACCAGAAGTAGTAAGAAACTAGTGCAAATTCCGGTTTCAATTATTGATTCATATTGTAAAATTCTGTCTTCAGAGTATAGCAAAAATGATAGGCGGGAAATTCTCAACTTTCCAGTCATCTTTAATTATAAAATTCCCTTATATGTACAGTAATAAATATTTACAGTTCAAATATTCAAGTTTCTCTTAGATAGTAGGTGGTTTGTTGGTGAGTTCGTAGGAACCCAGAGACCAAGCATCCTAAGGATGACAGGACCCATGGCTTTTTGTTGATAAGGAGTGTGTCCTTGAGAGAGGATAAAAACTCAGAGACCAGGTGTCCTAGAGAGAGTTAAAAGGTGTTTGCAGAGATCATGCGTCCTAGCAAAGGAGCTCTGAGACTAGACGTCCTAGAGAGTGATAAGGATATTGCGAGGACCAGACTTCCAAGTCATTATCATAATCATTATTGACAAAAGAAACGAAGAATAGCAAGACATGTGTAACTAGATGAACTAAGCAAATGAAGTTCCCCTTGTGCCTAATGGCTACTATGAACAGGATTGAAATCAGTGGAATCCTCTACACATAAGTACTACTTCAAAATGAAGGTACTATGACGGTGGCAACGTTTGATATTGTAAAGACGTCAACAAAGAATGATAACAATAAATAACAATGCAGTTATGCAAAATGACAATGTGAAAATTTTAATTTTGCTTATTAAGTTACTACTCTCTATCCTAACCAACTAACTCTATCCTCTATGGAACTCGGAGGTTCAATGTCACATTTAGAAAAGTTCTCCTTTTGACTTCTGTTCTTAGCCAATTGAATCCAGTGGTTACTTTGTGTTCCTATTTCTGCGAGATTCATCTTAATATTGTCCTCTCATCTGCGCCTAGGATTTCCTAATGGTTATTCCTCGATTGGATGTCCAATTAGAACTTTGAAGATGTTCCTGTTTTCTTCCATTCTGCTACATGATCTGCTCACCTGACCCTCCTGGGTTTCTGACACCACGGCAAAGCATGTCCTAAGTTTGGGGATCGAGGAGAAGGAATCTAGATATAGAGGTTAGCTGCGAATATATTAAATAAACAGTCGTAGACCAAGGGGTGGTCCTCCAGCTTGTGGGATGACGTGAGGCTAACCTCATCCTGAAAACAAGGATTTTAGGAATAATTAAAAGATGGATAAAAAGATTGCGATCTTGGTCAATAATTAGTTTGTAGATCAGAGGTCATAAATTTTTTGAACGGAGCTTATTCGTGCCTAATGGTTATTCCTCGATTGAATGTCCAATTAGAACTTTGACGATGTTCCTGTTTTCTTCCATTCTGCTACATGATCTGCTCACCTGACCCTCCTGGGTTTCTGACACCACGGCAAAGCATGTCCTAAGTTTGGGGATCGAGGAGAAGGAATCTAGATATAGAGGTTAGCTGCGAATATATTAAATAAACAGTCGTAGACCAAGGGGTGGTCCTCCAGCTTGTGGGATGACGTGAGGCTAACCTCATCCTGAAAACAAGGATTTTAGGAATAATTAAAAGATGGATAAAAAGATTGCGATCTTGGTCAATAATTAGTTTGTAGATCAGAGGTCATAAAATTTTTGAACGGAGCTTATTCGTGGCTAAGCGGTTAGCGAACGCACGCACCTTTGACATGGGAGACCCGGGTTCAATTCCCAGCTAGAGCTCATGTGCTTCGGATTTTACGTCAATGTGTATGTCACGTCTCATATAGCCTCGCTGCTGAAAGAAACGTTAAACTCAAAATTAACTCAACTCAACAATTTTTGAACGGCCCTTAAATCGAGCTTTTGCTTTTTTTTTTAACGGAATAAACTCATCATACTGAGTTAAGGGGTACTTTGGGTTTCGGTACACTATATGTAGTTCCAGATATAAAGCCTAGAATAATTTTTTTTGCCTGAAATATATTGGTTCCTTTGATCCAAAAAATAAAAAAAGACAGTTGCTCAGAAACATTGATTCTCTTTCCACATAATATGATTACATTTTGTTAAGTTATTCTTAAATATATATTTATTTTTCTAATAATTATAATTTATAAGAACATGATGAATGTATCATACGAGTATGGGGCTAAATTGAATGGGGATGCAAGAACATTAACACACAAAACTGTGTCACTTACTTTTGCACATAAAACTTATTTGCAATTTCTAAATCAGTATATACAGTTGATCTACTTGAGTTGAACATTTATAGTTATTGTAACTGTTGTGTTGTCTTACCAAATAAAGTGTTTTGCATACCTGTTCAGCCGCAATTTCTTTATCAAATTCACTACAAAATTTCTTAACGAAAATGCATCAAAAAGCTCTCGAAGTATTTTCAACTTCTGACTTGTGCTTTACTGTAGTTGTACATTTAAGAGTCTTCATCCCGGCGAAATTAAAATACCGGTAATTTTACAGTAATTATGTGATATCTTCAAATAGATAAAAGATAATCGAAATGTAGAACAAGAGCGCCCTAGACAATAATATTTTACATGAGATACCGTTATCACGACTCACTTATCTGCATTCGATTTCGAGTCATTTTGAAAATCGGCATTTATTTTCGCGTTTCTAAACAGCTGAAAACGGAAAGCCACTAGGTGACTTGTGATAACGGTACCTGACGCAAAATAATATTGTCTAGGGCGCTCTTGTTCCATATTTCAATTATCTTTTATCTATTTGAAGATATCACATAATTACTGTAAAATTAGCGATATTTTAATTTCGCCGGGAAACTTGCCTTTTAGAAATATGGATGTGACAACATTGTATAATGTACTACAATGATTTATAATAATTTTGTCTGAAGACGTACTTAATTGAATTATCTCGACATTGCCACACACTTATTTGAAATGAAATGAAATCTTTGAGTTTTACGTCCCGCGGTTATCCGGCTAGGCTAAAAGAGACGGTGATGATGAGAAATGAGTGAAATGGTGGGATGAAGAAGATGAGAGGAAACGGGAGAACCCCAAGGCAACCCACGCACTCGACTGAAAACACTCCTCCATTGGACAAGCATAAACCACTAGGATCAGCTAAAACTAATGTAGCCATAGGGAAAACGTCTATGATTATAACTGTATTGGAATGTGTTGAAATAGTGAGAAGAGTGAATATGTGCAAAAATGTAAATGATTGTAGGCAGTGGTAGTGCTTAGTGTTGTTATTCTAATGTTAATCAGTGTTTACGGTGAAACTAGAAAAGACACACAGGGAAAAACCAAGTGAAAATCGATTAGTAAATTAGTGCATTTTCTAGTGAAACACAGGAGAGAAGCCCAAAACCATACATGGATTAACCAAAAATCATACAGGGAGAAACCGAAGAAAGAAGAGGAGACCAAAATAAATAAATAAATAAATAAATAAGTAACAAAATGAATAAATAATATATAATAACATAATTAATGGAAGAAGTATAAATATGGAGAATTAGTGCACAAAAGAAGGGAATGAAATGGAAACTAAATAAAAATAACTGACATTGTAAATAAATAAATAAATGCGAAACAACAAATAAATAAAGAAAAAACTAAATATGCATAAACAATCTAAAAAAATTAAAAAATATTAATAAATAAAACCATAGAATATTTAAACACTAGCAAAAATAACAGTCATGTTAGGCTAGGCTTAATTAGGTAAGATAGTTTAGTAAATAATAAACATTAATAAATTTTGATAAACTATTAAGATAGGAATAGGAAACAATTAGGAACTAAGGTAGGCAGTTAAGACACATGCAAATGAATATAGCACTTAGGGAAATTATTGTTTTTTGTTTGTTGGTTTCTTTGTGTGTGTGTGTGTTGTGTGCTGTGGTTGTTTTCCTTTTTCCTTTTTTCCTTTTCTCTTTTCCTGAAATATAATGGATAATGAATAAAGAAAAGAAAAAAATGGCAATGATGATAACCCGTTCCGGTTTAATTTTTCAGATACCGGATCTGAAAGACGGGCCTGAGCCAAAATAAAAAAAAACGCACTCGGTGTTTGTCCACCGGCGCGAGATGGGATCGAACCAGGTACACCAATCAGCAAAAGTGAACGCTCTACCACTGAGCCATCCCACTTATTTGAATTAGGATTTAAACGGTGTCAGAAGTGCCACTATTAATCTCAGCGACCCCGAAAAGTGTAAATTCGAAATAAATATCGATCGTTTTCGATTATTTTTACGTTGCCGTTTCCCACCCCATCTAGGGTGCTAATGAGGTATGAACGCGTACATAAACTTTATTATGAGTGCCACTATTCATTTCAGCGACCACAAAAACTATGGATTCGACAAGAGCATCTGACGTTTTATATTATTTTACTTGTTCTCCCTTTCCCAGTATCATAGGCACATAAACAACATCGAAAATGTCACGGCGATACGGAATACTATGTTTGACTTTAATATTGGTCTTTTTCGATGGCATTGTGCGACAATGAAAATTACCACAGAACGAAAAAAAAAAAGAATAAGAAGAAATGTGATCCTTATGAACCTCAGTGCCCTGATAACCAAAGGTGTAGCCACGTGGAGGTATCGGGCCAGACCACCTAAATGATTTCCTGGACCCCGCCAAATGACCAGCTATTAAAACATTATCTCGCTTCAGCTTTTATTCAGTTAGAAACAACGTTTTCATTGTTTTTAAGTTTGTGCTTCATTCGATTGTTTTTTACTTGATATAAAACAGGAAGTGAGGTATAGCTCTTAATAAAATAATTACGGTGTGTTTTAGTCGCGAATAATAAATAAGTATTTTTGGCAGGATATCTTAAACAAATTAAATGAAATTTCAAAGAAAATCAGTCTTATGCAGATAAGTTGTGTGTACGAGGGCTTAAATTGAAATAGTTATGCACAAAGGTATAATGTTTTGTCCAGGGCAGAAGTTCTTGGTTAAGTATAATAAAAACTATCTGGTACAAAATATTTATGGAGAAAAAGCAAAAGAAAGAAAGAAAGAAAGAAAGAAAGAAAGAAAGAAAGAAAGAAAGAAAGAAAAAGGAAAAAAAGAGAAACAAGGCTTTTAGTTTTCCGGGCGAAAACCAGAATTTTCCGTTTTTTTTTCAGGCCTCAAAATCACTAACTGTAACTTTTTTTTTGGTTTTGTACATTGTAGCTGGCCCCCTTCTCAAAAACGACGATCCCCTCCTAGAGAAACCTACTGGCTACACCTTTGCTGATGATAATAGTGAAAACCGTTTTTAGCTATCGCCTAAACTTTTTTTTTTCTGAGAACTCAGTTTTACCAGCACACTACTGCATGTTATTATTTTCGCGGTGATTATCAGCGCTGTCTTTTCCTAGGGCTGTTTTTATCGACATTTAATTCAGAAATTTAGTTTTCCTTCAAGAGTTATTGTGTGGGGTAACGGACGGAAGTAAGTCGCCGTTATTCGTTAGCATGTTAACGAATCGACTGCACTAACAAACTCGGTCGAAATAATCGCACAAGCTATCTATTTAAAAAAAAACAATTCAAATTTTCGCTTTCATTCTAGTCATCGTGTGAAGTAACGGACGTACAGAAGGCTTGACATTACACTATTATAAGTCTTACTTCTGTTAAGAGACAATCAGATCATTCCAAAATAAATAAATAAATAAGTGGGAATGTTCAGAGCTTATCAAGCTTTAATAGCAAGGTATCATGAGGAAGAGGTCTGCAACAGCAATAGGAACTGTATTGGTAAACCTGTTTGTTAGTTTAAAATAGTATAAACATTTTCATATATAATAAATTATCGTTGCTTATCTGTCCTTCACCTTGTAGTTGTAGTCGATTTCCGGTATACTAAAAAATTCTAATAAGTAAATTAAAGATTTAGTTAAGTTAAAATATTTTAATATAGAATAAACGGGGAAAATGCATTTCCTTCCCTCTAGCTACTCGAAGCTTGGCGCCCTCAAGGCCTTCCCTCCAAGGCCAAGGAATTCATAACTCCTCAAACAAAATGCAATTACAAGTACAAAAGCTACTGAACATTTTGAATTAATTTCATTGAAAGATACGAATTTATCCACGAGATGGCGGAAGTGCATTGTACACTTCCGTCATCTAGTGGCAGATACTGTTACTGCTTTAAGAGATTTCAGAAAGTTCTGGAAGGTGTGTAACTTAAAAAAAAAAACACACATTCTTCCTTATGGAGAAACACCTCGGAAAATTATTATTATTATTATTATTATTATTATTATTATTATTATTATTATTATTATTATTATTATTATTATTATTATTAACGAGATATTTTGATTGTTGAATTTGACTTAACAGAAGTCATAATAGGTACAACCGCCAAAGAACCTTCCTAAGCTCTCAATTATTAGGATCACGCAAATACCTACAAGATTCAGGGGCTTACCCAGAATTTTGTGTTGGGAGGACCAAACTTTGGTGGATCGAGTTCAATTCTACAAGTCACTACGTCTATGTAGCATTGAACGGATATTATTCTGCACCCGAAAAGATGATAACTAGTTGTAAAATACTTCCATCTATATTTTCAGAAAAAATAAATAAAACTAGACTGTTTATATAAGCGAAAGAGTACAGATTAATCCTACAATGCATAGTGGGACAGATATGGGTCATAATGGTAAATAATCTGTGTTTTCCTACATAATGGTATGTAGTTGCTAACGCATGTTGAACCAGATTGGGAACGTTTGGAGCTAGTTGTAATTACACAGTTTCCGCATAGATGGCACTATTAAGCGTATCGGTACTTTCGTTACTCATTTTTGTTTTCTCTTGCAAAACTGTTTTGTTCACAGCAAATAAAAAAAATGTGCATTGTAGGGTTAATTGTAAAATGGAAATTTTCGTGCTACATCAATCATTTATTTGTTGAACAAGTAAGATTTTATTGAGAAAAACTACAAATGTATGTTGAGTTAGGAAGTTTTGGGGTCTAGACCCGATGGACCCCCTGAATGAACTTCTGACAACATTGTGCTGTTAGTATGATGTTCCGCACGATAACTCTTGAACGATACAGCATTTTCGAATTACGATTTCTTGGCAAGTCGCTTCCCAAAGTCGTTAATTCAATCAATCCAGTGCAGATTAAGAATATGGGGGCAACTTTTTACGTCCGCTAGTGCACATGGTAACTCTTGAACGCAACCGATTTTTAAAATTATGTTTTTCGTGATAGATAGCTAGAACAATTAATTACCTCTGTCAAGATTTTAATACAATCAGTCTCGCGTAGTTTAAAAATTTATGGTCACTTCTTTACGTCCGTTACTCCAGAAGATAAGTTTTAAAGGAAACAGAAGTTCTATTTTTTTCTTAATGCAAAGCTAAAGCAATTATCTCGGTCATGCATGTTAATGGATTCAATACTGTGTAGATTAATAATATAGGTCCCCTTGTCTTGTATTGTAAGCAATTTTGTGGTTATGAAAAGGAAAGTCACAGTCTTGTTAGCCAGGTCGACTATAGAATAAGAAATTGTTATAAGATATATATATATGTATTGTATTAAACAAGGAAATCTTTAGCAGTAAAAAAAGCATGGTCACGACAGAAGCCATAACCAAAATGGCGCTGGCATAAACCCGAAATCGCTCGTGTTAAAAGAAATTGTTATAGAGTGAATCCACTGTAGACAATAAAAGTAGTGACGCCAGGGATGTCCACACACACACTATAAAAATTGAAGCCAATATAAAATAAAGCAAAAAACAGCACTGATATTAGACGAAAACATATTACAAAACGGGAGCTAGAAACAAACCACTGAACCCTGGCGCCACGTGGGCTACAACTCCATAGGTTCCACTTATTTACATTTTGAGTGATCCTTCTCGTTTTCTTTAAGAGTTCAGAAGGAAGAAAAGAAGTGTCATTGATACAGAACCATAGCATGATAAGAAATAGCTTGGATTCATTAAATTAAGAAATACGATTGAATTACGTATAATTGCATAAAAGATAATCTGATGATTGAATGGTGGATGATTGGAAGATTGGACAATGCTTAATGGCATGGCCGGATGATGGATAATGAGATGGAAAGATGCTGAACCATTGCATAATAATAGATGATGGATGACCGTGGTGGTGTATGATTGAATTTAGTTGGATGAATGATAGATAGTTGGATGCTAAATGGACGAATAATGAATGATGATTGATTGGATTTTCAAAAGGTGAGTGTTTCTTTGATCGAAAGATGGATATTTGAATAATAAATGGATGAATGAAGAGTGATTAGATGATCGAATAGTGGATGATTAAATGATGGAATGGAACATAATTAATGATTAAATGACCGAATAGTAATCCAATTGTTCACTGACGACACTGACACACTGACGACCATTTTTCACAGAAACTTTCTAAGGTTTCACTCACTTCCATTGTAATTGGAAAAGATAAGACCGAGCCAGCCAATATTCCGCCCATAGCTCAATCCTCCGGAAGCTTTCATTGCCCTTATCAAACTCTGTTCAATTACCATATCTGTTGCATTTCCACTCCAAAAGCAATCCTTCCTTCGCACATCAAAGTATCTTTCAAGTTCTGCTGGTTTCAGTTTATTTCCCAATTCTTCCATCTGTTGCAGATAAAACTGTGTAGATTTCTCATAGTTCATAAAAGTTTGGAATCATGCATTTCACCGTATAAATATGAATGTCCCAGTCTCCAGGACGCTCCGCTCGAATATAAAGTATTATTAATCTTACTTGTTCCAAACTTTGAAGCCACAGTTCAGCTTTGACTCGGCTAGATAGGTCATAAGTATTTTAATGCCTGGATTATCCTTTAAGTCGTTTACGGTTTTTGTACCTATGGTCAACTCATAGATACTGAAACATATATTACTCTCTTCAAGGTCCCTAACTAAACTGCAAATCTGTTGATGGTGCTACATAAGTCAAAAAGTGCTTAGTGATCTCAGTGCTCTTGCATATGTAGTTCCATTTAACATGTGTACCACAGTATTTTGCGCATACAACAAGCCCCAAAGTTCTTCAATTAAAGTACCAGATAATATGTCCAACGACACCTAAGTATGACATTAGAAGGTGAAATCCCCCCTGTCTGACAACTAATTTAGCTAAATCACTATCTTGTTGAGCAGATGTTTTATTTCCATTACCTTCCAATGCAGAAGCTGTTCAAAAGTAACGATACAAGAATCCCATCCCGCCTTCTTGCTTTCATCACAAGTAAATAGAAAGGAAGTGTAAATTGTACAGACATTTTATGATTTCCAGTTGAGAAAAGGAACTGCAGTTATGCTGCTCATTTCAAACTGCCGGTGGTCATAGTGATAGCGAGCATGAAACTATTCCACCCTGGCTTAGGTGAATCTTTTATGAGATGCATGAGTAGTCAAACTTCATCTGTGAAAATTAGCATATCGGAGATTTTGTACTATCATATTTTCTGCCGGTATCAAACTCTATTTCAATATTTAAAAATTCATTGTTTGTTGGTTTGTTATAAAATTTAATATTCCTTCTAGTAAGAGCGGATACCATAACTGCTGAAGGCAGTGCAGCACGTTCTATACGTAAATCTTGTCTATTTATTTTAGGTGTGCATATTTTAATCCCACCCATACTGTGGAAAGTACCGTGACCATCTAATGTTCTCGCTGCATTATCAAAAACAAACTGAATCAAATTTTGAGAAGGATCGGTTTGGATTGGAATAATAGAACACATTGTAGAATGTTCATATCTTTTTACTTCAGCGTAGCTGGCTGATATTCCAAAACTACCGTATGCAAGTATATCTATCTATATATTGACGAAATCCATAGTATCGCAAACAGTAAACTCCAATTGCTAGATGGATTGGTGATATAAACGTACGAGGCCGACACATTGAAATAATTGAATGGCAGATCATGATATGCATCCGAGATAACATATTTGAATCACCTTTCTTACTTCTAGTTATATTTTCAACAAAAAATTTTAATCATTGTGGATCGTCGGGAGTAACTTTTTCCAATGAAGGAATTGTTTCTTTCTAGATAGACGCGATACGAATGCATTGTTGATGCTTCTATTTTTAGACATGATCTGCTTTTCTTTTCTTGTTTGCTTCATTCTTTGAGATAAGAAGGCAGGGGTTTGCTGTTTACTTTCATACCACTATGAACCACATTATCTTAAAATTTATGTATGTTTAGAATATAATAATATATAGACTACCAGCTGTTACGCCAATGATGTTAAGGGTGAGTCTACTGAATAAATATATATATATTATTTCTGCTACTAAAAAGAAAAAAGGAGATTTAAAGGAACACAATATGGACAATTGGGTGACAACAAAGCAGCTCTGTCCACCTATATTTTTCAAAAAAGTCGAATTTCTCGACTAATTATATTCCGATTTGGATGATTCCTTTTTTAAAACAAAGCTAATTAAATGTTCAATCTAAACTATTCCGAGCATTGTCTGCGAATTCCTAACGGTTTTGGAGATTTTCTACAACCAATCCAAGAACAGGACTTTCAAAATGTATCACTTTATACTTTAATGAAAAATGGTGGCTTTGTGTCAAACTTTACGAGAAAGAAGTATTAAGAAAAGTCATAGATTAGAGCTTCTAGAACAAAAGTGCTTTTACAGAATTGGAATATCTTAAATACTCTCAGAGTTACAAGCTAAGATCGGGAGACATGCGCATTCCGGACGGCCGCCATCTTTGGCCACCATTTTGAGGATGAAGCGCACACGGGATTTTAGGGGACTTTTGATATTTCATTTAAGATCACATGAAAAACAAATCCTGAAATTTTCAGCTTTTTCTAAATTATTTCAGCTCGCGGTTCTTTATTTACTGGGCTAGTAATCTAGCTGCTGCTCCAAACACTCCTGAAGAGTCGATATGAATGCTAATGTTGGAGGGCCGTTCATAACTTTAACGCACTAGGTATGTGAACCTGGGACTTATTAATTGGGGCTAGGAGTAAGAACACGTCCTTCACCGGCTAATAGCTTGTGCCCCTTAGCACAATATTATACTTAATGCTCGACACAACGTGCGTGGTTGGAGCCTCAAAACGAGTAGTAACACTCCCCGAACCAAGAGGTTCGAGATACGAACTGCATTGGTCAATTAATCCATGTTGGCAGTTCATTCTTAAAAGCAGTCAGATTAAATCACCTGAATGTACATGCAAATAGAACATAAAAAAAGAGTTGACGTTAAAATTAGTCCACTGGCCACGACGCACGAGACATTGCGATAACTTGACTGTGAAAATGTTTAGATAACAAAATGGTAAAGCGATGTGGCTGGCGACGATCTGACGCTTCTGCACCTGGTCTACTCTGATCTGCTCTAATATCCTGCAATAGTTCCATAAACGATTAAAGAAAACACTTAATTCAGTTCCAAATAACTGTAGAATATATATTGTGCATATTAATAAGTCAAAGACAAACACGGAGAAGCTTCGCCTCTTACTGAAATGTTCTCACCACAAAGCAATGTTTTAAATATACATATGAAAAAAAAAAAACGATGAAAGATTTTATTGATCGATTGCGTGGGAAAGAAGCAATTCCCACCGTTGAAAGAACTTATTTGCGTCCCAGAATAAAGTATAGATCGAAAAAGTAATCACTGTCTTTACGAAATATACACAAAAAATACTTCTATAACCTGGTGGCGGTTATATAATATTGAACCAGTATTATTCTGCATGCGAAAAGACGATAAGCAATTGTTAAGTTCTTGAACCTATACTCTAAAAAATGATGAAATTAGAATGTTTTTATATTAAAAGAAAGAGTATAGGCGAAATGTAAAATCAAATCTGCATACCTCAACAATCATTTCCCTGCTAAACAAATATATTTTTTATTAACAAAGGGTACAAATATATGTCGAGATCTGAAGTTTTTGGGGGTTTGGGATTCGCGTGATAGTACCTCTAGTGGAAGCCTTCAATTGTGCCTGTCGACTCCATTTTGTGCACCACTGCCCTAAACTATCAAGATATAAGATCATCAAATGAATGCAAAATTATATGAGAATTTACGGAGTACCTTAAAAATATGTCTTATGGTTTAAAACTGGTGTTTTCATGTTTGCAATGATTGCTAATAAAAGTAATTCAGAAGAAATAAATAAAAAAAGAGCATGAAAATAAGCAATCTGTATCACTCTAGTTTGGGTTTCAGATTCCCTAGAGTTCATGACGTGACTGAAGAAACTCTCCCTAGATGTCGCTAGTATGTGAATTTCGTTCTCAACAGCTAATGAACATTTCAACCGTAAGCATAAAGTAATGTCTTAAAAGTGCATTAGAAACAAATATATAAGTAACACTACTTCAATGTTTTACAATATCTACATCACAGGGAAGAGAATCCATGCTATATGTTCAAATACTCCCGAGATTAACAAGAGCATGTGTGTTATTTATTACAAATAGCTGTCGCTTTCAATCATCAATAAGGAACACAAGCAAGCACGATCAATTTTTTGCGAGCGTGTGTTTAGTTTCGCACGCCAAATAAACGAATACCAATATTAAACCTCTCTGCAATACATACTAGAGAAGAGACACATTTTAGAGGAGTAAATTGAGAAAAAAATGTAGGTGGCATACTTAAAAAGGTAGATTACATGCCTAATTCCTGTAGTTTTTGGACTTAACGTACAGCAGACGTATAACTGAAAACGCATGTTTCATAATACTTTCTGTATAAGTGTTCCATCTATAAGTACTTTCCGTATGAAACAATATAGGCGGTCAGGATCTCACATACAAAAGGACGTACATAACATATAGCTGAGGAATGTAACATAAGTATATACATGTGATATACGGAAAACTGTTAGATGTCAGACATCATGCAATGGCATGATGTAATATCTAAGGGCAGTGCCTATGTAGCATACAGATAACGTATGCTCCGTACTGATTTCTATAGTAAGCAGGAGGATACCGTATATTTGTACCATATACCGCTGTCCGGAGAACGGATTTTTCTCAGTGTACCATTAGACATTTATTCAAAATAAAATTATATATTTCTGAATTCAAACTTACACCTTATTCTTCCAGGCGGGAACCCAAAATTCTTCGTTGGGAGGAGTCCAAAGTTTAGGGGGATCCAACACTACAAGAAACTACGGCTATGTATTCACCTCTAGTGTATAGGGTCCTTGGCTCAATCACAGCTCGCGCCAACTGAACTTTGTAGAGGACAAATACCATGTGCGTGGGTTTTCTCGGGGTTTTTCCGTTTCCTCCCACTTTCTTCATTCCACCATTTTCATTCATTTCTCATCATCACCGTCTCCTTTAGCCTAGCCGGGATAGCCGTGGGACGTAAAATTTACAGATGTCATTTACTACGGCTATGAAACGGTGTTATTCTGTACCCGAAAAGGCGATAAGTAATTTTTAAGTACTGTCAACTATATTCTCAGGAAAACAAGTAGAACTATTGGGTTGGCAGCTAAGCTCCCGCCGTTTTTTAAATTGGAGCACGAAGTTGTACATCATTCGAAATAGAATATATTGTTCTACCTAAATATATGTTTCGTTGTTACTAAGATACATTTTTTTGTTATTTACAGATCATTAACATGGAATGTCAAGTTGAAAAAAATGAGCATTTTCGACACCTCCTTCTTTTTGCCTTTAATCAAGGTTCTAAGGCCGCAGAATCTGCTCCCAACATTTGTGCTGTGTATGGAGTGGGTGCTATATCTAAAAGAACCGCCCGTGATTGGTATGCGAAGTTCAAAAAAAAAAAAAAAAAAAAAAAAAAAAAAAAAAAAAAAAAAAAAGGAAATTTTGACCTCAAAGGCGCACCTTGTTCTGGCCGTCCAGTTGAGTTCGATGAAGAGCGATTGAACCACCTTTTGCATGAAAATCCGCGTCAAACAAGGGAACTGGAAGAGACAATGGATTGCTCGTACACTACTGTAGAGAAGCATCTTCACTCGATGGGCAAAGTTCAGAAGTGTGAAGCATGGGTGCCTCACACTAAAAACGGTGGGAACTTAGTTGCCAACCGAATAGATTGTTTTTAAAAGAAAAGGAACAGTACAGATGAAGCGAAAGATCACATCTTCAAAGTATATCAATATTTTCTCTTCTAAACAAGTATATTTTTATTCAGAAAATATTCAAGTAGTAGAAAATACCGCAGTACGAAGTCTTTTGGGGATGGGGAGGTCTAAAGAAAGTGGATACGCCCCTGCATTCTTCACATCATTTAATCATTTTTGGATCAAAAGATCTAATACATTTCAGGCAACAATTTTCTTATAGGCCTTATATCTGGAGAACTACGTGTAGTATAGCCAGACCCAAAGTATCACTTAACTTAGTACAATGTGCTTATACCGTTTTAAAAAAAAGAAAAAACGAAAACTCGATTTAGGGGCCGTTCAAAAATTTTGTGGCCCCTGATCCAAGAAAACTCCAATATATTTCAATTAAAAAATTTTTGAAGGCCTTATATCTAGAAAACTACGTATAGTGTAGACATACCCAAACTATCATTCAACTCAGTATAATGTGCTTGTTACGCAAAAAACAGAAAAAGAAAAAGAAAGAAAGAAAGAAAAACGAAACTTGATTTAGGAACCGTTCAAAAATTTTGCGGCTCCTGCTGATCCAAAGACTATGGCCAAGGTCGCAATCTCTTGATGAATTATTTTGGATCATTCCTAAAATTCTTGGCCAAGACAGCAATTTTTTGATCTTTTTTTTTTCAAATGAATCAAAAATTCTTGTTTACAATATCGTTATTGGCTTAGATAAATACGAATCGTATGGAAACATTAAGAAACCTCTGCATTTTGCAAATTTTGATTTAAAAAATAAATGTAAATAAGGAATCTGCAATGTGGTTAAACTGGGTCAAAATAAACATTTGCTTTGCCATCTGTTTCCACATTTCGAAACACGTATTATTATTATTATTATTATTATTATTATTATTATTATTATTATTATTATTATTATTATTATTATTATTATTATTATTATTATTATTATTATTATTATTGCTGTATCTTGGTTTAAACTGGTTTCAACTTGATAATCTGACGGTCGTTTTTAACAAGTACAGACTATTTGTTAAAGAGTTCTTCTCCAAAGAACTTTATGACCGCATGACAGGCGTCTAGTATTATTGATTTTTGTAGATTTGTTAGGAGATGATTAGCGGTTATCTGTTCATATTGTGTCACTGTACTTTTAGGGATAATTACTGTAGCTGAGATAATGATTGATCTTACTGTAACTTTCTGACATTTCCATAACTTCTTGATTTCGTCGGCCAGGTCTTTATATTTGATTATTTTCGTGTTCAATGTTGTACGTATATTATGAGTCAATGGTACTGCTACATCCATGAAGGTTACTTCTTGGTACATTTATTATTATTATTATTATTATTATTATTATTATTATTATTATTATTATTATTATTATTATTATTATTATTATTATTATTATTATTATTACATACCATACAAGTCAATCATACAATACAAGTTGTTTTTACTAATAAAGATTTCGGTGTAATGATGGATAATAAGCTATTATTTGATCAACATGTATCTAAAGCCAGACGGTATCTTGGACTTATTAAATGGGTTGCTATAGACTTTGAGGATATTGTGACCTGTAAAATTTTATATGCTGCTTATGTTCAATCTCATCTGGAATATGCAACTTTAATATGGAACCGAAATCTTGTTAGTATTGCTCAAGTTTTTGAGTCAATTCAAATCTCTTTCTTGGGCTGCCATAGATTTAAATTTAAATTGAATGAGATGACTATTGGGGGGATTCTCGCTGGGCTTGATCTGCTCTCTCTTGATGATAGGAGAAACCTGAGGCAAATCATACTTATTCATGATGTAATACAGTCTAGGGTGAACCTAATTGAACATCCATATGTTAGAGTTCCTTCCCAAAACCTAAAAGACTATCGACCTATTTTATGTAATAACAAATTAATTGGTACTCTACTGTTTATTAGTGTAGAGAATATGAGCAAAAAATCTATAAGAATCGACCTATTTAATGTAAATTTTCCTTTACTTAAAAAACATTATTTAGAAATGTATTATCAAGTAAATATATAAATTCGCCGTTGTAATATTGTCTATGTAATTCCAATTGTCTTTCGTTTGATGTACGTTTATTTTTTATCTAATCATGTTCTTTGTCATACACATTCTTATGAAATTTCGTTTAATTTTATTAGTGTTCATTATATTTTACTTGTTTAAAAATTACATCACAGTTTTCAACTCAATAGATATAGCTATGTGAATAAAGGAAATGTTGACATTTTACTTTCCAATCAAACCTTTCATTAATTCATGAATGACGTATAATTTTGTATCTTATTGAAATATTTTGATGTACCATTTCCTTTAAATTTGTTCATTTTGTTTTATTTTGTATTAATTATGATGTAATCCTCCCTTGTATATTACTTGTATATCGACAGACAGATGAATGATATAGTCAACCTCTAAGACTTCATACTTACGCATAAGATACTTTGGGAGTAATAATCTTAATTTAATATAATTTATTGGTACTTTTTGTGTTATAAATAGCCAGAGGCTCACTATAGCAATATATTGTACAGTACAAATTGAGTAAACATTGTTATTATTCACCGAGTTTATGGAAACGAATTCGTTCTACTTGCATAACATAGGAATACACGAAAATTCTAAAAAGAAAGAAAAACAAAAAAAGAAAATTCCAGGGGTCTTCCATCAAAAGTCTTTGCCGACTGCCATTGAATTGTAATTCGATAACCCCCACACATCGGTGGCACCATTTGCAGTCGGTGAGTTGAATCCCGACCCTATGAGGAGTCGCAGCACGTTCAGATACACCAATGGCTATCCAGCAATTATCAATAGTGCTGGTGAAGGAATGGAACTCCATATCACTTTGTGAACAGCATGGAAGCACGTTGCAGAGCTTGTATTACTGTCCGTGCTGATCATACACCCTTTTAAAAACTATTTAACTACTGATGTCAGGACACACCATGGGTCATAGTGCCTTTAGTATTACTTATTGTATACGTTTAAAAGTGACATGTTTTTTCTTGTAATCACATGTTTCTTTATTGCTATTAAGATCATACCTAGTATTATACTGCAAAGCTACATTCTATGTATGGTTCAAAGTTTCACCAATCTATGTCACCTTCCGAGTGATAAAGCATACAAAGCTCACTTTCATCCTTAACTTTTGCACCCGACTGTACTGCATACTTACTCAGAAACGACTTCGCACCGAAATTATCTGTCCCGAGAAAAGTGTGCCAGCCCGGATAGCTCAGTCGGTAGAGCGTTAGGCTTTTAACCTAACGGTCCATGGTTGAAGTCCCTGTTCGGGCGATGTCTACTTCATTTTTTTAATTTAAAAAAATACGAGTATTGATTCGTTGAATAATATAAAATCCATTTCTGCTATATACCAATTAATGATTAATCGTGAAGATGATACGATAAGCTCATCAAAGCGTAAACTAGATGTTAATTATGACCAAACAAGTAATTTTTCTACGAAAAGGAAAATAAATTTTAAGTGGCAATCAGGCCGGTTAGCTCAGTTGGTTAGAGCGTCTTGCTAATAACGCGAATGTCGTGGGTTCGATCCCCTCACTGGCCATAAATTTTATAATCTAACGGTTTCATACGTTTATCGTGAGAGTAGCTTACTTTACTGGGTGCTACGTGCAAATGGGAATATTTCGCGGCTATGCACCATACCAAAACAAAACAGAAAATGTTACAGTACGAGACGAAATAGTAACAGTTAGAATCCTTCTTTCACGAGAAATTGTATCCTTTCGAGACGAAAAGTGCATTTTCAAATTTGAAACAAGACAACTCTCGTCTTGTAGGTAACACTAGTTTACCCATGTCTTAGATCTCAACACTGTTTTAGTATCACATGATTGATAGTATGAAACTGACAGTGAGATTGTACGAACACAATTAAGAGCATTTAATAATGCTTAAAGATATGCAAGACATTACACAGTGTACTCCAGCTGTTATATCACACCCTTCGTGGACATCTTGTGACGTGACGGGGAAGCGTTCTTATCACTTTTAGATAAAATTTAGTATAACAACAATAATAATAAATTTACAAAAATATACGAGAAAAGTTTTGTTAGAATAGAGACGAGACAAGAATTGTAAACAAAATAACGAGATGAGAAAACACTTCACGTCTCGTGGGCAATACTGAATTTCGTAGTGGCTGTGTGGATAACCTACGCGTCTTTGGCGTATGAGACGGGTTTGATTCTCGGCAGGAGATAATGCGGTTCGGATTTGACCTTAAGCTGTAGATCCACGTCTGTTATAGCCTTGCTGGTGAAGGGGACACAAATCAGAAATCAATTCAAATTCAATTGATGGGCAACATTGATTGAATAATTAAGAGAAAAGTAAATAAGATTTACTTTAAAGACCTCAGAGACAAGTGTTCAGGTTGCGATGATTAAAAAAGAAAAAGGAAGCATGGTAGTAGTTATGTTTTAACCTAACGAACTAGGGTTCCATTCCTTATTCGGGCCATCGTTTATGACAAAACTAACTATGATTGAGTGATGTAACGAATCATTAAGCTAATATGAAGTTAATGATTTTAAAGATAGTACAGAATGGGATTTAAACGGATCTATCAAAGTCTAGAACAGATATTATTGTTAATTTTGTGATCGAAGAAGCATTATGAGACTACAATAGACTTCAGACTTACGCGAACTCAATTCTGAAACTGATCGCAGTATAACTTCTATTTATAGCTTCTATTCGTAATGCAGCAGCACGATCAGAGATTAAACTTACTCTTGGGAAGTTGAAATCATATTCAGTAGCCATCTTTTCTATTCTAGCATTTTCGCTATACGAAGGCAAATGATACTGGTTCATAGAATTCTCACTCAGATAAAGTATCCAGCGCTCACGCACTTTCCTGGAGGCAAGTGGTCTTGGACGATACTCCTACGAAGTTGAACCTCCTTGGACGATAATGAACCATACGAGATATGCAATGCATCTGCGATGCCATGCAAAGTCACTTTTCTGTCTTGAAACATTGAATCGACGTCCCATGCATTCCTGTCGGTGATGAACGTTGCTATAGTACTCGCGCCGAATCATGAAGCTTGAGCTCTAAACCAATCACAGAAATATTTTGCTTGAGCTCCGACCTATCGGAAAACTTCGGAACCATTCGTGGAGCCGCTTCCCGAGCGCACACTTGGGGAAACGTCAAACAGCTGAAATTCACCAACAATGTTGCCAAACTTTGAAGACATAGTAAATGAGTATTTTTTTAAAAAAAAAAAAAAAAAAAAGCATTTAAAATTTATCAATAATAACACTACACAGCAATAACCACTGTAACAGTTATTCTAAAACAGTAACAATAACACGAATAGTAACAACGAAAACATAACGCAAGAAAAAACAATTCACAAAACGAAACTTGGCGTCAATCCGACAACACTTTACTCTAGAGAGATGTCTTCCGTGCAGCGGGAGAGAAGACACTGATAAAATTTGGTGGGTGTTGGTTGACGGCCGGAACACACCCTCGCGTTCTATTGGGTGGTGAAATTGGTAGATCTAGGTCAAGCTTCACGACTCGGCGCGAATACTATAGTTTGCCACTTCTGTTATCATCTCTCACAGTTCTCCTACCACTTGCGGATGCGTTGCGCCACATACACACACTTATTTTTGCAACATACCACTCTGTCCATATATCTCCACCAATTCTCAATAAATGTCATATAGGACTTACGTCCCTTGGCCCATAAGAAACTAATAATAATGTGGACCTCCTCATTGGAATAATATTCAAGTTAATGCGCCATCTTTAAATTCCTCTAGGCACCAGACAAGTTGACGTAGGAGGCTGTAATTAAAACGTAGGCTTAAAATCTGGTTTGCATACTCATCTGTTTGTCGTTCAGTAAATCCTGAAATTAAACTAAATCTGTCAGTTCAACGTACTACGATTATACCTTGTATGCTTAAGGGAGACGGTGATTAAGGCAAGTGAACCATGATGGAAGAATTGGTAGAGTGAGGAAGTGGGAGGAAACGGGAGTACCCAGAGAAGACCCACAAACACGATGTTGCCTACCTGAAACTTGCGAATCGAACGCGGATCTTACGCACCAGAAGTAATCACTCTACCATTTGGCTGCCGTGCTAACCTGAATGCTGAAAAGAAAAACAGCTATTGCCAAAAATTCGCAATCACTACCTTCATATCCTATCTGTTCGTTTGTGTGTATTTTTGTAACTCTCCGTACCTCAGAATGAAATGGTAAATGGACTTCAGATTCGGAATAAGTTGTTTCCGCTTCTTTTGTCGTCTTTAATGTTATAACCCATTATTATCTCTCTGTGTTTCCTTGTTCTGTATCTCAATAACGGTAAAAGCTATCAACTAACAAACTTTAGGTCCAAATCAGCATCCTCGAATTACGTTGTTATTTTAAATGTTGTAGCATGTCTATCTACCGGTGTATTTGTCGTTTCGTCTGTAATCTATATATTAAAATTCTAGGTATATGTTTGTATCTAATCCTTTCGACAATGAAATCTCGAAACCCTCAACTGCTTGAAACTTGCCACCACTAGTGTTACCACTTTCAAAAATTATATTTGCAGAAGTTATTAATATATGTTAAAAAGAATACAAGTAATTGGGACGAAATAAAACATATCTACATAACCAGAAATGTGAAACATAAAAATTTAGAAGTTAAAGCAACGAGTGAATCTATAACTCAATATCAAACATATTATAGAGCTCCAAAGATCTATAATGAACTCAAACTCCGAATCAAAGAGGAAAGTAATTTCAAAGTATATAAAAGATTAATTTTACAGTAGTTAAAAGAATCGAAAGTATTAAAAAAAAAAAAAAAAAAAAAAAAACTATTGTTAAACTGAAAGTAAAAATTATAAACGTTACATGTTACTTCACACACAAGCATTTGCTTATGTGAGCCATTTTCTATCTTTTCTTTATTCTTTGCGTAAGAAATACAAAAATTTTTCGCAATATAGAAATAAGTGCATTGAATAAATCTGCCCAAGACCGGGAGATAGTCCGAAGTCCTGTCATCCCTGGAAGGCCGGATATGTTAAGCATTATTAATAAAGGGAAACTAGGAAGTCCGATTTCCTTTAGAGAAGTAATAGAACATAAAATGCAAGTAGCAAATTAGATTTATCAATTTGCGCACAGTTAACTTTTCCTTTTCTTTTTTCTTTTTGTTTTATTCCATTAATATTTTGTATGCTGTTATTCTATAATTTAGTACTTTAATTTTGTATGTATATGCTTTATTATATTTATTTATTTATTTATTTATTTAACAATCACCAGATACAGCTCAGATGCCATTTTACACTGGATAACAACAACAACAACAATAACAATGGAAAGGATTTGGGAAGGTATCGGTCAGGGCCTGTTTACTAGGTACCATCCCGGCATTTGCCTGGTAGGACTGAGGGAAACCCTGGAAAAACTCAGTCAGGATGGTCGGCAGCGGGTTACACCCAATATATTAAATTTTATTCTTTCTTTAAATAACATATAAAATAAATAAATATATCAAATATATAGTGCGCATTACCTTGGTCCATTAAATAATACTTTCAACATTTTTTTTTAAAATAATTTTAGCTTGATTTTGTCTTTCTCATTGTCATCGTCATCGTAGGTATTCCGCCATTATTGTCAGGTCACTTGTTTCAACTTCCATGATATATATAGTCTTCCGCTAACCCAGTGGTTCTCAAACGATGTGTTGCAATACACTACTGTGTCACGCAGCCCCCTATGTTGTGTCACAAAATTTTAGAATTTAAAAATCATGAAGAATTTAATAAAAATTAGTTAAAATCGAGACGCTGTACCAGTCAACATCTCCAGCGGTAGCAATAATGCTCAGTGCTATATAGAGTCATTATAAAAACTAACTGGTTTCACTGTTAACGTTGGAAGCCCATTGTACAATAGAAAATGATGGCATACGTATAATTGATTATAAAACATGTTTCGGACAAATGTGAGTGATTGCTTGGGCTCTGTTTCTGAATCGGGTACGAACCTGTGAAGCACTGTAATATCTTTCCTTTTATGTTGTTAACTTTGTAGACGCTCGGTAGATGGAGGCAGCTTAACAGAAATTATTAATGGAATGTACGTATTTAATTGAAGAATTGATGTTTAAAATACTCCCGAGAAGGACCAATAAAAACTAAATTATTCTGACCGAGAAATTCTAACAATATTCAACTGCTGTATGATTGATCAAGGATAGGAAAACGCAGAAGTTTCGCTTAATCTCTACGTATATGCATGATACTTCTTCGTTATCCTTTTCAAATGATTGTTGAGCATCACATTCTTTCCTGGTATCAAGGAGCCTAACCTCTCTTGTGTCAGTTAGTGTACTAGCTAAGACCAAGTGTTGCAATACGCATTTGTGAGCTAAAGTGCACATACAGCACTTAGAGGGTGGACGGAAGTTTTCACTTTCGGAGGGCAAACTTGCTTTTTGAACTTCATCTCATCTTTTCTTTCACATTCATCTTCATTTGGGCTTCAGCCCTAGGTTACCTTCTTACGATGGCGGACTCTGGCATCACTAACGGGCAATCGATTCTCTGTAAACACGTAGGATTACCAGCCTCTGTTCCTTCAAACACAAGCTCTTCGCTTGCCCAAGCTGCATCCGTTGGACCTTCCAGACGCACTAGGCATTTCTCATGGGGTAGTCAGCCGGTAGCGAATTCATCTAGGGATAGACATCCATCCAGTGATTCTACCCAGTCTGCAAAAAGATTCCGCGGTGGACCACATCCTGCTAACATTCAATCAATCCATGTTGACAACGCCATGGATACGGGACCACCATGTACAGAACCATCATCAGCTTTTCTCGGCAGAACTCCAGACCCGGTTTATAACTTTCTACTTACCGATTTTGACGCTAAATATACCCATCCAAAGATGATCTTTCTGCAGATAATTAAATACGTCCCACGTCCTAATGTTGAGCAAATAGTTCATACTAGAAATGGCTATATCATAAAATCAAAAGACCCGAACTTTGGAACCTACTTGAGAAACAAGGCATCCTATGAAATCTTTGGGAAAAATGCCAAACTTGCTAAGAAAACGGATTCTAGAATCAAACAACCTCCATCTCCGAAGAAGATACCAATGCTGTCTGTGGTCATTCGTTGCGTCCTACCTGAATTCACAGATGAAGAAGTTCGTGAAGAACTTATTCAAGAGGGCATCAATGTTGACAAATGCATTCGTATCAAGAATAATTCAGGTCCTACTTATATGGTTCGGGTATTATCTCAAAACCAACAAGCTATTGATCATTTATTAGCCTACGGTGCACCCATTTACAAAAAGATCCATAAGGTAGAACCGTCAAAGACTCCTGGACCAGTGCCTATTAGATGTGAGAAATGTCAAGTTTATAATTCTCATTTTACGAACTCGTGCCCTAATCAACCTAAATGTGGCTATTGCGGTGAACAACACAACACTAGATTGTGTAAAAACCAACAGCAACCTCCAAAATGTGCCACGTGCGGAGACTCACACCCCACTTACAGCTATCGCTGCAAGGCAAAACCTCAGGCAGAACCTACTCGTCCAGAGTTTACAGCACCCCTCCGAAGTTCTGACAAGCCAACACCATCAGCGCAATCAATTTTACACCCTGTCAGTGTTGAGGATCTTCTCCGCTGTTTGACTATTGTGCTTCAAAACATACTGCCTTTTCAACGTGATCATATCCTTCGCACTATTAGTGACACAGCTAAATCACTCTTCAATATCAATCTCCATGCTACCTACTCCAGACAATATGCCCATTTTCAAATCGCACCACTTGAAACAACCGTATAAAACCATGGCACTCGTATTTCTCATTATGGCAATTATGAATATTCTATTTCTTAATATTCGATCGTTTCTACAACAAAACTTCTACTGGAACAGCTACTGCTAGAGGAACACATTGATCTATTTGCATTAAATGAAACTGCACTCAAACCTACCACCACAGTACGTCTACCAGGTTATCAAATATATCGCCATGACTACTCAGGGCATGGTGCAAGAGCACAGGGTGGGGTCGCAGTTGGGTTTTCCCCTAAGGTATCGTTTCGCCAATATCATCCACAGATTTTCATCAATCATCCGGAGCATCTTCTTTTGTCAATTTATTACCCATCATTTGTTATCAATATCGCTACAATCTATATACGGCCGCGAAACCCCATCCCATTTGATTTTCTGCATTACATAGCACATAACTTCCGAAATGTCATCATCATGGCCGATATGAACATTCATAGTCGAGGCGACCAAGAGAAACAACACTTCTTTGACTATGTAACTCAAAATTTGAATTTACATGTACATCGTTTACCTAGTCATTCACGACCAATTAGTCAAACAACACCCGATATAGTGATAACGTCTCTTAATCTAGTCAGTGACTGCACTATACAAATTCTTGACACTATAGGCAGCGATCATGCACCAATTAAGCTATCGTTGACTAGGGGCCGTTGCCCACAGCGTAAAACCGAATACCGTACTGTCAAGCGATATGATCGAGTAAACTGGAGCACATATAGGCAGAATATTGACCGAGATATTACGGATATTGCTGCACCAAGTAGCGAACACGAATTATATAATACTCTCACTCATCTTACTGGCACCTTAACAACAAACGCACGTGTAAGTATTCCTGAAGACAAAATATGCGCGTACAAACCAAAATTGCCACCTCAATATCTTGCACTTGTAAAGCGCTCACGTCAACACATTAGAGAATATCACCGAACTGGTAATGTGGAAGAGCTCCTTTACCACAGGCAATGGCAAAGAGCAGTTAGGAACTACCTTATTGCATACAAACGGAAGCACTGGATTAGTACTTGCAACAAACTGCGAGACGAAGTACATCCAACCCGATACTGGAAGAAATTTCACCAACTAACGGGTAAAAGTACAATAAATACGTATCCGCTTCAACTTAATGGTGTACCGTTTCATACTGATATCGATAAGGCAAATGCTTTTGCTGACCAATTGCAGACAGTCTTTACTCCATCAGAATCTCCTTGTCGTGATGAGCGGATTGATCTCTCCACCATCTGTTCTCTACAGCCTTCTACATCACATCACATTGATCACAATCATCCTCTTACAAGGCCTATCACACCGTCTGAATTTCATTCAGCTCTTAGTAGAAAACGAAACACAGTACCAGGCATGGACGGAATTTCTTATAGGATGATAAAAGAATCACCGGTCTCTTTTATCATTTTGTCAATTTCTGTTTATAATTTCATCCTCTCAACTGGTTATTACCCGTTACAGTGGAAGGTTTCCAAAGTATGTATGTTCCATAAACCAAATAAGCCCATTCATGATGTCAGTTCATATCGGCCGATTCAGTTGACTTCCGTATTTAGTAAACTATTCGAAAAGATTCTAGTAAATAGACTTCATGCACATCTTAAGGCATATGATCTATTACCAATACATCAAGCAGCACCTAACTTCTCTATCAGTGATCAACTGCTTCGTTTAACTACAGTCATCACAAATCAGTACAATAAGGGACTTCCATCCTGTCTAGTCCTCATGGACTTAGAAAAGGCATTCGATAAAGTGTGGCATTATGGTTTACTACGTAAACTACAGTCACTCCGCTTGCCCACTTGTTACCTTCGACTCATATACTCCTTTATAAGTAACCGTATTGCATATGTTTCAATAGGAAATGTACTATCAAGGCCCATTTTCCCACATACAGGTGTACCACAAGGTTCCGCCCTTAGTCCATTATTATATATATTATACGCTTCCGACATGCCGAGCCCACCGCCTAATGTGTACATCTTTCAATACGCAGACGATACTGCCTTTTTATCGCTTGGGAAAACAATCCTTCAGGTCAGCAGAAACCTACAAATAACCTTAAACAACTTTCTTAATTGGTGCAGTAAATGGAAATTAACTGTTAACACTGCGAAAACACAAGCCCTTGTTTTCCTCCCTTCGAAACGACGCAGTAAAGTACACAGAAATCCTGGGAATCTTCGTGTGTCAGTAGATGGTCATTTCCTTAGACCAGCAGTTTCTGCAACATACTTAGGAGTGGTCTTTGATTCGAAACTCTCTTGGAAACCTCACTTCCAAAAACTTGCGTTGCAAGCAAAGCGCAGATTAAATCTCCTCCGTCGTCTCACTGGCACAACTTGGGGACTAAATGCAAAGTTACTACTCAATACCTATAAAGCATTTTTACGGCCTATATTAACATTTGGTAACATTGCCTGGTGCCATGCCTCACCTACGCTATACGAAAAGCTTGCGATTCTCGAATGCCATGTTATTCGCCTTGCATATCGTATTAAATTACCATATCCAAATTACCTCACGTATGAACACATTGATTTTCCCAACATCATTGATCATCTTTCTACTCTTAGGGCACGATATATACAGTCTCGCATCACTACTTCTCATCCCTTATATCTCGATACATTACGAGTTGATGCCCTTACCGACGCACCGTACAGATTTCTACACTCGCCACTCAACATTCTAACAACAATATATATTCAAACATCGAATCTGGACGCAGCTGAAAGAGATATCTTTGCCATTTACATGATTCACGAACATTTACCTCACATTCTACCATCTTAGCACTTGTTTTTCATTCATAATTAACATTGGGCTTTCATCCTATCTACATCAGTCTCGAGTCGCCCCGAGACAGAAGATATAACCCTCATGTGTTTAAACTAACTTACCCATTGTGATTGTGGCGTGAATGCACTTCATTTCATTTATTCATATCCACATTATATTTATTTACACTTTTAAATGTATTATTTTTCATATCCAGCACCTTAGTACCTTGAATGTATTTCCTGCACTTATGTTTTCTCAGTATTCCTATTATTATTATTATTATTGTTATTATTATTATTATTATTATTATTATTATTATATACATTTTTTTCTCATCAAGATTAATGTATTTATATTTTGTGTTAAATATTAATTTACTCATAGTAGCACTTAGACCAACTCCAATAGTTTAAATTCAATTAACTTGTCTTAACATCTGTGCCAAAGAGAGGGCGTAACCCTCTAATGGCTGGGAGTGCAACATCTCTTCCTCAAAATGGATGCTCAGAAATGATGAATAAAGATACATTTTATACCTTTACTCCCTCACCTAAAAAAAAAAAAAAATAAAATAAAAAAATAAAAGATTGTTAAGGTAATTGTGTTTAGTCATAATATCATTTTTTTTTTTTTTTTTTTTTGAGCCACTCATTTGGGTATCTCTTAATAACACATACAAGTAAAGAAATAAATGGGGAATGAAAGATATTTTTTTCACATCAGTATTTTCTCCTATCTTGTCGTTACTTTTATATCGTAAAAGTTTTTCAGGAGATATAGTCAGTTTTCTTAAAATTTCATTCACGTCTTGCATTTTGCTTTAGCAGTTCTCCTTTATACTGTATGCCCTCCTTTGTTTTGTTATTCTTATATTGTATTTTCTATTTGTCAAGTTCGTACTTTGTACTTCATTTACCTTCCTGAGTATGTATATAATTAATATATTTTATTATTACTTCCTCAGTATTGTGCCTTTATTATTTTCAACTCCATGGTAAATTTGACATTAGGTATGACACTATAATTTTCCAAGAACATCGAGGCAATATGAAACAAAGCTTCTATTTTATATCTATTCCATTTAGTTTGCCATTGTATTTGTAACGAATAATTCAGCGGAAAGGCACACATACACATGTCATGCTCACGAATCAGATCCATATCCGTTAGGAAAAAAAAACTTAATGTACAGTATAATATTCCACGTGGTACTGTATACAAACAATACAAACAATACAAACAATACTGTATACAAACAATACTACCACCATATTACGCACCATGTTGATTCACTCTAACCAGCAGACGACGGACCCCTAACTCCTCCTTAGAAGCAGAAGATGACAATCGGAGCAGCAGTACTACCACCGCCTAGAGGCCTATAAATTAGGCAGCAACCAGTGAACCAGTACCAGTTCTCTGGTATCCCTCATAATGTTTGCCACGGAACATTAGGAGTAACCTAACCCCAAGCCTCTACTCTGCCGCGGGACTCTTGGCTATTCCTCTCATCCTGGCTTGGCCTGCTACGGGGCTCTGTTACGAATCCTTCTCCAGTTGCTTAGTCTGTTACGGGACTCTGTGACTACTAACCTCCTTACTGCTTGATACGGAGCTTTGGGGATTCCTTTCGCCACTCTGTTTAGCCTGTCACGAGGCTCTGTGGAGATCCTGTCCGCGATCTGACGGGCAAGGACCACCTGTTTCTAACCTAACAAATTTAGAGGAGAATAACTTTGTAGTATTTCTGTAAATACTGTTATTTAGTGAATTTTATAATAAAAGCCGGTAGTGGGAGTCGATTCCGGACACTCATTTTGCCTTGCTCTACCTACAACCTATATGGGACAGAGTTTTACAATAGTCTTAAGCAATATTAGAAGAAAACGAAGAAAAAAGTTGAAAAATATATATCTGTGATGTGTTAAAGGTTTAGCATAATCTTCTGTTATCCCATTCTTCTTTCTTCTCTTTCTAATAGTCTCCTTTTGTCTGATGAAGCAGTTAACGAGAGCACTTGAGTTCCTGTTTTCATGTATGCTTATTTTCTCTATTTTCTGGTGGAAGCTAATATACTTTGGATCCTAAGTGAAGCTGTAGGTCCACATCTCATATACCTTTACTACTCAAAGGGACGCTAAATTCTGCGCAAGTAAGAAACTTCTATTTCCTGGCGCCTTTGTTCTGCGGAGTATCTGGTCCTACGCCAGGTGGTAGAGCATCTCATATTTGAACGAATTTCGGTAGTTCAGATTCGGACTTACACCGTAGGTCTACTCTTCGTATAGATTGGGTGATGAAATGATGGTGCTGGAACTATACTTTAAGTACAACAAATGATAGAACCAGAAAACACACGAACAGAAAGAACATGTTTTAGCAACATCCCTAAGAAGAAGCACTCATATCGTCACTTTGAGGAACATCAAATTACCTGATAGTTGCTGGAATAATTACAGTTTTGCTCTCATCTTTGGTCTGGTGACTTGCAAGTGCATTTTTGCTACACGAGATCAGTGGTTCGATTCCTGATGGGTGAGTCTTGAAAAATTAACGCTTTACGGCTGTTTGGTGGCAACTTGAAGGAAAATTCCATGTCTCATACAGCATCAGTGGAGAAAGCAACAGTACTCTCCAACCAACCAATACACGTGTTATCAAAGCGTGGATATCTTTCACATTAGCCAATAAGCCATGTCGAAATACTTTACTTAATTTTATTCATCATTTTCTCTACCAAAATTAATAAAAGAAAGAGAAACATTTTTTTTTTTTTTTTTTTTCTGTCGAGGGTAGCCATCACTCTATTTTACTTTATAATACTTTACAGTATGTAGATAGCTACTTTAATAACAATATTATCAACACTGAGAAACCGCACAGATAACTCCAACTCCACTTTCTTTCTAGGAACGGAATTTCATCGCACTTGGTTTATTATTGTGTCAACATTCCTAAGTATCTGTCGATTTCTTCAAACATCACTTGTAGCGTAGTCGCTAACGCTCTCGCCTTCGTTGCGAGCGGCTCTGGGTTCGATTTCCGGTGGGGACACTCGGTCGAAAAAGTGTAAAACCTAAATCCTTGGTCAAACATCACTTGTTCGAAGCGGGACATTATGAAAATTGCAAAGTTTCTAGTTTAACGTACCACAGTTTTACCTTGTAGAATAAAGAAGACGTATTATCAATGAAAATAAATGGTTCCGAAAGAGCTGACGGAATCAAAATGTGCGTGGAAAGGGAAAAAATCGAAGAATCGAATGAATTATTTTGTCTACCATAAACCCAAAACGTCTATTAATAAACTAGAGACATTTCACGCCAGAGGTGGACATCACCCCTTAAAATTTTAAATTTGATGTAGCGTGCTGTAACATGATATTGCCAATTCTCTACTGGGGTCTGATTATGTTCTTATTAATATTCCTATAGATTTATTAAGAGAATGGTACATTTATTGTAAGAACAGCGTCGTAACGTATTTTTTTTTTTCCTGAGGGGGCAAGCATTAATATTTGGGTCCCTAGAAAAAGTTGCAAAATTCGAAAATATGCCTATTCTTTTTATCTTTCTCTTACTTTCTGTTGACCCCTTTAGCCTGTGGGCGTGGGCCCTCCCGCACGCCTCTGGGCCATTCCATATATGAAAAATTAATTAAGAGGACAATATTGACAAATCTCAAAGTCATACGAATAAACATTATTTCCAGAACGCCAAATAGTAGACATTTTATACTGAAGTGGGCCCACGATTTAATTTTGTTTTAATATACTTTTTTTGTGCTGTTTTGCTTATGTAATGTACTGAACATGTTTGATGTGTAATTTACAACTTCATGTTCGTATCGTATATGGAGTAAGAAAATTTTGTCTTAAAGTTTTCCCCCGTCGAACGGCGAGAAGTTTTCCTGGGGGCAGTTGCCCCCCTGCCCCCAAGTTATGGTCCTGTGTAAGAAATACCTTAACCTCCAATCGAAAATAAAATGAATGAAACAAACAAAACTAGGCCACAGAATTAATGATCATGTTGTTCCTTCAGTGTTAATAATTCTGGGAAATGTATTATCAAAACTGTCCCTCATTCTTTCGGACTTCCCTTTCAAATGTGGATTTAACAAAAAATTATCAGACTGAATTTAATTCATCCTAAATACTTCGATAAATCAGATTTAGGATTAAAAATAAAATTTAAAAAAAAAACATATCTCTAATAACTATCTCTGCCAATGCTTATATAATTATCCCATGATCATTAAGAAAATATTTCTCCCATACTTCTATGAGCCCGGTACATATTGAATTTAAAGAAGAATCATAGCAATGAGAAACATTATACTATAAAAAGAAGAAAAAAAAACTAATAATTGATCACTGAGTACCAAAACCCGAAAGAAAGCAATTAATTAAAGACAATACTATGAATTTATTCTATAGATTTTTATATGCATTTAACAGGACATCTCCCTGGTCTAGTTATCATATAGAATATTATATGACTATGATAATAAATTAGAGAGATGAAAGCTCTTATCGAAAGAAAAGAAAGTCGTAACATGGCGCGAATATCTCTTGCTTCAAATGATAAGAACTGCATAAATTGCAAAAATGATTTGTAGTGCAATATCTCCAAAGATGCAGATAGAGATGAAGCCGCATATTCCAATCTTAGAGATGTAACATACTCTATCAAAAAATTGCACACTTCAGAGTCATTGAATGGCGAGAGGGATTTCCTCAAGCCTCGTGAAGGGTTATCGGAATTTGTGTGAAACAAAGACTGGGGGACATAAAACGAGGAAACGGATTGCTAAAATTTCTAGAGTGGATTCAGAAAAAGATAATTGGCAGAAGCATGTTAAGAGAAAAATAAGTATTTGCCATCTCCAATGGACAGATGGAAGTAAATAATATGAAATGTCATCATATAGGAAAGATTTCGAAATAATTGTGGAGTCTGAACTTTATCTTCTTTTCTGTCATTATGAATTAGTTCTAGTGAAAGTTGAAGGATATGGAAAAGGAATTCGGATAAGTTTCTTAAAAAATACGAAGATAAATATATGAATTTCTAAAGATATAAACACCAGAAATATGAGTGATGGAAAGAACATCTTGAGTTTTGTTTGTTTACTAAATAAACTGTATAAAATAAGAATTAGAACATGATCATTTTTTTTTTATATAACTGAAAATTAGTTAAGCAAACGCAGAAGCAAGATAGTACGGAGGAAGAGAACATATATGAATATTGGCATATAAAGTAGCAATAAAAGTGACTGTTTTTTTGACTTCATCACGCTTAAACCACCTGACCGATCTTAACCAAATATTGAACATAGATGAGGTTTGGACCTAAGGTGGTTGCTATCATATCACTTTCACTCTAGAACTTAGGGGAGGAGGAGGAGAGAGGGGAAATCTATAAAAAAATAAGTAAAACTTAATAACTCTTGAACCACCAGACCGATCTTGATCAAACTTTCAGCATAGATAAGGTTCAGGCCTGGAATATTTTCCTCATTTCACTTTTACGGTGCAACCTAGGGGTAGGAGAGGGAAAGATATGTAAAAAAGAATTTAAAAAAGTGACTGTCTTTGTGACTTCATCACGCTTTAACCACAGGATAGATCTTAATCAGAGTTTCAATATGGATGAACTTCGAACCTGGGGTGGTTTTTATCATATCACTTTGACGATAGAACTTAGGGAAGGGGGAAAGGAGGGGACATATATATAGAGAGATAAATAAAACTTAATAACTCTTGAACCACCCAACCGATCTCGATCAAATTCTCAACATAGATGACGTTCGGGCTTGGGATAATTTTTATCATTTAATTTTGACGTTGCAACGTAGGGGGGAGGCGGAGATGTATATGTAAAAGACAAAAATGAAAGTGACTGTCTATGTGACTTCACTCTTGAACCACCCAACCGATCCCGATCAAATTTTTTACGCAGATGCAGTTCTGGCCTGCGAGTGTTCTTAGCTGTTCATTTTGGCAGTAGAACTTAGGGGAAGATATATAAAAATAAATAAAACTTAATAACTCTTGAACCACCGGATCGATCTCGATCAAATTTTCAACCTAGATGAAGTTCGAACGTGAAATGATTTTTGTCGTATCACTTTGACGATGTAACTTAAAGGAAGGGAGAAACATTTACAAATGATCGAAAGTGACCGATATTAGTGTCGAATCTATAGTTTTTGAGCTCGCTGAAATGAACAGTGACACTTCTGATGCCATTTAAATCCAAATTCAGTCCAGCAAAAATTGTGGGAGGGGATATATACATATATAATCAAAATGACCAATATCAGCCTCGAATTCATATTTTTCGGGGTCACTGTGATGAACAATAACAAGTCCGATGCCATGGCCCGCAACATGGGAGGAGAAGGGATATATAAAAATCATCATAAATGACCGATATCAAGGAGCGCTTTAGTAATAGTAAAAACTGACTGACTAAAGGAAACATATTACTATTTTTTCTTAAGTTAACCCAGCGAAGCGGGTAATTGATGCTAGTCATATACAAAATGCCATATTCGTCAATTTTACATGCTGTGTGTTAGGCTGTAATGTAAACAAACAGTATTGCCAACCCACATTAATCTGCAAGTTGGCACAGACTATTGCGTTTTATTGGTATCGATACATCGAATCACGATGAGTTTCTGCATCGAATGTAAAAAGACAATTGTGAAACAAGAAACAGCTTCTAAATGACAGTGCTCTGACTGTTTGAAGTTGTGTCATCTCAAATGTGCTAAATTAGAAGAGACGGATTTAGAATTCATGAAATCAGTGAAACAACCCTGGCGCTGCAAGTCGTGTGATAAAAAGACGTAGCTTGCATTTAGAATCTGCTTCTTTACCAGAGACAGAATTTCCAACTCTTTTTGATGTGTGTGATGAAGTTGTGACAAGAGCTAAAAAAGGAAGTGTTAGGTTTAAAGACATCGAACATTGAAACTGAACAGGAATTTGGAAACTCGTTAGAACTGGCACATAAAAAGTTAGATGAAAACACCGATTTAAGCAGGAAACAGGCGGAAACAACACAAACTTGTTTAGCCACTGTAGAACAATTAAAACAGCAAAATGTGACACTAAAGAAAAAAATCACGGACATTGAACTGCGAATTGATGAGGTAGATCAATATAACAGACGAAATACATTAGAAAATTATGGTATTAACAAACAAATTAATGAAAATGTATTAGATATTGTAAAGTCTGTGGGGCGAGCATTAGATATGACTGTTACAGATGAAATGATCGATGCTTGCCACAGATTAACTGATTCATCCTCTAATACTGATGGTGGTATTATTGTAAAATTTGTAAGGCGTACAGATACAGAAATGTTCATTAAACAAAGAAAAGTAAAAAGAAATTTAGACACAGTACATTTGGGTTATACCTACAATCAGATGATTTATGTTAATCACTCTCTCAAGTCATACAGAAGACGTATCTTTGGTCAAGCTAGAAAGAAGCAACGCGAAAATAACTATGCTTACTTATGGGTTGATTATTCAGGGAATATAAAACTGAGAAAGAAAAAGGAAGATACCTTTGTGTATGTTTTAAGAACACTTGAGGATGTTAATAACCTAGTTACAACCTAATGGATACTGTAAGGATTGGTAATCCAACCATCTACTATCAAACTGTTAGAGGTTTAAATACAAATTGTAGAAATTTTATTTAAATACATTAAGCAATAATTTTGATGTAATTGTTATTACCGAAAATTGGTTGCATAGCAACTTTTATAATAATGAATTTTTAATGATAATTACAAAGTATTTCGATGCAATAGAAATGGAAATAAACGTGCTGGTGGGATGTTGATTGCAATAAGGGATAATCACGGTTACACACTGATTGACTTAAAAAGTAAAACAGAATCTTTAGTTGTAAATCTAGTTGTACATAATGTATCATACTGTATTGTGACTTTTGGCTTGGGAGACCCGGGTTCGATTCCCGGCGGGAGCTCATGCGGTTCGGATTCCAAGTTAATCAGTAGGTCCACGTTTCATATAGCCTCGCTGCTGAAGGGGACGTTAAACTCAAAATTAACTCAACTCAACTATATTGTGACTGTATACTTTACACCTGCTTCTTCTATTGAGAAATATATGTCATTTTATAGCATGTTTGAGTCGCATCTGGATTTTCAATATCATAATATACTAGTTTTGGTGATTTTAATTTATCTCTAATTAGTGATTCGAAATATGACTTACAAACCGGTAGTGCCTACAAAAATTTGCTAAATTTTATGAACTTGTATAATCTATTCTCCTTGAATGACATTAAGAGTAGAAATAACAAAACGCTTGATTTAGTTTTAATTATTTTTTTAAATACTGTAGTAACTAGAGAGTTAATGCCAATGATATCTGAAGACAAGCAACATCCTGCTCCAAGAATATTAATAAGTACAAAAAGTAATGTTACTAAGGTCAAGAATGAAACTATTTATTATAACAATTTTCGAAGAGCAAACTTTCTTCAAATAGGATGTTGCGTGATACGAATTGATCTGCCTTGTATAATGCAGATTGTGTAGAACTAGCTATTAGCATGTTTTATAATAAAATTAATGAGGTTTTTCTAGTACGGTTCCGAAAATACGAAAAAGAACAACTAGAAGATATCCATGTTGGTTTACTAAAGAAATCATTAAGATTCTAAAATTAAAAGATTACTATCGGAAACATATTGCGATAGCGGAAGAATATAAGGAATTATTTAGACAAGCAAGGAAAAAAGTAAAACTATGATTAGTAAAGCATACTCAAATTATTTACGAGAAATAGAATATAATATAAAAACTTATCAAAAATCTTTCTGAACTTCTTAAACAATAAAAAAGTAAATCGTAATGTAAGGAACTATTCAATGAAGTTTCAAGATGTTCCAATTGAAACTACAAGTGATATAGCGGAAGAATTTGCTAGATATTTTCAATCTGTATACACAGATAGCTCTGTACAAGATACACATCGCGAAAATATTTTACCATTGTCACCGAACTCGTTATCATTAGGCTTAATTACTGATGTTTAGTATGAAAATGCTATAAGCAAACGGAAACCAAAGCGCTCATGTAGTCCGGATGGAATACCTTCATATTTACTAAAAGCATGTTCAAATGTCTAAATGCGACCGTTAAGTACAATCTTTAATCTTATAATAAGGACGCAAGTATTTCCTGAAGACTGGAAAATAACACGAATTTGCCCAATATTTAAGTCGGGTGATACGTGCAATATTAAAAATTACAGCCAGTTGTAATTTGTGCTCCGGTTAAGGTTTTGGAACATATCCTATATAGTAGAATTTTTAATCATGTAAAATGCTTTATAGATGTCAAGCAACATGGATTTTACCCTGGTCGATCTATAACCACAAATTTAATTAATTCCCTCCAAGATATACACAGTTCATTATCAAATAAAACTAGTACACACACGATTTACTTAGATTTTAGTAAAGCCTTTGACAAAATAAATCACGACTTTTAGTTAAATAAACTTTTAAATAAACTATCATCATATGGATTAACTCAACCTTTTTTGAATTTAATTAAATCATACTTATCTAGAAGGAAATATTTTGTTCAATACTAATAATCGAAATCATTAGAATACGTAGCTACCTCGGGAGTACCTCAAGGATCAAATCTGGGTCCATTATTTTCTCTATTGTATATTAATGACTTACAGTTCTCAATAAAACATTCCAAATACCTTATGTATGCAGACGATGTAAAATTATATAAAGAAGTAAGGTGTATTACAGATACAATAGAACTGCAAGAAGATCTTGATTTAGTATATAAATGGAGTGTAGAAAATAAGCTTAACCTCAATATTAAAAAAAAAAAAAAAAAAATGTGTATTTATGGTAATGTCAAGAGTGAAAGAGCGTATTAATTCTTATTCATATACCCTTAATGGTGAAAAGATGGAAGAAATTACATGTAAAGATTTAGGGGTAAAAATTACACCTAATTTATCATTTAATAACCATATCACTGAAGTGGTTCTTAACTCCTATAGATAGCTTGGATTCATTATTCGGAACACCAGAAATTTAAATGATGTTGTAGCTATTTCTATGGTGTATAATAGCTTGGTTCGGACCAAAATAGAATATACATGCGTTGTTTGGGCTCCATATTATAAATCTCTTCAGGAGAAAATAGAAAGTATTCAAAAGAAATTCCTAAGGTATCTCCATTTTAAAACATTGGGAGCTTCCGCTGTAAGAAACAAAATATCGTATAAAACCCTTCTATATAAATTTAACTATGTTAGTTTGAGTAACAGACGTGAGTTTTTCAAATTATTTTTCTATAAAATTATGAATTCTTATGTTGACAATAGTAATTTCTTAAAAAAATTGGACTCAATGCTAGGCCAGGCTATCTACGTAAGCGACATCTGTTGACTGTAGATGTTCCAAGAACTGAAATGTATAAAGGCTCACCATTATATAGAATGTGCAGTAGGTATAATAGCATATCAGTAGTAAACAAAGATCTAGATTTAGCATTACCTCTGTCTCTGTATACAAAGAAGTTAAAACATATATTGTATTAGAATGCGAATACATGTGCTTGCATACACATGTGTAAAGCAATTACTTCACTTTTAATAGTTTCTTTACTTGTAACACTCTTCACCTTTAATGGTTTTATACTTTTACGATAGTTATTATTGTCGTTGTCAGATATCTACAGGAATTTTGTCAGTATTCTTATATTTACTATTATGAATAATATTATATTATATGAACTATCTATATTATGTACCTTCTGTAATTGGAGATTCTATTTTCCGTTGAAGGACAATAAATAAATAAATATTGAAATACCAGAAAAGTACAAATGCAACAAAACCTGAGTATTGAAATACAATTAAAATTGAAAGCTATCGAGATACCTGAACATGGTGTGATTTCACTAGTGCAGCAATGTCCGATTCAATCTTCATTATACACATTATCAAGTCATTTAAAATACTCAATAACTGTTTTTAACAAGTGCCCAAGCTTTTTAACCAAAATTAGAAATCTATTTTTTTATCATATGACTCAAAATTAAGTGAATTATGAAGTTTAAAATTTTCAAACGGCGTCCATTTTGCAACAGTATGACAGATCGGATTCAATATTTGTAATATGAATGAACTGACCAAATTTGTTTTAATCCATTTACTTTTAGAGAAGTTATTATATCCACTATATAGAAGAAACGGATTTTACTATTATAGGAATAGATGGATATCGTGACATCTCCGCAATAGGTATATTACAAATCCCACACAAGCTTTTACAAACCAGAAATTATAAGGGGTTCGCTGGCAGGAGGGTGTGATAAAATGCGAGTCGTGATATGAATTAAGTTGAGAATCACTGCTCTAGGAATATCCTCTCCTTTAAAAAAATCATAGTACTACATTCCACTCTCCTTATTTGATATAGCAGATTACGATATTAAGCTCTCATTGAATTTATTCTTCAAATATTCCCACTATCACTTCTATGGTTACTTAATTTAAATTGTTCTTTTCGCTATTATTTTTACCTTAAATCTTCAACCTATTTGAATTTCATTTTTTTTTTCTTATCAACGAACTTAAAAAGTTCGTTACTGAATTTTCTACGTGTGTGTGTGTGTCTGTCTGTCTGTCTGTTATTTGCGATTTTTTTTTCGATTTTGAACCCTGCATTCGATAGAGCATCAAAAACTACCTGATAAAGTGATTAAATTCTTCGCGTCACTCTTATCGTTTCGGAGATATTGGCCAAGAAATGGCTCATTGTAAGACATTTAAGGAGCCAGTCATAAAGAGATCATATTGCTGTTGATCAATATCTAAAAGACTGATAAATATTTTGGTAGCAAATATTAACCAATGGTCACTGTCCAACTTGCCATTGGTTTGGCCAGTGGCCACCAATGATTATCGGTACCAAATGTTTACCATCCTCTTAGGTATTGATTAACACAAATACCATCTCTGTATGACTTACAATTCTTGTGATATTGGCCAAAAGATGGCCGATCTCCAGATATTTAACTAACTATATCTCGAGAACCGTAAGTCATAGAGAGATTATATTGGTGTTGATAAATACCAGAGAGGATAGTGAACATTTTGGTACCAAATAGTAACCGGTTGCCATTGATCAACTGGCTACTCGCCAACTGGCCACTGTTCCCCAGATATTGGCCAAAAATGTTCTAATTTCAGGAGATTTAAGGAGCCATATCTTGGGAACCGTAAGTCATAGAGAGAGATATTTGGGAAATTTTGCGAAAAACAGAACAAGGTGCAGATAAAAAGATGTACTTTTACATCTAGGAACAATCACAGCTATCCTTCCCGCTCTATTTCTCCATTCTTTTTAAGTTCTTTCTGGCAATGCTCTTGGAGCATTCTTAACTGGTTCGAATTTAATACATTGTTCGCCCGTTACATTTGAAATCACAAGTAGGAGTTAAATATGATTGATAACGAGGTTTTCTCCTATAATTTGATTCACGTTATTAAAATATGTTTCCATTTCAGTTTCCTCGCCACACAGAGAGTCGGCATATTTGAAAAGGACAGGTTGGTATTACCGGAAAAATACCCCAAAAAAGTTTATATAAGTTTTCATATTGGGAGCTAAACCCGATTTTTTCTCCCATTTTGATTTAGATCATTTGCAAAACAATCGAGTGCTTTATTGTTGTAAGAAGGTTTGATGTTAGAGGAAATCTTTGTCGCCATTTAATGATTCTGAAATGTGCAATTTTTTTATGGAGTACGTTACATCTCTAAGATTCATATATGCTGCCTTATCTTTACGTCTAATAAGTTTGGAAATATTGTGCTACAAGTCATTTTTGCATTTGAGGGAACCCCTAACGTTTGAAGCAAGTGATAATCGGGGTATGTTTCTTTTTTATCTATAATAGCTTTAATATCTCTAATTTATTATCACAGTCATATAATATGATATATGACCACTAGATCATTAAGGTGTCCTGTTAAATGTATACCAAAATCTACGGAATTAGTTCACAATATTTTCTTTTATTAATTACTTCCTTTCGGCTTTCATTATTGAGTGATCAATTATTAAACTTTTCTTCTTTGTATAGATATCTATATATATAAAAGAGAACGTACAAAATCCTTTGTCCGCTCATCACGCTAATACGGCTGAACCAATTTCTTTCATTTTTGGGGGGTTATTAGGATTTGGACCCTAGATGGTTTTTATCATATCACTTTAATTTTTAATTACCAGTGTCTTGAGATAATTGACCATTCAGGTGTCCACAAATCCTTTGTTAGTTCATCATAGGTAAAAATAAACGTATTTATATGCAACCCGCATGACCGTGTCACTCGGCGGGTTAACATAAATGACAGGCGATATACAGCGGAAAATAGCTTGAATCTTCTGTTTAAAATTTTTTAATTGATTTGCTTATTTTTACAGACACTTTTACAATATGCCAGCACCGGGATGACCGCAGCGAAGCGGGGCGGGTTAACATAAATGACAGGCGATATAATGTTAAGATTTACTGCAATCTTCTATGGTTTTTATCATATCACTTGAAAGCGAAAAAGTAAAAATTATCTAAGTAACAAAGTTTATTGCGTTCCGGGGTGACCGCAGCGAAGCGGGGTGAACGCTGCTAGTTATCTAATAAAAATAAAATAGAGTTTGTGTGTTGTCTGTCTGTCTTTGTGCGTCCTGGAGACTAGGAGACCAGACGAGTTGACCGAGAGTTACCAAATTTCCGTCAGGGGTACCTTGGTACAGTTCCCAGATCAAGACGAAGCTTTTTCGTTTTATTTCGACCAGCGAGGTATCAGGGGGGCTGTCTACCGGGACCAGCCTAGGAAACAGACAAGTTGACGAGAGTTACCAAATTTCGGTCACGGATACCTTGGTTCCGGCCTCAGACCAAGGCGAAGCGTTTTTGTCAAAATTCGAACCAGGGAGACCTCAGGGGAGGGGGCGTTTACCGGGACATGTAAAGTAGTAGAAAATGTCCGATATTAGTGTCGAATTCATAGTTTTCGCTGTCGCTGAGATCAATTGTGAAACTCCGATTACATTAACTTCCAAATTCACGCGATTCAGCTGGTGAAAGGGGGTCACTGGAGGGGGATACCGAGGCATGTAAAAGTAATCCAAAATAACCGATATTAGTGTTAAATCCATAGTTTTAGTGGTTGCTGAGATCAATGGTGACTCTTCCATTAGCGGTGACTTGCAAATTCAGCTAATACAATTGTATGCTGGCCGGGGTCAGCGGGGGGAGGGATACCGATACATGTAAAAATAGCTCAAAATGACAGATGTTAGTGTCAAATCCATAGTTTTGCGGTCCCTGAAATGAGTGGTGAAATTCCCACAGGCGTTGACTTCCAAATACAGCCCCCATGCGAAGAATGGGTACATTCAGCTAGTTTACAATATATTCTCTTGGTTATGATTCCTCTTTTAATTCGTTATGTATCTGACCTCAGTAGAGGGTGGTCCACAAAACAAAACTAACAGTTATCGGGCATCTACAAGCAGGGATGCTTATCCCCCAGAGACTGTGACTCCAACCCGCTCCCCACCAAATTAACAAAGTATCTCCTCACATTAAATTTTACACCTCTTTATATCACAATACGTGAGATCATTGGTTAAAAAGCGATTCAAGACTCACTCAAGCTTCAAATTTAAATGTTGTTTATTTCAATGTAAAATTGATAATTAATCTTTCTACACTTTAGAATGTTTCATTTTGTAAGGCAAAAACTAAAATATAAAATTTTGGCAGACTTTGTTTATGCCCCGAGTCTCAGTAATGTACAACATATATGAGTCATCCAGTTCCAAGCCGGCTGTTGTCCAGTTACAGAAAATCTCGGAAAACTGGAAGAAAACTGTACATTCTGCATGTTTTGTAAAATTGGAAATACTTGAGTGGATTTATGTGAATCACTTGAACACCATCAAATATATGTATACATAGACATTCTGTTTGGAACTGGACGACTGATACATAACAAATTTCAAGAACATTTAATAATATTTAGAGGTTGCACACTTTGATCAGTTTTGTAAAAGTAAGCAAAAATATCATTTTTCAATGCTAATTACTTTTATTTTTAAAACTAGACACCACAAACTTAAAATAACACTAAAACTAGACACTAAGGGTAATAGGTAGTATGATAGGCAAAATATATGTTATATTAATCCACTTTGATTTATGTAATCCCGTCTCTTGTTAACTTGATAACGACTTTTCTGTGATGCTCGACTATCCTCAACAAGAACTTTTGTTGTTCGTCCCCGACTTTAAGCTTTTAAAATTTTTTAGCAGAGCAATTCCTCTTTCTCCGGTAAAATTAATTGAAAATTATTTTTATTTTACTCTCTAACTGACCTAAAATTAGCCATACACCTCGAAATTCACTTATAATCAGTAATTTACCGATTGTTTACACGTAAGTTTATGTTAAAATTAGCCTTTATTAAGCCGAGGCGAGTTGAGATAGGGGGTAGTAATCCCACGAGGGAAAGGGGTAGCAGTGTTTTCGTTTGACTCTAAAAATAGTTGTTTTCCCGTTCGCAAAATTATTATTTTTATCTACTTCTATATAAATAAGAATTAAGTGAATTTACGTTATGGATGTGTTTGAAGATTATTGCCTACCCGTACTGGCTAGAATTTTTGGTAGACTTCTGGGAGGACGAGTGTGATTATTTGTTATATGGTTCTGCGCTCAATCGAGAATAATCAGACTACAAGGCAGAAAAACAAAACATTCATTAAAATAGTTATGGTATTATGGGGGAGCAGAAAGGTATAATAATGTAGTAATTAACTGAGTAACTGGTTTGTATGTTTTTTGTCTTTGCTTAAAATGAGGCAATTTTAATTATTATTTAAATTAAAAAATCCCCCACCCCCCAAATTCTAATAACGCCATTGGTGTCATGGCCCCTCCTTGTGGGCACCCTGTCTACAAGGCTTATTTTATTCTTTGTGATGTATCATAATAATTAAAGAAATTTCAGTACAATTGTTACACTTACAGGTAGCTCCAGTTTGCCCTTTCTTTGTTAGTTATTCTTAAATCTTTTACAACAAAATGTCAGTATTTGTATTCTCAAGTTACAAAAAACACTTTCTTCAGTGGAGCGGGAAAATTTTTACCATGAGTTTCAACCAATCGAAGACTAAACTGCTTCTATTCCTCGTCTTTTGTCAACGCTTCATTATACGTTTGGATGAGACTTATACCTCTTTCAGCTACATCATTCACCACAACCACGTGTTTTAATAATTCACAAATTTCTTGGAAACAAGTGTTATGTCGCCAACTAGTGATCATAATGAAAGCTACGAACTTATATCTATCCGGCTATTAGCACAGATACTGTGTTAAATTATACTAGGTGAACCTACGTTCTCTACACAGCGCATCATTCACATATAAGCATGAATTTCCTTGTCATTCCTCATAACATTTGTGCATGTCCCTTTACAGACACAAGTGAAGGATAACTTCATAAAAATCAGCAAGGGGAGCCATAAAGGGGAGATTTTTTTTTATTACTTTTTCAATATCTCGCACCGTTTGCAAGATTTGAGCCTACTTCCGGTTGGAGTTTATAATTCATGTATGACCAGTGTTTTCTTTCTTCTTGCATACAGTATGTAATAAGCAAATACATTACACACACAATTAATTATAATATCAGTGATAGATGGTGTTTATTGGGCAAAACACTCCAAACAATAAAGATTCATCTTAGACTGGAAAAATGGTTATCCTTCCTTTTTCATTATCATTTGCCCATGAAACAAACGCCTGAGAAATATACAGCCCCTGTATACAACTATGTAGTGTTGAAATGTACTGTACAACTCGTAGGATGTGATGTCTTAATTAAAAAAAAAAAAAAATCAACACTTCCAGTATATCCCTTAAAAATGTAATAAAGAAATAAGGGCCATAATTTTAAATATTCAATTAGAAGTGGACGATCTACAGAAAATTTGGAATCGCCCAGTGAAAGAGGCACGTTTCTGGCACTTGTGGTTTCCGAGATCTCATTGACGAAAGTATTCGAGACAAACATATAAACTTAGCATTTTAATATATAGATTGCAGTCTTGACATCTATAAGTTGCTATAGTGTTCGTGTTCTTTTGTAATTTCCTTTGTTGTATTTTGAAGTATAGTTTCTCAACCGCCATTTTACCACCTCCACTTTAGATCTACTCTCTGAGATGGAATGCAAACCTCCGAAATTAGTTCGAATTTCAAGACTCTTCCACCTGGCATTGGCGTAGGAAGGCGTCACCGAAATAGAGATTGGTTGGTTGAATATAATTTTGTGTTTCTGTGAGGAGAAAGGATATATGAGCTATGGATATAAACCTTAACTTCGAATCCAAACTATATGAGCTTGCATGCAGAAAATAGAGAAAATAATCACACACATTAAAACACAATACTACAAGTGCTTTCGCTAAGTGCTTCATTAGATAGGAAGTTAAATAGTAGGAAGAAAAGAATGGATAATAAGATAGCAGAAAATTGTTATATACACATTTATATATACAGAGTTCTGGAATCGTTAGAATGAAACATAGCTCGTAAATTATAGCAGATAGACATGCTTTTTTCTTTCTTTTTTTTTTTTTTTTTTCAACGTTTTCTACAACTCTCCAAGTTTTGTTAAGTTGTGATAGTTGAGTAGTATTCTTATTATTCTGATCATTGTAACGAAATTAACATGTCGATATGTTTTTTGTGTATTTGCAGACCATGTTCTGAGCGATAATGACGACAGCACAGGAGAAGGCCCAATGTGTAAGTTGGTATGCTGAGTCCGGTAAATCACCAGTAACTGTGCAGCGAAAATTCCGCCACAAGTATGGACGAGATCCGCCATCAATCCATAATTAGATGGGCTGCAAAGTTTTTAGAGACAGGTAGCGTAATGGACTTGCCGCGAAATGGACGATCAAGTGTGGCTCAAGAAGTGATAGACAACGATGGAGCGACATGATTCATGAGTATGTACTCCCTTAGGTGTTGGAACTGCAGCGACACATATTTTTCCAGCACGATGGAGCGCCTCCATTTTGGATAGACATTTCCCTGGGAGATGGATTTTTCGAGATGGACCACTCTTGTGGCAACCGTGCTCCTGTGATATCACCCCCTTGAATTTTTTTCCTTTTGAGGTACATCAAGGATGATGTTTACGAAACCCCACTTCCAAATATTGCCACACTTCGTACTCGAATCACCAATGTTATCCAACAGATTGATGCTGATACGCTGCAGGGTGTATGGATGGAGATTGAATATCGTCTCGGCGTCCTGAGAGCAACTAACGGGGAGCGTGTGGAAGTGTTGTAATTGTGAATGAAACTTGGAGAATTGTAGAACACGTTAAAAAAAATGTCTGTATATGCTACAGTTTACGAACAATTTCATTCTAACGATTCCAGGACTTTGCGGACAACCTGTAATTTATTTTATTTTTTCTTTTTCTAATGTTGCCTCTGCTTGTGTGGTGAAGAAGTTAGAGAAGTTGCTTATATGTATCTGTTTTGTCTGCCTGATCTGTGTATGTCTGAGTTATTTTGCTAAGTTATTCGTTACAAATACAACGTTAAACTAAATACAATAAATAACACAGAAATGACTATGAAAAATAATAAAAACAAAATATTGAAGAAATAGTAATAAAATACACTAATTAAATGCATAATCAGAAAGGTAAGTAAAGTACATATTAGGAACTTGACAAAAAGAAAACACAATTTAAAAACGACAAAAACAAACAAGGACATACACAGTAAAACGAGATTTGCTTAAGCAAAACGTAAGTTATTGTCAGAAAGTAGGCTATATATTCACAATGAAGCCAATAAGTAAATAGTAATAATAATAATAATAATAAATCAGTTGAGAGTGCTCCAAGAGCATTGCAAGAACGAACTTGAAAAGAATGGAGAGATGGAGTGGAAAAATAAATGTGATTTTTCCTACATATAAAAGTAAATCTTTTTATTCGCTCGCTCCTTTTGTTTCTCGCAAAAATTTGCAAAATATCATCTCTGTATGACTTAAAGTTTCCGAGATATGGCTCTTTATACCTCCCGAAATTTGAACTTTTTGCGCCAATATCTGAGGAACGGTGGCCAGTTAGCCAGTGGCAACCAGTTGGTACCAAAATGTTCACCATCCTCTTAGGTATTGATCAACACCAATATCATCTCTCTATTCGAAATCGGAACTATTTTCTGGACAATATTTCGGGAACGCTAAGTCATAGAGAGATGATATGGGTGATATTAATCAATGTCTAAGAAGATGTTAACATTTTGAAACCGATATTAACTGGTGCCACTGGCCAAACCAGTGGCCAGTAAGACAGTGACCACCGGTAAAAGTGTTCGCCATCCTCTTAGCAATTGATGAATATCATCTCTCTATAACTTACAGTTCCTGAGATATGGCTCCTTAAATCTACGGAAATCGGGCATTTTTTGACCAATATCTCGGAAACGGTAGGAGTGACGAAAAGAGTTCAATCACTTTCTCAGATAGTTTTTGATGCTCTATAGAATGGAGGGCTCAAAATTGAAAAAAAAAGTCCCAAATAGCAGACAGACTTAAAGAATTCAGTAACGACATTTATAAATTCGTCAAAATTAATACCTATTACTAATCCAAAAACTTTTAGAAGAGAAAACTAATGATCTCAAAGGAGAAGAGACCAAAGTGAAAAGTTGTCTTTTTTCTTCCTTTTCTTTTGTAACTGCATTTCCTATTCTTTCCCTTTATTACATTTCTTTAGTCTATTCTTAGTTCCCTTTTATTATTTTGATTTCCTTCCTTTCCTCTTTGTCCTTTTATTTTCTTTATTTTTCTTCCTTTTCTTTCAGTTTATTTAATTTCCTTCTCTTTTATTTCCTTTCTTTTGGGGGTGAGACAGTGGCTCAGTGATGGACCTCTTACCCCTGGTGCGTGGGGTCCCTGGTTCGATCCCCGGATGAGTAATTTTGTGATCCACAATATCGTGTCCACGGATTTTTGACTAATATTTTGCTGCCCAGCAGCTTTACGTGTGCTAAGGTGTGGGTTTTCAACAAATAACTGTGCAATATCAAACTGTTTGTCTTCAGCTGTCGCCGATTTTGGTCGACCTGGAATGTCACGATCCTTTATTCAGTAGTCCCTGTTTCCTCGAAGGGCCTTACGGTGCACTCGACAGTAAATCTTGAAATGAGATTGTGTGGATCACGAAACGTTTCATTAAATTTTGTCCTTACTTCAGCATATGATAGTTAGGTAGGGAAAGGTATTACTTTAATTAACCTTCCAAATCTAATAGTAATTACTAATAAATGTCGATACCACTTTCTTTTTACTGTCCACCTTTAATTGACTTATACCACTATATTAAGTCACTCCTCTATCCAATTAACTAGGAACCTTCATGTATCTCCAAAAACTATTTGAATAAGGTAAGCCTCCCTTGTCATTACCATAAAACTCAAATATCAATTGCCCTCCACATCCTCCGTAGCCACCTGATTGATCGCAGTGTGAACATTTACTATTATCAAAATTGAAATTGTCCACAAAAGAAATATTTTATGACAATGTTACGGACTCAAGTCTGACGTGACGAGGGTCATTGAGACGATTCTGAAAAAAGACATTCAAAACTCTATGCTAGCATTGGTTGAACGTGCCTAGCGGTGTGTTGATCCTGAATGGATGTTGTATTTTGAATAAAAAGAGCTATAGTTGGTAAAATATCTATTTTTTTTTAATAAGGGGTTAAATAAAGAAGCTAAATTTTTAATCACTTATATTATTTTCCCATGCATTCGAAATTCGACATATCATTAGTATAGTATTAGAGATAAAAATGTACTTTCTAAGTATATTGCCGTTTCTATCTCACTCGTTTTGTTATTGTTATAGAGGTAACAAAAATTTTACAATAGCGTCCTCAGGTTGCAATATTCAATGACAAATCTTGTGTTATATGTTTTCACTTTACATGTAGATTTGGTAAATGTAATAACCTGACATAGTGTCATCTGAAAGAGAAACTAAACATAAGGTAAAAACAGCAGTTATTTCACACGCTGTGTGAAAATGTGTGAAATTTAGTGTCAAAAATAAGATTTCAGACATGTATTTTAGACAGAAATGTGTGAAAAATAAAATTTCAGTAATCCGACAATTTTTACTTGTGTTGGAAATTTACTCCTTGACATTCACTTGTCGCCTGCTAAATCTAACGACGCTGAAATTTCAGTAAAGTTGTGATGCCAGTTGAATGTAATTTTCTTTGCAGTTAATTAAGGATTTCATCAAGGTAAGAAATATTTCTAGTCTCCTTAGAGTAACTAATTTAAATTTCTGTGATTTCGTATGTAATATTTGTGTAGAAAAAGCATAAATATGGTAGGATTGTCCATAATAAATGTTGAGGGTTCTATTACTTATACGATGGAGTATATACATTGTTTTTCAATGTCGGACACCCTCTCTCCATTAAGGGGAGAATTTGAAAGTTTCTAAGTTACACGAATTTCCACTGCAAAATTGCCCTTAAAACCACATTAACATATTGGATTAAAGAAAAGAAAACGAAATTTTTAAGTTTTACGTCCCACGATTATGCCGGCTAGGCTAAAGGAGACGGCGATGAAGTTAAATGAATGAAATGTTGGAATCAAGAAAGTAGAGAGAAACGGAGACCCTCGAGAAAACCCACGCACACGGTGTCTGTCTACCACAAATCTCACTGGGCACAAGCTGGGATCAAAATACGGATCTCATGCACCAGAGGCAAATGCTTTACCACTGAGCCAATGCACTCCATGCCCCAACACATTGTTTTTAAAAAACTGACATCTTCTGGCTTTTACCAGTGGGTATTTATCACTGGCGTTGCTCAGTAACTTTGTTTGTTCCAGTTATGAACACCTCCCTCACTGTCCACGTTTTATAAATTATTATTATTAGTAGTAATAATAATATTAAGTATTCTGCCTTTCGGCAGATCCTGGACTAATGAGGATTTTAGATTTGGGCCTAGAAATGTTTCTTATACGTTTCTCGATTTTCAGCTTCCTCTTTTAACTCCAAATATTTTTATTTATTTCTCAAATCATCGATCAGTTGTGTTCTTCTTCCTATTCCTCGCTTTCTTTCCATCTTTCCTTTTATGGCGGTGAAGAAGACAATTTCTTCGCAAGATATGTCCAATCCAATTGGCCTTCTATGAAGGATGCTGGCTACAAGTTTCCCTCTTCTCTAGTATCCGTTTTAAAACATCTTCGTTTGTTACTCTGTCTGTCCATCTTATCTTCTCCATTTTCGTTCAACAACACATTTCGAAGCTTTCTAAATATTTCTTATCTAACTTTCGTATTGTCTAAGTCTCTGAACCATACAGTCAAATGCTCCATATATAGCACTTGACCAACTTCTTAAGTCCAATATTAAGACTGCTATTTAAGAGTGATCTTTTCTTGTTGAATGCTTCTTTAGCTATGGCAATTCTTGACCTGATCTCTTTGGTGCAGTAAGCGTGTCTCGTCAAAATATTTCCCAGATACTTGAAATTATCGATTTCGTCAAGTTCTCTTTGTTCTACTCTGATCCGTAAAGGCATATTTCCACGAGATATTCTCATAACTTTCGATTTCTCGATGTTAATTTCCATTCCATACAGTTTTCCGGTGTCAACTATTTTGTCGATCATCTCCTGTAGTCCTTCTTCGGTTTTGGCTATTATAACCGTATCATCTGCATACCTGATCTTGTTAATGATCTGCCCTCCAATCTTGAAATCTCCAATTCCTACACTGTGAATGTTGAATAATTGGGGCGACAAACTACATCCTTGTCTGACTCCTCTTCCAATCTCCACACTATTGGTTTCTCCTTCATTCAATCGCAACATCATTCGTTGTCCTATGTACAGATTTTGAATGAGTCATAGATCTCTCCAGTTGACTCCGATTTCTTTAAATTTTTTCAGAATTTCGTCCAATTGACCTGGTCGAAAAGCTTTTCGCCAGTTGATGACAAACACAACTCTTCCTTTACATCAAGAACTCTTTCTGATATAATTCTCATCAATCCAATACCATCTTTAGTGTCTTTTCCTTTCCGGAATTCAAATTGATCTTCTAAATTTTCTCATATATCTTACTTTCCAGCCGCCTGTTCAGTATGCAAGTAATAATCTTCCCAGTGTGGGAAATAAGGCTAATGGTTCTGTGATCGCTTCACTTCTTTGCTTGTTTTTTCTTGGGCATTGTAACATCAAGAAAATCCTTTGGCCTTTCTCCACTCAGGTGGATCTTGTTAATAAGGGAAGTCAGTACTTTCATTGGATTGTCTTCTAATCCCTTGAGCAGATCGGCTGGTATGTCATCATCTCCAGTGGCCTTCCTCCCTCGCATGTCCTTGATTGCTTGTACTACTTCACTTTTCATATATTGGGTTCTTTTTCATCATCATCCGCCTCTTTCTCTGCTTCTATCGCAATATCCTTGGGGTGTTTTTTTTCTGATCATACAGATGTTTTTATGTATTCCTCCCTAATTCTAAGGATTCCTTGATGGTCAGCGATTACATTACCTTGTTGATCTTCGATATAAACGTTCGTATACTTTTGTTAGTTTTCATTCCTATTCTTGTACTTTCTGGTACATCAGATGATGTCTGCCGCTCCGTTGAATTTCCACCATTTCTTCACATATCTGTTCCATGTACTGTTCTTTGGCTTTGTGAGTTTCTATTCTCAATTCATTATTCAGCCTTCTATATTGTTTGATGTCTGTTTTTTTTTTTTTTTTTTTTTTTTTTTGCCCTTCTGCGTTCCTCCCTCTTCTTAAACATCGCTTCAATTATTCATGGTTTCCTTGGTACTCCTTCCATCCTGACAATGTTATTGTGGAGTGTGTCAAGTAGAATTTGTTTAACTCTTCCCCAACTATTTTCTATACTGTCAACCATATCGCCCATTGCACAGAATTTTTCTTCAATATCTTCTTTCACATCGTCGTCTTGATTTCTTAGTCCCTCTAAGTTCCATTTTCGATTTCTCCTCCCATTTTTCTTGATTAACTTTAACCAGGTTTGTACTTCCGCCACCAGGAGATTTTGATCCGAATATCTGCTTCTGGCATTGTCTTCATCTCATACGCTATTCCTGAAACGTTGCTTCACAAGAATGTAATCGATTTGGTAGCATTTCTTATCTACTGGACTTTTCCATGTGTACAACTTGGTTTTTATTTCCTTAAACCAAGTGTCCATCATCACTAGATCATATTGCCTACAGAAATCGATAAGCATTTGATCTCGTTCGTTTCTTCTACCTAGTCCAAATGGCCCCACTACCTGATTCGCAGCTCCTTCTCCTATTACACTGTAGCTCTGCTTTTAAAAGAGTTTAAAAAATTAGGACAGAAAAGAGAAAATCCATTTACTCAAAGGAAGGCCAGATAATAAATGTACTTAGGGCTTCCTAACAATACAGCCATAGAATTCTCAACGAACACCTCAGAATCTTACTAGAGCTAAGTGTAATGTGACAGAACATACTAAATCATGGTTACAAGAGGTTAAGGGATATCTCACATGAAATAACCTCTTCAAACTAACAAAGGACCCTAGTGTAATTTTAAACAGCAACCAATCATTTTCTTTTCGTGATGCCGAAGGGTAATACATTTTTGGGAAAGGGAAGGAAAATGTATATTGCAGAGGCACAAATGATGAAAAAGAAAATTTAGCTGTGTTGGTGATGGCAAATGCAATTAATCGGCTTCCTCCACCAATGATTTCTCTACCTACTGCCTTAGCAGAGTATTTTTGCAATACATTACATTTCCATCTTTAACTCTGTATTATTCTGTTATTAACTCTCTATTAAAACTGGAAATGATAAGAATCCATTACTACCTTCGGTTTCAACATTATACTTTTAAAATCAATTTAACATTCTGATAATAGATACCATCTTTAATCTTTACCATCTATTCAAGCCTGAAATGGCAGGAATCAAACACCACTGTTATTAAGGTTGATCACCACAGACTGTAAAAGAGGTAAAACATAGCGAGAAGAAATTTACTGCTATGAGTTAAGCGTCCCCCATATCAACTCTATTCTCCAGGGGCGGATTAAAGGAGGGGGCGAGGGGGGCGATCGCCCCCCCCCAAGAGCCCTCTAAAATATTAAAATTACACACACTGCCGCTCGTAGCTTACCGCCACACGAACAAAAGTTTGGGATTATTCTTGCATTATTTCAAAAGAGAGTTAATTCTTTAAATTCTATTTAAAAATAGTCTTCGTTTAGCATGCCGCGTTTACGCTAACGATAATTCGAGTCATAATATCAGATAAATCTCAGGAAGAAGGACGATGTTACTTGAGGCCAGAACATCTGGAAAACTATCCATGGCTGGTTCTTTCCCATAAGGAGAGGGATCTTTTTGTAAATATTGCTCACTTTCTCCAACGGGTTTTTTGGGGGGCTATCGAAGAAACGTGCCCCTCCAAACCCTTGAGACTAAACATTTGAAGAAATTCGCTACTTTCTACGGTATTTTAGAAACTCACAACAAGGCACTATATCACATTAACGCTCTTGAGGTCGGAAAAGCGTTTCTGAAAAACTACTGAGAACCAGTGAAATCAGTCTAGAATCAAATCAACTCGTCAAGAAGACAAGTCATCCAAAATCGCGAAAAACTGAAATTAATGTTGGGAAATGTGATATTCCTTGGAAGGCAAGGCGTTGCTTTTCAAGGCCACACGGACAAGGGCACCGATTTCTTCGTAAATTTGGGGGACCATTCAGATGCAGAATTTATATATATGAGGATTTTAAGACAAATTGCATTCAAATTATGTCAAATATTGTATATTCATATATACAATAGGGAGGCCCATATGAGATTTGGGGGGCCCAGCCCCCAGGATCGGCGCCCTTGCACAAGGACGGTGCTTGTGCGGATAATTGGACCTCAGATGGTAACAGTGCAGAAACTAAGTTCAACGAGGGCAATTTTCGAGAATTGCTCAAATTTAGATTGGCTTGTAGTGACGATCTCTTAAAAAATCACTGGAAGAAAGCATCGAAAAGGACCATTTTTGCTAATAAAACCACACAAAATGCTCTTATTGAGGGTTGGGGATGAGAAATCACGTCTGTAAAATTGTCAATCGAGTGCGAGAGGATCAGTTTTATTCTATTATGTTTGATGAGACTACGGTCGTTTTGCACACATCTCAGCTGTCTTTGATTCTAAGGTACGAACAAGGGTAAAATAAGAGAAGACTGCTTCGGTTTCATTGATCCTCGATCAGCAGGGCTGAAAGGTGAGGACATTGGTTCGAGCTCGGAATCCGAAGACGCAAAACCGCCCGAACTCTCACTGACTGGAGGGAAAACTGGAGAAATTGTTCTATCTTTGCTACGAGACTTCTCACTCAACCCGAGAAACTGCGTTGGTATTGGTACAGATGGTTGCGCCGTCACGACCTCTCAAAGTCGCCGGGCAGTGCAGGAGATCCAGAAGGAGGCTTCAAACGCACTGCACTGTTCATATTGCAGTCACAGCCTCAACTTGTCCATCTTCAGGTCTGTAACAACGAAAGAGATCATTACGTTTTTCACAGCATCGTCAAAACGTAATACTGTCCTTAAGGTTATGGTTAGTGGCCAGTAGGAGACATTGTGTGAAACGAGATGGGTTGAACGGATCGACGCGGTGTTACAATTCACGTGAAATTTCAATAAATAAGTGAGGTTCTACGTGTGTTCCAAGTGATCCGAGTTAGATACAGCAGCCAAAGCATAGGCATTTTCTTCTGCCATGGACGACATCGAGTTTATCGTAACTATTACATGTCTTCGGGGCGTTCTCACGATAACCCTTCCCTGAATCGACTTTTGCAGAAGACAAATTTAGACATGAACGCAACGTCAGATACCATTCAGGACACTATCACAGCATTAAACAAGAAGCGTTCAAACAGCAAAGAATTCAAGGCAACTTTCGAAGCAATATCCAGAATGGTTACCAGTGTCGACGTGCAGATTCAAACTCCTCATCTCACCCAAAGACAACACATGGTACGAACTTCAGGACGGATGACATGGCATCTTACTACTGAAGAACTGTCTACATTCCGTTGATAGAGTCGGTTGCAGAAGATTTCAAAACTCGTCTTGCGCAGGAAGTTTTAAATGTATACGGACTCAACATTCTATTGCCAACACGCGCAACTGACTAAACTCTGAGCAACAACTTCCGCATTCTAGCAGAAAGATTATACAAAACTATCGGAACTTTAAAAAATGCTGTTTTCCCTCTTTAGTTCTGAATTTGCAATCTGCACTTCTAAATGGAAGAGAATTAAAGAAAAAGGTGGAACTCTATCACGGACTGTGTTAGAGGCCTTGACCACCAGCGACGAAGATCTTCACGTGACTATTCGAAAACTGCTGCGCATACTTGTAACCCTGTGTACGGATTCCACGTTAATCAGTAGGTCTCATAGCCTCGCTACTGAAAGGGACGTTTAACTCAACATCAACTCAACTTGTAACCCTACATTCGAGCGTGGCCAGTGCAGAACGATCTTAATCCACGTTGCACCGACTGAAAACGTGGTTGCGATCTCGTTCTGGCGAAAAGCGGCTGAATGGACCAGCACTTTTAAAAGTCATAGGGACATTGTCGTAGATCGCGACAGCTTATATCGACAAATACGCTTTGTGCGGTATTCGCCGAAAAGCGTGTTTTGCGTTGTAACTTGTAAGTTCTTTTGTCCTTTTGTTGAATTCATTTTACTAAAATACAGAAACATTATGAGCGTTCTAAAATATGTTTAACCTGATATTTTTTCTAGCAAAATATTTAGTAAAGCATAGCCACGACCCTGCCTGTAGACAAAATGGGCCCTGTACTGAAACGTTCTGACGCGTGATTAGTGCCATACTAAAGAGTTCGACTCACATATGTTCCCTGCAGTAGGAAGGCTTTTAGTATGACGCTAATCATAACGTCAAAATGACTCTGCAGTAGACGCAAAATGAAAAGGCGGAATATCATTTTCGGGGAGGGGGCATTGTGGTGTAAATTCCGTAGCAATTATATATTTCACCCTCTTTTCCTGAATCCGTTTTACCTTTATTTTTTTTTTTGGGGGGGGGTGGAATTTCGGGGAACATATCCCACTCTACAATAAATAGCCCCCCCTAAGACTTTTTCTTTAATCCGCCAATGCTATTCTCTCTGCTAAAACTTGAAGTAGTTAAAAATCAACTACTACTTGCAGTTTCAACATTTATTGGCAAAATATCACTCCATAGAAATTAAACTGCTTCACATTATGTACAAGGGACACCACCATTTGTTTTATGTTACATTTGAAATATAGAATTTGGTTTTGTTCATTAAGCGTGTATAAGTAACAGCACGCTCTACAAAAATTTGACTACAACTAGTCTCCAAGGCATGTAATATTGGGAGTGATGGCAATATGTAATAAGTAAAAGCAATGTTCTAATTTTCCTCAGGAGTATTTGGACATATGGTATGGATTCACCGCACCCCCGATATCGTATTCATAAAACATTGAAGTAGCAACATTTATATATTAGATTCTAATTCATTTTTAAGTCACTATTTAATGTTTATGGCTGGAATTTTCATGAGTTATTGACAATGGAGGTAATATAGTAGCGACATCTAGTGAAAGACTTTTCAGTCACGTTATGAACTCAACAGAATTCGAAACACCGATAACAGCGGTACAGATGGTCATCCGTTGATTTTTTTTTCTTTTCTTTTGTGTATATTCTAAGCAGTCAGTACACCCATTAAACTACTGGCTTTAAAAGAACTTCGAAGTATTATCAAGTTACTTCTTGTATTTGCACATAACTCTCCATTCAGTTGCTGCTATACCTAGGTACGTTGATGATTTAACAGTGACGTAACAACAAAGTTCTTTTAAACGAGCTCTTCAAAGAGACCTTACTTTTACACGCTAAAAATAAAACTAAAAAAAAATATATATATATAAAACATGTATACATCCCCTCTTCTATGTCTAAACATAAAATGTTATTTTTCTCGGCTTTTAATCGTAGAGGAAAGAGTTCTGTAAATTTCAGTCTAACTTCTAGACAAGACCCAAGAGCCAAACCCTTTCCAAGAGCTCACAAAATGCTCAAGTACGTACGGGGTCGTTGCTAAGCCTGCAGTGGAATACTGCGTCTTCAAGGAGATTTGGTACTATCAATATATTTGTCTATCGCTGCTGTAATTATCAATGCCAGACTTGCTGTCTGTTTCGTTGTTCATTCTGTATGGATTATTGTGAGTATAAGAAAGCAAATGTCCGTCCGGAGACAAAATATGTCTGTCCATGTGTCCGGGAGACAAAAACTAATTATTGGCAAAGATTGCAATTTTTGATGCATTTTTTTTGTCATTCCTAAAAGACTTGTTTTACTGTATTTATGTTATATACTATAAATAGTTTAAAAACTCATTAAGAATAAAATTCTCTTTTTTAATGAAGCTAGTTTAAACAACAGTAAAAGTCAAAGATAATAAATCTCTTCAAAGTAGATAATAATTCATTACTATTATCTATCTATCTGTCTATCTGTCTATCTATCTATCTATCTATCTATCTATCTATCTATCTATCTATCTATCTATCTATCTATCTATCTATCTATCTATCTATCTATCTATCTATCTATCTATCTATCTATATCTATATCTATCTATCTATCTATCTATCTATATATATATATATTGAAGTCGTGTCTGCTAAAATCTCACTTTAACACTTTCAGTGCTATACCCTGGGCGAAGAGGAGTCACCCATTTCTACTACTTTATAATTAGAATATAATATATAATACGTAAACACACACATGCACTCTGTATTAGTACTATCACGTGTTAAGGAGATTCACAATTTACCTCCAATGACTTTTATGAGATCATATTTAAATTTGAGAGAAAGAAATTAATCTCTATGTTTGAAACTAATAATAATAATAATAATAATAATAATAATAATAATAATAATAATAATAATAACTAACTCTATGGCCTATGGAACCCGAAGGTTCAATGCCGCGTTCACAAAAGCTCTCCACTGACTTCTATCCTTAGCTAATTGCATCCAGTTTCTACTTTGTATTCATATCTCTGAGAGATCCATGTCCTCCCATCTGCGCCTAGGTCTTCCTAATGGTCGTTTTCCGACTGGTCTTCCAGTCAAGAATTTTAAAGCGTTTCTACTTTCTCCCATCCTAGCTACATGACCCGCCCACCTAAGCCTCCTAGACTTGACGACCCTAACATTGTTGGGTAAACCATATAAATTATGTAGTTCCTCGTTATGAAGTTTCCGTCATTCCCCATTCCCGTTCCTCTTGGGTCCGAATATTCGTCTCAGGATCTTGTTCTCGAATACTTTCAGTCTATGTTCTTCCCTCAGAGTAAGCGACTATGTTTCGCAGCCATACAGAACAACAGGCATGGTTATCGTTTTGTATATTTTAAGCTTCAAATTCCTCGACAGAATTCGCGAGAATAATAATAATAATAATAATAATAATAATAATAATAATAATATCCGGGTCACTGGTAGGATTATATATCACTGCTTGAAATATGTATGTAATTCTTAGGAGTATTGTATCATTGTTAGCAATGTATGTGTCACTGTTTGGAATATGTGTTTCTGTTAGGAGTAGGGTGTCACTGTATCATGTTTTGTTGTATCATGTATCGTTCCTATAGCTTCGGAATTGGAGATTCAGGTTTGACTTCCGTGAAAGTTAAGCTAGTTCCAGACGCATGTGAAATTCTACGTTCATTCTCACGCGGAGAACAGTTAATTTCTTGGACAGTCGCCTGCTAGTGTACACACAACACACATACTGTTTAGTCAATTACTTTAAAACGAAATGGAAAGTTAAAATCTACTAGTTTATATGCATTAATTGAGAAAATATGAATTAAAATAAGAATTTTAGGAATGATCAAAAAAAAAAAAAAAAAAAAAAATAGTGGATCAAAAAATTGAGATCTTGGCCAAGAATTTTAGAAATAATCCAAAAAATGTATCAAAAGATTGCAGTCTTGGTCAATAATTAATGTTTGGATCAGGGGCCACAAAGATTTTGAACGTCCCCATAAATCGAGTTCTCGTATTCTTCAGCAAATAAGCACTGAGTTAACTGATAATTCGTAAACTGAGTTAAGTAATAGTTTGTGTTTGGCTACACTATATGTAGTTCTCCTGATACAAGGCTTACAAGAAAATTTTTGCTTGAATCATACTGGATCTTTTGATCCAAAAGCAGATTCGTTGACGTTGTGTACAGGTGACACTCCTACTTTTTTTAAGGCTTGGAATACAAGCTTAATATTGGGTGTATTCATTGAGCGTGTAAACCTTAACACACGTTCTACAAAAAATTACTCTGACAGTTATTAAATGTTATTGCAAGTGATACTGACAGTGACGGTTATCGGTAATAAATATCTATAATGCTTTAACTTTTCTCAGGAGTATTTGGACATAATGTAAGGATTCCCCCCGTTCCGATGTCGATCTCATAAAACACTGAAGTAATAATATTCGTGCATTTGTTTGTAACTCATTTTTAAATGATTATTTTATGTTACTGGCTGGAATTTTCATGAGTTACTAGGATCGAAGTTAAGATAATAGCGACGTCTGGTGAGAGTATTTTTAGTCACGTTATGAACTGAACGGAATTCGAAAACCCATAAACAGCGATACAGGTGATCGTTCGTTCCTGGAATTTTCTTTATTTTTAGTTAATTCTCTCTGTCTCTCTCTTTTACTCTCTCTCTCTCTTTTCTGCACATGTTCTAAGCAACCAGTACGGTCCAGCAACAGCTTTGGAATATGTGTGTCACTCTTTGGAGTATCTGTCACTGTTAGAACTATGCGTGTCACGGTTATGAATATGTGTTACTGTTAAGAGCATTTGCTACTGTTTTGAATATGTGTTACACTCTTAGGATTATGTATTACTGTTAAGAGTGTGTATTAGGTTTAAGAATATATCTGCCACTGTTTAGAGTATGTGTGTCACTGTTTGGAGTATCTGTCACTGTTAGGATTATGTGTTACGGTTACGGTGTGTATTTGTCACTCTTTGGAATGTGTGTTACAGTCTTAGCAGTATGTGTCACTGTCAAGAATCGTGCTTCTACTACTAATACAAGCAACATACGACGGACATCATCATCAGCGATGGAGCATGTGACCAAAGAGAAACACCAGCGCCGCCATCACCCTTGAAGAAGGTTTAAAAGTCACCACAGGACAGCCTAGAGCATCAGTTTCGATTGGTCAACTTCTCTCTCTTAGCTTGCATGGAGCTCTAAGGTTTCTTGCCCACTTAGCTTGCCTGGAGCTCTGTGGGACTTAAACTCTCTCTTTGCTTGCCTGGAGCACTGGGAGATCCTAATCGCATTACTTAGCTTGTCTGGAACTCTTGGTTTTCTAATCGCAATCATTACCTTGCCTGTAGTATCCTTCCTATAGCTCCCTGGGCCCATGGACCACCTGTTTACCAGACAAAACAAGAATCTACATCTAGAACATTCTTTTGGTCTCCGGACTAAAATTATAGTGATTTATGTTATACTTGCATAGAAGTAAATTTTAATAATAAAAAGAAATGTAGGAGAAAGTCCAGAAATCTCGTGTGCTAATTGGTCTACCTGCTGTCTTAGCAGAGTATTTTTACAATACAGTTCATTTCCATCCTCAACTCTACTAAAACTGGAAGCGAATAGAAATCCATCACAACTTTCGGTTTCAATATGATGTTTTTTTTAATCAATTTAACGTTCTGAGATCATTTACCGTTCTGAGATCAGGGTAGGCCGTACCATGTGTGGGTCACGTGCACTTTCACAGGGCGGCAAGATCTGTCTTAACTATATTATTTAAAATAAGTATTTCTTGTTGGAAACAGACTTCATGATTATGGTTGTTGCATCTATTAACCTGACCTTCTATTCGAATACTACCTAAATAAATCACATTTAGGTCGCATTACTTTAAGATCACATGGACAGTGCTACAGCAAATGGTCAAACAAATACCAGCATGAAGTGCTTGATTGTAGTCAAATACAAGAACTCAGTTCTCGAACAGTAGTGAACACTTGTCCCTTTCACTTATCACAGTTTTGATATAAAAATTAGTATTGTTTTTGTCACAAACATTGTTTTAACAAATGTAGAAAGAAAATCAATAAATAAAGATAAAAGTGCTAATTCCACTTGAATTGCAAACTGACATAGTGACATTTAAGTTAGATATTGAATTTTATAAAACGAACTAGCTTTTGGCTAGCTGGGGGCTCTTCCCCCACTCCCCGCGTTTGCTCCGCCTACGGCCTCGCATATCTTAGTTAGCAGCCTTTGCATCAAGAATAAATCTTGTGCATTTGCTCCTTAATTACATTTCCTGAATTTGGCAAAGCTGGGGCTTCGCCCCCTGACCCTCACGTTTACTCGGTCTATGGCGTCGCACCTCTTAAACCCACAATTATATCAAATTTCAAGTTTTTTTCCTATTTCAACTATCTAGAGGATAAGATTTTGTATCCCAATAAAATGCCCCTTTAAATAACATGGGAATTTCTTCATCCCCCTTTAGATCCCTTAAAAACTAAAAATATTTACTTTTGGCAATTTTCCTGTAGGTTAGTCCCGGAAGGCTACAATTATGCGAATTTCATCATTCTAATCCTGCCGGAAGTGCCTAAACATTTTGGGGTGTAGAAGATGCCTCATATAAATAACATGGGAAATATTTTTCAGTTTCCCATAAAACCACTCTACATTTGGAAATTTTTATTTTTAGCGATTTACTTAGTTAATGGCAACGAAAACGTACAAGCATACCGTATTTCAAGTTTCTGTTTCAAGTACCTAAAACATGAGATTATAGGTCCAAAAAACACCCATTTAAATAACATGGAGAAATTCTTCATCCCTGCTTTAGACCACCTAAAGATTAAAAATATTCACTTTTGGCAATTTTCCTGTCGGTTAGTCTCGGAAAGCTACAATTATGCCAAGTTTCAACTTTCCATGTCAACCGGAAATATCCCTTTAATTTATGTCAGCTCATGTAGTTTTATATATATTACCTGATCAGGATATCAGTGCGGTTTTTCCAGGAGCGCGCCTCTGTTGTGTTTACATCAGTTTCTCGGTAATCGCGGAGGGACAGGGGAGCGGAGAGCGTCACTCTGCAGTATATCCAACGATTTCTAAAAGTTGCAGTAGCCTAATCTGTTTCGCTTAATAAACAGCGCCATAAATTATATAATTGTTATTGAATGCAGGAATGGTTATTCCTGTAGTAATGCAGATGTATTGTAGATAATGACATATGTATGGAAATTAACAATTGAAGAACAACATAGCATGTAAGTGAGTTTCTACCATGTATTAAGCAGATTGTATAAAAATTGATTACATTTTGATTTCATTATAAAGCGGAAGCAACCTGTAAAACGCAGGAATAACGATACCAATGACTAAAAGCTTAATTAAGGGTTGATAGCTTAGAAACTTGCACAATACCTTGTAACTGTAAGTTTAGATTAAGCTAAGGCTCGCGATGCTTGTGTTTGTTTTAAATGTACTGTATGCTTATCGGTTTACAAATATTCTCGACTTTTAGCCAATGAAGAATTCCGATACCTTTCCACTCGAGAACTGTGGAAGCCCTCTCCGTTGGTTTATTGGCTAGCGCTTGTGCCTTTGTTGTACGTGGTTCTGGGTTGAAATGCCAGTGAGAGCTCAAAAATTAATTTTACAATCTTTCACTTTCATTAATCATCTGTCCCGGGACCTTAAATTAAAGAAATTTCATTTCATTTTTTTTCAGTGAATGTGAAACTTTTGGGGGGAAAGAGGTGAAGAAGAAATTTTTCCTCCATTTCTTAAAGGGCTATGGGATTGGATAGTTTGCCTTTCAGGATTGACTTATAAAATCTGATTACAGTGCATCTTTCTTTTAGGATTATTATCGTAAACCAGCCTTTTGGTAAATGTGGAATAAAAATATTGATAAAACATCAGCGTATGGGTAATGCAAGCATAAGTATCATTGCTTCAACACATAATAAACTCACAACTTTTATTTATGAGTACAGAAATTCCCCTTGAACTCCCTCTGAATTTCTTTCAGACTTAGAGAACAAAGAATTAGTTCTACTATCTGTTTTCATACACAATATAATTTTAAAACTTGGGAGCCGAGTGTTATCTTTGTGTCTGTAATACATAGTCATTTGTCGATTGACTTCAGAGAACTAAGTTTAGCCCGTAAGCACAAGTTGCATATAGTTCAAACATATCAGATACAGGGGCGGATCCAGGACGGACTTCTGGGGGAGGGGGAGTGAGTTATAATACTGCTACTTAGAGCTACTTTTAAGAGCTCCAAATTCTGGGATGGGTTTTATTTATATATAAAATAAGAAAGTTTCCTCTTCTGGGGGGAGGGGGCTGAAAAGCCCTATATTGTTGTCCACACATAAAATTTAAAGGCAAAGGCAATCATCTTTAAACAGCTGTATTTTTATTTGAAGTGTAAGTATTAAAATGTGATACGTATGGTTGCAATAGGTGAATGGCTCTTTTTTTTTTTTTCTAATACTGAACTTAGGTACCTAACATTGGCACTCATCTTCTTCATGAATTGAGGTAAGAAGCGGTCGCGTGATTTCCGGCCGATTGTTTCATCGCCGGTATCTTTGAGCAATGAGATAACGGTGGAAGACAAACGTCGTTCTTCAATCTTGATACTTTGAAAAACTTAGGCAAGTGGTTTTGTTATTCAAATATATGTCTATTCACTCTAATCAGTTTCAGAAGTAGCATTTTGTATTTTGTATTTCTTTTTTAATACGTAATTCATTTTTTTTTCTGAATTTCACTGGAGTTCAATTTCTTGGAAGGACAAGGAACCTTCAATTGCCAGGCACCCCACTTTAAACTTTAATCGCTCCCCTATCACCTCCAGTGTAACACTGGGTATATTTCTTTTAAATAAAGTTTTCAAAATATGGCAGAATACTGGATTGTTTAAATTACCAAACCATGCTAAATAATGACAGGTTAGACAACAGAGAGAGTTATCTTTAAATACCATCTCAATCGGGGGCGGATCCAAGTCTCCTTTGGAGGTGGTTAGGAGTATGGCGGTGAAAGATCGGTTTTCTCTGACCGGACTTTTGGAGCACATCCGAAAATGATCTCAATGCAAAAGAATTTTGTTACTCAAGACACTGCATGGTCCAACCTGGTCGCAATTTGGAAGATGTCTTATCTCAACACTACACAATAGAACTTGCTTTAAACAATGAAAGCGCAGTTGCCAAAGTATAACTTTGATTCACAAAGATGAACTTCGAGGTTTTGTTAATAGGAGAAGTGGGAATTCCTTACACTCGAATGCTACGGAGTTCTTAGTGTTTCTTTGTACGACACTGACAAGGGGCATCACCCAATTGTCCGGCTCCGATTTCAATAAAATTTTTATTGCTGATATAGGACGTGTATTTATTACTTGTGATGACAGCAATTTTTGCCATGGTGAATGTTTTCTATTTTTTAATAATTTTTAAAGGTTGTGATGTGGTTAATAGAGATTACTGCAGACGTCTTTGACTACCCTTTGTAAACGGAGTGTTAATGAAAGAACAACCATGTAGGTACGTATAGGACCTAGAAGGAAGTCGTATGGTATTATGACCTTGACGGCAGCTATCTTGAAATCCGCCATTTTGAATTATGGTCAAGTTTTTTAAATGGGAATACGGTAATATGGTACATAATTTCGGGCTAGAATTTAATCAGGAAGACAATAGTGAAACTAGTTTTAAGATGCGCCTATTTGCTGAAAAGTTACAGGCATATTAATTGTTTATACTTACTATGTGCGTAAGTCCCTTACCTCCGTTTCTAACCCGCGTATTAATGATAATAAGTGGATAAAGATTTTGGTAATACATATTATGCCTAGAGGGAAGTGATACGATAAGGGTATCATTGTCGGCAGCCATCTTGAAATCTGAAAGTATGAGTTTATGACTCTTCTAATGTGCACGAAACGTCCATTATTCGATCTTTCAAATTGGCAACACTCCTAATTTTCACGACATGTTTTAATTAAGATTCCAACTGGCACTTTGCAATTGTTTCCATGGATCATGTTTTCTAAATTTATTACATTTTTTAGTTGCGATTTGTCAGTTCATGCATAGTGTTGGGATAAGCATCCAGCAATCTTCCTGAATTTTGAAGACTTGCCATGTAATTATTAATCTCCTAGGCAGTGTAATTATTTATTTTAACCCAGAGTACATGAGGAACCTATGGACCTATGCGATGTAAAGAAATACAAATGAAATTATAAGAAATTGATGTAACACGAACTCAAAATTATCATGAAATGTAGCCTACATGTTGCGCAAACGACAAACAGTATTTTTTTAAAAAATAAATACAACTTGACAACTTTAAAGGATCAGCAGCAATGATAGAAAATATCAAAGAGACATAATATGACTGTTCCCAACACACTGTTTGTACCGTGAACAAAATATGAAAGCAGGTAACTTGTTTATAAAGAGGTGTAACTTAATCGAGTTCCCGATCAATACTGATTATAAATCTTACAAACATGAACCATCGACAACAATCGCTAGAAAACGAATGACTTTTTTGTCTGACTAGCTAAAATATTGGCATAGAAAATAAATAAATAACTAAATAATTATACAATAAACAAATAAATTTAAAACAAAACAAAAGACCATTGATTTACACAACAATTGTATTTCGTTTCCTTTTTTGAAGTGAATTTTTAACTTATTTCTCGTCTCATCTACTATCCATTACAAACTACGTCTCCGGTATTACCTGAATACAAAGTTGGAGTTCTTTCGTTCTGCGATGATTCATGTCAGTAAACGAGTTTTTAAAGGGCACGTATAGGAAATAAATAATTACATTGCCTAGGAAATTAATAATTACATGGCAAGTCTTCAAAATTCAGAAAGATTGCTGGATGTTTATCCCAACACTATGCATGAACTGACAAATCGCAACTCTTAAAAAATGTAATAAATTTAGAAAACATGAATCATGGAATCAATTGCAAAGTGCCAGTTGGAATCTTAAAACATGTGGTGAAAATTAGGAGTGTTGCCAATTTGAAAGATCGAATAATGGACGTTTCGTGCACATTAGAAGAGTCATAAATTCATACTGGTTAACTATAGAACAAAAATAAGCATACCATTGGCTTTTGGGGAAAATTTACTATACCTATTAAAATTTGGTGCCACATGCTATGGTTTTCAGTTTTCGAAGCTTCACTTTAATTCAAAATGGCGGATTTCAAGATGGCTGCAGTCAATGATTCCCTTATCGTATCACTTCCCTCTAGGCATAATATGTATTACCGAAACCTTTATCCACTTATTATCATTAATACGCGGGTTAGAAGCGGAGGTAAGGGACATAGTAAGTATAACCAATTAATATGCCTGTAACTTTTCAGCAAATGGGCGCATCTTAAAACTAGCTTCACTATTGTCTTCCTGATTAAATTCTAGCCCGAAATTATGTATCATATTACCCTATTCCCATTTAAAAAAAATTATCCTTAATTCAAAATGGCGGATTTCAAGATGGCTGCCGTCAAGGTAATACGTACTGTACGACTTCCCCCTAGGCCCTATACGTATCTACACGGTTGTTCTTTCATTAACACTCCGTTTACAAAGGGTAGTAAGGGACTTCTGAAGTAATCTCTATTAACCGCATCACAACATTTAAAAATTATTAAAAAATAGAAAACATGCACCATGGCAAAAATTGCTGTCATCACAAGTAATAAATACATGTCCTATATCAACAATAAAAATTTCATACGGCAATATGTTACAGCGCCTTGTGATTAGTCATGACATTCAAATGCATAGTCAACGTATTCCAACGTACACATGAGCCATAAATACGCGTTGCGAATGCATCAAAGCTATGCGCTAATGTAGCAAGTGCGTAGGATGTTCGTTGGCTCTTGCTCAATACGCCCATTTTCTGTTGCGAGCGCAAACCCCCTACTATCTTGCGGTTTTCTTTACTACTTGCAGCTTTAATAGTAAGCGAAAAAATAATATCACGCCATAGAAACCAAACTGCTCTACGTCATGACAACAAACAATGTTATTTGTTTCTTGTCACGTTTGGAATAGATGGTTTTCTTCATTAAGCGTGCAATAGTATCAGCACGCTCTACAAAAATTTAGGCGGATAGGTCTTCACCTTACCTGTTGTGGCATGCAGTACTGACAGTGACGGCTGTCTATAATAAGTAAACGCAATGTTTTAATTTTCTTCAGGAGTATGTGGACATATAGGTTGGATTTTTTGTCCCCTGATGTCGATCTTATAAAACATTTAAGCAGTAATATTTATATATTTGATTCTAATATATTTCTAAATCATTATTTAATGTTTATACCTGGAATGTTCATCAGTTATTGAGAATGGAGGTAACATAGTAGCGGCATCTAGTGAAAGACTTCTCGGTCACGTTATGAACTCAACAGAATTCGAAACGCCGATACAGTGGTGCAGACGGTCATTTGTTCAGTTTCTTTTCTTTACTTTTTTTCTCTTCCTCTGTATCTTTTATGTATATATTCTAAGCAGTAATTACACTCATTAAACCAGTGGTGTCCACCCCTCCTTATGTCCATGACGCACCCCCCGCAATTGTCTATCCATAGGTGTTCTTCCATGAAAAAGAAATCTTTTCGATTAATTTTTACATCCCCTCAAACATATTTATATAGGTTTTTAACCCCCCAAATATTTCAATGACGCAGTTTGCGTTATAGCCTCCCCTTATGGGCACCCCTGCATTAAACTGCTAGCTTATAAGAGTTCTTGAAAGAGACCTAACTTTTACATACTAAAAAGAGAACTAAAATAAATTATAAAACATGTATAATCCTCCCTTGTATATGTAAATATAAAATGTTAATTTTCTCGGGTTTTAATCATAGAAAAAAGAACTATGGATTCTATAAATTTTATTCTAATCGCCTAATTTTTTCTAGGCAACACCCAAGAGCCAAAACCTCACCAAAAGCTCAAAAAATGCTCCAGTTCATACGGGTGTCGTCGCGAAGGCTGCAGTAGAATACTGGGACTTCGAGATTTGGCACTATCAATAGATTTCCCTATCGTTGCCGTAATTATTAATGTCAGACTTGTTGGCTGTTTTTTCCCCCTCTCTGTTCATGGATTGTTGAGAATGAGAAAGCAAATGTCCGTTCGGGAGACAAAATGGGTCTCATACAGAGTCGTTTTGTAACGTGATTAGTGCTATACTAAAGAGTTCGACTAACATATGTTACCTGCAGTAGTCAGACCTTTAGAATGACGCTAATAATGCGTCAAAACGACTCTGCATAAGGCGGAATATGTCTGTCCATGTGTCCGCCTATTCGGGAGAGAAAAATCGTAAGATTTATTAGACGAATCAACATGAATTTTAGTCAGAATGTAAAGAGTTAAATATTTGGAGTTCGTTGACAGAAAAGACTCATATACCATAAGTTATAGAAATCAAACATCAGCGTAGCATTATTATTGAACTTTTTTTTTTTTTTTTTTGCAAACTTATAGAAAATCTGAAAAAGCTTTTTTATTTTTTCGTTTTTTGTCCTGCAGGTTCGCTTCCGATTTCATCCACAATAACGCAGCATTGAGCGTTTATTAAAGATGGCGACAGTCGCAGAGAAAAAGTATTCATTCACATCAGTCTGCCTTAACAATGTAACGACACTTCCGAATGAAGTTGAACAGAGATTCACCTACTGCCTAGTCCATTTGACGATGTTATGCACAGTTTACAGATTCTGGATGCCTCACTTACATCACGATGTTCATGAATTCTCGAACAATAGATTGAAAATCCGATGGATCGGTCGTGATGAAGATGACGATCAGTAATTCCTATCATGGCCTCAACGCTCTCCGGACCTAATCTCATGCATTTGTGTGTGTCTGTGTGTGGGGGATTGTGTGAAAGATACAGTGTTTACCCCTCCTCTACCAAGAACCTAACAGAACTGAGAGCTCGCATTAAAAATGCTTTGTAAGAAGCTTGCTCTGCGCCTATCGTCATTTTGTATAAATACTCAACGCTGGGCTCTCGTGGCTGAAATCAGAAGCAAACCTAAAAAAAAAAAAAAAAAAAAAAAAAAAAAATCTTTTTGAGTTTTTTCAATACATCGGGAAGTTGTTGTGACAATATGTTTAATAACAAAGCTACAGTGAATATATGAAATCAGGTTAATCATTTGTAAATGCGGTATATCAGAATGCCACGGGCGTCTCTGGCGGGGGGGGGGTCGAGGGGGATGCGTCCCCCCAATATTTTGAAGTACAAAATATTCAATATTTTACTCTAATTTAATTTATTTACTAACGACAGAATATAACATAAATAATAATAAGTATATTTATTTGGAATATAATATTCAGGCTGTGAAACGATTGTAATCGAAAAATGAAATGAAATGAAATCTTTGAGTTTTACGTCCCACAGTTATGGCGGTGAGGCTAAAGGAGACGGTGATGATGAGTAATGAATGAAATAGTGGAATGAAGAAAGTGGGAGGAAACGGGAGAACCCCGAAGAAACCCACGCACACGATGTTTGTCCACCACAAAGTTCACTTGGCGGGGGCTGGGATCGAACTCCACTGAGCCACTGCCCTTTGCGTAGCAATAACAGGTTCCATTCTCCAAAATCTTTTAACAATAAACTCATTTTGCTCCAAAGAGTGCACTAGTCTCACTGATCATACTCAAACAGTAGGACAGAACTGTAGAACACAAATCCCAATACAATGGCCCAGTTTTGTTTCTTATGGACCTTGCCGTGGTTGCCATCTAAGGAAGAAAACAAATCTCCACACCGCACCGTATCTCATTCCAATTTGAAAGGTACACTGGCAAATTTTTGCTGTTTTTCTTGAGTCGTGGTCAATATTACTCCGGATGAATTTGAACCAGTAAACATAATCTCATAAATCTCCCATCCTTCTTGATCATTTGCCACAAAGCGCATGAAATTCGGAGTTCAGTTAGAATTTCTAGACCAAATTAAATCCATGAGTTTTAAAAAATCACCCTGTATGCGTACAGGAAGATACACTTGCTCTGCATAACTTCTTGCATAAAAGGTACCTTTAGCTTGAAAATATCTGAAGATTTTCTTTGTATATAAATTATATATATTTAAATAAGTCTGCGTATCATATTTTCAAACATTTTAACTTTTTACTTAAACAGTTTTTTTTTTTTCGTTGAACATTACGTGGTCGTTCGAACAACTTGCCACTACTCTTTCCTTTCAAGTGACCAATTATTCTTGATTCTAAATTTTTTACCCTTCAGAATGCTGTTATTACATTTCTCATGTTATATTGAGAAAAGAAGTGGAACGTACTGTTATTTCCTTCTAATATAAATAAAATAAAGAGTTTGTTTGTGTGTTTCTCTGTCTGTCTGTGACAAGACAAGTGGACCGAAAATTACCAAATATTGGTCACGGGTACCTTGGTCCAAGTCCCAGAACAAGACGAAGCGTTTAAAAAAAATGAACCAGGGCCAGGGGGTCTTGTGGGGGGGGTCTTACCGGGACATGTAAAACTAGTAGATAATGACCACTATTAGTGTCGAATTCATAGTTTCCGCGATTGCTGAGATCAATGGTGAAACTCCAATTGCATTTACCCCATTCGACTGCGTGCTGGAAGTAACCGAGGGGAATTTCGAGATATGTAAAAGTAATCCAAAATGGCCGATATTAGTTTCAAGACCATAGTTTTCGCTGTCGTTGAGATGAATGGTGATACTCCCATAGGGTGGAATTTCCAAATACAGCCTCCATCGGCTGGGGGCCAGAGGCTTCTTTGTTTAATTCGAACCAGGGAGTCTAAGGGGACGCTTACCGGGATATGTAAAAGTAGTAGAAAATGGGCAATATTTTTTCATTGTTCAGTTTGTTTACATGGATATTTTATCTGACCCATGCGAAGAATTGGCATATTCAACTAATCTTTTAATAAAGTTGAAATGTTCGAGAAAATCTAACATTTCCTAGTCAAAAACTGAGAGATAAAAAGGCGTTTTCCTCGGACCATTATGTCTCTAGTAAATGATAAGATAGGAAAAACCGGTTTCATGCAAGCAATTAAGCGTCCCAAGAATATACACTACCTTCACTCTAATCTCTCTTTACTAAAACCGGAAGTGGTAGAAATATGCTATTACTTCCGCTTTCAATGTTAAGGGATAACATGCCGTACAAACCATTTCTTCACCACGTGGTATACACGTGGCACTGTTACTCTCTTAAAAAAATAGTTTTATTTTTGTTTGACTATAAATAAAACTTTCACACGAATTGAATAAGGTTCTTTCCACTCCAGGACAGGTCATGTTCTACCTATAAACAAAAGTATGCGTTCTCTGAAAAAGAAATTATAGATAGGCCTATACCACATTGACTGTACACCTGTTCTCCCGTTCCTAGCGCTGCTATTGGCTGAAGGAATTCCACTCCCTTTCGCTAAGGCTCTCTCCTTTAGCAACAGCTGAACTCTTATTGGCTCAACGCGTGGGTGTGTTGAGGGTTTGAGCTTTAGTTCGCATTTTTGACACGGCTCAAGACATTTTGGCAGCACTATAGTACTCAGTTTCCTTTCAACGTGATTTTCGCAACATTCTTTGCATTACGATTATCTTCCTATTTGTAATTTAAAACTTTGGATACATTGTTACTTACATTACATTGTCAAAGCAATATAATATGCTTATATAATAATGAACGGCTCTTTGTCTTAGTAAGATGATACTAGAAAAATACGTATATATACACACTATTCTGAAGCTTTGGATAAAGCAAACACTTCTTACGATATTTTATTCTGTATGGTTCTCCGTAGCATAGTTGCCAACACACTCGTCTTTGGTGCAAGCAGTCCCGGGTTCGATTCCCGATGGAAACATTCGGCCGAAAAAGTGTAAAAGCTTCTTCAGACCAGCAATTCTGAGTGAAGTTTTCCTGAGTTTCCCTCATTTACACCAAATAAATGCAGGATAGTACCTACATTCAGATTCTAGGCCACTTCGTTCATTTTCAAATCCTTTCTTCCCTCGGATCATTGAGGGTCATCATCCATTCTACGTGACGGGCTAACATGGCCAGAGATGCCGAGAGCCCAAAAATCTAATTTCTAAATCTAGTATATTTATACTATGGCTAAATTATAACAAAACATTGAAAAATTTCAAAGTAGCTACCATATTAATTACATTTTTAGGGTACTTATTTGTAACGTCACAGAAAAGATAGCGGTAGTAAGCTGTGACAATATTTCAAACATTTGGCAGTATTCTTTTTTCAAATATTAAACGATAGGACACTCAAATTTGATGCTAGCGTTTGTTTTCTGACTCAGCGGTACCGTAGTGGGTATGATTTCTCCTGTTTTTTTTTTTTTTTTTTTTTTTTGTTTGTTTGTTTGTTAAAATACGACACACGTTTTCAGCACCGAGGCGTGAACTATGGCCTAAAATGGAGTCCACAGTATCGTAATGAGTTCAACCGGGCATGAAACCCAGTATTACGTTCACCAAAGGCATACGTGCTACCCACTAGAGCAGCGTCTAGGGCAATCATGGAGTTAGAGCCCCATTGAAGAAAATAAGCGTTTCTAGCTAAAATCAGAAAATCAAGTTGGTTTTGTACCTCAGTTAATGAAAGAAGAGGCATTGCGCTTACTTCTTGTGTGAGGGAACACTTATTTTGGAAAAGGTAAATTTCTAATCCTGTTAATTGCATGAAATGTCTCTACTTTTGGTTGGAGCCCTACTGCTCATACGTATCGAAAATATACAATACAAAAAAAAAAGTACAATTCTGTTCTTGCATATGTGAGTGTGACGTGTGATTCAACCGAGATTGCGCGGTGGCTCAGTGGTAGAGCGTTCACCTGCGGTACTTGGGGTCCCTGGTTCGATCCCAGCTCCCGCAGAGTGCACTTTGTGGTAGACAAACACAGTGCTCGTGGATTTCTCGGGGTTCTCCCGTTTCCTCCCTCTTTCTTCATTCCACCATTTTACTCATCTCTGATCATCACCGTTTCCTTTAGCCTAACCGGCATAACCTTGGGACGTAAAACTTAAAGTTTTATTTATTTATTTATTTATTTATTTGTAATTTAATAGACTTTTTATTATTATTATTTACGCACCTCCCTACTTTTGTAAAGGATTGAAATCGTATGAAGCATGAACGAATATATTTGATTTTTCCCTTTCTGTTCGTGATTCGTTTTTCCTCGCATGTAGTAGTTCTTTTCCATTAAAATTACTCAGTGTGTTTCTCTTTCTGTGAGTTGGCTTTTATTATTTAATCTGTATAGTCCTAATATTTAATCTGTATACTCTGGAAAAGTTCTAGTAGACGTGATACGTGAACAATATAGAAGCATCTAACTAACAAATTTTACAATAATATTTTCGCATAGCAATCTAGTTGTACACTTACGATTTAAAAAAATGCACTCATTAATATACCTAGTTCTAAAACAATTATGTTACCTCTTTAAATTCTTCAAATAATTGGTGTCTGCTAATTTTCCAAAAGAGATAGGAAAAATATACTAATCAATAGAACTCGTTAAGCAGAACAAAATGGCGTCAGGGTAAATCCTCATTTGTATTTGTTTGTAGAAAATGTACCCAAACGTTTTTTTTTTTACGATAATAAAAAATGTATAATTCGTGGTAAACAATAACACACTCAATAACACGGCACCTACATTAGGATATTAAATAGGATAAGGATATTAGATATTTTAAGGATATTAAATATTTTAAGGATATTAAATAGGATAAGGATATTAAAGGATAAAAAATTAAGCATACTAAATAGGAATTTTGCCAAAATTCAGAATTGTATTTCTAATAATGTGTCCCCTTGGGATTGTATAATTCGCATGTGAAAATGGTCCCTTCAAGTATGACTGACACACCAGAGGATGATGTGAGCATTCACGCGGAACGATCTTCAAGGAAGAAGCAAATCTTCTGATGAAAATCACGGTAAGAGATGTGTACCCTTGAATTGCGTTTTGCCCCATTTCATTTCCAGTCAATTATCTTGCTCAATTCTATTATTAAAACTGTAATAAATATATACTTGGTCTGAAACGAATACTAACATTTATTGGAAGACGATAATTTGGTAATACATTCTTTGACTGACAACTACCTAAACAAACTAGAGCCACTCAACAATAACATGTCGGAATCAAATCACAATTCTAAGTAATAAGGCAAACAATAGGAAATAAACAATGTCTTTCTTTCATTTTGATTCTAATTTTCGAGTTTAAACTGTATGATCTTTTACGACAATGTCGTTTTCTCTTTCTTTCAACAGGTTATACTATTCATTTAATTAATCTTTTATCTAAATAAGTACTTTAAAAAAAGACTACGAAATATTTACTTCCCTGACTGAGTTATAGAAATAAAAAGAAAGGTTAGAATCTTTGCAATTCTATGGAAGCAGTCAACATACAGAGGTTTCAAGAACAGTTTCAAACAATAATTTTAGTTAATCACTTTCACAACCATTTCTATATAATAAAGGCATCTCTAGAACAGTATCACAGATATTTTCCTAACAACATCTATTTTTTATTGTTTTTGTTTGTACTTCCCATTCAACCAAACCTTGAATGCAGTTTCTTTAGGGTTCCATGGAAGCGTAAAGTATAGCCCAAAAAATAAGCAAACCAATAATGGTGAAAAAGGGAACGCCACTAGCTTTGTCCCACAACAGCCATTTCCATGGGAATCCTTGACGACCAGCAGGAACAAGTCCTTGAGGATTGGAATTGGTGGGGCCCTGGGCGTTGGAAGTAGGGTTGTCAGGATTTGGAGCCTCCATTTCAATCACCTCCTCATTCACCTATTAGAGGAAAAAAAAAATACATATTTAGACTTAAACATTACATGTATGTTGATAAAATAAAAACGTTCCTAAAATACAAGAATCATAAGTTTGTAGAGATAGGCACGAGGAGTTCGAGCGAGTTTTATATGATAGTCGACTCGACTCGAAACAAACATTTTTGAGCTCGACTCGAGAACTCGGTTTGAAAATTTTCCTCCAACTCGACTCGAATTTGGGTCGAGTTTCGAGTCAAGTCGAGCCAAAACGAGTCAAATTGAGTTAAGTGCCGTGTGTAGTTTCAAGTACTCTCTTCAAGTATCCTACATAGACAATATAATTATCAATGATATTACTACTACTACAAATTATATTATTATTATTATTATTATTATTATTATTATTATTATTATTATTATTATTATTATTACAACAGCTTGTATAACTATGAAAGATAGGTGGTTTGTATCTGAATACTAAAAACCAGCTGACTGCCGATCTCGGTCGTCGAGAAGATTTCAGAAGGCAACAACATTGTTCATGAGGTTCTGGGTTTGAGTTAAGGAGAAGCAAGTATTCGGACACGAGTCAAAAATTGTTAAAAGTTATAGAGTACATGCCAAACATATTCAAAACTGCTCGGCCTGCGTTCAAAGTTGTTAACGGCTAGAGCGACCCGGCTCACAGCTCATTCTCGACCGATCCGAACTGAGAAGTGAGCCGAGCCCAATCAAGCCGGCACGAGCCGATGGCTCACCCGATCGGAACTGAACCGAGCTGATGGCTTACCCCAAACGAGCCGGTTCGAGCGATCAGCTTAATTGAGCCGAGTCGATGGCTGATCCCAAGCGAGAAGGCGCTATTTTGTTGTCAGTTGAACTGAGCAGTTGACATCACTACCCGGTTGGGCTCAAAAGTTCGACTGTGCAGGTCTCAGCCTTGATAGTATGAATTACAGTATATACTTACGTTGGTACTCACGACACTGGAGGCTGTCTAGTTATAAAAATCTATTGTTGTCTCATTATAGACATTAGTAGTGCACCCCTGTCGTGAGCAACACTAGAAGTATTCCACACTACTACTTATATTTCTCATCATTTTAGCTTTCCAGTCTAATCAGGCCATGGTTTCTAAAGAGTTAAAACGAGCTGAATGGGCGAGGTACTTATCAATCTAGACTCGACTTGAAACTCGATCTCAAAAACAGTGACTCGGCTCGGAATTCGAATCGAAAAAAAATACCTTTGACTCAACTCAAAACTCGACTCGAATTGGAGTCGATTTCCGAGTCGAGTCGAGTTTTAGCTCGACTCGTGCCAATCAATATAAAGTCTTGTGTGTGTGTGTGTTTTTTTTAAGTGGCATACATTACCAGAGTAATGATTAGGAGCTTCCATATACCCTACGTAAAACATATCATTTTAAATTATTACTGCAATATATTCCTTGTTCCTTTTTGAAAAAAAAAACGTTCGTGCTGTTTGCGATCATTTAAGTTTGCGATCGAAGGCAGTATCGCTTGTGTAGCGACCAGCTTTGAACGACATGTTAATTAGAGTTATCAACTGCTAAGAAAAATCTGTTTGCAACCAATTGATGACTTGTTCCTTAAATGAATCTGGGAAGAAGAAATCTCAGAACTACTTGTCAGTTCTCCTCAATTTGGTGAAAACAAAATAAATAAATAAATAAATAAATAAATAAATAAATAAATAAATAAATAAATAAAAGTAATTGACACTTTGAAGAGAACATTTTACCCTGTAACTAACTTTTTTAACAATTGGAAAAATCATTTACTTTTGTTTATTTTGTGTGTGTGTATGTGTGTGTGTTTAAAGTAGGGATGGGCAAAACCGGAAACCGGTTTCTAGAAAAACCGAAACCTGAAAAACCGAGATTTTGGTTTCCTCCAAAACCGGTTCGGTTTTTCACCGAAACCGTTTCAGTTTTCTCCATAAACCGGTTCGTTTTTCACCGAAACGGGTTCGGTGAAAACTTTCGGAAAACAGATAAAACTATTTCTGTGGAAACGGATTCGGTTCGGTTTCCGGAGAACAACGAAACACTATTCTGGTCAGAAATAGAACAAATTTTGGAAAAACACGAAACCGGTTTTGAAGAAAACCGAAACCGAACCGGGTGAAAACCAATAACCGGTTTTGGAGAAAACCGAAACTGGTTTCAGTCATAAAACGAACCGGTTTTTGTGCCCACCACTAGTTTAAAGAGGAGTTTTTGCTTACCCAATTTACGATCAATTCAATTGAATCAACATCAGTTGCCGACTGTGTAGACCTTCGACTAAATTGTCTACTGGTTCAACCGACTGTGAAATGGATTGAAAGATATATTTCGCAATCTACTAGATGTCCTAGTGAGAAAATCTGCTGTTGTGCAAGTTCGGGGGGAGACAGCAAACACAACAAGAGTTCGTATCATAAGTGTTTTCGAAGTAATGGCTTGTTTTGGAAGTAACGGTGTAGAATTTCACTGAAAAGAAAATGAAATATTTCAGTTTAACGTCCCACGTCCCTGTCTTCCAGCCAAGGCAGACAGATAATTAAGACAAGTGAATGATGATGGAACAACTTTTGAAATGAGAATGTGGAATTACCGCGAAAAAAATCCACGAACGCGATGTTGTCCACCACAAACTTACTTGCTCGGGCATTGAATTAGAGTTCATGAAGCAGAGCTAATCGCTTTACCTCTGTCGTCCTCCATACAGTTCAACGTATCTGCACCAAATTTATATACACAAATAATTATTAATTTGTTAGATACTCCGAGAAAGCAGTGGATAGCTTGAATAGAAATAAAGTTGCTGGAAGTTATGCAACTCTGCAAAGCACGTATGCATGAAAAATTTCATAGGCTTCACTTTGGTGCAATGACTTCTATCGGAGAAAGTTTTATTTCCGTGATCATTGAACTAAGGCTGTGATTCCCAACTAGTGTCCCGAACTTTTAGAATCTAAAAGTCAAGAAGCATTTAATAATTTATAAAATCAATTTTTACGGAAGACTTTATCAGTCATCATTTCCAGCGGCTCTAACTATGGACACGTCATTGAATCGTTACTTTAGAAAATCCTACATTTTTACACTGGTATAATTTATATTATTGTTGGTTTAAAAAAATAAAGAAAGTAAGTATTTTGAGATGCAGTGAGAGTTGTCAAAAAATATTTAGAACCTCTGATCCTTGAACCACGTGTTTTTCGAAAATTTTGCTAAAGTTGGCTGCTAATGGTTTTGGTGGCCAGACGAAATTTGGTCGTGATCAGTCAGGGGAAATCCGTTAATTTGCGGCACCTGTAACTAAAGTTAATTACTGGGTCAGTAGTTACGGATTAAGAATTGGATTTCTGGAGTGTCAGCATCTATGGGCATGTTAGTCCGTCGCGTAGGACAGATTACGTCCCTCGGCGATTATACACTCCGGGGAATTGGAGAGGAAGAAAGTGATGGGGAAGGAAGAAGCGACCTGGGACAATTGTGTGAGGTACCTTTCCTGCATTTGCCTTGTGTGAATAAATAAAATTTCACTCTGGATGGCTGGCCTGTGAATGCTTTTACTGTTTTTCGAGCGAGTGCGTGTGCGGGGCCAATAGCTTAGGTGAGAATACATTTCTACCATGAAAAAAGGATTTGGTGCTAACTTTGACCTTTTCATATCAATGACAGCATCAATCTACCATGAATACAATACATGGCATTAGTACTTTTGAACCTCAAGCTCCAGTAGAACCCAGGGTACGCTTTTAGCGTATACGAACGAAGCCCGAATCTAGCTCAAACATTACGTATTGAGTCTGCCAGATACTTTCCGCGGATAGTGGTGGGTTCCTAGTTATGTGGAAAATTTGCTCAGGATCGTGTTTAAATTAAAACATTTCCGACGACAATAGCATGGTAAACTACGACAGTTCTAGCCAGGGGCGTCATTTAGGGGAGCAAGAGGAGGCGATTTCTCCGCAAGAGTTTGAGGAATACATATATTCTAAGCGATCAAGTATGTGACGCTCGACCACCCCAAAAAATCTAATTTGTTCAAATAAAATAGTACTTCAAAACCACAATTAATTAACTTTTTACAACATCACATGGCGACCCAGCGGTTGCCGCCATTCTGCGTTTTCTCGAGTTGAGGCATTTACGGATTATTCAATATTTCCACATGAGTTGGTCCTACCGAAATGAAAATTGATCGGCGTCTCTAACTTGGGTAGAGTTAAAACTTTATCCTCTTAACATTTTTGTCTAAAACCACTTAAAAGGAGTGAAATCATGATCTACAGTATCAACATTTTTGGACATTGAAGACATGTTTGGGAAAAGGAAACAACTGACGTAGAAGTCTGAATTAGTGTATGCATACAATACAGGGTCATAAGTTTATATACAAAAATTTGCAGATCTGTAGCTTCTCCCAAAGACCAGAAAAAATGTAAAGTTGGGGAATTATCCCAATGCGGCATGTTTCACTGTCCAATATCTCCAATCGGCCTGAATTTAACAAGTCTGAAATTTTGGGAATAGTTACTCCTTTAGTACACCAAAATACACAAAAACAGCGCGTTTTGTAGTTTTTAGAACAGGGGGTCAAAGTATTAAGTAATGACGTCATACTCTAGGAGAGTTTTGTTCACAAATTAAACTCGAAATTCGTTGTTGTGAAGTAAAATAAAGTAGCATGAATGGTTAGTCCAGTCAAGTTTCTCAAGCTCGTTTATTTCATCTAGTTGTAACACTGTCTTATCACACCCACAGCATTACTGGTGAAGAATGCCGCTATCAGCAGAAGGCGAGAAAAGTCAAAGTGCACATTTGGCAAAAAGTTCGTAGGTACTCATTTCTCTTTCTGCTTTACGAATGATATTCAATCCTGTTTATTTTTGTTTTAACTGTCAACTAATGTAGGAGACTGTTGTCCTTTTGGTTGATCTACATTCTTTAGTCAGTATTTATAGCGAGTGAGTAAACACTGACGGGGGAATGTAAGATTACTACTACCTCCCATTTTGTAATATTAACACTTTAAATGTGCACTAGTACCTCGCTAAATATGGCCCCAAAGTTCATTTACCAAAGTTTGCTATTTTCTTGTTAGATATATTCGTCTCGGGTAAGTAAATAGGAACAAATGAAAAAGGAAGAAAAAAGGCGGCCTTGAAAGTAAAACGTAGACGAATTGAACAGTGTTCAGAAGATGAAGTCTACAATGCACTGGATCGTGGTAGGTCAGTGGGTCAGAGCGGGTCACGGTGAGTAATAGTTCGGAATGGGTCACGTCTTGTTGACCCACAAATCGCTGATCTACTCACAAATCTTGATCCACTTGAAACGTTTGACCCATGACCTACTGACCTATTCCATTCCTGTTGAAGATTACGAAAATAAATCTCGAACTGAAAAGTAAGAAATAGCCGTGTAGTTGAATGGGTCTGAAGTTGGGTAAGAATAAGTATAAAAAATAATGAAGATATGGCAACAAAGTATAGGTTCAAGGAAATGCTAATACTTAAATAAATGAGTAAGATATATGTATGTATGTTCTGTACTATTTATTGATTTTAGAAAGGCGTACGACTCGGTTAGGAGAGAAACATTATACAACGTTCTTACAGAACTTGGAATACCGAGAAAGCTAATTAGATTAATTAAGATATGTTTAAATGAATCCCAAAGTAAAGTCCGGGTAGGAAATTTTTTGTCCACGAGCTTTCACGTCGAGAATGGCCTGAAACAAGGAGATGCGTTGTCGCCATTATTATTTAACTTTGTTCTGGAATACGCTATAAGGAAAATCAAAGATAGCAACCAGGGCCTAGAGTTGAACGGTATTCACCAGGTTATGGCATATGCTAATTATGTAAATTTAATAGGGGATGATAGGAGAACAATAGAAATAAATGCAGAGATCTTATTAAACTCTTGAAGGGACATGGGTTCAGAAGTAAATGCAGAGAAAACTAAATACATGGAAGTGCGTCGGGACCGTAATACGGCAAATTGTGGATGCGTTAAAATATTAAATAAAACTTTTGATAAAGTGGATAGTTTCAAATATCTAGGGACAATATTAACAGAGGAAAATCATATCCACGATGAAATTAAATGTCGACTAAAAGCAGGGAAGTCGTAGAGTCAAAACTTGCTCCATCTTCTTTCATCTAACAACAGCTTTCAAACGATGTGCTACTTAACACACCTTCCCATTTGAAAACTTTAAGTTGGGCCCCATCTGTATCCCTGCGGGGACAATGGGACAATACTTTTTTTTTAACTTTAAATCGTTATACTTTGAAAATAATGCTACACGTGCTTTCACGTTTTAACACTTGCCTCACTATTCCCGATTTATAGGGGTGGCCATGGACTTTTCAATTAAGTTTTTGTTTATATTGACAAGCCGCCATTTTGCACAGTGTTGTCGTAGAGAGTCGAGACTTGCTCCATCTTCTTTCATTTCGAAACAGCTTTTAAATGATATGCTACTTAACCCCTGTGCCATTTGAAACTTTTGAATTGGACCTTTCTGGGACCCTGTGGGGGACCCTGGGGCAAACATTTTTACCCCAAAAAGTGTGTCCTTGAAAATAATGGGATACGTGTTCGTCGAGTCTTCCATCTACCCAACCTTTTCTGAACAAATGACCAGTTTCAAACTATTCTGCCAGCTAATAGCTTTTACATTATAACATATGTTCGAACTCACGATATTCCGCCCCGTGGCACGTGTAACTTTGGGATTCGTTTAGTTATAGTATATCAAATGCAAACACAATTTTCTCGTTTGGATCTCAGCGAAGCCACTTCTTGACCTCTTGTGAGAACAAAATCAATGATATGTTAGAAAACTTAAGGAAAGGCTGTGAAGAATATGTGATGAAAATAAAGACAAAAGCCAACAAACAAGTTAAAATTTAAGTGTGAGTTACAAAAACAGTGTAATTTAGTGTACGAACAGGTTCTTCAAAAACATTAAATATAGGTAGCCTTGCCCACGGTATTATAATTACTGTATGTACATTATAACCACTGTATCGATAAAAGAGCATACAGCATGTTTAAGCCTGAATAACATTTTCTTGGTCATTTTCGAAAATCCGAACAATTTGAAAATCTGAACCTGTGGTCCCTATCAGTTAGGATTTTCTACTTCTACTGTATTTTGTTTAGTATTGTTTTCATTCCATAACTCATGAACCGAATGTTCTCATTCAATTCATAAATACTTCCTTGCAGTGCTGTAGTCTTCAGCTCAACCATAGGTTGGTGGACAATATGGAAATTTTAAAAATTTCTCTCTTGAGAGAGAGTTGTTTTATACTTTGATAAGGCCTCTTCTTCGTAACTGCATCTAGATATTCCATCCTTGGTCTTCCTCCTTTTGGTTTTACTTCTGCCTGTCCCTCTATCAGCACAATGATCCAATGTGTCGAATAAGATGGCCAAGCATGCTGTTTCTTCCTTTTCCTATTATCTTCATGATCTGTCGTCCTTCATTAGCTTCCTTTTAGTACGTCTTCATCCCTTTCCCTTTCGGTTAATGACATGCGCAGCATTCTGCGCCAACACCACATTTCAAATGTTTCCAACTTAGATATTTCAGCTTTTCTCAATGTCCACGTTTCTGATTCGTAAAGCGCCAAGCTCCATACCAGGCTCTTAATAAATCGTTTACGAACGTCCAACGACACATTTCTTAATGTTAGCGGTCCTCTTTTTCTATTGAATGCTTGTTTAGCCTGTGCTATTCTAGAAATTACGTCTTTTTTCAGTTCTTCCGTTCGAGGATATTAGAATTCCTAAATAACGGAACGTCTTAACGTATTCGATTTTCTCTCCCCCTAGCCATAGGTTTGTCTCTTCCTGTCCTGCTTTTGTGCACTTTATCACTTTGGTTTTCTTCTTATTTATCTTTATTTTGCGTGTTTTTTTTTCAGTTGGTCGTTCAAGTTTGAAAGTGCTTCTTGCAAGTCCTTTTCGTTTTCCGCTATCAATGCTATGTCATCAGCAAACCTTATTGTGCTGAAAACCTGGCCGTTTACTTTTACTCCTGTCTCGCTTTTACCGAATAATTCTTTCATAGCCTGTTCTATATAGTCATTGAACTGGAGAGGGGAAAGTCCTCATCCTTGCCATACTCCTTTACTTATTCTTGCTTCATTCTGATCTATTCCTATAACGGTTGTCTGGTTCCTATAAAATTGGTATATTCTTCTTCTGAATACCTGAAGAAGCAACTTTCAGATTCTTCAACGCCCTGAGCGTGATATTCCAATCTACGTTGTCAAAAGCCTTTTCTATATCTACAAATAGTGCTGTAGTCAGAGAGGGGAAATTCGAACACGTGCCTCCCCTACGACTCAGGTTAATTTTATACCTAGGTATTTGCCAAACACATAGCATTTTTTAAGATAGATTCATTAGTTATTCGAAACAACCATACATTAGCATGTAAAGAATATTTACCTAATTCTTTTGATTATTACTAAAGTATTTTCTACTTTCTTTATTTCTCAATTTTAAGAATACGTAATTAAATATTTTTCTTTAGAGTAAGACGCATACAGTGCGAATTTGTCCTATAATCACCGTGTCCAAAGCCATTGTTAGGTTTCGTACTAGTAAAAAAATCACAAGAAGAGTTTATCGGGTACTGTCAGCTTAAAAATCCTTACTTTAGCTCCTGTACTACATTACCTTCCAGTTTAATTTTCTTTCTACGACGCATGTTCACATTTCTCACATGTGAAGAAAGAAACAATGTCAAAGTTCGTGAAGTGGAGTAGGAGGTGAGCAAAAATTGTTGCCCAGTCTAGAACTCGCATAGCGCCAATATTTCTCCACCTCCGTGTCAATTCAGGATTCAATTCAGGTGTCATGCATTCTTCAAAATGCAAACGCGTGAGTGCAAGAATACGTGAGACATGAAGACAGGACAAAACAAATCTAAGGAGATTCGTTAACGTTTGTATTAATCATTTGCAGTTACGGGTAGCTTTAGAGCCTGACCACCGAATTTTATCAGACAACTTTCATTTTGTTTTGGTATCTCAGGAAAAATTACGTTTGCTGAGTAGCTTTCTGGAAGGGATTTTTAAAGTTGTACGTCCCACAGTTATGCCGGTTAGGCTAAAGGAGACGGTGATAATGAGAAATGAATGAAATGGTTGAATGAATAAAGTACGAGGGAACGGGAGAACCTCGATGAAACCCATGCACGGGGTGTTTGCCCACCACAAAGTTCACTTGGCGCGAGCTGGGATTGAACCAAGGACCCCATGCACCAGAGGTGAATATGTAAAAATGAAATATGCTTATAAATCGAATATCATCATCATCATCATCAAAAAAAAGTTTCGACCCGAAAAATCATGCAACAGTATACGCATTTAGGTGATTCTGAAAGAACATTTCCTACGGAGGATATTTTTTGCATGAATAGAAATGAGTTGTTACTGAAGGTAACATCAAATAGAGCTTATTATTATCATTAAAATAACTGCAGTTACTAAGCCGTTATTTTCTACCATTCTGGGCTAGAATTAGTTAATTCTTATTGTAAGTAGCTCTTACATTCTTTCAGCACTGAAAATCTAGATTTACTTTTAATGAAAATGAAATGAAAACTTTAAGTTTTACTTCCCATGGTTATGCTAGCTAGGGTAAAGGAGACGGTGACGATGAGAAATGAATGCAAGGTGGAATAACGGAAGTGCGAGGAAACGAGAGCACCCCGAGAAAATCAACACACATGGTGTTTGTCCACCTCAAAGTTAACTTAGTGCGAGCTGGGATCGAACCAGGGACCCCACGCACCAGGAGTGAGGGCTCTACTGCTAAACCACTGCGTCCTGAAGCTATATAATGAACAATACACGAAGACTCTCACTAATGAATTCTGTACAGAAAATGCTATTAGTATAGTTTTATAATAACTTGTATTGTTTATTAAGTACAGAGATGTACCATTTTGCAAAGTTGCCTATGATCAATAGCGGCTATTGAGGGAAGTCGCATTGGTTAAGAGAAAATAGATTCGTTAATGTACTATTTCTTCTATATTATTCTGGTGTATTAGGACATTAGATAACTTATCTTATTTCAACTTGCACTGACAAAACTGTAATTTTTACCGACGTGACTTCTCTAAAGACCCGCCACTGCATATGACCTCATTCTCACGTAAACTTAAGTATAGTACTTTGGTTGAGATATCAAGAGATAATGTACAGTTAAGGTTGCAGTGGTAAGAAGGATCGAGCGGTTGATGTTTAGGAGATAATGTAAGGAAAAGTAATATAGATGATTCAGAAATGTTGTAGGTTAGAACATTTCTCTCCAGGGGCATTAAGAGGCCCCATCACGGCGAAATTAAATACCGCTAATTTTACAGTAATTATGTGACATCTTCAAATAGATAAAAGATAATCGAAAACTGGAACAAGAGCTCGCTAGACAAAATTATTTTACATGAAATACCGTTATCACGACTCACTTATCTCCTTTCGATTTCCAGTCATTTAGAAAATCGGCATTTATTTTCGCGTTTCTAAATGGCTACAAACGGAAAGCTACTAGGAGACTCGTGATAACGGTATCTCATGCAAAATAATATTGTCCAGGGAGCTCTTGTTTCACACTTTGATTATCTTTTATATATTTGAAGATATCATATAATTACTGTTAAATTAGCGGTATTCAAATTTCGCAGTGAGAAGGCCTCTTAACTACGCAACAGGTTCTATAAAGTCCTAGCTACGAGCTAAGTACCGTCTATCATAAAATTTACCTCTTCTATAGTCTCCAAATCTTTCATCTCGATAGCCACTTCCTTCTTGCCTGTTCTTTTCGCATTGTCCTTGCTTTTTAGGATTCCTCCCTTTGCGGGTTTGGCATCCTCATTGATCTCAGCTTCAATAATTTCTGTTTTGCATGAAGTATCGATGTTTGGAGGATTTTGGGCTGGGTCACCATTGCCCAAATCGCCTTCATCTTCTAGTATTTGTCCCTCTTTGTACGGACCTTCGATGCCTTCAAGTTTTGGTTGGTTCACAGCTCCTTCATCCTCTAGGAGTTGGTCCTCGTTGTACGGACCCTCAATACCTTCGGGAATTACACTTGCTTTCTTTGACATTTCCAAGCCTGCTAAGCACTTCTGCACTGGTCAACTGTTTCTTCCGGAATGACTGACTTCTGTACTTGTCTAATGGAACACACAGTTTATAATGCGTACTTGTATTGTATTATTATTATTTCACCACTGCGGAGCAACATGCGTCATTAAGTTAGTCACATGAGTACACCTGAATTGTCTGTTCTAAGAATAGAATATATATATATATATATATATTTAACTTTCGGATTCTTGAATCTGATACGTTTTCAACCATTCCACGACACAATATTCAAAACAATTCAAAATATTATTGTTTAACCTCGAAATCACACAATGGACAATTGATTCTACTGAGCTGGAAGCGTTATGTAAGCCTAGCTCTGAAATATGAGTCAAAAATTCAGTGCGTAATTAGAGGAAAGCCCTTCTGTCGTTTACAAAAGAAACAAATTACACATTTCTTGAAAATGACTCTTCGATTACTAATACGTTGTTGTGTTCTAATAACAAAACATTCTTCTGTCTAATAACAGTATTTTTTTCTAGAAGTAAAATATACTAACAGTGCATTGTTTTAATAAAACGTAATCGGTATTTGTCAACCTGAATTGTGAATAAAACGTATTTATTGTTTTGTTTCCTTTGCAAAACATATTTTGCGGAAAACATATTACCGTGCATGGTTATAAAGTATGTTAGCTTTTTTCTTAAATGTAAAATAATTGAAGTATTATTTGATATAAAGGTCGAAATATGACGGGATATTGTAAAGTTTTAATTATCATAGTAAAAAATCAGGATAGAGGGATGGTTGTAATTTGTAGGTGTTAACCCTTCTCTATGTACCCAGATTTACACACTTCTCCTAGCGTTCCTTAACTTTACCGTCATTGTAGAAGCCTACACATTGTGCTTTAAACCACTCTTACCAGTGTTCAAAGTGGAAAAAAAGCAGAGGCGGTATGTTTTATGTCGATTTTGACTTGACATACCGCCTTTCTAAATGTTGAAATACAGCGAGGGTATTTTGCTTAAAGATTGCATCTCTATTTACATAATGAGCAACATCCATTGGGAAGTTCCTCTGTAGACGGAGGTTAGGGACATGGAGAGATTTTGATCCCCCGGCAACAACTCTGAAAAAATAAAAAAAAGAGAATATCCCCTTATGTTGCATTATAGAGAATTATACACGAAAATGAACAAAAACAGAGGTTTTGTATTAATAATTTCCTGTAGGAAAACTGCCGGATTCCCCACTCGATTGAGGGTATTGCAAACCCCGGAAGATCCGCCCCCACTACAGACAACCCCTAACACCGTTCATGCTCAAAACACATTTAAATGCATTAAGGCAAAAAGACAGACACATACATAAAAAAGAAACAATTCAATATGGCACATCAAAATATAAACTAGATCGGGGTTCCCACAAGAAAGTGACGATAGATTTCCCTGATATTCCCTGACACAAATTCTTGTTTTCTCTGACATAAATTCTTGAATATAAATGGGAAGATATGAGGTAAGTTCTATCATACACTTTTTAACAGCCTCCTCCATCCTCATACCCCTCCAACACACTCCTTTAATTACCATGTACATATTTATTATGTTCAATATGAGTAATTGTTATTTACACAAAATTTATCATGTAAGTATAAATAATATATGCATGATACAGTACCGTATACCTTGGCATTGCAAATTAGACTTTTTTTGGGGGTTGAAAAGACAATAAAAGCAATATAACGTGCAGTGAAGAATATATTGCCAACTCTCCCTCAGCCTAATACTATCAGTCCTAAAATGAAATGAAATGAAATCTTTAAGTTTTACGTTCCACGGTTCTGCCGTCTAGGCTAAAGGAGACTGTGATGATTAGCAATGAGTGAAATGGTGGAATAAAGAAAGTGGAAGGAAACGGGAGAACCCCGAGAAAACCCACGTACACGGCGTTTGTCCACCACAAAGTTCACCTTGCGCAACTTGCAATCATACCAAGGACACCATGAACCAGAGGTGAACGCTTTACCACTAAGCCACCGTGGCCCACCATTAGTCCTAATATTGCCAACTCTGAGATATGTTAATTCTCACATTTACATTTTTAAACAGAATTTTGCTTTGTTTTCAGTTCTTATATTAGTTCTACGAGAGCGTCTTGGTCTTGCTTGTAATGTAATTCCATTTGTTCCTTCTTTGTTTTCAACTTTTTAACTTCAGTACTTAGTTTTCTTTTTAAACCTTTGATTACTTTCCCCTGCACTTTTGATTCGCTTCTGTTTAACCCTTTAGTGGGCAGTGTTGCTCTCAAGCAACATCGCATTCTGTTGAGTTATCTGCACGAATTATAACTTCAGTGATCATTTAATTGACATTATTGCTTTCATACAATATTCATAAACATGATTTGCGGGTCACTTCTTTAGATACTTCTAAACTTTGTCAACAGGGGATAGTCAAATTTAGAATTATAGAAGCTTTATCTCCTACGTTCCGCGAACGTTATTTTTTTATTTGTGATTTCTTGCTCTGTAGGAAAATATTTTAACGAAACTGTTGCTAATTACTGAGAGTATTCTTGTAATATTTTACCATAATAGGGCAATGCTGCTCAGTAGCTACACACAACACCTATTTTATGGCAATGTTGCTTTGAAATAAACACCCTGCATTTTGTAACCAAAGTACAAAATACTTTAAAAATTACGAAATTATGATCAAGAAGGCATGGTTCAACTATAAAAGCAAACTAAATATTTTCATGGTAATGCTATCAATGCTTGCCCATTAAAGAGTTAAGGTATTCATCAGCGTCTCCAAGCTGAACAAACTGGGAGAAGCATTCTTCGATCAACAGAAACAGATTCTACACTTTAGTAGTAGGTGTATATAATTGCATCATGCACCCGCCTCTGTTTTACCAGAGAATCTTCGATTTGGTTTTCTACAATAAGCCATATTTATTGACTAAGAACTCACCCTGGAAGTATTGCCGTAGGATGAAATTAAATATTTTCACAGCATGACACAAGTCAGAATATTCTTATCTCTTGGACAATAGTTTTGCAGAGAAATCATCTAACCTGATGCTGCCCATCTCTTCATATTCTCTGAAGCCAAGAGACTCCTGAATTTCAGTACAGAAATAATACATAAACTGATAGTTTTCTTTCTCAGTTGCAGAATCAGTTATTCTATTATGTTCAGGCAGAGTTTGTAGGATGTGTTTCCTCCTAGTCTGAACAAGTTCTAGATTGTTCTTTTGTAGCCTGGGGTCCAAACCTGACAGACCACGTACGAGTTTTTACTTCAGAGTGCTCCTTCCCACAATCTTCTTGATTGTGCCCAACGAAATGTTTCGACAGTCAAGCCTGAAAAGTAGTTTATCTGACGCTTTTAGTTTTTTCAGTAGTTTTTCTGTCTTAAAACCGATGCCCACGAAGATGACAAGTCATACTTCGATTTCTGCTTTTACATGATCTACCTCCCCCCCTCTGTCTCACACACACTGTCTCAGCACGTAATAGTAATACTGCATCATTGTCATCACTGGGAATGCTATATTATTGTTGTCTTCTTCAAATGTCAATCTGTACAACTGATATAGAGAGGAAACCATTTTAGATTGAACTAGAGTATTACATTTGAACATTTACGTTCCCTGACTTTTCATGGCATGTTTTCACTTCCCTGACTTTCCCTGATTCTCCAGAATGTGGGAACCCTGTAGATGAAGTTCTTCAAAGACACCTAATTTTAAAAACAAAAGGTAGGAAAAATGTAACAATAAGTCGGTGTTGTCAACTTAGAAATTATTTCTACATAAGAAATAAAATCTTTTTGCGTGCAAAGCTATTCGTTAATAACTGTGTATAAAACTGGATTTACTAAAGGTATTTAGCATCTACTCTCCAGTGATGGTATGTCTTGATCACTGGAAAAACAGAGTCGGTATGCCTTTATCACGGACAAATCAGAGGCGGTATGCCTTTATCACGGACAAATCAGAGGCGGTATGCCTTTATCACGGACAAATCAGAGGCGGTATGCCTTTATCACGGACAAATCAGAGGCGGTATGGCACACCGTCTCACTTCGACCACTGACTCTTCCACCTCATGAATGACGTAATCTGTGTTGTCAAAATGGCGACCACGCAACGGATTCTTCATTTGGAGAAACAAGAATAAGTCACTGGGTGCGAGGTTGGGAGAATAAGGTAGATGCTGCAATACTTGGAAGATACACCCCCTTGCTTCGTAGACAGGAACTTGAATGAGCTGGTGCATTGTCAGCTAGGAAAAGAACACCTTTCGAGAGCACGCTGCCTTTTGTTTTCAGAGCATCGCGCAATTCGTCCACGAGATTGCTGTAGTACTACCCAGTTTGTCCTTTTGCAAGGCAATCTGTGAGAATTACTCCACGAGAATCCCAAAAGACGGACAGCATGACCTTACCTCCTAATTTTTTTCACCTTTGCCTTTATGGGAGGGGGGAATCCATATGTTTTCACTGCATGCTCATGGCTTTGCTCTCCGGATCATACTGATATAACCATGTTTCATCCATGGTTACCAGACGCCCAAAATAATTTTCTTCGTTCTCTTCTAACAGGATCAAATGCAGGACCTCTATCATACTGCGGGCCTCAATTTTATCCATCTTACACTTGGCTCGCTTTTGTGACATCCTGTAAAAAAAAAGAAAGAAAACATTAAAAATAACAATATTAGGAGTTAATTTCCATAACATCATGGACTCATTGTTCGGTATGGTTGCGAAACATGGTCACTTACTCAGAAGGAATAACATAGACTGAAAATATTTGAGAACAAGATCCTGCGACGAGTATTCGGACCAAAGAGAAACGGGAATGGGGAATGGCGGAAACTTCATAACGAGGAAGTACATAATTTATACGGTTTACCCAACATTGTTAGGGTCATCAAGTCTAGGAGGCTCAGAAGGACAGGTCATGTAGCCAGGATGGAAGAAAATAGGAACGCTTTCAAAGTCTTAACTGGAAGATCAACCGGAAAACAACCATTAGGAAGACCTAGGCGCAGATGGGAAGACAATATCAAGATGAATGTCGCATAAATAGAAATACAAAGTAGAAACTGGATCCAGTTGACTAAGGATAGAAGTCAGTGGAGAGCTTTTGTGAAAGCGGCATTGAACCTTCGAGTTCCATAAGCCATAGAGTTAGTTAGTTAGTTAGTTTTAATATCATGCAAATAAGAACCAAATACAACACTGACAACATTTCATAATCATATCTTAATAATTTCCTGGTGATAGTTTAAACTTTACGATGCCCCTCGTACTGTTTAAAAAAAAGCAAACGTCTCGATGGATTAGGCTGATTCTTAATTATAAACATAGATGTCACTACCTGTACTATCACTTGTCCATAAAAGATGTCGCTAGCATGCAGGTAATTTACCTACTTTAAACTATTGTAACTAATGTAACGGTTTCAATTGCAACTGAAAGTGGCAGTAAAACAAATAGGAGTATCACGTGTACACCATGTGAAGGAATTTGGTTTGTACTGTATGGTATTTTCTAAATTATTATTGAAACCCGAAGTGGTAGCTGATTTCTTTCACTCCCGAATGTAGTAGAGATGGAATATATTCTTGAGACGCTAAATTGATTCCAGAAAATCGCCTCTCGCTATCTACATATTACTGTTTTCCCTTTATAGAAATCAATCTTGTGGTCCTGGGTAGCGTAGTCGCTAACATTCTCGGGTTTGGTGCGAGCGGTCCCGGTTTCGATTCCCGGTGGGGACATTCAATAGAAAACATGTATAAGCTTTTCCTGGTCAGCTATCCTGAGCGAAGATTTCCTGGGATTTCCTTATTCTCACCAGGCAAATGCTTAACATACAGGTTCCAGATAATATTGCCAGATCTTAAGATTAAAAAGTAGCGAGGTGTGCTTCAAAAGTAGCGGATTTGAACTTTTTGTAGCCCAAACAAAAATTAATTATTTTGCAGCTACACACTCGTACTGATCATTTTTCCTTATCGATTTAACGGAACGGTCTGCACGAAATACGTTAAAATTCTGGGTTTGCAACAGTCAGTTAGGGACCTCAGTTTTGAACTGTTGACGGTGGTGTTTTAGGTTAAACTCCGTATTATGTCACTAACAGTAGAACTGCAGAGTGTAGTGAACTGGGCATACGATGATAGCATAAAATGGACGACCATTATCATTTCTAAGGAGGCATGTTTGTTTGTCACTTTTATGGACTCTGAAATACACCTTATAACGTTTACAATATGCTTTCTGACAGTTATTTTTCACTTCTTTAATTCATTTCCTAAATTCTTTATCTGAATGCAATGAATATTGGAAATTTTTTATTGTAACTACATTTACTGATTATGTTGATATGGATGATACAGTAGCACAATTAAATTTGCAATGTTCACATTTAGACAGCCCCGTATAGCTACAAGCCTAACCATTGACTGAGACAGAAACACGGTCGGTGATACTGAAACAGCACTAACTCAACAAAAATCCAGTGCTGTCATATCTGGAGATTGGAAAGCATTAAAACAACAACTGAACTATAGTGCTGCCAAAATGTCTTGAGCCATGGCAAAATGTAAACTAAAGCTCATACCTGTTACACACCCACACGTTGAACCAATAAGGGTTCAGCTGTTGTTAAGCGAGAGAGCCTTAGCGAAACTGAGTGGAATTCCTTCAGCCGATTGCAGCGCTTGGAATGGAGGACTAGGTATCAAGTCAATGCGGTATATCTTTAGTATCAAAGCGGGGGCTCAGTGGTAGAGCGTTCACCTCCGGTGCTTGGGGTCCCTGGTTCGATCCCAGCTCGCGCCGTGTGCACTTTGTGCTGGACAAACATCGTGCTCGTGGGTTATCTCGGGGTTCTTCCGTTTCCTCCCACTTTCTTTATTCCACCATTTCACTCATTTCTCATTATCACCGTCTCCTTTAGCCTAACCGGCATAACTGTGGGACGTTAAACTTAAATATTTCATTTCATTTTCATTTTCTGTAGTATCGAATATGTTACTTTTAGAAAAAACTATTGTCATTGTCGGGTGCGCGGTGGCTCAGCGATAGAGCGTTCACCTCTTGTACTTGGGGTCCCTGGTTCGATCCCAGCTCGCGCCGTGTGGACTTTGTGGTGGACAAACACCGTGCTCGTGTGTTTTCTCGGGGATCTTCCGTTTCCTCCCACTTTCATCATTCCATCATTTCACTCATCTCACATCATCACCGTCTCCTTTAGCCTAACCGGCATAACCGTGGGACGTAAAACTTACAGATTTCATTTCATTTCATATTGTCATTGTCAATATAATACGCAACAAACCTTTTTATTATATTATATAAAACTAATAATTTGTTATTTCATATATGAAAATAAGAAGAGTTATAGCTTGCAGGTAATTTAAAGTAGTCCAATAAGTGACGTGTGCCCAATTTGAAATTTTGTGAAAAATTGGTTTACAAAATCACCCAATCTGGCAACTCTGGTCCCAGGACGCTTCCTTCCTTCCCTTTCCTCGGATAGTGTGATCGCCTCGGATACGAAATGAGCTAACATGGTCATAGATTCCGAAAGCCCAGAAAACTAAATCCTAGTCCTAATCCTAATAAAGATCAATGTTAAAACCATAAATTATTTATTTCTGCCCATTTCGATCCAAAAATCACCTCCACCAAGGAGCACAGTTCCTAACTTCCGGCCCTCTACATGGTTCCAAAATGATTGGTAACCCTTCAATTAATTATTGTTTTTTTTTTTTTTTTTCTCTTGGAAGGACAGACAGATGAACAGACACTGTGAATGCATATGTACGTAAAGTTGGCAAAATCATTTTATCCGAATTCAAAAATTTTTCTGTCGAGGAATTAGTGCAAAATTAGTGCTCGACTCCTGGATCTAGTGCTAGTCTCGTTGAGACGTTAAGACACAGCAAACGTGGATGTGTTAACTTCACACTGGATCATTCATTTGTTTTTTTCCGAATCCAAACACCTTCACGCCAAGAACTAGTGCTAATTTGTGTCCGATTCCTGAAATTAGTGCAGATATCCTCGAGATGTTAAGGCACAGCAAACGTGGCTGCGTCAAATTCACACTGAGCAAATTACTTTCTCCGAATCCAAAAAAAATGTCACACCAGAAATTAGTGGTCGATTCCCGATATTAATACAGATCTCGTCGAGACGTTAGGCTACTTCAAAATGACCGGGTCAACTTCAATTTAGCCCAGCCACTTTCTTCAATATCTACAATGTTTTCTCGATTATCAAGTTGAGTTGAGTTGATTTTGAGTTTAACGTGACTTTCAGCAGCGAGAATATATGAGATGGGACCTATTTGATTAACGGGAAATCCGGACCACATGAGCTCCCGCCGGGAATCGAACCCGGGTCTTCCACGCCAAAGGTACGTACGCTAACCACTTAGCCACGAAGGACCTCTTCTCGATTATCGAATATCACTCTGTTTTAGTTGAAGATTAAGAATAAAATATAGAGACCACCGCACTAAACTTTTTCGTTCTTATTAAATTAAATCATGTTATGCTACCAACAAAATTTTACCGAATTAGCTCATTCCCAAAAGCAAACTACCTCTTGTGGATATTTTCATGAGAAATAATTAACGCAACATTATAGGTAATTAATGAAATATCTATTTACCACATAATAATAGAATTCCCCGAGTTGAATTTGATACAATCGTCCGAGAAAAAAGAAACTCACCTAAAGAATAAAGTACCTTGTGTGCAGTTTTTATGAAGAAATGGGTTATGTCACATTATCAGGTTAATAATGAAATATTTATCTCCGAAATTTGAAAAAAATCGCCTGAATCACTTTTGAGATAATCGTGCGAGAAAAAACTAATTGCCAAGAATAAAGCGCGCCTTGGTATTTTGTAAAGGATAAATTATTTATTCCGTATTGTGAGAATAGTAATGAAGTGTTCGTGATGAGTATTACTGTCATGTAGAGCTATTCAATGACGAGTTATAAATTCAAACTCGAACATCTTTGACTTCTAACAGTATTCGTGCTGGCCAAAGCATTTATGGCGTATCGTGGGTTGCATATCTTCCAGGCATGTCCGACTTTGATTTTCCTCATTTTACACCAAGTTGCACCGCGAGTATCAAACCATGGTCAAGATATATTATATATGCATTGGTGCTGCTTCTATGGTGAAAACTAGAAGGTAGTCAGTCAAACATAAAACAAAAATATTTGAATTCGAATATTTTCGACGCGCATTTCGCTAGAAATTTGAAGGGCGAAATAGCGAAATAGCGAAATATATTGTTTCTTATTTTCAGTTATAGTGTACAGTAGTGTCGGGGATGGTGACACCTTTACATCGAACTTTGCTTGTCGTGTAAACATTATTTGACACTAGTGTCTTCATCTTCGATGTACCTATGAGCAATTTACTGTATATTTGTGTATTGAAACTGGTGATACAAATTTCAATGTTTCAGAATGTAAAAAAAAAAAAAAAAAAAAAAGAACTAACAGCAGAGATATATTATCTTGTAAACTATTTGTCCTAGCCTTGTGAGGTTATTTCAATTTATTTTTTAAGACCTTTAGGCAACATTGGCCCACTTCGAATGGACGATGATGGGAAAATTAGTGGAATGAAAAAAGTGGTAGGATACAAGACTTCTTCGAGAAAACACACACACTCGATGTTTGTCCACCACAAAGCTCACATGGCACTAACCGAAATCGAACCAACTACCACACACGCCAGATGTGAATGCTTCACGGTGTAGCTACCGTGACATTTCTTGTCTTCTGTGTTCTGGGTAATAACATAGTTGTATCTTGATTAGCATGGTGCAGTCTGCTACATTTTACTTTCGTTCCCATGGTATGCTGCTATATTTTTTACGAGACAAGACGAGACAAAACGAGACAGACGAGACGAGACGAGACGAACAGAACCTCTCGAGAAGAGACACGAGACGAGACACGCTTTGCACGAACGAGACGAGACAGCCTAAAGTGTCGTCTCGTCTCGTCTCGTCTCGTGGCAACACTACCGGTGGAGTTATTTTCACCACGCCACTGTATATGCAAACATCACCTCTTAATTCCTCACATAAGACTTGGTAATACAATTTTGTGTTTGATAAGTCTACGTGCACTACAAGCTGTGAAAAATGCCTGGAACGTGTGGTCTGATAGTAGTAATTCAATAACAAATAACAGGCGTAGATGCCAAACCGTAGAATTTAACGAAAACTGTTTCCTGTGAAAGTTGTTTCTTTTTCAATAATGCTTCCAAAGAAATCGGAATTGGTACCACTTCCCATTTGAAATTTTGGAGTTGACCCCCGGTGGAGGTATTTCCGCTACACCATTGGATATGTAAGCATCACTACTTCATTCTTCATATAAGATTTGGTAATTCAATTTTTTGTTTGACGTGTTTACGTGCACTACTAGCTGTGAAAAATGCCTGGAACGGGTGGACTGGTAGTAGTAATTCAATAACAATCAACAGGCGTAGATGCCAAACCGTAGAATTTAACGAAAAATGTTTCCTGTAAAAGTTGTATATTTTTCAATAATGCTTCGAAAGAAATCGGAATTTTTACCAGTTCCCTTTTGAAATTTTAGAGTTGACCCCCCGTGGAGGTATTTCCGCTACGCCACTGGATATGGAAGCATCACTACTTGATTCTTCATATAAGATTTGGTAATTCCATTTTTTGTTTGACGTGTTTACGTGCACTACTAGCTGTGAAAAATGCCTGGAACGGGTGGATTGGTAGTAGCAATTTAATAACAATCAACAGGCGTAGATGCCAAACCGTAGAATTTAACGAAAAATGTTTCCTGTAAAAATTGTTTCTTTTTCAATAATGCTTCCAAAGAAATCGGAATTTTTACCAGTTCCCATTTGAAATTTTAGAGTTGACCCCCCGTGGAGGTATTTCCGCTACGCCACTGGATATGGAAGCATCACTACTTGATTCTTCATATAAGATTTGGTAATTCCATTTTTTGTTTGACGTGTTTACGTGCACTACTAGCTGTGAAAAATGCCTGGAACGGGTGGACTGGTAGTAGTAATTCAATAACAATCAACAGGCGTAGATGCCAAACCGTAGAATTTAACGAAAAATGTTTCCTGTAAAAATTGTTTCTTTTTCAATAATGCTTCGAAAGAAATCGGAATTTTTACCAGTTCCCTTTTGAAATTTTAGAGTTGACCCCCCGTGGAGGTATTTCCGCTACGCCACTGGATATGGAAGCATCACTACTTGATTCTTCATATAAGATTTGGTAATTCCATTTTTTGTTTGACGTGTTTACGTGCACTACTAGCTGTGAAAAATGCCTGGAACGGGTGGATTGGTAGTAGCAATTTAATAACAATCAACAGGCGTAGATGCCAAACCGTAGAATTTAACGAAAAATGTTTCCTGTAAAAATTGTTTCTTTTTCAATAATGCTTCCAAAGAAATCGGAATTTTTACCAGTTCCCATTTGAAATTTTAGAGTTGACCCCCCGTGGAGGTATTTCCGCTACGCCACTGGATATGGAAGCATCACTTCTTGATTCTTCATATAAGATTTGGTAATTCAATTTTTTGTTTGATGTGTTTACATGCACTACTAGCTGTGAAAAATGCCTGGAACGGGTGGACTGGTAGTAGTAATTCAATAACAATCAACAGGCGTAGATGCCAAGCCGTAGAATTTAACGAAAAATGTTTCCTGTAAAAGTTGTTTCTTTTTCAATAATGCTTCCAAAGAAATCGGAATTTTTACCAGTTCCTATTTGAAATTTTGGAGTTGACCCCCAGTGGAGGTATTTTCGCTACGCCACTGGATATGGAGGCATCACTACTTGATTCTTCATATAAGATTTGGTAGTTCAATTTTTTGTTTGACGTGTCTACGTGCACTACGAGCCGAGAAATATGCCTGGGACGGGAGGTCTGATACACACACACTCACACACACACACACATATATATATATATATATATATATATATATATATATATATATATATATATATATATATATATATATATATATATATATATGGGTGTGTGTGTGTGTGTGTGTGTGTGTGTGTGTGTACGTGTGTGTGTGTTTAGCTACATTTCCTACAAATATATCTTTAGACAGTACAACAGCATAAAGATGAAAAATTACAGAAAATTTTCTTCCTATTGTTGCTTTGATATGACAACAATCACTGTTACAGAAATATAGATAACTGCTGAGCATTATCTATAAACACGTGATCTAAATTTTCAGATATTTTCCATACCATAAAGCAATTTCTGCAGTAGATATAAGAAGCCATTGCTTAAGCACCTATTGGGTTTGCCGGGAAAAACATATGGATTTATTTGAGAAAAGCATTTTAGATGAATCCGTTGTCTCAACGGACTTCTTAAATCTGGAATTAGATAATTTTTTTGACGAAGAGGAGGAAGTCCAGGATGCCTCCAATAAAACAATGGATATTACAGTCAGAGAACTAAGTGATCGTCTCTGTGACGAAGTGTTACAGCAGCTATTGGATAAAGATATTTCGTACGTGTTGGAGGATTCTGAGGGTCCTAGCACCAAAATTCTCCATGTTCCGAAAGGAGAGCATGAGAAAAACATAAGAAAGGGGATAGAAGAAATGGAGCAGCAGAGAAAAAGCGAAAGATTGCAACGGCTAGACACAGAGTGGAGTGCAAAGGTATTGCAGAGTGTTCAGTGTTTACAGAACGAATTGAAAGAGCCAGTCACATTTAAGAAACTGAAGGAATTGTTCGAACGAAATCAGGACGAATTTAGAGGGATGAGCTTGAAATTGCAATCTGCGTTGAGGTGTTTGATAAAGAAGGGAAGACTGCAAAATGTAACTGGTGTAGGACTGAGGGGTTCTTTCTCCATAATCAAAAACTTTCAGAGATAAACTGGTCACATACGGTTTTTTTGTTTGCGTTTTTTTTAATATTAATGGAAAATTATGTATGTATCAAATGTATTATCTTTAAACTTTGTATTCACTTGTTTATAAAACTTTATTTGTAATTACTTATAAATAAAAGGGGAACAATAAGAATAAAAAAAACATTAAGAAAACTTAAAAATGAAATAAAAAGAAATATCTCAGTTTAACGTCCCTCGTTTATGTCTTTTAGGCTAAAGGGCCGCGGTGGCGCAATGGTAGAGCGTTCACCTCTGGTGCTTGAGGTCCCGCATTCGATCCCAGCCCCCGCCAAGTGAACTTTGTGGTGGACAAACACCGTGTACGTGGGTTTTCTCGTGGTTCTCCCGTTTCCTCCCAATTTCGTCATTCCACTCATCATTCATTCATTACTCATCATCACCGTCTCCTTTAGCCTAACCGGCATAATCGTGGGACGTAAAATTCAAAGATTTCATTTCTTTCAGGCTAAATGAAACGATGATTAAGGCAAGTGAGTGCACCGTGGCTCAGTGGTACAGCTTACATCTGATACGTGGGCTCACTGGTTCGATCCCAGGCCAAGTAAGTTTGTGGTGGACAACATCGTGCTCTTGTGTTTTTCCGGGGTATTCAAATTTTCTCCCACTTTCCTATCCCACCAATTCATGCATTATAATTCACTTGCTTTAATCATCGTCTCCGTTAGCCTAACGGGCATAAACGTGGGACGTTAAACTGGAAGATTTCGTTTCATTTTTAACGCAAGTGAATGATGATAGAAAAATTAGTGGAATGAGAAAGTGGGAGGAAACGGGAGTATCGCGAGAAATCACATGAATGCGATGTTGTTCACCACAAACTTACTTCGCAAGAGATCGAACAAGGGACCCCAGGCACCAGACGTAAGCGCTCTACCACTGCCCTCCCTTTCAATGAAAACAGGATTTAATTAAAGCAAATACTGATTATTACTTATCTTGTTACAGCTTCGGCTATAGTGGCCCCGCATAGTCAAGTCACTAACGCTCTCGCCTTCGGTGCGAGCGGCACCGAGTTCGATTCCCGGTGGGGGCACTCGGTCGTAAAACGCTTTTCAGGCCAGCCACCCTGAATGAGGTTTTCCTGGGTTTTCCTCATTCACACCAGGCAAATGCCGGGGTGGTACCCAACTCATAGGTCCCAGGCCGCTTCCCCCAATCCTTTCTTCCTTCTCTCTCTCCGGATAGTATGATCGCCTATGAAGTCATTCCTCAAACGTGACGGCCTAAATGGACATAGATGCCGGAAGCCCAGAAATTTAAATCCTAAATCCTAGCTTCGGCTATATAGCATGGTAGTCACGGGTTCGATACCCAGCGATCGAGACCATCGACCGGAAAAGTGTAATAAATTTTCAGGGCAAAAAAAAAAAAAAAAAAAATGAAATGTATTCTTTGAGTTTTACGTCCCACGGTTATGCCAGTTAGGCTAAAGGAGACGGTGATGATGAGTAATGAATGAAATGGTGGAATGAAAAAAGTGGTAGGAAGTGGGAGAACCCCGAGAAAACCCACGCACTCCGTGTTTGTCCACCACAAAGTTCACTTGGCGGGGGCTGGGATCGAACGCGGGACCTCAAGCACCAGAGGTGAACGCTCTACCACTGAGCCATCGCGGCCCTAAATTTTCACGCCAGCCATCCTGAGAGGTTATTCGTGGGTTTTCGTCATTCCAGTATGTAATGAAATGTAATGAATGTAATATAATGAAATCTTTGAGGTTAACGTGTTTTTAGGCGGACGATGATTAAGGCGAGTGAATGATGATATAATAATTGGTGGAATGAGAAAGTGGGAGGAAACTAGAATGTCAGTAGAAACCTCACGGATGCGATGTTGTTCGCCACAAACTTACTTGGTCGGGGATTCAACCAGGGACCCCACGCACCTGAGGTAGGAGCTCCACCCAGCAAACATCGGGATACTACCTCACACACAGGCCCCAAATTGTGTTTTTCCTGCCCCGTTACTTTTCCCTTCCCATCTTCCCAAGATATTGCTCGGGAGCTCATGTGGTTCGGATTTAACGTTATCAGTACGTCCCCTTTCCCATAGCTTAGCTGCTGAAAGGGACGTTAAAATGAACTCAGCCCAAGGTAGTGCTTGCCGGGGGATGTTTTCACTCATACACGAGCAACTTAAGATAATGATGCCGGTAATGTGCAGAAATATGTGTAAATATTTAAATAAATGAGTATGATTCAATTGGGTAATTAATTAAATAAATAAACTTAATTAAATTATAAGTTAAAACTGTTTTTGAAAATATCTGGAAAACTACAAATCTGATTTTAAAAACGCTGTAACAAAGTATTTCGTCTCAAAGTTTGACATCCAATGACACCACACTCGACCCCCCCCCCTGCCCCATCCGCCGAAAGCAGTAGTGAGATCAACTTCGAAATCTTAAATAGGAACCGTCATTTCTTATTGCAGATTCGGATTCTCCGAGGGAAAAAATTCATAACTTTTGTATGAAACATTTTGTTCGTTGATCGATAGATGTCGCAAGGTGTACGCTTCATTTTGACATGAAGAATAGTGCTTTGTGATCAGTGGGCGCCATTTTTAGAACACCCGATATATACAGGATTTATCGGACCACCCGTGCCAAGCTTTGTTCTCGGCACGTAGACACTTCAAACAAAAAAAAAAAAAAAAAAAAAATCAATCACCAAATCGTGAGGAATCAAACGTCGATGATTCCGAAAATACCTCCACGGGATCAACTGCAAAGTTTCAAATGGAAAGTGGTATGAATTACTATTTCTTTGGAATTATTATGAAAAAGAAATAACTTTTACACGAAACACTTTTAGTTAATTATTGCGATTTGGAATAAAGCGATTCGTATGTTCATAATGAACTACGTACATAGAAATAAGTTTTAATAGATAGAATGGTGAAGCGGAACATGATAAAGCTGTACTATAAGCAGATACATACGTACTCATGTAGTGTAACAAACAAGATTTGCAGATTCCAAGCGGAGAAACGAGTATTCAGTGCCGTATTAACATTTCGAATTAGTAAAAGGAGGCAAGTAACATTTGTTGTTTGTCCCTACAAATGCAACACATCCCAAAATAATGCGGCAAGAAAATGAAGTGGATGTTATAAACACACATTAGTTTCAATAATACGTGACATTTGTTACTCTACCAAAAGCCCCCTAACAATCATTGGTGACAAAAAAATGTTCACCGAATAATTTTATTCTAACTTTACTACAGATTTTTTTTTTAAGTCTAGGAGTTAAAAGGAATTCAGAATAGAGACCGGAAAGAAGCACTGTTTATGTTGTGGCAGGAGTCCAAGTAGAAACTATAATCGAAAGTTTAAGCCGCCTCCGCACAACCGTGTAATCTTCACGGTTTCCTCTAATTCACAATCGGGGTGCAATATAAGAGAACGGTAAAAAATGTGAACTAATATTCACATGTTTAACTTGCTAGATTTACTTTCGGAACATTCTTTGCACTCTTAAGTTAGGTAGAAATGTGTGCAAAACAAAACGTTAGGCACTTTCAAACTCCTCACCCGTATTTAGGGAAGGCAATCCCTCTTTCGTATTGTTACGCCACTACGAATTTTATGATTCCTGATGCAGGCATGGTAATGTTTACAACGTTTCTGTATCCATTCACCATGGGCTGCTAGTGTGAAACAGATATTTAGCCCTTTGGGCATCCTGGCATTTTGGGCTATTTTTTAGACTTTTAGTCAAGCAGCTACTGCATCGTCACTATTTATCCTATGATCATGGTTCATACCTCATTCTCTTCAGAATAAAGCTGGCTTTCAAATGGTATCACCTTGCGTACCCGTACCATATACCAGGAGAGGGAAAATTGATGTCGAAGAGAAAATTTTGAGGGGAAAATTTTTTTGTCCAACTTTGGGCCCCCCTGCCCCCTTCCTGTGTAAACGTAGAGACCTCCAAAAAATCCGATAAATAGCACTGGGTAAACTAAATGTGCGTACCAAATTTCAACTTTCTATCTTGAATAGTAAGGGCGGGAGAAATTTTATCAAAAATTCCAACAATGCCCCAAATTACCACAGAACACAATGATCTCAGGGAAAAAATTTCCTGAGACATCCCTAATTAGCCTAGGGACATGTATCGCCCATATTCTCTTCTGAATAGAACTGCCTTTCAGGCGGTACCATTCACATGTCTCCATCATGTATCTAAGGCGCGAAATTCCAGAAGAAAGGGATTTTTTTGGTCTAAATTTCCCTTTTTTCAAATTTTAGCCCCTCTGGACCCCCCTGTTTTAACGCAGAAATCTGAAAAAAATGTGTTAAATGCTACTTGGTGGACTAAATGTTCGTGCACAATTTCAATCTTCTAGGTGCAAAAATAAGCCCGCCAAAAAAAAATCAGAAAATTCCCCACGTTACCCTATACAGAAGTATATTTTGAAAAAAATTCACTGAGACGTCCCTAATAACCCTAGAATAATAGTTCGACCGTCATTCTCTTCAGAATGGAACTGCCTTTCAGACGGTATGACACACGTGTCCCCATCATGTATGTGAGGCGGTAAAATCCTGAAAAACGGGATTTTTTGGGTAAAAATATCCCTTTTTTCAACCCTTTGCCCCTCTGGTTCCCCCCTGTTTTAGTACTGACATCGGAACAAAAAAATTTGGTAAATACTACTAGGTGGGATGAATGTTTGTGCACAATTTCAATCTTCTAGGTGCAAAAGTAAGCCCGCCAAAAAAAATATACCCACCATGTCCCATTTTTCCCTATATAGAAGTATATTTTTCAAAAAATCCCTGAGACGTCCCTAATTACCCTAGGATAATGATTCGACAGTTATTCTCTTCAGAATGGAACTGCGTTTCAAACGGTATGACACACGTGTCCCCATCATGTATGTGAGGCGGGAAAATCCTGAAAAACGGGATTTTTTGGGTAAAAATATCCCTTTTTTCAAACCTTTGCCCCTCTGGTTCCCCCCTGTTTTAGCACTGACATCGGAACAAAAAATCTGGTAAATACTACTCGGTAGACTGAATGTTTGTGCAAAATTTCAATCTTCTACGTGGAAAAAGAAGCCCGCCAAAAAATAATGAACATAGGGTTCATAAGGGAAAATTTCTATTTCAAAATTATGACGTCATTACCTCCTATGTCTGGATGCAGGACGATCTGAAACCATACGTAATGTCTTCTACAATGTATCTGGACTTGAAAAAAAAACGGACGAAAAAGCTCAAATAGAAGGGAAATAACGCAATGTACGATGAAAAATGCGTATCGTGCAAAATGTACGATAAGATCCCCAAAGGCCACAATAAAGGTCAATAATACAGTCAGAGCGAACATAGTAAAACAGCTCGTCCGAAGTTGTCCCATTTTACGAGATCGAAATTACTATTTGAGCACTCGATATTCCTAGATGCACAAATGAGCTACTGAAATAGGCCAAATAACTAACAGCCACGTACATACATCTACTAGTGGTGGTCCCAAAAACCGGTTTTTCGGTTACGGTTTTAGGAAAACCGAAACAGGGTTTTGAAAATTTTCGAAAAGCAGTTTTTCGACGAAACCGGTTTCGGTTTTCTCCAAAACCGGTTCGATTTTTCAGATTCTGGTTTTCTGTAAACCGGTTTCCGGTTTTCATGAAAACCGGTTTTGCCCCATCCCTAACTTCTAAAGTGACAAGAAACTAAGAAGCACACACCAGGTAGAAGTAAAGTGTTTGTTGATACGTTGTCTCGCGGCAACGTGTTTGAAGTGTTCCTTTTGGTGTGGTTATTATGTACACTTCTGTTCATAAAAAGATAGAAACCCTTTTAGAGTGTAATTCCAAACCAAGTGAGCCTAGATTCATCACAATTCCCGCAGATCTATACAGACGGAAATGCGATTTCCCTCCGTTCTTTATATAGACACTAGCTGCAAGACGTGCACCTTTATACGTTTTCCAATTTCAGCTCATAATATCATAGAAATGAAATGAAATCTTTAAGTTTTACGTCCCATGGTTATGGCGGTTAGACTAAAGGAGACGGTGATGATGAGTAATGGATGAAATGGTGGAATGAAGAAAGTGGGAGGAAACGGGAGAACCCCGAGAAAACCCACGAGCACGGTGTTTGTCCACCACAAAGTCCACACGGCACGAGCTGGGATCGAACCAGGGACCCCAAGTACCGGAGGTGAACGCTCTACCACTGAGCCACCACGCCTCCTAGTATAATATCATAGAGACTGCAACATTAAACGCTCCAGTCATAGAGAAGGTATTATCTGCCAAGGCCTGCCCATCCTCGGATGGGAATCAAACTCTTGTTTTAATAATAATAATAATAATAATAATAATAATAATAATAATAATAATAATAATAATAATAATAATAATAATAATAATAATAATAATAATAATAATATATTCATATGCAGACGGTAACCGAGCATGTTGAGGCATTCAGTCTTCGTATAGAACTTCCAAAAATTAAAGATCAGGGTTCCAAACTCGGTCATAAATTATATTTTCATTTATTTTTAAACATGAAGATATGATGAAATAATTAAAAGTGTAATATTTGTTACACATGTAAATTTATTGCTTTGGTGTTAAAATAGGTGCTTATTACCTACATTGAATTTTCTTTTCAACTTTGAGTTCCAAAGTCTATATAAAATTTCTCGGTTTAAAATCTCTACAATAATGGGTGAAACTTGGATGGGTGTGAAAGTAGACTGAAATGCATGCAAATAAGCATTTAATTAGGAAGTTGTGCATCAAACTAAGTTTCTACCTGATAAAGTACATTTCTGCTGCAAATATATTTCATAACCAATTAATCATACAATACTGACAAATTAAAAAGGAAAAAACAGTTCAAGTACGCTCACTGTAATGAAGATAGCATTACTTACTATCACGAATATAGATATCCATCACTTACTGTAAAAGGAAGAGTTGTGCTCCCAACTTTATGAAGAATTTATATATCCTTTTCGCCTTTTCGTAAATATAATCGTCCGATATGAATATTTAACCCTTGGAGTACCAAGATGGGGTCAATTTGACCCCAGCGAGACATATTCTATTTTTTATTGCATTAAAAAATTTATGCTGAAATATTCTATCAGGAATGCTTCTATAAGAGTCTCTTAAATAATTTTGTACACTTAACAAGTATCACAGTGTCTAATTTGTCTTTTTATTTTCAGAAATGGAAAATTGGGTCAAAATGAGCCCATCTTTTTCAATCATGGAATAAAAGAGTTTTCAGTCATATTCCGAGAGTAGGGAAGAAAAAAAATTCTCATCCCGCGAAATGTAGATGGCGCTGAGGGCATGGCATTTTCGTGCAAGTGAGTTTTGGCGCCAATCTCATTTTGTTAGTTTTTCTTATGTGGTACATTTTCCTCTTTACAATAAATGTTCATTACTTGTATTGTAACAATAGAATATCATTTGATCTTTTTGCTGGCCTTAGAGTCACAAAAACCTATGAGATCAAATTGACCCCATCTTGAGCATTTAAGTAAAATTTATATCTTGGTACTTCAAGGGTTAAAATATTTGGTAAGTTTCTAATGAAAAGGAGTACGAAATTTCTACAAGTAAGAAATAACAGAACTCCTGCCTCCCGAAAAAAAAATCTTAACTTGACATATAATTGTGTTCACTTTCTTAACAAAACTATACTTGTTTGGCAGAGAAATTACGGATTTAGCATAAAAATTTTATTTTAATTTTATTTGTATTCTTCCTTTCCTTATAAAAAAAATAATCTAATTATATATTCAACAAAGTTAAAAAGTTCGTTACTGAATTATCTGTGTCTGTCTGTCTGTCCGTCTGTCTGTTATTTGCGACTTTTTTTTTTTTCAATTTTGAACCCTGCATTCGAAAGAGCATCAAAAAGTATCTAAGAAAGTGATTAAATTTTTCACGTCACTCTTACCGTTCCCGAGATATTGGCCAAAAAATGGCCTATTTCCAGAGACTTAAGGAGCCATATCTCGAGAACTGTAAGTTATAGAAGGATTATATTGGTAATAATCTATATCTACGAGAATGGTGAACAATTTGGTACCAAATAGTAACCGGTGCCCATTGTCAAACTGGCCATTTTTTCACCAGTGGCCACTTGGCAAGTGGCCTTAGTTACAATCGATACCAAAATGTTCACCTTCCTCTTAGGTATAGATTAGTACCAATATCATCTCTCTATGACTTACTGTTTCCGCGATATTGTCCAAAAAAAAAAAAAAAAAAATAGTTCCGATTTTCGGATATTTAAGCAGCCAAATCTCGGAAACCATAAGTCATAGAGAGATCATATTGGTGTTGGTAAATACCTAAGAGGATGGTGAACATTTTGGTACCAAGTAGTTAAAGGTGGACAGTGGCTAACTGGCCACAGTTCCCTAGATATTGGCCAAAAATTTCGAATTTCGGGAGATTTAAGAAGTCATAAGCAGTTAGCGTATGCACCTTTGGCGTGGGAGACCCGGGTTCGATTCCCGGCGGGAGCTCATGTGGTTCGGATTCCACGTTAAGCAGTAGGCTCCGTCTTATATAGCCTCGCTGCTGAAAAGGATCGTTAAACTCAAAATCAGCTAAGGGGGGCGCGGTGTCTCAGTGATAGAGCGTTCACCTCCGGTGCTTGGAGTCCCTGGTTCGATTCCAGCTCGCGCCGTGTGGACTTTGTGGTGGACAAACACCATGCTCGTGGGTTTTCTCGGGGTTCTCCCGCTTCCTCCCACTTCCTTCATTCCACCATTTCACTTATCTCTCATCATGACCGTTTCCTTTAGCCTAACCGACACAACCGTGGGACTTAAAACTTAAAGATTTCATTTCATTTCAAAATCAGCTGACAGGCCCAACTGTATAGGACCATGTTATCAGAAATTTGCATGCAACTTTAGAACAATCTTTCATCACAGCTTTAATAATAATAATAATAATAATAATAATAATAATAATAATAATAATAATAATAATAATAATAATAATAATAATAATAGTTATAGTAATAACCGAGCAAATTGGCTCAAGTGGTAGAACGTTGGCTTCGCATTCGGGAGGTAGTAGGTTCGATTCCCGCTGCCTGACTGAGGTTTCCATCCTGACTGTCGTTTTCCAGGGTTTTCCTCAGTCCTACCAGATAAATGCCGGTATGGTACCTATTAAACAGGCACTGGCCGATACCTTCCCAAATCCTTTCCATTGTTACTTTTGTTGTTAGATATCCAGTATAAAATGGCCTCTGAGCTGTATCTAGTGATTGTTAAATTTTTAATAAAATAATTGAAATTTTGCACTGAATTAGTTCAGTGACTAGCAAAGAATATACAGGGCTACCATCAAATGTCACTTTAAACACCTTTATTCTAATACAGTTAAACCTGTCTTTAACAGACTCTACATTAAATGGAAATATTTCACGAGTCCATGAATTTACTGGCAAAAATCGTGTTAAATTCCCTTTGTTATACGTAAACTCAATTACGCGGACAACGGAAATTAAAATAACAAAATGAAACGAAATCTTTGAGTTTTACGTCCCACGGTTATGCCGGTTAGGCTAAAGGAAACGGTGATGATGAATGATGAATGAAATGGTTGAATGAGAAAAGCGGGAGGAAACGGAAGAACCCCAAGAAAACCCACGAGCACGGTGTTTGTCCAGGAAATGAAAATAAGACTTAACGGAAAATTTCAAGTTTCGGACTGCAGCGTTTAGAAAGTTTTTAGATACCCTTGATTGAGAATTATACGGGAAGTTTGAAAGTAGAAAAGGAAGTGAGGGAAGAAAAATAAGACATGGAGTTGAAAGGAGAATTTAGGCTAAAGAGTTATCAAGATTCTGTTATGGTTTCCCCGGCTAAAGTCTCTGTGGAAGGTTGAGCAGAGAAGCATTGGTGTACACAAAAAAAAGAAAGAAAAAAAAGAAAAGAAAAGAAAAAAGAAAAAGAAAGAAAGAAAGAAAGAAAATTAAAAAAGAAAGAAGAAAAAAACTTTTTGACTATTAGGAAAAACAAGTTAACGTATGTTCAATAGATTTTCTGTTCATTGCAAGTTTTGCGTGTATTATCTTGTAGTAGAAATAAATACTGTTAGAAATAAATAAATAAAATTATCAAGATTGACCCCATACGCAGATGAAATTATTGGAGATTATCAGTGCAGATTTAGAGGAGATCGATCAACTATCGAAACAATATTTACCACTCGCCAAATACTCGAAAAGAAGTGGGAACACAATACCCCAGTACATCAACTATTTATTGATTTTAGAAAGGCTTACGACTTAGGAAAGAATCATTATAAAACATTCTACAGAATTTGGGATATCGAAAAAGCTAATTAGATTAATTAAGATATGTTTAACTGAATCCCAACGTAAATTCGGGGTAGGAATTTTTTTGGCCACGAGCTTTCCCGTCGAGAATTTCCTGATACAAGGAGATGCGTTGTCGCCATTATTATTCAACTTTGTCCTGAAATACGCAATAAGGAAAATCAAAGATAGCAATCAGGGTTTAGAGTTGAACGGTATTCACCAAGTTATGGCGTACGCTGATGATGTAAATTTAATAGAGATGATAGGAGAACAATAGAAAGACATGCAGAGGTCTTATTAAACGCTTGCAGGGACATGGGTTTAGAAGTAAATGCAGAGAAAACTAAATACATGAAAGTGCGTCGGGACCGGAATACAGCAAATCATGGATGCGTTAAAATATTAAATAATACTTTTGATAAAGTCTATAGTTTCAAATATATAAGATCAATATTAACAGACGAAAATCATATTCACGAAGAAATTAAATGTCGACTAAAAGCAGGGAATTCGTGTTATTATTCGGTTCAAAATCTCTTGTCGCCGCGAATTCTGTCGAGGAATTTAAATCTTAAAATATATAAAACGATAATCATGCCTGCTGTTTTGTATGGTTGTGAAACATGGTCACTTACTCTGAGGGAAAAACATAGACTGAAAGTATTTTAGAACAAGATCCTGATGCAAATATTCGGACCCAAGAGGAACGGGAATGGGGAATGGCGGAAACTTCATAACGAGGAACTACGTAATTTGTATGGTTTACCCAACATTGTTAGGGTCGTCAAGTCTAGGAGGCTTAAGTGGGCGGGTCATGTAGCTAGAAAGTATAAACGCTTTCGAAGCCTTGACTGGAAGACCAATCGGAAAACGACCATTAGGAAGACCTAGGCGCAGATGGGTGGACAATTTTAAGATGGATCTCGCAGAGATTGGAATACAAAGTAGAAACTGGATGCAGTTAGCTAAGGATAGAAATCAGTGGAGAGCTTTTGTGAACGCGGCATTGAACCTCCGAGTCCCATAGGCTATATAGTTAGTTAGTTAGTTACTACAGTTTACACTCTTAAGATATGTTTGGTCATATATTAAGTTAGTTAGTTAGTTAATAAATACTGTAAATTGACAAAGATACGCACAATATCTTATTTTATCTCGGTTTGTCCATTATATGCATGCACTTCCTTTTTGCATAGGTCTACATTTGTTAACTGGAAACCTTTATTTAACGGAATTTTTTGCGAGTTCCGTAGGTTTTACTGTATATTAATACAAATATATATATATATATATATATATATATATATATAAAATGTCCTAAAATTGATGCAATATAATAATATATTTTTCTTCAATTCTGATAGTTCAATAAAAAATAGTCTATCTAAATTCAGAATAAATCATTAAAAAATAACATTATTTTGTATGCCTTATATCACGTATAGCGTAGTCAAATCCAAATTATCACTTAACTCAGTGTGATGTGCTTATTTCGCAAAAAAAAAAAAAAAAAAAAAAAAAACCGAAAACTAGATTTAGGGGCCGTTCAAAAATTTTGTGGGCTCTGATTTAAAAACTAATTAATTCCCAAGATCGCAATTTTTTTATGCATTTTTGGATCACTCCTAAAATTCTTGTTTCTATTGTCTGATTGTTCAAGAAATAACAAGGGATATAACCAGTGGCGTAGCAATAGGCTAGGCGTGCTAAGTATTGCCCCAATTGTTCGCGGTCTTCATTTCCGAACATGGCAAGAATAAAAATTCTTGCTCACTTCGCTCGCTGTTTATTGGATTTGCGTATCAAATTATTGGCACTGCTGTAAACTCGTCGAGGTTATAACAATGTATGATTAAGAAATTACTCCTTATGCATTAACACGATATCAGTCCTATATTACATGTACTGAGCTTACTAACTTCAAATAAAATTCCCCTGCGGAACAGACTTTCAATAATAATGCCAAATTCTATGACCTATAAGATCTGGATTAAAAGAGTTAGAAAGTGTTGCCATGATTATGAAGCACAGCACAATTGCCACGTATCGCGGCTACACAGAAACAAGGAGAAGCACCAAGAGTTGGGCGAACCGGGCAACTGTCCTGTACGCCAAAGTCTGGTGGAATTCAAACGAGCACCCCAAAATAAATTTTCGAATGTATTTTCTAATATCACTTTAATAAAATGTAAAATATAAGCCAGGACTAGGTGCGGGGGAAGGTCAAATTCTCACTTTGCCCGGGTGAAAATTTTCCGCTCCTGATACTGACTAAGATGACGTAGTGTTAAATGAATGAGGAGGGTACTGACCTATTTTGGCTTTAAACTCAACATTATTGGAGAATAATAATTAGCTGATTTTTTTAAAATTACCGATTGCAATATTACTTACAGTGAATCGTGAAGAGTACAAAATTCCCACATCGCGACGTTCATAAATACACTTGGACATCATCAGACGGGAAACACATAATCAAATTGATCACATTTTAGTAGATAGAAGAAGGCAATCTAGCATAATTGATGTCCGGTCGTTTACAGGGGCTGATTGTGACACTGACCACTACCTGGTAGCAGCGATAATACGAGAGAGGTTATCGTTGAATAAAGGTAATATTCATTGTCCGAAAACGGAGAGATTCAATTTAAAGAAATTAGAAGAGAGCCAGGTAAGAGAGGAATACCAGATTGAAGTTTCGAATATGTTTTCGGCTTTAGAAGATTCGGAATGCACTAGTGTTGAGGATACTTGGATTGAAATTAGAGATAGCATTAAAATTTCAGCAAAAGAAAAAATGGGACACGCGGAAATACGTTGGAACAAACCATGGTTCGACCAAGAATGCATTAAACTAGCAGAGAAGAGAAAACAGGCAAAATTACGCTGGCTACAAAATCCGAATGAAATGACTACACAAAATTTCGCAGATATCAGGCGGGAAACTTCCAAAACTTTTAGAACAAAGAAACGGGATTTTCTGAAAGCTAAAATTAAGGAACTTGAAGATAATAGTAAAAATAAAAACATCCGGGACATGTATATGGGAATCAACGAATTTAAGAAAGGCTATCAACCTCGTGCTTATATATTAAAGAAATCTGACGGTACAGTTCTCACTGACACGGATAGCATCTTAAATAGATGGAAAGATTTCTTTGACGATTTGCTTAACCAAAAACTAGTGTTCGTGGAGAAAAGGAGATACACACCACAGAACCGTATATTCCAGAACCCAACCGAATAGAAGTAGAAACCGCTATAAAGAAATTAAAGAAACACAAATCTCCGGGTGTAGATGAAATTCCGGCTGAGTTAATTTTAGCTGGAGGCGAAAAATTGTGGAACAAGATACACAAACTCATTATCCTTATCTGGAACAAGGAAGAATTACCAGAAGAGTGGAAAGAATCAATCATTGTTCCAATCCACAAGAAAGGCGACAAAACTGACTATAATAATTATCGAGGAATTTCTCTTCTGTCAACATCCTATAAAATCCTTTCAAATATTCTGTTAGCAAGACTGACCCCATACGCAGATGAAATTATTGGAAATTATCAGTGCAGATTTAGACGAAATCGATCAACTATCGACCAAATATTTACCATTCGCCAAATACTCGAAAAAAAGTGGGAATACAATACCCCGGTACATCAACTATTTATTGATTTTAGAAAGGCGTACGACTGGGTTAGGAGAGAAACGTTATACAACGTTCTTGCAGAACTTGGAATACCGAGAAAGCTAATTAGATTAATTAAGATATGTTTAAATGAATCCCATAGTAAAGTCCGGGTAGGAAAATTTTTGTCCACGAGCTTTCACGTCGAAAATGGCCTGAAACAAGGAGATGCGTTGTCGCCATTATTATTTAACTTCGTTTTGGAATACGCTATAACGAAAATCAAAGATAGCAACCAGGGCTTACAGTTGAACGGTATTCACCAGGTTATGGCATATGCTGATGATGTAAATTTAATAGGAGATGATAGGAGAGCAATAGAAAGAAATGCAGAGATCTTATTAAACGCTTGCAGGGACATGGGTTTAGAAGTAAATGCAGAGAAAACTAAATACATGGAAGTGCGTCGGGACCGGAATACAGCAAATTATGGATGCGTTAAAATACTAAATAATACTTTTGATAAAGTAAATAGTTTCAAATATCTAGGATCAATATTAACAGAGGAAAATCATATTCACGGAGAAATTAAATGTTGACTAAAAGCAGGGAATTCGTGTTATTATTCCGTTCAAAATATCTTGTCGTCGCGAATTCTGTCGAGGAATTTGAAACTTAAAATATACAAAACGGTAATCATGCCTGTAGTTCTGTATGGCTGCGAAACATGGTTACTTACTCTGAGGGAAGAACATAGACTGAAAGTATTTTAGAACAAGATCCTGAGACGAATATTCGGACCCAAGAGGAACGGGAATGGGGAATGGCGGAAACTTCATAACGAGGAACTACATAATTTATATGGTTTACCCAATATTGTTAGGGTCGTCAAGTCTAGGAGGCTTAGATGGGCGGGTCATGTAGCTAGAATGGAAGAAAGTAGAGACGCTTTCAAAGTCTTGACTGGAAGACCAATCGGAAAACGACCATTAGGAAGACCTAGGCGCAGATGGAAAGACAATATTAAGATGGATCTCGCAGAGATTGGAATACAGAGTAGAAACTGGATGCAGTTAGCTAAGGATATAAGTCAGTGGAGAGCTTTTGTGAACGCGGCATTGAACCTCCGGGTTCCATAGGCCATAAAGTTAGTTAGTTAGTTAGTTAGTTAATATTACTTACAGTATTTTTGTAGACGTGACAGATAAGGGTACTACCCATTTGAAATGACAGATATTGTTCTAAGAAAATCAGAATTTGAGGTATGGCTCGTGCAGGCCACGATTACTGTGTATCTTACAAATTAAAATGATGGAAACCTCAGGTTTTCCAATGAGTACTACACTTTTCGAAATAAGGCTGGTGTCTTGCTAGAAAGACTGTGGTTATTTTATTATCCCAAGACTGATGTGGTCTACTGTGAGCCTTGCTGGCTGTTTGCAGATAGGCGGGGATGATATTTCCGAGAAGAATGGATTAATGGCATAAATACATGGAAGAACTTGTCAAATAAAATAGCAAGACATGAAAGCTCAGGAATTAATCAGATCAAAAGGCGAAGAATGGTGAGCAAACTCGATTCGGAAACACAAGCGAGTATTACTTATTGGCAGGAAGTATTAAAGCGAATGTTTCGTGTTATCATTTCCCTGTGTTCTGATAATGTGGTACTTCGTAAACTCGAGAATCTGTGAAAGAATGCTACAACTCAGGTAATTTTCTTCAAGTTATCACTCTTACGCCAGAATTTGATGAGTTTTGAACAGACTTTTTAGGAGAATACAGGAAGATGATCAAATATCTAAGCCCACAAATTCAGAATGAAATCATCGATCTCACTGCAAACAAAATTAAGAAAATTATCTAAAATGAAATTCAAGAGACTCCTTTCTTCAGCATTATTCTGGATTCGACTTAAGACATTACAAAATAGAGCATGTATCATCATTCGTTATGTTATCTTCTAAACCTAGTGATCATTTCCCACAGTTCGAAATTGTAGAAAGCTTCCTTGGATTTTATGATATGGACGAACAGTGTGCAAACAATTATGAAGATTTCATACTGAAAGTCCCATTAGAAAATGAAATTGATATTAAGAAGTGCCAAGGTGACCAGACGTCCCGTTTTAGCCGGAACAGTCCCTTATTTTCAACCGTTGTCCCGTTTTTTTTCTGATTCCCAAACGGGATGCCTAAATGTCCCGTTTTTTTCTGATTCTCAAACTGGACGCCTAAAAGTCCCATTTTTAAGCAAACATGACCCAGGTGTCCCGTAATTATTATTCAAAATATAAATGGTCAATGCTAATTCTACACTCTTTCGTAGCAACACTCATTGGGAAGGTTCAGCCGTGCTTAGAACTTTTGAATATTCAAATGAGAATTGAGTGTTCTGTGGTTCAAGTGGAAATTGAGTGAAATTCTGAAGTAGTTAAAGTAGTTAAAAGCATTTTTGGGTAGTACTTAGGTTCGAAACGCTGTGTTATCATTCTTACTTGTGCATTTTGTAAATTGAAAACACTCCTGAGTCCCAAAATGCAATGTGGAAGTCACTCCCCCCGTCGCTGATTCGTATGCGTCCCGTTTTTGAAAGTAAAAGTTCTGGTCACCTTGGAAGTGCAGAGGGCAAGCCTACGATGGAGCAGCAGTCATGAGATAGTATTTCTGTCTTGCAAACGCGGATTCAAAAATATGCCAAGAATGCCATAAATGTCGACTGCGCAGTACGTAATCTGAACCTAGTATTGCGTTATGAAATGTCTTAATGTCATGTGCCTTATTGGAAAGGAAAAAGAACGCACACAAGCAGCTCGTTATAAACGAAAAATGAGAGGGTTCGATTTCTTGGTAATTTTCGTGTTGCGGGAAGACGTTCAAAGACGCATTAATATTTGTGTCAAAAGTGTTGCAGAACCCTAGTATGTGCTTGGCAGAGTGTCAACGAGAACTGAAAAAATGCTGTACAATGCTCCAAGATCTTAGAAAGAATGTGTGCCAGGTATCCTAGAGAGCTAGCGCTTGGGCGCGCAAATTTGGTGTTTCAGATAAGTTAGAAGAAGGAAGCCAGTGATTAATTGGTACAAGATATGCGATTTACTGACCTTGTCAAAGAATTCGAGATCAAAGTGCTATTGACTATCCTCGACTATGTAATAATAAACATTAGGGTATGCTTCGAAGGAATGAGGGAACTTTGTGAAAGATTTTCGTTCTTATGCCCGTCAAAGTTTCGAACCACTCCTGGAGAAGAGGTCACGAAGCGATCTTATGACTTTGCGCTTCTGTATGCAGACGATTTATCCAGTGATTTTCCCAGAGAAGTGTGACTTTCGGAGACACTTTTCAAGACAGACTTTCAAATTTTTCAACCCACGAAGAGATTCTTTATTTTATTACCGAATCTGACCTCAGCTCAGCATTTCCAAATCTGGTGACCGCTCTTTGTTTATATGTAACTCTTCCTGTTACAGTTGCAACTGCTGAGCGATCATGTTCTAAGTTAAAATTAATTAAGACATATCTCAGAAACAGTATGATCCAAGAACGCCTTTGGGGTGTGGCCATGCTGAGTATTGAGCGGAAAAGAACTCATGAATTCTACATATTATCTGATCTGATAAAATAATTTGGAGAAGCAGACGTGAGAAAGAAACATTTCTGATTTTGTATACAATTTGTCGATTTAAAAAAACACTGAAAATAGAAACATGCTTATAAGCGGTTTCACAAGGTTTATTATTTATTTTATAATTATGTAAAATCGTAACAACATACTATATGTATATATAGTATGTTACTATGTATCGAAGAATTTCCCAGCCCTCCGATGCTCTCGCACTACAAGAAGATCTAAGCGCACTACATGCTTGGTGTATATCGAAGAAACTTAATCTTAACATAAAAAATGTAACGTTATTACATTTATAAACAAAATTGATCATCTAAAATTTTATTACAGTATAAACAACACTCCCATACAAAGAGTTGACACTGTAACTGATTTAGGGGTTACTATTAGCTCCAACTTTCCCTTCAATAAGCATATTAATCGCATTCCTAGTGAAGTCTACAGAAACCTCAGCTTCGTAATCAGACTTAGCTTTGACTTTTCAAATGCTAATGTTCTTACCCTGTTCAATAGTTACGTTAGATCCAAACTTGAGTACTCTTCAATCATATGGCATCCCAACAGTCAGAAAAACAAAGCACGTCTTGAAGCGATTCAATTTCGTTTTGTTAGGTACTTAACTTATAAGGAAACTGGACTATATCCAAAATTCGAAAAATACACCGATCTTCTTCGTAAGCACATCTCCTTCATCTCTCGAAGAAAGACGTATCACCCAAATCTTGATTTTCTTAATGAAATTATTGTAAAATAATATAGAATCTGAGTATTTACTATCCCAGATAGAATTACATGTTCCAGGTAAACACACGCGTCCTAGAAATATTACTTTTCATTTACCTACAGCTAGAACAAATACGCTATACATGTCACCTATTAGGAGAATGTGTTATATTTTTAACTCTTATGCTGAAAGTCATCCTGAACTTGATATATTTACTATAAACAATCGTTCTCTAAGAACTATTGTGCAATCTTATTGAAGACTCATTAATTAAAATGGCCATATCTATAAATGTGTATTTGTAATTATGTAAGTGAATGCATGCATGCTCTAATTATATACAAACTGACTAGGTCACTATCATTAGGTAATATACCTGTTGTGATCTATATGTAACCATAAATAAATAAATAAATAAATAGATACATAGATAGATAGATAGATTTGAAACGCTTTTAGTAATACTGTTTGATACGTTACTTTTTATTTACACTACCACTGTAAAAAAAAAAAAGTCCGAATTTTACATGAGTATATTTCTAACAAACAGGAGACTGTCCAGTTTACTTTTAAGAGACATACCACAACGATATAAAAAGAAAAATTGTCAATTGCCCCTCCCATTGATAATTTTCGGTTTACCTCCCACGATCGTTTCTGCGCATACACATAACTTATAGATGGTCCTGCATGGGACCTATTCGATAAACGGTGGCTCAGTGGTAGAGCGCTCACTTTCGGTGTTTGGAGTCCCTGGTTCGATCGCAGCTCGCGCCGCGTGGATCAGGTGGTGGACAAACGTCGTGTTCGTGGGTTTTCCCGTTTCCTCCCACTTTCTTCATTCCATCATTTTCATTCATTTCTCATAATCACCGTCTCCTTTAGCCTAACCGCCATATACGTGGGACGTAAAACTGAAAGATTTCATTTCGAGGGGTGAGGGAGACGCCACTGAAGATTTTGCCTAGGGGAGACAAAGACCATTGTTACGCCACTGGATATGTCGTAACTTAAATGCAATTATTTTTTTTATAAACATAAAACAGAATTTAAATATTACATAATTGAGGATTTAAGTTTTCTTTTTTCATTCTTTTTCTTTTGTTTTCTCTCTCTCTCTCTCTCTCTCTCTCTCTCTCTCTCTCTCTCTCTCTTGTGTTGCATGAGATAATTCCTGTGGGCAGGGGCGCCAATTAGATGGAGCAGGAGGCGGAAGTTGCCCCCCAATTTTTTGAAGTTCTCCTTTAATGTATATAGTTTCATTTGAAAATGTAAGGTTTTTGTGTGTATTAATGTTTCATAGAAAAGAAGTTAAAGACAATTTTCTTTCTGTAGAACGTTCAATTAGTGTAATAAGAAGAATTAAGAAATATTTAAGAAACGCGTGTGCACAAGATCTCCCTTTCAATTTTGGCTATTGAGAAACTTATTGTTGACTTGGAGAAAACTGTAGATCTTTTTGTTCGGCCTTTCGTTTTTTTAAAGTGTAAAACATTTTAAGTACTTTTCGTAACAAAAATATAATGCTGAAGAATTTTTGGAAATCTATGTCAAAGTTTCCAAAATAGCTCGAGAATGTAACTATTAAATAGTGTAATATACGAGTGAAGTGGTCTGTTTAGGGGTGTAAGAGTGTATATACACAAATAAATTTAGTGAATTCAACATAATTCTAGGTTTTAGGATGATTTTGTATAACTGGAGTGTGGGTTGATTCTAAGTATTGTTGTGTTTTGATATGGTCTAAGAAAGTGAAAAATGCACCTAATGACAACGAACATATTTCGGGAAGCTGCAAAAGTAAGTATTTCTTTAAATGTCGTAGCATATAATTGTAGTATTTACTGTCTTTCATTTTCTAAGAGTAATAACATACATTTAATGACATATATGGAATTAAAAATATAAGTTGTTCTTCAATCTCCAGTTTCAATATCACTTTTGCAAAACAAGCCTCCTTTTTCATTACTGTGATTAATATTATCATTTCTATTTATTTGTTTTGTAAATTTGTTATTAAATAATGTGATCACACAATTTTCCAGACAGAATTTTAAGATGCTCCTGAGCAAGGAATCAAATCTCTTCTTACACTTTCGTTGTTTAAGAGTATAAAGGGCTAGTACCTACTTGCGTTGTCCTTGTCAACTTACGTAATAAAATATAAAATAGATTTACGGTATGTTAACTGGAAAAGATAGTATCCTATTAGTTGTATAACCTTTCGTCAAACAAAATGTTAGAAACAACCAGGAAAACTAACATTGATATACAAATATTTAGATCATGTCTTGCCCCCTCACTTTTAACGTCCAACCGCTGCCACTGCCTGTGGGGAATACCTAAGACCAAACCAAAGAAGAAAGTTGGCAGTAGAAGAAATAGAAAACTGTAGGCAGTTCCTGGGAGAAAATTAATGAAATGTAAATGTCATTAACAACCTCTTTTCTTATTCTACCCTTCATCGGATGCCAGAGCACTTCACTCCAACAGCAGTGGTACCAAAAGTCACGGTCAAAACATATCATTAGCTCTTAATATTCTGTTCAATGCAATTTTATGCTATGATTTGAGTTGCTTCTTGGTTTTGGAATCAGGTTCCCAATTCTCGCTGGATACGCAACTGGGTATTCTTAATCAGGTAACCTGAGTCCGTTTTTTTATATAGTTTTTTTTTTTTTTTTGTATCCTACTTGTTTCAAATGTATTTTAGGATACTTTTATTTATTTTCTTGAAACCCTGTATCTAAATTTTCAACTTAAAATGGATATTCACTCATCATTATTTGTCTTCAATTTTGTTATTACTTTTTTTATTTTAATGACAAGGGGGAGTCCTAGATGTTATGGTTTTGGATAAATCTCTCCCACTTTAATAATAATAATAATAATAATAAAAACATTTTGAATTTGAATTTTTGTCATTGGTTATTTGTAGGGAAGAATTAAACTGTAGATCAGTTGTTCTCAAACATTTCGATAACGCGGACTCCCTGTTCACTCGGAAAGTGATCTGCGGACCCCTTGCAATGTTAACTGAAATTCCACATGGTATTACAAAATATATTAATTAGAATTACCACTGACAAGGAAATGATCAAGAAAAATAATGAAATAATGCAATAAGTGATTTATTCTAAACATACATGATTGTTTCCTAGTGAACTAAATTTCCGTTGAAAATACAGTAACTTTCGACACCGAAAATCAATGTCTTTTTTTATTTTTTTATTTTTTTTTCACAAAAAGGAAATCCACTTGATAAACAATGCTCTCAAATGTGGGGTCACTAATGTGAGTAATGAAATTATTTGTGTTTTTCTATAATTCCATTGAAATCTGGAATAAGTTTTATCACCATCAATCTTAGGTCCAATTCCACGTTAAGACGATTTTGCTTCAACAATAATAATACCGCAGTGCAATAATATTTTTTTCAGAGTTGCTCTTCTACTGGAAAGGAAGCGGTTAAAAATCAATGTTGTTTGTGTATGTCATTTTCATATTTTTTATCTTTCTACAAATTGATTGAATCAAAGCAACGTTCTTATTTCTCTGTTGCGATCTATCTTCCAAGACAATTTTACATTAACAACACGCAATTTGAGTTACTCGCGAGTGGCTGATCTAGGAACATAATTTTGGAGGGGTTTCTCATCGTTTTTCTTTCTTTTTTTCTTTTTTTTTTTTTAGAAATCCCAGAATTGGGGGGGAAAGCTTGCTGTTTTAAAGCATAGGAATGACTAACATTTATTTCTTCTTTTTTCAAGGGGCCGCGGTGGCTCAGTGGTAGAGCCTTCACCTCTGGTGCATGGGGTCTCGGGTTCAAACCTTGCTCCCGCCAAGTGATCTTTGTGGTGGACAAACACGGTGTACGTGAGTTTCCTCGGGGTTTTCCCGTTTCTTCCCACTTCTTTCATTCAACCATTTCACTCAGTTCTCATAATCACCGTTTCCTTTCGGCTAGCCGGCATACGTGTGTCACATAAAACTTAAAAATTTCATTTCACCTTTTTCAATTGTTATGCGTCGCGGACCACACTTTGAGAACTACTGCTACAGGTTACTTCGACTACAGACTTCTTAGTTTATGTTATGGCCACCAGATGTAAAAGGTATTGCATGCGTGATTTGGTCTGCCCTCTGTTGAGCGATGGTTGAATCTCTCCTTTACATAGCAGACTTCCTTCAGTTACAGAGCGCATGAACAACTGAATATACTCTGCACCGAAAAAGAAAAAAAAAATGAAATGAAATCTTTCAGTTTAACGTCCAACTATTATGCTTGTGAGGCTAAGGGAGACGGATGATTAAAATAAGTGAATGACTAAGGAAGAAATGGTGTAATGATGGTGTAGGAGGAGACGGGAGTACTCTGAGAAAACCCACGAACACGGTGTTTCAGTTGAACGTCCCACGAATGACATTTAGGCTAAGAAAGACCTATAAGTAAGGCACAAGTTGTAGAATGATAATGTGGGAGCAAATAGGAGTGCCCAAGAAAAAACATGCACACGATGTTGTCTACCACAAACTTACTGTTCCGGAGATAGAAACAGAGATCCCTGGCTTTAGAGATAAGGACTCTACCACTGACCCTTGCACCGAAAATGAAGTGAAATCTTTTAGTTTTAGACCTAAGGTTAGGCTAAATGGGACAGGTAATTAATGAAATAAATGATTTGATAGAATTGGCGGAATGAGATTGTGGGAGAAAACTCAAGGACAATACAGGGTGGCCCAAAAGTATACACCCCTGCATTGATCATGCATAACATTCTAGCTTATAGGTTTCTTTGCTTCGGCTGTTCCGGGCTTAAGATATAAGTAAAAAGACATTAAGAAAAAATAATAAAGAAACCAAGTCTACCTGATGGATAACAATACGAAAAGATACAAAAAGCAATTAGTTGATCAGTACGGGACTGTATATCTACTTTTGGGCCACCCTGTATTTTATCCGCCACAAACTCACATGGCCTGAGAGTGGACCAGGGACTCCTTGTACCAGAAGTGAACTCTTTACTACTGCGTGACCATTCCCCCACTCCGTACTGAGTTTGATACCGGAAAGGGACAACGTCTTGAAGTTTTGAAGCGTGAGTCCTACAAACAATATAGTGAGTAAAATTTAGATTCTTGAATTTTCTATTTGAAATTTCACTTAAGTAGCTCTTGCTTCAATTTTGTTCATCCGAGTATCTTAGTTCATATTCCATTCGCTTCAGAATAAACCAAGCTTGCAAATGATACTGTGCGCATGTGTACATGATGTATAAGACGAGGGAAATTTAAGGTAAAATTGGAAATTTCCCGTCCAGAAATTCCTTTTTTCAAATGTAGCGCCCCCTGGTACGGCCCCGGCAAAAGGTACCCAAATATAATGTACCTTCGAAACTACTGTAGTTTATAAGTAATACATGTGCCAAGTTTCATTGTAATATCTTCAATAGTTATGAGGGGAAAATATTGCTCAGTTCTCTTTGACAATACCAAATTTCATATAGGGAAATGTAACATATAAAATAAAAAGAATCCAAACAATATTATTTATTTGAGTATCACGACTTATACGTCATTCTCTTCAGAATAAAACAGTCTTTCAAATGGTACCAAGAATGTGTGTGTGATGTACGAGAAAATGGAAAATTGGGGTAAAATTGGGAATTTTCCGTCCAAAAAATTCTTTTCTTCAAATGTAGTGTCCTTGGTGCGACCCCAGCCACAGGTACCAAAATATAATATACCTGTAAACTACTGTGGTTTATACGCAATGCACGTGCCAAGTTTCATTGCAATATCTACAATAATTATGAGGGAAACGTATTTCCAATCATGCTTGACAATACAAAATTTTATATAGGGAAAAGTGAGATATAAAATAAAAATATATAAAGTGATGTTCGTACGTAAAGAGAGGAAAATGCATTTTATTATGACGTTAGACCGTCTGCATATGAAACTAAAAATCACTTGACATATAGGTTATAGGGTATGATAATTGATTGTGTGTATGCTTAGCACAGCGTTTGTTCAAAAGAATATAAAAGTGTCAATAAGAATTTAAAACTATAAAATGAATGTGATAAAACACAACTTACATGGATATTACAAATGGTGTCTCTGCCTGTCTCTTGTTTCTGAAACATCTCTAGTGATTGTCCAACAACAATCGACAAGCGCAGACTTACTCCAGTGGCTCTGATAGCGTAGCGTTTCTCGATTAACTTGATAGAAATATTCCCATGTTCACCAATGATTGTTCCGCAATTTTCTGGGAAGAAATCTACGTGGGAGTGCAACATATGCATTTTTAATGACATATCCCATTGCTTGGTAGAAGATATTAGGTGTTGCATTACTTCATTATAGTTCTGAGACCGCTCGTTTCCCAAAACATTCGTCACCACTTTTCGGAAAGAATCCTATGCAATCCTCTCCTTATCTTCTAACACCGCATTAAATTCAGGATCATTCAGAAGTTAGTGAATTTGAGGGCCAATAAGGATTTCCTACCTGATTTTAGTTTCAGCAATTTGTGGAAGTTTACGCAGAATATTTTTTATTTGTTCATTTATTATACAAAAGAGATGCTACAGAATATAGACCAGTGCTCTATTTGAAGAATAGTTTTGATTCGTCTACGAATACCACCATTTTTGGTATTATCTTCTATGTTAAGTTTATTCATATGACCAGTTAAATTGTTACAACATACTATGTCACTTTCCAATGAAAATGCTGTTCCAGGGGATTCTGACGTGTTCATACAGGTACACAGGAATTTGTTTCGGAGGGGGTCCTAACAAGGGAACCTTCTGAAAATGATAGTTGCAGTGAAAGATGTGACCTATGCCAATTGAAAGAGCTGTAACAGAGATGAGCATTCCCAAAAAATTAGCTGCCCATAGAAATAGGTTCAAGAAATATAAAGGGTGGAAGTTCGGGAAACAGCAAGGCTGGACAAGGGGGAAAAGTGCAAATTCCACAAAAAAAGGGGGGCACGGCAAAATACAATGCTGACAAGTGATGTATAGAAAGAGACTTGCCATAATATGGAACAAATGAAGGCCACCAGTGGGGTTAACAGTGTTGCCAACTGCAATGAAAAGTACATGTTTTGCAAAGAGCACTATATGAAGTGAGTGCAATATTCAGTGTCAATCTGTCATGTAAAACATAAGATATGGCGTGTCTAATCAGTGGTACAATCTAACAAAAGAAAATAGAAAAACAGAAGTACGAAAAATATGGAAAAGACGAAGTTTGCCATAATGCGCCACATTTAATCACGAGCTGTGCATATTAGAATGAACAAAGCAAGAAAGCACCGACTATGCAGGAAACCGACGTACCTAGAGTCGAAAAGAAAAACGAGTTCCAAAGTTGGCAGCACTTTTCCAGACAATTCTAATATAGTTAGGCCACTCGCTTCACAAAAAGGAAATTCCTGCAACAGGCATTAGCCTTCGCATCATTTGTACATGCTCGTCCACATTGTACGTGCAATTGTTCGATGAGACTATGGTCCAAACAGAAGATACATTTGCAGTGAACACAGTGGAATAGTGTCAATCCGTCACACATGGTACAATGATCGCCTGTGAATGACTCGAAACAGTACTCTAGAGGTGTCGGAACCTTTGGTGGTCTTTCTATCACATATCCACACCTGTAGAAAGCAAACGTAATCAAAGGCTTGATCTGCTGTGTGTTGCTGTCTGCAGTACTATCACCGCCTATATGATATATCCAGAGTATCCCACCTAACTCTGCGACTGAAATAGTTTCAAAGCGAAAAAAATGTGACACATCGAGTTGTGCAGGAATGTACCCATGTCAGCGGGCGACAAACTTTTGTGAGACGCAAGTGCCCCCAAGTCCCCCATCATAGGGTCCCAGGGGCCAACTTAAAAATTTCAAATAGCACCGTCGGTAGAGTTATATTTTTTTCGATAAATCTTGGAATATGCAACAACGCATATCATAATTATTTACTATATGGGATTTCAAAATGGCCGCCAAAAATATCTGCTGGGTCACAAGAACAACGTGCATTTTGTGCATTTTGAAACCCGTGCTTCATATAGCAAATGTTTTTTTATAGACGGTGTTGTATCTATCCAGAGAAATATCATCCGCCCCTGTTCCCATTTGAAATGTTGCGGTTGACCCCCTTGAGCCTTATGATGGGGGCCCTGGGGGACTTGCTTCTTACAAAGTTCTCTTGGCCCTCGACATGAGTACATTCCTGTGCAATTGGATTTGCAACATCTCTTTTCGCTTCGCAGCAATTTGAGATCACATTGTTCGATGCCATGTTAAGACAGCACATATTTGTGGCGGCCATTTTGAAAAACATGTTTCATATAGCAAATGTTTCCTATATATGTTGTTGCACATTCCATGATCAATCGAGAGAGGTAACACTTGGTCCCTGTTTCCATTTGAAAATTTGAAGTTGGCTCCTGGGGCCCTATGTTGGGGATCCTGGGGGCACTTGCTTCTCACAGACTTTTATCACCCCCTGACATTGGTACATTCCTGGACAACTGGATCCGTCACGTTTTTGTTCGTTTCGCAAATCTTTCAGGTTACAAAGTTTGGTGGGACACCCTGCATATTCCCACATACGACCCAACCATGACATAATGTTCACTACTTCTATTATCGGTTGTTGGCTCAATCCAACCATTTCATGTTCGCCAACTTGACATTGCCTCAATCACTCTAACATTGATGCATTCCGAGTGATGCCTGTTGCCAGAATTTTCTTTTTCTGAAGCGAGTGGCCTAACTATATTAGACTTGCCTGGATGTCCATGGCCAGTTTTGCCAACTTTGGAACTCGTTTTTCTTTTCGACTCTAGGTACGTCGGTTTCCTGCATATTCGGTGCTTCTTGTTTTGTTCATTCTAATATGTACAGCCCCTGATCAAATGTGGCGCATTATGGCCAACTCCGTTTTTTCCGTATTTTTCGTACTTCTGTTTTTTCTGTTTCTTTTGTTAGATTGTACCACTGATTAGACACGCCATATCTTATGTTCTACATGACAGGTTGACACTGAATATTGCACTCACTTCATATAGTGCTCTTTGCAAAACATGTACTTTTCATTGCAGTTGGCAACACTGTTAACCCCACTGGTGGCCTTCATTTGTTCCATATTATGGCAAGTCTCTTTCTATACATCACTTGTCATCATTGTATTTTGCCGTGCCCCCCCTTTTTTTGTGGAATTTACACTTTTCCCCCTTGTCCAGCCTTGCTGTTTCCCGAACTTCCACCCCTTATATTTCTTGAGCCTATTTCTATGGGCAGCTAATTTTTTGGGAATGCTCATCTCTGTTACAGCTCTTTCAATTGGCATAGGCCACACCTTTCACTGCAGCTATCATTTTCGGAAGGTTCCCTTGTAAGTTTTTCAGGGGGTCCAAATACAATTTGAGGCTAAATTATATTGAAATTTGTAAAATTGCACCTGAAATTAGACTACAAAAAAGTCGGAATTTTGGTGGCTCATGACCCACAGAACCCACCCCCTGCGTACGTCCCTGAGGATAGCAATGAAACGAACCGTCAAACAATGATAGTTTATCGAAATAAGTAGGCAACTCCTGTTGTCACGAACCCTTAATTTCTCCACAGGAGCACATCCGGTGATAACGTATTTCTTGAAACACGAAACAATCTTCAAAAACTAATTCCATATTCGTTATCACCACCCTAAAATTAGTAAGAATTAGTTACTTTTATCTCCGAAGCATTTTTACGGTTGACCAGTGTAATAATAACGTTCAACAGTTACCTGTTTATAAGAGATTCCGAAAATGTGGCTGTGGACATCCAGGCATCGTTGATCTCGTTTGATTATGTTACCAGCAACACGCCGTAATTCTGCAGGCGTGATGTTGTTAATTGCTCTACTAATGTGCCTTTTAATATTGTCTATTGTGTGAGGATTGCCAGCATACACTTTTCTTTTCAGTGTGCCCCATAAATAAAAATCACACGATGTTAAATCGGGGAACCATAGGGGCCAAAGACCTCTACTGACAATTCGGTCATCAGGGAACACGTTGCTGACGTGTACCATACTTTCATTGGATGTGTGGGCGGTTGCTCCATCTTGTTGAAATACTGCATACAGCTTCTCTGCTTCTGTTAATTGAGCATAGAAGGATTCATAGATCTCTAGACACGGTTTAAGGTGTCATTGAAAACCATGGAGCCAATAATGCGCATGCCGGATATCGCACACCAAACACCTCTGAGTGGAAAGGTTCTTCATGCAGAATATGTGGGTTGTCCTGCGACCAGTATCTGCAATTCTGGAAGTTTACGTAACCTGACAAGTGAAACCAGGCTTCATCTGACATGAAGTAAAGTAAGGGGTAATTGATGTTAAAAGTCAGTTACAATAATGAACTCTTTTTTTCCTGATCCTCACATTTCAACTGTTACACTACGCTCACACAATAGGCTTAGTTCACGATGACATGATGTACAGCGGGGGACACTTCTAAATGGTACAGCCATATGGAGATTTACGGCTAAGGTGTACCATTTAGAAGTGTCTCCCGCTGTACAAGATACACCAACCTGGTGTGATAATCCCCTTATCGATTTGTCGGGGCTTCTCGTGATGTCCGTGCAAATTCTGTCTATAGCTTCAGGGATCCTCATCGTCGGTCGCTTTTTGCTCTGCACATTCTGAACCAATCCTACAGCCCTCCATTTCTTGTATGGGTCTTTAATTCTGCTGGTCGTGGGAAGTTCCCTACCAGGATACTTCGCTTGAAACTTTTCTTTACATTCCTAGATGGAGCCTGTCTTTATGTAACATTCCACAATATCAACTCGCTGTTCTAATGCAAACTGCCACCTTTCTGTCAAAAAAAAAAAAAAAAAAAAAAAAAAAAAACCTTGTTACCACAAGCACTAATTCAACAAATAATACATTACAACAACTCAACAATGTTAGCTTCTCACAACAACCGACGCACGAAAATTCTGCTGCACTCAACTTTACGATAAAATGCAGTGTAGCCAACTTTTAAGACAGTGTTGTCACCCCAAAAGTAATTTAACTTGAGATGATTAACCAGTACGTATGGTGTACTGGATTTATGTGAGACACCCGGTATATATATATATATATATCGGTATCAAAGACTCCTTGGTTCGATTTCAGCTTGCTACAAGTGGGTTTAGATTAGAACAAACACCATTTAGTTGGGTTTTCTCTCGTTTCCTTCAACTTTCTTCATTCCACCCTTTTATTAATTATCACAATCATCGTCTCCCTTAGCATACAGGGCATAACAGTTGACATAAAACTGAGATCTTTAGTTTCTTTTCTCTTCCTCTCTTTTGGGAGATACGGGTTTAATTCCCGATGGGAGTTTGTATGGTTCGGATTTCACGTTAAACTGTAGGTCCAAGTCTCATATAGCCTCGCTGCTGACAGCGACGCTAAATGCAAATAAAATCAAATCTTCCTCTCTTTTGTTCTTTATGAGGGGATTTCCGCAGAAAACAAGTATACTTCGTAGAACATTGTCAATAATGAAAGTTGTCCCCACTTGAAAAGAGTTTGAGAAACACGACGCTATAGTTTTAATATTTCTGAAGGTGAATATACTTGACCTGAATGGCTTGTTTCTTAACCAAACCCTTGAAGGAAGATGGCACTTAAAAAAAAAATGTTACTTTTTATTTTGCAAGACTTGTTGAGAATACACTGAAATTATCCGAATGCACGTCAGCACACACACACACACACACGCAAAATAAAAAAGAAAGAAAACAGAAAGAAAAAGCAGAAGATATGACATAAACACAGGAAGAGTGAGTACAAATTTCGTTTCCTGCCTAAGTGTAAATTGCATTTATTTACTGCTGTCTAAATCAAATTAGAAGAAGTTGACATCCGGTGAATGGATCCACAAGCACTTGCTTCCGGATTTACGAAGTTTGCTCACTGACTGATTACTACGCTATACTTTCCAAAAGAAACTACTTTCTTCATAGGTATTACAAGTAATTAAAATCATGAAAATATTTTTTTTCTGCTAGTTGAATAAGTATCAGCGTGAAACAATTTATCTTAGCATATCATACATATAGACACATGTTTACAAGTTGTATTTGAGTTGAGTTGATTTGAAGTTTAACGTCCCGTTTAGCAGCGAGGCCATATGAGACGTGGAGCTACTGATTAACGTGGAATCCATACCACCTGAACTCCCGCCGGCAATCGAACCCGGGTCTCCCATGTCAGAGGTGCGTACGTTAACCGCATAGCCACAAACGAGCTCCAAGTTGTATTTGAATACACCATATAATTGTTCTCTCAAGTTTTCGTTTTTTCTGAACGTTTCTTAGAGTGAGGTGGGAGCCAGTGCAGATAGCGACATGCGACAAGTATCAGCCTTACTATTGGAAATTAGCGTAACTGAGATACTAAGGCGTCTTGCATACTATTTACTATAAGTAGATGCCGTATCTCTAAGCAAAATGCTAATTTCTTTTCACACTTCTAAAAGTATGTAGAAATGTATTACGTAGTAGACCTTCTGACAAGCAGTTTCAATCATGTTTCATAGTGCTTATAGTACTTAATTTTGTTTTTTAAAAAAGTACTTATATTTTACAATTTCCAGTTAAAATTGCGTATTTTACTCAAAAGTGTCATATTGAAAGTGCACATTGCACATACATTACCATTATTATCACTAATTCCATATTTTTCGGAGTGCATCCGTAATTTAACTAAATAACTCTGTGACTTTTGGAACCCGGAGGTTCAATGCCGCGTTCACAAAAGCTCTCCATTGAGTTCTGTTCTTAGCCAAATGGATCCAGTTTCTACTTGGTATTCATATTTCTGCGAGATCCATCTTAATATTGTCCTCCTACCTGCGCCTAGGTCCTTCTATTGATCGTTCTCCGATTGGTCTTCCAATCAAGACTTTGAAAGCGTTCCTACTTTCTTTCATTCTGGCTACATAACCTGCAACCTGAGCCTCCTAGACTTGATGACCCTAATAACGTTTGACAAACGGTATAAATTCGATTAGTCGTTATGAAGTCTCCGCCATTGCCCATTCCCGTTCCTCTTGGATCTGAATATTATTCTCAAATACTTTCAGTCTGTGTTCTTTCCTCGGAGTAAGCGACTATTTTTCGCAACCATACAGAACAACAAGCATGATTATCGTATTACATATTATACGCTTTAAATTCCTCGACAGAATTCGCGACGACAAAAGATTTTGAACTAAATTATAACACAAATTCCCTGCTTTTAGTCGACATTTAATTCGTTTGGTCTGTTAATATTCATTCTTGATATTTGAAAGTATCTAGTTTGTCGAAAGTATTATATGATATTTTAACGCATCCATAATTTGTAGTATTACGATCCCGATAAACTGTACATCAGTAATCACTTCTCCAAATTACTCGATTTCATAAAATAAGTTCTAGATAATTCCACCTTCTCTGATAGAAGAATTTTCAGATGTCTTCAATTGTCATGGTGTTGCCAAAATTGCATTCGGCAAGCTTAGTCAGGTATTACTAAAATAATTGTAGTTACAAAACACTGTAAAATTTCTGATGTAGAAAACTACTGGAAGTATCCCGGTGAAGAAACATATAGGCCTATTGAAGGGGAATGCACTGAAGAAGAATTGCGTTACTTTTCACATAGCTCTGTGAGGAGTTGAGTTGAGTTGAGTTTAACATCCCTTTCAGCAGAGAGGCTATATGAGACGGGTTCCTACTGATTAACGTGGAATCCGAATCACATGATATCTTGCCGGGAATCGAACCTGGGTCTCCTACGCCAAAGACAAGTGCGCTAACGCTCTGTAAGAAGTTTCACATAAAACTCAGGATGACCATTATTAGACACTGAAATACTCTCGAATAAGGTAGGATTTCAAAAAAAAATCTGCATTTGGTTTTCCTGTGCATTTCTATTTCATTGTTTGTGTTTATAAATCTGGGCTCTCATAGTAAGAATTACAAATATCTTATTTTTTGTCTAGATCAATGGTTCTCACAGTGGGGTCCACTGACCCCTGGGGGTCCGTGGGACCTAGCCAGGTGGTCCTCGACGCCTAAAAATTGAAAGCTGTTGTAATAAAATATAACTCACAGCTGTTATGCAAGAGACTTTTAAGATTAAGAAACTGCAGTTGTGGGCAGTACGACTGCAAAACAATAACTATTCATCATTTCCAGTGGTCAAACATTTTATTGATTCTTCAGGTGAAAAACTCTCTCCTGAGTAGCAGAAAACACTTGAAACCATTAGCTACAAGTTTTCGAGAATATTTCCTTGTCCCACGGTAATGGTTGGATTGAAAATATTTTCACTAATGTAGAAATCAATTACATACAAGGTATGAATCTCTCTAACACAGAACAAAAACAGCTATTGGAACTATCCTGGAACTTCATGGAAAAAGTTTTCAAAGAAAATGAACTTTGTAGGTTTTGGTTGCATGTGCACTGTATGAAGAGTTGTCTAAAAAAAAAAAAAAAAAAATGGCAACATTTGGTGTCTTTCCCTACCACTTACTTATGTGAGCAGACCTTTTCTACTCTTTGCAGTATTAAAACCTTAAAGCGAAATGAAACATAAGATTGATGGTGACAAAACTTATTCCAGATTTCAATATAATTATGGATAAACAAAGAATTTCATTCCTTATATTAGTGACCCCACATTTGAGAACATTGTTTATCAAGTGAATTTCTTTCTTCCGTTTTTTTTTTAATTTAAAACAATCTGTCTTGAAAGTTACTGCATTTTCAATTGAAATTTCGTTCACTATGAAACAATCACGTATCTATAGAATAAATTACTTATTGCATTATTTCTCTTTATCTTTTTCTTGTCAATGGTAATTCAAATTAGTATATTTTTAACACCATGTCAAATTTTAAGCACTCAAGCAGGTTCACAGATCACTTTCCGACTGAACAGAGGTCTGCATTATCGGAAAGTTTGAGAACCATTGGTCTAGGTGATTATGAAAATCATAACTCTTAAATGTTTTGAGGATTGCATATTAACGTTACTCACTGATTAATTTGTTTTTGCTTTATAATAAGGATTAGTCTCTCATAGACCAGTTTTAATTATTTGCTTACACTAAAGTCACGAACGACTGAAAAGAAAACGACCAGAAAGAACCATGGAAATCTACTTGGGAAGTTTCCACACAAGCTAGAACAGCCAAACAATATGCTGTGAGCAACTACCAGATACAAGGCATATTCATAAGTAATGCAACATATTTGACTTGTGTGATACTATTCTTGTTTTGCGCCAAACTTTCACTGATTTACTTATCCCACGTGCCATGCATGACCTTGCCGTCAGATAGAACTGTTTTTTTTTTTCCTTCTTTGGAGCTGGTTCTTCCCTTTCAGTCCGTTGTTTTGACTGTTCCTTTGTTTCCAATATGAAGCGATTTATCCATATTTCATCAATGGTTATGAATCGACGCAAAAACTCGGATTAATTCCTATGAAACATTGCCAAACACTCTATTGAATCATCCTCACGACGCTGTTTTTGTTCCATTGTGAGCAAACGCGGTACCCATCTTGCGCACAGCTTTCTCATGTTCAAATTTTCAGTCAATATGTGATATGCAGCACTTTTCTTGAAATGCCTACCATGCCTGCTAGCTTGGGCACTTCCAGTCGACGGTCATCCAATATCATTTTGTGGGTTTTCTTCGCCATATTTGGCTTGGTTAGCTGATTTGGTCTACCACTGTTATGTTCGTCTTTGTAGCTTGTACGGCCTGGTTTTAATTCTACCAACCAATATTTTACTGTTGTAAACAAACGAATAAGTCTAGACGCCTCAGAGTAGAATCTAGCTCGGCTTTGATATTGGTTCGACTGAAATCTTTCGAATCAAAGCATTGTATCACATAACGATGACCCATTTTTTTTTTCGTGTTTACAAATTCACTGACAGTGTTCACTATTGATGGTTGCCAAACAAATACTAAACAAGTTAGTGTATTCAAACTTCAAATTTAAGCTTTATAAGATTGGCACTTTAGACCATAGTAACGTTTTTCAAACAACAACCGCTGTCTATACGTCAGGTTGGGTACTTCTGGGACTACTCACGTGTATACCCTGAAACCACCAAATATAAAAGATTTTAACCCCACCAATATCTTTTAAGGGTGATCGGTGAAAGATTTATAGAAAAAGGGAAAGATGTGTATGTTGTATTTATTGATCTAGAAAAGGCTTTTGACCGCGTGAATTGGGAATTGTTGTTGGGAGTACTAACAAAGATAGGGTTGGAATGGAAAGATAGAAGACTCATAAGAAACTTATACATGAACCAACAAGTAAGTGTTAGGATAGGGGAAGAACGGACGGAAGAGAGTGCAATTGGAAGGGGAGTTCGACAAGGATGCTGCCTCTCGCCAACACTATTTAATGTCTATCTAGAAGATATAGTGAAAAAGAGCCTACATGATGATGATGGCATTTCGGTAGGAGGTAGAATGATTAGATGCATAAGATTTGCAGACGATATGGCGCTTGTTGCAGAATCTGAAAAAAAAAATCAATAAAATGTTAGAAAAAATGAGAAAGAGCTTTGAAGAATATGGGATGAAAATAAATGTTAGAAAGACAAAAGCCATGGTGATTGGAACGAAGGGGTCTGTGTCAAATATAAAAGTAGGAGGGGAGAAAATAGAACAAGTGAATAGTTTTCGATATCTGGGTAGTATTCTTAGTAATAACATGAAGTGCGAACGTGAAATAAAAGCAAGAATAGGAATGGCGAAAGAAGCCTTTAGGAAGAAGAAAAGTCTGTTTTGTGGGACCTTGAAGAAAGAGTTGAGAAAAAGACTCATAAAATGCTTCGTGTGGAGTGTTGTACTGTATGGGGCGGAAACGTGGACATTACGTAAAGGTGATGAAAATCGACTGGAAGCCTTCGAAATGTGGGTGTGGAGAAGAATGGAAAGAATTAGTTGGGTCGAGAGGAAAACGAATGAGAGAGTGTTAGAAATGGTGGGTGAGAAAAGAACACTTTTAGAAATTATTAGGAAGAGGAAGAGAAACTGGTTGGTACATTGCCTAAGAAGAGATTGTATCATGAGGGACGTGCTAGAGGGTATGGTGGCGGGAAAGAGAGGGAGGGGGCGAAGGAGATTACAATTAATGGATGATATTAAAACAGAAAGATCATACGCGAAGACGAAAAGGTTAGCGGAGGACCGTGGAGCATGGAAGCTTCTCAGCTGCGGCAAGTGACCTGCCAATAAAGGCAGAATACCTATGATGATGAATACCTTTTAAGGTTTAAACAAAAACGTTTTTTACCTCGGGAAAGCTAATCTGTTTGGCATCAGTTTAAACAGTAACGATACTCTTCTAGGCTTTAAGTAACCTCTCATACTCTAAATTCGTGAGATTTAAACCTCACCAATATTTTTTTGAGGTTTAAACCAAAAAAAAAAAAAACTTCAAAAACACTTTTAACTTCCAAAAGTTCTAACCTAAGCACATATGTCCATGTGTGGAATATGGAAAATGTGTAGTCACTGTTACCATTGAAGGTGCTAACTAATTGCCTTTATTAACGAACTCGTTCCAGATTATTGTTCTAGCTGTATATTGTGTATATTGCAATAATAATAATAATAATAATAATAATAATAATAATAATAATAATAATAATAATAATAATAATACAAATAATAATAATAATAATAATAATAATAATAATAATAATTTTCTTTCGTTCAAAATTTGTCGTGTAGAGTGTCGGTCGATCGGATATACAGTCCAGAGAGGGAGTAGGTGAGTAGGTCGTGGGTCAACATAATGTGATCCACTGCGACCCACCATCCACCGTGACGCACTCTGGCCCACTGCCCAGTATATTGTAGACACCACTTTCTGAACAGTAGTGAATTTGTCTACGTTTTACTTTGAAGGCCTCAATTTTCTTCATTTTTTCCATTTTTTTTCTATTTACTTACCTGAGATGAGTATATAAGTAAAAAAAAAAAAAAAAAAAAAAGAAAGAAAGAAAGAAAAAATACGTACTGTTGGATATTGATATTTTTAATTGTAATAAAAATAATAGAACAATACTTTGCTTCCGGGGAATACTCAAATTTTACACAGCTCTTTTTTTTCCTTTACATTAGCCTACTTTACTTTAACTTGAGATTTTCAAATTTCATCCTATTTTCCACTGAAAAGTATTTGTAATTCAACAAAGGAAATAATTATATATGATAATCAAATTGAAATTAATCTTGAAATGGTCCATGCCAAAAACTTTAACATTTTATACCGTAAATATCAAATCCACCGGTATTGTAAAAGAGCGGTGATTGAGCGATTGACCGTAGATATTCTAACTCCAATTAGTGATAATTTCACAGCCTTGTTTTATTACAAATGTAAACTCTCTGGTAATGGAGAGTAGGGCGTGGATCAGGGGTCATAGTTGATGATGATGGGTTTTGGTGAGCGGAGTGAGTCACAGTGCGTGGTGGGTCCAGTGTTGGTCAGTGTGTCATGGGTCAAGTTTCCATTGATGCACGCAGTCTATGGACAGTCTTGTGCACAAAAAAAAAAAAAAAAAAAAATCTTGGTAACATGTCTTGCTTAGAAATCTATATTTTCACAGCAGTACGTACGAAATTGGGATCCTTTGGCTTGAAATAAAGGTCTGAATTAGTCAAAAAATGGTCCACATTTATGTGATTTAAACCCAACTATGAATGAGAGTACAAGGCTTTTAAACAGAGGCAGGTGGTTATTTTTTAAAACAAAACTATAAATACTGATGTTACAATCTTATAAGGCACATTAGCATGATCCTAATAAATGAATAAATTCAATAAACGAACAAATGAATAAATAAATCATTAACGTAGGATTTAATAAAATGAATAATCAAGAATTTTAGAAATGATTAAAGAAATGGATCCAAGGATCCAATAATTAGTTTTTTGATCAGGGGCTACAATGTTTTTTAGTGGCCCCTAAATCAAGTTTTCGCATTTTCTACGGAATAAGCACATCATACTGAGTTACGTGATAGTTTGGGTTTGGCTATACTATTTGTAGTTCTCCAGATATAAGACCAACAAGAAAATTTTTGATTGAAATATATTGGATCTCTAGATCCAAAAACACAATAAGTGTATAAATTCAATAAATAAATCGTTAGCGCGTGATTTAATAAAATGAATGAAAACACAATAAGTGTATAAATTCAATAAACAGTGAATTTAATAAATAAATCATGCTTCAAAGATTGAGTTGTTTGTTAGATTGAAATGCTGACGTGAGTGTGATGTGTTTGAAAGGTCTTTTCCTTAAACATTTATCATCTCTGCAAACACAATTACGAAATACCTAGCTTCTTGCATCTCCATTAGCGGAACTTTCACATACATACCATCCTGATACCATAAAGTACACTGTTGTATTTTTTTTTTCTTTCTTGCAATTACCTGCAAATAGCTTTCTCCCTCTTTGCAAATTCTCCCCCTTCTCTGGATTGTTGAGGTCTTAAAAAGAAAGTAGATTGTTGGAAGTTTCTCTCAGCAATAGTGAGTAACTGGTTCCCCTTGTCCCTGACAATGAACACACTTTGTACAGACAAAGAACTAATCACAAAGATCAAGTGCGAGACGAGTGATTCTGTTCGTAACAAAACGATTCATTTGTCACGGTGATTCTTGTCACTGGATTGTGAGTGGAATATCCTTAAAATAGGTTGGATTTGCCTTCTACTAAATCTAAAATTGAGCTAAGCTAGTTTGCAAATTTTAGACTTACAAAGTATTCTATACATAAGGGTAGAAAAAGTATAGAATGGCTGTGCTAGTCCGTCTGTCTGTCTGTCAGTCGACAGGTATAACAACAATCCGGTAAGAGAGATCGAGAATAGGTTTCAGTGTAACAATAACAGTGGCGGATCTGGAAAGTAAGAACTGGGGGCGGGTCAACCAGAAACCAGACTACGATAGGTATATCATGAGTTTACTAAAATGGTTTTAATTTGAAATCCATCTATGCAATTCGTTAACAGGAACTAAGAATAAAAGATGAATAATTCCTTTCACCAGTTACAGTCAGATATGAAGTACGAATTATCAATTAATAAATTTCAGGAATTTACAGACATGGTAGCTAATCAAATTAGTCATAAGACATTGCTTTATTATACAGGATGTTTCAAAACAACATCGACAACGTTTGGGAGGTGATTCCTGACAGCAAGATAAGACGAAAATATTGACCAACCTGGGTACAGAAATGCTTCCTTTCGGAGTTATAGGCTGCCGAAAGCATGAAAAACTGAACTTTAAATGCCCACAGCTCCACAACTATGGGACCTACCGTAGTCTGGTAAAGACTTCACTTAGGAACTAGTGTGTATCCTATACAAATATCCATGTTTCAGAATTCTGCGGTACTTTCGTAACATTTTTTTATAGAGGTATTCGGAGAGTACTTCAAATTATATGTTCTTAGCTAAACTCCCTCTATAAAAATTGTTGTGAGTGCAGTAGGATCGTGAAACATGTATTTTTTGACAGGCCACATATTAGTTCCTAAGTGAAGTCTTGACACGCCTATGGTAGGTCCCATAGTTTTGGAGCTATGGATCTTTGAAGTTTATTTTTACATGTTTTCGGCAGCCTATAACTCCGAAAGGAAGCATCTGTGCACTCAGGATGGTCTATACTTTTTTTTTTGTCTTATCTTGGTGTCAAGAATCAACTCTCAAACGTTGTCGGTGTTGTTTTGAGATACCCTGTATATGACGAAAAATTGTGATTAATATTTAAGTTAGAAATAGAAGGACAAAATAAGTGATGAAAATAAATATACAACTCTAAACTATTAATGTTATCCTAGACATGTCCTGTGAACTACTCGTAGATGACTATTTTTGTCACTCAAAAAACTGAGAAGGGATAGGCCCAAATCTCTGGGGAGATCCGCCACTGAACAAGAAAAGCTTTCCGTCTACGTTCATATTTCTCTAATCCAACCGAAAGTATTAGAGATCTATCCTTTTTTGGCTTCAGTGCTAATCACAATAGAGCAAAAGCAGTGTATAACCTTTTCCATGTGTAGTCAGTATCTCAAAATTGGAATACTCCTTTACTCTTATACTAAAGCCGGAAGTGCTTTAAATCCACTCTCACTTCCGGTTTCAATATTGTGTATCACAAACCAAAAGAAGTAATAAATATATAGGAATGTTTTCTATGAAAATAAAATCTTTTTAAGTTTAACGTCCCACGATTATGTCTTTTATGCTAAGGGAGACAGATGAATAATGATTGAAGAATTAGTGGGATGAGAATGTGGGGGGAATCAGGAGTACCCCGAGAAAACCCAGCGACACGGTGTTGTCAACCACAAACCTTACTTGGCCGGGGATCTAATCAGTTGCCCCACACATCAGATATAAGTAGTCTACCATTGAGGCACCGCACCCCCTAAATGTTTTCTACTTATATGAATTCAGTGTCCTAAAAATACGTCCAATCTTCTTCTAACATGGGAACATCTTATATTCGTAGCAGCACTGCTCAACCAAACAATGCGCAATCGATAGAGGAGTGAAGAAAAGTTAAAAATTCAAAATTTTACGGGCCGACACCCGGAAAGACGGGAGATACAGAGGAAAGAAGGATCTGGAATCATGTGATGATAGCAATGCAAATGATACACTGACACAGAAAGGACTTCAAGATAACTAAAGTAATCACAATGACATTTACACAAGAGTATAGTAAGCAAATATTGTACCCACAGACATGCTCAACATCATCATATGTAATGCAGTGTTGCCAACGGAACACAAAATGAAGTTTTGTTAAATGGCACGGAATACAAATTATAATATCTAGCAAATCTAGTTATAAGTAGAACCATACCTATGAAGTCCTGATGTACAGTGTTGCCAACGTTTGAGAATAGGCCTATATGAATTCCTATATGAAGTTTTGTATGTTCCGTTTGATACTATCCTGATTTTCGCTTCAGCAAATCTGCTTCGACACTGTGCTTCGTTCTATATTTTCGTACTTCAGTGATTATATTCTTGTTTGTGGTCGCACATGTTGGTTTCAACTAGTTCGAATCATGTACGGTATGTACTCTTCCACATCCGAGATTCATATAGGAATTCATATAGGCCTATCCTCAAACATTGGCAACACTGTACATCACGAGTTCACAGATATGGTTCTACTCATAATTTGATTTTCTACATGTTATAATTTTTGTTCTGTGCCATTTAACAAAATTTCATTTTGTGTTCCGTTGCCAATTCTGCATTACATATGATGATGTTGAGCATGTCTGTGGGTACAATATTTGCTTACTATACTCTTGTGTAAATGTCATTGTGATTACTTTTGTTATTTTGAAGTCCTTTCTGTGTCAATGTATCTTTTGCATCGCTATCTTCACATGATTCTAGATTCTTCTTTCCTCTGTATCTCCAGTCTTTCCGAGTGTCGGCCCGTAAAATTTTGAATTTTTAACTTTTCTTCACTCCTCTATCGATTGCGCATTGTTTGATTGGGCAATGCTACTATCAATATAAGATGTTCCCTTGTAAGCCTTTTTCCCAGTTAGCTGGGATCGGTTTTTCGGATCATTGTCCTCCATCAGTTTTATATATTCTGTCATATCGGCTGTGACACCATACTGCACCGTATCGTTCTTAAGAGCCTGCCTTACTAAAAATAATACAAAATTTACCATTTTTCTTTTGCTTGTTTATTCATAAGTGAAAGGAGATAATAAACTGCAACTTACAACAATCATAGATAATGTTATTCCACAACATAAAATGTTGTTGAATTGCGTTAAACGTCCCTTTTCAGCAGCGAGGCTATATGAGACGTGGACCTACTGATTATCGTGGAATCCGAACCACATGAGCTCCCGCCGGGAATCGAACCCGGGTCTCCCGCGCCAAAGGCGCGTACGCTAACCGCTTAGCCACGAAGGAGCTCTCCACATCATGAAATATGAACCTGGAGAATGTTCAGTGTTGCCATCCATAGACATTACAGTGTTGCCAGAATAACAATCCCCCTAAAATCTAAGTTAAGGCAGCGACTAGAAGAACAAACTCAACTGCATTTGATTACGTATCATGTTGTTTTGGTTTGCTGTGAATTACTTTTAAATAGCATTATTATTTAATTTTTATAACTATATGTTAAAACTATAGTAGAGTCTCGTTAATTCGAACTTGGATAATTCGAAATATTGGATAATTCGAACAGAAGTCCATTCCCCTTGAATACTGTATTGAAAACAATAGTAAAAATTCGTGGATAAATCGAACTTTTGGACCTATGTTTTGTATAATTCGAAGTAAATACAGTTGAAAATTTTTAATGTTGGACAGATGTAAACAGAGAAATACAGCTTTAACGTGTTTTCAGTTATCCAGGTGCAGCCATAGGGAAGAGTAATACAGAAGATAAATAGAAAATCTATGTAATGATACAGATGAAAGTGAGTTGGGGAAGAAGTAAAGATAGAGAACGTGTGCCAATCTCATCTTGTTTCAGAATTGGTTGAAAATTTAAGATGAATTATTGATAAAGTCAACCAAATGTTATTAGAATCGCATTTCACGCAATACATGAAATTCAAGATTTATTGACCGTACAAAAACAATCAAATTCTAGCAAATGAGGTTTACGACTTCTTAAAAGTGAGAACAGAATATTCAAATTGTTACTGGTGTTTAATTGTTTGGGCTATTCAATGTATGTTGTAGTGTTGTACGTAAATATATTTTTCATTGTACACGTAGTTTGAATTAAGTGGAGTCAATGTCGTTTGTTGGTGTGCGGTATTCGATCACGCAAATAATAAGCTGCTTTAAAGGTAAAGTCTACACCATATGAATATGTTGTTGATGCACAGTACTTTGGTTTCTTTGTTGTTATATATGTGAAAATGAATGTTGTTGGATAATTCGAATTTTGGATAATTCGAAGCTTTTTCGTGTCCCCTTGGACTTCGAATTAAAAAGAGTCCACTGTATTTTGTTTATTACAAACCAAATACAACTATTATTTAAAAAGTAGTTCACAGCAAACCAAAACAACATGATACGTAATGAAATGCAGTTGAGTTCGTTCTTCTACTCGCTGCCTTAACTTGGATTTTAGGGGAATTGTTATTCTGGCAACACTGTAATTTCTATGGATGGCAACACTGAACATTCTTCAGGTTCATATTTTCTGTTGTGGAATGACATTATCTATGATTGTGGTAAGTTGCAGTTTATTATCTCCTTTCACTTATAAATAAACAAGCAAAAGAAAAATGGTAAATTTTGTATTATTTTTAGTAAGGCAGGCTCTTAACACAATCTTCCCACTTCCTGTTTGGCCGGTCTAAGGTTCCTTTCCCACTGACTTCTATAGCATCTACTCGGTGAGCTACGTGTACCAAAGTTCTTCTTCTTACATGCTTAAACAATCTCAGTCTACTTTCTTGCAGTTTTTCTACTACTAGTGTCATCTTTATTGTTCCCCGGTATCCTTCCGCGTCACTTCACTCCTGCTGCTTCTCTTCATTTCATCCAACCGCTGTACGATATCCTTTGTAAGTTCGTCCATCACAATTGCAAAAATTTATTGGTATGGGTATCTCGGCTCTAAACTTTCTATTAAAACCGGAAGTGAAAAAAAAAACTACAATTTGTGCAAGGATGTTATAAATACATGAACTGCCCATATGTATTGTCATCCTATTAAATCGATGAAGCCAAAAAACAACCGAGCATCGGCATGTCTGATTGGCTACTTTTGTTTCCACCATCGTCTGATTGGCTACTTTCGTTTCCGCCATCATTGTTGGCTCAAAACATTGCGATCCTATTGGGCGGAGTGGACAGAGTAGGGGTGACGAAACTGTGACGTATGGCTTCAAGATTTTGTTGTAAGGGCAGATCCTCTATTTTATAACATCCTTGAATTTGTGCTTTCAGTTGTGATTGCTATAGGGAAAAAAAAAAAAAAAAAACGAAAAAAGGAGCGAAAGCTTGTTGTTTACAGAAGTTCAGAATTGTAAAAACAGATATCAATTCCATCCTTAATCCCTTAGTTAAACTGCGGAGTATGGTGGCTCAGTGGTAGAGCGCTTATCTTTGGTGCGAGGGGTCCTTAGTTCAATTCCCGGCCAAGTATGTTTGTAGTGGACAATATCGTATTCGTCAATTTTCTAGGGGTACTCCTGTTTCCTCCCACTTTCCCATTTCACGAATTCTTCTATCATCATTCACTTGCTTTAATCATCGTCTCCCTTAGCCTAAAGGGTAAAATCGTGGGACGTTAAACTCTAATATTTCATTTCATTTCAGCGCTCCCAAAAAGCCAACCTCAAAACTCTAGGCTATACTTGAAGAGTTAAAACAGTAATTCTACACAATTTTTTCTTCTGTGAAAACCCCAGTAAACAGGAATTGTCGCTTTATGCTTTACAAAATGACAGAGCAGTATTTGGAGTGAATTGCACATTTATGACAGCTTGTAATAATGACACGACACCTTTTATACTAGCTTCTTTATTATTTTAAAAGCACAGAGCATACTGACACTTCTATGTAAACCTAAAATTATAAGGAATGAATGCGGTTCTGTTCATAACTAAACAGTTTAGCAAAAAATATTTCATACAGAGCAGAAGTATTAGTCACCTCTTCTTGTAATAAACAACGAAATTGAGTGTATCAGTGGCGGATCCAGGGGGAGGCGATCGGGGCGATCGCCTCCTCCCCAGAAGAGAAAACTTTTTTATTTTATATATATAAATAAAAACCCATCCCAGAGTTTGGAGCTCTTAAAAGTAATTCTAAGTAGCAGTATTACAATCCACTGCCCCCCACCGAGAAGTCCGTCCTGGATCCGCCCCTGGAGTGTATAATGATGAAAATACTCCTAACGATGATTCTCGTTGAGTTTGAGCTTAAGAGTCTTCATCCCGGCGAAATTAAAATACCGCTAATTTTAGAGTAATTGTGTGATATCTTCAAATAGATAAAAGATAATTGAAATGTGGAACAAGAGCGCCCTAGACAATGTTATTTTGCATGAGATACCGTTATCACGAGTCACCTAGTAGCTTTCCGTTTGCAGTTACTTAGAAACGCGAAAATAAATGCCGATTTTCTAAATGGCTGGAAATAGAAAGCAGGTAAGTGAGTCGTGATAACGGTTTCTCATGCAAAATAATATTGTCTAGGGCGCTCTTGTTCCACATTTCGATTATCTTTTACCTATTTGAAGATATCACATAATTACTGTAAAATTAGCGTATTTTAATTTCGCCGGGATGAAGATTCTTAAGGAAATCACGGTGACTTAGTTGTAGAGCACTTACCTCTGGTGAGTGGAGTCCTTGGTTCGATATCCAGCCAAGTAAGTTTGTGGTAGACAACATCGTGTTCGTGGATTTTCTCGGAATAATCTCGCTTCGTCTCATATTCTCATTTCACCAATTATCCCACCGTCACTCACTTGCCTTAATCAGTCGTGTCCCATAACCTAAAGGGTATAAAAAACGTAGGACGTTAAACTGGAAGATTTTGAGCTGAGCATAAAGATATGGATGAGCAGAAACACCCTAAGGATTTTTACAGTCAGGGGCAAAATAGAATAATTTTATTGCGCACATTGAATCAAATACGCATTCAATGTGTCTGTGTTCAATTGTCCCTCACACCATGAGTTGAATGCGAATGGAGACAAGGCAAAGTTCAGTTGTTGGTGTGGGTGCTGGCAGTTCAGTTACACCATATACGTGCGGAAGTACAGAGTGAACATGGGACCTCCACAAAGCGTCATAAGCGCGTGTATACTGTACGAGTTCAAACTGGAGTCAAACGCCGCTACAGCGGGGCGCAAGATATGCCAGGTCTTTGGCGAGGTAGTCGTGACTACTCATATACTGGTTTAGCAAATTTAAGGACGATAACGAAACACTCGAAGACGCACTACGTGCCGGAAGACCAACACATACACAAAATGAAGATCTTCAGGTAGCAATTGAGGCGAACAGTGGCCACACATGTGAGGAAGTGGGACTACAATTGAGTGTGAGTGGAGAAACCATTCGGTAGTACCTCCAACAACTTGCGAAACACTACAAGTTGCGTCGGTGGGTCCCACATGATATCTCCGGGCCAGAAGGCAACGAGGGAAGACACCTGTGTTTCTTGCTGTCTCGTGTGAGAAATTAGCCATTTCTGGACAGGGTGTTAACATGTGATGAGAAGTGGGTCCTGTACCAAGTTCCACGGCGCCGTCATCAAGTGTAAAGATATGTAATCAAATAAACTTCAAAAGTAGTATAATATAAATAAAATAAAGAGTTTGTTTGTCTGTCAGTCTGTGTGTCTGTCTGTCTTTGTTCGGCCTGGGGACCAGACAAGTGGACTGAGAGTTAACAAATTTTGGTCACGGGTACCTTGATCTAGGCTCCAGATCGAGACGAAGCGCCTTTTTCAAATTTTGAACAAGGGAGGTCTCAGAGGGGCGTTTACCGGGACATGTAAAAGTAGTAGAAAATGACCAATATTAGTGTTAAATTCATAGTTTTCGCGGTCACTGAGATCAATGGTGAAACTCCGATCGCATTAACTTCCAAATTCACCCCATTTGGCTGCGGGCCGGGGATAATTGGATGAGGATATACAGAGACAAGTAAAAATAATCCAAAATGACCGATATTAGTGTCAAATCCATAGTTCTTGCGGTCGCTGAGATCAATGGTAACAGTTCCATTAAGAACGAATTTCAAATTTAGCTACCATTGTATGCGGGGCGGGGTTCACCTGCAGGGAGGAGGTTACCGAGACGTGTAAAAATAATCCGAAATGACCAATATTAGTGTCAAATCCACAGTTTTCGCGGCCGTTAAGACGAATGGTGATACTTCCAAAGGCGTTGACTTCCATATGCAGTCCCCATGCGAAGAATGGGTATTTCAGGTAGTTCAAAATAAGCTAATTTTCTTATTGTTTTTTCTTTCTTTCTTTCTTTTTTCTTTTCTTTTCTTTTTTTCTTTTTTTTTCTTTTTTTTTAGTAGAAGCTTCTGCCACATAAAGATCCGCATATCCTCCAATAAACCATCTACATGCCATTTATGAATAGGAAACATCTTTTGCACACCACAATCATCTATCTACGTCATCTGGACGTTAATTATTCATTATTGCATCTTTTCGTCTGCCTGGAATCCTGCGTCTTATATCCACGTGTGTGAACCACTTTATATTCATCTCTGCTTGTGAAAGAGTACCTGCATATATTCATTTAAATTTCCATCCGTCTAAATTGAATTATCGTGTGAAAACCATCTCCTCTTCTGGCGTCCAAAATGCTGATGCTTCACTAGCCATAGAGAAGGTATAACCTTCCACGTCCCGCCGATCCATGATGGGTATAAAAGTCCTTATAAAAAATAAACTAAAATGAAACGAGTAATAAACAAGTTTTCTGATTAACAATTAGACTAACATTTTTCTCCATTAAAGAAATTAGTATCTTATATATAAAAGAAATATTAGATAGCCTCTAAGGTATCGTAGGCGTGAACCATGGAGAGATGCAACCCATAAAATGCCAGGTAGCAACTACGATTACCACCTACGTGCACTCAATAGCACTGCCATATTTGAATTATCTCAATCGACGCCAAATGCAGAGCAATTTCCATGACTCCTATCACGAGTCGACAAAACATTTAAAAGCAAACATTGGTACTGTTTGTCCCAGATTTATTCTAGAATGAGACGTGGCGGGTCCTAATTGAAGAAACTAGTTTCGCTATCAGGAATCGAAAAAAAAACGTGGAACAAATTTACCTATTTTTTCCCCTGGAATCCAAATTTGCAAGGTAAAAGATGGGGGGTCTATATCCCGTTTAAACTATGGCTTTTTTGAGGTATTTTGTAGACTTTCACTCAATCATCTATTGCGTCAAGACTATTTATCGTAGAAACATGGTTCATACCCCGTTTTCTTTCTAGTAAAACAGTGTTTCCAACTGCGTCCGCAAAATTTCCCTAAAGTGTACCAAATGCAGGAAATTTCCGCTCAAAGTGCGAAAAAGGGATTTTCTGTTTTAAAGAATCTCTTTTTTATCGCGAATATCTCCTTTTTGGTATAAGATCCGATCATACGAATGCTACTAAAAAACTTTGCTTTATGGTAAAAAGAATGAGATACAAAGAGTGATCCTGAAAGGAATAGTTTTGATGCTACTGTCGATTTACATATTTTCCCTTGATAATAACTTTTTAGTGAATTTCTATACTATCATCATCATCATCAAGACTGTTCTTTGTAGGAACATGAATTGTACCTCGTTTTCTTTGCCATGAACCAGTCTTTCAAATGTTACCACTCGCATGTGTCTAGAATGTACTATAGTGGAGAAAATTTGTGAAAAAGGGAAATTTTGTCAAAAAATCCCTTTTTCCCCGATTTTGGGCCCCTCTGGCCGGCCCTTGTATTAATCCACAGAGCCCCAAAAAATCTCAAAATAACTACATACTGTGTGTAATAACTGTACGAAGTCTCAATATTATGTCTTGGAAAATAATAGAGAAAAAAATATTGCCCCATGTGCAAACACCATCAGCTTCCCCCTATGTGAGCAATGGATAACCCATTTTTATATAAAAAAAATCCTGACTCATACCTAATTATCGTAGGGACATGATTAATATACCGTTTTGTTTTTCCAAAACCAATCTTTTAAATGGTACCACTCACATGTCTCTAGCATGTACCATAGTGGAGAAAATCTGCGAAAAATGGAAATTTTTGTCAAAAAATCCCTGTTCCCCGGTTTCCCTTTTTTGCAAATTTTCTCCACTCTGGTACATGTTAGAGATTTGAGAGTGGTTCAGTTTGAAAGACTGGTTCATGACAAAGAAAACGAGGTACAAATCATGACTTTAGAGTAAATAGTGATAATAGTGTAGTTACTTTACTAAAGTAATTGACTAAAAATGTGTACAAAATGAAAAAATAAAGAAATCGAGGTTTTTTGGCACACGTCTGTTGACTCTAGCTACATGAGTCACACCTCATTTTCTTCAGCGTAAGGCTTTCAAATGGTACCACTCAAATTTCGCTATCGTGTTACTGTGAAGAGAAAAATTGGGAAAAGGGAATTTTTTTCTTTAAAAAATCTCCTTTTCCATTTTGGACGAGATTTTCCCACTTCTGGTACACGATAGGGAAATTTGAGTGGAACATTTCGAAAGCCTGTCTTATAACGAAACCAACGAGGTACAAACCATGATTCTAGGATAAACAGTGATGTGTCAGGGATTTTTTGAAAAACCTTCTCAAATATACCTTTTTTTTAAAACTTAACGTCCATGTTTGTGACGTTACAGCCCCCAGACAGAGCACGTGAGACTGCAAAATGCCCATTAAATATGTTCTATGATGCTTCCATGTTTGAATGAATGCAAAAAAAAAAAAAAGGTCTAAAAAGTTTTCCTAGAGACTTATAAAGCAAATTCCGAAGGTCGACGCCATGGCACAGGTGTTGTGCCATCATAACTTAAAAGAGCTATTCACGTTTTCAATGTTGTCCCCCACCGTGAGCGGGTGTGGGTCAATGTTATCATTATCACAGATGAATTTCTCCCTCCAAAGTTATAACTATTTATTTCAAACATTTTTTCGCCCGATGCTTATTCATCCAGATGTTTTGCCGTCTTAAGTTTGAAAACATCCTGTATATGCTTAAACTCAAAGCTCAACTTTAATTGCAGATAGCTTGGGAAATTATTTCGCAAATTAAGGTCTGCTTCCATGTCAACTTTAGCCAACATCGAATTAACTGTATAAATCGCGTACGATATACAATAACCTTTTCATTTGAAAAGAAACAGATAAAGAATGAAAATTGATAACTGTCGTACTAATTAATTATTCTCTAATTATTTTGTGGTGTGAACTAGTTACGGTGTGCCTACTGGCAATGTTTGACACACTTCAAGACTTACTTCTTATTTTATTATTATTTTTTTTCTAAATCATTTCCTCCATCAACAAACCAGAAGCAAGTCCCTCTAAGCTATCATTGTTAAGTCGATGACAGTACTCACAGCAGGTGCAAGGCTTCTGATAGTTATAATAATAAAAATGCTATGTCATTTAAGGAACCTCTCACCTCGAGGAATGCACAATTCATTGTCAAGTTTGTCGTTTGCTCTAAAGCACGGATTGAGGAACCGTGACATTTAGTTTTAGGAACGAAAAGAGTCGTGATTTGGAGCGATTTAATTGAGTTATTTTCCAGTGCTCAATAAACAAGTTAGATCATGTTTTGCTTTGTATTATGTATGCAATGTTCATATATACGCTAATAGTAATATTTATTGCATTGGTATGAATTATGTGGTTATCGTTTCCTTTAATATTGTAGACCAGGTTCATCCATTTGCATGTGCATAACTTGCCCACCCATCTTCCTTTAGACGCCATACCCTGGCAACCGTAGGAATTTCAAATACTTTGGCTGTAAATATATATATATTTACTTGAGCAAATATAATTCTAATTTGATTTATTTCCGCGTGTAGGTGAGAATACATGAATTTTAAAAGAGTGATGGGAGCTAGCATCTTTTTTTTTAAACAAGACTACTAAACCACCGGAAAGAAACAAATGTAGATGTTTTAGCACTATAACACTTATGTGGTGTTCTATGTACGAGGACGGTTTGAAAAGTCTGTGCAAAGTCTGAGAGAGGGCAACACTGATGCATATCGAGGTTATTATCAGCTAGTAACATGTCTTGGAAGAACACACACCAAGTGGCAGCCAGATCGGGCTAGTGCTATGTGTTTGGCATGCGGTGCACAATTAGAGTGAGTTTCACAACAGGAATGAAAGAGAATTTCGTGTGGTGATGAAACATTATTTTGCGAAAGGCGATTTGCCCCTAGAAGACTAAGAAGCAGCTTGATAGACATTATGGTGAATCTGCACCTTCCATGCAAACAGTGTACAAGTGGTTTCAAAATTTTCGGAGGGGCCATATGAGTACAAGTGACGGTGAACGTTCTGGACGCCCTATCGAGATCACTAAGCCAGAAATCATGGACAAAATCCATCACATGGTAATGGATGATAGACGAGTGAAGCCACACGAGATTGTTAGTGCTGTGGGCATCTCTAGTGAACGGGTACATAATATTTTGCATCAACACTTAGGCATGAAAAAGCTATCCGCACGATGGGTGCCGCGATTGCTCGCAGTGGACCAAACACGAACTCGTGTGAGATGTTTCAAGGACAATTTGCAGCTGTTTAAGCAGAAGCCACAGGACTTTCAGCATCGTTTCCCCAATGTGAACGAAACATGGATACACCACCAAGCACGTGAAACAAAGGGACAGTCCAAACAATGGGTTGCCAGCGAGGATACTGCACCAAAGAAGGTGAACCTCATCGACTATTTACCAAAGGGTTAAACTATTACAGGTGCGTATTATACATCGTTATTGGACCATTTGAAATCGAACTCCAAGAAAAACGTTCACGATTGGTCCACAAAAAAGTCCTTTTCCATTACAACTCCCCGTGCACACATCTATCATTGTAGCCGCAGAATTCATGGAATAAAAATTCCAATTCATTCCGCATCCAACTATTCTCCAGATTTGCTCCCTTGGGCTACCACTTGTTCCCCAATCTGAAGAGATAATTGGCGGGACGCAGATTTTCTTCAAACGAGGAGGTGATTGCAGCAACGAATGCCTATTTTACAGAGTTGAACCAATTTTATTATCTGGAAGGGATCGGCAAACTGGACCAGTGTTGGATGAAGTGTATAAGACTCAAAGGAGACTACGGGGCCGCGGTGGCTCAGTGGTAGAGCGTTCACCTTTGGTGCTTGGGGTTCCGGGTTCGATCCCAGCCCCCGACAAGTGAACTATGTGGCGGACAAACACCGTGTGCGTTTGTTTTCTCGGGGTTCTCCCGTTTCCTCCCACTTTCTTCATTCCACCATTTCATTCATTTCTCATAATCACTGTCTCATTTAGCCTAACCGGCATAATCGTGGGAAGTAAAACTCAAAGATTTCATTTCATTTTTTTTCAAAGGAGACTACGTTGAAAAATAAAATGAAGTTCTCCCGAAAAATGCAGCAGTTTTCATTTTTGCACGGACTTTTCAAACCGCCTTCGTATTTTTAAGGATAACTTTGAATTCAGTATAATTTTATTTATGCTGACTTTTCAAACTCTTGTCATGTTTTGCTAGCTTTTCTGTTATTATTTGGCCTATTTCCCAAACCAACAATTTTTGTAATGTTTTCTACAAATCGTACAATATCATAAAATAAAAAATCCATCTTCTTCTTCTAACAAGGAAAGTTATTTAACTCCTAGATAAGTATTCCATTCAAACTTGGACCAGAGGAAGGACATATTGAAAGATAGAAATACGCTTACTCTTACGATTCGCAACGCCCTGGAACAGAAATTAGAATGATTTTCCCACATAGCCCCTGAAAGTTATGTACTCTGGTCATACATGCCAAAATATGATACATTGGAAATTGTTTTCTCACGAAGATAAATATTGCTAACTCAAGATGATAACAGTCAGTGGTGATTGCGATCTCTGGTACATCATTGATGCTAATCGATGTCAAATGGAACACGATACGCGATCGTAAGTTCCAAACGAACACGTTTACCCGGTGGAGAAAAGGGACACGCTGAAAGTACAACGCAAAAATGGTTTTGTATTATTATTATTATTATTATTATTATTATTATTATTATTAGTAGTAGTAGTAGTAGTAGTAGTAGTAGTAGTAGTAGTAGCAGTAGTAGTTGTTGTTGTTGTATGATTAGTATTATTAATATTAGCAGTATGAATAGTAATAATAATAATAATAATAATAATAATAATAATAATAATAATAATAATAATAATAATAATAATAATAATAATAATAATAATAATAATAATAATAATAATAATAAGAAGAAGAAGAAGAAGAAGAAGAAGAAGACAACAAATGTATTGTTGGGCCTGTTAATTAACGAAGGACTTTAGCTCGTCTTGAGTGTCCTCTAGCACTGCTATAAAAATTTTTAGAATACACAAACAACCATACCCAAGCCGGGACTCGAAGTCGAGACCCTGAGTCGCTGGCTTACCGCCTCAACCCACACGAACACGAGGTCAGTAAGAAGAAGAAATAGTATAGGACAGGGTTTCTCAACCTGGGGGTCGCGAAGATAAGGGAAAGAGATAAATATAATTAGAATCTAATACAGGAAGATATTTTGAAATAATTATTACTTTTAATTTTGTTCTCGTAGACAGTTGTTATTTGGATACATACTGTCATGAACAACAAACAATTGGTGCAGAGTTGGTTTAAAATCAATTTAAATGAAAGATGTACGATATGAAACTAATGAGAACTGCATATTGAAATACCAGAAGAATGCTAATGCATTTTACTTTTTTCTTCATATGACCCAAAATTAAGGAAGTTATGAAGTTTTAAAATTTTCAAACGGCCTCCATTTTGAAACAGTATTGCGGATCAGATTCGATATTTGTAATATGAATGAACTGACCAAATTTGGTTTTAATCCATTCGCTTTAGGAAAGTTACTGTATCCACAATATGCAAGAAATGGATTCTACTGTTATAGAAATAGATGTATATAGTGAGATCTCCGCAATAGTATACCGGTATTAAATATCGCACACGAGCTTATTACAAGCCAGAAATTATAAGGGGGTCGCTGCCAAGTGTCATAATATGGTTGCCGTGATCGGAATTAAGTTGAGAACCACTGGTATAGAATTATTATTATTATTATTATTATTATTAGTAGTAGTAGTAGTAGTATTGTGAGTAGTCGGAGTAGGAGTAGTAGTACTGTAATTCGCTGCGAAGTACAGTAATTTGTATGGGCCATAGCCCACTCTCCATTCGAAGTTACCAAGTTCCGGGTCTCTTGATGCAACGAGGTTCATGGGTGGTTGGGCATATATCTGGTAGATGGCGTTCATGTATGGCAGTGACTGTTATTGCAAGTAGCGCGATACAGCTTGGGCCTGCTCGACCGCTAAGGGCTCGACGAATGTAAGTGAGTAAGGGTTCCCTATTCTATTGACCTGGTGTGTAACCCCTCCCCCTCGTTCATCCCCATTTTGATCCAAATCGGGATCAAAAAATATTTGTTGTAGTCTCCGTCCAATCAAGATTTCATATGTGGAATCCATTTTCCGATCTCACTTCAGGTTCCGGAGATTAACAGGGTACATGTTGACCATTTCCGGTTGGAAGTGACCCCTCGGACGTTGGGTCAAACTATATATCCTCCTACTCCTTATAAGCTGAGGACCCATAATATATGAATCCAGTTGCCCTGCGACCACTTCCGGTCCGAAATTTCCAACCGGAATTGAGATCAACCTGCATATATTTGTGCTCATAATGGCCTGACAACTCCGAATATATTATTTGCCCAGCCCTTCCACCTCTTTTTGCCGCTCAGAAATCATTTCCGATTACATCGAACGAAGTTGTAGATAGCTTTCCGGGACCGTTTATATTTGGCTGGAAACCCAATGTCACCCACTAGCTTCATCTTGTTAATTTTATTATTATTATTATTATTATTATTATTATTATTATTATTATTATTATTATTATTATTATTATTATTTCTTTGTCATCTTTTTCGTCTTATGGGCGACCTCATGTTCGTGTTGGTTGAGGCGTCAAGCCAGTGACTCAAGGTTTCGGACTTCGAATCCTGTCTGGGGTATGGTTGTCCTGGCTGGGGTGGATTCTAAAAATTTTATAGCGGTGCTAGAGGACACTCAAGACGGACCGAAGTCCTTCGTTACTTAACGGGCCCAACAATAATTTGTTATCTTTTTCTTCCCATTATTATTATTTTTACTCATCATACTTGCTCACATTAATAATCATACTACTACTGCTGCTGCTGCTACTACTACTACTACTACTACTACTACTACTACTACTACTACTACTAATAATAATAATAATAATAATAATAATAATAATAATAAAAATAAAAATAATAATAATAATAATAATAACAACAACAATAATAATAGAAAGTCATTTTTGCGTTGTACTTTCAGCGTGTTCCTTTTCTCCACCGGGTAAACGTGTTCATTTGAAACTTACGATCGCATATCGTGTTCTATTTGACATCGATTAGCATCAATGATGTACTAGAGATCCCAATTACCACCGATTGGTATCACCTTGAGTTAGCAATATTTATGTTCGTGAAAAAAGCAAGTTCCAATGTATCTCATTCTGACATGTATGACCAGAGTACATAACTTTCAGGGGCCATGTTCGAAGCTCATTCTACTTCCTGTTCCAGGACGTTGCGAATCGTAAGAGTAAGCGTATTACCATCTTTCAATATGCCCTTCCACTTGTCCAAGTTTGAATGGGATACTCGTCGAGGAGTTGGATATCTTTCCGTGTATGCCTTTTTTTCTCTCTCTCTCTTCCTAGTTAGCTGGGGTCGGCTTTTCGGTTCGCTGTTTCTATCTTGTGTCACATTCGTTGTTACACCACACTGCATCATATGTGCCATAGTGCACAATCTCCCCACTTCTTTAACTGGCCTCTGACTCGTTTCCATTCAGTTTTATTGCATCCACTTGGTAAGCTACGTCTTCTTCTTACATGTCCAAACAATCTCAGTCTACTTGTAGTTTTTCTACTACTGGTCTCGCCTTTACTGTTCCCTGGAACACATCATTCTTAACCTTGTCATTCCGCGTCAATCCACACATTGAGGTGGTGGCCTTCGAGCTATGCTGGCCTTAAATTTTAAACCAGTTCGTACAATACATTAAATCGTCAGATATGTAACAGCGCTAAAGTCCTTTTGTTTCTCTGTCCTTACGAACTAACATAGTTTCCATATCAAGTGGTAGCTTACCATCATGAGTTATGACGGCAAAGAAAAGCTGACTCCCTTTAGAGAATTTAGCCTCAAGTTACCGGATCTTACGGTGTAATCACAGCCCGGCAGAGTCCAACCCAACCTGGTGGCTTTCAGACCCTGCCCTGCCTACCTATTTACCGTTCAACAGCGCCAAAAGATACTGCGCAGGCTCTCAACTACCCCCTCCAGGCCCCAAGCACATGTCTTAGTCACCTATTTGGAAGATATCCCTAAGACGTTCCTCCTCCAGTAAGAATGACAGAATATCAGGCCCAGCCCAACTCATTTTACGGAAAAAGTAACCGTACACTACCGGTACCAATGAGTAATGCAGTCCATCTGCTCCAGACAGATGTTACCATTTGGGAAGCACCAATCGCTTTCCCTCAATACAGGCAGCTATAGTAGCCTTCCTTACAAGCCACAAACACTGAAAATAAATATTTAATGACGACAATCACTGCCCCCACTCTAATAAGTACTTGTTTTACAATTAAACTAAAAGCGTAAACGACGCCTCCTTCCAGGATAGGTCAAAGGGTACCGAAAGGCTCGGTAGAACTACTATACCATATTCTAAACTATGGCACATATGCAAGGCTACCCACAGGCTAATTTCAGGGCGCATGTGCACCTATAAAATTATATGGAGCGACATCATTTTCATTGAAAATTCTACAATCAAACTGGAAAATAGCCATTTCTTGGTGGAAAAAAGGATTTTTCTGGATACAATGGTGAATTGGGGAGGAGATACGCAAACTTGGGAGGTAAAACGTAAATTTAGGAGGAGAAACGTAGACTTGGGAGGAAAAACGTAAATTTGGGAGGAGAAACGTAACTGTGGGGGAAGAAAAGTTGATTTGTTGGGATGTGCCTAAACTTTTGAGGGACGATGGACACTTAGGCATATACACATACAGTAGGGAATTTAGCTACCACCACACATCGTCCGCCTGCAGCTCCTAGAAACCCATTTTCTAATGTGAAGAGGTTGGTTAGGTGTCTGACAAGTGAACATCATTGGCACGAGAGTAAACGACAACATATTGCAATATCTCGCACATAGCTCTGTTTACAATCAATCAATATATGTTTCTATTTACAAACAACACCATGTGCGTCCTACTACAAACTACTAGAATGGCAGACGACAGGAAAACCAACAACACCAGTAGTCATGTGACCAAGAAGGACAACTAGCGCCACTGCTATAAAACCAGTAGGACTTCCACATTTGAAATCAGTTTACGGCTGGTCACATGACTACTGGTGTGACCTCCACTCTCTCAGCTTGTCTGGAGCTTTCAGAGGAACCTAACCCAAAGCCTTTAGCTAGGTCGGTGCTCTGTGGAAACCTTACTGTCAGCCGCCCTGCTTGCGTGGAGCGTTCGGGCTTCCTAAACCCCTCTCTGCTTGCGTTGAACATTGAAGATCCTAAATCCACTCGGCTTAGTTTGTTTGGAACTCTGTGGGGATCCATCCCTATGCCATTCGGGCCTTGGGGTACCTTTTTCTAAAAAGTTATTACAGTATATTTTTAAATATTATGATGATTGTGTATCACACTGTTTATAAAAGGAATGTTTTGTAATAAAACTTGGTAATGGAAGAAAAGGATTATCGAGTGTAATTTGCTCTACCTAAGTATAACTTTACAATATAGTAAAGGTAACCAAGAAAGATCTGCCGTGTTTTGTGGAAGTCTGTGTTTAATTGGCCCTCACACCGTGAGTTTAATGTGAATGGAGATAAGGCGAAGGTCAGTTCTCGGTGTGAGTATATCCAATATACTATCTAGTTGTGGCAGTTCAGTTACACGATAACCTTACGTAATTACAGAGTGAATATGGGATCTCCACAGAGCGTCAATAAGGGCGTGTACGCTGTACGATTTCAAACTGGGGTTAAATGCCGCTGCAGCAGGGCGGAAAATATGCCAGGCTTTTTCTGAGAGTAAGTTGACTACGCGGACAGTGCAGCGGTGGTTTAACACGTTTAAGAACGGTGACGAAACACTCGAAGACGCATCACGTACCGGAAGATCAACACATAGACAAAATGAAGATCTTCAGGCAGCAATTGAGGCGAAGAGTAGCCAGACATGTAAGGAACTGAACTACAATTCAGTGTGAGTGGAAAAAACATTCGGCAGCACCTCCATCAACTTGGGAAGCAGTACAAGTTGGGTCGTTAGGTACCACATGAATTGACTCCGGGCCAGAAGGCAAAACGAGCAGACACCTGTGTTTCTTTGCTGTCTCATCCGAGGAATGGGCCATTTCTGGACAGGGTGTTGACATGTGATGAGAAGTGGGTCACGTTCGAAGCTCAATGGCGCCGTCATCACTGTTTAGCATCCCATAAACCGGTTGCAAAAGTGCCGAAACCTTCGCTGCACCAGAAGAAGATCCTCCTGTATGTTGGTGGACTGCTCGCGGCTTCGTACATCTGGAACTGCTACCAGCTGGTCAGAGTTTTAATGTAACTGTGTACTGTCTGCAGTTGAACCGTGTTCAAGAAAACTCAAAACTCTGGAGCCAGCACTTCTGAAACGGAAAGTGGTTCTCCTGTTACATGACAACACTCAGCCCCACGTGGGTAGGATGACCCGGAACACCATTCTATGCCTTGGATGGGAAACACTATTGCATCCGCCATACTCCCTGGACTTTGCACCTTCCGATTATCACCTGTTCCATTCCTTGGACAATCACCTTATAGGACTAAAGTTCAAATCTTTAATAGAGGTGCAAAATGCACTTGATACCTTTTTCGCTTCACGGCTCATCAATCCTAACGGAATGGAATCCATGGTCTCCCAGAATGTTGGCAGAAGGTAGTCGATGCTGATGGGGATTATTTTGATCTTCCAGGTATCGTCATCCGCAAAAAAAAAGTTCGCATATACTGTAACTTCCACATTTTCATTAATAACTCAGTTTTCTTAATATATTATCGCTTCTTTGTGCTTTCCTTAACAAAGCAGTGTAGTAATGAATAATTATTTATGATTTTTGTGAAAAAATAAAGCAAAATAAGAAAATTATAAGCAAAAAACTGTGATTGTTATAAAACTTTAGTCTGTCAGATAATTACGCGAAGAATATCCCGAGGGAAATTCACTCCATACAGTGCACAGGTATTAGGAGCACTCACAAATACGTAAAATTGAAGGAACAGAAAATAATGTATTTTTGAGATGAACATACAATTCACACTTCACGTGAAGTTCCAATATGGGAAATCAATCAATATCTTCAGTTGATATTACTGAAAAAAAAAAACAGAAAATGGCTATTTAAAACTCCAAGTGTAAACCTGCGCTTGGAGCGAGTCTATTTCTAATATCAGAACGCGTTATTTCGTAACATGCCTGCGTGGCCAAGCGGGTTTAGCAATGCTGTTGAAATTCTAGAACCGAAGGGTGGCAGTTCGAGCCTGAATGCGGATCGCTTTTTTTTTTTTTTTTTTTCAATATAGTGAAATATTTTTTAAAATATAAATGTCTAGTTTGAAGTGCTTAAAAACACAAGACCAGATGAACAATCACTTTTCAAAGCTCAGTCACATTTATTCACTATGTTCATCAATTAGGCTATATACGAAGACACTAAAATGTGGAACGTTAACGATCCTTATTAACGTTAATACCACATCCGTTATAATGAGAACAGATTTGTGATCTGAATACCAACCTTAAACCATACATCCAAAATGAAAATTAGTCATATTCTTGATACCTATTGCAACACTCAGTTGTAATATAGAGAGTGAGAGTGCGAAAGAGAGATAAAATACTGTATACAGGGTGCGAAAAAATTCCCGGAACGGTCCAATATCTCGCGAAGTATAAATATCACCAAAACAAAAATAACACATGTTAAATAGTTTTAAAGAAGCTATCCAATGATAGAAAACACAATCACCTATCCCTACCTCCTTGGGGACTACGGGGGATAACTTTAAAATTTTAAATGGGAACCAATATTTCTTATTTCATATGTGGATTCTCCAGAAAAAGTGATAGTGATTTGATCAAAAATTGAAAACAGTGTGTGCGAAGATGAAGTTACATGGAATACAATATCGATAATTGTTTTGCAAAGTAGCTTTATGAAGTAGTTCTTAGTAGTAGGGTTATTTACAACAAAAATAAGCCATTTTTGTCACCATTTGTATTTTCTTGCAAATTAATAAATATGGACAAATCCATTATTTTATGGAAGTTAAAATGTATGAATTCGTTATGCGGGTAAAAAAATCACATGAAAATTTTACTCTGCCTGGAAATCGAACTAATGACCTTTCATGCCGCAGTCCCGTACGCTAACCGCATGGCCCAGAGCTCGACACTGAGAGGCCACATTTTCATAAAGATTTGCCGCCTCCATTTTTTATGTGTTGATTCAAGTGCTATCCGTGAATAAACTGTTTTCAATTTTGGGTCAAATCACTGTTACTTATTCTGAAGAATCCAAATGTGCAACAAAATATGGGGATTTCCATTTAAAATTTTAAAGTTACCCCCCGAGTGGGAATGGAGGATTGCGTTTGGTATCATTGGATAGATTTTTCAAAACTGTTTAACACGTGTTATTTTTGTTTTGCTGATCTGTATATTTCGCGAGATATTGGACCGTTCCGGGACTTTCCCCGCACCCTGTATAAGCTTGTATTTTTAATTAAGGGGATCTGCTACCTCTTCGCTTAGTTTTTAACTCTCCATTTGATAACATGTAAAATTTAATATGGTAATTTCTAACAAAGTATTGCAGGTAATGACTTGAAATTTTTAATACAAATACACAAGACCCATATAAATCCAACCACGGTCTCCAATTTACGTTACATGCGTTAGATTAATTGCAATATATTCTTCAGTAAGTCTGGCAACAGAGAATAAAAAGTATGCTGCAGAGGGGAGAGGGCTGACCATCTGTTTGCTTGTTAGCTGTTTTTAAAAGGACGCTCTTACCAGAAAAATCACGTTGTGATTCTCACTTCTCAGTGGTTAGAATGGCCTGGACTATAAGAGCCCAAAACCATTTCTTCCTTTCACGGTTTGTTTGTTTCTTCCATCCCCTGCAGTCACAAGAAGACAACTTGTTTCGGAAAGAATTTTGAATTAGTAGCAAAAAGCAAAACTGAATGACACCACGGACGGATTAAAGGGAGGGGCGGTCACTCCCTCCGAGAACATTTGAATACTTTGAATAATAGGAGTAAGAAACTAGAAATTGCGTAATCTAATAAGAAAAGTTTGTTGAAGTATACAGATCAAGACGCATTTCAAGTGTTACAGTATTGTACTCTCCTCCCCTCCCAATTCCCTTCTGAAGAAGTTCTCTTTTGTTTCTCTGTTCCATATAGACCTTTACACTTACACTTTCACTATCCAGTATTGATTTTGACCATACCATCTGCACAGCAAGGCGAGTAAAGTTTACGAGTCCTTCCTGCCCCTTTTTAAAAATTGCTAATTATAATAAAATTTATCGAAAACAATTCATCTCAACGATAAAGACTTATACACATTCATTATTGCAATCTTAAAATAAACTCGCCGCCTGTCGCGTATGCTAACGATCTAATATATACGAATAGATGAAAAGTTAGTTTGAAGCCTTATGTATTGTTTTTCTGTAAATGAGTCCGAATTCATATTTGTTTCTATTGTTGCATCGACAAAAGTGAGTGCCAAATCGTTTTAGGCTCGTTGGTCTTTGCAAGGTCCCTAAAGATGCAAGGCCGTGGGCAGTCGCCCACCACTTGAAACGCCTCTGCACTAGAGGCCTGCACGTGCTCGGGCCTACAAAGCATGCATCACTTCGGGCCCGGGAGGGGTTCGGGCAGTAGCGTCATTTCAGATTTGGCTTGGGGGGGCAAGACCCCTTGATATATGTAAAATTTCGCGTTTTTCACTGACTTACTACTATTCTATTGATAAAATCTATATAAATCTCAAACTCAGATGGTCAAATGCCTCTCCCTGCCCCCTAAATGACGCCCCTCGGTTCGGGATGTGAATTTTTAAATATACAACCATATTTCTCGGACTTTTCCTGGCCTAACTTTGTAAATATTGTGTAAAACGATACAAATTGCATCTTTCTTTCTGGAGGACTTTTAAAACACAACTGCAAAATCAAACCTCGAATTGCTGTAAATAAAAATACAATTTTGCATTAACCAGGGGTGCCCACAAGGGGGGGGCTATGACGCAAACTGCGTCATGGAAATATTTGAGGGGGTAAAATCTATATAAATATGTTTGAGGGTGTGTAAAAATTAATCGAAAAGATTTTTTTTTCATGGAAGAACACCTGCGGATAGACAATTGAGGGGGTGCGTCATGGACATGAGGGGTGGGTGGGCACCACTGCATTAATAATTAAGTTTCTGTAATTCGGGCTTACTTCGGGCTCATTTGATTATCACAGAGCTCAGTCCGGGCTCGGGCCTAAATGCTAAGACATATTTCGGACTCGGGTCGGGCCTCACATTGTAAATCCACGGGCCGTGCCCGGGTTGAAAGTTTTGGCTCGTGCAGACCTCTGCTCTGCACCCGCACACATTCCTTCGTAGTCCAGAAAATCTTCTCCCCTCCGCATCGTCAATAATGGTAAATTTGTTCCTCGTATATTTGCTTATTATTGTAAGAGAAGTTCAAACCAGAACTCTAAAATTTGTTCGTTCTCTGGGGTAATGTGAGTAATGCAAATTAAGAAAGATATGCGTAATATACACATGTCAGAAAAACTTGATATCAATTTGAATAGACCTTGTACGTAATGTTTATTTTAGAAATAATAAACTTATGCAAATATATCGAGACATCTGAAATTTAATGTTAAATAGTGGAGAATGAGCCAGAAGGGGCGTGCACTATTCAGTTAGTCAAATAACTCGTAGCTTGAAAACTACTATTTAAACCAATATTGAATTAGACAAATTTGTAAAAAGTAAGATAACCATAGTTGGAAATAGTGTGTGTATTTTTTTATTACGAGAAAACCCAGAAGTACATTCTCGATATAATAATAATAATAATAATAATAATAATAATAATAATAATAATAATAATAATAATAATAATAAGTGGTGTATTTAGGGGGCTTCCGGGCTTAAGCCCCCCTGAAATCTTACTTACTATAGTAAAGTATATGAAATATCTTGCAGAATTTTCACATTTTCGGGCAAAGCCCCCCGAAACAAAATCGTAAATACGCCACTGATAATAATAATAATAATAATAATAATAATAATAATAATAATAATAATAATAATAATAATAATAATAATCTTTCTCACTTCAATCATAGGTTGATGGGCAAGAAGGAAATTTTAAAACTTTTCTTTCCAATCGGAGAGCTGTTTTATAATTTGATAAGGTCTCTTCTTCGTTACTGCATTTATCCTTGGTCGGGCCGCGTTGGCTCAGTGGTAGAGCGTTCACCTCTAATGCATGGCGTTCTTATTTCGATCTCAGCTCGCACCAAGTGAACTTTGTGGAGGGCAAACACCATGTGTGGGGGTTTTCTCGGGGTTCTCCCGTTTCCTTCCACTTTCTTCATTCCACCATTTCCTTCATTTCTCAACATCACTAGCTCCTTTAACCTACCAGGCATAACTGTGGGACGTAAAACTTATAGATTTTTCTATCCTTGGTCTTCCACTTCCTGGTTTTTCTTCTGCTTTTTCCTCTATCAACACGGTGTCCGATCTGAGTGTCGAATAAGATAGATAAGCATGCTCTTTCTTCTCTTTCCTATTATCTTCATGATCTGTCGTCTTTTACTAGCTTCCTTTAGTACGTCTTCATTCCTTCCCTTATTATTATTATTATTATTATTATTATTATTATTATTATTATTATTATTATTATTATTATTATTATTATTATTATTATTATTATTATTATTATTTCTACGAGTACATCTCGCTTTTGTGGCAAGATTCGCCCATTCTAAGGTTTTAAACTTTCGCTCTTGATTATAAAAATTCATTATACATTATAAAAGTCTATACAAAGAAATGTATAGGTCTACATCTTATAAATAGTATACACACATTCTACCATTATAAAAATAGTATACATCTTACAAAAATAAATTATTAACGAAATACCTCACTACTGTCAAACAACATTTGTACTGTGTATATATTTATATTAATTATATAGACTGTCATGTCTTTTAATCACATGGCTATCCAGCTTGCCTCACGACGATGGGCAGACGCCAATAATTTGAGTATTCTAGCAGGTGTCCCGACAAAACGTACCAGCGACAAAACGTACCACTTGAATTTTCGCGACAAAACGTACCACTTTTGACGACCTGTCATAAATGACAACCTGTCATAGATTAATTAAAGCATTTCTGATATTTATTCCACGACAAAACGTACCACTTATATAAATTACAACCTGTCTTGGACTAATTGAAACATTTCGGATATTTAATGCGCGACAAAACGTACCACTTCAAGCATTTTTTTTCAGCGTGTTCGCAGATAGAACAAACTTCTCTTAAAGGTTCTGTACGTAACAAACGCAACATTAAACACGTTTATCAGTCAGTAAGAGAACACGAGTCTTCCAAAATACATTTGACCAATGTGGGTGCTTACATATCTAACAAAAGAGAACATAATGTTAAGAAACTACCTCCTTATGAACAGGTAAAACAACGGCAGTATAAGGTTGAGAATAGTGGTGGGCACAAAAACCGGTTTTTCGGTTTTTAGAAAAACCGAAACCGGTTTTTGAAAATTTTCAAAAAAACGGTTTCGGTTTTTCTCCGAAACCGGTTCGGTTTTTCACCAGATCCGGTTTCGATTTTCTTCAAAACCGATTCCGTTTTTTTTCAAAATTTGTTCTATTTCTGACCAGAATGGTGTTTCGTTGTTCTCCGGAAACCGAATCCATTTCCACAGAAATAGTCTTATGTGTTTTCGAAATGTTTTCACCGAAACCAGTTTCGGTGAAAACCGAACCGGTTTTGGAGAAAACCGAAACCGGTTTCGGTGAAAAACCGAACCGGTTTTGAAGAAAACCGAACCGGTTTCGGTGAAAAAACGAACCGGTTTTGGAGAAAACCGAAATGTCGGTTTTTCGGATTTCGGTTTTTATAGAAACCGGTTTTCGGTTTTTATAAAAACCGGTTTTGCCCATCCCTAGTTGAGAAGAACAGACAGGTAATGTATCGAGTTGTCAAAGTGCAGAGACTTATTGCAGAGGAAATGTAGCAGCCTATAAACTGAAAGACACAGCTATAGATCATGGAAACTTTTTGGATAGTATTCCTTTCTTAAGCAAATTTGATCTTCCGTTTAAAAATAATTTAGATAAGGTCACCGAGAAGAGTCATATACGAGGAAGTAAGCAGGATAGTGGTCGCATAACTTTTACTAAACACGGTGAATTATGTTTTGAATGCTACCAACACACTTATCAGAGAAGATATTTCGAAAGAAGTCTCTCGAGCTTCAATATTTTATGTTCTATTAGACACTACTCAAGATATATGTAGTTAGTTTCAGGCCAGTGCTCTGTTGTTTTACGGTATGTTGTTAAAATGGTTGTTAAACAAAGTATTGTTGTCATTGTAAAATGCATATCTACCACAGGCCAGTGTCCTTGCGGTTTACTGCTGGAAATTCTGCAGAAGTTGAACCTTGATATTAAGAAGTGTATTGGAAATTCAACCGATGGCTCAAGTAACATGCAAGGACAATATTCGGAATTTTTCAATTCATCTATGATCAGTTACACGTGTGATTCAGTTGATTTTGAGTTTAACGGCCCTTTTAGCAGCGAGGCTATATGAGACGGGACATACTGATTTACGGGAAATCCGAAGCACATGAGATCCCGCTAGGAATCGAACCCAGATCTCCCACGACAAAGACGCATACGCTAACTGCTTAACCACTAAGAAACTCAGTTACACGTGTGGTGTTAGGCTCAAATACTCAATCATGTCATATGTGATCTGACAAAAAATTGCATTGATTCTGTGTCATTGTTTTGCTGAATGACAGTGCGATATTTATGCGTGAGTCTTATCAACGAATGGACATTTGGAAGACCAAATGTTAACAAAGGCGATGGTAGAAAACACACTGTTTTTCAGAAAAAGCTTAATCATTTTTCGAACCCAGAAAGTGCTTTCTATATAGAGTTGACCATAATAATTAAGAAAATTGCTTCTACAGAAAATATCAAACCAAAAGCTAGGTGTAAAGCGAAAGGATATATAAAAGATCTTTTCAAGTTCAAAACAACTCGGACAGCACAAATGTTCCTTAAGATATTTCAAGTGACGACCTCTCTGTCAAACTATCTCCAAATAGAGAGTGCTGCTAGTCTAGTCCTATCGGATGGTGCAGACTACTCTGTTCCAAGTGAAACTGTAGAGGGATGATTTTGAATCCATTAAGAATGCAGCATTAAGCTTTGCAGAGTGGACCAATAAGAAATTTGAAGACTTACAACGTGATTTCTTTTTTTTTTTTTTTTTTTTTTTTATTATTGACCTGGCGACAATTCACCTTCAGAGATGGACAAATATATTCCTGTGAATATGAAGATGAAGCTGCTTCTATCCAATGACCAGGTACTGCATCGACGCATTCAACACAATATTGGACATGGTAGTTTCGAGTATTTCTTCAAGATTCAAGAAGCAATGTACTTTATGGATTATTTGGACCCTAGACACTTCAACCAAGTAATAGAACTTCCAGACGTGCCTTTCGATAAACTTACATATTTTCTGAAAAACTTCAGTAAAGAAGTTTCCAAGGATACTATAATTGTATTCTCTTGGACTTTTGAAGGACGTGGATATCCTTGAAAGTCAGTCTTGATGACGAGCACAACCGAGAAAAAATGACTGTGCTGATGGTGCAAGTGATTCAGAATTAGGAGAAAATACATTTGTTTACAAGGAAAGTGAATGCAAAACGTGTTGCAAAATTGTCCAATGTGCTGTGTTTTAATTTTGCAGAATTGTAAATTTTGCAGTAATACTTATCCAGGTTTCCAGCATACAAATTTTTATTGACTTTGCCCGTAACTCAGGTAACATGTGAAAGAAATTTTTCAAAACTGAAATAAACTGAAATACATTAAAAATAGGCTAACGAGTAACCATGTCTCAGGAACATTTGAAAACATTTATGTTAATGTCTATTGAAAAAGATTTATTAAAAATATTTCGAATGCAAAAGTGATAGATACAGTAGCATCAAAAACTAGTACACTAAAACATCTGCTAATTTTGTAATATAGTATACGTTCTCCTTGAACTTCATATAATATTTTGAACAATTCAGAATAATATACTGATGAAAGAATATCAGGTTTTAATTGTCAATTGTTAATACTATTGACTTGCTGTAGAAAGAAAACTGTGCAACTTGATTTGTGACATTGAGATGCTTGTGGCCCTTGTGGGAGAAAGCGCCCGCGCCCCTCTAATAATGCCTATCCATCTCTGGTCCAAAGCCTGGATAATGTGTGTTGGAAATCAGCAAATATTCAAATATTGCATATGCATAATTCTTGCTGGTCTTGGTCTGGCGAGAATCTTGCAGGCATGGTCTTAGTCTTAGCGTTAGTCTTAGTCTTGGTCTTGCATCGGTACTTTTCTCACCACCAATCTGTTCAACTTTTAACCTTATTTTGGCCGATATGTATATACTTATATGCTGTCCTATTAAGTGGTACGTTTTGTCGCCTGTCATTATTTGATGGCTGATTGGAAGACTCTTCGCAACTAGCCCTCCAGTCAAGTGGTACGTTTTGTCGCTTGTCATTATTTAAAGTGTTTTTAGAAAACCCTTCACAAGCAGCCCTCAGGGTAAGTGGTACGTTTTGTCGGTGGTACGTTTTGTCGCTAGTACGTTTTGTCGCGTATTCATTCTAGCAGGGAATCGAACATAGAACCAGGCGATCAGGAGTCGAACGCTCTAATCATTAGACTACGAAACCCCATTGAATGACTATAAGGTTAAAATTCAAATGATTCTACAGAAAAACAATTATCAACGAAATATTTCACTATATTTCTAACACTAATGACATTTATACTGTTGATACATTTATATTAATTACTTTATGAAAACAGGTAGAATGACTATATATCTAAGATTAAAATGATCCTACAAAAAGCATTTTTTTTCAACGAAATACCTTACTATTGTCAAACAACATTCATACTCTGTGTACACATTTATATTAATTACATTATAGAAAAGAATAGAATGATTATATGCTTGAAGTTAGCTCATCCAAAAAGCAATTATCAATAAAATATCTTAATATTGTACACTGATTACATGTACTGTACACTTTGTATATTACCAATATACTAATGTCTGAAAATTGAATAAAAATATTGTGTGTATGAAATTATTACATTGACCCCACAAAACCAATTTTTGCCAAGTCTAATACCATCTTTCAAAGACATTATTTTTAGTTTTATTACAAAGTAGAGCATTTGTAGCATCTTATACGAGAACAATATAGAATTTCTTATTATGATAAAGTACATTTAACACAAATACGTTATTTAGATACAATATTTTTGTTCGTTCCAAATTTTTAATACAAACTACTGCTGCTGTTGTCTTTTTACATTTACTGTCTTCGAGTTTATTTTTGTTTGTCGAATCTAACACTGAGGTTCACGACGGAGAGGAAGTGACTGTTCCAACAGAGAATCAACAATTCCAGGGAGTATGACTGCTATTTCTATAGACAGCCGACAAAAGGGCAAAGCTGCCCAAAACAAGTTTTTGAAAAAAAGGAAAAAAAGAAAGAAAATTAGAAAGAAAGGATCAGAGGCGACATTGGTTTTTAGCCTGAAGCGCTCATAAATCACCACCACGTGTCGCGAAGACTAGTAGGGCTAGAGGTTCCGAGGGCTCTCAATTCCTTCAAAAAGATCTATCCATATACTATATACGGCATAGTTGCCAAACTTACTGAAGAATATATTACAATTAATCTAACGCATGTAACGTAAACTGGAGACCGTGGTTGGATTTATATGGGTCTTGTGTATTTGTATTAAAAATTTCAAGTCATTACCTGCAATACTTTGTTAGAAATTACCATATTAAATTTTACATGTTACCAAATGGAGAGTTAGAAACCTAAGCGAAGAGGTAGCAGATCCCCTTAAAACAGTTAGTGTAAATCATAATCTGGATTTTTATAAAGAAAATGAAACAATCTTATAGAAAATGTATACAGTTTAAAATTGAATTAAATTGCAATTCCAGAATCTGTAACATTATACATTTCTTATTTATTTACATCGAATATTAACTTATTGTATAGTTTATAGCATGAGTATCAGCTGATATGTAACACAAAATTATCTATAAATTGAATTTAAATAGGAAATGATATAGTTGCTATAAGAACAAGTTTATGAAAATGAACTGTATAATAATGGTTGTATTTGAAACAGAGTTTGCGTAATGGAGTAAATATTTACACCGCCAGCTTTGCAATACTGTGCGATTTAAATTGTCAATCTCATCAATTTTACTTATTTCGCTTGAATGTTTATGGAATTTAGTATAGCATTATGAAACATTCAACAACTGATCTAGTAGTGAAACATATTTAATAAGATTACCGCACATTACGGTAGATTCCGAGATCGCTCCCAGCTTTGCGAGCACTTGATAATATCTTATTATTATTTCAGATAAAATATTGTGGAAGAGCTAAATTAAATTAGAAAATGAAATGAAATATTTAACATCCCACTATTACGCCCTTTAGGCGGGAAGGTTCTAGATTGCTGGTCCTCAAATAGAGGAGAATTTGGATTAGTAACCAGTTTGGTTCTTTTCTTTATCAAATCTCAATACACAATTCATATAGTAATGTCGAGCAAGCGATAGCGAGTGAAGGCAGGTTAACCAGGTTGATTGCTTTCTTCATCACCACTCAATTGGTATACGGACCAGTGTTCTAGATACCTGCTATTTTAGGCTAAGGGAGAAGATAATTAAAGTAAGAAAAATGATATAAGAATTGGTGGAATAAGAAAGTGGAAGGAAAAGGAAATGCTTTGAGAAAAGTCACGGACATAATGTTGTCCACCACAAGCTTACTTGAACGGAATAAAACCAGAGACCGCATGCACCAAAGGTAAGCGCTCTACCAGTGAACCATCGCGCCCCATAAATTAAATAAGAAAGATACGTAGTAGGCATTTTATAATTGAATATTGTATGTAAGAAACTTATTGTCCATAAAGATTCTTTCTCTTCAAGCTTTTGTAATTGATGTTGCAAATTGTCCGATGCTTTGCAATGCGGGTCAAAGGAATAAATGCATTTTTTCGGGATAGTATCGTCTGCCCCTTGCTGCTATTGGTGGTATAAAAGTAGTGTTGAGTTGATTTTTAGTTTCTTGTTCCTTTTGTTATGTGAATATAGACTAGACCAAAATTTTTTACTGGTGTTCATTTCAGGATCACTCGGTAGCATGTTTTTAGTGGAGGAATGTTACGTGAATATAGATTACACCAAGTCACAAATATTTTGACAAAGATATACATTTTATTACACAAATAGTTTCTGCTTTTCCTTTTACTGCAAATGTTTGTTTCTAATAGTGATTTTTATTCTTATTGAATCCGTGAATACACATTCAAGACTTTAAAAAAAAAAAAAAATAAGTTGTTTAATAAGGCACTGAAAAGTGTTGGATTTTGTAACACTCTAACACTTAAAAACATAATACTGAGTGATCCTGAAATGGACACCAATAATTAATTTTGGTCTAGTCTATATTCACGTAACACTTTCAACAGCGAGGCTATATGAAACGTGGGCTTACTAATTAACGTGGAATAAAAATAAAAAAAAGTCTAGTGGCTAGCGCAAGTGTTTTTGGTTCTTGTAGTCTCGGGTTCGATTCCCGGTAAGGGTCGATTCAGGTTAAATTTTCAGGGGAGTTTATGGGAAAAACGTTAAAAAATATAATTGCAAAAGTCTGATGCCAGTGTTTTGTAAGCTATTGACAAAATAATAGAAAGACAGGAAAGAAATTCTCTTGAGAACTGAAAGTGAACAATGTTTTCGCATTTATGCTTAATTTGCTACTAGCGTGACACAATAAATTGAATATAATATAAATATTAGACACAAAATTCGCTACTTCACGGTTGATAACATGGTAAATGCTAGGTATTGTTAAACATTAAACGTAACACCTCAATCTTATATCAATAAATAACTTAAATAAATAAATAACAAGACAGAACAATACTATTAACCTTTATTTGCATAGTATATAAATTAAAAACACGTTGTTTATCATAACGAAAAATGGCTGAACCGTTTGAAATGAATTTATTAACATAGTTAACACCTACCTCGGACTGGGTTGTTGTCACGCCATTTTTATTGAAATGCGTATCCAAACAGAAGAGAGGGGGTTAAAATGTATGCCAAAAATAGAATCTCTCACGTTTGTGAGATGAAATATGATACATAAATTCCTTATTTAAAACGAGTGTGCACGTGTCCGACCGTGTTTAGAAATTTCGGTACTAAATGGAGAAGAGGGGCAATTTGTATCGTTTTTGCTCAATATTTAAGAATGATGACATCGAGATTGTGTCTTGTCTTCACAGCAAAACGGATGAAGCACTTGAAATTATCTTTTAAATATAAGGTGTTTAGCATTTGGTCCAGCCGGATATTAACACATATGTCGTAAGAGGAACAGATGGATATAAACACCTTATTTTAAAATATGTGAGCCCATATTCAGTTGTCCTTAAAAATCCACTTTTGAGGGGGAAATGGGGCAAGTTCCAAATAAGGCGGTCAATATGTAAAAGTGACGTCGTGTTTGTCTGTCCGATCATCACGGGAAATCAAATCAGCCGTTTGAAATAAATATTTGAATACATTTAGTATTTGGAAGAAAATGGTTAGCTGACGTTCACTAGAAACTTGACAAAACTTCGATACAAATTAGAGGATAGTCAGCTATGCTTAAATCTAATATTGTAGGTGGAAGTGAAAACGACGAACGAAGTAACAGCGGATTAAAATTTAGCATTAGAAGTCATTGAAAAACAGAATGTGATGCGCGAAAACGAGAAAAAAAGAAAAGGAAAAACGTAACGTTGCCGACGACAACACACTGGATGGTGCTTATTGAAAGACCCATAAACGCTATTCATTAGCTCATTCTTCACGGTTTGGATTGCAAGAAATAAAACTATTTCTTCGTGCTAATACGCCTCTCAAAACGAAATGTTATATTTCTGCAAAATTTGTTTTTCTTACATGACTGGATAATTTTTTAAAAAATTCTATTGTGCTGAAGAAAACAAAACCATATGACAAGCTGTATTTGATCTGAAGACCCCACGATCTTTACTACATGTTGTTATTCATTACATCAGCGAGACGTTGTTTGCAATGACACTGATACATTGAGTGGTTTGTTCAAGAAAGTTTCTTGTCTCGATTTTGTTTACTCTTTAGGATTTTCGTAGAATACATGAAAAAGAAATACATTTTTCGCTTAGATATCCAGGAATCCTGTTTTAACTGATCAGAAAACAGCAATCTACTGGTGAAATGATATGGGGTAATGTGTAGCATTTTGTTTTCACGCCATCGATAGCAGCAAGGGGCACATGAATTACATAAAAAGGGAGTGTGTTGTTATGAACTACTTTTCAAAAAATCTACGTGTTACTTCGTAGCTCAGGGGATAAGTGAGAGATTACAATACACAAGTTCGCACGATCGAGTCTTGTCCACTGCTATTATGTTTTTTTTTATTTTCATTGTTTAACGGTGAAAGTGACGTAGATACATTTTCATTGGCATTCAAAAAAAAAAAAAAAAAAAAAAAAAAATGGAAGGGAATACGTAGCCCTGAAAAGGGCTGTTCATATATAAGTGTCTAATAGGAGGTCCAATGACCTTCTACATCGATGACTGCCTGAAGCCTTCTGGGCATGCTTTCGGTAAGTCTGCGGAGACGCAGTTGGTTACTTCAAGAGCTAGTAAGATCGTAGTTTTTATTTGCTAAGAGGCAGAAAACACGTTATTTCGATACATGTTGTTTGACTACAAGGGAGCACTTCACAACTTATTACTGAGTGATAAGATCTGTGGTATTCTGTTCAACTTTCCTTTAGGCAATTTTAAACGTAATATACAATATTTGTCTGACCTTGTCAGTGCCTGAGGCAGAAGACAAAATCAATGAAAATGTTTTCAACATAACATTTTCGATTTATGTTTATCTCCTATCCGTTTTTGTTACGATTGCCTCCATTAAAAATATCAGCTCTCTTTTTTTTGGCCCCTATAAGGAAATGCTATTGTGCTTTTCCAACGTTCAATATTTTTAAAATAAAGCTAAACAAGCATATGTTTCACAGACAAAACAATATGTAAAGTTCTACTTTCCAGTTAGGCAACATTCCTTCAAAAAATTGCAACTATAGTTTGCATCTCAAGTAATAGGCCTCCTAACTAACTAACTAATTCTATGGCCTATGGAACCCGGAGGTTCAATGCCGCATTCACAAAAGCTCTCCACTGACTTCTATCCTTAGCTAACTGGATCCAGTTTCTACTTTGTATTCCTATTTCTGCGAGATCCATCTTAATATTGTCCTCCCATCTGCGCCTAGGTCTTCCTAATTATAAGCTCAAGTAATATGTAACATAATAATACCAATAATAATAATAATAATAATAATAATAATAATATCTTAGTATCAAACTTTAAGCGATTTTTATATGATGCATATATTCATGAAAATAGTCACTACTTGTTATGTACTCATTTGGTGTTCCCCTAGGGTTACTAGGAATTGAAATCAGGATCTCTGACTGTGCAGTCCAGTATGCTAACTGTATGACCACAGAGCACGGATCTGACAAAAAACATTTTCATAGCGTTTTGCTACCCCTCCTTTTCCCGTATCGATTAAAGTGCCATCCCTGAAGGAATTGTTTTCAATTCTGGGTGAAATCAGTCACTTTTTTCTGGAGAATCGAAATGTCCAATAAGAAATGGGGGTTCCACTTTAAAATTTTAAAGTTACCCCTACCGCCAAACGGAATGGGGATAGCGGATTTTGTTTGGTATAATTGAACTATACATATAAAGCAGAAACATGTATTCTCATTTTGGGCGTGTGTTTTCAATTTGATATTAACTAAGAAATCTATTTGAACTTTGGTAGTGCTAGCATTTCCATAGCGTCATCTTCGTATACAAACAGATGATGAATAAAAGTGACAGAGGTTTGAAAGCTGACAGTTTATCTGATTTTGTTTTTATAACCAATTCAAATGTTAAAAATGTAACGCTGTATTTAGAAAAAATAAAATATCCTTATATAGAAAGAAAACCGGACTGGGAACCGAACCGTCAATCATTACTGTAATTTCAAGCGCCTCGCTAAACCCACTTATTTTCTTCTTAATTTACGTCGCCAAAGGCGGCCCCGAAGTTCACTTACCAAAGTCTACTTTCCCTTATCAGTACTTTCTGTATATTTCCTACTCGGTTATACACGTTTTACAGTAACCTTGAATGATAGGAACACAAACACAGACACGTCGAGAACATTTAAAGTTCCAAAAGTTCTCCCACCGGGAATCAAACCCGGTACCCTGTACACCACAGACACACGTGCTAGCCACTAGACCACACAGCCAAGTTATAAAGCCAGCGCGTTTTAATAATTCTACTGGAAATGCACGAGATATGCACTTGTAATACATTGAGTGATTTATTCGAGAGAGGCAAAGCACTTTACTTTGAATTCATTTCTTGGTTTCGTTTCTACTGTGTTTATTCTTTGTATTTTTCGTACACTACTTGAAAAAGCAAATACATTTTTCGCTACGGTGTCCAGAAATACTATTTTAACTGATCATAAAACAGAAATCTTTCGGTGAAATAATATGGGGTAATATGTGCTATTCTAGTTTCATACCGAGTTCCTTCGTAGATAAGCGGTTAGCATACGCACCTTTGACGTAAGAGACCCGGTTCGATTCCCGGTGTGAGCTCATGTGGTTCGGATTTCACGCTAATCAGTAGATAAACGTCTCATATAGCCTCGATGCTGAAAGGGATGTTAAAATCAACTCAACATTATTTTATACCATCAATTGAAGCAAAAGGTAGACGATACTATCCTGTTAAAAACATGCATTTATTTCTTTGGCACATATTACAAAGCATCGGACTATTTGCGACACTTCAAGAAAAAGATGCTTTATGAATATTAAGTCGCTTCAAGCGTTCAAATCGTTTTGTAAAAATCCAGATTATGAATTGCAATAACTTTTTACGTTGTAATTAAAATTACAGCATATATTGTTTTCTATCTCTCTCACATACTTTCTCTCTCTCTCTTTCTTTCTCTAAATACACACACCTGTATATTACAATAGGTATCAGAATATGAATAATTTTCATTTTGGACGTGTGATTTAAGGTTGGTATTCAAATCAGAAAGTTGTTCCCATTATAACAATGTTAACGTTCCTCATTTTAGCGTCTTCGTATATAAATGATAACAGGGTGAACAAATGTAACAGGCTTTGAAACGTGATAGTTCATCTGATTTTTTTTTTCAAGCACTTCAAAGCAGAACTTTATATTTAAAGAAATGTTTCCATACGTTGAAAAAAAAATCAAAACTGCCGGGAGACAGATTCGAACTGCCGCCATCCGATGCTAGACTTTCAAGAACACTACTAAACACGCTTGACCACCCAGACAATTAAGGAAAGAATATGCTGTAATAATGCTCATATATCGCTCCAAGCGCACGTTCACACCTGAAGTTTTAAATAGTCATTTTCTCCCTATATCAGTAATTTCAACTGAAGATATTGACTGATTTTGCATATTGGAACTGTGCATGAAGTGTGAATTGCATATTAAACGCAGAAATACGTAGTTGACTCTTCAGTTTATGTTTCTGTTCAATAGCTTCACATGTTAGTGAGTGTTTTTCTAATACCTGTGTCATTTTCCCTCTTTTTTCCCACGGGATATTCTTCGTGTAATTATTTGACACACTAAGGTTTCATAAGATTAAAGGTTTTTTGCTTATAATTTTCTTATTTTGCTTTATTTTTCTCTAAAATAATAAATAATTATGCATTATTACACTGCTTTGTTAAGGAAAGCACAAAGAAGCGATAATATAGTCAGAAAAGCGAGTTATTAATGAAAATGTGGAAGTTACAGTATATGCGAACTTTTTTTTGCGGATGAGGATACGTCTTAGGTGACATATCTATGTTCGAAGTTGGTGTGTAAAATAGCGACAGAACTTTCTTGGTTACCTTTATAAAATAATTGTCGCTCCCATCAGATATCGAATTAAACCTTCTAGAAGGTTTAAGATTTCTTAGTGACTACTCCACGGGAGTCTTGTTTTACAATTTGACAAATGGTAATAATATCACGGTTGATTCTAAAAGCGTTTTTTTTTTTTTATACTTGAACACATAAACAATAAAGAGAAATAAGCCCGATGCTTGTGATATTGGTTTTCAAAACGATTGAGCATTTCACTTTCGGAACTAAAGAACTTGATTCTTGCAAATGCGATAATAAATCTACACGTTTGCAATTATGTGTGTGTGGAAAAGAATTCACGATTTCGTAGTATCTTGGTTAAAAGATGGCTCACTCAGAAAAGAAAGTTGTTAATGTAGACGGTCAATCACCCATGTCAAAATGATTGCACTGTATGAAAAACTGCCTTTCATTCCTCAAATCGATGTGGAAAGAAAGAAAGAAAATAACAAAAGCCCCGTGTTCGAATGGACAGAAGCTTCTTCATTACGCTGATTATCATCTTACTTGTAAACGACTGTTATGCAGAGAAAGGTAGCACTCTACCACATACGTTTGAATGGATTTAATCCAAATAGCGGAAGCAATATACTCGTATACTTAGTTTCGCTTCACGTTGTAAACTACCATACACTTTCGAATTATAGGAATCTAGCATTGAAACTGTTCGATACAGAGATAATAGCAGACATTTTTTTTTCTGAACGCAGAATTCATACAAAGAAGAAACACATTCTAAGTTCTCTCTCATTGTTTTTGGTTTATGAGAAACATTAAACTAGAATTCTTATAGATACTTATCAATTTGTATTTTAAACATCTGAGTTGGAAATATACCATATATATATGGGTTGGCAGTGGTGAGGCCGCGACCGCAGCATTGAATTGTTAGTGATGGTGTGTTACAACAAACTTCATACAACATGAGGAGCTGCAGAACAGCAGTCTTCAATGAGTTGAGCAGACGATCATAGTATAAAACCGTGATATCTCTCTGATTTGCAAATAGGGCAAATTGCTCGCACTCGGTAGCGTGCTGCGAATGTGATAAAAATGGTAGGTGTGTTGAGTGTGTTGCGCCGGACAGTGCCGATGTTCATAATGACCTACAATCCTAACCACAAAACGACAATGGCCAAGGGTAGAGGTTGGAAGTAAACCTTCAGTGTCAGGCCCCGCCGAGCTTTAAAGCAGACTGTAACTTAGAACCGTCGTTTGACTCCTGAGCACGTAACAGAAATTCTAGCGGCACATTTCACAACTTGCGCCGACAACCACAGTATAGTGCGAGTTACATGCGGGGCCGGATTACCGTCGGGCCGAAATCGCTCAAAAGGACTTTATCTTTAGCACAACCTTAATAGAGCGTTTATATGTAACATTGAAAGCTGATATGGTCGAATGCGTCATCGTTTATCCTATTTCAAGCCATGGCTAGTGTTTATGTGTGGCGGGGTCCCAAAGATCCTTATAATCCACAATGTCTCCGCCCAACCATGAAGCATGGAGGCAGCTCTGTGATGCTAGGGGAAGCAATATTCTGGTTTTCATTGGATGTTGCTCTGATGCTAACCGATCGCGTAACTGCGTGTAAATATGTCACTATTTTAGGGGACCATGAGCTTCCTATGGCTCAGATGTTGTTTCCGGCCAATAACGTCATATTCCATAACGACAACGCACCGATTCACACAGCTGGATCGATTGTGGTGTTGTTTGAGGGACATTGGAATAAAATTCAACACCCCCTCTAACCTGTCCAATCCTCGGACCTAAATCAATGGTCCGCTTTGGAGACACGAATGAAGATTTCTGCCACCATCCTCTTTCACGAACAGTGACATAGTGCCTTTCGTGACCTCTATGACTCCATTCCATATTCCATCAGAGTTGTTCTTAAAAACAAAGGTGGTCCAATGCAATATCAATCCAGTAAGTTGCCATTTTTAGGTATTTCGAGTAAATTGGTAAGTATACAGTATGTGTATATATTGTCGATACTGAGGCAATGGGTGAATTGAAGTTATTCTTAGAACCCTGGAACCGTAAAAGAATATATATTTTCTTGTTTTAGCTTTAAGGGATCTTATATTGAAATTGTATTAGTAAATGCATCTACTTTCAATAGCGTAGATCAAACTCCTTCTTGGGATACTGAATCAGTACAAAGCATTTTTTATTATACCACTAGACTAGAGAAGATCAACAGGATTATTTCAAATAGTTTCTATCCGAGGAAAATATTTGGTTTGTTGGGTGTTTGGATTGCAGTTAGGAGTCTCGTTCACGAACTAATTAGGCTATGTGAGATAGTCTAGTTAGGGATCCGAATTACGTGAACTTCTGCCAGGAATCGAATTCGAGTCTCCCGCATCAAAAATGCATACTCTAACCATACAGCCAGAAGGAAGTTCAACCAAGGGAAGTATTTTTTTAACAAAAATTAATTATATGTTATTAATTATGATTTATATACATCTTATTAAATGACAAGTGCTTGTTTAGATTTTGAATACATTGCTCATTGGGTTATTCTAGACGGCGCTTTAACTACACTAAGGCATTTCCTATAGGATCGCTACATACTATGTAATACTTTGTATTCGTTCTGTGAAATTGAAGGTGGTTCTTTGGTTTCTCTTAAGATTAATTCACACATAGTGTACTATTCCCATGCGCTTCCCCTGCCATGCTCTGTCTCTATACAATGGCCGCGACCATTTACACGTACTGGTATGCAGTGACGTGCCGTGCAGCTACTGCTTTTTACGCCATTTTCTTTGGATCTGGCCAACTTCGTGTCGCTTCGTCTGCTCCTAAGAAAGCAGAAGGACCGCGGTCTATGAGCCACGACCGGGCTATTTTCTCTTCAAGGCAGTCTGTCAAAGCACGGCACAGGCCCGGCACGTCATGTGTAAATTACAAAGACAACCGAAAGAGTTTTCAATGTCGAAGTCTGAAAAGAAATTTTGTGAACCACGATACGGACGGGGAACAGTTTGTGAACATCATACTATGTGTGAATTAACCTGAACGTTGGGAAGTGTCATAAACCGTTATTGCAGAGCACACAAGTAGAATAACATATAATATGTAGGATAGTTTACATTAAATGAAACAATATTTTGTATTCACTCTGTAGAATGATGTATGTGTTTTCTTTATGTAAAGGTAAAGATCGGAATACGGACCGGTGTTCCATTTGAGAGACAGCTAATTGTAAAGCTTCATATCTATACATACAAAAAGTTGTGTATTAAACATCACGCTACGATCGCCTTTCCAGCAGGTTCCTCTATTTATCAATTTTACGCACACTGGGTGAACTTCTGAATAAAGCTGTCCAATATTTCAATACCTCAATCTAAAGATGCTTTTAAATACCGAAATTTTACTGATAAAAATTAGCAGTCGCAAAGTACAACAAGTGAAGGAATTTGGTTTATCACAGTGTATTTAATATGAAAGTTGAAGTTTGAGTTCCATAGGCAAGTGATGGTGCGGACTCGACGATGGAAAGACGCCGCTTGAGAAGCCCTAAAGCATAATAGTCCATTGGGCAGATATCTGGACTCTTCACAGGGATGTCAGAGAATTAAATTGCCGAAATTTCAGTTTCCTTTTCCACACGGCGGTAGAATTTCAACGATGTTTTCGCCATGTGGGTGGGTGCCTTGTCTTGACGTATCTCAAACTAGTTCACATTTTGTCTGTACGTTGCTGGAATTTCATGCTGATACATTTAAGTCATACATGAGTTTGGTAGTAAGCAGCATTGATTTTGAAGTTTCGCTCGACCTTTCGGAGACGCAGCCTCCCTCTGTACCATAAGTCCACCACAATCATACACCCTTATGGAAAACGGTTCTCGCTGCTCGTGTCGGTGTGGTTGGCTCCTTCCTCTGAGCCGCATATTCCCATATAATATGACTTACAGTGGCACGACCTACACGGAAATATTTTTACTACGCTTGACGCCGTGAACATAGCACCGAGAAGGCCCACAACGAACACCAACCAGAATCTGTTTAGTTTCGGCAGCATCAGCCTACATTCGACCACACTCCTCTACTACGTCACTACCGAGATGTGGGTTGCTTCCTTGCAATGTCACGGTGATGTGTTACGCATGGGTGGTACAGTTACACATTAAATTCAGCTCAACATAACTGAATCAACCTCTGTATACAATATGGCACTAGCTGTTATTAGTCCTTGTATTGACTAGCATAGTAGCTACTTGACTAGAGGACTTTCCCCTAATTCACTAGACACTACAAGTGACAGATGAAATATTCATGTGAGGTGAAGCTAGTATTTATATGAGCCCTGCTATTGTAAGTGCTTGTTAGCTCATGTCAGTTTAGAAGCAGTGCCAATAGTGGCGGATATAACCCCGCGCCGGGAGGGGACCTAGGCCCTCCAGTTTTTTGAGTGGCAAAAATAATTTCAGCTATTATTTATAAAGGGTGTTTTTTGTTTAGAGGTGGAGAATTTTTTGTTGAAATAAAACAGAAAAAATGTTTTAATATCCACGAAATTGGCTTTATTTTAAGTCATTTTTATGACATTAACGTTGGAATATGATTTTGGGCATGTGGCTACTGTGGCTGCCGAGTACATGGCGTAATGTGGAGGTTCAATTTTCCCACACTCTTAGCAGTAAATCAGGCTGTATTTCGGCTATAACGCATTGAATGTTGACCCCCAAGTGCTCAATTGTTTCTGGTTTCTCGGCGTAGACATGAGACTTTGTATATCCCCAGAGAAAATTATCTAATGACGTCAAATCGAACGAACGAGGTGGCGATCAAATGAAATTAGAGATCAATAGCAATATTTCCTTCAGCCCGTTCACCAAATGCACGGCGTAAACGATGATCGTTTAGCTACAATTTTTGTACCAGTTGAATCTTGTAAGCACGTAAACAAGATTTTTACCCACATTTTTCCATAAAGTGACTGGACACAAGTTTAATTGTTGAACACGACGACGAATTGACACATTTTGATTCTCATCAATACTACGCTGCACACCATCAATCGCTTGTTGTATCCGCACTGTACGACGTCTTACGGGACTTGCATTATCATTTAGAAAAAAAAAAAAAACATATTGCGGAAGCAATCCATAGTTTCTCGAATTAATCGCTCTGATGGACGATTATGAGCACCGTAAAATGAGTTAGTCGAATTGAACTATGGTTTTCAAAATAAATTTTCACAATTTGCGAACGAGTCTATTCATGATGAATTGCCAAACCAAACTAACCTCAAAACAAACGAGAAATGTAATATCAGGTGTCACAGAAAACAATGTTGCTAGTTTAAAGTTCTCCGACTCTAAAATTTCACCCTTTTGAAAGTTTATAATAAACTTATGATATACCTATCGAGGTATCTGGACGTCTTCTCCCTAGTTTTTGCCTTCTAGATCCGCTAATGAGTGGCAACTGAATTATTAGTCCCAAATGATTCTCTAGAGTATATTTGAATGCCTTACGATATATAAAGCCAGCACCGAGACGTTCGACTTTGAATCTAGATAAATGAATTCTGTAATTATTTAGTGGTAAGGAAATTGACATGGCTCTTAAATCTTCCCAGTTTTCTCCTTGTTAAATTAGCATTTATAATTTCGTACGCTTTTGTCATTGTATATCAGTAGTTGCTCCTATATCAGGAAGAAAAATCGTGAGTCACGTTCCTCGTACGGAAGAAGGTAATTTCCGCCGTAGAGTATAGTTGAAGATAAGAATACGTAATTATTCCTTAATTGATTGGCGAAACACTATCTTTTTAAACAATAAAAAGTAGCAGTGGAAGGGATTAGAAGACCATCTTGATCTCTCATCTCTGCTGGCAGTTGATTAGAATAGATTTCTCCAAACTGCATAACAAATGATTTTATATCTATACTGAAGTGAATATAACGGAAGTAAACCAGAAAGTGATTCAATCGCTTTCTTACTTCGCACGATGTATGAATGCATAGAATTCTTGTTCACCTCACGTTATAATGCTTTTACACCTGTTTCTTTCTTTCTCCACTTAAAATCATTAAATTGTTTAAGTACACGGCTATTCGATGCGTTCGCAACGCGTTTTTATGGCTCATGTGTACGCTTGGAATAAGCTGACCGTGTATTTAAATGTGAATGGCTACTCACATTGTGTTGCAAACACGAAAGAAATAAAAACGTACATATTACGTTGGTTCGAGCGTATTTGGTGCGTTTCGAAACAATAAACCGCCTGCTGTTTCAGAATCAGTAGCAGATGTCAAAAATAATGGGGGAGGGAAAGAAAGTTGTGTTGCTAGGCAAGAGGATTTTAGCAAGAAACAGCTGTTTTGTAGGTGCTTTCTGCAGAATATTGAAACTCTTCTATTATAAAGTTTGTGCGTGTATAACAAAAGAAAATTCACAAAAAAATACAAGGAAATTCCGAAAAATTAGATAATAACAAAAAATCTATGTAACACAATAGGGTTATTTCTCGTGATTCGTGTGAATGATAATAAGTTTGTGGTAGTAAGGCCTGGAAACCCTGACTGGCTCACAGTATGGTTTATAACTCTGACGAAAGTAAAATTACCGAGTAGCCACCTAGGTCGCGTTCGTTGCGGGAGTAACGCATTGGAAACGCATCCTTGATAGCCTTACACTTAAAGTTATTAAAATTGTTTAACTCATCAAAATATAATCATTTTTCACTTCAGTTTAACATTTGCACATAGACGTTTAACTATCGAGGTTTCTGAACGTTTCTAAATAGATTTCTCAACTCATCTGCAAGAGATATTGAATGATTGAGTCATATAATACACCATCAAACATTTGTCCAGATGTAAGGCAACCTTGCAGTTGTCTAATGAAAATGTACGATATTACATTGTAATTAGATAACTATAAGTCATTGTCGTAATTATTTTGGTATCACTCGCAGGTCACTTGATGGAAATGAGGTGATTTAATGAACTACTGCTCTGTGACAACCTCTTGCTTTTGAAAGAAAAATTATTCTTTAATATTCTTCTAGTGTTGCCATGAGACGTGTCAGAACCCTTTGAGATGAGACACGAGACGAGACGAGACGTCTCGTGAAATGTTTCGTGTCTCGAAAAAGCACAGTTTTTGAATTTGTTTAAAAATTGATTAACTCGGAATAAATTATTTTCCTTTGAAATGTATACCAGCGTTTATTATTTCAAATGAAGATTACCCTACAAAGAAGAAGGAATACCTAAAGTTATTTTTTTAAAAAAAATATTTTTACAAATAGCTTTATTTCCATTTTCCATTCAATTCAAGTTTAATTATTTTGGGATAGTGCTCCAGATTGAAGTACAATATTAAAGCATTCATCGAGATCAGTGTTTCAGAAAATTTCTTTCGGGGACTGGTGAGGATATCTATGTATAAAAATCCTGTTATAGAAGTACAAGTTCTCTCAATGGCAGTATCATCAGTAACTAACCATTCTTTCATGATTTTTCTCGTTCCGAACAAAGCAAGAAACATGTCAGTCTTTCTCGGTACTGAGTTTTAAAAGAATGCTGGTTTGACAATAAAATTTAGATTTTTATTGTTGAATGATGTTATTCGAACTTAAACCACTTTTGAAATCGGAAAGTCACATAGGACTCCTTGTTTGTTGAAGTGGAGCCAGAGGTTCTCAAAAAAGAATTTCAGAATAAGTGCGGAAGGCTTGCCTATCGACTCTACCCACGGTATTGGCAAATATTCTTGTCGTAGTAATTCATTACTGGTTCAGTCGAAACTAACCAGTCGTTGTTGGAAGATTGTAGTCGTGTTGTGTGTTGTGCTCTGTTAACCAAGCCAAATTTGATTAAAACTTGTAAGTTTAACCATTTGATAACAGCTCTTTTTTGTGAGGCTCAGCCGTTGCTAGTGTTGTCACATGACGAGACGGAGTCATTCGAGACTAGACGTGAGACAAGTACATATCTTCGAGGCGTGATATGTTTTGCACGAGACGAGACAACCTGAAGTCTCGTCCCATGTCGTCCTCGTGGCAACACTATATCCTTCACTAGATGCAGAATTTATCTTCGGGTAAGTCTAATGTTTCTGCTGTCTCGTCTATCATATCTTTAATAAGACAATTTGTTCTAAAACAATGTCCTAATCAGCTTATCATTGTATTGTTATTCCTCATTTCTTTCTTTTTTTCTAAAAGAAGAACGAAAATGATTATCGGAAGAAAATAGTACCTATCATACGCGATGAATAGCACTTTCCGATCTTGACCAAACTTGGCATGGTGGTATACCTTGACGAACTCAGTAAGAATTTGGCTAAAAGACGTTCGATAAACATCAGCGGATCTTGACTAAAGATATTATAGTACTGGGTAGTGGTAAACATGGCATAGAAGTAGAAAAAATGCCACGAATGTCTACATTTCCTAGATGAAAATAAAAACATAGTTCCATATAAGACAGAGAAGATAAACAAGAATTTTAGGAATGATCAAAAAAATGGATCAAAAGATTGCTATCTTAGCCAATAATTAGTTTCTAGATCACGGACCACAAAATTTTTGAACGGCTCCTAAATCGAGGTATCGTTATTTTTTACGGAATAAGTACATCATACTGAGTTAGTGATAGTGTTGGTTTAACTAAACTGTATATAGCAGGGATGCGCACGAGACGAGTCGAGACAGGATTTTCCTGACAAAATTCGAATCGAGACACGGCTCTTCCAATAGAGAAATATACATTTTTCGAGTCGAGACCACTTTTACAGCACATTTTTAAGACGAAACAGCCATAAATCTTGTCTCGTGCGCATCCCTAGTATATAGTTCTCGAGATATAAGTTGTAAAAAATTTTTGATTGAAATATATTGAAATTTTTGGATCAGGGGCCAGAAAATTTTTGAACGGCTTCTAAATCGAGTTTTCGTACTTTTACAGAACAAGCACATCATACTGAGTAAAGTGATAATTTGGGTTTGGCTACACTGTATGTAGTTCTTCAGATATAAGGTCTACAAGAAAAAATTTGCCTCAAATATTTTGAATCTTTTGATCCAAAAATAAACTTGTGATCAAAGTCTTAAATGACAGAAGAAAAAATTGAAATGTATAACAAAAGGATGGACATCACATTGAGCGCAACTATAAATAAATAAATAACTTGCCCAGTCACTTCCCCGCACTGAAAGGTAGGTCAGTACAACCCACATTAAAGTTCTATGGCAGAAGAAAAAAAACATAAATTTTCCATGCACAAAAACGATGAATCACTGGTTACTGGATACATGAAGGAATTGGGCTGAAAAGATAATAATCATCACAAAAGAAAATATATAACAATGGAAGACTGATTTTACGTGACAACTGAAAAATGGGAAAAAAAAAAGGATGAGGTGAACAAAAGTAAAATCTCAGGAGAAATTCATGCATCTCTAACATAAATTAGTACTCTAAATATGAGGGGTAAAAAAATAATTCTAGAGGATCAAAATAATGCTCTACGTGATGAAGAATAAAAATTACTTCTCTACTGAAAGCAACGAAAGGCAAGACGTTCACAGAAGGATATTGGTTTTAGGTTCATTAAAAATTATTATTATTATTATTATTATTATTATTATTATTACTATTATTATTATTATTATTATTATTATTATTATTATTATTATTATTATTATTATTATTATTATTATTATTAACAATAGTAAATATGATATATTTAGTTTCATTGCAACCCATTAAACGTGAAAAAAACTTAGGTCTCTTTTGTGCAGATGCTGGTTGTTAGTTCTAATAGGTCAGATATAGACTTAACAACTTAACGCCGAAATTACTTAAAATAGTTCAAAAAAATATTCAGTTAAGTATTCTACATGGATTAGGGTTAACTAAAGTTGAATTAACTAATAAATATGCGGATTTTTTTTACTATGTATTTCTGGTATGTAGCGAATTCGAGACATTCAGCAGGTAGGCCTAGGTTACATTTTTCTCTTCACAGAGAAAATAACAATGCTTATAAAATTTCACATTTAGAATATTAGAAATTATTTCTAAATTACTTAGTCATTTTTTTTATCTCACTTAACAACTTTGTGTCACATTTACCACAATTGTATTTTCAACTGCTGATCTAATTCCAGGAAACATTTTTTGTTCTTGTTCAGACACAGATGAGCATTACATCTGCAACACTTTATCACTGTAGGTCACTTCCAGTTTGGCTTCTTGCAACGCTGGCTTGATTTCATAATAAGACACCACCTACCACCTACCACCTGCAGCTACTGCATCTGTGCGCACTCCAGTGTCGGGATTGCCTGCACTGGACCACGGTGCCTCTTCTGTTGGAATCCTCTATCAATGGATGAGGACGGGCGCCCTCTTTTTCGTTTGGCAAAGATATTTTCCTTTCATACAAAGAGATGCTGCAACTGCTGTTCTGAAGGAAAATTCATCTTTCTGTTCTTCGTCGAGATCCGTAAAAATTCACAGTCACGACGGTTGAGTAACCTGAAATAAGCTTTACCTTTTCAAAAATAATTCTCAAAATATACTAACAACCCACTAATCCTCCCTTAATCAGTGTACGAAATTCTTGGCGAGGGAAGCAACAACATAGAGAAGTATAAGAAAATAGTGATTTATAGGGATTTGTAAGGGAAAACCTTGAAGCATGGGGAATCCCCTTTCCCTAGAGCTTCACACCTTCCTGTCCCTCGATGTATTTTTTAATAAACTTTTTTGCAGCATAGACCTACAATACAAGCTATTACCATGCTACCTACTACTACCATAACAAGCTATTATTATTGTATTTATCACATATAAAAATCATTAGTGATATTTTTTTCAAGACCATCTAAAAATGTTAGTCATTATTGCAGAATGTCGCGAAAAACTACATACCACATTCTTGTAAATATTTCGTGAAACGCTTCGTCCAAAATGGACAATATTTCTTCCCTCTAACCGTTCAATATTCATAGGTGTTATACAATTTTATGTTGTCTGTTTTGCAGTAGAGCACTTACCTGTTTTGCAGTAGAGCAAAAGAAGAAAACAGCAAAAACACAAAAACACGCTGTTCTGCTATCGCCAAAATCTTCCCACTTACAGGAGTATACAAAATCATCGATAGATGGCAGGGGCGGATCCAGGGAGGGGCGATCTCCCCCCAATGATGAAACTTTCTTATTTTATATATAAAGCCCATTCCAGAGTTTTAAGCTTTTAAAACTAGCTCTAAGTGGCAGCATTACAACCCACCGCCCCCCAGAAGTCCGTCGTAGATCCGCCTCTAATAGATGGTCTACTAACAAGGGAGGATCACGCAGTTGCTCCGCTGAGATTCGAACGAGACAATTGTGTTTGCATTTGATATGTTACAACTAGACGAATCCCAAAGTTATACGTGCCACCGGGCGGAATATCGTGAGTTACAACATATTTTGTAATGTAAAAGCTACAAAAAATTACCTCTTAGAATAGTTTGAACCGAGTCATTTGTTCGGAAACGTTTGAGTAAATGGAAAACTCGGCTAACACGCTTCCCATCATTTTCAAGGACACACTTTTTCGAATAAAAAATTTGCCCCAGGGTTCCCCGCAGAGTCCCAGACGGGGTCCAACTCAAAATTTTCAAACAGCAAGGGAGGTTAAGTGGCACATCGTTTGAAAGCTATTGTAAAATGAAAGAGAATGGAGCAAGTCTCGACTCTACGACAACCCTGTGAAAAATGGCGGCGGGTCAAAATCTAAACAAAAACTTAATTGAAAAGTCCATGCTCATCCTTATAAATCGGAAACGGTGAGACTAATGTGATAACAGAAAAGTAAGTGTGACATTATTTCACCCCCTCCCCTAAGTTGTACCAAAGTAAATAACTAAGTCAAAGTAAAAGTCTTAGTAAATAACTAAGAACACTCCAGGCCAGAACCGCATCTACGTTGAAAATTTGGTCGAGATCGGTCGGGCGGTTAAAGAGATTAAGAGTTACACACATAGTCACTTTCAATTTTATAATGTAGATTATTACTAATTACTCAAATAAAGATATGTAAATAGGATGAGAGCTGACAACTCATACTCAACTATTATTCTGAAAGGTTATGCTTCAATGCGTAAATGAGACTCAACAATTTCAAATGATAAAATAGAGACTAGATTGGGAAGAAGGTAAGTGAGGGAGAGAAGTGATTAACTCTTAGGATAGCAAATTAGCCCTTACCTTAATTGTATTTTGTTTTTGATGATGGTTTTATCATTCCAATTGATGAAGTCGTTCTTTCAATTTACTGTGAAGCTTCCTGGTTTGTGGGCGATGAAACAAAATCAGTGTTGAAGATTGGATCTCTTTATCCCGTCAAATCTGCGAGGGGTGATGGATGTCTGCTCGTAACTCGTAACTCGGTTCATTGGTGGTACGTGGATGATGGTCTGAACTCCTTTCATGGGTCGCTTTTGCTGCAATAAACCTTCAAGTTGCGCTATGGTCTGGAGATGGCTTTAGTTTCTAATGGTAGGGTCTTGTTACGTTAATATCCATCACAAGCTACAGGATTTGTCCGGGAAGTAGGCTAGTAGGACTGATTTTTCTTCTCGCCAAAACGTAGTGAAGGAGGAGGATGTCACTGCACTAATTGGGTGGTGGTGCTGTCTTAGATACCAGCGTACCAGTCGCCAGACGCAGGGACGTACGCAGGAATTTATTTCGGGAGGGGTCTAAAGCGTTTCGGGGGCTCGAAATACAATTTGAGGCTAAATTATATAAAATTTCCAAAATTGTCCCTAAAATTATTCTACATTTACAAAAAATTCGGGATTTCTCGGGGGGTCCGGACCTCCAGGACCCACCTCCTGCGTACGCCTTTGGCCAGACGTCTCCAAGCCTTCGAGTGTAGATCGAGTTTAAGGTGAACGCATTTCAAGGTACCTTGTCGTCTCCAAATTTTCTCGACAATGTTATCACTGTAGACAAGTCGTGGCTTTTTGTGTACAATCTCGCGCCAAAGTTCTGAATGGCGCACCCCCGCCTCACCCGCCATACAGATAAAGGCCCGCATTAGCAGGTCGAAAATGTAATTGATGTTGATAATATTTTTAGACTACAAACAAGTGGTTCAGAGAGAGTTTGTACCGCATGGTCAGACTGTGAATGCTGCATTGTATGTGGAGGTACTTGAAAGACTGAAGAATCGCTGGATCATAGGAGCTTCATCATGACAATGCACGAGCTATACCACCCTTGCTGTCGTGGACTTCCTGACCAAACATGGAGTCACGCGGTTTGGTTTTCACAGCCACTGTACAGCCCAGATGTCGCACCTCCAGACTTCTTCTTCTTCCTCCGACTGAAAAGGGTCACGAAAGGACGGCATCATGGCTCGGTCCAGGCCATTCAAGAGCCGTAACGAGGGAGATGAAGACCATTCCAGTTTCTGCGTTCCTGGGAGCCTTCGATAATTGGCAGAATCGCTGAAAACGCTGTATTGATGCAGAAGGGGAATATTTTGAAAACTATTAAGTCGGTGTTTCTAAATTGTAAAAAAAAATGTTTAAAAAATCAGTTCTACTACTTTCCGAACAAACCTTGTACGACGATTAACTGTCTACCATAACACCTTGAGAAGTGTCTATAAGAGTTTCGATGAGAAAGGACAATGATGTTTAGATCATTCAACCAGAAGGCTCGTGCAATGCAAAGAAATGCCTCCATACAGAAATGCTAGAACACACTACGGTGAACGGAATACTAGTCTTTCGTTTATTGGCTAATTTTACAAATACTTGAAAAAATGAAATGAAATCTTTGAGTTTTACGTCCCACGGTTACGCCGGTGAGGCTAAAGGAGGCGGTGATGATGAGTAATGAATGAAATGGTGGAATGAAGAAAGTGGGAGTAAGCGGGAGAACCCCGAGGATACCCACGCACACGGTGTTTGTGCACCACAAAGTTCACTCGGCGAGGGCTGGGATCGGACCCGGGACCCCAAGCACCAGAAATGAACGCTGTACCACTGAGCCACCGTGGCCCCTACTTTACAAATACTTGTCTCACAATCATAATCAAATGTTCTTTGAGGCTGAATTAATTGGGTAAATAAGAATTAGAAAATACTTTAAAATTATTCGATTTTAACAGTAATTTAAACAGTCCAATGAATTTGTAGTAATAACTTTACCGTGATTTCATAATATTGCAGTGCTGACATAAGATCAACATAATAGGCTATCACCAAAGTATCCCTAGATCCTTACACTGATATCTATATATCCTCTCCTTGTCTTTGTCTTCGTTCTCGTCAATAACATTGTGACGTGATTCGTAATCGTAAAAATTGGATTGATCTCCAAAATAGAAGAGAAAAATCTATATTTAGACGTAAACGACTTTCATCTATAACGAAATATTCCCCAATCTTATTTCTGAAACTCTCTCTCTCTCACACACACACACAAACTTTTTGTACATTGCAGACAAAAAAAATAGTTCATATCTACCATTTCTACAGAGTGTCCAAAAAGTAATGGTGAAAAATGAAACAGATTCCTGGCATCAAAACAACAAAAAAATTTTATATGACATATACTGTAGTCTAGAAATGGATATAGGAGAGCTAGATATCTTCGAATGTAGGGGAAAAGGAACGTCATACCTGCCAACAGAATAATGATAGAAGCTAGGAAGGGGATTCAGAAAGACGTAAAAATCATATCAGATTGACATGTTAAACATATGTTACATAACTGCGACAGAGATTCTCCATACGTCATTTAGGGATTCACGTAGGAGTAATGAAATGATGCAGTAAAGATGGAAACCATACCCAAAAAAAAGTTTTTTTTTTTTCCATGGCACGATTGCACGCACATCTACAATGGGAGTCAAAGCAAATATCACTTAGCATAGTTGCATAATCGCAGGAGGTAATGGAAAGTGGTATACCAGACAGAAACTTACAGAGAGTGGGTAGCAATAAGAACAAGTGTCACTATTTGTGTCATATAATGAAATAACAGGCAGAATCCACAACGGCATACTGTATTTGTAACCTAGTATCTTACACAGAATAGCACTACAAACTATTAGGTCCTACGCGCTAACAATAGACGTACCTACAGAAGATGTTCAAAGTGTTGCCCTCCTACACCTATACAAAGTGAAAATTGTGAGTTTCTAATTCATTCCGTCATTTCCGGTGTGTTGCGTAACTGTTCACACGCATCTGTAATGCGGTTTTGTAAATTGCAAGTTAATTTCCTTAAGTGTGAAGTTCCTTTCCCCCACATTCGCAGCTGTCTAGTTCCGCACCCGCTCACTTCCGGACTAGATGTCATTTAAACTTTTTTTTCATGTTTTGGTGCCAGGAATATGTGGTTTCATTTTTCACCATTACTTTTGGAACATCGTCTATATGACTTTATAAGACAAAATTTCTGTAGTGAAAAAAAAACTTATAATAGCACTGTTTATTGCAATAAACAATTGATAAAATTAAAAATGTTTTACTTGAAATACGTATAAATCCAAACACTTTCTTACTTATTCTTAATATCCACATTTATTAAATAAGATTCGTCTTCAATAATAAAAAAAAATCCGGGAATTCCACATTTTTCAAAATATTTTAATGGTACGCTGTAAACACGTTAGGCATGGAAGTATGAAATTAATGTATGTCTATTTCTTGACATGTTTGTCCGGTATCGTCATAAGGTATAAGAGATGTCCAATAAATATAAAGAAGTTCCAATGGCGAAACAAAACTTAAAGAATTACATTTCTCAAATTGAACCGAATGGTGGACAACATCGTGTTTGTGAGTTTTCTTGGGGTATTCCGACATTTTCATTCCACCAATTATTCATCGTGGGACGCAAGCCGGGAGATTTCATTTCCAAATTGAACCAACAACTGTCTAACAATTCTTCAGAAAAACAAAATTTATATATATACCAGGTGCACTCAGGTTGGTCAAAACAATACCGACAACATTTGGGATGTGATTCCTGACACCAAGATAAGGCGAAAGGTAGACCAACCTGAGTGCACAAATGCTTCCTTTCGGAGTTATACACTGCCGAAAACATGAAAAATTGGACTTTGAATGTCCATAGCTCCAAACCTATGGGAACAACTGTAGTCGGGACAAGACTTCACATAGGAATTAGTATGTGTTCTATCCAAATATACATGTTTCAGAATCCTGCGGTACTTCTGCAATAATTTTTATAGAGGTAGTTGGTGAGTACTTCAAATTATATGACCGTATCCAAACTCCTTCTATAAAAAATTTTTGCGTGAGTACCTTAGGATTCTGAAACATGGATATTTTAGTAGAACACATACTAGTTCCTAAGTGAAGTCTTGACCCGCCTATCACACAGAGCTTTTATTAGTGTGTGTGTGTGTGACTATGATCAGGTGCACTGAGAAAAAAAAATGTAGGTGGCATACTTAAAAACGTAGGTTACATTCGTAATTCCTGTAGTTTCCGGACTTAACGTACAACCGTATATAACATCCTGCAGCAAACGTATAGCTGAAAAAGTATGTATTATACATACTGTCTGCATAAGTGCAATGACGTCATTCGTGTGACGTCATCTGCAGTAACAAGTATATACGGAGGTAATATCTAGCTTTGTGACGTCACGATCGTATGTAGCATGTGGGTTAATAATGACGACACTCACTGACTATCAGGAGGGAGCATAATTTCAAGAAGTATGCAATATACGTTCTGTACGTGTGTTTCTTGCGTTCAACCCCGAGGCAGCATCTATATTGTACTTGTGCCCCGTACGTACGACTAGATACAGTATGCGTCATGTACGTATGTATTATACAGATTTTCCTTATGTCGCACACAGCTTGTCCCGATACAGCATACAGAATATCCGTATGCACCATACAGAGTGCACATATGCAGCTTACAGACTGTGTGCATGCAGCATATAGATTATACGTATGTCGCGTACAGGCTGGCCATATGTAATGTATGGATTGGAAGTATGTAGCTTATAGATTGTCCGTATGAAATATACGGATTTTACCTGTATCGCATACGTATTGCCTTGTTGTAATATATGGATTGGACATATTCAGGATCTAGATTGTACGTATAGTGCACCGTTTTTGAAGTGCTGCAACATACTGAGAAATGCATGATACATTCTTACTGTAATGTTGTCACATATTGTTTTTCTCTGTATGGAAACAAAAATAGCTTAAAATATGGTTGATCTCCTTTGTGCCAATAATAATAAAATTAAAAATACTACACTCTTCAATCTTAGTTTGGAGCCGTGAAATGTCCAGAGAAATGTATTTACCTGCAGGGTGTAAGTTTGGACTTCCTGCTAATTCTTTGGAAAGCTACTGCAAAGCCAAGGTTGAAAAGTGGCACAAGCGTTAATTTTAAAATTATTGGCACAAAGGAGGTTAACCATATGTTAAACTATTTTAGTTTTCATACAGAGTAAATCAATATGTGACAATATTACTGTAAGAATTTATCATACCTTTTGCAATAACTTAGTTGCAGCACTTCAATAATAATGCAAAATGCACAGCCATGTACAATCCTATGTTCAAACTCAAACAAACTTACGTACAGTCATTTATTAAGCCGTTATCATCCATTGCTTGTACAGTCACGAAATTAAATATTCTTCAGTTGACAAAATTTGTTTTCCTAAAAACTCAACAATAAATTAACCTATTAGAGTACCGACTTTGGCAGGTTGTCAAGTTATAACTATTCGAAGAATAACAACAAAAAGATCCAAATAAAATCATTTGTTCCCGAGCTATTGGCAAAAGAAAATTTGTCAACTGTCAAATACTTTCTTTTCCGTGTGTACTATATAAAGACGACTTTACCTCATTCTTTTCCTTAATAATATCCTCTTCCAAAATGCAGAAGTTGTTACCACAAGAGGCGTGAATAGGATTTTCCAGAAATAACTTCTCTGCACATTTTAATTAACAGATAAGTTATTTTTTAAATGACGCTATAATTAAAAACATGGTGTCAGCTGAAAACGTGTTCCCTCACAAGATGATTCCTACACAGTACTCGCCACTTCAGGAAGACAGGGTAGCTACGCCAAAGTTCCCAAGCCGATATCTAATAGTAAGTGTCGAATATGCTTAACCCTTAACATACCAAGCGGGGTACTCTAGGGACCCCAGAGAGTGATATTTAGTGATACTGCCGCAATCATAAGAATCAATTTATTCTCAATTTTTATATGTATCCTGCAACCCTTTGAGATATTAATTACATGATTAGATCAACGACTCGTTTATTTAAAAAATACAAAAAATAAAAACACACTTGAAAATGTAAAAACTCCATTGTTAAACCTGTGTTTCAGATTTACGAACACAAAAATATAAATTTGTATGAAGAACTGAATAGTGCTCAAATATACATAATATTTGATGTCAACAATGTTCATTTAACTTAAGTATGCTTCTAGACATCCAAAAAATAATAGTTGGAGTAACCCTCTGCAATACTATGTTGAGAAATTAAAATAATACTTGGGGTCTCCAGAAGACTCCAGCTTGGTAAACAACTTTGACGACTTAGGCTTGGTACGTTAAGGGTTAAACTTACCACTGTTTTCGCTGTGTGACAACGTGGTGACAAAGGAGCAGAACTGACCCAACATTGACAACCAGAACGACTGTAACACAGCGAGACATCGAGAGGATGTTCTCTTCTGGTATGGTAAGCCATGCGTCTTACGATCCAATGCCACAGCTCATCAACTAGCTGGCGGAGTTCACAGGTATGAGAAGCTGTGCAGCCATCGACCAAACATATTTATCCTTCCCTGCTCTATACATTCTGTAAATTTGGACTTTCCTGGATGTATCCTTCTTAGTTCAACATTTTAAGTAACGAGCAGTGTAATAGTCTCATACATTACTTAAAGAAAGAGCGATGATCCTCAGAATTACTCGGAAGTTTCTAGTTTATAGATATATATATAGATAGATAGATAGGTAGATAGATATACAATAATTTAAAACAGTTATATCAAAGTTTGCAATTCAGAGCACAAAAAGAAGTATAGCTCTCGGAACACTGATTATAGCCAGATAATACCACTAGTAAACTCAACCACACTCAGTACCGTTAGTTGCTTGGTATTGTCTATGAGGCAAAGATATTCGTATCTCATTGCGTGTAGATTTTTGTATTTGTTTAACGCTAAAAATTGTTTGTCGCTAATCGAACCCAGTAACATATATATACCGACAGGACGTACGTTAGTCACAAGGTTACATGAGTGAAACACTAAATTATTCGATTGACACTTGCGGCCTTGTCAACACTAGAGAAAGGTACAAAGTGATTAAATAAATACGAAACATAGTTCATACAAAATATAGCGATGTATGAAGTCTCCTTTTCATACGATTTGGATAAAGGATACATCTGTAGAGAGAAACATAAATGATTTCTCTGGATAATTTGGATAAAGGATACATCTGTAGAGAGAAACATAAATGATTTCTCTGGATAATTTGGATTAGTCCAGAATTCGAACAAAAATAATTTTGAAATTCGTTGTTAAGTCCAACATTTTTTCTTTCTTTCTTCGGATTCTCAATAAAGTTGACTACTGAAAAGCTGAGTTACAGATTTTATGTTAAAACATGTTCACTATGCCATTGCCTTATTCACAGAACAATACATTAGTTATTAATGTATGTCTGAAATAATAGTGCTTCGTGCAGATACTTTATCCAATCGGAATTGCACAATGATAAAAAAAATTTTGCAAGGTATAATGTTCTTATTTACAGAGAAAAAGAGTTGAAAGGACTTAACGCTAATAAACATTTTCTTTAAACAGATATACATTTATTCTAATTTATGGAAGAAAGAAATAATTTGTGGAGCAGTATATTTATTAAGGTTACATATTCGTACAAAAGAATGTAAATATAATCGGGTCTGTCTTCAGAAAGGACGTGCTTTTAGCCACAAATTACACTGCTTCTTTTCGCTGTCTTTCATGCAGAATCCTGGTTTTGTTTTGATGCATGAAATACCTGAAACAAAAATCAAAAAAATATTTAAAATGTTACATTTTAAAATATTTAACATTTTTTAAATTAAATGGACAAAATCTGTTTAGTCAGGTATGGACTTTTGGGTTTCTGGTAGAAAAACGATTAATTAAAAAAAAGTGTTTATTGATGCTGAACAACTCGAAATGTATTACTATGCAAAAGTAAGTGGGTACCCAATGGCGTTCGAGGTACTATGGGGTACCTAATGTCTGTATTTTTAGATATGTGGAAATATATGTCTCTAAAATGTAAAGAACTGATATCTGTTTAGTACAGAAAACCGCAACTCGGTAAGCCTTATGGATACCGAGGTATGGGAAAATAAAGAACAACACCATAGAAGTGTGAAGTTTGCGTACCAGATTGTGCAGTTTCGAAAACGTAATTACTGAGAGCTAACAACAACCTCAAAAGTAGTTTCAATTCAATACACTACACACACGTCCTTATGGAGGTTTTCGGGTACTATGTCATTCACAGACCTCCCATTTCTAAACATTCTAAAATATATCTTAATAAACTTATAAAGAACGTTACAGGTGTGTGTTTACCGAAACCGCAAGTCGGTACGTTTAACAGTTACCGAAATATGATGAAATAAATAGGAACATCATAGGTATGTGGGGCTTCCATACTTGACAGTACAGTTTAGAAAATTAATGAAAATATGACTAATGGCTATCAAGATATTGTCAAATAAAGGGAGGACCCACACAGTTATGGGGTTTTGGTGCTAGGTGGTAAAATTTCCGAAACCGGTCATGAAATCTGAATAAGCACCAGTAGCAATTTCATCCTAAAGTAACTGGGTATTTCCATGGGGTTTTAGAACATCATGGGTCTAAAAAGATTAAGTTTTAAAAGCTTTGGAAAATATAATTTGACATTTGTAAAGAGTATTAGAAAAGAGAATAGAGTTACCCAAAACTTCCAGCCAGTACATCTTACAGCTAGAGAGAGACCGTGAAATAAAAGAGTATTAGATCTTGAAATTTCATAAAACAACTTTTGATCTTAATAAAAGTTAAATAAGATGGTACTTATATGGGTGAAGTGAGTACCTCACACTCGTCAGGGCAATTCCGATCGAAAGATTAATTCAGCTCGAAGTTTTCTTCGGGTAAATCCAAGCGTGATAATTCCTAGCGTACAAAAAGAATGAAAATTCTTTGTCAATATCTAATATAGCAACCGAGATATAAGGAATTATGTATTTTATGACGTCGTAAAAATGGAGACCCACATGGATTTGTACTGTTGAGTCTTTGCTGTAAGAAGAAATTTCAGAAAATTACCGTATATACCTTAATAGACAATTAAATGGGTGCAGGCACGGTGGCTTAGTGGTAGAGTGCGTACCTTTGGTGTATTGGGTCCCTGGTTCGATCCGCGGCCAAGTCAGTTTGTAGTCGACATCGTATTCGTGGGTATTCTCGGGGTACTCCCGTTTCCTCCCACCTTTGCACTCCATCAATTCTATCATCAACATTCATTTGCCTTAATTTCATTTTAAAATTAAATGGGCAGTTAAGTGTGATCGTATCTCTGTGGATTAAGAGAATACTCCAGTGTAGTTTCTGCAAAACATACTAGGTAAACACCCCACCACGAAGTTACTGTGTCCTCACTGATTTAATTGTCTATTAAGGTATATACAGTAGGTTTTTGAATTTCTTTCTTATAGCAAAGACCCAGAAGTACAAATCCTAAAAGATCTCTATTTTTACGTCATAAAACATATGACTCGTTATATTTTGGTTACTATATTAGATATTCACAGGGAATTTTCACTCTCTTACACAGCTCGATGAACCTTTGGAACTGCCTGAAGAAAACCTAGAACTAATCTTTCCATCGAAATTGTAATGAGGTACTCACTTAACCCATAGAAGTACCATCTTATTTAATTTTGTTGGGACCAATAATTTTTCCGAAGTTTCAACATCTCATACTCTTTTATTTTACGGTGTTTCTCTATATGTTAGATGTACTGGCTGGAAGTTTTAGCTAAACATATTTATACTTACATATTTCTAATACTCTTTACAAATGTCAAGTTATATTTTCAAAAGCTTTTAAAATTTAATCTTAGTAGACTGTAAGATGTTCTAACACCCCATGGAAATATCTAATTACTTGAAGATGGAATTGCTACTGGTGCTTATTAACTTTCCATGACCGGTTTCGGAAATTTTATCATCTAACACGAAAATCCCATACTTGTATTGGCCCTTCCTTTATTTGACATTATCTTGAAAGCCTTAGTCATATTTTAATTCATTTTCCAAATTGTACCTTCAAGTATGCAAGCCCCAAGCCCCACATACATATCGTGTCGCTCTTTATTTTCCCATATCTCGGTATCCGTAAGGCTTACCGAGTTGCAGTTTTCAGTAAACAAATATCAGTTCTTTACATTTTAGACACATGCATTTCCATATATCTAAAATGCAGAAATTAGGTACCGCATTGGAACCCCATTGGAGTACCCACTTACTTTTGCATAGCAGGGTAAAAACGCCAGTGGTTCTCACTTTAAGGTTGAAAACATACTATTTTGTCTCTTCTCTGAGCATCGTGAATCTGTCGGAGCTGTACCACAGTTGGAAAGACTCACTGATCTTTCCTATAATGAGCATGTAGTCAGAATTCAAAAAGGAGTAGCCGTTGAAGGAAAAACAATATTTTAAAATCCTTGCACCAGTAGTCGTCAGCTTAAAATCAAAATGTTCCAGTAGTAGTCAGAATTTTCTACCAGTGTTCGTCACTCAAATAACTTGACATAATTTATTCAGAAACGCACTGTTTATCAGTTTAAAATTAAGAATAGAGTATAAAGTACTAATGTTAATAACTGTGCATCCCTTTTGGCACTCAAGAAAGAAAATAAAAATGTTTTTACATACTTTTTTAAAGCAATTTCAGTAAGAAAAATGTTAACTGAATTCAAAAGTTAACTGTATATTATTTTAACGTTAAGAGTACAATATTAAATACTATGTTTAATAACTATAGTGACTTTAAGCACTCAAGAATGAAAATAAACATGTTTGTACATACATTTTTAAAACAATTTGAGAAACAAAATAAGTTAACCGAATTCAAAACTTAATTATACATCACCTTAAGATTAAGAATGGACTATAAAATACTGAGGTTAATAATAATGCATTACTGAAGAATGAAAACAAAAATGTTTTTAACTACCTATATTGTATTTACATGTTGTTATTTCTCATTAACATGCTTTTTGATAACGCACGATATGGGCTAGGGGTGCGCACGAGAAATGATTTGAGACTGTCACCTCTCGCAAAGATGTCGCGAAAGTTGTCTCCTCTCGAAATCTGTATCTGTTTCTATTGGAAGAGCTATGTCTCGTCTCGAATTTCGTAACAAAAATTCTGTCTAGTCTCGTGCCGTGCGCAACCCTAATCAGGCCATAGACAAAAACTTCATTTCGGAGGGGTTTCGATAGGGCTTTGTGATATCCAAATTTTGAAATAGATAATCGATATTGAAATACTATTGAAACTTGTTGGAAATATCAAAAAATACAGCAATATCAAAAATCGAAAATATAGAAATTGATAAAGATCAAAAACATCGATATATCGGTCAAAAAATTCGATATCGATAGTTTGATATTTGAAAATATTAATCGTTCGATCGAAATATCGCACATCCCTTGGCTCCAACTGTTACCACCTTAAAAAAGAATGTGAAAATTGCTAACTACCTAGGTAATCTGTAAGTACCTTAAGACGGGGTTACTTTGCACTTCAGGGTTAACTTCGCACAAAATACGAAAAAAGTTACACAGTCTTCCGTCGGTAAACCCATGAACTGTAAAGAGAAAGTTTCAACTGCCACCGTAAGATAGAACATCTAACTGGATTTTGGCTATAATGTTGGCGGTTAACATCAGTTCTAATCACCTGAAGGGTTTGTTGTTGTAGAGGTATGGAAAGCACTCACTGTAAATGCAGACAAAATTTGGAAGATATCACCTACAAGAATTTCCGTCAAAGTTAAGTCGGTTTCGTAGAATTCTACTGTGTATGATGGGACTTCCAAGCAATAGTTGAAACTGAAGGGTGAAACATTGTAAAGTCATAGAAAAAATAACACTGGGAGAAGGCTGTTTTGAGCCTCAAATCGTGGTTACTTTGCACCGGGTCAACGTAACCCCTTAAATGGGAAATTCTTACTACTGGCACCTCTTCCCGTCTAACTTTAGGAAAATTTCCTCTTCAGGTAGATGTCGAAATGGATTTCTTGTTGGAAAATAAATTACGAACAGCGGCGGATTCAGAAGAATAGTTTGAGAGGGACTTCACACAGAAATACTTCGTTTATTTAGAAATCACTAGACTTTTTGAAGGGCTTGACGGGTATACGCATAGGAATGACTAAATTATATTTTTAAAAAAAGAAATCCTGCAATTTAAGTGGGCTTCAGCCTGAAAGCCCCAAATCCCGTAAATCTTCCACTGATTACGGTTGAGATGATATTCTTGGATATAAAGAGTAACCAAGGCAAATCTGTTCACGGAGATTTTTTCTGTTTTTCAGTTGCCATTTTTGTGGGTCATGCTAAACTATCAGAATGTGGCTCCTATTTCGGTACCAGAAAATACATAATTTTCTTTACAAATATCGATAATTCATACTAAGTACTGATACCGGTACCATAATTCCAACATCAATATTTGTAGACTGCATGCAGTTTTGTGTAAAAAGTGAAATGTATAAATACAGGAGGGAAAACATTGCAGACAAACATTATGTTAGTATGTTGAACATACTTTTTTGTATGTGGTGCAAAATATCTTCATCTATGAAGTTACTTTGCACCAAAGTTTATATGAAATGAAATCTTTGAGTTTTACGTTCCACGATTTTGCCGGTATGCTAAAGGAGACGGTGATGATGAGTAATGAATGAAATGGTGGAATGAAGAAAGTGGGAGGAAACGGGACAACCCCGAGAACACACGATGTTTGTCCACCACAAAGTTCACTTGGCAGGGACTGGGATCGAACCCGGGACCCCAAGCACCAGAGGTGAACGCTCTACCACTGAGCCACCGCGGCCCCTCATATAGAGTACAAGTAACAATATGTTGTAAAAAAAATGGCCCGTCTGGAGGTCATGTAAGCTAAACACCAATACAATTGTTACAGATTTATTTACTAGCACTGTTTAATTATCTACGGTGCTGAACATCGCAACACCAATATCATTATGTCACATCCTTTCAAAACTATGCTAACTGCAAAGTAGACCTGCTTTGCTTCGTAATGTCCAAATAGTTGATTACTGTGCTCGAATGCAGGCAAGTAGCATACAAATTTATGATGTTGAAGGCGTTATTTTTCACAGCTATGAAGAAAAGACATGAAAACGAAAAATAAAAATACATCTTTGTTTTACGTCCTACGGTTATGCTGTGTATGCTGACAGTCACAAATGAGTATTGAAAATTGATGATCTTGGAATACGATTTGGTGGAATAATGAGGGGGAAAAATAGACATTGATTAAATATAAAATTGAAAAGAAATAAGGGCCTGACGCTCAAATATTTATCTATCTGGCAGCCATCTTGATCCCTCTAAAATATCATGAAGTACTTGATTGATTCTAAACCCAATAATAGTAATAGTAATTATAACAATAAACACAGAATATATCTAGATATAATTTACGCACCTTGAAGTCTAGAAATTAATAATTGCAATCCTCAGCATTCCAATAGTTCTTTGGTTTCTCCAAATGAAGATTCGGACATCGGTTTTCTTCTCAAGCAATAATGGGGTACAATAATCAGTTGCAGTCCAAAGCAAAGTCACTAAGTTAAGCATGAATATAAAAGATTTTGTGTTAAATATTTCAATGTAAATTTCATGAAATACAATTCATTAGTTAGTTACATATAAAACTCGTACGCATGTAAGTCAGAATCTACTTGTAATAACTTGTAAATTTAAACAAACTAAATTATACTACAGTTATAGGGACATCAAACATATATTCCATAAGATATATAGGGTGTCTCAAAAGTCTCCTGACATAAAGTAACTCGGTTATTATCAGAGTTACAACAAAATGTAATTGGGAAACCGTCTCCAAATATGATGTTTCCAATGTAAGTTGAAGGAATTTTCAAAATCGGATGAGTCGTTTGGCTGTACACTCTTTATGCGTCCAATGTTAAATGAAAATGCAACGTTGCCATTTACCTGGACCCACAACATAAGTGAATGAAGTTACTGTCTTTTACGCTAACATGTCGATGGCCCATTTCAAACAGTAACTTCATTCACATATGTTGTGGGTCCAGGTAAATGGTAACATTGCATTTTCATTCCACATTGGGCGCATAAAGAGTACAGCCCAAACGGCTCCTCCGATTTAAAAAGTGTTCACTTTAGATTGAAAACAACATATTTAGAAATGGTTTTTCCTCTTACATTTTGTTGTAACTCTGATAACAGAGTTACTCTGTGTCAGGGGACTTTCGAAACACCCTGTATACATCATACGAAGTTCCTTTCTAAATTCTACACGGGTGTAGTTTAATTGAATGTGAGATGGATGATACATTAGGCCGTTTGGGAATACTCACACAGATGGCCGCCATTTTGGATTAAATTTGTTTGTTATAAATTGGTGGGTAATGTGATATATATATATATATATATATATATATATATATGGCCACGGGCTAGAATTTTCTCAGTATGTCAAATATGCAATCAGATTCTATGGAGCTTAATTTGGTGAAAAGTTATTGCCAATTGAACGTTGCATTTACCTCTTTCTTCTAGATGTAGAACCATACCGTTAGAACGTGAGGAATGTATCGAAATATTCAAACTGTGGGGCGGGAGGAGTGCCTGTGCAGTGGTTACCGATTGCAAACAGAATCATCCACAATGTGATTGTGTTACATGTTGCACTGTCACAGTAATTAACTAAATTTGAGGAGACTGGCACATTCGTGGACATACGTCGTAGCGGACGATCGTAGACAGCTACAAATGAAGCAACGCCTACGGCAGTGCTGACTTCCTTCTCGATGTGGCCCCAAAGGAGCACACGTCATTTATTAATGCAATGTGGGTTGAGTCATAGGGTCTGCGCGTGTATAAGTGCATCCGTACAAGGTGCAAATGAAGCAACATCTCCACGAGAAAGATCTTGGTCGCCAAGTGCAGTTTTGTGACCGAGTTATCGAGTAATTATGGTTAAACTCTAACATTTTTATGCAAATACTCTTTTCAGATGAAGCTGACCTCTACGTAAATGGGAAGGTTAATAGGCAGAACATGCACAATTGGTCACCTGACAACCCCGCGTGCAAGACCCCTCCAACATGACCAGCGCAAAGAAAATTAATTATGGTGTTGGCAGATAAATGAGGAATACGTCTAATCAGTCACTTTTTCATTCCATAAAATTAACTGCGGAATAATACCTCACGCTCGTACAGGGATAGATATTGCGAGCTGCGATGCCCAAGGATGGTACATTCTCGCAGTTTTTTCAACACCATGGCGCTTTCTTCATTATGGATTCGTGGTGCGTCACTACTTGAACAATTCCCTAAAACATGGGTTGATCGACGAGAGGCAGTTGAATGGTTGCCCGATCACCGGACCTAACGCTGTTCAATTTCTAGCTTTGTGGACATGTTAAGCCTATGGTTTGTGCAGTAAATATTCATAATTTTTATCATCTAGAACAAAGTATCGCCATCGTCTGTGCACGAATTTGACCCTATATCCTACTTTGTGTCCACATTAATTGGTAGAAGCTTCTGCAAATGTTTATTGCTCAGTAGGAACATGTGGAACATATACTATAACCAGGGGTAAAAGTGGACCTGAAAAGGTGGGGGACGGTAGGTAGCGGCATCACTCCACGCCGTTCCTCCAGCCTATCTTTGCCCATTGTACCATTTTAGGGTCTGGGAGACTCTGTACATGTTTTTCGAGGTGAAGAACTGTGTCCCCCGCGTCCCCCCTCGCTTTTACCCCTGACTATAACAGGGAAATGTGTTCGAAGTGGGAACAATCAGAGGCGGTGCGTTTTATTACGATTTTGACTCGACATATCGGCTATCTAAATGTTCAAATGCAGTGAAGTGTGAAGCCTACAAGATTGCATTTCTATTTACATAATGTCTGAAAACCACTGGAAAGCCTCTTTAGTTACGGAGAAAAAATGGAGAGACTGATCCATCCATCGTGAACAACTTTCTGAAAAAAATAAATAAATAAAAATAGCCCCTTACCTTGTATCAGAGAATTATACACGAAAGTGCTCAAAAACCGACTTTTAATATTAACAATTTCCAGCTGGAAAACTCCTGGACCACACACTCGAATGAGGGGTATTTCAAACTCCCATAAGATTCGCCCCCACTGCAATCCCCTAAATCCGCCCACGCTCAAACCACGACGCTTATAAGACTTCAGACAAGACGACACATACCAACATATGAAAGAAAGAATTCAATATGGCACATCAAAATATAAACTAATGAACTTCTTTGAAAACACCTCATTTTACAAACAAAAGGTAGAAAAAGGTAAAAAAAAAAAAAAAATGTCAGTATTGTCAACTTAGAAGTTACTTCTACATGAGAAATAAAATCTTTGTCAATATATAAAAATGGATTTATTAAAGGTATTTAGCATTTATTCTTCCCTGAAGGTATATCTTGATCACTAAAAAAACAGAAACGGTATGTCTCTATCACTGAAAAAAAAAAAAAACAAAAAAACAGAAGGGTATGACATACCACTACATATAGTCTCACTTGGTTCACTGCCAATAACATTTCACCAGAATAAGTTAAATGATATCTGATTGCACATTTGACATCCTCAGAACATTTTAGTGCATGGCCATGTATCACACTACCCACTTATCATCCGTATTACAATTTCGAATCTAAGATGGCGACCGTCCGCGTGATGTAATCCGAAAGTATCCCTCTGGGCCTAATGTGTATCTCTTATCTCGCATTCAATGAAACTACATCCCTGTAGTTTTCAGAAAGGATGAAAAGGGACTTCTGATGTATCCTGTATATAATAGTTGTATCAATAATGAAGTTGGAAGTATGTGATCTAGATCGTTGTTTCCAATTTAACCTAATGTCTTGCTGAAAAGGGAATATTTGTTGAAATCTGAGTTTTACGTGCGACGGGTATACCGGCTAGGCTAAAGGAGACGCTGATGATGATATAATGAATGAAATGGTGGAATGAAGAAAGTGGGAGGAAACGGGAGAACCCCGAGAAAACCCACTCACACGGTATTTGTCCACCACAAAGTTTACTTGGCGCGAGCTGGGATCAAATCAAAGACCCCAAACACCAGAGGTGAACGCTCTACCACTGAGCCATCGAGGCCCGACAGGAATATTTGTTGAAGTCTACTGTCTTCTTCACTACCAAGGTTACACAAAAATGAGCCTATGGTTTGATGGAATTCGAACCAACATTATATGTATACTCTCTCAGCGAGAATCAATGCTGGCACCAAGTTTACATATGCGCGCGCATTGTATGTTACTTATATAGCTCACAGAGCTATGGGCGAGCAAGCAAGGCACGTGCCCCGGGCGCGTGGTTGGAGGGGCTACTAAAAGAGAGGTTATATATTAGTACTTTTCCGTTTTGGTGTTTAATACTTTTCATCAGAGTGCGAAATCATGAAATCAAAATGGGGGAGACTGAAGGACTGAAGAGAGCGAGAGAGAGGAAAAAACAAAAAAAGCTGTGCAGTTTTACACTTCAAAGAATTGTAGTGAAATGAGAAGGTCAGAATTCAAGATGACATTCGGATGCTTGGCACGAAGAAAAACATTGCAGGCAATTAAAAAAAAACTTAAATAATGTGATATATTTAGTAGGCTTTGGATATGTATGTTTTAGTTGGCATCAACAATTATTGGTGTGTTTTGTCACAATTGACAGTTTAGCGAGAGACTAGGCTAACTGACAATTTTAACTTTCTGAAAGAAAAGGAAACAAATGAAAACAGCACGTTACAAAGGATACGTCTGATATTCATAGTTTGACTTAGTATACAACAGGGGTGGATCCAGGATGGACTACTGGGGGGCGGTGGGTTGTAATGCTACTACTTACAAGCTATCGCTACTTTTAAGAGATTCAACTCTGGGTGGATTTTATTTTATATTAAAATACACAGTTTCCTCTTCTTGGGGGCGATAGACCCTCCCTGGATCCGCCCCTAACTCAGGACAAGCTACACCGACAAGTGGTTGAGGCAAAGGTCAATTAATGACATTGGTATGCTGTTCCGTCAAAATCTCAATCTTCACCTGGATGTAGGTTAGCCTGGTCTTCACTGAACCCCTCAATTGAATGTTTAATATGTAAATTAGGCACTCCTACAGCACAAACAGTAAATATAATCTACCTTATTCTACGTTTTTAAATGCATTTCTACAACTGATTGTAACTTTAAAGGTTCTCGTGAAGATTAGCTGGCGGAGGTTACTTAACATAGCCATGAGTTATCAAATTAACAGTTGTGCATCGTGGGTGATGATAATGATCCTGAGGTTAGATGTTAAATTGGACTCGAGAGCGGAACAAGGGCTGATGTTATTCGTGTCTCAGACAGGACATGGAATGGAACGAATATGAAAATAAGGTTCCTGTAATAGTTTTCCACAGGGTTTGTAAGATTTTCGAAACACTTGGCAATTTTTTTTTATCAAGACTCGACATTTTTTAAAAAAAGAAACCAAGACTTGGCAATTTCAAGTTTCATCCTCCTCCCAATCTTGTAATGCTCGCTACGCCGCTGTAAGCAATACATATTTTCGACAATATTCGTTGTTCATCCGTTTCCGCTGGGTTACAACGTGGTAAGCTGCATATGGGACTTTTAATAGTGTTATTATAATGAGAAAGAATTGCAAATTATGTTGATGTTCCTAAAAGAGGGAAATTGAAAGAGAAATTAAAAATAAATAAGGGAGAGAAAAGTAATTACTTGAAAATAAAAATAAAGTCTTTGAGTTTAATGTCCCACGATTATGCTGTTAGGCTAAGGGAGACGGTGATTAAAGCAAGTTAATGGTGATGGAATATTTGGTGGAATGAGAAAGTGGGAGGAAACCAAGTCTCCGAGAAAACCTACAAGCACGTATATGAAAATGAAGTAAAACATACACTGGACTATGCTTTCTTTGTCTAGCAGAGTCATAGTTTGGAATCGAAAATGTGTTTTGAATCCTTGTATTTAGAGATTGAGAGTGTAAGTAACGAAATCACTTAATACATCCATTAAGATTTCGGAAAGCGAAATCTAAATTTAGGTAAGCTAACTCCATGTACTAACTGCTTGCATCCGCTTCGTACATTGTTCGAAGGGTCACGAAGCAAATCACCTCATTTAGTCTACACATACCTAGTACTAGCGTTAATTACCTGCTTCGTTGGGTGAAAATAAGAAAACCAGTAATACATGTATGTTACGTTAGTCAGTCACTTTTTTTACTATTACGAAACGCTCTCTCATATCGGTTATTTTCGATCATTTGTAAGATCCGTCTCCCCTCTTTCCCTCCCCAAGTTGCTTGGCTGAATTTTGATTTAAATAGTATCGGAAGTGTCACTGTCCATTTCTGCGCCCCCGAAAACAATGGATTTAGATTAGGATTAGTTCACTTAACTTAGTAAGCCTACACAGCTTTGGCGCGGCTCGACTTGTTGGAAAGCAATCCAAAATCTAAACAAATATATCGATGTCACTGGGGTTTAGTAAAGTGTATCGTAAGTCAAGAAGATTGAGAATCACTGCCTCGATTATTCACTTCAACTAATCATCAAACTCCTTTAACCTAAAGTACATAATTGTGGAATGTTTAACTAATATTATAATTTTATGGCATCTAGAAAATGCACATATCGTACATTACGTTACATTACCATTCAATCGCAATAGGTTATTACAGACGTGTGGTTGGCTTGAAGCTTAGCATCCTATTCAGCGCCAAGACTGTGTACGACATACACCTACAGCATAATATGGAATCCTACTCGCATGATCTTCGACCAAGATTTGAATCAACGGGAGGATGAAGATTTTCCCTCTCGTCAAGTAATTTCCCCAACTCGCCAAAGAATTTCTCCCTTGCCGGGAAAATATTTCCCTCATTTCATATTTTACATATTATATACTATATATACTATATACTATATATATATATATATATATATATATATATATATATATATATATATATATATATATATATATATATATTATATCTTGCATCACTGAGAAATAAAATGCTTGGATTGTATATCTGAAAAGCCGCCCCCTCCCCGCAGGCACGTAGCCACGATTTCGCAATACGGGAGGTCCGTGACGAAATACTGTGGTTATCACACCAGGGGTTCGATCAATCTAAACTATTTTACTGACAACATATCCATATTGATTTGTTAGGACAATAAAATGAGGATATGTTAGTAAGTATTTTAAGAATTATGAAGAAATCTTGCGTAAAAGAATAGAAAAAAGTATTAACAAAGACATAGTCTTCCGAGGTCATTCAAACTCGGTTCTTCTCGTCTTCTTTCTATTTCTCTTATCTTAGTTTAATTCCGTCAAGGATAGCAACGAGATCTCTTTCGGGAGTAAAGACATCCTATAAAATGGATTAGTGTTGCCGCGAAATTCAAAATGGTTCATATTATTGGTAATTCTGGGCATTGCTTAAGTTCTGACAGGCTATCTGAAAGAACCGGTTTATCGATCGTCATTTGTAGTCCATAGGGTTACTGGCGCAAATCCCGTGGGGATGAGGACATGTCCCCTCCAATCTTAGAACTGGGGGGGGGGACTTTCCCCTCAATAATCCGATTTGAAATGCGATTTTTGGAGAGAAATGTGATGATTTGTGTCCGATTGCCACAAAGGAAAGTAAGATGAAATTGATGTCCCCACCCCAGAATAAGCCTTAAATCTGCCCGCCTCACAATTTTGAAGACAACTCTGCTCCCCTGATCCTCCGCAGCATTGTTTTTCAACTTCATAATTTGAACATCCTTAAAAAAAAATTATGAGAACTGTCTTACCCGTCCCTCCCAATGTTGAAGACAGATTTGAGCCGCTGCATACGGTTAACATGGAGCTAGATGGAATTCGGAATGTTCCGTTATAATAATATCCAATTTCAACTTGATCCGCCCCCCCCCCTCCCGTTTCCTCCACACAAAGCTCCTCGTAAGAAAGAGTAACCAAAACGCTTATTGTAGCTTTATATTTTTGAGGCTGATTCATCTGTTTCTTTCTGTTTCATCTTTCCTTAATATTTTTCATTTCTGGATCCGAAGGGGGGGGGTCTGGACCCACCCCTTACGTGCCTGCTTCCCGTAAAAAGCATCATTCGAACCCTGAATCAAACAACTCCATCTGTAAAGCAGTGCTGAGTTGATTTTAATATCCTTTTCTGCAACGAGGCTGTATGAGACGTGGACTTACTGATTAACATGGACTCCGAACCACTCCCGCCAGGAATCGAACGGTCTCCCACACCAAAGGCGCGTACGCTAACCGCTTAGCCATGAAGGAGCTCATATCTATAGCAGTGTAAGCAACAACAACAACAAAAAGAAACACCCACACACATACTAGAAGTTTGCGCAATTGGGGATCAAAACATTCTCAATGAAGTATGAGAAATAGTAAACGTCAATCAAAGTGGGCTTCTGCTTATTCTTTACTTCATTAATACTTAATTCCTTCTAGAAATAGTGAAACAATACTATGAAGACACAGTACTTAAACATAATCGAAAGAATAAGACAAGGAAACAGAGTAATTTCCGACTAATTAAACTAGTCATATATACTATACCTAACTGTTACATTGTATTTATTACCATATTACGAAAGCGATGTAACTTTTTTACCAGCCATAGAAGCTGGACGCAATCCAATACTGCAATTTAGACGCTGTAACGAAAGCTGCAAGTCAAACGCCTGACACTCCGCCTGCCTGAAACTCTTCAAACTGTGTAATAGCTGTTTCAAGCGGCCTACAACTTATGACCTTGAAACTATGTGCTAGTAACCAAATTAATGCCAAGGTACGATAAAACACCCCAACTTGCCACAATGACGTCAATACAAGGAAAAAAAGAAAAAAATCTAATTTTTGGTTCGAAAATTATGAAACAATAATAATAATAATGTAATTCTCAGGAACTCAAACATTAGTTAACTAGAGAACATAACAAGCAAAACAAAACAAAACAAAACAAAACAAAAAGAATCTTAAACGTGAGCTCTCCCTGACTGCTGTTTTTAAATTTCAGTGAGGCTGTAAAATATGTTTTGTTTTATTGTTAAAAAACAAAAAGAAAAAGAAAAATAAAGAAAGAAAGGAAATAAATTTTGTTGCAAATATCCTAGTAAAAATAGGTTTCCTAGACACAAGTGGCTCCGCGTAGCGTAGTTGTAACGCTCTCGCCTTCGGTACGAGCGGACCCAGGTTCGATTCCGGTAGGGGCACTCGGTCGAAAAAGTATCAAAAGCTTTTAAGTCCAGACATCCTGAATGAGGCTTTCTTGGGTTTTCCTCATTTCATACCAGGCAAATGCCGGGTGGTACCCAACATATAGGTCCCAGGCCGTTTGCTTCCTTCCCTTTCCCCGGATAGTGTGCTCACCGAGGGACGTCATAACTCACATGTGACGGGCTAACAAGGTCATTGATGCCGAAAGCCCAGAAATCTAAATCCTAAATCTTCACTACACAAGAAAATGTTCGCGCTGAAAACGGTTTCTTAGCAATTATGTTAAGCAGTCCTGTAGTAAATCTCCACCAAGTAATAAACCGTCACATATAAAAAGGAAAGAATAAACACATAACATTCATTTTGCGTACCTTGAAATGTAAAAAGTTACAAAACATTAATATTCAAAGATTTCTCAAAATTCAGATTAACCCATTTCTTTCTCCTCAACCATTAAACGAGTTACAATAGTAAGAATTGTAGTCATAAATCACATTACTTGTTTAGTACTATATTAAAGCAAGTTATACTAAAGGAATATATAATTAATGGAATATTTAACTAAAGTGATAGTTTACTATTGCACTTACCCAGGCTTTTCTTTCCTTCCGCTCGCTCTTCTTTTCCGTTTGTAAACAACCTCGTTTATAAACCAGCTCGCAAGCATACGACAGTTGTTTCATGACGTCATCTATGGTGCAAGAAAGAGGTGTCTATAGGCGGTCAGGACCTCACACACAGATGGACGTATATAACATATAGCTGAAGTATTTAACATACGTATACGTATATAAAATACGGAAGATTGTTAGATGTCAGACAGCCTGCAGCGACATGATATAACATCCAAGCCCGTTAAAGGCAGTAGCTGTGTAGCATATGGATAAAGTACGCTCCGTACAGATTTCCTTAGTAAACATAACGAATCCTTGTATTTGTACAATATACCGCTGTCCGGATAATGAATTTTTCTCAGTGTGAATTCATAGGGAGAGGGGGAGTTCAAAATTTATGCCAAAAGTAGAATATATTGTGAGATTTTACACATACACTTTCCGTATTTTAAGGGGAGAGATTTTCTCAGTAACTTAATCTCCCCATGAGGTGAACAGGCATTTAAACTAGTTTATTATATACTTTAATAGCTGAAATACAATTTCTTCGCGTAAGACAAATAAAATATCTATGTAAACAAACTGAACAACGAAAGAAAAAATATCAGTCATTTTCTACTACTTTTACATATCCCGGTAAACGTCCCCTGAGACACCCTGGTTCGAATTTTGAAACAAAAATGCCTCTAACCCTCAGCCGATGGGGGCTGTATTTGAAAGTGAACGCCTGATGGAGTATCACCATTCATCTCAGCGACCACGAAAAGTATGGATTTTATACTAATATCGGTCATTTTGGATTATGTTTACATGTCTCTGTATCCCAAAAACGGTAACCTACGGCCCGCAGCCAAATGGAGTGAATTTGGAAGTTAATGCGATCGGAGTTTCCCCATTGATCTCAGCGTTCTCGTAAACGCTCCCCCTGAGATCCCACTGGTTTGAATCTTGAAAAAAAAACGGTTTGTTCTGGTCTGGGGCCTGAACCAAGGTACCCGTGACCAAAACTTGATAACTCTTGGTTCACTCGTATGGTCTTCAAGAAGCATACAGACACACGAACAGACGGACAGACACAGAAACTTTATTTTATTTTATTTATATTATATGGTGATTTGGCCAACGTTTGGAAAATTGAAATAAAGTAAATTTTAGAAATTGAAAAATGTAGAGAAATTAAATGAAATCTTGAAGCTTTACATCCCACGGTTATGCCTGCTAGGCTAAAGAAATTAATGAAATGGTAGAATGATAAAGTAGAAAGAAACGGGAGAATCCTCAGAAAAAAAAACAAGCACACAGTGTTTGTTCACAACAAAGCTCACTTGGCGCGACCAAGGACCTCATGCACCAGAGATGAACGCTTTACCACTGAGCCAATGCATCCCTCGAAAAATGTGGAGCTGGAATACTTAATTGTACAACAAATAATAGCTAATTAAAATTGCGCTTTACGAGGTTGTCAAAATTGTTATCGTTAGTGTTAAAAGAGACGAGGGAATCTCGAAATTGGCTCTCATTAGTTTCCGCTCATATCTCCGGAACCAATGAGGTAAAAACGAGAACAAATAATGCTCTTAAGAACTCCACTAATCCGCAAGTTAGTGCTCTAAATAGTGGGGAGCTAAGTTCACGCACCTCAGTACGAGAATTAAGAACTTTTTTTTTTTTTTTTTTTTTTAAGAAGAGGATGGCATGACATAAACGCTTAGGATGTATTTTCTGTGTGCTACATACAATTTTTGCATAAGCTGCTAGAAGTCTAAATGTATGACTCCTCTGTAACGAACACTTCCCTCTTACAGGCAAATAACCTCGTGGACGTCCGTTATTCAAAGGTTTCAGTGTACTAATGAATAGTTTCCAAAGCGCTCATTACAGGAATTAACACATTTGCGAAAGCAGAAAGGAAATTTCTCGCATTGCCTCGTTTTAGACACTTTATTATTATTATTATTATTATTATTATTATTATTATTATTATTATTATTATTATTATTATTATTATTATTATTATTATTATTATTATTATTATTTGACTTCCCTTTCAATTTTCCCTGTCAAGGACACTACAAGAGGACATCTGAAAAGTTCCTAACTTTAGCCATCTACTGTCCATATAAAACCTTGAGGTAGGTTTATATGAAACCTTAGTGTATTAGAATGTAATGGTGCAGCGTACTGTATATTTCTTTTGATTTATGTAATTTTTCTTTTCAGGCTTGAAACAATGATCATGGAAACTCAAGCAAGTTTCACAGCTGTGGAGTGTCAGATCGCCACGAATTGTTTGCTTGTCCAAAGGAAGTCTGCAAAGGACATTCACACTGAGATGTAGCAAACGTAGCAAACATTGGGGAAACAGTTTCCTTCCGAATGTACCTTTCACACCTAAAGAGCTCGTTTCAAGATTATTCATTTCAGCGTTGGAGGTGAGCCTTCACTGGGCGCCCTCCAACCTTCTTTCAACCAATCACAGATTGCCACCTGGATCCTAGGTCTTCAAAAAGGGGACCCAGGTGGAAACACATCAGTTTGTGAACACCGTGACTGGTGTGAGCATCCGCTCGCTGCGCGCTTGGGGAATCGACCTTGCAGCATTGATGCTGCTTATTAGCTTATCTCTCAGGACACGCAAATATTGCCAAAAATAGCCCAGGTACTGAACATTTCATAGGAGCGTGTTGCCAGTAGGACATGCGCAAGCTTTCAGCAAGATGGATGCCGAGAAGATCTCAACAGTATCAGAGGAAGGAAGGTGTTGAAGCATTCAAGGCATTTATGGCCAGTTTCGAGGCTAGTACTCCAAATCGTTTGGCCTAATTATTGATTGAGGAAGAATTTTGACTTCATATCTATCACCCTGATACCCAGGATCAGTCAATAGAATGACGTCACTCCAGGTCTTCGCAGCCAAAGAACTTCCGCGCCCAGAAATCAGCAAAGAAAGTCATAGTTTCAATTTTCTGAAACGAAGACTGTAATCTGTTGATGAAGTACTTTACCTCCTAACTCTAGTATCACCGGCGAGTACTATGGTATTCTCTTGGACAATTGGAGGAAGTAATTAAGACGAAACGCCGTGAAAAATTGTCTAAAGGATTTCTTATTTTGCACGACAATTGCCTGCCTCATACTTCCCACGCTGTGTCTGCCAATTTGAGCATCTGGGATTCCGATTTGTCAGCTATTCTTCTATCAGCCTGCTCTAGTTTAATATATCATCACTTGTTCCAAAGCTTAAGAAAGCACTCCAAGAGATATTTTGAGAACATTTCTAACGTTCAACATGCTGCGCAGATATAGTTTCAGAGTTCGACCAAAGGAATTTTATTTGCAAAGGTTAGAAAAATTGTGACATCCTGTACAAAGTACATCTTAGGGACAATAAGCTTTCTCTATTTCTGGACAAAGTCAGGAAATTTTCAACACACTTTGTATCAAATGAACTTGTCTGATCTGAAACAAACTAGGCAAGGTGGTAGGCCTTAAGCTTAAGAAATATTGACCTTTGTTTCCTAAGTTATACCCAAAATAAAAATCAAATGAAGGACATCTTTTTTCTGACTACAAGTAAGTTTCACTAGTTTGTTGAGCTTTCATTTCACTGAGGTACTTATCCATCACTGAAGAGAACAGAGGGAAACAGAATAAAGTGAGTGGTAAGAGATTCATCATTTATGAACGTTCAAAAACAGGAAAAAGAAATGCATTTATGTGTTATTCGAAGGGTTAAAGATCGACTCCAAGGATGCAAGTTCTTTAGTAACACGTTGAAGCTCAAAGGCCAAATGCAAATATATCATTACGACGAATTTATTAATATTCAGGAAGAAGAAAATGATAAATCATTCATATCATTTCGTGTGGAAACTTCTCACAGGAAAGTAAATTATATGGCATAAACCATGCATTTATCCAATGCATATGCAGTGCTTGCAATAGCTATATAAAAAATTTTAAAAAATATTTAAAAAAAAAACTAAGAAGAACAGAAAAGTACAATCTCACGTTTGGAAATACAAAAGAAATATTAGGAGACATTTTGTTTCTGCATATGATGTAGGCTACAAGATCATTTCCCACTTTCCTATTTCTCCACTAACAAAAAAAGGAAGAAGAAGAGCCACGATTGTGTTAGAAACAAATAAACTTCCCGGAAATGTTCTCAATAAACACAAAATATTATGATATATAGTTTTTTAAATTGCAGAATTACGCGAAGGAGAATGATGTCTAAAGTTGAAACACGTGTTGTTCTAATCGGGCAAATTTTATGGATTACGCCTCTCTGTCTACCTTCTATTTGTAAATGGATAAGTTCATTGTTATTACTATTTAATTTTAGAACGAAGAACTATAGGTCCTGCAAGTTGATTCCAGTCATCCCACTCATTCTATGCTAGAACCAAGATCCGAACCAGGTGTTAGATTATTAGATCAAAGAATATGCGCTTTTTACTCCCGCAACATAGAAATAGAAAAGTAATTGAAATATTATGCTAATTTTCAGAGCTTCGTGAGCAAGTTCTGCTTCATTATGACAAATTTTATGGAGTATGGACCCTGTTCCCTTTCATATATGTAAATAGATAATGTTTCTTTGGTTTTCAATTGCAGGCCAGAGAGGTATGGATACTGCAAGTTTGGTTCTAATCGCCCCAGTTTTTGTAGGCCAGCACCGAAAGTCGGAAACCACTGAAACCGTTTCGGCCAATCAGATGGTTTGAGTTAAGTTGAGTTGATTTTGAGTTTAACGTTCCTTTCAGCAGCGAGGCTATATGAGACGGGACCTACCGGTTAACGTGGAATCCTAACCACATGAGCTACCACCGGGAATCGAACCCGGGTCTCCCACGCCAAAGGTGCGTATGCTAACCGCTTAGCCACGAAGGAGCTCAATCAGTTGGTTTGGGGAAGCTGGTGCCAAAATAGAAATTCGCCAAAATTTCACGCTCTCTTTTGTACAAAAACAAGAATTGTTTGTGGACAAACGATTCTCTAACGATTGAGACTATATTGGCTCGAATTGGTGGTGATAGAGGGACTGCCGTTCAGACAGACCCCAAGTTAGTTTTAGAATACCTTAAAATTGCTTTGTGCACAAACGATGTACGAACGTTTGAGACTATTTTGGTGAAATTCGGAAGAGGTGGAGGGCTGCCTAATCAGGTGTCATATTTTCGTGCAAATTGCCCAGGTAGAGTAGGAGAAAAGAAGTGACTCGGACTGGTACCTTATTCTATCAACTGTACAAACTATAGCATTCACGCTGTTGTTGACACACTTATTCAATTTGTAATGCATATAAGCAGTGGCGGCGATTGGATATTAAAAGGGGCCAAGGCATGATCTGAATATTTGTATATATCAACGTTAGTTTTCCTGGTTGTTTCTAACACTTTGTTTGACGAAAAGTTGTATAACTAATAGGATACTATCTTTTTTCAGTTAAAATATCGTATATCGTATTTCATATATTATTAAGTAAATTGACACGAGCAACGCAAGTACGTACTAGCCCTTCTTACTCTTAAACAACGAAAGTGTAAGAAGAGATTTGATTCCTTGCTCAGGAACATCTTAAAATTCTATCTGGAAAATTGTGTGATCACATTATTTAATAACAAATTTGCAAAACAAATAAATAGAAAGGATAATATTAATCATAGTAATGAATAATGAGGCTTGTCTTGCAGAAATTATATTGAAACTGGGGATTAATGAACAACTTATATTTTTAATTCCACACATGCCATTAAATGTATGTTATTACTCTTAGAAAATGAAAGACAGTAATACTACAAGCACATACTACGACATTTAAAAAAATATGCAATTGCAACATTAATTTCAAGAAGAGTTGATTTTTGTTCAATTAAACAATAAGTTGTGAAATACTTTTTTTTTTCGAATTGGTTTCAAAGCGGCTGACTGACATATCGAGCCCTTGTAAAAAGAAATGAAGTACGCTGGAATTGTTGCGCTCCAACAGGATAATTTTTGGGCCATTTTCCGTAGCAATTAAAACACAATTCCTGTAGCTTTCTTAACTCCACGGGAAGGCAAAATAACCCATACATACTCACGCAAAGGCAAATATTATATGGCACCATATTTTTCTATGAACTAGTAATACAAAAACTTTACATTTCCAAATGAAACTATAAACTTTAAGGGATCACTTCAAAAAAGTGGGTGGTCAACTGCTCCATCTTGCCCTCCTAATCGCCGTCCCTGCATATAAGTATTAAAAAGGAACTGTAATTACAAAATAATAAAATTACGGAACAAAATTTTTGTCGGGAAATGTTCAAACTTTCCTGTTTTGGGGATAATTCAAATTAAACTTATACCAAAGGAGATGTAATTGCAATTGAAACCATTTGTATATATTACGTATATGAATGAATATTGTCTTCCATATTGCTAAATAAAATTTTCTACCTTTTCTTCACAAGTCAGGTATTATTTGAGCATTGAACAAAGCTTTGGCACAATAACTTTAAAATTTGTTGGGGTATGATTCTTCTTGTTTGTTTGTTTCTAAAGTAATGCTGTCAAGTTATAAGAAAATGCAATTTGGAAACGAACATTTTTGGCGGAAAATTTTCCCAATTTCCGTCTGTTTCGGGGAGCACTTAAACTAAACTTACATCAGAAGGAAGGGTTCGTAATTAAAATTCCAATGAAATTCAAATGAAATATCTGTATTTCTACTTTGATTGGGACTAGAGTTATATGTATCAAAGTAAAAGTTCATGATTTTGTCAGAAGAGAAAAATGTTATAAAAGGTGGAGTTTTAAAATACTTTTTTTTTTTCGTTTACTAAACCAATGGCGGTTGAGTTGCAAATAATACGCATAAGCACTTATTTCACATGCTCAAAACAATTAAAGAAAAATTCGAGATAGTCGCGAAACATATTTGAAGGACGATTTCTACGGAAACTTGCTACCACTAATAATAATAATAATAATAATAATAATAATAATAATAATAATAATAATAATAATAATAATCTTCCGAAAATTTGTGATAGTCACTTCATATCATTCCTCTTTCTATGTATGGAGTAATTGCAATATAAATCTAAGATTGATAACACGTAATTACTTTCACGTAAGCTCTGTACGTTGTTCAATTAACTTATTTAATTACAGGTCATGAAGTTTAGGTCCTTGTCGTGTCTGGTGAAGGATCAAGTGAAAGTTTGGAACTTTCTTCCATAACAATATATTTTTCACTTACTTAAGAACTTCTCGTTAAGTGAGTTTATGTTCTTCAAAAGGTCACCTCGCTTTACCAACATGTTAATGCATGTACTAACATGTTGGTTTAAAGTACTCGTCCCTTTCTAGTACCTAGGGCGCAATATTTGATGCAAATGGTCCTTGGTTTGTTTCCCGAGGGAGAGCATCCAACACACTAGATTGATTCACATATCACTTCAAACCACATGTCTCCTCCTATATAAGCTTACATCCTGATGAATGAGGTAAATTAAAAGCAATCTATTAATCAGGTACTGACTAAAATTTTGGACATATGAAGCAACATGTACCCTTAATAAGCTTCTAATACACGGCTTGTAAGTTGATCAAGTCGATTATCGACTGAAGAAAGAAGCTGAGTTGAGTTGATTTGGAGTTTAACGTCCCTTTCAACAGCGAGGCTATATGTGACGTGGATCTACTGATTAACGTGGAATCCGAAACATATGAGTTCCCGCCGGGAATCGAACCCGGGTCTCCCACGCCAAAGGCGCGTACGCTAACCGCTTAGCCACGAGGGAGTTTTGCAAGAAACGTACATGGTATTCATAAAAATTAACACGGGTTCAACCTACGCTATTAGACAAGTGATTCGGTGCTAGAGCGTTCATCTCCCCTACAAGGGTCCTTGGTTCGATTCCAGTTCTCGCCAAGTGAACTGTGTGGTGGACAAACACTGTGTGCGTGTGTTTTCTTGGAGTTTCCCTGTTTCCTCCCACTTTCTTCATTCCACTATTTCATTCATTTCTCTTCACCCCCGCCTTCTTTATCCTAGGCGGCATAATCGTGGGACGTAAAGCTTAAAAATTTCATTTCACATCATTTCGAAAGGTTACCTTTCCATGTTCAGTTTCCATGAAGTGTTTCCACTTTCTACCGCTAAGAGTCAGCAGCCAGCATGAAATGAATTGTTGGTATTGACTGCAGTATGCTATAAGAGATTTGGCAGCCGGGTTCGATTCCCGGTAGAAGCTCATATGGTTCGGATCCCACATTTAGCTGTAGCTCGACATCACATATAGCCCCGCTGTTCAAAGGAGCGCTAAAATCAAATGAAATCAAACTAAACATATCACACTTATTCCCTTTAGGCTGAGAGAGAAGGATGACTATGAAATACGAGGGTTGTATGGAAAGTAAAGATAGAAAAGAAAAATAAGATATGAGAAGTGTATTGGACGTAAAGAAAGCTACAGTGGATACACTGATACAGAGGATATTTCTCCACATAAGTGACACAATCGCCAAAACATTCATTCAAATGCGGAGCAAGTTCTTGTTTCCCAGAGTTATAAGAATCTGGTGCCTGCATCTGGAACAATTTTGTTACTTCTTTTCAAACCTCATCGTCATCTTCAAAGATGTCGAATCCATAGTTTTCGGGGTGGCCGTGATGAACAGTGACACTTCCAATGCCGTTTAAATCCAAATTCAGCCCCGCAACTTGGGGAGGAGGAGATATATAATAATCAGGGCCGGGTTTAGGGGGATGCAAAGGTGCACGTGCACCACCACCCCCCTTCGTTGTAAATATACACTAACTAAACCGAGAAGTTAGCAGTGAATGTTGCTAAATCAATAGTTTAAGTCAATTTTCTGAAGGTTGAAGGAAAAGAATTCGTCGAGAGCACACACTCAGCATTTCCAAAGGAATTCCTTATTCACATCACAGATGCCTAAAGACATTTAAAAAAAATAGTACAAATGTACTGGTAGTTATTGGCGTACCCCCTCAGAGAATCCTGGATCCTGATAATAATGATCGAAAATCGATATCAGAGAGGGCTTCAGAAACACTAAAGAGTGACTGATTAACGAAACATATTACTATTTGTTCTTGTTTTAACTCAGCAAAGTGGGTAATTGACACTAGTGCTTCATAAAATTTAAAATAACTCTACCTTTGTATAAAGAAATTACTAAGTGGGTTCGAGGGGTCCCCTCTCCCACTTGGGATGACATGTAACCTAAGATAACTTGGAATTCCTAAGCTTATTTAGGTAGTTTCTGAATCTTGAATATCCAACACACGAGAACTGAAACATTTTAAATGTCCCAGTACTATTTTAAAACAGTTTAAACCAATGAGACAAATATGTCCCTTGGTCATGAAGGAGCTAATGTAGGATTCAGATCACACACTTTCTTTACATGAGTCGAAGACAGATCTCCCTCGAGAAAGGCTAGATCAGCGTTTCCCAACCTTTTTTCAACTTGAGGCACACCACGGGTGTTACTTGGATTCTCGTGGCACGTCTATTATTTGTAAATATAAAACACGGTGGTATTTTTCTGTCATTATTGATCTTCTTCTCACAGAGAAGAAAGCTCTATCACTAGTTTTCACCGTGATAAATCATTATGTTTATTTTTCATTCTAATTTAAAAATAGAAAACAACTGCAATGAAATATTGGACTCAGGTTTTTAAAAATACGATTTCTTTTTAAAAAATTGTATCCAACCTTTTACTAACATGAGAAGAAAGATCACGAAATAACGAACGAAGAAACAAATCTGTTTTACTTTTAAAACACAAATGTAGGAAATTTGTCGAAAGGATTGAATGATATTTTAAATTTTCAAGTTACAAAATAGTCTGCAACAATAAAGAAGCAATAATGGTTAAAACAAAGATAACCATTTTTTTCAACGTTAGATATGTGCAGAACAGTAACCCGGTATGAAACTTAAAATTGTAGATTTTCATAGTAATGTGAAATACAAATATACATTTTTCCCTACGTTTTGTAATTTGATTGCTATAAAATTAATAATTTTGTTTCGATTCCTCGCGGCAGACCAGCGGCCCATTCACGGCACACCAGTGTGCCGCGGCAAACCGGTTGGGAAACGCTGGGCTAGATTGTGAACCATCTCGCGCGTATAGTAACTCTTGAGATATTACGATTGAAACGAATTGATTGTGTGTATGTATCTGGTTCTCGTCGTAAACGAACTCGTGATAGTCAAAAGTGAAACCATGATATTGTTCAGTTCCTTTTTTGTAAATAAGGGTCAGCAGGTAGGGGTCATACCTACACTTAACGCTCAACAAGTGAAAGTCCATCTTGGGAGACTAAAAAGAGATTTGCCATCTCATCTGGTACAGGTCCTTCACTCAAGGGCGCACCTAGACACTGGTAGAAGGGGAAAAAAGAAGGAACCAACTTTCCAGTGGATCTCCTCGTAGCTAAGGCATTATATGGAAGAGTTGAATATCCACTACAGTGGCTTCAGGGTATAATTCACGGTGCAAGACACGTGAAAAACTGTCAACCTTAAAGCGTTAACCGTAGTTTCAGTTGCGGATTTATTAGTCATGCAAAAAGAATCACATGTCGTGTCAAGTATTGATTTATATATGGTTGAGGTTCCTTTCTCGCAGGATGAGAGATACAAGACTCCTTCTAAAGCTTTTTATGTTCAATAAACCTACACGGAACAATGTGAATTCATGCATACATAAACAAACTACACCTTAACAAATACCGCATGTTGTAAGTAATTAAAAGTTCTGATCAAACTTTTACCTAGTCGTATATCATATTAATGATGATGGATCAATGTTTTGGTTAGATTATCGGAAAAAGGTCTTTTCTTTTCTTTTTCTTTTTCTTTTCTTTTCTTTTTTCTTTTTTTTTTTTTTTTTTGTAATAGAAAACATACTTCCTCGTTACTTTTATACAGTCGTGTACAAAAATTTGAAAACTCACATTTTCCTCTAAGGGTTCTTATATTTTGGTACATAAGATTACAAGAAAGGTTTTAAAAAGACGAAGAAAATCCAGACTCTCTTTTACGAGGGTAATTCAAAAAGTAATGCCTCCAAAGTGATACCTTTATTTGTGTTTGACAGACAGCACCGATACAGGCATCAGTGGAAAGCTTGCAGTGTCAGCTACAAATGCTGGCATCATTTTTCAACATAGTCCCCTTTACGGGCAACATATTAAATACTTACGACAACGCAAAACTAGGTTTTTCATGCCGTAGGTGAAGAATTGTTGTGCCTGCTGGAGACGCCATTGCCGAGCTGATGACTCCACCTCCGCGTCACAACTGAAGTGCTGGCCCTTAAGAGTCTTCATCCCGGCGAAATTAAAATACCGCTAATTTTACAGTAATTATGTGATATCTTCAAATAGATAAAAGATAATCGAAATGTGGAACAAGAGCGCCCTAGACAATATTATTTTGCGTGAGATACCGTTATCACAAGTCACCTAGTGGCTTTCCGTTTTCAACTGTTTAGAAACGCGAAAATAAATGCCGATTTTCAAAATGGCTCGAAATCGAAAGCAGATAAGTGAGTCGTGATAACGGATTCTCATGTAAAATAATATTGTCTAGGGCGCTCTTGTTCCACATTTCGATTATTTTTTAACTATTTGAAGATATCACATAATTACTGTAAAATTAGCGGTATTTTAATTTCGCCGGGATGAAGACTTAAGATTAGAAGAAAGTTTTTTTTTTTTTTTTTAAGGAAGAAAATCCAGACTCTCTTTTACGAGGGTGGTTCATAAAGTAATGCCTCCAAGGGGATACTTTTATTTGTGTTTGGCAGACAGCAGAGATACAGGTATCAATGGAAGGCTTACAATGTCAGCTACAAATGCTGGCATCATTTTTCAACATAGTCCCCTTTACGGGCAACACACTGAAGCCAACGCAAAACAAGGTTTTTCATGTAGTTGGCGAAGAATTGTGATGGCTGCTGGAGACGCCATTGCCGAACTGCTACTTCCACCTCCGCGTAACAACTGTTTGGGGAAGAGACAAAGTCCGGACTATAGGTAGGATGAGGCAGCGTCAACAAACCCTTTCCTAGCAGACAGAACAACTTTGAATTTTTTGACGGAGGAGAGGGTGTGTGGCGGTACTCCATCGACTGACGCTTCGTTTCCGGGTAATAATGTTGTATCCATCACATGTCGCCGGCTATGAATGTTCCTGGGCGCAAACCCTTCCGCAGTCAAAAGTTCAATGACAGCCCGTTTTTTCAACCGGACATCACCACTGAATGCCATGGATTGCTTCATTACTCTGGAACGAGAAAAAAAAAATAATAAGACGAAGCAAGTGACATTACATAGCTTAATCATCACTGCATTAATGATAAACATTTCGAAATGTTTGCAGTACTATTGGCCAGGTAGTGGGCATGGAGGCATTACTTTCTGAACCATCTTCGTATATAAATATGATTTTTTTTAAAAAAAAAAAAGTGCAATTTTCACGACGGTTTTAGCACTTTAAATTTCGCTATTCATAAGTATGGAAAGTCTCGTAGGACTGCTAGATTCATCTGGCAATGTGTCTGTCAAAAGATACCAGAGCAGAAACGACAGGAAGTAGGAAATAGCGATTTCTTGGAACTGCAAATAGCGATTTCTTGGAATCGTGTCATATCCGCTGTGATACAACGCAGCACCATATCGTTATTAACACTGTCTCCCCACTTTTTCTTTGGCCGACTTGGAGCTCGTTTTCCACTCAATTCTATAGCATCCACTTGGTGAGCTACGTATTTCAAAGGTCTCCTTCTTACATGCTCAAACCATTTCAGTCTAGTTTCTAGAGTTTTTCTATTACTAGTCTTACCTTTACTGTTCTCCAAATCACTCCATTCTTAATTTTGTGCTCTTGTGTCACTCCACACATCCACCGCAGCATTTTTATCTCCACAACATGCAACTTCTTTTCCTCTTTCTTCTTCGTCGTCCAACATTCCACTCTGTGTAATATGGCAGGTCTTATTTCTGTTCTGTAAAGTTTTCCTTTAAGGCTTATTGGGTACCCTACAATCACACAACACTCCTAACGATTCTTTCCATTTCGTCCAACCGCTGCTTAATTCTGCTGTTTACGTCTGCTTCTATTCCAGCGTTTTCCTGCAAAATTGGTCTGAAGTACTTGAATTTCTTCGTCATTACCACCTCTTTTTCGGGAACGCTAAATCCATTTGAGAACAACTCTCTTCGCTATCTGTTACTGCTTTCCCTCTATGGTGGTAAATATTGTAACCGAACATTATTGGTTCCTACCAATTCTGGTTTGAATAGAGGGTTACGGTAGAAAATGGCAGATGTTCTTTTGCCATTAAATTCATATCAAAGACTATTTTTCGTTCTCTCTTAGCGTTTTCACTTTGATACATGTCGACAAAAAGACGTACGAACAAACCCGTTCTACAGAATTACCAATACTTCGCTGTAATATAATTTGGAATAATAACAAGGTATATTATGAGGCTGAAGACAAGTTTGGTAGATAGCCAAATTAACAGGTTTTACTGCATATAGAATGAATATTAATATCATAGCCGCCCGCAGAGTGACACAAGTGGAAGCAATTGCCCACCCATAGATTTTAGGAATAGAATAACATGTATAGAACAAGACAGTGTTTACACAGCAAGTTACTACAAGATATGCGAAGGAGGAACTTCGACGACTGCAATTTCTGTTGACAATAAATAATATATAAGGCTTGTTTAAGTAAAAAAGAAAATACCATTTAGATCCGTTGCATCTAATCAAAGTAAGGAAAGTGTATGTCAATAGATGGCGAAATGTAATATCTAGTTTCTATATGCAGTGAACAATGTCGCCTGCTATTTCCTCACAAGGGAGGGTCACGAACTGGCTCCACTGAGCTCCGAACGAGACAATTGTGTTTGAATTTCATATGTTATAACTAGAAGAATCCCAAAATTGTACGTGCCACCGGTCGTGATATTGTGAGTAAGAACACATTTTGTAATGTAAAAGCTATTAGCTGGCAGAATAATTTGAACCGGGTCATTTGTTCGGAAACGGTTGGGTAGATGGGAAACTGGACGAACATATATCTTTTCATCTTCAAAGGCACACTTTTAGGAATAAAAACATTGTCCCAGGGTTACCTGTGGGGTCTCAGACGGGGTCGAACTCAAAAGTTTGAAATAGCAAGGGAGGGTTAAGTAGAACATCGTTTGAAAGTTGTTGTAAAATTAAGCAAGATGGAGAAACTCTCTTGACAACCCTGTGCAAAATGGCGGCCGGTCAAAATGTAAACAAAACCGTACAACTTAAATGAAAAGTCCATGCCCACCTTGAATCCAAGATCTCTGCTTAAAACCTATGTCGATAGTATAGGTACTCCAAACTGCTGAAGCTAGGAAATCCAAATTTGGCATGAATGTTGATCAGTAAGCGTAGGTGACGAAAAGATAAGAAATGATTCAAAACGCGACACAGACTTTTCAACTAAGCTTGTGTGCTATTTTACCTCCCTTTCCATTTGAAACCTTTGAGTTGGTCTCCACCTGGGACCCTGCAGGTGCCCTGGAACAATGCAGTTTAACTTTAAATCGTTGTACTTTGAAAATAATGTCACAAGTGGTTTCCTGTTTTCAAATTTGTCACACCAATTCCGATTTATATATATGGCTATGAACTTTTCAATTAAGTTCTTGTTTACATTTTGGCCCACCGCCATTTTGCATAGGGTTGTCGTAGAGATTCGAGACTTGCTTTATTTTCTTTCGTTTTACAACATTTTTCAGATGATGTGCTATTTAACCCCCCTTGCCGTTTGAAACTTTTGAGTTGAACCCCGTCTGAGACCCTGCAGGGAGCCCTGGGGCAAACTTTTTTTACCCCCAAAACTGTGCCCTTGAAAATAATGGGATATGTGTTTGCCGAGTTTTCCATATACCCAACCGTTTCCGAACATATGACCTGGTTCAAACTATTCTGCCAGCTATTAGCTTTTATATTACAAAATATGTTCTTACTCAAGATATCCTGACCGGTGGCATGTGTAACTTTGGGATTTATCTAGTTATAACATACCAATGCAAACACAATTGTCTCCTTCTGATCTCAGCGGAGCCAGTTCCTGACCTTCCCATGTCAGTTAGTTAAAGTTATTTAGCACGTTGAGAAGCATTATGGGTATCTCCAAATCAGTGCAACGTGTTGTTATCCGATTTCTTCGCACAGAAAGTGTCCCTGATTCAGAAGTTTATCACAGAATGTAGGAGATGTAGGACTATAGTTGTCTTGCACGTTGCACATTTTCCATTGGTGTCACAGTTGTGACGCTGGATTCAAAAAATATCAAGGACTTTTAAAGATAAACCTCAACCTGCAAAAACGTTTCGATGGAAAGTCCTCAAACATCTTTCCTGGAGTTCCGAAGTATCCTCTCTGTAACTCCAATATCTTCGACTTTCCAAAAATCATAGAAAGATGAACTGTTCACTTGTGACAAGAAAGTGCAGAATACCGTGGAATAATGGATTTCTTCATAGGTATTCTCCCATCTCGCTTCACGGCTTATCAAGCACTGATTTATGTAAGATAAGAATCTCTGCCATTTTAGGCAATATGAAAATTTCTATCTTGCATAATTCTATCTCATTATAAATGGTGATGAGGAAATTTGTGTACTATAAAGGTAGCCAAGAAGGTTTTGTCACTTTTTCACCCCTAAGACGTGCCTGGATGATCAAAAATATTTCCCATTAGCATCGATGATGCTCTGTCAATGTTCTGGAAGGCCATGGATTCCATCGCGATAGAACTTGGTGGGTCGTGAAGCGAAAAAGGTATAAAATGTATTTTGCACCTCTGCTAGAGATTTGAACTGGCGTCACCTACTGTGATTTTCCAAGGTGATAATCGGACGGTACAATCCCAGGGGAGTATGTCGGATGCAATAGTGCTTCCCATCCAAGGCGTAGAATGGTGTAACTGGTCATTCTAGCCACGTGGGGCTTAGCGTTGACCTGTAACAGAAGGACACCTTTGCAATTCAGAAGTGTTGGCTCTAGAGTTTTGAGCGGTTCTTGAATATGGCCCAACTGCTGAAAATACACAGGTAGTCACGACAACCTCACCAAACGCCTGACATATCTTCCCTCCCTTCTGCAACGGCGTTTGATCCCAGTTTGAGCTCGCACAGCATACACTCCCTTATGACGCTCTGTGGAGTTCCTGGGTCCACTATGTTCTTGCTCAAGTTCACAGTATAACTGAACTACCACAATTAGGTAGTATGTTGGATATACCCACACCTACAACTGACGTTCGCCTTATCTCCATTCATTTTCAAATCACGGTGTGAGGGCCAATTGAACACAGAGCTCCACAAAAAGAGACAGAACTTTTTTGGTTACCTTTATATATTCCCCCTAATGAAAAAATATGTTCCACGATAATTTTCGTAAACAAAATATTCGATTTTATCACGAATATCTTTTCTGAAGCCTTACAATTGTGCCCGTTGCTTGGATTTATAATAATCATTCGAGAATTAGAAAAAATAAATATCTTAGTTCAATATCCCACAATTATGCTCTTTAGAGTAATGGAGACGGATGAGTGAGGAAAGTGAATGATGATGAAAGAATTGGTAAATTGAGAATGTGGGAGGAAACGGGAGTACCCCAAGGAAACCCACGGACAGATCTTGTCTACTACAAGCTTTCTTTACCGGCGATCGAACCAGGAACCTCAAGCACTAGAGGTATGTGCTGTATCACAGAACCACCGTTCCCCCTAATTCTTCAAGAGTGGAGATGAGCAAATCTGTGGGGGGGTCGCGGTGGCTCAGTGGTAGAGCATTCACCTGAGGTGCATGGGATCCTTGGTTCAAGTCCAGCTCACGCCAAGTGAGGTTTATGGTGGACAAACACCGTGTGCATGGGTTTTCTTGGTTTTTTTTTCTGACTTTGTTCGTTCCACTATTTTCGTTAGTTTATCATCATCGCCGTATCATTCAGCCTAGCCCGAATAACTGTGGGACGTAAAACTTGAAGATTTCATTTCATTTCATGAGCAAATCTGCTTCTCAACTCGTTCTAAATAACTTTATTAATTACTTAGGATTTAGATTTCTGAGCATCTATGGCCATTTAGCCCTTTACGCATGAGGGATGGCGTCCCTCGGCGAGCACACTGTCCGGAGAAAGGGAAGGAAGAAAGGATTGGGGAAGGAAGGAAGCGGCCTGGGACCTATAAGTTAGGTACCATCTCGATATTTGAATGGTGTGAATGAGAAAAACCCAGGAAAACATCACTCAGAATGAGTGGACTGAGAAAGTATTTTACAATTTTTAAACTGAGTGCTCCCACTGGGAATCAAACTCGGGACCACTCGCACCGAAGGCGAGAGCGTTAGGGACTACGCTACGCGGAGCCACCTTTATTGATTAGTATATTCAGAGCATTAACATGTTACGCAACGCTCTTACCAAAAAGAATCACAATCGTTTCCAGTAGATCGATTGAAAAGTTATCTCTTTTGTCTATTTTATATATATTGTCTGTAGCAATATTTTGTTGAGAATTTTCAATGGGCATTTTACAAAATACTTTACACATGACAATTTCATAGTTTGAAAGTAACAGAACAGAAAATAATTATAGTTTATATTTATTTCAAGAGCATCCGAAAAATGTTTACACTTATCTTAACGTATGTTTTCTTTGGTATGAAAAATAGTGTTCATACCCATCTAGTGAGTTTAAGCAAAAGAAAAAAAAAATTCAAAAAAGCAATTCTGTGCTGTTAGACCTGTAATACGAATACCGTATTGTTGCTATTAAGCTACTATATTCTGTCAGTCGGAGTAGGGCCCAAAAGTGTGTTTGGTGATTTGCGCTACAACGTGTTACGGTATTTGAAAAACAAAAACACAAAGTAGAAATAGTATAAAGTGATTTTTCTGTGTCTACTTTGCATTTATTTCAAGCCCCTTTTCTCCATTACGGTCCAAGCTACCTTAACCAAATAAGTGTTACCGTGTGAATAATAGACCATAAACTGTCATAAGTGGTCTGTTCTACTACAGGAAGGCACGTACAAATGCACTGCATATGTCACCTACATGGAGAATTTGTGCTACATACAATAAAATTAGTAAGGATTATGAAGATGTAGATATATTTAATAGTTGTGAAATGTTGTTCAAAAGAGTAATACTGCGTATTTTGTAAAAAAAAAAAAAAAAAAAGAAAAAAAAGAAAAAGAAAAAAAAGAAAAAAGTAAATTGTATTATTTTAACTCAAGACTTTGTACTAAATTATGTAATTATGTATTAAGCAATGTTAATTGTATCAACTTTAAAATTATGTATTATATGTAGACACTGTAATTGGGCAGTAATGCCTGTTGTGTCGATAAATAAATAAATAAATACAAGGATTAATCATAAGTCTTGCAATACTTTGGTACACAATATGCCTGTATTTATTAAAGGAAGGCACAGTGACTCAGTGGTACAGCGCTTTCCTTTGATGCTTGTTGTCCCTTGTTCGATCTCGGCCAAGTAAGTTCGTGGTAGGCAACATCGTGTCCATGGGTACTCTGGGTACTTATGTTTTCTCCCCCTTTCTCATTTCACCAATTGTTGCATCATCATTCACTTGCCGTAATCATCGTCTTCGTTAGTCTAAAGGGCATAATCGTGGGACGTTAAATTCAAAGATTTTAATTTCATTTCCAATTTCAGTGTTTATTACAGAACATCGAAAGCAGGGTAACTTGCAAAGTAGAGCCCATCCTGGGGGCCACGGTGGCTCAGTGGTAGAGCGTTCATCTCTGGTGCTTGGGGTCCCGGGTTCGATCCTAGACCCCGCCAAGTGAACTTTGTGGTGGACAAACACCGTGTGCGTGGGTTTTCTCGGGGTTCTCCCGTTTCCTCCCACTTTCTTCATTCCACCATTTCATTCATTTCTCATAATCACCGTCTCCTTTAGCCTAACTGGCATAACCGTGGGACGTAAAACTCAAAGATTTCATTTCATTGTTTTTAGAGCCCATCCTGTTGAAGCAGCCACCTGCCTACCAGTTCCTAGATTTGTACAGAGTTAAAAGAAAGTCAGTTACAGCTTCTACCACCTGCTGGTTGGTGAAGCACCCTGATTTCAGAAAGTGCCGTCTGACCCGTTTGAAATGACTTTTGAAAGATAGTTATACTAATGCCACATTGACTTGATCCCTAGTCTTCCGTTGCAAGCGCTGCTATCGGCTGAATGAATTCCACTCGCTTTCTCTCGCTTAGTAACAGCTGAACCCTTATTGGCTCAATGCGTAGGTGTGTGAGGGTATGAACTTTATTTCGCATTTCTGCCACGGCTCAAGACATTTTGGCAGCACAATACTTCGCACTTCAAGCTGGGTTACCGCTCAAAGCACTGTATGATACTATTACAGTACATTAGGGCCACACTGAGGCCCTTTTCCACCACAGGTTTGGGATCGGCTGTGCGAGATTAGTTCGTTGAAGACACTAGTTCCCAATATTTCCGTTGAAGGCGAAACATAAAGGTCTAAATTCAGCACTGAACCACTCTGCAATAGGTTGACTGATAGACTGCACCCGCGCATATAAGCAATCTAAATGAATTTATAATGTCCTAATCTATATATTAAAAATGCTAGGTTTATATGTTTGTGGCCAAGAAATTTTATATGTTTGCGGCAAATTCTTTTGACAAGTTCTAGTAAGATGCCGTTTTCAGTGATCGATTGCAAATTTTGTGTAGATTATTCAGTTCTGATTGAATATCTAAAAAAAAAAAAAAAAAAAATGTTCGTTATTTCTATGTTACATATTTTAGGGGTACACTGGGAGTATTGAAATTTTAAAAAGTAAAGCATCATATCCTATGAGTTATACACTCCAACATCACACAATTGTATACAGTGTTAGTATATCTCTCCGGCGTTTGTTTGATGACCAAATAATAATGAAAAACGAAGGATAACCATTTTTCCAGTCTAAGGTGAATCTTTATTATTTGGAGTGTTTTGCCCAATGGACATAATATATCGTTGACATTATAATTAATTGTATATGTAATGCATTTGCTTATTACATGCAAGAAGAAAGAAAACACTGATCATACATGAATTAGAAATTACAATCTTAAGTAGGCTCAAGTCTTGCAAACGGTGCGAGATATTGAAGTAATAATCGATAAAATCTTTCCTTTATGATAGCCCATGCCGACTTTTTTCAAGACATCCTTCACTTGTGTCTGTAAAGGGACATGTACAGCTGTTGTGACGAATGACAAGGAGATTCATGTTCATATATGAATGATGTGTTGTGTAGAGAGCGCAGGTTCAGCTAGTTAGTTTCATAAGGTTTATGCAAAGCCGGTTTTACGTATTTTTCTAAAATTTCAGAGTCTCTAGTTAAGAATGATTTGCGTGAAGTTTAAGTTGCAAGATTTGATTTGAACAAACAAGTAAATAGAGCGGTAACCTAATTTTAAAAATAAACCGTAATAATAATAAAAAGAAAAAAAAACAATGTTTCCCGTTTTCTTTAAAATCACAGTTATGTAAATTATCCTAATTTTACTTATGCAATTTATGTGAGTGTGAATACAAAACTGTCTTAGGGTTAAGTCACGTCGGAGTCATTACAACAATTTGTCACAATTGTGTTTTTTTCAGTCCGAAAAAGAAGGTACACCCACTAAGTTAAACGAAATGAGCACGGATTGAAAACCACCCAAATGTGAAAGTATTTTCTTCACTTTTGCTGAAACTTTCTCTTACTTACCTCACCAAAGGAACATCATTGCGTGAAATTCGTTAAATTTTTTACTCAATTGTTAGAAAATAGACACCAAAATAATAATAATGAATGCTACGGAAATATGATAATGTGATCAGCACGTGGTCTTTGGAATATTTCCGGTTTTCTTAAGAATTGTTGGAACCTTTCTTTTCACTTTCATTTCTATCTTTGAGGGCTTGTGTGTGAAATGTTCACTTAAAATATGTATAATAGCCTACTATACAGAATGTTTCAAAATGAATATCAGGGTTCTAGTGGTTTGTAGTATGTACTATATTTAACGTACAGTTATAAACAACTAACAGAAATACCCATCCTTTGCATGGGTCAGATAAAATATATACGTAAACAAACTGAACAACGAAAGGAAAAAAAATATCGGTCCTTTTCTACAACTTTTACAATCCCGGTAAACGTCCCCTGAGACCCCTGGTTTGAATTTTGAAGAAAAAAACGCCTCTGACCCCCAGCCGATGGTAGCTGTATTTCGAAATCAACGCCTGTGCGAGTACCACCATTCAAAACTATGGGTTTCACAATAATATAGGTCATTTTGGACTATTTTTTCATGTCACGGAATCTCCTCCCCCCAGAGATGACTCCCGGCTCGCACGCAATAGTAGCTGAGATTCGACGTCATCGCTAATGGAAGTGTCACTATGGCTCTCAGCAAAAACTATGAATTTGACAGTAATATCGGTCATTTTCTACTACTTGTACATGACCCGGTAGACGCCCCCCTGAGACTCCTCTGGCTCGAATTTTGAAAAAAAAGAACGATTTGTCTTGGTCTGGATCCCGGTCCAAGGTACCCGTCACCAAAATTTGGTCAATTCTTCTGGTTCCCAGGCCGCACACAGACACACAGACAGACATACAAACAAACAAACAAACAAACAAACAAGAAACAAACAAAATCTTTATTTTATTTATTTTAGATTAGATACATCAAATGAAAGAGCAACTCAATTTTTGCTACAAGTGTTCAATGTAAGCACCATTTGTCACACGGCAGACATCGAGTTGATAGGCGAGAAAGGCCCAAAAATTTTCCTTCGGGAAATTTCACAAAACGCATTCAAGTTAGGGTAGTCTTGTTGAAACTGTACCATATTGTGGGGATTTGCTGACCCCAGATGCGAACATTACGAGTGTTCACATCGCCTTTTAGGCGAAATATCGATTCACCACTGGAGTCGACACCATCCAGAAAATCTACATCGTTATGCAGCGACATTTCATTTGCAAACTTGGCACGTAAACCGTAGTCTGCAGGCTTGTAGTAGAGTTTGTAGCAACTACAAACGTTAAGGGTGTAGTAGCAAGCGTCTCCGTAAAATTCTCCACATAGACGGTTGCATTGTAAGATATAAAACACAAAAAGCTTTCTGGTCACTAGTCGCCATCTTTGCCACTAGCGCTTTCTAACGGCAGACAGAGGAAACAGTGCATGTGTATGGGTGAGTACAAAACTGTTTAAGTTGCTCTTTCATTTGATGTATTACTGATGTATTATTTATAATTGAAGCGCTTGGAGGATAAAGTTATTATGTAACAAATTGAATATGACGGGAAAATTGACTTTCACAATGTTGTCCGTGAACATACCGCCTTTATCGTTTCTAAATATCTGCACTCAGACGAGAACTCACTACATAATGTGTTACGTAGCATGATTAACATATAAGACGTGTATGAATCGCCAGAATGCAACGTTTCAGAAAATGTAACATAACACCTTTATCCTCCAAGCGCTTCAATTATAATAAATACTTCAAAGCTTTAAAACTCCTATATTCATTTTGAAACAACCTGTATGTAGAATGGTTGAGAAGAATCTGGGCATTAGAAATTGACTTAAAAAAAATAACAGCGAACCTCTATCATTCTACTCAATCGGCATTTGTTTGTTTGTTTCTCAACTGTCTGTTCCACAACTCCCTTGAAATTAATGAAATTGAAATCAAACTTAGTATATAACTTCGGATAGAGACCAATTGCATAAGATTTAAAATTGTCACAACTAAGAAGGTAAAAGAGGAAAAAAAAAACTCCTCCAATTTGCCAGTTTGCTCAAACATATCGCACACCCAGTATAAGAATGTTACAACCCCAAAAAATGGAAATTTTGATATAATCGGTCAAAAGAGAATAAAGAGAGAGAAGCGGGCTTTACCTGGTGGTATTTTCACGGAAACGAAACTAAATAAATTAACATCTAGATGGCAGAAATACCCGTATTCCACAGAGCGATTTTGATAGAATAACAATCTTTAAAAGTAATATTCCCACAAATGTGTAATTTTGACTTGTAACAGTCATCCACCGGGTGTACGATATATTGCGATAACAGAACAATTTCTCACTAGTCAATCTAAAGTTATTCGATTTGGCAAAATGCACCGTATATTTAGTTTAAGATTTTCAAGTTATCTCCATTTGTTGTCGTTTAATCGGACTAAGATAAAGCTCGTAACACAGGACGAGTTTTCTTACTTGGAATGAAATAAAAGGAAATCTTTTCAGTGTCCCATGATTATGTGCTTTACTTTATTAAGGGAGAGGAACCGTTAAGGCAAGTGAATGATGACGGAATAATTATTGGTGGAATGGGAAACTAGGAGGAAACGGGAGTATCCCCGAGAAAATCTATGGACACGATGTAGTCGAGCACAAACTTACTTGAACGGGAATCGAACAAGAGACCGCACGCTCTACCACTGAGCGATCATGCTATTTCATTTATTTGAGTTAGTACTGATTGATAAAGTTAATCAATTATTCAATTTTTCTGACACTGATCATAAAATGATCAGTCATTTGACACAAAGTATATTTAAGTTAATGGTATGCGTAGGACATGTTTAACAAACAATGAAACCTTCGGCAAATCCTCCATTTGCCTACCCGCTGATTGAGCTTTCCTTTCGGTAATTCACTTTTCTTGCTACACGCTTGAGCTGATAGTTATTTAATATTGAATAAAGCACAAAAAATAAATTGACGTCTGTTACGCAAATGGATAATAATAATAACCACTGCAAGAAAAACAAAGAAAAGAGACATGAAAAATGACAGAAAATTTTTATTTTTATTTTTTTATTCAACTGACGCGTAAAAAATCTCCCGTGATAGATATATCATACAGCCTCGTACAGTAAAGTAAGCCCATGCTGTGAAAGTAGTTTCAGTTCTATTATCATGAAGATTTAAAAGAAAAAAAGTACTTTCACCGGTCAAGCAACATCGTCATACGAACAAAAGGTACTTTTTTTGTATGTTTACATGTTGTTTATTTTATTTATTTATTTAAATATCCAATGTTGTGATAGGCGACAACGCTTATTTTCATTCAGAATGAAAATAAAAAATTCGTGTGAAAGATGGAGTGTGTTCGTTATTATAGTATTTTGCTTACGACTTTCTCTTACAACACACTTAAAAAAAATCCTTCGATTTCTTGTATTTCTATGTTATTCTTCATAAGGCCATTACTTATAACAGTCGAGAACATATCTTCAAGAGCCCCGTGAATTTATGCTTGTCATCCTACAAAGTATTAATTTTACGCTGCAATGTAAAATTTTTCTGTTAGATGTTGTGAAATGTTTTAGAGTTTTTCTGTGAGATTATGCCGCTTGGGTGTCCTACCTAAAAAACTATTGTCTTAGGGCAATAGTTGCATTATTTTAAGCTTAGCTCAACTGATTCGAGAGAAGATACAGTTAATTTATACACCAACAAAATGGTTTGTTTACAAAGAGAAAAAAAAAATGCCACAATGTGACCTAAAGAGGAAACAAACACACTAGTATTCGAGTAAATCAAAGTAATTAAGTTGATTTCTGAAAAAAAAATCCAAGTAGATTTTTGTGCAAAATGCAGACTTCTTCAGAAATAAATAAGGTAAGACGTGGAGAAATTGTACCTTCAAAAAAAAAAAAAAAAAAAAGATCAGTAATTAATACTATAGAATAGAAAGGTTGTGCCATCAAATCTAATATAAATAAAATAAAGAGTTTGTTTGTGTGGCTGTCTGTCTGTATTTGCCCTGTGGACCAGACATGTGGACCGAGAGTTATCAAATTTTGGTTACGAGCACCTTGGCCCAGGCCTCAGACCAAGACGGAGAGTTTTTTTCTTTTTTAAAATTTGAACCAGAGGGATCTCAGTTGCTGCGTTTACCAGAACATGTAAAAGTAGTACAAAATGACCAATATTAGTGTCGAATCATAATTTTCGCTGTCGCTGAAGTCAATGGTGAAACTCTGCTCGCATTAACTTCCAAGTTCACCCCATTCCACTTCAGGGTGGGGGTCTCCGAGAAGGGAGTTACCGAGACATGTAAAAATAATCCAAAATAACCGATATTAGTGTCAAATCCATAGTTTTCACGGTCGTTCAGATGAATGGTGATACTCTCACAGGCGTTGACTTCCAAATACAGCCTCCATTTGCTGGAAGCCGGAGGCAATTTAAAAAAAAAAAAAAAAAAAACTTGAACCAGGGGGTCTCAGGGGGCGTTTACCGGGATATGTAAAAGTAGTAGAAAAAGAGTTGAGAATGCTTCAAAAGCATTACCAGAACGAACTTATAAAGAATGGAGATATGGAGTGGGAAGGATAACTATCATTGTTCCTAGATGTAAAAGTAAATGTTTTTATCCGCATCTTCTTCTCTTTCTCGCAAAAATTAGCAAACTATCATATCTCTATGACATACAGTGATGATATGGCTGCTTAAATATCTAGAAACTCGATCTTTTTTGGCCAATATCTCGGGAACGGTGGCCAGTTAGCCAATGGCCACCGGTTACTATTTGGTACCAGAATATTTACCATCCTCTTAGGCACTGATTAACATTAATATTATGTCTCTACTACTTATGGTTCCCGAGCTATGGCTCGTTAAATATCTAGAAATAAATACCGTCAAACGAGGAGAGGCTGTGGCATATAAAATAAAAGTTACACAGAAACAATGTCCTAAAATACTGAGAAATCTTACCATGCAGAAACAAAAAGTTTGTCACAAATAAACACCTCAAAGGAAAGATATTATGCCATTATTATTAATATTATTATTAAGTATAGTTGAACTACCCATTCGTCGCATGGGCCAGATAAAACATATTATGTAAACAAACTGAACAACGAAAGAATCCCCCCCCCCCGAGACCCTCTGCTTCGAACTTTGAAAAAAATGTTTCGTCTTGGTCTCGGGCCTGGGCCAGGGTACCCATGAACAAAATTTGGTAACTCTCGGTCGATTCATCTTGTTCCTAGGCCGCATACAGACAAAAACACTATTTATTTTATTTGTATTTGATTCTGGCATTTGGCATGTCCCGGGACTAGTGCGTTTTTTTTTTTTTTTTTAATGTAACAAAAATCTTGTGACTATCTTCTTGCTCTTATATACGTAATGTGAGTTTTGATACCTCTATCTGCACTAGCACCGCTTAGTGTCGACCATTTGTAATTACTGATTGGTAACACTATTCACTTCGCTATAGCTATAGATTTAATTACATAAAAGTCTTTATTAATCTAAATTATGCTCTGTGGATGACATAACTAACCTAAGTAATGGTATTTCAGAAATGTATCATATGCTTTGACGCTCACACAAACATTTGTACGTAAAGTTTCTTTCAATATTATTATAGTTTAGCTGGAGTGTATAAAACACGCAGCTTTGATAGTATAACTTAATCACGAAACAAGAAATTAAAGGTACTCACTAGTAAAAGTACAAATGTAAGGAACTAGTATACATTATGAAAGATGCGATTGCATAAAGAAAACTTCTCCGAAGTTAATGTCGCAAAAAATCAAGAGATCAGACTTTGTATTTTTTTCCATGCTAATTTTGCAGAATTTGACATAAATTAACCTTATTAAAAATGTTGCTGTGTTCCTCCTCTAAGTGACAAATGTCTTTGTCACAATAGGATGAGGAGAATATATATGTTTCTCATTTTATATATATTTACGTATGTATGTATATTGTGAGTCAAAATTATGTGAACAATTTAAAGTTTGTTTTGTTTTTTTTTTTTATTACAAGCTGACAGACTCAAGTTGGAGCACAGAAGGGTTGTTTCAAGGTTAATGGGAGTTTGCGCAGTCTGCAACAGAAGTGCATCGAAGGTTTGCAGAACGATTTCCAGATCGAAGGAACCCAACTCGTTTAACAATTTATCGCATTTACGAGACATTTGTAGCAACTGGATCAGTAGTAGACAATTATCGCAAAAATGAGGAAGCCATAGTACGGAGTACAACAAAATCAACGAGACGTTACAGTCTGGAAACAGGAATTCCACAGAGGACAGTGAACCGAATTCTATCCAAGGACCTTGGCATGCGATCACATCACCCACAAATCATTCAAGCTTTGACTGCTCGGCAGAACGGTACAAGTAAAATGCTGCGAGATTCTAGCTGAAATGTCACGAACGCAGCTGGGCACTGTTAGTCAAATGATTTTCAGTGATGAAGCTATCTTTCATACCAGTGGTCACGTTAATCGTCGTAACACGATTTTCTGGGGTACTGAAAATCCCGCATCGTTCGTGACTATGAACGTGCATACCCTAAGGTAAATGTGTGGTTTACCGCCGTAACCGCTACTGGTGTAATTGGCCCATTTTTCTTTACAACTCCAACGGTGACTGCAGATGACTACTTGCAAATGCTGTAGGAGTTTGCCATTGATAACATGGCCCTACAACTTAGACGATTTTATTTTCAACAATATGGAGCACCGCCTCATTTTGCTTGTGAGGTTCGCGTTTATCCTGATCAAACGTTCCGAAATCTTTGGATTTTTCGCGGCAGACCGTTGGCATGATCTCCTCAATCACCAGATCCCACACCCTGTGGCTTGTGGTTAGGGAATATGATAAAATAACGCGTGTATAGTACAAAAGTGCGTGACATCTAAAAACTCTAGGACAGAATAAAATGTGTTATATCCACCACCACCCCCTCGAAATGTGTGTTCAGACACTAAATTGTACTGTTGAACTTTGGTTTATGTGCATGAATGGTGCTGGTGGGAAGGTTGAGACCCTGTATAACGAAAACTCTAGGGCCGCAGTGGCTCAGTGGTAGAGCGTTCACCTCTGGTGCTTGGGGTTGCGGGTTCCAAGTGAACTTTGTGGTGGACAAACACCGTGTGCGTGGGTTTTCTCGGGGTTCTCCCGTTCCCTCCCACTTTCTTCATCCCACCATTTTCATTCATTACTCATCATCACCGTCTCCTTTAGTCTAACCGGCACAACCGTGCGACGTAAATCTCAAAGATTTCATTTTCAACGAAAACTCTGATTAAAAATGCTTTCTCTCAAATAGTGTTAACATAATTTTGGCTCACCCTGCATACATATTTAACAATGGAGTGAAGCGGAAAGGTATTGTTGTTGTATATTTTAAGAATCTGAAATAGACACTACGGGGCATTCGTTAATTCAGCACTTTGATTGTGTAACAGATTTTGACATATGCTTATGTTATTTCAACTCCATATGATTTTTGAGTAAATTATTAAAATATTAATAGCTATATGAACTACCTGAGATATAGAGTGTTCTTAACAACAACGCTCCCGAAACATTTTTTTTTTAATTTAAAGGAAATGTCTATTATGAGTGATAATAAAATTTCTAGTATAATTTGTTAATAAGTTGTCAGAAGGAACAAAAATATACGTAGTCAGTAAGTTGTGATTTGACAACCACGCTTTCTGATTGAAAGAACAGCATAAAGGAAACGACCAACAAAGTAACCGAATACAGTGCAAAATGATCGCGGCCCAATCCCTATTTTGGAGAGTCTTTCAATGCTGAAATACGCAAAGAACAAGTGTAAATGAATAGAAAACAGATGGCAGCACTTCCGATAATGTAATTAATGTCCGAAAATGTATACACTCACAAAACAGTTTTTGCAACAAATTACAGGAAATGGACTATGATGTTCCTTCTTAGTATAAATGTCAAATATACCGCATAAAATTGTTTTATAGCTAAAAATAATAATTAATACTAATTATCAATGACAGTTGCTTCTATTTGTGCCATAGCTACAAGGAAATGTGCACGGTAAACAATATATATCTGTTGGTACACGAGAGTTTGAATTGATTATAATTCCTTCACTGAGTTATTGTTCTTAACAATAATAGCTGATCTTTGACAAATAACACAATTAGTATTAGCTCTTCAGTGGCTTGCAATCATTGTGAAACCTCAGTGTTATTACCAGTAAAGGCACAAGGTGTATATATACCACATTGCTTCGTTCATTCACTTAGTTCTTTAAGATCGCCGCGTTGTTATTTTCACACTGCTGAATTAACAGCATCGTATAATATACACTGCTTAACACTAGCTCTGTGTCAAATCGGTAACACTGGACCTGTGTTAACCATAACACTGGTAATACTGGGCTTATGTTAACCTGAACATTGGACCCTTGATTCATTGATTGATTAGTGGATATTTAGTAGGGATGTTAATACGAGCTATTTGTCCCCGGGGTCATGATTGCTAAAGTAACACGCTAAACAAGTAGGCATACTGGGAACACTGACCTGCGTTAAAATTGAAAATCTTTAAGAAAATCTTTAAGTTTTACGTCCCACGGTTATGCCGGTTAGGCTAAAGGAGACGGTGATGATGAGAGATGAGTGAAATGGTGGAATGAAGAAAGTGGGAGGAAACGGGAGAACCCCGAGAAAACCCACGAGCACGGTGCTTGTCCACCACAAAGTCCACACGGCGCGAGCTGGGATCGAACCAGGGACCCCAAGCACCGGAGGTGAACGCTCTACCACTGAGCCCCCGCGCGTTAAAATTGAGTATTATTGATATTTTCATTATTCTTTCTGTGTAGTTTATGCTACTTCAGATGTCAGTTTTGGTAACAAAAGTTAAGGGAACAAATAAAATTATGTAGCCTGCGAAAACATGGTTTACCTAATTTTTATTCAACTTACAAGTTAGTCTAAAGCTGCAAGGTGAAATGTGAGACACAGTAGTACATGCTCCCTCACTGAGAATCAAAAGCGGGACTGCTTGCTCCAAGGACACTCTCCCTAGCCAGTAGGACTTACTATCCTACATTCCGTCATGTTACCTATAATATAAGGAAATGAAATGAAGTCTTTTAAAAAAATGAAATGAAATCTTAAGTTTTACGTCCCACGAATATGCCTGCTAGCTAAAGGAGACGGTGATTATGAGAAATTAATGAAATGGTGGAACGAAGAAGGTGGGAGGAAACGAGAGAGCCCCGGGAAATCCCACGCAGAAGGTGTTTGTCCACCACAATGTTCATATGGCGGGAGCTGGGGTCGAACCCGGGATCTCACGCACCAGAGGTGAATGCTCTACCACTGAGCCACCGCGGCTCCCTATAATATAAGGGTGGTAGGAAACAAAATAACAAAGCGACCAATATTAATGCAGTTTGGTCTAAGACAGTGGTCGTCAAACTTTTAGGAAGTTTCTGAGCTACTGTACCGTTTTTAAATCCTACTGTGGGTTACCACCCAAAATATTACCAACTTTTTTTTAAATCTTGCATTTGTTTATTGCCTATAAACTTACAATTCTAGAAAATGTGAACCGGAGCGTTATAACCCGAACTATCGAAAATGTCCCCGCAAGCTACTAGTATCTCACAATCGATGGTTCAGCGATCGCTGGTCTACGGTCATGTAGACTATGTTAAATACTTCAAGATTTTTTAGTTATTAGTATTGCACGTATATAGGTGTGATGTACTCAGTAGAATAATTTAATTCAGCATACTCAAACAAACAAACAAACAAACCAGAATACATCTTAAACATATGTTGCCTTCTAATGAAGAATATTGTAAACCAGTTCTTAACAGAAGTATCTCCTCAACATGGTCGTGAAGTGCTTTTACCATACGTCTTAATCCTCTTAAAAAGGAATAATCATTTTATGTTCTTGAGATGAAAGATCAGTTGATGATTTGCTCTCTAACCAGAGAAACTTTACGCATGTTTGATTGAATTCAACGAGTTTTTTTTCTTTTTTTTCCGGAAGATCATCTTCACTTTCTCTTAAGAACTACTCGCTCACCAGAAGAGTCTTTGAACTTCACAAGAACGTGACTTATTGGAAGGCTACTGTATTATAGAAGGTCCAATCTGGAACCGGAAGCACACATGCTATTTGAAAGGTAAATGCCGCTGAAGATGTTTATGCTTGTGATAAATAAATAAATTTCACTTCGTATTAGGAAGATATGAAAGGGAACGGATTATATACAGTAGAATGTAAAAAAAAAAAAAAAAAAAATTATACTAAAGTGGAAGATGTCTTGCGTTATCCATATTAAGCTGTTTTGTTTCAGGTTATTTAGAGGTTCCTTTTGAAGGTATTACCAGAATACCTGTTCTTCTCACGGGGATAATACGTTTCATTTTGGACATAGAGTGCTGAATTTGGATTTAAACTATAGGAAGTGTCACTATTCGTCTCAGCCACCCGAAGATTATGGATTCGACAGTAATATCGGACATTTTTGATCATTATATATATATATATATATATATATATATATATATATATATATATATATATATATATATATATATATATATATCCCCCTCCACCCGTCCCAAGTTGCGGGGCTGCATTTGGATTTAAACGGCATCAAAACTGTCATTGTTCGTCTCAGAGACCTCGAAAACTATGTTCTCAGCTTATTGGTAAACATGTTTTCTCTCTCTTACTATTCAAGATAGAAGCTTGAAATTTTGTAAGCACATTCAGTACACCTCTTAGTATTTTTCAGTTGATTTGAGATCTGTGAGTTAACACAGGGGGGTCCAGAAGGGATCATTATTTAATAAGAAAAAGAAAAGAATGAGGTACGAACTATGATCCACGGATAAATAGGGATGATGCAGTACCTACTTAACTGAAAGTCTACAATTTACCTTTTAAGAAAACTATCATTTAAAAGGGTTAAATGAATATTCTTAGAACCATCCCATTTCCCGGATATTTATCACATACTTTCATGTAAGGTGGTGCACGGTGGATCAGTGGTAGAGCGCTTACCTCTGCTGCATGGGAGCCTTCGTTCGATCCCCGGCCACGTAAGATTGTGGTCCATAACTTTATGTCCATGGACTTTCTCGGGATACTTCCGTTACCTACCATTTTCTCATTCCACCAATTCTTCCATTATCGTTCATTGGTCTTAATCATCCATCTTCTTTAGCCTAGAAAGGCATAACCATCGGATCTAAACTGATAGATTTCATTTCATTTCATTTTCTTCTTATTATACAAGCCAGCGCCAATATGAATAACGAAAAGGAACACATTTGTCGTGTTTTTCTTGTCCCGTTATGCAATCCCCCAGTTCCAAAAGGTCGTGTGGGTTGCATGCAGGCAAGGCGTACCGAAACATGTTAAACTCGTAAATTTTCCACTCAAAAATAGTGAATAAATTGTGATTTTCCCTGATTTCCCCGAGACAAAAATAATTAAAACCGGATGCGTACGCGATTAGCTCTGTTAAAAATATATCTGTGTACAAAATCAGTTTTGTGTGACTTTTTTTTATGCGTTATGTTGATGAGACACACACACACACTATCATATTAAAGATTGGAGTGAAGTAGAAGGTACTGACTGAAAGATTTGAGGGGGCCGCGGTGGTTTAGTGGTGAAGGTGGGTGTAGCCGAGCGGTCTGAGGCGTTAGGCTGATGATCGTAAGGTGAAGCTCATTGGGGGTTCGAGTCCCTCTGAAGAGCAAGGGTGGAATTTTAACTGTTCTCGATGTTTCTGTGTTCGTGTCCCTGTCGTGTCTGGTAGTCATGAGAAGTGGTTAAAATAGAAAAAAATAGTCAGGAAATTTAAAAAAAGTAGTAGAGCGTTCACCTCTGGTGCTTGGGGTCACGGGTTCGATCCCGCCTTCGCCAAGTGAACTTTGTGGTGGACAAACACCGTGTGCGTGGGTTTACTCGGAGTTCTCCCGTTTCCTCCCAATTTCTTCATTCCACCATTTCATTCATTACTCATCATCACCGTCTCCTTTAGCCTAACCGGCATAACAGTGGGATGTAAAACTCAAAGATTTCATTTTCAAAGATTTGATTTTATCACTTGCGGTATTAAGTATCTAAACGATCTTTATTTTTTAAATGTTTTTTTTTTCTACAAAATGAACTGTATTATTATTTTCAGATGTTACTTCTTCAGTTCTAGTAAAATGTACCCTGCTTTTTTTCAAAATTAATTTGAACTATCTGTAAATTTATTTATTTGTAAAAGGCATAGAGGATTACAATTCTACAATTGCCTTATTAATATAATATTTTTTAATACTATTATTCTATAATAAAATAGGCAAGAAAGTAAAATAAGCAAGCTGAAAGGACAAAACGGGAAAACATCAAAAATAAAAAAATACAAATAAAGTAAAAATACAGCAGACACAAAATAAATGTAAGTATAAACACTTTCCTGCAACTTGTACATATATTATAAATGCTTTACAAATATTGCGAAAAGAAACTTTGAACGAAGCAAGTAGAAAAAAGAAGACACCTGCCTGTGTATTGACAAACATCACCGGATTAACAGTGTTGCAAACCCAAAAGGAAGTTATAGTTTTGTAAATCGAATAACCTAAACTGGTTATCATCATTGAAAGCAACAATGTAGATAAAAACAAAATAGATGGTAATTAAAGATCAGTGTATCAACCTTTTCGATAAATAACGTGAAACACGTGTTACATGCAAAACCGTTGGCGCACACAGGGAGTGAGGTACTAAAGTTTTGTACACCTTAAATTAAGTGTTGACAAAAACTGTTTACGCTGACTTCAAGTCTAGAATTGTTTATTGAACATTGGTGCCCTCAACAGAAAAGAAAAGTTGAGATTGGAAAAAGTACAATAATTCGGAAAAGGTCACTAGTGCAGTACGGTTCAAAACCTATAATACAAGGCGGTATTGCATGAGAAGCAATACTGTGATTATGTGAAATCGATAAGTCACGTATTGACTGAGATATTCGGTATCTTGTTAAACCTCAGAAGTGTGGTTTGTAAAAGATGGCAACGCTGCGTGGGCCAACGGCATTTGAATTTAACACATGTTTCACGTTATTTATCGAAAAGTGTGATACACTGATCTGCGTTTGCCATGTCTTTTGTCTTTATTTTCATTGTTACTTCCAACGAAAATATTCAATTTAAGTCATTCGATTTATAAAAACAAAATTTTCTCTTGGGTTAGCAACACTGTTCATCGGGTGATGTTCGTCAATACATGGACAGGTGTCCTCCTTTTTCTACTTGCTTCGTGCAAAGTTTCGTTTCTCTGTCTCTATTGGTTTCTCCGTTATCATGGTTGGACATTCTAAATTATAATCAGGAAACGTCATTCCATGATTTTGTTGTCACTGGTTAACGTTCTTGTAGGGAACTGCTATTTCACTAATGCGTGTTTACGGCCATATTGAATATATTTCGTATCGTAATTACCTTACATAAGGGACACCCTAATATATATATGTTTCAGGAGACAAGAAACCTTTAAAGAAATTTTCAAATCAAACCTTTAAAATTTCAGTTTGTTTCATAGAAAGCAGCAATAATAATAATAATAATAATAATAATAATAATAATAATAATAATAATAATAATAATAATAATAATAATAATAATAATAATAATAATAATAAGTTGTATTTATACATTAGTGAGGAAAAGAATTGATATCATCATTCAACATTAATAAATAACGAGTTTTCCAATTTCAGAAATATTATTCTTCATCAATTTTAACAAATGCTTATTATAAATACATTTATTTAAGAGCTCCATCCTGGATACGTTGTTTACATACTCATCTTTTGCTTAGGAGACTCAAGTTCGATTCGCAGCTTGGGCTCATGTGGTTCGGAATCCACGTTAAGGTGTTATGTCCACGTCTCATATAGCCTTAAAATGGAAACTGGGAACGTTAAAATGGAAACTGGGAATCATGTTGGCAGCGGTGTATCGACATGGAGACTATGAGAAGAGATTTAACAATATGTACTGGTAAGATCAATAAATTACACAACCCCTCAACACACCATAAAAGTTCTTTGCATTGGACCCCAGAATATGGATACACTTATTTTGTTACAAAGAATCCAAATTTCGAAACACTAGGACGACTGTCCTTGTCAATTTTGATTTATGGGCAGAAAATGTATGTCCTCCCTACACAAAATCGCTCAAATTTTTCGTCAGTCAAAAATTGACGGTCAATGGTCCTGCAGTTTCGAAATTTGAATTCTGTGTAACAAGATGCATCAAATTCATACCATGAGGTCCAGTGCACAGAACCTTTAATTGTGTGTGTGTGTGTGTGTGTGGGTGGGTGGGTGTGCGTGTATGTGTGTTTACGTGGTTGTGTTGTTTTTACCAGATCAAGTCTCATTACTTTACAGATAAACCCTGTAATAGCTTTCAGGTATGTATTGCGGGAAAAAAACGCTTTTGCTCAAGAGTTATCAGGTGAAGTAACGGACGAATCAAATAACAATTACATTATTATAAATCTCACCCACGTGATCCTAATAAACAACATGAAGACATTAAACAAGTTCGTAATATTTTACAGTAATTTCCGTAGCTTTATTGTCTTGCAATACATTCAGCTTGCATGCGTTTGGTGTGGGGGACACGGGTTCGATTCCCGCTGGGAACTCATGTGATTCGAATCTCATGTTAAGCTTTAGGTCTGTATGTCATATAGCCTCACTGATGCAAATTTTTAACTCGAATCAAACTTAACTGTTAAACTTAAAACAAATAATATAAAAACGGAATACATTTATTTGGTAAATTGCTTGATTCTCGAAATCTAAAAAAAAAAAGAAAAAAAAAGAAATCACATATGATAAACGTTTGGGCGTCAATCTTTTCTTTTTCTTGTTTGTGTTTCGTGTTTACGAAAACTTGATTAAAAGGCAGGAAACTTACCTCTTTAGCTAAACACAATCTCTTTAGAAATTATCCTATGTCCATCATAAATTTAGGAAGAACTTTCTGACAATGAAAAATAAAGCTTGGAATGTTGTTTACATGTATGAGGCATTATAATTAATTCGTCAGGTTCATTTTGTGTTAGTTTACGGGCAGAACGTGTGTTTAGAAAGTAGAATTGTGGGTGCTATAATATAACCATCTTCACTTTCACTTTCGGAAAGAAAATTCCTCACATACTCTGGTCTATAGACTCATAATGTCCTGGAGGCCAGAATGTTTCAAATTGTGAAGTCTTTATTTTAATAGGAAACAGGAAGATTCATGGACGGCGTAGGCACACATGCTCAAGATGAAGTAAGATTTGTGTACGTGATTTAACAACAAACGCTTTGCTGAAGGCCTTAACAAGGAACTAAGTACATGTGACTAGTATTGCCTCATATGAGGTCATCTGTTATTGTTTTCTCTAACACACATTATTAGAGATTATATGTGAACGACCCAAAGATGATATTGTGTTCAAGATTTCAGGAAATGCTTCTCTTGACACCTGAACAGGACAATGTTAACCCTTTAATTAGCAAGCATTGATAGCATTGTCATTAAAATATTTATTTTTTTGTATTGTTGAACCATGTCTTCCTGATCATAATTTCGTAATTTTTAAAGTATTTTTTGTACTTTGGTTACAAAATATAGGATGTTTATTTCAAAGCAACATCGCCATAAGATAAGTCGTATGTGTTGCTACTTTGCAGCATTGCCTTATTATGGTCAAATATCATATGAATATTTTCAGTAATTAGCAGCAGTTTCGTTGAAATACTTTCTTGCAGAGCAAGAAACCACAAATAATAATAATAATAAAAAGAACTTTCGGGGAACGAAGGGGATAAAGCTTCTACAATATTAAATTTGACTGTTCCCTGTTTACGAAGATTAGAAATATCTAAGCAAGCAACCCACATGAATATTGTATGAAAGCAATAATACCAATCAATGAAGTTATAATTCGTGCGGATAACGCAATAGAATGCGATGTTGCTTGTAACACTGCCAAATAAAGGGTTAAAAAAAAAAACTGAAGTAGAAGTATTCTCTTCACGAAATAATTTCCATTTTCTTATGTGCAGGGCCGGCCTTAGTCAATTTTCCTCGCTGTGCAATGGCATCATTTTCCGTCCGTTCTTTATTCAATACGTTTTCAATAAAGTTCGGACAAAGAAAACTCGTTCCCAAAAGTAAAGAACCCCTTGTAGATTTTAGCATAGGAAATTACTTATGGCATATATTGAGGTTATTAATGAAATATTTGTTTATAAATTAACAACAAAATTGCATGAGTTGTATTTTTCAAAATTGGCCAAAAAAAATGCATCAATAAATTATTTCTTGTTAATATTCTTATACGAGGGCCATTCGGAAAGTAAAGAACGTTTTGCGCTAGCGCGTGCGCGTGTTCCCCCACCCCCGTTGCCACTGGGTTATTGACCTGGGCATGCTTTAGCCTCAGTCTGGCACCAGCTGCGATCCGCTAGGGTCCGTTATTGCTTCGCTGTGCGACTGTAAAATGTGCGATACAATTACTGATCCCGCCAAGTGTGAGGTTCGTAGTGTGATAAGATTTTTGAATGCAAGTAAAGTGCGTCCGATATAAATTTATAGACAAATCACTGAGGTGTATCGAAATGTAATGAATGAAGCATCAGTTCGTAAGTGGTGCATTATGTTTAATGACGGACGGACGAATGTGTACGATGAGGAACGCTCGGGCCGGCCTTCTGTTGTGACTGACGAACTCAAAGGAAGAATTGAGCGGAAAATTCAAGAGGATAGGCGATTCACTATTGATGGGCTGCACGAATTCTTTCCTGAAATTTCAAGAACTGTGTTGTACGAAATTGTCAGTGGTGAACTTGGTTACAAAAAAATTAGTGCAAGGTGGGTGCCACGACTGTTATCGGAGGAACACAAAACCAAGCGAATGGGAGCCGCATTGACTTTTCTCAGCCTTTACCATAAGGATGGCGATGAACTTTTAAATCGTATTGTTACTGGAGATGAGACGTGGATTTCGCACATCACTCCAGAAACAAAGCGCCAATCCATGGAATGGCACCATTCAAATTCTCCGAAAAAGCCGAAAAAAGCCAAACAAATTTTGAGCACCAGAAAGGTTATGGCTACGTCTTTTGGGATCGTAAGGGTGTTTTGCTCGTTGACTACATGCAGAGAGGCGAGACCATAAATGCAGCTGCCTACTGTCAGACGTTACGTCGACTTCGCCGCGCGATTCAAAACAAAAGGCGCGGATTGCTGACCAGCGGCGTCATCCTCCTCCACGACAATGCCCTTCCTCACTCCGCGGCATTGACGAGGGACTTGCTTCAGCAGTTTAAGTAGTAAGTTTGGGAGCATCCACCCTATAGTCCAGACTTAGCCCCCAGTGACTTCCACCTATTCCCAAAGTTGAAAGACTTTTTGGGTGGAAGCCACTACGGCAGTGATGATGAACTTAAGGAAGCTGTTAGTGATTGGTTCAACAGTTTGGGGGCAACTGTGTATGCCGAAGGCATAGAAAAACTTGTACCACGGTATGACAATGTTTAAATTTACACGGCGACTATGTCGAAAAGTAACTTAAGTATCACATAGTATGTAACACAAATTTCGCCTTTGTATATCAGTTATTAAAGTGTTTATACAAAAACGTTCTTTACTTTCCGAATGACCCTCGTATAAGTGATTTAAGGAACATTATACGAATTATAATGACATATGCATTTACGAAATATGAGCAAAATCGCCTGAGACGTTTATTGAGAAAATAGTCTAAAAGAAACTCACTTTAAGAATAAATGACCTCTTGTGAATTTTTTTCCTACGGAATAATTTACATAACTTTATAGAGAAATTGATGAAATTTCTGAAATTAATGATTAAGAGATATGAACAAAATGGCTTGAGTTATTTGAGGAAACCATCCGAAAAGAACTCACCTCCAAGAATAAGCTACCCCTCATACTTCTTCTTCTTCTTTTTTCATGCAAATGAGTTAATTCATATTGTCAGGTTAGAAATGAAATATTAACAAAATCGTCAGAGTCATTTCCATAAAATCGTCCAAAAAACTCACAAATAAACTACCTGTCGTAGGTTTTCCCGGACAAATTAATACTACCAAGATATTAACCCTGGAACCATACATCGGGCCACTCAGTTAACCAAGAAATTTTCATTTTGTTGTAGATTTGAATTGGCAACACTCAGCGCTGCCATCTCCCGTGACTTTTACTCGTCCTTGGCGAGCTGTAAGTTCCATTGTTTACTGTGATTGCGAACATTCCGTTTTGTCTATAGAAAATTGTTGGGGCACTCAAATCCCCAGTGTTCGATTAGTGTAAGTTTTCTTTTTTACTTGTACAGTCCGCAGAAAAAAAACCCTGCAACATTAACATGTAGGTTTATTGTGAAACTACGCTTAACAGCGCAGGGAATCAACCAAACGTCTATATAGCACGAATCACGCCAGGAGAAACCTCGGCGTTCTACCCTGGACACTTATTTTGGAGCAAAAGATCTCGTCGTTTCACAATAAACTTACATGCTCATGTTGCAGGCTTTTTTGCTGCGGACTGTACATATTTAATTTCCACAGTATTATGCGTGATTTTGTGTATTGTTTGCAGACTTTTAGTTACAATGGATAAACTACAAACTAAGTTCTTCAGAGCCTGTTGAACCGGAGAAAAAATTAAATGAAATCTTTGAGTTTTACGTCCCACGGATATGCCGGTGAGGCTAAAGGAGACGGTGATGATCATAAATGAATGAAATGGCGGAATGAAGAAAGTAGGAGGAAACACGAGAACCCTGAGGAAACCTACGCACACGATGTTTGTCCACCCCAAAGTTCACTTGGAGGTTGCTGGGATCGAACCCAGGACCCCAAGCACCAGAGGTGAATGTTCTACCACTGAGCCACCGCAGCCCCATAAACCGGAGCCATTTGGTGACAAGTCTGAACGTGAAAATGAAGGAGACCTTTTGGAAGTGGTGTTATAAAAGACGAGTTTTCATCTGATACCTCAGAAGATGTGTACCTAGTTCAAATGATCCAGGAAAGGATGATGAAAATGCACAAATATCGCATCTGAGTGAAAGGATTACGCGAAACCGTCAACTGGAAGGCTGGAAGGTTTAGTATCTGTCTCACGAAACAAGGGTATGGAAACCACCATCCGATGTGCTGAGTGTAAGCAGTTTACTTGCAAAACACACCTCATAATTTTTGTGCCAATTGTAAGGAAGAAAAATAGAAAAAAAGACCTGAAAGCTATGAGACTCCCAAAACATGTATATACAAAATGTAAGCTTTTTTACTTTGATAGATTACACATTTGTAAACACTAAAGTACCATGTAAAAGTATGTTCGTGGAGAAGTTAGAGCTTTAAGGAATAGGTTAAAGTAGTTTTTCAATGTAAATGAACACTTTTCCGTGGAAAAATAGTTTTTATTTTTGGGGCACCCAATACCCCAGTGTAGGTTAATGTAACAGGAGTTCAGGTGTACGGTTTGAGGATTAATGAAAAATTTATTTATGAAGAATGGACAAAATCTTCCGAGTCTTTTCTGAGAAAATTGTCCAGGAAGACTCACCCCAAAAAATAACAATCGCTCATTATTTTTTTTTTCAGGGCAAATGAGTTACGCCGTATTATCAGGTTATTAATGAAATATTTATTTAATGGAAATGGAAAAAAAATCTCTAAGTCGTTTTTTAAAAATAGAAAATGTCCGGGAAAGAAACTGAATTTCGCATATTTGTGCAATATACTGATTCCGGATAACAGATTTTTCTCAGTGTACATGAAAAAGGAAAAACACACACTGCATGAGTTACGGGAAAACATTCGAAGACAGGTTAAGACAGTAACACCAAAGATTCTGGTAACCACTTTTAGAAACATGCAGTAGTGTAAAATGTGTTTCGACGCACAGGGAGGACATTCCGTGATAAATGTATTCCATTTCATTTTTTACACATAGAGATATGACATGTAAATGTTTGTTTTTTATCTCTCCTTGCATGTCTTTGAAATATTTTATAGGTTTGAGCGTATGCACGGTGGCTCAGTGATAAAGCGCTTACCTCTGGTGACAGGGCTCCGTGGTTCGATTCCCGGGAAAGTAAGTTAGCGATGAACAACATCGTATCCGTGGGGGTTTTCTCGGGGTATTCCCGTTTCCTTCCACTTTCACATTCCACCAATTATTCCTTCATTATTCACTTGCTTTAATCATCGTCTCCCTTAGCCTAAAGAGCATAATCGTCGGACGTTAAACTGAAAGATTTCATTTCATTTACGGGTTTGCTTTCAAATGGGACACCCTGTATATGCATAGAACAACTTTTCACTTACTTGCAAGTCAACACGCTGCCATCCACTTTCCGGTTTTCTGTAACTCATATTTTTATTCATAGGTAATTTCTTGTCATTAACAATCATACTTTTTTCTTTCTATCTGCCTTTAATTAACCCTGTCGATAATAATGACTCATCAAACAACATATTAGATCTTTCACTTTTATTCTAGAAATATATTAACCACTTTATCATGGATTTTTTTTTAAACATACTAAATAGGTCTTACCATATCTTTCCTTATGATCAACCGACAACTGAGTGAAAGTAGATGAATATGTAACATTTCGGTTTTACGTTTTTAGACGACATGTGACCATCTACACATGTATGCATGTATGTATGTTGTCACTCCCGACGCCTCTGCTCTTAATTTCTCCTGCTTAGTCCACGCACGTTGTCACAGAACATATGTGTGTACGGAGGCACACACCCAAGGGCACACAATGGGCGGGTTAACCTAGTTAAAAACTAAAAGGCATCTTTCTCAATGTCAGTGTCACATACCGTAGAGGTTATTACTATGTATTGCCGCTGGTGATAGAAAGTTATTTTCTTTGTGACATGCAAAGATTTTTTCAAAAGAAAAATGTATAGCTAACAAAAGTAACTATAAAGCCTAACAATTAAAATTATTATTATTATTTTTTTTTTTCAAAAAGCAAAAGTTTGCTCAATTTGTTCCGTTACGTTTGTTTGAACTTCCAATTTCATTTTATTGCCGCGGATTTACAAGTTTCTTGGTTGTTTCGAGTTTCAAGCACCAAGGGAGGTCTCTTATGGCTAAGCGATTAGCGTACGCGCATTTGGCTTGGGAGACCTTTATTCGATTCTTAGATAGAGCTCATGTGGTTCGGATTGCATGTTAACTTATAGGTTCACGTCGTATAACCTCACTGCTGAAAGGGACGCTAGACTAAAACGAAAATTTGAACATTGGTGGCTACATAAGATGTAGACATTTTTAATCATGTGCATTAGAATACAACCTCCAGGCAAAAATTTCCTATATCGTTGATTTACTTCTTATTAGTTATATCTAATATTACACCTCTTCCCTAATACGAGGGGTGTGCCGAAAATAACCACAACTTCTTTATTAATAACCACAAGTAACCATAACTTCTTTATTAACTACTAGCTGAAATACCCATTCTTCGGATGAGTCAGATAAAACATCTATGTAAACAAACTGAGCAACGAAGGAAAAAAATATCGGTCATTTTCTACTACTTTTACATATCCCTGTAAACGCAACCTGAGATCCACTGGTTTCCAGCCGATGGAGGCTGTATTTGGAAGTCAACGCCTGTGGGAGTATCACCATTCATCCCAGCGCCCGCAAAAACTCGAAAACTGTAGATTTTACACTAATAACGGCCATTTTCTACTAATTTTACATGTCACAGTAAACACCCTCCTGAGATCTTTTTGGTTTGATTTTTTTTAAAAAAAGAACGCTTCGTCCTGGTGTGGGGCCAAAGAGCACGTGACTAAATTTGGTAACTATCGGTCCATTCATCTGGTCTCCAGGCCGCACACAGACACACAGATAGACAGACAGACAGATACACAAACAAACTCTTTATTTTATTTATATTAGATTAGACTAGGGTTGATTATCCGCTTCTCTGGGTTGTAATAAAAATTTTAAATGCATAACTCCTTATCTCATCTCCGAAAACTATGAATTCGACACTAATATCTGTCATTTTCGATCATTTTTATATTAGTCCCCTTCCCCCAAGTTTCCGTAATAACTACAGCATGACACGATTCATTTCTTTCAATGGAACCAACAAACTTTAGTGCGATGATCTGCACTTTTACGATTCTTGTTTTTGTTTATTGTTATTAAGTGCACATTTTATTTCCGATTTACAATTATTTGTAGAGCAGATCATTAACAAGATCAGGTATGCAGATAATACGGTTATTATAGCTAGAACCGAAGAAGGGCTACAGGAGATGATTGACAAAATAGCTGACACTGGAAAACTATCGAAAATATGGAATTGAAATCAATGTTAACAAATCGAAAGTCATGAAAATATCTCGTGGAAACGTGCCCTGACGAGTCAGAGTACAGCAAACGGAACTTGAACACGTTGATCATTTCAAGTATCTGGGAAGTATTTTAAAGAGAGACACTTACTGCACCAAAGAGATTAGGTCAAAAATTGTCATAGTCAAAGAAACATTGAACAAGGAAAGGTCACTCATAACTAGCAGCCTTAATACTGGACTTAGGGAGAAGTTGGTCAAGTGTTATACAAGGAGTATTGGACTGTACGGTTCAGAGACTTAGGCACTACGGAAGTTAGAGAAAAAATATTTAGAGTGCTTCGAAATATGATGGAGGAAGATGAAGATAAAATGGACAAATAAAGTAATAAACGAAGATGTTTTAAAATGAATAGGAGAGAAGAGGACGCTTTTAGCCACCATCCTTCGTAGAAAGGCTAATTGGATTGGACATGCAAATAAGTTGTCTTCTTCATATTATCATAGAAGGAAAATGAGGAGTAGGGAGAAAAAGAACATAAGTGATCGATGATTTCACAAATAGAAGAAAATATTGGGAGTTAAAAGAGGAAGCTGAAGATCGAGAAAAACGGAAAAAATATTTCCAGACAAAGCTTAAAACAAAATAATAATAATAATAATAATAATAATAATAATAATAATAATAATAATAATAATAATAATAATAATAATAATAATAATAATAATAATAATAAGACCCAGTTCGTGCCAAAGGCAGAATACTTAATAAAAAAGGTCTAATCTACACAAAATGTAGAAGGCAGTACTTTATCTTAGCACTAATATCGAACGGCGAGTGTCGTATACGACACACAAAATTTAGCATTAGTTGTCCTGATATAGCGATAACATGACACATGCGACACATGTATTTTCTTCTGTTGTTGTCGCCAAGGTAGGCGCCGCATTTGATAGAAGCTTGGCTATTGAAGAGTGCTTCCTGTTGGTCCTAGATAGTATTTTTTGAAGGGAAAAAATATCGCAGAATCCATATATGACACGATTACGTTAAGTTTATTTATCTTGTTACAACCTTGGGGATAAATATTTAGTTGATTATTTTGCTATTCTATTGTGTGGAGGAAAATGTAAACCTTTTGTTTTATCATGTGTCGTATGCGACACTATGAAACCAATCATTACAAAAGATGATTATTCATAATCTAGAGATATCTCATGTTTTCAATTCCTTCACTTGGGATTTATGAACATGTGACCGTGTTTTACGTATAGAATATTTTTGTGGATTGCATAGATGTCTTAAGTGTGTAATACACAGAGGCGTACGTAGTGGGGAGACAAGAGAGACAGACCACTACCAGAACATTGTCTCTCACTTTTTATTGGTAGAGTTCTAATGTGTCCTATATGACACATATAATTGTCACTACTTTGTGCAAAGAAAAAATGTAATTTCTTTTACTCTTTGCATGTATGGAACGAAAACATTACGAGAATATAAAATTTACAAGACAAAACTATTGAGTTCTATTAGTGACACTGAAGAGATTAAATGACCTTTTGTAGATAGCATCATGAAAGTTGTGGGGAAGTCTTTCCTTTAAACCACACAAACCAGATAACTGTACTGATGTTCTTTCTCACCAAGTGGTTTTCTGTCTACAAAACACCAAGCGTGAAAGGTAAAATCAAATAATTCTTTGATGCCACATCAGTTAAAAATCACGAATTCATTAAACCCCATTAACTGATTGTGGGAATAATGAAAGTAGGATCATTTGGGCAAATAAACACACACACACACACACACACAAAAATTCACTTCCTTCATTTCGGCATATTTTATCTCTTTCACTTAACTGTTTCCGAGACGTTGTAATAAAAAAAGTGAAAATAGCAGGCGTAAAACAGACGAAAAATAACCTCTTTCTTTTTTTTTCTTTTTTGGCCAAGTTCTTTCTATAAAAGTGAAACAAGAAACGCGAAACAAATCCCAAACCGCGAAGCCTATCCTTTTGCGATTTCACTTTCTTGTGAGAGATAATAGGTATTCACGAGCAAAGAAACCACATAGTTCTAAGTTACCCCGAGGGCTTAAAATAAATGTTATATCTTTGAATTGTTGTCACACGAATTAACCCTCACATGACCTAGGTATTTTTTTTTTTTTTGTAACGCGGACTTCCAACGGGGGCCCGCACCCACCTGTTAAGATTACATATGTCTCTCAAAAGACTCAAAAAATTCTGCAGACACTGAAGTGAACAGTACACGGGAAAGGACTAAGTCTATGACTATTCGATGCGTTCGCAATGCGTTTTTATGGCTCATGTGTACGCTTGGAATATGCTGACCATCTGTATTTAAACGTAGATGCCTAATCACAAGGCGCTGCAAACGAGAAAGCGATAAAAGCGCACAGAATACGTTGGCTCGAGCGTATTTGGTGCATTTCGGAACAGTAGACTGCCTGCTGTTTCGGAATCAGTAAAAGATGTCTAAAGGAACGAAGAAAGGAACGACGTGTTGCCAGGTAAGGGAATTTTAGGGAAAAAAAAAAAACAGCTGCTTGGAAGATATTTTGTGCAGAGTATTGGAACTCTCCTATTATAAAGTATGTGCGTGTATAAGAAAAGAAAATTCACAAAAATACAAGGAAATTCCGAAAAAAAAAGCTAATCACAGAAAATTCTAAGTAACACAATAGGGTTACTTCCTGTGATTCGCATGAACGATAATAAGGGTATGGCAGTAACAGGGTGGCTATTTGAAGCGATCGCAACGCGTTTTTATTGCTCATGTACGCTTGGAAAATACTGATCATGTATTTAAATGTGGATGACTAATCACAAACGCGAAAACAATAAAAACGCGGAGAAAACGTCAGCTCGAGCGTATTTGGTGCGTTTCGGAACAATAGACCGCCTGCTGTTTAAAAGATGTCAAAATGAAGGGAAAAAGGAAAAACGTGTTGCCAGGCAAGGGGATTTTAGCAAAAAAAAAAAAAAAAAAAAAAAACAGCTGCTTTGAAGATGCTTTGTGCAGAGTTCTGGAACTCTGATATTATAGACCTGGACTTGGAAAGAAAGACCTGGAAACCCTGACTGGTTCACAGTATGATTTATAACTTTGGCAAAAGTAAAGTTACCAAATAACCACCTTGGTCGCTTTCACTCTAGGGGGTAACACTTGAAAACCGCATTCTCAAATGGCCACAGATTAACATACTAAGGCATTACATCATATTGATATCTAAAAATTAGTCTAAGTGCTAAGAATATTTATCAAGCGCGGGAACGAATAGGTAGTTTTGCGTGAGATTTACTTTCGTCATACAACGTCAATCAATTGCTTAAACTCTTAGAATTCTGTTTTATGCAGACATGCAAAATGGTGTATGTATACGAGGCATGTTCGGAAAGTAACCTCCGATTTTTCGCTGTGCTTGAAATAGTGGGAGCATTGTAATTACCTTTGCACAGACGTGCGCGGTAGATCAGTCTGCATTCAACCGTGATAGAATGAAGGTTGTCTGATCACTAGTTCCGCTTTTGCAGCTTCTCAAATTATGTGCTGCAATAGAAAACCATGCCAAGCAGCTATTGATCGGGAATTTTGTGCCGTGTTTGGACTAAGTGTGATAGGTGAAAGAGCTGTTCGTCAGTGGGTTCGTTCATTTAAAAGCGGACGAGCAAACACTCATGACGAAGAGAGGACTAGCAGGCGATCAGTGGTCACTCATGAACCCGTTCAGAAAATTGATGGAAAAGTTCGTGAAAATCGACGCTTCACAATTCCGGAGCTTTCCGATGAATTTCCACAAATTGTGATAATATTATCATCTCTTCATGTATATGAAGAAGTGGCTTGGATTTCAGCGCTTACGTGATGATGAGAACTGAAATATATGGTCACAAGTTGGCACAACGCACAGGCGTGAGATTTTTATGCTGATGAAACTTCTAAGTTAGTGCAAAGATACGATAAGTGCCTCAATGTTTATGGAAACTATGTTGAAAAATATAGCAAAGAAGTAGTTTTCAGATGTATATAATAAATTATTCTAATTTACATTCATGTTCCTTCTTTGGTCAATCGGAAGTTACTTTCCGAATGGCCCTCGTATGATATGCTTCCTCGTTAGTACCGAAAGTGTTTTACTTTGGCCACGCGATTGCCATCACACATTAAAAATCATAAATTGTGTGTAACTAGAGAAGCTATTCCTTATCTTATCAATGTTACCTCTGCATGTTACCAAAATGAAGCCAAAATCCTTTCACTTTCTCTCCAGTGTAATCTAAGTGAATTCAGATGCCCATTACTACAAAGTATATAGTATTTTGTCAGTACAGGGACTGCATGAGACGTAACCCTACAGCTTAACACGTGATCTCAAAAGCATGATTATTTGCTTTCTGGTTGAAATTTAGCTACCCGTTTCAGCAGTGAGTCTATCTGAGATCTGGACCTACACCTAAGGGTGGAAATCAAACCACCGGATTATAATCAATTTTTAATGCTTTTTCACCGGGAATCAAACCCGGGACCATATACACCAAAGGTCGAAGTAGTAGTCAATATACCAGTGGGGGAAAGGACTCCGAAGCACATAAATTCTCACCGGGATGTGTCGTTTCCAGAGATGACGTGGGTCAATGGAAACTTGAACAGTTACACACCATCCATACCACTTGACCCACATACCACTTGATCAACGACTCACCGTGACACACTCTAACCCACGACCCACCGCGACCCACTCGTGAGATACTGAAATTTTCGTAAAAATTCGAACCCCTACTCTTCCTTTAAAATATGTGTTATAATGAAAGCGATATGATAACATCCCAGTTGGGATTGGGGCCTAACTATACCAAAAAGGCATTTCATTTCGCTTTGCCATTTGGCCGTGATGATCACGCATGCCTAGTCACATTCACTTTTTTATATAATAAGTCATACATTACAGGTGATTCATATATATTAGTAGTCAGCTCCTCAAAAATTGCACAGGCTGTGTCTCGAAAGCAAATTTGTGAGTCCTATTGCTATTATTATAATTACAAATATTACTAATATCCAAAAATGCCTGAAACTTATCTCAGGTAAGTTAGAAACAAATGAAAGAGGAAGAAAAATAAAGACCTTAAAAGTAAAACGTAAGTAAATAAATCAGTGATTAGAAGATACTGTCTACAATGCACTGAGCAGACTAGGTTGATTTGTCACAGTGGGTTGGTATTAGATCAGAGTGAGTAATGGTGTGCCGGTGGGTCGCAGTGTGTCACGTTCTCTTGAACCACGACCCACTGACTCACTCACAAATCTTTACTCCGCATTTGACACACAATCCTCTGACCCACTCCATCTCTGAGTATGCAGGGTATTGCTGAAATAAAAATGCCGAGAAAAAGAGAAAACTCGGGGAAAACGATTTTGTCCACCAAAGCTTACATAACCTGAGATCGAATAAGATACCCCTGACACCTGAGATGTGCAACAAGCTCGAGTCACAAGCTGAATGAGAAGTGCGACAATTCTCATGTAAAATTAGACAATGATCAGATATGAAATTTAAAGTAAGATGGTGGTAATGCATTAACATTTTTCTTCTTTTCAAGATGAATATATATAAGCGTTTTTCGTAAGTTTTGTATCACACTATCTTCAACCAAGAAAAATTATTATTATTATTATTATTATTATTATTATTATTATTATTATTATTATTATTAATATATCATACAGTGAAATAGTAAATATTTTCTATGCATCACAAAATAAGTATGATAATGAAAAGCAAAGCAATGGAAAAGTAAGAGCAATTATATTTCTTAAAAAAAAAATAACTTTGGAATTCTACAGATTATTTAAGCAGATAGCTGTTGCCGAATGTGTCCATATAAAGTTGTTTTTTTTAATTAAGTTTTCAATCATACTGACTTGAAAAAACGAGTAATTGGAATTACGCACCAAAAAGTCAACTATTCTCGATAAAGCAAAATAACTTATTTCACACAAAATCCAATTTCTAATTGTAGCCAACTGTTACTTGGACCTAACTTGTATTCTATAGTTTAAACATTTTAAACCGAACGCTAGTCTTTCCTCATAACTTCAATGTAAAATAAGTGAGCATAGCAAGACAGATATATATATATATATATATATATATATATATATATATATATATATATATGTGTGTGTGTGTGTGTGTGTGTGTGTGTGTGTACCTAGGCCAATGCTGGGAAACAAATATGATGAAAATAGGAGGGCAGAAAAGCGTACTGCTAATGTATTGTATTTTAGCTAGTATTTTTTTTTTAAGTAATCTCGGGTCTGAGATTTAGAAAGTCGATTGAGCTACTTTGTTTACCGATAGAATAAAGCGTTGAAGAGAACATGGTCTCTGTCATCAGTTCTATGGTCTGTTTCTAATAATTTGTTTTATAATCAGTAGTAGATTGTGTTCTTGATAACTAACAAATACCTAAAGATAAACATCGGGTTTCCAAGAAGACAAATCACTTACTTTTAACTCTATCAAAGATCGTAAGAGTACCATTCTGTCATAAAGGAAAGATAATGATAAACGTTTTCTGTTGCAAAAATAGTCCACTTCGCTAATAAATTATGATCGTAGATGATGCATCGCATTTTGCGATACAATTTTTCGTTTGTATCGAATTTCTAGGATTTTGTGTAGCAAACTCCGATGCGATACCCCTGAAATAAATCGCAATAGGAATCGGAATAATATATATACTCTCTCTCTCAAGATCCCAGTGTGGCGCAGTCTGCCGAGGAGTTCCCCGTGGTAGAGAAGATTGCAGGAGAAAGTAGATAGTATCAACCATAACGAGACAAGACAACCTTCTGCTTTCTGTGCCACGGCCACGGGCAACACAGCCAAAGTGGTCACGTGACCATCGCCCACGAACAACCATAAACAACAGGTGAACGGAGGATGACATCTTCTCTGTACAAACAACAGTTTATTTTCCACCAATCTGTGGTTAAGGAGCCGTACTATTAATACTTGTCATAAACAGTGGCATATGAGTTTCTTTTTTCTTCACCATCATGCAATCTCTCACTTAAAATAAATACATCACACTTGTAGTACATATGGAGAATCAAAGGCAAAACCTGTGAATTTACAATTAATGATGACCAGTGGCTATCGGGCTCAAGCTCCCCCTTCCCCCGAAATAAATTTGTTATATGCAAAATTTCATTAAAATTTGTCGCCATCCAAAAATAAAAATAAAAGTGCTTATTCACGTGTTGTGCATAGTCCCCCCCGAAAGAAAATCCTAAATACGCCACTGATGATGACCCTATACTATGCCATATATTCCACTTCCATATTAAATACTGGATTTCTTTGAAGCAAACCATATGCTATTACAATTGCCTTCTGGAGGATCTTCACTAAAGCGAAATTAAACTACCGCTAATTTTAGAGTTTTTTTCTGTAATATCTTCAGAACAAATAAAAATATTCGAAACCAAAAACGTAGTGAACTAAACAATACGATTTTGCATATGATATCTTTACCACAATTCTCCTATCTGCTTTTGGTATGCCGCTATTTACAGAACCTGCAAAAAATGCTAAATGTATCTACAGTTACAAACCGAAAGCAGATAGATGAGTTGTGATAACGGTATCACATGCAAAATCATATTGTCTAGTTCACTACATTACTGCTTTTCGAATATTTTTATTTTTTTTAAGATATTACAGAAAAAAGTCTAAAATTTGCGGTAGTTTAATTTCGCTGTAGTGAAGACCCTTAATCACAACTTCAAAATTATTATTATTACTAAGTATTCTGCCTTTTGGCAGACCCTGGAACTAATGAGGTTTTCTTTTTTTCGGTTTGGGTTTGGAAATGTTTCTTCCACGTTTCTCGATCTATAGCTTCCTCTTTTAACTACAAATATTTTCTTCTATTTTTCAAACTATTTCATCAGTCGTGTTCTTCTTCTTCCTATTCCTTGTTTTCTTTCCATCATTCTTTCTACGGCGGTATGAGGAAGACAATTTCTTCACAAGATTTGTCCATTGCAATTGGCCTTCCTTCGAAGGTTGCTGGTTAAAAGCGTTCTCTTCTCTCCTATCCGTTTTAAAACATTTTCGTTTCTTACTCCATCTGTCCATTTTATCTTCTCCATCTTCCTCCAACATCACATTTCGAAGCTCTCTAAATATTTCTTCTCCAACTTCCGTAATGTCCCAGTATCTGAACATTACAGTTCAATGTTCCATATGCAGCAGTTGACTAATCCTTCGTTAGTCCAACATTAAGCCTGCTACTTCAGAGTAATCTTTTCTTGTTGAATATTTCTATGGTCATCACAATGCTGACATGATCTCCTTGATGCGATAAGCGTCTGTCGTGAAAATACTTTACAAGTACTTGAAATTATCGGCTTGTTCAAGTTCTCTTTGTTTTCCTCTGACTCAAAAGGGCGCGTTTCCACTGGACGTCTTCGATTTTTCGATGCTGAGGTATTCAACAAGGAAAGATCACTCTTAAGTAGCAGGCTCAATATTGGACTAAGGAAGAAGTTAGTCAAATGGTATATATAGATTATTGAACTTCATGGTTCAGACACTTGGACGTTATGGAAGTTAGAGAAGAAATATTTAGAGAGCTTTGAAAAGTGGTGTTGGAGGAAGATGGAGAAGATAAAATGGACAAGGAGAGTAAGAAACGAAGATGTTTTAAAACAAATAGGAGAGAAAAAGATGCCTCCGTTTGGCAGTCACGTTAATCCCTACTTTCTCCATTGTCTTACTTTGGGGAATCTTAATCCTTACTTTCCCCATTGTCTTACTTTGGGGAATCTTAATCCCTACTTTCCCCATTGTCTTACTTTCGGGAATCTTAATCCCTACTTTCCCCATTGTCTTACTTTGGGGAATCTTAATCCCTACTTTCCCCATTGTCTTACTTTGGGGAATCTTAATCCCTACTTTCCCCATTCCCTACTTTATTCATTCTCCATTGTCTTCATTTCTCATCATCACCGTCTCCTTCAGCCTAGCCGGCATAAACGTGGCACGTAAAACTTAAAGATTTAATTTCTTTTCATTTTTTTCAGAGCTTGAATTTCTACGGTCACTCGCTCAAGCACCGGTCTCTTACAATACCAGTGGATCGAACGTTTACGATATAAAATGGTAAAGTGTTAGTCATGGGCTATATTACAATGAATTTCGATTTAATTATCATATATAATTATTTCCTTGTTGAATTACAGATACTCTTCTGTGGAAAATAGGATGAGACTTGGAAGTCTCAAATCAAGGAAAATTATGAAAATGTAAAGGAAGAAAAAAAAAAGACAGTTCAAAATTTGACTTGGTTCGAAAGCCAAGGAATAAGTCCTATTGCTATTATTACAATTACAAATATCAGTAACCAAAAGTGTCTGAAGTTCTTTTTTTTTTTTCACTTAGATATACTCATCTCAGGTAAGTAAATAGAAAAAAAAATGAAAAAAGTAAGAAAAATGAAGGCTTTGAAAGCAAAACTTAGACAAATTCACCAATGTTCAGAAGATTTTGTCTACAGGGCACTGAGAAGAGTGGGTCGGTGGGTCCAAGTGGGTCATGGTGGGTAATGATGGGTTAGGTTGGAGCATGGTGGGTCGGTGGGTGCTGGGTCGAAGTGGGTCAAGCCCTTTTGACCCACGATGCACCGGCCCACTCACAAATCCTGACCCATTTGACACATGACAAATTGACCGATTCCATCTTTGAGTTAAATTTGTTCATTGCATGACTTCAGAGATCTGATTTTTCAGTCCAACCATTCTGAGGTTTTTTTAAAGCATGTAAAAGTTATTCTATGAAGAGGCAGGGAAGAATCCATGTCTAGTGCAAGGGCAGGTAAGAATTGGGAGATGGAATTACAGAACATTACTTTCCAACTGAGCACGCCCAAACCACATTTATGACTATTGTAAGTCTTTATCTGCATCATCGATGTTCTTAAATCGTCTTGGAATGCACTTTCGACGTTGTCGCCTGAACATAAATTACAAAATTGCAAATGACTCAATTGTCATTTTAATATAACAAAAATCAACAATCTCTTCATTTGCATAACAAAAGGAAGTTGAAAACAATGACAGCGAAGCTGTTATTATAGGACAAGCAATCCTAGATGAAAGGACATAAGAAAAAGTGTTAATTTTAATTAGCTCGATGGCATATAAGGAAACAGCATAGGTATAGAAACGCATTCACACTGTATTTGGCACATTGCAATATTATTACTGTGCAAGTTTGTGCTTTCTTTCATATATATATATATATATATATATATATATATATATATATATATATATATATATATATATATATATATAAAAATAACTGTTTCATTTTTTTAATAGGGGACATTGTGGTTCAGTGGTAGAACGCCTACCTCTGGTTCGTGAGGTCCTTATTTCGATTCCCTGCCCAGTAAGTTTGTGGTGGACAACATCGTGCCCTCCAGTTTTCTTGGCGTACTTCTATTTCCTCCCACATTGTTGTTCTACAATTTTTTCCATCATCATTCACTTGCATTGATCATCGTCTCCATTAGCCTAAAGGACATAATCTTCGGACGCTAAACTTCAAGATTTCATTTCATTTATTTTTCTGTACAAATAAAAGTATTGTAAACGTTCGCTGTTGTTTTCTCAAGCAATACAACTAACTTTTTATGACTGACCGTCGTATATATCCATATACCGCGTGAGGAAACATATTAGAAAAATACATTGATGAATTTCTGATAGGTTTCTTAGATACGTATTGTCTAAAGGAACGTCGTTTATTAAATTACACAAACTCCTCATTACTCAATACTCAGATATATAGGGCGAACACAAAAATAGTCCATGATTTGAAAAAGTAGGGTAGGGTAGGGTTTAGATTTCTGGTCTTTCGGCATCTAAGGCCATTTAGCCCGTCACGTTTAGAAGGATGACGTCCCTCGGCGAACACACAATCCGGGGAAGGGGAAGGAAGAAAGGATTGGGGAAGGAAGGAAGCGGCCTGGGACCTATAAGTTAGGTACAACCCCGACACTTGCCTGGTGTGAATGAGGAAAACCCAGGAAAGCATCATTCAGGGTGGCTGGCCTGAAAAAGCTCTTTTTACACTTTTTCGACCAAGTGGCCCCACCGGGAATCGAACCCGGGACCGCTCGCACCGAAGGCGAGAGCGTCAGCGACTACGCTACTGATTTGAAAAATGTATAACTTTAATACCAAAAGTATTATTCTGTTCAATCTTCTACATAGACCAGGTCTACCAGATCTTCAGGAACGCATTAGTGCAGCTATAAAGTCCATTACATCGGTTACACTTCACAAGATTTGGCTGTAAATAGTTTATCGTCTCGATGGTTACCGTGTAACAGATGGCGCGCACGTCGCGTGTTTGAAATTTCAATCAATTCCACGGAAAACTTTCTGAGATTATCTAACTGCTGCTAAACTTTGAACAGAATTATCATTTTGGTATTAAAGTTCTACCCTTTTCAAACCAGTGCACAGTGGTTCAGGACGAGCAAAAAGCTGGCCAAAACCCAATTTTTGAAAATTGCGTTAGAAGGATACTGGTTTAGTGTATGGATTACGAAATATCCATAGTTTATTATATACAAATAATGAACACGAGTAACTTGTAACGTGTGAGTTAGAAAGGGTGAAAGCTAACCATTGTGGACATATCTGTGAAATAGCTGCCAAATAGAGTATTTGTCATTCAAGTTCATGGCTTGGTATCTGAGAATATGTGGTTACAAGAAACATTTGTTGTATATGGTACCAACATACCTCTCAAGCACTGCAACTATCCAAAGTGGCTATGCAGTATATTCCATATCTACGTTTCCTCGAACAAAATATGTTAATGTGACAAAATCTAATTTGCTTTAGCAAAAAGTCCACAAAACTACAGATATTTAGTATAGTGCCCAGCGTTCCCCAGCAGAGTTATTGAAATGGCCTGAAAGAATAATCCATGATGAATTGTTTTTCAGAAAGTTTAGGTGCGAATATGTGCGAATTCGTGAAATACGTGTTCCTTTGTGATTGAGTGAGGTGACAGGACACTGAAATTAATTATTCCTACTTTTTACGTGCAGGACATCTATAGTTCATAATGATGCTGAGACGCATCCAGGTCAATGCGAAAATGAGAGAAATGTAAGGACGTTGTCAAAGGGAACAAACACAGCATGTCCAGACCTGGGTTTTGACGTAATTGGACCTTGGTGAAAACCCAGCCCACGTTAGTGAAGACATTCGAATAATTGTTTCCAGGTTTTGCAGCCAAGTGTACCAAAAACTGTATAAGAGTGGCAGAAATCATGACATTTCCTAAAGACACATAGAGAATGGCTTGATGAAGAACTGAAATTTAAATTCTGGAGACAGATGGAACGTCGATCAAATCCTGGCGGTTGTCCATCGAAAGATTTCAGAGAACCTATTGACATAACTAAACGGAGGAAAGTGGAAGATTTACGTACATCTGCAAGTACATCGGAACTGGCTTTTGCTGCCAAAATGAGGCTTCGGGTATCAGAACAACAAGATGCAGAAAAAGTACTTCGTGAGGTGACAGAAACAACTTCGACTAGAGTTCGTAAGATGAGACAAGCGTTTATGAGCGCAAAGGGCCAGAGCATTTTACTTAAACCGTGCACCAAAGAAGAGGCGCGTACATTGCTTCTCGGTCGTAAGTTAACCAAAAACCAATACAACTGTCTACGTCTTGGTGCCAAAACACGCAGGGCAGACATTTGTCCAAGTTATCACCAATTACTCGAGGCTAAGAAAGTTGTTACCCGTCAGTTGAGAGTATTACTGTTTCAGATGTCAGTGCAGAAATTAAATCTCAAGCTTTATTGCAAAAAAAAAAAAAAAAAAAAAAAAAAAAAAAAAAAAAAAAGTTGAACGAGTCCAGTGCATCGAACAGCAGATTGAAGATCACCTATCAACTGTGAATGTCATTGGTTTCCAATTTACTGTGCATCACGAGCTCATTCTCACTATGGTAGATGGAAAAGTTGTAATGCACTTCTGAACAACAAATCTCTTCGAAAGTGTTATATTTGCAAAGCATCTCCCAATGAAATGAAAGATTTAGAGAGAGTTTCTTTGAAAGACATAGACGCATCCTCATTTCTCTTTGGATTGTCAGTGTTACATGCGTACATACGATTTTTTGAGTGCCTCCTTTATATTGCATATAGACTCGATTTCAAGATATGGCAAGTTCGAAAGAAGCACAAGGAACTATTGAAATCACGAAAACATGAGATTCGGAAGCAGTTTAGAGCAAAAATAGGCCTTAATGCGATAGGCCCAAAGTAGAAGACAGTGGAACAAACAAGGATGTGAACACTGCTAGATGTTTTGCGGACTCACACCGATCTTTGCAAATAATGGGGATTTCTGAACAACTGATTACACGTTTTTCGGTGATATTATACGTAATCAATTCTGGACTTGATATTGATCCCAACGTTTTTGACAGTTATGCACTGGAGACAGACTGACTCTTTGTTCGTCTTTACAGTTGGTTCTATGTGTCTGCTAGTGTCTATAAAATTCTTGTTCATGGATCGGGTGCAGAATGCCATTTTACCAATAGGTCAGCTTTCTGAAGAGGCACAAGAGGGACTTACGAACATTTAGGAAAGATCACTCATGCAAATTCTCTCGCACTATTACGAATCAAGATATGCTGCATATGCTCCTTATTACTTTTGATCCCTTTCTTTCGAGTATTAGGCACATGGCTACCGGGAAGAGAAGACGTTGCTTGTGACACGAAGGACGACTGCTGTTAAAGACGTCGGAGCGTGGAGCATAAGGAGCCAACGCGGCGTCCAGCAAACAAAAGAATGAAGGCATTCCATTTTTATTCAGCGATATTGATAGTGACAGTAATGATTGACTTACAACTGTGATTTACAAAATGAATTCTCGTTTTTCATTTATGTGTGTGAGTGTAATGAAGACTTGTATGCATGAATGTAGTGCAGATTTTTATGTGTGTGTGTACTGACGTAATGCATACCAATACGTAGTACTTAATCAGTATTTACAAACATTTTCTACAAACTCTCTCCAGCACACAGGCTAGCGCCACCGAACGATGAACGTGTTCGTTAATTCTTAGTACTATAAATATACAATTTTCACATATTTGAGGCATTAAAAGCATTTTGTACATTGTTATAAACGGTTATAGGTTTTGACCAGCTTTTTGCTCGTTCTGAACCACTGTGCAGTGACTGCTTTTCTGCTTATGCTGTACTTTACGAGAGAAAAGATCACTTAGTCGAGATGATACGTCGAAAGTGAGAAACAATTACTCCCGAGTTTCAATAATACTTTCAAAGGATGGTAGATGGCAGCATAGGCAGCAGATACATAAAATGTAGTTTTAGAAGCAAAACTAAGTACGTAGGTAAGCTCTTCACTCACCCGCGACTAATGACGGATTAAAATTTGTATTTCTTTAACGTTGTTTTGTTTCGAATTCTGCGTTTCCTTTTCTTCTCTTCTCTTATAAATTTACTCTTTCTTATATTTATTATCTGTTTTTCTTGTAAATTTCTTTCTTTGCATATGTTTCCTTTCCATCAAGGGGATTTTTAACATTTGATACGTCAAATCTAAAGTATACAATGTTAATAATATTTCATTTCTGAAGTGACAGAATAATCGTCTAAGAAAAAGTCGAGGAAAAATGAGATTTTAGATAAAGAAGAGGAATAGAGGCCACGAGTATGTTCACGTAAGTGCTATGAAAGATATTGTAAGTTATCGTGGTGTTGTACCTACTCTGGGAAGCAGCCTCTGGAAAAACACCAGAGAAACATACATAGAGTCTAAATAAAAAATAAATCAACCCAATCCCAGAAAGCAGTACTACTGCATGTTTTTTGGGAAAAAATGAAATCTTTAAGTTTTACGTTCCACGGTTATGACGGTTAGGCTAAAGGAGACGGTGATGAAGAGAGATGAGTGAAATGATGGAATGAAGAAAGTGGGAGAAAACGGGAGAACCCCGAGGAAACCCACGAGCACGGTGTTTGCCCACCATAAAGTTCACACGGTGCGAGCTGGGATCGAACCAGGGATCCCAAGCACTGGAGGGGAACACTCTACCACTGGGCCACCGCGCCCTCTGCATGTTTTTAGATACTCCTATACAAGGTACCAGGGTACATATGTAAGTAATTTATTTAACTTGAAAAATCGATATATCAAGTGATATACGTGTACAAACAATGTTCTAAGTAAAAATGTAATATTCCACAGAGAGTTCATGACAAAGACAAGGCAAACACCCAGAAACTTTGGTTTTTAGGGGCCCAATATTACAAGTCACTACGTCTATGTAGTATTGAATAGGTATTACTCTGCATCCAAAAAGATAAATAATTGTAAAATACTTTCACCTATATTTCTAGCCCATGTATCTACTGGAAACAACATTGAGTGTATAGGTAAGTAATTTTGGCATATAATCCCACATATTGACAAATTTGAACAATATAGTGCGTCCGGCATGACATTGAATACATGTCTTGTTAATTTTGATGGATAATCACACATTTCACGAATATTCGTACCATAATATCGACATACAAACTAACAAACTAACAAACTCTATAACTTATGGAACCCGGAGGTTCAATACCGCGTTCACAAAAGCTCTTAATTTATTCCTGTTCTTAGCCAACTGGATCCAGTTTCTACTTTGTATTCCTATTTTTGTGAGACCCATCTTAATATCTCCTTTCATCTCCGCCTAGGTCTCTAACGGCCGTTTTCTGATTAGGCTTCCAGTTAAAATTTTGAAAGCGTTTCTAATTTCTTCCGTTCTGGTTACATGACATACCCACCCTAACCTCCTAGACTTGATGACCCTAACAATGTTTGGTGAAGTTCCTCGTTATGAAGTTCCCGCCATTCCCCATTCCCGTTCTGCCTGGGTCCAAATATTCCTCTCAGGATCTTGTTCTCAAATACTTTCAGCCTATGTTCTTCCCTCAGAGTAAGCGACCATGTTTCGCAACCATATAGTACAACAGGTATGATTATCGTTTTATATAATTTAAGATTCAAGAATTCGCATAACAAAATATTTTAAACTGAATAATAACATAAATTCCCTGCTTTTAGTCGGCATTTAATTTCTTCTTGAATATAGTTTTGGTCTGTTAATATTGATAATAGATATTTGAAAGTATCCACTTTGTGGAAAGCATTACTTGATATTTTAACACATCCATAATTTGCAGTATTACGGTCGAGACGAACTTCCATGTGTTTAGTTTTCTCAGCATCTACTTCTAAATCCATGTCCCTGCAAGCACCTAATAAGACCTCTGGATTTCTTTCTATTGTTCTCCTATCATCCCGTATCTGATTTACATTATCAGCATACGCCATAACCTAGTGAATACCATTCAACTCTAGGTCCTGGTTGCTATCTTTAATTTTTCTTATAGCATACTCCAGAACAAAATTGAATAATAATGGTGCATCTCGTTGTTTCAGGCCTTTCTCGACGTGAAATCTCGTGGACTTTACTTTGGGATTCATTTAAACATAACTTAATTAATCTAACTAGCCTTTTATATGAGCATGGCTAGCACATACATGTATCATGAAAAACATTCAATTTTGACGGATGATCACACATTGCTTGCACATTTCAAGAATATTCATAGGATATTGTGAGTATACTGCTAGCACACGTACCAGGAAGGGCATTGAGTGTACAGAGAGGTATAATGTTCTTCTAAGCATAATTTTGTTCCCTGTAAAGAGAGGGAAAATAAATAGGGACATAACAAAATTAAAAGGGTGAAAGTGTTTGTGGATTGCTAGAAAACAAAGACCGTTTGTTTGAAGGTGAGTGACCTATTCCTTCCGACGGAGTATCGTGATTCCGATGGCCAGAAGAGAGACTGAATGAAAGCAAAACAAGTTTTTTTTTTTTTTTATCCATCGTCCTCGGAGTTGAGAAAAGAAGGAACGTGGGATACTGGAACCTGCAGAAGGAAGAAATTGAAATAAAGGAAAAAGTACAGTTGATTTTTATGAAAGTGTATGCAAGATGAGGAGAGAGCATTTTTCAATGGTGACCTTCATTGACCTCTGATGAAAAGGCCAGAACCTTCCAGAGCGTTGAGCGACCCACATTCAATCTAAAACGATGGGAATCCAGATGGCCATTGCGTGAAGATTCTTCTTGTTCACAAAACTCTTACGTGAGAATGGAAGAATAATAGAAGATGATAATTTCGTGCAGAAAAACTCCAGATTAGGATATTAATGGATGATGGTACAACTATGAAAGTACTTGGTATTAAAACTTACATTGCAAATAAAAGGTACTTCTAAATGTCTATTGGCTAACGTGCACGACTTTGTTGTACAGGGTTGGATTCTCATTGGAAGAACATTGTACGAGGTGTGATCAAAAAATACGGTGAATAATTTTATTATTATATAGAGACAAAACGGTAACCTTCTTCTTCAAAGTACTGTCCTTTCTTAGTAATGTACTTATCCCAACGTTGAATCTATGAATGGAAACATTTCTGGAAGTCTGTTTTGTTGGAAAGGCGTTCAGTTGCTCTGTCTTGGCCCTCTCAATATCATCAATGGTGTCAGAACAGCAGTTTTAATTTTTGGGAAGAACCAGACGTCGCATGGTGCTATATCTGGAGTGCACAGCGTATTTGGACAAACATGAATGCTTTTTTGGGTCAAAACTCGCGAATCAAAAGCAAGGTGTGACACAGCACGTTTTCGTGGTGAAGAAGGAAGCCATTTCCTCATTTAATCGGCGGTTAAAATTCTTTCCACGGATCCATACTTAATTTTTTAGTTCTTCGGCAAGCTCTCGAATAGCTTTCCTTTTGTTTGAACAAATCATTTCTGACACTGTTTGCCCGTTTTCATCTGTTTTTGACGTCGAAGGACGTCTCGATCGTTGCTCGTTTTCAAGTAACCCCTTGCAGCATTCGAGTCTCTCACCACTTGTAAACAGTCTTCAATGCCACTGCTTCATCGCCATACACTGATTTTGACATTTCGTGAGCTTCTTTGGCACTTTTCTGCAGCTTAATTTAAGAGGCCTTATCACTACAAAATTAAAATACCGCTAATTTTACAGTATTTATGTGATATCATCAAATAGATAAAAGGTAATCAAAATGGGGAACAAGATCGCTTTAGAGAACATTATTTTGCATGAGGTACCGTTATCACGAGTCACCTAGTAGCTTTCCGTTGGTAGCCATTTAGAAACGCAAAAAAAAAAAAAAAAAAAAAAAAATGCCGATTTTCTAAACGGCTGGAAATGGAAAGGAGATAAGTAAGTCGTGATAACGGTATCTCATGTAAAATAAGATTGTCTAAGGTGCTCTTGTTCCACTCTCTGATTACTTCTTATCTAGTTGAAGATACTGCATGATTACTGTAATATTAGCGATATTTTAATTTCGCAGTGATAAGGCCTCTTAATGTTCGCATGACAGATATTCTTAACACGTCCTCACTCTCCTTTCTCTGAAAGCCAACTAACATGTCACAACTTGTTCAAACTCGACACTGATTGTATCAAAAGTTTATTCAACTGAGCTTACTAGTTGAAATTGAACAACATCAATAAATAGCACTGTGCAGCTACAATCACCGCACTTTTTGATCACACTTTATACTTTGAACGCTTTGTGGTGATTCTAATTCTTCCTTAAACTGTAACTCTAGGTGTCATATCGCCTCGGGTGCAGAAAAGAGGCGTTACAATCCAATTTAACCTACCAAATTACATAACTGTCTGGTTGGACTGCGGCAACTTACTGAGTACATATTAATCTGTACAACATGCTCTATGAATACGAGTCCACGCCATGTGTCAAATTACGAGATAGAGTTTAGCATCCCTTTCAGCATCGACATTATGTGACGCGTGGATCTACAGCTTAATTTGGAATCCGAACCACATATGCTTCCACCGGCAATCGTACCTGGGTTTCCAGCGCCAAAAAAATGGACGCTAACCATATAGCCAGAAGAGAACTCTATCTAGAAACAAGTATACCGAATTTCAAGTTTATATTCCAAGTATCCAAATCAATAGATTATAGGTGCAAAAAAGGTCCATTCATGGGGAATTTCTTCATCTCCCCCTTTAGACGCCCTAAAACTAAAAAATATTCACTTTTCGCAATTTTCCTATGGGTTAATTCCGGAAAGCTACGATCATGACAAATTTCAACTTTCCACGTGAAACGGAAGTACACGTTATTTTATGTCAGTGATTGAGTTCATGTAGTTTTATATACGAGGGGTGACTGAAAAGTTTTCAGCCTTGAGGAAACTATAAGAAGTACAGATTTGGTAATACCTTTATTTTTCAACATAATCTCTTTAGACAGCAACACACTTGCTCCAACGGTGCTTCAGTGCTCTTATCGCAGCAGAAAAAAGTCCTTAGCTTGTGACCACAGAAACTCCTCCACGGTTGTCATGACGTCATTATCGATTGCAAAACGTCGTCTTGCTAGAGCCTTTTTTAGATTAGGGAACAAGTGAAAGTCTGAGGGGGCCAGATCTGGAGAATAGGGTGGGTGAGGAACGAGTGCAAAGCAACATTCCAGAATGGTAGCCATTGAAACTGCTGATGTGTGGCTGGGAGATTGTCATGAGGTAGGGAATGCCTCTGGACATCATTTGTGGCCCTTTTTTCTTGGATTTTTCACTAGAAGCTTTTTTCAAAAGGTCACCATAGTATTATTCTGTAATTGTATGACCCCTTTGCAGGTAATTAATGAATATCACACCTTGGAAATCCTCAAAAAACAGAGGCTATCAATTTGCTAGCGGAGAGGATCAAATTTGCCTTCTTTGGGGTAGGAGAGGAAGGATGTTTCCATTGTTTGGATTGTTGTTTTGTTTCTGGCTGGTGATGGGGTACCCAACACTCTTCCGTAGTAATGAATCGACAGAGAAAATCGTTTACATCACATTCTAACAATTACAAACTGTACACGGATAGGAGGTACCGAGTGTGATTTTGTCTGGGAGTCAGAAGACGTGGGACCCATTGAGCAGAAGCTTTTGATAAACCAATCTCATTCTTCAGAATATGATCTGCTCCCTCCTATGATATGCCCAGCCTGTCTGCTATCCGTCGAGTTGAAAATCGGCGATATTCCATGATCATGTCAAGTACCAGGCCAATATTTTCCATGGTCGTAGCACTTGATGGTCTCCCAGACACATCCACAGACATTCGCTTCCGCACAGACCTCTAATTATCACAATTATTCTGTTTTCATTGGCTTGCGCTTTATAACTTACGCTTTTCATTTACATGTCGTTTTCGTCAGGCCTAACTAAATATATGATTTTTAAGAAGTTTTAAAGTTCAATGCCACAGAAACAAAAGCCTCGGTAGTGGCCTTCATTTTATTTTTCCACTCCATCCCCTATTTTTTTTAAATTTCCTACTTGACTGTATGATTAATATATAGGCATTCCAGGCGGGAGACACGGGTTCCATTCTCTTTCAGAGTTAATATTTCATATCCCATTTTAAGTTGTAGGTCTGTGTCTTATATATCTACACTACCGAAAATGTACAGGTGTGTTAATGTAAAGTTATATTAAGAAGGTCTGTACAAAGTGTTAATATTCTTCAAAATATTGTCCATGAGCATCTACACATTTTTTCCACCGACTCTTCCATGGTCGTTATGTCCCCTCGAAGATCTAGACAGGAATCTCCTTTAAGGCTGTTGCCACAGCCGCTTGGATAATCCCAATGCTGTCAAAACGGCATAATTTGAGTACTTTCTTTGCTTTGGGGGAACAAAAAAGAAGTCAGCCAAAGCGAGTTCGGGACTGTAGGGTGACTGCAACAACGTTGCTAAGTTATGCTTCTCCAGGAACTCACGGACGCACAGAAACGTATGGCTGTGTGTAGGTAGAGGCAACGTCTTTACGCACGTTGAGGACATTTTTTTGGACAAGTTCATGCGCTTCTGCAGCGCTTTTGTCGACTTTTGTACAAAACTTGATCGCTCAAAGTTGTTCGAAATTATCTGTTATGACGTGGTCTCAAAACGGAGTTGCACTAAATCAGTGATCCTGACGCCACTGGTGCTCAGAGCAGACTAATCTAGAGTGCCCTGCAAAGCTGAGGGTCCCGCCCACCTAACTCAACTGGCCCAAAGTGCTGCGACCTCTCGGAGCTCGGCAAAAATATATTTCATAGCTTTTGGGACAAACCTTGTATGTTAAACTCAACAAGAAGATAGGACGCGCGGTGGCTCGGTGATAGAGCGTTCACTTCTAGTGCTTCGGGTCCCTGGTTCGATCCCTACTCGTGTCAAGTGAGCTTTATCCTGAACAAGCACCCTGCTTCTGGGTTATCTCACGGTTCTCCCGTTTATTCCCACTTTCTTCATTCCACCATTTCATTCATTTCTCATCATCACCGTCTCCTTCAGCCTAACCGGCATAATCGTGGGACGTAAAACTTAAAGATTTCATTTCATTTTTCAACAAAATGATATGTTAAAGTCTGAATAAATAAGTTCCCCATACCATTTGGACACCCATTGGTATTTTCAACTAGATTTTTAAATTAAAATTCAAAGCCAATTGTTTGCATTTTCAAAGCAACTTTTGCGTTGTAATTTCTATTTTAAATGATAGAGTATGTCTTTGTTGCACGAGATGCTGGGTTCGATTCCCTGTGGAAGAGCATCAAACGCGCTTTAGTGGTTAAGACAACAGCTTAAACTGTAAATCTTACTGCTGACAAATGGTCCAAATGTACAGGACCGGATTTAGAGGGGGTGCAAAGGTGCAAGTGCACCCCCTTCTTTGTAAATGTACACTATCTAAAATAAGAACATACCAGTGAAAATAGCAACCCTTTCCGAAAATTTCTGCCATCATGTTTCTGTTTGCGGCTTAAAAGAAAGCAGAGCTTTGCAAAATCAATAGTTTAAGTCGATTTTCTAAAAATTGAAGGAAAAGGATTCACCAAGCAAAACAATATAACATTTGTCAAGTAGTGAAAAAAGCAGAACTCAGTAGAAGAGAATACTTTTTTTTTTTTTTTTTTTGCATAACACTTGCGACCCTCATTAAAATACTTTCCTCTGTTCTATGCATCAGCGTTGTCAGGGGTAAAGAATATTGTTACATGTCACTTTGAAGAGTTTTAGTGTAATTGGTTAAAAAATGAAATCTTTGAGTTTTACGTCCCACGGTTATGCCGGTTAGGCTAAAGGAGACCGTGATTATGAGAAATGAATGAAATGGTGGAATGAAGAAAGTGGGAGGAAACGGGAGAACCCCTAGAAAACCCACGCACACGGTGTTTATCCACCACAAAGTTCACTTGGCGGGAGCAGGGTTTGAACCCGGGACCCCAAGGACCAGAGGTGAACGCTCTACCACTGAATGTGTGATTGGGTATTTTGGTAGTTATTGGTGCACCCCCCTCAGACAATCCTGGATCCGGCCCTGCAAATATAAATCAACCAACCGACCAAACAAACACTGATAAGTCTGTCGTCTTCTTCTTCACTATAAAGGGCGCACGCTCGCTCAATGGCAGAGCGCTTACCTCTGTTTCATGAGGTTCCTAGTTCGAGTCCCGGCCAAGTAAATACGTGGTGGACAACATTATGTCCGTAGGTTTTCTCAGAGTACAAATGTTACCTCCCACCTTCTCATTCCACCAATTATTCTATCGTCATTCACTTGGCATAGAAATCCGTCTCCCTTAGCCTAAAATGCATAGACTTGGTTCTAGAGCTTGAAGTGGAATCCGATCAACATGAGCTCCCATTAGGAATATAATTTGGGTGTCCTACGCAGAAGCTGTATTCAATTACCATATACTCATTTCAAAGTGTTTGTGTGTTCAGCAATAGTTACGAATGTGTTTTGGAAATTGTTGCATTTTTTCAACAATTACTTCATAGGTGGTGCACAACACAGTTGATTTATATTGTTTTATTTTGTACGTATGCCTTAAATGTAGAACATCTATTATTTTTTTATTTTTGTTATATTTCTTAAAATATAATATGAGATGAAAGATAAATCAGAATTAGAAGTCCCCTTGAGCTTTGTTTCTTCATCGATATGTTAGTTTCTATAGTTGTTCTTTTGCATGGCAGAGTACAAGCATCATTGAATTTGGTAAGCACTCATAAAGATTCACTTCACTTTCCCTACAGTGATATGAACTTTTTGAATGGGCACTGATGGGCAAATTAAGTCCGTGTCCCAGATAAAAATCTAAATTTCAAATATGAGAATAAGTATACATAAAAAAAAAATCTTTAGGATATTTTCGCGTTCGGTTTGTAGTAAGAAAGTTAAACACATAAATGTCTTATTCAGTTCTAGATTTCCTTTTAATTTCATGTTTAAGACAAATTATGGAGCTGGGGCCACGGTAGCTCAGTGGTTGAGCATTCGCCTCTGGTAAACGGTGTTCCTGGTTCGATCCCAGCTTTTGCCAAGTATGCTTTGTGGTGGACAAACACTGTGTGATTGGATTTTCTCTGGGTTCCCTTGTTTCATACCACGTTCTTCATTCCACCATTTCATTCATTTCTCATCATCACTGCTTTCTTTAAACGACACGAGATAACATGCAACGTTAAACTTAACTATTTCATTAACGAAGTTGTAGTTCCTAGTAGAACGTATAGAAACAAGTACATTTTGTTGTCAGACCTTAGTATTTCCATTATGCTTTTGTGCCATAATCTTCTACTGAACGCAATGAAACTAGATCAACTTTATTCTCGAGTTATTTCTTGTGGGATGTTTTAGAAATTCTATGTTTTTCATGTGGTAATTTAATTGCTTCCGTTCATTACAATTAAAAAAAAAACTGCTTCATATACATTGGTGCTTATTTATCTCAAATTCACAAATTACTGCTCAAATCACTTCTACACTAACATAGAACTTTCCAAAGTCAACATTTGACAATTAACACTGATTTTACATTTATTCGTTTTTAACCTACTAATAAAATTCTCTTTGTTTCGATTAAATAAATATATGATAAATTCCATATCTGCTGCCAATTTTGACGAAAATTCCCTTTATACTTGTTCAAGAAATTAATATTAGGTCACCGTACCTCAGTGACTGTGTGCTTATTAGTGATGGGCACAAAAAACGTTTTTTCGGTTTTCGATTTTCAGAAAAACCGAAACCGGTTTTTGAAAATTTTCAAAAAACCGATTCCGGTTTTTCACCGAAACCGGTTTCGGTTTTCTTCACAACCGGTTCGGTTTTCTCCGAAACCGGTTATCGGTTTTCTCCAAAACCGGTTCGGTTTTTCACCTGATCCGGTTTCGGTTTTCTTCGAAACCGATTCCGTTTTTTTTTCAAAATTTGTTCTATTTCTGACCAGAATGGTGTTTCGTTTTGTCCGGAAACCGAATCCATTTCCACAGAAATATTTTTATATGTTTTCGAAATGTTTTCACCGAAACCAGTTACGGTGAAAACCGAACCGGTTTTGTAGAAAACCGAAATCGGTTTCGGTGAAATACCGAACCGGTTTTGAAAACCGAAATGTCGGTTTTTCGGGTTTCGGTTTTTATAGAAACCGGTTTTTGGTTTTTATAAAAAACGGTATTGCCCATCCCTAGTGCTTATCTCTAGTGTTGTGGGTCCCTGGTTCGACTCCCGGCCAAAATAAGTTTCTGGCATTGTACTCCCGTTTCCTTCCACTTTCTCATTCTACCAATTCTTCAAGTATCATTCACTTGCCTTAATCATCTCTTCCCTTGAGCTAAAGGGCGTAATCGTAGAACATTAAAAAAATATATATTTTCAGGAAATTAACGTAAAAGAATCCATAAAATGGGATTTTTTCCAAGAACTGCCATCACTGGACTCGCTCTTTGATGATGTTTTGGGAAAAAATTTCAAGAAGAACAAACACTGCTGGATTTAGTTTTGATGGGGCCCTAAGTGACTGAAAGGGACCCTTTATAAGTCAAGGTTTCTTTTTCAGCTTCAAAATGTTTCCGTTTTTTTAGGTTCCAATATATGCTATATGCTAATTTATGGACCTACTGAACATCTAAATATAAACAAGGGCCCATTACAAGCAGGGCTGAGAAAGGGGGGCTCCCTTATAAGCGAGGCTGGATAACAGGGGCCTCATTCCAAGTGGGGCTCAGAAATAGAACCCTATTAGTTGCTTCATAAAGCCTAGTACATAACAAGATAAAACACGATTCTTGTATGTGCGTTTTATCTTATTTGCCTTTTCTTGTTATTTGGAAATTACAATACAATCAGTTTTTTTTTTAATTTTTTGGGCCCTCAAGCGAGTGGGGCCTAAGCTATAGCTTGGTTAGCTTATACGTATACCCGGCACTGAGAATAAACACCTTTAGTAGGAAACTTTGATAACATCTAAACATGTTAATAAGTTCATACAATGATGAGTTGCATTTCATTTTCCCCAGATGCTACTGTTAAGAAAGACAGGAACGTTTGGTTGTCGGAAGTACAGGAAATTTAAACACATTTGTGTGCCCCTTGTGACCTTTTAACCTCCCAGAGGTCGACCAGAGAGCTGTGTTCTGAGGCAATAGCATTGATGAAGTGTGGTCCTAAACAAAACCAATGCGGAAACGGAGAGAGTTATGTGAGAAGGAGAGATCTTCTTTTCGAAATAATTACGTGACCTGTGATGAGACTGGATATTAAAAGAAGAAGCGAACGTTTAGAAAAGAAAGTACAAGGAGATGAGATGCTCAAATGAAACTCTGCTTAAGAGAAACTTTGTGGGAGGAATGTTGAAATCCATTAAACAAGGGAAACTGTACTTGCTGACTTCATACGTTACAAGTAGGATGTTCCGTCATTAATTTTATACACGTTTTCTATATGTTAACAGAAACTCTTACGTATCCATTTCATTTTCTCATTTATTGTAGCTGTGTTTGAATTATTATTTTTATTCTTAGGTCAATCAATGTGTTGTTTGGGAGTCAGAGTAGGCAATCTACTTTCTTATAATATTTTTAAACGATCTTAAAAAGATCGTTATTGATTTCTCTGTGTCTGTGCGTCTGTCTGTTATTTGCATTTTTTTTCAATTTTGAGGTCTCCATTTGATAGAGCATCAAAAACCTATCTGAGAAAGTGGGGGAATTTTTCCGAGATATTGTCCAAAAAAGGGCCGATTTAAGGAGCCATATTTCGGGAACCATAAGTTATAGACAGATCGTATAGGTGTTGAACAATACCTAAGTAGATATTTTTTGTAACAAATAGTACCCAGTACCCAACTGGCCACCATTCCCCAGACATTGGCCAAAAAAGTTCAAATTTCTAGATATTTAAGTAGCCATATCTCGAGAACTGGAAGTCACAGAGGGATGATATTTTACGAATTTTTGCGAGAAAGAGAAGAAGGAGCGGATAAAATAATTTACTTTTACATGAAGGAAAAACTCCAGTTATCCTTCCCTCTCCATCTCTCCATTCTTTCTAGGTTCATTCTGGCAATGCCCTTAGAGCATTCTCAACTGTTTCTTTTATGACAACTCAGAGATCAAAGGCTAACATTCGGTCCCTGTACGAGGGCGATTTAAAAACAAAGAACAATAGCTTTCATGCACACACTTTAATTCACAGGCAAATATAGGGGGCGCGGTGTAGAGACCTGCACGGGCCGGGCTCGGCCCGAGACCCGAAGTCCAGCCCGGCCCGCGGGCCGACTCTGTTATTTCTTTGGGCCGGACCGGGCTTGGGCGGGCTGGCACTGATTTCTCTTCAGGTCAGGCCGGGCTGGGGCCGATTAATTGCAATTCTTTAATAATTATTGACTTTCGTTAAACGATAATTAGAATAAAGGCAAACGTTGAAGAAGTGTGCCCATGAAAAATGTTACAAAATGAAACTTTTAAAATTATCGGGCCCGGGCCGGGCTTGGGCCAAGAATTTCAAAAAACTTATCGGGCCGGGCCGGGCCGGGCTCGGGCCGAAAATCTCCAAAATTTTTGGGCCCGGGCTGGGCCGGGCCTCGGTACATTCGGGCTGGATTGGGCTCGGGCCGAAAAATTCGGCCCGTGCAGGTCTCTAGCGCGGCGACTCAGTGGTAGAGCATTCACCTCCGGTGCTTGGGATCCCTTCTTTGATTTCAGCTCGCACCCTGTGGACTTTGTGGTGGAAAAACACCGTGCTCGTGGGTTTTCTCGAGGTTCCCCCGTTTCCTCCCACTTCCTTCATGCCACCTTTTTACTCATCTCTCATCATCACCGTCTCCTTTAGCCTAACCAGCACAACCATGGGACGTAAAACTTAAAGATTTCATTTTCATTTTTCACACGCAAGTATACACAGTCGTGGATCAATGTCAGCATAGTAAAAGTATGCTTCAAGTTGCTGAAGCAGCGTCATGATGGACTGAACTTCAGTATTGGTTGATATTCACACACCACCAACGCACTTGTTCAATGGTGGGAATACGAGGTGTGATCAAAAAATATGGTGAATAATTTTATTAGAAACAAAGTAATAAGCTTACATGGAATTTGATTTCATTTTCTTCATATTGCTGTCCTTGGCTGGCAATGCATTTATCTTAACGTTGAATCAATGACTGGAAACATTGCTGGAAAGCTTGTTTTGGAAGGGTGCTGTCGTGTCCCTCTTAAGGGTCTTTACTACCGCTAATTTTAGAGTTTTTTTTTTCTGTAATATATTACAAACAAATAAAAATATTCGAAAAACAGAAATGTAATGAAGTAGACAATCCGATTTTGCATGTGATACCTTTACTACAATTCAACTATCTGCTTTTAGTATGCCGCTATTTACAGAACTCGCAAAAAAATGCTAAATCTATCTACAGTTGCAAACTGAAAGCAGATAGATGAGTTGTGATAACGGTATCACATGTAAAATAGTATTGTCTAGTTCACTACGTTTCTGCTTTTCGAATATTTTTATTTGTTTTGAAGATTTACAGAAAAACTCTAATATTAGCTGTAGTTTTATTTCGCTGTAGTGAATACCCTTAATGTCAGTAATGGTGTCAAAACATTTCCCTCTAAGCACGATTTTAATTTTTAGGAAGAGTCAGAAGTCGCTTGGTGCTGTATCTGGAGAGCACAGCGAATGTGGACAGACATGAATATTTTTTTCGGCCAAAATCTCGCGGATCAAAGCAATGTGTGGCACGGTGCGTTTTCGTGATAAAGGATGAAGTCATTTGCCCCTTTAATCAGCAGTTAAAATGCTTTTGACGGGCCCCTACGAGATATTTTGTTCTTCGGAAAGCTTTAGTATAGTCTTTCGCTAGTTTGAACAAATCACTTGTGCCAACTTTCGCACGTTTTCATCTGTTTTTAATGTTAAGAAACGTTCCGATCGTTACTCGTCTTCAACAGACTCCTTGCCACTTTTGAAACGCTAATACCACTTGTAAACAGTCTTCAATGGCACCGTTTCATCACCATACATTGATTTTAAAATTTAGCGAGTTTCTTTGACACTTTTTTGAAATTTAAAACAAAACCTAATGTTGGTGCGCGACAGACTCTTAACACGTTCTAACTGTTCTGCCTCTAGAAGCCAACTGACACGCCACAATTACTTCAAACCCCAAACTGACTATGACAAAACTTCAGGCTATCTGGTTTACTTGTTGAAATGGATAAAACGTCAATAGGTGGCGCTGTACAACTACTATCACTGTACATTTTGATCACACCTTGTACTTTTTATTTATATCCTTGGCCGACTTCATGTTGCACATCAGTCTCGAAGTTATGGAATTCAACGCCGTCAATGGATCTCGCTGTAATGTATTGCGTGATATTTTCTGAAATAATATTGATACCGGAAGAAGTAGTATATTTTTACCACTTCCAGTTCTTAAAAAATGATTAGAGTGGAGATGGAATCCATGATTGGGATGCCTAATTGGTTGAAGAAAAGTTTTTTTTTTTTTTTTTTTTATCAAAAGATCCAATATATTTCAGGCAGAAATTTTCTTGTAGGTCTTATATCTGGAGAACTACATATAGTGTAGCCAAACCAAAACTACCACTTAACCCAGTTTGATATGCTTATTCCGCAAATAGCACGAAAACTCGATTTAGGCACTATACAAAATTTTTGTGCCCCTGATCAAAAAAAAAAAAAAATCCAATATTTTTCATTCAATTACAAATTTTCTTGTACGCCTTATATCTCAATAACTACATATACTGTAGCCAAACCAGAACTACCAGTTAACTCAATGTAATGTGCTTATTCTTTAAAGAATAAGAAATCTCGATTTAGGAGCCATCCAAAATTTTTGAGACTCCTAATCGAAAAAATCCAATGTTCTTAATTCAATTATAAATTTTCTTGTACGCCTTATATCTCGATAACTACATATATTGTAGCCAAACCAGAACTACCATTTAATTCAGTATGATGTGCTTATTATGTAAAAAAAAATAAATAAAAAAAAATATGAAATCTCGATTTAGAGTTCATTCAAAATTTTTATTGTCCTTGATCCAAAAAATCCAATATATTTCGTTCAATCAAACGTTTTTTTTTTGTTTGTTTGTTTGTTTGTTTTCTATTATCGTTTCCGTCGGTGAGGATTAACGTTAAAATCGGAAATATATTTCTACTATTGTCGGTTTTAATAAAAAAACTAGCCTTTGACTACCTGGGGGCTCCCCATACCCCCAGGTTTACTCGGCCTACGGTCTTGCATTTCTTATCTATCGGCCTTTGCATCAAGAATGAATTTCGTGAACTTGCTCCTCATATTTCCTGAATCTGCCCATCCGAGGGCTTCGCCCCCATACACAGTCTTTACTCGGCCTAGGCCTCACATCTCTTGAACCCAGAATTCTATCGTTTCTTTTCCTATTTCAACTGTCTAAAAGATAAGATTGTGTATCCCAAGGAAACGTCCATTTAAATAGCATGAGAATTTCTTCATCCCCCTTTAGATCCCTAAAAATCAAAAATGTTCACTTTTGGCAATTTTCCTGTCGGTTAATCCTCAAAGACAACAATCATGCCAAATTTCATCATTCTAATCCTGCCGGAAGTGCCTAAACATTTTGGGGTCTAGAAGACGTCCCATATAAATAACATGGGAAATATTTTTCAGTTCTCCATAAAACTACTGTACGGTTGGAAATTTTTATTTCTGATGATTCGCATAGGTAACGCTAACAAAAACGTACAAGCATACCAAATTTCAAGTTTTTATTTCAATTCCAAGTATCTAAAAGATGAGATTATAGGTCCGAAAAAGAATCCATTTAAATAGTATTGGGAAATTTTTCATCCTCTCTTTAGACCCCCTTAAAAAAATATTCACTTTTGGCAATTTTCCGGTCTTTTAGTTTCGGAAAGCTACAAACATACCAAATTTAATCATTGTAGCCCTAGATGAAGTGCTCAATAATTTATGTCAGCTCATGTAGTTTTATAATATAGTTATGATTATTATGAGAGGAGATATGGAATATATTCTTGAGATACTCAATGGATTGGAGAAAACAGCTTCTCGCTATCTGTTACCGTTCCCACTTTATAATGATCAACGTTAAAGGCGGAAGTGGTTGATTTCTGTCATTCCCATTTTGAACAAAGGGATTAATGGACTCCAAGAAAACCAGTTCTCCTTCTCTGTAGCCCAATATTGAAACCGGAAGTTGTAAGCATTTCAACCACTTAAAATTTTAGTACAGAGTTAAGAATGGGAATATAATGTACTCTTGCACTGAAGAAAAAGTACGTTGCGTACGTAAGAATGGAAGTTACATGCGTAAATCCTGTACTTTATGGACTTGAATTGAAGTACAAACCTATGTAACATCCTGCAACAAACATATAACTGAAAGTATGTGTTTTATAATACTTTCTGTAAGTGTTCCATCTATACATACTTTCCCAATGAAACAAATAACTGTGTATATGCTGGTAGTCTCTCACATACAAATGGACGTATCTAATATAAATAAAATAAAGAGTTTGTTTCAGTGTTTGTCTGTGTGCGGCCTGGAGACCAGACGAGTGGATCGAGAGTTACCAAAATTTGGCCACGGATACATTGGTCCAAGCCCCAGACCAGGGTGAAGCATTGTTTTTTTTTTTTTTTAAATTCGAACCAGGGGGGCGTTTACCGGGACATGTAAAAGTAGTAGAAAATGACCGATATTAGTGTCGAATTCATAGTTTTCGCTGTCGCTGAGATCAATGGTGAAGCTCCGATCGCACTAACTTCCAAACTCACCCTATTCGGCTGGGGGCGGGGGTCACCTGGACCGGTATCACGAACCCCATTTTATCGCATGCTCTTGCCAGCGACCCTCTTATAATTTCTGGTTTGTAATAAGCTTGTGTGGGATTTTTAATATACCTATTGCGGAGATCTTACGGTATCAATCTATTTCTATAATAGTAGAATCCATTTCTTGTATATAGTGCATACAGTAACTTCCCCCAGAAGAAAATGGATTAAAAACATATTTGGTCAGTTCAATCATATTACAAATAGCGAATACGATCCGCCATACTGTTTCAAAATGGAAGTCGTTTCAAAATTTTAAAACTTCATATAACTCCCTTTATTTTCGTCATATGATAAAAAATAAAGTGATTTAAAAACTTGGACAGTTGTTAAAAATGTAATTGAGTACTTTGAATGACTTGATAATGTGTATCATAAAAATTTGAATATGACATTGCCGCACTAGTGAAATAACACGATGCTCAGGTATCTCATTAGTTTTCAATTTTTATTGCATTTCAATGTGCAAGCTTTGTTACATTCGTATTATTCTGGTATTTCAATATGCAGTTCTCATTAGTTTCATGTCGTACCTCTTTCATTTAAATTGATTTTTAAACAACTCTGCACATGTTCAAAATATTTATTAGATCTATTTTTTGTTGTTCTTAATAGTATGTATAAAAATAAAAATATACCTATGAGGACAAAATTCAAAATAAAATTTTAAAAATATTATTCGATATTGGATTCTCATGATATTTATTTCTTCTGCTTATTTTCGCGACTCTCATGAATATGGATGCGCACGAGACAAGATTTGAGACTGTCCCGTCTCGAAAATGTGCTGTAAAAGTGAAGTCTCGACTCGACAAATATATATTTTTCTATTAGAAGAGCTGTGTCTTGACTCGAATTTTGTCAGGAAAATTCTGTCTTGACTCGTCTCGTGTCAATCCCTACCCATAAAACTCTCTCGCAACCCTCCAAGTTGAGAAACCCTTTTCTATATTTATCAATATCGAAACCAGAAGCGACAATGATATGTACTACCTCTGGCTTAAAAGAGATGAAACGGTGGACATCAAATCTTGAATCTTATTAATAAACGTTTGACATTTTTTTTTTTTTTTTTTTTTGCCGTTTTCACTCAATGGTGATTATAGTTGAGTCCGGAAATGGTATTGGATTTCTTGTATTTCCGGCTTAAAATCAAGATGAAATAAAATCTTTTATTTTAACGTTCCGTGATTATGCCCATTAGGCTAAGGGAGACAGATGATTAAGGAAAATGAATTATAGTGGAATGAGGATGTAGGAGAAAACGGAAGTACTCAGATAAAATCCATGGACACGATGTTGATCTCATACTTACTTGATTATGAATCGAATCTGGGACTCTACGCACCAGAGGCGAGCGCTCTATCACATTAAAAAAAAATATCGTCCCAACTATCATATTGTTCATCAGAGACATCTCACGGAATTTCTACGTATTTCAAACACGACAGAACACGAACACAGAAATATCAAGGACAGTTAAAATTCACCCTTGCTCTTCAGAGAGATTTGTACCCCCCATGTGTTTCATCTCACGATGCTCAACCTAACGTTTCAGACTGCTCGCCTACACCCACTAGCTACCCCTGAGCCGCTTTTTATTTTTTTAAGATCAACCGATGATTCCTTAGTTTCCTGAACACCCGAGTGAGCATTGCCAGATTAAACTTAAAAAGAATTATTTTTTTCTTATTAATTTCTACAGGCTTTTACCATTTTTTTCTATGCACTTTATTATTACACTCATTAAACAAGTCTTGTAATATATCTATCCATTTATAATTTCTTTAGTTCTAATTTTTTTCCACATGCTTTGTTTAAGAATTCTGTTAAAACATTCTCCGATACGTTGTTTTACGAAGACAACAAACATTACAAATGGAATTAGCAGATAAGCAAAATATAGCAAAGTATAATAGTAATTACAAATATATATTACGTTCTGTTGAAATTTTTTCACGATATGTGTATGATTGTGTTTCGTTAAAAACAAAGAAACGTCCTGAAATTGTAAAAGTAATAACAATAATAAAAAAGTTTCCCGAACTTAACATAGAAACATATTTTAGAATTTTATAATCAACATGCAAAACGGATGTTTAAAGAATATGAAATTAATCATTAAAGTGCTCAAAATGGAAGGTTCAGAATTGAAAAATTCGCAAAATATCATCTGTCTATGCCTTACGGTTCACGAGATATGACTCCTTAAATCTAACGAAGTACGAACTTTTTTGTCCAATATGTGGGGAACGATGGCCATTGGTGAGTATTTTTTAACAAAATGTTCACCGTCCTCTTAGGTATTGATCAATACCAATATGATCTCTCTATGACTTACGGTTCCCGAGACATGGTTCTCCGAATCTCCCGAAATTAGAACTTTTCTGGCCAATATCTCGAGAACGGTAAGATTGACGCGAACAATTGAATCACTTTCTCACATAGTTTTAGATTGAGAATTCGCAAATAACAGACACCCGCACACACATACGCAGAGAGAAAGAGGGAGAGAGAGACCTAAAGAATTCAGTAACGCACTTCCTGAGTTCGATGAAAACATTGCTACATACACCTTATCGTCTTTTCTCTAGCACTTAGCTTTTGCCAACGGACACAATCGTTTTGTAAGATTTTGTTTTTATTTATATGCCAAACATAGTTTACTACTCTAAAATGGCGTGAAAACCACATAAGTCTTGGAAAAAAATTAACCGGAAGTCTAGATCTGACTTCACTAGTTAGAGAAGCAGTTCACTAGCACGGCATTCGTCTTCTTTTAAAATCGATCCTAAACTTGATATAAGATAATGATATGGTATTCGTTACTTTGAAAAATAGCAACTTCACGTGCTGCCATCTAGACCTTGCAATTTTATCCTGAAACCTTTCACTGCACACCTGTCACGTTTCAGCAACATCGTGCTGTACTACATCTCGACAATTATTTTTATTTTGTCGGTCTGAAATGTCAGAAAGACTGTCACTGCAAGTCGTGGAAAAGAAGGGTGATTAATATATAGTTGGTAAAAGGTGGAGAAAAGGTCTGATTTTTAGTCGCATCTGCTTATTAATGTTAATTAATAATAATTTCGGAAAAAGAAGCCAAGGTGTAATTAAATCAGTATGTCTGCCTAGGTCAAATCTTGTAATTTATTTTTTTCTCCATTTCCCGTTACCTAATTAACTTAAAATTTTATAATTGCACACTAGCTGAGTTCGTTTCTAGTTGGGGGAGGCACTGTGGCCCACTGGTGGAGCGATTAGGGGAAAGTAGCCTTATTTGGGGAGGTTTTATTCAGGAAGCTATAAAGCGCTCCCTATTTGTAACAGCGTTCTAGCAAAATATGAATGGTGTACGTAGTTAAATTAACTAACAAATACAAAGTGTCAATCAGTGACATCGCTGCAAGGTTTTGTGAAAAATGTTAAGTGATAGCAGATTAGGAGTTTTTGTTTGTAGATTTTGAGGTTTCTAATTTGGGGAGGAAGCTAAAATTGAACACAAACTTTTAGGACAGGCGAAATCAAACACAATTGTACTGTATCATTATCTGTTTACTGCACCCGATTCTTGTGCCATAGCTAGTGAAATACAATCCTTGGGATTTTCGAAACGATGCGATGAATTTTTCAGTCATTTTCCCCTGCTGCTCTATCTTTCTGTGAAAACGAGTAGGAATGTCATTACTCTTCGCTAGTTGATAGGGCAGACATTTGACATCCAGTCTGGTGAGTCCATAATAACACTCTTCCATTATCTTGCAATAACTTGCTAAGTCCTTTTCCAGTTCTATAGGGAATACCGATCTTCTTCCTATTGGCGTTGTAAACGTTTCCTTAGGCATTTTCTTCATAGCTATATATCGCTCTAACGTAGTCTGTGGCACCCCAAACACTCGTGCTGCTTTAAACGATCCTATTTATTTATTTCTAACTGCTTCGATGGCCGCAACCATACGACCTAGGTCCCTATCTTCTCAGAGCCATCTGGAAAATGGGAAAACGTCATGTAATACTCTCTGTTGCGAAAGGTTTCCAAAATTGGGGCTCCCCAAATTAGGCACCGCACGACCTCCCCAAATAAGGCTCCCTCCTATTTTCACTTTCATCATATATTTGTAGTCCTTCAAGCCCCAATTCCTTACAATAGAGCGATATATAACAATTCTACAGACTTTACTTACTTCTCAGCAGGGTAGTTCACGCCTTCCCAGCAAGTATCACTGCTCTGTAAATTAAAAGCACTGACGATAGTCCAAAACTTTCTTACGGTCCAAAAACACACACTTCACACTACTGCTTCCACTACAACAGCCATGCGGCTCCTGAGCTCTGGAATCTTCCAATGCTTTCAGCGCGCCATACTAGGCGTCAGTATGGTACTAGGTGATATCCTAGGTTATATCCTAGGCGCGCCATACTAGGTGATATCCTCGACTGAGATACTCCAACTCTCCAAATTAGGAACCCTCCCCAAATAAGGCTCCTTCCTCCTACCTCTGGTGCATGTGGTCCCTTGGTTGGATCCCCGGATAAGTAAGTTTGTGGTGGACAACATCGTGTCCGTGAGTTTTCTCGGGAACTTCCGTTTCCTCCCACATTTTCATTCCACCAATTCTTATAGCATCATTCACTTGCTTTAATCATCCATATCCCTTAGCGTGATAGGCGTAATAGTGGGACGTTAAACTGTAAGTTCTTATTTTTTCTTTCTAGTTTTACGTCCCATGATTATGCTTTGAGACTGAGGCTTAAAGAGAATACTGATGATAGCAAACAAAATGGTGTAATGAAGAAATTGATAGGAAATGCGTCAACCCCGGGAAAATCCACGCCCCATTGTGTTTGTGTAGCACTAACCACGTTTGGCAGAAGCTAAGATCGATCGAGGGATCCCATACACCAGAAGTGAGCTTTTTACCACCGTGGCCCCCTATAAGACTAATTTTGAAAGCAAAATTTGATTGATCTGATCTAATTTGATTTCAGCATCCCGTTCAGCAGCGAGGCCATATGATACCTACAACTTAAACATCAGATCCAAACCATATTACCTCCAGCCGGATGAATTGAATCCGTTTTCCCACGCCAAAGACGCATATGCTAGCCGCTTTGCCACAAGGGAGCTCGCAATGCAAAGTTCAACAGTATAAAAAAAACGTTGGCAGTAGCGTAGTCCGTAGGGCGGATCCGTCTCCCAGAAAATATTTTTTTTTTCAATTTCGTGGGCAACAGAAAGATCATAGCTGACCACCAAAAAATACCCGAAGCGAGATTTGACGTTTAAATCTCGTTGCTAAACTCATACATGCTGTTTTAAATTTTAGAGAATAAACACTTCTCCCTCTCTTTCTCTTTCTATCTCTTTCTGTCTCTGTCTGTCTGTCTGTCTCTCTCTCTCTCTCTCTCACACACACACACACACACACACACTCTAGATATACGACGGTCAGTCAAAAAAGTTAGTTCTACTACTTAAAATAAAACAGGATAGAAATTTTACAATAACTTTATTTGTACCGTAAAGTTACATACACAATCTACTTTGCAACGTAATTACCTCCGTTATTTAAGCATTTGTCAAGGTGTAGTACACGTTTTTTTCTATGCCATTTGCGAAGAAATCCCGTCCAATTCCCAGTTACCATTCTTGGATTGCAGCTTCCACCTCGTCATCCGAGTGGTATCTTCCCTTTGAAAGTTCGTTTTTCATGGGACCAAAGATATGAAAGTCATACTGTGAAAAGTCTGAGCTATAAGAATGGTGATCCCACACTTCCTATCTAAACTTCGTCAATATCTTTACATCCGTTCTCAAACATGTTGCATCACTTCGCGAAGGCTTGATGTGACATTGCATTTTCACCATACCGTTCATGCAACTGCCGAAAAATTTCAGTGCAATCATACCTTTCTGTCCACGAAAAACTAATCACTTAAACACATTTCCAATTCGGACGTCACTTGCAGTTGTCGATACATCCTTACGATAGATTATCAATCAGAACACCTCTACTTGCCTCGTGAAGGCCGCTACTTCACATGATAAAGCCACATGTCTGCAGTGCTCCCACACATTTTCATCAAAATACCCTTTGACCGAAAATATTTACGAAGAAATGTAACTAAATTTCTGACTTACTCACGTACATTAACTGACTTCAAAAGAATTCTATTTTTTTCTTCTTTTAGCACTTATTTTATAATGTTATGCTTTCTATTTGCACATCTTAAAGGCGATTATCTTTTTCCAAACAATTATGTTTAATTTTTCCAATTTTTCGTTAAATTAGGAGTTTTAAAAAAAATGAAATCAGAGTTTTACGTCCCATGATTATGTCGTGTAGGCTAAAGGAGACGGTGATGATGTGAGATGTGAATAAAATGGTGGAATGAAGGAAGTAGGAGGAAACGGTAGAAGTCCGAGAAAACCCACACACACGGTGTTTGTCCACTACAAAGCTCACTTGGCGCAAGCTGGGATCGAACCAACTAGGGGTTTAGGTAGGACACTAACCTCTTATAAAAATCCTACTTAATTTGAGTGATTTTGCCTCCGTGGCTAAGCGGTTAGCGTACGCTCCTTTGGAGCGGGAGACCCGGGTTTGATTACCAGCGGGAGCTCATGTGGTTCGGATGCCACGTTAATCCGTAGATCCACGTCTCATATAGCCTCGCTGCTGAAAAGAGACGTTAAACTCAAAATCAACTCAACTCAGATTGAGTGTTTTTTTTTTCAAACCAGTCTATGCGTTATTATGCAGGAACATACTGGGCAAATCAAAATGACGGATCCAATTTCAGAAATGTATTAGGTGGAATCTAATAAACATGTTATTGTGAGACATGCTAAGATATGTAAACGTCATTTCGAAGTTTGTTTCAAACGTATCACAAGCTATTTGAGCACACATCAAGCAAATAGTCTATCTGCTGTCAGACCTTTTTCACCATTTTTCCGTCAACATCAGCAATTCATTTCATGCTTGCAGCTGACTCTTAGTATCCGGCTATTTGAGGCGATCGCAAAGCATATTTATTGCTCATGCGTACTCTTGGAATACGCTGATCATGTATTTAAATGTAGATGGCTAATCATAAACGCGAAAGCAATAAAATCGCTGAGGAAACGTCAGCTCTAGCGTATTTGGTGCGGGTCGGAATAATAAACCGCCTGTTGTTTAAAAGATTTCAAAAAAAAAAAAAAAAAAAAGGAAATAAAGGAAAGACGTGTTGCCAGGCAAAGGGATTGTAGCAAGAAACAGCTGCTTGGAAGATGGTTTGTGCAGAGTATTCGAACTCTGCTATTACACACTTGGACCTGGCAAAAAGACCTGGAAACCCTGACTCGTTTATACCCTTTTAGCCTAAGGGTGACGGATGGTGAAGCCACACTGTTAAAAATGGTTTCTTAAATTCGAGGAAAAAATCCTCGTATTTGAGAACATCCGTTTCTTACCTGTGCACCGAGTAATACATTCTTAAAAGTGAGATTTCGGTTTTCTCAAATCATTTTGAGAAATAATGACTCAAATGCGAGGAATTATGTCTCATTTTTGAGGGTGCAAATGCTTTCTCAAATTTGAGAAAAAAATGTATTTGTTCTTAAAATTGAGAAAGTAACATTTCAGGAAATGAGACGTATAACCCCAATTTTGAGAAACACATTTATCAAAAAGATTTGATAAATATCTTCCTCAAAAGCGAGAAACGGTGCACAGAAACGGAGTTCTCAAATACGAGAAGCCGTAAAAAAAGATATAACCAAAATATAAACATGCAAAAAATTCAAACTATTAATATACCCAGAATTTATATAAAATAAACACCTACACTGTTAAAAATGATTTACTCAAAAATGAATACATTTTACTACTCAAAAAAAAATGAGTAAATTTGTCTCAATTTTGAGGAGAAAATAACTCAAAAAATGAGAATGAGGAAATTTAGTTGCATATTTGAGTCAGAGACTGGTTCTCAAAAACGAGTAATAATGTAGTCTTAAAAAATATTGTTTTATGATATAGATACATAATTGAATATCGTGAGATATAAAAGTCAGTTTGCAAATGCAAGACTATGGAAAACAAGTACGAGCAAGCTAACATAAGAGCACAAAAGTCCTTTATAATCCTGAACTATATGTTCTCATTCTGGCTGATGGAGGAACTACTTAGCGGATGGATAAAGAGAAAGTTAGAAGCCAACATGGAGATCATTCAAAACAATGTTGTTTATTTATTAACAATATGTTATAAGACAAGAAGATAGAGGATTTCGCAGGTAAGTACTGCTAGCAACATGAATTTAGTTTTAAGTGTGAATGCAACATTGCTTGTGTGCTATAATCGATTGACGGTTAATCACGACAATCCATTATTTTCCTTCGAAAATCATGAGTAATGCTTCTAGGTACTGGTTCCCAGATAGAATGCCCGGAAGCCTCACTCTATGCTTCTGGGCATTCTATATCTTAGACAAAGTTGTTGTGTTAATGATATGCGACGCGACTTTCCAATATATTCAGTAAATGGTTTACTTTTTTTTTTTTTTTTTTTTTGTGAATTGGGGCGTGCAGGTTTACTTTTGGCGCTGCACTCTAAATAACTGTTGTTAAAATACAATTCTTTTAATAATTTCCTTCTTATTGTCCCCTAAAAGATTTGTGGCGGGTGACATGAAAAAACTCCCTTGCGGAAAGGTTCTAGATTACTGGTCCCCCATGTAGGTTAGTAGCTGGGTTGGTTTCTTTCTCTACTAAAGTTTATACATTTAATCTACACAGTATTGCCGAGCGAGCGTTAGCTAGTGAAGGCGGTTTAGAGCCCCGCAGGGCACGTTGTTTTCTGTCTTTATTATTGCTCAATGGGAAGGGGGACCAGTAATCTAGAGCCTTGCCCTCACTTGCAGGCCCGTATCCACGCGGGGGTCTAGGGGGTCGGGCTCCTAAATTTTTACTGCCTGCCTAAAATGTTCACGGTAGGTTTGCAAATTAACTATAATATGGTTGGATTCCCCCCCCCCCTACATTTTTGGGCTGGCTACCGGCCTGCTCACTTGCACAGATAAAATTTCAAGGGACCACCAGAAGTATTAGTTGAAAAATTGCAATTCCTTTACGATTGCCATATAAATACGGATTCCGTATCTGTTGCATAAAAGCTACAATGTAAAAACAAACCACAGGCATTACTCGAGCAGACTGTTCTATCAAGTTTTGACACATTTCTTACATTCTCAGGTTGGGTTAAAGTTTTTTTTATTATTTTATTATTTTTTTTTAGCAGCACTAAATAACAAGCTCCAGTACTACATACAGATTAACTTCAGAAGGGCTCGATGTAAATACAGTGTGGACGTATGGCATAAACACGAACAAACTTGTGCTAGGTGGCAATAAAAACATGAATGCTATCTAACCGAGTCAGTGCAGGACGAACCTGGTGGCACTGTTCGTAGGTTTCTTTAAGAAAATTTCCCTCGACTGACACAAACTTTTCACTTTATCAAATTTTCCGTTGTTTGTTGAGTGTCCAATACTTATGACAGAAGTTATGTAATAATTATAATTTAGCTATTTTAATTTATTAAGAGAACTACCACCAGTGGCGTCATTTAGGGGGCAGGGAGGGGTAATTGCACCCCCTGAGATTGAGATTTATATAGATTTTTTGAGTAGAATAGTAGTCAGTGAAAAACGCAAAATTTTCTTATATCAAGGGGTCTTGCCCTCCCACAAGCAAAATCTGAAATGACGCTTCTGCTACCAACCACATTTGTTTTATTCATTTACTTTTTCCTTCTATTTTACGTTTACTTTTTTTTTTTTTTTTTTTTTTTTTTTTTGCAAAAGTATATACACAGCCAACAAAATGAAATATAGTGAAATCTTTCAGTTTAACATCCCATGATTATGCCTTTAGGTTAAGGGAGACTATGATTAAAGCAAGTGAATGATGATGGAAGAATGAGAAAGTGGGAGGAAACGGGAGTACCTCGACAAAATCCACGAACACAATGTTGTTTATCACAAGCTTGCTTGGGTGAAAATCGTACCAAGGAAACCATGCACCTGAGGTAAGCGCTCCCCACTGAGCCACCGTGCACCCCACTAGCTAACAATGGGTGCAAATTATGCTACTTGCAGCACACACAAACTATTGCAATTGTATTGGTTTATTTCTGAATAACAAAGAACAATTTAAGTAGTGATGTTCGTTAATCACTCAACTAGAGAATTCCCCTGATTTTTTCACGTTTTATCGAAAAATTCCCTTTTTTCCTTTTTGCTAAATTTACCTATGAAATTTCCCTAGACTAGGGAACTTTCCCTCAAACTACGAATACTACGGTGGCTGTTTCAGCTGAATTACTTATTGTTTAACACGGGTGTTGGTTTCGTTACTCATTGGGAAGTGTGTGAGCCTGAAAAATGAAGGTATGCGAGTTGCACAGAAGGTTAGTTTTTTCGAGTTTCATGTCAATTCCTTCATTGTACCTATTTTTGTATTATTATTCATACGTCTCATCCATCACTTTCTCCCTTTACCGTCTGGTTAGATTCTTTGGCTTGGTGCAGTTCAACCTGGTTAATGTCTTGTCCGTACAATGCTGGGACTTTATACTGGTACATTTCAGTCAGGATATGAATCTGACAGTACAGTGCTTTTGAATCCGTCTTACCAAGGGCCGAGGTGGTGCATAGTGTTCTTCGTTCGATCCCAACTTCCGCCAAGTGAACTTTGTAGTAGACAAACACCGTGTGCGTGGGTTTTCTCGGAGTTCTCCCGTTTCCTCCCACTTCTTCATTACCCCATTTCCTTTATTTCTCAAGTGACAAATTCATCTCTCATTCCCCCTGCGTACACATGAAAGAAAAGCACGTTGTTTAAGGGATACAGCTTTTTTCAAGCTTTTTTTTTATTCAACTACTACCTTCGTTTTCCCTGTAATGGAATCTACAATTAAAAATCTGCCTTGACAAGATTCAATACTTATGACTACTATGTACTATTCTACTCCTATTTCATATTTCAGGTTGCATGTATAAATATGTACACAAGAGTCTATTTGTCATCAACACAACCCTACCTCTGGCAAAGCACCCATTTGTTTTTTTTTTCTTTCTTTACATTATCTTTTTATAGTGTCTATTCACAAACATTGTTTTATTGTTATAATTCAATCGCAGCAAATAGTAGCTTTTATATGCTTTACTTTGAAAAGTAAAAATAAGTCAGTATTTTGAAACACGTAATACCTTCTAAATAAACGTACATGAACTCAAAATTGCACATCTTTGGCTTATTATCTTCACGTCTTAAGACAGTGATGGGCAAAGCATGGCCCGCGGATTAGATGTAGCTCCTTAAACGTTTCCACCCAGCCCACGACGTGATTCATTACCTGACGAATATAACTTCACTTCTGAGAATCAGTGTATTATACTTCCAGCCAAATTATGAGAAATGTTTAAAAATGCATTCACAATGCCATTTATCACATTCCCCTTCATGATCTTTCGAGTATTAATAGAGCTTGGTTTTACAAGTGATACAATCACTGTTGTTGTTTTTTTTTTAATTATATTGGCCCACCTATATTTTTTTTCGTTTTTCTTTAGCCTGCGGCCCAAAATGTTTCCCCATCATTGTGTTAAGGAATATAACAATTGTCTAGGGCTTTAGAAAGCAGTACACTTTAAGTGAAACCTTATTTCAACTCATGGAAGTAGTTTTTGAATAATTTAGTGTGATTTACATTGTACTTCAAAAAATATTTTGGCAGACAATAGCAATATCTACTAATTCCAAACATTATTATATACTGACTTAGTCATATTTTCTCTCTATAGCAATCAATTGCGCACTACATTTGCTTCCATTTCTACTACCACAAGGTGTAATCACACGTAAGAAAAGAGCTAAAATAGTAAGGAGAAGGCCGGCACCTTACAGGAGCCACGAATATGTCATTGCAGAGCTACAGGTAAGTCGTGTCAGGCGTTTCGTTGGACACATAATTTTTGTATACCTTCCTGATTAGGAATATGTCCATTATCGTTCAATTGTAGTCATAGTTTCATAATTATAGAGTTAATACATTTACTTTCCAGGTTATACGTTTTGGAAATATCTTAATAGAAGGATGGTTTTATAAATAATTTGATTTGCATACTAATGGATGGTTCTAACGTCATCTGTATATGTAGCAGGGTTGGCAAAAACCATGGCTTTTATTGAAAAAACAAAAAAAACGGGTTTTTTGGTTTAAACCAGGTTTTTTTTGGTTTAAACCAGGTTTATTTGGTTTAAATAATTTGCTCTATATATTCATATCATATATGGACAGAAATAAGTTTGTTTCGCCTTGATGTTATTATGCAACAGCCGGGTTATGCTGGAAGGGGTCACATAAGCTTAAAGCGGAATAAAAACTGCTTCTCGAGTTACATCCGAGAAAAATTGTCCTCCATTTGAACTCGGAACCAGGACTAATTGGCCACAAATGCGATACGTCTGCCGACTCACTCACGAAGGAATCCTGATAAAAATACGTTGTACTGATCTTTACATGCTTCTTAATATAGCTCTCAAGAGTCATTTCAGAAGGACAAAAAGTTAAACAGTACACAAGTGAAACCATTATACTGAATTACATATGGACAATTTCAAAATACTACGGAGTACAGACGAACTAATTTAATTCAAGTTAGTTAACAACGACTTTTATCGGTCCAAATTAAAGAAATACAACGACTTAATTTGCATATCACAAAGATACGAATTATTTGAGTCCACTTTGGCTCAGACTCATTTATACATAAATAGATATCGAAGATACTTCTCATTTCACTAAATGCCTCTCGTGGGGTCTATATGACCCTCCTTCTCCCCACACACACACAAAGTACAGCATTTCGATGTATTTTATCAATAGTAAACAAAACAATATTTAGAATGTTTCTTTGATTGCAATTACATAACAGTAATAACTACAAAAAAATCACAAAACAAACATTTATAAACTTACATAAAAAAAAGTTGCTTTTGTAGTATAATCTTTTTGAGTAATGAATGGGGAATTTAGGTCTGAATATAATACGAATAATATACGGGAGTGAAACGTGATAACCCACAAATGTGTGTTCATCAAGATTTTACAAACACTTACACTTTTACGAACATTTTCGTTATTTGGTTTAAACCAGTTGTTTTTTTTTTTTTTTTTAAAAAACAGCTGCTTTAAACATTGGTTTAAACCATGGTTTAAACCAGCCAACCCTGATATGTAGTCATTAAGTTTCCTTTCTATGAATAAAGAATCTGTATTCTCAAGCAGTGGCGTAACAAACAGGCTCCCGGTATTTAAGTTTCGGAGTATAACTTTATAATGTTTGGATGTTAAAAGCACTTTGCAGAGTTCCTCCGTGGCTAAGCGGTTAGCGTACGCGCTCCTGGCGCGGGGGACCCGGATTCGATTCCCGGCGGGAGCTAATGTGGTTCGGATTCCACGTTAATCAGTAGGTCCACGTCTCACATAGCCTCGCTGCTGAAAGGGACGCTAAACTGAAATTAAACTCCATTTAAAAGCACTTTGCAGGTTTCATATTACTGCAAGAGTACTCTACTTAGAGGAAAAAGAAATCACGGAACCAGCTATAATAGATTTAGTGAATTCTACTCGGAAAATGTATCGCCTTTTGTTGCAACAACTAACAAGTTTCCGATGAGTAGTGAAGAAACAATTTAGTGAAATTTTAACTTGGAATTAATTAGCCAATTATTTAGTCGTAGATAACTTCCTATGTTAGTAGTGTTCTGGATTTGTGTACTTCTTTGCAACTGTATCTCACTGTTCCTCTGACGAAGCCAATCCTGAGCGATCATTCAGTACACTAAAAGCCATCAAACTTTATATTCGTAGAACAAGGTCGAAGATGAAATTGAGCTCAGCCCCGTAACTTGGGCTTTTTCTTGGAAGACCAAACATTAATTAGACCTCCTAAAATATGTCAAGTTGAGGCCCCCTAGAATAATGATGGCATTTGAAGTGAAATCCTTACTAAACGTGTTCGATACTTCTTGGGGCGCCAGTTGATGGTTTACTAAAGTAAGATCCAGATTACATATATGCTACATCTTAAAGGAATGTATTTCGTTCAGATAGTGGGGCAGCAGAAACATCTTAAATTATTTGCAATGCTTTTGAAAATAGTACGGTGCTTCACAAGTTAACTAAATGAGACAATATGTTGAAAGTCTTACTAAATATATATTTTGTCTGGGGCTCTAATAGGACACATTTTACTGAATGAGGCTCGGAACACATTTTCGTTTCATTTTTTTTCCTGTTATGTGGTAAACCTATTCCAAGCTTTATTTATAAGTTCCTGTTCATATCACATCATACAAAGCAACAAAGTTTTAACTCAAATGAATCCTATCAAACAACTGGAAGCTTAATTGGGGGGGGGGAGGGGCAGTTTCCCCATTCCCCCGCAAAAGTTACGGCATTGGTTGAGCCCTTTGCCAATCCTGAGCACTGAAAGCGAAGAATGGCACCACGTTGATATTGAGAAAGTAGTCAGCGAATTATTCTCCGAAAAAAAAAAAAAAAAAAATATGCCGGTTTAGAAATATGTGAGCAAGTTCCACAAGTTTTGACGAGTTTTCATATGTTAGTTGTAATGTGAACGTTAGGAAGAAATTATTTCTGCTCTTGTCTTTTGAGGTGAGCGGTCCCAGGTTCGACTCCTGGTGGGGACACCCGGCCGAAAGAGTGTAACAGCTTTTTCAGACCTGCCATCTTGAGTGAAGTCTTTCTTGGGTTTCGTTCATTCATACCATTCAAATGCCGGGATGGAGGTACCTAATATAATGGTCCCAGGCTGCTTCCTTCCTTTCCCAATCCTTTCTTCCTTCCCTTTCATCGTACAGTGGGCTCGCTGAGGGACGTCATCCTTCATACGGGATGGGCTAACGTGGCCTTAGATGCCGACAGCCCAGAAATCTAATTCCTAATTCCTAGAAATTATTTCTTTTAAGAAACTTTTAGTCCCATGTAATTGCTTAATAATAATAATAATAATAATAATAATAATAATAATAATAATAATAATAATAATAATAATAATAATGTGCAATTTTTGTATATTAGCAAGTAGTGTCTGACTAGATGAAAAAATAACTCTACTACTGTATAAATTGTACGTGTGCCATGAACGTAGAAACAGCAAGAGCCCTTTTGACATTTTCGCGGATGGAGGGGGGCATGCATTCTTAGTTACGCTACTGTTCTCAAAGCATTCTAGTAATTTGTTTAACAATTGCTAAAAAAGTAGAAATCGAATAACGGTGAAATTTTATATACCGTCAAATGGGGTGAAATCGGACGGATTTGAGACATTTTCAATCGTGCTGGAACTACGTTACCTTATTTTGCTGATGTAAATAGCTATATCGTGGGGGATCTCTCTCAGGAATAGAATACAAGAATCACAAGAATTTTTGACCAACTGTGCACATAGTTAAAAAGCATTAAAATGTGTCCGATGTCACCCCACATGCTGGGGTGATTTCGGACACTATCGTATTTCTGCATATCAGTCCGAAGCTGTGTCGCTATGGTGTGAAATCGGACAGTAAATAATATTTAATAACAAAAAGGATGGTTGTAAGACATATATTTGAATACTTTCATACTTTCAATTACATATTTTAAACTTTATTTAACACTAGCAGCGTTCACCCCGCTTCGCTGCGGTCACCCCGGAACGCAATAAACTTTGTTACTTAGATAATTTTTACTTTTTCGCTTTCAAGTGATATGATAAAAACCATAGTAGATTGCAGTAAATGTTAACATTATATCGCCTGTCATTTATGTTAACCCGCCGAGTGACACGGTCATGCGGGTTGCATATAAATACGTTTATTTTTACCTATGATGAATAACTAACAAAGGATTTGTACGTTATGGACACTTGAATGGTCAATTATCTCAAGACACTGGTAATTAAAAATTAAAGTGATATGATAAAAACCATCTAGGGTCCAAATCCTAATAACCCCCCAAAAATGAAAGAAATTGGTTCAGCCGTATTAGCGTGATGAGGGAACAAAGGATTTTGTACGTTCTCTTTTATATATAAGATTGTGAAATACGAGTATCCTAGATCAGGAAAAGTAGATATTGGTTTAAAGTATTTTACAAACAATCATGTTTCGTTGGTCCATTAGTGCTTCAGATTAATATACACTTTCTTGGAAGTGAACCTTGCCCCTTACTTTACGTGGCTTAGCTAACACTTAGCTAGAATCTGTTCTTTGCCGACCTTATCTTCATCGTCGTCCATTCGGTGGAAAAACGAATACCGATCGACTATTCAAATATGGACGAAGAAATTTCACCTTCATATCCTTTGCTCCCACATCTGTCACAACTCCAACATACTGCCATGCAAGTTGTTTCCAGCCCGCGAGTAGTAATAGTTCACCACAACAAAAGCTTCTACGTCCAACGTGCCTTCCTCCTCTTCTGTAGTCACATTACACTCTTCACTTTCCATTTTTTTTCGTTTTCTTGGGGATCACTTGCCCGAATAGCACTTTTAAGTCGCACACGGTCATAATTTCGTTTCAGCTGAACGCCAAGCTGCTTCTTATAATACCGTAGCATCGTCCGAAGTCACCCCAGGTCACTCCACTTCAAAACTGGCACTACGTTGCAAAATGATTTTTTTAAATTTTTTTTAAGGCTAGCCATCGGCTAGCAGCCTTTCAGAGGGCTACACCCTCTTTTAGGGAAGGGTAGTTAAAGGGATAGGAGAAGAGAGGAATTGATGGATGGGCTATGGGTTGTTGTATTGATATCTTTATTTAATCATCGTTTATTTTGAGGTCTTTATGATCTTTTCGATCATAAACATACAACAAGGTATAGGGAAAAAACATATGGTTATATAAATGTTAACATAACGAAAAATAATATAGTAAATGTAAGAATACAAAACAACATGACAAAAAAGAAAGAAACTATCGAATTTAAGTGAATATAGCAACGGAGAAAATAAAGTGAATAAATGAACTCATAACAATAAGCAATAAAGGAAAACTAACGAAATTTAGAATATAAACTAACGCTCACTTTGAAATCATAGGCACTGATGGAGATGAGAGATGAAGTGAAGTGCACTTGACGCCACAACACATTATGAGGACTGTTAGAAGGACAAATGCGGTTATCTTCCGCATAGGGGCTGCTCTAGGCTAATGAAGACGTGGTGAGCCCTGTTAGTAATGATGGAATCACTGTGCACAAAATGATGGAAAAATATGAGGGAGATGAACATGCAGGCGATATTCTTCTAGGAGTTGACGATCCATGTGGTCTGGTGGTACAGTGTAGCAGTATAATGTAAACAGAAGGTGAAGTGGAGTATAATGGTATCGTGCGGGAGAGGAGTGAAGTGCAAGATGATGCATGGTTTCAAAGAGGAGAGGTTGATGATGTATGTAACGCTGAGTGATGAACTTTAAACGGAGTGCTTCAAGGTGATAGCGGAGAGTAGGAAATGAGATCAAGGAATAGAGATCACGAGTCGGACTTGGCAGAGAGATTCGGAAGGCAATGCGAAAAGCATGTCTTTCAAAAATGGCTAGTTTGTCATAATAGGAGGATGAAGCGGAAATCCAAGCCGGAAAGCCATACGTAAGAACTGGCCTGAGAAAGACTTTGTAGGTGTTCAATATGACGTTTGCAAAATGAGAGATTACTGTTTGTATTATCAACATATATTTTTCGCAAATAATTGAGTGTTGTTACTTTTGCCAATACATCTCATTCCGTTTAATAGTTTGGGCTCCATCTACATTGTTTTTCAGGATATATTTTTTTCTTTCTTCACCACAAGGCATTTCAACCCATGTATATAGGGGTGGTAAATTACATTATTGCTCCCATATCTATGGCTAATGCACGTGGCATCATCTATTGACCACCAACCGAAGACGCGCCTTTCTAGCTTAACAATAGCAGTTTAAACTACAAAAACAACTAAGTAAGTTGTAATCGTCCGATTTCACCCCATTTGACGGTAACTTAGAATTTGTGGTGTGATTCATTGTTTCTTTCTTTCCTTTTTTTTCCTGATCAGAGGATTTTACTTATGTTGGTGACTCATAGCCTTTCTTAAAACTGTTTGATGTATTAAGTGTGGCAGAACAAGCATTGATTCAGGAAGCTCCGCTAAAAGACGCCACTTATGTTTTTTTTTTTTCGTCACACATAAGCAGAAATGACTAATTTTCAGGTTTATTGTTTCCTTGTCTTGCATAGATGAAACACATCGAAATGTTTTTGGTTACCTTTCAATTTCCTTATTTTTATAATATTATTTCAATTGATATTAATCCTTCCAGAACGTGACAACCCTACTATTATTATAAAGATCGCCATAGACGAGTCAGGTCTTAAGTCTTTCATTTGATGTTTATTAGGATCACGCAAGTGGGATATATATAATATTGTAATGTTAGTACCATAGGTGTTCATTTTACTCCGACCTCACTCACCTTCATTCTCACAGTGAATTGGCCCTCGCCCTCACCTTCGAAGAGAGTTGACCATCGCTCTCGCCTTCGTGTTGGGAATTTGTCCTCGCTCTAGCCCTGACAGTGACAGTTGGCCCTCGCCCTCGCTGTCCAAGCTTGTCATCGCCCTCGCGTCATTATGGTTGAGAGAGAATTTGAGGGTGAGGATGCCCTCGAGAGGGCCATCCTCGCAAGGGTAAACACCTCTGGCTTAGTACGTCCGTTACACCGCTCAATAACTCTTCAACAAAAGATAATTTTAAAATTGTTTTCTGCAATCAACAGCTAGATAATTATCTCGGAGGAGTTCGTTAATGGATGTGATCCACCTATTTGTAGTGATAGAAATAAACCATTTCCGGTTAACGTTGATTACTATAGAGCATAGACAGTAATCTCACATTGTATATTTTTTAATCGATTAAGCGTCCCTAGAATATATTCCATTTCCACTCTAATCACTCTGCTAAAACACTAAATGGTAGATCTACTACAACTTCTGGTTTCAATAGTAATTGAAGAAATATTGCGTAATTCTCTTTACTGTCTTTACCAGAGTCTATATTATCATATTTCAATTGATACTAATTCAAATTAGAACGTAGCAACACTAATATTATTCGAGATATCGCCATACACGAATAAGATTTATAAGTATTTCATTTCATTTTTATTTCTATTGTCACTAATTACACAATCTCTTTGTTTCCAGGGAGATGAAGGCATAGACACATTTATAGCAAATGAAAAACTTCTGGGAGGATCTCGTGTCCATTGGCAGTCGACACAGACTGTTTTCCAACGAATGCATACATCTGTCATAGTACTTTGTAGGCATATTCAGAGGGTTCATGTATCCTCATTGTCTTATCTAAGTTGTTTTAAAAATTGTGCTCATGTATAGACTTAGTTTATTATTTGACAAATAAAAAATAGAATGTACAAACATATTTTCCTTTAATCAAAATGAAACTAATATATATACATTTAAGTTTGTGTGTGTGTGTGTGTATGTGTGTGTGTGTGTGTGTGTGTGAATGTGTGTGTGTGTGTGTGTAAATATGTGTGTGTGTGTGTATGTGTGTGTGTGTGTATTTGTGTGTGTGTGTGTGTGTGTGTGTGTGTGTGTAACGTCGCATGATTATGTTTCAAGGCTAAAGGAGAAGGCAATGATAATGAAGTGATGCAATGAAGAAAGTAGGAGGAAACGAGAATACATCGAGAAAACCAGTGCACATAAAATTTGTCCACCATATCAGGCTTACTTGTTTAAAACTACGCAAACCAACATCACGAAAAGTTTGTTACAAGGAGCTTGTGTGTTGATTAAATTAAAATTCTCATCTATGCTATTTATGGAAACAACAGGTATCAGCATAAAAATGTAACCTTGCAGATTCAAAATTGAGTAAAAAAGTACTTTAACAATTAGATTATATTAGTATTCAAAAATAGGAAGGGGGGTATTTATTCTGCTGCCTTGTTGGCACAGGGAAACTTCCCCAAAATTACAAAGGTAGATGAATTTCACACTGCACTAAACAATTTATAGTAAGTACGCCTTCTACACATTAATATTGATGTTAGACATTTTCATCTTCAAAGCTGGGAAATAGAAGTAATTTTTGAAGTACTCGTATTTTTACAAAAACTGATTTCTATTTTCCAACTTTTAAGAGGAAAATGTTTTAACTTAAATATTAATGTGTAGAAGGCGTACTTACTATAAATTATCCAGTGCAGTGTGAGAGTAATCTACCTTTCTAGTTCCAGGAAACCTTCCCTGTGCCAGCAAGGCAGCAGAATAAGTACTTTTTTCTCATTTTTGAATACTAATAAAATCTCATTTTTGAGTACTTTTTTACTCATTTTTTTTAAAAAAAAAACTTCTCATTTTTGAGAAGAGTTTTTCTTAAATTTGAGAGGAAATATTCTCAATTTTTGAGAACGTGTGTTTCTCAATTTTGCGGCTATCTGAGCATTTCGAATACTTTTCTACTCACTTTTGAGTATATATGTTCTCAATTGTGAGGAGAGCATTACTAGTTTCTGAACAAAGAGTTTTTCAATGTTGATTACATTCATCTCATTTTACGGTTAACTTTCTCATTTTTTGAGAAAATATGTTCTCGTTATTTTTGAGAAATAACAGTTTCTCATTTTATTTAAGAATATTTTATCTCGCTTTTAAGAGAATTTTTACTCAAAAGTGAGTAAAATTTACTCAAATTTGAGTACATATTGTTCTTATGTTTTGAACACCCACACTTTCTCACTTTTGAGAACAATGTATTCGGAGCTATTCTGAGAACACAATGTTCTCAAATTTCAGTCAATTTTACTAATTTTTAAGTAAGTATTTTTAACAGTGTATAGTTATAGATATTGTTTACAACATAACACATTTAAATCTTCACTTCAATTCAAGAAAATTCCACGAATACCACGACGACTTGTACTTTAGGTACGTTACTTATTCCTACTGCATCAGACAGTAGAAAATTTTCCTTTTTATCACTGTCCACTTTCTCAAGACTTCTTTTTCATAGACGTGGTTTACTCAAGATTCTCCCGTTTCCTCCAACATTATACGGTACCAACTTCTTGATAATTCAGATTCAAGAATAATTCGTCTACTTCAGAATACCGGCAACAATTTCTGCTGGAGTGTAACGTCCCATGCTTATGCTACGAAGCTCAGGGAGACATTATGATAATATGAGCGAAAATGCTGTAATGAAGAAAGTGAGGGAATCCCGAGAAAGCACACATAAGATGTTTACTCACATTGCCCACTTGAATGGGCAATGTGAGTAAACAAGGGACCCCAGGGAATCAAATTATGGACCCCAGGCATCGGAGGCTAGTTCTACCACTGAGTCATCACAATCCAATATGCCAACTTCTCTACCATAAACAAGTTGCCTACATGAGAAAACACCGTATGTGTGGGGTTTTCCAGGATTCTCCAGTTTCCTTTTACAAGAAACGTACATAGGAATTTATTTCGGAAGGGTTCCAAGTTCAATACGAGGTCAAATTGTATTAAATATGTAAAATTGTCCCTAAAATTAGATAAATTTTACATAAAAGTAGTGATTTCGGGGAAGGTCCGGAGTTCCAGTACTCAGCCCCTACCTTCCACCTTCTTCATTACAGCAGGGGCATGCGACAGTTTCTGCCCCTCATAAATGTGCTGAAACTCCACTGCTAAGGATTCAATTCAGATTGGAAACAAGGTCACAAACCCATGCAAAAACTGCCAAGAAACGTACATCCACATTTTCATTACACCATTATTATCCATCTGTATCACTGTCTCTCTTAGCCTTGGAGCACAATTCTGGGACGTTGGGTTAAAAAATAAATGAAATCTTTGAGTTTTACTTCCCACAGTTGTGTTGAGTAGGCTAAATAGACGATGATGATGAGAATGAAAAAAAGATAGTGGAATGAATAAAGTGGGAAGAAATGGGAGAACCCCGAGAAAACGCATGCACACTGTGTTTATTCACCAGAAAAAACATTTGCCGCAAGCTGAGAATCCTGGGATCAAAGCAAGGGCCTCATCGCACCAGAGGTGAAAGCTCTACCACTGAGCTACCGCAGCCTCTATGTTAAATTAAGAGCTAATGCGTACAGTACTATGCCACAAATAACCTGCAAACTTGTGTCATTAAAACGATTACTGGTGGTGAAAAAATGGAGGCGCCAATCTATGCTCAGTGATCAGTACAAAGTACCTTTGTATTACAATTCCATAATAATAAATCGTACGTTGTTTTGTAACGCTGTTTCTAACTACACAGATGACTTATATATTCTTTGTTTCCGTACATAAACTGTTTTGCGCATTATAACGAATAGCTAGGGGTGTAAAACATTGGCATGCCTCCTCGTTCTATTGTAATATAGAAAACAACGTGCCCTACGGGGCTCTAACACTCCTTCACTTGTTATTGCTGCACTCGCTATTATGTGAATTGAGTACTGAGCTTTGATACATAAAAGAGCCAACCTGACTGCTATAGCCTATATAACCTGTATGAGGGGGGTCAGAGTTCTACACCCTAACGAACGTACTACAGGAATTTTTAGTCTATGGTAGTATGTTTACAATTTACCCAAACTTACGTTCGAATGTTGATATGTATGCTGCTCCTCGCCGCTGTCACATAACATGTATCCATACGCCACCTCAGCTGCATCACCTACTGCGTACTCATATGCATTCGCACCCTGCTACAGCTGAAATCCTTTATCTCGTTACCTGAATAGTAATTGAGCCCTAGCAACATTACTCCTTAGTAAAACATAGTAATATTATTTCGGTAAGATTGTTACTGTTATTTTTTAATTATCTATGATATTGCAAATCACACACTATTCCATTCTCATTTTTAAGAAGTGAGAATATCTCATAAATGGGAACATGAAAATTTGCCTTGAGTTCACAAATGAAAACACATTTGGAAATAATGAGACATTTTCTCTCAAATATGAGTAAACATTACTTATTTTGTTTTGAACTTGCATTTTTCTCATTTCTGAGCAAGGAAATTTTTAAGAGTGATGGAAGAATTTGTGAAATGATAACCCCTTGGCCCATGGTCTATATTATTGCCTGTGAAAAAGCTACGGATACAAAAATTGATATTCAACACGACAAGGGTATTCGAAACCAAAGTCTCGTGGACTTATTTAAGGCAAAAGAGGCAAAGAAATGATTGAATGGTGAAACTTACGTAACGCGTCATCGGATATTTTAACAATTACTTTATGAAGGTGCTTAACAGGGTAACAGACGTCGCTAGTATGGAAAACCTGAGTGGGCTCGTATGTAAACAAACTGCATGTTTTGATTGCTAACTAATTTGTAAACTAATACCAAAATACTATAACAAGGTATTCAATTCTACCTAGGTACATTAACAGCTGCAACCATGCTATAAAAATTGATGTTTTAAAACAGCTCAATTTTAACACAAAATAGTGATCCCAGCATGTGTACCACTGTAACGTGTTATTTAAACACCAATCACAAGTATGGCGTTGCGGTTAACACAGGTCTGGTGTTGCAGTTAACACAGATTCGGTGTTGGGGTTAACACAGGTCTGGTGTTACCGATTTGACACAGGGACGGTATTGAGCAGTGAGAAAATAGCACGGCAACGGTGTTACTGAAATATGTGAATGAATGAAAAAGAAACAACACCATAGTGATCTTTTTATATGTAAATATACTATATGTTGTTAGTAAGATCTCAGGTAGCCTGGTAAATGCAGTCCATTGATATATGAATATAAATAACTATATTATTTGTCTCTGATCAGCCATACCCCGTTTCCAAAGAACAATGCTCTAGCGAGGGTATCACAGGCTCCTAAAAGTCATGTGTACCATATTGATTTACCTACACTACACGTTACCTTCCAACAATATTAGAAATATCTAGAAACTAATATTGGGGATTTGTATTCATTTGTATTTTTTGCTACAAGTACATCATTATGTGACATGTTTGACAATGCATTATATTTTGTGTATCTTTAACAAGAACAGTTTTGTGAACGTACGAATTTTCTGGTATTACACGAGTAGACTTACTGCCATCTGTTGTTCTTGTGATTATTATGCTCTCTTCGTTTGTGACTATGTTTCGTTCCTATTAACCACTTAGGAGTAGTGTTATTATTCCTCATAATAGTCATGTTCATTTGATATGAATTTTTTTTATAAAGTACTTGTTAGACAAAAATCAAAAACACAAAAACAATGGCATGTTAATAGAATGACTGTTCATTATGCCAGATAGTTGATTTAGCGACTTTGATTTTAAGACTACTAAAGAGTGCAATGGAGTTGAAGTAGCACAAGACTTATGTCAAAATTTAACCCAACTCGGATAACATAGAACGATTCTCTTGAATTGGCACGTTCATTTTCAACGAACTTAAGAAGTTCGTTACTGAATTCTCTATGCATGTGTGTGTCTGTCTGTCCGTCTGTCTGTTATTTGCGATTTCTTCAATTTTGGACCCTGCATTCGATAGAGCATCAAAAACTATCTTGCATCTAAAACGATCTTAAATTTTTCGCGTCTCTCTTACCGTTCCCGAGATATTTTCAAAAACTGGCCGATTTCTAGTGTTTTAAGGAGCCATATCTCGGGAACCGTAAGTTATAGGGAAATCATATTGCTGTTGATCAATGCCTAAGAGGATTATAAATATTTTGGTAAAGATATTAATTGATTAACAAACCAGTGGCCAGTTAGACAGTGGCCACCGGCTACTATTTGATACTAAAATATTTATCATCCTCTTAGGTATTGATCAACAACAATATAATCTCTCTATAACTTAACCGTTCCCCTGATATTGGTCAAAATGGCCGATTTCCAGATATTTAAGGAGCCAGATACCGGGAACCATAAATTATAGGGAAATCATATTGATGTCAGTCAATACGTCAGAGGATGGTGTAGCGTTTGGTACCAAATAGTAACCGGTGGCCACTGATCAAGTGGCTACTGACCAACTGGCCACCCTTCCCCAGATATTTGGCAAAAAAGTTCGAATTTCGGGAGATTTAAGGATCCATATCTCGGGAACTGTAAGTTATAGGGAGAGGATATTTTGCGATTTTTTTATTTTATTTTTTTTTTGCGAGAAATAGTACAAGGTGCGATGAAAAGATTTACTTTTACATGTAGGTAATATCCCAGTTATCCTTCCCGCTCTATCTGTTCCTTCTTTTTAAGTTTGTTCTGGCAATGCTCTTGGAACATTCTCAACTAGTTTACTGTGTAGATTCCAATGCAGTAGTGTGATCACGTATAAATTTCAATAATTTCAGTGTCTAGGACATATCAAGTCAATTTAGAGGTACTATAGAGTTGGGTTGGGTTGCAAAGCTTTTGAACAAAGATCTCTGGATAGGCCTGGAAAAAGATGGGAAATTAATATAATACAAAACCTTCTGGAAGGAGATTGTAGGACTCTTTACTAGATTGATTTCCTATCCTGTCATGATCTTTTATTTTTGCGGTGATGGTCATTTGGGTTCCTTAAGTCCCATGCAGTACCAACGGTTCTGGGTTCGATTCCCCTGTGGGGACATTCTGTCGGAAAGGTGTAACAGCATTTTAAGGCCAGCCATACTGAGTAAAGGTTTCCCGGGGTTTTCCTTATTCACACCAGGCAAATACCAGGATGGTACCTAACATTATAGTCCCAGGCCACTTCCTTCGTTCCCCATTCGTTTTTTACCTCTCTAATTCCCAGGGCAATGTAATAGCCGAGTGACGTCATCCTTCATATACGTGACGGGCTAAATAGCCTTAGATGCCGAAAGCCCAGAAATCTAATTCCTAATCCTAATCCTAGTGATGGACTAACATGGCCATAGATGCCGAAAGCCCAGAAATCTAATTCCTAATCCTAAACCTAGTGATGAGCTAACATGGCCATAGATGCAGAAAGCCCAGAAATCTAATTTCTAATCCTAATCCTTAAGGCCCATGCTCTTTGATTTGTGTTTACATCTGTTATCAGCAGCGAGGCTATATAAAAAGAGAAACAATTTAAAGTGGGTATTCAGCGCTCTCTAACCTGGAATCAGTGACCAGACTCGTGGGCGAAAGGCATACACTGTTACCGCTAAACCAGAAAAGACAGCTTAAGCCATAGAGTTAGTTACTTGGTTATACAGTAAAGCCACGTTTATCTGGAAGCAGATGATCCACGAGTGCTGTGAAAACTCTGCTGCAATCGCGCACAATTATTTTTGATAAGTAGTAGCTGCGGACTGACACTCCGAATGCAAATAAGTACTGAATGTTCTGAAAACTTACAAATACATTGCATTGTAAAATTCAATGTTTCCAACAAGAGTGAATGTTTTGAAGTGCAACTTTTCTCTGATAAACAGAAGCCGATTGTTGCAAAGTGTGAAAAACAGGAATTGGGAAGAGTGATTTGAGTCGTATAAATTACACGCATTGTTCACTGGTGAGTGAGAGTCAGCGGGCGACCACTGGAGGGTTAGTTACGAACCGAATTTACATTATTAATCCAAGTCAACAGCCGGGATAGTACAATAAACTATATAGTATCAAGATCGAAAATTGCTGACAGGTTTACAATACAGTACTGTTTTTTGTTTACTATTCTTTATTTTAGTGATTTAGACATAAAGCAAATGTATTTTAGAAGTGTTATTACGTTTTTTATACAATAAAACATGGTTTTATGCTGAAATGCTTTTCCCCTCGTGTTTGCACCTCATTTTTAGTCTTTTTTTTCTGTTACCCATGGCGGTGCCCTTACTACCCAATCGCGTGGATAATCATGGCCCCACTGTAGCTCTTTATAGGACAAAGAGGAACAAGCTGATGTCTGTTTTCCAGTCGTCAAAGGGTTAATGCTGTTACAAGCATTTAGTCAGTTATTGGATGATGATATGGCACCATTTAGTTCTAAAGCTTGGAAACGCAGATCTGATCTTAACGATATTTATTCAAGGAAGCATGAAGGAAGACAAACAGCGTGGAGCGATCAGGTAGATTCAGTAATGGCGAGATCCAAAGGTACTTATTATCTCTCAGCAAGAAAGCGTTTTTTAATGTTTTATTTTTGTCGAAACAAATTTCTCTCTTTTTAACAAAGGTGAAGGTTAATTTACAAGCGATTATCCTTGCTTTATTTATACAATGAATCTTTTATCTTCTTTGGATAAAGAATGTTTTGAAACAGTTTTCTTTACAGCCAGTAGCGATTAAAGGTATATAACAGCTTCATTTCATGCACGATTGTGGTATCAAGGTATATGGTAAGCTGCTTACTGAAGCGAAAGATTTACAACAAAGCTTCGGTAAAGTTGTTCAAAATTCTTTCTCAGGAAGAAAAAGTGAAATGAACATATTTGTTTTATTTTTATTTCTTCTTACTTTTGCTACAATTTGTTTCACTTTCAGTCTTGCCGGTATCACCTTTTAACACAAAGGTCATCAAACTTGTATATTCAACGCCTCGTTACAAGAAATGATCATTATATCTTCTTTTAACATGATTTATTAGTAGCTAACATGTTTATTTTAACAAGTTATTTCTTTTTTTAAAAAATCTAAAATATAATTAGCTAATTACTTATTAAATATTTTACTGTGTTAATGGAAATAAGGTTTAATGTTTGATTTCAAACCAGGATTCAGTTAACTCTTAATTCATAATGTTTGGATTAACATTTCTGATGGATTCAATTTGTAAATTTTTTCGGTCTACGTCCTCGCACTTGCTAAACCCACAATTCTACCGAATTTCAAGTTTTTTTTTTTCGTATTTCAACTATCTAAGAGATAAGATTTTGTATCCCAAGAAGACGCCGATTTAAATAACATGGGGAATATCTTTATACTCTTTCAGCGCCCTTAAATACTAAAAATATTCACTTTTGGCAATTTCCCTGTGGGCTAGTCCCGGAAGGCTACAATCATGCCAAGTTCCATTATTCTAATCCTGCCGGATGTACCTAAATTTCTATTAAAATTCAAAGTACCTAAAACATGATATATGTGTTAATAACATGGGGAATGTCTTCATCCCTTTTTAGGCCCCCTAAAAATGAAAAATGTTCACTTTTGGCAACTTTCCTGTTAGTCCCAGAAAGCAACGAACATGTCAAATTTCAACTTTCTGCGTCAACCGGAAGTACCCGTTATTTTATGTCAGTGAGTTCATGTACTTTTATATATACTTAGGATGTTAGCCCTCATTGACGCTTTTAAGTGAGTATATGTACTATGAATCTATACACAGTAATTAGTTAACTTTTATGTAAGTTGTATTCCTAGTCAATCTATAATTGATTTGCTGATACTCGATCTTTGTGATTCCAACTCTTTCGTTAACTTGTTGTACCAAAATAGTAAATTGGCAAACAACTTTTTTTTCTGATATAATGTTTTAATATTATTATTATTATTTCTTCGCGTCCCTTAGTAATAGCAATATTAAGTATGCGGTTAAAATGGTTGGGAAAATGATGGCAAACTGTTGGTTGGGCGCTTTGAATTGCGCTACGCCAACGTATTTTTAACCGACTTTAAGAATAAAAGTTTCTCAGTTTGACTTGTATGTATGTATGTAAGGTAACAATTATATCAAAAAAAGCTGTTGGTCATATTTCGAATCGAATAAGCTATTTCACACTGCAAAAAATACATAAACTACTTTTGGATACAGTAGGACACTGTACACATTACCTGCACTCTTTGAACACCTCCAGATGGCACATATTTACTCCTTGTACATACTGTGTTATCCAAGTATCTCCCAGATGTAAGTACAAAATGTGCAATGTGTATATCACCACTTTGTTTTCGAACTGTTTGCCGAGAAGAAGTGTTTTGCATATGTAATACTAGATACTCTTTTCGGAGAATGTACGCTTTCGAACACACGGGGGACACTTCAAAAACACACACTTAATATATTTCCTCCCCAACATCTGTGCCAAAATGTTTAAATGCTGTTTTATTTTTTACAGTGAAACGAAGGTACTTACCTATGAAAATATATTGACGATTTGATTACATATTCTTCGTGCTTGTCATCTGAAGTGTGTTTACAGGCAGCACGTGGTGTTGGGAGCACATATAGAACATTACAATACATTACAATAGTATAAAAAGATCACCCCCCGTTGCAATTTTATTAATTACAACGTTCCTTCGTTCATTCGCATAATTCTTTAACACTATCTCTATGTTAAACCGGTAACACGAGGCCTGTGTTAACCTCAACAATGTACCCCTTGTGTTGAAATCAGACGCTAAAGTGGTAATTACCTATGTTAGGACTGCTAAAGGTAAGTAAAAATGTTAATCAGCATTAGAAGAAAACTCTAGTGGAGAGTATCGTCGAAATTTGCAGCAAGTGCACTAAAAATGAGGTAAAATACTTATGATGATGGTAATAATAATATCAAAAAGCACTCAATTTATTCAGGGGGTTTTATTGTGCCTATGAATAACATAAAGTAAGTTTGGAAAACGCTAAAGCAGTGGCATCTGCTTAGACAGAAATTAAATGATGCGTTATTGTGATGCAGAGTTGGCGTGGGTCAATGAAAAATTGACCCACGACCCACTGTCCCACAACCCTCCATGACCAACTCTGACCCATGACCCACCAAGTCCCACCACTCACCGTGACCTACAGTGACCCACTCTGACCCATCACCCAACGTGACCCACTGTGACCCACCACCCACCGTGACCCACTACCCGCCATGAACCACTCTCATCCACTGTCACCTACTCTGACTCACCAAAATCCATCGTCATCAAGTCTGAACACGATCCACGGCCTCTTCTGTACTGACTAAAGAGTTGACACTTGTAATAAAACAAAACTGTGAAATTGTCACTAATCGGAGTTTGAATTTCTAGTAATCGCTCAAGCACCACTCTGTTACAATAACGGTGGATCTGACCCTGACGATATAATATGGTAAAGTGTTTGTCAGTGAGGAAATTGAGAAAGTTCGAGGTGGGGGGAAATTAGTGTGTGCCTAAAATATACTTGTACTAAGAGAGTATTCTTGCAAGTGTTAATTTCTGAACGCATTCCAAAAGAAACTTCTCTTTGCAGGAAAATACCTCTGTACAATATGGAAAAGGTTATGGTTTCTCAGTTCACAGTATTTTTCTCACAAAAGACTTGTTTCCATAGTGTATAGAGGTACTCGGGTACCCTATGTGAGAGTATCTCCTAAAGTATGCTCATAATTGTAATTTGTGTAATCACTAAAACACCATGTTAAATTTAAGTTACAAATATGCATAATTGCAATTATTATGAATATTTATTCAAAGTAGTTTACCTAAAGCAAAGAAGAGACTTATTAAAAATTAGGTACAAAGTTGAATAACACAAATAAGCCATTAGTAATACAAGTATATATTTTCCATAAGTCGTAATTTGCCACCTTAAAACAAATCTGAAATCGGGTTTATTTTCTGTTGAACTCCAGGACTTTTTCGTGGTAAATCATCCGCAGCGAAATGATGTCCATCCTTCAACCAAGAAATAACTAGCTCGTGCACTTTGAGGTTGTCTAGCCGTGGGCCATTAACATTGATGAACAATGTTTGAGCACTTAGTCTATTTCTAATATCAGTCATCTGTAAATTCATAAGGGGAAATCCTCGTTCGCACCCTGTCGCAAAAATTCGAAACCTCACTACCTCCTTAGGATATTATGCATTATAATGAAAGCAATGTAATATCCCAGTTTGGATTAAGGCCTAACTATATACCAAAAGTAATTTCATTTGACTTTGCAATTTGACCATGATGATCAGGCATACATAGTTACATTCAATTTTTATATAATCATTTATATATTACAGTGCTTCAAAAATGTAATTTTTCCAGTAGTTAGCTCCTCTAAAAACTCACGTGTCTCGAGAGCCAAGTAGTAGTATAAGTCCTATTGCTATTATTACAATTAAAAATATCAATATCCAAAAGTGCCGGAAGTTTTTTTTTTTTTACTTGGTTAGATATACTCACCTCAGGTAAGTAGACAGAAACAAGTGAAAAAGGAAGGGAAATGAAGGTCTTGAAAGTAAAACGGAGACAAATTTACCAGTCTTCAGAAGATACTGTGTACAATGCAGTGAGCAGAGTGGGTCGGTATATCATACTGAGTCGGTGGGTCGCAGTGGGTCATGGTGGGTGGTGTGTCACAGTGTGTCACATGCTGTTGATTTACGACCCACTGAAACACTCAGAAAACTTCTCCACTTGACCCACTGACCCACCTACCCACTGACCCACTCCAACTCTGTTGTGGTTATTGGTCCTTTGTAACTAATTTGTATTTTAATGTCTCTTTCAGCATTAATGTTATGTAACACATGATCTTAGAGTTTAATGCTGGATTCGATCCACAAGAACTCCCACCTAAAATAGAACGCTGATCTTCCTCTCCGAAGACGCATATCTTAGCCGAGCAGTCATGGGAGAACTGTGGTTAGTTACTTGATTTCTTTGATTCTAGCTTAACGTTCGTTTTCAGCACAATGATTATACAAGAGACACGAAACTACACTTCAATGTGTAATCAGAGCTATTTAATCTCTCATTTGAGGTTCGATCTCAGCACTGAAGGTACTTGCTAACCTGCACTGTTAAAAAAAATACTTTCTTAAATCTGAGAAACCGTTTCTTATCTGCGCACCGAGAATATCTTTTCTTAGAAACAAGAATTTGAAATTTTCATTAATGAGAAATGAAGAAAAGTAGAAGAGGTTGTATAAAGCGAAACGAGAAAATATACTGTTATTTTCCTTATTAGTGAGAATTTCAACTCTCATTTCTAAGAAAATATTGTCTCAGTGCTCAGATAAGAAACTGTTTCTCAAATTTGAGAAGGGGCCGCGGTGGCTCAGTGGTAGAGCGTTCACCTCTGGTGTTTGGGGTCCCGGGTTCGATCCCAGCTCCCGCCAAGTGAACTTTGTGGTGGACAAACACCGTGTGCGTGGGTTTTCTCGGGGTTCTCCCGTTTCCTCCCACTTTCTTCATTCCACCATTTCATACATTACTCATCATCACCGTCTCCTTTAGCCTAACCGGCATAACCGTGGGACGTAAAACTCAAAGGTTTCATTTTTTCAAATTTGAGAAATTATTTTTAACAGTGTGATAAAATCCTGGCTGCTTGATCGACTGTCTGGTGTTTAAGATGACATGAAATTTCCATTTTCATTTTACACGATATTGCAAAGGACAAGGATAATTGATCACAAAGTAATTGCATAAGAAGTGGAATAAGAACTTAAGAGAAAACATGAGAAAATCGATAAAAACCCACGATCACGATGCTGTTTACCAGAAAGCCACATCATCTGGAATCAAACCAGAGACACCTTGTATTAAAATTGGAATACCTATCACTGTTTTGTTGTGCTTCTTGAGTCTGGTTTGGAAATTTATATCATTTTCAAGTAGGCAACACAAAGAACATATGAGACGTGGAAATACAACTTAACGTTGGATCCTAGCCACATGAGCTCTTGTCAAGAATCAGAACTGCACCTTCACCTCCAAAAGTGCTCATGATACCTGGGTTCTGATTCGTTGGTTTGTTTGTGTGGATGTTAAGGTATATAGACATGTACCTATAGTTTGCCATCCAATCCGAAATACATGAGCCCTCACCGGGATTCAAACCGGAGTCACTGCATGGAAGAAGTATATCCTAGTCAAATATCCTCTTGAAAGAGGACTTAGTTAATTAGTGTCGAGTATGAAGTTTAACATCGCTTTCCTGCCCTAAGGCTATATGAAACGTGGACATACAGCTTAACGTTGGACTGTAGCCACATCAATCCTAATCGGGTACAGAAACCGAGTTTTATACACATACGTTTACCATAAGGAAGCTCTGGCTATTTAGTATTGTGTGTACGAGGAAGGATCAAAAACTAAGGTTACAAGGCCGATATTTCTGAAGTTTCGTCTGTCGTAGGAGAATGGGGAGTGTGTGTGTCTGTTTTACTTTGTAGACCTGGCAACTGTGCAGAGTTTCAGCCACCCGCCACCTTTGGCGCTAGTTGTAGGTAAACACCAAGGACGTTATAAAATAGAGGATCTGCTCTTACAACAAAATCTTGAAGCCATACGTCACAGTTTCGCCACCCCTACTCTGCCCACTCTGCCCACTCTACCCAATAAGATCGCAATGTTTTGAGCCAACAATCATGGCGGAAACGAAAGTAGCCAATCAGACGATGGCGGAAACGAGAGTAGCCAATCAGACCTGCCGATGCTCGGTTGTTTTTTGGCTTCATTGATTTTTTTAGGATGAAGATACATATGGGCAGATCCTCTATTTTATAACTTCCTTGGTAAACACAAATGGTGACTCGTGTGAAAAACTGATCTCGCAAAGAAGTCCGCTCAGTGAGTCAGTTATTCGATTTCTTTGGGCAAAACATAAAACTGAAATTCACCGGCAGCTGGATGAGGTTCGCAGAGAGACTAAAATTGGCAGAATTGTAAATGTCATTCGGAACCGTTTGTAACATTGTGCACAATATTCTGCAGTGCCGTAAAGTCTGTTCCTGATGAATTTCACGGAATCTGTCCCACCAACACAAGTAGACGGCGTATGAGGATAAGTCTGCACCTTTTGGAACGGTTCTTCACTGAAGAGAACTGTTTTCTTGAAGAGCACCAAAAAGGACGTCGCTTTGCTTTAGACGAGGAGGTGGAACACCTAGTTACAACGTGACTGAACACGCAAGGACAGGACTTTTACCATGAGGGAATCTTCAAATTAGTCGCACGATGCGACAAGTGTCTCAACCAATATGAAGACTATGTTGAAATATAACCTAATATATGTGCTATTTGTTGGCTGTATTTGTTACACACGTTTCACTGCAGGCTTTGTAATTTTACTTTCTGATAACCCCTCGTAAAAATATTTTTAGTACTAGGACAACATAAGGACCTACAGCTTAAAAGTCTTCATCCCGGCGAAATTAAAATACTGCTAATTTTACAGTAATTATGTGATATCTTCAAATAGATAAAAGATAATCGAAATGTGGAACAAGAGCGCCCTAGACAATATTATTTTACATTAGAAACCGTTATCACGACTCACTTATCTGCTTTCGATTTCGAGCCATTTTGAAAATCGGCATTTATTTTCGCGTTTCTTAACAGCTGAAAACGGAAAACTACTAGGTGACTTGTGATAACGGTATCTCACGCAAAAAAATATATATATATATATTGTATAGGGCGCTCTTGTTCCATATTTCAATTATTTTTTATCTATTTGAAGATATCACATAATTACTGTAAAATTAGCGGTATTTTAATTTCGCCGGGATGAAGACTACTAACGTGAGATCCAAATGGTATGACTCCAACGGGATTCAAACTCAATTTTTGTGTGCCGAAGGCTAGGGATACGCACGAGACAAGTTTTGAGGCTGTCTCGTCTCAAAAATGTGCTCTAGAAGTGATGTCTCGACTCGAAAAAATGTATATTTCTCTATTGGAAGACCTGTGTCTCGACTCGAATTTTGTCAGAAAAATTCTGTCTCGTCTCGTCTCGAACCAATATGATGTTCTGTCACATGACAAGTGCTCAGTCCGTAACACTTATTTTAGGTTAAAGACCATAACGTATTTCCCTCTTTCACTTCCAGCAACTGGCTCGGGAAAAAAAAAAACAATCTATTCCACATTCGTATAATGCCACAGATTCCATCAACGCGTGCAGTAGTCATAAAAAAATATAAAACAACTTCTTGAAGATTCCAGAAGTTTCTTCTAGGCTTCAGGCTATTTTTATGACAACTTTTTCGTTTTCTTTTTTTGTTTTCTATCTCTTACAAAAGATGGTGGTTTGAGATAGGCACAGTATGTATAATTGTGATTATTTTGGAGGCTTCTTAAGACACGACCAACAATGAATAAACCAACGACAAAATACCAAAGGAACCACAAGTAAGATGGATGACCAGCTTTCACTAAGGGAGAACCCCCGCAGCAAGTCGAATCGATCAAAAAAGTGAGAGTATTTTCCTCTGTTGAGAAAGAAAAAAATATTACTCTTAGAATGCTCCACCTCCTTTGCTTTTCATACATTTCTTTCACAAACCCAGTGATTGAGGAATGACCAAAAGATGTCTTTTTTTCTTTCTTTCTTTCTCGACGCAAGCCGAGAAAGTGGTCTGATTTCACCTTCAAATTCCGTCGTGGGTGAAAGAAACATAACTCATCTGCCTTGCCATGGGTGTTCGTCTAGTGGGCGACTACCAAAGATAGTTTACTTCGTTTGCAGCAATAAGTTCGTTGCTCCAATTGAATCTTTAATTGGACGCCCATTCATTAGATGTTGCTTTGAGCCATGATTAGTTAGTAGAGCGTTCTCACGTATAAGAGTAGAAGTGGCACTATCCGAATATTACTTTAAAATAACACTAGTGTATAATTTGTTTCCCTTTTTATTACAACGACTTATTAAGCTAAATCCGATTTATGCGTTAGAGTAACCTAGTAATTTAAATTCCAGGCACTTTTTTCCCCCTCTTTATTGAGATACGTAAAGTTGATGTAAACGCAATATTTTCAAATATATTTTTCCATGTAACATATACTTTTAACCTTATTCTATCTGAATCTGCGCTGTCCACTCAGCAAATCATTCTGCTATAACCATGAATCTCCTTCCCCCTGTGCTTGTCTCCTTACTCACAGAAGTAAATTGCTATGTATAGATGTTGAAGTGAGTTCGTAGCAAATTTATAAAAGTAACTCGATATCAAGTGGAAATATTTTTTCTAATAAATCCATATACCTCCGAGTACGCCTCATTGCTTTTCTTAAGGCTTTTGAAGTTACAAGCATGCAAATAGGTTTTGTCATACCGATTTAAGCAAAGCGCCTGCAATGTCCGTCAACCCACCATACGTAACTTCTCTACTGGTTGCCTAACACCGTAGTTTAGCCAACAATAATGTTAAACTTACGGGCTCAAGACGGCCCCTGAAATGTTGAATAGAACAATAATGACACGATTTTTGAAAATTTGAATGACAACTGGTCAGTCTGCACAAAATTTGGAATAGACCAGTGTAAATGGCAAGTTTCTAGCACTTGTGGATTTCGAGATCCTATTCTCGAACGGATTGGGAACAAAAGTATAAACCTAGCATTTCAATATATAGATTAATTACATTATGAAAATTGTATTTAGATTGGGCATTTGCGTTAACTAAGCTCTAATGCTCCACATTTAAATTCCAAATACACACCAAGGCGGGCACTGTGGCTCAGTGGTGAAGTGCTTACCTCTGGTGCGTAGGATCCCTCGTTCGATCCCGGCCAAGTAAAGTTGTGGTGGACAACATCATACTCTCGGGTTTTCTCGGGGTACTCCATTTTCCTCGCAATTTCTCATTTCATGAATTAGTCCATCATCATTCACTTGCTTTATTCATCTTCTACGTCTTCCTTAGTCTAACAGACATAATCGTGGAAAGTTAAAATCAAATATTTCATTCCGTTTCTTTTTTTTTTTTCAATTACACATCTTAAACATATATCGTAATTTTACTTACTTCTGTTCCCTTCAAATTCTCGAATAAAATCAGAAAAAAATTCAAATCTCGATCATTTAAGAAGAAAAACCCAACATTCCTCTTCAAAACAATTTCTTAATAATTCGGTACGTTTCGATCTCATCCATGGGGCTCTTTTTCAACCTATCAACGCAAACTTACAATAACTAACTAGTACCAGTACACTGACATGATATTACTGTCGAATCCATAGTTTTCAGGGTCCATGAGCTGATAGGTGATAGTTCCAATGCCCTTTAAGTCCAAGTTCAGCCTCTCAGTGAGCGTAAGGCCCCTGGCACACCTACAGAGAGTAGGAGGGGTGACATAATAATGATTGATAACTGCCGATATGAGTACTGAATCCGTAGTTTTCCGGGTCGTTAAGACTAACAGTGACATTTCTAATGCTGTTTAAATTCAAATCCAGCCCCCCCTCCCTCAGAACTCCTGACGAAGAGGGAACGGCGGCATGTAAAAATAATTGAAAACGACCGATATTAGTATCGAATAAATAATTTCCAGAATCTCTGAGTTGACTGGTAACAATCTTGATGTCCTCTCTGTCCAGTCAGCTCCTAGTTGGAGTAAGAACCCTAGCATTCCTAGGAGAAGTGAGAGAGGCAGACATAAAAAACGACCGATATTAGTGTCGAATCCGTATTTTAGAGTCACTTATATAACGAGTGACACCCCAGATCCCATTTAAGTTCAAGTTCAGACTCCTTATTAAAAATCTACCGATACCGATCCATGTTTTTAGGGTCGGTTTGATAAAGAGTGACACTTTAGAAGATGTTTAAGTCCGATCTAAGCCCCCATTAGCATCCTGGGTACAAAATGATGACATTTAATAAATATGGAGAATGACCGATATTAGTGATGAATCCGTAGTTTTCAGCGTCGCTAAGTTAATTGGCGGTAATTCTGATGCTGTTTAAGCCCAAGTTTAGCCCCACTGAAGGCAAGACACCCTTAGCACTCCCAGGGCCAGTGAGAGGGGCAGACATAAAAAACGACCGATATTAGTGTCGAATCCGTATTTTAGGGTCACTTATATAACGAGTAACACCCCAGATCCCATTTAAGTTCAAGTTCAGACTCCATTAGCCTCCTGGTGAAGAGAAATTGTGGCATGCAAAAATAATTTGAAATTACCTATATTAGTGTCCAATCCGTAGTTTTTGAGGTCCCTGGGTTGATTTGTGGCAATTTTGATGTTTTTTTTTTTTAAGTTCAAGTTTCGCCTCCAGTAAAGGTACGACCCCAGTAAGTTTACAAAATGAAATATTTCGGTTTTACATCCCACGGTTATGTCGGCTAGGCTAAAGGAGACGGTCAGAATGAGAAATGAAGGCTATAGTGGAATGAAAAAAGCTGAGAGGAAACGAGAGAGCCCCGAGAAAACCCATACACACGGTGTTTGTGCACCACAAAGTTCACTTGGCGCGAGCTGGTATCGAACCAGGGACGAAGGCCGCTAGCGATGAACGTTCTACCACTGGGCCACCGTGGCCCGAGCAGTTAGCACACATAGGGATAGTGGAAGGGGTTAATATATAAAATGATCGAAAACGATCAATAGCCTATTGGTGTAGAATGCAGTTTCCGGGGTCGCTCAGATGAATAGTGACACAACTACTGGCGTTTAAATCCAAGTTTAGCCCCGTTAGTAAACCTTGAAATGAGAATTTTGACATGAAAAATTAATCAAAAACGACCGATATCAATATGGAATCCATGGTTTTCGGGGTTCCTTAGCTGATTGGTGACATCCTCTATACCATTTAAGTCTACGTTTAACCCCCATTAGGACCCCAAGAGTGGCGGAAAGGGGTTGATATGTAAAAATAATAGAATACGACAGGTATTACTGTGCAAGCCATAGTTCTTGAAGTCGCTGAAATGAAAAGTGACGACCCCAATGACGTTTAAGTTCAAATTCATCTCCACCGACTCACGGTGGGGAGAGATGAAAAATAAAATGTCCAAAAATTACCGAGGTTTGTGTCGAATTCATAGTTTTCGGGGTCGAAAAATTGTCTGACTCGTTTCAAATGACTTTTGGAAAATATTTAGTACTCACTTAAAGTTTTTTTTATCATGTCAATTTGTTTAAAGATGTATTCTGTGGGGGTAAAGTGTTTCAATATTTATGGCAAAAGTAGAGTATATTATATATTTTCATCATTGTAATTTCATTGAAATATAATAAGGGAGAAGGGGACTCAAATATCTCCCATAAAGCTATTCTTTCCGTGCGAAGAACGGACTTTCAACTAATATAAAATATATTGGGTAGTACATTCTCTTTCAAATTTTACAAAATTTGAATCGATAGAGAATTAAATTTTTTACAATTAATTTATGTTCTGTAGCGACAAATATTGTGAATATTCTTTGTTTACATTCTGTACGGTAGATTTGTGTAAATTTACCACCAACGGTGCATGGAAATGTACCAAGAGTTTAAAGTAAAACGTAACTGTGGATACAAAGTAATTATTATACAGGATTAGCTTAAATATATCAATGGGTTTCAAAGCACTTTTACAAAGACGGATGATACATGAAAAAAAAATAAGATATACTCACCAAGTTTAAAAAGCTCACATCGTGGCTCGCGTATACGCTAGATGACAGAACTGTGACGTGATGGCACTTTCCAAGATGACGACAATACAGGAGAAGAGTTTTTGTGTGTTAGATTATGTGAAGCCTTCGTCGGTAAGAGCATTTTGAGTTGGCTTCGCCAGTTCCGTGATTCTGGTTGTCTGTGTAAAGGGAAAAGCACGGTCCGACCGCATGTCTCAGAGGAAATCGTGGAGCTCGTGAGACAGAGCTTTGTGTGCAGCCTACAAAAATCAACCGTTCGTGGAAGCCGTGAACTGGGCACTCCACAGAAAACAATATGGAATATTTTGCGGGGACGTCTGCAACTGTTACAACGAATGCACACTGAACGCTCGTAACAGACGAACACTTCACATATTCTAACACACAAAAGCTCTTTTTCTCCTTTGCCGCCATTCTGTACACTGCCGTGCCATCTATCGTGCATGTGAGACATGAAGCGGGCTTTTTAAACTTGGTGAGTCTATCTGTCTTTTCAAGTATTACTCCTCTTTGTGCCTCATATAATTGTCATTAAACAATGCTTTGAAACTCGATGAATCATCTAGGCTGTGTACAAGTGATTTTGATTTTTTACTGGAAGCTGTGTGTTTTAAACTTATATTAATAAACAAACTTAAATGTTTATGTATTAGTGGTTGCAGTTAGAAAATAAATTGACAAGTTATACAAGCAATTTATGTTCTTTTTCATCCCGTTATAATTTTATTGCTGTATCATAAAGCGAAAAAAGTCTCTGGTGATGTTTTACTTATCATTGTTGCTGTAAGTAGCAGTGCTGTTTAATATTTTATGCTGGTCATCGTTTTTTTTTTGTTTTTTTTTTGTTTTTTTTTTTTTTTTTTTTTTACATAGATAGTTTCCTCCGTCAGTTTATCTTGCAGGACTTGAAGTAACAGAATGGAACATGGGACATAGAGTATATATTTTTACATCTTTCTTCAGCAAGAGAAATGAAACTTCCTCTCCTACGGCTATGACTTTATAACTGTTATTTCTGTTCCTTCTTTATATTATTTGATTTATTTTATTTTTGCAATTACAGTATTTTATTTTTATATTGTAAAGTTCTGCTTGTGTAGATGTAGATATAGTATAGATAGAGCAAATTACAGTCCGGAATCGTTTCCTTCCACTACCAGGTTTTATTACAAAATCAATTATAAACAGTACATTAGAAAAGTATTACTTTAATGTAAATTCTCTAATACTGGATGAATTGAGGTACCTAGGGACCGAGCAGCCAAGGGCAGGATCTCCACAGGACTCCGAAGCAAGCTAAGTGGAGTGGATTTTTGGATCCTCAATGCTCCGTGCAAGCAGTGAGGAGGCTAAGAGTCACAGAGCTCCGAGCACGTTAGCTGACTGAGGTAGGACGCCTAACAGAGCTCGAAGCAAGCTAAGAGGGCAGATGGGAAGCCTAGAGTTCCGAAGCAAACTAAAGGCTTTTGGATAAGTATTTCCTGGAGCTCCAGATCAAGCTAAAGGAGGGATGATAGGTCGCAGACTGATGTCTTTTCTTGGAATACTGGCGGTTTTATAGGTGCTCCAGGTGAAGCAATGGCGCTGCTGTTCCCTCGTTGTCACGTGACCTGTGATGTCCCTGTTTTACCTTACGTTTGCAGGTATAGTAATCCATAGTAAGACGCACATGGTTGGTGTTTGCAAATAGAAGCACATGTCATTTATTTGTAAACACAAATATGCAAGATATTACAATAGTATTTAATGAATAATCATATCTCCATCACTACCTCAACATGTATCTCCATCATTAAATCATTCTCGTACCTTCACCATTACTTCATCATTTTGTCATGTATTCATACATCATTTGTAGTACTTTTATTTGTATTTGTTTCATTTTTTCTATTATTTCTTTGTATTGCAATTTACCTTATGTATACTAGTGGTGAGCACAAAAACCGTTTTTTTTTTCAAAATTGGTTCTATTTGTGACCAGAATAGTGTTTCGTTGTTCTCCGGAAACCGTTTTCACAGAAATAGTTTATGTGTTTTCCAAAGGTTTTCACCGAAACCAGTTTCGGTGAAAACCCGAGCCGGTTATGGAGAAAACCAATATGTCGGTTTTTCAGATTTCAGTTTTACTAGAAAGCCGTTTCCGGTTTTATAAAAAACGGTTTTTCCCATTCCTAATGTCTATCTGTTATTTGCCACTTAATAAACGGAGCATACAACTTTGTCAAGGGCACTGAAATAAATAAATAAATAATTTTGTTCGTATTTCAGAAATAAATATTTCAGTAATACAAGTTGAATCAAAATGATGTTTCCGATTTCAATGATTATTCTTTTGATTTTAATAACAGGTATGTAAACAGAGATTACACACACTGATTGCACAGAGAAAAGAAAACGTTTGTAGTGCATGTAAAAACGTAGGGCACATGCGTATATCCTGTAGTTTTTGGAATTAACGGCAGTGGCATGATGAAACATCTGAAAGGGGGAAAGGGCAGTGCCTATGTAGCATATAGATAACATATGTTCCGTATAGATTTCCATAGTAAACACAAGGATAGCAAGTGGCTGCACAAATGTTCTAAATTTTCCACAGATTTGATTTTCAGTTTATTATCCCTTTCGGCAGCGAGGCTACATGAGACGTGGACCTATACCACATCCGAACTACATTAGCTCCTGCTGCGAACCAAACCTGGATCTCTCACGCCAAAGGCACGTAAGCTAAGACCTAAGCCAATCTTCTACTGGTTTTCACTGTACTTTGCTACATACTGTATACAATGTATACATAACAAATTTTTCCAGCAAGATAAAAACAGTAAAGGACATCTCCAGTGACTCTCTCTGTACTTCCTCGACCGGCGAATAACAGAGTTGATATTGGGTATATAGAGAACAGGTAGACTCTGTAGGACACGAATATATTGGTTTCAATGTCACAAAGTGAGGTGTGTTCGAACAGGAGTAAAAAAAAAAAAAAAAAAAACGATCGACGGTCCCGACAGTATTGTAGTTACTCCTTTTGTCATCGTGCACCACTGGGGAGGGTATCGATAGAAATCTTTGAGTCTATCATCATCCCCTGACTCTGGTGCGTAATTCTGTGCCGTAAATTACCCGTAAAACTACAGAAATTCAGCATGATCTTCACAAGAAGTAACGAGAATCTGCCAAGAAGCACAGAGTCTTTATTTGTGGGGATGAGTATCTCCGGAGACCGACGGGCTCCTCGGTCATTGTTTGTATGAGGAGAACGTGTGGTCGTGTTAATTTCCGAATATCCAAGCCTCGGTGTCACAATTGAAGTTGTTCCAGTACCAGAGCTCAAAATGGCCAGACACTGGTGATCTCTCTCGGCTATTTCGACTCACGCGTCAGCTGAGCTTGGCTTGGTTCCTGTTGGAATCCATTCTTGGCCATAGTTGTAATATCCAGCAGGCCCGTAGCTAGCAGTGTGTTATGACACGGTTCAATTTTTACCCTGACACACATACACACACAAACTAAGCCGTAGGCCAAGCAAACACGGGGGTCAAAGTTGGACAAATTGAGGAAATATTAAGAGGAAATGCACGAAATTCACTGATAATGCAAAGGCTGATACATAAGATATGCGAGGCCGTAGGTCCAACAGATCCTAACCAAAGGTTAGACTATATTATAAAATCGAAAGTGACTATGTTTGTGACTCTTAATCTCTCGAAACATCTGATCGACCTCCATCAAATTTTCAACATGAGGTTCGGGCCTAGGACGGTTTTCATCATTTCACTTTGGCAGTTCAACGTAAGGGAGGAGGAGATCGAAAATGACTGATATTATTATTGAATCCATTATTTTCGGGATCGCTGAAATAAGCAGTGACATACTTCCGATGCCATTTAAATCCATGTGACTAAAAACAAAAACAGCATAATTAATTGGTACCAAACAAATGAGGTAAGGACTTGAGCAATTAAAATTTTTATTTTATCCTAGCAAAGCGGGTAATCGATGCTAGTACTTGCTAAAATTTTTAAAAGAAGTAAAAGTGGGAATTAGAAAAGGGCCTTAAATACTGAATACTATTGTTAAATTTAAGTATGGGAGTAAGAAAGCTTAATGTTCTAGTTCATTACTTTTATTCATTTCAATTGACTTCGTCATTGGACAGCAAGTATCTCATCTACATTTGAAACCAAGCCTGTATTGCAGCATTCTCAGAGAACAACAATGCACTTCTAATGAAAGTAAGGATAGAGAAAGTTCTGGTGCCTTTAATGTTAAGAGTAAGGAACAAGAAGTAATTGCTCCATTGAATGGTTATTGAAAAATGTTCATGTGCAAAAGAATGATGATAACATAAATCACTTACCGATCTTTTACACTGTATATATAAAACTAGAACCTCCTAATGTATTCCGAATAATGCAAAGAGAAATTCCAGTGGGTGGGACCATTAACAGTTGATAACATATACAACAAGGTCACTTGAGATCAATCACTCCCAATTAACACAATTTCACTTTTCTACATGCGAATATGAAAGGTGTCATGTATGTAGTATATTGCCTCCTGTTGTACGGAAGAAAGTAAACATACTTTTTTACATTTACAATAAAGAGTTATCTTGTCGATAATAATAATAATAATAATAATAATAATAATAATAATAATAATAATAATAATAATAATAATAATAATAATAATAATAATAATAATAATAATAAGAAGAAGAAGAAGAAGAAGAAGAAGAGGAGGAGGAGGAGGAAGAAGAAGAAGAACAGAAGAAGAAATAAAATTAGGCAAAACTAAAACCATAGCAATTTCTAGTATATATCCTGAAACCTGAACTGCAATACATATGTCAATATGTGGCTTTCATATTATTACAAATCCATATTATATTATATTTGAGTTTTGAACATTAAGAGTGTCACATATTTAGCACGAGAAGGCGTTCGGCTTGATGATATGCAAGCAACCAACCTGGCGTCTAGGTACACTCGTGGGTATATATAGGGTAGGATTCAGAAGTAATGAGCCTCACTTTATAATGACGCGGGCGCACACTGCAGCTCGCTCCGCTTGACAGTGACGGTGGGGGCGGGTGTTGGCTTCACAGCACAACGCGGGTTAGTTGCCTCCCAGCTTTCGGAGCTGTAGCATCGACCTTAACAGTAGTCCCTATACGGTGCTCCGTGTCACGGCGATATGGAAAGTTCGTTACAGCAACGCTACGCGATCAAATTTTGCTTCCGGTTGGGCAAGTCTCCTTTCGAAACGTTCGCCACGCTTCAACAGGTGTTTGGAAAATGAAAGGAAATCTTTGAGTTTTACTTCCCGCGGATATGCCGGTTAGGCTAAAGGAGACTGTGATGATGAGAGATGAGTGAAATGGTGAAATAAAGAAAGTGAGAGGAAACGGGAGAACCCCGAGAAAAACCACGAGCACGGTGTTTGTCCACCACAAAGTTCACTTGGCGGGGGCTGGGATCGAACCCGGGACCCCAAGCACCAGAGGTGAAAGCTCTACCACTGAGCCACCGCGCCCCCCAACAGGCGTTTGGGACTGAGTGTCTGTCCTATTCTCAAGTCAAAAAGTGGCACAAGGCTTTTCGTGAGGGCCTGGAAGAGGTGACTGACGAACCCCGGTCTGGACGCCCGTCGTCGGCCTGTACTGACGGGAATGTGCAGCGAGTGCGTTTTGAAAACGTACCGGCGTTTCAGTCTCTACAAATAGCAGAGACCCTGAACTTATCGGAGACAACCGTGCAGCGCATTGTTACCGAGGACTTGCACATGCGGAAAGTCTGCGCGAAACTTGTGCCGAGAGTTTTGACTGAAGGACAGAAACGAAACCGAGTGCTCCGATGCGAAGAACTGCTGCAATTGTAAGAAGGCGATCTTACCTTTCTCGAAAAAGTGATAAGCGGTGACGAAACGTGGACTTTTCAGCATGCTCCAGAAACAACACGACAAAGCGCTGAGTGACACACCTCAAACTCACCCCGTCCCAAGAAAGCGCGGATGAGAAAATCGAAGACGAAGACCATGCTCATCGCCTTTTTCGGACTGACGAAGATCGTCCACTACGAGTGACCGTGAACGCTGCTAACTACCAAGAACTCCTGAAAAGGCTGAAAAGAAGCGTCGCGCGCAAGTGCAGGAACATCAAGGACAGCTGGAAGCTTCACCACGATAACGCCCCCAGCCACACGCCTTCATCGTCACCGACTACCTGGTCCAAGTCAACGTCCCTGTGGTACCCCAGCCTCCCTACAGTACAGAATTGTCGCCTCCTGACTTATTCTTGTTTCCGCGCTTAAAATCAGCGCTGAATGGAAAACATTTCGACTCCATCGAGGACATCAAAGCAAATGTCAAGGCAGCCCTAGCAGCCATCCCGGAACAGTCCTTCGAGGAAGCCTTTGAGTCATGGAAAAGCCGCCTACAGAAGTGCATTGATGCAGGAGGTGACTATTTTGTAGACTATTAGTCAGTTGTACCGATCAGCTAAATAACTCTGTCTTTTTGAACGAAGGATCATTACTTTTGAATCCTACCCTGAATATCAAATTGAAAGTGACTATATTTGTGACTTAGTCTCTTGAAATACCCGAACCAATCTCCATTCAATTTTCAATATAGATGAGGTTCAGGCCTGGGAATGTTTTCATCATTTTACTTTTACAGTAGAACTTAGACCAGGGGGAGGAAGGGGAATTATAAAAATTAATAAAACCTAATAATTCTTGAACTAAACGACCAATCGCGATTAAAGTTTCAACATAGATGCGGTTCGAGCCTGAAATGCATTTGCCATTTCACTTTACGGTGCAACGTAGAGGAGGGGAAGGAGATATATATATGTAAAAATAAATAAAAATAAAAGTGACTGTCTTTGTGATATCATCACGCTTAAACCGACTGACCAATGTTAATCAAATTTTTAACATAGATGAGGTTCGAACCTGAGTGGTTTTTATTGTATCACTTTGACGTTAGAACTTAGGATTGGAGGAGGGGAGGGGGAGATACATAAAAATAAATAAAACTTATGTCTAGAACCACCCAACCGATCTCGATCAGATTTTCAACTTAGATTAGGTTCGGGCCTGGGATGGTATTTATCTATTCACTTTAACAATATAATTTAGGGGAGGGGAGGGAGGAGTTAAAAAAGAAAACTTAACAACTCTTGAAGCAAACGATCAAACTCTATCATTTTTTAAACACAGATGAAATTCTGACCTGATATATATTTTTTTATCATTTCAGACTGACGGTAGAACTTAGGGATGGGGAAGGAGAGGGGATGCATAAAAATAAATAAAACTTAATAACTCTTGAACCACCAGACCGACCTCGATCAAATTTTCAACGTACATGAAGTTCGAACCTAACATGTTTTTGTCATATCACATTGACGGTCTAACGTATGAGAAAGGGAAGGGGAGAGATATTTAAAAATGATCCAAAATGACCAATATTAGTGTCGAATCTACAGATTTAGAGTCGCTGAGATGAACAGTGCTATTTCCGATGCTCTTTAAGTCCAAATTCAGTCCCGCAACTTGGAAGAGGTGGAGGGGTAGATAGATAAAATGATCGAAATGACCATATCAGTATCGAATTCATAGTTTTCGGGGTCGCTGAGATGAACAATGACACTTCCGATGTGGTAGAGGAGGAGATATATAAATATCTATTAAAATGACCGACATCAAAGAGCACTTTACTGAAAGTAAAAAGTGACTGTCTAACTCTCAGTGACGGCGAAAACTATGGATTTGATACTAATATCGGTCATTTTGGATTACTTTTCTATGTCTCGGTATCTCTCCCCCCCCCCCCAGTGGCCCCCGACCCGGAGCCGAATAGCGTGAATTCGGAAGTTAATGCGATCGGAGTTTCACCATTAATTTCAGCGACCGCGAAAACTATGAATTCGACACTAATATCGGTCATTTTCTACTACTTTTACATGTCCCGGTAAACGTCCTCCTTAGCCCCCTCCCCCCTCTGGTTCGAATTTTGAGAAAAACGTTTAACTCTGGTCTGGAGCCCGGATCAAGTTATTCATGACTAAAATTTGTTAACTCTCGGTCAATTTGTCTGGTTCCAAAGCCGGTTCCGGTAAACGCCACCCCCCTAAGACCCCCCTGTTTCAAAATTTGTAAAAGGGCTTCGTCCTTATCTGAGGCATGAGCCAAGGTACCCCTGACCAAAATTTGGTAACTCTCGGTCCACTTGTCTGGTCCCCAATCTGCCCACAGAAAGACAGACAAACATACATACATATATATATATATATATATATATATATATATATATATATATATATATATATATATGTGTGTGTGTGTGTGTGTGTGTGTGTGTGTGACTTAACAAGTCTTGAGCCATCCGTATTGTGTATAATCTTGGTAAAACTAATTTCCTTGTTTTATATAGATCTTTAAGGCAACAAAACTGGACAAAGTTACATGTAGTTAAAGATCTTAATTCTGCAGTGAATCGTTTTCATATTTTAAATGCAATTATAGTGATAGTAATATGCCCAAGAAGAAAATATTCAACAACCATCGTCACTCCTGCTGGTTTAGCAGGAAATTGTTAGCATGCTCAAAGAAAATGATTACTATAGAAAACACATGCATGTTTCAGTTTATCATATGAATGAATTTAAAGATTTTCGAAAGAAAGCTACAAATCTTACTAATAGGGCTTACAAACTATAAGAAAATGGTCTAAAGAGAAACAGTAAGTGTTTTTAGATTTACTTTAAGAGTAAGAAAAAGTAATAATTTAGAATTTAGTCATACGATATATAGCAATTAAATACTTATGATTCTGCTATTGCCAATAATTTTGCTCAATATTTCAAAAGTGTTTACTCTTTATGTCGTTAAAATTATGATGTACATTTTTCTCCCATTTTAAATGTGCCAAACTGTCTAGCGGTCAATTCCATTTTTGAACAAGATTATGTAATTGCTATTATGAAGTTAAAATAATCTAAATCCTCAGGCCCCGATTTAGTTCCTAATTATAAAGGTAAACAAGAAATTTCTGTCGTTTTTTCACCCAACACCTTCGAACATCGATATGTCACCTAACATGTACCTGGAAGTTCCAAAATAGTCCTCATCAGCATTGACGACCTTCTGCCAACGTTCTGGAAGACCATAGGTTCCATGTTGGTAGAACTTGGTGGGCCTTGAAGTGCAGAAGGTATCAAGTGCATTTTGTGCCTCTACTAGGGGTTTGAACTGGCGTCCTCTAAGGTGATTGCTCAAGGAATGGAACAGGTGATAATAGGAAGGTGCAACATCCGGGAACTATATCGGATGCAATAGTATTTCCCACCCAAGGCGTAAGATGGTGTCCTGGATTATACTAGCCACTTGAGGTTTAGCGTTGTTCTGTAACAGTAGGACTCATTTGCGATTTAGAAATGCTGGATCCAGAGTTTTGAGTTTTCTTGAACAGGGTTCAACTTCTGATAGTACACAGTTGAATCGATGCTCTGACCAGCTGGTAGCAGTTCCCGATGCACGATGCCGCGAACAGTCCACCAAACACACAGGAAGATCTTCTTCTGGTGCAGTGCTGGTTTTGGCTGTTTTGGAACCGGTTCATGGGATGCTAATGATGACGGCGCCGTAGAGATTCGTACAAGACCCACTTCTCATCACATGTCATGACATGTTAATACCCTGTCCAGAAACGGGACAGCAAAGAAACACAGGTGTCGGCTCGCGTTGCCTTCTGACACTGAGTCAAATCATGTTGGACCCATCGACCCAACTTGTAGTGCTTCCCAAGTTGATGGAGGTGCTGCCGAATGGTTTCTCCTCTCACACTGAATTGTAGTCCCAGTCCCTCACATGTCTGGATACTGTTCGCTTCAATTGCTTCCTGAAGATCTTCCTGCACGTCATCCGTCTTCGAGTGTTTCGTCACAGTTCTTAAACTTGCTATATCATCGCTGCACTGTCCGCGTAATAATGACATCCTCACCTAAGGTCTGGCATATCTTCCGCCGCGCTGCAGCAGCTTTTGACCCCAGTTTGAACTTGTACAGCATATACGCTCTTATAACGCTCTGTGGAGGTCCCATGTTCACTCTGTCCTTACGCAAGTGCACACAATGTTACTAAACTGCCGCAACCAAGTGGTATGTTGGATATACCCACACCAACAACTGACCTTCGCCTTATGTCCATTCGCATTCAACTCATGTTGTGAGGGCCAATTGAACACAGAGCTCCACAAAAAGCGACTGAACTTTCTTGGTTACCTTTATATATTGTTAAGGGGTGCAGATAGGTTTCAAGATACTTCTCTCTCATATACAATCTCACATTATTATTTTTTTGGATCAAAAGATCCAACATATTTCAGGCAAAAAGTTTCTTGTCGGCCCTATATAAGGAGAACTACATATAGTGTAGCGAACCCAAAACTATCATTTAACTCAGTGTGATGTGCTTTTTCCGCAAAAGAAAAATGTTAAAACGCAGAGCCATTCAATCATTTTGTGGCCCCTGATGCAAAAACCAGTTGTTGGTCAAGATCGCAATCTTTTGATGCATTTCTTGATCATTCCTAAAATTCTTGGTCAGGATCGCAATCTTTTGATGTATTTCTTGATCATTCCTAAAATTCTTGGTCAAGATCGCAATCTTTTGATGCATTTCTTGATCATTCCTAAAATTCTTGGTCAATATCGCAATCTTTGAGTCCATTTTTGGATCATTAATAAATTCTTGTTTATCCATTCTCATGAAAGTAAGTTATGGAACATTATAAGAATAATAATGGAACATTTATTTGTGAAATACAACCAAAATCACCTAAGTCGTTTTTGAGAAAATACCTGAAAAAGAAACTCATGTCTAAGAGTAAAGTGCCCCTTTCGATTTTTTTTCCTAAGGACTAATTTACACAATATTTTCGAGTTATTGCTGAAATATTTATTTATGAATTATGAACAAAGTAGAAAATCGTCTGAAACAAAAACGCAAGAATAAACTACGTTAATACATTTTTCTTAAAGGGCAAATGAGCTATGAAATATTATCAGAATATTAAGGAAATACCATTTATGGAATATGAATAAATCCAACTGAGTCGTTTTTGAGAAAATCGGCCAAAAGAAAAACTCAGTCCCAAGAATAAAGTACGTGTCCTCAATTTTCCCAGAAAAATGACTTATGCCATATGAGCGGGTTGTTTTTGGTAAATTGACTTACGAAATATAAACAAAATCGTTATAACTGGTTTTGAGAAAAATTGCACAACACTACGTACAAGGGAGAAACTTAGTGGTCGCTCGTTGTGAACTAGGCTCAAATATATTTTTTTTTTCATTTCTAATCCTCAAATAACTATTAGCAATTAAACATTTCAGTTTATGTACTATATCATGATCATCATCATCATAGGCATTCCGCCATTATTGACAGGTCAACTGAGAAGCTTCCACACTCCACGGTCGTCCGTTAACCTATTCGTCTTCACATACGATTTCTCTGTTTTGATATCGTCCATTAATTGTATTCTCCTTCGTGCCCTCCCTCTCTTTCCAGCCACCATACCCTCTAAAATGTTTATCATGATGCAGTTCCTTCCTAGCCAATGTCCCTACCAGTTTGTCTTCCTCTTCTTAATTCGTGTAATATCTAAAATTGTTCTTTTCTCCTCCACCATTTCTAGCATCCTTCCATTTGTTTTCCGATCGACCCGCTAACTCTCTCCATTCTTCACTACACCCACATGTCGAAACCTCCCAGTCGTTTTTCACCATTTTAACGTAATGCCCATGTTTCAGACACATACAGCACAATACTCCACACGAAGCACTTTATTATGTTTTAATTTTGGTCACTCAAATGGATTAAATTCTACCTGGTCATAATTCAATTTTAGAAGGCCTCCAACAAACGGGCGAAAAGAGAAAAGCCCAAGCGAAATTATCCCCGCGTATAAAGGGACCCACGTCTTCACTTCAGAATCAGCTTGAACCACATTATAGCTGACACTAAGTGGATTTTCTGTTAGAATAAATACCGTGTGTGAGGGATTTCTCGGGGTTCTCGTGCTTCCTTCATCTTCCTTTATTCCAACATTTCATTCGTGCTTATTGTCACCGTCTTCTTTAGCCTACACTGCATAAGAGTGGAATGTATTACTGAAAGACTTCAATTCATTTTAAATCAAGTTACGATAAACTTCAGTCGTTAATAGGGATTAGCACTACAAGAATTTTGTAAAATATATCATTTTTATTTTTATTAAATGACTACCCTTTGGCTAGCTTGGAGCTCCGCTCCCAGACCCCCGCGCTTCTTTGATCTACTGCCTAGCACCTCTTAACCCACAATTCTGCCGAATTTTAGGTTTCTTTTCCTATTTGAACTATATAAAAGATAAGATTTTGTATTTCAAGAAAACGCCCATCTAAATAACGAAGAAATTACTTCATCCCTCTTTAGTAGAGATGCAAAAAAGCCGTTTTTTTTAAATCGATGTTTTTCTCTACATATAAAAAGCCGGCTTTTTTTTTTGGGGGGGGAACGAGAAATTTGGAAATTTTGGCTTTTTTCATTTTCATGATTTTTCTAATTAAATAGCTTTCTTATAGTTTACTCTAAAGTTAAATAAGATTTCATGACCTAAATACTATATTTCGCTCTGGAATTCATCATCATGACGGATGGAACACATGTTTTATGAATTAAAGTAAATCTAAAGTACGTAGTATTTGAGGGTAACTGTAGAAGATATTTAACTTTATTTTAACTTCTGAGTTATCGACATTTTTTCTTATCTACATAATTTCTTTTTAGTCATTCGTGTTTCATTTCCTGGAAATTAGTAGGCCTATACCCTAGCTTCTCACACATAACTTAAACTTTTGTTTTTCAATATATCCATCAGAGCGTACGTTTGTCAGTATATCTGTCAAAACGTACTTCCACATTTTTCTTCTACTGTAGCTGTGCAATGATTTAGCAATAACCTTTCGGATACAACCTTGAAGACCATTTCATACTGATAATCAGTGGCGGATTTAGAAAGGTGTTTTGGGAGGGGTTTTCTTATTAATATTTATTTTTTCCTAAAAATATCCATTTTTTATTTGAGAAGAGCTTGAAGTTTATGTGTAACGGCATAACAAATATTTCGTTTGTTTTAGAAATTCTGTAAGCTTCACCCGTAAAACATCCCCACCCTAACCCCCTTCGCAAATCCGTCACTGCTGGTAATTAGTAATAACAAAGATTTAAAAACGCTAAGAAAGGAAGTCGGCCAGAACTCACAGTACACGCATTATCTCTGCATTCACAGATACAATTAAGACAAACTTTTGTCAAAATGGTCGAATGGGAGGTTGAATCCCGGACTTCCCGATAGAAGCTCAAAATCTAACCACGCACTCATGGTTGTTGTGCAGTTGTGCTTAACTTAAATATATTCTCTCTCTCTATGGCCTATGGAATCCGAAGATTCAATGCCACGTTCACAAAAGCTCTCCACTGACTTCAATCCTTAGCCAACTGGATCCAGTTTTTACTTTGTATTCCTATTTCTGCGAGATCCATTTTAATATTGTCCTCCCATCTGCACCTAAGTCTTCCTAATGGAAGTTTCCCGATTGGATTTCCAGTTAAAACTTTGAAAGAGTTCCTACCTTCTTCCATTCTTGCTGCATAACCTGCCCACCTGAGCCTCCTAGACTTGATGACCGTAACGATGTTTGGTAAAACGTATAATTTATGAGGTTCTTCGTTATGAAGTTTCCCTCATTCCCGTTTATCTTGGGTCCGAATATTCGTCTCAGGATTTTATATTAAAATACTTTCAGTTTGCATTCTTCCCTCAAGCGACCATGTTTCACAACCATAAAACACAACAGGCATGATTATCGTTTTATATATTTTAAGCTTTAAATTCCTCGACAGAATTCGTGACGACACAATACTTTGAACTGAATAATAACATGAATTTCCTGATTTCAGTCGACATTTAATTTCTTTGTGGATATGATTTTGATCTGGTGATATTGATCCTAGATATTTGAAAGTATCCACTTTATCGAAAGTACTATTTGATATTTTAACGCATCCATAATTTGCCATATTACGATCCCGGTGAACTTCCATGTATTTATTTTTCTCTGCATTTACTTCTAAACCAATGTCGCTGCAAGCGTTTAATAAGGACTCTACATTTCTTTCTATCATTCTCCTATCATCCTCTATTAAATTTACATCATCAGCATACGCTGCAACCTGGTGAATACAATTCAGCTCTAAGGCCTGGTTGCTATCTTTAATTTTCCTTATAGCGTACTCCGGAACAAAGCTGAACAATAATGGTGATAACGCATCTCCTTGTTTCAGGCTATTTTCGACGTGGAAGCTCATGGACAAGAATTTTTGTGCTCGGACTTTACTCTGGGATTCATTTAAACACATTTTAATTAATCTAACTAGCTTTTTCGGTATTCCGAATTCTGTAAGAATGTTGTACAATGTTTCCCTCCTATCCGAGTCGTAAGCCTTTTTAAAAACAATAAACAGCTGATGTACTGGGCAATATGTTCCATTTCTTTTCCAGCATTTATCGAATAGTAAATATCTGGTCCATAGTTGATCGATTTCCCTAAATCCACACTGATAATCTCAAATAATTTCATCTGCGTATGGAATCAATGCTGTTAATAGAATGTTAAAAGAAATACCTCGATAATTATTACATTCAGTTTTGTCGCCTTCCTTGTGAACTGAAACAGTGATTGATTCTTTCCACTCTTCTTAAATGTATTCCATAGTTTTTTCTCTTTAAAAAAAAAAAAAAGTTTCGTAATGATATGTTGAATATATTCCTGTCATTAAAAATTCATAAACCTTCAGGACTGGGTAAACAGTGATGGTGGTTATAAATCTAGGAAACCGCACGATCAGATGAACAGTCTATTACGCATATGATCCATTAACAGAAAATTTGATACTTTCCCGATTCTGAACAAGCTTAAGGAACAGTCGGTGCATTATAGAATTAGGAATTTTACCGATTGTGCAGATTCCAAGCACCTGATAGGTGGTAACACTATTACGTATGTGATCAATGAATGAAAAATTTGTTCGAAATATTCATCCAATGTATATGAAAGTTAAAAATTTCAAGAATGTACAGAACCACCAGAAACCAAGCTCTCGATGTGCAGCTTTTAAGATTATCATATAAATGTATTTCTCTCATGTTTTATTTTTTGTTTCAAAAAGAGGGTGTGTGTTATTTTGAAGTAAAAATACTACATACAATTTTGCTAGTTATTTGTGTATCTTTTTTTGAAAAAAGTACTTATTTTTGTGTATAAGAAGTTAAAAAATTATTATATATATGTTGGTTAATCCTTTGGAATTCATAATGTAAATATGTTAAGAATTTTTAAAAAATCTTTTCGAAATTTATGGTTTATTTTAGAGGTTTTATATTATTATCTACATCAACGACTAATCAAATGAGTTCTTGTGCTGTGGAGAAGCAAAACAAAGTCTGTTTTATCGATTTAAAGCAAAATTTTGAAAAAAAATCCCAAGTAAAAAAGCGACGCAGAAAAAACCGAGTTTTTTTTTTTAAAAAAAGCCTTTTTCCGAGCCCTTTAGACGCTTTAAAAAATAAAAATATTCACTTTTTACAATTTTCCTGTCGGTTCGTCCCGGAAAGCTACAATCATGCCAAATTTCAAATTTCCGTGTCAACCAGAAGTATCTCTTTATTTTATGTCAGTAAGTTCATGCAGTATTGTATATAGTTAGGATATTGGACTATCTAAAGGTTTTTCTTATTCGTTTGTCCCTCTCCCTACAATGTTTGCCCACCATTGGTCTAAACTATTGAAAACAATTGAATCTATTAGAGCAGTGAGTGGTTTGTTTTCCTTTCATTTTATTGGTTAAAAAATAACTGTACACACAGATAACTACTGCCCTAGTGTCTGAAGCAAGAGAAACCAAACCAGTTACTCGCGGAAATCATTCAAAAAGATTTTTAAAAGAGTACTTTTACCATGTGCACCGTATCTCAAGAAATCCTGACCTGCCTTAAGGTAAGATTCCATACTGCGTGAACTATGAGGCGGAAATGGTCAGTTCCTTCTTTTGTTTTTAAAATTTTCCGTTGGAATATAATGGTGTTGACCCCTAATCTGTGACTAGCATCATAACACAAACACTTTCACTACACAGTACTGAAACAAAAAAAGGGAATCATTTTTAAAATACCATCTGTGTGAGAAAATCTACACAGCCGCAATTGTAATTCAGGGTTGCCAGGTTCATTAAAGATAAAGCACAAAACAACATTTTCACTCTTGTATCGGTAAAAGTTTTTGTTTTCTTCTTTTATATTACTTATGCTAAGTGCAGGAGTTCATAATACTGCAAATTATGGATGCGTCAAAACACAGAATAATACTTTCGACAAAGAAGATACTTTCAAATATCTAGAATCAATATTAAAAGACCAAAACCATGTCCACAAAAAAATAAATGTCCAAGGAAAGCAGAGAATTTGGTTTATAATTCAGTTCAAAATCTTTTATCATGACGAATTCTGTCAAGGAATTTGGAGTTTAAAATATATATAAAAACGTTAATCATGCCTGTTGTGCTATATGGTTGCGAAATATGATCGCTTACTATAACGGAAGAATGTAAACTGAAAGTGTTTTTAGAACAAGATCCTGAGACGAATATTCGGACTCAAGAGCAACGGGAATACAATTTAGCGAACATTGTTAGAGTCATCAAGTCTACGAGCATGAGTTGTGCAGGTCATGTAGCCAAAAGGGAAGAAAATAGGAACGCTCTCAATGTTTTGACTGGAAATCCAATCGGAAAACGTCCATTAGGAAGACCTAGTCCCAAATGGGAGAACAACATTAAGATGGATCTCGCAGAAATAGGATTACAAAGTAGAAATTGGATCTATTTGGCTAAGGATAGAAGTTAATGGGGAGCTTTTGTGAACGTTGCATTGCACCTCCGGGCGTTATTTCTCTGCAAGAGATGGTGTTTCAAAATCTCTACACACGTATTGAAGCATGGTTGTTGGTTTGTTGGTGGGGTTATCCAGTGTCCATTGCAGCTCTGAGGCTATTTGAGACGTGGAATCCGGACCGCGGCCAAGTTTCAATGCTCTTCCATCGAGAGTCGAACCCGAAACCTCATACTTTGTGGTGGACAAACACCATGTGCGTGGGTTTTCTCGAGGTTCTCCCGTTTCCTCCCACTTTCTTCATTCCACCATTTCATTCATTAGTCATCATCACCGTCTCTTTTAGCCTAACCGGCATAACCGTGGGGCGTAAAACTCAAAGATTTCATTTCATTTTTTTCCGAAACCTCATGTCACTTTTATTCTAAAATCTTCAATTTAACGTCCCACGATTATGCCCTTTAGAGAAGGGAGACAATGAGTAAGACAAGTTAATTATGATAGAAGAATTGGTGGAATGTGAACGTGGAAGGAAACGGGAGTACTCAGAATAAACTCACATACATAATGTAATCCACTACAAAGTTACTTTGTCGGGGATCGAACCAGAGACCCAAACACACCCGAAGTAATTTCTCCATTACTGTAATGCTTGGGAATTATATTCTAAAGAACATATCCTGGAAAACTTATTGCCACCGCCAACTCTGTTTGAGATTTCTGTCTGAAGGAAGACGAGTCAAGTTCACGGAATAGGTAAGTAGTGAAAGCCAAAAGGAACAAGTAATTCTGTTTTGTTTTTTTTCTGATTTTTTTTATACAGCTCTTTTTCCGTCGTAATATATCGCGCTCGACAATCGGAAGAAAGAAGCTGTTGGATTTTTCTGGGAGGATGAACTCACCAACCCGCCTTTGGACGAGTTTTTATTTCGATGCTCCTCGGATCATGGAAAGTTGTTTCCGACCACTGTTGCTATCTCATAAACACCAACAAAAAACTATTGTTTCTTCTTGCTGGAGATAATAAAGTTTAATATATATGACTCATTTCCATATGCTAATGCATCCCATATCCTGTAGAAGCTTCAACAAATTAAATAAAATTTAATTAGTGTAGATTTTTTTAAAGCGGAGCCAAAGGCAACAAATATACTTTCTTTCCTGCAAATAAATTTGTATTTTTATGCTTAATTTATTTCTATTATTTATTTATTACTAGAGTCAATAACCCTCTTTGTAGGGTTAAAATAAGAAACATAGTAATATGTTCCGTTTTTCAGCCACTTTTTACTATTACTGAAACGTATCGGCCATTTGCAGTCGTTTTTATATATTCCCTCCCCCTGGCCCAAGTTGCAGAGCTGAAATGGAATTAAATGGCATCGGAAGTGTCACTGTTTATCTCAACCACCCTGAAAACGATGGATTCGACACTAATATCGGTCATTTTTGATCATTTTTATATATCTTCCCCGTGTTTCTCTCCTAATTTGCACTTTCAAAGTAAAATGGCAAAAATCATCCCAGTCTTGAACCTCATCTATGTTGAAAATTTGATCGAGATCGGTCTGAAGGCTCAAGCGGTGCAAAGTCACAAACATACTCAAAGATTACACAAAATTGTGAATTACATATAGTAAAAGATTAATTCACTTTAAACCTTAAAATGAAATTAAAAACTGGAGGAAGCAATTTGTTATTTGTTTTCTTTATTACTTTTTCGGAATTGTTAAACACTTGAAATTGAAGTGTTAAGGGGGCAGACTACTAAATATTTTTGAAAAACTAATATTTTTTTCTTTTGCCCGTTTCTCGTAAATGGAAACAGGTAATAAAACGTAACTTACCACAATAATAGATAATGTTATTCTACACCCGAAAATACAAATAGGAAGAATTATCAGTATTACCATACATAGAAATTACAGTGTGACCAGAATTTGAATTACTCAAAAATCTAGGTAAAGGTAGCAACTAGGAAAGTGAACTCAACGGCAATTGATGACTTATCATGCTGTTTATGTTTCTTGTTTACTACTTTTTAAATAATATTTTTATTTATTTTGTAATAACTTATTTATTTTGTAATAATTTATGTAAGTTTTAGAAAACAGTATGGCGCTAAATTCGTTGTACAAAAGGAGGAGTGATTCCTGAGAGCAAAACAAACAAAAATTTTCCAATAAACATAGGGCGAAAACCCCATCGCTTACGTGTTATAGGCTGCCGAAATCATTAAAAAAAAATAATTTTAAAGGTTCATAACTCCAAAACTATGGAACCTATCTTGGTCGGGTCAAGACTTCACTTAGGAACTAGTATGTGCCCTATCCAAAAATGCGTGTTTCAGAATCCTGAGGTGCTTCCACAACAATTTTTGTAGAGGGAGTTTGACTACGGGTCTATGATATGAAGCACTCTTCAACTACTTCCATGAAAATTGTTGCGTGAGTACCATAAGATATATTTTTGGATAGAGCGCATACTAGTTCCTAAGTGAAGTCTTGACACGACTACAGTAGTTCCCATACTTTTGTTCCCATAGTTTTGGAGCTATAGACCTTTAGGATTCATTTTCTCATGTTTTCGGCAGCCTATAACACGTAAACGATGGGGTTTTCGCTCTATGTTTATTGGAACTTTTTTTTTTTTTATTTTACTCTCAGGAATCACTCCTCTGCTTTTGTACAACGAATTTAGCGCCATACCGTATAGTCTCTAGACCAAGATAGCCGGATAACAATGTGAATGGAAGAATTAGAGAACTGAATAAAAAACGAGAAAAAGTGAGAAGTTTATGAAAAGTCTTTCTTACTTACAGGAAACATGCGTCTTAGTCCGTAACATCAATGCATAATGATAAACAGTCTCAGTAATAGCAGCTATTGCTTGATTTTCTGACGCTAATAGAGGTCGCTGGAGTGCAAAGAATCTGCTGACTATAAGGAATTAACAACAACTTAAAATCAATCTTTTCAATTTAATTATTTTATAGAATAATGCATGCAACCATGTTTAGATTTCAGCATTATTATTTGTGTAGTCGCAAGTTTGTTGGAGAACAACTAAAGGAAAATACATTTGTTAAATGTACGCAATTTGCGCTTTAAGTTAACGTGAAGTTGTCCTTTTCTGTACAGCACTCAAGAGGCTCGTTCACAACAATTAGTGAATGTAAATAATCTTGGCTACAGCAAACTAACATTTTCTGTCACCGACACAGATATTTTCCCAAGAAAAGTGAGCGCTATACTGTAGACAAGTCACTTTTAACTAGCAAATGTACCTTGTAAATGGTAAAAAGGTAATGGCCACATTGTTATAATTCGCACCTGGCCTTATGCACATCCTAGGTGTCATCTAATGTATTGCAAAGCCCGTTCTTAGGGTGCCACGTTGTTGCAGGGCAACCTCAAAATATCCCTGTGAAGGATATTGTATTATCCATTATACGATTCAAAAATAACCTCCATTTGATTGTACAGTATTTGGTAAACCAAAATGAACATTGCGAGGGATAAAAATCTAGTGTACTAAGTTATAAAGAACTGCGTCTACACAGTGTTCTATTAACAATCTAGAACGTTTACTAAACGACCCGAGAAATTTTGGTATTAATGGTGCCATTTTCATAGAGTATAGGAGGGTCATATGACATATTAGCTTTGCCCATATTAGCACTATCAAAATCTCATCTTTTACATGATAAATCAGTGTGTTATTAAATCCTAGATCTGTTCATATGACTGTATTTTGACACCTCTCCTCTCATGTGATAAAACACTGTCATACCCCAGTTTTCCGTATGAGCATTTTTGAACAGCTGAGTTTTATGTGGTGAAATATGATATTATGAAACTCCAACTTTCCAAATAACCATTTTAACACCTCGTATTGAATGTGGTAAGGTAGGGCGAAATCATGCTTAAACTTCATCCATCTGGACACTTTTGAAAATTCACTTTCCATGTGGTAAAACAGAGCAATCGGAAATTCCAGCATAGTCCATATGACCATTCGTGACAGCTCATATTTCATGTGGTAAAATAGGATAAAAGGAAACCCCAACATACTCCATATGACCATTCTTGACATCTCATCTTTCATGTGGTAAAATAGGATAATAGGAAACCCCAACATACTCCATCTGACCATTCTTGACAGCTCATCTTTCATGTGGTAAAATAGGATAATAAGAAAACCCAACATACTCCATATGAAAATCCTTGACAACTCATCTTTCATGTTTTAAAATAGGATAATAGGAAACCCCAACATACTCCATATGACCATTTTTGTCAGCTCATCTTTCATGTGGTAAAATAAAATAATAGGAAACCCCAACATACTCCATATGACCATTCTTGACAGCTCATCTTTCATGTGGTAAAATAGGATAATACGAAACATCAACATACTCCATATGACCATCCTTGACAGTCCATCTTTCATGTTTTAAAGTAGGATAATAGGGAATCCCAACATACTCCATATGACCATTCTTGAAACTCATCTTTCATGTGGTAAAATAGGATAATAGGAAACCCCAACATACTCCATATGACCATTCTTTACGGTTCATCTTTCATGTGGTAACATAGGATAATAGGAAACCCCAACATACTCCATATGACCATTCGTGACAGCTCATCTTTCATGTGGTAAAGTAGGATAATAGGAAACCCCAACATACTCCATATAACCATTCTTGACAGCTCATCTTTCATGTGGTAAAATAGGATAGTAGGAAACCCCAACATACTCCATATGACCATTCTTAACAGCTCATCTTTCATGTGGTAAAATAGAGTAATAGGAAACCCCAACATACTCCATATGACCATTCTTGACAGCTCATCTCTCATGTGGTAAAATAGAGTAATAGGAAACCCCAACATACTCTATATGATCATTCTTGACAGCTCATATTTCATTTGGTAAAATAGGATAATAAGGAACCCCAACATACTCCATGTGACCATTCTTGACAGCTCATCTTTCATGTGGTAAAATAGGATAATAGAGAACCCCAACATACTCCATATAACCATTCTTGACAGCTCATCTTTCATGTGGTAAAATAGGATAATAGGAAACCCCAACATACTCCATATGACCATTTTTGTCAGCCCATCTTTCATGTGGTAAAGTAGGATAATAGGGAACCCCAACATACTCCATATGACCATTCTTGACAGCTCATCTTTCATGTGGTAAAATAGGATAAGAGGGAACCCCAACATACTCCATATGACCATTCTTGACAGCTCATCTTTCATGTGGTAAAATAGGATAATAGGAAACCCCAACATACTCCATATGACCATCCTTGACAGGCCATCTTTTATGTGTTAAAGTAGGATAATAGGGAACCCCAACATACTCCATATGACCATTATTGACAGCTCATCTTTCATGTGGTAAAATAGGATAATAGGAAACCCCAACATACTCCATATAACCGTTCTTAACAGCTCATCTTTCATGTGGTAAAATAGGGTAATAGGAAACCTCAATATAGTCCATATGAACATTCTTGACAATTCACCTTTCCTGTGGTAAAACAGGGTAATAGGAAACCGTTTAAACACATGTTGGCTGGTGTATGACAACTATGATCGTGTCCCATCACTGTATGGATTTCGTAAGTTAATTCTACATTTCATTGCTACGGTTGTGATTAAAATGTAGAGAAAAGAAATCTTGTTATTCCATGGTCATTGATTAGTTGATTTCAGAGTAGGACAATTATCTGAACTATTAGACGTGATTACTTGTAGGGAAGTTTTAATTTTAATTATTTGGTTGATTTTGCTCTACGTTGTTTTTGCAACAATTAGGTTATCAAAAACTGGTATTACTATTTATAAGGCTTTCCAAGCACGCAGGAACTTAATTCCGACAGACTTCGCAGGTGCACTGCCATTATGCAACATCATCTTGAACATAACAAGTCCTTCCCCACCACACTCTTTTGCCTTGAAAAGAGCTAGATCACAGAACCGCACTACAAACTCTGTTTAGACCAACTACATGAGATCGTAATAATATTTACATGCATACTCTTGCTCCAATTTTTATGGAAAAGAAGCGTTAAAAATACCTTAAGTTGTAATTTCGTATTGAACTGTTCGCAATCTATATTTTCGCCCCTGTTTAAGTGTAAAACATGTTTTTTTCTTATTTCTCGATCTTAAAGAAAACTATTAACATTGTACGGATAAGAAATTTCTGTCACTTTCTCTAATTGCTAGACGAGTGAAACATATAATTACACTTTCCAGATTTTTCTTTGCAATGTTTTTTTTTTTTTTTTTCCTTCAGTATTCAACAGAAAAAAAACTAAACTGTACTATGTAATTTTCCTTCCACCCAATAAGCTCTAAATTTTGTAATTACAGATAAAAGTGGAAAATAAAAATAAAAATGAAATGAAATCTTTGAGTTTAAGGTCCCACTATTATGCTCATTATGCTAAGGGAAACGATGATTAAAGTGGATGACAATGGAAGAATTGGTGGATTGAGAAAGTGGAAGGAAAGGGAGCATCCCGAAAAAACTCAAGAACACGATGTTGTCCACCTAAAACGTACTTCGTCAGAGATCAAACCAGGGACCCCACGCATCAGAAGTAAGCACTCTTCCACTAGACAACCGTGCTCCCTTAAAAAGTAAACAGTAGGACAGTGGTAAAACAGTAAATGAATTTGTCACCTGAGAATAGCGTTATACTTAGTAACGCTAGTAGTACAGTACACTGTAGGTACGAGTGATTTCTTTTTAATGGAAACTTAAATTCCTTAGTTTTGACTAATTTATACTGGAATCAGCAGTAATAATCGTCGAGTATCCAAGAATACAAAAGCTTGTTTCACAGAAATGTTTCAAAGTTACCTAGAATTTGTTCTAAAAGTGGAAGGTGAATTTACCCAATCACCCTTGATTTATGTCAACTTTAAGGAGTGCGCAGCATTGGGGAGGCCTCAAAGCTAGCATATAGCATACATAATTGAGGAGTTAAACGCATTTGTGGCTTATGCCATGTTTGTTTAGAATCCTGGTAACATGTCAATTCAATATCGAAATCAAATGCTGCATATTACATTGTTATATATATATATATATATATATATATATATATATATATATATATATATATATATATATATATATATATGTATATATATATATATATATATATATATATATATATATATATATATATATATATATATATATATATATATATATAAAGAACTACTTAAATTTTCAACATTGTTTTTCTCCAACTGCATGTCTCAGTCTTACGGCTTTATTAAATCAAACTCCTCAATTAAAATACAGCATTATAATAGTTTCTAGAGAGGTTAGAGTTAAGCTTGTTTTCTCAGAGAAAATGAACCCTACTCCTTACGTCTAATTTCAACCCAAAGAAATAGGTGTAAGCTTTAACTCTAAATAAAAAGAGAAATATTTGTTTCATAAAAGTTAGTAAACTTTGACAAACTAAGAGCAATAGAGATGATTTGGAAAGCATCAAAAAAAGAAAAACTATATACCATATTGCATGAAAAGAAAATGTTCAGGTTAATCAAAGTTAAGGTTTAAAATCATTTATCTATATGTAGAAAGGTACTAATTAAAGTGGATTTATCCACTTTTATTCACTTATTCGTTATGGATTTCTACACCAAGCAAATGAGATAAGAATCTTAGTCCTCTTTAGATTTGATGCAACGAAGGGTCATTAATCTTCAAACTATCCATGTTGTGTTTTCTGTCGTATTGTGTCAGAACTTGTTAGTAAACAAAATATAATACGGTATTCTGTAATATTCGTGAATGCAGTATCTGCAACATCGCATTCACACCCGTTGCCCTTAAGCAGCGCTTCTCAAAGTGTGTCCCACGGAACCCATCATGGGTTCCGCAAAGAGTTCCAAGGGGTTCCATATAAACCGATCTCTCTATCTCATCTAAAAGTCTGTTTGAATTTTGAGTCCTTAGAAAATTGTTTTTGGAAGTTTGAAACGGAATAAGTATATATATACGAGGGGGTGCTGGGAAGTCCTTAGCTTTGCCCTCTTCCCCCTTGCGGTATTTATAATGTTTGTTTTTATTTGAAAGCTACATGTGTCTATATGTTTGTGACGAATAATTAAAACATTGGTACTAAGGAAAGTTATTTTTTTAGGTGAGTGCTTGAGATGGCAGGGCAACCCAACAAGTTCAACGATGTTGAGAGTCGAGCGGTGATGAAGTTCCTGTTCCTCCACGGGAAATCTACAAAGTCGATCTATGGTGAGATGCAACAAACATTGGGGGTCCATGCACCTTGTTATGCCAGAGTGAAGAGCTGGGTTGTGAAATGTAAGACAGGCCATTTCGGCACTGAAGATGACCCCTACCCTGGGAGACCATCCATAGTAATTGTGCCAGAAATCATTGAACAGGTTCATGAAATGATTCTCACAGACAGACGAATTTCTGCTAAAAGTATAGCAGAGGACCTAGGTATATCCCGTGAACGCGTTGGCTCAGTGGTAGAGCGTTCACCTCTGGTGCTAGGGGTCTCGGGTTGAAACCCTGCTCCCGCCAAGTGAACTTTGTGGTGGACAAAAACCATGTGCGTGGGTTTTCACGGGGTTCTCCCGTTTCCTCCCACTTTCTTCATTCCACCATTTCATTCATTACTCATTATCACCGTCTCCTTTAGCCTAACCGGCATAACCGTGGGACGTAAAACTCAAACATTTCATTTCATTTTTTCCGAAATCCTTGTGACTGACTGACATGGATGGGTGCAAATTCCACCAATTCTTCCATTATCATTCACTTGCCTTAATCATTCATCTCCCTTAGCCTAAAGGGCATAATCGTGGCACGTTAAACTGAAAGATTGCGACGTTTCTTAACTGGGTTGCGTAGCTAGACAGGCGATTCTGCTGCCACCTGTTGAGCATACATAACATTACTTTTTCCAACAAATTTGGGCTTGTAGGTTAGAAAATAAATTTCCTATGAGATTTCAAAGTGTGTATACATTTTCTAATATTGCGCCTGGTATTGCGCATACATTGTGTATACATTTTCTAATATGCCTGGTATTGCGCATAGATAGTACATATATCAAAAAAAGATAACATTGACCGGAACAAAGTGAAATGTTTTATATTAAATTCTGATGCGTGGTTTTCTATAAAATCGAGAAAATTAACTCTTGATGCCCCAAAACTTAGGTTATTTTCTACAGAGTTAACGTCCCTTTTCAGTATCGAAGGTAGGTAAGACGTAGGGCTATAGTTAAAGAGTGAATCCGAACCACCATACTGTGTTCAAATGTCAATGTTTTATCACGAGGAATCAAATCGGGGACTGTTAGGCTAAGGGTGACGGATGATTAAGGCAAGTGAAAAGGGTTAATAATGTCGTTTGTTGCCAATAGTAATTATGGACCTGAGAGCAATAGTCATCTTACCAATATCTACATCTCTAGATCCAGAACGTGCCTGGTTTGATCGTCCCTTGTTCGATACCCGGCCAAGTAAGTTTGTAGTGGACAACATTGTCTCTGGGTACTCCCGTTCCCTAGCACACATTTTCATTCCACCAATTATTCCATTATCATTCACTTGCCTTACTCATCCGTCTCAACTAGCCTAAAGGGCGTCTTTGGACGTTTTTTTTCTGAAATATTTTTCTACATCCATAATATAAATAAAAAAGTATTGCAAAATAGTATATATATGAACTTGTAGTTTGGCATACAAGTTGAGAGTTTTGTTGTAAAGCTACCGAATATAAATAAGCTCTATAAAAACATTTTCAGAATACAATTGAAAACTTTCAGTCTATGTTTCTCATTTTTGAAATGAAATGAAATCTTTGAGTTTTACGTCCCACGGTTATGCCGGTTAGGCTAAAGGAGACGGTGATAATGAGAGATGAGTGAAATGGTGGAATGAAGAAAGTGTGAGGAAACGGGAGTACCCCGAGAAAACCCACGAGCACGGTGTTTGTCCACCACAAAGTTCACTTGGCGGGGGCTGGGATCGAACCCGGGACCCCAAGCACCAGAGGTGAACGCTCTACCACTGAGCCACCGTGCCCCCCGAGTTTCTCATTTTTAAAACTAATTGTTTATTAGGACCACTACTGTAAGTATACTTTTTGCGCTTAATCACTGTGTATCACAGTGTGATGACATGAACAACAGACAGTCTTAACCTACATGCACGTTTGTGAACCCCGCATCTTTCAAGATCACGTTAGTGATCCTTAGCCTTGATAGGCAATGCACTGGATCTATTGATTCATTTTTGTAAATCTTTTATGGCGATTGTCACGATAATTATTTATTCTTGTTAACAAACCCTTTTGGTTATGTTTGTCTTGGGATATCACCATATTCTCATTTTAAACTATCCACATCCTTTAGGTTATGCAACTCGATCATCACTAACTACTTTATCAGCAATATCTACCATAATAATAATAATTCTTTTACACTTTTTATGCCTCCCGGCGGGGAATCGAAGCTTGGTCTCCCGTGTGACAGGCGGGAATACTAACCACTATATTACCGAGGAATTAAAATACTACTCGTTGTTAAGGCTGTCCTGTGTTCATTTCTCATATTTGTAAGGCAAGATTTTCTTTCTCCATAATCCATATTGGCATGAAAACTACAGTTTCACCTTTCTTTTTATGATATGCCTGTAACCCATAGACAAGCACCTTTTATACCACTCAACATGAATCAAAGTTCAGACAACAATACTGCTAATGCCTCCTATACAGTTTCTATCATCCCCGACATATACGACCCAAGTACACAGCAATCCGCCGAGTTGTTTTTAAATAATTTTCTCAAAATAGCTTTATTTAACAATTGACCAGATTTAAAATGCGTGTAAATATTAGAGAAATCTCTAGTTGGACCAGCTTAATCTTGGTTCTCAACCCAGAGTCCTTCCACACAACCCTGGACTACCATCCACTCTAAATTTTTAAAACATTTCGGATAAGATCAGGATCCCCGTTCTCGTTCATCAGTATTGCTCACCTCATTAGAACGTACAAATTACCTAGCTCAGTAAAGTGAAGTGGCAGCTAAACCACAATCTAACCCCGCAGACGACACAACTGCTATCGCTATTTCTGAGTTAACAAACCAGGTATCACAGCTCCATCTCCTCGTCAATACCCTTTCTAACTCCCAACCCACATCTTTGCATTTTGCGCCATATCGCTCCCGTTCTCTTGGTCCTGGCAATAGTAATTATTCCTTCAACAAAACTTTCAGACAACCTTCGCCGCAAGAAACTCACCAAAATTCTCCCTCTTTCCTCATACATTCCCATTCCACCAAACCCAGTCCAACCTCATATACACAATGCAAACCGCAGCCCCTTTCACCCCATAATTCCATTCCACCGACTATAGTACAACTTGATGTGCACACTGCAAACTGCAGCCCTCTTTTCTCCCACATTCCCACCCCACCGACCTCAGTACACCCTCCTATACACAATGTAAACTGCGGCAACACCATTGCTGTCAGTGTACTGCTTCTCCCCCTTGTCCCTCTTCTGGTAGCGGCACACATGAAATACTATCCGTGAAAAACATCATAAACCCAATCAAAAGAAACAATGCCGTTATAATAATAATAATAATAATAATAATAATAATAATAATAATAATAATAATAATAATAATAATAATAATAATAAGTCTAAACCGCAGAACGTCTATACGACACAATTTCTTCCATATACCTGTACTACTTTACCCATTTTATCACCAATAGTTTTTATTCTTGTTGTGACTGATTGTTTATAGGTTTATGTTCAGCATATGTAAACATCTACCGTTAACTACCAGATTATATTAAGTATTACTTCTCTTTTTCTAACGGTGACACGAATACTACTAACAGTGACTCACAAATACTGCTTGTAAACAGGAGCGTCATTTGGGGGAGAACAAGGGAGCAAATTCTCTCCCTGTTGAGTCGGAGAAACACATGCATTTTAATGAAAAAGAAAATGAAATCTTTCAGTTTTACGTCCCATGGTTATGCAGGCTAGGCCAAAAGAGACAGTGATGATGAGAAATGAATGAAAGTGGTGGGATGAATAAAGTAGGAAGAAGCGGAAGAACCCGACAAAACCCACGAAGATGGTGTTTGTCCACCACAAAGCCCACTTGACACAACCTGGGATCGTGAAAGGGATACAAGCATTTTAATAAATCTTATAGTAATATACTAATAGAAAAACGTAAAACACTTATGTCGTTGGATAATCTTGACCTCCCCCGCATGGCAGAATATGAAATGACACTGCTGGTCGCAAATTAGGAATTTTATGTTCAAAATATTTATATTTAATATCTGTGGCTCATCTTCCAATTCCAATACCGTAAAATACGACTATGCTGAACATTAGAAATGCAACACTAAATAAGATAAAACTATTGCAGCCGCAAGTGTGACAGGTCAAAATACAAATGTGAAATGTTTACGCTTATGGCTTTCTGCAAACTAGTGATAACCTATGAGAAGTTTTTAGCGTCAGAGTTTTTGGTACTGATGGTCTTCCAGACTGGCTAAAATGGAACAAACTGAAGGGAGTATAGATCTTGACTACCCTACTGGAGTGTGACGATCCATGGTTATCAGTTATCAAAGTTCATCAGCTGTAGCTGGGATAAGTGCCTGATGCGCGAATAATTGAACGACACGATCAACTAATGAGAGATTAAGTGAAGGGGTGAGGGCGTCGGCCAAAGAAGCAGTGGATTATCATATCCATCTAGAAAGTGTACGGTGCCATGTGTTACATTTTATTTTATGTCCGGCATTGTATTTATGGTCATTTTCGATCATTTTTGTATATTTTCTCCTCCCCCTGACCTAAAATCTACCATCAGGGTGAAAAGATAAAAGCCATTCCAGGCCCAAAACTCATCTGTATTAAAAATTTGATAGAGATTGGTTGGGTGATTCACAAGAGACACACATCACAGACATAATGACTTTCAATTTTACACATTAGAAGATTAACCAATACTATAGAATCAAAAGAGTATCACTATCAACGGTTTAACAGGTTACTTTCGTAAATATACTGTACTTTAACTAACGGTGACTGCTAACAACCCCACCCCACCATTACGCCTTTGTAGCCCTAACCCTCTTCGCTACTCCTCACTTCCATTGCTAACGCTTACCTTGGCTCGTATGCCTTCCACTAGGATCGAAATAGATCCTGTCATTCAGGCTATCAGAATAAGAGTCAATAAGGCATTACAGTTCTATTTTTGTACAGAATCCAGAATATTTATAATTATTATATGTCGGCACCCTCTATCCTGGTTCTGGTTCCTTCACACTATAGAAAGTAAGTGCGTTTTATATCGGAATATTAATTTACTACTTGCGAAACTGAAATCACAATTACACAGTTTTTGTATACGTCGTATCTCTAAACCTAATTCTAAAACTATTTATCCATTTCAGTTCTTAATTTCTAGCTTTCCATATTGCAATTTGATCCACAGGTAAAGAGAACTGGAAACCTTACCCCTGCTCTCCTCCCCAACCGGACTGAGTTACAGTACGTAGGCTAGAACCTGATTTCGGACACAAGACTGAAACATTAGGGCTCTACAAGTAGGTAACTGCACCATTAATCTGCCATGTTCAAATCCACTAACTCACATCTACACCCGTGAACGTATACAATCTATTCTTGATCTGAAGTGCTTAGAGGATAAATGTGATATGTTACATTTTCTGAAGCGTTGCATTCTGGCGGTGTATGCACGTGTTATACGTTAATCATGCTACATAACACATTATTTAGTGAGTCCTCATCTGAGTGCAGATATTTAGAAACGATAAAGGCGGTATGTTAACGGACAAAGTTATGAAAGTCAAGTTTCGCGTCATATTCAATTTGTTACATACACCTTTATCTTCTAAGCGCTTCCCCCGCCAAGTGAACTTTGTGGTGGACAAACACCGTGTGCGTGAGTTTTCTCGGGGTTCTCCTGTTTCCTCCCACTTTCTTCATTCCACCATTTCATTCATTACTCATCATCACCGACCCTTTAGGCTAACCGGCATAACCGTGGGACGTAAAACTCAAAGATTTAATTTCATTTTTTTTCTAAGCGCTTCATTTCATGGTAGACATACGCTTCCACATTCATAAATTGTACTAAACAGAGCCTTCTCCACTTGTCTAGTGGCTAGCGCGTGCATATGGTCCAGGGTTCGATTGCCGATGGAGTAGCGCACACAATTTACTTTCACAACACACTCATTCACTTTCATTAATCACCTGGAGGGGCACGGTGGCTCATTGGTAGAGTGCCTGGGGGTACTCTGGTGCGTGGGGTACCTGGTTCGATCCCCGACAAAGTAAGTTTGTTGTGTACAACATCGTGTTCGTAGATTTTCTCGTTGTAATCGCATTTCTTCCTACATCCTCGTTCCACCAATTCTTCCATCATCAATCATTTGCCTTAATCATCGTCTCCCTTAGCCTAAAAGACGAAAAATCATCGTCTCCCTTAGCCTAAAAGACAAAAAATCATCGTCTCCCTTAGCCTAAAAGACAAAAAATCGTCGTCCCCTTAGCCTAAAAGACAAAAAATCATTGTCTCCCTTAGCCTAAAAGACACAAAATCATCGTCTCCCTTAGCCTAAAAGACAAAAAATCATCGTCTCAATTAGCCTAAAAGACAAAAAAATCGTCGTCTCCCTTAGCCTAAAAACAAAAAATCATCGTCTCCCTTAGCCTAAAAGACAAAAAATAATCGTCTCCCTTAGCCTAAAAGACAAAAAATCGTGGAACGTTAAGCTAAAATAAATTCCTTCAATTTATTTCAATCCAACAGTAAATAGCGCTGTCAGCAGGGCTGGATTAATCCTTAGGAGGCCCGGGGCTAGAAAAAATATGTGACTCCTGCTGACTTCGCATAATACATTTCTGTGAAAGTACAGTACGAAAGTTAGGGGAATATGTTTCATATTTTTTGGTCATATTTTGTGGTGATGATTGTATCTTATGTTTTTTATTTAAATAGTCAGTTGAGATTTTGATCAGAAGGGAGGTCCCTGTTCACTTGAAGGCTAGGGGCTACAGTTCCCCTAAGCCTCCCTCTTAATTCGGCCCTGGCTGTCACTGTTGCTGCTTTTGTAAAAATAAAGACAAGTTAATTAAAGGCGAGAATGCCTTTAAACGCAATGTTAATTATTTAAATTTAAAAAAAAGCTCATAATAGGGTAATAAGCGAAAATTAAGAATTCTTAACAATAGGTAACACATTGAAAATGTATTGTCACATATAGTATTCGCCGGCTTGAAACCTCCTGTGTAATGACTCGGATAATACCTGGATAGTAACCTTTATTATCCTGGTATTGCACAAGAACACAAATCAACATCTGAAAATCACATCACAAGGTCAGTAGTAAACGTAAATTAGTCCCTACCATGACTACTTTTATTTTCTACTTCATTTTTAAATCTACTTAAAATGATATTGAAGTTAAAATTTCAAATACAATAGATAGTTATTTTTAAATAGTGTTTAATAACAGAAAGATTCTCTTTTGCTAATACAAGTCATCGTACTGTCCTTGACCAAGAAAGACTCTTTTATAGTGTTCAGAGTCTTCTTATATAAATTAGCCCACTGCACTAGTGGCCTCTTTGATTTTAATACCATATTAAATAAGAAAGCGAAAAATGACATATTGTGAGTATCAATTGACGTATTATGCAATGACGATAACAGATGGTTAAGTACACAATGGAAGATGAGCTGAGAACTGAACCTGTGACCTTTGTTGTTGTGAGCGTCGCTTAGCGTAACCGTTCCACAGCATTTGAATGACAATCGATGTCGCAATCTTGCAGCCTCCAAACCGGAAACGTCCTTTCATATTTAGCAGCCGTCGAAAGGGAAGGTAATGGACCGGTAACAAATATCCACAGATGACTACACTGGTCGTACCTGTCCATTCACTAAACCCAAGACCCCCTGGTGAGGTCTATGACGTGCCAAGTAGTAGTAAAGCAAAGGGAAAGTTATTCCTATTCGAAGTGGGAAGGAGGGGCAAGTCTTGTGGTGGTCAACCTGGATTACTATATAACAACCAGTGCAAGACCCAGATTTCTCCAATCACACTAAGAACAACAGTTTCGATCCTACTCCTGCAGTGAGCAAGGACATTCCATACCAGCATTCAATCATGAACACGGGGAGCCTTTTGGTTAGTAGTGTAAAATTCCTTATCAAATTACACTAGATTATTTTTTTTTTCAAACTTTTGTGTTAGAAGCAAGTGTTCCTTTTTTTAAAACTGCTTTTGTGTATCGGCTGTGACATAAGTGAAAATGGTGATTGCGGAAAGAAAGATGTGTTCTCGATCATGAATGTGTGAGAAAGTGCGTTTCGTGAATTTCGTTATGACATGCAAGTCGTGCACGCGCGCCTCTATTTCACGCATCATATCCTATATTTAAGCATTGTCATGCAAATTATCCTTTTTTTAGAGAATGGATTACGCATACTGAGACACACAACTTTATGTAAGCCGGAAGATTAAAGAAAAAAAAATTTAAAAAATCATTAGAGATTTAACAAGTAGATCAGTGATATATTTAAAATGGCAACTTACAAATCATAAACTTAATTGCTTAGAAACGAATCAATACAAATCAAATGGCTAAGTTACGTTTCACAAATTATTGAAGGCCTAAAAAGCATTCCAAAATTTCTGGCTTGTGCTAGGAAACATGCAACGAACATATTAAAACCTGAAGTGGCAATTTATGCAAATTTTGCAGAAGACATGCAAAAAGGATCATACTAAAAGAAGATACTGAACAATTGAATTTGTTTGTTACTTTCATCTCTATACACTAAAGATTTTCAGTGAAATTGCGACTAATTTTCGTTCCATGATATGACGAAAACTGTTGATATTAAAGTAAACAGCTATATTCTCAAATATTAATCTTCCTTCTACTTCCACAATGACAGTTCATTGAAGTTTAATATCCCTTTTCAGAATTGAGACCGTGTGAGACGGCGACCTACAGTTTAAGGTGAAATTAGAACCAACGCAATGCGTTCAATTTTTTTAATGATTTCTCTCTGGAAATCGAACCCAGAACCACGTAAAAAAAGACTCACAACTTAGCCACTTGATTAGGGGGTCTGCTTTTACTGTCTTCAGAAAGACAAGGTTTTAAAGTCTATCGAATGAACGTTTTTCCACGCGAAAGTAAACTATTTTTCTCCTGAAAAGTAGTCAACCCAAGAAAGACTAATGTAATTTTGGTTGTATATGCCATAGGATTAGCCTTCTCACCAATATACTGTATTTATAATCACGCGATAAACATATTTTAGTTATGTTTTGACGAAGTTACAATGTATCAGAAACTAGTGGCGTAGTAGGGGGTTTGAACCCCCTAAAATCTAACGAATAGGGAGTTTTAACCCCCTAAAATCTAATTAGTGTTATACATACTAATTACTATTGATTGAAATAATGGAAGTTGTCACTCAATTCCTCTTTACAAACATAAGTCTTGAGTCCTGATTACGTTGCTTTTGGTTTATTTTGATTTGAGCTTATCGCCGCGCTCAGCAGGTGGACGGATACCTTAACGTAAAATCCGAACTACATGAGCTCCTAATGGGATTCGTAACTCAGTGGTAGAGCATTCACCTCTGGTGCATGGGATCCTTATTTCGATTCCCAGCCAAGTAAGTTTGTGGTGGAAAACATCGTTTCCTTGGGTTTTTCGAGCTACATCGTTTCCTTGGGTTTCGTCCCATATTATCATTCCACCATTTGCTCCGTCATCATTCACTTGGCTTAATTATAATTGTCCCTGAGCCTAAAGGACTTAATCGTCTGATATAAAGAGAAAGAAACCATTTCCTTGTGTCCTGGTAGTTAATTTGCTGTTAGAAGCATGTAAATATGTTTCTGAAATGTACTAAAGAGATTTGTGCTGCATTAGGTCGAGCTTCACGGTTAGTTTGTTTTGAATTTGTTTCTCTTTTTTTTTTTCGGTAGCGTATATATATAAAATTATTCTGATTTGTTGCAAAAATTTCTCTAAAAGCAGTTTGTGAGTGTGTGGGCGTGTAGAAAGAGAAATTTTTACATGACATTAGCTAATAAAGAAATCTTGGTAACTGTTCTTTTCCACAGGCTATTGTTCCTCTCTTTATCTGTCAATGACTTGACTGTTCAAAGAACATTTCTCTCTATGAAGTAATAGTTTTCTTTGCGTTTCTATTTACTATTTAAATTTCTTCCTTAGTTCTAGTTTCTCATGCAATTCCGGAAATATATTACATTACTTGTTCTCAGTATTTTGCTTCGTACATATCTTTATTTGATTTGTGCACTTTCATGTGCTAACGTGATGAATGCTAACAAGATGAAAACAGAAACTGCATTTATTAACTACCTAAAAGTTGCCACTTAATTTCTTGAATTACCTTATTACGGTGTATATATATCTTCTTGTAGTCTTATTTAACTTGAAATTACTTTCTCGTTAGCAATTAACTATTACACCAAATGCTTGATAATAATAACAATATGATCTTTTTGGTTTTTCATCACTGCAAAAATGAAGATCTGTGGTCATTTTAACTATGTACTATCTCAACAATTGTGTTGTGTGTCTGTAAAACGGGACAACTCTTTAGTTTAAAGACATGTATGTGGGGTTTTAGTTTGTTAATAGATCACTACCACTCTTTGAAAGGTCTGTTATTTTATGGAAATATATAATTGATGTACAGTACGATTCTGTATTTTCAGTAATACATTAATTTCTCAATTTATATTTAAGTGTGTACTTCAATTTACATTTTACCTCAGCTGCGAGAGAGCACTGGTTCGATCGCCGGAAAACTAAGTTTGTGGTGGAAAACATCGTGTTTGTGGGTTTCCTAGGGGTACTCCCGTTTCGTCCCACTTTCTCATTCCACCAATTCTTCCATTATCATTCACTTGCCTTAACAATCGTCTTCCTTAGCCTAAAGATCATAATTGTGGAACGTTAAACTAAAATATAAATTGAAAAAAATGAAATATTTAAGTGTATTAATAATTTTTAAAGTTCAAAAGTCCGAATAAAATGGATTGGTAAGAAAATTACAAAGCTATGGTAGTTCAAAATTTTATACTAAATATTTTCAGCTTTCGGGAGACACAATTACTCAGTGACAGAGCGTTCATATCCTATGGATATGATTCTTGATTCGATCCACAATGAAGTTTGTGATGAACAACTATGTGTCTGCATCTATTACTGTATGTTTTCCCGTTTTATTTCACACTTTATTCTTCAATTAAGCTTTTATCATTCACCTCTCTAAAGAGTCTTCATCCCGGCGAAATTAAGATACCGCTAATTTTACAGTAAGTATGCGATATCTTCAAATAGATAAAAGATAATTGAAATATAGAACAAGAGCGTCCTAGACAATACTATTTTGCGTGAGGTACCATTATCACAAGTCACCTAGTGGCTTTCCGTTTTCAACTGTTTAGAAACGCGAAAAGAAATGCCGATTTTCAAAATGGCTCGAAATCGAAAGCAGATAAGTGAGTAGTGATAACGGTTTCTCATGTAAAATAATATTGTCTAGGGCGCACTTGTTCCACATTTCGATTATCTTTTATCTATTTGAAGATATCACATAATTACTGTAAAATTAGCGGTATTTTAATTTCGCCGGGATGAAGACTCTTAACTTGTATGGCATGAACTCGAGACGCTAAACTAAAATTCAATTTTCATTTCTAATTCTTTCAAGTTTTCTACTACTAAATATAAATTTATCATTAGGTTAGGTTACGAATTAGATTTCTGAGCTTTCGGCATCTATGATACTGTTAGCCCGTCTCGTATGAGGGATGATCTTCCCCGGCGATCACGCTATCCGACGGAAAGGAAAGAAGGAAGCGGCCTGTGACCTATATGTTAGGTACCATCCCGACATTTGTCTAGTGTGATTGAGCTTTTAAGACTAGTGTCCCCACCGGGAATTGAACCCAGGACCGCTCGCACTAATAAATTCACCATATACGGTGTAGTAACAAAGACAAACATACTTGAATCATAGACCACATACGAATAAGCACAGAAAACTGTTTTTATAACCTGTCTAATTCTATTTTCGTAGAATAAAATAGACAAACTTTAGGAATGAAACGAGAAAGCAATTATTTATATTGTAAAATATTTCAGCTAGTACCAATAACGTAGTATTAAAAGTCAGTGTATGTAGACAGTATTTATTGATAGAGCAAAATTCGAAATCACAGCTGTTGCAAATTTTTTAAAACCTAAAAGAACAAGAAAAATCGTTATAGCTGACTTAAACTTTCTGACTTGTTTCCTTAAAATTTGTTTCACCTTATATAACCATAAACCATAGCAAATATTCCTTGGCATTTTTCTAAGCTCCTCTGTTTGTTTACAGCATTTGTGTTTCCATGCTTTGCATATTAAAAATTCTTTGTTGTTTTTAATTTATTTAATTTGTGGTAGCTTAAATGCAGGAACTCTGACAAATCCATTCGTCAAAGAAGTGGAACAAGAATGCTTCTCGTTTTACGGAAAACTGTGTTATCCTATAAAAGAAAGCGAGATCAGTCAAGATTTCGATCGTCACACTTCTGGTCGAGAGAAAGAATTTGTATTAGTGAACCACTTGCATCGGTTCTATACAAAAGTTTCTCTTATTTTCTCTCTCTCTTTCTCTCTCTCTCTCTCTCTCTCTCTCTCTCTCTCCCTTTTAAAATAATATTTCCAACTGTATAGATGTTCGTTAAAAATTTAAGCATATAAATAATTGAAATAAATTAAACGTTTGGTGTGTTTCATCTATGTTTAATTATTATAACTAACTTCTCAAGCGTATTAGCTTCATTTATTGTCAGACTTTCGCTACTTTTCGGAACTGTTCTACAATTACTATGGTATAATTTTAGTTGATAGCTTATTATTACCTTCTGTTATGATATATAAAAAGTTATTATGAGAAGCAATATAGATAAAAATTATAGGGGCCACGGTGGCTCAGTGGTAGCTCTTCCCGTTAGTCTAGTGACTAGCACATGCGCCTTTAGTGTACGGGATCCCGGGTTCGATTCCCGCTGGGAGAGCCTTTGTGATTTTAGGTGTCCTCGATGTTTCTGTGTTCGTGTCTCTGTCGTTCTAGGAAATTGGAAAAGCCAGTTAAACGAGTAAATCAAGTAAAAATTAGTAATAGGTACTTCAAGTAAGTTACTGAGACACGTTCTCAGTTAACTTAAAAAAAAAAAGTGGTAGAGCGTTCACCTCTGGTGCATGACGTCCTTGGTTTGATCCCATCTCGCGCCAAGTGGGCTTTGTGGTGGACACACACCGTGTTCGTGGGTTTTCTCGGCGTTCACCTTTTTCCTCCCACTTTTCTCATTCCACCATTGCATTCATTTCTCATCATCACCGCCCCCTTTAGCCAAGCGTGGGGACATAAGCGTATGAGGACTGAAAGATTTTCAGTTAAAAATTACGTGCTGGTACAGTCACTGCCAAAGGTTCTTTCCGTTTGGTAAAATTTATTTTGGAAATAACGTTGGCATGATTGGAAAGTACAGAAAACTACATTCGTTTTAACTTACTGAAAACTGTACTCAAATTTTCCTTCCATGCGGAAGTTATTTACGAAACTTATTTCCTCAAATGGAAAGAGAAGTTTTGTCGTTGGCTGTCGTTGGTTGGATAAAGAGGAAGATATGAAATTAAGTGAAATTTGGTCATATTTTATTACTTTGTACAATCAGAAAATTGAAGAGAACGAAATTAATGATAATAATAATAATAATTAAAAACACAGTTAATATAAATTTGAGTTAGGCTCTAAATTGTAACAATATTTAATTGTTGCGCATTGAAATATAATTAATTATAATTATAATAATATATCGATTAAAATTATACCACAATAATTGTGAAATAATTCTCCAAATTAGTACAACCCAAATGATATACACAATCAGTGCGCTTGAAATATCAGTTACAATAAATAGTATACATATGAAACGCTAAACGTATAGTACTTTTCAAAAAATATAGGTATCTCCGTGAATAATATGTGGAATATTCATAAACAATGGTTTATTTATTTATTTTTTTTTTACATAATTTATTGCCATTTTATTTATTTAAGTTTTTGAACTGAAGCTAGAAACAAATCGCAGAGTAAAGCAGCTTTTATTTAAAAATAATAACTGTGTAACAGTTTCACCAACTAACTGAAGAAGCTAATATGTTCAATTAGTTGTTGAAACTATTACACATCTTTTATTTTTAAATAAACGTTGCCTCTCTCAGCAATTTGCATTTCTAGTTAAAGTTACTTATGTTAGCAAAACTAGTATGAACCAGTAAGTTTTTCAAACGTAGTATTTCCAGAAAATTAGACTCGCACACACAGAGAGTTTTCAATTTTCATCCTGGCACTTCAATAACGCAGTATTTGTCTGAAAAAAATGAAATGAAATCTTCAAATTTTACGGCCCACGGTTATGCCGGTTAGGCTAAAGAAGACGGTGATGATGAGAGATGAATGAAGTGGTGGAATGATGAAAGTGGGAGGATACGGGAGAACTCCGAGGAAACCCACGCACACGGTGTTTGTCCACCAAGAAGTTCACTTGCCGGGGGCCGGGATCGAACCAAGGGCCCCAAACACCGGAGGTGAACGCTCGTATTTGTCTGATATACCTTACCCGAAACCTGAGGAATGTCAATGTTCCCAAAAGTGGCTGAGAAGATCTGCACACTGGAACCCTATTTCCACTTCATACTGCTTTCCTTTTTGATAATTGAGTTTCAATCCAAATACTACACACAGAGATTATATTTTTAATAATTTGTCCTTAAAAGAATTGATTTTCTCAATGAGTTCTCTAAAATAATTGATCCAAGATCATGTTTTAATTATCATCGAAACCAACTAGATGATAATTTAATGCTTTACCTTTTTCGAACTTCGTTTTCCCTATAAGTTTTTATTTATAACCGTTCACATGTTACCGATCTAAATTACAACTCTGTTTATAAATTAAAAAGATTATTTTTATCTTGTACTTAGTAATTGAACAATTCACCTGTGTCATTTTTATTTTTCTTATTTTTACTAAAATCTTTTATTTTGTCAAGAACAGAGCGAAATGATGGAACAAATTTGGCCCATTTCGCTATTGTATACTGTTCCCATTTGTCCCAAAGTGTATCATAAGTTTTGTAATTGTACTAGCTAATATTTTCAAACTTGTGTTATTTTTAAAAAAAATCAGTATTATGAAATATTTATCCGTAACTTCTTGTCCCTTCCGAACATCAACAAAAAGCTTATAAGAAAATCGGACATTCCTAACAAATAGACCGATTTTCAGCACATTATTACTCTTAAAATGTGGCTTTAACTGTTATTTAAAGAAAAGAAAAAAAGATAGGATGATGTGTGTCAAAAGTCCCCTGATATAGGGTAACTGTTATTATTTGAGTTGCAACAAACCGTAAGAGGGGAAACGGTCTACAAATATGACGTTTTCAATCTAAAGTAAAGGATTTTTTTTTTTTTTTTTAATCGGACGAGCCGTTTGGGCTGTACACTCTTCGTGCGCCCAGTGTTCACTGAAAATGCAACGTTACCATTTACCTGGAGCTGGGGCAGGAAAGGACGGGACGAGACGGGACTTGACGGGAGGTGGACAAAGTTTGTAAAAGTATGGTGAATGAGGGCATGCTTGAAATGGGATCTGGCTATCGACACGTTAGCATAACACACAGTAACTTCATTCACTTATGTTGTGGGTCCAGTTAAATGGCAACGTTGCATTTTCGTTTAACATTGGGCGCATAAAGAGTGTACATCCCAAACGGCTTGTCCAATTAAAAAAAAAAATCCTTCACTTTACATTGAAAACTTCATATTTGCAGACCGTTTCCCCTCTTACATTTTGTAGTATTGCTGACAATAACAAAGTTACCCTATGTTAGGGGACTTTTGAGACACCCTCTATATCACGCCAATATAGTGTGTTTTGTTTACCTGAAGTTCAATTTGTATTTATTTCTGTGCAGGGTCGGATCCAGGATTTTCTGAGGGGGTGTATCATAACTACCAAAATAACCAGTCTGATTGAAACTCTGCAAAGTGATATGTGACAGTATTCTTTACTCTTGATACTTAAAACGGGGGAGGGTGTATTTTAAAGATTGTGGCAAGTGATATTTAAGAAAAATTGTTCTCTGTTCCTGGCTTCTGTTTTCTTCCCTACTTGACAAATGTTATATTGTTTTGTTTCGTGAATCGTTTTCCTTCAACCTTCAGAAAATATACTTAAAGTTTTGCTTTTGCAAATAACTCTCTTTCTTCTAAGCACCAAACGAAAACATGACGGCAAAAAGTTTCGGAAAGTGTTGCTATTTTCAGTGTTACCTTCTCATTTTAGATAGTGTATATTTACAACGAAAGGGGGGTGCACGTGCATCGTGCACCACCCCCTAAATCCGGCCCTGTTTCTGTGTTTATTACGCGTTTAGATATGCATTAGTTTATTCTTATCTAATGATGTACCGACTACTATGAGAACCTTAGGCTGAAGCCGAACTGTGTCGCATGGACCTGTTGAAAACAATTTACTGCGGTGTGAAAGGACCTGTTCTGTGCGAGGCGATCTACCACCAACTGCATAACCTTAAATGTCTAGAGTGGTTCGTAACCCACGTAAATAGTAAACTGCAGCCTTGATAAGAAAACGAAATAAAATATTAAATTTTACGTCCCACGATTATGCCGGTTAGGCTAAAGGACACGGTGATGATGAGAAATGAATGCAATGGTGTAATGAAGAAAGTGGGAGGAAACGGGAGTACCACGAGAAATCCCACGATCATGGTGTTTGTCCACCACAAAGCTCACTTGGCGCGAGATGGAATCTAACCAAGGACCTCACGAACCAGAGTTGAATGCTCTACAACAAATTCTACATACGGATTCTAAACAGAATGAAGCAATTACACTACATCACTTACACCAAAAATTGAATTAAAACTCTGATTACTATAAAACTATTATTCTGTATATTTTATGTCCGATTAAAAATTGAAAGAAATCCCGCTACTATTTCTTGCAAGGGGCGAGGTCTCCAAACAAATCTTAACATTATTTCAAGATGTTTAAAACTACATTTCACAATTTCTAAATTGAAGAGCGCACAGTGGATCAGTGGTAGAGTATTTAACTCTAGTGCGTGAGGTTCTTGGTTCGATCCTCGCCCAAAGTAAATTTGTGTTGGACAACATCGTGTCTGTGGATTTTCTTGGGGTACTTCCGTTTCCTCCCATCTTTCCAATGAACAAATTCTTAGATCATCATTAACTTACCTTACTCACAAGGGCGCCCATGTTGTGATTTCCAAAGGGGGGCAAGTATAAGCGACGTTTCAAAAATAGTTTCAAATTTTGCTGTAACTAATGTAAAAATCTTTTGGATTTTCGATATTCTGAAGTACAATTTCCTCTAGGGAGGGAGAGTGCCCCACCTTGCCCCCCTGATGGGCGCCCTTGCTTACTCATCGTTTCTCAGCCTCAAGGACATAATCGTGGGACGTTAAACTGAAAGATTTGCATACACAAAGTTACTATTAATTAAGAACATGTGGTTTTATTAAGATCAACGTTGGTAAATAATAATACTGTACTACAATGACATACATTAGTCTAACTAACTATCGAATCCGAACGTTCAATGCTACTTACACAAAAGTTCTTCCTTGATTTCTGTCCTTAGTCAATTCGATCCAGTTTCTACTTTCTGTTCTTATTTCTGCGAGATTCATCTTCATATTCTCGTACCATCTCTGCCTAGGTCTTCCTAATAGTCATTTTCCGATTGGATTTCCAGTTAAAACTTTGAAAGCGTTCCTACTTTCTCCCATTCTGACTACATGACCTGCCCACCTGAGCTTCCTAGATTTGATGACCCTAACAATGTTTGGTAAACGTTATAAATTATATAGTTCCTCGTTATAATGTTTCCTCCATTTCTCATTTCCATTCCTGTTGGGTTCAAATATCAGTCTCAGGATCTTGTTCTCAAACACTTTCAGTCTACGTTCTTCCCTCAAAATAAGCGACCATCTTTCGAAATCATACAGCACAACATGAATGAATATCGTTTCATGAATTCAGATGTCTTATTGGAATTAACTGTGAATTCTGAGATTATTATTATTATGAGAAACACGGTGGCTTACTCTTCATAACGAAAAACTACATAATTTATACGATTTACCAAACGTTTTTAGGGTCACCAAATCTAGGAGGCTTAGGTGGGCAGGTCATGTACCTAGGATGGAAGAAAATAGAAACGCTTTCAAAGTCTTATTTGGAAAACCAATACGAAGACGTTCATTATGTGAAGACCTAGGGGCAGATGGCAAGACAATATTAAGATGGATCTCTCAGAAATAGGAATACAAAATAGAAAATGGATCCAGTTGCCTAAGGATATAAGTCGATGCAGATCTTTTGTAAACCCTACACTGAACCTCAGGGTTCCATAAACCATAGAGTTACTTAGTTATTATTATTATTATTATTATTATTATTATTATTATTATTATTATTATTATTATTATTATTATTATTATTATTATTATTATTATTATTATTGAAGATTTGAGAATTCAATAGCTCATCTGATGTCCCAGAAGGAGTCATACAAAAAGTACAGTCATGTCCAAAATGATTGTCGCATGTGTATAAATATGTTGTTCTACGAATATAATTTGATAACGATTTCGTTCGGTATTTCTTATAATGTTATTATGTGTATAGTTGGCAGAGACATGTATGTGATAAATTTCATGTCAAAAAACAGCTGTAAATAAGAACAATATAACGAAAAAGATACTTTTCTTGTCCATTTAACAACATTTTGCAGTACTCATTCAAATTTTCGTATTTATAAAGTTTTTCCTATGAAATTTATCGCATATATACATTTCCCGATTATACACATAGTAGCAGTATTAAAAGCACCCTGCGATATCATTATACAATTATATTCACACAACAAGACAGTTATTTTAGACATGAGTGTACATACGAGCAACAATCTGAAAGAAAGGGGAGCGTGAAATAGTGTTTACGAAGAGCAAAGGGCGCCCAGATAAATAAGGAAGGGAACCATTATTTTAATATGAAACTGTTTCTTCTGCTCTCACTACATCCTACTTTAATATATTTTGTGAATATACACACAAGGAAGTGGTATTTTTGAAAGAGTACAATTAACATCTATAAATTAACTAGTTTGAAATTACTCTTCATACTAATATCATTAAACATAATTACACACTGAACTTTCCAGACGGTATCTTAACGTTCATTTGAGTAATAACGCATGTGGCGTGCATGTTAAATTCTCACAAATCTTAAACAAAATAATGAACACTTGTGAGTTTATTGTCCTTTTAAACTTTGTGGTGGACAAACACCGTGTGCGTAGGTTTCCTCGGGTTTCTCCCGTTTTCTCTCACTTTCTTCATTCTATCATTTCATCCACTACTGACCATCACCGTCTCCTTTAGTCTAACCGGCATAATCGTGGGACGTAAAACTAAAAGATTTCATTTCATTTTTTTATCCTTTTAATCATGTGCTACTTAAATAAGCATGCGGGACACGGTACCTTAGTGCTAGAGCGCTTGCCTCTGGTGTGTGGGGTCTCTGGTTCGATCATTAGCTAAGTAAGTTTGTGGTGGACAGCATCGTGTCCATGGGTTTTCTCAGGGTACTCCCGTTTTCTCCCACTCTAGCATTCCACCAATTCTTCCATTTACAGTCACTTGCCTTAGTCATCAGTATCGTTTGGCTTAAAGGGCACACTCCTGGGACGTTAAAGTGAAAGATTCCATTTCCTTTTATTTTCTAATTAATCATACAGTAAACTATAACTTTGCTAGCGTCGTTAACTAAAACTTTGATTAGAGTATACGCCGGTATTACTTGGGGCGTTCAGAAATGATTGGCACTACAATTAATTTGTTTCCACAGGAATCATTTATTGAACAAAGGATTACAGTTTATTTCAGAGGTATTCCCCGGCAATGTCTATGCACCTTTGCCACCGTTCTTTGCCTTATTTCTGTGGCAAACCATTCTTTGGGGGTATCTCCTTGCCACTGGCGGACAAATGCGTGAAATTCATCATTTTTGTTGAACTTTTTAACTCTCATGCCCTCTTTCATTGTGTCGAATAAAGCATAGTCACTAGGAGCCAGATCTGGCGAATATGGAGGATGCGGAAGTACGCTAAACTATGCACTATGGCAATTGTCTGGCGACTGACATGCGGCCGTGCATTGTCGTGTCTGCTTCCATGCTGTCTTTTCGCTGTCCACCAGCGTCCTGGCAAGTTGGAATAACTGCTGCTACAATGTGTTACCTACGGAAAGAAACAAAACCATTTAGTGGGGTTTGATAGTACTATAATCTATCTTAATGCATGCATCAACAAACATTTCAAACTGCTATTTGGCACCAGTTATAGGGGGGAGTGCCAATCATTATTGAAGGAGCTAAATAATTTCATTTTAATATGTAACATGGCTATCATTTTAAAAAAATCTTTCAGCTTAACGTTTCACCTTTATGCCTGTAAGCCTTTGGGTGACGATGATTAAGGCAATTGAATGATTATGACAGAACTGGTGGAATGATAATGTGGGAGAACACGTGATTACCCAGAGAAAACCCACGAAAATGATGTTGTCCACAACAAACTAATTTGGTCGGGAATATAACCAAAGACCCCACAGCCCAGGGGCTATCACACAGAAATAATTTTAGATTTAGAAATAAATGTTTCTTCTTGCTTGAGGATTTACACCAGTCCAGTACGACTTTGTTCAATTTAATAGGATGTATCCTTTGGTAGGCGTCTGATCTTTGGAAGGAGAAGTCTCGGTGGCTCAGTGGTAAAGCGCTTACCTCTGATACATGCTCAGTGAGCAAGCACGCCTATACTAAATCTAAGTTCGCTCTTAATTTCTCTTGATATGCTTAACGTTAGAAAATTTCTCTGTTCCTGGGTTTTCCAAGTGTAAACTTCAAGTCATGCTTGGAGTCCTGATAACTTTGACGTACACTATGTAATCAAAAGTATCCGGAAACCTGGCTGAAAATGACTTACAAGTTCGTGGTACCCTCCATCGGTACTGCTAGAATTCAATATGGTGTTGGCCCACTCTTACCCTTGATGACAGCTTCCGCTCTCGAAGGGACACTTTCAATCAGGTGCTGGAAGGTTTCTTGGGGAATGGCAGCCCATTTTTGACGTAGTGCTGAACTGAGGGGAGGTATCGATGTAGGTCGGTGAGGCCTGGCACAAAGTCGGAGTTCCAAAACATCTCAAAGGTGTTCTATATGATTGAAGTCAGGTCTCTGTGCAGGTCAGTCCACTACAGGGATGTCATGGTCATGTAACCACTCCGCCACAGGCCGTGCAGTATGAACAGGTGCTCGATCGTGTTGAAAGATGCAATCGCCATTCCCGAATTGTTGTTCAACAGTGGGAAGCAAGAAGGCGCTTAGAACATCAATGCAGGCCTGCGCTGTGAGAATGCCACGCAAAACAACAAGGGATGCAAGCCCCCTCCAAGAAAAACACGACCACGTCATAACACCACCACCTCCGAATTTTACTGTTGGCACTACATATGCTAACAGATGACGTTCATCGGGCATTCGCCATACCCACACCCTGCCATCGGATCGCCACATTGTGTACCGTGATTCGTCACTCCACACAACGTTTTTCCACTGTTCAATCGTCCTATGTTTACGCTCCTTACACCAAGCGAGGCGTCGTTTGGCATTTACCTGCGTGATGTGTGGCTTATGAGCAGCCTCTCGACCACGAAATCCAAGGTTTCTCACTTCACACCTAACGGTCATAGTACTTGGAGTGGATCCTGATGCAGTTTGGAATTCCTGTGTGATGGTCTGGATAGATGTCTGCCCATTACACTTTACGACCCTCTTCAACGGTCGGCGGTCTCTGTCAGTCAACAGACGAGGTCGGCCTGTACGCTTTTGTGCTGTTACTGTCCCTTCACGTTTCGTCTTCACTATCACATCAGTCACAGTGGAAATTTCTCTGTTTAGGAGTGTGGAAATCTGGCGTACAGACTTCTGACACCAGTGACACCCAATCACCTGACCACGTTTGAAGTCCGTGAGTTCCGCGGAGCGCCCCATTCTGCTTTCTCACGATGACTAATGACTAATGAGGTCGCTGTTAATGAGTACCTGGCAGTAGGTGGCATAACAATGCACCTAATATGAAAAACGTATGTTTTTGGAGTATCCGGATACTTTTGATCACATACTGTATGTATGTTTAGACTAGATGAAAGAATTCAGTCTGTGCAAGAATGCTTGCGTGTTAGACTTAGCCTTAGAGATTCTCCCTGTGTATGACTTTGCCAAGTGTAAATTTTAAGTCATGCTTGAAAAGAGTGTCAATTTACAGGAATTTTAGGGATAGTCGTATATTATGGATATTATTGTACAGAAATCGAGGAACTAGTACATTTGCCATAGCCTTGGTTAGGTCTGCAGCCATGCAAATGCAAACCTGTGGAAGCCTACAGACTTAGCCTTGAAGGTATGAGTAAGGCTATTAGATGTCTAGAATGCTATTAAGATGGAGGCCCCTTGTTCGATCCCCGGACAAATAAGACTATGGTGGATAACATTGTGTCCGTTTCCTTTAACATTATCATTCCACCAATTCGTCCATTATCATTCACTTGCCTTAATCATCCGTCTCCCTTAGCCTAACAGCCATACTCGTGGAGCGTTAAACTGAAAAAAAAAAATAATTTTCTCATCTTTGAATAGTTGGTTTCGTTAAGATCTAGGAATATTTAAAATTAATTTTAGAGCAGTAATTGAAGATCTAGAAGAAAACGCACTACAACATTTGCTTCATAAAAATGCACACTTTCTATTGCTATTAAGCTAACGCGAATATTTATTGTTAACCGATTTTTAACCGTAAAGTTAAAATTAACAGTAATTTCCGCTTTTTTTTCTTACTCGCAAAGATGAAGAGAAATCATCAGATAAAAAAGTTGGTCAGAAGCTATTTATGTCCTTGAACGCATTTTTTTTCCTTTTTCCTACAGACTGTAAACGGATGAACCATGAACAAGACAGGGAAGGTTCGATGTGGGTCACACACAATTAAAACGAACACAAGTCTATTTATTATGGGCTACAAAGCGCTGTAAATTTATCTACAGACGAGACCGTACAATGCACAAAAAGTACTTATTCACTGGATTTTTGTTTACGTTCCACTTACGTACAAACATTAATTACTTCGTTGGAGAGTAAGGAATTAGTTTGAATTCAAAGCAGCACTTTCAGGGTACTTTTCATTTTCGAGCGACGGTAGGAGAGCAAGAAGTATTCTAATCGTTTTAAAACAAAATTCAAGATTATATATAATGATTAGGATTGGGAATTAGAAATTAGATTTGTGGGATTTCGGCATCTACGACAATATTAGCCCATCGCGTATGCGGGAAAATGAAATGAAATAAAATATTTTAGTTTAACGTCCCACGATTATGTCATTTAGGCTAAGGGAGACGGATAACTAAGGCAAGTGAATGATAATGGAATAATTGGTGGAATAAGAAATTCGTAGGAAGCGGGAATACTCCAAGAAAACATATGGATACAGTGTTGTGTACCACAAACTTACTTGGCCGGGGATCGAACAATGGGACTCCAGGTACCAGACGTGAGAGCTGTACCACTGGGCGACTGTGCTCCCCTTTCATTGGGTTTACCCTCAGTAACGTCCTTGGAGCTCGCGTTCTCTTCTCGCGTTATTTTTTTTTCGGGTGCGTTTTCATTATTGCTCCAGCTCCTTGTTCACAGTAGGGCTGCCGCTTACTTAGGCTCGGGATCACTTCGAATCACGCTCAAATATTGATCCCTAATCCAGATGAGTATGAACGTAAACTAGGCTTGCGAGTTTGTCCACTGTGCAACATTTCTGCAACTAAAGTTAGATACAAAAAATTAGAAGTAAAGAGAAAAAAAAGTCAGATTACTCCGACCATGACTCAAGATTTTGAGGTAATACAGCAAATACCAAGACTTGAATAAACTATAAAATATTTGTTCTTGATGTGAATACTAAGGTAGTGGTGTGGTTAGGTGCGCATCCAGAAAGTTTTGTGAGGAGGGGTGCCAGCTTTGTGGGAAGGGGTTCAGTACTACAACCCATTACGTCTATGTAGTATTGAGCAGGTATTATTCTGCACCCGAAAAGACCATAAGTAATTGTAAAACACTTCCACCTATATTTTCAAAACAGAAAAAAAGATAGAACCAGATTGTTTTGTAAGAGAAAGAGCACACCTGACGTGTAATATCAAATTTTCATGCTACATTAATAATTTCCCTGCTAAAAAAAAAAAAAAAAAAGTATACCTATATTGAGAAAGTGGGTAGGGTACAGCGGGGTAATTTGAATAATTTCAGACATTTTCTCATATATCTCGGAAACTGTAATTGGTATTCAAATATAAAATTGTGAATAAAAACTTTGAACCTTACTATTACTTAACAATTTTTCTTAAGATAGTATCTGAGATACATCATTGTGAAATTTGGGTATTCAATTTCCCCGCCGAAATTTCGAAAAACGTAAATGTGAGGGGCAATTTGAATAACGAGTGGGGTAATATGAATAACCAACAAAATAAACAAGTCTTATAGAAATAATGTATAAAATATTTAGTAGTTAGATTGCAATTTCTACGGTAGTTGAAATATGCTAGTCTTGAATGAAAAGAAGTAGGCCTACATAAATTGTAAATATGCGTCACCTACAGCTATCTTTTTGAATGTAGGCCTACACTAAAAAAAATTGTTCAGAACACTAAGGCAAAGAGCCGTATACCCCCTAATTGGTTAATTCATCTTCCATCGTTCGTATTTAACGACAACGACATCAGATAAACTGTTTGCGACCTTCTGCACCGACACAAATTTCGTAGAACTATGTCTTACAACGCTGGCAACGAATCCAGTCTCCCTTTGTAGCAGAACGTTCTGAATAGTAATTAATAAGGCAAAAACAGCAATTTCTTGTTTGACTTTCATTGCCTGCAGCCATCTTTAGGCCTGCAGCCATTTTCGTCACTGGAAGGGGTAGAGAATATCAGTTTCTTTCGAGCATTCATTTGTTTTTCCTTGGCAGGTTCTGTACTAGCACTCTTCTTTTTTGTAGTGTCTTTGCATTTTGTTGCACCCGATGCTTGCGTCTTTCCTCGGAGGTGTTTTATTCTCATTGTCCGAATATTTTCAGAAGTTGAGTGGCATGATTTTCCTGCGACACGACGTCTCTTCTGCACACAAACTTTTTCTGGGCTGGGAATCACTTGTTGTATGGGTTCATCTATAGGCTTCGTTGGGACAGAGTTTTGAGAGCCATGACCGGAAGAACAAGGCGCGTTGTTAAGATCTTCTTCCCGAGAAGACTGCTTCTCAAAATGTATAATAAGGCCATACGTTTCCGAAGGGGCGAATCGAAACTCTTCATAGCTTATGGACTAAACGGGTAGATACCAGTACATGAAAACCCATTAACTGCCAGTCCAACAGAAGCTGTCCACTTCTAGGCTTCAGTGAACAAAATACAGAACTGAGATTTACTAATCACTGACCTCGGGTTTTAGTGAATCCAGATAGTTGCCTCTTGGTGGTAATTGGCTTTAAGGGCTTTAAAAACAGAGCGATCGAGTGGTTATAATACGTGTGTTGTGTCTGGAGGCAGGTAAAGCATTTCGATGTCATGACTTTGGTAGAAGTCTAAGGACAAAAATTGTGAGTGAGATTTTGGGTTTTAAAGTCCGGATTTAGGCGTACGCCTTTGAATATTACTACAGGAGGTATAAAAGACCTTCTGGCATTGCAGCATGCTATCACCGTTACATTTTCCCCTCGCTCAACAGATTTTAAACTTACCACCTCTTTTCTACCCTTTTCTACAAAAATTTTAGGGGTCTGTTATTTAGAGGAAGATTACTTTCGTCCATATTATAAATACGGTTACGATGGTTTATGGAGATCATACTCGTTCATTAATTTTCCCAGTAAGTCAAAATAAGAATTCTCAGTTTCCTTGTTAACACTAGAAGCTTTCGCTTTTGACAAACAAATATAAAATAGCAGGCATATAGTTCTAAATTCACTGCTATTCAAATTGCCCCATTTTGAATTATCCAAATTGCCCCGCAGTCGACGAATATTCCATTCAGAACGTGGTATGAAAACTGCTGATTAGTTGACGCCAGTGTACAGTATATCAATGCCCCACATGCTACTGATACGATTATAATCCAGAGCGGTTTCATTTTATCCAGTTAATAATAAGGAAAGCTTAAGGAAACAAAATTATAACGACCTAAAAATACACACATTCGTACTTACCTTGCAGCAAACAAAAAATCGTATAAACCTTCAGAACCGAAGGAATAGTTTGTATTTCTGAGAGTGACTTCTGCAAACCACCACCTACAAATCCACCACAGGTTCACTAACATGGAGAGCCGCGTTTCCACTCCAGCTGGCAAAATGCTTAACATTATTCAAATTCCCCGCCTATTCGAATTACCCCGCTGTATCCTATGTTGAATTGTGAAACTTCTGAGGGAAGCCGGGTTCCTGTGGGTTGCGTCCCTGGGTGTGGTGACCCTTGAGGGATGTTACGTCTGTGAAAAAGTAAGATTTTGTTACTACAACAAGCTAAGGGAGAAACCTTACTTAATCTTAGCGAAGGCAATAGCACAAAGTTAGTTTCTTTTTTTTTTTTTTTTTTTTTTTTTGAAATTTTAGAGAGGCTGAGAAAAAATAGTTGTAACATTTAATCAGTATGCAACTAAAAAAAAGTGTAAAATCTATTGTTCATAATAGTGAACATTATAATAAAATAATATTATCATGAACATATGAGGAAGAGGGTACATCACAAGTTATAGACATTGAGTAAGGCGAAAAATAGGACAAATTTATTTCGGCAACATATGGGTGCGAGAAATTGCGGAATGGCTGTTAGGTCAAACTGAATGAGCACTCTTGAGTAAAGTGAGCACTTTTGTTTGCTATTCCAAACCATGACTTCGAATCCTTTCAACCCGTACAGAGATGTTTCATGCAAAAAGCAAATATTAACGAAAGCTAGGAAGGAACATTGGAGAGAAGCCAGTCATAGACTATCTCCTAGATATCTATATATTAAAATGCTAGGTTTATGTGTTTGTCCGCAATCCTTTCGAGAATGAGATTTCGAAACCCACAAGTGTTAGAAACGTGTCGTTTTCACTGGTCGATTCCAGATTTGTGTAGATTGTCCAGTTCTCATTCAAATTTTCAAAATTAGTGCCATTATTGTTCTATTCAATATTTTAGGGGCCGTTTTGAGCTCATAAGATTAACGTTGTTGCAGGCCGAAAGTACGGTTAGACAACCAGTAGAGACGTTACGTGTGGCGGGTTGACGGACATTACAGGCGCTTTGCTTAAATCTGTATGGCAAAATCTATTGCATGCTGACAACTTCAAAGGCCTCAAGACACATAATGAAGAGTACTCGGACGGATATGGATTTATTAGAAATAAAATAAAAAATATCTACACTTGATATCGTGTTACTTCTACAAATTTGCTACAAACTCACTCCAATATCTATACATAGCAATTCACTTCCTTTATGAGTCTCATATTTTTTACTTGTGTGAGTAAGAAGAGATACACAGTGGAAGGAGATTTACGGTCGTAACAGAACGATGCGCTGAGTAGACAGTGCGTGTTCAGTAGTATATATTAAAGGCACCACCCATCTTTTCCCTGCTAATATTGATGTGGGAAAAAAGTAGAATTATGAACCAGACGTGTTTAATCGGCGAAAGATTAACTGAACTTGATTGACAAGGAAACTGTGATACATTGTTGCTGACCAGAAAGCTTACTATCTTTGAGTGTAGTAGTGCGCCATCTTTCTCGAAGGAGACACTATTCTAGATCTGCTTGGAATATTGCTCATGCGTACGCTTGGAATACGCTGCCCATGTATTTAAATGTGGGTGGCTAATCACAAACGCGAAAGCAATAAAAACGCGGAGAAAACGTCAGCTCGAGCGTATTTGGTGCGTTTCGGAACAATAGATCACCTGCTGTTTAAAAAAATGTCAAAAAGAAGGGAAAAAAAAGGAAAGACGTGTTGCCAGGCAAGGGGATTTTAGCAAGAAACAGCTGCTTTGAAGATGTTTTGCGCAGAGTACTGGAACAATGCTATTATAGACCTGGACTTGGAAAAAAGACCTGGAAACCCTGACTGGCTCACAGTATGATTTATAACTCTGGCAAAAGTAAAGTTACCAAATATCCACCTTGGTTGCGTTCGCTCTAGAGGGTAACGCTACGAAAACGCATTCTCAAATAGCCACAGACTACATCTCAAGGGGTTACGCCCTCTCTGTAGCATATTATTATTATATACAAAGTAGAAGGGAAAAGTGATGAGGAATGGGCTAAGACAAGGGTTTCCAAACTGTGCGGCGCGCCTCTCTGGGGAGGCGCTGAAGATTGTCAGGGGAGGCCCGAAAACTTTTAAAAATATATCCTACAACGGAACATATTTATAATGCAACACGCATACTTAAGTCCGCACCTTCTTCCTTAGTGGACTAAGCGTTTGTATCATTTCCGTTCTACATACAATCAGGGATGATCCTTTCACCTTTGGCTTAAACGTGTATAATGCTTGTTAGATGGCCACTAATGATCTTTTACTTTATCGCTGTACAATAGTACGTCTTCTTAAACGTCATTGGAATTTTGCGCGGCGCCATGTTAGCTCTCTTAATTTATTTCCTCTCTCATTTCCTCTCTTTATTTTCCATTATTATTTTTTGAGACGATTCTGGAGTTTTTAACCTTTTCTAAAGTACTACCCATTCACAAATAGCCTCATTTGTTTTATTTTCATTGGTCGAAGCCGTCTTGCGTCTTCCATTTCAAAATATGTGCCGAGATTTAATAAATTGTGTGACTCAAAACAAGCTCATACATCCCACTGACTTTGCTCAAAATTTAAACGTGTCACTTTTTATTATTTAAATTTCTTCTCTGCTCGTACTTTTCAATTTTAACATAAATATCCAACTTACCACAATTTATAATTATTAACACATGTTAATAACATTAAAAGGCGCACTCAGTGTGTGCAATGTAGATCACCTGTGTTAATGAGGTATTTCCATTAGTGATTAATAAATACAACTTAGTTTATCATAGTGATAGTCTATTTTTTGTTTAGGGACAAACGTATTTATGTTGTTGACACATTTCATTTTTAATACGGGAGGCGCGTTCAGATTTTGGTGGTTGAGGGGAAACTCAACTGCAAAAAGTTTGAAAATCCCTGTGCTAAGAGATGTTCTTTATTACCTATTGTACTACAATTTTTTTTTTTTTTTTTTTTTTTTTTTTTTTTTTTTTGAGAAGAGTGCTATAGCAGGATGCACCTAAGGGAGTTCACCGGTCTGGACACCCCAAAACTTCCTATGTTGACATACATAGGGTTGCGCACGAGTCGAGTCGAGACAGAATTTTCCTTGAGAAAATTCAAGTCGAGACACAGCTCTTCCAATAGAAAAATATACGTTTTTCGAGTCGAGACATCACTTTTACAGCACATTTTCGAGATGAGACAGCCTCAAATCTTGTCTTGTGCTCATCCCTAGACATACATTTGTACACTTTCTCAATAAGGCTATATTTGTTTAACAGGGGAATGATTGATTAGCATGGAAATTTGATGGTACACTTTGTGCTCTTCTTCTTATAAGAAACGATCAAGTTCTATTTTTCTTCTAAAATATGGGTTGAAGTATTTTAAATAACTTATCAGCTTTTCAGGTGCAGAATATTACCCGTTCAATAGTATATAGATGTAATTGCTTGTAGTACTGAGCCCCACCCAGCAACAATTTCTGCCTGTGTGCCTGTGCTATAGCCACGACTTGTTAATTAATTTATTTATTTATTTATTTATTTATTATTCAGTATTATTTATTTATATTAAAGCATATAATATAAGGCTAAGAAGATATCGATTTCCCAGATAATTTTTATTCCTGTTAGCTGATGGAAGTAACTAACCGAAAAGGTTACGCCCTCTGTTGAGGAAAATGTGTAAGATGATGACATTTTACAAGCAGAATTCGGGATATGGTCAATTAGAGTGAAAAGTAACTTTATTTTGAAACAACTCACGGTCATTATGACCTTTAATCACAATCATATATGAAAGGTTAAATGAACAGCAGGCGTGCACTGAGAAATGTTTGCTCCGTGGTACCCGAAGTATTTTTTTTTGGGGGGGGGGTTGCGGGCTGATGGAGTCCAATAGTCTATGTAGTATTGAACATGTTTTATTCCATACCCGAAAAGACGATAAACAATTACTGTCACCTCTATCAGTAAAATTATCGGAGGTGAACGCTCTTCCACTGAGCCACCGCGCCCCCTATGTAAGGTAGGAATTCAACTACAACGCATCATACAAACAGAATACTTAAATTATTTGGATGCTTTATTAGAAGAAAACTACATTTGAGCGTTACGTTTTCGTCTTCAAAACATATCAAATATGTGCTGCCATCTGTTGAAGAATTTTGTAGTACAAAAAGAAAGTACGTTTGAAGATCAAGATCAAGCTTTCTTGCCAGTGGGTGAGAAAATTTTCGAAGTTACTTGTTCAAGTGCGTTGGAGATTTCTTCTCGTAGTTCGTACATTTCGGCACCATGTGGCGCTAGTATCACCTTAGAGCAGTTTCTGAATCACCTGTGTTCTGAATGAGCTACGTGCGTGCGAACAATCCCAGTTTGCTTTAGCGCAGCTTTTTTATTTCATGAATGGAGTTCTTTTTTTCTTTCTTGTGAAATTGAGGAATAATACCATTGTTTTCTGTGTAACGTAAAGATCATTACTGTTCATAACTGTGTCGTTGTCAAAGAGTATGGACTATACCAACATGCAGAGGCGGCATTAGGTGAGCGCGGAGGGCAGGGATGAATTCAGGGGTAGCCCGGGGCGGAATCTCCCCCCCGAAGAAAATTCATTCCCCCCCGGAGAAACTCTCAAAATTTCAATCACAAAATGTAGAAATTACTTCTCCCAAGCTCCCCTCCCCCCGAGGAGTTCATATTCCCCCCCGGGTGAAAGTGTCTGCCTAGGACAATAATGGCCCCGCAGGGCCAAAGTACAAGTAAAAATAGCTGAGCGCCGAAATTTTACATCTAAAGCCGATAAAGCAGTAAGCAACTTCCCCTCAATGCTTCTTATCACTTCTTCCTTTCATTCCTAACCCTACATTTATTACTAAATATTCTCTCTTATCAACTCGGAACGCAGGGGCCCCGTAAGCACGTGGTCTAGGGCGGTTGCCGAGTTGCCACCCCCAAACTCCGGCTCTGCCAACATGGACTTGGATGACCAACAATGAAGATATCAAAAGGATTGCCTCAGTACCTGGTAACTCAGCACAGATTTTGTTTAGTGCAGACAAAATCGCCCTTCCTTAATTTTATTAAACCTTTATTGAAACTCAAGCGAGCGTAGTAAGCTTCTGACAATCGACCCAACCCACATTCGTGTCTGTCTGCCCCATTATAGCTCTCGAGTTATTATTATTCGAGGGGGCGCGGTGGCTCACTAGTAGAGCGCTTACCTCTGGTTGGTAGGTTCCCTGGTTCGATCCTTGATCAAGTAAGTATCTGGTGGATAACATAGTGTTCGTGAGTTTTCTCGGGGTACTCCTGATTACTCCCATATTCTCATTCCACCAAATATTCCATTATATTTTACTTGCCTTAATCATAGTTTCTCTTACAAGTAAACCTTACGTTTGGGTGAATCGAGTTGCTGACTGAGACACATATGAGAAAGTAGTACTAAATGTAGTCAGTATTTCAGTGAAGTTGTAGCTGCGAAGCTCCAGGGGTTTAGGAGATACAGCTACCAGAACATCACATGGAAGTACATTGGTTGTAAAAGCTTTGTAAGACCTTTCGTAACGACAAAAGGTGAATAACAAATATATGGGTACATATTAGGACTAGGGAGAAGTCATATAGTAAGGGTATACCTGACGGCGGCCAAAATGGTTATACCGTTGGATTTATGGTAAAATTTGCTATTAATAAGGTGTCAATGTTATGCGTTTTGTTTAAAACTTTTGTCTGATTAAAATGGCGGATTTGAACATGGCCGCCATCAAGGCAACTCTTACCATAGACCTAATATTTATCCACCTGCTTTTTATTTAATTATTATCATTAACACAAAATTTACAAGGTGAGGTAAAGGACTAATACATATGCTGCAACAATATTTAATTTCCCTGTAACTTTTTACCAATTGCGCGTAAATCAAAATTAATGTCACCATTGTTCTTCTGATTAAATTTGCGCCTTAAATCATGTATCACATGACCCTGTTCCTATTTTAAAAACTTAATCTTAATTCAAAATGGCGGATTTAAAGATGGCCGCCGTCAGGTATACCCTTACTATATGACTTCCCCCTAGTCCTAATATGTACCCATATATTTGTTATTCACCTTCTGTCGTTACAAGAGGTCTTACAGAGTTTTTACCTCCAACGGTATGAAGACTATTGTGTACTTCCATGTGATGTTCTGGTAGCTGTATCTCCTAAACCCCTGGAGCTTCGCAGCTACAACTTCACTGAAATACTGACTACATTTAGTACTACTTTCTCATGTGTGTCTCAGTCAGCAACTCGATTCACCCAAACGTAAGGTTTACTTGTTAGCCTAAAGAGCTTAAGCGTGGGACGTTAAACTGAAATATTTATTTTTTTATTCGACTTTCGCAACCAAACTTGCAAAATAGTATTGTTGCTTTTCAGTCGCAATTCAGAAAAAAATAATGTGATATAACAGGGTTAAACCCAATGTATTTTAAGTTTGTATATATTTACATTTAAAAAAAAACAATTTTCAGGTATAAATAGCTATGTATTATTCGATTTTGATCAAACGTAATGTATATTCCACATAGAATGTCCCAATTATCTCCATTGGTTGTTTCTGAAATGGGCTTAGATTAACTGTTTAGAGAGGATAAGTTCCTCACGTTTCAAAGTGTCATTATTTTAACGAAATAAAAATAGAAACAACGTTGATACACTGAAAGTACTTTTTAATTGTAAATAAAAATAAATATTTATATATCTTTGAAATAAGTTGGTTTGACCATTGTTGGGGAGAGACTGTGGGAGTGAAAATGTTATCTTTAGCTAGAAAAACATACACCAAATTCCGTCCTTAAAGATATATATATATATATATTTTTAAAATTCCGAGTTATCAGTGAAATGTTTTATACGAACTGCATTAACTTAAATCACATCTGTAAATTGAAAGTTCTTTGCACAGACATGTATTCAGTTAGTGTGGTTTCTTTTGAGTTGAGTTGATTTTGAGTTTATAGTCTCGTTCAGCAGTGAGGCTATATGAGACGTGGACCTACTGATTATTATGAAATCCGAACCACATGAGCTCCCACCGGGAAGCAAACCAGGATCTCCCAGCGCAAAGGCGCGTACGCTAACTGTTTAACCACCAAGAAGCTAACGCGTGGTTCGTTTTGTTAGTAAAAGAGCCTTTATTGACAACTCGCAAAAGTTCCATCTAACATTAAAGCTCTTCAATGCCTTATTTAGTGTACACTCACCCATATAAGTACCTGGACCCCTAAAAGCTATAATTCCATTACTTGGGGTCCAGGTACATATGTGGGTGACTGTACGTTTCCTTACATGGAGACCGGTCATATACATATTATTGAACCAGCATGGTTTACCGAGACCAATATCGCTGCAATTACTGTAATATTTTGTTTTTATTTTATAAACAAATGCCACCGAATTAGTTCACAGAACTGAGTAGTGATGAGGTTCCTAATTGAGAAATAAAGACGCTCTTCAATTCTGGCGAGCACCCAGAAATTTTTGTTATAATGGGTTCATATCTTTATGGGATATTCTCTACCCGAATAGAAGGTAGGTAATCGTTAAGCATTTCCACCTATATTCTTAGAAAAATGATAGAACTAGAGTGTTTTTATTAGAAAGGAAAGAGTGCAGATGAAGTATAAGATCAAATGATTATGCTATTTCAACTATTTCTCTAATAAACATCAAAATCATTATATATATTCTGTCATTATCGGCTCGGCACTTGCTGCAGCTGGGAACCTCCCATTCTCCATGGTCTTCAGCTGACCTCTGCGTCTCTGTGTACGATTTTTCTGTTTTGATGCCCTTTATTAATTTTAGTCTCCTTCGCCCCTTCCTTCTTTTTCCTGCTACCATACCCTATAAAACACCAATCATGATACAGTTTCTAATAAACAAGTATAGTATTATTATAAAAGTATTTAGATGCATGTCGAGTTCTAAGTTTTTTGGGGGGTCCATACCGCATACCTAGTGGACTCCCCACTCTGTGCGCCCTTGTCGTCATTGATCTTGGCAAATTTTTATTGTAAATTTAAACTGCATTTACTTAAATATAACAGATTAATGTTTTAGCTTCAAATTAACGTTTAAGAGGTTTCTTCCGCATAGTTTCCTCTAATTTAAAATGATATCAATTTATTATTATTATTATTATTATTATTATTATTATTATTATTATTATTATTATGGAAAGTCAGTTAAGTACAAACATCATATCTCAGTGCTCATAACTCAAGAACCTTAGGCTCAGGAGACCCAGGTTTGATTCCCGGTGGAGCTCATGTGGTTTGGATCCCATCTTAAGCTATAGGTCATATAGTCTCGCTGCTGAACGAAAGGCTAAATTCCAAAAAATAAACTTATGACCCGAGAATCAAAGATTTGAAAGGAAAATATTTTATGTGCATACTAGCCAAGTCTGGTGAAGATCGAACGAATTTCTGTAGATTATGTTCAATATATGCTCCTGTTGCGATTGATTAATTTAAAAAAAAAAAAACACTAAAGGACAATAAATAAAAATTTAGAATATTTAATATTTTTGCCTAGATGTTTATGCTGCACGCTTTTCTTGGATGTTTTGAGGGTAGCGTGGCACGCAACGTACAGCCATAAATGAATGAAATATGTATATATTCACTATTAAAGTCACCGTTAGTCATTAAGATGTTAATGAATTGATTCATTAACGGATTCGACAGAGATAATCGATCTAGCTATCTGAAGAAAAACAAAATTCAAACATTTGTTTTCGCTCAAGAGTTTTCATGTGGAGTAACGGACAGACGGACCAGTCTTATAATTTTATAAATATTCACTAACGTTATCCTAGTAAAACTGAAGTATTAGTGTTGCCTATTCGTTAGTTCGTTGATTAGGAATTTAACGTCCCTTCACAGACGTGACTATATAAGACATGAACATGCATGTTAAAGTGGGATCTTACCGCATTAGTTTCCACAAAGAATTAACTTAAACACGGAACTCACGTGCGAAAGAAATGAAATGAAATCTTTCAGTTTAACGTCCCACGATTATGCCTTTTAGGATAAGGAAAATGGATTGTTGAGGCAAATCAATGATGATGGAACAATTAGTGGAATGGGAATGTAGAAGAAAATGGGAGTAACCCGAGAAAACTCAAGAACACGATGTTGTCCACCACAAATTTACTTGCCCTTGGATCGAAGCAGTGGTGGAACCAGCCCGGTGCCGGCAGGCCTAGGCCCCTCAGTTTTTTGAGTGTCTAAAATAAATTAAAACATTATCTACATATTTTGAAAGTTTATAGTAAACTCATGATATACCTATCATAGTCTTGGTTCAGACTGCCCCCCCCCCAGTTTTTAACTTCTAGATCCTCTACTGTCCAGAGGTAAGCGCTCTACCACTGAGCTACCACGTCTCTCTCACGTACGAGAGAGAGTAGACTAACTATAAACCAATGAGGAGCTCATATTATTATTATTATTATTATTATTATTATTATTATTATTATTATTATTATTATTATTATTATTATTATTATTATTATTATTATTATTATTATTATATTAGCTTCAAAAATGTCTCTCAATAATAACGGAAGTAATTCAAATTTCGCACTCTTCTTTGCGGAAACAATACACTAAGATTAATTATTCTGTATTTTAAAAATGAAATATGATACAATTTATCTTAAACATAACACCTATTAAACGCCACTTATATTGTACCTCTGTTCCGCCTCACACGGTTTACTGACTTAGAATTGCCACACACAAATTGCTTTGCATGACGTAATATTCTTCAGCATATGATGGTGATCTTCCCGTCTTCTTTTCTTTTTCTTTTTCTTTTTCTTTTCTTTTTTTTTAATCGTTTAACACCTTTTACCGGAATCTTTCGCTGAACATTGGGAACCTGCTAAACAACCTAACACGCCACAGACACTTCCTCAGAAACGGAATATCTTCAAAATGACTTCCTTAACATCCAAATTAGCATTTCCACTTTCTTTTAAGAAAAGAAAGAAAAAAATAAAAATTACGAGTAAGAAAACCTGTTTGTTCCACATTGTTTTCTTGTTGGTATTTACTCTGTTGGTGGCTCTGGTTTTTTTTTTTTTTTTTTTTTTTTTTTTTAAGAAATAAAGAAAAACTAAGTTAGAGAAATACATATATAGCTAAGCATGGGGAAGCTTTAAATCATGTATTCATGTCTTGAAAACTGCAGTGAAAGTTATATCTATCATGGTACGGCGTGCTTGTTCGGAATTTTAATTTGTTTCACAGAAAACTGGAAGTCACAAAGTTGAAAATAAATGTTGTACTTTACCTGAGCTTGCTTGTCAAATTAACGACAGATATCAGCTAATGGTACAGCTGGTCAAGTTCGTACCTACAAGCTTATGTATTATTTATTTCTTTGTTTAAGTAAACATAATGCATCATTTATTTATTCAAAACTTCTCTTGCAAATATTCTGGCACTATACATTTTTTCTGCATTTCCATTGCCTTTTTATGCACTTAGAAAAAGACCTATCGAGCCTACGTAAAAACGTAGGTTACATGCGTAAATCCTGTAGATTTTTAGATCGCTAGATCGCTAATGTACGACTGTATGTTTTATTCTGTAGCAAACATATAACTGGATACGAATGTTCTATAATATTTTCGTATAAATGTTCCACCTATACATACTTTTCGTATGAAACAAATAACTATATATTCAGTCAGAATCTAAAATACAGATAGACGTTACTAATATAAATAAAATAAAGGGTTTGCCTGTCTGTGTATCTGTATGCGGCCTGGGTACCAGACTAGTCTAGCAAGAGTTACCAAATTTTGGTCACAGGTACCTTGGTCCAGGCTTCAGACGAAGACGAAGCGTCTTTTTTTTTTTTTTTTTTTAATTTGAGCCACGGTGTCTCAGGAGGGCGTATACCAGGACATGTAAAAGTAGTAGAAAATGACCAATATTAGTGTCAAATTCGTAGTTTTTGCGGTCGCTGAGATCAATGGTGAAACTCCGATCGCACTAACTTCCAAATTTAACCCGTTTGGCTGCGGGCCGGGTGTCACCGTGAGATAACGAGACATGTAAAAATAATACAATATGACCGATATTAGTGCCAAATTCATAGTTTTCGCGGTCGCTGAGGTCAATTGTGACACTTTCATTAGCGATGATAACTTCAAATTCCGATAACAATGTATGTTGGCCAGGGGTCATTTGCGAGAGGGGGTTACCGAGACATGTAAAAATAATCGAAAATGACCGATATTAGTGTTAAATCCATAGTCTTCGCGGTCTCTAAGATGAATAGTGATAATCTCACAGGCGTTGACTTCCAAATACAGCCCCCATCGGCTGGTGGTCATAAGCGTTTTTTTTTTTTTTTTTAATTTGAACCAGTGGGTCTTAGGGGGCATTTACCGGGATATGTAAGGTAGTAGAAAGAGACCGATATATTTTGCTTTTCGTTGTTCAGTTTGTTTATTTTATCTGATCCATGCGAAGAATGGGTATTTCAGCTAGTATAACATATGGCTGACGTATGTTACATACACATACGTATGTAATATACGGACGACTGTTAGATGACAGATATCCTGCTGCGGCATGGTGTCACATCTAAGCGTGAAAATGACAGCTCCTATGCAGCATATGGATAACGTATTCTCCGTACTGATTTCTGTAGTAAACATAAGGATTCTGTATATTTGTACGATATATCGCTGTCCGGAAAACGCATTTTTCTCAGTGTGTTTATTAATCAAGTTCACGGTTTCTCAGTGGCCGAGGTCTCATTTCTGCTCCGAGTAGTCCCTGGTTCGATATTAGGCGATGTGAGTTTGCAGTGGACAAAACACGGGCGTCATTTAGTAAGTGTAGCGGCAATTGCTCCCTGAGTATGAGAAACACACACTTTTAAAAAATAAATTGTACACTAATATACTGATATACAAGGTAAAACTCTTTTATCGGTGAAGAGCATTGTCTCCCGCTGAAGAAAATAAATGAAATGATTTTTTTTTCAGTTTAGTGTCCCATGCTTATACTAAGGGAGACGGATTATTAAGCCAAGTGAATAATGATGGAAGAATTGGTGGAATGATAATGTGTGAGGAAACGGGAGTACCCCAAGAAAGCCCACGAACACGATGTTGTCCGCCACAAACTTACTTGGCCGGAGATCGAACCAGAGGTAAACACTCTACCACTAAGCCAATATGCCCCCTTGATAAATTATAAAAATGCATAATGTTCATTTCTGAATAAGAAAAATAACGCTGGTTTTTACTCATCCATATATATATATATATATATATATATATATATATATATTACTTCGGGAATGTAAAGTGAAGGAACACTGGCTTCAACTGTTTACCTCGTGGCACCATTGTAAATATCAAGTGCGTAGACTTCCAATACCACAACAATAAACTTTCACTGAAAAAAAAAAGTGTAACTCCTTGTGTGAGGAATCTTACATGTGATAGGTACACATGACCAAACCAATAATGTTTTACTGAGTGGGAGCGCTAGTTTCATCTGATTTAAGAATGATAAAATGATTCAGAATGACAGAAGGAATTTCATACGCATGTCAAACTTTGCAATGTTAAAAAAGAATACATAAACCAAGGAATCAGGACTTTAATATTACTTTATTCTTTATATATGCAGAACGAATCTTTAAAAAAAAAACATAAAACGTAGCCTAAATTCATTCTAATAAGGTTTCTGATCACATGTACAGTACACGTTGCGTTTTATAGTATTCATACTTTCCCAGCAATTTCACAAATCCTGCGCCTCATATCTAAATGTAAACACTAACACAAAGAGACTGGATTCTAACAATGTCCACGCATGTTTAAGAGGTGAAAGTTGAAGCACAGGCTTTAATCGCACAGGATCGCCTTTCTATTTACACCCACGGCTTGCGAATCATCATGCAGCTTTCTTTAGTTAAGTGACCACGCTAACCTCGACATCATGAAAAAAAGAAAAAAAGAAAGAAAGACAAGAAAAGAAAAATACGATACGTTTAATATGTGAATTTATTTTTTGTTTGGTCTTGTAATTTTCTTCTCGCTTGTGAGAGCGACAGTTGTCAAATTCACGTTGACTTAAAAATTGAACGAAATAGTTTATCATGGCATGTCACATGCAACAACAGACTTAATAGTATCATCTGATCTCATGAAAATTCTACTTGGTTACTTAATATATTTTTTTTTTCAATTATCAGACACTGTTCAAACACTTTCCGTCATTATCCTACCTACTCGTTTATTGGCTACCGCTTGCCTCTTAGCTGCACATAGTCCAGGGTTATATTCCCGCGCTGTTGAAGAAGGACGTTAAACTTCATATAAAATGAAATCTTCAAGTTTAACGTCCCACGTTATGCCCTTGAGGCTAAAGGAGACGGATGAATAAAGTAAGTGAATGATGATGGAAGAATTGGTGGAATGATAATGATGAAGGAAACGGGAGTACCCTAGAAAATCCACGGAAACGGCGTTGTTCACCACAAATTTACTTACGAGGGGATCGAACCATGAACCCCACCCACCAGAAGTAAGTGGTCTACCAGTGAGAAACCCTGATCCCCTACGTTAATCTTCATTAAATAAACAAGAAAATTCTTATTCCTTACCATTATAATCACGAGCTTTGCTATCTACCTACCTAAGATCCCGGTTTATAGTATCCACACACTTTCTTCTTACTATAAAAGTATGTACATTCATGTCCAAAATTATTGTCGCATGTCTATAGATATGCTGTTGTAGAAATATAATTTGATAAGGAATTCGCCCGGTATTTCTTGTAATGTTAGTATGTGTATAATGGGCAAAGACATGTATGTGGCAAATTTTATGTCAAAAGTGCAGTACATAAAAACAATAAAATGAAAATAAAACTTTCTTGTCCATTTAGCAGCATTTTGTTTTACTCATTCCAATTTTCGTATTTATAATTCTTTTCCTATGAAATTTACCACAAATATACATTTTCCAATTATACACATAGTATCAATATTAAAAGCACCCTGCAAAATCATTGTCAAATTATATTCTTACAAGAAGACAGTTATAGATATGCGACAATCATTTTGGACATGAGTGTACGTTCCACAAGATAGATATTCCTGATTATATGTTCCGCGTACACATTTGTGATTTGTCTTAATCATTGTAACGTTATGAAACGTTAGGCCTTAATACACCACCATGTAGTGTTCAAGTATCAACATATTTATAAGTACGGGTTGTTTGGTAGATATGCAACCCTTTCTACTTTACTCTTAATTTGGTTGTTGGTCCCTCAGGGTACATTCAGGTGGTAGATATGCAATCATTTCTACTTTAGTGTTAGCCCTTAACTCGTGTGGTGGGTATCTGCTACGCAACTGGTGTGGTACGGCTCAAAATAACCCAAACATTTTTTTTTAAAGATAAACATACTAAATATAAAAGACGAACAATGTGAAAACATTTTTTAATGTTTATTTGCACCTTTCGCGCAATTTGTGTGTATTTATTCAATAGTAAATTACAATACAAATTTTAGGAAAATATACTAACCAGTACCCTAATGAAACATATACATGCAAAGTCTTACTCGTTAGAGCGATCTGACACGTACCACGCTAGTTAAGGGTTAATTTGGTTGTTAACTCTTTAGAATACAACTTGTAGAAAAAATATTTTCAATGTATCTCAACAAAATCTACAAGTATTTACGAGTACGTTATAAATTATATTGAAAAACTATGAAAAACTATGGGATATTATAGATAAATAATGTGCGATATACTCCTATCTTTTTCTGCTTTTCAAAACCAAAGCTCACTATCTCTTAATTGAAATAGCTCCCCAATCGACTCATTATATTAACCAATAACGTAAATTTTTTGTCCCTTTCGGAAGTTGAAGTCGAATTATCAAATGATTGAATTTTGTTTTGTTGAGAACAAGAGCGACAAATTAACATCACAGCATTTGTAATTTTAGTCCAAAAATTTTGAAGTAACATTATTCATAAAGTTAGCGAATGACTATAAAAACTTTTTTAAAAATGTATAATATTAACTAAAATTTTTATTATTTTTTGTAGGTCACCCTCGTGGTGTTGCTGGTAGCGTTGTCTTTATCCGAAGGAGGATATCCTGACCACGGGTAAGTCCAAAACATAATATATCCTATAGCATTTCAAATGGTATTCTTAGCACCAACTAGAATAAAAGCTAAATATGTAATAACTAAAAATTCCCGATTAGAATATACTTCTATCATATATGTACACACGTATATATATTTAAATTCTTTATTATATTTAGTCAGTGTCACTTGCCGAGGGTCAGCATGAAAATAGGAGTCTCCACGAGCAGAATTATTAGTACTACTTGTAGAAAAAAATGTCTTAGAAGCCCCAGCACACTGGCCAGTCCAAAGGACCTATATATGGCACCGTACTTAGGTTTGTTCCGTAGTATTCTAGTGGCAGTAGTGAAATGAAATGAAATCTCTAAGTTTTACGTCCCACGCTTGATGATACTAGACTAAAGGAGAAGGTGATGAGAAATGAATGAAACGATGGAATGAAGAATGGGTGGAAACGTGAGAACCCTGAGAGAACCCATGCACAGGGTGCTTGCCCACCACAAAGCTCACTTGGCACGATAGGATCGAACCAGGGACCCCACGCACCAGGAGCAAACGCTCAACCACTGAGCTACCACGCTCACGCAGGTCTGTTTTGATTCCTGTAAAGTCCTCTAGGGGAAGTTTCTAAATTCTTATTGACCAATTCATTGCAGTTAGCTAATTTGTTTAGAATTAAATATCTTGTGTTAATATTAATGTAATTTGAGATATGAATCTTCCTTCAGTTCAACATAGGATCCAAAATACATATTTTCCCACCTCAACTCGAAGTTGGTTTCCGGGCAGCAAATATGTAAACGCTATTATTTAAAGTTGTAATGTATAACTAGCTGAGCCTACGCTGTCTATACTGCGCATCATTCACATATGAGCATGAATCTCCTTGTCATTCCTCACATCTGTATATATCCCTTTACAGACACAAGTGAAAAACATCTTGATAAAAATTGGCAAGTGGTATCATATAGAGGAGATTTTTTTTTCTATTATTTTTTCAATATCTTGCACAGTTTACAAGATTGAGCTTACTTCTGGTTGCAGTTTCTAATTTATGTATTATCAGTGTTTTCTTTCTTCTTGCATGCAGTATGTAACAAGCAAATAAATTGCACACACAATTTATTATAATGTCAGTGATATATGGTGTTCAAGCAAAACACTAAAAACAATAAAGATTCACCATAGCCTAGAAAAATTGTTATCCTTCATTTTTCATTATCGTTTTGCCATGAAGCAAATGCTTGAGAGATATACAACCCACATAATACAATTAAATTGTGTTAGGATGTATGACTCATAGGATAAGACGCTTTACTTTTTTAAAATTTTAACACTTTCAGTGTACCCCTACAAATGTAATAAAAGAATAACGGCCATGTTTTTAAATATTCAATTAGAACTGGACAATCTACGCATAATTTGGAATCGACCAGCGAAAACGGCACGTTTCTAGCACTTGTGGCTTTCAAGATCTCACTAGGAATGTACTTGAACCTGAACCCACAAAAAATGGGTGTGATATATATATATTTCAGTGTGATATATAAAGGTTCGCTCAAAGTAAGATCAAAACCGGTTACAAAAATTGGGGAGGCCTCATGCATTCCACTTGGGGGCAGAACTTTCCTCATTTTTATTAAAAGGTTTAAGCGTGTCTATAAAGTCTGTTGCAATTCCAAAAAATCTGAAACGGTGAGACAGATATGAAAACATTAAAATATGTCTCTCATCATTTCAAAAGTACAAAGTATCAAAGTAAAATAAATTGTCCCAGGTTCCCTCGCAGGGTCCCAGACGGGGTCCAACTCAAAATGTTGAAATGTGACAGGATTTTTCAACTTGAGTGTCGTATGAAAGCTGATGTTAAGTGAAAGATGAAACAAATCTCGACACTTGATGATAAGCCTGTACAAAATGGCTGTGGGTCAAAATGTCAACACAAGCGTGTTGAAACATTCTAGTTTTTTCTTCTTTTTTTAACACGTCTCATCGTTTCAGATTAATAGGAGTGAGCATAGACTTTTCAATGACGCTTGTGTTAACATTTTGATCCACCGCCATTTTGCGCAGGCTTATCATCAAGAGTCGAGTTCACCTTTCACTTAACATCAGCATTCATATGACACTCAACTTGAAAACCCCTGTCACATTTCAACATTTTGAGTTTGATCCCGTCTGGGACCCTGGGAGGGACCCTGAAACATTTTTTTTTTACTTTGAAACATTATACTTTTGAAGTAATGACATATCAGTGCTTTGTTTTTACACCTACCCCACCGTTTTAGATTCATAAAATTGGCCATAGATTTTGCAATGAAGATTGTGTTGATATTTTGACTCACCGCTATTTTGCACAGGGTTATCGTAGAGAGTCGAGACTTGATTTATCTTTTTTCATTTAACACCAACTTTCATACGATATGCAAGTTGACCCCCTTTTCCATTTACAAATTTTGAGTTGGACCCCATCTAGGACCCTGCTAGGGACCCTGGGACAATTCATTTTACTTTGATACTTTGTTCTTTTGAAATGACGAGAGACATGTTTTAATGTTTTCATATCTGTCTCATCGTTTCAGAGTTTTTGCGGCAGCAACAGACTTTATAGACACGCTTAAACATTTTAATAAAAATGAGTAAAGCACTGCCCCCCAAGTGAAATGTATGAGACCTCCCCAATTTTGATCCGGTAACCGGTTTTGATCTTACTTTAACCCAAGCTTTCAGAAAATATATACATGACCCCTACTTAGTGGATTCAGGTTCAAGTACATCCGGGTCAGTATCAAAACGATTGGAGACAAAAAATATAAACTTTTCTTTGGAGACAAACATAAACCTAGCATTTTAATATATAAATTAGCTTACAATAATAATAATTTGTGTACCATGGTAGTTACTCTATCATTATTGGCAAGCCATTAGCCTCAAACTAGGAAAATTCTAGCTTCTACCACAGTTCTCCGCTATTTTTTTTTCTTGATCTAGGAATTTTCTGTTTCAATACTCTCAATCGATGCTGACGTCTCCATCAAACCTCAATCAATGCTATTCATCAATTGTAGCCCCCCCCCCCCTCTTGTCTTCTGCCGTTATCTTCTAACACCTGTCTTAGGATACTTTTCCTTGAACGAAATGCCAACCAGTTTCTCTCCCTCCTTAGAACTACATACAATATTGTCCTTTCGTTCCTCACTATTCCTAACCTCTTGTCAATCTACAAGGGAGATTCATAAAATAATGCCTCCAAGGTGATACCTTTAATTGTATTTGACAAATAGAACCGATAAGGGTATTAGTGGAAAGCTTGTAATGTCAGCTGCAAGTGGTGGCATCATTTTTCAACACACTTACGCCAACGCGAAACAAGTTCTTCATGCTGTCTTCGAAGAATCATGGTGGCTGTGGTGACACCATAGCCGAACTGCTGCTTCCTTCTCCGTGTCACAACTGTAACGTTGGCCTTTAAGTTCATCCTTAATTTTAGGGAAGAGCCAAAAATCGCAGTTCGTAAGATCCAGACTATAGCCAGGACGAGATAGAACGTCAACAGGACTTTGTCAGCAGATGGGACTTTTTTTATATATTTTTTATTTTTTTTTTATTTTTTCATTTTTATTTTTTTATTTTATTTTATTTTTTATTTTTTTGTGGAGGGGAGAGAATGTGTGGCGGTACTCTGATAGACTGACGCTTCATCTCCGGGCTGTAATGGTGTATCCACGACTCTTCGCAGCCGATGAATGTAAGTGGGTGCACTATATTCCGCAGTCAGAAATTCAATGACAGCCCGCTGTTTCAACCGGACATCACTGGATGTCATGGATTGCTCCATTACTCTAGAACGAGAATAGATAGGAAGGTGAAACAAGTGACATTCTATAGCTTAAGCATCAGTACATTAACGATAAACAGCTCCGAATGTTTGCAGGGTTTGGAGGCTTTGTTTAGTTACTTTTATCAATTCTTCTTTACACCCCTTTTCTGAGGCTTTTTACCATAATTTGAGAACAAGAATTTTAGGAAACATCCAAAAAATGCATCAAAAGATTGCGATCTTGGCCAATAATTAGTTTTTGGATCAGGGCCCACAAAAGTTAGTAACGGCTCCTAAATCGAGTTTTCTTCTTTTTTTACGGAATAAGCACTTCATACTGTGTAAATTGTTAGGGGTAAGTGATAGTTCGGTTTTGGCTACACTATATGTAGTTCTCCACATATAAGGCGTACAAGAAAATGTTTGATTGAGTGAAATATATTGAATTTTTTGGAACAGGGGCCACAAATTTTTTAAACGGTCCGTAAATCCAATTTTCATATTTTCTTACGGAATAAGCACACTATACTGAGTAAATTATTAGTTTTGATTTGACTACACTACATGTAGTTCTCAAAATAAGGGGCGTACAAGTAACTGATTGCATGATATATATTGATTTTTTGGATCATGTGCCTCACAATTTTTGAACGGTCCCTATTTCGAGTTTTCCTTTTTTTTTTTTTTACCGAATAAGCACATCATACTGAGTAAATTAATTTTGATTTGGCTACACTATATGTAGTTATCAAAATGTGGGGCGTACAATAAGATGTTTGATTCTATGAAACAATTGAATTTCGTGAATCTGGGGCCACAAAACTTCTGAACGGTTTCTAAATCGAGTTATTTTTTTTTTTTTTTTGGCGGAATAAACACACCATACTGAGTAAATTCTTAGTTTTGTTTTGACTACACTACATATAGTTTTCAAACTAAGGGGCGTACAACAAAATTTTTAATTGAATGAAATAAATTCAATTTTTTGGATCAGGGGCCACAAAATTTTTGAACGGTCCCTAAATCGAGCTTTCGTATTTTATACCGAATAAACACATCATACTGAGTAAATTGTTAGTTTTGGTTTGACTACACTATATGTAGTTCTCGAGATATAAGGCGTACAAGAAAATTTTTGCCTGAAATATATTGGATCTTTTGATCCAAAAACAGAGAGAATACTATCTTTTCATAGTTATCCTTGTATTAAATCGGACATTATTAATTCATACTACTGCATTTAGTTTAGTAAATGTAAATTAGTATTCTTCACTAATTAATAATAACACAAGCTAAGACATAGTTGTTAACAAATTATACTTTTACCCAACAATTGAGAAAGAGGAAAAAAGAATAAGATTTATAACAAGCTGAAAACTAAATTACCTGAATCATAGAAGAAAAATGAAACCTAAAATGAGTCTCTCATTAAACAAACAAACAAACAAACAAACAAGAAAGCTTTTAAGTAAGGTTTCCTGTTCTTCAAATAATGCAACGATATAATCTTCACACTTCACTTTACAGAAACATCATAATTTTCTCTGCTCCCGTAAGTGGATTTTGAAACCATTATTGCAAGATCATGCACAATGCATAATTCTGCATTGTAATTTCCATAATGCATAAATTCTGTATGACGCAACCTAAGTAGGTTGTCAGAAGTTATTTTAAAGCGTTTAAATCTTTTTCTAACCAAAATTGTAGTGTGTTGTTAAACATTTTAAAATGTATTTTGTGTAAGAACATACCTAAGTACAGTTACCAGGAGAACTAAGTATAAACATTTTCAACTTTTTGTCTACATCTAGAGGCACGGTTAAGGGTTTTCACTACAGCGAAATTAAACTACAGCTAATTTTAGAGTTTTCCTATGGTATCTTCAAAACAAATAAAAATATTCGAAAACCAAAAACGTAGTGAACTAAACAATACGATTTTGCATATGATATCTTTACCACAATTCTCCTATCTGGTTTTGGTATGCCACTATTTACAGAAGCCTCAAAAAATGCTAAATCTGTCTACAGTTGCAAATCGAAAGCAGATAGATGAGTTGTGATAACGGTATCACATGCAAAATCGTATTGTCTAGTTCACTGCCTTTCTGCTTTTCGGATATTTTTAATTGTTTTGAAGATATTACAGAAAAACTCTAAAATTAGCGGTAGTTTAATTTCGCTGTAGTGAAGACCCTTAATACCTTGTTAGTCCCAAAACCTGCCAAAGGGCAGAATACATAATAATAAGAATATAATACGGTGATTCAGGGATAGATCGCTTACTTGTGGTGCATGGAATCCCTGTTATCGTGGACAACATTTTGTTCATGGGTTTTCTCGGGGTTCTCCCGCTTCCTCCCACTTTCTCATTCTACCAATTCTTTCATCATCATTCACTTGCCTTAATCATCCGTCTTCCTTATCAATGGTCCTTTAATCTAAAAGGCATAATCGTGGGACGTTAAACTGAAATATTTCATTCCATTTCATTGTCAACTTTCGAATAAATTTAGCAATTATGTAACAATTATTAACATTACGTTTCTCTCTACGTTGAAGAAAACCGAATTACAATTTGTCGAATCCTTCCAAAGTTACTGACCAAGGGGGGGGGATATATATATAATCAGAATTACCAATATCAGTGTCGAATTCATACTTTTCGAGGTCACTGAGATGAACAATGACACTTCCGATGCCGTGGCCCGCAACATGGGGAGGAGAGGAAATATATAAAAATCATCGAAAATGACTAATATCAAGGAGCGCTTTATCGGAAACCACAATTGCTAGAAACATGCTGTTTTTGCTGGTCGATTCCAAATATTGTGTGGATTGTTCAGTTCTAATTCAATATTTAAAAAAAAAAAACATGCCCGTTATTTCTTTATTATATTTTTAGGGGTACACTGTAACTGTTGATTTTTTTAAATAAAGCATCATATCCTGTGAGTTATACATTCCAACACAACAGAGTTGCTTACCTGTGTTGTAAATCTCTCAGGCTTTTGTTTCATGGCCAAATGACAAGAATAAATGAAGGATAACCATTTCTCCAGGCTTAGATGAATCTTTATTTTTTTGGAGTGTTAAGCCCAATGAACGCCATATATGACTGACATTATAATTAATTGTGTATGTAATGTATTTGCTTATCACATACTTCATACAAAAAGAAAGAAAACACTGATCATACCTGAGTTAGAATTTCCAACCGAAAGTAGGCTCAAATCTTGCGAACGGTGTGAGATATTGAAAAAGAAATAATCAAAAAAAATCCCGTTTATGGCACCTCTTGACGATTTTTTTTTTTAAATCAAGACGTCTTTCACTTATGTCTGTAAAGGGACATGTGTGGATGTTATGAGGAACGACAAGGAGATACACGCTCATATGTGAATTAATCGCCGTATACAGGGAGCAGGTTCAGTTTTTTTTTTTTTTTTTTTAACGTACGATAATTTTAAGACTAAAATTGGTAAATTTGCTCTCTGGTGTGGAATGTCTTAAACACACCTAAAGGAGCGTAGATACCGAGGATGTTACATGCTTGGTAGACACTGACATATTCGGAAGTTTCCAGTAGTGTTTGTAGTTTGGGGGAAATTTCTCTGATCTAGGAAAATGACGTGGGTACATTTAGCAAAATGGGAAAAATGGATTTTTTCAATAATCCATGAAAATCCAGGGAAATTCTCTCAATTACTCATTGACCAATATAAATGCTTATTTTTTTCTTTGTTCTTCAGAAATAAACTAATATTATAGTAATAATGTGTGTCTGTTGAAAGTAGCATAATTTGCACCGATTTTTGGCTGGATGTATTTCTAGACCCTAGTAGCAGAGACAACTTGCGAACCGCTTGCTGTAAGCTTGCATTGAAAGTTGGCAAACTTGCATATTTCTTGAATGGAAAGCTGCAAGCATGCCGCAAGTTGGATTCCAGTAACGAAATTACATGGAGGCATCCTTGCACTCAGTGTTCCATTCAAGCTTGACGCAAGCTTTTTACGCTGGCAGTAAGTCAATAGCCAATAAACGGCCAGTGATGATATGAAGCTCTGCGAAGTATCTAAAATAACGCTTGCAAGTATAACAAAAGGCAGATTGTATGAAAGTAAGCATTGAAAGGACAAACGTAGAAATCCAAAGGAAAAGCATGCGCCAACTGGTCAAAACTTTCTTGCTACTTGCGTTTTTTTTTTTTTTTTTTTTTTTTTTTTGTAAAAAAGTGAAGAAAAAAGTACAAAATAAGAGCAAAAAACAAATAGGTTGACACTTCTTTTAATATAGCTAAATTAATCGTATCACACAATTTGTGTTATAGGAATTGGGCACTCAACAAACTAGGGAAAATTTGATAAGAAATTGGGAAATTTTGTGTCGGGGAGGGAAATTTTCTTAAGGAAGCCTACGACCATTGTTTCCCTGTCAATGAGATCTGACATAACGCATAATTCCTTAACACATAAATTTTACGAGCATAGATATTACACAATATCAATTTCCAATCTGGTGGTAATTGGATTTGACAGATTATGCATTATTCTTCCATTGTTAACGTGGAATACAACCTTAAATCATAAGCTTAACTTTTGATTATGTGCAAATATAATCGAATTGCTCTTCAAATGGCTGTATAATGGTGATAAAAAGTTTTTAATACCGATTGTTCTGAGATTTATACAATGCTACTTTACTACTTACGAGCACGTGCTACTACGTGATTAGAATTCATTAAAGTCTATTAATTAACTGCAACAATTCTATCAAGATCAGGTCTATTATGTTCAGAACGTCCTTTATAAACGGTATTTCTGGAAATAACAGGACAAGCGCTTATTTGTTATTTGATTCTAAAAACCAAACTGAAATTTAGTGAAATTAAAAAAAAAAAATGTTGAAAAAAATATGGAAACAAGTACGTATGTTATCCTCTTTGCTAGAGAAACAAAATAGGGAAATAATGAAATAACTAGAACTTTTGGAATGGTCCCAAAAAATGGATCAAAAGATCGCGATCTTGGCCAATAATTAGTTTTTGGATTAGGGGCCACAAAATTTTTGAACGGCTCCTAACTCAAATTTTCGTTTTTTTTTTTTTTTTAATGGAATAAGTACATCATACTGAGTTAAGTGATTGTATTTGGCTACACCATATGTAGTTCTCCAGGTATAAGGCGTACAAGAAATGTTTTGATTGAAACATAATGGATCTTTTGATGTATTTTTGGATCAAGGGCCACAAAATTTTTGAACGGCCCCTAAATTAATAAAACTCTAATGATAAATGCTGGGAACACTGTGGCCGTTTTTTCCACTCTCAAGCTACACAGCGTTGCTATACCGAACCTTTTGGTCCACAATTTTAAATAGTACAGTCAGTCAAACATCATATAAATAATTATGGACTCCCCTGTACATTTAGTAATTTTATTCAATTTACATCGTAAACAAAGAGGAGGTTATAGTTTGTGCATGTGTGGTACTTTTTTCTCAGTAATTACTATCCGGATCTATACCAAATTTACTGGGCAAAAAGCCCAGGACCAAATGAATAAAAATTGTTATATTTGGTCTGTACTTGGCCAGGGACGGCTTAGCTCGACTCGGCTCGACTTGGCCTGTACGTGCTACTTTATTTCTCGGTAACTTCTTGGCGGACCTCAACGAAATTCGATGCGCAAGTACCCCATCGTCGAATTTAGTACGAATTTAGTAGCCAGGTTCGGCCAGGGACTTACTTGGCTCGATTTGTATGTAGTATTTTATTTCTCAATAATTATTAGCCTGATCTAAACCAAATTTGATGGAAAAATAACCCATGGTCTACAGTATACAAATTGCCTTATTCTTTGGCCGGGTATGGCTCGGCTCGTCTTGTATGTGGTGCTTCCTTTCTTGGTAATTGTTAGGTGGATCTGAAAGAAATTTGATGACCAAACAGCCATTCACCTAGAAACTTAGTCAGGGACATGCTCGGATCAGATGGTACTTTTCACAGCTTCGTATACCGGGAAGTTCTGACTTAAATTCACCTCTGGTATTTTGTATATTCTTCTCTGTTCCCAACCCACGTCCATCACCTGCGGTATATTTTCGTTGCTGTGCTTCCCTTCATGCATCCATGTACTTGCCACTAAGCGCTCCACCGAAGTTAAATCACTTGTGCCTGCCATTATTATTCACCAAACACAGAAAGGCGAGAGAAGGAACTGGTCAAAGCACAGATTTTATTCTCCTCCTTCCGCTAACTGTCACCCAGCAATCACGTAGCAATTAACGTGAGGAACAGTATCACATATTAATAATCAGAATGGAAAATTCAAATCTTAAATATCTTAACATCTTACATTGTTACTTGCATTTAGTGTTAGTGTAAAGGGACATTCTGGCCATTCTGTATTGTATTTATAAAAATACAGTTAACTAACATGTTATATCTACTGTTTTCTTTCCTACAGATGACACATATGGCTCCATGTGACGCATATACTCCTAACAGTGACAAATATACTTCGAACGGTGACACGGTGACTCGTGACGGAGATTCATATATTGATTGTAACTCATAACTTGTAAATCATGCTAGAATTAATATATTTTTTCTTTTTGTTTTAGTTTGGACTTACATGATGATCACCATCACGATCACCATGAACCTCATGGTTACTGGAAGAAGAAATTGATCTGGAAACCTGCATGGAAAAAAGTTTGGAAGGAATATTCGAAAGAAGTATGGCGACCAGAATGGAAACAGATCTGGGTTCCAGCGTGGAAACAAATCTGGGTTCCAGCATGGAAAGAGATTAATGTGCCCGAATGGAAAGAAATCTGGAAACCAGACTGGAAACAAATTTGGAAGCCTGTGTGGAAACAGATTTGGGTGCCAGCTTGGAAGCAAATTTGGGTACCCGCTTGGACCAAAGTGTGGGTGCCATTACCAAAGCATGGGTGGGACGAGCATGATGATTGGCATCAACCAAAAGGAATCTGGAAGAAGAAGTTGATCTGGAAGTCAGTGTGGAAAAAGATTTGGAAACCTTCTTCAAAATTGATTTGGAAGCCAGCTTACAAGCAGATATGGAGGAAAGACAAGAAGCTTGTGTGGAAAACTATTAAGAAACAGATCTGGAAGCCAGCGCAGAAGATGATTTGGAAATCAGCTTGGAAGAAAATCTGGAAGAAGGATTGGAAGAAGGTGTGGAAACCAGAATGGAAGCAAATATGGAAACCCGTGTGGACAAAGGTTTGGGTACCACTCCCTAAATGGCACGAGGAACACCATGGGCATCACGAGGAACACCATGAGGAGCACCACGACCACCATGGATGGGATAGAAGCGATGACGCTTATGCAAGTGCCAGTAATCAGCAAGTGCAACAAGTCAAACAGGTTGTTCCCCAACAACAGGTTCCACAACAGCAACAGTTGACTTGGCAACAACCAGTACAACAGCAATAGCAAAACTGGCAGTAAGTACCACATGTTAATCACGAGAATCGTGCTTGATTTTGCATAAAAATGGGCATATTACGGGTGTCACGTTTTCTTGCCATTTTGGCTATTGTTTCTCTCCCCAGAGCCCACCCAGAGATATGGTATGTGTTGATAAAATTTGTGTATGATAAGGACATGGAAAGTTTGTTACAGTTACAGAAGAGATACATTTGGTATCGAATGGTTGAAGCAGTTCAAATGTTTTCCACGTATCAAGAAACCTAGGGTCTTCAAAATAATTTAGACTAATAACGAAAATCTGTATAAGTAGCCATAACTTAGAAAGTATTCTTTGCAATTAGCAATATATATATTCTTTTACAAGATATAAAAGGTAATATACTGTTACATATATAAAACAATTTCCAGAATTTGAGTGCAAAATGCCACTTTACTTGTCACAATTTTATAAGACTGCATTTACTGAAGCATAAATTTCGCTTACAGGAAACATGTTACTATTGAGCACTTAGTACTGTTTTCTTCCTTCATTGATATGAAGCATTCAAAATTATATATGTACTTAGTTGTGTTTGTCCCTTGCAGAACAAAATCATGTTGATTTAATAGTTAAAAATGTTAAAAAGAATTAGGTAATTAATCACTAATTTTTTACTGTTTTTAAAATTTGCTTTTTTGCTCAATTTCTTAGCTCATATTCATGTTAGTATAATAGTTCTGTGAGAATTATTGTGAAAGGTCAATCAATGACCATCTGAGAAAAACTGATTCAAACTTGGTAAGTAAATATAATTTACAATCGTAGCTCAAAGACCAATATTTTTGGTTCCAAAAAATAAGGCTGCTAAGCTCAAATTGTTTGCTTCGAAAAATTATCAATTCAAATTATCAAATGTGTATTTGAACTATGCTTTGTTCATGTTTATTTTAATAATTTAATTTGCTCCTATATACTTCATAAGGAACAATAAATCCTAACTTGGTTTAATAATGAGGAGATAAGAAACGAATTCTTAACCAGTGTGGAATTTTTAAATCAATATCAATATTTAACGAAAATAACTTTAAATGCAAAATTTATTATAACAAATGTGATTAATTGTTTTATTGCTCAACTTTGAAGTAATAGCTCTTTATGGCTATTGTTCAAGAGATTTTTTTTTTGTTATTTAGATCTATTTTTCTTCAAATTCGTTGATTTATGAATTGTTTCACTGCTAGATGTGTATGTACTTGACTTATTTCTAAACACACTTTACTGTACAGGAGTAATAAGTAATTTTAAATCTTGAATTTCTTTCCTTTTCGTATGCATCTGACGTAGACAATTGATGTGTGTGCTATACTATAACTTTTTTCTTTTTCTTTTTGTGTGTAAGTCAACAAACATGTTTCCTGATATCAGATACCATTTCTGTTAGGCGAAATTTTAATTATGCTAGTTTGTATTTAGTGCAGAGAGGAAAAGCAAGGCTGTAAGTAAACAAAATTGTTGAATGTATTGTTTTGTTATTATCAGCTATTCTCTTGTTGAAACTTTATATTCTTGTATTCTAGACTGCAAATAACTCTAGCTTTTAATAATATTAATTGCAGCATTTTCATTATTTACGTTTAACAAATGTTTAAAAAATGTAAATATCTTCTAGTACTAAATTTACTGTTGCTACACTATAAAATTTTCCGGATTTTGAGGTTATCTCTTCAGAGAGAATTTTGAAATATGTGTGCCAGAAAGGTTTAGGAAACTTCCATTGATTGTGCCATCCTAAGATATGGGGCTAAGTTATTTCACACAAACGTTTAAAAAACTGAAATGTAGGTTATTTAATATGATAAGAACAACACAAATATTTTTTTAAATAAATAATTTCCTTCAGAGTGACACAGAATTAATACACTCACTTTGTTTTACAATTCCGGGTTTTGTGCCTATTTCGTTTACATAGTTTCATGTTCTTAATTTTGCAAAAGCAAATGTGAAATCGGATTTATTCTATCCTTGTAAAATTTTTGTGTAAGTGATCAATTTAATTATGGGTGTATGGAGCAACCTGGAGAGACAGTGGTGCTTTGTGAGGGAAGTCATACCGGTAAAAAAATAAACCTTATAAGATTAGAACTAAAAGAAGAAGTTTTACCTAAATTTCTATTAATTGTATATAAAAAATAACATACATAAGGTAAGTGTTCTATCTTTAGAAGCAATAAAAAGTTAAGATTTTACCGATGTGATTTCCCTTAAGATTCACCACTACTGGGCGGTAAGGAAGGCCAAAGTATGATGGTGATCTACATCATCTCTACTACATGCTAGGGTCAAGGAACCTTTGGTGTTTAACTCCACACTGCCAGAAGTCGCAGTCTCTTTTTCTAAATGGGTTACCTATATGTCAAATGACTTAGTCCTTTTTCTAAAATGGCATGGTCAATTTAAGAGTGCAATTACAAATCATTTTCCGGTTTCCTAACCGCTAATGATAATAGCAGGATAAACAAGAAATACATTGCTACAGAAGAATTTACAGAATTATAGTCAATCTTTTATGTGTTTTAGCCTTATCTGTTATTTCAATGTTTACGGAGAGCGTTGCTTTTCCTCTACAATTAAATACAAAAAAATCAATTAGAAAGTTGATAAATTGGAGAAGAACAATTAAATTAGGTCTTTGTTGATATAACTGTAAGTTTCTGATTGAAAAAGCTGGATTACAAGAAACTTCAAGCTGCTGAGTGATGGTCATAAGATAGTGATTTACCCAGATAGTGAAGATTTTGCGCTTTCAAGGACTACCCTATTGTTTGTTTTAAAATGCTTCATTCCCAGTAAAGAGCGAAGAAATAAAATGGAAATACTGTACTTATAAGGAGGGAAAGAAGTAAGAGAATTTCATGCAAAGGCTTATTTCTTTTTTGTTATCGCCATAACGCTCGAGTACAAACTCTTATGTAGATTTTTTTTTTTAAATTTTGTACGTTAACTTGTATTATTGTTATGTAAAGATTTTTTACAGTAAATATTTTTGTATGTAAATAAGTGTGTTTAATTTCGTTCGCGTCCTAAAATTTAAAGTTTGTTGTGCAGAATGTAATTTACAACTACTTTTTATTGTAGTATGTGTGTTTTCATGATTATTTGTTATTCCAGTAACTTTTCTGACTTATTTTACTCATGAGCCTCATAATTTTGAAGACCTCACATATCATAAGGGTAAGTACATGATTATCTATCAAAGTACATGACTATACAGCGATATTGCATCAAATTGTGGCAACAGTTTGGTGATACGTAAGCGGAAACCATTCAATCAGATCGGTACATTCAATTCTGAAAGAGAATTTGGGCACGAGGAGAGAGTGTGGGAAATTTGATTCAGGGTTTCATCGCCGAACACAATATTTCTGTGTGTCGTCAGACTCCCTGCTGACTCGACGTGACTCCGTGTGACTTTTGATTATTTCCCGAGCTGAAAATGCAACTATAGATATCAAGGATCTTATAAAATAGAAGATATGCCCTTATGTATCTTCAGCCTATAAAAAAAATGAAGCCGAAAAACAACTGGGCATCGGCACGTCTGATTGGCTACTCTAATTTCCGCCATCGCCTGATTGGCTACTTTCGTTTCCACCATGATTGTTGGCTCAAAACTTTGTAATCCTATTGGGCGGAGTGGGCAGAGTAGGGGTGGCGAAACTGTGATGTATGGCTTCAAGATTTTGTTGTAAGGGCAGATCCTCTATTTTATAAGATCCTTGATAGATATACCTCATTGACTTGATTCCTAGTCTTCCGTTGCAAGCGCTGCTATCGGCTGAAGGAATTCCACTCGATTTCTCTCGCTTAGCAACAGCTGAATCCTTACTGGCTCGACGCGTGGGTATGTGAGGGTGTGAGCTTTAGTTCGCATTTTTGCCACTGCTCAAAACATTTTGGCAGCACAATAAAAGGGACCCGATTTGAGTCAAGAGAAGACATCATGCAGAATGCGACGGCACAGTTGATTACCATTCGAAAAACTGATTTTCAGAAATGTTTCCAACAAAGGCAGGGGCGCTGGTAGAAGTGTGTGCATTACCAAGCAAACTACTTTGAAGAGGATTAGTGTTTCGGATTTCGAAATCAATAAAAGTATTTTTGCCAACCAAAGGGTCAATACTTTTTGAATACACCTCGTATATTGTCTCGGTTAATCCAGGTTTAGGGTGATTGATTGCTTTCAACATTCTATTTCAACAACGAGCCAACGAGGCAGAACCTACTATTTTTCTATTTTTTTAAAATTTTTTTTTCAAACTTTCTTTTATCGTCATAAGATCAAAACAAATCTTTCAAGAGCCTTCAAACTATTACTAGTAACATAAATTCCCCATATAATGTCAGCCTTTGAACTTCATAGCAACATACATGACAATTATTTCCTTTCATGCTTCTAAGAAAAAAAAAATATCATGAAAGTGTTCCCCCTCACGTTCTTTCACTTTGTTTACACAGAAAAAGAAAAAAAAACTACGTTTATTGTTATTCCACAGAAATGGTAGTTAAATAGTGTAGGAGCAAGTGAGAGGCATATGGACCATATTCATAAAAACCTTTCTCTAGATACGTTTTTAACATACTGATGAGGAAATTGACCGATAAGGATATTACGCCGACATACTTACGTTTTATTTTTTTTTTTTTAGTCTGTTTATTTTTCGTATGTAACGTAAGTGAAAAAGAAATCATAAAATAATGACCTTGAATTTGCTGCATTATTCAGCATTAGCAGTAAACACTGTATTTAAAGACCATTTACAGACCAGTTAAATGTTATGTGTGAAGACTATTTTCCTTTTAGTACATATACTTTCAGATGCACAACAGTATGAGGAAAATGGCGTTCAGTTTTGGTGAATCTGATAAAATTGTCTTGCAAAGTGCACCCAAGTGAACTAAATATATTTCTTCAAACAATCTGAGTAACAAAGCTGAGTAACCTCAAACAACAGATCTGAGTAACTTTTGATAACTTTTCGTGTTCATTTGATTTTTCGAACAGAAGGAAATTGAACGAACGGTATATCGGCAGTTCTAAAAATGGTTCCCATAGACTACAGGGCACTATTATACAAGTCAAAATAAAGCGAATATATATATATATATATATATATATATATATATATATATATATATAAATTTCGGTCCCTCGTCTATAGACACTAATTGCACCATGTGGCAATGTCGCAGACAAAGAACTATAGAGTAGATATACCAATCCATCAAATAGTTACGTCTATTATCACCAGATGGCAGTTAAAGTTGATAGATGTTGACATTAGCGCCATCTATTAGTGTAACAATCAATGTAACTGGCTGACGGATTCGTAGAACAATGCTAGTGGCTCTAAGTTAATATGCAAAATTGCTACAGAGTGAAATTTTTTATTCCCTATAGCGGCTGAAAGAGGCCCCGGACGGTATACCATTATATAGTATTTTTGCTTTATTTTCGCCTATAGAATAGCGAATCATTGTTCATGGACGGCATTTTTAAAACACCCGATATATCATACGCGATACCCAAAACTTATCCAATTTTGACTTTATTTGGTATGAAGTTAAACCTTGGCTTTCTTAATATGCACGTGAAACATTTTTGTACGAAGATATTTTATTCCCAAGTTATTGGTCATCAAATTTGGAATTTGAATCAAGATTTGGTTGGTTAGAGGGTCTCTTTGTGATTACCGAGGCTACATGAGGTATAGACCTAAATTTTAAAGTTTAATCCAAACCACTGTAGTGCATTCAAATTTCAAAGTTTCCTTACCGAAAATCGAATCCGAGATTCGGAGCACCAAATGTGTGCGCGGTTGCAACTAGACCAGTGGGCTTAAACTAAAAGTATATACAGTGTGCGACTTACAGAACTCATTTAGCCTTTATTAGACATCTAATGAAGATAAACCTTGAATTAGTTAATATGTATGTGCAATATTTTCCTGTGCAGGCCTCTGGTTCCTAATTTATGGTCCATCAAATTTGAGAAATGAAACGAAATCTCAGTTCTACGTCCCGTGCTTATGCTGGCTAGACTAAAGGAGACGGTGATGGTGAGACATGAGTGCAATGGTGGAATGAATAAAATAGGAGGGAAAACCCATGAACATGGTGTTTGTCCACTATAAAGTTCATTTGAAGCGAGCAGGGATCAAACCAGCGACCCCACGCAGCAGATGTGAACCGTTGAATGTCGGTACGTATTAAATAAGCCACCTTAAAAAACTCGTATAAAGTCGTATAAATACTTCAAGAGGAACAAGAACGGGGGATGGCGGAAACATCATAACGAGTAACTGCATAATTTATACGTTTACCAAACATAGTTAGGGTAATCAAGAATATCACAGAAATAGGAATACAAAGTAGAAACTGAATCCTGTTAGTTAAGAGCAGAAACCAATGGAGAGCTTTTGTGAACGCGGTATTGAACCTCCAGGTTCCGTAGACCACAGAGTTAGTTAGTTATATTTGAAAGAAAGTATAGAAATAGCTATGTTGCTTTTGGAGGTTATTTGTCCTGAAAGGATAATCACATCAATGAAAGATTCCGTAATTAATAGTACTTCGAAGAATAATCATAGCTTTTTTTTTTCACGAACATCTGAAATTTTTATCCTCTACTTGCAAACAAAACTGGATAAAATTGGTCATCAGATTATACTCCATCCGGCTGATTTTATCCGTTATTCTACATTTTAGGTATTAGAACACAGACGTTTTTCAGTACCAAGGCTATATGATACGTGAACCTACAGTTTCAAAATAGAATCCGAACCATGCTAATGCGTTGGATGCTCTCTCACTGGAATCGAACTCGCGGTTTACCAATATTCACAAGATAATCACTAGTCTAAGAAAAAGAAGTCATGGTGACTTAGTGATAGAGCAGTCACTTTTGGTGTACTGGTTCCTTGGTTCGATTCCAGCTCGCTACAAGTGAGCTTTGTGGTGGACAGTCACAGAGTGCGTGGGTTTTCTCATAGTTCTGCCGCTTCCTTCCACTTTCTTTATTGCACCATTTCATTCATTTCTCATCATCACCATCTCCTTTAGCCTAACCGGCATAGGCGTGGGACGTAAAACTTAAATATTCCATTTGATTTTTCTTACTTGCTGGATTTCTTTATATCTGACACTTTATATCTGACACTCAAGAGAGCGTTGATTCGTAACAAACTCAAAACATGTCGACTGTTGAAGTTAAATAGGAAAATTAATGGCTAACTTTCCTGACAATTGCTGTGAGTTATTAGAAATACAGGAAAGAAAGAAAACAAAGAAACGTTGATAAGTGATGTGGTTTCTGTCGCCAGAGTTCTTTACCTTTGTTTGTACAAGAATCTTGTGCTGTCACAGTATGTAAAAGCTTCTAAACCACCGTGCATGAGGTAAGAATAAATTATCATCTGTAATTCCTTCCGAGTAGGCCATGCGTTCACATACGTTCTCGGTCGACATCCTTCTTTACATGTTGATGAGAAGATGACTTACGGAACAAGCAAGTAACATGTTTTAGCCTTGTTTTCGGTCTTATCATTGAATCAAATTTTTACAATGGAATTCGTAATGAGACCCATTCAGCTTCATTAGCGATCTGATCTACTTTCGGGTTTTGCGGCAGGTCTTTCAACTTTATGTGCTACATTGAGTGTACATGTAGTACTGAAGGTCATTGGCAAACTGTTCAGTTTCTGACTCGTTCGCGCAACGCGCTGTCTTATTTCTTTCTTTCAACCTAATACTATTGAAACGTTTTTGTCGCTATTTTTTTCTTAACCATTTCTTCTAATGTTGGAAATAATGCAACGGTTGATTTCTTGGAAACAAAAATAATTCAATGAACAGAAAACAGGGTTGGTTGTGTCAAAGTCCGTTTTCATCACAGAAGCTCTAACGAGACGTAGAGCTACAGCTCAAAACGTGGGGTTCAAATGACATAGGCTCTTATCGGGAGTCAAACTACGTTTTCTGCATCGAGAATTGTAGTAATAACAAGTTAGCCATAACGGGGACATGTTTTAACACCAAAATTGACAGATCTTCCGAACAGAGATGCCGAAATTCGCGAGCTTAGGATTGCAAGTCCAGGACTCGTGCCTGATTGGTAAAACACTCAATAATTCGCGAGCCCGAGCCGTTAGCATTATTCAGTCAGAGGCTTATGGAAAATGGCCATTCCGCTCCTAAACAGTATAGTGACTGAACCCTAGGTCTCGAATTCGATTCCTTTGAAATTCTAAATCTTATCTAGCGTTGTAGATGGCTTCGGAAATAGGGAGATTCCAAGTTCGAATCCATTGCCAGGACATTTTTTTTTAGTCTTTTCTCCCTACCTTTAACAAACAAATGGATAGTAATCATGCATATATGCCTTGATCGACTTGCTTACAGTGCAAAATGACGTCAAAACCTGAGAACATTAACGTAACTAGGGTATTTTTTCCTAGGGTGTCATGACTCTGTACTTCTGAGAATTGAAAGAATCTTAATTGTAATTTAATGGTGTTCAAGGTGCTTCCACTGACCCATCTACTTACGCTTATGTTTGAAGTAAGGCGGCGTGGTGTTGCCTAAATCCGTCTCTATCTAGTCCTGGGACCTCAAATGTCTGTCATAAATAGGAAGGCATAAATTTTCCATTTTAAAATTGTGAATATTGTCGTCCTGTGAGTAAAAAAGAAAAAAAAAAACAAAAAAGAAATAAAGAAAGAAAGAGAAAGAAAAAGAAAAAGAAAAGAAAAAGATCTGGATCGTAGTGGATTCGTGCTGCCATCTGTTAGTAATCTTAATGATAAAGTTGAATTAAATGTAAAAATCGTTGTATACGGTATTCGATACAACACAAAGGAGATGGGTTCAGTGGTAGAAAGTTCACCTCTGGTGCATGGGGTCCCTGGTTCGATCCCAGCTCGCGCCAAGTGAACTTTGTGTTGGGAAAACACCGTATGCGTGGGTTTTCTGGGGGTTCTCCCACTTTCTTCATTCCACCATTTCATTCATTTCTCACCATCACTGTCTGCCTTAGCCCAGTCAGCGTTTACGTGGGACGTAAAACTCAAATATTTCATTTTAATTTAATTTTTGACAAGGGTTCGAAGGTATGACCAATCCACTCCAGAAATTAGTACCTTAGTATCTAGCTATGAAGTTGCAGTTTTAAATTTACTTTTAAAATACCATCTATGGGATATACTTTATTTTCTGATCGCACATTTTCACATACCGTTTTGCTGTAGAACAGTTCTATATGTCGATGACAGCTCACTTTTATAGGAACCATTCTTTCTTATGTTAATACATAAGGTTTACAAATGAACATTATATATAAAGACGTTGCACTTAGGAAAGAAAATATGATAAATAATGAAAGAAAAAGAAAAGCAAAAACACATTCTTCATAGTATCCGCCGCAAATGTGGCCGTGAAACAGGATCAAAACGGTGAAAGTGAGCTTTGCCTTTCACCCCGAAAATCGGGACTTGAATAAGAATGTAGCGGCCGATGAAAGTTTACCACGGAATCTAATTGGTTCCTCAGGGGACAGTTAAAGAAGACACGAGCTAAAAAATAGCCAAACGTTAACAACGGATCCTCCTCAGCATCACAACCAATGAACCCAACAGAACAAGTTCTCTTCTTCTTTTTATGTTTCTCTCGTTTTCTTTAACGACGTGACTTATACTAAGTTCCGGTGATTGACTAACGGTGACGATTCTGTCACGTTCATAAGTCACAAAAACAAGTAGATTTTATATTACTCATATCTCAAATGGCTTAAGGAATTCAATGCTTTCAGTGGCGGACAGTGGCGTAAGAATAGTCTTTGGCGCCCGTAGGCAAAATCCCTAGTGGCGCCCCCTAACCCATGGAATAGACTCCATGCATTACCAGCTATAACTTATGCGTACGCGCAGAAACGGTCATAAACTGAAAATTATCAGTGGGACGGTATTGACCGTTTTTTTTCTGTTTATATCGTTGTGGTATGTCTTATAAAAGTAAATTTGACAGTGCAGTGTTCATTAAAAATATACTCATATAAAATTCGGACCTTTTTTGCAGTGATAGTGTAAATGAAGAGTAATGTATCAATAGGATTTCAAATGAATATATCTATTCATTCATTCATTCATTCATTTATTAGCCTGTTTCATTAGCTTACAAAACATGAGAAATTCTCATGTAAGCATTACAGTTGTCAAAAAGAAAAGAAAAAAAAAAAAAAAACATACAATATTGTCAAGTACCAGAAGTATACATCATGCAATCTTTCTAAAAATACGAAACCACATAATTAGGTAACTGTTTGTACCACACCAGGCATGTACTCACAGGTAAGTATTTGTTTCCAACTCTTCAGTTAATGAGTCATTTAAATATTCTTTAATTGTGTAATAGCACTTTTCAGTGAGTAGATTATATAAAGTCTTACCAAGAATGGAAACATTGGTCATATTTTTCAAGTACAGAGGAAGTTTATTATACAATCTGACACAATTCATGTACACGGTTTTGCTTATATTAGCATATTTTTGATGCATCACAAATATGTCACTACCTTGTCTTGTATTATGGCTGTGAACATTTTTATTAAAGATAAAAAGATGCTTGTTTTTCACAGTAAAAAGAATAGATTTATAGATGTATAAGCTGGGGAGTGTTAAAATTTTTGCTTCTCTGAAAACCTTTTTACATGACGATTTTGTGGGTAACCCAAAAATTATCCTAATTGCTTTCTTTTGCAATCGGAAAGTGCTTAAACTATTTTCAGCCGATCCCCAGTGTATTATGCCGAAGTTAATTAATGAATTAAACTTGGCGTAGTAAAAGCTAAGAAGTGCTTCTCTCGATACAGTACCTTGAAGTTTGTATAAGGCAAAACACACGCTACTTAGTTTCTTGTTTAAAGTGGAGATATGGGCAGACCATGAAAGATCATCACTTATGATTACACCTAAAAGCTTTGTTATGCAAGAATATTGGAGTAAGTTAGAAGATATTTTTATTCTAGGTGATATACGCGGTTTTCCTGGAAAATGAAAATGTAAGAGAATCGATTTATCATGATTTATAATTAACCTATTCGCTGTTAGCCATTTTACTAATTTGTCCGTAAAAATGTCAGATTTCCTCTCAACTTCGTCTATTGATTTTCCTGATATTATCATACTGATGTCATCAGCATGATGTTTTCCTTTGGTGTTTTTAGTGTGTGGAAATGCAAAGAAAGCATCTTGATTCGTATAAATGTAGAATAATATCTGCTTCACACACTTAGATTCAGCAAGTACAAAAAGTATGCTGTGTTTGGGAGTAAAAATAATTGAATACTTTTTTTTTTTTTTTTTTTTTTTTGATGAATATGCCAAAGTTACTCCAGATGCCAAAGCCACCCCACAACTGACGGTACTTTTATCATAGAGTTCCCTCTTGTCTGTAAGGATAGTACACGTGTGTTCAAAATAGGGGACTCAGGTTCAATTTCCGCTGGCTGTGCATGTGCTTGGAAATACTTCTTAAGCTATAAGCTCATGCATTGAGTAGGAATATTAAAATCCACACAATATGATTACCACCTCTAAAAAAAAAAAAAAAAAAAAAAAAAAAAAAAAAAAAAAAAAAAAAAAAAAAAAAAACAATTTCTAGGTGCGCGCCTGGGTTTGAGTATATGATTTAAAGTGAGAACTACAGGGATAATAAAGTAATTAAACAGAGCGACGAGCAAAACGTGGGAAAATTGTGTGTATATTGTGGTAGCGGCGAGTATAAGATTAGAAGAAGCCAAAGGCGAATAGTTTACAGCTTCAATTTGTTTTACAGAAGTTAAAACATCATTTAAATGACAAAACTCAGTGGAATTAGACAATATACTCTAACTTTTTATCACTAAACCTAGTTTAGGAGGAGAACAGACGTTCTCAACAGAGATGTTCCAGTTAGCTTCCTTGCAGGGATCATTATCTGACTGACTGGAAAATCTCGCATCTTGCATGGCATCATCATTAAAATGAATTCCTACCACATCTATAAGGTCTTCAAATGAAGGTAATTTAGTACAATAACGGATCTACCCTGGGGCCGGGGGGACTAGGCCCCCAGTTTCCTGAGTGACAAAAAAAATTAAGCTATTATTTATATATTCTTGAAGGTTTATAATAAACTCACGATGTACATATAGTCTGGCTGCCAATCCTCCCGTGCTTTTACCTTCTAAATCTACCACTGGTTCAGTGAGACCAAGTAAAGAAAAAGTAACCAAAACGATTGTTTTCAAAATGGGATCACTTTTCAAATGTGACAAGCAAAATGAAAGTTTTTTTTTTTTTTTTGCTTTTTACCTTTCTTTTTCCTTTTTCTTTTCTTTTTTTCTTTTTTTTTACAAACAACAGTTTCTTTAAAGGTAGCAGATAATTGAGATTTCGATTTACTTTACTACAAAAAAAAAAGAAAAAAAAGTAAAGAAAAAGAGAAAATAAAAGTCACTAATCCTGCCCTTCAGCTCAAGAAAGCCAGAGAGACTTTTGTAAATTTATATAACAGGATTGTACTTAATCTCTCCACGGGAGACTTGCATAACATTATGGACGAAGCAGAGGTAACATTCTGAACTAGTAAATAAGAGAATGTTGTTATCATTCGTGTAATTTTTCTGATCTTCGTTGAACTGTAGGATAGCGCTATGCACATTCTCCTTTCCGGCAGAAAGTCTGATTTAATGACTGACCAGTTCTGAAGGAACCGTTCTATTGCTGAAAATAGAGATAAAAATACGTAGTATCCACCCACATTCTAAATTTACAAAAATAAAATCTTTCGGCTTTACGTCCCATGATCAGAGATGGCTTGGGTCACTGAAAACTTGACTCATGACCCACTGACTCACCACCCACCGTGATATACGTCTTAATGTGACCCATTCTGATCCACAACCCACCATGGCCCACGGCCCACCATGACCCATTTTGACTCACCAAAACCCATCGTTATGAACTCTGACCGATGATCCACACCCTCCAAAACTGTGAAATTATCACTAATAGGACTTCGAATTTCTACTATCAATCGCTTAAGCACCACTCAGTTAAAATACCGATGGATGCGACCTTTACTATATAAAATGATAAACTGTTTGTCATGGGTTATATTTCGATAAATTTCAATTTAATTATCATATATAATTATTTCCTTCTTGAATTACAGATACTTTCAGTGAAAAATAAGATAATTTTTGAAAGTATCAAATTAAGGTAAAGTAAGCCAACGTAAAGAAAACATAGTGTAATACAGTGTCTCAAAAATCAAGTACGTCCTGTTGACCCATGATCCACTGATCACTCATAAATATTGACGCACTTCACCCACGATCCATTCCATCTCTGCACACAGTTATACCGTTTAAGTTAAATGAGACAGTGATGATGAGAAATGAATGAAATGGTGGAATGAAGAAATTGGGAGAAAACGGGAGAATCACGAGAAAACCCACGCACACTTTGTTTGTCCACCACAAAACCTACCTGACGCGAGCTGGAATCGAATAACAGGGAGTCTACACATCAGAGGTGAACACCCTACCACTAAGCCACAAACTCAATGCAGCTTTACGATTGTTCTATATGCTGAACACTGGTAGAAAATTCGTTGAACACTTCTAGATTTCTTATCATATGACAACTTCTTATTTTATTCCCAAAGCAATTGTTGCTAATCTTTCCAGCTATTTAATAGGCTGGTAAACCTCTATTTTCTTAAACTAGAATTTCCTTCGTCCCCAATAGCTTGAGAAAAGAAATCTGACATCAAGCGTCAGGTTTTAATACGTACCTGGACATGGAGAAATTTCCTCGATCACATGATGTCCTACCCGATGTCTACCATAGCAACGAACCATCTTCATTAATACAGTAAAATACCTGTATAAAGAAATATTGGGGACTTCTGAAATTGAGGCGATCTACTTAAGGAGGGCTTATGTTCCCTTTTTACATCGATTCCATATTATGATTTTAATGTGTGTAAAGTTTCGGTGGTGAAAGTTTTATGTCAATACCTCAAAAAATGAAGCTTACTTGAAGTAGATGATATAATCAAAAAATTGAAAATGTGGACTATTATCTTATTCAGCACACTATAGGTTAGGCCATAGGTGAGAAAAAAATACTGTAAGCTTGTGTGTATTATTAAGGCAAATAAACCACTTTTTATACTTGTGTCTTGCAAGGATGTAAAAGGAAGTTAGATTTTTTTGGGGGGGGGGGCTCTCCTGAAACAAGTTTTAAATGAGGCTTACGACGTTTTATCTTAACACCGTCGATATGGCTTCTGATGCCACAGGTGGTAAGAATAGAAATTTTCTGATGACTAAGTTTACTCTTTGATTTGCAAGAGTTTATGAAAAGGATGTGCTTCAACTTTTCTGGTCAGAGAGCACAGTTTCTCCCAGTTCGACCGACAGTTTAGTCTGATCAAAAAGAAAATTTTACAAAAGCAGGTGATTATTAATTCAGGACCTTAACTAATTGCAATGGTATTGTGAAAGGAAATTGCATCATTTTGTGAAATAGTTATGAACGCAGAACTTCTGTATGACTGGGAGACTTTTCTGAACATTATATTTTCGAAAAACAAAAACTGCTTTTTAAACGAAGAAATACCTTTTACTTTAATGGAATATGCTATCCTCGAATCATTGCACAATGGTGCGTTGGTGTGTTCTAAAATTCATCGTGGACAGTATGGTGTGTTTACTTATTGGGACCTATTCAGGAGATTGGAGATTCTCTCAGCATAAGAGCTTACCAGGTATCCTTACCCCGAAGTGAAACAATTAAAAGTTAATGAAGTTAAAAGTTTGTATATATATATATTACAGCAGAACGATATTTACTGTGTCGAAAATTTGATTTCGCCATCTCCATAAGTTTCAGTTTCGAAACATTTTGAGAAATAAAGATAGTTTCTGAAACTTTAATATGGCTTTCAATTATTTGTTCTGTACTAGAAGTGTGTTCTGCCTTAAAAGGGCACGTAAACGTACTGCACATTTGTATGTTGATTGATTGATTTTGAGTTTAAAGTTTCTTTCAGCAGCGAGGGACGGGACATACTGATTAATATGGAATCCGAATCGCATGAGCTCCCACCGGGAATCGAACCCGGGTCTCTCAAGCCAATGATGCGTATGCTAACCGCTTAGCCAAGAAGGGGATCTGTCAACATTTTTTTTTTATTTGCTATAGGGGAGAATGAAGGGTGCATCGTGATTCACTGGCAGAGAGTCCACCTCTGCTCCAAGTTGTCCCACTGTCAATCCTAGACGAGATGAGTGGGAGGTGGGAGAACATCGCTTCAGTATTTTGTTTTCTTTTTTAGGACTTCCCCTTATTTAAGGGCTTACTCCGGACTTACACATTGCCATTCCAACAATTCTTCCAATGTCTTTAAATATAATTAACCTACATAATCATTAAACTGAAGATTCTAATTAATTTTATCCACTACAGTCATTCCTTGCTGGAGTTACGAAACCCCACACAACATACCAAAAATTCTTCTATTCATGATATCGATGTTGCAGCCAGTTTTATTTATTTATTTATTTATTTATTTGAACGTTGTTCTGTGCATCATGAATCGGACTAACTGAACATCTGAGAGTCTAGTTCACTTCCAGTAGGCGAATCCTTTGCGATGCTATAAAAAATCTGATTATATACTTTTGTATAGGGCATATTACAAGTCTAAGACAACAACATGCCGCCTCATCTCTTTGCTTATTAGCTTTGTAGATATTCACTTCCAAAGTTAATTTTCCCACGATTTTAGGAGCTTGTAACTCTGAAACTTAGAGATAGAAAGTGTCTACTAGATTTTTTTTTTTTTTATGTTTCCATTATTAGATTTATGTCCCAAGCGTTGTAAGCGATATGCAGAAACATCTTGTAACGTCAATTAAATTCCTGTCTTGTAGAACTTGATTAGAAGAACCAATGAAGAAATAAATAGTGTCAACCCTTTCTGTTTGTTTTTTGTTATAGAACAGATAACTTACTGTAATTGATGACGATTAACTCAATATTGAACTCGTAAGCTAACTGTATAACAGCAGCAAAAGCATAACATCATAAATGTTCGATATTATGTCGATTACAGCAGAAAAATGAAATGAAATCCTTCAGCTTAACGTCCCATGATTATGCCCTTTAGGCCAAGGGAGACAGATTATAATTATTAAGACAAGTGAATGATGATGGAAGAATTGGTGGAATGAAAATATGGGAGGAAATGGAGTACCCTGATGAAACACACGGACACGATGTTGTCCACCACAAACTTACTTGGCTGGAAATCAAACTACGGATCCCAAGCACCAGGGGTAAGTGCTCTTCCACTGAGCCACCGTGCTCCTTCGATTATATGAGAAAATTGGATCTGGTTATGTAAAAAATATGACTATATGCTGTACGGTTGTGGATGCAGCGAGATTTCAGTCCCATGTAGAGAAGTAGGGATACGCACGAGACAAGATTTGTGGCTGTCTAGTCTCGAAAATGTGCTGTAAATGTGATGCCTCGACTCGAAAAATGTATATTTCTCTATTGGAAGAGCAGTGTCTCGACTCGAATTTTGTCAGGAAAATCCTGTCTCGACTCGTCTCGTGCGCATCCTTATAGAGAAGCTTTAATTTTAGAACTTTTTGGTCCCAACATTTCTTATAATTATTGAATTTCAAGAGAAGAGATTTGTTTTTTTTCTAATGTGCCATAATTTGGGGGGAGGCTACTGAACCTGGCTGGAAAAGAATCCTTAGTTTTGGAATTTCAATTTCTTACTTGTGTCCCTCTACATCGTGGTGATTCATCAAGCTGTTCTTGATGGGGGCACGGTGGCTCAAAGGTAAAATGCTTACCTCTGATATATGAGGTCCCTGGTTCGATTCTTGTACAAGTAATCTTGTGGTGGACAATATCGTGTCAATAGCATTCCTCGGGGTGCTCCATTTCCTCTCACATTTCATTCCATCATCATTTACTTGCCTTAATCATTCATCCATCTCCCCTAGCTTAATGCATAATCGTGTGACGCTAAACTGAAAGATTTTATTTCATTTTCAAGTAGTTCTTCAGATTTTTGTCTCCCGGGTGGACGAGCGGGTAAACGGATAGAGCTAAAGGAGCTTTGGTGAACAAAATTTCTTGAAAATAAATAAATGCATGCATATCTTCGACCATTTAACATAACAATACAAGAATGCCATAGTAAACAATAAATAAATAAATAAATATCTAAGTGAAATTTGTTCTGACTCCAAACTAGCCATTTTGTTACGCTACGTGAAGCGTCCCTTCATGTTCTTTTCCCATCACATTGCCCGTAATCAGATAAAACTCTGAACAATGCTACAGCTGAACAAAGTGACGATTCAAAACTCACAACGCACCCTTCGGTAAGAGGGCTATGCTCCAGGCCGCTTTCTGATGATTAGGTCCAAACATTGTAATTCGTCTTCTGAGGAGCTTCATATTTTCCATATAGTAGTGAGATTATGTGAGGTATCAAATTACACGTGATTGTTTTCATAAATATAGTGTTTTAGATAGTTTTCTTGATAACTGTAACAGTCCCTCTGTTCCAGCTAACTAATGATGGCTCTTCAGACCTTAACAACATACGTCTTACCTACCAGATTGTGTCAGAGTTTGCATCAAAACACAATTTCGAGACTACACCAATTGCACATTAACATTATGCGTCAGCCCCAGTTTCACAGTACCGAATGCTGACACTAGTCTACCTACTACATCCGTGGTATACACAATGAAGAGCTTCCGGGATTTAAACCCCGTCCGTCTTTCAATGATATATTGTGAAGAAACAAACATTCCACTGAGTATTGGGGAACAGAAATGACTTTCAAACAATGTTAGTACACTATACACATTACCAATTATCTAAAATGCCTTCTAACAGTGGTTAATAGAAACTGCCCTCAGAGTGTTCAAATTGTACGTGAACTTCTGATGTGTCCAATGAGTATGCAGGCATAGGAACTATTTTTAAACAGTGTTAGGACACATTACACACTACCTAGTGTCTGCAATGCCTCCTAACAGTGGTTAATACGAATTGCACTCAGAGTTTTCAAAATGTACTAAACTTCTGATGTGTCTAATGAGTATACGGGCCTAGAAACTATTTTTGAACAGTGTTAGAACACGTTACACATTACCTAGTGTCTAGAATGCCTCCAAATAGTGGTTAGTAAAAACTGTCCTCAGTGTTCAAAATGTACCTGAACTTCTACCTTCTGTGTCCAATGAGTATACGGTCACAGAAACGCCTTTTAATCAGTGTTGGGATACTTTGCATATTTGCAAGTCGTATCTTGATGAATATTTATTGGTCACATCACAATTTCAAGTACATTTTGAACACTCTTAGGACAATTCGTAGTAACCAGTGCTAGGAAGGAGAAGTTCAGGTACATTTTGAACACTCTCTGGACAGTTCCTATTAACTAATGTTAGGAACCATTCTTAGACATTTCTCCTGTGATAGAACATTTCAAAATATTTTTGGATATGTTAAACAATGACCAAAAGTCATTTCTAAAGATTGTCCAAACAAGATCTACTGTTTGCACTACACATTCAAATCCTGAAAAAAACATTGAAATTCGGAACTTGGTCAAAGTAGATGAGATTCTCAGAATTCTATTGCACCGCCTGCATTTGGACACATTATCGCTGCAAATAATAATAATAATAATAATAATAATAATAATAATAATAATAATAATAATAATAATAATAATAATAATAATAATAATAATAATAATAAAACATTGTTTAAACATTCTTTGAGCAGTTTTTGAGGAGAAAATTTGTCAAATAGTATTTAAAATGTGTGTTTCGCGTTTCCAAAAAGCGTTAATTCTTTGAAAACGGTACCTAGTGTGACATATTTAAAACACTTCTTCTCGGCAAACGCTTCGAAAACAAAGTTATATCACATTCTGCAAACACATTTGGGACATACTTCGAAAAAGCAGTATCTAAAAAGGGGTGAATATGTGTCATCTGGAGGTGTTCAAAGAGAGGTGGTAATGTGTAAAGTATCCTAACTGTGTCTAAAAGTCGTTTCCAAAGATATTGTAGTGGTGATGGTTAGCGGTTTTACCACCGCACTCTGTAATATAAACCACTAAATACTTACATTTGGAAACCTGAGAGATCAATGTTCAGGTCGTGGGTGCACAATTTAACATCCAGTCAGCATAAACATGCCTACCTACTGCTGCGACAATTGCATGTGAAGCTACGAAGTACACTGCAAGAAATAGAGAAACTACTTTTAGATACAGCATGACATTATACATATTACCGACTCTCTTTGAACACCTTAAGATTACACAAACCCCTTTTAAATACTGTGTTTTCCAAGTTATGTCCCAGATGTATTTGAAAAATGTGTCATCACTTTGTTACAGAATTGTTTGCCGAGAAGGAGTGTTTTAAATATGACATATTAAATACTGTTGTCTGAGAATGAATACTTTTGGACACGAGAACCATGCTTCAAAAATACTATTTCTTCAATTTCCCCCTCAACATCTGTAGTAAAACTGTTTAAATGGTGTTTTATTTTTTTACAGCCTAGTTTGCAAATGAACGTTTCTATTGGTGTGGACTTGAGGAATTTTCAACATCTAGTTTTGAGACACCATATATTCATATAATGATTCGAAGAATTTCTTCTAGAGTCTACCATCTCTTCTGAGTTTCCTGAGACATTTACGGAATTAGTCGCTTCTCACAACCTTATGAATAAAAAAAAATGTAACACACGTGTTGTTAGATGAATTCCGAATATTAATTTCCATTTGTTGCTTTTAACATTTACATAAAATCCATCAGGATGTGCGAAAGCGTTCAACATCACGCGAACTTTCCTGCTAATGGAAATGCTTCAATTGGCCTACAATTTATTTCTAAGAAATAAATATTTCTCTCAACTATACATGTGAAACCTTTTCTTATTTTCTCCAAAACATATAACTGAAGCCTTAAGTTCGTTCTTGCTATGCTCGAAATCAACCAACCTTCTCAACTGGTTTATTTTGAAGCATAGGGTATTGTCTGTATCATTCTAATTCTTTTGGATTGGGAGGAAGGATGAGCGAATTTTTTTATCCACGACCCACTGAGCAGCACCATCTCTCTTTATACTAGGGATGGCCGATTCCGGAATTTTTACTTTCCGGAATCCGGAAAGTAAAATCGGAAAATTCCGGAATTCGGAGAAATTCCGGATTTTGAAAAAATCCGGATTCCGGAAAAATTCCGCAATTTGGAAAAATTCCGGATTTCGGAAAATTTCCGGAATCCGGAAAAATTATTTTTTATTTTTGTAATCCTAAGAATTTTGTTCAAATGCAAACGAACAAATTTCCTTTTTGTAATCCTAAGAATGTATGATGCAAGTTAAGCTGAAACATCCTAAAGTATACACTACTCAATCTTTCCATAGTTAATGAGATGTAGTCCAAAAGTACGATGTACTCCTAATATTTAATTTTTGTTTTACTGTGATATTGTCCAGAGGTAAGACATATATCACACTGAGATAAACAACTTGACAGAATGAAGATGTTATCATACGTAGTTTTCCAGAAAATCGTGGGAAACTAATTTTTATGAAGTTAAAATATGCGTCGCTTGTTGCCAGTGTGATAAAATTGATAACTTTTATGCTGGAATATTATTATTATTATTATTATTATTATTATTATTATTATTATTATTATTATTATTATTATTAATCGTTTATGTACTGTAAAAGAAAAATATGAACCGTAAGTAGTAGTAAATTTTAAGTAGTAAAGTTTACGTTAAGTAGTAGATTTTATCTGTTGTTTTTTTATATCTTCTAACAGTAATAACAAATTGCTTGTAAATACGCAATGATTATCAAGGACAATGGCATATTAATGTAAGGACTACTCTGCAGACTAGCAATAAATAACAGATAAACAATAGTTGCAAAACAAAAAAGTAACTAACTTTGGCACGTCAGGGGCATCCACATTGCGCATTATGTTCGCGAGAATATAGGGACGCATTGAGACTCTAGCAAAGAGCGTGGTCTTATTATTACTCAAAGGGCCGTACGATAAAGGCATTAACGTTAATGTTAATGGCACTAATGAGCACTTACTTGCTCTAACGGTTAACCTCATTTATGAGATGATTCTTAGAAGTGAGCGTGTTGGCATGGAGTTAGAAGACTTATATCTATTTTTTAAAAAGCACACGTTATCTATTTTATTTTAGTTCAAGCACAACACAACAGGCTCTAGGCCCAATTATTGTGTTGCCTTTGACAACGAAATACATATTAATACAAAACAATGAGATATACAAATAATTAAAAGAAATACACATTACAAAATAGACAATTAAAAAAAAAACACACATTCATATTGTCTTTAGCATAAGAGCTCCTTATATGCCGTTTTCAAAACATGCCTGTTTAATTGTTCTTTTGTACACACTTTCCGACATGCTAAATATATCAATATTGAAGTCTTTTTCGACTTCATTGTGGAGAGTGCTTATTCTCCATATAGGAGATTTCCGAAGGATATTTGTTCTTGCCTTTTTTTGATAAAACGTAGATGTGTTTAATATCCTTGTTCTAGTTGATGGGACTTGAAAACAAAGCAACGAACGCAGCTCAATAGAGTCAATCTTATCATGTATTAATTTATATAAAAATATTAGATCATTATATCTTCTTCTTTCGTATAAAGTGGGTAGTTGATAATTTTCCAGTAACTCTCTGTACGATTCATATTTCGGGTAAAGCCCAGTTTTCCTGTACGTTAGAAGTCTTAGGAATTTTTTCTGTATTCCCTCAATCATATCACAGTATTTTTGCATATTTGGTGTCCACACAACAGTAGCATATTCTAACTTTGACCGAACGTAAGTGAAGTACAATTTCATTAAAGTTAAATCATTATGAAACTCTTTACCTAGCCTCATGATAAAACCAAGGTTTCTATAAGCCTCGCTCGTTACTGTTTCCATATGATTCTTAAAGGTTAAATTTTGATCAAAGAAAATTCCAAGATCTTTGATATACTTGGGAGAGCTTAATTTTGTCCCATCAATCGAATAAGTATAATCTACATAACTATTCTTACGTGTAAAACGTAGGAAGTTACATTTATTTACATTCATTTTAAATTTATTTTTATTACACCATTCCATAATGTTAGTTAAGTCTTGTTGTACTTTCTCTCAATCATCAATTGAATCTGCCTTAATATATATTTTGAGGTCGTCTGCAAATAGAAGACAGTTAGCATGTTTAATTCTAGTCGGCAAATCATTCACTGCTAAGAGAAACAAAAGCGGTCCGAGATTTGAGCCCTGGGGAACTCTTGACAAAGCATTGAACTTTTCAGAAATGCATCCTTTATAAACAACTGATTGCCTACGGTTACATAAGTAGGAAGATATTAACTGTTTGTACTCTTGAGAAAAGCCGTGTTGATAGGTCGATAGCACGGGTTTCACATGATTTAGAACACGTTGATAAATAATCTGTTCAAATACCTTTGAAAATGATGACAATACTGATATGGGTCTAAATTTATCTATATCTCTAGTTCCGTTGGCCTTCGGTATCGGACATATTATGGTTTCTTTCCACTTTTCTGGAAAAATTCTTGTCTTTACTGAGATATTCGCTATAATATGTATGGGATATTTAAAAATGTCCATACAACCTTTCAGTATATAAGGTGGTATGCCATCTGAACCACAAGACGTTTTTGGCTTCAATTTTCTTATCGCTTCTTCTACTTCTTCCATTTTTATTTCATTGAGTACTAACAGATCTAATGTATCATAAACAGGTTTGTCAGGAGTGTAATGTTGTATATTATATTTAGCACCGACATCTGAGTATACTGACCGAAAATAATTAGCAAACGCATTAGCAATATCGTTGTTGTTTTTTAATTCCTGACCATTAAAGGTAAGAAACCCAGTTGAAATATGTTTAGTTTTACTTTTAATGTAGTTCCAGAAATAACAAGGGTCTGTGCCTATTTGCGGAGTACTAACGATTTGCGTCACTCTCGAACACTAACGTAGCACTTGCAACGTTTAAAGTCGAAACTGGGGTCTGACATAAGTGGCTTGTCAACTTCACGGACATTATATTTTCCTTGAATGAAGAATTTTACGCCCGGGAAATTTGCGCCCTACCACAAAAATAGGGAAAAATGCGCTCGCAATATATTTGCACTGGGATGTTTCCGCCCTACCCCAAAAAGAGGCGAAAATGCGCAGGCTCTATATTTGCACTGGGATGTTAGCGCCCTACAATTCAACTTATTTTTGTATTGTGTAAAGTAACTTCCACTCACACTTGAACTAGGCTTGCCTCTCATCGTCTCAGTGAGTTACTCCATCCGTTATAATATTCCAAACAAATGAAAAAAAAAATACAATTTTAGTTCACAAAAGGGCAATCCATACAAATACAGTTTTTCATTATACTACAAAATTTACAATAAAAGAATAAATGACTGATATATAATTATTTATTAATATAATCAAAGAGTATAATTTAATCTACAAAAGGCTGTTTGGCTCTACCTAGATATCTCTGTTCACAATCCTTGCGAGTTGTTTAGCTTTTCAGGACACAAAATATAGAAAAGAAAATGTAAAGTCAATGTAAAATCAGTTCAGTAATATTATCAAGAAAACTATGTACAGTGTGTTTACTTGCTGGAATTACACTTCAAACACACAATTGCGTTCAGTCCTTCTTTCAGAAAAAATGTTCCGGGGGGCACACTTAGTATTCCGGAGGGGGTTCCTCCTGGTACTATTCTATTTATTATTATATTCTAGACGTTTTATTTTGATCTCCTCCGAGGGGACACTCTGAGAGCTCTGGGGAGGCCAGTGTTTCCCCAAAATCATCTCTGGAAGAAGCAGTGATTGCGTTGATCCGTTGTGTTCTTTTGGCTTATATTGAAGATTATTCTCCCCTTATATAGTCACAATGAAAATAAATCACAAATGGCATGGCTGTGGGGGGGAGATTGTTTATGCTGTAGTGTCAGCCCCTCCGAGCAAATGCGTAAGCTCGAATAGGTTCTTTTATTTCGCAGGTCTCGAACTTCCCGGTGGAGGTACACCGCAGGCGCAATTTTCCCTGTTCTTGAGGTAGGGCGCAAATTTCCCAGGCGCAAAATTCTCGACACCGTCCGAATGACCTCGGAAGACTATATCTTTTTCAATACTTTTTTTATATTCTTTTACTCGAGATTTTTTTCATACTTCTTATTAAAATACTTACTAACATATCCTCATTTTATTGTCTTAACCAATCAATATGGGTATGTTGTCAGTAAAATATTTAGATTGATCGAGCTTCTGGTGTGTAACCACAGTATTTCATATCATCCCCCCATTAGAAATCTTGGCTAAACGAACCAATATATGTTGCCAATAAAATAGTTTAGAATGATTGAGCCCCTAGTAAATAACCACAATATTTCGTGACAGACCCCCCTTCCTATTACCATATTCTAGCTACGTGCCTGGCTCAGCTAATTCTCTACATTCTTTACCAAGCACACATTTTCTAAAGCGGAAAATGCTCTCTAAATACCTAAGTTCATTATTTTCAGCAGATGCACAAATTGGGTAGTATTCTATCTACATGAATGTTATATATGTCGATTACTGGAAACCGCTATTTATTACCATATTTACTATATAATGATTAACGTTAAAACTGGAAATGGTTGATTTGTACCGCTTCCGGCTTGAATATTACATTCATCAGGGAACTCGATTCTTGACTATTGACTCTGTACATCATGGCCAAAATTGATGGTAATCCATCAGATAGTTCTTGAGACTGTTTGTTTCACTGACGGACAGAATGAATATATGACTATAGAGTTTTGATAAACTAAATTCGTTAATGAGTGATGATGGAACAAATATAAGAAAGGGAACCAAAAGTACCACCGGGAAAATTTTCGAACACAAAATTAGCCATCGAAAACCCAAATGTCCTGGGTTAGAATACCATAGATGAAAACTCTACCACTGAGTCATCAATCACCCGCTTATTAGTTTTATTAATTATGATATTAATATAAATTAATGAATGCCTGATTATGTTAATTATTGAACAATTACATTGTATACTTCGTAAAGTCAAAAATTATAAATTTGTATTTACTGTACATAGGTATGTTGACAATAAGCGAATGTTATTAGAATATTTGTTGAGATTTCTTTTCCTTCACTGCCTTTCGTCTGGTTAAAAAGTAGTTTGCAGTGCTTTGGAGCAGCTGCAGGTGGGAACGCGATAATGTTTGAGACATACCGGCGACTGTTTTGTGTGTGAAAATAAGACCTTCCTCATAAAGCAGTACATAACTGCAGTACCAACTGTCTACGTAAGTGATAAAGACATATCCAACTACAAGAAACTAATACAAGTATATATAGGCCTATTCATTACAGTATTTTGTTTTTCTTTCAACAGCTACTAGCTAGGGATGGCCAGGGCTAGGGAATCCGGAAAGTAAAAAAAAAAAAGAAATGAAATGAAATCTTTGAGCTGAACGTCCCACGGTTATGCCGGTGAGGCTAAAGGAGACGGTGATGATGAGTAATGAATGAAATGGTGGAATGAAGAAAGTGGGAGGAAATGGGAGAACCCCGAGAAAACCGACGCACACGGTGTTTGTCCACCACAAAGTCCGGAAAGTAAAATCGGAAAAATTCGGGATTTCGGAAAAATTCCGGATTTTTTCCGAATGTGGGAATTTTTCTGAATTCCGGAATTTTTCCGAATTCCGGATTTTTCTGAATTCCGGAATTTTCCGAATTCCGGATTTTTTTCTGAATTCCGGAATTTTTCGAATTCCGGATTTTTTCCGAATTCCGGAAAGTAAATTTTCCGATTCCGGAAAACAAAATTTCCGGAATCCGGATTCCGGAAAATTTTGGGCCATCCCTACTTTATACGCTTAATTTTAGCGAGAAAATGTGTTATAATACAGACTAAAAATCATACACGATATTTTTACAAATTTACATATTTTATATCTAGAAGAAGAAGAAAAGAATGATTTAAATATGCCCGTCAGTTTCTTTGCTGTCTGTAGATTAACACACCTGAAAGTTGCTGTGCTATATGTGCTGGAGCTTAGCCTTAAACATGAAGATTGTTTTTTAGAATTTCTCAGGATAGTTTGTACTACTATTTTAAATTTACATCCAAAAGTATGAACAGAAAAATAGGTGGTAGAAATAGAAAATCCACATTTCCTCCAAAAAAATAGTAAAAGTATTTTCTTTATATTTCATGAAACTTTGACTATTCATTACCGGGTTCGAACCATTCGACAACGAAGACGTGGGTTCTATTCTTGGTGGGAGCTTATATAGTTCGGATACCAGGATAAGTTGTAAGCTCTTGTGTCTTAAAGACTCAGAATGGACAAGAAAAATTCAAACTCGAAATCAACAAACAAACTGACTGCGAATTGAACATTCTTCAGAAATTTCCTTCAGTTCAACCAGGGGAATGGTGAATTGGTACTTTTAAATGTAGACTCTGGCCAAAGTTCTTTCACTCTGGGTTTCGTTGGCTTAGTACAAATGTGGGTATATTGTTGATAAATTGGTCTAATGATGGATAGCCGAAAGTAGGCAGGATTTACATTTACGCTCTTGAGCACCTTACCCATGTACCTTCAAGCTTCCCTTGTAACCAGATCCGGTGAAAATCGTTGTTCCATGCAAAAACTTATTTTGCACTGGCGGCAAAAATCAAATTTTCTCTTGCCAGAGTTATTATAATATAAAATTTTCCAAACGATAGTATAACGAATTACGATTGAGATAAATGTAGGTATTATCTGATTATACAACCATCTTCCTTTCTCATCTTTCCTCAAGAGGCTTTGCTGATTTGTAGCAGAGCGTCTTATGTTCATCAGTGTGGCACTTAAGGAGGTTGTGGATGATGGTGGACTCCGCTAGACTTAAATTCTCTGCACAAAATGCTCTGGGCCATGTCAAATTGGGGTGGTTGATTACACAAAACTATACTTTGGGTATTAACCTCAAATGGGTTCCTCTTGTATCGAATGTTTCTGTTATAGTCTCTATTTGTGTTTGTCTGACCATAATACATTTCTCGGTCATATGCTTAAACATTTTTTAAAATATTTTTCACTATCGAGTTGTAAAAACACTGCAGGTAAGAAGAGCTATTATTATCCTTCCTAATAACACAGCCTAATATTATACTTCTAATAATACATTTCTCGGTCATATGCTTAAACATTTTTCTAATATTTTTTCACTATCGAGTTGTAAAAACACTATAGGTAAGAAGAGCTATTATTATTCTTCCTAATAACGATTCACTCTTTGACAGCACTTTATCACTCCCAAAACGACACTCCAGTGATTCCAAGATGAAACAGCGTAATTTATAATGATACCAGTTTCACCTTTGACAACTATACAAGCGACAGTATCGTTGCTAAACATAAGCCGTAAAACCTTCTGTGCTTCGGTTTCTTAACAGGTTTTATGCTTAGTGTACACCCTTTTCGCACGTGAGACTCGGATTTGATTTTCAATGGAACCTCATGTAATTCGGATCCCACGTTAAACTTAAGGTTTACATCTTACAGCTCTGTTATTGAAAGGGATGCTAAAGCTCAATAAACCAATCTACTAAGTAGTATTTGCGTCGGCTGAGGATACTTCTGTGCCCATCGATCCTGGATCATAGGTCATGGTCCCTGCCCAGGGGTGCATAGGATCATCCCTCCAAATTTTGGTAATTGTCTCTAAATTTTAGGTTGATACCTAAGACTACACCGCAAATTTTGGAATTGTCAAAAAACAATAATTGATAAATGTTCTCTAGAACCTTAATATATACCACTGCAAGTTTGGGTGGTAAATTTCGTTCCCTTTCATGGGTATAAGCTTTTTCAAACTAAACATTTTCAAAATAAAATTTTGGAAGTAAAAAAAAGTTTTCAGTTTGATTTTTTGGCTTCAAAATATTTAGTTCGAAATCTTGAATTTGTATTTTTTTAGTTTGAAAGTTTTGATTTGATAATTTTTGGTTTTTCAAAATTTGGTTAGGGATCATGGCCCCTGAGATAGAGATCAATCGACGCCACTACTACTCACTACTACATTTACAGTATTAAATGATTTGTTAATTTTTCTTTTCTTTTCTTTTTTTAGTTTCTATAAATTATTTTCAAGTTATAAATACAGTCATGTTGAAAGAAAACTAACCACCACCAGGTTTTAAAATAGATGGAATTTTTAGAACGGTATTCTTAAAAAGTGTTGAAACTAGATTAAACAAACTTGAACCGTCCTTGCCCAATTATAATCTTTAGTTCATGCAAGCATTAAAACTTCCTTCACATGGTTTTTGGAACAGTATATCCTTTCTTTTTAATTATTATTTTCTTTTTCTTTCTTTTGTTTTATAAACATGTGGTGAATATTTAGCCTTCTTTAACGAATATTGTTATGCTGCTATAAAATGTAATCTGGTTGTGCATTAACAGCCTCCAATAACCAGTCACACTTAAACAAGAAAATCAGTCCCCAAGATGCCAAATTTTGTTCTTTGATTAATGTAATTGTAGAAAGACCAAGATTCTGCAGATTATGCTCTCGCAGTGCTAGCAGAAATTGGATAAGCAGTTCATTTTGTACTCAGCAAGTATGGATGTTAAGCAGTAATGGCAGATACTGAAACTATTGAAGTGTACTACTCACGAAAACCGATCTAGTTTTCTGACATCTGATGTTCTCCTTCTGGACAATGCGACTCCACATTCGACTGCGGCAACGCAAAACCTTTTCTCACTCTCCGTTCTGGGAGTGTTTTGCTCCCCCGCGTACAATCTCAACCAAGGGTGTTATAAATGGAGGATCTGCCCATATGTATCGTCATCCTATTAAATCGATGAAGCCAAGAAAACAACCGAGCATCGGCATGTCTAATTGGCTACTCTCGTTTCCGCCATCATCTGATTGGCTACTTTCGTTTCCGCCATGATTGTTGGCTCAAAACATTGCGATCCTATTGGGTGGAGTGGGCAGAGTAGGGGTGGCGAAACTGTGACGTATGGCTTCAAGATTTTGTTGTAAGGGCAGATCCTCTATTGTATAAGATCCTTGGTCTCAACCCCGCAACCAGTAACTTTCGTTTACTTCCGGCATTAGAAAGGAACTTAGCGGAAGACACCTTGTAAGCTACGACGAAGTAAATACGTCCGTAAAAGAGTTTTTTTTTTTTTTTGGTATGCAGGAGTCGCCCTTCCATGTGGTTGGTCATTGATGTGGAAAAGTAAAGTAAGACTTATTCTTATTTTCGCAGTAAATCATTACATAAACAGTCCATCCATAGCCGTCAGGGAAACATATTTTTCGACTCGTCCTTGTATTTAGTAATAAATAGGTTATTAGTGATGTAGAAAGATACAGGGAAATCAGGATATAGGCACAAAATTCAAAATGAAGACTAAACATATATATCAAGGACAGGACAGTAGCCAGGGGGGGCTAAAAGGGGCACTACCCCTCTAAATTATTTGTTGTTCCCTCTAAAAATAACACCGAAGAGAATTTTCAAATTGACTCAAAACCAGTGACATTCTTGAAATTATATTTACCAAATTAAATTCAACCTTGTGAATTATACTGATTTATGTGTAAAATTATATGTTTCTTGCTAGACGCACTAAACATCTTCCATTGCCTTTACTTATTTCAAGGATTTCAAATCGTACCCTATTATTGCAACCGTGACAAGCATCCAAGGATATTAGGTGCACTTCTAAACAGCAGAATCATAGTCCAGAACGTTAGTTGTGAATATATAAATAAAAGTAAACGTAGTGTCTCGCTTATTTTTGAAGATAGCAAATTGAGTGCAAACGTTGAATAAACCATATACTTCTTTTTTGTATTGATATAATCTAAAGTTGCTATAATATAATTTTGTTCTAATGTTTAAAAATAAATACTTCAATTTTAATTATTAATATAAAACAAAGTACCACGCAAAGAGTTTGTATTAAGCACACAAATATGAAACAAAAAATTACGGTTTCAATTATACACATATAATAATATTCTTTTAAGTTACTTCTAATAATAAATAGAATTGCTTTGGACTCAGGTGGTGGTCCGTATTCCACTTTCAACTGTATAGCATCTTTTCTTAATCTTTATATGTTAACGATCAATGATCTTAATATTGAATTTGTGTAGGGTCTACTGTAATATTATCAATATAGGATATTATGTATAAAAGAAGCTATAAGTGCTACAGATTTTGTAAATAATAAATAAATGTCTGCCACTTCTAAGAAATCAGGCTGGCTACGGGCCTGATCAATTATCTGATTCAAAATTGGTACACAAAATAAGGTAATGATAGGTTCCAATCTAGATTCGTAAGATATTTGGAACATGTTGTTCAAAATATTCAAAAAGCATACACCACGTAGTTGTTCTAGCTGGTAGTGAAGACGCTTAATATCTGTTTGGGGCATATCATTCCATGCTTACTGTAGAACTTGTTCTAGTTGGGTGATCGTAGTCAGCGAAATTCGATGGGAAGTCACACAGCGTTCCACCATTATCTACAGTTGATCGATAGAGCTTAGGTCGAGGAACAAAGTATACCATGGTACCATATACCTGTCGAAAGATGGAGCCATACATTGTTCAGATAAATTTGAGCAACGGAACTGAATACACAATCCCTGGTCACACTCTTCTAAATAAAGATCAGAGACAACAAATTGTATACCATATTGCCTTCTTCCTCGTCAGAAAGCCAAATGTGGGTTACATAAAGCGAGGGAGAAGGCACGTTGAATTTTATCGCTTACCTGCATGTCTAAGTACACTTACTCGATTTAAGCAGGCTGACTGTAATATATGGTTATTCATCGAACAATATGATGAGAATAGTTTGGTACACTGGCGTCTCCGGCATGTAAAATTTGGGGGATACATCAAAGAAAGTGACTTAAATGGTACTACCTAGCCCAACCTGTTTATTAACTTCGATTCCATTTGTTACCTTTCTGCTTACCTTCAGGAACCCCTAGGGTATATCAAGAACTCGATTACAATCGTTTCACAGCCAGAATATTATATTCCAAACAAATATAATTATTATTATTAATTTACTAGCATCTAATCAGCACAAACTGAGGGTCTTCTATTTTGACTATTATTATTATTTATATGATATTATGTCGTTAGTAAATAAATTAAATTAGAATAAAATATTGTATATTTTGTACTTCAAAATATTGGGGGGACGCGTCCCCCTGTCCCCCCGCCAGAGACGCCCGTGGTTTGGTATACAAATCTATTATGCATGGATCACAGTTTGTTTCTGCACTGCCAATACTACGTCAGTAAAAACTTATTGGTCAATTAAGTGAATTTAAGCATGGAAAATGGTAGGATAGCCTAAAAGAAACCGGCTGATAGTTTCATAGAGTTGCCGTTTACGTGAGTCGTAACGTATGAATAGTCCATTGGTGGTAAATACGATTGGAAGCTGACATTATACATAATCTTTAGAACTCCATGGTACACCGGGGAGTGTGTGGACAGAAATGTCGTTTGAGCCGTCCTAACAGATAAGATGGTGACTGCCAGTCCTATCAAACACACCGTATCCCTATCTCCCCCGTGCAAATGATACTTAAACAATCGATTTTTTCTTTTTTTTTCTTTTTTTTTCTTTTTTTTTTAGGTATTTCACGTTCCTCTGTTTAGTCGTGAAGCTTGTTCTTAGCGGAACATTCATTCAATAAATTCTACGACTTTTTATTCCGATAGAACTATAAGGGTTGAGATGGAATTTTTCTTGGGACTCTGAAATCATATCAAAAACTATTTCATGCTATCTCTGACACTTTTTATTCTCAAGTACAACACAGATGATAATGATGATAACGAGATTGAACAAAGAAAGTGGGAGAAAATGGGAGAAACTCAAGGAAATCTAAAAATATTGTATTTGCCCACCACAAAATGCAGTTTTCCCGAGTTGAGATCGAACTATCGACCCCATGCACCAGCGGTCAGTGCTCTACCACTGAGCCACTGTTGACACCAACTCACTGATATACATGATGTTTAAAAAAAAAATGCTCAATAGTTTGGAAACAGGTTCCTCATATCAAAATAAAGAAAAAAGTTCATATGGACCTGTACTCTAAAGCAGAGATGGTCATCCTCCCTCATTTTGCCCTCATAAGGGCCGCCCTCACCCTCACCTTACTCTCATTTTAGTAGTTGAGGATGGTGGCGTTGGAGGGTGAGGGCGATAAAGTAATTGAGGGTAAGTGTGAGGGCGTCAATGGAGGGTGCGTATGAGGGAGGGCGAGTGTGAGGGCGTGAATGGAGTGAGAGTGTGATGGGGTGAGGGGCGTCAATTGAGGGTGAGGGTGAGGGAGGGTTAGGAAAAATGACCATTTCTGCTCTAAAGTGGATAGTTTCTAAGTTACAGGATGCCGAAAACATGAAACATCTGAACTTTAAAAGTTCATAGCTCCACTACTATGGGACCTATCGTGTCGGGTCAAGGCATCACTGGGGAACTGGTTCGTGAACTATCCAAATATCCATGTTTAAGAATGCTCCAGTGCTTGCACACCAATTTTTAGAGAGGTAGGTGTACGAAGTACTTCCAAACAGCCTCTCTAAAAATGATTGTGCAAGTATCGGAGGTTCTGAAAGATTTATTTATTTACAATTTACAGGTAATGGCATATGCTGATTATGTAAATTTAATAGGGAGAGAAAAATAGAAAGAAATGCAGAAATTTTATTAAACGCGTGCAGGGAAATGGGTTTAGAAGTAAATACAGAGAAAACTAAATACATGGAAGTGCGTCGGGACCGTAATACGGCAAATTGTGGATGTGTTAAAATATTAAATAATATTTTTAATAAAGTGGATAGTTTCAAATATCTAGGATCAGTATTAAAAGAGGAAAATCATATTCACGAAGAAATTAAATGTCGACTAAAAGCAGGGAATTCGTGTTACTATTCGGTTCAAAATCTTTTGTCGTCGCGAATTCGGTCGAGGAATTTGAAGGTTAAAATATATAAAACGATAATCATGCCCGTTGTTCTGTATGGTTGCGAAACAAGGTCGCTTACTCTGAGGGAAAAACATAGACTGAAAGTATTTGAGAACAAGATCCTGAGACGAATATTCGGACCCAAGAGGAACGGGAATGGGGATTGGCAGAAACTTCATAACGAGGAACTACATAATTTATATGGTTTACCCAATATTGTTAGGGTCGTCAAGTCTAGGAGGCTTGGGTGGTCAGGTCATGTAGCTAGAATGGAAGAAAGTAGAAACGCTTTCAAAGTATTTACTGGAAGACCAATCGGAAAACGATCATTAGGAAGCCCTAGGCGCAGATTGGAGGACAATATTAAGTTGTTTCTCGCATAGATTGGAATACAAAGTAGAAACTGGATGCAGTTAGCTAAGGATAGAAGTTAGTGGAGAGCTTTTGTGAACGCGTCATTGAACTTCCGGGTTCCATAGGCCATAGAGTTAGTTAGTTTTAGTTAGTTTATTTACAATCACCAGATACAGCTCAGAGACCATTTTATACTGGATATCTAACAACAACAACAACAGGAACAATGGAAAGGATTTTGGAAGGTATTGGCCAGAACCTGTTTAGTAGGTACCATCCCTATATTTGTCTGGTAGAATGAGGGAAATCCTGGAAAACCCCAGTCAGGATGGGCGACAGTGGGAATCGAACCCACGACCTCCCGAATGCGAAGCCAACGCTCTACCACTTGAGCTACTTCGCTCGGTGAAAATGGACATTTAGATAGTTCACATACTAGTTCCTTAGTGATATCTTGACACGACTACGATCAGTCCTATAGTAGTGGAAATGTGAACCTTTAAAATTCATTTTTTCACGTTTTCTGCAGCCAATAACTACGAAGCTATGAACTTCCGACCACAGGTCCATATGAACATTTTTCTTATTTTGATGTGGAAAATCTGTCACAAAATACCGTGAAACATTTTGCAACACTCTGTATGTCAACAGTTGAACAGACAAACGTAGTCGTTAAAGAAGAATTCCTATAGACCCTACTGACCTATAATATAGTTTATAACTCTAAACACTCGTACATTTGACAATCAACTTGTGACTGGGCAGAAACTTAATGGAACAGAATTATTGAGTTGCTCGTCGACATAACTTTATTTCAAGAATGAAATACAATCTAATTTAAATTTGTGACAGGGAGATGATTATTTAGAAAGGTATAATGATAAATTGATATCAATTTGCTTGCAATATAGGCAGCGGATGTCAGTAGAAATACTCTGGAAGGCATTTCCAATTACTTTCTTTCATTATGATCTTCAATTTTCAGATCAATTTGCTGCAGCTTGAGTAGTCCTGAATTAGTTGATCATGAACTGTTATTATCTTGTCAACAAATACGTTGTTTATATACGTTCAATGAACTTCATTATACACCATTCAATCAGTAAATCAAGGGAAACGAGACCTGAATACAACTACTGTTTAATTTAAAACAAAGGAAATTACTTTCCTCAGGACTTTCCTCGGTCGGTAACTACAGGCGTTACCGTGTTTATTGAGGTGTATCTGTATAATTAGAAATTAATATTTTTTTTCCCTTTGATTAAAGGAGGTACTTACAAATTACTTAATTAAAAGATGACAATCATTTCTAGGAACACCAAATGTGTTTTCCTTTAGAAACTCTTTTACATGAAGGGGCCGCGGTGGCTCTGTGGTAGAGCCTTCACCTCTGGTGCTTGGGGTCACGGGTTCATACCCTGCTCCCGCCAAGTGAACTTTGTGGTAGACAAACACCGTGTGCGTGGGTTTTCTCGGGGTTCTCCCGTTTCCTCCCACTTTCTTCATTCCACCATTTCATTCATCTCTCATCATCACCGTCTCATTTAGCCTAACCGGCATAACCGTGGGACGTAAAACTCAAAGATTTCAAACTCTTTTACATGGATTAACTATAATATTTGTGTACAAAACCTGTAATCAAAAGTAAAATATGTAGTGATTCAGTGTTAGAGCGCTTACATCTAGTGTGTGGCTTCCTTGGTTGGATCCCCGACCAAGTAAGTTTGTGGCGAACAACATGGTGTCCGCGGGTTTTCTCGGAATACTCCCGTTTCCTTCCACATTCTCATTCCATCAATTCTTCCATCATCATTCACTTGGCTCAATCATACGTCACCCTTAGCCTAAAGAGTATAACCGTGGGACGTTAAACTGAAAGATTCCATTTCATTTTAAGTAAAATATGCAATAGAGGAAACTTTATTATCAGAAAGTACAGAGTAAAATGAAATGAAATCTTTGTTTTACGTCCCACGGGTTATGCCGTCTAGGCTAAAGGAGACGTGATGATGAGAAACGAATGAAATGGTGGAATGATTAAAGTGGGGGAAACGGGAGAACCCCGAGAAAACCAGCGCAAACGGTGTTTGCCCACAACAAAATTCACTTGGCGCAAGCTGGGATCAAACCAGATACCCCAAGCACCAGAGATGAACGTTCTACCACTGAGCCACCGCGGCCCATACGTACAGGAGTAATTCATTTTCCAGAGGAATAAAATAATTTGCAAGTAATATAGAATAACTTTATGATCTTTAGAAGAACCTAAAGAGTTTTGAAAAATTTATTTTCTACAGTAACATAAATCTCTTAGATTTAGTTAGTGTCACCTAAAGATCTAAGAGGATTTTTTTTACAGTAATAGAAACATTTTAGACTACCTAGATATATTGTAAAATATGGATATTTTTAGAAAATTTATTATCGAGAATACTCTAAACGTTTTATCGAATTATGTCCAGTATTATTCATGTCCAAAATTATTGTCGCATGTCTATAAATATGTTGTTACAGGAATATAATTAGATAACGAATTCGTCCGGTATTTCTTATAATGTTAATATGTGTATAATCGGAAAAGACATGTATGTGGAAATTTCATGTCAAAAGAGCAGTAAATAAGAACAAGAAAATGAAAATCAAACTTTCTTGTCCATTTAGCAACATTTTGTTTTACTCATTCTAATTTTTGTGTTTATAATTCTTTTAATATGAAATTTATCACAAATATACATTTCCCAATTGAGCTCCTCCGTGGCTAAGCGGTTAGCGTACGTGCCTTTGGGGTGGGAGACCCGGGTTCGATTCCCGGCGGGAGCTCATGTGGTTCGGATTCCACGTTAATCAGTAGGTCCACGTCTCATATAGCCTCGCTGCTGAAAGGGACGCTAAACTAAGATCAACTCAACTCAACAACATTTCCCAATTATACACATAGTATCAGTATTAAAAGTACCCTGCAAAATCATTATCAAATTATATTCTTACAAGAAGACTGTTATAGATATGCGACAATCACTTTAGACATGGGTGTATATAAATTTAAAGATTTAACAGGAATGTAAGCTAATATAAAAGGTTATACATTAGTCTATCGATTTTAGAGAAAAATATTTGCACGAAATATCTAAGAATTGTCAATTAGGGATGGGATTAGATTTCTGGAGTTTAGGCGTATATGGCCATGTTAGCCCGTCATGTATGAGGGATGACAACCCTCATACGTGGCGATCACACTATTTGAAGAAAGGGAAGGAAGAAATTATTGGGGAGGGAAAGAAGTGGCCTGGGACTTATATGTTAGGTACCGTTCCAGCATTTGCCTAGTGTGAATGAGGAAAACTCAGAAAACCTCACTCTGGAGGGTTGGTCTGATAAAGCTTTTTTATACTTTTTCGACCGGGTGTCCTACCGGAAACTGAACCCTTGACCGCACCAAAGTTGAGACGAGACGAGACTACCGTATGAGGGGACACCACAAAACATGAAAAATCAAGCTCAGAATACAGGGCAAAAAGATGTGTTAAAATAACCGAGGCATTGTTCATCCGAGAGAGTGAGAAAGATGTAATTACAAAACTTATATACTTCAATGTACCACTTAAAAATGCACCATACTTTCCTCGACTTTCAAAAGCAGTTTTCTTTTCCGATGAAAATGTATACTCTACACCATGTTTAGTAATATTGAACTCTCTGCAGATAGAATGCGTTTTCTGCAACATTTAAGACACTTTCACTTCTAAGATTTAATACCTAACTATTACAAATACTTAGACTCTGGTAAGAAAAACTGTCCACACAGAGTACGGTGTAGAAAATATAGAACAATGATTTCTGCTTCTGTGTCTACTATTCCATTACAATGAAATTACTTTTTGAGAATCTCTCAGCGACTCATCTATTGTTTTGTTAATCATAAATGAGAAAGACTTATTGTCTTTTGGCTTTCGTTATTTACAATTGCAAGATTTCTCAACGATATATCTTCTCCTTTAATAATTATCTGATTGTTTCTATGCATCCTTCTTCCAAAAACCTTTTCTAATTATAGATAGCTTAGTAGTTTTTAAAACAAATTAACAGCACTTAATGAGACATGTTGATTAATTCTAACCGAATTCTCAAGGCCAGACACAGCATAGCTACGGTAACGATTAGAACTATTCTCTCTTAAGATTTTATTAAACTACTAGATGAGCATTATTCACGTATGAGAATGAATCCTCTTGTCATTCCTCACAAAGTCTGTACATGTCCTTTTACAGACACAAGTGAAAGACGTGTTCATAAATAACAGCAAGAGGTACCATAAAGGAGATATTTTTTCGATTATTTTTTTTCAATTTCTCTCACCGTTTGCACGATTTGAATCTACTTCCGGTTGGTGTTTCTAATTCATGTATGATTAGTGTTTCTTTCTTCTTACATGCAGTATGTAATAAGCAAAAACCTAGTATGGGTCACAGTCTAATTATGTCCGCCAACACCGTAGACTTCATGCAAAAATCTGGAATGTTCGCATTGGTTGGCAACACTGCCAAACTGGTGTGCTTGGGAGACAGGGACATTCACAATATGTTTCCCATTCTCCAATGCTGCTTCCGTCACATTTGTTATATATTCGTTCAATGGCACGCACGACGTTCACAACATTGTGATGTTTAAAATAGGTTGACAACACTGGCAACCTAGACTGGTTGGGAGAAGGTCTTCTCTCTATAGTATCATGTGATATTTGTGCCAAGCTTGGTGTATAAATGTATCATCGTACGGATCCTGTTTTACAACTTCTCGTTTAAAAAATTGGTTGGCAACACTGACAAACTGGAATCCTTGGGAGAGGAATACGCCCACCGTATAATTTCTCTAGTGACGATTGATGTTTATGCCAAGTTTCATGGATATACATCCAGTGGTAAAGAAACCATCTGCCACATTGTATTTACAATTCCTTGGGAACACTTACCAAATGGCTACATCTGGGTGCAAAGTGATATTATCAAACCCTTGCACAATTCACGTTCTAGGAATGAGCCAAAAAGGAACGTGAAAAGTTCAGGCTTTTATGCGTGATGCATGGTAACATTCATTTATACTTCTGTCGTATATGCCATACATAGGGTCACGATCACCAAAAAACACGCCCCTTATAGGGTTAGTTTGCGGGTTTGCCCGTGATTGGAAAACGATTTTGTACTTCTCATGGCAAGGGATTTCAGACGATAAATAAGTTTTCCCTAGGTACTTGATCCCGATATGGATTCATCCCTAGTAAGTGAAAGTGATAAACGAAAGTATCTAAAACCTCTAGCCAAATGTACGATCATCTATTCAAGCTAGCGGAACCTTTTAGCGCTAGAGCTCTGCCCGAAATCCCTGATTCGATTCCCACGAAATCCTGTGGTGCGCGAAATCCCTGATTCGATTCCCACGAAATCCTTTGGTGCGCGAAATCCCTGATTCGATTCCCACGAAATCCTGTGGTGCGCGAAATCCCTGATTTGATTCCCACGAAATCCTGTGGTGCGCGAAATCCCTGATTCGATTCCAGTTCACGCGAATGTGTGGTGGACAACATTGGGTCTGTGAGTTTTCTCTGGGTACTCCCATATTCTCCCACATTGTCATTCCACCAATTCTTCCAAGTCATTCACTTGCCTTAGTCATCCGTCTCCCTTAGCTTCACGGGTATAATCGTGGGACGTTAAACTGGAAGATTTTGTTTCATTAAGCCTCCATCTTCTTTAACCTAAAGTGCGTAACTGTGAGATGTGAAACTGGAATATTTGTTTCATTCATCGAATTCGAATCCGTGATCCCTCGACTACGAATCAAGAACGCCTACCAGTGTTAGTGTACGCCCGTCTGGTGCACTTCTAAAGGGATCAATAATAATAATAAAAATGAAAAGAAATGAAATCTTTAAGTTTTACGTCCCACGGTTATGCCAGTTAGGCTAAAGGAGACGGTGATTATGAGAGATGAGTGAAATGGTGGAATGAAGAAAGTGGGAGGAAACGGGAGAACCCCGAGAAAACCCACGAGCACGGTGTTTGTCCACCACAAAGTTCACTTGGCGGGGGCTGGGATCGATTTTTTTTTAAAGATAATTTATTGTAACTCAAGAATCAATTACATTGGTTATGCATTTGTAACAAAAAAAGGAAGTTACGAGAACAATGAGTTGGCTATAAAATTTGCAAATAGTTTATTACGTACATCCTTTGCTAATTTGGAGTATTCTTTTTGTAAATACTGTACATAGAAGGCTCCCCCTGCTTCTAAGTTGGAATTAAAAATATATTTGACGGTCGTTCCTATATACCAATTGACACTATGTTGTTTACTAACGGGATAAAAACGATAATCAGATCTTAAAACTATGCTAATATTTATATTGCGTTCCGAACTACGAGTAAGAATGGCTAAAAAGTGACGCAACTGAGACCAGATTTTTGTGGATTCCAGACATGTCGTGATTCTATGAATCAACGTATCTATATTGTTACATCTATTGCAAAGAGCATCAGGACTAAAACCATATTTGTTTCTCTTTTCTTTAGTATCAATAACATTATGAACAATCATAAACCAGATAGATTTGCTGGCAACACTCAAGGTCGAGTCATTAATATTGGCCCAAATATTGGACCAATTACACAAGCACTCATCTAACACAATTTTAGGTGGGACATATAATCTAGTCATTTTAAAAACATACAGCTTTTTACTACTTAAAGTTTTAAAATCAAAAAGCTGAGACAGATATATATAATCACACAAAACAGTTTCCAAGTACTTACAGCTTTGAGAGAGGTCAGCCATACACAGGGGTAGACTCCTGTCTGTTCGTTCTAATACGTAAGTGAGCAGTTGTTGTGTTACACTATTAGCTTCGTCTGTGTACAAGGTCATTGAGCGAGTAACATACAAACTTGCAGCTTTTTCTTGCACATTGACCAGACCGATGCCACCTTGTGAATGTAAACAACACATTACATCATATCTAACACGAAAGACCTGATGTTTCCATAGAAACCAACCACACAAACTTTGAATTTGTTTTCCTATAAGTTGAGGCATAGGTAATACATTTGCCAAATACCAGATTTTGCTTAAGAGATAAACATTTATAAATTTAGCTCTGGAATATAAACATAGATTTCTGGATTGATTTACATAACCTGAATGACGCAGTGTGTTTACAATATTCGTATAGTTATGATCAATAGTGTGCATTATGTTTGAATAAAAGGTAATTCCTAAAATTTTGATACTGTCGGCCTGAGGGACGGTATCTATATCATTAAAATCAATACTATTGTTTATGTTTAACATATGTGATTTACAAACATTTAATCTAGCCCCAGATGCTACCTCATATTCACGAACACATTCCATCATGAGAGAATAATCTAGTTTAGAAGAGACAAAAACTGTTACATCATCTGCATAACTAGCCACCTTTATAGCAGGGGTAATAATATTTAGACCAGTTAGGCGGTCATTCATAGCATATAACAGGGGAGCAAGGCTAATAGCAAAACTCAACATTGAAAGGGGATCACCTTGTCTTATTGAACGTTTGATGGGAATGTTGTTGGATAGGTGACCGTTAACATTTAACTTCGTATGAGCGTCTTTATAAAAATATTTCATCCATGTAACAAATTGTTCATTAAAACCGAATTTTCTGAAAACAGACCATAAGTACGAGTGTTCAATATTATCAAAGGCATTTTTAAAGTCTAAATTTATCAGAGCCGCTTTAAGAGCGCAATCATTACAAATAGTAATACTATCTCGAATAGTTAATAAAAGGTGATAGATGGTTTTCTGTTTAACAGCCACATATTGCAAATTTTGTAATAACTTATCCATGTAGTCCTGTAGTCTGTTTTTAATACATCTACTAAAAATTTTGATATCTGTATTAAGAAGGGATATAGGTCTATAATGGCTAACATTAGATGGTTGAACAGTTTTAGGGATAAAGACCGTGACGGCTGTATTAGGGCGCTTGATAGTCTCTGAAGCAAAGAACCATTCATTTACAATCAATGTTAGTGTATCGCCCATTATATCCCAAAATTTAACATATAAACGGCCAGAGATAGAGTCGGGGCCAGGAGATTTTCCTTTTTTTGCAGCATTTACAGCTCTTTGTACTTCATTTTTAGTAAACGGAGCACATAAAATTTGATTGTCTTCATCATTTAGCACTGCAGGCACACTGTCAAGTAATTTATTTTCGCAGCCGGTAGCAGCAGCGACCCCAAATAACTGGTAGTAATAATCATACAGGGTGTTACGAATATTGTCCTGAGTAGTTTGAATAGAGCCTTGAGCATCTGTGAGTGACGTGATAAGTTTCCTCCGTCCACGTTTGGCTTCTGTTAACACATGTGTAAGAGAGCATTGTTCTTCTTCCGGAAACCCTGGAACTTTACTACGTAACCTAATCCCTTCCATTTTCTGTTTATGGAATTGTAATAATTTGGCTTTGTATTTACGGACAGAGATAAGGGCCGAGCGATTTGTCATCGCTTCAGTTTGTGCCTCTAATAGACATCTATAATAGAAATTATAAAGTTTTCGCTTATCAGCATAAATTTCAGAGGAATACCACCTACAAAAGCTTCGGATTTTGTCCTTACAGTATTGATTCCACCACTCAATATATGTTTTAAACCACTTCTTTTGTTTAAGCCAATAAGCCCACTTTTTAGAAAAGAGCTGACAAAATGACTCATCATTGAGCAGACTTTCATTCATGTGATAATATCCCCGTCCCCGAGCAATCTTCTGGTCATTAATTTTAATTTCCATTATTAAACAGAGATGATCAGTGAAACACGTGGGATATCGGTATACAGAAACAACCTGTGATTTGAAGTTATTATTTACATAAATCCTATCTATCCTTGAGCTCGAAGTTTTTGTAATAAATGTGTCCCCCCTTAAATCTGGGTGTTTGAAGTCCCACACATCTACCAAAGACAAATTCTTTACCAATTCATTTAAGGTAGGGCAATAATTGTTAGTTGTTTCTGTTGTGTGAGTTATACTTGAATTATGATCTCCGCCGAAGATAACATGATTTGGGCCACTAAAAAACGGCGCTACCTCATTTGCATAAAAGTTATTCCGTTCTTTTCTATTATGGCTTCCACTGGGCGCATAAACATTGATTAGAGTTATATCATTAACCTGACCTTTGATAATTCGACCATTAGGATGTAATTCTACATTTGTAAGCGGGATGCCTTCTTTAACCAAAATTGCAGTACCAAGGCTATTATATGTACAATTATTATATACATTATATGATGGATGTACGTTTACAATCTTTGGACCAACTTCTTGGAGAAAAGCTACATCAATTTCAGATTTAAGTAGAAAGTCATTGAGAGCTTCAAGTTTGACTGGCGATTGTATTCCGTTGATATTTATAGTTGCTAGTTTTAAGATAGTACACATAAATATTGTTATAGGAAGTTGTCTAATGGTAGCAACACACTTCATAATCCCACACCACTATTTGGCTGCAAGCACTGTGTTTCTGAATGTTTAGGTAGGAGTAGAAACTGTTTGTGACTCACCTGAAGAAGGAACTGCGGTATCAGGTAGATATTCCGTACTCACTAATTTAGCTACAGACGACCTGGTGATCCTAGGTGATACTTCTAAGGGTCCCTGATCCGTCTTCTTAGGTTGCTTTACTTGAGCTATAGCCGTTCCTGCTTTCTTCCGTTTCTTGTCTTGGGAGGCTTCCTGGGAATTCCGGGCATCAGATCCTTTTTTCCCACTAGGACAACTCACAGGGGAGAAAGGATGATCTTTTTCCTTGGACTGAACTGGAAAAATGGGACTTAGAGAGGAAACTTCCGATACACTATAGATGCACTCTAGCTTCTGATCACCATCAACAATGCTAGTGGAGGAGGAATCACTGTCTATCAAAAGCTTCTTTGTATCTTGTTCAATGACAACTTGATGTTCCCGTGGAAAATCTGACTCAGCCAGTGAAGAAGTACCATGTAAAGCTGGAGGGGCTGCAGATGAGGTCCTGTCCTGACTATCACTAATATCCTTGGGAGAGACGTTTTCCTTAATTTCTCCGGAACATGGTCGGCTAGGAACACTGTCTTTTGGCACTATCGGAGTAGTGTTTAGAGAACGGCCCTGTATCACAGGGGTAGTAAGCTCAGTCATTAACTTTGGAAAGTCAACATCTGACGTTAAAGTAGGCAAATTAGCAGGTTTAACCACATTAATTTCTGGGGTTGGCGAACCCCGAGAGCGTTCCTTATCACTTTCAGTATGTTCTATGGTTGTTGTTGAAACAAAGGCCCGTTTTTGACGCTGAAAACATTGATCTTGTAAATGATCTCTAGATTGGCAGTAATAACAAGTACGGTCCTGACCGAAATAAGTTACTAGGAACTTCTGGTTACGAATATCCAGGAAGGACGGTATAGGTTTAAACAAATACATAGTCACGATCTTTCGTCCAGATCTAACTTTATAAATATGAGTATCGTCATAAATTTCGTCTTTTATACTTTTACACTCTCCATAGATAGACAAGGCACGCGTGACATCATTATCACTATATTCCGTCGGAATGGCATGTATTCGCACATAGGTTAAAGGTCGATCAGCTAATTCTAAAGTTACTGGGTATGTTCCACTATCATCTTGAAATTTAACACTATCACCATGATCTCTTAACAATTTGTCACACAACAAGTCAGACAATAACTTAATATACACACATTTACGATAAATATCCAACTCAATACTTAGTATTTGTTCTTCGTTTAACTTAAACGTATTTTGAATAAACTCATGGATTTTTATTGTGGACGGACGGTTAGGAATCGCACGAAATCCTAATTTTAATGTATTGACACGTTTGATAGACATTTTATAATTCTAAATAAACTCACTAGTTACCACTAAACTGAAATATATTAGAATCAAGTCAGCGTAAATTCCAAGCAAACACAAAGTACACTGGGCGCATTCAATGCCTCTCGCACGATACGACACTGGACGGACGACCAGCGAAAGACGTGTTACCTCTTGGGCAGCTAACACGCGAATACTGGCCATTGAGCCACCGCGCCCCCCAATAATAAAAATGAAAAATGAAATGAATTCTTTGAGTTTTACGTCCCACGGTTATGCCGGTTAGGCTAAAGGAGACGGTGATTATGAGAAATGAATGAAATGGTGGAATGAAGAAAGTGGGAGGAAACGGGAGAACCCCGAGAAAACCCATGCATACGGTGTTTGTCCACCACAAAGTTCACTTGGAGAGGCTGGGATCGAACCCGGGACCCCAAGCACCAAAGGTGAACGCTCTACTATTGAGCCGCCGCGGCCCCCTATAATAATAATAAAGCAGTAAAATCGTATTGGTAAACTTCCTTATCATTTCTACAATAAATAGAAAAATAGAAAAGAAAAATCAAACGAAAATCTTTTAGTTTAAGTGCCACAATTATGACCTTATGATAAGGGAAATAGATCATTAAGGCAAGTGAACGATAATGGAGAAATTGAATTGGTGGAATTAGAAAGTGGGACGAAACGGAAGAACACTAAAATAACACTGACACAATGTGGTTAGTGTTTTGCCTGGGAAGCGAACTAGGGAATATACACACCAGAGGTGAGCGCTCTACCACTGAGCCACCGTGCCCCGCAGAAATGAAAAGAGAAAAGCAAAGTGAAGCATTTTTTCGCACCATAAATCAATAGACAATATACAATTTCGGGCACGTGGTCTTCAAGAAATTTGCAATACATGAAACCTCAAATATCAGTATATGTGTATGTAATGTTCATTCATGCTTTCTGAACCATTTCCTAACCACACAGCATCCATTGCCGGAATCCATCTTCCTTTCTCTTCTGTAATTTCACTTACGGTTTACGATTGTGTTACTCCTATTTTTTTTTTAACGTATTCAAATATTAGTGAAGAAAGTTCTTAAAACCACTGTTTTCCATAGCTTCCAGCATTCACACATATTGGGCTGGCCAGGTTATTCCAGAGTTATGCACTGCTCTTAGAATGCAGACTAGTGTTTATGAAGCATGAATATGTAAGCTAAGTAATGCGTGTTTTGCCTTATCTAAATTGTAACGCACCTACTCCCACAGTAAGTGTTACATTATTAGATTAAGGTATTTTCTTTTAGGAGGCTCGGTGTACGGATTGAGAATTTCCCACAGTGAAATTATTCTCTTCGTAGTATATATACAAAATTGATGAATAGTCAAGTTGCATATGAGATTACGATAGATATTATGCAGTACTAACATGCAATCGAGATCAATTCTAACAATTCTTCAACAGCTTTTAATAAAATTATATATATATATATATATATATATATATATATATATATATCAGCCTTTACATCAACAGTGAATTTCGTGCATTGTGCATTTGCTCTTCATATTTCTTGAATCTGTCCAGCTGGGGACTTCGCCCCCACATCCCCGCCTTTCCTCGGCCTATGGCCTCCCCACAATCTACCGAATTTCAAGTTTATCTTCCTTTATCAACTATCTAAAAGATAAGATTTTATATCACGAGAAAACGCCCATTTAAATAACATGGGAATTTCTTCATCCTCCTTTAAATTCCTTAAAAATTAAAAACATTCCTTCATATTTAATTATATTATTAATATTAATTTCCGTTGAGGGCTTCCTTCAAGAAGCTAGAATTAAATACTCGATATAACCATAATCAAACTGTAAAGTATTATTATTTTCTTGAAAACTGCATATTGTAAGTAGTAGGCCCCCCGTTATATTGAGCCGAGTCAGCAAAAATTTTTGTGACGTCATAGGTCAAAGGTCAATGACCTTGGCCCAGGGTCAATGACCTAGGGGTACCTAGGACCACCCCCTCTAAATTTTGGCAGGGGTACCTTGGCCCACCCCCTAAATTTTGGCAGGGGTACGTAGGACCACCCCCTTAAATTTTGGAAATTGCCAAATCTAAAAATTGGGTGTGGTAGCCTAGGACCATAGTATGTACCTCTATCAGTATTGGGTGTCTATGTCGTTCCCTTTCATGGGTAAAAAATTGCCAAAAATTCAAATTTCGGGGGTTTTTGATCTAATTTATCCCCTTGGATGAGGTGTTATTATCCTATATAGTTATATGGGCGTATACAGGGGTCCATTACCTTTCATAAGACATGGGTATATTAATGCACCCCTTGAAAAATTTGGGAGGGGTACCTTGGCCCACCCTTAAATTTTGGAAATTGACCAATTTAAACATTGGGTATTTTAGTACTGGACCCTAATATGTATTAGGTTAAATTTGGGTGGTCCACCTCGTTCCCTTCTAGGGGTACAAAATTGCCAAAATATAAACGTAAGCAATACGTAGTACCACGTGTTTGGTTTTTGGTCGATTTTATCCCCTTTGATGACGTGTTATTATCCTATATAGTTATATGGTCATGTATAGGGGTCCATTACCTTTCATAAGATATGGGTATATTTGTGCACTCCTTTAAAAATTTGGGAGGGGTACTTTGGCCCACCCCTTAAATTTTAGAAATTGCTCATTTTATATATTTGGTATTATAGTACTGGACCCTAACATGTATTATGATAAATTTGGGTGGTCCACCTCGTTCCCTTTTAGGAGTACAAATTGCCAAAATATAAACGTAAGCAATACGTTGTACCACGTGTTTGGTTTTACCTAAGTTATCCCCTTGGATGAGGTTCTATTACCTTATATGGTTATATGGTTATGTATAGGGGTCTATTCCCTATCATAAGACATAGGTACATTTGTGCACTCCTTTAAAAATTTGGGAGGGGTACTTTGGCCCACCCCTTTAATTTTGGAAATTGCCCCTTTTTACATGTTTGGTATTATAGTATAGAACCCTAATATATATTACTATAAATTTGGGTGGTTTACCACGTTTCCTTTGATGGGTACGAAATTGCCAAATTTTAGTACAACCACGTGTTTGGTTTTGGCTCACCCTAATAGAGATTACTATAAATTTGGTTGGTCCACCTCGTTCCCTTCTAGGGGTACAAAATTGCCAAAATATAAACGTAAGCAATACGTTATACCACGTGTTTGGTTTTTGGTTGATTTTATTCTCTTTGATGAGGTGTTATTACCTTATATGTTCACATGAGCGTATACAGGAGTCTATTACCTTTCATAAGACATGGGTATATTGATGCACCCCTTGAAAAATTTGGGAGGGGTACCTTGGCCCAACCCTTTAATTTTGGAAATTGCTTAATTTCATCATGTGGTGTCATAGTACAGGACCCTAATATGTATCATGATAAATTTGGATGGTCCACCTCGTTCCCTTTTAGGGGTACAAAATTGCCAAATTTTAGTACAACCACGTGTTTGATTTTTGACCTAATTTATCTCCTTGATGAGGTCCTATTACATCATATAGTTATATGGTCATGTATAGGGGTCCATTCCCTATCATAAGACATAGGTACATTTGTGCACCCCCGGGAGGGGTACAATGGCCCACCTCTTTAATTTGGAAATTGCTCAATTAAACATTTGGTATTACAGTATAGGACCCTAATATGGATCGCTATAAATTTGGGTGGTCCACCTCGTTCCCTTTTAGGGGTACAAAATTGACAAAATATAAACGTAAGCATTACGTTGTACCACGTGTTTGGTTTTGACCTAATTTATTTCTTTGGATGAGGTCCTATTACCTTATATGGTAATGTATAGGTGTTCATTCCCTATCATAAGACATAGGTACATTGATGCACCCCGGGAGGGGATTCGGTATCATAGTACAGGCCTCAACATGTATCATGATAAATTTGGGTGGTCCATCTTGTTCCCTTTCATGGGTAAAAATTGCTAAAATATAAACATAAGCAATATGTTGTACCATGTGTTTGGTTTTTGGCCCAATTTCTCCCCCTTTGATGAGGTTCTATTACCTTATATGGTTATATGGTAATGTATATAGGTTCATTTCCTATCATAAGATATGGGTACGTTGATGCATCCTTTAAAAATTTGGGAGGGGTATCTTGGCACATCCACTCGGTTTTAGAAATTGTTTAATATAAGCATTTGGTATCATAGTACAGGTCTTCAATATGTACCACTATAAATTTGGATGGTCCACATCGTTCCCTTTTCATAGGTAAAGAACTACCAAAAATCAAATTTCGGAGGTTATTGACCCCTATTTAGCACATTATATGGGTATGTACAGAGGTTTATTACCTTTATATGTTTATGTTCCCTTTTTAAATTTGGGAATTATCAAATAACAAAATTCGGTAAACGTTTTCTAGGACCCGTTGGTATTCCTCTTATGGCCAAATATTCAAAATTTAAAGGTTATTGACCGGCTTTATTATTGAATAAGTACAGGATTTATTACTTTTTTCATAAGACACAGGTGTATTTGTGTACCAATCTTAAATTTTGGAAGGGGGTACATTTCTTATTGTCATATCAATAATTGGTAATTGGATAGTATCTCATTCATTGGGTAAATCATTATGATCACGTGATCGGTTATTGACCTATGATGGGATTAGGAGTCCAGGACATTGGTACATTGAAACTTTGTAGGATAATTTGATAATGCGTCATTGGTTTTGATTATTCCCGCCAAATATAAACGTAAGCAAGACGTTGTACCACGTGATTGTCCTTGATGAGGTAGTGTACAGGGATTCATTTCCTTTGTTGTGGTACTTCTTAAGTTTGAGTACATTAAACAGTTGGTTCTACTCAGGTAAACAATTGACGGACATTATTGACCTTATTGAACATATAATGATATGATTAATTCTAAGACTTAGGTATATCAAGAGAAGTATTCTTTAAATTTGGGAATGGTGATAAACAGAATTTTAACATAAGGTGCGAAATTTGAAACAATACATTGAACTTTAGTCACAGCTCATAGTCTATCATTGGTGGTGATTGATTTGAAATCTGATAGCTAACCTTATTGAATCTTATGACTCATAGACGAAAGGCAATACATGCTACAACACTGGCAAAGTTATTGTTAATGCAATTTGATTGGTTGATCACTATCTTTCCTGCAATCTGATTGGTTGATCACTATCTTTCGTGCAATCTGATTGGTTGATGATTTTCAAATCTTTGCTGTATTCAGTTTTAAGTTTTGTTTAACATTTAAAAATCTTGGTTTCGTTCAACATTTTGCACTCACTGATAAATATGATCAAAACCGTTTATTTGTTAATCGAATAGTTAAAAACCGGATAAAGTTTGACGGTTAACCGTGAAACGTAAAAATTTTTTTTAGTTTGAAATTTTTTTGCTTGAAATTTTTTGTTTGAAAATTTTTTCGTTTCCAAATTTTTTTTGTTTCAAAATTTTGTTTGAGATTTTTTCGTTTGAAATTTTTGTTTGAAATTTTTTGTTTGAAAATTTTTGTTCGAAAATTTTGTTTAAAATTTTTTGTTTAAAATTTTTCGTTTCCAAATTTTTTGTTTGAAATTTTTTGTTTGAATTTTTTCGCTTCAAAATTTTGTTTGAAAATTTTTGTTCTCGAAATTTTTGTTTCAAAGTTTGAGTTGACATTTTTAAAAGTTTGTGCACTTATTAGTAAAGAACCGGAACTGTTTAGAACAAAAACCTTTGACAACATTGTGGTGCAATAGTACACGTCAGAACCTGGGGTTGTACTTGAAATGAAAAAAACACAATTCATTGAAATGGATCATTTTATTACACTCCACATACATCCATACCAGATAGTGGTTCTGGATATTGTCGATACAATGTATTTTGAACTTCTTGCACTAGTTTGTCTTTAGCATATAATTTTAATTCCAGTTGAAGTCTTTTAAGGTCTAGTGCAATATCAATTGGTGGAAACTCAATGTCCATTTGATCACAAATAAACTGTTTATCAATACAGGTATGCACTAGCCGGAACTGTTTAGAACTAAAACCTCTGGCAACGTTGTGGTGCACGTCAGAACATGATAATGCAACGTCATCAGTTTGCATTATCGTTCGCGTTAGTATTCATGATAACATCATCATGGCTACTTGTCTGCAATTTCTAAACACACGTGATGTGATGAAATCATTTACCAAGATTACTGATTTACAACAGAATGTACCTTATAGAATCTTAGCTAGCCAAAGTTTGGATTAAGAATCGTAGTGAAGCTTGAAAATGATAAGAATATAATTTTACCAGCAAGATATTTACCCATGGAAGCATCAAAACAAGAAGAACTGTTACGTTTCTTAAATACTGGATCTGTATCTTTATGTTACAAAGGATTCTTGGGTCGAAGTCATCAACTTGAATTTAGTACACAGCAATTGTGATGAAATCATGAATCAGCACATTTCTTTCCAATGACGTCAGCTGTAGTTGTATGAATTTGGTTGGTCGGCATGACGTCAGCAACTGTGATGAAATCATGAATTCAAACGTCAGCACATTCCTTACCAATGACGTCAGCAATAACTATAAATCAACCAATACAGTGAAATCATTTGAGCAAGTGCTTTTCAGGAGGAAAGATGTGTACTTCTAACGATAAAGAATTCATCTTCGCAAGCTATTATCCAATAAACAAAACATGTGATGATTGGTATCAGTGCTAGAACATTTGACCCAGTGATTCGATTGGGCAAAGCAGAACAATTTGGTGTACAACTGACCTGTGAAGAATGGCACGAATCGACCAAATGAACGATTATTTTCATGATGAGCTAACTGTGACCATAGTCAAATCATTAGGCTCAAATCATGAAGTGGTGCTGCGTACAGTCCTCGAAGAGAAGATGGTGCTGTTACGTAAAAAGAGTACATTTCATGTCCCTCGCAACATGGTGTATCTAACACAAACGGAATGGAACAAATTCATCAGCGTATTCCAGTGTGTGAAACATGCAGTGGAAGTGTGCAACAAAACTAGTATATTCCTGAAAAAGTACTATTTTGAAAAATGTGTTATGCATATTGTACAACATGTATCTAGATATTGTGATGGTTGTCAACATCGTTCGTGGGTGCATACCTGTATTGATAAACAGTTTATTTGTGATCAAATGGACATTGAGTTTCCACCAATTGATATTGCACTAGACCTTAAAAGACTTCAACTGGAATTAAAATTATATGCTAAAGACAAACTAGTGCAAGAAGTTCAAAATACATTGTATCGACAATATCCAGAACCACTATCTGGTATGGATGTATGTGGAGTGTAATAAAATGATCCATTTCAATGAATTGTGTTTTTTCATTTCAAGTACAACCCCAGGTTCTGACGTGAACTATTGCACCACAATGTTGTCAAAGGTTTTTGTTCTAAACGGTTCTTTACTAATAAGTGCACAAACTTTTAAAAATGTCAACTCAAACTTTGAAACAAAAATTTCGAGAACAAAAATTTTCAAACAAAATTTTGAAGCGAAAAAATTCAAACAAAAAATTTCAAACAAAAAATTTGGAAACGAAAAATTTTAAACAAAAAATTTTAAACAAAATTTTCGAACAAAAATTTTCAAACAAAAAATTTCAAACAAAAATTTCAAACGAAAAAATCTCAAACAAAATTTTGAAACAAAAAAAATTTGGAAACGAAAAAATTTTCAAACAAAAAATTTCAAGCAAAAAAATTTCAAACTAAAAAAAATTTTTACGTTTCACGGTTAACCGTCAAACTTTATCCGGTTTTTAACTATTCGATTAACAAATAAACGGTTTTGATCATATTTATCAGTGAGTGCAAAATGTTGAACGAAACCAAGATTTTTAAATGTTAAACAAAACTTAAAACTGAATACAGCAAAGATTTGAAAATCATCAACCAATCAGATTGCACGAAAGATAGTGATCAACCAATCAGATTGCAGGAAAGATAGTGATCAACCAATCAAATTGCATTAACAATAACTTTGCCAGTGTTGTAGCATGTATTGCCTTTCGTCTATGAGTCATAAGATTCAATAAGGTTAGCTATCAGATTTCAAATCAATCACCACCAATGATAGACTATGAGCTGTGACTAAAGTTCAATGTATTGTTTCAAATTTCGCACCTTATGTTAAAATTCTGTTTATCACCATTCCCAAATTTAAAGAATACTTCTCTTGATATACCTAAGTCTTAGAATTAATCATATCATTATATGTTCAATAAGGTCAATAATGTCCGTCAATTGTTTACCTGAGTAGAACCAACTGTTTAATGTACTCAAACTTAAGAAGTACCACAACAAAGGAAATGAATCCCTGTACACTACCTCATCAAGGACAATCACGTGGTACAACGTCTTGCTTACGTTTATATTTGGCGGGAATAATCAAAACCAATGACGCATTATCAAATTATCCTACAAAGTTTCAATGTACCAATGTCCTGGACTCCTAATCCCATCATAGGTCAATAACTGATCACGTGATCATAATGATTTACCCAATGAATGAGATACTATCCAATTACCAATTATTGATATGACAATAAGAAATGTACCCCCTTCCAAAATTTAAGATTGGTACACAAATACACCTGTGTCTTATGAAAAAAGTAATAAATCCTGTACTTATTCAATAATAAAGCCGGTCAATAACCTTTAAATTTTGAATATTTGGCCATAAGAGGAATACCAACGGGTCCTAGAAAACGTTTACCGAATTTTGTTATTTGATAATTCCCAAATTTAAAAAGGGAACATAAACATATAAAGGTAATAAACCTCTGTACATACCCATATAATGTGCTAAATAGGGGTCAATAACCTCCGAAATTTGATTTTTGGTAGTTCTTTACCTATGAAAAGGGAACGATGTGGACCATCCAAATTTATAGTGGTACATATTGAAGACCTGTACTATGATACCAAATGCTTATATTAAACAATTTCTAAAACCGAGTGGATGTGCCAAGATACCCCTCCCAAATTTTTAAAGGATGCATCAACGTACCCATATCTTATGATAGGAAATGAACCTATATACATTACCATATAACCATATAAGGTAATAGAACCTCATCAAAGGGGGAGAAATTGGGCCAAAAACCAAACACATGGTACAACATATTGCTTATGTTTATATTTTAGCAATTTTTACCCATGAAAGGGAACAAGATGGACCACCCAAATTTATCATGATACATGTTGAGGCCTGTACTATGATACCGAATCCCCTCCCGGGGTGCATCAATGTACCTATGTCTTATGATAGGGAATGAACACCTATACATTACCATATAAGGTAATAGGACCTCATCCAAAGAAATAAATTAGGTCAAAACCAAACACGTGGTACAACGTAATGCTTACGTTTATATTTTGTCAATTTTGTACCCCTAAAAGGGAACGAGGTGGACCACCCAAATTTATAGCGATCCATATTAGGGTCCTATACTGTAATACCAAATGTTTAATTGAGCAATTTCCAAATTAAAGAGGTGGGCCATTGTACCCCTCCCGGGGGTGCACAAATGTACCTATGTCTTATGATAGGGAATGGACCCCTATACATGACCATATAACTATATGATGTAATAGGACCTCATCAAGGAGATAAATTAGGTCAAAAATCAAACACGTGGTTGTACTAAAATTTGGCAATTTTGTACCCCTAAAAGGGAACGAGGTGGACCATCCAAATTTATCATGATACATATTAGGGTCCTGTACTATGACACCACATGATGAAATTAAGCAATTTCCAAAATTAAAGGGTTGGGCCAAGGTACCCCTCCCAAATTTTTCAAGGGATGCATCAATATACCCATGTCTTATGAAAGGTAATAGACTCCTGTATACGCTCATGTGAACATATAAGGTAATAACACCTCATCAAAGAGAATAAAATCAACCAAAAACCAAACACGTGGTATAACGTATTGCTTACGTTTATATTTTGGCAATTTTGTACCCCTAGAAGGGAACGAGGTGGACCAACCAAATTTATAGTAATCTCTATTAGGGTGAGCCAAAACCAAACACGTGGTTGTACTAAAATTTGGCAATTTCGTACCCATCAAAGGAAACGTGGTAAACCACCCAAATTTATAGTAATATATATTAGGGTTCTATACTATAATACCAAACATGTAAAAAGGGGCAATTTCCAAAATTAAAGGGGTGGGCCAAAGTACCCCTCCCAAATTTTTAAAGGAGTGCACAAATGTACCTATGTCTTATGATAGGGAATAGACCCCTATACATAACCATATAACCATATAAGGTAATAGAACCTCATCCAAGGGGATAACTTAGGTAAAACCAAACACGTGGTACAACGTATTGCTTACGTTTATATTTTGGCAATTTGTACTCCTAAAAGGGAACGAGGTGGACCACCCAAATTTATCATAATACATGTTAGGGTCCAGTACTATAATACCAAATATATAAAATGAGCAATTTCTAAAATTTAAGGGGTGGGCCAAAGTACCCCTCCCAAATTTTTAAAGGAGTGCACAAATATACCCATATCTTATGAAAGGTAATGGACCCCTATACATGACCATATAACTATATAGGATAATAACACGTCATCAAAGGGGATAAAATCGACCAAAAACCAAACACGTGGTACTACGTATTGCTTACGTTTATATTTTGGCAATTTTGTACCCCTAGAAGGGAACGAGGTGGACCACCCAAATTTAACCTAATACATATTAGGGTCCAGTACTAAAATACCCAATGTTTAAATTGGTCAATTTCCAAAATTTAAGGGTGGGCCAAGGTACCCCTCCCAAATTTTTCAAGGGGTGCATTAATATACCCATGTCTTATGAAAGGTAATGGACCCCTGTATACGCCCATATAACTATATAGGATAATAACACCTCATCCAAGGGGATAAATTAGATCAAAAACCCCCGAAATTTGAATTTTTGGCAATTTTTTACCCATGAAAGGGAACGACATAGACACCCAATACTGATAGAGGTACATACTATGGTCCTAGGCTACCACACCCAATTTTTAGATTTGGCAATTTCCAAAATTTAAGGGGGTGGTCCTATGTACCCCTGCCAAAATTTAGGGGGTGGGCCAAGGTACCCCTGCCAAAATTTAGAGGGGGTGGTCCTAGGTACCCCTAGGTCATTGACCCTGGGCCAAGGTCATTGACCTTTGACCTATGACGTCACAAAAATTTTTGCTGACTCGGCTCAATATAACGGGGGGCCTACTACTTTGTAGATAAAGGATACTGTCACACAGTAAAAAATGTTTGTGTTAATTCAACTCAATTTTAACACAGAGCAGTGGTTCCAGCGTGACTACCACTATGCGGTGTTAGTTCAACACATACCCCGCGGTGTTGACGTTTAACATAGGGGGTGCGTTAGGTCTTTAACACACAACCGGTGTTGAGTCGTGCGTTAAGCGTTAACGAACCACAAAATTATTCCCCCCAAAATATGTTAAATCGCCTATATGCGTAATGTGTTTACATTATGCTGAGTCTTAAAAAAACACTTTAAACAAGTAAAAAATTTACTCCAGTGACGGGGGAGGGGCATAAACCACCAACCTTTCAATTACTACCCGCGTGCTTTTCCGCCTTGGCTACGAAGGCGATGAAGAAAACGTTGCTTGTAGAGAGATAAACTGTTGATGTCTTTTGAATTTGGCTAATCAGAGTGATCCTTTAAGCCGCGTATATTCGACGATAACCGTTCGGGATAAGATAAAATCTGCTATTTAACAACAAAATGACGACTGTGTATTTACTTTATTTTATAGTTCCTCCATATTCACTTTCAAATGATCGGTGACAGTTCCCATCCAATAAAGTTGATGCGTTTGTTGCTTCTAGTACACAATCGCTTAGAAAAAGAAGCAATAAATGCATCAGATGTAGGAGATGAATTTAGAACACCTAAGTGGCACATACCTAGCACATCTTGTGCTGTTAGGGTTTCTTCAGAAACATTATGTAAAACAATTGAAAACATCGCGCGGGTTGCATTTTGAAATTTTGCATAAACCTGGATTTGTTTAAGTATTTCTTTCTACTGTGTTTGTCTGTAGCTTCAATTCATAAGCCTTTATAATTAGATGCCCAACGTAATTGGCAATCACGCAGAAAACAACACCGAAGATTCTACACTTGTGTTAATCTAACACACAAGGCCGTGTGTCATGTCAAATACCGGCATTTGCCACACAACTCCAATTGGAGAGTGAGTTGTTCTAACCACTTGTTTGTGTTATATTTTAACACAATCGTGTTAACACATAAGCATATCGTTGAAATAACGCAACGATTTTTTACAGTGCAGAACTATGGTAGCTTGATCTAATTCTAATTACTAAAATTCATATGCACATTTTATATACGTCATCGAGAACATAAGCTAAAAAATCCTTCTTGATATTTGTTAGTCTCATCTATTGTAGTAATTTTTAAATACCAAATACAGATACAGTTGGATTTTGGCATTTGACATGTTGATTCGAGATCCTGTTTAATTTACAGATTCATATTTCTAAACTAAATTACTATTCACAAACACTACATATGTTTTTCACTGTCTTCTTCTTTTTTTTTTTTTTTTTTTTTTGTTTACCAAACTGTAAAAATCATTTCTAAATCAATTCGGTTGTTTATGTTTTCGATTCCAAAAAGTTTCTTTTAATTTTTAATCTTGATACAAACAAGATGCGGACCAAACACTTCATTGCCACATTTCCAAAATGTTATGTATTGCGCTGCGGGACAGCTATGTAGTAACGGCGCATTACAAAATTTCAAATGAAATTAAATTTATGAGTTTTACGTTCCACGATTATGCCGGCTAGGCTAAAGGAGACGGTGATCATGAGAAAGTATTGAAATGGTGGAATGAAGAAAGTAAGAGGAAACGGGAGAACCCCGAGGAAACCCAAACACACGGTGTTTGTCCACTACAAAGTTCACTTGGCGCGAGCTGAGATCGAATCAGATACCCCATGCACCAGAGGTAGGCTCTACCATTAAGCCACCTCTGCCCCTATCTAAATTTTAAGGTACGGTGGAGAGAGGTACTTCTTAGCTTACATGCTGATGGTGTAAATATAATAGGGAATGATACAAAAACAATAGAAAGAAATTCGGAAGTCTTATTAAACACTTGCAGGTACAATATTAAGGTGAATCTCGCAAAAATAGGAATACAAAGTAGATACTGGATAAAATTGGCTAAGAACAGAAGTCAATGCAGAGATTTTGTGAACACGGAGTTGAACCTTCAGATTCCATAGGCCATGGAGTTAGTTAGTACTGACCGAAACTTCATTACATTAACTATGAAAAGAAAAAAATATATATGTTTCAGAATGTTTGTGCCCCAGAAATCTCATCGGCTCTACGTTAGAATAGTACAGTGTATTATCATTGTATTGAAATAAATTAAGATTCGTGTGTTTCGCCAAGAAGTCACAGAAACCTCATTTATTGCTGTTTGTTGCAATTACCCTGGCACGTCTGTAAGTACCCAATTATAGTCGTTGACACATACGTATACGAAATTACATACGTACAGTGGTAATAAACCAGAATAAATATAATGGGTAGAGAAAATGATCCCTTGTCAAGGAAAATAGCTCCCAATAATCATTCAAGATGGAGATTTCTATATCTGTGAAGCGGCCTATAATTGCCAATGATGAGCAAAACTGTTCATGATGTATGTCCTCCAGCTTGTTTTAGAAAGCATATATGTTAATGTAAAGGGAACACACATATATCCTCTTGGTTAATAGACCAGAAAGCCACACTCACATATTTCGAAAAGACGCAACTTGTCGTGCAGCAACACCAGTCAAAAGTATGCTTATAAGAAAGTAGAACATCTAAGAAATTTTAATTTTGACCCCTTTGAAATTATTTTGTCTTTTTATATACTTTTTTCTTCGAGTATACTGAGCAATAACCAAGCAAAAGACTAAGGTTTCTTTCTTGAACTACAGAATAGCAAATTTATATTTAGAGGTCTAAAGTGGCGGCGATTGGACGTTAAAAGTGAAAAAATGAAATCTTTGAGTTTTACGTCCCACGTTTATGCCGGTAAGGCTAAAGGAGACGGTGATGATGAGTAATGAATGAAATGAAGAAAGTGGGAGGAAACGGGAGATCCCCGAGAAAACCCACGCACACGGTGTTTGTCCACCACAAAGTTCACTTGGCAGGGGCTGGGATCGAACCCGAGACCCCAAGCACCAGAGGTGAACGCTCTACCACTGAGCCACCGCGGCCCCCGACGTTAAAAGTGAGGGGCAAGACATGATCTGAATATGTGTATACTATAATAATATATATTAGTTTTCCTGGTTGCTTCTAACACTTTGTTTGACGAAAGGTTGTATAACTAATAGGATACTATCATTTTCAGTTAAAATACCGTATATCGTATTTCATATTTTATTAAGTAAATTGACAAGAGCAACGCAAGTAGGTACTAGCCCTGTGTACTCGTAAACAACGAAAGTGTAAAAAGAAATTTGATTCCTTGCTTATGAACATCTTGAAATTCTGTTTGGAAAATTGTGTGATCAGATTATGTAATAACAAATTTGCAAAATAAATAAACAGAAAGGATAATATTAATCATAGTAATGAATAATGAGGCTTGTTCTGTAGAAGTTATATTGAAACTGGGGTTAATAAACAACTTATATTTTTAATTCCATAAATACTACAAGCACATGCTACGACATTTAAGGAAATACGGTATTGCAATATTAATTGCTTTGAATTGCAATTGAAACGCAATTCCTGCAGGTTTATTAACTCCACGGCAAGACAAATAACTAATACGTAGTCACGCAACTGCAAATATTATATGACACATTTTTTTTCTATGAACCAGTATGTAATTCATACAAAAACTTTACATTTTCATATGAAACTATATACATTAAGGAGTCACTTCAAAAAACTGGGGGCAACTGCCCCTCTTGCCTCCCTAATCGCCGCCCCTGTCTACATCTAATGCTCCAAGGGCTCACGAACTATCTACTATACCAGCAAGGAGCTGTTGGATGTTTGAGAACCAAAGGAACGTAACTCCAAGAATGGGTTGAAAGCCCTACTTTGTGTCATTTGAGTGTTATTAAGGGTGACTTTGTCATGCTTTGTCTGCTATGCAATAATGTGTTTACCATCCTATTAATATAACATTTGTTTTGCTTTTTTTTAAAAAAAAACTTATTCTCTCTCTCTCTCTCTCCTGTAAACTTACGAAAATGGAGTTACTTTCCTCTGCTACTTATACTACGTATTAATAATTTGTGTATTAAACGTACAAAATAAGAACTTGAAGTTATGACTCAATAGCATGAAGTAGGTAGTTATTTTTTATAAAACACACTTACAGTGGACATGCTGCCACACCTTTACAATGTATGGAAGAGTTTTGACCTTTCAAGTTCCCTTAGGGGTCGTATAGAAAGTACAGACAACAAAACAAATAGTAATCACTATATGATCATTTATAATTGATAGAAATTGCTTTAATATTCCCCTTGTCATAGTCTTCAGGGAAAGTGCGTAAGTCATCTGAGGATAATGGCTATCTTGTTATTCGTGTTTCAGGCTATGGTTTACATCAGCAACTTAGTCAAAACATTAACAAACATAAAAATCAACTGTTGTTCCAACAGTAACTTTTAAGCTACTAACGAATTCATGCTATTATTATAGAAAGTTTGGATGACGTAGTCCCAGTTGTACCTCTGGCCGTTAATTCCGTGTCTTTAAAAGAAGAACCATCATCGCACTATTACTTTGTAAAAAAACACATGTACTTTCACCCCCATCGCAATTATCCAAGGACTGCGGAAAATACTTTTACCAAAAATTTTTATCTTCATTTCTCTTCACTCATTTCGGCTTTTAAAATAATTACATTAACAATTTAATAAACCTTTGTTTCTTGTCTACCATCAGTAAATCTTACTTCTTGCTTTCCCATAGTGATTTTTTTTATTGTTTGTAAAAATGTTTCCTGAACTATACAAAAAATTCGGTGAAATTGCTGAGGTCAAATGTAAAATGTATATATATTTGTTGTGAAACGTACAGCACCATGAAAGCTTCTTAAGTCTTTGTTTTATTAGTTTCTTGCTGGGTGTAAAATATTTTTTAAAGATATAATTGCACTCTATACACATTTTCTAATAAGGAACGTAAATCCAATTTAGTGTATGACCAGAAAACTTTCTTATTCAACCCCTGCAGGCAATACGCATTTCTTTGCGCTTTTGAAAAAAAAATCTTATCTTGTCGGCACGCTTTACTGTCTTTGGTGGTAATAGTTGCTAAATTATTGCCATCAGTGACTTCAACAATTACTATTGTCACAGGTAGGGATCGGTCAAGCATGCAATATTTCCACCAGTACTTTCGGCTTGTTTCTGGAGAGTTCCAAAGAATCACGTTAAACCGGGAGGTTTCAGGTTTAAACTCGTTTAAGCAAAATATAACTCCAAAATAATCATTTACCGTATTAAGGTTTCCATACAAACATCTGAAGCACTATAATCTTGGGAATTTAAAAATCCGTTTGATTAAATTCAGACAAGGAACGGACATGAACCTGTCATCCGGACATGCGAATCGAACCTCGTCCATTCGATAAACTTAACAAAGATATGTTCATGCACAAAAACTTAGGTGCAATGGACAACGGAGTAAGTCTCTGGGGCCCATTAACCCTGTTAGTATAAAGAGAATTGTACACTCGAAGTGAAATAGCTATTGCATCAACACTGTTCATTGAAAAGTCATGGTTTATAGTTCATTTTCTTAAGCATAAAATAAGCTTTCCAGAGATGTTATGTATTGTGGCTCGTAACGTACTTAAACAGGGAAAATTAGGAGAATGTCGAGAAAATGTACTCCATAAATTCCTCCGATCAACTTTGGACCACTCTGGAGTGACCCCGGGTAAAAGCACACAATCCACCCAAACCCAAACCCAAGAATGTAGAGAACAGTGGAGAGAATTAGTTGGTTCACTCACACACCCCACCAAATAAGCTTTGTGATGGACAAGAAACATCTCCGTGGGGTTCCTAGGAATTCTTGAGGCCTCATAACTGCGAAATTAAAATACCGCTAATTTCACAGTAATTCTGTGACATCTTCAAATACATAAAAGATAATCGAAAAGTGGAACAAGATCTCCCTAGACAATATTATTCTGCGTGAGATACCGTTATCATGACTCATTTATCTGCTTTTGATTTCCAGACATTTAGAAAATCGGCATTTATTTTCGCGTTTCTAAATAACTGCAAACGGAAAGCCACTAAGTGACTCGTGATAACGTTATCTCATGCAAAATAACATCATCAAAGGAGGTCTTGATCCACTTTTAGATTATATTTTATCTATTTGAAGATATCACATAATTACTGTGAAATTAGCGGTATTTTAATTTCGCAGTGATAGGGACTCTTAAGAGCTGGTTTGAGCCATTAGACTGATCATCGTCAAACAAAGCAAATTGGCTGTTCGAGTACTTGTGTTTGGATCATTAACTCTCCTCGATGTTTATATGTTTGTGTCTTCAGTTTAACGTCACTCGATTATGCCCTTTAGACTAAGGGAGACGAATGATTAAGGCAAGCGAATGATGATAAAATACTCGGTGGAATCAGAATGTGGGAGGAAACGAGAATACCCCGAGAAAATCCACGAACACGATGTTGTTCACCACAAATTTACCTGGCCGAGGATCAAACTAGGGACCCCATTCATCTTAGGTAAGCGATCAACCATTGAACCACTGTACCCCCTCATTCATCTGTTTGTGTCCCCGTCGAATCCTGGAGTCCTGAAAAGTATGTAACAGGGAAACTGAGGTTCAGGAAATTAAAAATGAACAAACATAGTCTAATAAAAAGTAATGTTCACACTTTACAGTAATTTCCTGGATTCCACTGAGTTTGGGACTAAATTGAGTAACTTTTTCTAACTTAAGTTTTTTTTTTTTCAACGTCACGCTCCGAATAAAACCGGACAATGTGGAGAAGAATTCAGAGAGTTAGCTGGTTCGAACGAAAAACGAATGAGGTGTTAGAAATGGTATGGGAGAAAAGAAAAGTTTTAAATATCATCGAGAAAAGGAAGAGAAACTGGTAGGGACATTGACTAAGAAGAAACTGTATTATGAGGAATGTGCTAAAGGGTATGGTGGCACGAATGAGAGGGAGGGAGCAAAGGAGACTATAATTAAGGGACAATATGAAAACAAATAAAACGTACACTTATGTGACTGGCACCCAGTTCGTTGCTTAGCTTGGACTCGCACCACAATCGCCCATGGGGGCACTGCAGTGGGAGTGTGCTACTGGAAGTCTCATTACTTACTGAACAAACCCTGTAAATCGGTTACTTTGTTTTGCACAATGCAATATAGTGCTATTTCCGTTCTATTTAGGTGTTGGTATTCAATTTTTTTTATCACTAAAGGTGAAGATAATAAATAATATAGAGTCTTCGTTATTTAAACAAAAATAAATAGCAAATCGTGTGTAATAATGCAATAATAAAACCTGGGTTGCTCAAAATTGCATAATTAAATATATTTATGTATAATTTTCAATCATGGTAAGAAGTATTAATATAAGTTATTGTTGCTGTAGCAATTTCATTTGTTGCTTCCAACAATACAGTTTTAAGTACTAAACAAGAAAGACTCAACAATACAGTATTAAGTGCTAAGTAACAAAAACTGAACAATTCGACTCGGAATATCAAGAAATGCTTTAGAAGAGCAACACTTTGTTTCTTTTTTTAAACAATATTTTCTGCATTTTTTAGTTATTTGTATTTCTTCTTGCGAAATGAACAGGTTTTTAAAACAAATAGTTCATGCCTTGGCAAAGACCAGGATATTTGGAGTCAAAGTTCAAACACCGAAAGGTAAAAATGATTTTCGGAACACTTACTACTTCTCTCAGTTTGATTCACTCCAATCTGGCCTCAAAATTGGAATTCTGACTGGTTTATGTGGAACAATTCTTGGTCTGTACTTTGTAGACTCAGTAAAGAATATTATGGTGAAAGCTGGTATTGCAGTACCTGATAAGGTACCTCCAGGACGAAAACCAGAGGAAGGTCACTCTTCAAGACGCTTCTGAGGATGGGTGCAAACAGTAATTGCAACTTTATAAGAATATTCGTCATGGAAGTTCAAAATTAATCACTACGATTTTGGGTAGCTGATTGGTATTTCTGTTTTAATTATGTAAATGTTAATTATCAGTGTTCACAGAAAATAACGTAGACTCAAATCCAAAGTTTTTATTGTGCATCAGTATTCAAGAGTACAACCAGATCATCTTCAAGACTTGTTGGCCTCAAGTTTTGCAGAAATGCTAGATTTCAATAAAATTTGACGTAGTACAGTAATTTCTGGTGTTTTATTTCCAAATCGAATATTTAGTGAATACTTAATGAGAACTGTATTGTTTATTATATCTGCACGTAATATAAACTTTTTAAAAAACTTTGCAGTGTCAGTAAACATGTCTAAAGTAAAATACCATTCTTTGGTTACTGAAAATATCCAAAACTCAATTATCCCTATGCTGTAAATAAAATAAGATTTTACGAAATTCGACCTATACGAGAGAAAGGGAACTCATTTTCTGTCGTTCATCAGATATAGAAAAACAATGGTACAGGAATTTGAAATGTACATTGAATAAAATGGTGTTTTCAGAAAGGCGGTTCAAGAAGGAAAGAACGGCTTGAACTGTTTTGCTATTTGCCATTCCTTTGAAGCTTCTAGTGTGGGAACGTTAATATTTCGCACAAGTTAGATCATATGCTTGGGATACAATAGGATTGTACGAAATAGGATATCGTTCACTGCTCACGAGATCTCCGAATTGATTTAACTTGATATTGGCAAACATTGAACACCTGAACGTCAATCAATCCATGAGTGTAATAACACCCTGCCTATCGAATGAGTCAATGTCCAGAGCAAAAGCCGCTCAGTTGCGTTGTGATATTTGGATGAAGCAGACCGTGCTTCTGCGATCCATCGAAAACATGTTTAGTGTTAACATAGAACAGCCTAAGGCCTCTTTCACATTATCCGGCGATTTGCCGAATCCGTTTCCGGCTGTTTGCCGGATCCGGTTTCGGCCCCTTTCATATTATCCGGCGTTTTGCCGTGAATGAAAAATATTCGAGGAACTGAGCGGCTCGAACATTACATCCCCAAACTTTGCTGTGCAACTGAAGAAACAAAACTCTGTGACTCTTGTCGTGTTGTAGTGGTTGTAATGGACAGAAGCAAAGTTTGTTTTCTACTCGCCTTGTTAAGACACAGGCAGAAAAATAAACGTCAGAGGCACATATAGGTTCACCCTGATTTTTCTATACTGTTTCCACAATTAAGGGAAGACGAAGGAAAATTGCTTAATTACTTTCGTATGTCTATCGCATCAACTATTGTCATTCATTAGTTTTGTTAACGTGGCTGCAGTGGACAAATGAAAAATAATATGCATTTTATTCGCTTTGTTACCAGGTCCCAAAATTTAGAGGGGGCCCGGTAGAAGTTAGGGGGGCCCGACCCAATCATAGTATACTTCATCACCATATTATAGTTCATTAGCAAGCCTACCGTGAAACTTTTAGGGGGCCAGTCAAAGTTTAGGGGGTCAGGCCCCCCTAGCCCCCCGTGGACACGGGCCTGTTTGTTACCGAAATGAGAGAACATGCCACATATAGAAAAGATGTGCACTTTTTATTAGAGAAGCGGTATTTTGGAAGAGATTTTTCTATACTGTTTTCACAATTGATAAACTTGGGCAAAATAGCTGCCCGGTTCTGGATATTTAAAATACTGTTCCGGTATTCAACTGTTGTGACTGAGAAAACCAGGCTAAAATCCTCTCGGGATAGTCAACCGTTGAGGTCTATCCGAGAATCTCAAGCCAACATTCAGCCACTGACCCCAAGAATGGTCTGTAGGCATTATTATTATTATTACTAGCTGTTATACCCGTTCTTCGCACGGGTCAGATAAAATATCAATGTAAACAAACTGAACAATGAGAGAAGAATTAAGAAACATTTCTAAAATTAGATACATTTTGTGTGAATATATATCCAACGTACGTGTTTTCATTGGGAAGACCGATGGGGGCTGAATTTGAAAATAAACACTATCGGGAGTATCAATATACATCTGAGCGACCTCGATAAATATGAATTCGACATAAATATTGGTAATTTTCCACTACTTTTACATGTCACGGTAAACGCCCTCTGAGACCCCTCTCTGGTTCGAATTGTGAAAAAATCGCCTCTGACCTTCAGCCGATACCACAAAATCTATGAATGTGATATTAACATCTGTCATTTTTCTACTACATTTACATAGAAAGTAAACGCCTCTGTGATCCTCTGGTTCCAATTTTGAAAAAAAAAAAAAACGCCTCTGGCTCCCAGTCGACGGGGGCTGTATTTGGAAGTCAACGCCTTGGGAGTATCACCATTCATCTCAGCGACAGTGAAAACTATTGATTTGACACTGATATCGGTCCTTTTCGATTATTTTTACATGTCTCGCAATTCTCCACCCCGGTGTTTCCGGACCGCATACAATGGTGGCTGAATTTGAAAATCACCATTTATCTCAGAGACCGCAAAAACCGTGAATTTCACACTAATATCGGTCATTGTGGATTATTTTTACATGTCTCGATGATCTCCTGGCCCAAGTTTCTTAGCTGGTGGGGACTAAATGTGAAATTAAACGCTATCTTGAGTTTCACCATTGAGCTCAGTGACCCCGAAAGCTATGGATTTGACATCAATATCAGTCATTTTCGATTATTTTTACATGTCTTGAAATTCCTCTCCCCCCTCTGGTGACCCCCGGCCTGCATACAAATGGTGGCTGAAGTCATCACTAATAGTAGTGTTACCATTGATCTCAGCGACCGCGAAAACTATGGACTTGACACTAATATCGGTCATTTTCTACTACTTTTACATGTCCTAGTAAACGCCCCCCTGGAGACCTCCTGGTTTGAATTTGAAGAAAACGCATCGACTTGATCTGGAGCCTGGACCAAGGTACCCGTGACCAAATTTTGGTAACTTTCGGTCCACTCGTATGATCCCCAGGCCACACAAAGACAAACAGACAGACATACAAACTCTTTATTTTATTTATATTAGATTATTATTATTATTATTATTATTATTATTATTATTATTATTATTATTATTATTATTATTATTATTATTATTATTATTATTATTATTATTATACTATTTCGGGTTTATTCTTTTGTTTTAAGCGTTCCGACTATTGACTCAAGTCTCTTTAAAACACTGCTCTAGTCCCTGAATTCAGAGGACTATTCAAGAAATTACAGCCAGATAATTATAAAATATATAAAGTGCGGTATATTTATCAAAAATCACATCATGCTTGCGTAGCAAAATAGTACATAAATATATAGCAAAAGACTGTATTGCTGAAATATTTGATAGTGTATGTTTCAGTTTTGGGTCACCAAAAATTTATAGAAGCTCATTTGTTCAGTGCTACCCGGACATCTCCCAATCTTCTATTACATAGAAAAACAATAATTTATATTGATTTCCACACTTCGGTAGTATTGGTCGTTTTCAATTAATTTTACATGTCATCTTTCCCCATATATTGTATGTACAGGTTTGCTTAATTACTCCAGATGTACTGGGATAGAACATAACAACATACACAAAAACACTCCACACACACACAAAACCCCACGGTCCCATATTATAGCAGCCACTTTATGCTCTTTCCTGGCAACACTTGCTTCCTCCCCCAACACCCATCCGGTAGTTTGCCGCGTATATGTGAAGAGCTTCATTGCTTGTAATGTCCCGCTTGGCTATACACGGCGATTTGCCGCACCGGATTCTAGCAGGGAGATCCGGCTGTTTTTGCTCGCCGGATAAATGTCCGGCGACCGCCGCACATATGTGAAGAGCTTCATTGCTTGCAATGTCTTTCTACCTCGTCCGACAATTCGCCGGAAACGGATCCGGCAAATCGCCGGATAATGTGAAAGGGACATAACAGTGTGAAGTTTATTTTCAAACTGGGAAAATCTGCGACGGAAACTTACGATTTTCGAAAGGTAGTGTACGGGGGTGACTGATTACACAGCCACATACACACACACACACACACACACACACACACAAATAGAAGTTCTGTGTACCGGACCCCAAGGTATCGATTCGATATATTTTGTTAAAAAGAATCCAAATTTAGAAACCCCAAGACAAACGACAGTGTCCATTTTTATGGGCGAAAAATTTTAGCGAATTTTGGTACGTAAGACAGCACATACGCTTTTTGCCCATAAAACAAAATTGACACGCTCAATCGTCCTGGGATTTCGAAATTTAGATCATGTGTAACAAGATACATTGTATCCATAACCTGAGATCCGTTGCACAGAACTTGTATTTTCTGTGTGTGGCTGTGTTATAACACATACACATTTTTGAGAGGTTCTAACAATTTGGAGATGGATGATAAATGCTCAGAGATGACCTTGCACGTGAATAAGGGACTCAAGCATTTCAAAAGTCTCGGATGTGATTCGGAACTAACGTCGCTCGAGTATCAGACTTATTTCTGAAATCACAGGAATTGACAAAGAAAGTGTTCCCTATATTTCACATGATAATTTTAACATGAGGAAAGTGTGTTCATAATTGGTGTCAAGCGACCTGACATTGGAACAAAAGAAAACTTGGATGAACATTTGTGCTGACTATTTGACAAACATTAAAAGGTACCCTGTATTTTTACAAAGAATGATAACCTGTGAGGAATCGTCGTTTTCCTAAGATCCAAAAACCAAGCGCTAATCAATGCATTGGAAGAGCTATAGTTTGCCCACTACAAGAAAATTTGATTGACCAAATCGAAATTCAAAACAATGATTGACGTTTCTTTAGGTGCTCGTGGAATTGTGTACATAAATTCGGTACCCGGGGGCGAAACTGTAAACCAACATTATTACTATAATATGCTGACAATCCTTCGTGAGAGAGTAAGATGACAACTGGTTTAAACAAAAGTCATTGATTCTGCACCGGAACAATGCTACTGCTTACATGCTAATGTCAATGATGACATTTTTTTCTGTCATAGATGGAATCCCTGTGTTATATCATTCGCCATATTCGCCGGATATTGCTCCGTGCGACTTCTTTTGTTACACAAGGTCAAGTTAGCAGTGAACAGAACCAAATTTAAGAGAGTAAAACTTTTGAAAGAAAAGCAATGGGTGACAAACATAAAACGACTGACAACACTGCTTCCAGCGATGCAAAGTTCGTATAGAACAGTGTAAAGGTTGTATAGGGGAGTACTTTGAAGGGGATAATGTTCCTATTGCGCAAAACGACAAATAAAATATTTTGTAGTATCTGTCCATTTTTTTCTAGCCATACTTCATAGATTAACACGGATAGATCGAATACTATTTAATTCATTACTTAAGAGAATTGAAGTAAGGTTTAAATATGTCGCTTGAATGCCAGGTGGCCTAAATTCAAAACTGAAATTTTGAAAGGAGAGAAATTTGAGATCCAAAACTTTATAACATCTTGTACCAACATTACATGTCATCAAAATCCTTAATTTTGTACTAAAACCGGAAGTGGTACGAATCCAGAACAACATCTGATCTTGGCAGAGTGTTGCGTATGGCGGGAATGTGTTTCCTTGAGACGATGATTCGATTGCAAAAATAAATAAATAAAATGAAATAAAAATAAAGCTTCTTGGTATCTCTTAACGTTTTTTTTGCTGTAATATCTGTCGACAGACAGAGAGAGACAGAGAGACGAACGGACGAAGTTGCATATTCCGACACATGACACCATATTTTGAAATTTAATAATAATAATAATAATAATAATAATAATAATAATAATAATAATAATAATAATATACATCATAACAAATACTAACACATTCTATTTTGATTTCTTTTTCCGACGCAGCTAACTAAAGTCGGGAACCTCATTATCACTATTATAACTTTGAGAAGGATTATAAAAACATTAGATCTGAATTTTTGTAATTACCAACATTTTGAACACCTCTTCTCTATAATTTACAGGTAAGATTTGGATTACTCCTATAACAACTTCATTCATCATACTTTTGAAAGAAGATCTCAATTTGTCGTAAGTTAAATAGTAATTGGTTCTAAGTGAAGAACAATTAAGATACAGAAGATAAGCATAACTCTATTAATTATATTCAAAGAACTGATAGGGTGAACAGGAAGAAGTACGGTTTAGGATTATAAACTTATACCAAAGTTTTCTGCTTGTGGCTTTGTCAATTCTTTCTTTATATAGCTGTGGCATATGTTATTCTTTAGTAGCAAAGAAAAAATCTTACTCTATATTAGTAGAAAAGGAAAATATAAAAAGAATTGCATTCTGTAGTTGATCCTGTGTAAAATCATGTACTAAAAATATTAGTGCCACCTACAGGGAATTTTGTTAATTATAAAAGCAAGTACTAGATTACGTAAAATAAAAGACAGCGCCATCGCACTAAAATTTCATATGTTCACATCTTAGATTTCGAATCATGTCATACTGTAGAACTATTAATGAAACGCATATCGTCATATGAGAATCAGAGGGACGTAGCTCCAAAAATCAGATTTTCGTTTTTCTTTATATATCTATATAATTTTGAAAGGCCCATTTGGTGACAAATCGATATAACTCTATCTCTTCTCCATGCCGTTAAAAGGCAGTAACGTATCTCTTATTTACGAACTGATCTTAGAGCCAGAGGAGCGTAACATCCAATACGTTGTTCTGTCTGAAAAGAAATAATTCAATTTTCAGGGCCAAAGAGATGTAATGGCTCATACGTTTCTCTGACTCGAAAACTAACTAACTAACTAACTCTATGGCCTATGGAACCCGGAGGTTCAATGCCGCGTTCACAAAAGCTCTCCACTGACTTCTATCCTTAGCTAATTGGATCCAATTCCTACTTTGTATTCCTATCTCTGCGAGATCCATCTTAACATTGTCCTCCCATCTGCGCCTAGGTCTTCCTAATGGTCGTTTTCCGATTGGTCTTCCAGTCAAGACTTTGAAAGCGTTTCTACTTTCTTCCATTCTAGCTACATGACCCGCCCACCTAAGCTTCCTAGACTTGACGACCCTAACAATGTTGGGTAAACCATATAAATTATGTAGTTCCTCGTTATGAAGTTTCCGCCATTCCCCATTCCCGTTCCGACTCGAAAACTCAGATGAATTTTCAAAAATACATTTTAGTAAGTAACATTGCTTTAAGCTGTTGTAAGTAATTTTTATACTGACAGCACACTGTTGTTTCGTTATTTTAAAAACAAGTAATTAAAATATTAAATAATTATTACATAAGCAAAATGAAATGTCGATTCATTTTTTACTCCCTAGCAAAATGTGCAAATTACATTTTTGTCAAGTAGTAGTCCGCCATAATGCAAGTTATTTTTAGACAGCATTTTGTTGCCGACTTTTGATTTTTTTTAGCTCCTTAGGAAGAACGTCAAAAAACAAGAGAGTAGTGAATGAAGTGTTGGCTGGTGACTAGCATGTCGTCCCGCACAGTTCGTTTATGAATTGCAAAATGACTTCGAGGGCAAAAAGAGTTCTCGAGTTAATCAAATTGAATAACATCGGGAAAACGGGAGAAGAAAATTTCGAGTCGGTACATAAAACAAACAAGATATTTTGAGTTTGTGTTCGAGTAATAATTATGTGCCTATTGCTGATCCGGGATAGTTACCATCAACAACAGGATTGAATAACGCCAACAAAACGGGAGAAGAAAACACTGTATCTAATGGTATAGTAAACGAAGATCTTTTGAGCTCATTTTCAAGTAATGATTAGGTACCTAGTGATGGCCCGGAATCTTTATCATCAACATCAGATGATGACAACCCTAGACCCAAGAGGAAAAGAAGGGCAACTAATCCAAAGGAGACAATACTATGAGACGTACGAATCCATGGAATTCGATGTATTAGATCTCCACCGTCAATTACATACTAAATTTCCACTTGGTATTTAGGTATGTGCATTTATTTGTTGTAAATTATGTAATCACTTATATAAGGGCTGCTGCAGCAAGAATAATGTTAGCCTTATCTTCATCAATGTCGGTATGATTCATATTATGATATTTTTTTTAACGCTACTGTTGCTATTCTTCGGAAATTCAAAATACTCTATATATCATGAGATCATCATTAAAATAATCAAGTAGCTTGCGTTTCGTGTATTTGATGCTGCATGAGTAAACCTGGTTTTCGATTCTCTTGATCAAGTTTACCACTGTTAACTGCTTCTCATCGCTTTCTTCTAGGTATTTGTCAGTGGTAGTGAATGCATCACGCTGATTTTTCTCTTCAGGTCGTTCGCATTTGTTAGTGGCCTCTTCTTGAAATTATGCAGTTCTTTTTCCAGTTTGAAAATTCACACTACACTTTTCCAGGCATGTAGCCAGTTCTAAAAAGTAGGGGGGCCCGGTAGAAGTTAGAGGGGCTTGATCCAACCACATTTTAATTCATCATCATATTGTAGTTCATTTGTAAGCCTACCTTGAAAATTTTAGGGGGGGTCAGGAAAAATTTAGAGAGGATCCGGTACCCCTAGACTCTCCATGGATACGGACCTGCCCTTTTCATGATACCACGGATCTGCAGCATGAAGGTGTAAAACAGAGTGTATAGTCCTCAACATACATTCAGCCCAATCATCATTTCTTTCACAACATATCTACTGTATCCTCTCATCAAAAGTAGTCGTTCTCAAAGGAAACGCTTTGCAAATTTCTCTATAATATCGACTTATTTCAATATCACAGAGCACACAATCATGCTGGGAATAAAATGTCGGTTCACGAGGTCATAAACTATGTGATCTTATGTGTGGTTCAGATGTCCTGAGCTCAGAAGATGGTTTCAGATTTACAAAATTCTCCCTACATCGTTTATTGAACATGCTGGCCTACGTGAACTTGCAGCGGAGAAATCTTCTTCTCCTTACATGTCTTCTTGATTTCTAGTACGTCTTTTTGCGTTAGTGTCTTCTATTTTAGTCTAACAGAAATCATTTATGAGAAATATCTCCCATGGCGAAGGGTACGAGACTAAACCACACGCAAGGCAAGTTATGCTTGTGATTTCCTTCAATTCAAGTTCATAGTAGCTGTTTAAAACGAAACACAGCGAAGCTCCAACAAATAACACCGTTGTAAAGCGAGAGAAGCAAGAAGCACGCAAAATATAAAATACGTTAGCTATATTTCAGACGAGACTTTAAGTGTGCGATTACATTATAAAACGAAATATAGTTTTTGGCATCACAATTTACTGTAAATTTCATTTCTGAATTTTATTATTTCAGATTCAGCAAGATAACGAGAAAGCCAAAAGAATAACGTCACCTTTCTAGCAAATAGTATAGATGAAGGTCTAGCGCTATCTTGTGAGCTATTTGTGAAGTCTGAAACGTCGTTCAATATGCCATTGGTCACATTTTGTGAGATATCCTTGAATTTCAAACCTTATCAGATGGAATTCAATGGTAGACTTAATGTCATTGTTTTCAACATACTTCAATTGTTAAAAAAAAAACAAAAAAAAAACATTCATGACATTTCTGTTGCAATTTTGTCCAGCAAATATCGCAAAATGCCTGTAAAAGGTTAAACAAATTAAAATTATTTTTGAATTTTTATTTCTGTACTCCTTGGCCGATTTTGGTTTCTTATTGAGCCCTATTTGCAAATTATATGATTATCTTAAACTCATATGTAGACAAGGATTAAATTCAGGAGTAACCAGAGGGGGCTAAATATATGCAATACTTAGTAGGCATAGCTGCTACCCCCCTCTAGGTTGCTCAGTTAATAGTAAACGTCATTGGTATCAAAACATTCACACATAAAATAATTCTGTAGGAATAGTTTTAACAGCATTAGGCACTTATGAGATGGGAGTAGTTCACATGATATTGGACGCTTGCTTTTGACTTCCCTCCTCCACGTGTTCTATACATAGGCCTACAGGATTGACTTAACGTTTAAGAGCACGGTGGCTCAGTTGTGGAGCTCTTACCTCTGACGTGTGGGATCTCTGGTTCTATACCCCGCCAAGTAAGTTTGTAGTGGACAAATCTTATTCGTGGGTTTTCTCAGGGTACTCTGGTTTCCTCTCCTTCTTTTCTCCTTTAATTTAAAGGGCATAAAGGATTGGGAAGAGATATAGAAATGATCGAAAATGACCGACATTAGTTCTAATCCATACTTTTCGGGGTCGCTGAGATGAAGAGTGACTATTATTATTATTATTATTATTATTATTATTATTATTATTATTATTATTATTATTATTATTATTATTATTATTATTATTATTATTGGTTTCAACTATTACTTATTCCCTTTTCTTGTAGTTGCAGGATGATACATTGAGAGGAAGAAGAGCTCATTTTTAATCTAAAAAATATGTAGAGACATAATTTACCAGGATTCTGCATCACACACAAGATTTTCCGTACCAGACTACGTACAGAACTATTGCTTATCGAGAACGATGCCGTCCACCACAAACTCACTTTACCGGAAATTGATCCAGGGACAGCCCACACCTGAACCAACGTGTCTCAGATAAATTTGCGGAAAAATGAAATGAAATGAAATCTTTTAGTTTGACGTCCTATTAGGCTAAAGGAGACGGATGATTTAGGCATGTGAATGATGATAGACGAATCGGTGCGATGGTGATGTGGGAGGAAACTGGAGTACCCCTAGATAACACACGAACATTATGTTGTCATATTACTTTCAACATCGAGGTTATAATATGTGAACCTAGAGCTAGAAGTGCAATCCTCACAACATAAGCTCTCACCGGGATAGAACCTGGGTCTCCACTTAGCCACGAGAGAGTTCTGATGATTATTAGACACGTGGGCTTAAAATACCCATTAGTGCCTCTCCAAAAATAAAAGAGTTCATTGTGGAGTAAAAGGAAATGATGAATACCCACCGTTCTCAGTTTTATTCCAAATTGACTACAACGCTTTTCGCTTGAGAATCCTTGCTACTGGTGTCTAGTATAAATTAAATGGGCTCGTAATGTTCTAATCTTAGATTATAGTAACAGGATAATGATTTTTTAAAATTAGATTCAGAAATACTGCAACAAATTGATGTTATTCTTCAGTGATGGTCTTCGTATTTTAAAGAACAGAAACATTCACCTCTAGTGACAATTGTAAAAAGCTCTAAAACGTCTTTTGAAAGTTTCGTGGCGACAAACTAAAACAAATAAAAAGAAAGAAAAAAAAAAGATTTTGGTTTCGGTTTTCATGTAATGGTTAGAACACCACAAAGAAAAACGAAAGAAGCAAAATTTTCAAACAAAGTAACACAATATCAGAATACACACTCTACCAATTAGTGTAAATAGATTGTTTATTATTATTATTATTATTATTATTATTATTATTATTATTATTATTATTATAATTATTATTATTTGAATATTTAGACACAATCTAAATTGTAAGATATACTTTATAGTCATGGACAGGGCACACCCACTGCGCGGCGGGTCCACTGATTTCAGACCTCCCCAAAATTTCATTGTTCGACTGACAATTGTAGACTTTCTTCACAGAACTGTATTTGCTTAGCAGAGACATGGTTAATGTAGACCAGTGATTCCCAACCTTGTTCTTATCACGACCACCATTTTATCACATCTTCTTCCGAGTGACCCCGTTATAATTTCGCGTTTTTAATAAGCTTGTGTAGGATTTTTAATATACCTATTTCTGAGATCTCACGATATCCAGCTATTTCTATAATAGTAGAATCCATTTCTTGTATACAGTGGATACAGTAACTTCCCAAAAACCGAATGGATTAGGACTAAATTTGTTTAGTTCATTCATATTACAACTATCGAATCTGATCCGTCATACTGTTTCAAAATGGAGGGCATTTCAAAATTATAAAACTTCATAATGACCTTAATTTTGGATCATATGATAATAAAAATACAATGATTTCTAATTTTGGTTAAAAAAAACTTAATTATTATTCAACTTTGTCGCCATTCAATGTCGCCATTATTATTCAACTTTGTCCTGGAGTACGTTATAAGGAAAACCAGAGGTAGCAACCAGAGCCTAGAGTTGAATACGATTCACCAGGTTATATCGTATGCTGATGATGTAAATTTAATAGAGAATGATGGAAAACAATAGAAAGAAATGCCGAAGTCTTATTAAACGGTTGCAGGGACATGAGTTTAGAAGTAAATGCAGAGAAAACTAAATACATGGAAGTGCGTCGGGACCGTAATACGGCAAATTATGGATGCGTTAAATAATTAAATAATACTTTTGATAAAGTGGGTACTTTCAAATATCTAGGAATAATATTAATGAACCAGAAATATGCCCACTGAAAACGAAAATCGGGTTATTATTCAGGCAAAATATTTTGTCTTCGAGAATTCTGTCGAGGAATCTGAAGTTTAAAATATATAAAACGATAATCATGCCTGTTGTTCTGTATGATTGCGAAACGTGATCGCTTAGTCTGAGGGAAGAAAGCAAACTGATAGTATTTAAGAATAAAATCCTGAGACGAATATTCAGACCAAAGAGGAACGGAAAAGGAAATGGCGGAAACTTCTCAACGAGGACTTCTAAAATTTATGTAGTTTACCAAATATTTTAGAAACTTCAAGTCTAAGATTCTCAGGCGTGGAGGGGCATGTAGTCAGAATGAAAGAAAGTAGGAATGCTTTAACTGGAAGTTCAATCGGAAAAGGACCATTAGGAAGGTCCAGGTGCATATGAGAGGGCAATATTAAGATGAATCTCGCAGAAATAGGAATATAAAGTAGAAACTAGATTCAGTTGGCTAAAGATGCATGATGTTGCATTCATGCGTTCGATATGAAACTTGTCGAAAAATATGCATTTCGTACGTCTCATATATGAAGCTACAATATGGCAGTGCTACTCTTTTGTTTGATGGATATAATGAAGAGTATTCTACAGAAGTCCCAGCCCATCTTCGTCGTCAGATTCAAACACAATCAGTGTTTCCAAAAGTTACTTTTGATTCCAATACAAAGCCAAGTCTGTTACACTTCTTGGTCGCTTCTTGCAATGTGCTGGTTGCTCTGTTATTTATGAAACAGCAAATATAATACTAATTTGCAGATTATTCGTGAGACGTTCAATGCTGCTCAAAGTGACACAGCAATTGTTGTTGATGTCGACACAGATCTTCTTGTCTTACTTACTCATTATAAACCAAACATTCCTCACAATGTGATTCTATGCCCTAAACCAAAGAATACGAAACATGTTAGTGTATAACATTGAAACTTGCAAAAATGTATTAAGTGATATTGTTTGCGACAACATAATATTTTTCCAATCAGTTCTGGAATGTGACACAACATCACGACTATAAACCATGTCGACCCCGGTGTCCTCCACAGGGGACATAACATTTGACCACATTATTATTGCTTACAACTTCAAAATCCAACTGGCAACGTTGAAAACTGTTTACAAGAGATGATCCATCTACGATTATAACCTATAAACAGTATTCAATGTTGCCAGTCTGATTTTAAAGTTGTAAAGCAATAATAATGTCGTCATACTTTGTGCCCCCTGTGGGGGACGCCCTAACTGACATGGATAAACAATAGGTAAACCAGAAGCTTTTAAATTATTAGGTAAATGTGAAGAATTTCGAAAGTATGGATCGATACACCTGAGAAAGAAGACATAATTAAGTCTGGAAAAGCAGCAGTAAATCTGTTGTATGGTGGTGAGCCAGATGAAACAATGCAGGAAATTCTTATGGGGATGATCACGAGAGAAGTGGCCACCAATGCTTTTTACGTGAAACCTGAGGTACTGCCGCGCACTGAAGATGCCTGCCCACATCACAGTCTCCGTGTCTACCACCAAGTGCAGCAGAGACTAATTCACAACCTTTAAAGACCCATTGACGCAGCTGTTGCGCCATTCTTCAAACGTCAATAGCTCAGTCCCTAATTAAGCTAAAAAGGTAATTTTTTTATCAATATATTACTAAATGATGAAGTATTTTAATGTTACGTATATGGGGATACCCCGGCTGAAGAGGGAAGTTTAAAGTTTCTTTTTTTTTTTTTTTGCATCAGTTTTTTTGGGCCCTTTCCTTTGGGGAACACTCATTAACATTGGTATGTAAAGCAAATAAGTAGTCCACTACATAGTAATGCCTTCTATGTGTACTTGTTGTTTATATGAGGGTGGAGGGGGAAGCAAATTGGCCAATTTTTTCAGTCTTTGTTCTTTACGCAAATTATTTATTTTCAGGTAGGTTCCTTCTTCTTCTTTTTCTACAAATACGGTAGAAATTGAAAAAGAATGTTATCTTGTTTGAGTATGTGTTCTATAAGCTTTCCAGCGATGTATCAATCATGATCCTGTGATGATGAGGAGGGTCACCAGGGCTGCCAACTTGAAGGTCTGCAACAGCCCTTACAGGGCCTTTTATAGGAATTTTGTTCTGAATTTTTCTCTCGGTTTGTATTGCAGCAATTGCTGCTTCTTTATATTACTGTCATATAAATGCGTTTACTGAACATTAGCATAATTTTAACAGAGTATGGTGACTACAAGGGTTGCCGGGGCCCCCAAATTCTATTTGTTTCATCATCTAATACACCGTATATAGTATTTTGTTAGGTATCATGTTAAATGTTCAATTTCAGACCTTATCAGATGGAATTCAATGGTAGACTTTATGTACTTGTTTTCAGCACACTTAAATTGATTAAAAATTTTTGGCATCGATTCTGTTGCAATTTTGTCCCTCATCACTGCTTTTCAGAGCTAAATTGGCTGTACTACTTTTCGACTCACACGGGAGCGCGAAGCTTTCGGAAAATCCCCAGAAGTATTCAAAATTGCCACCAGAGGTTAGACGGTGTTGTTCTTTAAACTAATAAAGTGACCATTGAGAAATCTTATTACTTTCACTCCAGTATTTTTAAGGCAAATATAACAATTATTATTATTATAGTAATGTAAGCTTTCTTTTCAGCAAAATTAACTCAGATAATATTAGGGGTGTAAAAAAACAACTACTCTCAATTAAAATATAGTTACAATCAAGATACAAAGTGTACCCTTAATGAAATGTTGGTACTGATATCTATCTCATTAGTATTATAAAGTGGTGTGATTTGAAAGCATACTTCATCTAGTCATCAACCCTACCAAATATCCTTCTAAATGACTAAGATCAAAAAGTCATAATGTTCACCATTTTATAGCTATATACAGGGTGTTTCCAGAGCTTTAGAACCACATGGAACTAAAGACAAAAAGACTAAACAGAAAGTGAAGTAGGGGAATGTCATTGAATGGAGAGTACTGTTTGTCCCACAAGACCTCTCTATCATTGGACACTGGAGGTCACTGACAAATTAAAAATGGGAAAGTATGTAATTTGATATATTATAGAAAAGATCATAGAACTAGTTTTGTAGGATTTTTTTTTGTTCTACTGTTTACGAAATGGCCACCATTTTAATCAGCTGTGATAGAGTCAGATAAAGCATCTATACCCTGTTCAGCGTAAGCTCTAAACTCCGAAAAAAAAATATTTGTATCCTTCCGCTTGTCCCAAATAAGATTGACTAGTGATGTATCACTCCCACTCTTCACGGGAAGGAGCAAATTATGAAAGTGCATTTTGGCAGTACTGTCTCGTGTTGTCCAGATACTTAGGGCAGCAGCACAAAAGAAAGAAAAAGAGTCGAAAGATTAATAAAAATATTTGAATTTCGCTGGTAAGCAATTATTTCTTAGTGAATAAAGAGTTCCCTTATTGGTATCTGACCACAACACTCGCGGAACCGGGATTCATGTCAGCCATCTTTCAGACTTAAAAGCAGAACACGTCTCCCACAGTTGAATTGGTGCCATAATTACTGCGCATCCTTAGTGTTTATTTCTATTGTTTCATTAACCACACTGGATTGCAGAATTATTAGATAATCCGTATTATATTTTGGTCATTTATAATAGTGTAGCAGTTTTATATGGAGCTTCATAGTAAAAGTAATAATCCAGTCATATGAACTATTTTGCGGATTAGTAGACGCTGACGCTATAAGTGCCATTAGGCCAACAGCAAATCAGAGAGACTTAGTTTTACCTGGCTTTGTTTATCGCAGTTTAGAGCTTAGGCCGAACAGGGATTAGTACTTATGAATCACAAAAGACTCAAGATAAAAAGTAAACAAAATGTAACAGAGGGTTCTGTTATATGGAGTGTACAGTTTGTCCCCCAGAACCCTCGGCCATAGGACACTGGGAGGGGGACACCCGAAAATTTTTCGGGATATATTATCATCCATTGTAGAAATATCATTTAAAAAAAGATCGTGTAAAAGAAACAGAATCGATTTGTATTTCATTTCGCAAAATTCACTTTGGTAGTTTACACTTATACGTGATAATCTAAGTTTAGTCCAAATTTATAACCTTTTCCCGGAACTATGTATTAACAGCTACTGTACAACGAGGAAGAACCCAGAAATTTTTGTTGCAAGGATTCCAAGCTTTTCGGGAGTCCAACAATAATTATTTGGAATTTTCCACGCATGTTGAGTTAAGAAGTTTTAGGAAATTGGGACCTGGTTGATCCCCTCCCCCCGCCATGAGTGTGCCCCTGACAAGATCTCACATTTCAATGCTGTCCATTTCACAAACGGTGCCCTGCACGAAAAACAAATCGTACAAAAGTTGTCTGTTTATGCATGATCACTTGAATAATTTAACAAATCATAAATCTTTTCATTTAATTGTTTCGAATGCCCCTCCAATGCCCTATGATAGTAGGTCATGTTGGACAAATAGCACACTCTGTTCTATGAGCTCTATGACATTTTTCTACTATCTTTTTTCCTTTTTGTTTAATTTCCCCATCTTAAATCGTTTCTGATTTATAAGTACTGAACATTTTGTCTAGAACACCTTCTATATATACAAAAATGAGTGTAACGATATTTGTTCTAGAAGTCCTCCCAAACAGCTGGAGCAATGTACATGAATTTACTATGTTTAGGACACGTCACTTTATTAAAATTCCTATAGTATTGGAGAGAACAAAGAGGGGTCAAAATGTATGTGAAAAATTGAGTTATTTCACAATCCTACCTACTTAGAAAGATTAAACTTGGTATGAAGATTAAATAAATTCTTCATTTAAAATAAGCAACCTCGTGTCTCACACTTTTTGAAAATTTCTCACATCTACACTCAGACTGGGTTTGGTAACCGCTTGTAGTGGAGCTGCCCCTTGCGCTACCACTAACTGTAAAGTTCGGGCAGTAATTCTACTTGTCAACGCTAAGGGCGAAAAATCGATTAAAATTCATTGTCATCAAAAACACCCCTAAGCGATGTAGGAAGTTGGCGGGTGGTTGTACTGAATTTCAAGACGAATTTCTTCACTTCTATGCAGATGAAGAGGACATTTTTTTGTAGGTGATTCGCAACATCAAAGAAGACAAAAAGTCCTCTTGCATGTTGTCGAATTCCGCTTCGTGTACAGGGGTGAAAATCGGATCCTGATAATTAGAACGGGACAGAAAGATACGCACAAACTGCTGGAAGTGATTCGTGACATCAAAACTAGTTGAATGTGACTACGAACATCACCAAAAGATACATTAGACAGTTGCGCAGATAGAAATTGTTTGTGCACATCTTTCTGTTCTGTTCCAATTGTCAGGATTCCATTGTCGATGCTAATTTGGCACCCCTGTCACTGTACACGACGCGGAATTCGACAACATGCAAGAATTCTTTTGTCTTATTTTGATGTCCGGAATCACTTCCCGGAGTCTATGCACATCTTTCAGGTTCACTCTCTATGTGTATAAAAATCACATTGTCGGAAATTTGTACTCTTCAAGATAACGCTTTTAACGTTGCGAAGTTCACAAGTCTAACACCATTGTCATTACTTTACTTGTTTATTCCCTACAATCGGTTTGAAAATATCTCGGTTTGAAAAGTTCTCGTCTTATCTTCTTATTGAAATCCCCTAATAGATTTTTCATCTTTATATCTGCAGAATCAATTATGAAGTCCATTTCTTTGTGCATTTCACTGTTCTGCTTTGATTGTAACTGATTAATAACGTGTGCTGCAAGCTTTTTAAAAGCATTCATTAATTGGACCTACAGCCAACATTGAACCATAAAATATTTGCTTAAGTTCACAACCCATAAATGTATAGTTTTCTTTGCACAGAATCGGACTGGTGAAAATTATAAATTAATTCGATGACAAATTTTTGAGTTTTGTTCACGACAGAGAATGTGAGAAGGGAAGCGTTCGCTGGAGCAGTGCTACGCGATTAAATTTTGCGTTCACCTGGGCAAAACCGCTTCCGAGACGCTTATCTTTGTCAAGGAGGCTTACAAAGACGACGCCTTGTCAAAGACGCAAATCTTACCGTGCTTCAATGAGTTCAAGAACAGACGTAGACCGTTGAAGACATGAAGCGAACTGTGGTCTGAGTCCAGGAGATTTGTCGCTATGGCAACGTTTTTGTCCAAACCACTCATTGAAGAGCGTCGAGAGCAAAATTTAATCGCGTGGCACTGCTCCAACGAATGCGCCCCATTTCGCATATTCTCTGGCGTGACCAAAACTAAAAAACAGCTTTTCCGCCACGTTTGATTCTCACTGTGTCAGAGGCAGAGCTCAGACGCGACTACCCAGTTCATTGCTTAGGTTGGACCTCGCACTACAATCTTCCCCTGGATCGTGCTACTGGCGACCGGAGCGCCGCGCATCGGCCAGTCTCATTACTTTCTGAACATACCTTGTAACTGCATAAACTCTTATGAGAGTAAGGCAGCCTCCTCCCAACCCTGTGCATTTTACAAAATAGAGTCCAGTATAACTCCTAATAAGAAAAAAACCAGTTTAGCGAATTCCTGTCAATACCTTAGTCTTCGAGTCTCAGTAATGATAATTAAAAACATACTTTAAGTTGTTACTTACAAGGAAATTAAGCCAAAATATAATTGGTTATTATTATTATTATTATTACAGTGAAACCTCTACTAACGGACACCTCTATAAAGCGGACACCTCCCTTAACGGACATATGTTGTAATCCCCAAACACTATAATAGGAAAAAACATATTTGCAAACCTCTCTAAAGCGGACACTCTCTAGTACGGACACGGACAGTCTTTTCTGTCTTTAATAGGTACTATTTACCTCCGTATTACGGACACTTTCTCTAGAAACAAATTGAAAAGTACTGTAAAATACGTTTTTAGTAATTCATACATGTGTCACCAGAGAAGCATTTTGACAACATTTTGCTTCCTCAACTGTCTGCTCAGCAACCCAGCCAAAGCTTCTCTGTTGAACAACATTATCATGTCCTTTACTTGTATTCCATTCCCACCCAACCTGTTTTAGACACAAAAGATATTGATAGTTGCCCCCTATTTGGGATGACACATTATTCTGCTGTCCCGCTGAAATCTCTAATCAAGCAGAAAACAAGTTCGGTAGCTCTTGCCCGTGGGTACACATATTGTCTCAAAAAAAGACACTACTGGACTTCAATTAATCTGCAAATTAAAGATACTGAAATTATACTGCAATTATACTGAAAACGTAGTAAGTAATGATAAATGTAAAGTGCAGAGAACTATAACATCTTATTTCCATGTTGTGCCTCGAACATAGAGTATTGGATGGCGGAGGATAATGCAGGTACAGTAGCATTTTGGTAATAATCGTAAATACATGATTCACGCAAAAATATTTTTTTTCTATTGCATATTACAATGTTTACTAATTTACGTAAGAAAATATTGAAACCTCTTTAAGGTGGACACCTCTCTATAACGGACAATTTTTGATTCCCCACGCCTGTCCGCTTTAGAGAGGTTTCACTGTATTATTATTATTATTATTATTATTATTATTATTATTATTATTATTATTATTATTATTATTATTATTATTATTATTATTATTATTATTAGTTTAAAAGAGGTGAGATAATTTTATCCATTTATAATCCAAGCAATATTATTTTATTAACAACGTTGAAACATAATATAAGTGATTTGTCTTAAAAATATCCAGTGGAGCACAATTTTTTAAAGCGACTGACGCCCTTTTACTCATATTTCATAAGTAAACATAATACTAGCAATTGTGCATGACAAAGAATAATGTTCTGGTAAAAGTGATTTTAAAAACTGCTTTGGCGAACTTTTATATGAGAACTAGCATTTGGCTAGCTGGGGGATCCGCCACCAGACCACCGAGTTTGCTCGCCCTACGGCCTCGCATTTCTTATCTATCGGCCTTTGCATCAACAGTGAATTTCATGGACTTGTTCCTCATATTTCCTGAATTTTCCTATCCGGGGACTTCGCCCCCTAAGCACTGTCTTTGCTCCGCCTACGGCCTCCCACCCCTTGAACCTACAATTCTATCGTTTCCTTTCCTATTTTCAACTATCTAAAAGATAAGAATTTGTATCCCAAGAAAACACCCATTTAAATAGTATGGGAATTTCTTCATCCCCCTTTAGATCCCTAAAGAATTAAAAATATTCACTTGACAATTTTCCTGTGGGCTAGTCCCGGAAGGCTACAATCATGCCAAATTTCATCATTCTAACCCTGCCGGAAGTACCTAAACAATTTGGTGTGTAGAAGACGTCCCATATAAATAAAATGGGAAAGATTTTTCAGTTCCCCATAAAACCACTCTACGGTTGGAATTTTTTATTTCTGATGATTCACTTAGGTAACGCTAATGAAAAATGTACACGCATATCGAATTTCAAATTTTTTATTTCAATTCAAAGTACCGAAAACATGAGATTATAAGTCGAAAAAAAGACTCATTTAAATAACATGTGGAAATTCTTCATTCCCTCTTTAGACCTCCTAAAAATTAAAAATATTAACTTTTGGTAATTTTCCTGTGGGTTAGTTCCGAAAAGCTACAATCATGCCAAATTTAATCATTATAGCTCTACAGGAAGTGTTCAATAATTTATGTCAGCTCATGTAGTTTTATATATAGTTAAGATATTCATTCGTTTTTTTTTCCTTAAGATCACAAAGAGAGTGTTTTACTACTATGAGTGATTCTATTCAAACAATTTTGTCAAAATGGTATTTGGAAAAATTTCTTGATACTTTATGAATAAAAATTTCATTAATACCTTCTATCACATATCATAAGGAAGTTATTTCTGAACAACTCAGAAAGAGTAGTTTGGCGATAGGGAAATATTTTTCAAAAAGAGGCACATCTAACAGGGGCCCGAGAGGCCTAGTAGCCACCCCCCCCCCCCAATTTTTTGAGTACAAAAATAATTTAAACTATTACTTACGTATTTTTGAAAGTTTATAGAAAACTTACGATATATCTATCATTGTATCGGTTGTGGTTGCCCCTTACCCCAATTTTTATCTTCTGGATCAAGATCTGTTTCCATAAATATGTATTTTATTAATAATTCTACAGTATGGCATGATTCGAAATCTAAGATGTGAGTATATGAAATTCTAGTGCGATGGCGCTATCTTTTATTTTACGTAATCTAGTACTTGCTTTTATAGTTTATAAAATTCCCTGTAGGTGGCATTGAGATTTTTAATACATGATTTTGCATAAGATTTACTACATAATGCTCTTCTTTTTGTATTTTCCTTTTCTACTAATTTAGGGTAAAATTTTTCCAGTGCTAGTAAAGAATAAAATATATCGCAAGTGTATAAAGCAATCGTTGACTAAGCCACAAGCAGAAAACTTTGGTATAAGTTTATAATCCTAAAAAGTACTTCTTCCTGTTGACCGTGTCAGTTCTTTGAATATAATTAATATAATTATGTTTATCTTCTGTATCTTCAACACCGAGGTTATAACATGTGAACCTAGATTTAGACGTGCAATCCGAACAACATAAGCTCCCACCGGGATCGAACCTGGGTCTCCATTTAGCCACGAGAGAGTTCTGATAATTATTAGACACGTGGGTTTAAAATACCCATTAGTGCCTCTCCAAAAATAAAAGAGTTCATTGTGGAGTAAAAGGAAATGATGAATACTCACCGTTCTCAGTTTTATTCCAAATTGACTACAACGCTTTTCGCTTGAGAATCCTTGCTACTGGTGTCTAGTATAAATTAAATGGGCTCGTAATGTTCTAATCTTAGATTATAGTAACAGGATAATGATTTTTAAAAATTAGATTCAGAAATACTGCAACAAATTGATGTTATTCTTCAGTGATGGTGTTCGTATTTTAAAGAACAGAAACATTCACCTCTAGCGACAATTGTGAAAAGCTCTTAAACGACTTTTGAAAGTTTCGTGTCGACAAACTAAAACAAGTAAAAAGAAAGAAAGAAAAGTTTTGGTTTTGGTTTTCATGTAGAGGTTAAAAATATACTAGAACGCCACGAAGAAAAACGAAAGAAGCAACATTTTCAAACAAAGTGACATAATATCAGAATACACACACTACCAATTAGTGAAAATAGATTGTCTTTATTATTATTATTATTATTATTATTATTATTATTATTATTATTATTATTATTATTATTATTATTATTATTATTATTATTATTATTATTATTTGCATACCTAGATAAAATCTAAATTGTAAGGTACGCTTTATAGTCATGGACAGGGACACACCCACCTCGGGTTCACTGGATTCAGACCTCCCCAAAATTTCATTGCTCGACTGACAATTGTAGACTTTCTTCACAGAACTGTATTTGCTTAGCAGAGACATGGTTAATGTAGACCAGTGATTCCCAACCTTGTTCTTATCACGACCACCATTTTATCACATCATCTTCCCAGTGACTCCGTTATAATTTCGCGTTTTTAATAAGCTTGTGTAGGATTTTTATTATATCTATTTCTAAGATCTTACGATATCCATCTATTTCTGTAATAGTAGAATCCATTTCTTGTATATAGTGGATACAGAAACTTCCCTAAAACCGAATGGATTAGAACCAAATTTGGCCAGTTCATTCATATTGCAACTATCGAATCCGATCCGTCATACTGTTTCAAAATGGAGACCGTTTCAAAATTATAAAACTTCATAATGATCTTAATTTTGGGAAAATTAAGTGATTTCTAATTTTGGTTAAAAAACTTGAATTGTTGTTGAAAAAAAAGTTGTTTAGTATTTTAAATGACTTGGTCACAATGATTAAACCGGGCATTACTGCACTAGTGAAATCACACCATGTTCTGGCATCTCATGAGCTTTCAAGTTTAATTGTATTTCAATACGCAGGTTTTGTTGTATTTGTATTTTTCTGGTATTTCATTATGTAGATCTTACTAGTTTCATATCGTACCTTTTTCATTTAAATTGATTTTTAAACACTTCCCTCGTTGACAATTTCAGTAGACCTTTTTTGGTTGTTCTCAACAGTATGTATAAAAATAAAAATATGCCAATCAAAACAAAATTCAAAATAATATTTTAAAATATTTCTGCTATTATATTCTAATTATATTTATCTCTCCGCTTCTCTACGTGACCCTCAGGTTGAGAAACCATGATGTAGGCTAATGATTTGATTTTATTTCTCATCTGTGCTCTTTCTTATAAAAATAATCTAGTTTTACATTTTTTTATTCGGCATGAATTATCAATTACTTACAGTTCTTTTAGGTGCAGAGTAGGAAAGGCTCAATATTACATAGACGTATTGGACTGCCCAAAAATATTTTGTAGGCCTACCCCTCCAAGTAAACATTTCTGGGTGCGCTCCTAGTCAGGGATGGAATAAAGTGCCTACGGGAGTATGAGGAATATACAAACCTAATACTTTTACAGTGCAGTGTGTAGGCCTACTCATCCTAAGTTTAAGAAACAACGAACATATAAACTTACGGGAGTAGGCACACGTTATAGTTGTGTAAACGTCGAGTGTACGAGTGAGCAATGGTAAACGAATATCTAAGCTGGAATAATTATCTGTTTTCATTTTAACTATGATTTGAGGATGTTGAATCTGTTTTCATTTTAACTATGATTTGAGAATGCTGTATCCGATTCCACTATTGTTCATCCTTCATTTTAGGTATTTTGTTGGGTATCATGTTAAATGTTCAATTTCAGAACTTATCAGATGGAATTCAATGGTAGACTTTATGTACTCGTTTTCAGCACACTTGAATTGATTAAATGTCTTTGATAACGATTCTGTTACAATTTTGTCACACATCACTGCTTCTCAGAGCTAAATTGACTGTACTACTCCTCGACGCACACGGGAGCGCCAAGCTTTCGGAAAATCCCCAGAAGTATTCAAAATTGCCACTAGAGGTTAAACGGTGTTGTTCTTTAAACTAATAAAGTGACCATCGAGAAATCTTATTACTTTCACTCCAATATTTTCAAGGCAAATATAACAATTATTATTATTATAGTAATTTAAGCTTTCTTTTCATCAAAATTAACTCAGATAATATTAGGTGTGTAAAAAACAACTACTCTCCATTAAAATACAGTTACAATCAAGATACAAAGTGTACCCTCAATGACATGTTGGTACTGATATCTATCTCATTAGTATTATAAAGTGGTGTGATGTGAAAGCATACTTCATCTAGTCATCAACCCAACCAAATATCCTTCTAAATGACTAAGATCAAAAAATCATAATGTTCACCATTTTGTAGCTATGTACAGGGTGTTTCCAGAGCTTTAAAATCACATGGAACTAAAGATAAAAAGACTAAACAGAAAGTGAAGTAGGGGAATGTCATTGAATGGACAGTACTGTTTGCTCCCACAGGACCTCTCTATCATGGGGCACTGGAGGTCACTGAAAAATTATAAATGGGAAAGTATGTAATTTGATATATTATCGAAAAGATAATAGAAATAGTTTTGTAGGATTTTTTGTGTTGTACTGTTTACGAAATGGCCACCGCTGTGATAGAGTCAGATAAAGTATCTATACCCTGTTCAGCGTAAGCACTAAACTCCGAAAAATAAAATATTTGTATCCTTCCGCTTGTCACAAATAAGATTGGCTACTGATGTATCACTCCCACTCCTCACGGGGAGGAGCAAATTATGCAAGTGCATTTTGGCAGTACTGTTTCGTGTTGTCCAGATACTTAGGGCAGCAGCAGAAAAGAAAGAAAAAATAGAAAAATTAATAAAAATATTTGAATTTCGCTGATAAGCAATTATTTCTTAGTGAATAAAGAGTTCCCTTATTGGTATCTGACCACAACACTCGCGGAACCGGGATTCATGTCAGCCATCTTTCAGACTTAAAAGCAGAACACGTCTCCCACAGTTGAATTGGCGCCATAATTACTGCGCATGCTTAGTGTTTATTTCTATTGTTTCATTAACCACACTGGATTGCAGTATTATTAGATAATCCGTATTATATTTTGGTCATTTATAATAATGTAGCAGTTTTATATGGAGCTTCATAGTAAAAGTAATAATCCAGTCATATGAACTATTTTGCGGATAAGTAGACGCTATAAGTGCCATTTGGCCAACAGCAAATCGGAGAGACTTAGTTTCACCTGGCTTTGTTTATCGCAGTTTAGAGCTTAGGCTGAACAGGGATTAGTACTTATGAATCACAAAAGACTCAAGATAAAAAGTAAACAAAATGTAACAGAGGGTTCTGTTATATGTAGTGGAGTGTACAGTTTGTCCCCTAGAACCCTCGGCCATAGGACACTGGGAGGGGGACACCCAAAAACTTTTCGGGATATATTATCATCCATTGTAGAAATATCGTTTTAAAAAAATATCGTGTAAAAGAAACAGAATCGATTTGTATTTCATTTCACAAAATTCACTTTCATAGTTTACACTTATACGTGATAAACTAAATTTAGTCTAAATTTATAGTCTTTTCCCGGAACTATGTATTAACAGCTACTGTAAAACCAGGAAGCACCCAGAATTTTTTGTTGCGAGGATTCGAATCTTTTCGGGAGTCCAACAATAATTATTTGGGGTTTTCCACGTATGTTGAGTTAGAAAGTTTTAGGAGATTGGGACCTGGTTGATCCCCCCCATGAGTACGCCCCTGACAAGAGCTCACATTTCAATGCTGTCCATTTCACAAACGGTGCCCTGCACGAAAAACAAATCCTACAAAAGTTGTCTGTTTAAGCATGATCACTTGAATGATTCAACAAATCACACTTCTTTCCATTTAAATGTTTCAACTGACCCTCCAGTGCCCTATGATACTAAGTCATGTTGGACAAATAGCACACTCTATTCTATGCCCTCTATGACATTTTTCAACCATCTTTCTTTCTTTTTCTTTAATTTCCCTATCTTAAATCGTTTCTGATTTATAAGTACTGAACATTTTGTCTGGAACACCTTCTATGTAAACAAAAATGAGTGTAACGATATTTGTTCTAGAAGTCCTCCCAGACCGCTGGACCAATGTACATGAGTTTATTATTTTTAGGACACGTCACTTTATTAAAATTCGTATAGTATTGGAGGGAACAAAGGGGGGTCAAAATGCATGTGAAAAATTGAGTTATCTCACGATCCTATCCACTTAAAAATATTAAACTTGATATGAAGATTAAACTTGATCGTGTATAAATTCTTCATGTAAAATAAGCAAACTCATGTCTCAGAGTTTTTGAAAATTTCTCGCTACGACACTCATACTGGGTTTTGTAATCGTTTCTAGTGAAGCTACGCTACCGCTAAGTGTGAAATTCGTGCAGCAATTCTGTTTCTCAACGTTAAGGACGTAAAGTCGATTGAAATTCGTTGCCATCAAAAACACCCCTAAGCGATGTAGGAACTTTGCATCTGGTCGTACTGAATTTCAAAATCAATTTCTTCGCTATTATGCAGAAGAAGAGGACAATTTTTTGGAGGTAATTCATGACATCAAAAAAGACAAACAATCCTCTTGCATGTTGTCGAATTCCGTTTCGTGTACGACGGAATGGGGTGACAATCGAATCCTGATAATTAGAACGGAACAGAAATATACGCACAAACTGCTGGAAGTTATTCGTGACATCAAAACTAGTTAAATGTGGCTACGAATATCAGCAAAATGCTACATTAGGCGGTTGCGCAGACAAAGATAGTTTCTACACATCTTCTGTTTCGTTCCAATTGTGAGGATTCTATTGTCGATACTAATTTGGCACCCCTGTCACTGTACACGACGCGGAATTCGACAACATGCAAGATAACTTTTTGTATTCTTTTGATGTCAGGAGTCACCTCCCGGAGTTTGTGCACATCTTTCAGGTTCACCCTGTATGTGTATAAATGTCACGTTGTAGGAAATTTGTACTCTTCAGGATAAGAATTTATAACGTTACGAAGTTCACAAGTCTAACACTATAGTCATTACTTTACTTATGAGGACGTTTATTCCCTACAATCGGTTTGAAAATATCTTCTCGTCTTATCTTCTTATTGAAATCCCCTAATAGGTTTATTTCATCCTTATATCTTGTGACAGCTTGGACTCATCGTCACAATATTTTCTGTCAATTTCAATTTTTGTATCTGAACTTTTGAGGTACCCTGTTGTTTGGACTCTACAACCAACGGGCATTATTGGATTTAAGAAATACGTTCTGCTATGGGTGTGAAATGGACTATTTTTATGTGAAAATAATACAAAAATCAAGAACTTTCTGTCTTTCTTTTTTTAAAAAAAGAAGAAATAAAAGAATAAAGAAGAGACATTAATTGTGAAGAAAAACTGAAAAGAAATCACTTTGAAAAGTAATAGAGATGTTTTGTATTGAGTTTTATGTATTTATACGTCAATAGTCAACTTTGTACCATTGCGCTCTTCCTCGTGGCTGGTGCCTTGCTTTCCTCGCGCCAGAAGCTAGGAAGAATTGAACGTTGCCTGAGGTGCTATTTCGCAGTACCGAAGCAATCCCATCCGTGCTTTCTGTTCTGCCACGTCAACGAGTTGCTGTATGCATGTTTGAGTGGGTGTGTTTGAAATCTAAGAGGGACTTATTCTAATTGAATTCATTGCTGTTTTTGTGGTTTTTGCTTTTACATCGCTTGTTACTGTTATCGAAATCTTTGGACTTTTTGAATAATTTTGATTATTCATCGTTTGAATTTATTTCCGATTGAGAAAGATTGTTTGCTGTAATTTCTATTGAGAAGAAAGGAAAAGAAAGCCCAGCAGTTAACGTAATTGCGGTAAGTGAAGAAATATTATTTTTGTATTTCTTTCTCTCCGTTTTTCTTTTGGGTTGTTAAGTTCTCTGATTTTAAGGAGTAGATTTTCCATAGTTTGTGTTTAATATTCTGTTTGAGGTACTATTGACTTTGGTTTAATTAGTTGTGTTAATTTAGCGTCTCCATTGAGTTGCTTCAATTACTGTTATTTTTGGTTAATTGGTTTAAAGATTGAGTTAATTTAGCGTCCCCATTGAGTTGCTTCAATTACTGTTATTTTTGGTTAATTGGTTTAAAGATTGATTTAAGTTAGCGTCCCTATTGAGCAGCTACAATTACTAGTATTCTTGGTTAACTGGCTTAAAGATTGATTTAATTTAGCGTCACCATTGAGTTGCTTCAATTACTAGTATTTTTGGTAAATTGGTCTGAAGGTCGTTTTAATTTAGCGTTCCCATTGAGTTGCTTCAATTTCTAGTATTCTTTGTTAATTGATTTTTAGATTGATTTAATTTAGCGTCACTATTGAGTTGCTTCAATTGCTAATATTTTTCTTAATTGGTCTGAAAGTTAATTTAATTTAGCGTTCCCATTGAATTGCTTCAATTTCTAGTATTCTTGGTTAATTGGTCTCAAGGTTGATTTAATTTAGCGTCCCCATTTAGTTGCTTCAATTTCGACTATTTTTGTATAATTAATTGGGAGGTTAGTAGTTCTAGTTTCCCGTCTCATTTGTTTCAGTTTCAGGGTCTTTGTAATTAATTAGGTTTGAAGTTCGGTTAGTTTGCTTTAGTGTCACAATTAATTCTTTTCCATTTTGAGTAATCTTCCGTTAATAGTCAATTCTGTAAATGTTTTTTTTATATTTAGCGTCCTTTTTAGTTCTTTCAGTTTTGAGTAATTTTGTCGTAGTAATTTAGTTTGTGGATAGTTTCTTTATTTAGTGTCCCATTCGGATTTTAGTTGCGAGTACTTTTGCGACGTCAGCCTTATTGTTTGAAGGTTTCTTTCATAGTTGGTACATTGGATTATTATTAAAGTTCGGTACTCTTGGTTTATTTGATCTAGTTGAATGAAGCTGGCTTTCAAATTAAAATTACGGAAGAATAAATTCGATTCAGTGCTTTAACGACATTTCTTGTTGTTGGGGTTTATTTCGTATTCAATTTGGTTTTATTTAATTGTTAAATCAACCGTCTGAATTGGTTTATTGAAAATTGTTTGTTACAATTTTTAGTTCTAATTTATCTTCTTTGAACTTATAATTTATCGTTTGTTTGCAATTAATTTTCCGATTGGCGTTGGAGTAGCAAATTTCATTCCCAATTCACATGAGTTTTTTGATTCGAAGTTTAGCGTAGTTCCGTAAAATCTTCGGCCAAATCTAATAGTTTTCTTGGATTATCATTGTTCTCTGAAACTATTTATTGGGAGTTAACTCAGTTCTGAAATTGTCGGATTCCTTTTTTTTTCTGGATTTTTTTTTGAAACTTAATTATATTACTTTAGGTTCTGTTTAGGGTCTTTCGCATATTATTTTTTGATTAATCTGTTATTGATAACGTTTCTTCTGAAAGTTCTCGATTTAGAAATAGCGTCCCAAACTAAATATTTAGGTTTAAACACCACTCACTGGAAAAAAAAAGAAAAAAAAAAGTAAAACTCGTTGATTAACTGTAACAATCTAGTCTCCGAATTATAGCAATTAATTATTTGATTCAAATCTGTTTGGTTCATTTAATTAACTTTTGTTGAGCTTAAAAAAAATTATATTAATAATCTAATTTGGTCGGTTGACTATTGGCTTACCTATAAATAATTCTATCAATTTATAATTTGATTAGTTGCAGAAGTCTGTGATTGACGGTGTGACCAATTAAATCATTCTATTTAATATAAGAATTTATAATAGAGTTGTGAACTTTCAATATTTATTAATTTTTTGAACTGTTGTTATACTACGGATTGAATGAGATCTGAATCATATATAGGGTGATTAAAAAGTAATATTTGCTGTAATATTTTCTTCTGGTTTTAATGCAAACTGTTAAAGAAAATAAATTGTTAAATTGAATTTCGTTAATTTTGAATTAACATATTGCTAGTGTAATTATTTAAGATCTTAATTCTTTAATTGTTAATTCTTGACTTTAGGTAATTTACTTAAGGGATATATATTTATATATACAGAGACTGAATTTTTCAGGAGCACGGCTGTGATTCTTAAAGCACCCCACTGTATTGTGATTGGCCGAATCGTCCTTGCTTGTAATTATTACCGAATTTTTTTGTGGGATCGTTGGACGAACTAGATGGTTTTTCACTTTTAAGCGCGGGAGCGTTATAAAGATTCTTCCTAGCTTCTCACCATATTATTTTTGTCTAGCATCTCACTATTTTTGTCTTGCACCTCGCCATATTTGGTATTGGTAATTGTGGATTTGAATTCATACATTGAGGTTGGATTGGTTGATAGTTTCTCATTCTGTTGTTAGGTAATAAATTGTTTATGTATATGAATATTGAGAATTGTTTCTGTTTTGCTGACCACATCCATTTAAGATAGTGAGTTAAAAAAAATTTTTTTGGATGAACGGAAGTTTGAATGCATATAAAGTAGTATATTTCTGAAAGCAGCTTATAGTTGAAGGTAGATCTATTTCTTCTTTAGTATAATTAGTATTAAGTGTAGTGAGTAGTAGCCTGTATATTAAATACTGATGTCATTTATGTGTTATTATTTGATTTTTGATTATTGAGTTGAATTTTTGTGTCAATAATTATTACCGTTTTATAACATTTGATAAAATTTTGTCTTGAATTAAAATTGAAAATGTTTTCGCGAGAAGAGTCAGCTCGTATTGATAATTCAGAAGATGATCTACGATTGGTTACTATAGATCAGACTGGGCACTTGACAAATATGTCAAATGATAGTTTAGGTAGGGCTACAATGAGTCTGACACCCCCTCGAAGTCAATTTTTCCAGTTATATGATCGTGACAGAGATAATTCGAGAATTTATAGTTTAGAGGAACCTTTTCCTCGGAACTTTAGTTGTCTTGCTCAACCTCCTACACCAATGCCTGCGGAGATTAATCAAGTTACAAGAGAGAACTTAGGTTTTCCTACTGGTGTTAGTCAAAATTCATCATTTAGTCCAGTTATGCCTAGGCAAGTGGGGTTTCAATTTTCTGAGAACAGTTCAGAGTTGCCAAATCGTGATAGACCAACTAACAATTATCAGCGTCTTTCTGATTACTATAAGAGGGTGTCCTTAATTAAAAATTCGACTCCTATAGGCATGTTTCGGACGGGTAGGACAATGCCTCATGATCATAGATGTTTTGATAGATTGCCGAATAATTTATCTAATAATGATAATCATGTTCAGAGTAATAATGCAGTTGTCAGTACCACTACGCATTACATAAATAAATATTCCTTTCAGAAATGTATTGAATGTTTTGAATCGAAAATAAAAGGGTTTAAAGTTATTGATGGTAGAAATAGTTTTATAGTTTTTGATATATTACTGGTAGTTGAAAAAATATTGGAGCAATTTTCTTGCCCAATGACAGTGATCTATAGTGCTTTGTTAACACGTAGTGAAGATTTTCAAGTGGAAGTACAACATGCCATAAATAATAACTCTTCATGGGAGTTATTTAAATGTAAAATACTTGATAGATTTGTGTCAAATACTGTAAAACATTCTTTAGTATCTGAAAGATTATTCAGAAAACAAAAGTTAAATGAAGCGGTAGATCAGTTTGTGGAAGATGTTTATTACGCATCTCTTGTTTTGAGATTTAATTGTAGTGAATCCCAATTGATTAGTATATTGTTAGATGGAATGAATCCATCAGTTCGATATAGAATGCTTCAGAGGCATGTGCCAAAATCACTGTCTGAATTAAGAGAAATTTGTAGTGATTATTCTAAGCAATTTAGAGAACAACTTGAATATATGAAAAAGATGGGTGCTAAATCGGGGGCATCAGTAGCAGCTGTTAATAAAGGTCAGCTTTCTTTTAGAAATAATTCGGAAAGAAACATTAGTAAATCTAAATTTAATCAAAAGGATTTGGTCGGAAATAATGTCTTGACTTCTAAACGAATTTCGTCTACGGGTCCTGAACATCGTTTTGAGTATCGGGCTATTCCCTCGCAGTCTGATGAATTGATTGCTTCTTTTGTTGATGCAATTATTAATAATGTTAAAACTCGGGTTTGTGTGGACAGTGGCTCCTCGTATAATCTAACAACGGAAAATTTTGTTAGGAAGTGTGCTCTGGAGAACTATTTGGTAGAAATTGAGCCTGAAAATATTAGAGCTCCTCTGGGAACTGAATATTTAAGCAATATGGAGATTAGTTTAACATTGAACTTATCCGGGTGGTTTGAGAATGTGAAATTCAGAGTGGTGCCAGAACTTCCTTGTGATTGCTTGGTTGGTATACCCTTCTTGCGAACAACATCGTCAGTAGTTGATTATTCAAAGAATAAATTAATATTACGTAATAATAGAAAAACATTAGTTTTGCATTATGGATTGGAAGAGGCCTCGTTAACTGATACTTCTGGTCATGTGCAATCTCGAGTCAGGCTTGGAACTCGTTCTGACCAACGTTTGAATTTTCCGGATTCTGAAGGAAGGAAAAATAAGAGAATGTCTTCGTTGTTTTTTAGGATGGTTACAACTCCAGTCCTTCGTAACGATTGTGGAGTGCAGTGCGATATTGATCTATTCACTATAGAAAAACTGTTACTTGAAATAACGGTTCCTACTGATAAACAATTAAATCAGCTTCGAGAAATATTTGATAAAACTCATTCCACTTCCGGGATAGTTAATGATGCAGAACGAATTGAATATGATGGGAAAGTTATTTCTATTGACCGAGGTTTGCAGGTGTGTGTCGATTCTGATCCCATGTTGTCATCTTTTGTTGAAAGTAAACCTATCGATCTTGGAGATGTACCAAATTTACCAAGTTCTTGTCGAGTGGATCTAGGACGGATTTGTAGTGAAGTGTTTGATGATTGCCTTACGGATGAAATTAAATTGGAGGGAGATTGTTTGGATGGAGGTACCTGCATCAAACCTAGGCGCAAGAAGAATAGAAGGAAAAAGAATAAATCAGGATTTTCTACATATCCGGATAGTCTTTGTAAGTTTGGAAATGTGAATGCAGTCCAAACTGGAGGTGCGGCTAAAGATATCTTGTGTTCTTCTGAGAATAGTGTAAACAAGAAGAGGCACTGCAAATCTGAAAGGGGGAAGGCAGTCCATACTGCAGGAGTAACTACAGATGATATCTTGTGTCTTTCCGATAATATGAAGAACAAGAAGAACAATATTGAAAGTGACTCAGAAGTTTCAGACTTAGACGTTGAACAATCTAACAAATTTTATGAACTCGTTAGGAAAAATAGCAAACTTTTCCCCCAAAATTGCCAACATAATAGTGGAGACTTGAAACCTAATTTAATCCCTTCAGCGTGTGAAAAATTTTCTGATGAAAATCGATACGCGGATAATGGCGTTCCGGAATTTGTGGACGAGCTCCGTGAGGAATTTCAAGATGTTATTTCTAATGAAATTGGGTGTTTAAAAAATTTTGAAGGAAAATTATACTTGAAAGAAATTAAACCTTTTAAAGAAAATCCGTTACCCATACCCAAGGGTAAGGAAAAAATATTTGATAATTGTATTGATGAATTGGTTTCTCAAGGGATACTTGTCAAAGTGGACCACTCGAATTTTGGTAGTAGCTGCTTTTTGGTTAAAAATAAAAACAATACGTATAGAATAGTCGGAAATTTCTGTAAAGCAAACAACTTAATTATTGATGACGTTTATCCGTCTCCTAATTTAGAGGAGTGTCTTACCAGTCTAGCTGGTAAGCGTGTGTTCAGTTCTTTAGACTGGAAAAAGGCTTATAACCAAATTCTCTTACACAAAGACTCCCGAGAAATTACGACTATTGTCACTCCTAAAGGCAGCTACCAATATACGAGGGTCCCAGTGGGAATTAAGACTGGAAGTTGTCTTTTGGCACGAGCCATGGAGAAAATTCTGGGGGATATGAAAAATCAAGGTGTAAGAGTATATTTTGATGACGTTTTAGTGGCGTCAGACAATATTGAGAACCATAAGAAAACTTTAAAATTAGTACTTGAGAGACTTAGGAAAAATGGTGTTACTATCTCGCCAGATAAAAGTTTGTTTTTTTGTAAGAAAATCAAATACCTTGGCTTTGTGGCAGATGGCAACACCATAGAAATTGATCCTTCCAGAATAGCTGCTGTTCAGAATATACCCCCTCCTAGGAATAGAAGGGGAGTAATGAAGATTTGTGGACTATTTAATTATTTTTCCAAATTTGTTAGTGGTATGCAAGAATTAATGGCTCCTATTAGTGAGTTACGTTCCATTCGGAAACCTTTCGAATGGACAGTAGAGCATCAAAAAACTTTGAATAATTTGAAGAAAATGTTGATAGATAATGTGGTTTTAAAAACTCCTGATTTGAATAAGAAATTTTTTGTGCACTGCGACGGGTCAGGGAAAGCCATTGGAGCCTGTATTTCTCAGTATGACGACAATAATCGTCTTCTCCCAGTTGCCTTTTTTTCCAAAAAATTAACAGAAGCTGACCGACATCGTAGTATCTACGAGATAGAATTTATAAGTCTCGTAAAAGCCATCAATAGGTTCAGGCACTATCTAGTCAATGAGTTTGAAGTCTTTACTGATAACAAATCATTGACTTGGATATTAGGGAATTCAAAACGTCTATTAAAATACGGACCATTGGTAGAAACATTGTGTCAGTTCTCATTTACTGTTAAGCATATAAGATCCCAAGACAATTTAGTTGCAGATTTCTTAACCCGTATGTATGACCCTTTTGAGTTTATTCAAGTGGATGGTCCTGTTGGACTCGCGATAATGAAAAAGAATTTGCGAATTGCTAATTCATGGTCTCTTCCACTTGTTAAAGAGCCCATAGATATTTTACAACGACAAGACCCAGAATTAAGAAATCTTATCGAAAGATTAGAGTATGGAGAAGGTATCAGAAACTTTGTTCTGAAGAACGGGATTTTAATGAAGAAGAGTAAGGCATTTAATTATCCTTACAAAATTATGATTCCCAGAGACCTACAAAAAGTAATAATCGAATACTTTCACGATCATGCTTTGTCCGGTGGTCATACAGGGGCTTATAGAACATTATCTAAAATAATGAAAAGATATACGTGGGACACTATCGTAGATGATGTTAAAAATTATGTAAGAACTTGTCCACTTTGTCAGAGGATAAAGGATAATAACAAAAAGAAAATGGGTCTATTGTCATCGAAATATTCGACCAGAATTGGAGAAAATTATATGATAGACGTTGATGGCCCTATTCCTGTTTCTAACGGGTTTAAATTCATTCTTATAGGTGTCGACAATGCTTCTAGGTTTGTCTTTTTAGAGAAAATGAGAACCTTAAACTCAGGGGTAATCTGTAGTAAATTATTGGAAACATTCAGTAGAATTGGTTTTCCGGAAACAATTTCTACTGATAATGCTTCCGTCTTTATTTCTCAGCAATTTAAGTCTTTTCTGTTTTCTCATGGAATACAACATATTAAAATAGCTCCTTATCATGCTGAAGCTAACATTTCTGAAAGGTTCATTAAAACCCTTAAGTATTCCTTAAGAGCATATTGCTCCAGCAAACAAACAGAATGGGCTCAATTGATTCCGGAGATTCAATTTTCTTTAAATATATGTGAACATTCTGGGCTTAAATCTGTTCCTGCGGAATTGTTTTATGGACGTCCTGTATCAACTCCTTTAGAAATTCGTTGGAAGATTAATAGTCCTGATTTCACTGCTTTTGATAAATCTAAAACCTGGGATTATGCCCTTCAAAATATGGAGAAGGCCTGGAATCGAAGGAAAAAATTGCTATCTAAAATCAGAGGACCTGTAGTTGTTAAGGTTGGAGATCAAATATTGATTAGAACACATATTAAATCCTCTCTGGCTGATAAAATTTCGAAGTCTTTAAGTGACATGTGGGAAGGTCCGTTTGTTATTAGACGATTTTTGACACCAAATACTGTACTAATTTCGAACCTGGATGATGGTAAAGATTCTTACAAACGAGTGCACGTATCAGAAGTTAAAAAGTATTTTCCACGTAGAAATGTTGAAAAAAAATCTTCAACAAAGAAATCTAATGTAATTATTACAAACTTCCGTAATTCTTAGAAATTTTAGTAATACTGTAAGTTTCTTGTTATAATTGGAAACTTTGTAATAATTAGAAATTTTTGAGAATGTTACAGTTCGAAAGAAATATGTTTTGTGATATAAATTTCAAAATTGTAAGGTGAGGTAGCAAGACAATTCAAAGTAAGTTTTCAAGTAATTTTTAAAGTTGATAAATTTTAAGGTGTTTCTCAGGTTTTATTGTTACAAATATTGAGAATTCTTCAATTACTATGTTGAAATTAAGTTAAATGAAGATTGTATATTGGCTAGCCAAAGAAATATTCCACGTGGTTATTATTTGTCTCATGTGAATAATTTGTATAAAAATCATATTTTAATACATTTTTATTTTATATTTTTGTTGTGAGTTTTTCAGAGAAACTGTATTTGGATCCTAGTACAAGAAAAATTCTATTCGAATTTTTCTTTAATTCGGCCAGGGAGAATTGTGACAGCTTGGACTCATCGTCACAATATTTTCTGTCAATTTCAATTTTTGTATCTGAACTTTTGAGGTACCCTGTTGTTTGGACTCTACAACCAACGGGCATTATTGGATTTAAGAAATACGTTCTGCTATGGGTGTGAAATGGACTATTTTTATGTGAAAATAATACAAAAATCAAGAACTTTCTGTCTTTCTTTTTTTAAAAAAAGAAGAAATAAAAGAATAAAGAAGAGACATTAATTGTGAAAAAAAACTGAAAAGAAATCACTTTGAAAAGTAATAGAGATGTTTTGTATTGAGTTTTATGTATTTATACGTCAATAGTCAACTTTGTACCATTGCGCTCTTCCTCGTGGCTGGTGCCTTGCTTTCCTCGCGCCAGAAGCTAGGAAGAATTGAACGTTGCCTGAGGTGCTATTTCGCAGTACCGAAGCAATCCCATCCGTGCTTTCTGTTCTGCCACGTCAACGAGTTGCTGTATGCATGTTTGAGTGGGTGTGTTTGAAATCTAAGAGGGACTTATTCTAATTGAATTCATTGCTGTTTTTGTGGTTTTTGCTTTTACATCGCTTGTTACTGTTATCGAAATCTTTGGACTTTTTGAATAATTTTGATTATTCATCGTTTGAATTTATTTCCGATTGAGAAAGATTGTTTGCTGTAATTTCTATTGAGAAGAAAGGAAAAGAAAGCCCAGCAGTTAACGTAATTGCGGTAAGTGAAGAAATATTATTTTTGTATTTCTTTCTCTCCGTTTTTCTTTTGGGTTGTTAAGTTCTCTGATTTTAAGGAGTAGATTTTCCATAGTTTGTGTTTAATATTCTGTTTGAGGTACTATTGACTTTGGTTTAATTAGTTGTGTTAATTTAGCGTCTCCATTGAGTTGCTTCAATTACTGTTATTTTTGGTTAATTGGTTTAAAGATTGAGTTAATTTAGCGTCCCCATTGAGTTGCTTCAATTACTGTTATTTTTGGTTAATTGGTTTAAAGATTGATTTAAGTTAGCGTCCCTATTGAGCAGCTACAATTACTAGTATTCTTGGTTAACTGGCTTAAAGATTGATTTAATTTAGCGTCACCATTGAGTTGCTTCAATTACTAGTATTTTTGGTAAATTGGTCTGAAGGTCGTTTTAATTTAGCGTTCCCATTGAGTTGCTTCAATTTCTAGTATTCTTTGTTAATTGATCTTTAGATTGATTTAATTTAGCGTCACTATTGAGTTGCTTCAATTGCTAATATTTTTGCTTAATTGGTCTGAAAGTTAATTTAATTTAGCGTTCCCATTGAATTGCTTCAATTTCTAGTATTCTTGGTTAATTGGTCTCAGGGTTGATTTAATTTAGCGTCCCCATTTAGTTGCTTCAATTTCGACTATTTTTGTATAATTAATTGGGAGGTTAGTAGTTCTAGTTTCCCGTCTCATTTGTTTCAGTTTCAGGGTCTTTGTAATTAATTAGGTTTGAAGTTCGGTTAGTTTGCTTTAGTGTCACAATTAATTCTTTTCCATTTTGAGTAATCTTCCGTTAATAGTCAATTCTGTAAATGTTTTTTTTATATTTAGCGTCCTTTTTAGTTCTTTCAGTTTTGAGTAATTTTGTCGTAGTAATTTAGTTTGTGGATAGTTTCTTTATTTAGTGTCCCATTCGGATTTTAGTTGCGAGTACTTTTGCGACGTCAGCCTTATTGTTTGAAGGTTTCTTTCATAGTTGGTACATTGGATTATTATTAAAGTTCGGTACTCTTGGTTTATTTGATCTAGTTGAATGAAGCTGGCTTTCAAATTAAAATTACGGAAGAATAAATTCGATTCAGTGCTTTAACGACATTTCTTGTTGTTGGGGTTTATTTCGTATTCAATTTGGTTTTATTTAATTGTTAAATCAACCGTCTGAATTGGTTTATTGAAAATTGTTTGTTACAATTTTTAGTTCTAATTTATCTTCTTTGAACTTATAATTTATCGTTTGTTTGCAATTAATTTTCCGATTGGCGTTGGAGTAGCAAATTTCATTCCCAATTCACATGACTTTTTTGATTCGAAGTTTAGCGTAGTTCCGTAAAATCTTCGGCCAAATCTAATAGTTTTCTTGGATTATCATTGTTCTCTGAAACTATTTATTGGGAGTTAACTCAGTTCTGAAATTGTCGGATTCCTTTTTTTTCTGGAATTTTTTTTGAAACTTAATTATATTACTTTAGGTTCTGTTTAGGGTCTTTCGCATATTATTTTTTGATTAATCTGTTATTGATAACGTTTCTTCTGAAAGTTCTCGATTTAGAAATAGCGTCCCAAACTAAATATTTAGGTTTAAACACCACTCACTGGAAAAAAAAAGAAAAAAAAGTAAAACTCGTTGATTAACTGTAACAATCTAGTCTCCGAATTATAGCAATTAATTATTTGATTCAAATCTGTTTGGTTCATTTAATTAACTTTTGTTGAGCTTAAAAAAATTATATTAATAATCTAATTTGGTCGGTTGACTATTGGCTTACCTATAAATAATTCTATCAATTTATAATTTGATTAGTTGCAGAAGTCTGTGATTGACGGTGTGACCAATTAAATCATTCTATTTAATATAAGAATTTATAATAGAGTTGTGAACTTTCAATATTTATTAATTTTTTGAACTGTTGTTATACTACGGATTGAATGAGATCTGAATCATATATAGGGTGATTAAAAAGTAATATTTGCTGTAATATTTTCTTCTGGTTTTAATGCAAACTGTTAAAGAAAATAAATTGTTAAATTGAATTTCGTTAATTTTGAATTAACATATTGCTAGTGTAATTATTTAAGATCTTAATTCTTTAATTGTTAATTCTTGACTTTAGGTAATTTACTTAAGGGATATATATTTATATATACAGAGACTGACAATTTTTCAGGAGCACGGCTGTGATTCTTAAAGCACCCCACTGTATTGTGATTGGCCGAATCGTCCTTGCTTGTAATTATTACCGAATTTTTTTGTGGGATCGTTGGACGAACTAGATGGTTTTTCACTTTTAAGCGCGGGAGCGTTATAATCTGCAGAATCAATTATGAAGTTAATTTATTTGTGCATTTCTCTGTTCTCCTTTGAGAGACAAAAATTATTCCATTGTAACTGATTAATAACGTATGCTGCATGCTTTTAAAAGCATTCATTAATTGGACCAGCAGCCAACATTGGACCATAAAATATTTGCTTAAGCTCACAACCCATAAATGTATAGTTTTCTTTGCACAAAATCGGACTTGTGAAAATTCTAAATTAATTTGATGACAAATATTTGAGTTTTGTTCATGACAGAGAATGTGAGAATGGAAGCGTTCGCTGGAGCAGTGCTACGCGATTAAATTTTGCGTTCACCTGGGCAAACTGCTACCGAGACACTTGCCTTTGACAAGGAGGCTTACAAAGACGACGCCTTGTCAAGGACGCAAATCTTCGGTGCTTCAGTGAGTTCAAGAAAAGACGAGAGACCGTTGAAGACATGAAGCGAACTATGGTCTGAGTCCAAGAGATTTGTCACTTAGGCAAAGTTTTTGTCCAAACCACTCATTGAAGAGCTTCGAGAGCAAAATTTAATCGCGTGGCGCTTCTCCAACGAATGCGCCCCATTTCGCATGTTCTCTGGCGTGGCCAAAACTAAAAAAACAGCTTTTGCGCCACGTTTGATTCTCACTGCGTCAGAGGCAGAGCTCAGAAGCGACTGCAGCGTTGCCAACCTGATGAGATGATATTATCGTACCTAGCAGTTAAAATGATATTATCGTACCTAGCTTTATTATTATTATTATTATTATTATTATTATTATTATTATTATTATTATTATTATTATTATTATTATTATTATTACAAGAAACTAACATGAACATTTACAGCCAGGAAACAAGATCGAAGCTTAATTCTTTACCAGTATATCGAAGAAAAAAAAGAATCTGGTTTTCCTCCAACACTTTCTGTGTTTACCAGTGAAAACTTATATACATTAACTAGGTAATAATTACTTCTTCTTGATTGATTTCCCGTGTGCATATTAGTGGTCCCCGGTTTGATTACAGGTGAGATTACGTGCCTGCAGTATGCTAGTAGTGGTTTGGATCAATTCTACAATATGTTCCATGTTCCATCTCATACAGTCTATAACTAGCTAACAGTGCAACAAAAATATTTAAATTATTACCCAATTAACTTTAATTTGCCTGCATTATTTACCTTCTCGAGACGTTGATCGTCTCTGTAATGTTTTGAGTAATTTTGCCACATCTCGTATATTGCAAAAGTCGTATTCTCTTCCATGTAATGAAGGATTTTTTTCCGAATTTCAAATCTCCATAATTATCTTTACTTCTTACCAGGACTTCTTAAATTATCGTATATTTCCCTATTATCGCACAGCATCTATCGTAAATCGTATAGGAATCAAAATTATCGTGGGCTCCTCCGTGGCTAAGCGGTTAGCGTACGCCCCTATGGCGTGGGAGGCCCGGGTTTGATTCCCGGCGGGAGCTCATGTGGTTCGGATTCCACGTTAATCAGTAGGTTCACGTCTCATGTAGCTTCGCTGCTGAAAGGCACGTTAAACTCAACTCAAAATTATCGTATGACTTGATAATTATCGTACATGTTGGCAACGCTGCGCGAGTGTCACCCAGTGCGTTGCTTAGATTGGACCTCGCACTACAATCTTCCCCGGGGATCGTGCTACTGGCGACCGGACCGCCGCGCGGCGGCCAGTCTCATTACTTTCTGAACACGCATTGTAAGTGCATACAGTGTTATGGGAGTGAGGCAGCCTCCTCCCAGCCCTGTACATTTTACAAAATAGAGTCCAGTATAACTCATAAAAAAAAAAGAAAATTAAAAAACAGGACTATAAAGTCGGTTTATCGAATTCCTGTCAATACCTTAGTCTTCGAGTCTCAGTAATGATAATTAAAAACATACTTCAAGTTGTTACTTACAAGGAAATTAAGCCAAAATATAATTGGTTATTATTATTATTATTATTATTAGTAGTAGTAGTAGTAGTAGTAGTAGTAGTATTAGTAGTAGTAGTAGTAGTAGTAGTAGTAGTAGTAGTCGTAGTAGTAGTATAGTAGTAGTAGTAGTTTAAAAGAGGTGAGATAATTTTGTCCATTTATAAGTCAAGCAATATTATTTTATTAACAACTTTGAAACCTAACACAAGTGATTTGTCTTACAAATATCCAGTGGAGTACGTAGATGATTTTTTTTAAAAGCGACTGACGCCCTTTTACTCATATTTCATAAGTAAACATAATACTAGCAATTGTGCATGACAAAGAATAATGTTTTGGTAAAAGTGATTTTAAAAAACTGCTTTGGCGAACTTTTATATGAGAACTAGCTTTTGGCTAGCTGGAGGCCTCGCCCCCAGACTCCCAGATTTGCTCGGCCTACGGCCTCGCATTTCTTATCTATCGCCCTTTGCATCAACACTGAATTTCATGAACTTGCTCCTCATATTTCCTGAATTTTTCTATCCGGGGACTTCGCCCCCTACACACTGTCTTTGCTCGGCCTACGGCCTCCCACCCCTTGAACCAACAATTCTATCGTTTCTTTTCCTATTTCCAACTATCTAAAAGATAAGAATTTGTATCCCAAGAAAACACCCATTTAAATAGTATGGAAATTTTTTCATCCCCCTTTAAATCCCTAAATAATTAAAAATATTCACTTTTGGCGATTTTCCTGTGGGCTAGACCCGAAAGGCTACAATCATGCCAAATTTCACCATTCTAATCCTGGCAGAAGTACCTAAACATTTTGGGGTGTAGAAGACGTCCCATATAAATAACATGGGAAAGATATTTCAGTTCTCCATAAAACCACTCTACGGTTGAAAATTTTTATTTCTGATGATTCACTTAGGTAGTACTAACAAAAGCGTACAAGCATACCGAATTTCAAGTTTCTGTTCCAATTCTAAGTACCTAAAACATGAGATTATATGTTCAAAAAAAGGCCCATTTAAATAACATGGGGAAATTCTTCATCCCCTCTTTAGACTTAAAAATTAAAAATATTAACTTTTGGTAAATTTCCTGTGGGTTAGTTTCCGGAGAGCTACAATCATGCCAAATTTAATCATTATAGCGCTACAGGAAGTGCTTAACAATTTATGTCAGCTCATGTAGTTTTATATATAGTTAAGATATTCGTTCGTTTTTTTTTTTTAAGACCACAAAAATAGGTTTTATTACTATGAGTGATTCTATTCGAACAATTTTGACAAAGATGTATTTGGAAAACTTTCTTGATACTTTATGAATAAAAATTTCATTAATAACTTCCATCACATATCATAAGGAACATATTTCTGAACAACTCAGAAAGAGTAGTTTGGCGATAGGGAAATATTTTCCAAAAACATGCATTATAGTTTTGTTCATGTTTAATACAGACGTGGATCTAACAGAGGCCCCCAGTTTTTTGAGTGACAAAAATAATTTAAGCTATAACTTACATATTTTAGAAAGTTTTTGGTAAAGTTACGAAATATCTATCATAGTATCGGTTGTGGTTGCCCCTTCTCCCACTTTTTAATTTCTGCATCAGCATCTGTTTCCATAAATATGTATTTTATTAATGATTCTACAGTGTGGCATGATTAGAAATTTAAGATGTGAACATACGAAATTTTAGTGCGATGGCGCTGTCTTTTATTTTACGTAATCTAGTATTTGCTTTAATAGTTTATAAAATTTCATGTAGGTGGCATTGCAACTTTGATAAATGATTTTACACAGGATCAACTACAGAATGCAATTCTTTTTGTATCTTTCGTCTTTACTAATATAGAGTAAGATTTTTTCTTTGCTACTAAAGAATAACATATGCCACGGCTATATAAAGAAAGAATTGATAAAGCCACAAGCAGAAAACTTTGGTATAAGTTTATTATCCTGAACCGTATTTCTTCCTGTTCACCGTGTCAGTTCTTTGAATATAATTAATATAATTATGTTTGTCTTTTGTACATTAATTGTTCATTTAGAACTAATTACTATTTCACTTACAACAAATTGAGATCTCTCAAAAGTATGATGAATGAAATTGGTCTTTAAACGGATACTCCGTTATAGAAGTAAGTCAAATCTTACCTGTAAGTTATAGAGAAGTGGGGTCCAAAATTCTGGTAATTACAAAAATTCAGAAGTAAAGTTTTTACAATGCTTCTCAAAGTTGTAATGGTGATAATCAGATACTCAGCTCTAAGTAGCTGCGTAGAAAAAAAAAATCAAAACCGAATGTATTAGTATTCGCTGTGATGTATATTCTTCTTCTTCTTCTTCTTCTTCTTCTTATTATTATTATTATTATTATTATTATTATTATTATTATTATTATTCTTATTATTATTATTATTATTATTACTTCATTTGCGTGGGTTTTCTCTAGGGATGGGTACGAACGAGTTCTAGAGAGCTTTGTTTGAAACTCGACTCGACTCGAAACAGACATCTTTGAGCTCGACTCGAGAACTCGGCTCGAAATATATCCTCCAACTTCACTAGAATTCGGGTCGAGTTTCGAGTCGAGTCGAGCCAAATTGATACAAATTGTGTGTGTAGTTTCTAGTACTTTCTTCAATTATAATACGTAGATAGTATAATTATTATCAACGATACTACTACAACTACAAATTACTACTATTATTATTATTATTATTATTATTATTATTATTATTATTATTATTATTATTATTATTATTATTATTATTATTATTATTATTATTATTATAACACTGTGTATAAACGTGAAAGATACGCTGTTTATATCTGAATACTAAAAACTAGTTGACAGCTGACCTCGGTCGTCGAAAAGTCTTCAGGAGGCAATTACATAGTCCACGAGGTTCTGGGTTTGAGTTCTGGAGAAGTAAGTATTCGGGATCGACCGAAAAATGTTAAAAGTTATAGGGCGCCTGACAAACATGTTCCAATCTGCGCGTCCCAGGTTTATGGCTGTCGGTCCGGATGAGCCGAATTAAGCCGATGGCTCATACCAAACAAGCCGGCTCCAGCCGATGGCTCACGTCAACAGAGCCAGCTCGAGCATTTGGCTCAATTGAGCTTAGTCGATGGCTCCTCCCATCTGAGCCGACTCGAGCTGTCCGCTCAGTTGAACCGAGTCGAGCCGGTTGACATCACTACCTGGGTTTTGCTTTTGCTTGGGCTAAAAAATTCGACAATGCGGGTTTCAGCCTTGGTTTAAGAACCACAATATATACTCATATTGATGCTCCCGATATTTGAGACTCTCTCGTTATAAAACTCTATCGTCATCTCCTTATAAAGATGAGACGAAATTCGAGCAGTGTCTCCTCTCGTGAGCAACAATAAAGTATTCCACATTAGTGCTTACATTTCTCATGGCTTTCGCTTTTCAGTCCAATCAGGTCATGATCTCAAAACGAGCTGAACAACCGAGCCATTTATGAAACTCAAAATTCGACTCAAATACAGTGATTCCGCTCGGAACTCGACTTGAGAAAATTATCTTTGATTCGACTCGTGCCCATCCATAGTTTTCTCGGGGTACTCCAGCTTCCTCGCACATTTTCACTCTACCAATTCTTCCATCATCATTCATTTGTCTTAATCATCAGTCAACTTATCCTAAAGGGCATAAGAGTGGGAGGTTAAACTGAAAAACTGAATTTCTATTATTATTATTATTATTATTATTATTATTATTATTATTATTATTATTATTATTATTATTATTATTATTATTATTATTATTATTATTAAACTTCCAAAATATGTCGTCACAAGTGTCGGAAGTCTTATAAAACAAATATGTTTGTCCATCCGTTCATCTGCCTGTATGTCGACAGATATTACAGCCAGAACATTAAAAGAATCCAAGAGATTCTTTTTTTTTTTTTTTTTTTTTTTTTACAGTCGATTTAGCGTCCCAAGAATGTGTTCCATCTCTACTGTTAAGGTGGTACTAAAACCAGAAGCGGATGAAATTAAGCATTTCCAGTTTCAACTTTTCTCGATATAGAATAAAAAAAACGGTGAAAGAAAGCGACAAGCTTTTTTTTTTAATCAATTCAGCGTCTCAAGGATACAAATTCTCGCCATATACAACATTTTACCAAAATCAGATGTTGTTCTGGATTCGTGCCACTTCCGATTTAAGTATAAAATTAAGAATTTTGTTTAAATGTAATGTTGGTATGAATTGTTAAAAAGTGTTGAACCTCAAATTTATCTTCTTTCAAAATTTTAGTTTTGAACTTAGTTATTTGGCATTCAACTGACGTATTTAATTCTCACTTCAACCCTCTTAAGTAATGAATTAAATAGTATTCGATCTATCCTTGTCAATCTACGATGTATGGATAGAAAAAAAAAGGACTGATGCATTTTATCCGTCATTTTGGGCAATAGGAACGTACTCCTCTATACAACCTTTACACTGTTTTATACGAATTTTCCATTGCTGGAAGTAGTATTGCCAGTTATTTTCAGAAACCACTTTCATGAGACCCATCGCCTTTCCTTTCGCAGTTTCTATTGTCTCAAATCAGGTTCTATCACGTCGTGGAATAAAAGAAGCTTCACGGAGCAATATTCGGTGAATATAGCGGATGATCCAACACATGCATCACATGTATGGTCAGAAATGTTTTCATTGACAGTAGCATGCGAGCAGGAGCTCACAATCAGTCCTCAAATAAGGTCTTCGTCATCTTACTCACAAAGGGTTGTCAGCACCTTTATCGTAAACTCTGCCATTCTTTCGGATATTATGTCCAAACGATGATGTGTCACAGGTTATCACTCGCTCTCAAAAATGTAGGGTATCTTCCAATGTTTGTCAAAACCACAAGCACAAAAGTTTCATTTTGTTCCAATGTGTGGTCTTTTAGCACCAATTTTGAACACAGTTTCTTCACGTTAAAATTCTCATGTGAAATTTAGGGAACACTTTCTTTGTCAATTCCTGTGATTTCAGTAACAACTGAGATACTCAAGTGACGTTCGTTCTGAATCACATCCGAGACTATTTGAATGTTTCTGAGTATCTTTTTCACGTGCAAGGTCATCTCTGATCATTTATCGTCTCTCTTCAAATTGTTAGAAGCACTCAAAATTTTTATGCGTGATAACACAGCCACACACAGAAAACCAAAGTTCTGTGCATCAGATCTCAGGGTAAGGATTCGATGAATCTTGTTACACAGAATCTAAATAAATCCCAGGACGATTGAGCGTGTCAATTTTGTTTTATGGGCAAAAACCGTAGAGCTGTCTCACGTACCAATATTAGCTAAAGTTTTCGCCCATAAAAATTGACACTGTCGATTGTCTTGGGGTTTCTAAATTTGGATTCTGCTTAACAAAATACATCGAATCGATATCTTGGGGTCCGGTACACAGAACTTTTATATCTGTGTGTGTGTGTGTGTGTGTGTGTGTGTGTGTGTGTGTGTGTGCGTGTGTGTGTGTGTGTGTGTGTGTGTGTGTGTGTGTGTGTGTGTGTGTGTGTGTGGCTGTTTAATCAGTCAACTCCGTACACTACCTTTCGCAAATCGAAAGTTTCCGTCGCGGATTTTCCCAGTTTGAAAAGAAACTTCACACTGTTAGGCTGTTCCATATTAACACTAAACATATTTTCGGTGGATGACAGAAGCACGGTCTGCTTCGTCCAAATATCACAGAGGAACTGAGCACCTTTTGCTCTGGACAATGACTCATTCGATAGGCAGAGTGTAATAGTATACACTCATGGATTGATTGACGTTCAGGTGTTGACTGTTTGCCAATATCAAGTTAAATTAATTCCTTCTTCTAGCTACATCTCTTAATGTATAAAGCTTTAATTTCCTCTAGCCAGAAGATTCGGAGATCTCGTGAGCAGTGAAGGATATCCTATTTCGTACAATTCTATTGTATCCCAAGCATATGATCTAACTTGTGCGAAATATTAACTTCTCTACACTAGGAGCTTCGAAGGCATAGAAAATAGCAAAAAACCTTCAAGCCGTTCTTTCCTTCTTGAACTGCCTTTCTCAAAACACCATTTTATTCAATGTACGCTTCAAATTCCTGTAAACGGGGCAAACGGACATGCTAAGCAGTTTTCTGTTGCTTGTATGAATACGAATGACCGAAGAGAACTCAAGATATTTCTTACAAACCAGTATGCTTTGTACAAAGTTAAAGTATAACAAAGAAACCAGTTTGTCAATTAGTCAAGGATATATTGAACAATTAGTATACAAGGGTGCAAGATGTCCATATGCCCCATGGGGTGGGGCAGAAGGACAAAAATAGTGGGGCAAACGGACAGTTACAGTTACAGTTTATAAACCACTAACACTGTTACAATGAATGCGTACAAAGTATGCATCACGACCATTTGGATCGAATTTCACATGGAACCAGAAAAAAAAACATGTACACATTACCCAGTCTTCTCCATCAAGATATCGTTTCCACGAGTTAAACTTCTAGCTGTAGCATAGGACAATGATTGCGCTACAAGTGTTTTGTGACGTTGTATGAAACCATGCTCCCAATCTTTACCAGCCATTTTTGCATCATTATTGAATATGTTTTTGTATGTGTTCTCAACAGCAAAGTTGTACTACAACTTTCGTAATTCGCGTAGAGTTAGCCCAAATCCTATTTCGTCCAAGGCAAGTAGATAGATGCTTTTCTAATTCATTTTCTGCTGTGCTGAGAATGTTGTATGATTTCCAAACTTTCGGATTATGTGCGATGAGATAACGCTCGTCGTAGTGTATTACGAGGGACATTGAAAGTTGTCGCTGCAGTTGACAGAGGCATCTTGTCTTCACGTACGGCTCTAACAGCAGCGGCTATGGACTCATTTTTCTATTTGGATCTGTGTGTTGTACGAGATCGATAACGTACCATCTTTGGAAGAAATGGTAGTACTAGTAAGAAACCTCTTAAGTAATATACATACACAGAAATATTGTTTTTCTAACCATTTAGGTCACTGTCCGTTTGCCCCGCTAATTGCGTGTCCGTCTGCCCTAGGTATAATTGAGTTTTGGATATTTTCACTAACCAAAGAATGGTATTTTACATTAGACGTATTTACTAACACTGCAAAGTTTTTTAAAAAAGTTTATATTACGTGTAGATATAATAAACAATACGGTTCTCATTAGGTATTCACTAAATATTTGATTTGGAAATAAAACACCAGAAATTACTGTACTACGTCAAATTTTATTGAAATCTAGCATTTATGCATGACTTGAGGGAAACGACTTCAAGATGATTAGATTGAACTGTTGAATACTGATGCACAATAAAAACTTTGGATTTGAGTCTATAGCATTTTCTGTAAACACTGATAATTAACATTTGCATAATTAAAACAGAAAGACCACTCAGCTATACAAAATCGTAGTGATTAATTTTGAACTTCCATGATGAATATTCTTATGAAGTTGCAATTACTGTTTGCATCCATTCTCAGAAGCGTCTTGAAGAGTGACCTTCCTCTGGTTTTGGTTCTGGAGGTACCTTATTAGGTACTGCAATACCAGCTCTCACCATAATATCCGTCACTGAGGTTCCAAAGTATAGACCGAGAATTGTTCCACAAACGCCAGTTAAAATTCTGATTTTGCAGCCAGATTGGAGTGAATCAAACTGAGAGAAGTAGTAAGTGTTCCGAAAATCATTTTTACCTTTCGGTGTTTGAACTTTGACTCCAAATATCCTGGCCTTTGCCAAGGCATGAACTATTTGTTTTAAAAACCTGTTCATTTCGCAAGAAGAAATACAAATAACTAAAAACTGCAGAAAATGTTGTTTAAAAAAATAGACAAAATGCTTTCTCCCTTAAATTATTTCTTGAAATATTGTATGGTACTGTTGAGTCTTTGTTGCTTAGAAATTAAAACTGTATTGTTGAGTCTTTCTTGTTTAGTACTTAAAACTGTATTGTTGGAAACAAAAGTGAAATTGCTAGAGCAACAATAACTTATTTTAATACTTCTTACCATGATTGAAAATTATACATAAATATCTTTAATTATGCAATTTTGATCAACCCAGGTTTTGTAATTACACACGATTTGCTATTTATTTTTGTTTAAATAATGAAGATTCTATATTTTTTTCATTATCTTCATCTTTTTGATAAACATATTGAATACCAACACCTTCTAAATAGAACCGATGTAACGCTATATTGCATTGCACAAAACAAAGTAATCGAGTTACAGGGTTTGTTCAGAAAGTAATGAGACTTCCAGTAGCACACTCCCACTGGACGATTGTGGTGGGGGTCCAAGCTAAGGAACGCACTGGTGGCAGTCGTATCCGAGCTATGACGCAGTGAGGCTCACGCGTGGCGCAAAAGCTGATTTTGAGTTTTTGTTACGACAGGAAGTGTGAGAAAACAAGCTCTCGCTGTAGCAGCGTAACACGATTAAATTTGGCTTTTACCTGGGCGAAACGGTTTCCGAGACGCTTGGCTTTGTCAAGAAGGCTTACAAAGAGGACGCCTTGTCAAGACCCCAATTTTTCCATTTTTTCTGTGAGTTCAAGAACGGACGGGAGACCGTTGAAGACATGGAGCGAACGATGGTCATATTCCAGGAGATTTGTCACTTTGGTCACGTTTTTGTCCAAACCACTCATTGAAGGGCGTCCAGAGCAAAATTTCATTGCGTAGCCCTGTTCCAACGAATGCGCCCCATTTCGCATGCACTCTGCCGTGACAAAAACTCATAAACGGCTTTTGCGTCACGCGTGATCCTCACTGCGTCAGAGCTCGGACGCAACTGCCACCCAGTGCGTTGCTTAGTTTGGACCCCCCACCACAATCCTCCTCGAGGAGTGTGCTACTGGAAGTCTCCTTACTTTCTGGACAAACTCTGTATGCGAAGTATTTTCATATTTCAATCTAGAAACGGTTTCAATTTATTATTTCAAAAGGAAATATTATTTTGTGTTGCATTTTCACTACAATGTCTTTCGTTCAGAAACAAATGTTTAATCAGATCAAGATTGCTGTGAGTAAGAAATAGAAACATTGAAATGGGTTGTATTATTGCTGATGGAAAGAAAATCTAAACCAATAGTGGACTTCTGATTATCTGTGTGCAGGTTTTCGGTTTGAGAATCATTCGTTCAGATTCCGTAATTTAAATTTAAGTATTAAATATACAAGGTGCTATTTCGACTAACTATAAGAAGTGATTCTTCACGTTAGTCTATGAAAAAAAAACGTATTGGCCAGTAGAGAAAACCGCTCAGTTTTAGAGCTAGGGCTGTCCAAAATCGCCGAAAGATCAAAATTTCATCACGTGTTCTTTTGAACTCTAGAAAACGTGGAGTGGCGGTTCATAGCATACAGTAAGTCATACATACGCAATCTAGAAGTGGTGGATGCCATTATTGGAAGGTCACTTGCCATAATTCTGAAAATATTCCATGCTCCATAGTCATCCCCTAACCTCTTAATTTTTCACGTACACTCATGTCCAAAATGATTGTAGCATATCTATAACTGCCTTTGTAAGAATATAATTTGATAATGATTTTGCAGGGTACTTTTAATACAGATACTATGTATAGAATCGGGAAATATATATTCGTGGTAAATTTCATAGGAAAAGAATTATAAATACGAAAATTAGAATGAGTAAAACAAAATGTTGATAAATGGACAAAAAAGCTTTATTTTCGCTCTCTTGTTCTTATTTACTGCTCTTTTGACATGAGATTTGCCACATCCACGTCTTTGCCGATTATATACATACTAACATTATAAGAAATACCGAACGAATTCGTTTTCAAAATATATTCCTACAACAACATATTTATAAACATGCGACAATAATTTTTTACATAAGTGTACATTTTATCAGTTTTCATATCATTCATTAATTATAATCTCCTTTGCCCTGTCCTTCTCTTTCCTGCTACCATACCCTCTAGCACATTCCTTATGACACAATTTCTTCTTACAAGCAGGGTGCGAATTGGCGGGGGGGATGCCAGGGATTTCCCCCCTGACAAAAATCTTTACCCCCCTGGAGAAGAAAAATTTTATCCCTGGCAGGGATAACTTTTTCCCCTCTGGAGTATTTTTAAATGGATATGAAGATAGAAAAAGGGAACAAATCTTACTTTGCGTAGTTAACCTAAATATTGCTTGAGTGAACATTTATGAAACATCTCACATCTCGAACTGTTTTGGTACTTGTTAGTATATATATATATATATATATATATATATATATATATATATATATATATATATAGATAGATAGATAGATAGATAGATAGATAGATAGATAGATAGATAGATATATATATATATATATATATGTGTGTGTGTGTGTGTGTGGGAGGACGGTGCGCATATAGGTGAAATTCATCCCCCCCAGGGAAAATTTTTCAATTCGCACACTGCTTACAAGTGACCGATTTTGATAAAACTTGTCAGGTAGATACTACGCATGATATAAACGAACATGTATTTTTTTTATTTTCTCCGAAAAAAAAACGATTTTAGTTGGCAAAAGCCCCCACTCAAAATTTTGAAATTTGGCGCCCTAAAGACAAAAACAAGTCGACCGAAGTGAACGAAATTGTGCACATATATTGCAGATGTAAAATAAGGGAATACGGGTTTCGTATTTTCCTGGAAAACGGTTAGGTGGGGCACGGACCCCTCCAAACCTTTGATCATGAAATATCAAAAGTACTAATATCAGTATTTTTTATTTATTTTGTCTTATTTTACATGGCGAAATGAAGGCTAATCATGCCTTGTCTCCCACTTGACCATACATTGATCGTGATTTGTAATACAATAATAATAATAAATGTGTATAAAATATATAAAACACTCCCAATCACACACATACACACACATACACACATGCACCACATCACCTGCACACATGGATTATAACAAATAACCGCATAATATAGTCACATTCATTTAGTGAACAAAAAGAACAAATAAAAGATAGGAACAATAAAAATCAGCATTTTTCCCAGATGTTAGTAAACCTTGATTGACTTAAAGAGGATTTGCTCAACCGACTACTTAAATAGATTGATTGTCTGAGATTGCCTTGTGTTGGATGGGAGGTCATTCCATGCACAGATCGTGGATGCAAAGAACGCATTCGAGTAGAATTTTGACGAATGTAGGAGAAGAGAAAGGATTTATTTACTCCTGATCTTGTATTGTGATCGTGGTGAGCATTTAGTGGTTGCAAGCGTTGAAATAAGTAGGAAGGTTGTTCGAACCGCAAACCCTTAAAGAGAAGTGTGAGTCGATGCAAATAACGTCTATCGGCAAGTTTCAAAAGGCCAAGCTTTCTGTAGTCAGATGTGTGTAAAGAATATGAAGAATTGCAACGAAACTTTGTGTATGGACAATACGTAGAAAAACAAGCGAATACGTTTTTTTTTCTGCGGAAAAACGGTTTTAGGGACAAAATCCCCCTATAGTGCAGGAGGGAGTGGACCGAAGCAAATGAAATTGTGTGTAGATATTGTATAGACCCTATGTAAAATAGAGCCTTTCGTGTTTCTCAAGTATCCCTATCCGTTTTGCTTCAAATTTGGCACATCAACAACAAACTGCAAATAAATCGACACGTGTTTTTGTTTATGCGGAAAAACATTGTAAGAGCCACATCCTGAAATACTATAAAGTACGCTATAGTTGCACGTGTGCTTGTTGTTGATCTGCCAAATTTGAAGAAATCGGATGGAGACACGCCTTATTTTACACTTCCAATACCTGCATACAATTTCATTCGCTATGGTTCACTCCTTCCGCCACTCAATGCCTCGGTCCACTCAACAGTTTATTATTATTATTATTATTATTATTATTATTATTATTATTATTATTATTATTAGTAGTAGTAGTAGTAGTAGTAGTAGTAGTAGTAGTAGTAGTAGTAGTAGTAGTAGTAGTAGTAGTAGTAGTATTTTCAGGAAAATACGAAACATTTATTCCCTCATTTTATGTGTACAACATTTGTGCATAATTTCGTTCACTTCGGTTCGTTTCTTCTTAACTTTCGGGCGTCAATTTTCAAAATTTTGGGCGGGGCCTTTTGGCACCTAAAACCGCTTTTCCGCATAAAATAAAAAAGGCGTATTCGTTTATTTTATGTGTAGTATCTACCTGCCAAATTTTATCAAAATCGGAGTGTTACACTTGGGAAGTGTTACTTGTTAGTCAATGTCCCAACCAGTTTTTCGTCCTTTTCTCAATAATATTTAAAACGTGTTCTTTTCTCCACTACCATTTCTAACACCTTCTTATTTGTTTTCCGCTCGAACAAGATATTTATCTCCATTCTTTTACACATTCTTGGGTCTGATAAAAGTCAGCCAAAGCGTACATCGCACAGTTTTTTTTTCTTGTAATTAAATTGTCAAACATCAAGGTAAAATCAATTACTCTTCATTTTGAAAGTTGATATACATTTCCTTAGATTAAATTACAAAATTTGCTGGTCGTTTTTACATTTTACAGTAAATTCATAAGAAAGTATGATATTTTTATTGATAAAAATGTAATTTTACACCATTTCATATTAGTAATTTTACCTTATAGGTATAGATTGATTTACAAAGAGGCTTGGCAAACAGATTGCCAACCTTTCTTTGTAAATTTACCTATGATTATTTTTTACAATGTGCAGCGTGATGTTGAAGAAAAAAACACTTAGAAAAGGTTACTCAATTTAGTCCCAAACTCACTGGAATCCAGGAAATTACTGTTAAATGTGAACATTACTTTTCATTATGTTTATTGATTTTTAATTTTCTGAACCTAAGTTTCCTTGTTACATACTTTTCAGGACTCCAGGATTCGACAGGGACACAAACAGATGAACGAGGGGGTACAGTGGTCCAATGGTGGAGCGCTTTCCTAAGATGAATGGGGTCCCTAGTTTGTTCCTCGGCCAGGTAAATTTGTGGTGGACAACATCGTGTTCCTGGATTTTCTCGGGGTAGGGTATACTCTCGTTTCCTCCCACATTCTGATTCCACTAAGCATCATTCACTTGCCTTAATCATCCGATTTATTTAGTCTAAAAGAACATAATCGTGAAACATTAAATTGAAGATATGAACAGATGAACAGATATGAACAGGGGCAGTTGATGATCCGAACACACGAACTCGAACAGCCAATTTGCTTTGCTTGACGAACGTTGGTCTAACGACTGAAACCGGCTTTTAAAAGTGGGAGAAACAAAGGGATTCCAAAGAAACCCCACCAACATGGTTCGAACTACAGACCCCGCACACCAGAGCTGAGTGTTCTACTCCTGAGCCAGTGCGGACCTCTACCTTTCGCTTACGTTCACCTTCTTCTTGTGTAAGCCTATATTGAAAGTAAGACAAGACTAAAATCATTCTCATAAACACGAATAAATATTACGTATCTATTTACTAATCTTACACGTGCCAGTACGGAAGTACATGTATATGTTACCAACACTTTTATTTTGTTTCAAAGAAAAAAGTGAAGAAAATCTCACAGCTTGTTCATTATTATGTTCGTTCACTATTTAGCATTTCCTTCCTTCTTGAGAAAATGTTGCAAATTGCCACACATATTATGAAATGCTTTTGAGGCTGTTCAAAAAAAAAAGTGAAAATTCTAACATTAGGTTAATCTGTATATCACGACTTTTTTTCGTCACAATATTAAATTTTGTTCTTCTGCCTTGGAAAATTACTTCACTAACAGACTAAGCTGATGACATGTTTATGTTATGAAACATAGAATACGGGAGAAATCTTCAAATGAATTGTTAATGAAGTCCACAATACTTTTACTTTCGAACGATTTAAAGGGGAAAAAATAATAGAAAAAATCGATCGAGATTTCAACATATTTGCATGTTTCATGATCCCTATATGCCAAAAGAATGCTTTTTGGTTGCAAACTTGTCTGTTCCTCCATTCATCACGACACATGCGTACACGTTTAAGTATATATCGTTCAAAGTAACATGGCTCCACGTTGGGTCAGTGAAAGAGTGGTCACTGCTGTGAGAGGTCCTTGGTTCTATCTCATACCCACAAGACAAATGCTGGAATGGTACCTAACATATATATCCCAGTTCTCTTCCTTCCTTCCCCGAGTAGTGTGATCACCAAGACACGTCATCCTTCATACGTGGCAACAGATGCCAAAAGCCCAGAAATCGAATTCCTAAATCTAACTTTATTATTATTATTATTATTATTATTATTATTATTATTATTATTATTATTATTATTATTATTATTATTATTATTATTATTATTATTATCATTAATTAATTTATTTATTTATTTAACACACACCTATTACAGAGCCAATTGCTCCAATTACAAATTCAATATACAATTGTGAAATTGCTAAATAATCTATTAGATTAAAATAAATATAATTAAAAAAAGAGAAAAAAACAAAAAAAGTCTAAAATAGCAAAATTCATGCAGGCTATTTTTTCTTTTTTGAATGCAAAAAACATAATCATTACATTACATAAGCAGAGTTCAAAAACAATTGAAACAATTTTATATACTTTTCCAAAGACATCGTAAAATCCACGATTATTCCAGATTTTATAATATCATTATGTTTCTTACAAAGTCTCACAAGTGGAGAATTTTTATGGGAGGTTGTTTTAGATTTAGGTATAACAAATGGTAATCGTACTCTTAAAGATCTACTAGTGCTAAATTTTAACATTTCCAGAAAATCTTCATTAACTATAATACCATTAATAATTTTAAATAGAAAAAAATGATGCATTATTTCCCTTCTTTTCACCAGAGACGTACAATTAAATTCCCTTAGGATAACACTATAGTTAACTTTCATATCATACGCAGAGATTTTGAATCTCTTGTACCATAAATACCTTAAAAATATTTTTTGTATTGATTCGATTTTCCTTATTTGATTATCATAACAGGGGGACCATACTAATGAAGCGTACTCTAATTTACATCTAATGAATTAAATAATTTAACTAACACTTCTGCGTTATTAAATTCCTTTGAATTTCTAATTATGAATCCTAAAGCTTTAGATAATAATAATAATAATAATAATAATAATAATAATAATAATAATAATATTTTCTTACTGCCCTAAAAGATAAGAATTGTTGATTGGAGGAGGAGAATTTTTACTCTGATATCTGTCGATAGACAGACGAAAGAATATGCCTGTTATTTATGATTTACGTTACAAATGCATAGTTTGAAAGTCTGAAAACCTGGTAACAATCCTCTTGCAAGATTTCATAAGACATTTTCACGGTCGGGATACTCGGCTGAAAAGACGTAATAGCTTTTCAAGGCGAGGCATCCTGAGTGAGGTTTTCTTTCGTACCTAACATAGAGATCCCAAGCCGCTTCCTTCCGCCTTCCCCGGAGAGTGTGCTTGACGAGGAACGTGATGTTTCATACGTGACGGACTTAACGTCATAGATGCCTGTAATATCGAAAAAAATGCATAAATAAATACATACCTTAACTGACCAAACAATTCGCACCAAGTGAGCTTTGTGGTAGACAAATTCCGGGTGAGGGACTTTCAGACTCGTTTCAGCAGGATGGGGCCCCTGCCCATTTTGCTGGAGCTGTTAGAGATAAGTTTAATGACAATTTCCCTCACTGGGTTGGGAGAAGAGGTCATGTGGAGTGGTCCCCTCGTTCGTCAGACCTTTCTCCCATTGATTTCTTTTCCTGGGATATGCTGAATGAGAAAGTTTACTAGATGAAAATTAGAAATTTAAAACACCTGCCAGGACGCGTTCCCAGTCAGTGTGCTGAAATCGATGGCAATTTAGAACTATTCCATCTAATTCACCTTAATCTTGTAAAGCGCATCAAATTATGCATTGAACAACACGGAAATCATGTTGAAAATATTATTCACTAACATTAAATTGACTAAAGTGTGAATTTTCCCATATACCTAGACTTTATGGACACCCTATGTATTGAACGATTATTTTTGCATTCTGGTCTCAAACAATTAATCTTATTATTTCTATGTGGCAAGGTGATAATGATGTCCGGTAGCAGGAAATGTTGGGTAAAATATTTAGTTCTGTACTATTTTCAAACATGTTTTAAATTAAACTGGAGAGGACAATCATAACACTCTATCACTTTTATCGTGTTGGTCATGTTTCGTTGAGTTTAGATCCCATCGTCCTCTTAGTAGACGTGGTTTGTCAGTAGTAGAGCACACTTCTTGTTCAAGGGGTCCTTGGTTTGCTCCCTAATCATGCGACTTTCTGGTGGACAACCTCGTGTTCGTGGACTTTCTCGAGGTTCTCCCGTTTCCAGCCACATCTTCGTTCCACCAATTCTTTTGTAATCTTTCAAATTCATTACTCATGTCTTTTCTAGCCTAAGGAGCATAACTATTGGAAAGAAAACTACAAATTTCATCTTAGATCGTACTCTTCATTTATGATAGCTGCTTAACATTTAAAACTCACGTAAAAAATATAACTAATGAAGCATACAGAAACTTAGGCTTGATAGTAAAAATAGGTAGAGACTCCAATACGATGCATCTATTCAAGACATTGTACACATTTTTAGTGCGGTCGAAATTAGAATATGCCGGCCAAATATGAAACCCGGATCATGTTACCTACACAAAAGAGACAGAGATGATACAGACTAAATTGCTAAGATATTTCACAGATAGGTCACTACCCTAAATTTGACTCAGCTGCTGCCCTAGTAGCAAATTTCCATTTTGAAACGCTTGAGCAAAGAAGAAACATTGTTGATGCATTATTTTTATTCAAAATCATTAACAATGAGATAGATTGTTCAGAACTAACGAATAAGATTAAACTTCAGGTTCCTTCCTTAAGAACAAGGCTAAGAAACACTGATTTCTTTCTGTATCACAAAGCTAGTACGAATGTACCAATGAAATCTCCTATGTGGAGAATATGTGCTTCTTATAAGATACACAGCAAGGTAAATAAAACTTTAGATATTTGTAGTATCTCTGTAAATGATTTCCGAGCTGAACTTCTGAATCATTTTAGAACACTATACAGAATACTGTAACTGGGCCCTAAAGGTATATTGCATTCTTAAATAAATAAATAAATAAGTAAATAATTTATTTGGTACTTAAATACATTAGTACCTAAGTTTGACAAAGTTGATATTTGTATGTCTAATGCTATTAAATAATTAATTTCTCTCATAACTTAATAAACAAGTAGTAAAGACTATCGATTGATTTTACGTATTGTTTCACCAATTATTATCATCATTCCTTTCTCGCCATCTGCTTTAGCCTCACTCAGAACGTGAAATTCATCCTTTTCAGTGATCACCAGATTTCCGATGAAGAAGGTACCACAATCGTATCGAAAATTTAAGCATTTCGTTGTTGAATAAAAACTTCTGAAGCAGACATTAGATATATGTTTTATAATGACTCTTTCCAGTGTCTATAATGGATTTTTAGAAAAATAATCATATTCACCCGACTATAAGACGAGTTTTTTTTAATTCTTCATTCGAAAATTACTTACTCGTCTTACATTCGCAGATTAAGTTTTGTAGTTGAAGTCAACCGTTTTACTTTGTGTAATAGCATATTCCAAACATTAAAATATACTCCCATTTCTGTAGTCATTGTTATTTTGACTTTAAATACGGTAAAAAATGGTGGTAAAAGTACAAATGTAAGTACCGTAATCTACCGTATTTGTTTTTATTTACGGTACCGTATTTTACCGGTATCTATTCTTTTATTATCATAATTTAACGAACCAATAATTGACATAAGTTCACAATAGGTAATCTTAAGATATTTTGTATCAACGAAGCAATTATAATTTTAATTATTTAGAATTTGATAAAAATATGAAAGTACTCAAGAAACCTGTTCAAAATGCTCGGGTAAATACGGTACATGTAATGTTTCTGTTAGCTTACACTGACAAAACAGACAAGGTAGCTCTTTCAGGGTTAATATTACTATTTCTGTCCTTCTCTGTACTCTTACTTGTGGTAGGTTATTAATATCCAGGTCTCGTTGGAATGGTTTAAACAAATTTTGCAAAGGACAAATATTTCGCTCGATTCTTTTAAGATATACTTCTTCAAGATTTAAGATTCCAAATAATAATGCTTGAGAAAAAATATGAATTGCTTTCAACTTCTCATTTATATTTGTAGATGTCTTAATGTACAGTATGATCCACTTAGTTTGTGGGGTCGCGGTGGCTCAGTGGTAGAGCGTTCACTTCTGGTGCATGGCGTTCTTGGTTCGATCCCAGGTTCTCGCCAAGTGAGCTTTGTGGTGGACAAACACATTTTGCCTGGGTTTTCTCAGGGTTCTCCCGTTTCCTCGCACTTTGTTCGTTCCACATTTAATTCATTTTTGATCATCACCGTTTCCTTTAGTCTAGCCGGCATAATCGTGGGACGTAAAACTCATTTCTTTCCACTCAGTTTGTAGTCTGAGAGAAGTTGTTCTAAAATAAAATTATCTCCCATTTAGCATAATTGTTACAAATTCATAGGTTAAAAGGCAACTTCATTAAGTGGTCGTCATTGCGCAAATTAGTTTATATAGTCAAAACTCATGTAATAACATGAAACTAAGACTTATAGAGTTTTGCTGTCCATGCTGTTAAAATAAATCTACTTGTTCTTGTATTTATGCAATACTATGAATATTATTTAGCAGTTGGATACGTGAAAATTAAATTGAATTTAGATATTCCTGTGTTTTACTGTATATTTTAAGCGAATACATATAAAATATACTGTATACATAAGCTATGCAGTCTCTTGAGGCTTATTTCAAATCAAACACACTTTTTATAGTTCAAAGTATTTGAGCCAAACTTGAACATAAAATACATTTTCTTTGCTCAATCGAAACAAATTAACTTCAATGTGTCAAATTTAACATTCTTTGAACAAGCAAGTTACCTAATATTTTTGTGTCCAAAGTTTTGGCTTATATTACTTATTTCATCAATTTAGATCAAAATTATGTTAACTTTGAAACAGCATAAATAATACATATGTATCTCACTAGTTTAGTCATTGCATTGAGGCTCCAAGTTACATGACAATTTTAAACATCCTAAATGGTTAACACATTAAGTTAACTTAAAGGTCTCAATGCTTTTACAATGAGTCAAAGTACCATTGTAATATTAATAAACAGGGAATATTTTAACAAGAGAATATTCATATATCATATAATATCTAACGAACATTAAAAGTTACACTTTAGGTTTTACAATGTTCTGCAATATACAAGGTAGGGACAAAGTCGATTTCGCCAAAGCAAGTAAAAAATGAAGTTCAATAAGCGAGCGTTTATTTATTTTTGTACTAGAACTATCACTAGTACCACGTCTTTTCGTGTGACTGGGACTTTCAACCATGTTTTCGTACGTATTTTATTTAAGAATTATTTACTGAGTGAAGTTGTGCAAGTAGTACATATATTCATATATATCGCATATTAAAACAGGAACAACATGTTCTCGTGGTATAAACTTTGTGGAAAGATAACAAAATTACATACTCTGTGAGAGCAGACTTCAGGAGAAAAATTCCAAGTCTGAGACCAGCATCACGTCAAGCCATGAGAAATGTAAACTAACGATTTGGAAAACAGGTTCTGTGTATGATCTTCCGCAAAGAGAACAACCACGAAATGTACGAAATGAAGGAAGCACTGAACTTGTCCCTCCGAGTTATGTATCTAACCCGGAGAAGTCTACCTGAAGGCGTGACCGTGACCCGGGAGTGTTATGTGCCTCTTTAAGAAACACGTTACAGGAATTAAGGATGAAATCTTACGGCCAAAGCTTCTGCAAACCTGATCCCGACTGGAGTGTTAAGTTCTGTGACTGATTTCTCGTTGGAAGGAGGCTTACAGAGACTTTTGGAAACGAATTTTGTAGACAGATATGGCTTCATTCAAGATGAATGGTTTAGAAACAGACACAATTATGTTTATCGGTGTGATAACAATCGACATGAAACTGGGACAAAAGAGTTAAACTTGCCTGGTGTCACTGTTTAGGGTATTATTTGGAGTGGTGGTGTTCTAGAATCATTCTTTGTAAAGGAATTGTTAGCAGTGACACATGCTCTTAGTTGCAGAAGGTTGTCATACCAGAACTTGAAACCAATCATTGTTGCAAAAACATTCAGTTCACGTGACAACACGATGGAGCACTACCTCACATTCCTGTGATCTTAGGGTTCTCTTGGGTCAATATTTCGATGAATATTGACTATATGATATTGATGAATATCGTGGTACGACAGATTGGGCACCCAACGTCATGCAGCTTCTCAATGTGGTGTATTGTGAAAGACAAAGTGTTTTCGAGGATTGGATAACTTGAAACAGTTTATCGAACAATCATTTGAGAGATTGGTTGCTAATCCTTGATTGTGTTGTTGATATTTACAAATAAGTGCTGAGAAATATAACTTTTGCAGTAAACATAGACAGTTTGATCAATATTTGTAAGTACAATAAAGATTGTGAAGTCGCCTAGCTTCTTTTATTTTATATCTTCACAAGGATATTGCGGAAAGGGACTTTGTACCCACCCTGTCTATCTATCATCTTTTCAACAATATTTTCTGTAGAATATACACAAACATAGATGAATGGGGGCAAACCTTGAACTATTATTTTATTATACCAAGGATAACTCAAACTTTGATGTACTTCCTGTTTGGAACCAGAAAGCCAATTCTAAAAATTTTACAGTTTAGTTGGCACCAGAAGTGTCAAAGTCACTTGGAACAAAAGTTCATCTTAAGTATTCATGTAAACATTGTTTGTTTAAGACATAGAAGTGTTGGAAATTGTCATTTTACAATACTTAAAGTAAAGGCATCACGTTAGAACAAGTAAAGGTAGTAGCGGTACCAACAAATACATTTTTCGGTACTATAATAAATTAATGACTTTTTTTTTTTTTTTTTGCTAGTACAAATTTTGAAAGGAATTAACGGAAAGGTTTCGCTAAGCATTTAAAAATAATAAAAAAAACTGACATACATGAAGTTCGTTAACTGAATTATAAATGTAATAAATTTTACGAGTGATATTTTAATTACTTCATTTGACGTTTAATGACAGAACAGTTTTATTCATTTAGATTTTATAGTAAATTAACAACCTTTCTCTACATCTTTAGTGCTTAGAATTTCAATTTACATCCATATTTATTACAATTTTGGAATACCATTTTCAATAGGTACCCATATTTACGAGAATGACTGTATTATACAGGGTGTCTCAAAAGTCCCCTGACAGAGGGCAACTCTGTTATTATCAGAGTTACAACAAAATGTAAGAAGGGAAACCGTCTCCAAATATAATGTTTTCAATCTAAAGTGAAGGATATTTTTAATCGGACGAGCCGTTTGGTCTGTACACTCTTTATGTGCCCAATGTTAAATGAAAATGCCATTTTGCCATTTACCTGGACGCACAACATAAGTGAATGAAGTTACTATCTTTTACACCAACGTGTCTATGGCCAATCCCCATTTCAAACATGCCCCCATTCACATTAAGTTTTGGGTCCAGGTAAAATGACAACTTTGCATTTCCATCTGACATTGGACGCATGAAGAGTGTACAGCCCAAACCGCTCGTCCGATTTTCAAAAAAAAAAAAAAAAAAAAATCCGTCACTTTAGATTGAAAACATCATATTTTGATACGGTTTCCGCTCAAACATTTTGTTGTAACTCTGATAATAGCAGAGTTACCCTATGTCAGGGGACTTTTGAGATATACCTGTGTATACAGCTTTTATATACAGAACGATAGTAAATAATACTTTTACGCACATTAGAAACTAGCTACTTTCATAAAACAATAATCACTGCAGTCATAGTCAACATCAAAGTGAGTGTAATATCTAATCTTTCAACTGTCATGTTCTACTGTACGACTAGAATTTTGAATTGAAAGACACGTTAAGTTCATACCTTCTTCACATGGTATTTACACATATTAACTAAAGAAAGTCATACTTCAACATATATATCTGCAACATACGTGATACGTAATGAAAATCTCACTTATTGTTAGGTAAATTCTCTTAGTGGTTACAAGACCTATAACAATTGAACTTAGAACATAACCGAACCTTCGAATTAAGTCTACATCAAATTTCGACAGATTAGTTTTTTTTTCTGCACACAGTTGCGTTACTTTTATTAAGGGAACATGGCGATGAAAGACACTACCTGACATCACTAACCGGAAATTATCAGACTGATCTTAAATTATTGGTCACTTAATCTATGAACTACATGTTTATGATCTGAACACAGAAATGTCGCAGACAAATGACGTTATTAACATACCATTACTCAATTGCCGATTAATTAACAAGTGTTTATTTATTTCATCGAAACAGGCGATACAAACATAAATTATAGATTGAATTATCTGTTCAAGAAAAAACAGTACTACAGCTTTCCGGTTCGAACGTTCTCGACCAACTCAACAATTTGTGATACATTAAGTCCTGACAGCGTGCTATTGTTTCTCTGACGGGCAGTAAGTATCAGATTTTCCAAATCTTCTTCCTTCATTTTCGGATAATGTTTACTGATCACCTTCAAAAGTAAAGGTATTCCTTTCACACTCGTTACGGCTGTTTTACCCTTCTGAGCCTGACACTTCAATACCTTTGAACTTCTGTCGCACATGTCAGTAACTGAATCTTTAAGCTTTAGCCCAGCACTTACAGTTTCGTCTTTAATACTATTCGAATCAGGCAAAACGATTCCTGGATCACAACCTCGGCTGAACATTGGATTTCTTTTATCACATGAAATGCGATTTTCTTTCTTGCCTTTACTCACTAAGCAATCCTTATTGCTGGAAACAGCCGCTACGTTATCTCTCCGAGTCTTTGCTTTCCTTGGATCCTGCTTTCCGGAGCTAATACCAACAACGTTTCGATTCTTTAGGATATTATTCGTAATGAGGAAAAATGGGCAAGGTGGGCATTTAATGTTTTCCAACATTGCTACAGCAGGTTCTATTCCTTTTTCATTTTCTACACTGGCAATAAACTGTTTTCGCATCAACCTCATCTTCTTTTCGAAACGTCTCCATTGACTCAGGATTTGGTTAACAAAGGATCGTTTTGGATATGTTTCCTCGGACAATTCCTTTATTATAGTTTTCACATGAGAAATGTTATCTGCACACTTTTGCAGATAAAAGTTCAAAATGTACATTCCATGGTCATATTTGAGCTGTTGTACAGCTTTATGAAGATTTCCTGAGGTTTTGGTTTCATCCTTCTGTGTCGGAGGCTTCGACCCCATAGCTTCACTTCCAGTATCCTCAACGCGTAACACTTTCAGTTTACAGTCTAATTTCTGAAACTCACACTTCATCATTTCCTTCTGTTCGCTGATATTTCTAATCACCTCATCCAAATAACTTTTACTAATGTTCGTATTTCTTAATATATTGATATTATGTGCTTTGTTAAACTGCACATTGTCCTTTCTGTCATGAAGATCTTGAATCATAGCACTAAAATCGTCCGATGAACAATTCTCCTTTTGATTACATTCTTTATACGAAAGTTGGGCGTAAAAGGTGTCAGAGACACTTTTTGAAGCTATATGATTTGATTCCATTTCTTTGCTTTGTAGTTTAACAAATGTTAAATTACTTTGTTACTAAACTCGTCCAGACATTAAAAATCACACAGAATTCTTTTCAATTTCTCCCGCTTAAAGTAAGTTGTCTCGTCTTGTCGTAGACCATTACCGGTCAAATAGGTAGGTGCACCAGCTCGCTAGCCCTGTGTGCTACGAAAGCAAAAATGGTCAAATGTGTACCTCGCACGGAGGATTTATGATTCATAAACAAAATTGAATAAGATATAGGGCACAATTGGGAAGAAAGGACAAAATCAAGAAAAAGGTCAAAGTCAGGAAAAGGTCAAAATTGGGAAAGAAGTTCAGACAGTAAAAGAGGGCTGAAAGCCAAGTTGAACAGGACAAAAAGTTAAAGGAAAGTGGGAAGTGTAAAATGAAAAAAGAACAAAGAGTAGAAAAAAGAAGAGGATGTATGTAGGTGTAAATGTAAAAGAAAGTGTAAGTGTAGCGTAGGTGTATAGGAGATCCCACTCAACTCTCTTCCTCATAGAGCACCACAACACACGAGGCACTCGCTGTAATGACCACTGTCGAACTCAAGTGAGTTGGTTGCTTATTAAGTCAGCTCTCAAGGATTCAGCTCTCTCAACAACTGAATTACGAATAATTTCTACAAAGTGGCCAGGTCATATAATCTACCCATTTTTTTTTTTTATCTATTTTTAATTTTCTTTTTTATGAGTATTTGTAGTCAGGTAGAAAACCTTTCATGCATATTAGTTATGACTTTCCGATAAAGATTTTAGATAACTGAAGAACGTAAATTACAGAAGCTCGTGCAGATTCAGAATATAGGGGCCAATTTCCAAAATCATTTCATATCACTATTTCTGCTTCAAATACTACCTAAATGAGTGCAGATAAAGAACATGGGTGCCTATTCTTTTTCTAAGAAGAAATATTTATTTTTCTGGTATACATAATACCCTAATGCCCTCTATTACTTTCTTGGTGCACGATAAATAATTTCGTACAGATTGATAATATGCCTACAAGCCAAACACACACACAAAAAAAAGATTTGTCATGCGAAAACATGTCCCAACCTGGGCTAGGTGTTCATTATAATAATTAGTCAGTAGGATAGGTTAGGCTAATAGGCAAGGTTGGTTAGTACCTTAGACTATATTAGTAGGATACGTTATGTTACTAGAATAGTATAGGTTATTTTAATAGAATATGATTGGTAAGTAGCTTAGGACATATTACATTAGTAGAGTAGTTTACGTTAGATTAGGTTAGTAGGACACGGTAGTTTAAGTTAGGATAGGTTAGTACAGTAGGCAATGTTAGGAAATTATATTAAGTTAGCAGGTTAGGTTAGGTTAACCGGGTAGATTGGTAAACTACAGTATGTTAGGTTAGTTTAGTGCCCGTATGTTACGTTTAGAAGTACCTTAATGTGGCCTTTACACAGATACGAGTTCCTGTAGCACTTGTAATGTTGTCCACACTAGTGATACTATACTTGTAACCATAGAAGAGGGTATTTTTATATAGACCTACTCTGTAGAAGCACTCAGAAATAATGTTGTCAGTAGCGTATCCTGAAAATCTGGACGTGCTTTTTTTTGCTTATAAAAGATAAAATGTTTTCCATGCAACAACTCATTGGCGAAGAGGGAATTGTCTGCTTGGGAGCGGACCTTTTGGTCGGTCTCGGACCTGTGGACCAGGCCTTGGTAGGTAGCCATTTTATAGGTGACTTTTTTTTTCAAAAAAGTAGGGGGAATTACCCCTATGCTACCCCATAGCTGCGCACATGACTTTACTCTGTGCCACTTTCTTGGACTCAATTACATTTTATAGAATACGAGTGCACTGCTCCATTCGTACATTGAATGGATCTGTTGACATTTTAAATCTTTATAATTTGCCTTTATTTGAGTTGAATATGCCCTTGTATATTAAATACTACAGAAATAAGTGTGAAAATAATATTTATAAAAAAACGAAATAGTAAATTGTAACAATTAAGTGTATATGTAATGAACTGACCCCATCCTTACATTAAATTTGCTAGCATGGTCTGCAAATTTTATAATATACAAGATACTGATTGCTGCTAACGTGTTTTCACCAATGATTTAGGATTTAGGATTTAGATTTCCGTGCTTTCGGTATCTATGGCCGTCACGTTTTGAGTCATGACATCCCTCGGCCAGCACACTATCCGGGGAAAGGGATGGAAGGAAGCGGCCTGGGACTTGTTATATGTCTTAGGTACCATACTATGAGGAAAACCCCAGGAAAATCTCATTCAGGGTGGCTGGCCTGAAAAAGCTTTCTACACTTTTTCTACTGAGTGTTCCCACCGGGAATCGAATCTGGTATCGCTCGCAGCGAAGGCACTTTCACTAATGAGTCAAGCATTATTTTTTACCAGCATAAGTAATAACCCTATATGCACAGTTTTTTTTTAATGAAGTAGTCAAATTTTCATTAGCCTTAGTTTTAACGCCCCACTATTATGCACATTAGGCCAAGAGAGACGATGATTAAAGCAAGTGAATGAAGATAGAAGAATTGGTGGAATGAGAAAGTGGGAGGAGACGGGAGTACCCTGAGAAAACCCATTTACATAAGGTTGTCCACTACAAACTTCCTTGGCCGAGGATTTAACCAGGGACCCCATTCACAAGAGGTAAGCGCTCTACCACTGAGCCACCGTCCCTCCTCTTGCAAATTTTCAATAGCATCGCCAATTAGTAACATTATTCAAACCCGACAGTGAATTTTTAAAATAAACCTTCTTTGCTTAATTAAAAAGGGTCATATTTACGTACACCAGTTCTACTTTCTGAAATGAAGCATTAACCAACTGGCGATGTAAATGTCAACTTCAGAATAAAGACTCGTAAGCCTTCAATTTCTTGCAGTGAAACTGGCGCGTAGTTGCAAATGTGAAACCTCTTTTTTTTTTTTTTTTTTTAAATGACGGAATAGTATCGCGGAGGGAATTTCTTGCTGGCATAGCTGTTAAATAAAGTGTCGTGGTGTGACGCGGTCGCACGATGAGATAACAAAACCTAACCTAGTCTACTCTCCCTACATTTGAAACCTATAAAAATAAAAGTCACTATGTTTGTGATTTCGTAGCGTTTAAACCACTCGACCGATCTCGATCAAATTTTTAACAATGGTTTTTATTACTTTACTTTAACTGTCCAACTTAGGGGAGGGGGACGGGGAGATATATTCAGAGCCACTTAGATGATCAGTGACACTTCTAATGCCCTTTAAGTAGAAATTCAGTCGCGCAACTTTGGAGAAGGGAAGATATAAAAAATAATCGAAAATGGCCGATATTAGTGTCGAGTCCATAGCTTTATGGATCGTTGAGACGAACAGTGACACCTCCGATGTTGTTTCAATCCAAATTCACTCCTTTATATACAAAATGTAACGTATTCTCCCCGTACGAAGAACGGCTGTTCTGCTAGTAATGGCTAAACATCGAATGTATGGTAAACTTATGTAACCTAACCTAACGTATTCTTCCCTACATTTGAAAATATTGGCTAAACATTGAGTTGAAGTATCCTAAATAAACCTATACTGCCCTACCCTACTCTACCATAAGCTACTGCAGAAATCTCTACTCTTGCCTATACTACCCTAAACTTGAATGTAAAAACCGAACGCTAAATTTGAAAGAAAACAGTATTTGTGTGAAATTTAGCGTAGTTTGTAGCCAAACATTACGTAAGAAAAGGAACTGTTCCCCTAAAAATCATCCTTGCTTGAAAATGTCGTTTCAAATTCGTATAAAGAAGTGTGATATGTTAGTTTTTTTTGTACTATTTGCCTTCAATATTTGGACTATAGATATTAGTACATTATCCATATTTGATTTGAATTGACTTTGAGTTTAGTGTCCCTTTTCTATATGAGAAATGGAACTGCAACTTAACATGGGATCCTAACAACATGAGCTCCAGCCAACTGGCAAATCTCTCGTGCCATCATAGTTATCATTAAAAATGAAATTACACGAGGAGGAAACAAAAACTAACAAGGCCGATATTTCTGGAGTTTCGTCTGTTATAAAGGAATAAGGAGTATGCGGTAATTTTAATACATGGAGTTGGCAACTGTGCAGAGCTTCAGCCATCCGCCACCTACGGCGCTAGTAGTATGTAAACATAAGTGGCGACTAGTTTAGAAAACTGGTCTCGCGTGGAAGTCCGCTCGGTTATTCGATTTCTATCGGCGGAAGATGTAAACCTCGACTGAAATTAACCAGCGGTTGGTAGAGGTTTGCGAAGAGGCCGTAATGTCTCGTCATCATGTCACAGAATGGTGTCAAAAGTTTGCTTCTGGCATAAAAAATGTCACCGACAAGGATCGCAGTGGTTCTCCCGTCTCAGAATCAACAGATTTGAACACAGCTCGCGTGGAGGAACTGACCAAAGACAACAGAAGGATCACGTTACGGAATCTGATGGCAGAATTGGGAACGTCGTTCGGAAGCGTTCGTCACATTGGTTCGATTTGCTTCAGACGATAAGGTGAAACACTTCGTAACAATGTGGCTGAACACGCAAGGAAAGGACTTTTAGCAGGAGGGAATCTTCAAACTCATCCCACGAATCGATAAGTGCCTCAATCGATATGGAGAGTATGTCGAAAGATAACCTAAATGTATGTAATATCTGTTGGCTGTATTAGTTGTATGAAACAATATATACACGGTTTCACTGCAGTCTCTGTAACCTTACTTTTGGCCATTCCTCGTATATTCTGAAATATCACACATACAGGCTCCTTTTTAGTTTTTGATACGACATATTATGTACAAATGCATGATATGATGAATCAAATATACTATTGAATTCAACATCGAGTGCAATGTTCCATGACAATCAGAATATTTTGGGACTATTTTATTTCACACTAGCAGCGTTCACCCCGCTTCGCTGCGGTCACCCCGGAACGCAATAAACTTTGTTACTTAGATAATTTTTACTTTTTCGCTTTCAAGTGATATGATAAAAACCATAGAAGATTGCAGTAAATGTTAACATTATATCGCCTGTCATTTATGTTAACCCGCCCCGCTTCGCTGCGGTCACCCCCGAACGCAATAAACTTTGTTACTTAGATAATTTTTACTTTTTCGCTTTCAAGTGATATGATAAAAACCATTATAACGCCTGTCATTTATGTTAACCCGCCGAGTGACACGGTCATGCGGGTTGCATATACATACGTTTATTTTTATACCTATGATGAACTAACAAAGGATTTGTACGTAATGGACACCTGAATGGTCAATTATCTCAAGACACTGGTAATTGAAAATTAAAGTGATATGATAAAAACCATCTAGGGTCCAAATCCTAATAACCCCCCAAAAATAAAAGAAATTGGTTCAGCCGTATTAGCGTGATGAGCGGACAAAGGATTTGTACGTTCTCTTTTATATATATAGATTTCGTGATGAAGAAATACTATTATTAGTAGTAGTATTAGTATTTTTAAAATGAATTTGCCAGTGACATTCCCAGTAGGTAGGGATAGCAATAAAGAGTATCGCGTTTTAAATTGTGCTTAGTTTCAGACAAAACAAGGTACATTTATTTGCAAGGGGTGCCAAAATTAAAAGAAATCCCATTTCCATGAAAATTTCGAAAAAAAAAAAAATCTACGAAATTTAAGGATTCTGAAACATGAATAAGATATCATTTGAAAATCCAGTTCATTCTGAAAGCAATGATGCGTAAATCATGAAACTTTTACAACTAGTGTACAGATTCATCCTAAGTAACTGTTATTATTATGATTTATTTACTTACTTGATTTTTCTAGTTTTATCTTTACTCCTAAGGGAGATGGCCCACAGCACTAGACTTCTGATACACACGGTATATGAAATCATCTTAGAAAATAGGTTTGGTTGGAATTTAGCGCCCCTTTCAGCGCCGAGACTATAAGAGTGTATCTACAGTTTTAAGGTGGAATCGAAACTACCGTGGTGGATTTAAAATTCAAGGATCTGTTTACCAAAACTCAAAGTTGAGGCATGTGCACCAAAACACTGTATGAGCACTACATCAGCAAGGTCCATACACGTAAATGTTTCAAAGTATGTTATATTTAAATTTAAAATGGATTAATAAATCTAACTAATTACAGTTTTCTTTGAAATTCAATATTGGATTCAGATTAAGCATATAAAGGGAAAATACTTCGAAAAATTTACAAATGAAATATATTAATTCACAAAGGAAATGTAGTATTTAAAAATCTTATTTATGTGGGTGTCAAACGTTATGCAGACGTTAACAAAAATTATGAAACACAAAATATAGGTAACTTTAGTAGTAGAGATAGTTCAAAGGGGAGAGGAGAAAAAATCAGGCGATCAATAAACAAAAAACTATCCTAAAATTCATCTTTCGAATGGAAACAGCATTTGGAGGTTATTGATGGCCATTAATACTAAAAACACCTCAAAATCTTCATAAAACTGGCAATACTCCTATCTTTCTACTACATTTTTTTAAAAGTGAACATAATTTCTTAAGAATAATGAGCCTTGAGTTTTTTTTTTTTTTTTAACTACGAATTTTTCTGCTCTATGAAGTTGGTCTAGTACATTTTCATTCTAAAATTAGCAATTTCTGAAAAATTAGCCAAAAATTAAAGCAAAGTGCCTCAATGTTCGTAAATCAGTGTGAACTTTTAGTATTTGATGAGGAAGACAATTACAACAACCCTATGAATAAGAAATTCAATATTAACTATGCGACTTCTAATTCAACTGGTCTAAGAATACTCTCCCTACGATGAAGTTTTACCTGATAATATTTCACTATATTAAATAGGTACCTGAGAAATATGAAAAGAACACTAAACTGTTGAACCAAACCTGTAAACCTGTTCTTTAAAAACAAAAGACATTTTCCACTTACATTGTGTTCATTAGTATTCCACATTGAATTCTTAACGTTTCGGTAACCACTGCTATCTTTCTTAGTATAGTTCAGCAACTTACAAACTGTACCTTTCTCACACTGTCACCGTGCATTTTTACCGGTAATTTTGCAAGAAAATTACTCAACTCTACTGAGGAAGGTAGCAGGGGCTACCGAAACCACCTGCATGGAATATTTAATACTACAAAAGGCGAAATAAAATTGAAGATCCTGAAACGTAAGGTGAGCAACCAACTTCTGTAAGACGACCCTGCTCAGAACGTCCTTTCTGCTTCTGCTAAATTTTAGCAGAAGACGACTGATATTTGAGTAAATTGTAAAAAGAAAGAAGAAATGAACTATCCAATGGGGCTATTTTCAAGAAAAGTAATTTACGCACATTAACTGTTATTAATAAAATATGAAGCATCCTCGGCGGCTCAGAGATAGAGCACTCAACGCTGGTGGGTAAGGATCTGTGGGTCGAACCCAGCCCACGCCAAGTAAATGTTTTAGTAGTCGCATATTTTCACGTGGATTTTCTCAGGGTTCTTCCGTTTTCTCTCACGATTACCATCCATCTCATTCTCAGCATGTTCGTTAGATTCAAACAATAAACGTGGGATGTTAAAAAACAATTACGAAATATGAACAAAATCCTCTAATTTGTTTTGGGTAGAATAATCCGATAAGAACTCATCCCTAAGAGCAAATTCTACCTTCTGGACTTTCCCAGAACATTAACTTACACCACGGTACGGAGTGGTTAATGAAATACTGATCAATGTTGAATAAACCAAACCGTTAGAGCCGTATTTGACAAAATAACGATTTTCAGTTTTCACCTTTCAGTAAAGATCCTTATTTCAGGGGTAGGGAAAAATTTCGGAAGTCTCCAAAAAAAAATGTTATAAAAAACCTGATGTTTGAAATTTGATGACAATATATGGAACTCTCTAGTCTCTAGAGCCTTTCTGTTTCAAGTGGACCCCTACTGGCATTTCTGTCGATGTACGTTTTCGCGTACTTCCCTCGAGAGAAGAGGGACAAGTTACTCTGACCGAGATCCTTCAATAGTTGGATCCGGACAGAGTTGCCACAATGAATTATTTCACAGGATTAGCTGTGCATTGTGTTCTTAGCCATTCTAAGTAGCCTACTATCTTCACTCGCCAAGAGCAAACGACTGAATGACTAATTGAAAACAGCCGAGGCCATTCGTTCTTTTGCCAAAGCAAACTGAATTCTTTCTCCATAAGAAATCACCGGGGATGGGATCGAAGTATGCTTCACATATTTTCTGAGGGCACACTTGAAATAGGAAGTCTCTAAATCCTTTTATTTTAGGATGAACAGAGGACAAATATCGAAAAATCACTTTTTCGGTATGTAGGACCCATGATGTTGCAATAAAATGTACATCGATATGTTCCTCAAAAGACAGTGGACACTTTCCATGAGTTCAAGAATCAAAGCCTACCTCAATCACCTTATTCTACGGGGTTTATCTTACTGACTAATGTCCGGGTGGTGCAAGACATATTTGTAACGCAACCTCCAGACTTCTTTCTGCTTGGCTGAACATGTCAAACGTAAGATGTCGCTACGCTTGGAGACCACTTTGACTTAATCAGGTTTTGTTGTTTCTATTCTTTTTTGCTTTGAAACGGACACATTTCTGTCGGAAATTACGATTTTCGCACCAGTCCAATAATATTAGAAGACAACTAATATCTAATTAAAAGCTTAAATACGATATGAATCTCCATATAATACATGCTTAAGTTCTTTTATAGTGCTCGCTTCATCAGATCGCCATGCTGAGGTTCCAATCTATAATTTTGGGTGAAGATAAACTCAATACCGTAACTTCTAAAGAATGGATGATTACGATTTATTAAGGACTGTTCGGCCCCGTCAGGTGTGGTAACGTGTCCTTATGCTGGAGAAAAATATGTCCCCCATTTAAGCTCCTCACCGCTTTAGGGAGCTCCACCTCAAGTTAAAAAAAGGTTACTCCATATGATACAATACGAATATGTATATATAAATGAAGCATGGAATAGGTTCATCATATCCTAATAACAGGACACAGGACCGTGGTGGCTCATTGGTAGAGTGCTCACCTCTGGCGCGTAATGTCGTTGGTTTGATTCTATTTCCTATCAAGTAGGCTTTGTGGTGAACACCGTGTCCGTGTGTTTTCTCGAGACAAGGCGTCATTTAGGGGGGAAGAAGGGTTAATTGCCCCTCTCCCAGTGCTTGAGGAATACCTACATATACGTTAATAGATTGTTTACTAATATATTAGTAAAAAATGTGAAAGTCTTATGAAGGTGGTGCTCTTGATCCACTCAAGCGAAGTCTGAAATGACGCCCCTGTCTCAAGGTTCTCTTGTTTCCTTCCATCTTCGTCTCTTCACCAGTATCATCATTAATCTCATCATCACAGTTTTCCTGAGCCTCGGTGCACAATTGTGAGAAGTTAAACTAAAGAACACTCTTATATAAAACGAAAATGTGACCTACAGTCCCATGTCAGTATAATGTCTACTATTTGGGCCCCAAATAAGTTGTGTCAAACTGTTCCCTCAATTTAACTTGCAACGAACGAAATATGCCATCATATCATTTCCAAACTTTTTTTTTTTTTTAGTTCAATATCCCACAATTATGCACTGAGTGAAAGGAAGTCAGTGATGATGACAATGAATGAAGTGTTGGAATGAAGGAAATTGGAGAAACTCTTAGAACCCCGAAAAATTACACGCGCAGGGTGTTTATCCACCACAAAGCCCATTTGGAACGAGATGCGGTCGAACTAGAAACTCCAAGAGCCAGAAGTAAGCGATTTACCACTGAGATTGTGATGCCCGCCTAAAAGAATGAGAATACTGTAAGTTTCTCCCACTGTCCTATGATATGAACAAAATACAGTGTGGTTATAAATGAATGGTGCGCTTTTGAAAATTACTAATAAATCTATTTATTAAATTACAAGGATAAATCCTACACCGTAAGCAGTGGCAACTCTCAAAGTTTATCATGCGATACCTATGTTTGCTCCTCATGCTGGTTAGTTTGTCATACTAACTCATTACTCAACATCAGTTTCCGAGATGGTGTCTCAAAAGGAAAAGGTTTCCTGTGTGCTTCGTTTTGAGGTGTCCAGATATGTGACTACAGTGAAACTTGCGTTTCGTGCAGGATTTAGGAAAGACCAACCACATAAGAATAACATAAATAGGTGGTATCGATAATTCGTGGAAACTGAATGTTTTTGTAAAGGCAAGAGTTCTCGTCAACTTCGTATGTCTGATGCCCATTTTTCTTCGAAGATGAAAGTGTGTCCGGTGACCCGTTTCTAGACATGTTGGAAACCTGATTGTTACCCCAGCTGAACACCAATTGTGATGATTACATTTTGCAACTAGATGCTGCTCCGCCCCATTTTTACAGAAATGTACGAGAGCTTCTTAATCCTGTTCTTCACCACCGCTAGATTGGACATGCTGCAACAGAAGACAACAACCATCTCCCGTGGCCACCCCGTTCGCCGGATTTAAACGCCATGGGATTTATTTCTTTGATTGTTTGTTTATTAACCCCCAAAGACGAAATTTATGTACCATCAATGCCCTTGTCTCTTGAGGAAGTTTGTGATCGGATAACGCATGCATTGCAGAGCATCACGGCGGACAATCTACACCAAATATGGGAAGAATTTGATTATCGTGTAGATGTGTGTCGTGTGACCAAGGGTGCATTATTGAAAGATTGTGATTAATGCATCAGAAACTTGAACAGTTAATCACAGCATAAACAGCTATAAGGTTTGCCCATGCAAGGTAACAAATAGATTTATTATTAATTTTTAAAACGGCATTATTCATTTATAAACATGATGTATATTTCCCTAAGATGAAACCTAAAATACCAACTGGGACCCTTAGAAGTAATACAAATATTCATTAAAGTTTTAAGTTCTAGGGGGAGCACAAATTTCGTAGTTTTCTACAAAGATCCTAGCTCACACTTATGTAGGGGTTCCAAATACTAAGGCACACGCTCAAAGAAAAGTTTTTAAGTTGCGGCCCTGGATGAACGTTTTGAAAATATTAATTTAGTGAGTTAAGGGAAAAACATCAAAACTACAAAAAAAAAAAAAAAAGTATCTTGAACATTACAACAGAGCCCTTGTCATCGAGTATAAATACAGGATTCCAGTTTCAATACTGATTTCCACAGAGCAAAATCGGTACAAAATATTGAGAAGCAGTATTTTTTTTTTTTTTTTTTTTTTTTTGCAATTGATTCAGTGTCCCAAGAACAGGTTCTGTCCAGGGCCGGATTTAGGGGGTGCACCGGAGCACGTGCACCCCTTCCTCCGTTGTGAATATACACTATCTAAAGTGAGAAGCTAGCAGTGAAAATAGCAATACTTTCCTAAAAAATTTAATGTCATATTTCCGTTCCGATCTTCAAAGAAAGCGGAGCTTTGCAGAAATAATAGTTTAAGTCAATTCCTCGCACACACTACAGATGTCTATAGGCATTTACAACATTTAAATTTGATTCTAATGTACTGGCAGTTATTGGTGCACCCCCGTCAGAAAATCCTGGATCCTACCCTGGTTCTGTCCTAGCTTCTCCATCTATTCAGAGCTACCTCGTGGTTAAGAGGTTAGTGTACGCGCCTTTGGCGAGGGAGATTCACGTTCGGTTCCGACGGGACGCCATATGGTTCGGATCCCACGTTAAACAATTTGTAGGTCCACGTCTCATATAACCTCGCTGCTGAAAGGGACGCTAAACTTAAAACCAGGTCAGGTTATCCGTGTATTGAATCTGGAAGTGGTTCAAATTACCGATTTCCAGTTTCAACGATTATCGCCATACAGAGAACCGGTAATAGAGAGCGACAGCAGGTTTTCTGTAATCGATTCAATGTCTGAAGAGTGTAAATAGTCACAACCTGCAATAATCTACCAAAACCGGAAGTAGTTAAAAATTTACAACTATTTCTGGTTTTATTTCCGGTTTTTATAAAGCAATCGACTCGATTGAATCGAGAAGCAGTTTTTTTGCAATTAATTCAACGTCCCAAGAATAGGTTCCATTTCCTGTTTTTCTTCGGGGTCGTGGTAGAGCGTTCACCTCTGGCCATGCAGGCAGGGCCGTAACTTGTGGGGGGCAGGGGGCTACTGCCCCCACAGGGAAGCTCCCTGCCATTCGGGGAGGAACCACTTTAAGAAAAACTTTCTTAGTCCATATACGATACGAACATGAAATTATAAATGTAGCACCAAACAGGTTCACTACATTACATAAACAAAACAGCACACAAAAGGAAAATAAAATAAAAATGAGTCGTGGGCCTACTTTAGTAAAAAAAAAAAAAAATCTACTATGGACCCTAAAAATAATATTTATTCATACGGCTTTGAGATTTGAAAATATTGTCACCTTAATTAATTTGTCATGTATGAAACGAGCACAGGGGCGTAAGGGAGAGCCAATAAAGATTGAGTTAAAGATGGAAAGAAGGGACTTATTTTCGAATTTTGCTTGAGGGATCAAAACAACATTTTCTAGGGGGTCTAAATATTAATGCTTGGGCCTCAAGAAAAAAATCTAATTGTAAGTTACGGCGCTGCATGCAGGTCATGACAAAGGCTATTTTTTGTCTGAAAAAAGTGAAATGAAATTTTTCAGTTTTACGTCCCGCGATTATGCCGGTTAGGCTAAAGGAAAAAAAATCAATTAAATCTTTGAGTTTTACGTCCCACATTATGCCGGCTAGGCTAAAGGAGACGTTGATTATGAAAAATGAGTGAAATGGTGTAATGAAGAAAGTGGGAGGAAACGGGAGAACCCCGAGAAAACCCACGCACACGGTGTTTGTCCACCACAAAGTTCACTTGGATTGAACATTAGAATAATGGTTACGGTGATGATGAGAAATGAATGAAATGGTGGAATGAAGAAAGTGGGAGGAAAAGGGAGAACCTCTAGAAAACCCGCGAGCGCCTGTGGGAGGTGAACGCTCTACCACTGAGCCACCGCACCCCCCTACCTTTTGTCTGGGATTTCTTCGCTGCCCACTAAGTGGTGACGCCGCATATACCTACATGGGGATTACATCGAAAAACAGTGATGACCAGGTGAGTCTATCTGTACTCCTGCCTGTGAGGTAGATAACTTATTGGACAACCCTCGTACTTAAAAGTCATCATATCACAAAAGTTTAAATAGTTAAAAACCTTATAAATACATGAAACCAACACACAGTATAAATTTCTGGAAATTGTATTTATAAAGTAAATCTAGAGATATTTATACAATAAAATATCCATTATTCAGAAGATATACATATGCAATTTTACTCAAATTGGGAAACTTAAACATTTGGTATTGTATTTTAAATACGTATAAATTATATACATATATTGTGATATATTTTCAAAGTTGATTTCTAGTCAAACTTTTTTCTAGCTCAATGCAATTGAGCTACATCTTAAATATCAAACAAGTTACAAGCTTCTTGGTAATCATTAATCCCAATTTGCCAAGTTTAACAAGTTTAAACAAAAACATTAATCCCAATTTGCAAAGTTTCTGTTGTTAAACTTGGCAACAGAACTTAATCCCAATTTGTCATGTTTCTGTTATTAAACTTGGCAACAGAAACTTAATCAAAATTTGCCAACAGAAACTTAATCCCAATTTGCCAATAGAAACTTAATCCCAATTTTCCAACAGAAACTTAATCCCAATTTGACAAGTTTAACAAGTTTAAACAAATAAATTATACAATATTTTTTTGTTCAACGTTTTGTCTTCCAATATTTGATTTAATAGCATTAACTATGATGTTGCTTAAACACCATATATGTATTTCATTTGCCTGGTAACTGCACTGTACCCCCAATGAATTACATTAACTTTCAAAATACACAATTACCATAGTGAGTTAATGACCCACGGTAAACATTTTAGCATCTAGAATATTAGTAAACAATGGATAGTTTAAACAAAAGAATCTAAATATACAACAAAAGACTAACATTAAAATGTACATTTTATGTTTCGAAATACTTCGTAACATTTGATTTTAATTTTTTACAATAATGTTTCATGAGGAATAAACGTACGTAAGCACACGTACATATGAATTGTTGATTCCTTACACCAATGGACGGATGAACCCTGGAATACTTTAGATATTATTTTGTTTCGTTGGGTTCCACAAAAATGTACTGTATATGTAAATTACAATAGCTCTGTCTTCCGTTGAAATATAAACATTATAGTTAAAGAGAATACTGTATTGTTTGCTTAAAATTTCGATTCAATAAGTTTTAAATAATAAATAAATGTGAATCAAATAACACCTACATTCTTCACCAGAAACAATACTGTCAGAAAACAAAAATGCAGTTTTCGGAACCTTTCAATGTCGTTTTCAACGGAAGCGATTAAACGATCTGGCTCATTCATTGGAATAATAATGGGCCTTATACTGCAATCAAAGATTACATGTTCAAGAAATGGAAGCATTAGACATAACTCACTCAAAATTATAAGTATTGGCGATTATCGAAGAAAATTTTACGTTATGAACATGTTGCTCCCATTTCATTTTTGAGAGCGGTTCCGGCGACAGTCTTTAAATAACACACAATTTTATGGATCCTTTTGTTGAAATACAATTTGTTTCTGGACAAATAACGTGTATAACAGAAACAGTTGAAAAATCTTCAACTTGTTTCTGGTGGCACGTTTTATGACACTTCCTTTGCAGCTTTTGCTACTAAATCCAAAATTTGAGATAAATTGAGTCCTGATAAACTATTATTATTGTTGCGACGGGCAGCTACTACCAACTTTTCGATGTCTTCCGTCTTCATTCTCGGATACCGCTTGCTAAGTTCATTAATCAATGAGGAGAATCCTACCACTTTCCACATTCCTTTCTTACTTGATAATTTTTCAGCTGGACGACATTTCTTTGCTTTTTCACAACAAACTGCAGCGTTTGATGAACTGATATTTCCAGCACTGACGTTTTTATTTTTCTTTTCCTTTAACTTGAAGGGAACAAGATCAGTGCATTTATCGACCAGTTCAACACTATTAACTGAAAGCTGAACTATTTTCTTTGGTATCGTCACTTTGGATTTTTTGGAACACCTATACCGATTCTTTGGAACACTTGTATCGTTCTCTAAAAGATGTTCTGTCACTTCAATTCCAATTGTTTTTGATCTTCCATCAAAGTTATTGCTTTTCAAAATACTGCTAGCAATAAGGAAAAACGGACATGGCGGAGGCTTTAGTTGTTCCATCATGGGTACAAAATAATCAGTGTCTTTTTTCTTCTCAACACCGGAAAGAAATTGCTTCTGCATCAATGTCACTTCTTTATGAAATTTCTTCCACTTTCGTAATAATGAAATTACGTACGCGCGTTTGGGATTAGTTGCTTCAGTTAGTTTTTTTGCCATTGATTTCAACTTTAAAATAACGTCAACGCATTCATTATTATATAAACTGAAAACGTACATCCCACAATCAAACTTCATTTTTTTGATAACTTCACATGTCTTCGCAGTAGATTCAGGTTTCTGAGCTCCATTGTTGGAGGTCGTTATAGTATCTCTGCTATGAACAATGCCCAACAATTTTATTCGATTCTCTATATTCTCACACTGGCGTTCTAAGTCTATCCTTTCTTCATTCATGCTCCAAATTCGATGATCCAAATCAGTAGAATTTATCACCTGACTTTCTTTACGTCCGTATGGCTGGAAACTACATATTTTGTTTACAATTTTACTATCGGGAATATTATCCCCCACTGAATTCTTAACCTGTGCTTCAGAAGAATGCATAAAATCAAAAGTAGCAGAGCTACTTTTCAACGATTTATTTTGCAGATCCATTTTAATAACAATATATAGTCAAACTTACACTTTTTACCTGAATTTTCAGGTTGTTTCTTTTGGTTTATAGTTTATTATCTGAATTGGCAGATAAATCGATATGGATTTATCTTTAAGGCAGATACTTCAACCTGCGACTAACACAATAACTGTTTTCGTAACACAGCCTTAATGATTTTCTATTGTTAACAGCTGAATAACGAAATAAATGCACAAGATAGCCAGGCCATAGAATCTATTCAATTCAAGAATGATTCAGTTAGTTCTAACAGGTATTTTACAACAAATTAAGAATCTTCTTGTTAAGTGCATTTACTGATTGGTAAGAATACTTTCATACACATACGATATTACGTATCCCGTATTTTTTTCATAAGTCAATAAGGTCAATTTCAGAAGATCCTACAGATTAAGAATATGATGGTTAACTTAAAAATTATTTTGCGAAATTTAGTTGCTTCAAACGATTCCCCTATGTATTGTACAGTGTTATTAACAATGCAGATTAAGAATAGTTCGTCAAATTTAGAAAGCTTTATCTTTCACTTTTCTTGCATTAAATGATACCTTAAGGCATTCTAGACTGTTATTACGCTGGCACATGAGTAAATGATTATGTACAGATTCATAATTTGCGTCCAAACTGATATGCCCTGGAAATAACAATGTGATTTGTGTTACCCTGTAATATACAATTGTTTCTTCCCACAATTCACTCGCAGTTTTTTTAAAAATTGTTTCTTATGGTAAATGTGGGTACAGATTCACTCTACGAGGACTTCCTCTTACTAGTGTAAGTACGAGTTCGGATGCACGCAATAGACACTACCGTTGAAAAAGACAAACCAAATTGTGCTAGGTGGCCACTAAAAGCAGAATGCTATCTAACCGAGTCATGGTAAGATCGGAACAGAGGAGCAGGCACGACAACGACGTAGCATATGCACATAAACGAGGCTAGTGCAAAAATAAAATATCACATAAATTATATAAGATTAGAGATTGTACCTCTTTACTTGTTAACAGAAAATATACTGTTGCTACATCGTACAGAAATGCTCCGTCGTTGGAAATTAGTATATTACATTGATGTCTTTGATAAACACTCGTTCATTTTAACTCTAGTAATAGTCATCATACTGGATTCACACTTGAATTACTGGTTTCCTAAATTGTGAAATGATCCTCCGACGATGGAATTAATATACTACAAAATCCTCTTTATATGCAGTAATTTTTTAAAAGTTACTTTACTAGTGACGTACTATTCTTGATCAGTACCTTATTTTCTTGGTGCATGCCCTAATAATTGTGCAGAAAATTTACAAAGTAATATTCCATTTTTTTTAAAAAAAAATAAACATTATTGATGCAAATACGAGCAACAAACTGTACTAAGTGATCACTAGAAGGAATAATTCAATTATTCCGGTTCAGGGCAGAGTAAAGCTGGTGGGTCCGCGTGATAGCATAATGAAGTGCTGCCGCAGGGAGGAGGAGTATTATTTATTATGAATATGGGTGTCAACAATGATTTTATTATAAACTAAAATGACGCAAACACAAATTAACGTGTGCTAGATGGTCACTTACAAATAATAGTAATAATAATTTAGAATAAAACCTTTGTAATTTTTTTAGGTACACATCCGCTAGCTAGAATTTTAGCTCAAGGTTTTGCTAGAACACACAGAACATCTTCACAGACGTAATCACAGAAGTCGACCATTTTTTTTATTATTTTTAGATATTGTCAATTTTAAGCCACTGTAAAATATTTTATATTTTAAACCGCCGTTAGATTAAGAGTATGATAGGTACTTTATGATATTATTTTACATCACATACTGTACTTTATATAATACTCTAATATATTCTAAAGTGTTATTTCCTTGACGCATGAACAAATAACTATGTACAGGTTGATAATATGCAGGCAAACTGATATGTCGTTGAAACGATTATTTATTCTGTAGTTGATAGTAATGAACGATAAATTTCTCGTTTCTTGGTTATAGGAACCGGTTAAGAAATAAGACGAAGTTCCCGGAAATGTATGATGGTGCTTCTTGTGCAACGTATTCTAAAGTTTAGTGGAGAAGGCCTTTATATTAAGTGCAGAAAGTAAGTTAGTGTTCGACACTTTTATAAGATGAATTTGTAACGGAGGCTTAGTGCGCCGCCATTGCATGTTTATTAATATTCATTGTATAAATGTTAAACTGGCCCCTGTTTGCAAACTTTTACCCATGAATTTTATTTTCAATTTGTATGGAGCACTGAATTCAATGTAGTTGTTACTACATATGTCTACATGCTATCGTCTCAATCTGCACCAATTAATACTTCTCCCTTAAATACTTTTAAAGTAGTGATTTGCAACAGGAACGATCATTTTCATTGCATATCAGTTTGCCACCATATCATCAATCTGTACTCGGTTATTTGCACATGCACCAAGAAAATAACATTGTAAAACAAAGGGCCTTATTTTAATAAAATAGTTAATGTAAATTAATTTTATAAAGTTGTACCCATCCCATACTACTAATATGCACGCATAAAGTTACCTGGTGTACGTGACAATCTGAGTAAGAAAGAGTTTTGGGGATCTGGGTTCATAATCGAAACAATAAATTTTAGTGTAGATTGAGAATATGAGAGTAAGTAAATATGAGAGAGCAGAACATGTCATTCTCTCCATTTTTAATAAAAGAGAGGGCGCGTTGTCTGGGAACAGGGACTTCAACGACGGTGGGTATGCATATAAACGAGAATGTTGCAAAAGAGTAAAGCCTTTAACCGCAAATTAGTTCCATCGTATTAAGGCTTTTAGGTAACGTTATAGTAGATTAGGTTAGCTTAGTTTAAGTTAGGTTGGGTTAGTTTACTTACGGTTAGGTTCAATATGCCTAAACCTACTCTGTCGCATTAACCCAAGAGTATGAAATCTAAATGGTTCACTGTGAACAAGAGAACGACGTTATACCTGAAACGGCACTTTTTTTTTAATTTGGTCACTTCATCTGATTCTTGAAATCAGTGATTTGAATATTTGAATCCGGTTTTGAGAGCATGCGTGTTACACTGGTTCATTTCGTTCAGGTCAGAATGCAAGGGGGGTAGGGAAGCATAAAGAAGTCTGCCAGGGACTCAGATACTTACTTAACCTTTTCACGGATATGGCATCAAACGATACCACATTTTTATCGGGAAAATAATCCGATTTTTTTTTCACGAAAAAGAGTGCGAACTGAAGGTAAGTAAAAAAAAAGTGCTTCAGAATATTATTTTTGTTTACCTTCTGTTCGCACTCTTCTTGAAAAAAATTAGTATTATTTTCCCGATAAATACGTGGTATCATTTGATGCCATATCCGTGAAGAGGTTAATGGAACTGCGAAGAGAATGATAGAAAATAAAAACTCTTTTGATTTGCCAGCCACGGAATTCGTATCCATAGTCATTCGAATTTGAAACTAACGCTCTCGTTATCACTGAAAAAGGGTGCCAAAAATAGTAGTGTGGAAACCACTAAGAAGCCTGAAAATGTGGCTATATCATGTCCAAATACCACTGGAAAAAATTCTACGTGCAATAGCTGAACTGTAAACTTAATAATAATAATAACAGTTATATTTTACTTCCGTGTATTTCTGTGGTAAGTATGCGTGCCTTCGGTATAAGTGTTCTCTAGATTGTTTGGCCAAAAGCAACACACATTTTCGGTGATGGTCCAGCATAGTAAGGCGATTGGGTTTGGGGAACTACTTGAATTAATAAGTAGAGAACTCAGATTAAGGAAACTAGAAATAACACGGTGATGGGATTAGCGATGCGCTGTCCTTCTCCCCCAAATATAATTTAAATTCGGGCAGCGTAAGTTCTTCATGTCTTCATATCATGAATATGTAGGTATTTCCTATTATGATCACTGTTACAATAGCGCTTAAGTCATACAATAATAGTTCCTTCTTAGCTATATTATTGAAGTCTGAAGCTACAACTAGACCATTTCCATTTGTCATGTTTACCGATGAAGTGCTGTGAAGTGTGTCTGCAACTGAATAGTAGAAGCAGCAAGAAAGGTACTGACGATAGCGTGGTCGAGCAGTTTTTCAACTTCTAACCGTCTGTGCTTCATCAGAAGCAGTAGAATAGTATGTATTATCGGCCAAATTAAAGCCAAAATAAGAAATCAATTACGTTCACAACTAAGGCGTTAGTTTGTGTGTGTGTGTGATTAGAGAAATGAAGGAAACTTCTTACACCGTATCATAAATACAGGGTGACAAAAAATGGATTTTTTTAACAATCCAATAAAACCAAGAATGATGGAAGAAAAACTTTTTATTCATAGTAATAGAAACTTTAAAATTTGCCACTTAAGACGCATTCATGGAATTTATTATTTCTTAAAAATAATGTGCTTTAGATACCGTCCATTTGAACGCCGTGTGCTTCGTAAGACAACCTCGGGTACAACATTAATGTTCTGTGGAGTACGAGCACTTCTTGGTCGTCATGTTGGTTTCCAGTGTCTTCAAGTAAATCCAGTGTCTTAAAAGTTAGTAACCCAACCTTTTATCGCGTGTTTTAATGGAACAGCACCATGACGTCCTAAGTTGTAAAAACGTCGGAACTCTCTCTACGCAGCTTCCAATCTATCATTGTTTTCATAAAACATTTTTATAGCTAACGCGCGCTGTTGCTAGTTCCACTGAGCCATTGTTACTAAAATGGCAAAGTGTTTACTTGCTCAAGGTCACTGTCCCGCAGTGCTGCCACCTGCCCACGGCTGCCAATCGGCATTTCAAAAAATTCCCGTTGTTCTGTGTCACCCTGTATATCAGTAATTGTGCTTGTGTTTATTGTCAATGTTACAATCATTCTTGTGAGGTAGTCAAATACCGAAAAGTAAAACAATGTGTGAATGTTCTCATACTTCTTTTTAGTTTCAAGCGGTTTGTTTTACCAAAACTGCATTATATATTTACTCTCTGGCTTTATTATTAATCCTGACCACATCTTTTGGATTTTAAAAAGTTTCAGCATTGTGACTGACGTGGAACAAACACAATAAGAGGAAGCAATATATAAAATAAGTCACGTAAACATTTTGTATTAACCGAATTTCATAACATACATTATATTCCTCTCATTATCTTTTTCAGGATATTACAACTGGACCTGTTGTGATAATAAAAGTGAACGTATGAAAGTAATTAATACAGCAGCCAACTAACTAACTAACTAACTCTATGGCCTATGGAACCCGGAGGTTCAGTGCCGCGTTCACAAAAGCTCTCCACTGACTTCTATCCTTAGCTAATTGCATCCAGTTTCTACTTTGTATTCCTATCTCTGCGAGATCCCTCTTAATATTGTCCTCCCATCTGCGCCTAGGTCTTCCTAATGGTCGTTTTCCTATGGGTCTACCAGTCAAGACTTTGAAAGCGTTTCTACTTTCTTCCATTCTAGCTACATGACCTGCCCACCTAAGCCTCCTAGATTTGACGACCCTAACAATGTTGGGTAAACCATATAAACTATGTAGTTCCTCGTTATGAAGCTTCCGCCATTCCCCATTCTCGTTCCTCTTGGGTCCGAATATTCTTCTCAGGATCCTGTTCTCAAATACTTTCAGTCGATGTTCTTCCCTCGGAGTAAGCGACCATGTTTCACAACCATACAGAACAACAGGGATGATTATCGTTTTATATATTTTAAGCTTCAAATTCCTCGACAGAATTCGCGACGACAAGAGATTTTGAACCGAATAGTAACACGAATTCCCTGCCTTTAGTCGACATTTAATTTCTTCGTGAATATGATTTTCGTCTGTTAATATTGATACAGCAGCCAACACTTAAAAAAATTACAAAGGGTCTCGCTGTTGCAATTTGGGAACAGATGTGCTGGTTCATCGTTCAGTAACAAACAGAGCCTGCAAAAGTAGAATTGACCTTAATAAATGTAATGAAGAAAGTACCGAAGGGTTACAAGCTGAAGAAGAACATGGAAAGAAACTCCTATCCCCAGTAAAGTTACCTACTATTTCAGATATGTTGCTTGCTATGAATTAGTAGTATTTGACAAATGTACCTTCTATTACTTCTAAAGGAACGTTGTTATGGATCCTCATTTTGTATGTAAAATTTCAAAGACTGCTCCCGCCTTCCTCGAAGTTAATTTTGAATGGCTAACAAAGAAAGAAAAAATGCATTCCTAAGAGAATTGATCAACTTATAACGGCCTTCTTCTAGTTAATGATCACTTAAGTAGGGTATTAATTTTTCCCCATGCTTTTCAGGTTCTTTTTATCTGAATCTTTTACATATTAACAGATGGGACCAAATGTTAGTCGTAGGAAGAGGTCTACTATCATTATATAATAATAGGAACAAAACCAAAGTTCTAAGTAGCGTGTGTGATTCTTAAAGCTACATATTCAAATCTACTTTTATTCAATATATTTTGTTGCTACATATACAAGTGGAATGTAATTATTCACCAGTTTTCTTTGTATTTAAACACCTAAGGAATTAATTTACATTCAGTATTGATTAAATTTAGTTTTCAGAGATACATATAAGCCTTGCAAGAATTTTGTTCATCTTAATAGACTTGAGAAATAGACTTAATAAAATGTATCACTCTTACAAATTATCAGCTTTGCAGTTTAATTTTCGGATTATTCTTGGTATAAGTTATAATTGTTTAATTAAGTAGCAAGTTGGAGGAAACAGAGAAATGGATGAAGTACAGGAAATATTGGTTGGTTCATTTAGAGCTTAGTGTCCCGTTTAGCACTGAAGTCATATGAGACGTTCACCTACAGCTCAACGTATCATCCGAATCACATGAGCTCCCTCATGGAATCGAACTGTGGTCTTCCGCGCCGAAGACGCGTACGCTATCCATGTAACAACGAGAAAGTTCTGTAGAAAAGAAGTAACTACTTGAAGATAAAATGACTTGTTTGTCATAATTTGTTTCACCTCTCGATAATATACGTGAGGTCTCTAAGCCGACTTTTGTCCTTCACAAAGCTCACTTGTCAATAAATGGGATTGAACCACGGACCTGATGCACCATAGGTAAGCGCTCTACGACTGAGATACCGCGGCCTCCTTCTGGGAGTTTCGTTGATTCACCGCCTGTTTATGTTGATCTATTAAAATTTGGAGTGAAAATTTGTAACTGGGCCGAAGATTGAAACCAGATTTCCCCTCCCATTACGTTATAACCACTCATTCCACAAATTGGTCATACTTTTTTTTATATCTTAAAGGCTGTTGTTCGTGTTAAATCACGTGATATCTAAGAAAATATTTGTTAGAGGGCATGTCCAAACTTTAGCTCAGTTGTATATTCTCACTCTGAAATTCTTAATTAATTCAGTAAAAGTCAGTATTTAAAATCAGTTCTTCAGATGTACTTAAAAGAGCGCATTTTGTTTTTATGCAAAAAATGCACCATAGTTTTATGTAAAAACCTACGTAAATAGTTATCAAGACGAATCTAATAGTATCCCATACAAAATCTAAATCGTAGACTATACAATTTTCTTCTTAATGTCTCATAATATATACTGAGGTGAAGGGAAACTGTGACGATGATATGGTTAATTGAAGGAAGCGAAAGAAAACGCGAGAATCCCGAGAAACCTCTCATACATAGTCTTTGGCCACCTCAAAACCTTTTCGGCAAAAGCTTTTAATGAACTACTTCCCCATGTACTAAATGTGAGCGCCCTACGTTATATGAGTATGTCGGAGTTCTATTGATTGTTTTTACTATTGGAGGTGTGTAGTTGAGGAGCTGCGCTATGTGCATTTTCCAATTAATATCCATTCGTGTTGTGTGTGTTTCAAATAAATTTATGTTTAACACGTGTTAGTGCTGGAAAGAAGTAGCAATGTATGTGTATACATGCTAAAGGATACATTTTATAGAATATCTCATTTTAAGCACGAGGCGTAACCAGAAACTAACTTTCCCACGCTTCCCATAGCTAGGAAACCTATGCTGCGCGAAACGACTGCATGTACGTGAGAGAGTAAGGTCCTAGCATGGCACATGAGCCAGGGGAACTTCTCTAGTGCTCTCAGTAGCGTAGTGGCAGTGGTTGAAGATGGAAGTTCCTATTCCAGCTCCCGCCAAGTGTGAAGTGCGAGCAGTGATAAAGTTTATGAATGCACAGAGCATAGCGCCAATTGAAATCCATCGTCAGCTGTGCCAGGTCTATAAGCTTAACGTCTTGAGCAAGCAGATGGTGTGTTGTAGGTGTAGACATTTTGCAGCAGGACGCCAAAATGTCCATGATGAGGAGCGCAATGGGACCAACCGCCATCACAGACGACCTTGTGGACCTTGTTGGGGAGCACATCATGCAGAATCGTCGCTTCACAATAACGGAACTCAGCGGTCAGTCCCAGCAAACTTCCCTCTCCTTTTTGCACACCATTGTTACGAAGCGCCTGATGTTCAAGAAGTTGCGTGCCAGGTGAGTGCCAAAGCACCTGACTCCAGAACACAAACCAAAGTGCATGAGGTCAGAATTGACATTTTTTGCAACGATACAGCTTATGATTAATTTCAATTGGCGTTATGTCCTGTGCATTATGAACTTTATCACTGCTCGCACTTCACACGCGGCGGGAGCTGGAATAGGAAACTCCATCTTCAACCACTGCCACGACGCTACTAAGAGCACGATGCTAGGACCTTACTCTCTCACGTATTAACGAAAATATTGGAAACTATTTTAAGAATATTTAAAGGAATTGGATGGCAACATTGATTCCCAAAACTCCTTCAATAACTTCCCTCCCAAATATACTACTGCTGCGTATTGCATACCATCGAATGGGCCATTCTGTCACCTTTGAAGTGAGTTGTCTCACTTCTGTAAAATAACTACAGGCTGTCAAAGAAGAAACATAAGGTAACAATGGTTTTCAACCTATAACTTTCAAGCCGTTGCTAATAGAACCAGTGTTCATATGAATTTCTTTACTTAGAATCACGCTTATTATCATTATCCAAATAGTTCCACTTCCTCGTGAATCACCCTGCACATTGTTTACTCGAAACACATACTCAAAAATAGGGGATGAGATGAAATATCAGACAAGACGTTTGGATAGCATTTGGGAAAATTTATATTTGACTCAAATATAAAATACACTACAAAAATTGGATACAACTGGTCTTGGAGCTCGAAAATTATTGTTTATATTATCAGGAAACAAGAGAGCAATGTGTGTACATCTCGAACTGCTTACAAACAGGCAAGGCAGCAATAGTAATTGGTCCTAGTATGGTGTAAGGTCGCCTCGAGAAACTAACACTGCCTTTCATTTGTGTGGAATGGATTCAATTAGATTGTCGATGAGTTCTTGGGAGATATTGTGCAACTGATCCAGAAGAGTGACGTCCAGCTGTAGAATGGTTGTTGGAGGTACTGGTGGAACCGCGAGTCGTCTGTCAAGCATATCCAAGCTATATTCAATGGGATTGAGATTTGATGAGCATGCTGGCCACACCATCTGATGGATACCCTCAGCTTTCGGCATTTCATCCATCAACCAAGATCTGTAAGGACGAGTATTGACACCCATAGAAACAAACCAATCACCAATTGCACCAGCATAAGGCAGAACAAAAGTTTGCAGGATCTCATTCTTATACCTACAAACCGTGAAAGAGCCATTCTGGATTATATGAAGCTCAGTATGCCGAAGAATGCTGATTCCTGCCCACACCATATATCCGCCACCTATCCACCACCATGATAGATCTTTCTCGTACAAACATGCGATTATTTCGTGTTCCACATTCACTACAGATCAAAACACGTCAATTGCCAGCTTCCGCACTTAACCGTAACGAGTCAGAGAGTCAAAACATGGCTGCACTCGATGCACTGCCACCCACGATGTTCCTCCGCCCACAATCTTCGGTTAACAAGACGTCTTGCTGTTAATGGGCTTACGTGCATACTGGCCTCCTTCTCGAAGGCGATTGTGGACCGTTTGACTTGATATTGTGGGTCATGTTGCTGTTTAGAAGGCTCATTGCGGCAGTATTGCATTCTGCCGCCCATTCCGAGTGAGTGTTAAAAAGAGATAATGGTCGTGTCTGGTTGTACTTGCTCGTCGTGGACAGCCCTGTCATCGTCTTCTTAGAACACTTTCAGTCGTTTGAAATCGAGTCCACAATTGGGAAATCGCATTTGGTGCTATTCCAATGTCATTTGACAACTCCAGCTGTGACTGGCCAGCTTTCAAAGTTCCGATAGCTTGACATACCAACAATTCTGGCAAGTCATGCTGTTGAGCCGTTTCAGTATGTGAACTTTTCCTCATTGAACACACACTCTGAATACAGATGACTCCTGGAGCTTGAATGTGTTGACAGTGCCACTTTACAAAACGCCCTCTGGCAGTACCACATCATCGATCATGCGCACAGGTGTGTGGAACGGTCCTTTTCATGTTACTGAATTGAACTCCGAACTGGACCAGATACAGTGTTGTTGCACTACTTACTAGGACATTTTATGTAATTTGTCACTTGATCCTCTAATTGCTTTGAGCAGTAATAACCATGAGAATAGCACAGGCAAAAATGTGTGTTCTTTCAATCCAGTGGTGATTTACAATACAGATCCGTACATTTTCAAAATTTACAAAAAGGTGTAAATAATCCTAATATATGATGACCTTACCTGTACGATGCGTAATTTAGAACATTCGTAAATGTGGTCGTAGCTACCAATAAACAGGCCTGTGAACGAAAATGTAATGCACCAAATAAGTCGACAGTCATAACGTTGACCGAATATTTCACGGAATTTGCGAACGGTCTCTGAACAACATTAACCACATTTCTAGTAATTTTTCACCATGACAACATACTGTTCAGTAGTGAAGCGCTCCATTTCTACCAGTACATAAAAGAGATGACGATCATACACTATTCGGCGCTACGTGACTAGTAGCCACAAAAACATCAGACGAAAATTGTGTACCATTCACTGCTGCTAACTCACTAGAACAAAAATGGCTGCTATTTCAAAAGTTGTGTTCTACATAAAACACCCTTTATACAGGGTGGCCCAAAGGTAGGTATACAGTACCGTACTGATCAACTCATTGCTTTTTATATAATTTCTTATTGTTATCCGTCAGGTAGACTTAGTTTCTTTATTATTTGTTCATAATGTCTTTGGATCAAAAGATCCAATATATTTCAAACAAAAAAAAAAAAAAAAAATGTAGGCCTTATATCTTGAGAACTACATATAGTGTAGCCAAACCAAAACTAACAATTTACTCAGTATGATGCGCTTATTCCGTAAAATTATGAAAACTCGATTTAGGGACCGTTCAAAAATTTTATGACTCTTGATCCACAAAATTCAATATATTTCATGCAATCTAACATTTTCTTGTACGCCCCATATTTTGAGAACTACATAGCGTGTAGCCAAACCAAAAATGACAATTTACTCACAAGTAAACCTTACGTTTGGGTGAATCGAGTTGCTGACTGGGACACATATGAGAAGGTAGTACTAAATGTGGTCAGTATTTTAGTTAAGTTGTAGGTGCGAAGCTCCAGGGATTTAGGAAATACAGCTACCAGAACATCACATGGAAGTACAAAATAGTCTTCATACAGTTGGAGGTAAAAGCCCTGTAAGACCTCTTGTAACGACAAAAGGTGAATAACAAATATATGGGTATATATTAGGACTAGGGAGAAGTCATATAGTAAGGGTATACGTGACGGGGCCATCTTGAAATCCGCCATTTTGAATGAAGGTTAAGTTTTTTAAAATAGGAATAAGGTCATGTGATATATGATTTAAGGCGCAAATTTAATCAGAAGAACAATGGTGACGTTAATTTTGATTTACACGCAATTGGTAAAAAGTTACAGGGAAATTAAATATTATTGCAGCGAGAAATAGATGTGAACAAGATACAAGAAAAACAACGAAATGGCGTGCAAGTACAGCAGCAAACAACTAACATTGTAACGCCACCATTGTATTTCTGAATAACTTCTAGCCCGAAGTCATTTATTGATTACTCTATTCCCATTTAATTTTGTGCTGGTTAATGATAAAGCAAAAATGGTTATACCGTTGGATTTATGGTAAAATTTGCTATTAATAAGGTGTCACTCTTATGCGTTTTGTTTAAAACTTCTCTCTGATTCAAAATGGCGGATTTGAACATGGCCGCCATCAAGGCAACTCTTACCATAGACCTAATATTAATCCATCTGCTTTTTATTTAATTATTATCATTAACACAAAATTTACAAGGTGGGGTGAGGGACTAATACATATGCTGCAACAATATTTAATTTCCCTGTAACTTTTTACCAATTGCGCGTAAATCAAAATTAACGTCATCATTGTTCTTCTGATTAAATTTGCGCCTTAAATCATGTATCACATGACCCTATTCCTATTTTAAAAACTTAACCTTAATTCAAAATGGCGGATTTCAAGATGGCCGCCGTCAGGTATACTCTTACTATATGACTTCCCCTTAGTCCTAATATGTACCCATATATTTGTTATTCACCTTTTGTCGTTACAAGAGGTCTTACAGGGCTTTTACCTCCAACTGTATGAAGACTATTTTGTACTTCCATGTGATGTTCTGGTAGCTGTATCTCCTAAACCCCTGGAGCTTCGCACCTACAACTTCACTGAAATACTGACCACATTTAGTACTACTTTCTCATATGTGTCTCAGTCAGCAACTCGATTCACCCAAACGTAAGGTTTACTTGTCAGTATGATGTGCTTATTACGTTGAAAATACGAAAACTCTATTTAAGGGGCCGTTCCAAGCTTCTGTGGCCCCTGATCCAAAAACTAATTATTGCCCAAGATTGCAATCTTTTGATCCATTTTTTAATTATTCCTAAAATTTTTGTTTTACTTGTATTTTAAGCTCGGAATTGCCGAAGCAAATAAACATAGAAGCTAGAACGTTATACTTGATCAATTCAATGGTGTATACCTATCTTTGGGCCACCCTGTATATTCAGTATTTATTATTAATTTTGCAGAGGTTACGGTGGATGAATGGTGGAGAACTTACCTCTGGTGCGTGATGTCACGGGTTCGATCCTCAGCCAAGCCAGTTGTTGGTGGCCAACATTGTGCCCGTGGGTTTTCTCGAGATACTCTCGTTTCATCCTATATTATCACTACATTAATTTTTCCATCATCATTGATTTGAATTAATCAAATTTCTTCGTTCACTTAAACGACATAATCGTGTCACGTTGCAGACTTCAAACACTTTTCAAAGTTCTATGTAATTTGTAGACTACTAATACGACGTAAAAGTAATGTGCAGATATTTATCTGTCGGAACCGTATTTCAAATATCTAATGAATGTTTGGGGAAACTGAGTTGACATATTCTGTACTAGAACTTGTGAACGAACAAAGGTTACAAGGTTTGTTATTTAACCTATAAATGAAACACAATACTTTTGAAAGAAAACAGAAAATAGTGGAAAATAAATGGGAATTTGGAGAAATTTCAATCGCAGTTAGTCTGCTTTTGTGTTCTGTTGCAACTTCTTGCTCGTGTTTATATATCTATGACTTTTTCTCACTTTCATTTCCATGTGTCTCGGATGTCTATGGCGGGCCAGATGAATTTGCAAAGTGATGATCTCTAACAAGCATAAAGTGTTCCTTCAGATCATGTCTTAATCAAACAATAATTCTTGGCCCGACCTACTATATCAGTTTTACATTTTACATGTGCAGCAGGAATATACAACTTTGCAGTTATGTTTCATTTCGCAACTTTCTCTCTTTTCCTCAATATTTTTCTTTTCTCTCGTTCTCCCCTTTCTCTCTCTTTCTGCCTTTCTCTTTTCATACTTCCTTTTTATTTCTGTCTTTTCTCTCTCTGTATCTTCCATCGTTCTCCAATTTAATTACTTTTTATTTTTCTTTTTGAACTTGTTCCTTTATTCCTCCTTCGGCTCTTTTTTCTTGTGTATGAAAGATGAAACATCATGTTTTTTTCCTGTTTCCCGAAATAAAAAAGATCTCTCTGTTCTTTCTTATTTCTTTTCTTTCTTCTACTTTCTCTTTCTCCCTTTTATTTATTTCTTTTACTTTTGTTTCTTACTCTCTTCTATTCTTTTCTATTTCTATTTCCGTGCTTCCTTTTCTTCTCTCTCTTTTCTATCTATCTTTTTCATTCCTTTTGCCTCTGTCGTTTTTTACATTTTCATTTATTTCTGCCCTTCTTTCTTCTTCATTTCATTTTTATTTCTTTTCTTCCTCTCTATCTTTTCTTTCATTCTTTTTATTTCCTTTCTTCATCTTTTTTTCTTTCATTCTTTTTTCTTTCCTTTCTTCATCTCTTTTTTCTTTCTTTTATTCCTTTCCATGTTTTCTTTTCTTTCATTTCTTCCTCTCTCTCTGTTTTTTCTTTTTTCATTCTTTCCCCCTGTTTTTTATTTTATTTCCTTTCTTCCTACCTTTATCCTTTCTTTTTATTCTCTTATTCTTTACCGTTTTCTTTCCTTTCTTCCTCTCCCTCTCTTTTCTTTATTTTATTTATTCCTCTATATCTTTTCTTTCTTTCTTTTTTCTTTCTTTTCTTCCTCTATCACTTTCTTTCTATCTTTTTTCATTTGTTCCTTCCTCTTTTTTATTTTCTTTCATTTTCCTCTTTTTCTTCTTTCTTTCTTTTTATTTCTTCTCTTCCTCTCTATGTTTTCTTTATTTCTTTTCTTTCGTTTTTTTCCTCTCTATTTTCTTTCTTTTATTTCTTTCCCTCTCTATCTTTTCTGTCTTTTTTCTTTCCTTTCTTTCTTTCCCTCTCTCTTTTAAACAAAGAGAGAAACAAAAAAGAACTATTACTTGTCTGTATATGCTTTAGAACCATGTACGTGAATAAGGTATCAAATGAAAATGTTTTGGATTAATTGATTAAATACTATTTACAAACCTGGTCAATAGCGAGGCTAAATAGAACTAGATCTGTAGTTTGAAGTGGAATCTGAGTCACTAGTGTGTTCAAAGCTCTTTAAACGTGAACGAGGCTCGTTACCTCCTGCAATAAAATAATAGCACACACGCTATAGCAATTAGAATACAGTAGATAATTATAACTTGTTAATGTTGAAGCAAACAACATGTAAAGTCCAGATCAGTTCAGGCAAAGAAAGCATTTGAAGAAAATCAAAAACTTCTAAGCAAAAATATTGACATAAAACTATAGTTAAGTCTGACAAGAGCATATACAATAGATGAAGGAGGATTTGAAATGAAATCTTTCAGTTTGAAGTCCTAGCGATTATGCCCTTTACACTAAGGGAGACGGCGGTAAAAGCACGTGAATGATGATGGAGGAATTGGTGGAATGAGAAAGTGGGGGGAAACGGGAGTACCCCTATTAAACCTACAGACACGATGTTGTCCAACAAAAATTTACTTGTCAAGGAATCGAACCAGGGACCAAACGCATCAGAGTTAAGAGCTCTACCACTGAGGATTTATATGGTTAATTGAATTATAATTGAGCATTCTTTTCAACAGCGAGGCTATATGAGACGTGAACCTACAGCTTAACTTGGGATTCGAACCACATAAGATCCCACTAGGACTCAAACCCGGGTCTCCCGCGTCGAAACAGTATGTGCTCCGTGGAGTTGTATCGATACGAGACATAGAGCACCATTCCGTATAGGTTTGTGTCAACGGAACGCAAAATTTTTGTTAGAGATAGTATTGCATTATTTGCGTTGTGATTCGCAAGGTTTGCGAAGAACGCTACGGCATGAAACTCGTGGACTCTACCAAAACGAGAAATAAACTGAGATTGGAGGAACTCAAATTGTGATGACACAAAAAAAAAATGTTGAATATTAGATAAGTGGATGAGGCATAGAATGACATATGTTTGGAAATTTAAGAAAAGAATACAGGGCAAGTCAAAATGATGGACACGATTTCATCTTTAAGATTTACGTTCCACCCTTATGTCGGGTAGGGTACAAGAGACGGTCTTGATGAGAAGTGGTGAAATGAAGAAAGTGGGAGGAAACGAGAGAACACCGAGAAAACCCACGCACATGGTATTTGTCCACCATAAAGCTCACCTGGCGCTAGTTGAATCCCATGCACCAGAGGGCAAAACGTTCTATCACTGAGCTACCGCAGCCCGGACCAGGTTTCAGAAATGTATTCTATGAAATCATAATCATATGTAATTGTGAGACATGAGCTTCTAAATATTAACTTTGAAAGTTTACTTTCCATGTAATGTTTCCACTTTGTACATCTAAGAGTCAGCAGCGAGCATGAAATGACTTGCATATATTGATCTCAACATGCAGCAAAAGATTTGGTAGAATATAAACTGTCAGCTTGATGTGTTCCGTGTTACGCCAGATGCTTAAATAGAACACTTGAGATATGTTTGAACAAAACTTTTGTTAGCACATGTCTCACAATAACATATGTTTACTAGATTTCACAAAATAAATTTCTGAAATTAGGGCCATCATTTTCACTTGCCCCATATATTGAATACTATTTAAAAAAAGAAGAAGAAGAAGAAGAAAGAAGGAATTACTAAATATATGAGGTGAGTTCAAAAAAGATCGAAAATTTGGATGACAAAAATACATTTATTGACTTCGAAATCCGAAATCCCCTTCAAAATTGTCTCCTTGGTAATGCACACACTTCTCCCAGCGCTCACGGCATTGGAAACACTTCTGGAACAGTTTTTGGAATGATGAGCAATAGAGATGCGCACGAAACAAGATTTGTGGCTGTCTCGTCTCAAAAATGTGCTGTAAAAATGATGTCTCGACTCAAAAACTGTATATTTCTCTATTGCAAGAGCCGTGTCTCGACACGAATTTTGTGAGGAAAATTCTGTCTCTACTCGTCTCGTGCGTATCCCTAGTGAGCAACAGTATAGTAGCATTCCGCATGATGTCTTCTCTTTTCTCAAATTGGGTCCCTTTTAGTGACATTTTCAGCTTGGCTCCAAAAATCACAAGGAGCCATATCGGGTGAGTAGTTAGCCTGACGACACATAGGAATGTTGTGTTTGACGATGAAAGCCTAAATCAAATTTCGCAGACACTTTCCTCATGCCCAAATTCTCGTTCAAAATTGAACGTACCGATCCAATTCAATGCGTATCGCCAAGCTTTTGGCAAAATTTGATGTAACGTTGCTACTCACGATTTTCTGTCATTTTACAAAAAAAAAAAAAAAAAAAAAAAAAAAAAACTTAAATCCGACTACGGCTCACTACACGTCTTCACTCGTTGGCTGACTGTCAGCAAGTGACGTTTTCTGTGAGCTGGAAATAATTCAGGACTACGAACGAGTGTTTCCTGTAAATCAACACTGAACAGTCTCCCGCGCTTCATTGGTTTGCAGGGGAGAAAATAAATTTCGATAGTTTTTGAACGCACCTCGTATTATGAAACATCAATAAGCCCTTTGGCTGTGAATGGCATGAATGTACGAAACATACCCAGAAGATGACCACAGTGAAATATAGAGACCAAATAATAATACCACACAAGTGGAAGAAAGTCTACAGAGAAATTAAAAATCTTACTCAGGATATGTAAAAATGGAAAGTTACGTCTAACCAATCGACAGACTGTTGACACATTTATTTTGTCTGTCGATAGATTATTTTCAACAACGAGAATTACATTTTTTTCTGACCACATATATTTGAATCTAACCATCCATTAAAATGTATCCGCGAAACAGCTTTCCAACAGCAAGGGTCCGTGCGATCAGTAACATTGAGAACTATTGTTATAAACTATTCGGCGTTAATCGAGAAAGCGAAGTCGATGGACATGTAGCTGTCATTTGTTTTTTATACGGAAGACCAAACGGTGAAGAATATCTCTGCACGTCTGGCAGCTCTTAGGAACGAGTATCAACTAAATAGATTTCTTGACGCTGGTTCAATTTACATCTCCCTGTAATATTGATGCACCAAGAAAGTGCTAAATGGTGAGAGACACTTCCGATCTTTACTTCCTTCCGTACAGAGCATGTACTTACAAAACACCTCCATTTCTTTCTTGATGTAAACAAAAACATCCTTTTAAAGAATGCTAGACTCTTATCAACCATGTGAAAGTGGTGATCCAAGCCACAAGAACACTTGCTGTGAAATAAAGCGGAATGAAAGAAAAAGAAGAATCAGATTGATGTCACCGTGGAACGAAGTCACTATTTCGTTAAAACGTTCACGTGACAAACTGTTCCGTGATGAAACCGGGAACTACTGTCACACAGCTGTTTTATGAATCCTCGCAAAATTATGAATCTTTCCTTACGGAATATAAACATATTTTGATGTAGGTATTTTGTTGTCTAAAAATTTATATTTTATCTTATACAATTAAATCTAAGAAAAAAGAAAAATGAAACAGAAAAAAATTCAGTTTAACGTTTCATTATTGTGCCGTTTATTCTAAGGGAGACGATTGATGAAGGCAAGTGAATGATGATGAAAGGGTTGTGGAATAAGAATATGGGAGGACGAAGGAGTAGCTTGATTAAAAGTTGTGTATTCTCCTACTAATAAACAGAAAGAAAAAATATTTAAAAAATTCTATATATTCGCGCAGAGGGCTTAAAGTTTTAAAAAGCATTAATTTTTATCGCAACTTTTTTAATTTTAAGGAAAGTTTTCCGACTTTTGATAGCATGAAATTATTTTAGTTGTTTAATAATAGTAAAATATGTTTTAAAATTACTTGCGGTAAATGCAGAATTCGGACACACGGCCTAAAATTATTAAATTTCGGAATTTTTAACTGTTTCATATATACAAGCCCATTTTTTTCTGAAAAGTGATTTTATATATTCAAATTTGAAATGAAAAGATTAACTTGCAGCGTTTATCCCATTTCATAAAACTATTCTTCCTGAAATAACCCACAGTAGGGATGCGCACGAGACAAGATTTGTGGCTGTCTCGTCTCGAAAATGTACTGTAAAAGTGATGTCTCGACTCGAAAAATGTATAGGTCTATTTCACTATTGGAAGAGTCGTGTTTCGACTCGAGATTTGTCAGGAAAATCCTGTCTCGACTCGTCTCGTGCGCATCCCTAACCCACAGTTCAAGGGTACTCAAATAGCATCCAAGAGCGAAGGTAAAATACAGGATTTTTTCAATAGGTAATCTTTTATTAGCTTGCAAATACGGAACTTTGCGCACTATTAGAATGGAATATTGTAACATTTATATTTTACGAAACACCCTAATATACCAGCCATAAACGCCTTTGCGAAGAAAATAATTTTGAGAGTTGGGTTCAGGCCCAGTAAAGTTTTATCGCATGGTAGTTTCCTGAAATTTATCCATTTATAAACTTTTCTAGTACTTCATGGATTGCAGACATTTTTAAGAATTTACCAAGGAAAAGTCTAATCTAGAGTTGAGTTTAAGGTACCGTTCAGCAGCGAGACTATATAAGACGCGACCTTAAGATAAGGGTTGAATCCGAACCACATAAGCTCCAGCCGGGAAGTCTAATGTAAAAATATGAATATGAATATTAAAAGAACTCTGATATTTGGTGGGAGCAGGCTGCTTAAAACAATAATGGGGGCTGAAGGGAGCTAAGCCCCCATATTCCTCCGCCATGTTGCTCTGCCTAGGTATAAAACACAGCTTCACTGTTTGGTTAACAGTTTAAGGAATTTAAAGACGTGTTTCTAAAATATATTGAAGCATCTTGTAACCACGTTGTACCAGACCACACTAAGATACAGGCCACGAGTAGTTATGAATGGTTAGAAGGCGCACGTGCAGTAGTTTGATGCGTGTTCAGCGCATTGCCCGTAACGCCAATCTTTCTTGGCTTGGCTGTTCTCAATACGCAACCTCTTAATACGAACATCTTCACAATTACCGCACGTCACGAAACTGAGTCAATATTGGAAATTATGTGCTCCGATCAGGACTCGAACCCGTAACTACACACATTAAGAGGCCTCATCACTGCGAAATTAAAATACCGCTAATTTTCCAGTAATTATGTGATATCTTCAAATAGATAAAAGATAATCGAAAAGTGGAACAAGACCCCCCTAGACAATATTATTTTGCTTGAGATACCGTTATCAAGACTCATTTATCTTATTTCAATTTCCAGCCATTTAGAAAATCGGCATTTATTTTCGCGTTTCTAAATAACTGCATACGGAAAGCTACTAGGTGACTCGTGATAATGGTACCTCATGCAAAATAACATCGTCTAGGGAGGTCTTGATCCACTTTTCGATTATCTTTTATTTATTTGAAGATATCACATAATTATTGTAAAATTAGCGGTATTTTAATTTCGCAGTGATAGGGACTCTTAAAGATGCACATGCTAACCATTTCTTCACCTGACACAGTAAAACAATGTAATATATACTAATCTTTAATATCGGGAGAGCACTGTGGCTCAGGGGTGGAGTGCTTACTTCTGCTGCGTGGAATCGCTGGTTCGATCCCAGACCAAGTAAGTTTGTGGTTGACAACATTGTATCCGTAGATGTTTTCAGGGTATTTTCATTTCCTTCCACATTTTCATTCTACCAATTTTTCCATGCCATTCACTTGCATGAATCATCCGTCCCCCTTAGCCTAACAGGCATAATCGTAGGACGTTAAACTGAAAGATTTCATTTCATACTCCCTAATTATAATAAACGTGCTTTTATATAATGAATTAAATATTAAGAGTCTTCATCCCGGCGAAATTAAAATACCGCTAATTTTACAGTAATTATGTGATATCTTCAAATAGATAAAAGATAATCGAAATGTGGAACAAGAGCGCCCTAGACATATTATTTTACATGAGACAATATTATCACGACTCACTTATCTGCTTTCGATTTCCAGCCATTTAGAAAATCGGCATTTATTTTCGCGTTTCTAAACAGCTGAAAACGGAAAGCCGCTAGCTGATTTGTGACAACAGTACCTCACGCAAAATAATATTGTCTTGGGCGCTCTTGTTCCATATTTCAATTATATTTTATCTATTTGAAGATATCACATAATTACTGTAAAATTAGCGGTATCTTAGTTTCGCCGGGATGAAGACTCTTAAATATAAAGAAATGCTATAAAGTACATTCCAACAATACACAAGCATACTGTTCCCCATCTTCAAGCACAGACGAAAATGATAAATTCAGATGAAAACGAGTTTCTCGTTTTTTGGCAAAATGGAGGTCAAGTGGTTCAACGATCCCACCACAAGACACGAGGCACCACGCACAACGTGCAAAGGTTCAAACTTTCACCCAAAACAGGAGTTGATCTCTGCCCTCTCTGTGTGACCCCGAGTAACATGATGCTTTCGGAAGAAATTGTTCAACACAGCAATTTTTTGGGAATAAAACATACACTATTCCTCCTTAGAAAGCTCCATGCAATAGCCTTGCGTAGTGATCGCATCGGATTTGTGATGAGACTTGGAAATTACTAAGGAACGATTATATTCTATGGAGTCTTTGTGTTTCTACAGTTGTTAGTTGGGAGACACAGTGACTTTGTGGTAGAGTATACCATCTATACCTGTATAATTTCGAGCTCCCTTGTGGCTAAGGGGATTACCGTGCTCGCCTCTGGCGTGGGAGAACCGGGCTCAGATCCCGGCACTAGCTCGTGTGGTTCAGATTTCACGTTAGCTGTAGGACAACGTCTCATATAGCCTCGCTGCTAAGAGGGTCGCTAAATTAAAAACTAACCAACCTGTATAATTTCGAAGCTGGAGTCCGTTCTCTCAAATAAACTCTTAGAAAAAAATATTTCTAATATATATACGCAGAAATACTCATAATAAATTATACAGTTATGACTTGTATTTAATTTATTTTACACAAAGTGTTTCTAAAAAACAATTCACGATTATTTATTTTATTTTTATTTATTTATTTATTTATTTATTTATTGCTGAAATTTGACGAAGTCAAAACCAGATATTTGATGTTTTACAAGTCAAGAACTATAAGAATTTTATTTTATATGCTTATTAAACAAGTAACGATCTATCATCATGCCAACTTCGAACAAAATTTGTTTCTATAAGTTCATTTTTTTAAATTTAGAATATTCAATTCGAGAACCGAGAGTGCAATAAGTTTAAAAATTGCTTAGAGATAGAACACATTGTTTCATGTCCTATATGAACAGTACATTCTTGTCAGTTGAAACTTTCCCATACATGTAGGCAACCACTAATGTACGTGTGTACTGTTCAATAGCATAACAAATATACAGACATTTAGTAATAACATGAGAAAATAATAAAAGTTCTAATACAGTAATTAATTCAAGAAGTATTAATTAAATATTTATAAAATTGAACACTGAAAAAAATATACACATAAACATTGTCTAAAACTTATCCCACCATGGTCCAGAGGAAAATATACCCACCTGATATATTCGTCCTGATCTCCTTCAAAGCAGTTAATTTCAGCTTCCACACACGGAGTTCAGCGATCCTTCTACTGCTCAGGACAAATCTGAAACTCATCCTCGGAATGTGTTGTTAGGGAAGCCGTCGTCTAGCGTACTACGGAGTGTGAAGTCCGTTACTTTCAAGTGTCTTTTCATTTTCGGAAACAGACAAAAATCGCACGGAGCCATGTCCAAACAATAGGAACCTTCACGAACCCTCGGATCGTTATGGCCTATGGAACCCAGGGTCTCGATGCTCTATAATTTTCTATCTACTTTTAAAATTATCTTCGATCCCAACTCGCGCCGTGTGGACTTTGTGGTGGACAAACACCGTACTCATGGGTTTTCTCGGGGTTCTCCCATGTCCTCCCACTTTCTTCATTCCACCATTTCACTCATCTCTCATCATCACCGTCTCCTTTAGCCCAACCGGCATAACCGTGGGACGTAGAACTTAAATATTTCATTTCATTTCGTTTAAAAGTATGTTACAATTTGTACATCCATGGTTTGTCTAAACATCTTAGGTGGACCACTCAGCCACATTTTGTAAATGAAAACTGAAATGAAATCTTTCAGTTTAAAGTCCCACGATTATGCCCTTTAGGCTAAGGGAGACAATGATTACAGCAAGTGAATGATGATGCAAGAATTGGTGGAACGAGAAAGTGGGAGGAAACGGGAGTAACCCGAAAAAACAAACGATGTTTTCCACCACAAATTTAATTGGCTAGGGAATGAACCAGAAGACCCCACTCACCAAAGCTAAGCGCTCTATCACTGAGCCACCGTGCCCCGTCTCCTCATTTTGTAAAAGGTAGAACAAGAAAAAGAATCTCATCCCCACCGAGGATCGCTGCTTTTTGCTGAAATAATAAAATATCCTAATATTCATGCAATTGTGATATAGCAATACATTAAGATTTCTAAAAGAAAATTATTATTATTATTATTATTATTATTATTATTATTATTATTATTATTATTATTATTATTATTATTATTATTATTATTATTAGTATTATTATTATTATAGATAAAGAACAAAATGGTCACTTTCCAGACAGTGAAGAACTGCAGTATACACCAGGGAAAACTTTGGAAGACAATAGTTATTGTCTTACTAAATAAAGAAATACTATCCCATGCATTTCAAACAGTCTCAACAATGCTGTGAAATCTTACTCTCAGTATGGCGATAGCAATGAATCATAACACTGTGTGTCACTGCTCACAAGAGATTAGGATTAGGATTTGAATTTCTGGGCTTTCTACATATTTGGCCATTTTAGCCCATCACGTTTGAGGGATGACATCCCTCTGCGATCATACTATCCGAGGAAAGGGAAGGGACCTGAATGTTAGGTACCATCCCGTCATTTGGTTAGTGTGAATGAGGAAAACCCGGGAAAATCTCCCTCAGGATGGCTGGCCTGAAAAATCCTTTACACATTTTTGACCGTGTGTCCCCACCGGAAATCAAATGCTGGACTTACTCCTTTTCTTTCCATTCCAAAAATATATATGCTGTGCACTGCCCTCCTCATATAAGGTTCCCAACTGTCTCGTTTTGGATGAGATTGATTTGATTTTTGAGTTTAACGTCCCGTTCAGCAGCGATTCTATATGAGACGTGGACCTACTGATTAACGTGGAATGCGAACCACTTGAGCTCCCGCCGGGAATCAAACCCGGTATGCTAACCGCTTAGCCACACGTTTTTCATGAGATGAACCAGGAATATTACATCTTGTTTCGACGGAATTTTATTCTTCACCGGAATGTTTGAAATTTCCGGAAATTCAATCTTCCATATATTGAACAATGAATACAGGATACATTACTTACTACTACTAACACTATGGCCTATGGAATCCTGAGGTTCCATGCCGTATTCACAAAAGCTCTGCACCGAATTATGTACATAACCAACTGGATCTAGTTTCTGCTTTGTATTCCTATTTCTGTGAGATGCATCTTAGTATTGTCCTTCCATCTGCGCCTAGGTCTTCCTAATTTTCGTTTTCCGATTGGTCTTCCAGTTAAGATTTTGCGTTCCTACTTTCTTCCATTCTGGCTACATGACCTGCCCACCTAAGCCTTCTAGACTTGATGACCCTAACAATGTTTGGTAAACCGTATATATTATATAGTTCCTCGTTATGAAGTTTCCAGCATTCTTCATTCCCGTTCCTCTTGGGTTCGAATATTCGTTTCAGGATTTTATTCTCAAATACTTTCAGTTTATGTTGTTCGGTCAGAGTATGTGACCATGTTTCGCAATCATACAGGACAACAGGCATGATTATCGTTTTATATACGATAGCCTTTAAGTTGTAAATGAAATTATAAGACTTAAGTTTAAGAAAAAAAATATTTTTCATCATATTGTGTAAAATATATCAAAAAGTTTTATTCTTACTGGTTAGTCAAATAACCAATATTGTTTTTGTATTGTTAAAACTAACAATTGTATGTAAGATATATATATACTTAATTATATATAATATTTAATTAGGTAAAAAAGAAATTTTGACAAACAGTAATACTTATCGTAGACTAATTACGTTCTCCGACAGTCAGGTAGCGTGAAGAGTAATTAGAAGAAAAAAAACAAAGCTGTTATGGAGTACCTCAGGGTCTGAATAATAAAAGTCATTGAATATAAAAAGGGAAGGCAAAAACAGGCATCATCAAGAAATCAACCAAAAAAGCGAGTACTCATTCAGATTTGAATCCAAAGAGATAGCTAGACTTAAATATGGGTGGAAAATTGCTATTGTTACCGTAACTTGTATTTTTCACTTTTGTGTATCAAATGCTGTCGTTTTTTCTTAGGCTCCAAGCTAAACAAATTGGTTTCCCAAGTAATAGTTAAAATTTAGTTTGTATGTTTAGTTTTTTTTTAAGTTCATGAAAATAAAACCTTGCTTTTTGTAGAAGAAAAACATACTAATTTATTGATTTAAATTTACCCTTAAATTAATTTGATAAATAACAGGCAGAGATGCTTGGCTACCAAAAATAAATACTCTAAAACCCTAACTACCACACTATTTAAACAATGCACAGCCCCATAGTCAAGTATTTGTGTTAGAATGGGTCAACCGATTGTTGGGAACTCCATCTTTACCTTGAAAATGAATCCTTAAGTTGTTGGCGTATAAGACAAACCTCAATTTGACGTTTATTAAGAAATAAAAGGCACACGCCATCTTTGGGGACGAGGTTTAACCGTACCATTTAGAAAGATATTATGCAAAAGTAAATATTTACTACATTAACATTGTCTACAAACACCTGATACTATATTACATGACCAAGATAGCAGTGCCGATTTTCGCTGGGGCCGCCAGTGTTGTATTTACTCCAGTCTGAGGGTTGAACTGAAAGTTTCAGGAAAAAGATAGAACGCAAGAACATCAAAGTACAGCAGTTTTTAATGCTTTTCAAAGTACTTCCCCTGTGCGGCAATGCATTGTTTTATGTGATAGAACCACCTCTTGAACCAGGTATGCCACTCCGACGTTGGTACATGTAAAACATGCAGTTTGTATGTCTCGATGGCTTCTTCTAGAGTACAAAGGCGATTTCCATGCAACATGTTCTTGATTGTTGGGAACAAAAAGAAATCACTGGGGCTAAATCAGGGGAATAAGCTGCATGACATGACTTCAACGTTTTCCTGATCCAGAAAATCACTTGTGGCTGCTACTGTGTGGGAGCTGGCATTATCGTGATGCAGAATGCTTCGCCAACTGGGGTTGAACTGTCTGCTGACATTCAGTACTTCTGGTAGACACATGGTTGTGTACTGTTCTACATTGACTGTTCTACGATTCTACAGTGGGACAGTTAAAATATGACCTGATTTACCAATAAATAATGGAATCATTTGTTTGGAGACATGCGTGCACGAACAGCTGTGGTTGGTTTAGGTTCATGGCGGAAGACTCACACAGCAGATTGTCGCTTTTTTTCCAGTTCGTATGCATAAATAAACGTTTCAACACCTGTTACGATCTTAAAATTCCAAATTAGATGATTCAGACTTGAACAGTTTCGTCATAGCTTTGCACCACCTCATACGGCCGTCTATTTGTGCGTTAATTAATTTACGAAACTTCAATGTTTTTAGGCACAACGGCTGTCGATGGACGACCTGTACGATCCTCATCACTCAGGCTGAATCAATCATATCAGAATTCCTGAAAACACCTGTGAATTGTCGTCTGGGATGGGTCTTCATCAGGAAAAGTAGCAGTCATCCGACGAACAGACTCTTGCTGTGTTAACCCTTGACGAAAATCGTAATAAGTCATGTCACGGAAGTGCTTTCTCGTCAGGTCCATTTTTGATCACGTGTCCTGCAACGACAAAGATTTCGAGTTACATGCGGTTTTGCAATTAGAGTGAACAAAGATGACAGTTTATAACTACAACAAAATCTAACAGATTACATTGTTCCCAGTACGTAATACGATACAGTGTATTCAGCGATTTTCAAAGTTGCAACTTAGATGTTCTAAGTAGCCTGATGTGTTTACGCTTAATAAACAAAACCATAAATTATATAGTTGCCGGATCCAAGATTTCTGAGGGAGGGGCACTAATAACTACCAGTACATTTAAATTAAATTTGATTTTTTAAAATCCCTTTAGGCATATGTGGTGTGAATTAGGAAATTCTCGGAAAAGCTAAGTGCCTGCTCTCGGTGAATCCTTTTCTTTCAACTTTTAGAAAATTGACTTAAACTGTCGATTTTGCAAAACTTCTCTTTGTTGAAAGGCCAAACGGAAACAAGGCAGCAGAAATATTTAGCTTCAAAATGTGGTGTTGGAAGAAGATGGGGAAGATGAAATGGACAAAGAGATTAATAAACGAAGATATTTTAAAGCGGATAGGAGAGAAGAGAACACTTTTAACCAGCATTCTTCGTAGGAAGGCCAATTGGATTGGGCATACAAAGAAACTTTCTTCATACAGCAATAGAAGGAAAGATGGAAGGAAATTAAGGAGTCAACGAGTCATAGGATTACAACTGATCGATTACTTGGAAAATAGAAGAAAATATTGGGAGTTAAAAGAGGAATCTGAAGATCTAGAAACGTGGAAGAAATATTTCCAGACCAAACCTTAATAAAAGCATTAGTCCCATAACATTGCAAATGGCAGAATACTTAATAATAATAATTGATGAAGGGTGTGTGTCCTATTTCGGACAGCTTAATATGAAGAGTAAAATTATAGAATGCGTCTCGTATAGGAGACACTCATCGGCTCCGAACCTTCTCAAAACTTTTGGGAAACATACGTGTGGTTTATCTTCGTCGTGGATGCGCTCACGGAGCGTTCACTTCATCCGGATCCACTCAATGTTTTCGAATTTGGGTCAATCTACCGAAAATTCCTATGCGTGGGTGTCATGGAAACTTCTATGTACTAATAGATTGTCGTCATAAGGTAAAGGTTGAAAAACGCGGTTTCAGACCAATGTATATTTTTTTCTGTGGATGATTTAAAATGCTCTGTGAATGGCTTCGGAAACTGTATTTTAAAAAAAATGAATATATACATGTTTTTTACGAACAGGACAATAAGAATTATGATAGAATTACAAATTAAAAGACCTAATCCCTGCGAAATCAAAATACCGCTATTTTTACAGTAATTATGTGATATCTTCAAATAGATAAAATATAATCGAAATATGGAACAAGAGCGCCCTAGACAATATTATTTTACATGATATACCGTTATCACGACTCACTTATCTGCTTTCGATTTCCAGCCATTTGGAATATCGGCATTTATTTTTGCGTTTCTAATTGGCTGCAAACAGACAGCTACTTTGTGACTCGTGATAACGGCACCTCACACAAAATAATATTGTCTAGTGCGCTCTTGTTCCACATTTCGATTGTCTTTTATCTATTTGAAGATAGCTATCACATAATTACTGTAAAATTAGCGGTATTTTAATTTCTCAGGGCTTAGGTCTCTTAAGCGGTTGGGAACACTAATGTTTACATTTAAGATACAAAACCGGATGAGTACACGAACTTAGGGGTTTGAGCAACTCCCCCCCCCCACACACACACTTCCCCATTGACAAACTTCTTACTATATCACTGTGCGCCACTGTGGTAAACGTTCCTACTATCCCTTTCTTAAATTGTGAATGTATTCATGACGGAAAAATTGTTTACGAAATATGAAAATAATAATAATAATAAATAAGTAAACAAATAAGTGTTGTGAGAACATTCTATAATCCTATAAAAATTTAACTTGCCCCAAGAGCCAACTACCCATTGTGAACATTTTCATGCAAAATTATTAATGCCGTATTATAAGATTATTAGTGCAGGATACTTTCCAGAGGTTTGCCTCTGAAGCGCCACCTACTTAGAACGGTGACGGTTTTTGAAAACCTTCCTACTCCTGATCCTGGGCTTTTCTCCGCGTTTTTTCAGGACACTGTTCATCAGACTTATCTCAGCCAAGGGTGTACAGTGTCACTGCATTAATAGGGGAACTGCCTTACCTGGACTACTATCCAAACGGGTAGTCCAACCTTGCTATCATCACATCACATCACATCATATACACAGCATTTGGGCATCTGCCCACCAGATAGACTTCACTATGGCGGATCATGGCACGAAACCTGGTAAACGAACTAGCGGACGACATACGAATCTACCTACTGTTGTCGATGGACCATCTGTTTGTCCCACGAAGGTGGGGCCACGGAAGGGATCATCAAAGACACAAACGAATGTTTCTGGCTCTCGCCAACGGAAAGATTCTCAAACTTCTTGTGCATCTGTCGAATCTTCTACATCGGTCCGATCCAGGTCACCTCAATCAAAGGCTAGCTATGCTGCCCGAGTTCAAAACTCACCGCCGAAGAAAAAGCATCATACTGAATACCCGACCAATGACGCTATGGATATAGGACCACCAGCAGATTCTACTCCTCCATCTGTTCAGTCATCTTTTGCCATCCTTCTCCGCAATTACGACACGAAGTTCTCAAATGAGAAATTTGTTGCACTCCAACTAAGGAAGTATCTTCCACGTGCTGCCATCAGGGAAATAGTGCACACAAGAAATGGTTATATCTTTAAAACGTCTGACCCTGATCTATACACGACGATTCGAAACAAAGTGCCTATCGATACTTTCGGACCACAAGCCGAAATCACCAATCTCACTAATTCGACACGCAAGCAACCCCCTCCACCACGGAGACCCTCGCTTCTTTCTGTAGTCATCCGAGGTGTCGACCCGTCTTACACAGACGAGGAAGTTCATGATGAACTAAAACTCGAAGGCTACACCATTTCTAAAGTACTCCGAATTCGTAACGATCGTGGGCCCACTTTCATGATTCGCATCCTCACACCCCATCAGGAGACAATCGACGATTTGCTTGCACATGGAGCTTTCATATATAACCGTAAACATAGAGTCGAACCATCGCGTTCAATGGCACCCTTACCAGTTCGATGCGAACGCTGCCAAGAATATAATACGCATAATACAGCTGACTGTAAGAATGACTTCAAATGCGGTTACTGTGCAGGACCACACTCAACTCGTTTCTGCACTAATTTGCACCAACCAGCGAAATGTTCTACATGTCCGGACAGCCACCCTACTTATAGCTATAAATGTAAAGCAAAACCGGACCCAACGCCGCAACATCCGGAACTGGTTGTACCCTTGCGTACCACATCGCTTGTTACCACCCCTCCGCCCACAGTAGATACCCCAGTCACAATAAATCAACTCCTTACTTTTCTTACTCTTTCACTGCAAAATATCCATCCTTTCATCCGGCCACACATCTTACAGCAAATCACCCTTGCAGCCAAAGCAACATTTCATATTCACTTCACAGCAACATACTCTGGAAACTCAGTGCATTTTCATGCTTCTCCAACACCCCAAACCGGTTGAATTTAATTTCATCATGGCTCTAAACTTTCTTTATTTGAACATCCGATCCTTTACTAAAAACAAACCTTTGTTTCAAACCCTGCTACTCGAGGAACATATAACAGTTTTCCTCTTAAACGAAACATTCTTAACCAAAGCAACTCCATGTCGCCTACCAGGATATACCATTTTACGTGCAGACAATTTACAGCCCGCACAGCGCGCTAATGGGGGCGTAGCGGTTGGTTTCTCCCCTTACTTGCCTTACCGTCAGTTCTATTATACTCATACACCCTTACCTGAATATATAATTTCCACTGTATATTTCAAATCAATTATCATTACCATAGCAACCATCTACATCCGGCCTGGCCATCCTCTCCCAATAGAATTTGTACAACATATTTCAAACACCTATAGCCACTATATCATCATGGCAGATTTTAATATGCACAGTCGCTCAGATCACGATCGTACCAATTTCGCAGCTTTCATCACCACACACACCACTGGAACCATTCATCAGTTACCAAAACCCACTCGGCCAATCTCTGACACAACACCAGACATCGTTATTACGTCTAGCAATCTAATAACTCGTAGCACTATTTCCGTACTTGATACCCTGGGAAGTGACCATGCTCCTGTTAAACTCTCAATAAATCTTCACTCTTCTGCTTCACCTCGTCCTCCATTGCCTTCACGCATCTGTTTTCGCTTTGATAAAGCTAACTGGAACTCCTATCGCTCTTATCTTACTAAACGCACTCAACATCTTTCATCGCCCGCTTCCGAAGACGACCTCTACAGCACTGTCGATACACTCACTTCTACTATACAGGAAGCTAGCACTCTTTACATTCCTACCACCAAAAATATTCCATATCAACCTCGACTCCCACCACATTACCTGACTATGATCACACGTTCTCGCCAACTATATCGAGATTACATTCGCACTCGAAATCCTGATGCCTTACACCATCATCAACAATTGCAGAGAACTGTGCACAACTACATCAGGGCCTATAAACTCCGGTGTTGGGTGAAAACCTGTAATAATCTGTCTACCACCAGTCATCCTACCAAATTTTGGAAAAAGTTCAACGGTTTATGCGGCAAGTTCACAAAAACTCCCTACCCCATTCTGATCGGCAACTCCGTAGCTCACACAGATACAGAGAAAGCAAATGCCTTTGCAGATCATCTGCAGAACATTTTCACACCGCCACCACCTGGAATTACACCCCATGTTGCAGACAAAGCTGACACTTCTCCATTCTTGGAACCCAATACCATGCATGAACTCAGTGTCGATCAACATGTTACTGCACCCATCACTGTCCAAGAGGTCACAGATACCATCAAATGTAAACGAAACACAGCGCCAGGCTTCGATAATATCACCTATCGTCAGATCAGGGAGTGCCCCCCTACACTTCTCATCCTCATCGCCAATCTCTTCACCTTTATACTCCGTACAGGCTACTTTCCTATGTCTTGGAAAACCTCTAAAACACTTATGTTTCCAAAACCACATAAGCCTCCTCATGAGATCTCTTCTTATAGGCCGATCCAACTCACAAGCACATTCAGTAAAATCCTCGAACGCATTAACGTCAAACGCCTTCATATCTACCTCAACACAAGAAATATCATTCCTCTCACTCAAGCAGGTTTCCGTCCTTCTTTCTCTATAAACGATCAACTCTTACGACTCACAAGCCTTATCACCACACACTATAACAGAGTGAAACCATCATGTCTCGTACTATTCGATCTCGAGAAAGCGTTCGATAAAGTGTGGCATCTCGGACTTATTCATAAACTAATCAGGCTTCAGCTTCCTACAACATACATCCGGCTTATCTTTAACTTTCTTTCAGGTCGCCTTACTTATGTTGCCATCAATGAACATCTATCTCATCCCATATTCTTACTATCCGGAGTTCCACAGGGTTCTGCCCTCTCCCCACTGTTGTACATTCTGTTTGTTGCTGACATGCCATGTCTCCCAGAACAAGTCTATTCTTTTCAGTACGCAGATGATACTGCCTTTCTCGCTCTAGGAACATCCATCCAGCACATAAATAATATCCTACAAACAGCCATCACAGATTTCAGCTTTTGGTGCCGGAAGTGGAAACTCACCATCAACGCTACAAAAACACAGGCCATCATCTTTCTTCCGCCAAATAAAACTACTAAGGTTCGCCGCAATCGCCGTTGCCTATCTCTTCACGTGGACGAGGTTCCACTACGGGCTACTAAGGCAGTCACCTACCTAGGCATCACATTCGACACACACCTCACCTGGACGCAACATCTTAAAACAGTTGTGACCAAAGCGCATAATCGTCTGAACTTACTTAAACGTCTCGTAGGAACGACATGGGGTCTCAAATCACACACAGTCTTAAACACCTATAAAGTATTTCTCCGTCCTAGTCTCACCTATGGTTTCACAGCTTGGATTGCAGCATCAGACAAATTCTACAAGAAACTTCTTATTCTCGAACGTCATGCTCTCCGCATTGATTTCGCATAAAATTACCCAGCCCCACACAAGACTTGTATCAACGCACTAATTTTCCTACCTTGCAATACCATCTTGAATCCCTTCGACTCTCCTACATACGACGCCGATTTCAAACCCAACATCCACTACTTTTCGATACAATGCACTACATAGCCTTACATCCCACACCCGCACGGTATCTTCACACGTCATTATCTCTTCTATTTACATTATACCATTACAAGCTTCCTCCTGATGATCCCTCACTCTTGCTTCTGAACGATTACGTCACTCATGTTCATTCACCTCTCATTTTTCCATCATTTCATGCACAGTGATTTTCTCATACTAACTTGGGTTCATCATGTCTCTCATCATAGCCTAGAGTCCCCCTAGGCAAGAAGATAACTGCATTCGTCCACTAATATGTTCCTATGTGTTGTCCTGTGCTTGCACCTCATCTCATACTTCATCCTCATTAATTATATTACTCTACTATTGCGTTATTATACTCTAGTTTCTATTTTCTGATTATGTTTATTGTATATGTTACCTCAATTGTGTTTCTCATTTATTGTACTGTTGATCTTTGTTTAACTTCATCTTTCATAACAGCTATGTATGTATGTTTATGTTGTCTATATGTATTTGTCTATTTTCTCCACCTCATGTTAAGGAACGCAAAGTTCCTTAAGTCCATTACTACTATGAAAGAAATTCAATAAAGCACTTAGACCAACCAGAGATCTCACAACCCTCAATTCCTTCACATCTCTTCCCTAAAAGAGGGCGTAACCCTCTCAAAGGTAGCTAGCCTCAGCTAGCAATGTAAAAAAAAATTATTAGTGAAATATTTATTTATGAAATAGGGACAAAAGGAACTGAACAGTTTTTAAGAAAATTGTACGAAAAAAAAAGAACCCACCCAAGAGGTTCCGTTTTCTATCGAACTGGTTCTGAACTAAGCATTCTACCACTAAGCCATTGTGCCCACCTTATTTAACTATATATATATACTGACTCAATGTTCTATTGAGCTCATGTAGTTCGGACTCCACGTAAATCAGTAGGTCCATGTCTTATGTAGCCTCGCTGAAAGGGAAGTTAAACTCAAATTCAACTCAACTCAACTCGATGTCCTATTGCTGTATTTTTCTGCACTATTTCTTCAATAACCCATTTTTTAGTTGTTTTCCGTTTGCATTACGCTGTGTCTCCTCGTTCAGTCGAACGGATGTAAAGCTGAATATTCTCCAACTGTCCGTTAATACTCGTAGTTTTCCTGTTTATTAGAATTACGTAAGGATTACGACCTGTAATATTGTAATGTTGGTGTATCCGTTACTTCTGATCGTAACTAATGAAAGGATAACGAAGAGCGGAGCCAATCCGTTAGTTTTCTAACGAGTACTTACGTTAATCCGTTAGTGAGCCTAATAACTCTTGAACGAACGAAAATGAAAGCAAAACGCTATCCGTTACTTCACACGATAACCCTTGAACCAAAGAATATTTTTTTCTAAAAAAATATTTTTCTTGAAATAAATAGCTAGAGAAATTATCTTCTAGGAGTTCGTTAACGATGCCAATCCGTTAGCATCATAATGAATAACAGTAACTTAAGTCCATCGTTTACTCTACACAATAACCCTTGAACAAGAGTGATTTTTTAAAAAAATATTTCTTGAAACAAATAGTTAGTCCAATTATATCGCTGCATTTGCTAACGGATTCAATCCATTAATTAGTTCGTGGGTAACGGTGACTTTAACAGTTGCTATCCTTATTCCATTCATACATAAATGCACATTTCGCGTAATGTAAATATGCAACCCTCAAAGCATTAAATAGTGACGGGTTGCTTAAACATCTAGGCGAAAATATTTAGATAGTAATAATCCTTTATTTTAAAAACTCTACCCCATTTATTCATAACGGAATGTTTCGAGCAACGCTAATATGCAACCCTCAGAACGTTAAAGAGTGACAGGTTACTTATATATCTAGATGAAAATATTTAGATACTATAAATATTAAGCCTTTATTGTAAACGCAAGCCCATCCATTCATAAAGAAACGTTTCGCGTAAGGCTAGTATGCAACCCTCAAAGCATTATTAAAGAGTGACGGGTTGCTTAAACATCTAGGCGAAAATATTTAAATACTAATAATCCTTTATTATAAACGCTAGCCAATTCATTCATAAATGTACGATTTCTTTTATCATCTTTATTGTCTCTAGGAGAGCTATTTTGTTTTCATTGTTTCTATTTTATTTTACTCCTATTGTATTTAACTTTTATTTTTCTTTAATGAGCATATATTTTTTACATTGAATACGATCTTATGGGTGTAGGATTAGATCTCATGTCGAAGATGTCAGTAAAATGAGAACTGTAATATTGCCGCCCTTCACCTCCACTGAAAAGAAAATACTTCTCGAGGTAAACCAGTGGACTATATTTTCACTCGCATCTGCAGGTTCCTAAAGGCGTGGCACTCCAAACAATGATCATTTATCATAATAAATTGTGTACTAATTATTTCACCTATATACATACCGTGTTGAAAATCTGTGCTATAGAATTAGCCGTGATACCTAAGGTTGATCAAAAATGACTATTCAGTATTTTCACTTACATCCCTAATAACATATAACATTAAAAGTACATCAACTTAATTATGGTTCTTCATTTTGAGGTGTCACGCATACGAGAGTCTGCATCGCACATCCTCGAAATCTCTGAATGAAGCCCGAGGTCGGATGAAGAATGTGTGTTAGTTCATTGGTTTGTCCTTTCATTCTTGTCACCGGATTCGTTCTAAATCACGGAAACTCCGACTCGTGACAAGAACTGTTTTAGAGGGAAAAAAATCATTGTCACAGTATTCGCACCTGAGTAACGTTACCGGTGAAGGAAGAAGACATGCTTTATAGTATAAGAGTTCCTTATCACCTTTCATTTTTTCTTCTTTCGTTCGAAGAAAGTTTTCTGCAGAATCTTTTCTTTCAGTTGCCCTCTCCCCGCCCCCTATGCCTTCTGTGGTGCCCCCTCCCTCGCCTGGAGAAGGGAGATGAAAGCGAGTGGTGCTCCATGAGAAATTCTCGGTGGGTCCCAGATTTTCTGACAGAATATAAAAGACAACGTTCTGAGTCCTCAATCTTGCAAAAAGCATTTCTTCCCCAGCGAAGGGACACCTTCGTTTTCTCCGTGCAAGGAGAAATACCCAGAAACCATGAGAACTCAAAACATCCTGGTTAGTTCTTATTGTGTTTTTATATTTTGTGTTTGTGGTTCTTATCTGTGATTGAAGACCGTGTGTTCACAAATCAAGTGCGACTCTAATAAGTGTTATCAAGAAATTTTTTGGTGAGATCTATCTTGAATTTTGATTGGTACATCAATACAGTGGCTCATTTATGACCAACCATCGTCCATTATTCGTGGGAATCTCCGATTTAAATGTCGTCAATACCGTTCGGGCAGTCGGGTTTATTCGCGTAATATCTGAGAAAAATAGTGTGTATTTTATTTTTTAAAAAATGTATATCAAAACGGAAGTTTTTAGTGTTTACTCTTGCGGTACATTGCGGAGCAAGTATCACTTGGAACATACCTGCTGAATAAATTGTCTATAATCCATAGGTTTTACTTGGTATATTTACTATATTTTCTAGATGAAATGTTTAGTTCTAGCTGTATTCCGTTTCTAGACGGTTTAGTATTCTTATCGTCTTGACGATATTCATTATTTTGGGCACGAAGACGATACTCACCATACTTCGTCTAGAAAATAAGTAAAATTTAGGTTTTCGGTCAATTCTCAATCTAGACATATTACCAAATCTAGATGATTTTAACAGGAATCTTCCTAGTGGTACTTGCACCTTCTAATCTAGATATTCATAGCTTGAAATTATACTAGTTACTAATGCTGAAAATGGTATTCTCTAGAGAAGTGATATACTCTAGAAAAATGGTTCTCAAGAAGTGAAGTGAAGAATAAATACTTTAATATTCATTCTATTAAAATCAATAATTCCCCTACCATCGTGTGAACTAGGAGTAATAATTTTGAGGACCCAGTTCAATACATGATGGTGATATAATTGTAAACATATCATGGATTATGCATCGTAAAAGTCTAGGTGAAATATTTTGTAAACACTATTTTCAGTTACTTCAATTGTGGACTTACTTCCTATAAAATCACTATTATGAACATCAAGCAAAAGTATCTAAAATATCTTGTTTAAAAATAAGTTAAGAAAATTAAAATTTATAACGTTTGTTGATCCTCATACATTTTCTATCAGAAAATTCTATTCGGAAAATTAGAAAATCCAAAACTGAAAATTCATAGCACAAAACGCACTCCTAATTTGTAGATACATTAGAATTATATTTTGTTAATTTACATCTGTAATAGATCTTGATTTATTTTGTTCAAATATTTTTAATTAAAAATTAAAAGCAGAAACTATTTGTAAAATAGCTTAATTTGAGTTTCGTATCTCCGCAATTTAGGTTCAAAATTTGTTTAACACTAATCTTGAGAACCAAAGAGCTAGACTATATCAACATTAATACTACACACTCTAATTACAAGCATTATATTTACACACTAGTTTTTACGTTTAGTATAATTAAAATATTTGCATGCGTTAGAAAGAAAAAATGTATTTATAACAGTAACTAACAAAAACACATAAAGCAGCTCAAAGTGAAGTTCGAAATGTATTTAGAAAACGACCACAATGCGAAATTTGTACGGTAACGGTATAAGAGTATACTCTTCAAACTAGCTTTCTCAATGGTTTTGGAAGAATTTAATATGTGAAAGAAATAGATCTTCTGTATTACATTATTTTTAATTTATAGAAAAGTGTACCGAAAGGATCTATTTATTCGGAGCTTATTGCTAAAAGAATAAAAGAAAATATTTCAGAGAGAATTCAGTTTTCAATGTGGCCGTACACAATACCAGAAAGATCATTCACAAACATTTCTGTGGTATTTCTGAAGTATTGTGAAGATTAAGAATTAAAACCTCAAAAAGTTCCTGAAAGTATGCAACTCGCCGGCAGTGATGTTTGTTTGATTGACTACAACATAGGATACATTCAGTGTATTCACTATTCGCAGTATATCAGTATATGTCAGGAAAATATTTGTAATGTTCCTTAAGTATTGAAACGTTTTATAAACAGGAGAAATTACTTACACATTGGTAAAAAGAAACAATAAATTTTCGTCGGTCGTATCAAATGATACATTGATTTAGGTGATAAAAAACGATAAGTTGCATTATATTTGTGAGAATGCTTGATAGTATCCATTACATAATTATCGATTTCAGGGATCTCAAATACGCATGCTATCAGGAAAAAAGAACTAAATTTTGGTTTGGGCTAGTATTTAAGGTTTGAGTATTTAATGTTAAAATGTTGACCATACAAACTCCAGAGTATGTGAAGAAAAAGAACAGAAAAAGTGACAATTTTATCAGATAAAGAAAATCTTCATTCCCGAGTAATCGTGGAACGTAAAACTGAATGATTTCATTTTCACTTCCAAATATATTCTATAGGTATCATCAAATACAAAGCACAAAAATGATTGTATCTTTTTCCATATATTTAATCAGATCTGAAAGCCTCGAACTAAAACGCGTAGAGCTGAGTGAAACGAACTCGATCTTAGATCTAATATGAAACGGTATAGTGAACAACATGCATTACGTAGTATTCGCTAGGTTCCTAAAGTATCATAGCAACCAGGGTGTACGCAAGGGGGCTTCGGAGGTTTTAAACCCCCTCTTGAGCAAGATATTGTGCAAAACTAAGCATTTTCCATATTAAGACACATATATAAAAACACCTGAAATTATATGAACTTAGATGCTTAAAACGTCCCCTTGATGAACTGTTGCGTACGCCACTGACTTCAATAACTATTTTGTCACTATTTTCACGACATATAATATCAAATTTCGTTTCCCGAATAGACCGAGGAATATAGTGATGAATCATTCCTAAGAGTTAAAAAGTGTTTCAGAAAAATACTTTTTTAAATTTCTTTCTGTCTACTTTTTTAAAATTAACTTCAGTTTTATTCTTACATATGTTAATGCACAGATAACACTGAAAGAATATACCCATATCTTTAACATTCTTTTAAGTAATGTTTCTAAAACCTATTGATTAATTTTAGTAGAAGAAGTAATTTATTCAACTTCAAGTAATCAAATTCTTAAGTTTATTCTGAGGTTGTTGGTAAAACAATATACGAGGTGAGTATAGTCTTTTAGTGGCATCCCGGCGGGAGCTCAAGTGGTTCGGAGTCCACGATAATCAGTAGGTCCACGTCTCATATAGCCTCGCTGCTGAAGGGGCGTTAAACTCAAAACCAACTCTTTTAGTGGCAACTATACCTTCCTTTACAATTAATAATACTACTAATAATAACGAAACGTATTCTTAAATATAGATTCAATGATAGTTAAATCAGACACCAAGTTAGATGTAGAAACTCTTAGTTCTTAAAACATTTAGTAGACCTGTTAAAATATCACTTCAAAAGAAATTAGAACCTTAGAAATCTTTTTCGAGATAAAGCTATAACAGAGGCGGCTCGTCAGGGAAATCTAATTGGTAAAAATTAAAGTTTTATTGATTGAACGTAAGGAAATAAAAAAATATCTAGTGAATTAATTGTACTTAACGATTAGTACATTTAAAAAGTTTTCCTGCATGGCTTTCAAGCTCGAAATACTTTACATTTTATAGGTGTAACTTCCCTCACGAGCTATCTCTAAGCTATGAACTGTGCTTCAAAAATCACTTTTTAACCTAAAGCATTCAGCAGATTTATCGTTTATTTCAGTAGAATACAATTAAATTAAAATGTATTTTAGGTTTAGTATTTGGATGGTGTGCCGTGTCCGCTGCAAGAAAGAATGTTCAAAGCAAATAAATAGGGATCCACACGAGACAAGATTTGTGGCTGTCTCGTCTCGAAAATGTGCTGTAAAAGTGATGTATCGACTCGAAAAATGTATATTTCTCTCTTGGAAGAGTAGCGTCTCGACTCGAATTTTGTCAGGAAAATCCTATCTCCACTCGTCTCGTGCGCATCCCTACAAATAAATGACACAAAATAATTGCTAGGTTGACAAAACGTGAGAAAGTGGGAAATTCTTGAGAAAACCCACATGCTGTTTTCCACAGTCTCAGTCTGTCTGACTGTTCTGCTCAAAAACAAACTTTATAGACCGCTTATTCTAACGTACCTAAATAATCCAGTAAAGCAGTAGGAGGGTGGACCGTTTACTTCCCCCTCACATTCTAAAAGGACTACAACAAACTGAAAAAAAAATAATAGCTGGAGTAGATTAATAGGTTTGAAGTTGGTGATAAATTTAATATGTAGTTTAACGTCCCACGTTTTGACCTTAAGGCTAAAGGAAACGGAAAATTAATGAAAGTGAAATATATGGAAATAGTTGGTAAATAAGAATATGGTAGGAATCGAAAAAAAAAAGGAAAACTCACGGATACGTTGTTGACCACCACAAACTTTCGTGAAAGGGAATCGAACTAAGAACTCCATGCAGCAGAGGCGAGAACTCGACCACTGAGCCGCCGTTTCTCCTTAAAGTAGTGTTATTCTATATGTCATGTATACAACAACTGTGCAATTAAGTGTTTGATACACAGGTAGTCAATTGTACAATTGCAGCACCAGTGGCGTATTTAGGGGCTATTGGGCTCAAGCCCCTCCCTCCTGAAATTAATTTATTAGTTTTTTCATATTCCATGTACAACAATAATCCTCTTTACCATTTCTAAGAATTTCATCAATTTTCCATTTTCTTATGCTCTTTGTTCAGAAATAATACTGTATTTGTCAAATTTCATTCCGTGTAAGAACTGCTCTCTTTTTCTTTCTTTCGTCCATTCTACTCTTCTGTTTCTTTTTCTTGGTTGTTACTTTCTTTTGTTTCTCTTATCATACTTTCGACCGTTGTTGTGATACAAGTCGCCCGTCGTTGTGATTCAAGTCGCCCGTCGTTAATAACATCAAAACTAAGGCGAGTTGATAAGCGAAACTGGAGTTCCATACCAACTTGCACGTATATCAACATAATGGGACTTCAGTCATATTATAATAGCAAAGAGATATTTACATCGTTTAGTTATAAAGGAAGGTAAATGTTAGAATTAAAGAAAATCAAAAGGGGGAAATAAGTAGCCCGGGAAATTAGATAGGCCAAGAGGATGTTTCCTTTTCCTTCTGTGAATAGAATAAAAGGATGATTAAGGCAGGTAAATGATGATGGGAGAATTGGTGGAATGTGAGTGTGGAAGAAAACGGGAGTACCCTGAGAAAGCCCACGTACTGCTAAATTTTTGTGTGTATCATATCACATAAGATTCACCAGTCTCCAATTCTTGCCATTTAAACTTCAATTTATTTATAACTTAAAATAAATTTAAATCTTAATCTTAGGTGGGCAATTGTCCTTACTTCCTCGTGTTGTGCATAGCCCCCGAAACAAAATCCTAAATACGCCACTGTGAAGCACTTTGACTTCCTATATTATTAAGGGGCTGAATCTCTTTGCGTAGAATTGTATCTCTGAGTCATTATAGCTTCAAAGTGTTATTGACGTGACTCCTGTCTAAGGCGTATAGAGTTATGGTATAAGGATGTTAAGACTAAGTAACAAACACAAGAAAATTTAATATATCAGTAACTAAATTTGTGATAAGTTGTTCAAATAGGATATTTCCTTATTTCGTGGTGAAAGTGAAAATTTGAATACAACGTTATTGAATAACAACTTTCCCCAATTGCACATATTGACGCTGATCATTTGCTCCATACTGTGTACAGCGCTTGAACGTACGCCTCCGAGATAGTGCTAAATAAACGAGCAAACATAAATGCTTCAAAAAATTAACACGTATCCGTGCTACCACGAGAGAAAAGAGACCAAGGTATCAGTTCCTGATTCACACGTAATGAATTCATATATATTTTCTCAGATTTATATTAGATTCAAGAACCAATTATTAACATTAACATGCCATTAAACACTGTTTAAGGATTTGTTATCGAATTATGCTCTCCCAGTTTTGTCGACCCCTATTAAATTTTTCTCCAATTGAACCATAAATATTCATTCATTCATTCAGTTAGGTCTAACCATCCGTCAAATATATTGTGTATAAACATTAAAATGTAAGTGAATAGTAAACATTTGTCAAATTGAGTTTATATAAAATATACAGGGTGTTTCAAAACAACACCGACAACGTTTGGGAAATGATTTCTGACACTAAGATAAGACAAAAAGTATAAACGAACCTGGGTGTACAAATCCGTCATTACGGAGTTATAGGCTGCCAAAAACATGAACAAAAATGAACTTTGAATGTCCATAGCTCCAGTACTATGGAACCTACCGTAGTCGGGTCAGAACTTCACTTAGGAAGTAATATATCTGCTATTCAAAAATACATGTTTCAGTATATTGCGGTACTAGCGCAACAATTTTTATGGGAGGACTTTGGCTACCGGCATATAATTTGAAGTACTACCCCAACTACTTCTATACAGAATGTTGCGGAAGCACCGCAGGATTCTGAAACATAGATATTTGAATATGGCACAAACTAGTCCCTAAGTAAAGTCTTGACCCGACTATGGTAGGTTCCATAGCATTGGAGCTATGAACCTTTAAAGTTTATTTTTTTTTAATCTTATCGGCAGCTTATAACTCCGAAATAACGGATTTGTGCACCCAGATTGGTCTATACTTTTTGTCTTATTTTGGTGTTAGAAATCACCTCCTAAACTCGGACGTCTTGGAACATCCTGTTTATGCCGTTAACATGACAGAATAGATGGTAAATCTTAACTAGTGCATGGTATGTTTATGTTATTGATAGAAGACAGTCAAAGGTGCCCCTGTTTGACTGCTGGCTAACTTGTGCTATGTACTTTGGTACGCGAGATTCCGGGTTATATTCCCGGTAAGAGAGACTCAAACTTTGAATCTGTCAGTTTAACGTCCCGCGATTATGCACTTTAGGCTAAGGGAGACGGATGATTAAGGCAGGTAAATGATGACTGGAGAATTGGTGGAATGTGAGTGTGGAAGGAAACGGGAGTACCCTGAGAAAGCCCACGTACACGATGTTGTCCACCACAAACTTACTTAGCTAATGATCGAATTACGGACCCCACGCACCAGAAGTAAGTGCTATACCACTGTGCCACCGTGCCCCCAGCGTTAAATTTGGAACGCATTAGGGAGTTTCGGATTCCATCTTTACTGTAGGTTGACATCTCAAATAGCTTCGGTGCTAAAACAGGGCGCTAAACTTCGATAAGCGAACAATCAATTGTATTTGATGATTTAAGAAAAGAAATACATTTATAGACTGACAGGGTCCACCTATTAGAAGTACCATCTCAGTGTGGTAGACTAAGAAAAAATACTCCAAAATCTTAGCAAAAAAATGAAATCTTTAGTTTTACGTCCCACGGTTAAACCGATTAGGCTAAAGGAGCCGCTGATGATGAGAAATGAATGAAATGGTGGAATGAAGAAAGTGGGAGGAAACGGAAGAGCCCCGAGAAAACCCACGAGCATGCTGTTTGTCCACCACAAAGTCCATACGGCGCGAGCTGGGACCGAACCAGAGACCGCCAGCACCGGAGGTGAAAGCTCTACCACTAAGCCACCGCGCTCCCAATCTTAGCAAGAATAGCCAGCTGATTCAAAAGCATCACCTCTCGATTACAAGGAGGATACCCGGGTTCGATTCCCGGCGTGAGCTCATGTGGTTCGGATTCCACGTTAATCAGTAGGTCTACGTCTCATATAGCCTCGCTGCTGAACGGGAAGTTAAACTAAAAATCACCTCACCTCACCTCGATTACAAGGAGAAAATATTGGATATTCTTCTGTTTACAGCTGCTTTTGCGGCGATATTATATCGTGATATCTTCATATAAGACTCGAACGGAAGTTCGATTAAATAATAATCTTTTTAGTGCTTGAACTACTGTCTATATTCGTCTTTGCTCTAGACATATTTGACAGCATGTTTTATTCGGTATCTTCCAACTTGCGACAGTCCTATTAGCGACAGGGACTGTTAACTGTCCTATGAGCGACCGATTCGTTCATACTAAGATAATGGAAGAAGATAAGGTCCTCTCTTCTTTAACTTGTTTCATGCTAATGAGATTAAGAATCTAACAAAATGTACTATGAAAAATTTCGCTCTACCTGAATTTAATACGTGGGGCTGCTCTCATTACATTAACAGTATTTTATACGTTTTTCCTAATATTATATTTTTGAATTAATTTCTATGAATACACTGACTATATCAATGGAAAAAGTAACTAAATATTTTGTCTATGATTCAAATATAATTAAAAATTTCATGTTAAAATTATACGGAACATAAGTTTAGATTGAATATCTTTATGGCATAAGAAATGGTCGTATGCGGGATTTGAATCCGGAATATTCTGACAATAAAGAGAAAACGATAACAGCATTACCACCGCCAGTCGGTTTTTACGCTTTGGATTTTCAACAGAGACGCATGCTTATTCGTCTTTCCCTTAGGGCCCTTAACTTTTGCTAAAGGAAATTGATGTTCTTCGATGCAAAAGACTTGATCTGTAAGAGCTTGCAAGGGTCTGTATAAATCGTTTTTTTTTTTTTTAATTAAATGACATTTTTCAGTTTAGCATCCCATAATTACGCCCTTTAAGCTAAAGGAGACGATAATTAACACAAATAAATGAAGATGGATGAATTGGTGGAATGATATTGTGGGAGGAAACGAAAATACCCAGAGAAAACCCACAGATACGTTGTTGTCGACCACAAATTTTCTTTCCCGGGTATCGAACCAGGGACCCCAAGCACCAGCATTAAGCGTTCTACCACTGAGTCACCGTGCAACCTTAACAGAATAAAAAACGAAGAGGGTACTCAAAATACAATTATCGCTTTAACCTCCCTGAAACGAGATGGTACTTTGATCTGTCACGTTAACTTTTATCGTTAGTATAATTCTTGTTTTGTCGGGAATCTTCCATTATCCATCACTTCTATTTTTCCACCAATAATCTTCTTAATGTTCATTCCATCTTATTTAACCTACAACATACGAAAAAGATACATTAAAATGCATATTATTTCATTTTGTTTATTTAACTAGCTTTCAGACACAGCCTGAGACTCCAATTTGTATTGTAGTCTGTATACAGCGCCAATAAAAATGGGAAAGAAAGGCTTCCAAATTATATAGTTGAAGATACTATCCCAGCAATTTTCCTCCTGAAATATAGGGTGTTTCAAATTAACGAGGTTTTAAGGTTTTGTAGTATTTATTACAATTAACTTACAATTATAAATAATGCTCCAAATAAAAGAGCAACTCAAATAGTTTTGTACGTACGCATTGTTTCCTCTATCTGCCGTTAGGAAGCGCTAGTAACAAAGATGTCGACTAGTGAGCAGAAAGCTTTTTGTGTTTGCATTTTTTAAAGACTGAATCTGTAATTATAGTGTAACCGTCTCTGTCTAGAATTTTAAAGAGATGCTTACAAATACCTCCTTATTGTTTGCACTTGCTACAAGCCTACAGACCACGGTTTTACGTGCCAAGTTTGCAAATAAAATATCGCTGCATGACGATGAACATTTTCTGGATCGTGTCGTTTTCAGTGATAAATCGACATTTCTCCTAACTGGCGATGTGAACGTTCATAATGTTCGCATCTGGGGGTTAGCAAATCCCGACGAGGTTGTGCAGTTGCAGCAAGACTCCCCTAAATTGAATATGTTTTGTGCAATATTCCGGCGGAAAGTTTATGGGGCTTTCTCGCCTAACGACTCGATGTGTGCCCTCTGACGAATGATGCTTTATTGAACACATGTAGGAAAAACTGTTTGAGTTTCTCTTTCTTTTGATGTATTATTTATAATTGTAAGTTAATTGTAATAAATAGTACAGGCCTTTAAACCTCGACACTTAGTATAAAACACCCTGTAGAGTGGTATGCCATCAAATTCGATCGCGGGTCTTCAGTGCTTATTGCCTACACACAGACTTTCTTTCTTTATTACATCTTCGGTATTCATTTTCTTTCCTTCTGAGTTTTTACACGAGAAATGATTTGAACTTTTGAATAACATTATAAACCGATATTAAAATCTTTCAATACGACATTAACAACAGACGAAAATTTAAAAAAAAAATGAAATAATAATCTTTATCATAAAAAAATAATCACATGTGAGCTTCAAGCACTGAAGTTGTCATCTTAAAATATTCATCATACACAAATACATGCAATAAAAGTAATTCAAATAAGGTCAGGATGTTAATTCCATGTGTAAGCTCTTTTTGTTTCGGTGAGAAGATGGATTCTGTAGCGTTCTCTTTTATATCATAACTATACTATAATAAATTAAGATAGTGCTTAAAATGAAATTTATGTTAGATGAAAGCAAAAAAGATCTGAGATGTTACACCGGTTGGTTTAAACGATCTTTCTATCGTAAATTCAACGATATAATGGGTTATATTCTGTTTCTAAATCAAGATAACCTTTTTAAAACATTATAAACCACTTTAAAATATATAGCTATAACGCTTTCCTACACAAGCTATAAGTTCTCTCTACTTTTAAAGGAAAGTTATGGCGAAATAATGAAACTTGTATCTTGTTTGTAAGATCCAGTTTTGATGTATTCATATACAGGGTGTTTCAAAACAACACCGACAACGTTTGGGAAGTGATTCATGACACCAAAATAAGATAAAAAGTATAGACCAACCCAGATGCACAAATGCTTCCTTTTGGAGTTATAGGCTGCCGAGAACATGAAGATAAATGAACCTTAAAGGTTCGCATAGCTCCAAAACTACGGGACCTACCGTAGTCAGGTCAAAACTTCACTTAGGAACTAGTATGTACTCTACCCAAAAATCCAAGTTCCCGAATCCTAAGGTACTCATGAGACAACTTTTATAAAGGAAATTTGGCTACGGGCACATAATTTGAAGTACTCACCAACTACCTCTATCAAAATTGTTGCGGAAGTACCACAGGATTCTGAAACTTGGATATTTGGATAAGGTACCCACTAGTTCCTAAATGAAGTCTTGACCCGACTACGGTAGATCGTGTAGTATTGGAGCTGTGGGCCTTTAAAGTCCATTTCTCCATGTTTTCGGCAGCCTATAACTCGGAAAGGAAGCATTTGTGCACCCAGGTTGGTCTATACTTTTTATCTTATCTTGGTGTCACGAATCACTTCCCAAACGTTGTCGGTGTTGTTTTGAAACACCCTGTATAGTATTCCATTTTTTTTATTTCGTAGCCCGTGTGTTGTTCTTGTATGTTAAACTATACCGTCTCTTTTCAACTTCGAGGTTATATCAGATGTTGACCTACCATTTAAAGTGGAATGGCGATCTCTGTAATGTTTTCAAATTCTTTTGTCAAGGGAATCGAATCTGAGACCCTCTGCACCAAAGACGCATACTAGCCACTCTGTCACCAGAAAGAACATAGAAATACTGACGTCATGTATATGTTGTAGATCCTAGCATACCCTGCGTCAGCGCTCGTATACTTAAGTAATCTTTAGCTATGGAAGGTGAAAAGAAAAACGAAATCTTCAAAAAATTTAAACTTTATTTCAATTTTCCAAGATTGTGTCCTCTAGACTAAAGGAAACTTGATTATTCACGAAAATGAATGATTGTAAAGTTGTTGGTAGAATGGAAATTTCCGAGGAAATGGAAGAACCCATACTTATGATGTTGTCTACCAGAAACTCACATGGCCTGGGGCCAAACCACGGACATCTCAAATCAAAAGTGAGAGCTCCTTTTTAAAACATATACTTCAGTTTCTCGTTTAACTCATTCTCACGCTGAATTCTTAACATATTCGACTTGAATACGAACACAGAAAGACACAGGTCGGTTAAAGCTACTCATAATCATTAATCAGATATAAATCTACATCACGAGCTCACTCATAGCTAACCAGTTAGTATACGCAGCTTTGACGTGTGAGACACGGGTTCGATTCTCGGCGGGAGCTCATGTTGTTTGCAAAAACAAGCAAGGAATATTGAATTTGCGTCATCATCTATTGAATATGTCAAATATGCATGTATCTTTTGTAATATTTTATCGATATTGTCACTTGCTTTTGATTGATAGAAGAAAAATTGTTAAGCTTCGTCTTGACCCTTTTTTGGAATAATTTTCTTAAAGTATCGCAAATGAATGATTGAATTTGTATGTTTAAGCACGAAAAGCGTTATCATGAACTCCAAACTGTATTAAACAGTATAGTGAAATTACAAACTAAATCAACTTTTTTTTTTTTTTTTTTTTTTTTTGTCAGAAACCTTTCCTTTCGCCCTAATGGCTACCTCGCACGTCTTTCGTGTGGAGAGTCCCGGGTTTGATTCTTGGTACGATAACCTTGAAGCTTGATACTATACGGGGACACGGTGGCTCAGTGGTGGAGCGGTTAAACCTGGTGCGGAGGTACTTGGTTCGATTCCAGGACAAGTGCGTTTTTGGTGAACAACATTGTTCTTGTGGGTTTTCTCGGGGTACTCCTTTTTCATCACATTCTCTCATTCCACTAATTCTTTCATCATCATTCACTTGCCTTAATCATTGTCTCCCTTAGCCTAAAGGGTGTAATCATGGGACGCTAAACTCAAAGATTTCATTTCATTTTTCACAAATAATTCTAGAATAACACGCCGTATTGCCACAATACCTCACCTTTTTGGACATCTTTGAACTTGCCCGTCGACTTTGAATCGATCAGAGGAGAGCAAGTCGACAAGTAACATTTAATTTTTGGTTCAAATAATTGAACAGAATCCAATGATCAGATTCTCTCTAATCGACTCAATTCAGCAGCAGGGGCGCACGGTGGATCTTTGATAGAACACTTACTTCTGCTGCATGTGGTATCTGGTTCGATCCCCCGTCAAATAAGTTTGAGGTGGACAAAATTGTGTCCGTGGGTTTTCTCGGGGTACTCTCGATTCCTCCCACTTTATAATTCCACCAATTATTTCGTCATCAATCATTCACTTGCCTTAATCATCTCCTCACTCTAAAGGACATAAGCGTGGAACGTTAAACTGAAATACTTATCTTTTTTTCGATTCAGCAACAACTCTAGATTTTTTCGCTCAAACAAGTCAATTAAAACATGAATCAATGCAGACTGTTTTATATATATATATATATATATCAAGAAGTAACAGTTTTTCATTGTAATAGATCTTGACCTTAGATGAAAAAAAGGCTGATTTTGTTTGTGTGCAAACTATACACACATTTTGCATGACTGCAGGTTATAAAATCGCCTTTCGTTCTTAAAGCAAACAGTGTTATTTGAGAAGGGATCACATCAACACAGTGACTAGTAGTAACGCACGCGTACTTGACCTCTAAATTTCTAAAAAGAGAAAAGATAAGCAACAGATACGTGCAATGCTGTCCTTTTTAACTTAACGAAATAATGCACGACAAAGCAAAAAAGAATTTCTCCGTGTATTTTTACAAAGACCCTACAGCGTTTCTACGACAATCGGCGATGCTTCTCTCATTTGCATAAAGAAAAGAACAATATCGCGTTGTACAAAACAAATATACGTAAGTTTTCACTATCCTATCTTCCGTTCTTGTGACCCAGAATTAGCTTCTTTATTTAAAATTAACTTTGGAAGGCAGTAAAAAGGATCACGCACAAAAGTTTCAATTTTATCAGGAAGATGTCAACTGCTGGAGAACATTTGCTTCTATCTAACGGCAAGATGCGTAGCTTCTACTACCTGTGCAAATAACGAAATTCAAACGATTGCTTTGTTCAAAGAGATCCTGTGAAGTAACGGACGTAAGTCACGGAAAATCATTACTCGCCGTTACACGTGAGGATGTTAACGGAATGACTACATTAACGAATCCGACCGAAACAATGGCAGTAAGAAAAGCAACATATCCTTTATCATAGACAACCAACATTTCTTTGCAAATGTGCAGGTTGCATACATATTAGGGAATGTTATTGATTTTAAACGGGATATCGATAGCCTTCGTTATGGTATCATTGCCCTCAAAAGGCACCATTGTATGCGCTAAAGGCAGGTGTTCTACCAATGAACCAATGTGGGTAGATGTAAGGATTTGACCATCTCAGCCTAAAAGTCTGCATCATTTCAAACTTCGACTTTGCGTTACCAGACGAAAAATTTAAAATTTGCTATTTTTCATGATGTATATAAATAAATTAAAAAAAGAAAAAGAAAGTGGCTATGTTTGTGGTTTAATAACTCTTAAAGCATCCGACCAATCTCAATTAAATTTTCAACAAAGATGACGTTCGGCATTGAGATGTTTTTTATCATCTCACTTTGACGCTGCAACTTAGGGAAGGGGGAGAGGAAGATACAGAAAAATGATCGAAAATGACCGATATCAGAAAGCACTTCAGCAATAATAAAAAGTGGCTGACTAACGGAACATATTAGTCATTTTTCTTATTTCTACCAAGCAAAACGGGTAATTGATGGTAGTAGTTAAATATAACATTCCCGGTGATATCCATTTAATTAAGGCTAAGATGCTGTGTAACTTATTTTTCTATATGAATCCAAAAATTAGTTTTACAAATAAGAATGACACTTATTCATAACAATTATAGCAGTTGTGTTAGTTCCTGTGATACTTGTGAAGCAGTATTAATTTGACTTGTTGTTATGTTACGCTAATGTCCTAACAGAAAATTAAAATACACAGTTAATAACATCCAACACAAGTAACATGTATTCTTGCTGTTTATCTTAAGTAATACTCGCCATTTTGTTGTGAAAATGCTTTAAGAAAGAGAATATTAAGGTAACTTTAAATAATGTAGAGCAAGTCTTCACAATTCTGGTGAAAGTTATCGCTGTTGTCAATTTCACAGCATTCACACGTGTCGAGCATGTCCTGTGAAATGGGAAATTCTCACAAACATATATATGTCGCATCTTATAACATTCTTTTACGAACAGGCGGGAGTTAGAAAAAAAAACACACATCCGGAAAAACGCTTTTTTACCTTTCACACCCACACACACATACATACACATACACACTCAGCTCGTTACATTTGAACATACACATTACATTTATTAACAGGGAAATAATAACAAACTGTTTACAGTTTTTTATAATAACAAAATTATTTTTCTTTTTTTTTAAAAAAAAATATTTAATTTACGTTCTGTGAAAATCTTCGTAATGTTAGCAGAATATAGAAATGAAAAGTTCCTACACTGAAACGTTGACAGGAATATATATTAACCACTGACTCTGTAATTGAGCAAAGTCAATAAATTACGTGTTGCATTCACATTTAAAACAAAATGTAAAGAAAGAAGCATTGCACGTTCAAATCAATTGTCTTGCCTTTTCCTCTTAATGAAATCACTGTACTGCTGGTTCCGTGGGTTTTCTCGGGTTTCTTCCCTTTCCGCTCACATTTGCATTTGAGCAATTCTTTGATAACCATCCATCCGTCTTCTTTAGTCTAATTGAAGGGTAAGGGGAAAAAACAAGGAATGTCCATGTATGTGCTTTATCGAGTTCTTTGTTCTATCTGTTGGTGACTCTTGGTACTATTTGACTGTATATGCCATGGATGTGTAGATGTAGAAATGTTCATTAAAAAGGGGCAAAATATTTGACTAATTCTATTGTCTTTTACGCGGTTTTCAATATTAAAACGCTGTTTTCTCGAAAATGCAATTTTGTGACATTCCTTCTTTTTTCCCCTTACCCTTCAATTGTAGTATAATCAAAGGGCGTAAAAGTAAAACATTTCATTTCATATTTACTGTACTGCAAGTAAATTTAGTTTTACGGCAGTTCGACTTCCGATATGAGCTCATTTGGTTCAAATCACACTTTTGAGCAGTACGCCTAGGTCTCACTTAAGTTCAGGATTGAAAAGGGGCGCTAAAATCAAGAAAGCCCTTGAATTCCTCTATGTCAGATTTACATAATTAGTGATTATCTCTTAACTAAAGCCATATTTTCATGCGTGTACTAGATGAACACTTAAAACTTATTAAATGCTTGGTTTTCAGATTTCACACTTTAAGCAATAAACACACGTCTGACTCAGATTCAAGATTAAAAAGGGACACTAAAACTTAAAAAAATAGCCCTTAAATTCCTTTCATGCTACATTTTCCTGATTAAAATTGTGTGTTAACTAAAGCCTTATTTTCATGCATGCACCAGATGCAAGAAGTTCACAAAAGCGAGTGTTTACCACGTTAAGGAAAGAAGAAAAAGAATAGAAAGAAAAAGAATTATGAAACGGTTATTTTGTGGCTAGTCCCGAAGTATTTAGGCACCGAAAACTGTTAATTACTTCAAATTTGGTACGCGTTATGAAATAATTTTGAGCTCACTCGTGGATATATTGGCAGCATACGCATCTTAGGCGAAGGATACTCGAGTTCGAGTCCCTGTGGGTGCTCATGTGATTAAGATCCCACATTAAGCTATAAGTCCAAGTCTGATAAAGCTTCGGTGCTGAAAGGGGCGATTAAAGCCAATCGGAACCAACCTATAAAATAATTTTGATGCGCAGTTCTTCCATCCGTAAGTTTAATTTATGGTATCATCTTCCGTTAACTAAAATGGGCATAAAATTGTGGTTTTAGAAAGAGGCAGATGAGGCATAAAATGAGGTTTTACAAACGGGCAAATGGCAAATAAAATGAGGTTTTACGAAGTGGCAAATGAAGCACAAAATCAGGTATTATAAAGAATCAAATGAGACATGAAAATGGTGTTTTACCAAGGTGTGGATGAAGCACAAAGTAAAGTTATAAAAATGATGTGTTACACAAATACAGTTTAGGTATTGCAAAAATAGACTGATAGTTATGATATATATCTGTAATCTCTAGAAAATTACAGGGACAAAGTGGAGATTGGGTGGTGTGAAAGGGTTTATTTTAAGGCAATAATGCACTAGGGTTCAAATCCCAATGCGATTCTAAGCCTATGTAAATAGCCGATATATTTTTCATAATGTCTGTGTTGTGTAAATACATAAGCGAAACTATCAATTAATTAGTTAGGTACTGTAGTTCCTAAAGAAATAAAGGAGCGTCAATTAATTGCCACAAAGAAACGTTTTTGTCTATTGAAACAACGATAATGCAAAATATAGTGTGAGTACGTTACTCGAAATATATCGATAGCCACGTATTTAAAATTGTAGTACAACATAAAGTAGACGCGGCCAAATCATCCTCAGGCGGCTTCAGAGAAAACACAACATCATTGAAGTAACACACATGTTTCTTTGTTAACATGAGAAGGATATTTCCAACAAGTCGTTCTAGTTGAGGGTGGTCTCCCGGTTGCCTTACTGGAGAAAAAATCAATGTTACAGCTGTATCCTCTTGTACAGAAAGTGATGTGCAAACTTAGTGAGCACGTCGTTTCACCTTTATATCTCAATATTTAGTATGTTGATTACTTTGGAAGGACTATCTTATTGTGTTTTTTAAGGTACTAAAACTATGAGTATTATTGATACATACCAAAAATGTATCCAATTTTAACGTAAGTTTAACGATGATGACAACGCACCCTGCCCTTTATGATCTATTGGAATTTTATTTATGAACACAGAGTAACTTTCCTGCTTTAGTATAAAGGAAGCCGGTTGGGAACGATTTGAACGTGGCTAGTATACACTGATTCTATCTCTACATAAACTGTTTCCAACACAATTAGCCAACGAAATATTAAAAAAAACAAAAACACTAAAACACTTATTGAAGTTACCCGCCTATTTAAAATCGTAATGGAATTTATATTAAATGTATATAAATTGTGTCCAAGATAATTTAAGTTAAAAGCTTTTATAACATTCGATTAAGTTAACACCCAATTGGTATTTTGTACACTAGAAAAATATTTGGAGAAAGATTATGCCCATAATCTTATGAAATCTTTCTGTGTAACATCCCATGATTATGTTCTTTAAGGTTAGGGTAAAGGGACAAGTTTTGCCGATAGATGTCACTACAGTCTTCGTATCTCTCCCATGTATTTTTTACCTTTCACAAAAATTTACAATTTCTTTTACAAATTTCAACCTAGAGACTTCAAATTTTTAGAGAAGAAACTTCATAACCTATTAAAGGGAACAATCCGTGCCGATTTTTTATTTAGAATTGTCTTCATTGTTGAAACAGTTCCATTGTTAAACGTTTGGATATCCATTTCAACAATCAAGCCATTTCAACAATGAAGAAAATTCTAAATAAAAAATCGGCATGAATTATTGCCTTCGATAGATTATGAAGTTACTTTTCTAAAAATTTGAAGTCTGTAGGTTGAAATTTGTAAGAGAAATCGTGAATTTTCATGAATGGTAAAAAATACATGGAAAAGATACGAAGATTGCACTGCCATCTATAGACAAAACTTGTCCCTTTAAACCAACCTTAAGGTAAAGGAGACGCTAACTAAAGCAAGTGAATGACGATGGAAGAATTTTTGGAATGAGAAAGTGGGAGAAAATGGGAGTACCAAAGAAAGCTCATGGACAAGGTGTTGTCCATTACAAACTTACTTTGTCAGGGATCGAATCATGGATCTCAAGCAGTAGAATAAGCACTGTAATAAACACTTTTACATTTAGTAGAAAATTTGGGAGCAGAAAGTAAGTGATGACACCTCGAACTATGCCAGGAAGTAGTGTAAAATTTTCACTGCTTGAGGTAATGATAGAACATGAACGAAACACAAACCTAGCATTAGAAGATGTTCTGTTAATTTTAGTTCACTGTGAATTAAATTTATTACACATTGAGGTTAACAATGGAAACCGTGTTTGCAGAACTACCAGTCGAGTGGCACACGCTAGCAGAAGAACAAACGAGCAACTGCTAATTTTAAATTAATAAAGGCGAAAGACAAACGAAGAAAGGAGGTCAAAAGAAAAGTCCATTTGTTAGCATGACATTGTCCTCAAGCTGAAGCCATCTATTTCTTTGTCATGTGCTAATGAACGAACAATTGATGGAAGACCACAAAGCGCATTTGCCCGCGGAAAACCAAAATGAAGGTCAGGTGGCGGTCCTCAGCTCATGGCGTGTCTGCGAAGTATTTTAATGGTGAGAACGAAAACCATTATTCCCAACTGACAAGTGAAAGTAAGGAGGAATCCGTGTGACCAAGCAAAATTTCTTCTATTGCAAAAAAAAAAAAAAAAAAAAAAAAAAAACTTTTCATTCATTTTTTAAAACAAAAAATGGAATCGTATTTCTATTTCCTCCATTGTTTCAATAGGGCCTAAAAATCTTCAATTTCTAAACCATAAAATTAAATTAATACTGTGTTTGTTAAGGCTGTGGTTATCCGGATTTAGGACTCGAAAGCCACAACTTGAGTTCATGCCTTGACAAAAATAACCGTGAAAAAAACTTAATTTTACGGATTAAAATTTTCAAAGGTTAAGAACAAAGCATGGAATTCTTGACGTTTTCTTGGGTTAAGAGGATGTTGACTAAGTGAGCATTTGAAGATGTTTCAAAAATATTTCTGAAGTGCCATATAAACAATTAAACTTCATTTATTTAGCCTCAATAGAATAATTATAATATACCAAAAAATATTTTAGATTAAACAAAACCGCACTTATAACGCATTTCTTTCTTTATATATGACAATATCCTCAAACAATACCTGGAAGATTTAAACGAACTTCCTACATAAATACGACTTTGACGAAAATCAACTAAAACCGATTTTCACTTCCTATATACACCTAGAAAATACTCTTTTAATTGTTATAAGTAGTTGGAATGGGATGGAAATAAATTTATTTTGGTATTATCAGAATGTATAAATCAAGAATTGAACTCGAACCTCCCATATCAAAGATAAAGATTTGATTTGACGCAGCTTGGTGTTTTATACTTGAAGGTGAGATCAGAACCACATGTTTCTTATCGAGAATTGAATTCAGGCCTCCTTTATGAAAGATACAGCTCTGATATGGCTCAAGTTAAAATACACAGCAATATTTTGTAGCACTCTTGATATGTTTATTTAGCATTGGAAGAAGATTTTAAAGCTTCCCATAACCTTATGACTAAAGAGCTCGTTTTCATGTCACTTCATTAAAATCGCTTATGGAGTAAATATCTTGCCATACTAGGATGACCTTGGTTCGAATACCATTTTAGTAATAGCTCTCGTTCCTGATTTATAAAATTTGATATCTAAGAGACACACTCGTAAAATATTCCGTTCGTAGTCATTATCAATTAAATATTTCGCAGTTTGCTCGAAAATTAAATCAGCTGATAAACCTAATCCTGTAAGCATGTCATTTAGGATAAAAAGACTTTCTAGGATTATACATGTGTTACGATCGCGTGGGAATATTTGTGCTATGTAAAAATCTACACTTAATGCTGTAAATAGTATTGAACAATTTTTATTGTTAAATCTGTGCCAAAAATGTCTCTGCTATTAAGATATTGGTTTATTTTTGTTTCAGGTTGCCCTCGGCGTGCTACTTGCAGCAGCCGCTGTAACAGAGGGTCATCCACCTCCGAAACCCAAGTAAGTATCAGATCTTTAGGTGAGATTTGTCTGTTATAATATATACGACGAAATGATAACAATTAAAAATTAAATGACGAATCACCATCACTCCTATCACAAACTGGAATTTATAAACGAATGTATTTTATAATTAAATTATTTATTTCACTATAAATAATAATTTACAATAATGAAGATGATTTTTTTTTACTTTAATATCAAATATTTATTCCCTGTATTGCTTATTTTAATGGTGATTTTTTTGTGATCATAACGTTACAATGTAGTAAACATTTCCGTTAAGTTGGATGATTCTAGTTATTTCCTAGAGACTACGCAACCAAATGCATACATCTAAAAGTTTGGTTGTATACCCATCAGGCGTATTTTTTTTATCAATATGAGACTATGCAACTAAATATATACATCTAAAAGTTTGGTTGTATACTCATCAGGCTTTTTTTTTTTTAATCTTTATATCATGTTTTCCGTAGGATAAATTCTGTTCATCTACCTTTCGAAGATGCGAGTAAATGAACACACCAAAATCATGTAAAATATTAATATTTAAATAAAACTAGTTATTCCGCTCGAGGCTTCAGCGTGTTTTACACTATATAGGTTAAAGGTATACTAAATTGAAAGCCCTAATTGCTTACATTTAACTTTTTTTAAAGTTTACCCACTAACTACCTCGAACTACACACCGAACTACCTCGAACTACAGAACTTTGTTCTATCAGGTTGTCGGAAAAGTCCTGAAGCATTTGGTCTACGTTTTACAACACGTATTTCATAATTTTCTTGTCACAGAAATACATTTCAATCTATGATATATTACTCATTTGGTTCAATAAATTTCACCATCTTTCAGCAAGCTACAGAATTTCATGTTCATAGGAAGAACTGTGTTTATCCTCGAAAAAATTATAAAGGTCCTGATTTATAGCCTCACTGGAATTCAACACTATACCAGCGAAGGACTGTTGAAGAGAGCGAAACAAGCAGAAGTCTGACTGTGCAAGGTCGGGTGAGAATGGTGGAAGTAGCAACACATCCCATCCAAGCTCCAAAATTTTCGACGGGTGACCAAATTTGTGTGTGGTTTTGCGTTGTTGTGGTGGAACACGGTCCTTTACGATTAACGAGTTTTAGCCGTTTCTGGATGATGGTTTCGTTCAAAATGTTCAATTGCCGACAGTATGCTCCGAAATTGATGGTTTGCTTGCTAGGTAAAAGTACAGAAAACACGACCCCTTTAAAATCCCATCATGATAATCTTTCTCTGATGAATATTACTTTCGATGTCGTTTGAGGCAGATCACCCCTTCGAGACCACAAACATTTGCGCACCACACTATTGTACATGATCAACTTCTCACCACCATTTAGCAATCGCTTCAAACAAAATCGCTTTTCTGATGTTTCATGAACATGTCGCATATGTTTACCCGTGCCGTCACATGAACTTCTTTGAGTTCATAAGGAATCCACACATTGAGTTTGCTTATGTACCCCAGTTTCTTCAGATGAGCGTGAAAAGTTGAATGATGGGTGTGAAAAGTTTCTGCCATCTCTCGTGTTCTGTAACGATAGATCGACTCAATTAATTCCTTGATTTGGTCGTCCTTCACCTTTCTGACCGAAGGGAGCCATCAAAATCATAAACACGGAATTTCGTGAACTGTCCTTGGCACTGAAGTTTGTGTAGAGCATTGTTGCCGCAAACTTTACGCAATTTTTCACAAACGTTGCTTTTATGTTCTTCCCTTTCCTGAAGTAAAAGAATATACTATGGCGGAAATGCAATTTTAACCTTACATCTTCCATGTTGTCAAACTGGAAAAAACAAACCAAAGAGCATCATCAGTACACATGACAATCAACCTTTTAGCTATTCATGACGTAGCAATTGCATGTATGCGAATAACTCTAGAACTTTCACAAATCAACACTTGTCATCTTTTACTAAAATACATCAGAATTTTTCCAACAACCGTACACACAACAATAATTTAAAATTGGCAGATTATCTCCACAGTTTAACACTCGATAGCTTAGGAAGCGACACCTATTAGAGTGAAATGAAATGAAATATTTCAGTTTTACGTCCCACGATTATGTCAGCTAGGCTAAGGGAGACTGTGATGATGAGAAATAAAGGAAATGGTGGAATGAAAAAAGTGAGAGGAAACGGAAGAACCCCCAAGAAAACCCACGGTTTGTCCACCACAAATCTCAATTGGCGTGAGCTGGAATCCAACCAGGGACGTGTCGTGTGAAAGGTGAGAGCTCTGCCATTAAGCTACAGTCCCTTCATCGATGTGTATAGTATCAGGGGGAAAGACAAGCAGAAAATCTACTTGAATATTGTGTCCACTACAAAACTTACATTGACTGGAATAGAACCTACAATCCTGCGCACTCGAGGTGAAACTTAACCATTGTGCAACTTCTGAATAGATTCTGAGTAGTTAATCTATTCAGAAGCGCTTAATATGTTTCTCTTGTAACAATCCTTTAAGCATCAAACAACTTCACACAAATCAATTAACCTTTAAACAGAGAAAAGCTATTTAAATAAATGTAATGATAAGAAAGAAAAAAAACACTTTTGTTGAAGGTAACTGGAAGCATTTACATGCGATTGTGAAGAAAGTTCACAAAGGTTACAAGAGAAGAAGTGGAAGAAACCACTGATACCTGTAATTATCTTATGGCGCAGGAGCTCTATCACAGCTTTTCCTGTGAATCATGTTTTCTCTTGCTTGGAAAGAAAAAAAAAATCTTTAAAACTTTCACATAAAATGGAAGCAGTTGCATTTTAATCCATTCAGTTTAATACTAACGGTGCTCGCATCACTTTATCCAGCAATTGTCAGAATTTGTAACTCAAGAGTCCAATCTTTGGAAACTAATTACTAGGTTATAATTATTAGGATCACGTCAGTGGGATTTACAAATATGTAATGTTAATCCTTTCATTCGTTACTCCACACGATAGCGTTTGACCGTGATTTATTAGATTCAGTTTTCTCTCTTTTCTTGCAATAGGCAGCTAAACAATTGTTTTGGTTGAATTTGTTAATGTGATTAATGCTGAATCAGAAGTTCGTATGGTAGTAGATATTAATAAACTTCGTACGTTCATAGATATAAAGAAATTTCGTATGCTGATAGATATTGATAAACTTCGTATACTGATCGATATTAATAAACTTCGTACGGTGATAGATATTAGTAAACTTTACACACTGATGTACACGATTAATCTTCGTATGCTGATAAGTACTAATAAACTTTCGTATGCTGATAGATAGTGATAAACTTAATATACTGATATATACTAATAAACTTGCGTACTGATAGATATTAATAAACTTCGTAATAAACTTCGTATGTTCATAGATATAAAGAAACTAAAAAGGTTGATATATATTGATAAACTTCGTATACTGATCGATATTAGTAAACTTGCATACTGATAGATATGAATAAACTTCGTATGTTCATAGGTATAAAGAAACTACGAATGCTGATAGATATTGATAAACTTCGTACGCAGATAGATATGAATAAACTTTGTGTGCTGTTAGATATTTATAAACTTCTTGTGCTGATAAATATTAATAACCTTCGTATTAATAAACCCACGGGCGTTGTCCACCACAAACTTATTTGGCTGGCTAATCAGAGAACACTACGAATCAGAGGCAAACTCTCTACCACTGACCCACCGTATCCCTCCACACTCCTAGACATAACAGAAGTAATCATACTACCTAGTTATCTAAAGGCTATCTATTCTTTCTTCCTTTTTTAAATTTTGTACTTGTAATAGTTAACACAACTTTTTATTCTTACACCTCTGGTGCATGGGGTCCCTGGTTCGATACCAGCTCCCGCTAAGTTAATTTTGTGGTGAACAAACACCGTGTGCTTGGGTTTCCTCGGGGTTCTCCCGTTTCCTCCCACTTTCTTTATTCCACTATTTTATTCATTTCTCATCATCACCGTCCCCTTTAGCTTAGCCGGCATAACATGATACAAGCCTACATATATGCAACCAATCATACATCGGTGCTAGTTTGGTTGTATAATCTCGAGGATATATAAGTATTTCCTGTTTGTATGGGGCCTTATGCAGAGTCGTTCTGACACGTGATTAGTGCCATACTAAAGAGTTCGATTAACATATGTTTCCTGCATTAATCAGGGCTTTAGTATGACGCTAATCATACGTCAAAACGACTCTGAATAAAGACCATAAGTCTAAGATATATCAGTATTTGGTTGTATAATATCTAGGAAACATCGGTGTTTGTCTGGTTGTATAATCTCTAGGATACAAACTTTACTAGCTTTTTTTTTTCATTAAAAGATCCAATACATTTCAGGCAAAAAATTTCTTGCAGACCTTATATCTGGAGAACTACGTACAGTGTAGCCAAACCCAAATCATCACCTAATTCAGTATGATACGAAAACTTGATTTAGGGGCCGCTCAAAAATTTTGGGGTTGCTGATCCAAAAACCAATTATTGGCCAAGATTGCAATCTTTTGATGCATTTTTTGGATCATTTCTAAAATTCTTGGACAAGATCATAATCTTTTGATACAGTTTTTGGATAATTTCTAAAATTCTTGTGCAAATATGTTTAACTCGTAATGAATGGAATATGTATGATACGCAACTGAAACTACCTATAATCAGTTAAGTACAGTAAAATAACTTCTGATTTCCAAACAAATCCCTCTTGAACTACTTTTCTTGAACTGTTTTGGGTGGGGGATTGGTTTAGGAGTTTAATGTATCTTTTAGAGTTGAGGCTATTTGAGACGTGAAGCTATAGCTTAACGTAGAATCCAACTACATGAGCTCTCACCAGAAATCAAACTTAGGCCTCCCGCTCCTAAGGTATGTTGCCACAAGAGAGATTTCTACTACCATTTTGATGAATCTACTGTAATTTGACCAAAGTAATAATGGTGGAAGTGTTACAGGTCAAAGAATGAAGAGAAACATAACAAAACGAAGGGAAATAGTCATATGGTGTCCTGCTTAAACAGTAATTGCCCAATATTCTCTATCCTTGGCTTTAAAAAATGCAACCGTCTTTGTTTTGTGCTTTGTTATATTTGATGCCGCTGCTTGAATGCTGTGCAGATGATGTCTTCCCCGTAACACAGACCTAACTTTCTCTTCCGAAGATAATAAAAGCGTCGTCACTCTACCACAATACATGGAACAACACGCGAGAGAAATCAACTCATGGTACCCACGATTAACGGCTTTGAGAAACAGCCTGTGTGTTGTGTGTCGGTGTGAAGACGACTAGTGCATTCTCCCACTTTCTTTGTCAGGTTTGAAACTCGCGAGTTCGATAAGAAAAGACTTTCCGGGTGACATCAGCAATCGCCATGCATGCGTGCTGAGGGATTCTAATGGCATTTTCTGTTTATTTTTTTACTTCCTTTCGTGATTACAAATTTGGTCACTTTTCCACATGTATGTTCACCGTTTGAATGTAGAAGAACGATAGAAAGATGCAAACTATTCCTGGAATAACTTTCCAAAGTTTTCTCATTCATTTAGCGAGGAAAATTATGACTTTTCTTCAGGACCCTGGGCGCCCCGACGGGGGAGGGGCAGGGAGGTTCCTTAGCCCACGAAAATGTATACGTAATATAGCAAGTCATGTATATTAAATACCAGAAATACCAGACGCAATAATGAACATTAAAGGTCCATAGATCACAACTATAGGAACTAACGTAGTTGGGTCAAGACTTCTTTTAGGAACTAATACGTGAACTATCCAAAAAATACAGGTTTCAGAATCCTAATGTACTCACCCAACAATTTTTATAGAGGGAGTTGGTGAGTACTTCAAATTATGTGCCTATAGCCGAACTCTCTCTATAAAAATTGTTACGTAAGTACCTTAGGATTCCGAAACATGTCTGGGTATAACAAACGGTTCTGCGAACTCGAAATATTTTAACAACGGTTCTATCGAACCAGTGCGAACTTGCTGGATAGCACCACTGAATATAGCAACCATGGAGATGGGCCCTCCGAGAAAATTTTCTTCGGGTGACCCTGTTCAGGACCGATCTAACACACTCTTGCAACCTAGGCTAGACTATGTGATTATTATGTGATTTCAAATCAATCTATGATATCTATATATAAAAATTAAAATCATTTTATTTGAGACTTTGTACCTCTTGAACCACTAGACCGATTTCGAACAAATTTTCAACATCGATGAGGTTTGGACCTGGGATGTTTTTTTCATCATTTCACTTTGGCGGTACAACTTTGGGGAGGGAGAGAAACTGGGGAGATATTTGAAAATGATCGAAAATGACCGGTATTAAGGTCGGATCCGTAGTTTTCAGGGTCGCTGAGATGAACAATGATACTTCTGTTGTCATTTAAATCCAAATTTAGCCGAGCAACTTTGGAGAGGGGGGATATTTTAAAATGATCAAAAATGACGGATATTAATGTCAAATCGATAGTTTTCGGGTTCGCTGGGATCAACAGTGACACTTTCGATTCCGTTTAAATCCAAATTCAGTCCAGGAACTTGGGAGAGGGGGAAATATTATAAAATGATCGACATTGGCTTATATTAGTGTCGAATCCATAGGTTTCGAGGACCCTGGGGTGAACAGTGACACTTCCGATACCGTTTATATCCAAATTCTGCCCTTTATTTCATAAATGAAACGTATTCTTCCCGTGCAAAGAACGGGTATTCTGCTAGTATATCTCTACATACCAAATTTGAAGGTGGTGTTGTTGCTGCTGATTGTTCTCTTTTAATTTACGAAGAATATTTTATATTTTGACAAAGCTCTTAGACTTTGTTGTAGGTTACAAAGACCAAAGTGTCGTCGATAATGGACCTGGACTCCGTCAAGCTACCCAAAGTTTGATTGTTTAACACATTTATAAAACAGAATCATGCAAAAGAGAAAAATATGCAGATGGGTTAAAGATACAGTGGAGCAAGTCACAATATGTTTGTTTTCTTGAAATTAACGTCAAAGGTACTGTAATATATTCGAGAACAGAACAGCTGTATTCAATATCACTAAAACTTCCACCGTCATCTGTTGACAGTTGGATGAAGCTCTGACTTGCGTTTTCCGTTGACAGATTGACTTATCTGTTAAATGAAATCATTCAGTGTAACGACCCACGATTATGCCAGTTAGGTCAAGGGAGACGATTCTTAAGCAAGTGAATGGTGATGAAAATGTTGGTCGAATGGAAATGTGGGGAGGAAACGGATTACCCTGAGAAAACCCACGGCACGATGTTGTCCACCACAAACTTTCTTGACCATGGATCGAACCAGATACCAGAAGTAAATGATCTACCACTGAGCCAGCATGATCCCTTGGCTTACCAAATTCTGGTTTCCGTGTCTCCGTTTTTGTTCTTTTGAAAAACGACTTACACTACTGCAAGTTTAACCTGTCCATAATCTGTAATGCCAAAGGGTCGTACGCTAACCGCTTAGCCATTAAGAAGATCATCATCCAAGATCACTGTAAAGATCGTTATTACTATAAATTTCTTGTTACAATTACAAGATTAGAATGTTTTGCAAAATTGTTCTCAAGAGTTTATTCACTGGTTACTGTCATTACTGAATTTTATCTGGTAAATACAAATAACTATAATTTATACGAAAATGATATTAATCACTTAATCGTCTGGTGATTATACAACCCCCCATACACAAATGTTTATTGTTTGAATATTTACCTAGGATAAAACTTGTGCCCGAATTTGGCATTTTAGGGTCAAATTAACGGTTCTTGATACAAATTAGAAGTTGATTAATTAAAATTGTAGTATTGTGTAATTAATTTCATGTAATCATTTAATATCCCAATATTCTTTTTTTAATGTCGGGATACCGTGACTTAATAGTAAAGTAATTATCTCAGGTGCACAGGGTACCATGTTGAGATACTTCGGGCTTGTATCTTTCCTCCTGTATTTCTGATATTTTCCAAGATATCATTATCAAAACATCATTTTTTTCTAACTTAAGTGAACAACTAGATAAATACTGAAAACGAAATAGGACAGCAGTTTTGAGTTGAAATTAAAATACGTGCAAATCTACTGTAAAGGTCAAAATATTAGTTCTAAATGTCATTTCTCACTTTTTTCCAAATATATTTTCCAAATTGGAAGACGATCTAAATTAACCTTTCAAGCCGGAAGTTAAATACTTATTAACCTTTGAGAAAGGTGTCAATTTTAAATCATCAAAACAGCAATTTTTTTACATAATGTCACAAAATTGAACATAATTTCATATAATAAAACGGAAAACAAAGAGTTGACAGCACATTACAGTCTACTCTTCAGTGGCATGCGTTTTCGTTTATGTTGGGACACAACAGATGACAGAATATCCATAATTTACACGGGACGTATACGTGTACGTCGAACCGTCTCTAGAAGCACTGTGAAGATCCGTACACGTGTACGTCGAACCGGCTTTAAATATATACTATTTCTTACAATAACTCACTTGTCTGCTAGTTTCCTGACACTAGCTATTTAATTTCATCATAATTCATTCATACATTTTTACTTTGTTTACATTTGTTTTAAAATTACAAAATAAAAATAAGTAAATGTATCAAAACGGTAATAATATTCTATCCTTTTTCGTAGGGGAATCTGGAAGAAGAAATTGATCTGGAAGCCAGCGTGGAAAAAGGTATGGAAGGAAGAAACAAAGACTGTATGGAAACCAGTTTGGAAGGAAATATGGAAACCAGTGTGGAAAGATATCAAAGTTCCTGAATGGAAAAAGATTTGGATTCCAAAATGGGAGAAGGTATGGAAGAAGGAACAAAAGCAGATCTGGAAACCCGCATGGAAGGAAGAGTGGAAGGAAGAATGGAAGAAAATTTGGAAACCAGTGTGGATAAAAATTTGGATCGAAATTCCCAAGGATGATTGGGATTCCCATGGTGACCCACACGGAGGAGGACACGACCACCATGAACCAAAAGGAGTATGGAAGAAGAAAATGATTTGGAAGCCAGCATGGAAGAAAGTGTGGAAGAAGGTGAAGAAAATGATCTGGAAGCCAGAATGGAAAACCGTGTGGAAACCAGATAAGAAGTTGGTATGGAAAGAAGGAAAGAAGTTAGTGTGGAAACCAGCCAAGAAGATGGTATGGAAATCTGAATGGAAAAAGTTCTGGAAGAAGGACATGAAGAAGATTTGGAAACCAGAGTGGAAGAAGATCTGGAAACCTGAATGGATTAAGGTCTGGGTTCCCGTGCATCATGAGGAACACCATGAGGAACATCATGAGCCTCCGCACCATGAGGAGAGTCATGGATGGGATAGGAGTGGTCAGGAACAAGGATGGCATCCGCCCCAAGAGCAACCTCAACAAGGATGGAGACCAGTTCAGCAGCAACAACAACAGGGTTGGCAGCCCTCACAACAGCAACAGGGTTGGCACTAGCAAAACCTTGTAATGTATTCTCATAATTAAGAAAGGACTTAATAATACAGGTACTATGAAGAACGCGTGTATGTGGGAACTTGGAACTCATCATATGGAAAAGGTGTCCTACCATCCCACAACAAGGTTGTTGATGGATTGTTATGCAAGTTACCAGTGGTGTTCGGTTAGTCAATTGTTATAGAACATATCAATGCCCTATTGATAATAATACTCAACAAAACTTAGCTTCCTTATTAATATCATATTTAAGCAAGGAAGTTATTCAAATCAAGTACATTTAAAATGCTGTTTCCATGGATCACACAATTTGTAAACAAGAGGCGTTTCTTTTGCAATTATGAAACACTTCCGAAATGAAATTGATTTACATAAAAATCACGAGATTCAGTTGTCCAATTTTTGAGTTTAATTTTTAATACAAATTGTGTAAAAGAATTCAAAAATATTCTCCTTACCTTTACAAACGATTATTTTAAAGAAGTATTTAAGTATGATACATGGAAATGGCATATCAATTACTCTTATTAGAGGTAGTACTTGAGTGTAAAACCAAGTTGAAGTACAAATCGTGTACGGATAGTACCCCCTGGTAAAATATAATCAACCTTGTGCTAGGTTGAAGTTCATAATTAAACGGGTTCACAGTATTAACAAGTCGCAGTAAAATACCTAATCATGTCACACATCCAAATACACACATTAACTCGTACACATGGATTGTGTGTGTGTTTTGAGATTGCTATCTTACCCACCAGTTTGAAAGTTTGTAAGTTCTGAAAACAATAATTAGTTTAGAGATTATTTCAAACGAATATTAAAAATTTTACAATTGATGTAGCATTTATCATATTTAAAGTTAGAATAAATCATATTTTTTCTTTATCCCAGAATAATTGCTATTAATTGGGAAAGACAGATATTTTTTAACAATCCAGAATACCACTGGAAAACTCTATAACGGTATGGCAACATGGATATTTCGGCCAAAACTGATACATATTAAGATATCTTGTACCAAATTACAAGTCAATACAAGCAGAATATTTTCTGCTTTCGTAAATGAAACATTACAAAAATAAAAAAAGCATTTAGTACAAATAAAAAAACGTTTGCACAATTACATGGATTTGGTATTTCATTTTAAATATAAAAAACAATTAATCAGGATAAAAAATCAAATGTATAAATTATTTTCAAAGAATCAGTATAGTATTCTATATACATATCTTCAAAAATATATTTAGAAATGCATATACATTTTCATACAAGTATATAAATGTTAGTACACGACAAGATTCATAAAATTAGTCAACTAGCAAAGCTATCCTTGAAATTTCAAGATTTATTATTGATTATTAGGTAATAGGGTATCATGTAAATTATGCATAGCGTGTTTATGAACAATGTGAAAGGTATTGTCTGAGGACTGGATTGTGGATCAGTCGTTAAAACATTTAGAGCAGACACAGTTGTCTAAGTGTCATGTAAACTTGGAACTTATATTTTGTTGATTGTTTGAATTACTTGTTGGTGGGTTTAACCTAAACAAATACACCACTCAATTGTTATGTTATTGGAGGTGTAAGTTATAATATCACAGTTACCATGTGTATTTTTCTGTTTTTTTGTATATAAGCCATTACTTTTAACATGTGTTACTGTTGGTACTGATGTGTGCTGTTGGTATTGTGACGACTCTTTTGTGTGTTCTTTGCAAAACTTACTTGTTTTTATTGTTGAATTGTATTTTTTTTTCTAAATAAACGTTATTTTTGTATGAAATAATTCTTTTTACTGTTGACTGCCTTTTTTTGTAGTTACTACAAGTTATTATGAAAAGTTTACTTTTTATAGTCAACCAACCTTAATAAGATTCCTATATATGTTTGTTATTCATTTCAAAATGTTTTTGCATCTTCAATTTAACATAATTCTTTCTTTACACGTCACTTAAAAGTAAAATGTATAATTAGAAAAAATCACACAGTGACACAATTAAGAACTTACAGTATTTCTGTTAAGGTACTCTTTGACAATATTAATTCATTCATTAATAAATACGAGGGTGATTCAGAAAGTAATGTCTCCAACATGGTACCTTTATTTGTGTTTGATAGATAGCACCGATACAGGTATCAGTGGAAAGCTTGCAATGTCAGCTACAAACAAATGGTGGCATTATTTTTCAACTTAGTCCCCATTACGGGCAACACACTAGTGCCAACGCGAAACAAATTTTTCATGCCGTCGGCGAAGAATTATGGTGGCCACTGGTGACTGCTGCTTCTACCTGCGCGTCACAAATGTAGCGTTGATTCTTAAGGTGATCCTTAAGTTTGTAGAAGAGTCAAAAGGCACAGAGAGCAAGATCCAGACTATAGGCAGGATGAGGCAGAATGTCAACAACATTTTGCCACCATAAGGGGTAACTTTGAATATTTTGGAGATGGAGAGGACGTGTAGCGGTATTCCATCGACTGATGCTTCGTTTACGGGTCGTAATGATGTATCCACGACTCGTCGCTAGCGATGAATTTTCCTGGGCGGACAACTTTCCATGGTCAGAAATTCAATGACAGCCAGCTGTTTCAACCGGACATCACCACTGGATGCTATAGATTGCTCCATTACTCCTAAACGGGAAGAGATAGGAAGCTGAAACAGGTGGGATTCTATAGCTCAAACATCAGTGCATTAGTGATAAACAGATCAGAATGTTTGCAGTACTACTGGCCAAATAGTTTCCTTGGAGGAATTACTTTCTGAATCACCCTCGTAGAAGTATTAAGTTATAATTATAATTATTAAGCTATAATTATTATAAGTATATTATAATCCTAGACGGGACTACGTATTTCTAGTTACAGAAATTACTATCCTCAAGAAAATAGTAACTTTTCTTATGTAACAAATAACATACAACTTTCTTTTTTTTTTTTTTTCTTTACGATACATCAATAATGCATAATAAGTGATTTCTTTAGGTTTAATTACGAAAAGTTATTTGAATATTCTGACATGAAATGAATTCTTGCACATAGCAATCCCTTTCGTACTACAATGAACGAATTATTTATTCATATTACATTTTTTATATATTTATATACGAGTATGAAATATCTATTGAGACTAAGATACATATTTAAAGAAGCATCCTCTGTGAGACAATAGTCAACATTATGACACGAAACAATGTCACTTTCCTTTTTAGATCAACTGCTATGTTTTAAATGAGTTTAAAATTGCTTAAATAATTTATAATTGGTCTAAAAGTTCTAGGTACGTCAGAGATCAATTTATTGTGGCATCCACGAACAATCTCATTGGTTGCCTACTTCTAACCTGGACACTAAGCTCAAGAGGCGTTGACCTCAAACTACCTACTTAAGAGATAAAATATCCCCCAGAACAGCATGTAGAAATATACGGGTAATCTGATTGGTCGCCTGTCTGCTTCTTGCGCAATTGGTTCATGTAACGTTGACTTAAAACTACCAATTTCAGAAACAAACATACCTCTACTGCAGAATGTATGAATAATCTGATTGGTCGCCAGTAATGTCCCCTGGGCACTTGGCTCATATAGCGTTGACTTCAAACAATCTATTGCAGAGACAAACATACCCCACTGCAAAATGCATGGGTAATCTGATTGGTCGCCTATTTGTTCCCTGGGCATTTGCCTCACGAGGTGTTGATCTAAACTAGGATAAAAAACTGGAATTAAACACCTTTTACATAAGAATGATTGTTAGTAATGGTTTCTCTTACTTTCGTTTTTGTAACTATACGTATCTTATCATTAACTATGGCATACATATTACCAGCTGTCTTCCTGTTTCCAGGAATGCATTAGACTACCCAATTATGGTACACCTAATCAGTTGGCCATGTTTCGCGAATCGAAATTGTTGTTTCACTGAAAACTAATTTAAGAGAATGCATGTACTCAGAAACTTTTTTAAAAATCTAAGTCCCCATTCCTTTATAATTTGGTTTGTGTTGTATTTCCAGTTTGCATTGAGCGTTATGTTGACTATCAAACAAAACACTAATTAGAAGGGGTTAAGTATGATTCCTTTTGCTCAAAATTTCTAAATTAATGGACCTTTTGATTGTCATCGTTCATTAACTTCTGAAATTTAAACTATGTACTAGCTTAACCTGGGCTCTCTACACAGCGCATCATTCACATATGAGCATAAATCTCTTTGTCATTCTTCACAACATGTGTACATGTCCCTTTACAGACACAAGTAAAAGACGTTTTGATAAAAATCGGCAAAGGGTACCATAAAGGGGAGATTTTTTTCAATATCTTGTACCGTTTGCAAGATTTGAACCTACTTCCGGTTGGAGTTTGTAATTCATGTATGATCAGTGTTTTCTTTCTTCATGCATGCAGTGTATAATAAGCAAATACATTACACACAAAATTAATTATAATGGCAGTGATATATGTTGTTCATTGGGTAAAACGCTCCAAACAATAAAGATTCATCTTAGATTTGAGAAATGGTTATCCTTCGTTTTTCATTATCATTTGGCCATTAAACAAATACCTGAGAGATATACAACCCCTGTATACAACTATGTGGTGTGATATAACTAGTAGGATATGATGCTTTACTCGTTTAAAATTTCAACACTTTCAGTGTACTTCTAAAAATGTAATAAAGAAATAATGACCATGTTTTTTAAATATTCAATAATAACTGGACAATGTACACAAAATTTGGAATCGGGCAGTGAAAACGGCACGTTTCTAACACTTGTGGTTTTCGACATTTCATTGTCGAAAGGATTGAAGACAAACATATAGACTTTTCTTTGGAGACAAACATACAAACGTAGCATTTTAATAGATAGATTTAATGTTCATTTTCCCTCCACACTTCTCCATTCCAAAGTAATTTCTATGAAAACATATGCAGTTAATAACAGAAGATGCGAAGTGGAGATAATATAATTAATTATATGATATTAATATATCATACATATGACTACTTATAGAGTCCGAAATCAATTCAGCGTCCCAACAATAGATTTCATTTACTCTGTTAACCCTTTACTCAAACCGGAAGTGGCAGAAATTAACCATTTCTAGCTTTAACGTTTATCACGATATTACAAAAACGGTCATGGATTGTCAGGAGGATTGAAATGCTCATCATATTTGTAATACGTTTTCACTATGGCAATACGCTGTTCAGCGGTCAAGCGCTCCATCCATACGTGTACAGAAAACAAGTGACGATCATGTGCTATTCGGCGCCCCGTAACTGCTACCACAAAGACAACAAATGAAAATCGTGTAACGTTCAGTGCTGCCAACTTACTAGAACAGAAGTGGCGGGCATTTCAAAAATTCCGCTCTTTATGGAAAACCCTTTACTTTGATTTTGCTTACTAATTTAAATATCACTAAACAAAAGATGTCACTAATAAAATAAGTTCATAATTACAAAGCAATTTCTTCTTTTCTGTTCAGATGACATGGTCTTTCGATTACTGTAACAGTGAAGAATTATTTGCAGAAACTGCAACTCATTTTATTTGCCTGGCTTGACTGCTCACTATCATCCAAGGACCGTTATTCAAATAATTTATTGTGTTATTATTGGGTCAAATGAAAATTTAAAAATGTGTGGCTTGGTGTACTAGATAACGTGAGAGTATCTTATTCGAGACGTCGAGAGACCAATTTTCGTGACCGGCATACCTGACTAAGGATTTTTCACAAGTTATTCATTCAGTCTTAAATACGGAATCAACTAGTTCATACTATAAACGCTTACACAAAAACTGTTCGTCTTAAATAGAAGAACCGTGTAAATTTAGTTTTTTTTCCTTTATTATATGTTTGTTAACTACGATCTTACTCACTGAAATTGGTTGATTGAGTTGATTTTTTAGTGTAACGTGTAGGCAACGCTATATGAGACGTGGACCTACTGATTAACGTGGAATCCGCACCACATAAGCTCCCGCCGGAAATCGAACCCGGGCCTCCCACACCAAACACAAGCGAAAACTTGGAAAGTCCAAGTAGGGAACTGGAACCACAAATTCATAAAAATATCAGGACTGCTATACGCAGATGACATAGTTCTTTTTGCAAATACCTAAGCTAATCTACAAAGAAATTTGGATATAATAAACCACGAACTAAGTGAATATGAAGATAAACAAGGAAAAAACGAAAACAATGAGCATCAGCAGGGCAAAGAAATCATGCATAATACATCTAGGGGGAGAGGAGCTAGATTCAAATGTCTAGGGGTTGTCATTCACAGAAACGGAAAGAAAGGAGAAGTGAACTGCATAATGACAAATACAAGCAGAATCTATGGCTCCATTAACAGAGAAGAAAGAAATAAGCCAGAAAACAAAAATAGCAATCTACGGATCAGTATACGTCCCTACACTTACCTATGGGTGTGAGTCATGGGTACTAAGTGAGAGATAGAAACAAAAACTGCAGGTAGTAGAAATGAAATTTTTGAGAAGAGTTGCAGGAAAACAGAAACAATAGAAACAAAGAAACATAGAATTAGGAACCCAAACCACCAGGGAAACATTCAAAGTTAAACCAATGCAGTTGCATATTGAACAAGCTCAACTTCGCAAGCTAGGGCATGTCATCAGGATGAAAGAGGAAAGGTTTCCAAAACAAATGTAGGAAGCAAGATTAGGAGATTTAGGGAAGAAAAGACCAAAGGTGCGGCCAAGACAAACTTGGAAAAAACGCTATGGAAGAGGTTTCCAAGAGACACGACAATCCATGAGAAAGAGTAAAGGATCTGGGCTAGGGATATGCACAAGACGAGTCAAGACGGGGTTTTCTTGACGAAATTCGAGTCGAGACACAGCTCTTCCAATAGTGAAATATACATTTTTCAAATCAAGACATCATTTTTACAGCACATTTTCGAGACGAGACAGCCACAAATCTTATCTCGTGCGCATCCTTAGATCTGGTGCACGACAGAAACAAGTGGCGAGCTCTCTGGAAAATCTCGACACCCAAGTGGTAGAAAAGGACAGGATTAAGTTCAAGTTCAAACCTGTCTTTGTTGGGGGTGCAATTTTCACAAACAGCGCTGTATAATGAACAAGTAGCAGTGTCGGGTGTACACCACGTAAAGGAATTTGGTTTGTGTACCACGCTATTCTCTCAAATTCTGAAATCAGAAATGGCAGTATTTTTCCAGTACTTTTGATTTTAATAGAGAGATTAGGGTTGACATGGCATATATTTTTTGGCTGCTTAATTCATTGCAGAAAATCCTATCTCCCTATCTATTATGGTTTTCATTCTATGATGATCGACGTAAAAACCAGAAATAAACTATTTCTACAACTTTCAATTTGAATTTTTCCTCAGTCAAAAAACTCGATTTCTAACTTTTGAGTTTCTGCATCATGATCAAATTTGGTGATGATTCACCAAGTAGCTGGAGGGGTCCCAGGTTCGATTCCCGGTGGGGATTCTCGGTCGAAAAATTGTAAAAGCTTTTTTCAGGCTAGCCATCTTGAATGAGGTTTTGCTCGATTTTCCTCATTGACACCAGGCAAATGCCGGGATGGTACCTGACACACAGGTCCCAGGCCGCTTCCTTCTTTCCCTTTCCTCGGATAGTGTAATCACCGAGGGACGTCATTCCTCATATGTGACGGGCTAGCATGGCCATAGATGCCGAAATCCAGAAATCTAATTCTTAATCCGTATCTTAATCATCAACTAGTCTTTGAGATTTTGTGTCACCCGCACGAACACACGGACAGACAGAGTAAATGCATAAAGGAGGAGTTTTCATAAGCCAATCACTTTCAAGGAGTTTTGGTAATCACCTTCAAAATGTTTAGTATTTTGCTAACATTAAAATTGTTTTCAATTCTACAGTAAGTACATAGTAACACTTTTCTCACATTGTAGAAATACAAGGTGTGATTAAAACAATACAGTGAATGATTTCTTTTAGAAACAACTGCTGGGGCTACAATCATTTGATGTAATTCTTCCGATAGCATGATCCACTGAGACAAGGAGTGTCAATTTAGAACACGTTCTGGCTTGGGACCCAGCGTCCAGAATTGCTAGAGTAAGGTTGTGTTTACCGTGTCTGTCGAGCATCAATATTGCATGAACGTTAATTTCTGTTTCAAGTTGCACAAAAGTGCCAAGGAAACTCACGAAATGTTGAAATTGGTGTACGGCGATAATGCTGTTATTCTGAAGACTGTTTACAAGTGGTAGATATGAGCGATTTAAAAGCATAAATGAGTCGGTATTAGACGAGCAAAGTTCAGGAAATCTATTAACCTCAAAAACAAAACAAAACAAAACAAATAAAGGTGTGCAAAAAGTGGCAAAAATTGTTCGTTCAAAAAGGTGAATAACTATTCAGGAGTTTTTCAAAGAACTAAAGACATCGTACGGGTCTATACAAAGCATTTTAACTACCGATTTGGAAATGAGAAGAGTGAATGAAATTCGTTCCCCGACTTTTGACTGACGAACTATTCCTGTCTGTCCACATCCACCGTATTCTCCAGATTTGACATGACGCGACTTCTGACTCTTTACAAATACTAAAACCATTAGGGATGCACACGAGTCGAGACACACTTTGTAAAATTCGAGACGAGTTGAGACAAATGTATTTCTCGACTCGAATTTTCGAGTCGAGTCGAGACTGTTCACAAAAATCTCGACTCAAATGTCTCTAAAATCTGTCTATAATTCTTAATATTATTTTGAAGAAAGTATTCACTCAGAAACAGCCTTGAAACCAATCCCAGTATTTGTTACTTTAAAAAGTTACAGAACGCATAAACTTAATAGTTAATCTTTCGATATTTTTCCTATCAAGATTTAATTTTCAGCTCAATTCAGTTAATTAAAACTAATAATGTCGTGATATTTCATTGTACTTCAAATATAATAATAATAATAATAATAATAATAATAATAATAATAATAATAATAATAATAATAATAATAATTGGTTATCAAGTTTGTATAAAACTATTGCGATCGCAGTCTAAGCATAGTTATAATTATTGTGTTTTCGTTCCCATGAACGCACTCACAATAGGGCTACGTAGCTTCTGGATTATTCGCTTCCTGACCTACCTACTATCGATATAAAACCATCCAGACGATAGCAGCAGCATCTGCCGAGGAATGCTGCTAGTCAGCAGACACATATCAGTGGGAGTGCTGGCCGTGTGTAGAATGGGGAAGACGTGCGATCTATCTGACATGTGAGTTTGACCGAGTCCAGGCTGTAATAGCCCTGATACTCGGCACAATTTCAGAAATGAAGGCTGTTCGAGGAGTGCTGTGATGAGTGTCTTCAACAAGCGACGAGAGCAAGGGGAAACGATGTCTAAACGTCGAGGGGTTGGGCACCCCCACCTCATACAGACGTCGGACGTCGTAGACTGGGGAGACTGGTAAAACAGGACAGGCAATGAAATGGGGGATTAACATCAGACTTTAATAATGCTGGGCAAAGTACAAGTGTATCTGAACACACAGTACACCGAACACTCCTAACGATGGACCTCTGCAGCCGACGACCCATCCATGTGCGAATGTTAGCACCACGATATCGGCAACTACGACTGAAATGAACACATGACCATCGTCACTGAACCTTGGCACAGTGGCAGAGCGTTCCATTGTCTGATGAATCCCGATATCTTCTTTATCATGACGATGGGAGAGTAAGAATCCGTCGTGTTCCAAGGGAACAGCTCCTTGACACATGTACTGGGACGGAGACAAGCTGGCGGTGGATTAATTATGCTCTGGGGAACATTCGCGTGAGCATCCATGTATCTAGTGGAGCTCCAGCAAGGTACCATGACGGCACAGGCGAATCGCACACTGCTTGCAGACTACGTACACCTCTTTATGACGACCATGTTTCCCAACGGCAGTGGCATATTTTGACAAGATAATGCACCATGTCACCAGGACAGGAGTGTGATGGAGTAGTTCGAGGAACACAGGGGCGAGTTACAAGTGATGTGCTGGCCCCCCAACTTGCCGGATCTGAACCCAATCGAGCACATCTGGGATGTACATGTGATTGAACATGACGTCAGGACGTATCGTCCCCTCCCCGGAATTTACGGAAATTGGGTGACCTGTGTGTGCACATGGGTGCTAGCTCCAGCGACCTACCAAGGGTCATTGCGTCCATACCAAGACGCGTCGCCGTTGTTATCCATGCCAAAGGTGGACATACTGACAATTAAGTAGATAGTCATAAAGTTCTGGCTGATGTGTACGTATATTTTAACTCGTATATTTTGTCTCGACTCGAATTTCGAGACGTCTCGTCTCGAATTCGAGTCGAGTAGAGAGAGAAACTGTCGAGTCGAGACAGAAACATATTATAGAGTCGAGACACGAGTCGAGACAATATTTTCTCGAGACGAGTCGAGACAGGCTTAAATCTCGACTCGCGCGCATCCCTAGAAACCGTGTTTAAAGAAAAACGTTTGGACACCATTCCTGACATTGAGATGGCTACGATAGAACAACTGGACGCCCTTCCAAATGCATTCCAGAAATGCTCCCAGTCATTGATTTAACGTTGGGTTTAAGTGCATTTTTAGTCAAGGACAATACTTTGAAGGATATTGAATCAAATTTCCACGTACCCTAAGAGCACAATTACATAGCACGCATATGCCTATCATATTCCCTCAGGTACACGGAAATGTGTCCATTATATGCCTTGTGTATTTGTGAGAGACGAATCACATGGATGACAAGTGATACTCACAGTCTATGTCCGCCCCTAGGCACATGTCTGACATGTACCTGGGAAACGTGCCTAGTATGTTTTAGGTATATTCCCCATGCCGTAAAAGCGTCAATGAACCACAAAATTACTCCCCCAAAATATGTTAAATTGCCTATATGTGTAATGTGTTTACATTAAAGTGAGTCTAAAAGCACTTCAAAGAAGTAAAAGAAAATGTACCCCAGGGAGTGCAACTAGCCGCGTGCTCTTCCGACTTGGCCACGAAGGCAATGAAGAGAACGTCGCGTGTAGAGGAATAAATTGTTGTGTTCTTTTGAATTTGGGTAATCAGAATGCTCCTTTAACAGCGTATATTCAACGATAACCGTTTGGGATCAGATAAAATCTGCTCGCCTTGTAATTTTATAACAAAATGACGAGTGTCTATTTACTTTCTTCCATATTCACTTTCAAATGATCGACGACAGTTGCCATCTGATAAAGTTGATTCGTCTGTTGCTTCTAGTACACAATCGCTTAGAAAAGAAAAGCAACAAATGCATCAAATATGGAAGATGAAATTAGAACACCTAAATGGCATATGCCTAGCACATCTTGTGATGTTAGGGTATCTGTAACAGTATGTACCTAAAGGACGTACCTAGAACATGACAGATATATGTCCCAAGTGGCGAAGTAAAAACAAATGACTGTTAGAGTGCGAAACTGAGACAGGTATATAAATGCTATAATTGTGGTACATAGTTGCAAATGTCAATTAGATGTAACAAGCACCTAAAACTGAAGGTAGCTGAAGTAGAATATCATATGTGCCAAGGGTCGGGTACCTAAAAAGTAGCTCGGACACCTAAATGGCACATGACTAGCACACCTTGTGCTGTTAGGGTAAGCTTATCACTTTGCTTCTGATACAATTATTTATCGTATATTTTGATCACGCCTCGTAGAAAAGAAAGTGAAACATACATAAGAGTAGTGAGAATTAATTCACTTCAGCATCTACATTTCTCACTTTTTGCTATCGTCATGAAAGAAACAGTGCAAGGAAAAGTTGGGCAGACTGTTTCTTATCAAATTTAAGATATATAGGTCGCTACTGGATGCGGAAAGCTTACATTTATTCAAAAGATTAAATTCAAATAACACATGTAACACGCACATATTAAATAATGGTTAAACTTTGATTTACGTAAGTTCGTGTGAGATTATTTTCTTTAAATTTGAATCTTTATGTTGGTATTTTCAAATGTTACAAGATATTATATAAGAAATGTACGAAAGAATTTAGTATTATTCCGTGATAGAATTAACACTTTCTACAGATATCAACGATCACGCGATAACTTGCTACAGAAAAACTATTTCCAACCAGCAAATATCCTGATTCTTTGAAGAATTCATTCCTTCAATTAATACAAAACCATAAATCCCGCATTTCAATGTGTAGTTGCAAGCTGGTAATCACAATTCATAATCCAATACGAAAAACGGACATTTTTGCAGTAGTCATTTCTTTTAAAGCTACAAAACTCTGACAGTAAGCTTGTTGTTACTTCAACATTTCATCCCTTAAAAATCCTAGAAGGAGGAAAGTGGTGTTTGTCCATAAGTTGTCTGTAGTTATCAAAAAAGATGTCTTTACTGCGTCTCTCTTGAAGCCCGTAATTCTCGGTAGAGATATTGCTTCTGGTTTCCTGATGCTTACTTGTGGATTGTGTTTCAAAAATGCTTCAACCCAGTCTCTACCAGCCAATTTAGCTTCTGTACAAAAATTGTTCGGTAACTTGTTTAGTGTTGCAAATTGAAAGTCAATTCGACAAAGCTCCATTAAAGTAATCCCATAAAAGAGGTTCGACAATATTATGATGTAGTGTTTAATTTCTTCTTCTTGCTGCGACGTAAACACTGATTTCCTTCCCATTCTAGGTCCACCGAAAATTTCTTTTCTTAATCTTGTTCTAATATTAGCTTTATGAATACAAAAAGATCTGACAACTTCTCGGATTTTTCCAAGGATGTTATAAAATAGAGGATCTGCCCATACGTATCTTTATCATATGAACTCAATGAAGCCAAAAAGAAAAAACAATCGAGCATTATCTGAGCCGGCACGTCTGATTGGCTACTCTCGTTTCCGCCATGATTGTTGGCTCGGAACATTGCGATCTTAGTGGCGCGGAGTGAGGAGAGTAGGTGTGGCGAAGCTGTGACGTATGGCTTCACGATTTTGTTGTATGGGCAGATCCTCTATTTTATAACATCCTTGGATATTTCTATCCCCTTTCACAGCGTCTAATGTCGCCTTCAGTTGGTCCTCTGTGCAGTTTGCTTTGTTAGTAGTCCTTGGAGGAGGACTTTGCACCATCTGCAAAGTAGGAAATTAAAATCAATTTCTTTCTTTATGCACTTTATAATATGGCAACAATGTTGTAACAATTGAAAATTCGGAGAAGAACGAAAAAAAAACACTGAACTAGAATATTATTATTGCGCAATACTTTTCCGAGCAGATTTACCGGTTTAGAACTATTATTTGCGTATTTTTCGTGCAACAATTAGTAAGAGGTTTTTACACGAAGATTATTTTTTTTAAAAAGAAATATGTGTTTTAAAGCGACTAAGGAAGTGTTAGTGATATTTGATAGCCTATAAATTCAAAACTCTTATTTATTAGCAGAAGTCATTCAACAACTTTAAAAATATTTGTAGGGGTTAAAAATGTATTTTACAAACGCGAGCAAAATTACCTCCCCCCCTCGTCCTCCATGTGACAGATGATACCTCCGTCTTCTGGGGGTTAATGTTTAGAGTATTAGGCCTATTTCTAAATTATCCACTGAATGGGGTAATCCCACGCACTCTGGAGTTCATGCATGCTATTACCCCAAATCAGGCCATTTTGATATTTTGTTTTTTTGTTCTTGACTGGCATGCGTAAATATTAGAACAAAATACCAAACTTATACTTGTAAATCGACTATTCATACATATTGATTACAAAAATATCGTACTCCAGAAGTAAGTTTGAACTTACCTACAAAGAAAAGTGGTGAAATTTTTGAAGAAAAACAAAGATTTTCAATATATGGTCACATTCCGCAGTACGTTCTCTGCAGCGCTCTCCCACTCAAGAGAGGTTCGTTGGCCAATTTGTTGGTGAAGTGCAGCACCATGCAGGCCTTCTCCTTCTTCTGTTTCTCTTTAAACAGGGATGCGTGCGATTATACACAGCGTGCCATTACCCCGTTTTCCCCTATATAATATTGCTGGAACATTCCTCATTAGTTCTAGCAATATGTCTTTCATAATCAAATTTGTGTAGCAAAGTCTCTTGAGCATGGATACACACAATCCTCTGCAGACTAAATTCTGAACAAATGAAGGTTTTATTCCGTGCAGCGCTTCAAGGAGAATCAATGACAACACGAGCCACAGTGATGCTTCCAAGGATGTTATAAAATAGAGGATCTGCCCATACAACAAAATTGTGAAGCCATACGTCACAGCTTCGCCACACCTACTCTGCCCACTCCGTGCCACTAAGGTTGCAATGTTTTAAGCCACCAATCATGGAGGAAACGAGAGTAGCCAATCAGACGTGCCGGCTCAAACCATGCTCGGTTGTGTTTTGGCTTCATTGACTACATACGATGAAGATAGGTATGGGCAGATTCTCTATTTTATAAAATCCTTGGGTGCTTCCACTGAGCATCGATGTAAAAACAAACTCGGTTGTTTATCATCCCGACCATTAATTCACCATCGTGGTCGACCTCTAGGTCGCGATGTAGCGTACATCTTGGGCATGCGCTTATCCATTTGAATCCATGTGTTTGTGCCAGTATCGAGGTAGCGACTGTGACTTAAACCTCGACCTTGATCGCGAGGTATTTTCGGGTATGTCTATACCTTTAGAGTCTACTACTTTGCTCCTGGAGATAAGTTTCCTCGTGGCTAAGCAACTAGCGCACGCTCCTTTGGGGTAGGAGACCTGGGTTCGATTCCGGATTCGAGCTCATGTGATTCGGATCCCACGTTAAGCCGTAGGTACAAGTCTCATATAGCCTAGTGCTGAAAGAGACGCTAAACTGAATATCATGTAAAGTCAATCCATCTGGAGATGCAATTTGGTGAACAATCATTACAAGGAATTCGAAGTTATCTTCAATACCGTAACATGATTTTTTTTTTGTATACAATATATACAATAGTTAGCACACTTGGTAACAGTTTTCCCCTTAGCTTGAAGAGACAAATTTATATTTATGGTGTGATTTTCCTCAGGAGTCACCCCTGAGGAGAGGTATTTTTTACTTATTGTGATGTTTTTATATGTATTGATACTATATGACTGATTGTATTTCACAACTTCCCTTTTCTGCACCAAGGCCATATGAGACAAAACCCATTGCATATAAGATACATAACCACTACTCGAGTTAGTATCTGAGACAGTAGTGTACAAAGAATTTCGTCAAGGATGGGGGAGAATTCGAACGCTTAATCCATATCCTTTCCGGACAAATGTGGTTGTATATTGTTTATTTTTCCATAATACAGTATGCGGCAAAACAAACAGTACTGAAATTCACGTACGGCTGGCGTACAGGTGCAATGTGGTATAAGCCGTGAGCGCCACGTGTGTATTAGTTGTGTGTGGACAAGCGTAGTGTAAAGTTAGCGCGAAGATAATGTTATCCACAACAAAGAAGAAGGTGTTTATTATCGGCCACTGTTCCCGCTAATACGATGTAGAGCAGCAACTAACTGCAGGAACTGAGCGCGCACGTCTACTGTATTGCTATGAAGTGTAATTATAACATACGAAAATGAAGATTTCATCAGCAACGTATGGTTCAGTGATGAAAGCCATGTGTACCTTGATTGCAACGTCAATCGACAGTTGATTATTGACCCATTCTTGCATGATATGTGTGGTTTTTACAGCATCAAAAATCTGTCGTTACAACAATAATGGATGCAGCAAGGCAGAGCTACTGCCCACACTGCAAATGAATCACTTGCCCTTCTGCCCATGAGAGTTTAGAGATCGCTTGATCTTCCATGGAAGGAATTTCCCATATTCTTCCCAGATGCTCATGGCTTCAGATGCCTACATATGAGGAATGCTAAAGGAAGCAATTTTCCGAAAAAAATAACCCCGTACCAGTATACCAGTGTTAGGAGAGAAGATTCGGTGATTTATTTTGCCGTTCCAGCAACCTGTGTCCACTAACATGCTCATCGTCCTACAGGACTACTATGAAGAATGTGTGCAATGTAATGGTCAACATTTTGAACACGATTTACAGGCGTACTCTTACATTTACAATATAGGTTAGGTAGCATTTAGTTTATATCCATTTGACAAAATTTCTTATGTTTCATTATGCTATATAACAAATAAATAAATAAATAAATAAACAAGAAAACGTTTGGTTGAATGAAATATATTGGATTTTTTGGATCAGGAGCCACAAAAATTTTGAATTGCCCCTAAATCGAGTTTTCGTATTTTTTTATGGGACAAGCACACCATACTGAGTTAAGTGGTAGTTTTGGTTTGGCTGAACTATATGTAGTTCTCGAGATATAAGGCGTAAGGAAAATATTTGATTGAATGAAATATATTGGAATTTTTGGATGAGGGACCACAAAAATTTTGAATGGACCCTAAATAGAGATTTCATATTTTTTGCGGAATAAGCACATCATACTGAGATAAATGGAAGGTTTGGTTTGGCTACAGTATATGTACTTCTCCAGATATAAGGGCTACAAGAAAATTTATAATTGGATGAAAAACATTGGATTTTTTGGATCAGGGTTCACAAAAATTTTTAATGGCCTCTAAATCGAGTTTTCATATCTTTTACGGAATAAGAACGTCATACCGAGTTAAGTGGTAGTTTTGGTTTGGCTACACTATATGTAGTTCTTCAGATATAAGGCCTACAAGGAAATTTCTGCCTGAAATATATTGGATCTTTTAATCCAATAAATAAATGTCAACGATGTGTTTTCAGTACCGTTTGATTTGCCGCACACTGTATATTGCTCAAGAACGATTTAAACTACAAACCTACCCCCTTACGTACGCCACTGATCGAAGTCAAGTTCCTCTAAGTGGAACCAAATAAGAGAGTAGCTTTAGTCACTTAGATATAAAAGGGACTGTATTTACGTATAGAATAACGGTGACTTAATTTGTCATAATTGATTCTGAATATCGAGTAAAACGTGCATGTCATTTTAGAGTTTCCTTTCGTTAAAATATTTTTTTTTTAAGTTTTATAAGGTTCCCATCGAAGGTGAAGATGCATAACTAGTGAACGTACTAATAAGGAAATTTTACTTTCAATTTTTACGTGATATCAATAAGTGTGACATCTTGTAGTGTTCATAATGGAAATTATTCACACTTTCTAGCGAGATTTTAGACTAAAATGTTTCCACGTCCTTTCACATATTGTGGAAGAAAATCCAGGAACTGTTAACTGTTTCTTCGTTATCTCTGTTTCATGAAGAGCTCTCCCAAATATATCTGAAATATGACAGAAGGTAGGTTAGCAGTGGCGTACGTAAGTGAGTTGGGGTTTTAACCTCCACCCCTTTGAGCAAAATGTTAGGTAAAAGTAAACGTTTACGATATTAGAATATATACAGGGCTATTCAAAATAACCTTCCCGATTACACATTTTAATAACTGACGTTTCTAAATACATACGTTCATGAAAGTGATATCAAATGAAAGAGAAGCTCAAAAAGTTTTAGTATCTGGCAAAGCTCATGCATTAGTTGTGCAGCTTGCCGCTAGGGAGATAGTAAGACAAGATGGCAGCAAATGAAGACAATAAAGCTTTTGTGTGCTAAAATTTCATAGTAACCAGTCTGTTATTAGTGCCCAAACAAGGTTTAGAACTAAGTTTGGAGAAGAATTCCCTAGCAGACAGAGTATTCGTAAATGGTACATCGATTCTAAAGCAAGAGGATGCATCTGTAAGATGAAATCGCCCGGCCGCCCATCGACAAGTGCGGAAACAATGGAGCATGTTCGGATCAGTTTCACGAGAAGTCCACAGAAATTCAGGTGAAAGCAAGCAGAGAATTGCAGATACCGCAGCCTATTGTGTGGAGGATTATCTGTAAGCGACTGAAATTTTATCCATACAGTTTGACTTTCATATAGTCTCGCTGCTGAAAGAGATGCTAAACTCAAAATCAACTCCATACCGGTTGACATTGTTGCAAGCCTTCAGATTGGTTATTATGAAAATTTAATACATAAAACCCTTTCCTGTCTTAATTTCCTGCCATCTTGTATTACTGTCACCCTAGTGGCGAGCTACTCAACTAATACATCAGCTTTGCCAGATACCGAAACTTTTTGAGTTCCTCTTTCATCTGATATCACTTTCATGTATATGCATGTTAACAAGCGTGAAATATTAAAGTGTGTAATCGGAAAGATCATTTTGAAATTAAATGAAATAAAATCTTTTGAGATTTACGCCCCACGGTTATGCCGACTAGGCTAAAGGGGGCGGTGATGATGAGAAATGAATGCAATGGTGGAATAAAGAAAGTGGGAGGAAAAGGGAGAATCCCGAGGAAACACACGCAGACGGTGTTTGTCCACCACAAAGTTCACTTGGCGCAAGCTGGGCATGCGCCAGAGATGAACGCTGTACCACTGAGCCACCGCGGCCCGAGTATAGTATAATACATGATTGAAATTTAAAAAATGGAAACAGTGTCCAACACGCTTTCATTTCTTGTGGAATCGTAAATCACTTGCTAATAAATTGAAGAATGCCTATCTAACATTTGAGTTAAATGAATAAAACACGACATACCATATGACTAAACACAAAAAGTTAAAATATTCATGTTTAAATTCCGATTATTTGTTTGTTCTTTACTATTCATAATATGAAATTTGATATACAAGAGGTTATATATATATATATATATATATATATATATATATATATATATATATATATATATATAATTCTGCTAATACCTGCACCTAATAGTATTTGAAATTAGCAGAGGTTTAGATGGTGTGAACACAAATGAAAATCTCTGAAAAATTCCTTGGCATTGTACTAAGAGTTTTATGGGTGAATTGTGTATCATATGCCAATGTTGTGCTTTTCTACAAAGCAGCTTACTACATTTTACTTGAATTAGCTTCTACATCCCTTCACGACATTTCAAAATACTAAACGTCCTTCATCCTTTTGAAAATTAAACTCACGATTACTACAAAATATTTTCCTAAAGTAGACCTTGGTGTTCTGTCTAAATGCAGAAATCTTTTCAAATAATAAATAATTAATTACGCTAATTTGGGTAGCTCGAAGTTAGTTAGTAGAATTACTAAGGTTGATTGAGAAATGTAATTAGAACAATACAATTAAGTTACATTATTTTCCTTAAACACATACAAGAACCCTATTTTAGGGAGCTATCGTTTCTAGATAACTATTACTGACTATTAGTTCAATCAAGTGTACCAATATTTGTTTCACAACCAGAGAATGAGCGAACAAATATAAAATCTCTGATACGTGAAAAAGACAAGACCATTGGAGTGTGATTCAGCTCACTGATATAGAAATGGGCAGAGATATGAGTTCTAAGAAGGGGAGTGGAATATAAAAAGATAATATGTGATATATATGTACTAACATGTTATAGAGGGGCAAACAAATTAATTGTGACGTCAAACAATTAAGATACCTTTACTTGATTAGTTCAGAGAAAAGTACTTGGTGGAGAAGTAATTTTATATCCATACATCGGACTTCACAGTGTTTTAACCGATACATTTCACTATTTTTTATGATTTTTCACTTGACTCTCTTTCGAATAAACTGAAATGTCTGTGTATTTATTTATTTTATATTTATTTTTGTTTATTTATTTATTTACTTATGTATTTATTTATTTATTTATTTCACCATGTTAGTTTATAAATATACATAATTAACGTATAACATATAATTGATTCTTTTTTTTTAGATTATTTAAAGAACCAATTATTGGTTGATCACAAACTGGAATTTTTCTTAGTAGCTCATCAACTTTATCAACCTGTAGATCATATTTAATTTTATCAATGTTATCATAATTAATCGCTACATGAACGACAACGGCCTTGGTCACAAATTAGAGCTATCATAAATCATATGGAATCATAAGGTGAATACTATGTGAAAGGAAAAAAAACTTAATTCTATTCTACTCAAATTCATCTCACAAGTAAAATAAAAATTATTTAAATCTAAACCTAATAAGTTAGTTGGAATGACTGTTTCCAGGCCGAAACCGTAGAGCCTTTCCAAGGTGAAGAGATCAAGAGAGTTTTCTGTAGATTCACACAAATTTGATCCAGATTTCACTAACTTTTTCTAGATAGTATCTTCGGAAGACTTGGAAATTGTTTTCAATGGCTATCGAAGAACTTTTAACTCTATTACCAGTTTCTTCACTATAGTGCCTAACAGCTCTAAAACAAGTACATATTTGAGAAAAATAATACTGATTATTAAGAATTTCAAATAACCAAATTTTTGTTACTGCCACTATATTCTAGTCACAACAAGAAGTAGTATAAATTTGAAGCAACTTGTCAAAAGTGAAGAATTCAAAATGAAAAGTAATGAAATTTTTCAGTTTAACGTCCTACGTTTAGGGTAAGGGAAACGGATGAATAAGCCAGTGAATGATAATGGAATAATTGGTGGAATGAGAATGTGGGAGGAAACGGGAGTATCCCGAGAAAACCCACGGACATGATGTTGTCCACCACAAACTCACTTGGCCGGACATGGAACCAGGGACCCCATGTACGGAGGGTAAGCACTCGACCACTCAGTCACGGTACCCGCCAAGTAAGAATTGAGTAAAATAAATAACCACTATTAACATCTTCGACATTGACCCTGTCAATTCCTAAGCCAGCCAATCGATATACGTTCTTGACTAAATTTTGAGCTTAAATGTCATCGAGACTATCATCAAGCAGCTTGACGACCCCAAAAACTATTGATTCCACACTAATATCGGTCGTTTTCAATTATATTTACGTCATCTTTTCCCACCTCTAAAGGTATCTTACTCCCATGTCATACGTGTATGTCAACTTGTTTTTAGAAGTGAGTTTACATACTAAGTTTCATCTTCCTAACATGAGGAATTCGCGAGATATTCTTTCTTTAATTTTTTTCCACAAATTATAAATCCCTACTTTCACCTTGAAGTCTCCTCCTCTCCCCTTAAGATATGAAACAAAAAGTTCTATATAGTCTACGGTCTCTTCCAAACTATGATCTCTTCGATAAAACCACTATGAAATTATGCCAAGTCAACCGTATAGATTTGTATACCGGACAAACCTACACACACTCACACAAACTTTCATTATAACAATAATTCTGGAGGCAACAGTTGAGACAGAATGGCCGAAGAGATGTTTTAATACAACTCGGAATGTTTTGTTTACAACGAAGTTTTCAATGTAAGTCATGGATAAGAGTTTTACAAAATAATTTTAAAAATACTGATCTTGTTTTCCTGTATCATTTTATGAATTCATTCAAGAAGTCAATTAATTTCGAATTTTCATTGGCTTTATTTTCAACCATTTTTATTGTTAACGTTAATTATACACTGTGCCTGATGCTATTTTAGACATCTGTATGAAGCATAGTCTAAATTAGCGAAAATTCTTGTAAACATTTACACAGAACGCAGTGTATTTTGTAGCTTAACACATTTTGAGTTGTTTTTAATAATAATAATAATAATAATAATAATAATAATAATAATAATAATAATAATAATAATAATAATAATAATAATAATAATATTTTTTGGTTTGCCATTCTAAATGCAATATCCTTTTTTAGTGTGCCTTGAGAAATATACAAAAAGCAGCTAAGAATTTCTTATGCCTGCCAAAAGGACAGGACAGATGTAACTACCGCGACAGCTCCTATCTAGTTACATAACTTATCTGTTACTAACTTGAAAAATCTCAGTTTTCAATAGAAAATCCTTTAGTAGCTACGAATTTCATATCTATATTGTAAATTCAAAGCGTTTAGGTAGTTGCGTGGTTCTTCATGTGAAAATACTAGCAATAGAACAGACATTAATACATACGTACACAATTCTTCCTTCGCTTCTAGCCTGAAAATGTTATTACAGTCGAAAACGCAATTTTTTTAATACATCTGCTGTAGTACTACAAAATTGGCTTTTGAAAATTAATTCATAAAAGAAGCATTAATAAAATAGTAATATACTTCATTTGAGTGTAACTGCAATCGATATACAATTAGTGTATCCCGTAAGCTTTATCAAAGCTAAGAGTTTCCATGTCCTGAGATGCATCTTGCGATCATAGCCCCAATGTCCTAGATCATTTCTTCAAGCCTGTCAGAAAATGTACACAGTGAAATTTCTCTAAAGATACCAGTATATGCTAACTAACTCTATGGCCTATGGAACCCGGAGGTTCAATGTTCCCATAAGCTATATATTGACTTGTATCCTTAGCCAACTGGATCCAGTTTCTACTTTGTATTCCTATTTCTAAGAGATCCATTTTAATATTTTCCTTCCATCTGCGGCTAGCTTTTCCAAATGGACGTTTCCCGATTGGATTTTCAGTTAAAACTTCGAAAGCATTCCTACTTTCTTCCATTATGGCTGCATTACCTGCCCATCTACGCCTTCTTAATTTTATGATCTTATAAATATCTGGTAAACGGTATAAATATGTAGTTCCTCGTTATGAAGTTTCCGCCATTCACCAGTCCCGTTTCTCTTCGGTCCGAATATTCGTCTCAGAATCTAGTTCTCAAACACTTTCAGTCTACGTTCTTCCCTCAGAGTAAGCGACCATGTTTCGCAACCATACAGCACAACAGGCATGATTATCGCTTTATATATTTTAATCTTCAAATTCGTCGACAAAATTCGCGACGACAAAATATATGCAGCACCGAATCGCTTGTTACGAAACATAGTCCCTTAATACGGGTTCACACCTTTCTCAGTAAAGTAGCTCTGCTAAGGTTGTAAAATGTGTAAGCTACATTAATATGAATGTGGATAAGATATTTCTTTTGAATGAAAAGATTAAAATTAAAACTTTCATAAAATTAAAACTTTCATAAAATTTATTTCCTTACAACCATACTGATCTCTTTTCTTTCCACTACTTGAAATTAGGCTATTCACAAAGAAAGAACAAAGTGTAAGGTATCTTTTCTGTTGCATTGTCTTTAAACATTCCCTTCCTACGTGACTGTATAAGCATATGAAAGAAGTAATGGATGTGCAGAGTGTCATCATAATTACAATGTTTCACAGTTTCTCTAACAGCTTTTAGAGTCTCCGACCATACCCATCCAGCATTCATCGCTCTTCCCTCTCCTCATTTTCTTCATCTGATTTTGTTCTCTGAGGGCAAGGAAGAAAATTATAGTACATAATTCTCATGACTCAATTTCGGATCCACACCAATGAAATAGAAAAAGGGGATCTGAGTTTGGTTTCCATTAGAACTAATATTCGAATTAATTTAGAATTAACTAGTAGAAATGCCCGACTTTGCACAGACTTGGTTCATGTACAATATTTGAAAATAAAGAACCGAGTACAATAAGTAACGACAAACAAAGCCTTTGCCGTTACCTGTGTCAATTCTCGGGCCAGCTGACATGTACATGCTTCACCAATATGCATTGGAATTATCACCATTTAGCTTAACGATCCCGAAAACTACGGATTCCACACTAAGTTCGGTCAATTTGGACATTTCGTTTTTCACCCCCCTTATCACCCATATATGTGAGTCACATGTGTAAGTCAACTTCTTTTCAGAAATGAGTTTACATACCAAATTTCACCTTCCTAATATGAGTAATTAGTGAGATATTATTATATTTAAAAATGATTGATTGTTTGTCCGATATATAGGGTGATCATACGTGCTGTTTTGACCGGGACAGTCCCGTTTTAGGACCGTGTCCCGGTCGTCCCGTCAGTAGATGGAAAAAAGTAGTATTTGTCCCGTTTTATGCAAGTGAAAGAAGTAAATAACAAACCCACAACCTTTACTCCTTGTAAGAGTATTAATAATTAATAATAACAAAGAGGCAAGAATTGAATTGAAATTTCATACATTGAACATGATCTATAGTTCGCAGTAGTGCTTAAAAGGCAGCAGAGGTTTTAGCAGTTGCTTGATTTTGAACAAACTTCAACGTGTCTTTTCTTTTTCATAACTATCGAATTACTTGTCCTATTGACTTGACTAAAGCTATTCTCAACAAGATAGGTTCTTCTAAGAAATACTTCTGGTATTGTTCAGTTCAAAAGTCAACTTCTCACTCAATGTAATATCAAGGATTCGAGCTAAGGCAAAGCAATAATTTCAGGCAGCATCATGTTATACTACATTGTAAGTTAAATGCTGTTGATATTCTATAGCTTATGTATATTAAGTTATATTACAGTATAAATGTATTGATATTGATGAGGTGAATAGGAACTAATTTACGCACTGACCTGTTTCTCGTTTCTCATGATTTTAAAAAGCCGGAACCTGTCCCGTTTTCAGCTGAATATTTTATGGTCACCCTACCGATAAACAAATCGACACCGTTAAATTGACATACTTCAAAGTAATTTTATCGAAGAGACCATAATCTGAAAGAAAGTGTAGGTTACGTAGCACTTTTTGGTTCGGATATTAAGGGGAGAGGAGAAAGCTTCAAAAGGGAAGAGATCATTCTTAACTGACAGGATGGCAAAAGTTAGTTCAATCAGAACCACTATGGCACCCTGAATAAGAGCATGGACACTCAATGGTTATTGGAAGTAGGTCTAGATTTATGCGTTCAACCCGCACATTTACACTTAACTCGCATTCGTCGCCGAAAATGTCTTTCGTGGTGTCTGGGAAGAGTTCAGTGACTAGGAGAATACAAGGTGATAGTATTCCATGACGACAGTTGTTTCTGTCTTGGACACAGTGTCAGACACGCATGTGCCTGCACATATACAGATGAGCAGGAAAATACAGTGTATGTTTGCAATCTTTACTCAGAACCCACATCTGACACTCTGATATGGAGTCAATAAGCTACACCACAGTTCACTGCTGGTCTTCATTCAAGAGAACATGTCTATCGCGCAGTTTATTCTTCAATCCGATCCTCCAAACTTATCAGAACACTTTGCGGAAGGATCATATCTAGAACATCTAGGACAACTCAGCGTGCTCTGCTAACTATAGACCTCCTATTCTGGCTTGCTAGACCTAAGCGATAAAGAGCAGACATCACAAAATGGGACTTGTATCTCATTAAACATAAAACATTTAGAAAAGATATACTGGCCAAATTCTGTTTAACACAACAGCACACGTTACTTAATAAACTACTAATAACTTTACAAGGTTTTATCCTTGGTGGAACGACATTCATATTGAGTTTAATATTTAACTTACAGTATATTATCATAGCATTGTACTTAGTATGAACGTTAAACTTAAATAATAGAAGCTTTCATCTTCTTGTAGACCCCCATAAAAAGAAAAATAATGATTTTCTGTTGTTGATATATAATGTTAAGTGTTGATTTATCTGTATAATGTATATTATTGTTTCAGGATCTGATTTTCTCTAATGTAACATCTAACATAAAAATATTTATATGAGCATGTAAGAAAATCTACGATGATAATGAGATTGGAGCTGGGGTTGTCTTGCTGATAACCAATAATAGCATTTCTTGTATTCCACCTCAGAAGATGAAGACATTTTGCAATTAGGCTATAAACTTTTGTTAACATCATTTGTATGGTATTACATTGTTATACGTTTATTAAGTCATGGCTTATAAATAAATGTCCATAGGGCATAATATTTTATAATATTTTAATATTTTAATTTTGCGTTTACAGTCAATTCCATCCACCACGGACATAAGATTTAATAAATCAGATGGTACAATGTGTGAGTTTATGTGAAAGATAACCTGTAATAGCCAATTTCAAGTAACTAAAACATGAGATTATAGGTTCATAAATAAGGCCTATTTAAATAATATAGGGAATTTCTTCGTTCCCCTACACCGTGTGCGTGAGTTTTCTCGGGGTTCTCCCGTTTCATCCCACTTTCTTCATTCCACCATTTCATTCATTTCTCACAATCACCGTCTCCTTTAGCCTAACCGGCATAAGCGTGGGACGTAAAACTCAAAGATTTCATTTCATTTCATTTTTCTTCGTTCCCCCCTTTAGACACCCTAAAAATTGAAAAATTTTTACTTGTGGCAATTTTCCTGTGGATTATTACCGAAAAGCTACAATCATGCCAATTTTTATCTTTCCACGTCAACCGGAAGTAACCGTTATTTTATGTCAGTCAGTAAGGAAGTTCATGTAGTTTTACATATAGGTAGGATAATCTGACGTAGTGCCGTTTGCAGAATACAATTGGTGGTATTGTAGAGTACGTTAAACGCTTTACACTGTCGTAAAAATTTCAACTTCTTTTTTTTTTTTATTATTAGTTCCAGGCATAAGCATACGCGAGCTTTTAGCTTCATTCCAGGCGTGTGTGTATGGTGGATGTGGTACTTTATTTCTAGGAAACTACTGGTCATACAAACCAAATTCGTTGGCCAAGTAGATCATCGTCTAAGGAATAAGGATCTTTATATTTGGTAGAAGGGCTCGGCTTGGCTTCTATGTGGTACATTATTTCTCGATGACTACTGGCCGAATCTGTAAGAAATTTGGTGGATAAGTAGTCCATGGTCTAAAGAATAAAGATTGATATATATCGCCTGTTTATTTTAAGAATGACATAACTCAAAATGCCTAAATTTTCAGGAGAAGAGTTTGAAAGTTTCGAATCGCAAAGAACGACACAAAGTGCTCTCTAGCGACCAATTTTGGAAGCACATCTGTATAATTTTTACCAGAGATAGACATGAAATTTAGCTTTCATTTTCCGGCCACGAGTCAATACCCACATAGCACACGACGTCCCTAGAACGTCCGATTTTGATCCCAATTATCCAACGTAGTTTCAGGGATTGTCGAGACAATGACTAGACATCCCGTGGACGTCCTGCATGGGGGATTTCCGCGTAGGATGTGAACTGAACGTTCTGGATGGGACAGGAGATCCCAAGGAAATCCCACGCCGGACATATCTAGGACCACATTATCCCACGATTTACCAGTGGACATTCCTTTGAGGTTCCGCTGAATATCCCATTTTCCAGGATATTAGCGGATATCTGGATATCTCGCGGAGGTCCTATGACTGTCCCAGGTGCAAATTCGGATGATCCCGGGATGTCCCGTTGTCCATTGCGGAATCAGTCTCGGACGTCCAGTGGACATCTGTGTGCTGTGTGGGTAACGCCGATTTTTGAGTTATGTCACTCTTGAAATAAACAGGTGATATCTAGTGGCCGACATCCGACAGGGACAGACTCGGCTTGGCAACAGATGCTGTTGTGTTCGACAAATTTGCACGACAGGAGCTTATGAGTTCGGTTCATCTCAGCTTGTTTGTTTAAAAATTACAACATCGTTCAAGACAAATAATTATTCCTAAGTATAGTAGGAATGAAGGTATCTCAAAGCTAAATCAATGTGTTATCCTACTAACCGTTTCGCACCTTTTCCTTTTTAATATATTTTTCCTTTCTCTCTCGCTCCTGATGAAGCATTTGAGCAAAAAAGCTTATAGTATTCTTATCGGTTGTGTGTCATTACGTTTTGACTATAGTTAAAAAGTGAATTACCGGAATAAAGTAAATAACACAATTTAACGATACATCCTTCGCTAAAATACTTCATCAGATAGGGAAGGGAGGTAGTAGGCAGAAAAGGCTGTATGCAGGTGGATGTCACGTTGGAAATATTTCAATATATATATGAGCAGCTCGAGGAAAGCAAATGGTAAGCACGACTTCCGACGAAATTGTGATATTAGATGCACTGGGTTGGGATCAGACCACAGAACAGTATGTAGGTAGTTTAAATTCGAAATTGCACCTTCATACGGCTGGGAAGGCTTTTTTAGTATTTGTCATTCATGGGATTGTTGAACTTTTTTCCAATTTACTCGAAATTTAGAAAGAGCTCCCTTGCATCTACGCAGTTAGCATATGCGCCTTTGGTGTGGGAGACCCCGATTCGATTCCCGGTGGGAGCCCGTGTGGTCCGGATCCCATGTTAAGCTTTAGGTCTACGTCTCATATAGTCTTGCTATTGAACGGGACACTAACCTCAAAAAATAAATCAAATGGTAAATAGAGGCCGCAGTGGCTGAGTGGTAAAAAGTTCAGCTCTGGTGCATGGGGTCCTTGGTTCGATCCCAGCTCGTGCCAAGTAAGATTTGTGGTGAACAAACCGTGAGATTTTCGGGGTTCTCCCGTTTCCTCCCGCTTTCTTCATTCCACCATTTCATTCATTTCTCATCATCACCATCTTCTTTAGCCTAGCCGGCATAACTGTCAGGAAAAATGTCGGGCTTAAACTGTCGGTAAAAATGTTTTATTCAGAAATATATTTTAAATTTGCATCAGAAATGCAAACACATGTGCAACGCGTCTATTTCAAAAGGTGCCAACTGACCCTCTATTTGAATACTAGATTCCTAAATTATATTTAGGTCGCATAAGTTTAACGTCACATGAACACTGCTAAAGAAAATGGTCAAACAAATCTTGGCATAAATTGAAGCGCTTAGACTATAAAGGTGTTACATTAAATTTTTCGAAACTTTGAATTCTGGCTGTTCATGCGCGTGTTATATGTTAGTCAGCGGCGGCTGGTACTATATGTTGCATGGTTGTGCAACCGGATATATTTTTTTAATACTAAAAATATTTTTAAGTATTAAAGTAGTGTGTCAGTAAAAAATAAACCTTTGCTCTTGAGTGCAAAACAGTATCGATGCATTTCTTTAAAAAAAAATCAATTAAAAAACTGAAAGAAATAGAGAGATTTACATTTCCAGTGGCAGCGAGCGTTGCCACTGGAAGCAGTAACATTGAGCATATGGCAGCGGGCTCCTATCTCTTAACATGGGGAAGTGGATTTATACTTGCATCGCTCCTATCTTCCCGTATTGGCCGCTTACAGTTGCACGTTATCCCGCAACTGGTCAGCTTCTGTAATAGTTACGAATTCCTCCGCTTAGCAGCGCTTGACTCAATTGATAGGGCGAGGGAGATACAGACGCTTGGAAGAAAGAAGTTATTCACAAAACAAACTCGCAAAGAACAAATATAAGTTTCTGGTGGTAGCAGGGACGGATCCAGGCTGAAAGTTTGGGGGGCGGTCTTTCGAAGTTAATAGATTTTATTTAACATTTATAATACAAAGGTAAAAAGTTTTATTTTTAAAAAATCCTATTCTGGGGGTGGGTGGGTGGTGTCCGATCGAGTCTCGAAGAAGAAAATGTCTTACCATTGGTCTAATTCCTAGCTCTGTGTCTTTCGTGCAGATGATCTCGTGTTGGATTTCTGGCGGAGAGCATAAACTATTAATATCAAATCAAAAAGAATACTCATCGGTCTTCTTTAGCCTAATTTGCTGGAATGTTAAACTATTTTATTTTTATTTTCATTTTCGAAGGAAAACATCTTAGACTTCATGCTTCTTTATACTAGAACAGCAGACAAAAATACGTGGTTTCTGAAAATGCACATTTTGTATCGTATATTAATACAAAGAAATGCTATCAAAATGCATATTATCGGAGGAGAGAGTGTTTCTGGACCCTAAAGAAAATAAAGCGGAAAATGTTTGCGGTAGCGATGCTTTCTATTCAGAAAAACATGGCAAGCAGCATTTCAGATTTCAATGAAGTCATAGAAAAATTTGAAACCCAAAAGAACGAAAAAAGATCTTCCATTCTAAAATAATGCATAGTTTATATAATTAAATAATTTTGTTTAACTGCGTGCTTGCAATTTTCTTGCTTTTTTTTCTTTCTTCATTTCGAATTAACGCCATCATTCATGACGTACAGCACATACTATATATTCGATTTATCGCTTGTTCAATAACATGAGTGTAGAGGTTTTGTATAAAATAGTGTATAAACGTACATTGATAGTGGTTGTTTGAAAAAAAAAAGGAAATAGCTTATATATTAAATCAATATTAGAGAAATAATTTAATCAATAATATGCAAATAGAGCTTAAAAGACTTTCGTCTTCATAGTTCCTGATTTTTATTTTTATTTATTTATTTATTTATTTATTTATTTATTTTTATTTATTTTATTTTATTTTATTTTATTTTTTTGGATAAGACTCAAGAATGCTGGGGGAGGGGAACACTTGCGCATACCTAGATACCTTTGATATTGCAACATTGCAACCGGTGCTTGTACAGACCACGAACCGCTACTGATGTTAGTCATACTACATAACACATCGTTTACTGAGTCTTCGTCCCAGTGAAGAGAGGAAATGATGAAGGGTGTATGTTAACAGACATAGCTGTGAAAGTCAATCTTCCCGAAATTTGCAAATTGTTATCTGAAAACGTTATCCTCTAACCGCTTCAATTGGTTGATGTTGTCAAATACAAGAACCCAATTCTCGAACAGCAGCGAACAGATGTTGAATTTAGTTAGTTATCACAGGTTTGGTATGAAAACTAGTCTTTGTCACAAACAAGTTCCTTGTCATTGAATATTTTTTTTTTTTTTTTTTTTTATTTTTAGCTGATGAAGAAGGAAAATCAAGAAATAAAGATAAAAGAGCTAGTTGCACTGGAATTGGAAACTGATATGTTAAGATTGAAGCTCAATATTGAATTCTAAAAAAAGGGATCAGAATCTTTCCTCTGCAGGTGTGCTTGCTTTATCTTTCACTCACATACTAGATTATTATTTAAGGAAAAACAAACACAACGAGATTGTATTTTTAGTGTTTAAGCCTTTCTGAGTGCGAGTGATTCTTTCTCTTCCTTTCGTTATTTAAGACGGGGTAGTATACTTAACATCGTGGCTTTTAAGATTCGTTCTTTCTGGAGTAAGGGGAAAGGGTGACAGATGATGATGTCACTACTCGGGACAGCATAGTGCCTAGGGCCGGCCCTGGTTATGTACATATTATTGAATGATGATAAGATAGCCACTGGTCTAAAGTAAGACATTAAACTTCCCTATCTTTTTCGAGGATAAACACCAACTTTTACTGAAATAAAATAATAAAAAAGATTAATGTAATTTTAGGCATATCAGCACATTCTTTTATTACATTAGGTGAAATTCTGTACGAATCATCGAGCGCCCTTCGTTTCTTCAAACTGCTTAATTTGAATTCCACTTATTTGAGAGGATCTTGTAATATTATGTATTACTGCAGTTACTTTTATATTATTATCTTGTTCCAGCCTTATATCTTGAATTTAAAAAAAAATCAAATAATATGCAATGCCACTGAAGATTTGTTCAATATTGTTATTAACCTACAGTTCTTTACATTTTTTTTTCTTCTGATTTCTACACCGGTATAACATATACTTATCTCCATGTTGAAGGAAATCCATTATTTCTTGGCGACATGTTAAATAAACTTGTTAGAGTACTAGCGAATTCGTACTACCGGCTTTCATTATAGTAAGAAATTATAATGTTATGAGTCCTATTCGTATTATTTTGGTATTTAGAGATCCGTTGGTAAGATATAATAATATAACTTTATATATTTGAGTTGATTTTTTAAATAGGGTGGCGCCACCTGTTAATTCAAGTATTCTATACTGTTCTTCCACCTCACAACCAATTTCTTCTGATAAGGTAGTGAATCTAATCAAAACTGAAATAAATATATAACCAAAATATCAAATTCATATATATACAGTGGCGGCGTAAGGCCGGGGCGAGCGGGGCCCCTGACGGTAGGTAAAAAATAATTACTAAGGAACCTTGTTAGCATGAGCCGTACAAGGGCCATCAAGGTTTATAATCCACACCTTCCCTAAAAGTAAACGCAATTAATTGCCAATCAATATTACACCAAATAACGCATGAAACAACAGAAATATATATCTAATAAAACTAATCAGTGCCGGATTTCCGTATAAGCTAAACAAGCTATAGCTTCGGTCCCCACTCTATTAGTGACCCGCAAAGAAACTTAAAGAAAAAACAATGTAGATTAAAAGTAAATAAAATGAAAGTTTTGTTTTTTTGGCATATAAATTTACACTTCAGCCCACAAATTTAGAGTGAATAAAATGTTCAATGTGGAAACAAGTGTTCAAATATTCAAAATACTTTAGCATTGTATTTAATTCAACTCCTAATTGTTCTCATGTGGAGTAGTTGTCACGAATCATTCGATTTGTTGACATACAACATAATTCTATTCAAGTTCGGGAAGCATTTATTGATTTTATCTCTGTCGAAGGAAAGACTGCTGAGGGTATTTCTGCTGAAATACTGAAGAAACATTAACGTGATAGACTCGATATTAAGATTGCAGAGTCCAGTCTTGTAATAATCAGGCTACAATGGCCGGGCAATATTCTGGAGTTCAAACTTTGATGCGGAATATAAATAAATCATTTGGCCATTATCGTTCCTTGTAACAATAATTCATTGAATATTGTGGCGTACATGGCACACGTTAACGTTCTGGCGGTCACTTCGTTTGGCGCAATGGCACGTTTGTTTGTATTCTTCTCTTCCATCTACTCGCCGATAGAAAGTGCTCAAAAGTACGTAAAGATTGGTTGAAACGTGAAAGTGACACCAGATTAAGTTCAAAAACAGAAGCCGTGAAGGCACTTTCTAGTCAATTGGATGAAGTAATTGATGTGTTGGAAGAATTGCATGACACTTCGACTGAAACGCTTGATACTAGAGGAGATGTTGGTCTTTTTCTTGCAAGCATCCACTCATTTAGCTTCATCGCTTTACTGTAGACCCCTATGTCTAGTCTGCAGTTCTCTCATACTATATTGATCGGATCCAAAAATGCCTTCAATCTCTGTATATACGTTTCATTCAAACTCTTATCAGTTGCTGGCCAAGGAAATCACATCCGCAACTGAACAAAGTTGCAGGACATGGAACATAACTGTGAGTACACAGTGCGAGAATATGCATGCCTGGCGAAGCAAAGAATAAACCCCTGACTGCACAGGCCGAAGTGAAGCACTCTATCAGTGAAATTCTAGATGAGATGAGATAACAAATGTATGACCATTTTATTCAGATGCATAACCTGAACGACAGATTTGGTTTCCTATGTTCTATCGCCAACTTAGTGCAGCAGCTAGATGATAAGAGGGAGGAAAGTCTAAAAGCATGTTGCTCTGATTTGGCTTTGTTCTACGCGAATGACCTGGATGGCGTAGAATTATTTCAGGATTGTAAGGATATAATTCGTTCACTAAGTGTCCTCAGAAAGCTAAAGAACAACTTGACTTTTCCTCACAAGACATACTGAAATATGTATCTTCAATGGGTCTTGAAGTTTACTAAAGTTTGGCTACAGCTATTCAGATTTTGATAATACTGCCCGCATCCTGTGAAAGGTCGTCGCATCATGTGAAAGGTCTTTCAGGAAAATGAAACTGATAAAATCATACTTGCGCTTCACAACGAGTCAAGAAAAACTAACGAATCTGGCCATTCTTTCTATCGAAAATGAAGTAGCATCCACTTTGGATTTTGATAATATAATTGAGACTTTCGCAGCTACCAAAGCAAGGAAAGTATCATTCTGAATGTTGGTGGAACAGATGTTAATATGGTAGTTGGACTACTGTCGAAAGTAGTTTCATTTTTCAACTTAAGGCAATAAAAATGCAAAAGTACTAAAGAAGTAAAGGAAAGCCGTCAAGATTTGTCAATTGACTAGTGATAGGGCTAATGAAAAGTAGGATGGTATAACCCGTAGTAGCATTCTGTGCTCACATACTTAATCTATAATATATCCCCAATTATTCAATATACTCTGGATTTTTTGTTATAATATATTCAAATACTAAGTATGTTAGTAAGTGGTAATGGAAATAGTCATAAGTGACAGAATATAAACATGACTGAATTAATAAATACAGAATAATATAATCACAAAACAAGTGTGAAATCTGGAAACAATAATAAAAAAAAGCAGGAGAGAAACATTCTACTACTTAAACTATTCATTGATATTTCAGCAAAAGCAGAGGGACTGAAGAGATCATGCATTATCACTAGAGAAAAACATAGTAAAAATAAGTGAAGAAGACATGCAGGAGAGAAATGTATTCTTGACATTATTTACTGATAGTTCGGTAAAAAAGAAAGAAAAAATATTAAGTATCGTGTATGATCATGGAGAGAAACCGAATGTTAAAGTAAACGGGACAGATTGTAGGAGAAATATCTAATCAAATAAAATCTAGGTAGCGTAAACACAGATAGGTGACAAACCATGAATAAACTTAATCATAAGAGAAATCGCACAGGTGAAACACCAAAGGTGCGAACCGAACAAGAAAATTCTAGAAAACATAGAGCTTACATTTAGAAATTGCATCGGTTATATTATTTGTAATTTTTTTCAATATCAGCTCATTGTTACATTTGTACGTAAATTTGTCTCTAAATGTATTATTAGGAGAATTACTTCCACTATTCCATCTAATTACAGTACGCGTTGATACTAGGATAGTATAAATTCTGGATACTCTGTTTATACGTTTTGTTCGTTCTTAAGATTATATTATTTCTGTCGTGGGTTGTAGTTTCCTTTCCACTTGTATCCCTAATCCTTTTTCTATCGTGTCCTTTGTTTAAAAATGAATAAAAAAGGAAAAAAATGCAATGATAGTCCTGGTCCAGTTTCATTGTTAGATACCAGCCTATAGGCGGTGCTAAGCATTAAAAAATACACAGGGATGCTGAATGTCCCCCCCCCCTTTTATTTATTTAATATATCACAGATTAAGATGGTCTAAACACATATACCAACGGGAAAGGGAGAGGAGTAAGCAGAAAGAATGATTATGTAAATGAATGCCAAAAATAAAAGTGTATAAATCCCGATTGTTCGAAAAGGAACCCGGATCTACTTCACTGGCCCCGGGCCCCAGTTTGCCTTACGCCGCCACTGTATATATATATATATATATATATATTGTTTATTTTTTGCTACACTGGTAATATAAATTTGTTATTGCATATTTCATATGAAAGAGTTCTCAGTTTGCAGAATATTCTCTAAAATTAACTACAATAATCAGTATAATTTTTCAATTTTTAGAGATGCGCTAAGTGGTCTCATTAAAAGAATAACGGATGATTCCTTCTCCTTCTAGGCTGTTATTCTGGAGACCTGAGTTCATGTATCTTAAAATAAAACTTAATTTTATATGTTTTAATGTAGTCTCGTATGTTTCAGTGTAACGGTCTAGGAATGGGGTACAACATCTTGCGAAATCCCGGAAGAAACGGGGGAAATTTCCCCACCAAAAATTTTATGCTTGCATTTCCCCCTCACCAAAATCTGTAGGGGGGACACCAATATTAGACTAAAGGGGAGATGGAAAGCAAATGCCTACGAATATCCAGCAAGGTTAAAGAAGACGGTCATGATGAGATGGATGATAATAGTGGATTAAGAAAGTGAGACGAAACGGGAGGACCCCAAGAAAACCTCCACATACAGTGTTTGTATACCACAAGTAGAATTTGGCGCGAGCTGGATCCAGCCAGGGATCCCACCCACCTGAAGTGAGCGCTCTACCACTGACGCAACGCGGCTTTTCGTTGTGGTTTCAAGTATTTGCATTGAAATCATATCTGTTATTTATAATAACATATTCTTGCTAATAATACAATACAGATACATAAGTGACCGGATATCTGAGCGGCCAAACTGAAACACTAAAAACTTGGTGAGGAAACGGTAATTTCACAAATAATAATAAAAAACTTTACTCTGAGTCTGCAGTTCGGTGGCCAGGTGGAACATTTCAACTTAGTAGATCTAATGCTTGGTTAGGACATCAGTTCTCAGGCGCTATTATTTCTAACTTCTAGATCTTATACCGCTATTTTCGTGAACGCAGTCTTCAATATGATTTTAAACACAACGGTACTATGATTACACGGGAGTCTAACCCTGGACCATACGCACCGAAGTGTATATTAAATGCAGGAGATAAGTGTACCAATTTAGGTTAAATAAATAAATAACGTAATTAAAGTATTTTAAATTACAATGACCACTAGTTTGGACATTTATTATTATTAGTATTACTATTAATGCTACTACGGTGCTTATTACAATAATAATAATAATAATCCATGAGAATTTCAACTTTTTGGAGCAGCCACTTCATGTGTGAAGCACAGCCGGACATTAATGTGGATCACTGAACTTCTCGCCACCATTTTCAAACGATTTCGCACCCTGGGGTACAGTGTATCATAGGATATTCTCTGGACGTGGAGGGGTGCTACACTTATAATCATTTCATTTGCATGGATATCATTAGAGTCAATAATATTGGGAATACTTATTCATTGCAGTTATCATTGAAAAATATAAAATATTAATAATAATAATTAAAATACTATGGAACGTAATCACTAATTACTCTTATAAAACCAGAAAAGACTACCATGACTTGAACTAGAAATGCCATTTTCCTTCCCCCCAAAAAATAAGAACACACAAATTGAAAACTTGTGGCAACACATTTGATGGCATGATCCTTACCTTAGGAAGTTTTCTGTATTGCCTTACATTAAACTTCACACTTGCTTCTTCCACGCTAGTACTGAACTTCAGAAACTAGAATTATCATAAAAAGTTGAAGCTGAGTTCCTGTCAAGTTGAAGATTGTTTCTGATAACCAATATACATAGAGAGTTATTTTTCTCCAAAATCTCCTTCTGATAACCAATATACATATAGAGTTATTTTTCTCCAAAATGTCCTTCTGATAAGTAATATACAAAGAGACGTATTTTTTCTCCAGAATCTCCTAAATAACGGGCCCAAAATTACATAGATCAATCTCCATGGCAAATGAAGAAGAGCATTATCATCTTATTTATGATCTTTATATTAAATGTAATACAACCTGTAACAGATATTAACTTTCCTCATATGTGTGCACAGATGCAATGCTTACCTCAATTTTCCCCATTAATAGCCATCTTCATTTCATGGAATATTGTTGAGAAATATCATTAGAAAGGTATTTAAATTAATCTTAAACGTATGAACTAATGTCATTGTGCTCACATATTTTATTATAACACTAGCTTCTTCTTCTTTCTCAATTCAAATATAGGTTGATGGGTAACATGGAAAGTTTAAAACTTTTCTCTGCCATGGGAGAGCTGTTTTATACTACGATAAGGTTTCTTCTTCGTAACTGCAGCTATATATTCTATCCTTGGTCTTCTTCTTCCTGGTTTTCCTTCTGCCTTTTCCTCTATCAACACGGTGAACCAATTGAAGTGCCGAATAAGATGGCCAAGCATGTTCTTTCTTCTTTTTCCTATTATCTTCATGATCTGTCGTCCTTCATTAGCTTCCTTTAGTACGTCTTCATTCCTTTTCCTTTCAATCTATGATATGTGCAGCATTTTGCGCCAACACCACATTTCAAAAACTTCCCTTTATCCCATACAAGACAGTATATGGGTTTCTCTTGAATATCTAAAGAAGTTTCATTTTTATTTTCTTCTATTTTTCGTTTTCCACAGCTTTTATTTTCTGACTTACGTTGTTTCTAAAATAACATATTGAAATATACTACATTTCTGCTCAATATTTACAATAGCACTTAATTTACTTTTACTTTTGACATAATATTCAAAATGTGTTAACATTTTAAATATTTTCACATTTTAAAATATAATGTGTGTTTGTGAAAATAAACTCATCTCAACAAATGTAAATTCTAGAATTTATTCACTTGTTAATAATAGGCAGCTAAAATTAAACAGGCTAAATGAAAAGACGCACATCTAAGATAGAATGTTAAAAATTTAATGAATAGCGTTCATGACTATATTAAGTCAATGTAAAGTTATATTTTGAACGTCAATGAATATTTATTTTCAGGATACAAATTTTGATTACCCTTTGGCTACGGGAAACCCCATATCACCATTATTAGCTAATCTAGTACTTCATATGATTGAAAGTAGAAATTTGAAAGAACGAAAACTTTGTACAGTTCAATACTATTGATATGTTGACGATGTACTTTTTTTTGTACTAGAACAACTCACAACTGGATAACATATTAAAAGAATTAAATAATATTCACAGGAATTCGAGATTCACTGTTGAGATAGAAAAGGACGGCAACCTTACGTATCTAGATCTTAATATAAGAAGGCATAACAACAAATTCATCACCAGTGTTCACCTCAAGCCAACAATAGGTACACAGTACATCCATTATAAATCTGCACATTCAGCAGGTACCAAAGCTAACATTTGGAAGAATTTCTTTTTGCGTATCATACGTCACTTCCTTAAAAACAAATTTACAGACAGAGATTGAATACCTTATGAAGCTGGGTAGTTTGAATGGGTATCCAGCTTCATTAATAAATAATTGGTAGAATCAGGTTAAAAGGAATTTAAGTTCCGATAAACCTGAAACCGACGTAAAGGATAAAAAGTGGATTAGATTGCACATTTTTCTCAGATTGACAACTGCATTAAATGGAATCTATACACAATACGGTTTTTGTACAGCCATAAAACCACCTAAAACTTTAGAAAAGAGCATCATGCAGTTTAAGAGTTATTACACAGTTCCAAATTAAAAATCGTATATTTACGGAATAAAATGCAGTTACCAAGAGAGTTATATAGGCAAAACGAAAAGAAATTTAAAAGTAAGAGTAAAGGAACACATTTGAGATTCGAAAGCGGAAAATCCGGTGTTAGGTTTATCGAAACATTTAAAAGAAATGCAACAGGGTAGAGATTCAAAAATTTTATTTGGAGCTAGAAATAGAGAGACTGGTTTTTGAAAAATTGTTTATTCATTAAAAAAATATATAAGGGATGATTTGGTGACGAATGAGAGGAGGTGATCTCAAAATTTTCACAGCATTGGCATGACAATGAAAATAACAACAAGACCTTCCACCAAGGAAAAGGAAAGGCGCGCAAGTTGGCTCTGCCACATTTTAGTTCGGTTCACCTCATTTGAAGATCGTCGACGCACTGGACTACGTGTTTTCTGTACAACACAGCTCTTCCATTGGTAAGTCAGTTCCTTCATATTCCTTGATGTTTCTATCCTTTTTCTTCCTGCTTTTAACCTCCGTGACCAAGACTCCAGGGGAGAGTCGAAAGCTTGGAACTATAAAATTCAGGAATTACAGAAATCCGTAAGTAGAGTGATAGTTAGAACTTCTGAGCGTAGTTTTGTAATGTATAAATACATCTAATTTTACGATATGAAAATCTATAACGAACTAAGGCAAAAATACATCAGGAAGTATAAATTAAAGGTTAGTTAGTAAACATGTAAATTAAAGATATGAAAAATTTTAACCTATTTTTTTCTATTTTATTTTTGACATGTTAAAGAATTATACAAATTGTATTATAGTTAACTGAATCTTAAACTAATTGCCTATAATTGGCACAAAATATGATAATTGGCTGTTAGAAACATGTTTCAAGACGAACACATAATCCGATTAATTTACTAAATAAAAACAAGTGAGAATAACAATGATCCATTATTATATGACAAATAAAATGAATGAAGCATTGACCATGTAAAAGTTAAAAACAGAATATCTTTTTACGTTTAAAAACAGAATAATTTTTTACGTTTAAAACCGAATATTATGAAATCAAAAGGTTTCTTAATAATATGCACCTTTCAGAATCACTTAGAGCATTGAGAAAATGAATACTCTCATGTAAAACTAATGCGAATTAGTCACCTGACGATAATAATAATAATAATAATAATAATAATAATAATAATAATAATAATAATAATAATAATAATAATAATAATAATAATAATAATAATAATAATAGGCTATTAAAATGGGTTCGAAACTCTCCTTAGAGTATTGATATTTGTTAGATTTATCCGTAGTACATATCACTGCCAATAGATGGCAGGAGGTAATACTGGTTAGGTGGCGCTCTCTATTGAAATTCTCAGTAATCACTTGCAGTTAAAATTTTCTCAGCAAAAACAAAAATATTGACAAGAATTTTAGGAATGGTCCAAAAAATGGATCAAAAGATTGCGATCTTGGCCAATAATTAGATGTTGGGTCAGGAGCCACATCATTTTTGAACGGCCCCTAAATCGAGTTTTCGTATTTTCTACGGAATAAGCTCATCATACTGAGCTATGTAATAGTTTGGATTTGGGTACACAATATGTAGTTCGCCAAACATAAGTCGTACAAGAAAATTTTTGATTGAAATATTGAACACTTCTGTGTTAATGTACGATGATACGTCATTTCTGCTCAATATACAAAACATTTTATTAACAGAACCAGAGTTCTTCTAATTTGAAAAGATACCGAGTTTTGAAGTCGAATGAGTTTGAATTTGACTTTGAATCTGAATCTGAATAGGGAATAATTATTAGACAATTTTTAATTTATATACCGGTGTTCTTTTAATGGTTAGTTGGGTTATAACTTTATTTTTACTTTATTATTATTATTATTATTATTATTATTATTATTATTATTATTATTATTATTATTATTATTATTATTATTATTATTAAGTATTCTGCCTTTTGGCAAGTCCTGGGACTAATGAGTTTCTTTTCTCATTATTGATATTGATTTGCTCATGGAAATGTTTCTTTCACGTTTCTCGATCTTCAGCTTCCTCATTTAACTCCCAATATTTTCTTCTATTTTTCAAATTATCAACCATTTGTGTCCTTCTTCTTCCTATTCCTCGCTTTCCTTCCATCTTTCCTTCTATGGCGGTGTGAAGAAGACAATTTCTTCGCCAGACGTGTCCAATCCAATTGGCCTTCCTAGGAAGGATGGTAGCTAGAATCGTCCTCTTCTCTCCTATCCGTTTTAAAACATCTTCATTTGTTGCTCTCTCTGTCCATTTTATCTTCTCCATCTTCCTCCAACACCACATTTCGAAGCTCTCTAAATAGTTCTTCTCTAACTCTCGTAATATCCAAGTCTCTGAACCATACAGTCAATACTCCATATATAACACTTGACCTACTTCCCCCTAAGTCCAATATTGGGCCTGGTAGTTAAGAGTGATCTTTCCTTGTTGAATTCTTCTTTTACTTTATATTGTAATTATATAGAACAATAATACGTTTACCATAGCCTGTTGGCCTACTTGGGGAGAGATTTATTTGTGTCAAGAAACTGTCTATATGTTAACAATATCTCTCATCTTCGTTAGCGGGTTGCAAAAGCAGGCTATTACATTTACATAAATTTTTACCTCTCATATTTTATTTGATTAATTTTATAAAAAATAACAAAAAAAACATTTCATTTGTAAATAAATTTACAGAAGACTAACAAACGTACCAGAGTTGGCATGGCTCAATGAAAACTTGACCCACCACCCACCGTGACCCACGACTCACCATCCACCGTGACCCACTCTGACCCACGACCCGCCATGACCCACCACCCACCGTGACCCACTCTGAACCACCACCCACCATGACCCACTCTGACCCACCACCCACGATGACCCACCACCCACCGTGACCTACTGTGACCCACCATGAACCACTCTAATCCACTTTGACCTACTCTGACTCACCAAAATCCATCGTCATCAACTCTGAACACGATCCACGGCCTCTTCTGTACTGACTAAAGAGTTTACACTTGTAATAAAACAAGACTGTGAAATTGTCACTAATCGGAGTTTGAATTTCTAGTCAATCGCTCAAGCACCACTCTGTTACAATAACGGTGGATCTGACCTTTACGATATAAAATGGTAAAGTGTTTGTCAGTGAGGAAATCGAAACAGTTCGAGGTGCGGGGAAATTAGTGTGTGCCTAAAATATGCTTGTACTAAGAGAGTATTCTTGCAAGTGGTAATTTCTGAACGCATTCCACAAAAGACTTCTATTCGCAGGAAAATACCCCTGTACAATATGGAAAAGGTTATGGTTTCTCAGTTCACAGTATTTTTCTCACAAAAGACTTGAAAAATCAGTTGTTCATAGGGTATAAAGGCGCTCGGGTACCCTATGTGAGAGCATTTCCATAAAGCATGCTCATAATTGTAATTTGTCTAATTACTAAAACACCACGTTAAATTTAAGTTACAAATATGCATAATTGCAATTATTATGAATATTTATTTAATGTAGTTTACCTAAAGCAAAGAAGAGACTTACTAAAAATTAGGTACTAATTTGAATAACACAAATAAGCCATTAGTAATACAAGTATACCTTTTCCGTAACTCGTAATTTGCTACCTTAAAACAAATCTGAAATCGGGTTTATTTCCTGTTGGTAACTTTTTGGCGGTAAATCATCCGCAGTGGAATGATGTCCATCCTTCAGCCAAGAAATAACTAGCTCGTCTACTTTGAGCTTGTCTAGCGGTGGGCCATTAACATTGATGAACAAGTTAGACAATGTTTGAGCACTTAATCTATTTCTAATATCAGTCATCTGTAAAGTCATAAGGGGAAATCCGCGTTCGCACTCTGTCGTGGAAATTGATAATATTTCTACCCGATTTCTGCAACTTCTCATCGATAATCTACTTGTTAGACTTAAGTCTGATAACGATTTTTCTTGGTCAGGTTTGAAATACTCAGCAAGAAGTATCATCTCTCTATCACCATACAACATCTTTTCCATATCGACTATGTCAGTTGGCAATGTCGACCTATGTAGAACAGAAACTTCATCTACCACGCCTTTGATAGGGAATCTTGTGAATAAATTATCAATTAAAGCCTGATAAATTGATGATTTCTTATTTGTTTATAAATTTAATTTTTGTAATTACACATGAAGGTTTGATACCATTACCAAGTTCCCTCTCCCGTCTAGAAAGCAAAAGGGATCGAGGTTCCTGGAAAGTGTTCAGAGGTGAACGGGGATTTCCCTCCTTCTTCAACTTCAATTATCACACTGCTGTTTGTCATGTGCCAAATTACGATGGATTTCAATTAAATTATCATAGTATAATTATTTCCTTGTTGAATTATCAATACTTTTCAGTGGAAAAAAGGATGAAATTTCAAAGTTCCAAATCAAAGTAAGTAGACCAACGTAAAGGGAAAAAAAGTGTAAAATTTTCCATACAATTATGCGTACAATCAAAACTTCAAATTTACGTGTAATTAAGCTTACAGTACAAATTTTATGCCTATTTTTCTCACAACTTTATGGGTTGATTGCCCTGTGCTGTGAGCGCTCCATATAATAAACATAAGCTTCAGCAATTATTATAGCAGAAAGCAATGGATATATGAAGCCAAGCACTGTACTTTTTGTTTCTGATTTTTCTTCTTAAATAACATCGATCGTTTTCGATCATTTTTACAAACCAACTCACTAACAATTTTCCATACATAGAAAGTGTCCCCCCCCCCTCATAAAGGAGAATTTTTAAAAAAATGCTAGCACACATTCTGTTTATTTTCAATAAAGAGTTAATACACAGAATTTCAGCTCCGTAAGTTTAACGGCTTGCGAGATACTCTTTTTTTTTTTTTTTTTCAAAATTTGGATCCTCACTACCTCCTTAGGATATTATGCATTATAATAAAAGCAATATAACATCCCAATTTGGATTAAGGCCTAACTATATACCAAAAGTCATTTCATTTGACTTTGCAATTTGACCGTGATGATCAGGCACACATAGTTACATTCATTTTTTTATAAATAATTTATATATTACAGTGATTCTTAAATGTATTTTTTTCCAGTAATTAGCTCTAAAATCTCACAGGTCTCGAAAGCCAAGTTGTAGTGTAAGTCCTATTGCTATTATTACTATTAAAAATATCAATATCCAAAAGTGCCTGAAGTTCTTTTTTCACTTGGTTAAATATACTCACCTCAGGTAAGTAGACAGAAACAAGTGGAAAAGGAAGGGAAATGAAGGTCTTGAAAGTAAAACGGAGACAAATTTACCAGTCTTCAGAAGATACTGCCAACAATGCAGTGAGCAGAGAGGGTCGGTTGATCATACTGAGTCGGTGGGTCGCAGTGGGTCACGGTGGGTGGTGGGTCACAGAGGGTCATGGTGGGTGGTGGGTCACAGAGGGTCATGGTGGGTGGTGGGTCGCAGTGGGTCACGGTGGGTGGTGGGTCACAGTGGGTCACATGCTGTTGATCCACGATCCACTGACCCACTCAGAAAACTTGACCTACTGACCCACTCCATCTCTGAAACGTACGCAAATCACTCAGAAGACGTACAGCGTAAGAATAAAAGGATTTAATAAAAAGAAGAAAATATGATCATTCATTAAATGATTTTTTCGAAAAATAAATTAGAAGAATAATAACTACATATCGTAAGTGATTGGTGAAACTCATCCAATCATGAACACACTTGGGATTACGGTTGCACTTGATTATGTTATTATGCATATTAAGTATTGTAGTGTGCAAATCTTTGGTTCCGTAATTATGGGTCATCAGAACTGGAGTTTGGACTTGAATTTACGCAAAAGAATCAATAATTGCTATTTAACACAAGAATGCATGAAACAAATCTGTTGCTAACCATGGATTGGTATGCGTCTCTGATGTCACACTGTTGGTATACGTGTGAGGGCCGCGTTAACATCTGCTTTTCTTTTCCTTTTTTGTACTTTTGTTACATTTTGTCAACCATGGTATTTACAAAAAGATATGAGAACCATTAACAATGCAAAAAAAAAAAAAAAACGTATTTTAACAATATTATTTTATTCTTTTAATGTTTTAATTCTGAGAAATAGAGTTACCATATACTTACAACCTCAAAAAGTCACTTAAATTTTCAAAAAACTGTTGTATTGACTTAGCAGCATATAGTCAGTCAAAAAAATTAGTCAACATAACGTACGGTAGCCCAACATTTTTGTTTGATAAAACCAAATAATAGTTTCTCTTAGTAAATATACCCACTTTCCTTTTTAAAGACAGATATATATTTTTTATATATTACAAACACATGTAGTTTTAATGTTATAAAAAATATTATTTGCGTTATATTGACCCAATGTTTTTTTTTTTTTCTGTATCAGGAATTAGGCATATTTGAATCGCTGATTTGAGAAACGTCATAAGTCAGTCATATGCCAAAAATGAGTTAACATACAGCTTTGATTCTTGAAGGATAGCTACCCCGTTGGGTTGTGATATGTCAGAAGTCATGACAATAGTCCGTGTAATATCGAGCTGCAACAAGTGTCCCTGAGTTGAGAAACATCACAAATCATTGACTTACGACATTATTGACATTATTGACTTATGACATTTCTCAAATCAGAGATTCATTTGTAGTTAAACACAGTGAATATCTAAATAATGCTAACAAACGCTTTGTTGCTACATAGAAGAAAACAAAACCATCACTCAAGCGCAATTACATATAGAAATCTTAGTTTAAAGCACAGTACTTAACTAAGCTTGGTAAACCCTTCGAAAGTAACACATTAAACTTTACTGACTTTAACTAGCCTTGCTAGGATATCATTTTGATTACTCATATCACACGAAAATACAAAATTACACAAGTGTAAAATGAATAACAAACTGTGAGTCTAGAAAAAGATATTCTCACCGTTAATATACGTGTGAGCGCCACGGTCACATTTATGACATGCCATTTTAAAAATGCTTGATCTGCAACTGATGTGGTTGCGTCACCACAATGGTTACATCCTTTGACAACAGAAAGTACAAAAGACAGCAAAAAATAGTTTCGCAATGCTGAAGCTAGTAATATATGAGAAATGCACGAGTTTTCTAGCAAGTGAGCGCCGCACTCACACGTATAGCAATCCGGGATTAATTCGAAACAAGAAAGAATATGATGAGTCGGTTGATTACCTAAATTGTAGGTGAAGTACGTATTTACTAAAAAAAAGTCGATAAAGAACAGTTTATTTCCTAACGAAACTTACTAATTTCGCTTTCATCCTTCATTTTAGTAAGAAAAAAAAACAATGATAATATAGGCCTATATATTGTACGCGATCAATTAAGCACATCTAATCCCTACCAAACTTAACGTGGTGACCTTTACAAGTTTGGTATGACATATAAAATATTATCTTCTGGAAACCTTTGGTTCCTGAGTTACTGGTTATGAAATTTGGGTTTCCTACTCAGTAAAAGGATTATAAACTATATCTTATGTTATAGACGAAACTCACCCGATCTTAACCGAACTTGACAGTAGGCCACAAAGAGCTTAGTTTGTACATGAAATACTACAGTGTTCAGACTTTTGATTTCCTAGTTATTGACCACCAAATTCGGGGTTTCAACTTAGCCGAATTTTCTCAAAAGTTTTCTTTAAAACACAATCAAACCTAACTCATCCTATATTCACCATATTTCTCACGACAGTAGATCTTTTTCAATTCAAAGTAACAATTTATTTATTTATTTATTTATTTATTTATTTATTGTATATTGAACACAACAGGTGTATACCCATTGACAGTGTCCGGTAGTATACATAAATGATTACATTACATAATATTTGTTCTACATGCTGAACTATGTAGTCAAAGTATTTTCAACGAACTTAAAAAGTTCGTTACTGAATTCTCTATGTCTGTGTGTGTGTCTGTCTGTCTGTTATTTGCGACTTTTTCAATTTTGAACCCTGCATTCGATAGAGCATCAAAAACTATCAGAGAAAGTGATTAAATTTTTCGCGTCACTCTTACCGTTTCCGAGATATTGGTCAAAAAATGGCCGATTTCCAGAGATTTAACAAGCCATATCTCGGGAACCATAAGTCATAGAGATATCATATTGGTGTTGGTCAATATCTAAAAGGATGGTAAATATTTTGGTACAAAATAGTGACCAGTGGCCACTGTCCAACTGGCCACTGGTTTGGCCAATTGCCAGTTGGCCACTGGCCACCAATTATTATCTTTACCAAAATATTTAACATTCTATTACAGATTGATTAACACTAATATCATCTCTCTATGACTTACCGTTCCCGTGATATTGGCCAAAAGATTGTTCCGATTTCCAGATATTTAAGGAACCATATTTCGGGAACCGTAAGACACACAGGGATCATATTGATGTTGATCAATACCTAAGAGGATGGTGAATATTTTGGTACCAAATAATAGCCGATGGCCACTGATTAACGGTCTACTAGCCAACTGGCCACCGTTCCCCAGATACTGGACAAAAGAGTTCGAATTTCTAGATATTTAAGCAGCCATATCTTGAGAACTGTAAGTCATAGAGAGATGATATTTTGTTAAATTTTGCGAGAAAGAGAAGGTATGGATAAAACTCTTTACTTTTACATCTAGGAACAATGACAGTTATCCTTCCCGCTCCATCTCTCCATTCTTTTTAAGTTTTTTTTTTTTGTGGCAGTGCTCTTGGAGCATTCTCAACTGGTTTTATATGTACATCAAATATCTATTATAGGGCATTTTATTTGGATACTAGTATATATTGTGCACATTTTCTTAATAGGCGATATACTAAATGTATTAGTACTCTGGGGTGGTTTATGAAATGTTTGTAGCCGCGAGCTCATTTTCCTGTTTGGAACATGAAGGGACATTTCGGACAATAATATTGGCGAATCTATCTCATTATGTATAAGTTTATGCAAAAAAAGAAAGAAAAAAAAAGCACAGAAGGAAATGAGCAGTTCTTGCTTCAACAGAATACATAGAATAGCTTGGTAAGATTTCAAGACATTTTTCGTATCGAGCATAGATTCCCTTGTCTCTATATATTAAATAGCGAACTAATTTTGATTGAATTGCTTCTAATTGGTGTGTATACTTTTGCACACTAGGATTCCGTATTATGGACGCGTATTTCAGTTTGGTGCGTACATATGCAGCATATAGAATTTTAAGAACATTACAAATCCAAGATTTCTGTAAGCCTCTTTTACAATTCGATTTAGATGAATATCAAACGTGAGATTTGATCTTATTGATACGCCAAGATCAGTCATTTGGTCAACTCTTTTCAGTAGTATGTCTTAATATGATATTCAAATTCCAAGTAATTTATTTTTCTTGTATAAGATATTACACTGCTGTTCTCAATATTTAGATGTAACTTATTAATTTCACACCACTGCACTCATGAAGTTCATTGATGTTATTCTGCAAATCAATGCAGTCTCTCTCCGAATGTATAGCATGGTAAATTTTTAAATCGTCTGTATATAACAGTTTTCGTGACTTTATTACTTGAGGTAAATCATTAATATATAAGAGGAACAGCAAAGGTCCTAAGTTCGAGGAGAGTGGAACACCTGAATGAACTAAAAATTCAGTGGTAAGGACATTTTTGTAGCGAATACGATGTCTGCGTTCACGGAGATATGACGATAAAAATTTACATAGGGTATAAGAAATATTAAATGTTACAAAGGTTTTGACAAAGTTAATACACATGTAAAATATTGTGGTATGCAGACCTTTGATTCCCAAGTTGTTGGCCCTCAAAATTGGAGCTTGGGTTTAGTGAAATAAGGAAATTTCACGAAAAAACGATCAATAAATTTCATCTCATGTTAACCAAACTTGGCATGGTAGTACACCTTGTCGAATTTAGTGCGCATATGAAGGTTTAGTTTTTTAAAGTTAATTATTGAATAAATTAGGATATAGAACACCGGCAAGGTATCGACTTAGTTCCAAGGATGGGAAGTTATATTGTATTGAAGTAAACTTTCATTTCCTAGTAAAGATTTTCCGCCAAAATACTTCATCAGATGGTAAGTAGCAACATGAAACTTTCCTATTGATTAGCTCTTTGTTCCATTGTATGCCCAAAATAAAGTTTTGCTAAAATCAATGAAGGGACTGTGGCGACTCTGTGGTAGAGTATTCGTCTCTGATACATTTGGTCCCTGGTTTGATCCCAGCTTGCCCCAAGTGGGATTTGTGGTGGATAAACATTGTATGCTTGAGTTTTTCTCAGAGTTATCCCATTTCCTTCATCTGTCTTCATTCCACTGTTTCATTCATTATCATTACCTTCTCCCTTACTCTTGGTGCAAAATCGTGGGACGTTCAACTTAAAAATGAGAAGCTAATTTTTCCCATTTGTGTTAAACCTATTTGTAAACCTCTCTTTTGTATTAAAAACTGTATACTGCCAATATATATGTATGTATTGACAGTTTTTATTTATATATTACAGCATGTCCATTCTAATGAACAAATGGATTCTTACCTATAAAAGTTCTTGGAGCAATATGGTTTCCCAAGAAACACAGGTATGCAAAGCATTTTAAGCAATAAATGTTCATCTTCTTCAGGTGTTATGTCATTTTTCACCTAGAGTTTCTCTCTTTTCATCAAATTCTGAAAAATGATTAGTTCACTCACTAGAAATTTGGATTTGAGACAACTTATCATCAAATGAAGCCCTATGGAACAACTAATTTCTATATTATTTGTGGATTTGAAATATCTTACTCTAGGGCATTTGTGATGGTAATTTCAAGTATATTGTCAACACAACAATCCTATATGTATTGTAGAAAATAGTGAATTGGATAAATCTCACTTGCTGATAACCTAGAGTAATGAATAGTTTCTTTCTCAACAAAATAATTTATTCAGTTTGTCGTTTCGGATACACCAGTTACTGCAGTTAGTTCTTCGTCACTAGTAGTATCCTCTTCATGATGTCTATATCCTGGCCATTTGTGATTGCATCAGCACCTGAAAGATAATAGTGGATACTGATAAAGTTACCGAAACAAACATTTATTACAACTTAAATAAACACAGTTAAAGAAAATAACCAGTTGAGAATACTCCAAGAGAATTGCCAGATCGAACATAAAAAGAATGGAGAGATATAGCGGGAAGGATAACTGTTATTGTTCCTAGATGTAAAAGTAAATAATTTTATCCGCACCTTCTTCTCTTTCTCGAAAAAATGAGCAAAATAATATCTCTCTATGACTTACAGTTCTCGAGATATGGCTGCTTAAATATCTAGTAATGCGAAATTTTTTGGCCAATATTTGGGGAACGGTAGCCAGTTGGCCAGTTACTACCGGTTACTGTTTGGTATCAAAATATTCAGTATCCGATTAGGTATTGAACAACACCAATATGATCTCTCTATGACGTACGGTTTCTGAGATATGTCTCCTTAAATCTCAAGAAATCGGAACTATTTTTTGGCCAATATCTCGGGAACGATAAGTCATAGAGAGATGATTTTGGTGCTAATCAATACCTAAGAAGATGGTAAACATTTTGGTACTGATATTAACTGGTGGCTATTGGCCAAATCAATGGCCACCGGTTGATATTTGGCATCAAAATATTTACTATTCTACTAGGTATTGATCAGTGCAAACACCATCTCTCTATGACTTACGGTTCCGGAGATATGGTTCCTTAAATCTACAGAAATCGGTATCTTTTGGCCAACATCTCGGGAACGGTAAGGGTGATGCGAAAAATCCCATCAATTTCTCTGAATAGAGAGCTCAAAATAGAGAAATACACAAATAACAGACAGGCAGACACACTAATATAGAGAATTTAGCAACGGATTTTTTAAGTTTGTTGAAAAGTAATATTCTGCTATTACATTAACAGTGAGTTCCCCAAACTTTTCGTATCTTCCTCCCAAATATTTTCTCAACTGAAACAATGTATGAAAGATTTTTAAATGTACTTATCCGAATATGTTGTGAACACAGACCTAAACCGAATAGATGTTCTCAAATCAATACAATTAGAAAATTTCCTTACTCATTAGATCTAAAATGGAATCAGTATTTTTTTAAAAGATCCAAATTTCGTATTAAAAAAACGAACGTCATAAAACGAGTCAAATTATTTAATTGTTATAAAATAGTACTTATAATGTCGTCAATTTCTGAATAACTTCTGGGAAGAAGGCGATTGGATGTGAATGTTCAAGTAAAGATTCAAGCAAAAATATCTGTATCTTGGAGAACCCAAGCAAACTTCCGGGGCGGGTCTTCCCGGCATCCAAAAATCGCTGCCCATGAGTGCCTATATGATATTATATATGATTTTTACTTGCTGTTTTTGTAACTTTCAGCAAATACATTCAACAAATATAAACATTATAAACGGAGGACCATCTTTAAGCAACTAAGAAAAAACATACTATTAAGTCTGTTTGTCCATTACAATACATAGATTTCCAACAGATAAATATGGCATACTATACTATTATTTGAAGCAAACTTTTACATGGTGCTGATATTTGATTATTTATAACAATGTAAAACAATCAAAGTGATTTCACATAATTAGTATAAGGAACACAAGAAATGAACAAAACTTCAACTCACGTACCCATTTCGCTTCATTTTAACATTCTAATAGTCCACTGGAGTTTCGTCAGATACAAATAATTAATTAACATTAATATTTTGTATCTGCGTACCAGATATTCTCCACTAAAATATTTCATAATAAGACTAAGAAATAATGGGTTAAAATATATGTTATTTGGAGTAAACGAAAATACTCAAAGGGTTAATTAAGCTTAATTTGTTTATTTTACGATTTTAATGTTATCTGTTCTAATGTGTTTCAAAATTATTTTTTTTTTTTTTTCATAAAAAATGTTGATGCTCTGCTTAATTTTATCTTTTGGATTAAAACATCCAATATATTTCAATCAAAAATGTTCTTGTAGGCCTTATACCTGGAGAACTACATGCAGTGTAGTCAAACCCAAACTATCACTTAGCTCAGTATGATGTGCTTATTCCGTAGAAAACTCGATTTAGGAACCGCTCAGAAATTTTGTGGCCCCTGATCCAAAAACTAATTATTGGCCATGATCATAATCTCTTGATCCATTTTAGTTTTAATTATTCCTAAAATTCTTGTTTTAAAAATTGTTGCATTTCTAATTGTCTTCAAATTGTATTTGTATATCTCTGATTTTAAGTTATTTAGTGGTATCAGTTTTTAAATATCACTTTTTATTATTCACAATTGCATTGCTGATAAGTTTTTACTTACATTGTTAATCAAAAATGCTAGTGATGATCTGTAGTAAACACTCACGAAATCACTTTCTTAAAGTTATTATTATTATTATTATTATTATTATTATTATTATTATTATTATTATTATTATTATTATTATTATTATTATTATTATTATTATTATTATTAAAGGTTAATTCTCTACCTCTGAACCTTAATAAAACATGTTCTGTATCTTTCTTCAAAAGCTGAACATGTTCATTATATTTATGTTACTGATGATGTTTTGGTCAGAAAGCTTGTCTCTATTAAGGATCTGGGTATTACCTTTGATTCCAAATTGTTAATTAATAAACACCTGGAATGCATAGTTTCTAAAGCTGGAAGAACTTTAGGAGTCATAAATTGGATTTCTAAAGAATTTTCCTCTTTGAAAACCTACTTAATTTTATACTATGCTAATGTAAGAAGTTATCTTGACTACTATTTGGAATAAAGGAGCCCAGTACTTTCGAAACGATACCGAAATAGTTCAAAACTTATTTCTTTCATGGTTAAGATGGAAATTCAAATTTTTATCAGAAAAACTTGGGATGAAACCAGTGGAATGCTGCAAAACCAATGCCAGAACGAACTTAAAAAGAATGTAGAGGTGGAATGGGTAGGATAACTGTGATTGTTCCTACATGTAAAAGTAAATCTTTTTATCCGAACCCTCTTCTGTTTCTCGCAAAAATTCGCAAAATATCACTTCTCTATGACTTACGGTTCCCGAGATATGGCTCCTCAAATCTCCCGAAATCGGAACTATTTTTGGCCAATATCTCGGGAACGGTAAGTTATAGAGAGACGATATTGGTATTGATCAGTACCTAGGGGGATGATAAACATTTTGGTATACATATCTTAATTAATGTAAGTAGCTTTGTCGGTATTCCAAATTCTGTGAGAATGTGCTACAATGTTTCTCTTCTAACTGAGTCATAAGCACTTCTAAAACCAATAAATAATTGATGTTCCAGGGTACTGTATTCCCATTTCTTTTCAAGTATTCCCAAGTAAGCAATACCGGTATACGTGACACTGCTTCTTGAATAGAGGTTATGCTTCATATAGACATTTACCGCCTTATGCAGAGTCGTTTTGAAGTATGATTAGCGTCATACTAAAGGCATGACTACTGCAGCAAACATATGTTAGTCGGACTCTTTAATATGGCACTCACTAATCACGTGTCAGAACGACTCTGCATAAGGCCCACTATGTTGATTTTGTTCTTTGGGCGTTTTCAATTAAGAGAACGCTCTGCAAAAAGTAAATAACAATGGATAACGAACAACATAACCAATGAGGTATGAGTGCTATCTGTAACAAATATGAAGAACGTTCTAGTTTTTTTCGGGAGTATTTAAACATAGGACATTGATTTTCTTTCCCGATAAGTAGATATCGTAGAATACTGAAGTAATAATAGTTACATATTTGTTTCTAATATGATTATAGGACATTATTTTATGTTTTACCCCTGGGATTTTCGTGAGTTATTTAGCACGCAATGAAGTAAGTTGGCGCCCTCTAGTGACGGGATTCTCAGTCACAGCAGATAAGGGAAGTTGCTCATTCCAGGGACAGAATACGCCACGACAACGCACCTACAGCCGCCACGAGTTTGCTAGGCAATTGGTTCTCCCAGTAAAGTCATTTTCCCAAGAATGATTCCCATACCATGAAACAATTGAGGGGTCTAGTGAGAAAGGGAGATATGCCACTTGGACAAAAATGGAAATAAATTGAGTTTTGTAAAGCATCGTGTTGTGTCATAATTTGAATAATAAAGAATCAACTTTTACTTCTTAGCTTAATGTTAGGTAAATTATACAAAATGAACCAATTGAGAATGCTTCAACAACATTGCCAGAACGAACATAAAAAGAATGGAGAGATGGAGCGGGAAGGATAACTGCGATTGTTCCAACATGTAAGAGTAAATCTTTTTATCCACACCTTCTTCTGTTTCTCTCTATGACTCTCTTTATGACTTACAGGTCCTGAGATATGGCTCCTTAAATCTCTTGAAATCGGAACTATCTTTGGCCAATATCTCGGGAAGTTATACATGTATCCGAAGGTTAAAGGGAAGTTAGGCGAGTAATATCAGTGCATTTTGGGGGTCTCTGGGAATTATCTCGGGCATCGTGAGCCTCGTAGCGGTTGCGTCAACGCAAAACAAATTTTGTTTTACAGTATATTTTGTTATAGTGGGCAGAACTACATTTATTATAATTGCATGTTGCTTCTTTGCCTTACGTTGCGAAGGCACTTACAAACTGAGGTTCCTTCCTTGTCTAATTACATATTTTAGCGTTCTTTATTACTTGCATAACTTCTATTTACTCTGCTGGGCAGAGTTACCACCTATTAAAAGCAAAATGTAGGTACACTTCAAGCAGCACATGAAGGTAGAAATGTACGATTCTTTTTTCGTAATAAATAATAAGATAAAATAAGTCTTTCTAATGAGTAACTCATATTTATCTACTTGATAAAAGGAAAGTATGCTCTATGGTTTCCCGTTATTTTGAAGACTTTAAAATAACGTGGAAACTAAACTCCAATAATAATAATAATAATAATAATAATAATAATAATAATAATAATAATAATAATAATAATAATAATAATAATAAGTATTATTAATGTACAGGTGTTATAAAGGTTATTGGTAGCCCAGGCCACCAACCAGAATGAAGGAGAATGCAAAACATCCTTGTCTATGTATATATATACACACACACACACACACATATATATATATATATACAGGGTGTTTAATAAGTAATGGTCATAAATTAAACCGTAGATAGTACACGCCAAAACTAATAAAAAAGTCTTAGTAAACATGTGTCCGCAAACGCTTCGTAACGGAGATAGGGGCGTCGAAAGTGTGGGAAAATAAAATTTAGAGACGAATATTTCAAAAAGTATGAATCGGACAGAGGGCGGTCCAATGAATGACTATCGAAGTCAGACCTGCGCTATGCAGAAATGCATGGTTGATAACTCTGTAATGCGCGCGCAAGGGATACCCTAGAGAAAAGGAGGGATTCTTGGAAAATTGTCCAAGGAAATGGGGCTCGAGATGAACATCGAGAGCGAGTCTATCCACCAGTAATTCATAAGTCGTGGTACCAGGTCGAAAGTTCGAAAAGATACAAAATGGCGGACAATGTTTACGTGCCGTGTGTGGTTGCATAACCAGCAGGAAATGAGGGAGGCACTCGAAGTGTGGTGATGTATGTTCTAAATGGCTCCAGGAAGAATTCTGACAACTAATGCATACGTAGAAGTGTAGCAGCACTTAGGTAAATCAAACGGTATGCAAGCCACTGATGAAGCATTATGTGCTAAGCAGTTAACTAATATCCGCAAACTGGGTTGCAATGGGAAAAGCATTACAACATTCGAGTATGTGGGAGGCGAATATAAAACATTCCGCATGTTGAACGCGTAAGTGTATTACAACAAGCAAAAAATGATGGACATGTCGTGTTTGTCCATATCAACAAACAGAAATCGCCATGTTGGTAACGTGTACAGTATTAATCATAAGGTAAACAGTAAATACCCAGATGTGTAACTACAGAAGAGTTGCATAAGAAATTAACTTACTTAATCATTAAGATAAAGGAAATGTTGGAAGTGTCGTCCATTCATGAGAATGCATGCTCGTACCTGTCTTCGCAAAGATCCATGTATTCGTGATAACATGTTGGCATCCTGTTGAATATGTGCGCAACATTGTTCAACCTTTTCTCGAAAGTCTTCTAATGTTGCAACATGGGTAGAATAAACTTGCGATTTCATATGGCCCCAGAGAAAGAAATCTAAAGGATTTAAGTCCGGGGAGCGCGGTGGCCAAGCAATAGGACCCCCACGTCCTATCCACTTTCGTCCCAATCGGGCATGTAAATGTTCTCTGACACAGTTAAAGAAATATGCTGGCGCTCCATCATGCATAAACCACAGTTTCTGACGCCTATCGAGAGGTATATCTTCGAGTAGAAGCGGCAAATCATGTTGGAGAAATCTCAAATATGGGATCCCAGTTAATGCATTAGGAAGAAAGAATGGCACTACGAGCTGATCACCTAAGTGCTACCCACACGTTTAAGGAAAACCTACGTTGATGTCTTAACTTCACTATTGCAAGTGGATTCTAAGTGGCCCAGATATGAGATCTGTGAAAATTTACAATGCCAACCTGGGTGAATTGTGCTTAATCAGTAAATAGGATGTCATCAGTGAAATGATGATTGCCAGTAATTTGTCTTCGGAGCCACTGACAAAACTGCGTTCTCACCGGAAAGTCTGTGGGGGTCAGAGGTTGGACACGTTGCAGATGGTATGGGTACAACTGCTGTTCATGGAAAATGTGCCATACGAAAGCATTGGATACTTCTTCGGCAAGTCCCACACGTATTGTGGTCGTTCCTGGGTTTTCGTCCACTGCTTATAGCACGCGTTCCGGGAATCCCTCCGTTTCTTTGAGGAATCCCTTGCGCGCGCATTGCAGAGTTATCAACCATGCATTTCTGCATAGCGCAGGTCTGACTTCGATAGTCATTCATTGGACCGCCCTCTGTCCGATTTATACTTTTTGAGATATTCGTCTCTAAATTTCATTTTCCCACACTTTCAACAGCTCCTATCTCCGTTACGAAGTGTTTGCGGACACATGTTTACTAAGACTTTTTTGTTAGTTTTGGCGTGTACTATCTACGGTTTAATTTATGACCATTACTTATTAAACACCCTGTATATATATATATATATATATATATATATATATATATATATATATATATATATATATATATATATATATATATATATATATATAATGAAAACTTCTCAAAATTTAATTTATGAGTTTGAAACAGAGTATACGAAAGCCTGAGACCATATTGATCAACTCCGTAACCTCACACGTACTCGTAATTTCTTAAGTACTCATTTCACGTATGTTCAATAGTGTTCAGAACTGTTTCTGCATTCTATTTACTAAGTGAAAGAAAAACTTATTTAACTTGTTTTGACCTTGGTCGACATAGCTGCCACTTCTACTTTGAACCTGAGAGGTCAAGCACAACGATTATTAACTTTCGGAAGACACCATTTACATACTTTCATTCTCAGCTTTCTGTTTTCCACTTTTTTCTTTGAAAACAAGAAAAAAAAAACTTTGATGACCCTGACCTACAATGAAAACAGGTAAGATATAACATTACTTGATTACGCACTCGGATACCTATCACTGGATTTACTTTATTCACAAAAATAATTGCACTGTAGTTTAATTTGCAATCAGAGGGTTTCGTGCTTGTTACATTGATACTTGTTATTTTCATTCCTTTGTTTCAATTGAAATAGGAAAAATAATTTTTTGACTAATTGTTTGTGCTGAACGTGTATGAAATGATTGTGAACAGTGCCACTGTGTTTCATAACACATTTGATACAAATATTGAGAAAGGGAGGGAAATATATGCCTTCCTTTCATAATAAGTTATGTAACAGCAATACTAAAACAAAGGAATGAAAATAACATGTATCAATGTAGCCAATATAAATTTAATAACATCCGTACTAACTAACAAGAATAATGAACTGTATTGAGTAATGTTCGGTAACGTAATACCTGTCTAAATAACTCAAAAGGTGGATAATTGTGTAAATTCAAATGAATACTTCAAAAAAATGAAGTTGAATATAAATTCCTTTGATACTGCAGGTAAATAGCTACAGGCTATTTGGTTATAGATCTGAACCCAAATATTCACATGGTCAATATCTTGCAATGTTTGGTTTATGCTGAATTTTGAATCGGATCCCATTGAGTGCCCAAAATGTAACTTTGTGGTGTTTTACTACACATATGAGACTACAATCTGGACAATTTAGAACAAATTCACAGAGACATTTCTGTGTGAAGTTTAAAATATAAATTTTAATTTGAATTTTTGAAGTGTTATTTTTTATTGTACAGATTTTTCAATATAGTAAAACTTGTAGAGCAATTTTTAAGCTTTCCAATGGCGTTTGTTTCATGTCTCTAGCGCACATATTGACCATTTTATGACAATTTTTAATAATCACTGTAACAAAAAATGTCTTTTTTTTATTTTTGAACACGCTGTATGGGGATACTTTCAAGAGGATAGAGGATATTTTTGAGATTTTTTCATCTCTCACTGTAATAAAGCTGTGCACCAATTTTTACAAAAATCTACGATCATCAGGTCAGATTTTGTCATTTCATAGGTTGATTTCACATGGAATGTACCAGTACGGAAGGTATAACGTCGTTGGCTTCCCGCGAAAAGTTGTAGTGACGTTTATGGGGAGTGACCAGTTTGGTTACTCGTGGCTCGCTGAGCGCAGTAGACGGTTGGTGGTGATTGGCTACTCTCTTACCACACCCCCAGTGACGAGCAGGTCCAAGCGCGGGAAGCCAACGACGGTATACCTTCTGGACTATACCTTTTTGAAATTTTGGTCTTGACAATGCATGAATTTACAAAAACAGCTTGTGGGAAATGTACAAATAAGTTAGTCATAAGAAATCGGAAATTGTTCATGGAAGTCCATATGTTTGACTGTGTTTATCTTCTGTACTCTTATATAAAAGAGTAAAGATAAGTGACTTTCTGGGCGTGCCACTACAAGTAGAGTCGTTAAATTTTAATTTTAAAAAATCATTCTCTTACGAAAACAGAATACAAGAAAGAATTCCAGACATTTTATTCGCGTAGAGGTTGAGGGAACTTTCATTCACGAGGAGTGAAAGCAGTGCTGCGAAAATTGCCCAAGTTGAGCAAAATTGGAATAGATCCTAATTGGGGGGAGAATTTCTCCTGGACTACAGTTTGAATTCGTCACTCGTTACAAGTGTTAGAAGTGATGGTGGTAGAAACATGAAACAAAAATTTTTACTTTCAAATTTTGGTTCCCAGTTACATAAATATCGCTGGTTTCCGGTTTTATGTTCAGTTAAATCTGACAATCTTACAAAAATTGGATCCTTCCTAAGTAAAAACGACGTTGTATAAGGACGCAAAACTAAGAAACTCAATAATAATAGGGGGCGCGGTGGCTCAGTGGTAGAGCGTTCACCTCCGGTGCTTGAGGTCCCTGGTTCGAACCCAGCTCGCGCCGTGTGGACTTTGTGGTGGACAAACACCGTGCTCGTGGGTTTTCTCGGAGCTCTCCCGTTTCCTCCCATTTTCTTCATTTCACTCATTTCTCATAATCACCGTCTCCTTTAGCCTAACCGGCATAACCGTGGGACGTAAAACTCAAAGATTATTCAATAATAATAATAAAAATTTACCTATTGGTTCTTCGCTATTTAAATGGTTCGCACATTAATACATTCCTTCCACAACCATGGTTGCGACCTTGATTAAACGTAATGTTCTTGTATTAATTAAATTTGTTTTAAATATATCAAAGTTTCTCATTAATTTCAATTAAGTTGCTTTTCAAAGATCCTCTAAAATTTCAATGACGTACTATGGGCTATATGGCATTAATTTCTGTGGGCACCCTGCTACAAGCTACAGACTTAAATGGTCGATAAAGCATTTCAGTAGTAATAGTTGCCACAATAGTATTATGAACATATTTAATTCCAACGGTAACAGCTATATTAGTGATACTAACATTATTATTAATAATGATAACGAGACAGGGGGAGTTAATTACGAGTATGACAAATATTTGCTACAGAAAGACTTGAATACAATAGATATATGTGTAAAAATAACTTACTTCTAATCAGCACAAAGAAAGCAAAATTTATGACATATATATGTCTAAAAACACATTATGTTATTAATACGAGGTCAATGGTGTGGAAATAGAAAAAAAAAAAAAACAGACATTATAAGAGATCTGAAAATCACATCTGATAGGCAGTTAAAATTTTGTCACCATACAAAGAGCAAGAAAGGACAATAGGATTTATTATAGAATATGTACTTATACAAATTACTTGTAAGAACTAAACTAGAATGTGGTTCTGTAAATTGAAACAGTGTATTAAAAATTTTGACTAACATATTGACAGTATTCTTGACACGGACGCGATGGTAGCGCCACAAGTGATTTTTAGGTCTAGTGCTGTTTAGATCCTGTGCCGTTTAGGACTTGTGCCGCGTTACCGTATCTCCTTGTTCCACGTCATTCTCGACTTGAAAGCTCGTGGACAAGAATTTTCCGTACCGGATATTGCTTTGGATTTCATTTAAACATATCTTAATTAATGTAACTACTTTTCGGTACTATTCCAAATTCTGTGAGAACATGGTACAATGTTTCTCTCCTAACCAGGGCCTAAAATTGAGTGGAGTACTCCACACTTTGTGAACTGTAGGAAAGGAGTGTGGAACTATAATTCTTAAAGTGTGGAGTGGTATTAATGTGAGTACCTTACTTTTCTCGGATTATGCATTTAAACGCGTTTAGTGTGTCAAACTAAGTCTTACTGATTCAATACATTCATTATGTAATGGGGGGTCACTCAATTCCATAAAACTGCCAGTATATTACATTAACCCAGAGTTAATAAGTATAGGTGTCTCCTAGATGGCAGGGAAAACCATTGCCAATTTTGAGGTGAAGGAACTTTTTAACTATATTTAGATTTCAAACGTTTTCGGTTGCATTCATATAGTTTTAAAATATGCAACTAATTGCACGTTTATCTGTTTCAATAGGACATTACATTTTTCCGATATAATGAAATGTGTTGTTTTGTAGATAAAAAATACACGATCCTTTGAACCCGTTATAGAAATATGTACTACCAGAGATAACATACATCAATAACCACCAAAAATTTAGCTGAAGCACAGCGTTACGAAAATCAGCAGAAAGAGTAATGTTTCCCAGAGTGACTTCGATAGTTACTGATAATGAAAACATGAATACAGGAGAACACAAAGGAATGTGGAAGTTGTTAACTGATGAAAGAGTTGCTTCAGATGAAACGTTGCCTCTGTTGAAAATTTGTTGTGCTGCCCATCGCATTAATTTAGCATGGAAAGATGTCACCAAGAATGTCCAAGAAGTTTCATCTCTCATACAAACAGCATCTGGACTGTGTGCTTTCTATCACTCTTCAGGGCAGCGAACGAAAGGTTTAACAATGGTAGCTTCAGAAAATAACTTAGAAGTTTTGCACTACCCAGAATATTTTGACGTCAGGTGGACAAAATTTTCATTCAGTATGCTCACTACTCTCCTAAAAAATTGGTCTCCAAGCTACCTTTACTTGTAAACGGAAAGATATGTATGTAATGAAGCCAATGGTCACCTGCGTAAATGGATGGAAGTAGATCGCCTTCATCTTCTGGGTCTTGTGACAGACGCTCTATATGTTTTCAAGAACTGCCAGCAGAAGTTTGAGAGTGATGAAATGTTTCTTTTGGACATAATAACAAATAAAATAGAACTGTAGCACAATTGGAGAGTATGAAAGAGAAACCTCTGTTAGGCGGGTGGGAAAAAACGTTTTTAAACGAACGTGGGCAAGAGAACGTCAACGGAGAAATAAAGTACACATTACATGGTATTCAACTTCATCGCAACACACGTCGCAATAAATCCCATAACAAATATGTCAGTGAGAAAAGAGATTTTACTGTAGTACGCTACGAAGTCCTGGATTCCATAATTAACTTTATTAGTCAGCGTTTGCTGCATGAAGACAGTATTGTTGCTTTGGAGCCTTTGCGTGTTTTGCAAGAGGATGTAACTGATGATGCCCTAAGAGAACGCCCCAAAGGTATTTGTCTTGATACAGATCTTTTGCAGTTCGCAATGCAATATAGAGAGGCATCATCGTGCAGTATGTTGAAAGGTCTGGACGCTAAAAGCCCTCTCATGAAAATCTGTGGAAATCAGTCATTTCATCCTCTGTCAACAAGTCTAGCCCGAGTTGTTGCTTCGAAATCATCATCTTCCGATGTTGAAGTGACTACAACATATTGAAAACAGATAACAGACTGTCTTTAGCTCCCACTACTGTGAACAGTTACCTTCACGTTAATATCAATATGGGCCCGTTGCAAGATTTTAGCCCAACCTCTGCTGTTATGAGATGGCTGGCCAGAAAGGAAAGGTATTTTGAAGTTGGTAGGAAGTCAAAGAAACAGCCCTGGTATAACGGTGTATTTGCCTCGGCAAAAACATACTGAGACAGCGTGATGATCACGGAAAAATGACAGTGAAATTCTTATGTAAGAAAAAGTGACATTTTTCTTCCAGTGTGACTATTTTTCTTACCGGTTTGTTTACTGTATTTTATGGTTTAATACAATACAATTAAATATGTATCCTAATGTGCTTTTAATTTTGTTTGCTGTGGATGCCAAAATGTTCCTAAATAATAATAATAATAATAAGTTTTTTTTGGTCGCAGGTAAACATGATGTACTGGACAGAACACTGATTATATGTCTAAACAAATGCTGACTAAACTAGTTTTACTATACTATATAAAATTTTTACCAGTGTGGAGCTGTGTTTTCGTTGAATTTTAGGCCCTGCTCCTAACTGAGTCGTAAGCACTTCTAAAACCAATAAATAATTGATGTTCCAGGTTACTGTATTCCCATTTCTTATCAAGTATTCCCAAGTAAGCAGTATACGTGACACTGCTTCTTGAATAGATACTTAATATACACATTTACCGCCTTATGCAGAGTCGTTTTGAAGTATGATTAGCGTCATACAAAAGGCGTGACTACTGCAGGAAACATATGTTAGTCGGACTCTTTAATATGGCACTCACTAATCACGTGTCAGAATGACTCTGCATAAGGCCCACTATGTTGATTTTATTCTTTTGGCGTTCTCAATTAAGAGAACGCTTTCCAAAAATAAAGAAAGAATGGATGGAGAAAAAACAGGCAATGAGGTATGAGTGCTATCTGTAACAAATATGAAGAATGTTCTAGTTAATTTTGGGAGTATTTAAACACAGGACATTGATTTTCTTTCCCGATAAGTAGATATCATAGAATACTGAAGTAATAATAGTTACATATTTGTTTCTAATATGATTATAGAACATTATTTTATGTTTTACGCCTGGGATTTTCGTGAGTTATTTAGCACGCAATGAAGTAAGTTGGCGCCCTCTAGTGACAGGATTCTCAGTCACAGCAGGTAAGGAAAGTTGCTCATTCCAGGGACAGAATACGCCACGACAACGCACCTACAGCCGCCATGAGTTTTCTAGGCAATTGGTTCTCCCAGTAAAGTAATTTTTTCCAAGAATGATTCCCATACATGAAACAATTGAGGAGTCTAGTGAGAAAGGGAGATATGCCACTTGGACAAAAAAAAAAAAAAAAAATAGAAATAGAGTTTTCTAAAGCATCGCGTTGTGTCATAATTTGAATAATAAAGGATCAACTTTTACTTCTTAATTTAATGTTAGGTAAATTATACAAAAAGAACAAGTTGAGAATGCTCCAAGAACATTGCCAGAACGAACTTAAAAAGAATTGAGAGATGGAGCGGGAAGGATAACTGTCATTGTTCTAACACGTAAAAGTTTTTTTTTATCCACACCTACCGTTTCTCACAAAATATCACCTCTCTATGACTTACGGTTCCCGAGATATGGCTCCTTAAATCTCCTGAAATCGAAACTATTTTTTGGCCAATATCACGGGAATGTGAAGTCATAGAGAGATTATATTGGTGTTAATCAGTACCTAAGAGGATGGTAAACATTTCGGTACTGATATTAACTGGAGGCCACTGGCCAATCGGCCAGTGACCAAACCAGTGTCAAATTGGGCAGTGGCCACTGGTTTCTCTTTGGTACCAAATATTCACCATCCTTTTAGGTATTGATCAACACCAATATCATCTCTCTTATAAGTTATGGTTCCCGAGATATGTCTCCTTAAATCTCAGGAAATCGGCCATTTTGTCTGGAACGGTAAGAGTGACGCGAAATATTCCCTCACTTTCTCAGGTAGTTTTTGATGTTCTATGGAATGGAGGGCTCAAAACTGAAAAAAAATCACGAATAACAGACAGACACATAGACATAGAGAATTTATTAACGGACATTTTAAGTTCGTTGGAAATATGAATTTCGATGTAAATAGCATTTATTAGCATGGTAAAATGTTTGTATTATAGCCGTATGGAAAAATCTTATAGTACATCAAAGAGTTTTAAGATGAATTAAATATTTTTGCCTGAGTGTAAATCATGTTCACATGTTTACATAAGAACTACAGAAACACAGCATGTCTTCTGGAATATCTTCACTGTCCATGGTTTCCGTGGATGTTATTTTTTGGTAAACACCATGAGAAACTGGACGAGTATAAGGCATTATTGTAATGAGACCTTTTAACAAGAGGGCTGATATGGATCGTCCATGTGAATAGAGTAGTGGTATTTTTTTAAGAACTGTAGTCACGTAAGGATAATCAACTACCAGATCTCTTCCGGTTTTAGAAATGGTATCTTCTTGAAGAGTTCCACATCAAAGTATATGTATTTGAAGAAGGGTATGCTGGTAGTGTGGTATCAAATTTCATAGCAGTTATTTTCGTGATATGAAAGCTAGCACAGGAAATTGCAACACTACTTTGTACTATTTTACTATTCAGCTGTTGGTTTCTTCTCTAGTATCATACCAGACACCATCGGTAAGTGGCATAGCTCCTTCTCTCCCTGCTGCTGAGGACGTATTCATTAACTCCGAATATCTGCTGCAAAAAACGCGGGAGCTAGGTCACCTGATTGTAGTTCACATTATAGGTTCACAATTATTATTCTATATATTTTTAAGGACATTGAAATCAGTTTAAATAATAAATGTTTATTTGGGAAAGGTAAAGAATTTTTACGAGTTAAACATCCCTTCTCTTAATCTCTGAGAACCGTTTGCCAGCGGGTATCCAGGAAAGACAGTTGGTTGTATTCTATTCTTTTTTTTTCTTGGTTCCATCGATCACCTACATCACAGAAAAAGGCCAGAAACGTTCCTACGCAATTCGGCTAAGAAGAAAGCACACCGTCCAAGTTAAAGAAAAGAAAGAAGCAGAAAAGTGGACAGTGGTCTCCAGAACAGGACTAGCTCAGGAGAGAAATGCTCCCGGCGTGAGTTCAAACCCGGCCCGAGGAAAGTTTTTTTTTTTACATTTTTATAACACTTATTAAATTAAAATAATACGAAAATAATACTCAAAAAGTGATTTATTTACTTTTGTGCAGATAAGTAGTAGCAGTAGTATTCCCCTTGTACTCCATGATATAAATTTTGTGACCAACTTAAAACAACTGGCCAGGATAGCGCGTAAAACAGCTAGCTAGAGTAGCGCGCGGAAAAACGTACTTCCGGGAGTATTACTCTCCCGAGCGGGTCGTTCCAGAACTGTCATCTAGTTGAAACAACGCCACCCTTCCAACGGACTTTTGGAAGGGGGACACAGGCCACCAATGTAACGACGAGTTTACACTTTTAAAATAAAAGAAGAAAATTGAAAAAGAAACACGCGGGAGAAGGCAGTCAGTTTGAACTCCGCGTCACTAGAGGACAAACACGTAATAACAATACACACACACATTTTTTTTAATTGTAGTTAAGTGAAGTGTGCATCCAATATGCATGACTAAGTAACTCAAACGTGGTAGCCTGTAGGAAATTAATTCGGGTGTCGATATTGCTCACACATGCAAGCTCTACATATATATATACTCTGCTAACGACTTTTTTTTAAAATTCTTGTTAATGAAGAAGGAAACTAACGTGGTAGTGGCGCATTTTCCGTTTGTTCTGTGATTGAAATGAACTGTATATTAAATCGTTACGAAACGAGGATTTCAGTGATATGGGTTGGAACTTTAAGGGGAACGAAATGCAAACAGGTCTGACTAGAGGCAAAAGACCAGAGACAATGAGGAGACTCCCGTTTCGGGATCCGAGATTTAATGCTGAAGCCAAGTTTCCTAAGGAAGAAGTGGGACGACTAGAGGAAACAGCCCGCATCATATTCATCAAACATCAAAAGCGTGTAAGATACATGAAGACACTCGAGGTAAGACGTTTCTATTTCCTTATGTTGATAAAATTATTAGACGTGCGATGGACAGTCATTTGCCCACCGTTATTACCATTTATTCCACCACTTCTTTTGGCAATTCCACACCAAATCCTGTGTTGGCGGAAAGACCTCCAAGATAATTATTTTAGAAACCAATGAACATTCGTTCCCAGGACGTGAATTAAGTATTTAATGCATTTTAAAGTGCAAAAATTATAAACTTTATTATATCCATCAGATTTTCAAAGACTGTGATCTTTTATCTAACCAGTTTATTCCATAAATGGACATTAAGTTCCATGGATTATGTAATTGTATTATTTTATTATTTTTTAAAATATCAAATTAAAAACTTTATTGTTTTCACCAGAGTTTTGAAGAGTGCTATGTTTAATCCAATCAATTTATTACGAATATTCTTGTATTGTTAATTAATCATTTTTTTATTTGTATACATTTGTCCAATATGTATATATTTATTTCCTGTGAGTATCGACAACATATTTAAGTAATTTAATATTCACTGATGTTACCTAAATTATATGTATATGTGTTTATGCTTAACGAGACAGATTTCTATTGCTTCAAGCTTCAAACCTCTTTTTCATATGACTAGTCATTACAAAATTAAACACCATTCTAATTCTTCCTACTATCCCCTAAAGTCTCTTCTCATAGACAGCCAAGGCCGAGGCAAAATAACTATTATTATTCATTCTAATAAATCGACACGTTGTTCAAATCATTGTTAAAATAATTTAGATAGATTTGCCTACTTTGTATGCAAAAGAAATTGATATTTTTGGTTTTTACGAAAGAAATCGTGACTAAAAGCAATTCAAGACAAAAGTGCAAAATGTGAAATTTCCGATTAAAAACAACAAAAGTATTTTTTTAAGTATCACCAAAATTATACACTTTATGTATTTTCATTATTTATTTAAATATTGTAAATATATTGTTATTCATTATTTATGGTTTGCTAGAAAACCATTCTAAATAATAATTATTCGTGCACAGAAAGGAGGAAGGGGGCTTGAATCAGCTTTTAATATTTAACAAGCTTAAATCCTTTCACGCCCATAATATTTTTTCTAAATCCAAAATTAATTATTACTATATTATTATCTGTTGTAATACTAAAAGCGGTTCAGTATTCATTTTCATTCCTTTTCAGTGCATTGTCGTGATAACTTTGATTTGGTTATTAAATTTGAAATTTATTAAATTTCAAAGTCATATATATAAAAGTGAGATTTGTTGAATTCGTTTTCAAAATGGCCTTTCTCAGAAATTAAAAATTTTAACATTAAATTTGGCTGTTAACCTAAAAGGGTATTTATTCATTTATATATATCAATCTTTCACCCATTTCATTTCATGACTGGAAATTAGAGAGCATTATTTATATCTGCATTACAAGTGTGTAGTCAGAGTGATCTTTAGAAATCCAAAATTTCTTTCAGTACATGTATTATTATTATTATTATTATTATTATTATTATTATTATTATTATTATTATTATTATTATTATTATTATTATTAGTGGGTATTCTTATCAGAGACGAGAGTGTTTAGCTCTACGCTTATGATAATGCATTTCCAAAACACTCTGATTACCGCCTTATTGATTACTTTTCAGTTGTGCATCATGTGTTGTATAAAAAAAGATTTGAAACAAAGCATTTTCTTTAGTACTTGTAACTTTTTTTGACTCCACTCTCAAGACGTTAATTTCTCTAAAGCCCTGGAATCCGTTGGAGAAGGGTGGGTCTTAGAGTGAGGTAGTGGCGCGCCGAGAGAACAAATTCTCGCCTCCGAGGATTTTTTTGGTTGTAAGGCTCAGTTTTATATTTTACGACTTACCCTTTAAAATACTTTATTTGGTCGTTTACGCTTGTAGACATCTTCTGGAGTTTCTCTGATGATAGACCAGCAATACTCATAATGCATACTTTCAGTCCATTTTCCCCTCTAACGCTTTTCAAATGTGTCGATGTCCTGATGAAACCGTTCTCCGTGTTCATCACCTACTGCGTCGAGATTTTGAGGTAAAATGCCAAGAATTAAGCGCAAAGAGTGTAATTTTAGTGACATGTTGCATCCCATGAGTTGAAAACTGTGCATAGAGCGTTCACCTCCGGTGTTTGGGGTCCCGGGTTCGATCCCTGCTCGCGCCGTGTGGACTTTGTGGTGGACAAACACCGTGCTCGTGGGTTTTCTCGTTCATCATACACATGAAATTTTGACACTTTTTACGCCTCAGAAGAAAAATCAACATATATACCAGGGTTACAGCTTCTCTAATTATCCTATTGAAACTTTTTATGCTGCGTTCTGTAGACCAAAGAGGAAGCTTTCAGGTAGTGGTACGTTTGTTTTAATGTAGCCAGCAAGAGGGAAATAATAGAGGGGAAAGTGAAATTTTCCGAATTTTTCACCTAAAATCGAGAATTAATTGTTTTGGCTTGAACCACTGCCATCAGACAGATAAAGACTATCTGAAAATAAACCTTGGTACTCCAATAATATATCCTACAAGTATCGTGGCGATATCTAACAAAGTAAGCATGACATGAATATATATATATATATATATATATCGCATTCTACCTCAGAAATTCACCATTACCTTGCCATTTACAGAACATGGTTTATTGGAAACCTCAACTGTACTTTCTCTAATTACTCGAGAGGAAACTTTTATGGTGCGCTGTTTAGGATAAGGATGATGGCTTTAGACACTGGTACGTTTGTTCGAATGTAGCTAACAAGAGGGAAATAATAGAGACAAAAAGGAATTTTTCCAAATTTCCGCTTAAAATCTGGAATTAAAATTTTCTGTGGCTGGCAACACTGCTATCAGACACACACAAACTATCTTAAAATAAGCTTTGGTATCCCTCAAATATATCGTACAAGTATTGTGATAATATCTTATAAAGTAAGCATGTCAATAAAAAATATCTTATTCTACCTTAAAAAACCGTTATCTTTCCACTTAGAGAACAAGGTCTACTGTAAACTCAACTGTACTTCAGTTAATTAGCCTATTAAAACTTTCTATAGTGCGTTGTGTAGGGCAAAGATGAGAATTTGAGATATTGATACGTTTGTTCCGATGTAGCGAACAAGTGGGAAATAATAGAGACAAAACAAATAATTTTCCCAAAATTTCCCCCTAAAATTGTGAATTATTTTTGTAGCTGGCAACACTGCTACCAGACAGACGCAAACTATCTTAAATTAAACATTGGTACACCACTAATATATCCTACAAATATCATGCCGATATTTAAGGAACAAAGCTTCTAATTACCAAACAATATATTACGGTAAACAGAAAAGTAGGGAAAAACTAGAAGAATCAAGGTTAGAACCTAAATACAAATTTTCCGTGCGCCCCCTAATTACCCCATTGCAACGATCTGTACCTGCGTTTGTTCAGTAAGGAAAATGTTCTACTGGCGTAAACTGACTTGCACTCGGACTTATAGATACGGATTTATAAACAAAAATTTCAGTTTTTTGTCCAAATTTAGGGAAATTTTAATTAACTAATAGGCAACACTGCACGCAAGAACGTCCAATTGATGTGCACTATTAGGTATCTATCCGAGGTATCTACCTGGCAAGTTTTAAGGAGGTCTTTCTACAGTGAAGGAAGCTACAGGGAAAAAAGAAGTAAAGGAAATTCGAAAATTCTCGAATTTTTGACGGCTGAAATTTGAGAAGGAAATTCGACCCCGAGAAGAAAAAGAAATTAACATGATAAACTATGGTCCAACCATATTTGGTAAAAACAATATCTCGATATCTTAATTAGTGTCCACACAGGAGTGGATTAAAAAAGTGACACACCCGTATGTGCCACTTTGGCCACCTGGGTCCGAAAGGATTATTATACATTTGATTACATTTTTTTTTACTAATAACTTGTGTTGTTGTTGTAGTTATAGTCTCGACTAATAATAATATCGTTGTTGTAAACAATCACTTTATAAGGAAAATTTTCTCTCCTTTTTACATATTAGTTCCAATATTATTGTTGAGAAATGCAGAGTATAATTTTTTTAAAGCTGACTTTGATAAACTGTACCGCGAAATATCACAAACAAATTGGGAACCTATCACAGGTAGTTTGACTGTGGACGGCTCTGTGGATTGTTTCTATAATATACTCTATTCTATTTTTGACCGGTGCATTCCGAAAAAAAGAGCTAAATTCAATTATCCTATTTGGTTTTCAAGTGACATAATTAGATTAATTAAGAGCAAATTATATCACCATAAGAAATGGAAGCAGGGTTCTTGGGACGCACTGTATCACTACAACAAATTTAAAGAATTGAGAGCTCTTTCGAAAAAAGAAATTTCCAAGGCATACAATGCATACTTAAACAACTGTGAGGCCAATATTATAAGCAATCCTAAGACTTTCTGGACGTATGTTAAGAATAAAAAGAGTAATTCGGGAAGTAATTTGTTTCACTATAACGATCAAACTTTGAGTGACGATGCTGCTATTGCAAATGCATTTATGGCAAATTTTCAAGTAACACACAATAAATCAAGTTATAATCTTATTCCTATGGAGCAATACAATAATTCGGAAATTCTGGACAAATTAAATATTAACTTTATAGACATCGAAGATGTTGAGAATGCTATTAAAAACCTTAAGCCACGGTCATCTTGTGAGCCGGATAAAATACCACCGTACATCATTAAAGGCTGCTCAGAAATACTGAAACATCCCCTACAGGCTATTTTTAACAAGTCAATATCTTCTTCTACGTTTCCTATGAAATGGAAGATTGGTGACGTCTGTCCCATTCCCAAGACAGTTGTCCTACTGACCAAATAAAAAATTATCGACCGGTAACACTGCTATCTGCCCCATCTAAGGTATTTGAAATTATTATATATGAAAAAATTTACTCACATGTACGGTCAGTAATATCTCCCTTTCAACATGGTTTCATGCCAAAGAGGTCAACTGTAACTAATCTCTCAGAACTTACACATTTTATAGCTAATCAAGTTGATAAAAAGGAACAAGTAGACGTAATTTATACAGATTTCTCCAAGGCGTTCGACGTAATTAATCACGATATACTTCTAAGCAAACTTGTGACATTCAATTTTTCACGAAACCTTCAACAATTTATAGCGTCCTATCTTTGCCAACGCAAACATCGCGTTCGATACAAAAATATTCTAACTGAGGAATATGTCGTAGACTCTGGTGTGCCTCAGGGATCGAACTTAGGATATCTATTATTTATATTATTTGTTAATGATTTACCACCTGTAATAACATCCTCCCACAAACTATTGTTTGCTGACGATTTAAAAATCTATTGTAGTATCTCCACGGAGTTAGACGCTATTTCTTTGCAAAGCGATATAAATTCTATTTTCCAATGGTGTGAATCAAACAAATTGCTGTTAAATATTAAAAAATGTAAAGTAGTATCGTACACCAGGAAAATGAACTATGTTCGCAATGTGTATACTATTAATCAAACACCAATTGAAAGAGTGGATTATATAACTGATCTTGAAGTCACTCTGCAGTCAAACCTATCATTTGATATTCATGTCAACAGAGTAGTTGGTGAGGCCTTTAGGAACCTTGGCTTTGTGATGAGATTAGGAAGTGATTTTTCTAACACCGATGTCCTCAAAACATTATACATTGCCTATGTAAGGTCTAAGGTGGAATATGCAGCGATAATATGGGGTTCTGATAGTAAGAAATATACAAGTAAAATCGAAAACATTCAAAATAAATTTGTGCGCTTTTTAACATATAAAGAAACAGGGATATATCCGAAATTTGAGAAGTATGAAGATCTTCGAAGCAAATATTCATTACAATCACTTGAAAGCAGGAGGACTCACCTCATTTTATCTTTGTTACATAAAATAATACATAGTACAGTAGATTCAGAATATTTACTATCAGAAATCAAACTTCACGTCCCACATAGAGCAACCAGACCCCATAATAGCATTTTCCATCTCTCAGCGCAAAGGACTAATGCATTGGATGTATCGCCTGTCAGAAAAATGTGTTTATTGTATAATAAGGTGTCAGAAAAGCACCCCGAGATAGACATTTTTAGCTATAGACAGAATTTTACTCTAAATAAATAAGGTGTAGATCATGTTATATATATTTTAAAGTATTTTGCAATCGTATTATTTTGTTATCATATGTGTATTTTAAATTATATTATCATGATGGAAAACTGTAATTAGGCATCCGCCTGTTGTTTTCTGAAATAAATAAATAAATAAATAAATAGAGTGTTTCAAAATGAATATCTGGGTTTTAAGTCTTCGTAGTACTTAATACATGTTACGTACAATTATAAACAATACATCAAGTAAAAGAGCACCTCAAACAGTCTTTGCTACAAGTGTTCGATGTGAGCTTCATTCGTCACATGGGACACATCTAGTCGATAGGCGAGAAAGGCCCATAAACTTTCCGCCATAAAGTGCAAAACACATTCAATTTAGTAGAGTCTCGTTGCAACTGTACCATCTCCTGAGGATTTGCTGACCGCCAGATGCGAACATTATGAGTATTCACATTAGCTCTTAGGTAAAATATCGATTTATCTCTGAAGACGACACGATCTAGAAAATCTTCATTGTTATGCAGCAATATTTCACTTGCGAAATTGGCACGTAAACCGTAGTGTGTAGGCTTTAAACCTTTAGCAACTGCAAACGATAAGGATGTAGTTGCAAGCGTCTCCTTAATATTCTTCACACAGACGGTTGCACTGTAACTACAGATTCAGTCTTTATTAAAGCACAAACAGCTTTCTGCTCCCTAGTCTCCATCTTTGCTACTAACTCTTTTTAACGGCAGACAGAGGAAACAATGCATGTGAATGCGTACGTACAAAACTGTTTGAGTTACTATTTCATTTGATATAATATTTATAATTGTAGGTTAATTGTAATAGATACTACAAAGTTTCAAAGCCCTAATATTCATTTTGAAACACCTTGCATTACTTCAAATTGAGTCATCCTATATTCATGTCTTGTATATACATATCACCAGGGCCAGCCCTAGGCAATTTGTCGTCCCGTGCAATGGCATAATTTGCCGCCTCCCCCTTTCTCCAGAAAGAACAAATCTTAAAAGTCACGATTTTAAGTATGCTACTCCAGCATAAACAACGAAGGGGAGGGTAAGTGCAGCCCCACTCAGAAAGGCTTAAATACTTACTACAATCTCCTTGTGTCTGTTTTTTTCTTTAAGTATTGATCTGTAAATATTAAATATTAATCTGTACAATGTTAGTGAGAGATAAAGGAAACACACCTGCAGAGGAAAGATGGCAATCCTTTTTACAGAATTCAATATCGAGCTTCAATCTCAATGTATCAGTTTGCAATTCCAGTGCAACTAGCTCTCTTATCTTTATTTCTTAGTTTTTCTTCTACACCTGTTAACACTAAAAAACTTGTTTCTATCTTCAATGATAAGAAATTTGTTTGTGACAAAAACAAGACTAGTTGTCATATCAAAACTGTGATAACTTACTAAATGGAACAGATATTCGCTACTATTCGAGAATTGAGTTCTTGCATTTGACAACAATCAAGCAATTTGTGCTGGGATTTATTTGACCATTTGCTTTAGCATTGTCAATGTTACCTTAAACTAATGCAACCTAAACATAATTTATGAATGTAGTATTCAAATATTTGGTCAGCTTAGTTTTAAATGTAAGTTCAGCACACACCTATTAACAAAATAAGTCAGGTTTATTTTTACATGCACGGCATATTGCACTTCATTGCACGTAGCTAAACGTTTATTCAGCATTGTTTTGAAATGCAAGTGTATAGCATACACTACCAAAAAAGACACAAAGCAGCAAATCCGAATACTCCTACTGAAACACCACTCAGCAAATAATACAATCGAACCAAAAATTACTTATAATAAATGCTACAACATATGGCAGCAAAGTTTGGCAACATAAATATGAACTCGTTTATCACTAAGATCTTAATGGGGTTATCACTAGATCTCACTACACCTGAAATGAAGATAAAGAGCAAAGAGAAATATCAGAAACTAGTTTTCCCTCGTATAACACAGAAAAAGACTCCTACGCAGTAGGAGAAAATTGGAGGGATGAGGAGATCCCCCTCTTTAAACAGCGTATTTCTTCTGTAAAGAAAATTGTCGTTTGGATGATGTTTAAATGAGCGTATACGCTGGTGAAGAAAATGTCATTTCCGCTTCCTGTTTAGCTAGCTGGTTACAAACAAACCAGCTTTGAGCGGATTTTATAAAGAAGTTAAGTAATACTCGGCTCTGAAAAGGATTTGTTTCGGTTATAATCGTTTATGAGTTTATGAGATACATGCAAGTCTTTTCGTTTTCACAAGAATGAAATGAGAAATATTGCACTATATAATATATTAAAGAGAAAAAATAACAAAGCCACACTGTACAACAAGCGATATAATGATTAAATATATATTGGGCGAACAGATATATCTAAATTTTTTTGAAGGACACTTTCTCTCCTTGCATATTTTGTCAGAATGAAATTAAAATACACATTTTTTTTAACCAAAAGCTCCCTTGTTCTGTCTTCTATTGTTTGTGGCATTTTTAGGCTAATTTTGCTAACTGTTTAATATATTAAGAATCTTCATCCCGGCGAAATTAAAATACCGTTAATTTTACAGTAATTATGTGATATCTTCAAATAGATAAAAGATAATTGAAATATGGAACAAGAGCGCCCTAGACAACATTATTTTGCGTGAGGTACCGTTATCACAAATCACCTAGTCGCTTTCCGTTTTCAGCTGTTTAGAAACGCGAAAATAAATGCCGATTTTCAAAATGGCTCGAAATCGAAAGCAGATAAGTGAGTCATGATAACGGTTTCTTATATAAAATAATATTGTCTAGGGCGCTCTTGTTCCGCATTTCATTATCTTTTATCTATTTGAAGATATCACATAATTACTGTAAAATTAGCTGTATTTTAATTTCGCCAGGATGAAGACTCTTAATACTCAGAACACTGTAATATCGTTTCTTAGTAAATTGATAACTGAACTACGAGTTTAAAGATATACTATAATCTTTGAACAGTGCCTACCCAAGCATGGAGTGCGATATTTGTCTGTCTCCGCTCTTTTCGAGCCTCCCAGCGCAAGTTCGATAATTTTACCCTTGTGGTAGCATATATGTATAAAAATTTGAAACTCTTGATACAATTGATATTTGCAACCAACGGATGATTTTAAAATTGGTAAATCGGCGTTACACATATATGTAAGACAACCACAAGCTAACCTAAACGTACCTTACCGCATATGAGTTGAGTTGATTTTAGTTTAGCGTCCCTTTCAGCAGCGAGGCTATATGAGACGTGGACCTACTGATTAACGTGGAATCCGAACCACATGAGCTCCCGCCGGGAATCGAACCCGGGTCTCCCACGCCAAAGGCGCGTACGCTAACCGCTTAGCCACGAGGAAGCTCCTTATCGCATATGAATGTTGGTAAGAGTAGATCTATTATAGTAAAGTTTAAACCGGACTTGTTAATTTATTTGTCTCATTTCGTTTGACACAAACTATAATTGCTCCATCCTAGTGATCTAAGCTAAGTGCACATGAAAAGTACGGGATCATTTCTTGAAAATTTACCTCTAAACTACGAAAATAGTGCTGTGCAAGAAAAGTATTTATGTAGAGGGAGAACAAAGAAACAGCGTTATAAATATGTCACAATTACTAGGAAATTGAAATGCAAATCCACTTTTAGTGATTACTAGCCCAGGCTGGTGTACAGATGCATTCTTAAATGCGCTCGAGCTTCATTCGAGCTGCCCTGAATCATCATAAATGTTTTTATTTTTTATTTATTGTCAACACAACAGGCTATAGCCCAATTACAGTGTTGTAAATTACGCAATTATATGTTCGTAACTCTTTATAACATAACTTGAGTTCACAACTCTTGATAACTCATGATAATGGCATTCCGAAATTTCTTAGGCGACATATCACATATATCAAATTCATTGTTATTTGTACACATTCTATTATACAAAGCTGTTGTCTTCCAGATTGGTGATTTCATCATTATATTAGTTCTTGATTTTCTGCAGTAATAAAGACCAGTGTTTCTACGTACTTTTAATGTGGGGACATGAAAATTCAATAAAGAAACTAAATCAGGACAATCCAAAATATTTTGCGTTACTTTTTGAATGAATAATAAATCCATCATATGTCGCCTTTGTTCTAGTGTAGGAAGATTAAAGTTAGCAAGTATGGTTTTACAGCTGTCAAATGTAGGATAAATATGAGTTTCTTTATATGTTAGAAATTAAAAAAAAAATGTTTGTATTCTTTCTAATTGCTTGCGATGTTTTATGTGAGTTGGATTCCAAGTAGTAGAGGCAAACTCTAACTTTGGGCGAACATATGCATTGTACAACTTCTGTAATATTGAACAGTTCTTAAATTCTTTTCCCGTTCTAATTATGAATCCTAATAGCTTGAATGCTTCGCTTGTTATATTTACAATATGATTGTCAAACGTTAACTTAGAATCAAACGTAACACCAAGATCTTTAACTGAATCATGCCTATTTACTATATATTTATTAATTTCATAATTTAAGTGACGAGGTGATTTGCTTCTAGTGAATGATAATACTTTGCACTTGCTTTCATTGACCCCAAGTTGATTCGAAGAGTACCAGTTACCAATATGATCTAGACCTTGCTGCAGCTTTATGTTGTCGTCCACAGAATTGATTTTAGCATATATTTTTAGATCATCGGCATATAGTAATTTTTCATGGTCAGGAATACAGTCAGGTAAATCATTAATAAACCAGAGAAATAATAATGGTCGTAAATTTGAACCCTGAGGGACTCCTGAGGATGCAATATATTCTTTAGATTTGTATGCATTAAAAAGAGCGGATTGTTTACGATTAGATAGGTATGATGAGAAGAATTTAATCAGGGACGGAGAAAAGTGGAAAAGCTTTAATTTTTCTAGTAATATATTATGATTAACTTTATCAAAAGCTTTTTCAAAGTCAATATAAATCACATCTACTTGGCTGCCTACATCTAATGAATTCGCTATAAAATCTGTAATAATTGCAAGATTTGTTATTGTGGATCTTTGTGAAGTAAAACCATGTTGTTTAATTGAGATAACCGGTTTGGCGTGATTAAGGATTCGTCTATACAAGATATGCTCAAATACTTTGGCAAAAGCAGGTAATATTGCTATGGGTCGAAAGTTGGTAATATCTTGACTATTGTTGGACTTCGGAATTGGAGAAATTAAAGCTGTTTTCCATTTGTCTGGAAAATTGCTTGTTCTTAGTGATAAATTGAATGCAATTAATAGGGGATATTTAAATATATCAGCGCAACCCTTCACAATGTAGGAGGGAAGTCCGTCAGAACCAACTACCGTTTTGGACTTAAGGTTCTTAATAGCAATTTCTATTTCATTCAAATCTATCTGGCAAATATTTAGTGCTCCTATGCTACCATATATGTTATCTCCCAGATCTATGTTGGGATCAATTATCGTTTCTGAAGAGGAAACATACACTGATCTAAAATACTTCGCAAAAGTATTGGCTATTTCCTAGTTACTACACAGATTATGAGTCTAAAACTTTAATAATTTGGACGATAGATGTCTTTTCCTATTTTTAATAAAATTCCACAATTCACTTGAATTCTTAGTATTTATAGTGCTCCATGTGCAAACGACCTTCGCTGCAGGAGAAAAATAATTTATGGTTATTTTATCCACAAACATGTATTTGTGTTCAAAAACAACATACTTTTACCTTAATCTGCGGACGAAGAGTTTGCTTCTTCCTGTTCTTTTTGGAATTTGCAACTGAAAACATCCTTTTGCTGTGAGTCATTGGCTTTCGGTTAATATGCGAGAAATTGAAAAGACAGCATCCCTCAACAAGGGGTCACAACTGTTTCGCTCTAAATCACACAGGTGTATGGGTTTGTTTTGTGTATATTGGACATGGAGAGAGAGAGATAGGAGTGGGGGATTTTGACTAAGTTTTGTGGCACGTGATAACGGAGTAAGAAAAGTTTCCTTTTCTGAATTGTATTTACTCTTGTTGTGTTGTGAGTTGAACATGGTTGTAATTGAAAGTTGGTCGATGCTGGTTTCTGAAGATGCACCGAAGTTCACTTGAAGAATGAGAATTGTAGTGTAGCAGCAACTTGACTATTTGATAAATAACTTAGAATAATATATCTTTAAACTAAAGATAAGTTCGATTCACTTAGTCTTTATCGGGGGTAAATAATTAGATACTTATATTAAAATAATTTAATAATTGTTGCCAATTTTTGGTGCCAGAATCAAATGTTCAAGCAGATCATTAGACGTAAGCCTAATCATGCAAAGTTACTATTTTGTAAATGAATACCTTGCAATCTTCTGGTATGTAAACAAAAAATGCAGCGGACTAAACGGAGGTAGTAGTTGCACTTATATGAAAAACAGAATGTTCAATTAAAAATTGAACCTTATTAGATGATAATATGTATAATGCTTTATAAATTTGAAATTTCACCTTTGACTTAAAACAGGGTGCGTTGGGGAGTTAGCGTCTCTCTTCAGCAGGGAGGCTATAAAGAAACGGGACCTATAGCTTAAAGTAACATCCAAATCACTATCGGTTTGAATCCGAGGACTCCCAGTACGGTTTGAACCCGAAACCGGACGCGCCGAAGGCGAGCGCTGTACCCATGAGGCTACGAGGTAGCCCACAAAAGTAACAATTTCTTAATGTAGTTTCATTTTGAAGAAGAGATATCTTCAATAGAAATAAGTGAATAGCTGTTTAAATAATTAGTTCTTAACTTAAACATTTTAGTACCTACGGGAGCAACTGATCTCGAATTCTTATTTGTACAATGTAAAGAAGAATTTTATGTATACTTTGATATGAATTGTACTATACAAAGAAAATTTAATGAACTGTTACTTCTCTTATCAATTTCGTTTCGAGAAAGAAGGTAACTGCGCTAGAACAGGGAACTTTTTTGGAGTTATTTCTTATTAGAATGCTCGAGTACCAGATCATAACAGATTATTTTTACTTAAACATGACTTTAGTAGCAATCATCCTAAATGATTGTTGATAGTATGTTCCAAAGAGTCTAGAACAGTGGTTCTCAAACTGGAGTCCGCGGACCCCAGAGGTCCGCGTGACCTGGCTACGGGGTCCACGACGTCTAAAAATTGAAATGTTTTGTGATAAAATGGAACTCACAGCTGTTATGCAAAAAGTATTTTTTTCAGTTACTAAAAAGAAAGCAATTAGAAATTATACGTTTGTAAATTTGAATATTTTCTTTACTAAATTTCTGCCCTGAAGCCGGTCAGCCTTTATATAGAACTACTTCAGGTGAGAGGAATTCCTTCTTTGTTAGGGCATTTTTTCAAAAGGAGTTGTACATTAACTGCACCGTGCCGATCTTTTTTTGCTGAGCTACAAGGACATCACCAGAAACCTCGATCTGAACACAATTGTTTTAAGATTGGCAGCATCCAAAAAAAAGGAGACTTATACTGTGATAGTGTTGTTAGTGATTGTTCAAATGTTCAACATGTTTCTACTATAGTGTTCCAACATGAGGAGTGTATATATGCGTGTTGTGTTTGTGTTTCCTAATCTTATGAAATTTATAAATTTATAGATAGCAAAAATCCATAAACATATCATTATTTCTTTCGAACATCACCATAAAAAAAAAAGATCAAAAAATGTTTAGACGTACAAGTGTAAAATAAAGCGCGTGATATTTAAAGAAATATAAAGTTTCATATGTAAGGAGATGTAAATAATAATACAGGTAAAATGTTAATTTCACTTTTCCAATATGCATATATTTGTTTAGGCCACATGTATTTCAAAATATTGACTTAAGATTCTGAGACCCTTCTCTGTAGAATCTCTTTGAAGATAGTATTAAATCTCATTACTCTCTAGATGTTTTTAAGTTTCACAAATATTTTTTCAGTCATCAAAAATTAAAAAACGCATTTCCTGTACTAATTCTTTGGAAATTTTAACGATTGGTTCGTTCGGCCAACTATTTTTTTAACAAATATTTTTTTTTTATTTCCTTGAAGATGAGAAAACGGAAGAAATATTTTGTTGCCATAACAAATAAAATAAAAAGGAGACACACAGTATTCTAGCTTTCAGGTACAGTTGTACTAACGCTATAGGGGAAAATTTTAATAATAATTCCTTCAGGCTGTAGTTTTAGTTTTAAGAGCATAAGAAATTATTCATCATCACACACAGAGACAGACATTATATATATATATTGTATAATGTCTGTGTCTCTCTCTGTGTGTGCCCACCATAATTTACATTTAGCCCCCCCTAAATTTGGAGGCTGGCTACGGGCCTGGTGGTCGCGGAAATTTTAATATTTCTCTCTACTTTTCTTTTATGTCTTGTATCTAATTAAGTGTGCGAGCAGAAGTTCTGCTTTTTGCTGCGCAAATACAAGCATCGGGAGACACTTCCATCGCAAGCATTAATTTCCTCTTTCAAGTGTAGAAAGAGTGGTCGCGGAAATTTTAATATTTGCCTCTACTTTTTATTAATGTATTGTATCTAATTAAGTGTGCGAGCAGAAATTCTGATATTTGCTGCGCAAATACAAGCATCGGGAGACACTTCCGTCGCAAGCAATAATTTCCTCTTTCAAGTGTAGAAAAGGTGGTCACTGAAATTTTAATATTTCCCGCTTCTTTTTATTAATGCCTTGTATCTAATTAAGGGTGCGAGCAAAAATTCTGCTTTGTGCTGCATAATACAAGCATCGGAAGACACTTGCATCGCCAGCATTAATTTCCCTTTTCAAGTTTAGAAAGGGTGGTCGCGGAAATTTTAATATTTCTCTCTACTTTTTTTAATGTCTTGTATCTAATTAAGTGTACGAGCATAAGCTCTGCTTTTTGCTGCGCAAATACAAGCATCGGGAGACACTTCCATCGCAAGCATTAATTTCCTCTTTCAAGTGTAGAAAGGGTGGTCGCGGAAATTTTAATATTTCCCTCTACTTTTTATTAATGCCTTGTATCTAATTAAGTGTGCGAGCACAACTTCTGCTTTTTCCTGCACAAATGCAATCATCGGGAGACACTTCCATCGCAAGCATTAATTTACTCTTTCAAGTGTTGAATGGTGGTCGCTGAAATTTTAATATTTCCTGCTTCTGTTTTTTTAATGCCTTGTATCTAAATAACTGTGCGAGGACAAATTCTGCTTTGTGCTGCACAAATACAAGCGTCGGGAGACACTTCCGTCGCAAGCATTAATTTCCTTTTCAGATGTACAAAAGTGTGGTCGCTGAAATTTTAATATTTCCCTCTACTTTTTACTAATGCCTTGTATCTAGTTAACTGTGCAAGCACAAATTCTGCTTTTTCGTGCAAAAACACAAGCATCAAGAACACTTCTATCGGAAGCAATAATTTCCTCTTTCAAGTGTAGAAAGGGTGGTCGCTGAAATTTTAATATCTCCCGCTGCTTTTTTTTAATGCCTTGTATCTAGGTATTTGCCCGAGCACAAATTCTGCTTTGTTCTTCACAAATACAAGAAACCGAGTGAGACTTCCATCGAAGGCATTAATTTCCTCCTTCAAGTGTACAAAGGGTGGTCGCTGAAATTTTAATATTTCCATCTATTTTTTTAATGCTTTGTATCTAATTAACTGTGCGAGCACAAATTCTGCGTTGTGCTGAACAAATACAAATATCGGGTGACACTTCCATCGGAAGCATTAATTTTTTCTTTCATGTGTAGAAAGGGTGGTCGCTGAAATTTCAATATTTCCTTTTTTTTATTGCCTTGTATTTGGTAACTATGCGAGCACAAATTCTGCTTTGTGCTACACAAATACAAGTATCGGGAGAAACTTCCATTGTAAGCATTAATTTCTTCTTTCAAGTTTAGAAATGGTGGTCGCTTAAGTTTTAATATTTCCCACTACTTTTTATTAATGCCTTGTATCTAATTAAGTGTGCGAGAACAAATTCTGCTTTGTGCTGCACAAATACAAGCATCGGGAGACACTTCCATCGCAAGCATTAATTTACTCTTTCAAGTGTAGAAAGGGTGGTCGCTGAAATTTTAATTTTTCCCGCTTCTCTTTTTTAATGTTTTGTATCTAATTAACTATGCGAGCACAAACTCTGGTTTGTGCTGCAGAATTACAAGCATCGGGAGACACTCCCATCGCAAGCAATAATTTCCTCTCAAGTAAGAAAAGATGGTCGCTGAAATTTTAATATTTCCGTTTACTTTTTATTAATGCCTTGTATCCAATTAACTGTGCGAGCACAAATTCTGCTTTGTGCTGTACAAATATAAGCATCGTGAGCCACTTCTATCGCAAAGATTTATTTCCTTTTTCAAGTGTAGAAAGGGTGGTCGCTGAAGTTTTAATATTTGCTTCTACTTTTCACTAATGCCTTGTATCTAATTCACTGCGTGAGCACCATTTCTGCTTTGTGTTGCACAAATACAAGCATTGGGAGACACCTCCATGGGAAGCATTAATTTTTTCTTTCAAGTGTAGAAATGGTGGTCGCTGAAGTTTTAATATTTGCTTCTACTTTTCACTAATGCCTTGTATCTAATTCACTGCGTGAGCACCATTTCTGCTTTGTGTTGCACAAATACAAGCATTGGGAGACACCTCCATGGGAAGCATTAATTTTTTCTTTCAAGTGTAGAAAGGGTGTCGATGAAATTTTAATATTTCCCTCTACTTTTTATCAATGCCTTGTACCTACTTAACTGTGGGAGCACAAATTCTGGTTTGTGTTACACAAATACAAGCATGGGGAGACACTTCCATGGGAAACATTAATTTCCTCTTTCAAGTGTAGAAAAGGTGGTCGCTGAAATTTTTATATTTCCCTCTACTTTTTATTAATGCCTTGTATCTAATTAACTGTGCGGGCAAAAATTCTGCTTTTGTGTGGCACAAATACAAGTATCTGGAGACAATTATATCACAAGCATTAATTTTCTCTTTCAAGTGTAGAAAGGGTGGTCGCTGATTTTTTAATATTTCCGTCCCTAGCTGGACGTCATCTTGGTGTCAAACCGGTTTCGTTTTCTCTTCATTCTGTAATTATTGCAGCAAAACGTTCTAATAACTGCAGCATAAATCAGCACAAATTGAGCACAAAATTTTTTGTTAATATCTGTATGGTAGGGGTTGGTTTTCACAATGTGGTCGCTAACTTGACACATTCTAAAATCTGCAGATATGTTAGCACAAATTGAGCACAAAATAAGTTGTTGGTATTGTGCGTTTGGGATTGTTTTTCCGCGATGTGGTACCTAACTTGTCGTCAGTTTGGCGACCAACCTGTTTTTTTTTTTCATTTTGTAATTATTGCAGCAAAAAATGTTAATAACTGCAGGATATATCAGCACAAATTGAGCAAAAATAATTTGTTAATATCTCTATGGTAGGAATTGTATTTCAGAATGTGATCGCTATCTTGACATCAAATTGGCGACCAACTTTGTTTTCTACTTTTTCCGTAACTATTGTAGCACAAATTCTGATAACTGCAGCATAAATTAGCACAAATTGAACACATTTTTTTAGTTCAGTCGCTACAAGTGTGGTCGCCAACTTGACGTAAGTCAAAATCAGAACTGTGTTTTTCTCACTTTTGCTTATGCGAAATCTTTTATCAGATCATAAATGTCCAATTCATGAGCAAAATTTTCACGGTCAAAGTGTATTTTTGCCGCCCCCCCTGACCTAGCGCTAGCCTATATTTAACATTTTGTTACAGTGATATTAAAAAATACGTTCGAAAAATTTATTTTGGGTGCTAATGTGGGCATCCCGGACAGTTGCCCGGTTTCCACGGCGCTTGGAGCTTGTGCTTGGTTTTTCGCTTTTTAAAACGGATTAATGGATTTTACAGTTATAGAAGTAAAAAATATGTTATTTGAAGTATATGGGAGTATTATAAAGTATTGTTTCCTGTTCTTTACTACTACTGACAGTTTTTTTTTTTTTTTAATACTTTGGTCGTTGCGCAAACACTAACATTAGCCACCACTGATGCACTTGCTGGAAATAACTTGACAATACTTGGGAAACATTTTAAAGCTGACAGTTTAATAATTTTACTGACTGCTTGGCAGTGGCGGATCTAGCCTGAGGCCCGGGGGCCCTAGGCCCCCCATCTTTTTGAATGACAAAAACAATTTAAGCTAGTATATATTTTTTGAAGTTTATAATACATTCGTGATGCCTATCATAGTCTGGGGTCTGGTTGACGCGCCCCAGTTTTACCTTCTAGATCCGCCACTGCTGCTTGGAAGATGTAAATAATATAAGGAAGAAAGAAAAATAAGGAATAATTCATTGGAATTCCTGTTATCTGTGTTTCAGATTGAGTTCATAAGATGACTGAAAATATCAGATGTCGTTATTAGTAACCCATATGCATTCCAGCCGTAAACATTAAAAAAGTAATATAAAAATGAATTAGAAACACATGTATGATTGTTACTACTTAAATATTTTATCGGATATACTGTATATCAGGGCGGGGGGAATCCTGGCCATATGTCCAAATAATCCCGAAAAAAGTTAAAACATTACAGATAGGTATCTCTCTTAATATCATCCGCCATTAGAGTTAATTTGATGCCAGACCAATTTTTGTAGAGCGTGCGTTTAGTTTGCACACTGAATGAACAAAATCAACATTAAACTTGTATTCGGAGTTCGTCAGTGATAGCCTTCGAGTGCACAACATATTCCCGCGGTGTTGTTCAAAGGAAGGGGCTCAAATTGGGATGTTTTCATATATATACTACACTTACATTTTTCTTCTTTGTACATTTATTCGTTCTAACATCCACTTCGATAATTTGCACTTTTTACATCATACATTTCCCGCGTTTTCTAAAGCCCTGTCTACCAGGGTATTAAGCCATCTTTCATTGTCTGAACTTTTCACCCGATTTTGACGTTTTCGTTTTCTGATTGTGATAGTTTTCACATTCTTATACCTTATCATACTTATTACTTTCTGGATCTTCTATTAGTTTCTTTTTCTTTCTTTTTTTCTTTTTCTTTTTTTTTTTTTTTGCTATACCTATTACTGTTATTTTTCCTACTAATCAAATGTTTACATTTTATGGGCCTTATATAGAGTCGTTCTGACACATGATTGGTGCCATACTGAAGTGTTCGACGAACGTATGTTCCCTGCAGTAGCCAGCAGTTTAGTATGACGCTAAAAGGCGGTATATGTTTACATAGTTTTGTAAATTGCCGACAAATCTTGTTTAAGAGAGTGGCGCGTTTGTCGCGTTCGTTGCGCTTTAAAAAAAAGAAGAAGCAGCTTCTGTTCCAAGCGTAAAAGAAGTAGCAGTATCACATATACACGACGTGAAGGAGTCTATATTCTATGGCATAGTTTTTCAATTAATGTTGAAACCGGAAACGGTAGTAGATTCGAACCACTTCCTGGTTTAGTAGAGAGATTAAAGTGGAGAATGAATATATATTTACACAGAGAAAAATCCGTTCTCCGGACAGCGGTATATTGTACAGCGGGGGACACTTCTAAATGGTACACCTTAGCCGTAAATCTCCATATGGCTGTACCATTTAGAAGTGTCCCCCGCTGTACAAATATACGGTATCCTCTTGCTTACTATAAAAATCAGTACGGAGCATACGTTATCCGTAATCTACATAGGCACTGCCCTTAGATGTTACTTCTTGAAGTTGCAGGATGTCTGACATCTAACAGTTTTCCGTATATCACGTGCATATACTTATGTTACCTTCGTCAGCTATATGTTACATACGTCCATTTGTATGTGAGATCCAGACCGCCTACATTGTTTTATACGGAAAGTACGTATTGATGGAACGCTTATACAGAAGGTATTATAAAACATGCGTTTTCAGTTATACGTCTGCTGTACGTTGTCCAAAATCTACAGGAATTACGCATGTAACCTATCTTTTTAAGTACGCCACCTACATTTTTTTTCTCAGTGTAGGTTGCTTAATTTATTGCAGAGAACCACTTCTCGTTATCTATTAATGTTTCTACTTTATGGTGGTCAACGTTAACACCAGATGTCGTTGATTTCTTCCACTTTCGGTTTTAATAGAAATAATAGAAATCTAAAAAAATGTTGGTACCTGTTTGTAGAACGCTAAATGGATTCAGAAAAAAAAAATCTTTCTGCTATCTTCTATAATTTCTGCTATACGTAGATCACTATTCAAACCGAAATTTGTATCAATCTTGGTTTTAGTAGAGACTTAAGAGGCCTCATCCCGGCGAAATTAAAATACCGCTAATTTACAGTAATTATGTTATATCTTCAAATAGATAAGAGATAATTGAAATGTGGAAGAAGAGCGCCCTGGACAATACTATTTTACGTGAGGTACCGTTATCACAAATCACCTAGTCGCTTTCTGTTTTCAGCCGTTTAGAAACGCGAAAATAAATGCCGATTTTCAAAATGACTCCAAATCTAAAACAGATAAGTGAGTCGTGATAACGGTATCTCATGTCTAGGGCGCTATTGTTCCACATTTCGATTATCTTTTTATCTATTTCAAGATACCACACAATTACTGTAAAATTAGCGGTATTTTAATTTCTCCGGGATGAGGCCTCTTAAGGATGGAGATGAAAAGTTGTATTGTTGCAAGGTTTAACCCAGTGATGGCCAAACCGTCGATCGCGAGCTACTAGTAAGCTCGCGGGGACGTCTGTGGTAGATCGGTTAATATTTGTCCACCTAACCTTGATTACTCCACTGAACTGACGCTAACGCAACAGCTGTTTGTTTCTCCCACACAACTGCTATTGTCAGACTCATCTTACAGTTGATTGTATATATGTGAGGTGGTGCACTTTATGTTTTTCTTGTGTATATTAGACAATTGCTAACTTGGATAGTTTGATTTCATATTTACTTCACATATAAATTTATAGGCAATAAACAATGTAAAAATGTTCTTTCTTTAAAAAGTTGGTAGTTCTTTTGGTTGGTAAATCACAGTAGGATTTAAAAATGGTACACAGTAAAAAATGGTTGTGTTCATTCAACTCAATTTTAACACAAGGCAGTGGTTCCAGCGTTACTACCACTATGCGGTGTTAGTTCAACACAGACCCCGTGGTGTTGGCGTTTAACACAGGGGGTGTGTTACGTGTTTAACACACAACCGGTGTTGAGCCGTGCCGTAAGCAATTAATGAACCACAAAATTACTCCCTCAAAATGTTAAATCGACTATATGTCTAATGTGTTTATATTATGCTGAGTCTGAAAAAACACAACTAAAAAAACACTCTAGTAGCGGATAGAGGGCCCGAACCACCAACCTTTCGATTACTAGCCGCGAGCTTTTCCAACTTGGCCACGGAGGCGATGAAGATTATGTCGCTTGTAGAGGGATAAATTGTTGAGGTCTTTTGAATTTGACTAATCAGAGTGCTCCTTTAAGCCGCGTATATTCGACGATAACCGTTTGGGATAAGATAAAATCTGCTCGAAATGTAATTTTATAACAAAATGATGACTGTCTATTTACTTTATTTTATAGTACTTCCATATTTACTTTCAAATGATCGGCGACAGTTGCCATCTAATAAAGTTGATGTGTTGGTTGCTTCTAGTACACAATCGCTTAAAAAAAGAAAAACGCAATAAATGCAACAAATGTGGGAGATGAAATTTTGCGTATATCTGGATTTGTTTAAGTATTTCTTTCTACTCTATTTGTCTGTAGCTTCAATTCATAAGCCTTTATAATTAAATGCCAAACATATTTGGCAATCACGCAGAAAACAACACCGAAGATTCTACACTTGTATTAATTTAACACACAGGTTGTGTGTCATTTTAACTATCGGCATTTGACACACAACTCCAAATGCAGAGTGAGTTGTTCTAACCACTTGTTTGTGTTATATTTTAACACAATCGTGTTAACACATAGGCATGTCGTTGAAATAACACAACGATTTTTTACAGTGTTCGGTAGCTCAGAAGCTTCGTAAGTTTCGCGACGACCACTGGCTTAATCAATTAGAAGAAACCTATTCTCTGTATCTATCACCGTTTGTGCTCTATAAAGATCAACGTTAAAATTGGAAATGTTTGATTTCTACTACTTTTGGTTTAGCTCTGGCCAACTAAATTCATAAGAAGCTCTTGTCTTCGCATAAAAACAAATAATTTGCAGTTTAATCATATCATTTGCTTGAAAGAACGTGCAATGTGTTTGCAATTAAGCGTCTTGGTTTCAAAATTAGATAAATTCACTAGATCATTACAACAAATTGTCATCATTCAAAGTATTGTTTCTTGTTAGTGGCGGATCTAGAACATAAAAACTGGGGGGAGCAGCCAGAACCCAGACTAAGATAGGTATGTCATGTGTCTACTATAACCTTTCAAAAAATATATAAATAATAGTTTAAATTATTTTTGAGAGTCAAAAAATTTGAGGGCTTGGCCCCCGGCCCAAGGCTAAATCCACAATTGCTTCTTGGTACAAATGTCACCCTATTTATAAACAAAATCAAATACTATATAAAAAAGTGCATAATAAATTAAAATTACACTGTGCAACAAGACATCTGTCCTTTACACGGAAATATGTTTTGCTTATGTATTTTTGCATGAGAAAATCAAATCTGTACCACGTAGCAATTTTGTAAAAAAATCGAAACATTTGAAATTTTGTATTGTGAATTAGACCCCTACTGTATTTTTACGGGTGGTGATGAAATACGATTAATGATTGATTTGCTTATAAAAATTTAGCGTACCTTTTCAGCAGCGAAACTATATGAGACGTGAGCCTACAGTTTAAAGTGGAATCCGAGCCACTGTGTCATTCAATGTTCTCCTACTGGGAATCGAACCCAAGACTCCGTGCACCGAAGGCGAGCATTCTACCCATTAGAACAGCGGGGAGGGCAGAAATGTGTTTCAGATAAAAAAAATGTTGCATTTGTAATATACCTTACACTATACGCTGCTGAAGTCGTCTGCTTTGAATTTTACTGGGCGCAGCCACATTGGTTACAAACAAACTGTTGCTAGAGTCGTTGCTAAGGCAGTTTCAATGCCATTGTATGTAGTACCTGTGAGTATTGTTAAAGAAAAACTTAAAATTATGAAAAAAGACGAAATTTTTCACGAATAGCAGTGAATATATTTACTCTATGTGTATAGGAAGCCTATATTTATCATAATATGAAACAAAATTACTCTACATTTTAATTACTGCAATCGCCAATAACTTGCTGGACAACAAGTGAGTGAGAATCCCAAGCAGGTACATGAGCGCCCCTTAATGATTTTAGATTGAGTTTAAATAATATTATTGAAAATTGTTATGCTATTAAATATATATATATATATATATATATATATATATATATATATATATATATATATATATATATATATATATATATATATAAACAGACTCACCCTCAAATAAATATTAGCAATTCAAAGATGCGTAGCGCATAAATAGGGCAATACTTTAAATGAGGATAATAAAAGTAAATTTGAATACATTTGGAAACACAATTTCTTCCAACATTTCAGTCAGTGTTCGAATTAAACTTTCGAACGAGAGGGGGATGCTTATGTATTGTTGCTGCAAATGTAGAAGGCGAAAATTTATGTTACTTCTGTGATACGAGCCGGACATAAATTTTTACCGAAGGGGAATTTCCCCGGCATCCCCCGTTAATTCGAACTATGATTTTAGTTAGGGGAGCTGCAAAAAATTTAGGGGGGCTGAGTCCGCCCTAGCCCCCCCGTAACTACCGGCCTGGCGACCACCCTTTCTAAACTTGAAAGAGGAAATTAATACTGGCGATGCAAGTGTCTTCCGATGCTTTTATTTTGCAGCACAAAGCAGAATTTTTGCTCGTACACTTAATTAGATACAAGGCATTAATAAAAAGAAGCGGGAAATATTAAAATTTCGGCGACCACCTTTTCTACACTTGAAAGAGGAAGTTATTGCTTGCGATGGAAGTGTCTCCCGATGCTTGTATTTGCGCAGCAAATATTAGAATTTCTGCTCGCACACTTAATTATTTGGAATTAATTCGTGCGGTTGGTACGCACACATTGAAGCTGTAGTACAAACACAAAATACATAAATACCTTAAGAAAAATATTGTCCATCGCTAGCCACCACTTTCGCCCATCTGTCAGGCAATGTACGGATTCCGTGGCGAAAGAAGTCCTCATCCTTGGAAGCGATCCAGTCAGAGACCCATGTTTCGATATCTTCTGAAGAAGTAAACCGCTGTCCAATCAAATCGTTGTTCATACAATCGAACAAGTAGTAGTCCGAAGGAGCAACGTCTGGTGAATACGGCGGGTGGGGTAAAACTTCCCATCCGACATTTTCTAAATAGGTTTTGACCGGTTTTGCGACATGTGGGCGAGCGTTATCATGTTGAACAATAAGTTTATCATGTCTGTTCTCCCATTCTGGTCGTGTTCTGGCCAGAGCTTGCTTCAAACGCATTAATTGTCGTCGATAACGTTCTCCATTCATAGTTTCACCCGGTTGCAGCAGCTCATAGTACACCACACCTTTCATATCCCACCATATGCACAGCATAACCTTTGCACAGTGAATATCTCGTTTTGGTTGTGATGGACCTGGTTCACCTGGTTTCACCCAGGCCTTTTTTCGTTTAGGGTTCTCGTAATGGATCCACTTCTCATCACCCGTAATAATTCGATGCAGAAACCCCTTTCTGCTGTGTTGTTGAAGCAGCAATTCGCAAATGGTTTTTCGTCTTTCAACGTCTCTGTCTTTCAATTCATGTGGAACCCAATGTGACATCTTTTGAATCATTCCCATGGCTTTCAAGCGTTTGGAAACTGTTGTTTGATCAACGATTAATGCTGCTGCAAGTTGTTCCTGCGTTTGACACGAATCCTGCTCGAGCAATGCTGTCAATTCTTCGTCTTGAAAGTTTTTTGGCTGTCCAGCTCGCTCTTGGTCTGCCAAGCCGAAATCACCACTTCTAAACCGTGCAAACCACTTCTGACACGTTCGCTCAGCTAGAGCATGGTCACCATACACTTCCACCAAAATACGATGACTTTCCGTCGCACTTTTCTGCATGTTAAAGTAATGCAGCAGGACACCCCGCAAAAACACTTTAACAGGCACAAATTGCGCCATGTTCACTTAACTACAAACTGGTGTTGTTGACGCTTTAAGCCACTGCCCTATACTACGAACGATACGCGATGACAGGGGTTTGCAACACATGTGTGGATACACGGAACTGTGTGACGCTCCGTTCGTTGCGCCATCTCTTGTCCAACCGCACGAATTAATTCCTAGACCACATAGATACAAGACATTAATAAAAAGCAGAGGTAAATATTAAAATTTCCGCGACCACCCTTTCTACACTTGAAAGAGGAAATTAACGCTTGCGGTGCAAGTGTCTTCCGATGCTTGTATTTGTGCAGCACAAAGCAGAATTTGTGCTCGCACATTTAATTAGATACAAGGCATTAATAAAAAGTAGAGGGAAATTTTAATATTTCAGCGACCACCTTTTCTACACTTCACAGAGGAAATTAATGCTTGCGATGGAAGTGTATCTAGATTCTTTGAGATGAAATCTTTAAGTTTTACGTCCCACGTATATGCCGGTTAGGCTAAAGAATACGGTGATGATGAGAAATATGGTGGAATGAAGAAAGTGGGAGGAAACGAGAGAACCCCGAGAAAACCCACGAACACGGTGTTCGTCCACCACAAAGTTCACTTGGCGGGGACTGGGATCGAACTCTCCCGATTCTTGTATTTGTGCAGCACAAAGCAGAATATATGCTCGCACATTTAATTAGATAAAAGGCATTACAAAAGAAGCTGGAAATATTAAAAATTCAGCGACCACTCTTTGTACACTTGAAAGAGGAAATTAATGCTTGCGATGGAAGTCTCTCCCGATGCTGGTATTTGTGCAGCACAAAGCAGAATTTGTACTAGCAGTTAATTAGATACAAGGCATTAAAAAAAGAAGCGGGAAATATTAAAATTTCAGCCACCACCTTTTCTACACTTGAAAGAGGAAATTAACGCTTGCGATGGAAGTGTCTCCCGATGCATGAATTTGTGCAGCACACAGCAAAATTTCTGCTCGCACACTTAAATCGATACAAGGCATTAATAAAAAGTAGAGGAAAATATTAAATTTCAGCGACCGCCGTTTCTACACTTGACAGAGGAAATTATTGCTTGCGATGGAAGTGTCTCCCGATGCTTGTATCTGTGCAGCACAAAGCAGAACTGGTGCTCTCACAGTTAATTAGATCCAAGGCATTAATAATAAGTAGAAAGAAATATTAAAATTCCAGCGACCACCCACTCTATATTTGAAAGAGGAAATTAATGTTGCGATGGAAGTCTCACTCAGTTTCTGGTATTTGTGCAACACAAAGCAGAATCTGTGCTCGCACACTTAATTAGATACAAGGCATTAATAAAAAGTAGAGGGAAATTTTAAAATTTCAGCGACCACCTTTTCTACACTTGAAAGAGGAAATTATTGCTTGCGATGGAAGTGTCTCCCGATGCATGCATTTGTGCAGCACACAGCAGAATTTGTGATGCACACTTAATTAGATACAAGACATTAATAAAAAGTAGAGGGAAATTTTAATATTTGAGCGACCACCTTTTCTACACTTGACAGAGGAAATTAATGCTTGCGATGGAAGTGTCTCCCGATGGTTGCATCTGTGCAGTACAAAGCAGAATTGGTGCTCTCACAGTTAATTAGATACAAGGCATTAATAATAAGTAGAGGGAAATATTAAAATTCCAGCGACCACCCACTCTACATTTGAAAGAGAAAATTAATGTTGCGATGGAAGTCTCACTCAGTTTCTGGTATTTGTGCAACACAAAGCAGAATCTGTGTTCACAAAGCAGAATTTTTGCTAGGACCGTTAGTTAGATACAAGGCATTAAAAACAGAAGCGGGAAATATTAAAATTTCAGCTAAAAACTTGTCTACACTTGAAAGAAGAAATTAAAGCTTGCGACGGAAGTGTCTTTTCATGCTTCTGTTTGTGCAGGACAAAGCATGATATGTGCTTACACACTTAATTAGATACAAGGCATTAGTAAAAAGTAGAGGGAAATATTAAAATTTCATCAACAATTCTTTGTACACTTCAAAGAGGAAATTAATGCTTGCGATGGAAATGTCTCTCGATGCTTGTATTTGTTCAGTACAAAGCAGAATTTGTGCTAGCACAGTTAATTAGATACAAGGCAATAAAAAAAAAACAAGCTGGAAATCTTAAAAATTCAGCATAAACCTTTTATACACTTGAAAAGGAAATTAATGTTTGCGAAGGAAGTGTCTCTCGATGCTTGTATTTGTGTAGCACAAAACAGAATTTTTGCTAGCACAGTTAATTAGATACAAGGCATTAAAAACAGAAGCGGGAAATATTAAAATTTCAGCGACCACCGTCTCTACACTTGAAACAGTAAATTAGTGCTTGCGATGGAAGTGTCTCCCGATGCTTGTATTTGTGAGCACCAGGCAGAATTTCTGCTCGGACAGTTACCTAGATACAAAGCATTGAAAAAAGAAGCAGGTATATTAAAATTTCAGCGAAAACCGTTTTTACACTTGAAAGAGGAAATTAATGCTTGCGACGGAAGTGCCTCCCGATGCTTGTATTAATGCAACACAAAGCAGAATTTGTGCTCGCACAGTTCATTAAATACAAAGCATTAATAAAAATAGATGGAAATAATAAAATATCAGCGACCACCCTTTGTACATTTGAAAGAGGGAATTAATGCTTGCGATGGAAGTGTCTCCCGATTCTTTGAAATGAAATTTTTAAGTTTTACGTCCCACGGCTATGCCGGTTAGGCTAAAGAATACGGTGCTGATGAGAGATAGCTCCTTATGCTTGTATTCACGAAGCACCAAGCAGAATTTGTGCTCGCACAATTACCTAGATACAAGGTAAAAAAAAAAAAGAATCAGGAAATATTAAAACTTCAGCGAGCAACCTTTCTACATTTGAAAGAGGAATTTAATGCATGCAATGGAAGTGTCTCCCGATTCTTGTATTAGTGCAACAGAATGCAGAATTTGTGCTCGCACACTTAATTAGATACAAGGCATTATAAAAAAGAAGCGGGAAATATTAAAATTTCAGCGACCACCTTTTCTACGCTTGAAAGAAAAAAAATTTGCTTGCGATGGAAGTGGCTCCCGATGCTTGCAATTGTGCAGCACAAAGCAGAATTTTTGCTCGCACACTTAATTAGATACAAGCCATTAATAAAAAGTATAAAGAAATATTAAAATTTCCGCGACCACCCTTTCTACACTTGAAAGAGGAAATTAATGCTTGCGATGCAAGTGTCTTCCGATGCTTGTATTTGCGAAGCAAAAAGCAGAATTTCTGCTCGCACACTTAACTAAATACAAGGCATTAATAAAAAGAAGCGGGAAATATTAAAATTTCAGCAACCACCTTTTCTACACTTGAAAGAGGAAATTAATGCTTGCGATGCAAGTGTCTTCCGATGCTTGTATTTGTGCAGCACAAACCAGAATTTTTGCTCGCACATTTAATTAGATACAAGGCATTAATAAAAAGTAGAGGGAAATATTAAATTTTAGAGACCACCGTTTCCACACTTGACAGAGGAAATTAATGCTTGCGATGGAAGTGTCTCCCGATTCTTTGAAATGAAATTTTTAAGTTTTACGTCCCACGACTATGCCGGTTAGGCTAAAGAATACGGTGCTGATGAGAGATATGGTGGAATGAAGAAAGTGGGAGGAAACGGGAGAACCCAGAGAAAACCCTCGAGCACGGTGTTTGTCCACCACAAAGTTCACTTGGCGGGGGCAGGGATCGAACTCTCCCGATTCTTGCATTTGTGCAGCACAAAGCAGAATATGTGCTCGCACATCTAATTAGATAAAAGGCATTACAAAAGAAGCTGGAAATATTAAAAATTCAGCGACCACTGTTTGTAAACTTGAAAGAGGAAATTAAGGCTTGCGATGGAAGTCTCTCCCGATGCTGGTATTTGTGCAGCAGAAAGCAGAATTTGTATCAGCAGTTAATTAGATACAAGGCATTGAAAAATGAAGCGGGAAATATTAAGATTTCAGCGACAACCTTTTCTACACTTGAAACAGAAAATAAATGCTTGCGATGGAAGTGTCTCCCGATGCATGCAATTGCGCAGCACACAGCAGAATTTGTGCTCGCACAGTTAATTAGGTAGAAGGCATTTGAAATGGTAAAGGGAAATATCAAAATTACATCTACTATAGTTTGTATATTTGAAAGAATTAATTAATGCTTGCGATCGAAATCTCCCCCGACGCTTTCATTTGTGCAGCAAAAAGCAGAATTTGTTTTCTCACAGTTAATTAGATACAAGGCATTAATAATAAGTAGAGCGAAATATTAATATTCCCACGACCAGCCTTTCTACATTTGTAAGAGGAAATTAATGTTTGCGATGAAAGTATCACTCAGTTTCTAGTATTTGTGTAGCACAAAGCAGAATTTCTGGTAGTACAGTTAATAAGATAGAAGGCATTAAAAAAAGTAGCAGGAAATATTAAAATTACAGCTACCACTGTTTGTATATTTGAAACAGGAAACTAATGCTTGCGATCGAAATCTCTCCCAAATCTTTTTTTTTTTTTTTTTTTTTTTTTTTTTTTGTAGCTCCAAGCAGAATTTGCGCTCTCGTAGTTAATTAGATACAAGGCAATTATAATAAGTAGAGGGAAGTATTGAAATTCCAGCGACCACCATTTGTATATTTGATAGAGGGAATCAATGCCCCCGATGCTTGTATTTGTGTAGAAGAGAGCAGAATTTGTGCTCGTACACTTAATTAGATACAAGGCATTAATAATAAGTAGAGGGAAATATTAAAATTCCAACGACCACCCTTTCTACATTTGAAAGACAAAATTCTGCTTGCAATGGAAGTCTCACTCTTTTTCTGGTATTTGTGCAGCACAACGCAGAATTTGTGTTGGCGCAGTTAATTACGTACGAGGCATTTAAAAAAGTACAGGGAAATATTAAAATTACAGCTACCACCCTTTGTACATTTGAAAGAGGGAATTAATGCTTGCGAACAAAATGGATCCTGATGCTTCTATATACGAAGCAACAAGCTGAATTTGTGCTCGCCCAGGTAATTTGGTACAGCCAGCGACAGTAGAAACTGGAGGTTGGATACATAAGAAATGATAGTTTTTTCCAGTATCAGAATAGTTTCACTCGATGTCTGATAGTTGGACAACCAACATGACAGCAAATACGTGCCCGAAAACATAACATGCCAGGATATTCCTCCACTCGGAGGAAAAATATTACTATCTGAGAGCATCATTTAGAGAAACAACCACGAGATAAATCTGCAGAAATTCCATTCACATTAAGTTCAAAGAGATAGGGATTAATGCAAAGAAAACGAATAATACGCTTCATGCAGAAACCGAAAAAGTACGGATAGCTAAACAAAATGAGAAAAGAAGGAAAGAGCAAAAGATATGGGAATAAATTAAATTTTAACACTTAATGATAAACAGTTTCCGTCGTTCCCGCTGCCCCCATCTTGGGTTTTCTTCCTTCATAGGATAAATCTCTTTCAGTATCAAACGCGAACATCATTTAGTGTTGAATTCCTTGAAAAAAAAAATTAACTCAGTTTAGGCCGAGACTCGAACCCCAGACCCTCAGAATGACAGTCTCGCGCAGTATCCATTTACCTACACAGGCTCTATACACTACGTTTATAAATCTGCTATTACCGGCGCTGTTATCAAACGTGTTAAATGAGTCATTGTCGGTGAGCCACCCAAGTTCCATTTGAAGTTTAAATTTTATTTGCCTCACTTAGCCTTCTATGTGTAGCAGTCCCCTTGCTTTCATAAAAAGCATTTGTTCTGTAGATTAAAATCAAGAATGAATTAATCTGTACTCTTGTGAGCTTACTGGTGCACCAACATATCTATCTATCTATCTATCTATATATATATATATATATATATCTATATATATAAAAGAGAACGCACAAAATCCTTTGTCCGCTCATCACGCTAATACGGCTGAACCGATTTCTTTCATTTTTGGGGGGTTGTTAGGATTTGGACCCTAGATGGTTTTTATCATATCACTTTAATTTTCAATTACCAGTGTCTTGAGATAATTGACCAATCAGGTGTAAATACGTAGAAAAAATCCTTTGTCCGCTCATCACGCTAATACGGCTGAACCGATTTCTTTCATTTTTGGGAGGTTGTTAGGATGTGGACCCTAGATGGTTTTTATCATATCACTTTAATTTTCAATTACCAGTGTCTTGAGATAATTGACCATTCAGGTGTGCATACGTAGAAATCCTTTGTTATTAGTTCATCATAGGTATAAAAATAAACGTATTTATATGCAACCCGCATGACCCTGTGACTCGGCGGGTTAACATAACTAACAGGCGCTATAAATCACTTGAAAGCGAAAAAGTAAAAATTATCTAAGTAACAAAGTTTATTGCGTTCCGGGGTGACCGCAGCGAAGCGGGGTGAACGCTGCTAGTATATATATATATATATATATATATATATATATATATATATACAGGGTGGGCCATTTTAATCAATCCACGGAAATATCTGAAAAATGATAAAACATAGAAGAAATGTTTGAAGTACACGCTATATATTGCTAAGGGGAAAACCAATTCCGTCAAAAGTACCCCTCTCCGCCGCCCGTAAATGGGGGTAACGGAGGGTAACTCTGAAATGTCAAATGGGAACATGAGTCGAGTAATACCTCGTTCGAAAGGTCTTGGAAAACTAAGTAACGCTGTACTAAAAGATGTTTCATATGGAGCACCAGTTTTAAAATGGCCGCCATGATATAGTTCGGAAACTCCAGTGCCCGCAGTATGAAAACCATGGAAGGTAAATGAGAAATTGAAATGAAATCTTTGAGTTTTACGTCCCACGGTTATGCCGGTTAGGCTAAAGGAGACGATGGGAAGAGGAAATGAGAAATGAATGAAATGGTGGAATGAAGAAAGTGGGAGGAAACGGGAGAACCCCGAGAAAATCCACGCACACGGTGTTTGTCCACCACTAAGTTCACTTCACACTAAGCTGAGATCGAACTAAGGACGCCATGCATTGGAGGTGAACGCTCTACCACTGAGCCACCGCGGCCCGACCAAGGATAGATGCAGCTACGAAGAAGAAACCTTATCAAATTATAAAACAGCTTTCCCAGGGGAGAGAAAAGTTTTAAAATTTCCTTCTTGCGCTTCAACCTATGATTGAAGTAAGGAAGATTATTATTATTATTATTATTATTATTATTATTATTATTTTATCGAGAATGTACTTCTGGGTTTCCTCCTAAAAAATACACACACTATTTCCAACTATAGTTATCCTACTTTTTACAAAGTCTAATTCAATATTGGTTTAAATAGTAGTAGTTTTCAAGCTACATATATGAGTTCTTTGACTAACTGAATAGTGCACGCCCCTTCTGGCTCACTCGCCACTATTTAACATTAAATTTCAGATGCCTCGATATATTTGCGTAAGTTTATTATTTTTAAAATAAACATTACGTAAAAGGTCTATTCAAATTGATATCAAGTTTTTCTGACATTTGTATATTACGTATACCTTTCTTCATTTGCATTACTCACATTACCCCAGAGAACGAACAAAGTTTAGAGTTCTCGTTTGCACTTCTCTTACAATAATAAGCAAATATACGAGGAACAAATTTACCATTATTGACGATGCGGAGGGGAGGAGATTTTCTGGACTAGGAAGGAATGTGTGCGGGTACAGAGCAGAGATCTGCACGGGTCGGAATTTTCAGCCTGGGCCCGGCCCGTGAATTTACAATGTGAGGCCCGACCCGAGTCCGAAATATGTCTTAGCATTTAGGCCCGAGCCCGGACTGAGCTCCGTGATAATCAAATGAGCCCGAAATAAGCCCGAATCACAGAAACTTAATTATTAATGCAAGATTGTATTTTTATTTACAGCAATTCGAGGTTTGATTTTGCAGTTGTGTTTTAAAAGTCCTTCAGAAAGAACGGTGCAATTTGTGTTTTACACTATATTTACAAAGTTAGGCCCGAAAAAGTCCAAGAAATATGGTTGTATATTTAAAAATTCACAGCCCGAACCCAGGGGCGTCATTTAGGGGGGCAGGGAGGGGCATTTGCCCCCCTGAGTTTGAGATTTATATAGATTTTATCAATAGAATAGTAGTAAGTCAGTGAAAAACGCGAAATTTTACATATATCAAGGGGTCTTGCCCCCCAAGCTAAATCTGAAATGACGCTACTGCCCGAACCCCTCCCGGGCCCGAAGTGATACATGCTTTGTAGGCCCGAGCACGTGCAGTCCTCTAGTGCAGAGGCGTTTCAAGTGGTGGGCGACTGCCCACGGCCTTGCATCTTTAGGGACCTCGCAAAGACCAACGAGCCTAAATCGATTTGGCTCTCACTTTTGTCGATGCAACAATAGAAACAAGTATGAATTCGGACTTACTTACAGAAAAACAATACATAAGGCTTCAAACTAACTTTTCATCTATTCGTATATATTAGATCGCTAGCATACGCGACAGGCGGCGAGTTTATTTTAAGATTGCAATAATGAATGTGTATAAGTCTTTATCGTTGGGATAAATTGTTTTCGATAAATTTTATTATAATTAGCAATTTTTAAAAAAGGGGCAGAAAAAGGGGGCAGGAAGGACTCGTAAACCTTACTCGCCTTGCTGTGCAGATGGTATGGTCAAAATCAATACTGGATAGTGAAAGTGTAAGTGTAAAGGCTAATATGGAACAGAGGAACAAAAGAGAACTTCTTCAGAAGGGAATTGGGAGGGGAGGGGAGGAGAGTACAGTGCTGTGACACTTGAAATGCGTCTTGATCTGTATACTTCAAGAAACTTTTCTTATTAGATTACGCAATTTCTAGTTTCTTACTCCGATTACTCAAAGTATTCAAATGTTCTCGGAGGGAGTGACCGCCCCTCCCTTTAATCAGTCCGTGGTGTCATTCAGTTTTGCTTTTTGCTACTAATTCAAAATGCTTTCCGAAACAAGTTGTCTTCTTGTGACTGCAGGGGGTGGAAGAAACAAACAAACCGTGAAAGGAAGAAAGAAGTGGTTTTGGGCTCTTCCAGTCCAGACCATTCTAACCACTGAGAAGTGAGAATCACATTAAAAGCAGCTAGAACAGATGGTCAGCCCTCTCCCCTCTGCAGCATACTTTTTATTCTCTGTTGCCAAACTTACTGAAGAATATATTGCAATTAATCTAACGCATGTAACGTAAATTGGAAACCGTGGTTGGATTTATATGGGTCTAGTGTATTTGTATTAAACATTTCAAGTCATTACCTGCAATACTTTGTTAGAAATTACCATATTAAAATTTACATGTTTTCAAATGGGAACTTAGAAACATAAGCGAAGAGGTAGAAGATCTCCTTAATAGGTGAATAGAAGGGACCCGAATCCATGACGTCAAGACCCCATTCCTTGAGCTTCGTGGCCTGGGCCAGACTTTTGACATTACTACTGCACTCAGGGGCAGTGGTTAGGGATGGGCACGAGCGAGTTTTTTTTTGAAACTTGATTCGACTCGAAACAGACATCTTTTAGCTCGACTCGAAAACTCGACTCGACTCAGGGGACCCGGACCTTTCCAACGCTACCACTCGCGTCCAGCAACTCCATGTCTAACATGGTCGTCCTGACGTAGGAGAATCGACTCCATGCTTTTTTCATAATTATTCTCCAAATGGATTTGTATACAAGGTAGTTTGGCAAGTTTAGCAGCAGGTCTAAAATAAGCCTCTTGAGAGTGACTCTTATTTGTTAAAGAATACATAACGATCGCTTTTGGCTGTCTAAGCGGCTTGGTAAAGAAAAAAAAACAGCGTAGCATAACAACAAAAAGGTGTTTCTCTTATATGTTAAAAATAAAAGCACATAAAGTAAAGTCAAATCTTGGTAAGGTGAGTGTCGGGGGACGCCGAATTCTACTTTGCCCCGGGAAACGAAATTTCTAGCTACGGCTCTGACCTCCAACACATCGGCCTTTCAGAGTCTCGTCCCTTACCTACAACAACGTAGTTTGATTAACCTGTTATACAAAACGTTTGGAAAGAACCTGTGAGTCTGACTTATTGATAGCTATGCAATATATTGACAGAGTGCTAGTCTTCAGTTTAGCGACGAAGTTGCCCTTAGGCGAATATCATGTTGCTCTCTACTTTTGTCTGTGCCTTGTAAATCGTAACATTGTGTTTAAAGGCAAACAGAAACAATTTCAGCTGTTTAGTTGTTTGTAGAACAACTTGATAAGACGTTTGTGTCTTTTACACAAATACTTTTTGCCAGATTGCTGTTTAAAGCCTTTTTGCATTATACACTATAAAACAACATATCCAGATTCAGAGAAATACACAGAAAGTTTAAAGAAGGGTGAAAAATATCTTTATTATTCAGATGCTTTATTATTATTATTATTATTATTATTATTATTATTATTATTATTATTATTTTCTTGAGTACAGAGATACAAAGAACAAGAGCTCCGTCACCAATAACATGGAACCGAAAATGACTTCGAATTGGATAGAATAGATCAATGTATTTAATTTCGGGGAGAGGCTATAGAGCAGACACGGATCCAGGGAGCGATCGGGGCAATCGCCCCCCTCCCACGGAAGAGGAAGAATTTCTTATTTTATATGTAAATAAAACCCATCCCAAAATTTGGAGCTCTTAAAACTAGCTAATTAGTAGTATTACAATCCACCCCCACCCCCAGAAGTCCGTTCTGGATCCGCCCCTGCTACAGGGGTACTTTAGGGTTCACTGCTTTTCCTTGCAATCCACGCTCATTGCTGGATAAGTATTATATTTTATTATATTATTTGTCAAATTGAGCGAAATAGTTTTACCACAGCGGCAAATTCAACAATTAGGTTTAGGAAAAACAACTCATTGGTTCAAACACACACAGAAAGACAGAGTCCATTTGTTCGGGATGTTTTTTGAGGTTCGCGGCGTCTCCCAAGAAGAAATCTTGCTAAAACATATGTTGTTTTTAACAAGGAACGTAAATGGGTATCAGGTATATCAGTACTTCAAATGAAAAGCAAAAAGAAAAGAGAGACAAAGATGAGTGTAATTTCCTAGACTGTCTTTTTGGCATTGAAGAATATCGTTACTGTTTTACTGATCTACTGTACGCACTTCTGCGTTTTACTAACCAAGCCACAATCATGCTATATATACCATATATCGGCTAGGTCCAATCTGCTGCCAGTGCGCCTTTTCTTCAAGGAACATTTTTATTATTATTATTATTACACGCTCAGAAACAATGATAATCACCCGAAACCTGAGAAGATCTGAAGAATGACCCAGTAACAATAAACTGACAAAGAGAAGGAAAGACAAAAGTGGAAAACTATTGTAATCCAAAGTCGAGGCATTTTTTCTTGCAATAACCGACCCTTCAAGTCGGGGGAAGTTTCTTGAAATAATAGTAATATATTTTTAACTTGCTCCTTATTTTAGCTTACGTAGTAATTTAAGACACAAAGATGTATCGCAATTTGCAATACATTTTTCAATTTGCAGTGCAAACATGTAAATGCAATGTTGCATTTCCATGTTTGCACTGCATTGCATTCCCATTTGCACTGCAAACTGCGATGCGATACTCCATTTAAAAAATGCAAGGAGATTCCTGACCAGTTGTTCTTTCAGAAAAAAATGTTCAGGGTGGGGGAAGGGGCACTGCTGGTACTATTCTATTTATTATTGTATTATAGACGTAATATTTTGGTCTCCTCCGGGGGGCACTCTCAGACCTCCGGGAGGGGGGCAGTGACCCAAAAACATATCTGGAAGAAATACTGTTCCTGACACCAAGATAAGACAAAAGGTAATAACAAACCTGGGCGCACAAATGCTTAATTTCGGAGTTATAGGCTGCAAAAATATGAAGAAGTGAACTTTAAAGGTCCATAGCTCCAAAACTAGGCGACCTACCGTAGTAGGGTCAAGACCTTATTTAGGAACTAGTACGTGAGCTATCCAAATATCCATGTTTCAGAATTCTGCCATACTTCTGCAACAATTTTTATACAGGTATTTGGTGAGTACTTCAAATTATATGCACATAGCCAAAGTTCCTCTCTAAAAATTGTCGCATGTGTACTTTAGATTCTGAAACATTGTATATTTGGATAGCGCACATATTAGTTTCTAAGTGAAGTCTTAACCCGACTACGATAGGTAGGGATGCGCACGAGAGAAGATTTGAGGCTTTCTCGTCTCGAAAATGTGCTGTCTCGACTCGAAAAATGTATTCTTTTTTATTGCAAGAGCTGTGTCTCGACTCGAAATTTGTCAGGAAAATTCTGTCTCGACTCGTCTCGTGCGCATCCCTAACGATAGATCCCATAGTTTTACAGCTATGAACCCTTAAAGCCCCGGATCTAGGATATGATCAAGGGAGCGACTAAATCACAGTTTGCCGCTTTATTCAGTGTAAAGCAGGATTGAAGCTTATTTTATCCAGTGTATACCGAGTGTCAAGAGGGCAGTAGCTCCCCTTGGATCCGCACCTGTATAATAATAATAATAATATACATATATATATATATATATATATATATATAACTGTTTCTGAGTAATTAGTTTCTTCAAAACTATTTTTAAAAATATGTGAAGAGTTTTGAGACATTCGAGTCGAATCAAGATTTTTACGAGCAGTCTCGATTCGACTCGAATTTTACAAATTGTGTCTCGACTCGTGCGCATCCCTACTTCTCGGTTCGGTTCGATATTGAATAAGCTGTGAGCCAAGCCGCACAAGTCGTTGACAACCGTAGACCCAGGCAGAACAGTTTTAAACATATTTGCCTGGCACGCTATAACTTTTAACAAATTTTGGCCCAAGCACGAACACTTGCTCCTCTGGAACTCAAACCCAGAACCTCGTGAACGATGTCCTTTCCTAGATTTCACGACTACCGAAATCGGCAGTCAACTAGTTTTTAGTATTCAGACGCAAACCGCCTATCTTTCAAGCTTAATTACAGAATTTAATAATAATAATAATAATAATAATAATAATAATAATAATAATAATAATAATAATAATAATAATAATAATAATATAAATAATAAGTTGTAGTGGAAGTAGCAACATTGATAATAATTATATTGTTTATGCAGAATAAGTGAAAAACGAACTTGAAACTACACACAAGATTTGGCACGACTTGGCTCAACTCGACTCGAAACTCGATCCAAATTCGAGTCGAGTTGGAAGAAATTTTTCGAGTCGAGCTAAAAGATGTCTGTTTCGAGTCGAATCAAGTTTCAAAAAAACTCTCTCGAACTCGCTCGTGCCCATCCCTAACCAAGTGTGATTATAAACCAGCCGTTACCCGCGCTATCAAACGTCTTAAATCAGTCATTGTCGGGAGTTACCCCACTTACACTTGAAGTTTGAATTTTATTTACGGCCTTTAGCTATCTACGGCAACATTAAAAGCATTTGTTCTGTAGATTAAAATCAAGAATAACTTAATCTATACTCTTACTTACTGTTCTCAATATATATATATATATATATATATACAGAGAGAGAGAGAGAGAAAGAGAGAATTGTAGGTATATAAAAATCGGATTAATGGGGGTTAAAAGAGTGATTTCGTAACTGCGAAATGGGTGATCGCATCACTACTGACATCTGGTAGCGGTGTTACGTAATACACCCATTAGAAATAACGCTTCGAAACGACAAATTGCATGTTGTGCCGTGGATAAGTCGGTAAGGGGTCTGCTTATTGAGTAGGCAACTCGAGTTCGAGTCTTGAGTACACCAATATTTTTTCCTTCAAAATACATTTCTATATTTTTTATATATGTTATTAATAATTGCTTTCCTGCATTTTTTGTAAATTATCTTAAATTAATGAAGGTTCAGTAAAATCAAGAAGGTTAAAATACATATATATGATTGTTTTATCCGTATGTACAGTCCAAAGATGGAGCGGGTCGGGGGGCCGCGGGTCAACAGAACGTGACCCACTGCAACCCCCCACTCTGACTTAACAAAGTATTACGACCCACAGACTCATTCTGCTCAGTGCATTGTAGACAGCTTCTGAACACTGGTGAATTTGTCTTCTTTCAAGGCATCCTTTTTCTTTTCATTTGTTTCTATTGACAAAAGAACTTCAGGCAATTTTAGATATTGATATTTGCAACTGTAATAATAGCAATAGGACTTATTTGAGACGCAGCCTGTGATTTCTTAGAGGAGCTAACTACTGGGAAAAATGTTTCAATCATGTGTAATATATGAATTATTATAAAAAAAATTGAATGTAACTAGTGTGCATGATCATCATATCCAAATTGCAAAGTCAAATGAAATGATTTTTGGTATATACTTAGGCCTCAATCTCAACTAGGAAGTTATCATAAATTCGGTATCGATTTCATTATATTACATATTCTAAGAGGGTCCGAATTTTTGCGAAAAATTTAGTATCTCACAAGCCGTTCAAGTTGGAGAGCTGATATTCAGTATATTAATTCTTTATCTAATATAAATAAAATAAAGAGTTTGTTTGTGTGTTTGTCTGTCTGTCTGTCCGTGTGCGGCCTGGGAACCAGACGAGTGGACCGAGAGTTACCAAAATTTGGTCAGGGGTACCTAGCCCAGGCCCCAGATCAAGACGAAGTCGTTTTTTAAATTTCGAACCAGGGGGTCTCAGGGGGCTTTTACCGGAACCGGCTTGGGAACCAGACAAATAGACCGAGAGTCACCAAATTTTAGTCACAAATACCTTGGTTCACGCTCCAGATCAGAGTTAAACGTTTTTCTCAAAATTCGAACCAGGGGATCTCAGGGGGGCGTTTATCGGGACTGGTGTCTGGTGATTCACGTGTAGAGAATTCATTTATGTCTTTTAATACTAATTTAGATAAAGTAAGTGTAGACATTGCTTCAGACAGCTTTAGTAATTTATATAAACAAATCCCTATTTGTGATGGACAAGATGATTATGTATTATTTCAATTTCTATTGTCAGTTTATAAAATAGCTAGTTTAAAAACCTTCCCTGAAGAAAGCATTCTCACAGCACCTATAGGAAAAGTCATAGCCCATTCAGCCCTGACCCACACAATTGTGCACGTAGAATGAATGACCAATCTTTCCATCTTTCGTAATTATTAAAATAAAACAATACTGTTTTTGTGGAAAACTGAATTTGTGATTTGTAACGTAGCCTAAGTGGAAGATAAAATATTTCCACAAAAACTAACGCTATGGGACAAGTACTGGAAAAGTACATAAACAATTGGTTTTAAATAACTAAAGAAATATATATATATATATATATATATATATATATATATATATATATATATATATATATATATATGTGTGTGTGTGTGTGTGTGTGTGTAATAAATAAGCTGAAACAGAAGCATTAATACTATCAACTGAGTAAATCGCTCAATAGGCTATTTGAATTATGCAATGAAATAATACATAAAGTTCGTCGGATATAATATGTAAATTTCATTAAGGAAACAGGACATAAAATTTGAATTAAATAATTTTATAAACAATTTGATCACTCCAAAATAGATCCTACAACAAATATAAAAAATTAATAATTGTGTATTCATTGATTATCAGCACAAATATATTCAATATTCTATTAAAGTTATTTTATTTGATAAACTTCAATAATCTTCAATCAACTTAATAGGATAACTTTGAGATAAAAGAGTATTCAATTAGGAAAGTTAACATTTATCAATATTTTTCGCATATCAATACAACATCTTTCATAGCGAATATTACACTTTATACAATAAATATATGGTTTTGTTCCAAAACAAGCTAATAAGGAACCTTCGAAACAACTTTAAACACAATTCATTTATACTCAATACTCACAAGAATTTGACTAATACATACACTATAGCCGTATTCACAAAATTCATGAAAAGCAGAATAGCATTTGCCACTAATAAACTTCAACATATTTTTGGATCAATCACAGAATATAGAATAAATCTTGAGATATTGGAAGAAATTGCTATATAACTCTACTATCCATATAGCAATAACTTGAGCGTTGTTATCACAAAATTTCATACAAAACTTAACTTCCCGTAATAACATACAGATTCTTGCCTTTCACGTTTCTCTTCCAGTTTCGGAATGAAATTGTTACAGAAAACATTTCGTCGATATTTGATAAATAATACTCATGAATTTGTATACATTTCCATGTTTTCACTTCTGACTATGTATAACTTGTAGAAAACTAAAATGAAGACCCAGGGTCAGATACTGAACCTTGAGAATTTGACTGTCCACTTCTCTATCGTAGTCGTAATTATGAACATACGGACGGCTACGGACAAATCACAGCCTAGCGCACGAGTTCCAATTCTATCCACTATCACATGAGTAGTGCTATTTATACTTTAAATTGACTGCCGATTTCCTCACCTTTTTAACTTCAATGAAATCGTTGCACACATCCAGCAGTATATTTACAAACAAATGCAACGTATATTTTTTCCTAATTATGAATGTAAAAGTACAATAGTCATCTGTCAAAACAAAAATTAATAATTTAATTATCTATACCCAAGTAATAATAATATTCTAACTACAAAATAAAAATCCCCAAAACTAAAAATTCCCAAAATAAACTACCTAAATACAAACAAGAAGTCCCAAGTCTAAACGTCAAAACGTAATCTATAGTCTTAAAAGTCCAAGTACTGAATACATTCATAAACAAACATATAAATAACTAGAATCCTGAAATAACTATAGAAATCAAATTTTCCATAGATGTGTATAAATAAATGTACAAAAATTCACAAAAGTAAATCCCCACGTTAAGCGGGTTTTCATATTCAGGCTCCTATGAAAACATTTACGATCACTCCAACCCCAATCATTTCACAGATTCAACCTGTTGTATATAAGTTATTAGGACGTAAAATTGAATGTAGTTTATACGAAAAAGATTTTTATGCATTGCAACACCTGTAACGCCCAAATATTCACCACAAACTTATAGTCGTATCGAAATAAACAAAAAAAAAATGTGGAGCAGGAAACTACTTTACACAAAAGTCTAAAGAAGCTCAGTGAAAACGTACGAACTGGTGGAGCGGTTTGGATGAATAGTATATCAATCATAAGTTTATGTGTTCAAACCCTGTAGGTATTATTCAATTTGTTTCTTTTTTTTTCTTTCTTAAAAGTGTGTTCATATTTTCATAAGAGGACTGAGAACATTTCTTTGAATAAATCTTTGGCAACTACTTTTCTCTCAAATTCGATTAGAAAGGAACATTATATGAATTGCAGATCTAAAATCCAAAGCTGAAAACAAAATATTAAGTATGTTCAATATTTCATTATTATCCTTTGATTTGTAATAAAAAACTAATTATAAGCATTGATAATTTCAGATGATTCTCCCCGGGTAATGGTCAAGATATGAATGAGAGAAAACTGATAAAACATTATTAGTCCACTTTGAGCATGATCGAAAATATGGCCACGAAGGGGGAAATTTATGTCGACAAGGTCTCAAATTCTCGAACAGGTAATGCCCTGAAGTCATCACTGTTTGAAAGGTTTCCTTAACAAATACCTAGGTAGAATCAGGGGCGGATCCAGGAGGGATCGGAGCGTTCGCCCCCCCCCCAGAAGAGGAAACTTTATATATAAGGTTTCTATTTATATATAAGGTTATATATAAAGGATAACTTTATAACTTTATATAAATACACAGGAAGCTACATAACTTTATAGTTACTTCTTGTTAGTTAGTACGAATAATTACGACTACGATTTTGTTAACATAGTCTGAGTGGGGGGAATAAAATATTCCAACAAAAACTAACGCTATGGGACATGTACTGGCAAAGTACATACATAATTGGTATTAAAGAACTAAAGAAGTATATATATATATACCAGCTGAATATACCCGTTCTTCGCATGGGGCCAGTACTTGGAAGTCAACGCTTGTGGAAGTATTACTATTCATTTCGGCGACCGCGAAAACTTTGGATGTGACACTAATATCGATCATTTTGGATTACTTTAAAATGTCTCGGTATCCCCCCCTCCCCGCTGACTCCCGGTCGCATACAATTGTAGCTGAATTTGCAAATCATCGCTCATGGAAGTGTCACCATTGATCTCAGCGGCCGCGAAAACTATGGATTTGACTCTAATATCGGTCATTTTGGATTATTTTTACATGTCTCGGCATTTCGTGTCCCCTCCCTCCCCGCTGACTCCAGGCCCGCATACAATGGTAGTTGAATTTGCAAATCATCGCTAATGAAAGTGTCAGCATTGATCTCACCGACTGCGAAAATTATGAACCTGACGCTAAAATCGGTCATTTTGGATTATTTTTACATTTCTCAGTATTCCCCGCTGACTCCCGGCTTGCATACAATTGTAGCTGAATTTGCAAATCTTCGCAAATGGAAGTGTCACCATTGATCTCAATGACCGCGAAAACTATGGATAGGACACTAATATCGGTCATTTTAGATTACTTTTAAATTTTTCGGTATCCCCCCCATCCCGCTGACTCCCGGCTCGACTAAGGTGAATTTGGAAGTTAATGTGATCAGAGTTTCACCATTGATTTCAGCGACCGCGAGAACTATTAATTCGACACTAATATCGGAAATTTTCTACTACTTTTACATGTCCCGATAAACGCCCCCCTGAGACCCCCTGGTTCGAATTTTGAGAAAAACGTTTAACTCTGATCTGGAGCGTGAACCAAGGTATTTGTGACTAAAATTTGGTAACTCTCGGTCTATTTGTCTGGTTCCCAAGCCGGTTCCGGTAAAAGCCCCCTGAGACCCCCTGGTTCGAAATTTAAAAAAACGACTTCGTCTTGATCTGGGGCCTGGGCTAGGTACCCCTGACCAAATTTTGGTAACTCTCGGTCCACTCGTCTGGTCCCCAGGCCGCACACGAACAGACAGACAGACAAACACACAAACAAACTCTTTATTTTATTTATATTAGATAAAGAATTAATATACTGAATATCAGCTCTCCAACTTGAACGGCTTGTGAGATACTAAATTTTTCGCAAAAATTCGGACCCTCTTAGAATATGTAATATAATGAAATCGATACCGAATTTATGATAACTTCCTAGTTGAGATTGAGGCCTAAGTATATACCAAAGATCATTTCATTTGACTTTGCAATTTGGATATGATGATCATGCACACATAGTTACATTCAATTTTTTTTTTATAATAATTCATATATTACACATGATTGAAACATTTTCCCCAGTAGTTAGCTCCTCTAAGAAATCACAGGCTGCGTCTCAAATAAGTCCTATTGCTATTATTACAGTTGCAAATATCAATATCTAAAATTGCCTGAAGTTCTTTTGTCAATAGAAACAAATGAAAAGAAAAAGGATGCCTTGAAAGAAGACAAATTCACCAGTGTTCAGAAGCTGTCTACAATGCACTGAGCAGAATGAGTCTGTGGGTCGTAATACTTTGTTAAATCAGAGTGGGGGGTTGCAGTGGGTCACGTTCTGTTGACCCGCGGCCCCCCGACCCGCTCCATCTTTGGACTGTACATACGGATAAAACAATCATATATATGTATTTTAACCTTCTTGATTTTACTGAACCTTCATTAATTTAAGATAATTTACAAAAAATGCAGGAAAGCAATTATTAATAACATATATAAAAAATATAGAAATGTATTTTGAAGGAAAAAATATTGGTGTACTCAAGACTCGAACTCGAGTTGCCTACTCAATAAGCAGACCCCTTACCGACTTATCCACGGCACAAAATGCAATTTGTCGTTTCGAAGCGTTATTTCTAATGGGTGTATTACGTAACACCGCTACCAGATGTCAGTAGTGATGCGATCACCCATTTCGCAGTTACGAAATCACTCTTTTAACCCCCATTAATCCGATTTTTATATACCTACAATTCTCTCTTTCTCTCTCTCTCTCTGTATATATATATATATATATATATATATATAGAGAGAGAGAGAGAGAGAGAGAGAGAGAACAGTAAGTAAGAGTATAGATTAAGTTATTCTTGATTTTAATCTACAGAACAAATGCTTTTAATGAAAACATGGGGCCTGTTGCCGTAGATAGCTAAAGGCCGTAAATAAAATTCAAACTTCAAGTGTAAGTGGGGTAACTCCCGACAATGACTGGTTTAAGACGTTTGATAGCGGTTGTAATGGCTGGTTTATAAACACATTTGCTATAGCGTGTGTAGGTAAGTGGTTACAGCATCTGACTGTTATGCTAAGGGTCCGGGGTTCGAGTCTCGGCCTGGATGGAGTTACTTTTTTTCAAAGATTTAAACACTATAAATGATGTTCGCATTTCATGCTGAATGAGATTTATCCTATGAAGGGAGAAAAACCAGGACGGATACAGGGGGCAGGAGGAAAGACGGACACTGTTTATCCTTAAATGTTAAAATTTAATTTAGTCCCATGTCTTTTGCTCTTTCCTTTCCCTCTTTCCTTCTTTTCTCATTTTGTTTAGCTTTCCATACTTTTTCGGTCTCTGCATGATGCGTATTATTCTTTTCGTTTCCTTTGCATTAATTCCTATCTCTTTGATCTTAAAGTGAATGGATTTTCTGCAGATTTATCTCGTGGTTGTTTCTCTAAGTGATGCTCTCAGATAGTAATAATTTTTCCTCCAAATGGAGGAATATCCTGGCATGTTATGTTTTCGGGCACGTGTTTGCTGTCATGTTGGTTGTCCAACTATCAGACATTGAGTGAAACTATTCTGCTACTGGAAAAAGCTATCATTTCTTATGTATCCAACCTCCAGTTTCTACTGTCGCTGACTGTACAAGGCATTAATAATAAGTAGAGGGAAATATTATAATTGAAGCGACCACCCTTTCTAGATTTCAAAGAGGAAAACAATGCTTGTGATTGAAGTCTCACTCGGTTCCTTGTATTTGTGCAGAACAAAGCACAATTTGTGCTCGCGCAGTTACCTAGATACAAGGCATTAAAAAAAGAAGCGGGAAATACAAAAATTTCAACGACCACCCTTTCAACACTTGAAAGACGAATTTAATGCTTGCGATGGAAGTGTCTCCCGATGCTTGTATTTGTGTAAAAAAGAGCAGAATTTGTGCTCGCACAGTTAATTAGATACAAGGCATTAATAAAAACAAGCGGGAAATATTAAAATTTCAGCAACCACCTTTTCTACACTTGAAAGAAAACAATATTGCTTGCGATGGAAGTGGCTCCCGCTGCTTGCAATTGTGCAGCACACAGCAGAATTTGTGCTCGCACAGTTAATTAGATAAAAGGCATTAATAATAAGTAGAGGGAAATATTAAATTTCCAGCGAAAACCCACTCTACATTTGAAAGTGGAAATTAATGTTTGCGATGGAAGTCTCACTCAGTTTCTGGAATTTGTGCAACACAAAGCAGAATCTGTGCTCGCGCAGTTAATTAGATACAAGGCATTAAAAAAAGAAGCGGGAAATATTAAAATTTCAGGGTCCACCCACTCTACATTTGAAACAGGAAATTAATATTTGCGATCGAAGTCTCACTCAGTTTCTGGTATTTGTGCAACACGAAGCAGAATCTGTGTTCACAAAGCAGAATTTTTGCTAGGATCGTTAATTAGATACAAGGCATTTAAAACCGAAGCGGGAAATATTAAAATTTCAGCTAAAAACTTGTCTACACTTCAAAGAAGAAATTAAAGCTTGCGATGGAAGTGTCTTTTCATGCTTCTGTTTGAGCAGGACAACGCATTATATGTGCTTACACAGTTAATTAGATACACGGCATTAGTAAAAAGTAGAAGGAAATATTAAAATTTCATCGACAATCCTTTGTACACTTCAAAGAGGAAATTAATGCTTGCGATGGAAGTATCTCTCGACGCTTGTATTTGTTCAGTACAAAGCAGAATTTGTGCTAGCACAGTTAATTAGATACAAGGCATTAAAAAAAACAAGCTGGAAATCTTAAAAATTCAGCATAAACCTTTTATACACTTGAAAAGGAAATTAATGTTTGCGAAGGAAGTGTCTCTCGATGCTTGTATTTATGTAGCACAAAACATAATTTTTGCTAGCACAGTTAATTAGATACAAGGCATTAAAAACAGAAGCGGGAAATATTAAAATTTCAGCAACCACCGTTTCTACACTTGAAACAGTATATTAGTGCTTGCGATGGAAGTGTCTCTCGATGCTTGTATTTGTGAGCACCAGGCAGAATTTCTGCTCGGACAGTTACCTAGATACAAAGCACTGAAAAAAGAAGCAGGTATATTAAAATTTCAGCGAAAACCGTTTCTACACTTGAAAGAGGAAATTAATGCTTGCGACGGAAGTGCCTCCCGATGCTTGTATTAATGCAACACAAAGCAGAATTTGTGCTCGCACAGTTCATTAAATACAAAGCATTAATAAAAATAGATGGAAATAATAAAATATCAGCGACCACCCTTTCTACCTTCGAAAGAGGAAGTTAATGCTTGCGATGGAAGTCTCACTCGTTTCCTGGTATTTGTGCAGCACATCGCAGAATTTGTGCTCGCTCAGTTAATTAGGTACAAGGCATTTAAAAATGAAAAGGGAAATATTAAAACTACAGGTACAACAGTTTGTATATTTGAAAGAAAAAATTAATCTTTGGGATTGAAATCTCTCCTGATGCTTGTATTTTGCAGCAAAGAAGCAGAATTTGTGCTCGCACAATTACCTAGATACAAGGTATTAAAGAAAAGAATCAGGAAATATTAAAACTTCAGCGACCAACCTTTCTACATTTGAAAGAGGAATTAACGCATGCGATGGAAGTGTCACCCGATTCTTGTATTTGTGCAACGGAATGCAGAATTTGTGCTCGCACACGTAATTAGATACAAGGCATTAAAAAAAGAAACGGGAAATATTAAAATTTCAGCGACCACGTTTTCTACGCTTGAAAGAAAAAAAATGCTTGCGATGGAAGTGGCTCCCGATGCTTCTATTTGTGCAGCACAAAGCATAATTTGTGTTCTCACAGTTAATTAAATACAAGGCATTAATAATAAGTAGAGGGAAATATTAAAATTCCCGAGACCAGCCTTTCTACATTTGAAAGAGGAAATTAACTTTTGCGATAAAAGTATCACTCAGTTTCTAGTATTTGTGAAGCACAAAGCAGAATTTCTGGTAGCACAGTTAATTAGATACAAGGCATTAACAAGAGAGGCGGGAAGTATTAAAATTACAGCTACCTAAGTTTGTATATTTGAAACAGGAAATTAATGCTTGCGATCGAAATCTCTTCCAATGCTTGTATTTTTGTAGCTCCAAGCAGAATTTGCGCTCTCGTAGTTAATTAGATACAAGGCATTAACAATAAATAGAGGGAAATATTAAAATTCCAGCGACCACCCACTCTACATTTGAAACAGGAAATTAATGCTTGCGATGGAAGTCTCACTCTGTTTCTGGTATTTGTGCAACACAAAGCAGAATCTGTGCTCACAAAGCAGAATGTTTGCTAGCTCTGTTAATTAGATACAAGACATTAAAAACAGAAGCGGGAAATATTAAAATTTCAGCTAAAAACTTGTCTACACTTGAAGGAAGAAATTTATTCATGCCATGGAAGTGTCTTTTCATGCTTCTGTTTGTGCACGACAAAGCACAATATGTGCTTACACAGTTAGATACAAGGCATTAGTAAAATCAACCCTTTGTACACTTTAAAGAGGAAATTAATGCTTGCGATGGAAGTGTCTCTATATGCTTATATTCGTGCAGTACAAAGCAGAATTTGTGCTACCACAGTTAATTAGATACAAGGCATTAAAAAAAACAAGCTGGAAATATTAAAATTTTAGCGACCACCGTTTCTACACTTGAAAGAGGAAATTAATGCTTGCAATTGAAGTCTCACACGTTTCCTGATATTTGTGCAGCACAACGCAGAATTTGTGCTCGCGCAGTTAATTAGGTACGTATCATTTAAAAATGCAAAGAGAAGTATTAAAACTACAGCTACAACAGTTTGTATATTTGAAAGAGGAAATTAATATTTGGGATCGAAATCTCTCCGGATGCTTGTACTTGTGCAGCAAAAAAAGCAGAATTTGTGCTCGCACAGTTACCTAGATACAAGGTATTAAAGAAAGGAAGCAGGAAATATTAAAACTTCAGCGACCAACCTTTCTACATTTGAAAGAGGAATTTAATGCATGCGGTGGAAGTGTCTCCCGATGCTTGAATTTGTGTAAAAAAGAGTTGAATTTGTGCTCGTACACTTAATGAGATACAAGGCATTAATAAAATGTAGAGGGAAATATTAAAATTTAAGCGACTACTCTTTCTACGCTTGAAAGAGGAAATAAGTGCTTGCGATGGAAGTGTCTCCCGATTCTTGTATTTGTGCAACAGAATGCAGAATTTTTGCTCGCACACTTAATTAGATACAAGGCATTAATAAAAAGAAGCGGGAAATATTAAAATTTCAGCCACCACTTTTCTACGCTTGAAAGAAAAAAAATTGGCTTGCGATGGAAGTGGCTCCCGATGCTTGCAATTGTGCAGCACACAGCAGAATTTGTGCTCGCACAGTTAATTAGATATAAGGCATTAAAAAAGAAGCAGGAAATATTAAAAATTCAGCTACCACCCTTTGTACACTTGATAGAGGAAATTAATGCTTGCGATGGAAGTGTCTCCCGGTGCATGCATTTGTGCAGCACAAATCAGAATTGGTGCTCTCACAGTTAATTAGATACAAGGCATTAATAATAAGTAGATGGAAATATTAAAATCTCCGTGACCAGCCTTTCTACATTTGAAAGAGGAAATTAATATTTGCTTTAAATGTATCACTCAGTTTCTAGCATTTTTGCAGCACAAAGCAGAATTTCTGGTAGCACAGTTAATTAGATACAAGGCATTAACAAAAGAAGCGGGATATATTAAAATTACAGCTACCACAGTTTGTATATTTGAAAAAAGAAATTAATGCTTGCGATCGAAATCTCTCCCAATGCTTGTATTTTTGTAGCACCAAGCACAATTTGCGATCTAACAGTTAATTAGATAAAAGGCATTAATAATAAGTATAGGGAAATATTAAAACTCCAGCGACCGCTCTTTCTACATTTGAAAGAGGAAATTAATGCTTGCGATGGAAGTGTCTCCCGATGCTTGTATTTGTGCAATACAAAGCAGAGTTTGTGCTCGCACAGTTAATTAGATACAAAACAATAATAAAAATAGATGGAAATAATAAAATTTCAGCGACCACCCTTTGTACATTTGAAAGAGGGAATCAATGCTTGCGAACGAAATGGCTCCCGATGATTGTATTTGTGTAGAAAAGAGCAGAATTTGTGCTCGTACACTTAATTAGATTCAAGGCAATAATAATAAGTATAGGGAAATATTAAAATTCCAGCGACCACCCTTTCTACATTTGAAAGAGGAAATTAATGCTTACGATGGAAGTCTCACTTCTTTCCTGGTATTTGTGCAGCACAACGCAGAATTTGTTCTAGCGCAGTTAATTAGGTACAAGGCATTTAAAAAAGTAGGAGGAACTATTAAAATTACAGCTACCACCCTTTGTACATTTGAAAGAGGGAATTAATACTTGCGAACGAAATGGCTCCCGATGCTTGTATTTACGAAGCACCAAGCTGAATTTGTGCTCGCACAGTTAATTATTTACAAGGCATTAACTATAAGTAGAGGGAAATATTATAATTCCAGTAACCACCCATTCTACATTTGAAAGTGGAATACAATGCTTGCGATTGAAGTCTCACTCGTTTTTTTGTATTTGTGCAGAACAAAGCAAAATTTCTGCTCGCGCAGTTACCTAGATACAAGGCATTAAAAAAGAAGCGGGAATATAAAAATTTCAGCGACCACCCTTTCAACACTTGAAAGAGGAATTTAATAATTGCGATGGAAGTGCCTTCCGATGCTTGTATTTGTGTAGAAAAGAGCAGAATTTGTGCTCGCACTCTTAATTAGATACAAGGCATTAATAAAAAGAAGCGGGAAATATTAAAATTTCAGCGACCACCTTTTCTACACTTGAAAGAGGAAATTAATGCTTGCGATGGAAGTGTCCTTTGATGCTTTTGTTTGTGCATGACAAAGAACAATTTGTGCTTACACAGTTAATCAGATACAAGGCATTAGTAAAAAGTAGAGGGAAATATTAAAATTTCAGCGACAAACTCTGTACACTTCAAAGAAGAAATTAATGCTTGCGATGGAAGTGTCTCTCAATGCTTGTATTTGTGCAACACAAAGCATAATTTGTGCTAGCACAGTTAATTAAATACAAAGCATTAAAAAAAGAAGCTGGAAATATTAAAATTTCAGCGAAAACCTTTAATACACTTGAAAGTAGAAATTAATGTTTGCGATGGAAGTGTCTCTCGATGCTTGTATTTGTGTAGCACAAAGCAGAATTGTGCTCGCAGAGTTAATAATATACATGGCATTAATAATAAGTAGCGGGAGACATTAAAATTTCAGCGACCACCCTTTGTACATTTTAAAGAGGAATTTAATGCTTGCGATCGAAATGTCTCCCGATGCTTGTGTTTGTGCAGCGTCAAGCAGAATTTGGACTCGCCCAGTTAATTAAATACAAGGCATTAATAAAAAGTAGAGGGAAATATTAAAATTTCAGCGACCACAGTTACTACACTTGACGGAAGAAATTAATGCTTGCGATGGAAGTGTTTTCCGATGCTTGTATTTGAGCACCACAAGGCAGAATTTGTGCTCGCACAGTTAACTAGATATAAGGCATTTAAAAAGAAGCGGGAAATATAAAATATTCAGCGACCACCCTTTGTACACTTGAAAGAAGAAATTAATGCTTGCGATGGAAGTGTTTCCCGATGCGGATATTTGTGCAGCACAAAGGAGAATTTTTACTAGCACAGTTAATTAGGTACAAGGCTTTAAAAAAGTAGAGGGAAATTTTAAAATTACAGCTACCACAGTTTGTATATCTGAAACAGGAAATTAATGCTTGCGATCGAAATCACTCCCAATGCTTGTATTTTTGTAGCACCAAGCAGAATTTGTGCTCGCACAGTTACCTAGATACAAGGCATTAAAAAAAGAAGCAGGAAATATTAAAATTTCAGCGACCACCCTTTCTACACTTGAAAGAGGAAATTAATGCTTGCGATGGAAGTGTCTTTTGATGCTTGTGTTTGTGCATGACAAAGCACAATTTGTGCTTGCACAGTTAATTACATACAAGGCATTAGTAAAAAGTAGAGGGAAATATTAAAATTTCAGCGACAAACCTTTGTACACTTCAAAGAGGAAATTAATGCTTGCGATGTAAGTGTTTCTCAATGCTTGTATTTTTGCAGCACAAAGCATAATTTGTGCCAGCACAGTTATTTAGATACAAAGCATTAAAAAAAACAAGCTGGAAATATTAAAATTTTAGCGAAAACCTTTAATACACTTGAAAGTGGCGATGGAAGTGTCTCTCACTGCTTGTATTTGTGTAGCACAAAGCAGAATTGTGCTCGAAGAGTTAATAATATACATGGCATTAATAATAATAAGTAGAGGGAAACATTAAAATTTCAGCGAACACCCTTTCTACACTTGAAAGAAGAAATTAATGCTTGCTACGAGACTGTCTCTTAATGCTTGTATTTGTGCAGCACAAAGCACAATTTGTACTAGCACAGTTAATTAGGTACAAGGCATTTAAAGAAGTAGATGGAAATATTAAAATACAGCTACCACCCTTTGTACATTTTAAAGAGGAATTTACTCCTTGCGATCGAAATGTCTCCCGATGCTTGTGTTTGTGCAGCGTCAAGCAGAATTAGGACTCGCACAGTTAATTAGATACAAGGCATTAATAAAAAGTAGAGGGAAATATTAAAATTTCAGCGACCACAGTTACTACACTTGAGGGAGGAAATTAATGCTTGCGATGGAAGTTTTTTCCGATGCTTGTATTTGAGCAGCACAAGGCCGAATTTGTGCTCGCCCAGTTAACTAGATACATAGGGCATTAAAAAAGAAGCGGAAGATATTAAAAATTCAGCGACTACCCTTTGTACACTTGAAAAAAAAATATAATGGTTGAGATGGAAATGTCTCCCGATGCGGGTATTTGTGCAGCACAAAGGAGAATTTTTCTAGTACAGTTAATTTGGTACAAGGTCTTTAAAAAGTAGAGGGAAATATTAAAATTACAGCAACCACAGTTTGTACATTTGAAAGAGGAAATTAATGCTTGCGATCAAAATGTCTCCCAATGCTTGTATTTTTTTAGCACCAAGCAGAATTTGTGCTCTCGTTGTTCATTAGATACAAGGCATTAATAATAAGTAGAGGGAACTAGTAAAATTCCGGTGACCACTCTTTCTACATTTGAAAGAGGAAATTAATGCTTGCGATTGAAGTGTCTCCGGATGCTTGTATTTGTGCAGCACAAAGCAGAATTTGTGCTCGCATATTTAATTAGATACAAAGCATTAATAAAAGTAGATGGAAATAATAAAATTTCAGCGACTACCCTTTCTACCTTTGGAAGGGGAAATTAATGCTTGCGACGGAAGTCTCACTCGTTTTCTTGTATTTGTGCGGCACATCGCAGAATTTATGTTCTTGCAGTTAATTAGGTGCAAAGCATTTAAAAATATAAAGGGAAATATTAAAATTACAACTACCAAAGTTTGTATATTTGAAAGAGAAAATTAATGCTTGGGATCGAAATCTCTCCCGATGCTTGTATTTGTGCAGCAAAAAACAGAATTTTGGCTCGGACAGTTACCTAGATACAAAGCATTAAAAAAAGAAGCAGGAGTATTAAAATTTCAGCGACCACCCTTTCTACACTTGAAAGAGGAAATTAATGCTTGCGATGAAAGTATCTACCGATGCTTCTATTTGTGCAGCACAAAGCAGAATTTGTGCTCGCACACTTAATTATATACAAGACATTAATAAAAAGTAGGGGAAATATTAAAATTTCCGCGACCACCTTTTCTACACTTGAATGAGGAAATTAATTCTTCCGATGGAAGTGCCTCTCGATGCTTGTATCTGTGCAGCACAAAGCAGAATTTTTGCTCGCATAGTTAATTAGATATAAGGCATTAAAAAAAGAAGCGGGAAATATTAAAAATTCAGCGACCACTATTTGTACACTTGAAAGAGGAAATTAATGCTTGCGATGAAAGTGTCTCCCGATGCTGGGATTTGTGCAGCAGAAAGCAGGATTTGTACTAGCACAGTTAATTAGGTACAAGGCATTTAAAAAAGTAAAGGGAAATATTAAAATTACAGCTACCACAGTTTGTTTATTTGGAACAGGAAATTAAAGCTTGCGATCGAAATCTTTCCCAATGCTTGTATTTTTGTAGCACCAAGCAGAATTTGTCGTCTCGTAGTTAATTAGATACAAGGCATTAATAATAAGTAGAGGAAAATATTAAAATTCCAGCGACCACCCTTTCTACATTTGAAAGAGGAAATTAATGCTTGCGATATAAGTGTCTCCCGATGCTTGTATTTATGCAACACATGGCAGAATTTGTGCTCGCACAGGTTATTAGATACAAAGCATTAATAAAAATAGATAAAAATAATAAAATTTCAGCGACCACCCTTTCTACCTTTGAAAGAGGAAATTAATGCTTGCGACGGAAGTCTCACTCGTTTCCTGGTATTTGTGCAGCACAACGCAGAATTTGTGCTCGCGCAGTTAATTAGGTACATGGCATTTAAAAATATACAGGAAAATACTAAAATTACAGCTTCCACAGTTTGTATATTTGAAAGAGGAAAATAATGCTTGCGATCGAAATCTCTCCCGATGCTTGTATTTGTGCAGCAAAATAGCAGAATTTGTGCTCGCACAGTTACCTAGATACAAGGTGTTAAAGAAAAGAAGCAGGAAATATTAAAATTTCAGCGACCACCTTTTCTACACTTGAAAGAAGAAATTAATGCTTGCAATGAAAATGTCTCCCGATGCTTGTATTTGTGCAGCACAAAGCAGAATCTGTTCTCGCACAGTTTTAATTAGATACAAGACATTAAAAAAAGAAGCGGGAAATATTAAAGTTTCAGCGACCACCCTTCCTAGACTTCAAAGGGGAAATTATTGCTTGCAATGGAAGTGTCTCCCGATGCTGGTATTTGTGCAGTACAAAGTAGAATTTGTTCTCGCACACTTAATTAGATACATTGCATTAAGAAAAAGAAGGAGGAAATATTAAAATGTCAGCGACCACCCTTTCTACACTTGAAAGAGGAAGTTAATTTTTGCGATGGAAGTACCTCCTGATGCTTGTATTTGTGCAGCACAATGCAGAATTTATGCTCGCACAGTTAATTAGATACAAGGCATTAAAAAAAGATTCGGGAAATATTAAAATTTCAGCGACCACTTTTTCTACACTTGAAAAAATATATTAATGGTTGCCATGGAAGTGTCTCCCGATACTTGTATTTGTGCAGCACAAAGCAGAATTTACTTTCACAGAGTTTTAATTAGATAAAAGACATTGATAAGAAGTACAGTTGAATATTAAAATTTCAGCCACCACGTTTCTACACTTGAAGGAGGAAATAAATGCTCGCGATGGAAGTGTCTCCTGATGCTTCTATTTGTGCAGCACAAAGCAGTATTTGTTCTCGGACAGTTTTAATTAAATACAAGACATTGATAAAAAGTAGAGGGAAATATTAAAATTTCAGCGACCACCCTTCCTACACTTGAAAGAGGAATTTAATGTTTGCAATGGAATTGTGTCTCAATGCTTGTACTTTTGCAACACAAAGCAGAATTATTGGTCACACAATAAATTAGGTATAAGTCATTATTAAATTTAGAGGGGAAGAGTGAAATTTCAGCGACTAATCTTTTTATACTTGAATCGCCAAACTGTTTGTTGCGACTTTTCCGTCTGTACCTGTATGTGTGCATCAGAAGCCAGAGTATGTGCTCACACAACTAATTAGATAAAAGCATTAATAAAAAGTAGAGAGAATGATTGAAATTTCTGCGATCACCCTCTTTCGACTTGAATGGCCGAACTGATAGTTTCGATGGACTTATCCGTCGATACTTGTATTTTGGCAGCAGATAACATAATGTGTGGTTGCGCAGGTAATTAGTTATAAAGCATTAATAAAAAGTAGAGAGAAAGAGTGAAATTTCTGGGGTCACCCTTATTCTATTTCAATGGTAAAACTGATTGTTGCGATGCATTTGCATATCGATACTTGCTTTTGTGCAAATAATCCAGAAATTTTGTTCGCACTGTTAATTAAATATAAAGCGATAATAGAAGTAAAGAGAAAAATTCCAGTGACCACCCTTTTTCGACCTGAATGTCCAAAGTGCTTGTTGCGATGTTCTGCTTTCGATACTTGTATTTGTGCAGTAGAAACCAGAAGTTCTCGCCCACTTAATTAGATATAAAGCCTTAATACTACATGATCTCCCTTGCAATTTGAAACTTTTGAGTTGGACTCTATCTGGAACCCTACCTGGGGTCCCTATAGCAGAATTGTTTACCTCGGTTCGTTGTACGTTTTGAAAGATGCTTCACGTGTCTTTAACTTTTGCCATCTGATTCACTGCTTCAAATTACTAGGTGTGTCTATCTAATTAACTGTGCGAGCACAAATTCTGCTTTGTACTGCACAAATACAAGCATCACGAGACACCTCCATCGCAAGCATGAATTTCCTCTTTCAAGTGTAGAAAGGGTGGTCGCTGAAATTTTAATATGTCCCTCTACTTTTTATTAATGGATTGTATCTAATTAACTGTGCGAGCACAAATTCTGGTTTGCCCTGCACAAATACAAGCATCAGGAGACACTTCCATCGCAAGCATTAATTTCCTCTTTCAAGTGTAGAAAGGGTGGTCGCTGAAATTTTAATATTTCCCTCTACTTTTTATTAATGACTTGTATCTAATTAAGTGTGCGAGCACAAATTCTGCTTTGTGCTGCACAAATTCAAGCATCGGGAGACACTTCCATCGCAAGCATTAATTTCCTCTCTCAAGTGTAGAAAGGGTGGTCGCTGAAATTTTAATATTTCCCTCTAATTTTTATTAATGCCTTTTATCTAATCAACTGTGCGAGCACAAATTCTGCTTTGTGCTGCACAAATTCAAGCATCGGGAGGCAATTCCATCGCAGGCATTAATTTCCTCTTTCAAGTGTAGAAAGGGTGGTCGCTGAAATTTAATATTTCCCTTCCTAGCTAGACGTCATCTTGTTTTCCAACCGGTTTCGTTTTTTCTTCATTCTGTAGTTATTGCAGCAAAAAACTCCAATAACTGCTGCATAAATTAGCACAAATTTTTTTGTTAATATATGTATTGTAGGGGTTGCTTTTCACAATGTAGTCGCTAACTTGACGTCAATTTGGCGACCAACTTTTTTTCTATTTTATTTTGTAACTATTGCGGAACACATTCTAAAATCTGCAGATATATTAGCACAAATTGAGCACAAAATAAGTTGTTGGTATAGTGCGTTTGGGATTGTTTTTCCGCGATGTGGTAGCTAACTGGTCGTCATTTTGGCGACCAACCTGTTTTGTTTTTTCTTCATTCTGTAATTATTGCAGCAAAAATTGTTAGTAACTGCAGGATAAATCAGCACAAAATAATTTGTCAATATCTCTATGGTAGGAATTGTTTTTCACAATGTGGTCGCTATCTTGACATCAAATTGGCCACGAACTTTCTTTTTCACTTAGTTCCGTAACTATTGTAGCACAAATTCTGATAACTGCAGCACAAATTAGCACAAAAATTGTTAATATTAGTGTGGTGGCTACAAGTGTGGTCGCCAACTTGACTTAAGTCTGATTTTGAATACAATTAGTCGATTTAAACATATTTTAAAAAACTGAAAATAGAAAAAATGCTTATAAGCCGTTTCACAAAATTTCATAATTATGTAAAATCGTAACACACTATATAGATATATTAATTTGAAATCCCTTTGATAATACTGGTTGATACATTACTGTTTATTTATAATACCACTGAAAAAAAGTCCGAATTTTACATGAGTATATTTTTAATGAACAGGACACTCCAGTTTACTTTTAAAAGACATAAGTTAGTACAACGATATAAGAAGAAAAACGGTCAATAATCTCCCAATGATAATTTTCGGCTTATGGCCGTTTCTGCTCGTAAGCATAAGTTATACAGGGTGCGTCACGTAAAACCGGCCCGTCGTAATATTCTGGTATATTGTGTTTTTGCAACACTTAAATAATCTACCTTCCTACCAAGAGATGGCGTGTCGAGGTCGGGTCGACTTTCGTGACCTGCAACAGTCACGTGCAGCCGCAGCCAGTGAAACTTGTCGAAACCAGTTGAGAAAAAGGCCTCGTTGTGTTAAGCCGGGTGAGTGTCAGTGTGTGATAATGCCGTATTCGATACCCGAGCGTGTTGCCATTGTTGAAGGGTTCATTCTCACTGGATCTTTTGCGAAAACAAAGAATTTGTTTCGGGAGAAATTTCCAGGACGTTCTGTGCCAGCAAAAAGCACCATTCAGGAATTGATTGAAAAATGGCGGCGTACAGGATCGGTTCAAAATGCTCCCAGGAACAGTCTGCACACCTGAATTAAAGATGCAGGTGGAGGAGATAATGACAAGAAGTCCTCGAAAGTCAACCAGGAGATTGAGTCAACAGGTTCATGCGAGTGAGAGAAGTTGCAGATGTGTTTTAAGGGGACTGAAGTTAAAACCGTACCGGATAAATGTTGTGCAAGAACTGAAGGAGCCTGACCTGCAGAAGAGGGTGCATTTCTGTTCATGGCTGTTGAGCAATGTTGCCAGTGGTTTCTTAGATCCACTAATGCTCATCATGAGTGACGTGGTTCCACCTGTCTGGGTACGTAAATTCCCAAAACAACCGGTATTGGTCGACAGAAAATCCACACGCAATCCACCAGGTACCCTTGCATGATGAGAATATTGGTGTTTGGTGTGCCATTTCCGCCGCACGCGTTATTGGGCCCATATTCTTTGAGACGACAGTGAACAGTGACGTGTATATGGGAATCCTGGAGAAGTTTTATACACACTTGACCGAAGAGGAGCGTCAGTTATGTTACTTTCAGCAGGACGGTGCAACATGCCACACATCAGCTGCATCATTGTCCCTTGTGCATGAGATGTTTACACCAGAGAGTACAATCAGCAAAGGCTTGTGGCCCCCTCGGTCACCAGACTTGTCCACGTGTGACTTTTACTTATGGAGACTGTTAAAGTGAAGAGTATACGAAACAAATCCACACACAATTGAAGAACTCAAGACCAGGATCCAGGATGTCACCAATAGCATTACAACACAAGAACTGACAAGGGTATATATGAATCTCCTCAATCGTGTTCACATGTGTGTTGAAGTGGGCGGAGGACACTTTCAGCACCTGCTGTGAAGGCTGCTGTGAAGGTGAGTAGTCATATTCAATACATTACATTTCATTTATGTGTTGTAGTTAATCATATTCAATACATTACATTTCATTTTATGTGTTCACTTTACGGGCCGGTTTTACGTGCCGCACCCTGTAGATGGTCATGCATGGGGCCTATTCGATAGGTGTGGGGGCTACACTAGGGATTTTGCCTACGGGTGCCAAAGATTATCGTTACGCAACTGCTTAGAACCAATTCGGATGATTTGAATGTAGTTTTTCTTTTACGCACGTGTGTGGGTTACTGTATATGTGACATTCGCGATTCATATACCTCTTTTGTATCAGCTGTCTTTTCTGAATCAGCTGTTTTGGATTTTGGTTATTATATTTACTTGAGTTGTGTGTGCTGTAATTCTCTAAATAACCTGCATATTCTGAATGAATTCTATATCATGACTTCTGTAAATAACTTACAAAAAAAGTATTAAAAATAAGCAATTTGCCCAGCTTTCCACTGAGGATAAATTTGGAATTAAGGCTTAGACAAAACAAGCAAACGGCAATTCAGAAGAATGTTCGAAAAAAAAATCCGGATTAAATTCACAGTACATCTTACGGCAGCAATGTTGTTTGCCTTAGATATATTTCTACAATTTGTTTTAAATTTTCGTAGATAAAGTGTGAATAAAGTGTGTTCAATTTACATTTTTTATAATACTAATCTCTGCCACAAACTGTCTTCAGTGTACGCTCCAGAGGAATTTGGATCACTGCCAGGGAGTGGGTTTGCTAGAATGACTTGTTTGCAATAATCTAGAAAAAACATTTAGTGAATTTACAAAGGTTCTGAAAATAATATTAACTCTACCTATGATGTCAGCAAAAGGAGACAGGCGTTTTCCACATCGAAAAGAATTGACACTTTTAAGGAATTCAATGTTCTAAGAAACGTTTTCACCATTGCTTATACTTTCCATCGAAAAAGACCTCATAATGGGAATAGCATAGGTCAACCAGTATGTATTAGACAAGTTTACTCCAATTAAAGAGAGGAGAATGAACTTACTAATTAAATAAGGTGACTAATCGGATAAAATGTTCTGCATTATTTTTATTTATTTATATTTTTTATAATAAGAATTTTATTTAATTTCACATGTCACATAGCATTTGTATCTAAAGTTATGCTGATTAGTCAATGAGTGCAGTTTATATCTTCTGTTTCCGATCGTTTGTACTGCAACACCCGAAACCAGAATCCACCGGCCGCCACTGATGTTCATATAACTTTGTACTCAATTGGTGTTAGTATATTTTCATGATGTAGCAGTAGTGCAGCCAGGAAGGCCCTCTAGGAGAGACGTGACTTTTCAAGGAGGGCGGACTTTTTACACACTAACACACGGTGGCTCAGTGGCTATCTATCTCCACTGGTCTAGTGGCCAGTACGTGCGCCTTTGGTGTACAGGGTCCCGGGCTCGATTCTCGATGGGAGAGCCTTTGGAATTTTAACTATCCTCGATTATTCTGTGTTCGTGTCCCTGTCGTTCTAGGTTAATAGAAAAACAAGTAAAAAACTTAGTAATAGTAGTAATAAGCAGATAAGCAAGTTAATGAGGTACGTTCGGTGAATCAGTTAACTTTTTAAAAAAAGTGGTAGAGCGTTTACCTGTGGAGTCCGTGGTTCGATAAATAGCCAAGTAAGTTTGTAGTGGATAACATCATGCCCATAGTTTTCCTCAGGTACTCCCGTTTCCTCCCACTTTCTCATTCCACCAATTTTTCCATCATCATTCACTTGCCTTAATCATCCGTCTCCCTTAGCCTAAAGGGCATAAACGTGGGACGTTAAACTGAAAGATTTCATTTCATTACCAAAAAAAATAGAAGAATAGGAGGGATATTCAGAATATGTTATGACTCTCAGGGCATTGTTCAAAAACAACCGAAGAAAATATCAGAATATGTGATGGTGTCTAGTTTCGGAAAATGTAAAAATGTCACTTTCTTTCATCAACTAGAAAATGAGTGTTGCAGTAACACTTTACTTCACATATTGGATATAACTTTTTAATAATTCTGCGATACATTCCACTCAAATACAAAAAACATCTTTTGAACAGTATTTCTAAACTAACTGGCATTTTCGACATTATTACGACCTACTCTATATTTGAAAAACAAAGGTCCTTATGCAGAGTCGTTCTGACGCGTGATTAGTGCTATACTAAAGAGTTCCACTAACAAAGGTTTCTTGCAGTAGTCAGGCCTTTAGTATAATGCTAATCATAATTCAAAACGACTCTGTACAAGGCGGAAAAAGTTTAGCAGCACAAATATAGCGTTTATTGATAATTAAATTACGTTAATTAATAATTGGTTATTACCGAAGTTGAAGTGAGTAATAAGTGTAAAATTCGACTGTGTCTAGAAAGCCAAGTAGTAAATCCTATTGCTATTATTACAATTACAAATATCAATATCCAAAACTGACTGAAGTTTTTTTTTTTTCACTTAGGTATAGCTATCTCAGGTAAGTAAATAGAAACAAATGACAGTGAAACAATGAAGAAAAATGGAGGCGTTGAAAGTAAAACATAGAGAAATTCATCAGTGTTCAGTAAATGCGGTCTACAATACATTGAGCAGAGTGTGCCGGTGGGTCGTAGTGGGTCATGGTGGGTGAAAGTGGGTCACGTCCTGTTTACCTACGGCCCACTGACCCATTGCATCTTTGCTAAAGGAGACGATAATTAAAAGAAGTGAATGAAGATAGAATAATTGGTGGGATGTGAAAGTGGGAGGAAACAGGAGAACCCGAGGAAACCCACGTACAAGATGTTGTCCACCACAAACTTACTTGACCGTGACGTGTAAACCAAATAATATGAGCTAACACCGGAACCGAACGCGGGTCTTGGGGGGGGGGCACGGTGGCTCAGTGGAAAAGCGCTTACCTTTGGCGCGTGGGATCCCTTTTTCGATACCCGCCCAAGTAAATTTGTGATGGATAACATCGTGTCCGTAGATTACTCGAGGTACTCCCGTTTCCTCCCACTTTCTCATTCCGCCAATTATTCCACCATCATTGACTTTCCTTAATCAAAAATTAAACGAAATCTTTGAGTTTTACGTCCCACGGTAATGCCGGTTAGACTAAAGGAGACGGTGATGATGAGTAACGAATGAAATGGTGGAATGAAGGAAGTAGGAGGAAACGGGAGAACCCCGAGAATACCCACGATCATGGTGTTTGTCCACCACAAGGTCTACACGGCGCGAACTGGGATCGAACCATGCACCCCAAGCACCGGAAGTGAACGCTCTACCACTGAGCCACCGCGCCCTCTTTCCTTAATCATCCGTCTCCCTTAGCCTAATGGGCATAATCTAAGGACGTTAAACTGGAATATTTCATTTTTTTCGAACCCGGGTCAAGGGCTTAAATCAGGACCCCGCAGACCCCGCATTACGGGAGGGCCCAAGCCATCACGGGGCCCCCAAATCGTGATGTAGGACGTAGAGAAGGGGCCCCATTCCAGGTTGTCTGCTGGGTGGCCCCCAAGCCCTTAGTTACGACACTGACCCGGGTCACCGTTTACTGAAGAGAGACAGAGCTCTAAGGATTAGCGGACACGTAGGCTTAAAATACCTATTTGTGTCTTCAAAAATAAAAACGTTCATTTGGAAAGACGAGTTAGTGGTGAGGTCTCCTCGTTGACCTAAACTGTAAACTGACTTCTACATTGATTTCAGTTGAGAATCCGGCTACCAATTTCTAATATGATATAACAAGGGTTGATACTGCTCTAATCTTAGCGTATACTAACAAGATAATTATTACTTTATTAACTTCACAATTACTGCAGTAAATTAATGTTATTTTTTCAGGGATGGCGTTCCTTTTTTAAAAGAACGGAAACATTTACCTCTAGTGTCAATTCTGAAAAGCTCTGAGATGCATTTTTGGGGCCGCGGTGGCTCAGTGGTAGAGCGTTCACTTCTGGTGCTTGGGGTACTGGGTTCGATCCCAGCCCCCGCCAAGTGAACTTTGTGTTGGACAAACACCGTGTGCGTGGGTTTTCTCGGGGTTCTCCCGTTTCCTCCCACTTTCTTCATTACACCATTTCATTCGTTACTCATCATCACCGTCTCCTTTAGCCTAACCGGCATAACCGTGGGACGTAAAACTAAGATTTCATTTCACTTCATTTCTGAGATGCATTTCTAAAGCTCGGTGCGCACACATTGAGAAAAAACAAATGGAGAAATTGTTTTGCATTTGAACTAGGAGCAAAAAGTATAAACAGCTGTTGCTTTTTTTTTTAACTTTTGAGCAACGATAAGAGAGAAGATAGTACACAGTATGTCAGGAAAATAACGAAACTTTTCAAACTAAACAAAACGAAATGAAATGAAATCTTTAAGTTTAACGTCCCACGATTATGCCGGATAGACTAAAGGAGACGATGATTATGAGAAATTCATGAAATTGTGGAATGAAGGAAGTAGGAGAAAACGGGAGAACCCCGAGAAAACCCACGAGCACGGTGTATGTTCACCACAAAGTCCACACCCCGCGAGCTGGGATGGAACCAGGGACCCCAAGCGCTGGAGGTGAACGCTCTACCACTGAGCCACCGCGCCCCCTTTCCTTAATCATTCACTTGCCTTAATCACCCGTCTCCCTTAGCCTATTGGGCATAATCTAAGGACGTTAAACTGAAATATTTCATTTTTTCGAACCCGGGTCACCGTTTACTTAAGAGAGAGAGCTCTAAGGATTATCGGACACGTAGGCTTAAAATACCTATTTGTGTCTTCAAAAATAAAAACGTTCATTTGGAAAGACGAGTTAGTGGTGAGGTCTCCTCGTTGACCTAAACTGTAAACTGACTTCTACATTGATTTCAGTTGAGAATCCGGCTACCAATTTCTAATATGATATAACAAGGGTTGATACTGTTCTAATCTTAGCGTGTACTAACAAGATAATTATTACTTTATTAACTTCACAATTACTGCAGTAAATTAATGTTATTTTTTCAGGGATGGCCTTTCTTTTTTAAAAGAACGGAAACATTTACCTCTAGTGTCAATTCTGAAAAGCTCTGAGATGCATTTCTAAAGCTCGGTGCTCACACATTGAGAAAAAACTGAAACAAATGGAGAAATTGTTTTGCATTTGAACTGGGAGATGTAGTGGCTAAAAGGTGTATTAGAGCGCCGCGAATGGGAAACAAAAGATTAAATATTTTACAACTAAAGTACCAGAATATACAATATACCAATAAGTATAAACAGCTGTTTTTTTTTTTTTTTTTTTTTTTAACTTTTGAGCAACGATAGGAGAGAAGATAGTACACAGTATGTCGGGAAAATAACGAAACTTTTCAAACTAAACAAAACGAAATGAAATGAAATCTTTAAGTTTAACGTCCCACGGTTATGTCGGTTAGGCTAAAGGAGACGGTGCTAATGAGAAATAAGTGAAATGGTGGAATAAAGAAAGTGGGAGGAAACGGGAGAACCCCGAGGAAACGCACGAGTACGGTGTTTGTCCACCACTAAACAAAACGATTTAGGTATTTTACCAACTGTAGAATCGTTCTTTTTGTTGAAAGTAATCCCTTCCGCATCAATACACCACTGGGCACGTTCAACCAATGCTAGCATAGATTTGTTAATGTCCTTTTTCGAAATCGCCTCAATAACTCTCGTCACGGCAGACTGGGTGCGGGCAACATTGCCATAATATGTTCATTTCATGGCCAATTTTAATTTTAGGAATAGGAAATAGTCTCATCACCAGTTAGAATCGATTCCAGGAATGTTGTGTTTCATCTGGCTGTTTTAATCAGGTCCTTGAAATGTTCAACGCGAGTAATTTTTTAGTCTTCAGTTAAAGTGTGCAGAACAAATCGAGCACAGACTTTCCGTTTCTTTAAATCCTTTGTCAAAATTTCGTGAGCCATATCTTTCGTCGTTCAACATCCATCTCACAGTCAAATTCGCATCGTGGGCGATCATTTCACGCACTTGTTTCACCAACATATCGCGATTCTTGTTTTTCGTTCTGCCTGGCTTTGGGTCATCTTCCAAGGAATCACGACCGTCCCGTATCTCGCGTACGTACGAGATAAGCACTCTTCACCATACACTTGTTTCATCTTTTCCAATGTCTCTGTAAATGTTTTACCTAGCTTGAAACAAAATGTAATATTAGCTATTTGCTCCATCGTATTTTAGTGACGAGGTGACATCAGATACACTCACTTTTCTTGCCATAACTTCGCACTACGTTAGTCAGTTCTCACGATTGTAGTCTCGTTTTGTTGACAGATATCCAGCTTTCCACTGATATGTTTCTTCAATAGATGGAGCTAGTGTTATCTATAAAAATAAAAGTTCCATTACTTTCCCGACATACTGTGTATGGTGATTGTGACCAAATCGAATTCGAGAAATCAACGGATTTTGTCGTTTCATGATCCCTACAAGCCGGAAAATGATTTTTTCATTGCCCGTCCGTCTGTTCGTCCCGAAGTAATTATGTTCACTCATCTAGAGGTCGCACTGTTCAACATATCTAAACCAAAGGTGGATAAGGCGGTGGAAACTGCCCTTACACGGATTGCTGTGATATTTATACCAAAGGTATCTCATATCCAAAAATAACTTTGCCCGAAAAATCAACTTTAAATTCCTCGAAATTCGAACTTATTGTTGAAAATTTGAAAATAAAAAAAAATTGTTCATATCTCGAAAACGACTTAAGCTACGAGGATGAAACAAAATATGAATATACTTTGCTTAAAGGGCCTTACCGAAAACAAGAAACAATGTATTTTACCTTTCAAATTTCTAGCGAAAAGCTTGTCGAAAATATTCGAATTCAATTTTTTTGCTTTATGTCTGAGTGACCACCTTCTGTTTTCCACCATAGAAGCAGTACCAACCCACCTATAATATATTTTGACCATGGTTTGATACTCGCGGTGCAACTTGATGTAAAATGAGGAAAACCGAAGTCGTACATGCCTGGAATATATCCAGCTTTCCGATGATATGTTTACCGTCATAAATGTTTTGGCCGACACGGATAGGGTCTACTGTCAGAACTCAAAGATGGTCGAGTTTGAATTTCTGACTTGTCATGATTGGCTCTATATGACAATGTTACTCATAATTGTACCTCTTCGAGAAACCGTGTGAGACCGCTATAGTGCCGATGATAATCGAACTTATTTAACCATTGTTACGTTTTTGTTTAAACTGTGCACTGACAATTCGAATAGTGTTAGCGCTGCAATTCTAGGGTTGGAAAGGGACATGTATCTGTCATGACATCCTTCGAAAAAAAAAATAGATAATTTTACCCTATAAGTTCGGAGTCGCAGTCTGTTCGTGAGAAGAGCTTATAACAATTGAAAATGGTATTGTGGCAACGAAACTTCACAATAATGTTAACAATTTGGTACTAATATTTGATGGAAGATATATTCGACACGGCAAGAAGTCAAATAATGAGTACGAATGAAAATCATACCCTGAACGAAAAAAAAAAAAAAATAATTGCCTCAATTTAAGCCATTTACTATTTACACAAAGACTGATTATATTGTAGATATCCTAGGGCAAACATACAAGATCCAAACTGCCTAGCGATTCTCATGGTACAAGGTGATATTTATTGTGTGAATCGCAGCTATCGGGATACAACTGAATATTTGGAAGAAAGGGGATTTACAGTTGTACCTACACTGAAGGGTAAGCGCAAGCAATTGACTACGGCCGGCGCGAACTTTTCCCGCTGTTACAAAATTTCACTGGGTTCTTGAGGCCGTTCATGGTATTCTTGAACAAGTATTGTCTTCTATATCACCAACTGCACAACAAATTGCTTCCCCAAGTTGGAATGTTATGTCGGGTGGCTTCTTGTTTACATAAAACTTTTTGGTAATCTGACGAAGGCCTCGACGAGGAAGTTCAACAAATGGAACGATAGCACATCGCAGAGAACATAGGAGTAGAAGTGAAAGAGCATGGTTAGGACAGGTGTACACGCTCTTTCGCAGAAGTCACATCTGAGGACATCCAAGACTTCCCGGAGTCACTTGCGGATCCAGAAGGATCGTTTGGGGGGGGGGTTTGCTTCCTGGAAGATGAGTGTAGCCTCGAGGTGACCAGAAGTTTAATTTTCAAGAATGGGACGCATATGAATGTCGAGTTGGAGTGGGTGTAAACCTGATTCCGAGATTCTCTTTTGGGGCCCGACTTTGTAAGTATATATATATATATATATATATATATATATATATATATATATATATATATATATATATATATATATATATATATATATAAGTATCCTTTCTGTAGATTTAAATTAAATACGCACTTTCGTTTCGGAGGCGTGGCGGTGTCATGATTTACTTCACACATAGTCACCACAATATATCAGGTCCGGTGTCTTACACAGTATATGCACAAAAGAAAATACTGTGCATACGATGGCATTCATTTCAATTCGCTCTAATTATTTATATTTTAAATAACAATTGTGGGACAACAGTTTAAAAAAAAGACAGACTCGGCCTACGCAAAAATAGATAACAAAATTGTACATGCATAAAGAACTGCGTCTCATATAGCTTCGCCACTGAAAGGGACGTGAAAATCAGTCCAACTCATGCAATGATGAATGAAGATAACAGCACCAGTCTCCGTTTTCTGAAAGACAAATACCCACACCGTTAAATTCGAGTTACGATCTCGACATACTAGAAGAAAGACGTACATGTGTTCCAAATACAATATGGCATTCGTGTCTAAAGCCGTATAATTGTGAATGTGCACATGGGAACCGAATAGTTTGATGTTGTTCATATGTCGTTACAAACACATATCTTTCACGTGCTAGATACTAATATTGGTATCCTACTAAGGTAGACTGAAAATCAATTGCACTAGTGCTCTCATCCTGTTTCTGGAAGAGGTACAATTATGAGAATTATACTGTTAGGTAGAGCCATTCGTTACGAATCAGAAATTCAAACTCAACCTTTTTTTCACTTCTAACAGTATTCGTGCTGGCCAAAACATCTATGGTGTAATGTGGGTTGCATATCTTCCAGGAGTGCCCGACTTTGATCTTCCTCATTTTACATCTAGTTGCACCTCCAGTATCAAACCATGGTCAAGATATATATTATTGGTGAGTTGGTGCTGTTTCTATGGTGGAAATTAGAAATTGGTCACTCAACCATAAGGGGGAAATATTTTAATTTGAATATTTTCGACGCGCTTTTCGCTAGGAATTTGAGGGACGAAATACATTGTTTCTAGTTTTCGGTAAGGACCTTCAAGCAAAATATATTCGTATGCAACATTTGTTTCATCCTCGTAACCCGAGATATGAACAGTTTTTCATTTCCAAATTGTCAACAAAAACTTCGAAATTAGAAGGAATTTGATTTTCCGGCCAAAGTTATTTTTGAATATGAGGTGCCTTTGGTATAAATACCACAGCAATCCGTGTAAGGGCACTTTTCACTACCTTATCTGGCTACAACCTTTGAAACTGAAATGTGGCTCATATGTATTAGATATCCGTCAAACTGTATACAAACGTTGTGCTACAGAAACATAACACACCTGTAAAATTTTACAGCTCTGTCTTAAAGGGGTCTCCTGCAAGAGCCATTTGAAAGTTGGGGGTTTCATGCAAAAAGCGCCTACGTTTTCATTCGACTTAAATTGTGTAATATTTCTTTAATTTGAACATACCAAAAAAAAGAAAAGAAAAAGAAAAAGAAAACACCTTCCTAATTCTTTTATATAATAAAGTGGAACACCAGAGCTACTTATTTTGAAAATTTGAGGCCCATGTTAAGTGAGCCTTTTTCAGAAATAATTGCCAAATTTTGACATTATTTTATTCCCTTTTTTCTCTCTTTGACGGTAAAATTCAAATGGTTAACTCCATTTGAGCAGTTCATTGTCACAATATTGTAAATATTACAAATTCTAAGATTGTTTTAGTGAAAACCATTTTCTTATAAATACCTTCAATATAACCAGAGATCTAGCAGTTTCAGTAATTTAAGTCTAGGGCAGACTTAGACACTTTTTGCACAGAACTCCCAAAGTTTAAAAAAAATGAAATGAAATCTTTAAGTTTTACGTCCCACGGTTGTGTCGGTTAGGTTAAAGGAGACAATGATGATGAGAGATGTGTGAAATGGTGCAATGAAGAAAGTGGGACGAAACGGGAGAGCCCCGAGAAAACCGACGAGCACGGTGTTTGTTCATCACAAAGTCCACACGGCGCGAGCTGGGATCGAACCTGAGATTTCAAGCACCGGAGGGGAACGCTCTACCACTGAGCCAACGCGGCCCCACCCAAAGTTCAAGTGGCTCCTACAGAAGCCTACTTTGAGAAAGAGCTGAAAATTTTTATAGCTGGGTTTGAGTTTTACGTCCCACAGTTATGCCGGTTAGGCTAAAGGAGACGGTGATGATGAAAGATGAGTGAAATGGTGGAATGAAGAAAGTGGGAGGAAACGGGAGAACCCCGAGAAAACCCACGAGCACGGTGTTTGTCCACCACAAAGTTCACTTGGCGGGGGCTGGGATCGAACCCGGGACCCCAAGCACCAGAGGTGAACGCTCTACCACTGAGCCACCGCGCCCCCCTATAGCTGGGTTATGTTTGAGTATCACAACATTTGTGCACAATTTGAAGTAAATCTAAAACACACGAACCACCTCGATTTGTTGATTTCATATGGAATGGCCCATTCTTCAAAGACTCCTTCAAACCTTCAGTTCATTTTTATACTGACGCCGTGGGTGGATAAATTTTAAAATGGTTTCTTTGGATTCAGTGTTGATTCAAACGTGGGATTTTTTATTACCTTCATGATCAGATGTTCTTTGTTAAAACATATGTTTTAATGATCAGATGTTATGAAATTGACGTGATGGAAGCAGCATCGCAAAGCTGTCTTCAATATTGGGTGGACGGGTAAGATCGTTCCCATATTTTTTTTTAAGCAATGTTCAAAATATTTATAAAATTGAAAAACAATTTCAGAGAATCAGGGGAGCAGAGTTGTCTTCAACATTGGGAGGTGGGCAGATTTCAAGCTTATTCGGAAGCGACATCAATTTCATCTCACTTTTCTTTGTGGCAAACACAAATCATCACATTTCCTCCCCCCCCAAAAAAATACATTTCAAATCGGATTATTGGAGGACAGTCCCCCCTAGTTCCAAGATTGGAGGGGACATGTCCCCATCACCCCCCTGAGATTTGCTCTAGTGGATGGAAGGTATGATAGGGAAGGGAATAAGAAGACTGCAATTGATTGACAATATATATAAAAAAAACAATTCTTACATCAAAGTGACGTAAAGACTGATGAGAACTTTTAAAGCTGCTCGAATACTCGAAAAGTAATGGCAGAGTTTTTTTGACCATAATGATAATGCCTACACCAGCACAATCGTGAAAATCTTGAGACTTTCCACAAAAAATTTCCAGGATGTATGCTCATTACATTTTTTTTTCGTCATAAAGGTGAAATGGAGAAAGACAATCACATACGTACAAACGTTTTAGTGAGTTCGGATTAGTAAGTTTAGTAATAACCGTTTGTATTTACTGTGCAAACATGTTTGTCAAAAAGTTAATGCTGTAAATACTACAATATAATTTGTAAAATCTAGCTATCTGTTTATAAGTTGACTATTTCAAATTTTTCACAAGAAATTTCTGGAGAAATTGCAAAGAATGTAAATTTATTGTCGTTGGGTTAGAGACTCAAAAATATCGATTACACATGTCAGGATCGAAGTGTGCTTGCTTGTAACAAGCGGAAATTAACTACGTAGAATTGATTTTTCAGATCAAAACTTGTCTTATTTTATAATATTTGTATCCATATTTTGTTCTTGTTTTGTTTAATAAAATTGTTACCGCGTAACAATAGTGTTCGTGCTTAAATTGATATACCGAGGTAATAATTTAAGTTATGAAAAATCTAGATTTTGCCAATTGACGACTCGTCTTCTGTCTCTTGGCGTCTGTTCAGTTGCCAAGAAAGAATTCTTTTGGTAAACAGGATGTATTACGTCATGAACGTCGCTGCAATGATGGATCTTTTAATTCAGAGTTGCCAATTTGTTAAATTTTATGCCACAAATGCTACTTTGCTCTTTCGAGAATGTTCTATCTCCTACTTGTGTCGCCCATTGAAAGAAGCAGTTACTGCTATCCATTTGTTTCATTTTAACAGCATACACTTTGAGATCAGTAAATTACAAGCATTATTTTATTAAATAATATTTTGATTTCAACGAAAGAACTACTGACCAAAGCTTAAAACCCACTGTATTTTATTTAAATTATAATATGTAATGGTTTCGAATATCTAAGATATCCTTCTTCAAGCACTATCGAACGTTCGATTAATGTCGGATTAACGTTTGGGTAATGTTAATAAACGAAAAATGAGTTTAGTTTTACATTGTGAACCTATAGTACAGGTAAAACTATCTCAGACAAAAACCTAGTACCCACGTGGGGAACCTAACACGTGTCTATATAACAATAGCATAAAGCAAAACCATTTAATAACACTCGGGCAGGTATGAAGCAAAAGTTGAATTAGGGAAGAAAAGTACAGAAATCAGAAACTTTTAATATAGGCACAGGATTTTTTTTTGACCGAACGGAAGCAAATATTACTTCCATCTTTTTTTTTTTTTTCAATGCACAATCCTGTAATTTATTCATTGAATATTTTCCGTCTGAATAGCTGACAACTCTGATTCTCTTGGTTGTGAAACAACGTTGCTAACGTATGCAATAATTGTAGAATCATACAATAATTTTCTTTCCTAAGAGATACGATATTCAATATAGGCAGAGGCGAAGTCTCCATCCAGCGTTGTGTTGTTTCACAAAAGTTTCACCATATCTCTCCACACATTTTTAAGACTCCACATGACACAATTCACTATTCTGTTCATAGGAGAGAATATATATGCAAAATCAAAAGCTAACTGCAAACAACAGAAAGCAATTGCGAGTACTGTATACAGTACGTTTAGCATTCAAGTTTATTGATATTATACTGGGTGCAAAAAAAAAAAAAGAAAAAGAAAAGAAAAAAGAAAATGACAAGAGGCAAAATAGATGCAGTCAATGAGGAACTCACAAAATGGATCATCTATTAACCCAGAATAGAGGGTGTTATAAATTAGTTAAAGAAAGAAAATCAAAATGATAAAAAAAATAAAAACTTAAAACTAGATTAGCTATTGTTGAGGAAAAACCAGGGGCGTATCTAGAATGTAAAAACTGGGGGCAGCCAGAAGCCAGACTATGATAGGTATTATTATTATTATTATTATTATTATTATTATTATTATTATTATTATTATTATTATTATCATTAAATATTCTGCATTTTGGCAGGTCCTGTAACTAACGAGGGTTTCTTCTTGTTCTTCTTAATTTTCACTTTGGGTTTGGGAATGTTTCTTCCATGTTTCTCGATTTTCAGCTTCCTCTTTTAACTCCCAATATTTTCTTTATTTTTCAAATCATCAATCAGTTGTGTTCTTCTTCTTTCTATTTCTCACTTTCTTTCCATTTTTCCTTCTATGGTGGTATGAAGAAGACCATTTCTTCGCAAGATGTGTCAAATTCAATTGGCTTTCTACGAAGGATGGTGGCTAGAAGCGTCCTCTTTTCGTTTATCCGTTTTAAAACATCTTCGTTTGTTACTCTACACTACATTTCGAAGCTCTCTAAATACTTCTTCCCTAACTTTCGTAATATCCAATTCTATGAACCATAAAATCCAATACTGCATATATAACACTTGACTATTTTCTTCCTTACTCCAATATTAAGGTTGCTAGTTAAGAGTGATCTTTTCTTGTTGAATGCTTCTTTGGCTACGGCAATTCTCGACCTGATACGATGATAGGTACATCATCAATTTATTATAAACTTCCAAAAATAAATAAATTATTTCTGCCACTCACAAAACTAAGAGCTTAGAACCCCCGACCCCGGGTTAGATCCGCCTCTCTGAAAAACATAAGAAACCAGAAGATTGTTCCATGCATTACTGTAAATTACGAAAGAAAGACATTTGCTGAAATTGTAAATAAAAAGAAAAAAGAAAAAGAAAAGAATTATAAGTGATTGTTACAGCAAAAGCAATAAAAGAGGGAATGGCCAAACAAGAGTAGTCATATTCCTGAAAGGAAAGATGAACGAGTCAATTAATTTACAGACCAAGCTTGTAAAGTCATTTATTTGAATGAAGGAACAGGCCTGCAACCAGCCACAGAGGTTTGCGGGTGCCATGAATATGTTAGAGAGGCCAAGTCATTAAACATTCTCTTACCAATAGCTAAATTGTGTTTTTTGTATTAATAATAACATTTTGTGTTAAGGTCTGGAGGGGTCAGGAAATGTTAGGGAGGCCAGGCCCCCCTAGCCCCCTCTGGTTGCGGGCCTGTTAAGAAAAGAGTCAAAGTTTTCTCTGCCAAGCCGATGGGTGGATCACTAATCATTGCAACAGAAACTAAAGACATGGAGAAAAAATCAAGATATACAAAGATAATGGAAGAATTCGTTCTCGGAAAAAAGGGAAGAATAAAAGGCACGGAATAAGACCAGCAGCAAAAAAAGACACCGAATTGTGTCTACAACATCATCACCATAGGTATTCTACCATTATTGGCAAATCACTTGTTGCAACTGATAAGCTTTTATGTTCCACGGTCTTCCGCTAACCTCTTCGTCTTCACTTACGATTTTTCTGTTTTGATATCATCCATCAATTGCAGCCTCCTTCGCCCTCTCCCTCTCTTTCCTGCCATCATACCTTCTACCACGTTCTTCATAATACAGTTCCTTCTTTGCCAATGTCCCAATCAGTTTCTCTTCCTCTACTCAACAATACCTGAAATTGTTCTTTTCTTCCCCATCATTTCTAACATCCTCTTATTCGTTTTCCGCTCGACCCAGTAAATTTTCTCCATTCATCTCCACACTCCCATTTCGAGAGCTTTCAGTCGTTTTTCATTATTTTTGCGTAATATCCATATTTCTGCCCCATACAGAACAATATTCCACGCTAAGCACTTTATGAGTCTTTTTTTCTATACTCTTTGCTGAAAGACCCACAAAATATAATTTCCTTCCTCCTAAAGGCTTCTTTCACCATTCCTATTTTTGCTTTTATTTCACGTTCACTTCATCACTAGTAATACTATCCAGGTATCGAAAATTAGTCACGTGTTCTATTTTCTCCCCTCCTGCTTCCATATTTGACACCGACCCCTTCGTTCCAATCACCATGGCCTTTGTCTTTCTAACATTTATCTTCCTCCCATATTCTTCACAGCTCTTCCGCACGTTTTCTAACACAATTTCCTCCTCAAGTCCACAGCAATTGAACAAAATTTGGAAGATGAGAATGTGGAATAGTCGAAGAAAAAAGTAAAGCCAAAATTGAAAACAAGGCCAAAGAATGATTCTAGATTCCATTTGGTAATTAAAGCTCCAAGTGACATATACAAGAAGATACTACAAATAAGTAGGGTATATCATTCATACGAAATTGACAATCAAGGATTTTGTCTCAATTCCTAGATGCCTCCGTCGCATTGATTATGAACGCGTTCAACGGTTTTGCAAAGAAGACAAATCAACGTGTAAGACTTGCCGGTGGAGAAATCATGAGAAAAATCTCTGTCCCTATAAAGATAAACGAAAGTGTGTATTACCATGCCTAAAAAGAAAGAAGACATGTACGGATTCCAAGGAAAAGGAATATCTAACATACAAAATGTTGTATGAAAAAGAAGCATCCGGAATTGATCATGGATAAGTACTATAACTCATATTTAAATTAGTAACAAAGATTATGTTAGTAAATTAAAGAAACAAAGCTGGAAGAAGTAAAGAAACAAAGAGAAACAAAGTGGAGAACAAATCGGAAAGTTAAACACTCTGGAAGAAGTAAAGAAACAAAGAGAAACAAAGTGGAGAAACAAATCGGAAAGTTGAACACACTGGAAGAAGTAAAGAAACAAAGAGAAACAAAGTGGAGAAACAAATCGGAAAGTTGAACACTCTGGAAGAAGTAAAGAAACAAAGAGAAACAAAGTGGAGAAACAAATCGGAAAGTTGAACACTCTGGAAGAAGTAAAGAAACAAAGAGAAACAAAGTGGAGAAATAAATCGGAAAGTTGAACACACTGGAAGAAGTAAAGAAACAAAGAGAAACAAAGTGGAGAAACAAATCGGCAAGTTGAACACTCTGGAAGAAGTAAAGAAACAAAGAGAAACAAAGTGGAGAAACAAATCGGAAAGTTGAACACTCTGGAAGAAGTAAAGAAACAAAGAGAAAAAAAGTAGAGAAATAAATCGGAAAGTTGAACACACTGGAAGAAGTAAAGAAACAAAGAGAAACAAAGTGGAGAAACAAATCGGAAAGTTGAACACTCTGGAAGAAGTAAAGAAACAAAGAGAAACAAAGTAGAGAAACAAATCGGAAAGTTGAACACTACAAATCGTATGGAATGAAAATGAAAATTTTCTGTTTAACGTCCCACTATTCTGTCCTTTAGGATATATATAATGTGTCAACTTGGGAAAGGAGAATATCCACTTTTGATTTTTTTTTTAATTTTTGGTGTGTGCTGTAAGCGGATTGGCTGTAGTAGCCTATAATAAACAATTAGGATTCAGATTTTTTCACTGTCGCTTATATTAAATCTGTCACTATCTCTGGATTCATAGTGTCTGATGAAGCCAAGTAGATAGTTAGCGGAGCTGTTACACTTTATAATAAACGTGTTATTTTGCTCAGCGTTTCAAATATTCACTTCGTATTGCCTTTCGTTTCTCACATTTATCAAACAGTCCTTTAATAATATCTACACAAAAGTCTGCGAAGTTGAAGGCAAACGAAGTTTCAACCGCATTAATTATCTCCCCATCATTAACATAACGTCTAACCCGCAAATGTTTCTTCATACATGGAAAGAAAAATAAATGGAAGGAGTCAGATCAAGTGAATGTGGTGGTAGAGGCGAAGGTTCGTTAATACATTGGCGCACAGAAGTGACTGCTTCTACTGCTAGATATACCGGTGCAATGTCCACTAGCAGTAACGTACCTTTCGAGAGCAAACGCCGTCTCTTTGCTTTCATAGTATCCCGTAACTTTTGTAACAATTCCTGTGATTGTAATCCCTTTGAAGTCAATGATCACAATGCTAAACCCAGCCGTAAATCAGATTTCAAACTATAGTTTCTTTCCTCAACTGAAGTGCAGTTCGTATATAAAGGATGCCGCCTTATACGTATGGTGACTCGTGCCATAGATAACTCACTGCCTGAGGGAACTTGTGGAAAACACCCCCTATAACTAAATGGCCAACCAGAACCTCATTTCAAACAATTGACAGCCTGTTGTCAATTCCATGTGAAGTGTTAGTTGCCACGGTTCCAAACGCTGTCCTTTCAGTAACTGATTAGAAGATGGTTGCCTATATATACAGGGTGACTGGTAATTCGTTGCATTCCTTGCAAGGGGATATTCTACAAGTACTTTTGAACATTTTCACCTATATCAACCGGGGGTCGCAAATCAATAGTTTCAGAGTAATTTGCACGTGTTATTTCTTTGAAATTTACCGGCTAACGAGAGGTGCGCGAGAAAGTTTAACCTTGATCCATTTCTGAATAATATAGAGCGCTGAAATTTTGCACGTATAATCCTGCATACCTATGTGGATCATGTAGTAGTGTACAGCTCGTAACTCTGCATCGTTGCTGTGTTATAGATCCGAACGTGAAGTAAAGTGTAGTGATCCAAAATCCATTACTGCACCTCAGAAAGTTGCGTGGCAACATCGCAGAAGTAATTTCCTCTAGGAAATGCCTGCATGGTTGGCAAAAGGTGGAATGAAGATGGTGTGCGCTGAAGAGAAAACGCGAACTATGATGAATTTTATACACAGGATCGTGCATCTGTCTGGCTAACATTGGAGCAGTGAACGAGTGCGTTGTTTTCCAGGAGGTAAACACCTTTTGCTAGCATGCCACGATCTGGGATTCACAAAATCCGGCAACGCACCCAGCAATGAGGCATAATATGTCATGGTAATTGTGGTGTCCTTTACCTGGAAAGCAACTAGTATTATCCCATGCTGATCACAAATAAACGTGATCATCACTTTGGTCGCTAGAAAATGGATCGATCTGGGCCAGTTTTGATCAACTCACAAGCCCCTGGGAAAATGACCACCTTGCACCGTGAGACCACGGTCTTTTACGACCTCCATTTTAGGGGTGAATTCGTTCCCTTTTATGACCACTTTTTAAGGGGTGTATTCGTTCTCTTTTACGAGCCCATTTTAGGGGTGACCTCGTTCTCTTTTATGAGCATATTTTTCAACCCCTATTTTAACATAGGAGATAACACATAAGATTACGAACACATAGAAGAGAAGATAACACATAACACTACGTAACACACAGCACAACAGATAATACATAGCACAGCTAATAAAAGAGCATGGCGTATTTTCCAACCCCTATTTTAAGATAACAGAAATTACGAACACATAGAAGAGCAGATAACACATAACATAGCAAGGGTGAACTCGTTCTCTTTTATGAGCATATTTTCCAACCCCTATTTGAACATAGCATAGAATACATGGAGACTATGAACATACAACAGAGCAGATAACAAACACAACCACCTCCATTTTAGGGGTGTATTCGTTCCCTTTTATGAGCATATTTTTCAACCCCTATTTTAACATAGGAGATAACACATAAGATTACGAACACATACAAGAGAAGATAACACATAACACTACGTAACACACAGCAGAACAGATAATACATAGCACAGCTAATAAAAGAACATGGCATATTTTCCAACCCTTATTTTAAGATAACAGAAATTACACTGAGACTATGAACACACAGCAGAGCATAAGAGTACGTAACATAACAAGGGTGAACTCGTTCAAACCCCTATTTTAACATAGCAGAAATTACATAGCACAGCTAATAAAAGAACATGGCATATTTTCCAACCCTTATTTTAAGATAACAGAAATTACACTGAGACATGAACACACAACAGAGCATAAGAGTACGTAACACACAAGGGTGTATTCATTCTCTTTTATGAGCATATTTTCCAACCCCTATTTCAACATGACAGAGACTACGAAACATGGCGGACATAGCACAGCTAATAAAAGAACATGGTTTATTTCAGAAATTACACTGAGACTATGAACACACAAAAACCTCCATTTTAGGGGTGTATTCATTCTCTTTTATGATTACTTTTTCAACCCCTATTTTAAAACAATGAATACCTATGTAACATAGCGATTCGATACGCTCTTTGAACCGATGTGGATGAAACTTGGCATATGGGGGTTTTCGACCATGCTGAGTACGAATATCATACATTTAGCAATAGGTCATCAGGTACTACATGACCCAAAATTAGTGGTCATCGAGGTCAAAGGTCAACATACTTAAAACCCAATAACTCGAAAACGAAGCAACGTATTGAGGTGCTGTTTCCACATCTAGTAATAGGTCATCAAATACTACAAGTTCCAAAATAGTGACCATCGAGGTCAAAGGTCAAAATACTTAAAACCCAATCACTCGTAAACGGCGTCAAATATCGAAGTGCTGTTTCCACATTTAGCAATTGGTCATCAGGTACTACAAGTTCCAAAATAGTGGTCATCGAGGTCAAAGGTCAAAATACTTAAAACCCAATAACTCGAAAACGAAGCAACGTATTGAGGTGCTGTTTCCACATCTAGTAATAGGTCATCAAATACTACAAGTTCCAAAATAGTGACCATCGAGGTCAAAGGTCAAAATACTTAAAACCTAATAACTCGTAAACGGCGTCAAATATTGAGGTGGTGTTTCCACATTGAGTAATAGTTCATCAATCACTGCAAGTTCCAAAATAGTGACAATCGCGGTCAAAGGTCAAAACTCGAAAACGGAGCTACATACTCAGGTGCTGTTTCCACATTGAGTAATAGGTCATCAGGTACCACAAGTTTCAAAATAATGACCATCGAGGTCAAAGGTCAAAATACTTAAAACCCAATAACTCGAAAATGGATCCACATACTGAGGTGCTGTTTCCACATTTAGTAATCGACCACCAACTACTACATGTTCCAAAATAGTGACCATCGAGTTCAAAGGCCCAAATACTTAAAACCAAATAACTCTTAAATGGATCCACATATTGAGGTGCTATTGTCACATTTAGTAATTGGTCATCAACCACTGCAAGTTCCAAAAAATAATGAACGCCCAATGAACCAATGAATGCGAATAACTCTTAAACAGAGCAACGTTTTGAGGTGCTGTTTCCAAATCTAGGAATACGTCATCAACCACTGCAAGTTCCAAAAATAATGACCATCGAGGTTAAAGGTCAAATATTTAAGCTTTAATAACTTTAAACAAAGCCTGTGTGACCTATTCAGTTTTGTACCAAGCAGAGAGAAGTGAAGAATGAAAAAATATGACTGGCTTACTTCGAGAAAGAAAGCAACGATATACATTTTAACTAGCTGCGTATTTTAAATCATTTTGTACTATTTAAATAAACAATCGGATAAATTTAACCGGCTCAGAAGTTCAATACTCTTTTGTACGCTTGAGTGAGCTTTCCAATTTTGTAGCAAGAAGGACTATTTTCTAACTAACTCAGAATTTCATTTCATATTGTAATACTCAAATTTGGATGGAGTGTTTAGTTTTGTACGAACCAGAAACATTTGATTGGATTATTTCCTTATGTACCAACTGGAAAAAGTGAAGGGCCATTATTCAAATAAACGAAGGAATAGCAGAAAAAAATAAGTGAAGAATGAATAAAATTTAGGTGGATTATTTTCTTTTGTACCAACTGGAAAAGAGAAGAAGAGCTACTTTAACTAGCTCATTATGTACTGTTTAAGGAAACGAAAATTGACTATTTAACTAGCTCAGAATTTATGTAAGAATAATTTCAATGTTCTACTTTTTATACCAACGAGAAAAAATGAACTAGCTGAATATTTAAATATACGGAAGAATAAATTTAAGTGACCTATTCAATTTTGTACCAATGAGAAATGGCATTTTTAACTGGTTCAGAATTTTACTACTCAAATAAAAAATGGACTTATAATTTGTGTCAACTCTAAAATCAATTAAACGAAGTAATGCATTTGAAAAACCGAAGTTGAGTATTTTATACCATTTTGTATTATTTCAACAAACAAAAGGAATAAGCAAAAAAAGGATCATTTTATATCATTTTAAACTAGTCTAATAAACGAAGACATAAATATGAGTGAGCTATTTAATTTTGTAGCAACCAAAGGATCATTTTAACTAGCTGAGTATTTCTGTACTTTTGTGCCATTCAAACACTAACCAGAAAAAAAAGAAGAAGGCCCATTTTAACTAACTGAGAATTTCTGTACCTTTTTGTTCTATTTAAACAAACGATGCGATAAATTTGAGTGGTCAGAAAAATCGAAGGAGGTCCAATTTAGCTAACTCAGAATTTATATACCTTTATACTAGCCCAATTAACGAAAGAACAAATTTGGGTGTTCTACTTTTTATACCAAACAAATAAGAACCATTTTGTACTACTCAAATAAACGAAAGAAAAAGCAAAAAAAGACCTTTTTAACTAGCGCAGAATTTCTGTAACACAAAAATTAATTTGGATGGAGTAACAAGAAAGAAAGCAAAGATATGCCATATTAACTATTTAAATAAACGAAGGGATAAATTTAAGTGATCTATTCCATTTTGTACCAAGGAGAAATGCCATTTTTATCTAACTTAGAATTTCTAGTGCATGTTGTATTATTTAAACAAAACAAAGGGCGAACAGGAACCATTTTACTCAAACTTGGATGAAGTATTTAGCTTTGTATGAACCAGAAAAAAAGTAAAGAAGAACCATTTTAACTAACTCAGATCTTTATACCATTTTGTACTACTTTTTGTACCAATCAGAAGAAAATCAAAGAAGGGTCATTTTAACTAGCCAAGCAGAAAAAAGGAAAGAATTAACACTTTGTACTAACCAGAAAAGGAGAAGAAGGATCAGCATTCTATACTTTTCGTGCCGTTTATTGGGGTGTCCTATTTCCTTTTGTACCAACGAGAACCATTTTTAACTGGCTTAGAATTTTATGCCTTTTTGTAAAATTTGTATCAAATCGAAAAAAGCAAGGAAATACCATTTTTAAATAGCTCAGCATGTTACAGCTTTTTGTGTTTTTGGTCTACCCAATTTCTTGACCAGGGGGCGCGGTGGCTCAGTGGTAGAGCGTTCACCTCCGGTGCTTGAGGTCCCTGGTTCGATCCCAGTTCGCGCCGTGTGGACTTTGTGGTGGACAAACACCGTGCTCGTGGGTTTTCTCGGGGTTCTCCCGTTTCCTCCCACTTTCTTCATTTCACCATTTCACTCATTTGTCATTATCACCGTCTCCTTTAGCCTAACCGGCATAACCGTGGGACGTTAAACTTAAAGATTTCATTTCATTTTTTCATTTTTTTCCAATTTCTTGACCATGTTGTACTATTTAAAGAAACAAAGGAATAAATTTGTGTGACCTATTCACTTTTGTAACAATCAGAAAAAGGAAAGAACTAACATTTTGTACTAATCAAATAAGCGAAGGAATAAATTTGAGTGACCTATTGAAGAATGAATAAATTTTGTTTGCAATTAAAAAAACGGAGAAGGTCTACTTTCTGTACAAACCAGAGAAAAAACAAATTTGTGTGACCTATTCACTTTTATAGCAAGCAGAAAAAGCACGAGAAAGAAGGGAAGAAAGTTCATTATAACAAGCAATCTATTAAATTCTTAATATTACAATACTACAAATTGATCCATTTATCAGTTCAAGTTCTTCTATTCATTCACAATCAAATGCATATGCTACAGTGGGCTCAGTGTTCATTTACAGAATTAAATAATTGTTTATCTTTCTCTAAAAACATTTCTACTATTTTGTTGATATAATAATCACACTCTGTAATGTATTCATATACCAGATTAAATTTTTTCTCCAAAGTATAAGTGTTCTTAATATTACAACTTTTAAAATGCTTCTTTATATAAAGTTTATAGATTTTTTCTCTCATTTCACGTTTAATTAAGATCGTCCACACCTTTTGCAATAATTCGTAATCATGCTGCAGCAAACAGTTGTGATCTTTTTCATTCTCATTATGTTTAGAACATGCTTCACATAATAATACTGAATTTGGTGTATACTCATTAAATAATTGTATAACAAATGTATGACTAATACTTTCACTAGTACACTCGCACTCATTAGCTTCCAGTGCAAAACAGGTAATATTTGAAACACTGTCATCATCACTTTCCGGGAGTATTTCATCATTATATCTGTTATAGCGTCTAAAGTAATACACTTCTTCTATTTCTTGTGTTGGATATATGATTCTCACTTTATCACGTAATTCATCTGGCAAATCGGGGTCAGACGGCTGGATTAACAGTATAGGTTTTTCGTTTTCACGCTGAATTTCTTTTTCTCTAGGTGAAACATAAACAATTTCCATGCTAGTCATTTTTTCTGCTCTTCAGCAAAAGCCAATCAAATAAATAATTTTATATATCTACAATAAAACATTCTATGCATTCTCCGTGTTTAATAATATGTTTCAAAACAATACAACATCGTGATGTATGTTCTATTATTTCCAAATATACTCCATAAACTTATATTCCATTATAATAAAATACATAACTGCAAAAATATATATTTGTCTTTTTGGACTTAGACGAGGAAAGAAAATTTAAAAAAATAATTGAATCTTTGAGCAATAGGCAATACCCCTGTTAGGAAACGCATTCATAACGTTGTTTAAATATCTGCAGCAACATGGAACTTTGAAAACTTTTCTTACTTTAATATGATCTCTTCTTCTGCTGTGATCAAAAATGGCCATGCATGATGTTACGCAAATTACTATGGAGTCTGTTCTACACAATTATGACGCAATTCTGGTTTGTTAAATCTTACGTTGAAATATTTTATAAGCCTTACTTAGTGACGGGAGAGGCAATTTAAATTGTTCTCTGGATGACACAAAAATATACAAAATGTAGCACCACAAACGTATAAAATTCTGAGCTTTTCTTTTGATTGGTACAAAAATGAAATAGACCACCCGTAATACAAAATGGTATAAAAATACCGAGCTTGTTATAATGAACTTTCTTCCCTTCTTTCTCGTGCTTTTTCTGCTTGCTATAAAAGTGAATAGGTCACACAAATTTGTTTTTTCTCTGGTTTGTACAGAAAGTAGACCTTCTCCGTTTTTTTAATTGCAAACAAAATTTATTCATTCTTCAATAGGTCACTCAAATTTAATAGCACAAAAAGGCTAGTACCATTGACCTTCTTTGCTTAAGCCACTCAAATTTATTCTTTCCTTTTTCTGCTTGCTATAAAACTGAATAGGTCACACAAATTTATTCCTTCGTTTGTTTAAATTGGGTAGACCAAAAACACAAAAAGCTGTAACATGCTGAGCTATTTAAAAATGGTATTTCCTTGCTTTTTTCGATTTGATACAAATTTTTTCAAAAAGGTATAAAATTCTAAGCCAGTTAAAAATGGTTCTTGTTGGTACAAAAGGAAATAGGACACCCCAATAAATGGCACAAAAAGTTAGAATGCTGATCCTTCTTCTCATTTTCTGGTTAGTACAAAGTGTTAATTCTTTCCTTTTTTCTGCTTGGCTGGTTAAAATGACCATTCTTTGATTTTCTTCTGATTGGTACAAAATGGTATAAAAGTCTGAGTTAGTTAAAATGGTTCTTCTTTACTTTTTTTTCTGGTTCATACAAAGATAAATACTCCATCCAAAACTGAGTAAAATGGTTCATGTTCGCTTTCTCAAATTTAGCCCTTCGTTTTGTTTAAATAATACAACATGCACTAGAAATTCTAAGCTAGATAAAAATGGCATTTCTCCTTGGTACAAAATGGAATAGATCACTCAAATTTATTCTTTCGTTTATTTAAATAGTTAATATGGCATATCTTTGCTTTCTTTCTTGTTACTCCATCCAAATTAATTTTTGTGTTACAGAAATTCTGCGCTAGTTAAAAAGGTCTTTTTTTGCTTTTTCTTTCGTTTATTTGAGTAGTACAAAATGGTATAAAATACTCAGCAAGTTAAAATGGAAAAGTAGAACACCCATCTTGTTCTTTCGTTCATTGGGCTAGTATAAAGGTATATAAATTCTGAGTTAGCTAAATTGTACCTTCTTCCATTTTTCTGACCACTCAAATTTATCCCATCGTTTGTTTAAATAGAACAAAAAGGTACAGAAATTCTCAGTTAGTTAAAATGGGTTTTCTTCGCTTTTTGTGATTAGTACAATTTTGTTCTTTCGTGAAAATCCTTTGGTTGCTACAAAATAGCTCACTCATATTCATGCCTTCGTTTATTAGACTAGTTTAAAATGATATAAAATGATCCTTTTTTTGCTTATTCCTTTTGTTTGTTGAAATAATACAAAATGGTATAAAATACTCAACTTCGGTTTTTCAAATCAAATAGCTCACTCAAATGCATTACTTCGTTTAATTGATTTTAGAGTTGACACAAATTATAAGTCCTTTGTTTATTTGAATACTCCAAAATGGTGCAAAACTAAATACTCCATTGTTTATTTGAGTAGTAAAATTATATAAAATAGTCCTTCTTCGCCTTTTGCTGAGCCATTTCTCATTGGTACAAAATTGAATAGGTCACTTAAATTTATTCTTTCGTATATTTAAATATTCAGCTAGTTTATTTTTTCTCGTTGGTATAAAAAGTAGAACATCGAAATTATTCTTACATAAATTCTGAGCTAGTTAAATAGTCAATTTTCGTTTCTTTAAACAGTACATAATGAGCTAGTTAAAGTAGCTCTTCTTCTCTTTTCCAGTTGGTACAAAAGAAAATAGTCCACCTAAATTTTATTCATTCTTCACTTATTTTTTTCTGCTATTCCTTCGTTTATTTGAATAATGGCCCTTCACTTTTTCCAGTTGGTACATAAGGAAATAATCCAATCAAATGTTTCTGGTTCGTACAAAACTAAACACTCCATCCAAATTTGAGTATTACAATATGAAATGAAATTCTGAGTTAGTTAGAAAATAGTCCTTCTTGCTACAAAATTGGAAAGCTCACTCAAGCGTACAAAAGAGTATTGAACTTCTGAGCCGGTTAAATTTATCCGATTGTTTATTTAAATAGTACAAAATGATTTAAAATACGCAGCTAGTTAAAATGTATATCGTTGCTTTCTTTCTCGAAGTAAGCCAGTCATATTTTTTCATTCTTCACTTCTCTCTGCTTGGTACAAAACTGAATAGGTCACACAGGCTTTGTTTAAAGTTATTAAAGCTTAAATATTTGACCTTTAACCTCGATGGTCATTATTTTTGGAACTTGCAGTGGTTGATGACGTATTCCTAGATTTGGAAACAGCACCTCAAAACGTTGCTCTGTTTAAGAGTTATTCGCATTCATTGGTTCATTGGGCGTTCATTATTTTTTGGAACTTGCAGTGGTTGATGACCAATTACTAAATGTGACAATAGCACCTCAATATGTGGATCCATTTAAGAGTTATTTGGTTTTAAGTATTTGGGCCTTTGAACTCGATGGTCACTATTTTGGAACATGTAGTAGTTGGTGGTCGATTACTAAATGTGGAAACAGCACCTCAGTATGTGGATCCATTTTCGAGTTATTGGGTTTTAAGTATTTTGACCTTTGACCTCGATGGTCATTATTTTGAAACTTGTGGTACCTGATGACCTATTACTCAATGTGGAAACAGCACCTGAGTATGTAGCTCCGTTTTCGAGTTTTGACCTTTGACCGCGATTGTCACTATTTTGGAACTTGCAGTGATTGATGAACTATTACTCAATGTGGAAACACCACCTCAATATTTGACGCCGTTTACGAGTTATTAGGTTTTAAGTATTTTGACCTTTGACCTCGATGGTCACTATTTTGGAACTTGTAGTATTTGATGACCTATTACTAGATGTGGAAACAGCACCTCAATACGTTGCTTCGTTTTCGAGTTATTGGGTTTTAAGTATTTTGACCTTTGACCTCGATGACCACTATTTTGGAACTTGTAGTACCTGATGACCAATTGCTAAATGTGGAAACAGCACTTCGATATTTGACGCCGTTTACGAGTGATTGGGTTTTAAGTATTTTGACCTTTGACCTCGATGGTCACTATTTTGGAACTTGTAGTATTTGATGACCTATTACTAGATGTGGAAACAGCACCTCAATACGTTGCTTCGTTTTCGAGTTATTGGGTTTTAAGTATGTTGACCTTTGACCTCGATGACCACTAATTTTGGGTCATGTAGTACCTGATGACCTATTGCTAAATGTATGATATTCGTACTCAGCATGGTCGAAAACCCCCATATGCCAAGTTTCATCCACATCGGTTCAAAGAGCGTATCGAATCGCTATGTTACATAGGTATTCATTGTTTTAAAATAGGGGTTGAAAAAGTAATCATAAAAGAGAATGAATACACCCCTAAAATGGAGGTTTTTGTGTGTTCATAGTCTCAGTGTAATTTCTGAAATAAACCATGTTCTTTTATTAGCTGTGCTATGTCCGCCATGTTTCGTAGTCTCTGTCATGTTGAAATAGGGGTTGGAAAATATGCTCATAAAAGAGAATGAATACACCCTTGTGTGTTACGTACTCTTATGCTCTGTTGTGTGTTCATGTCTCAGTGTAATTTCTGTTATCTTAAAATAAGGGTTGGAAAATATGCCATGTTCTTTTATTAGCTGTGCTATGTAATTTCTGCTATGTTAAAATAGGGGTTTGAACGAGTTCACCCTTGTTATGTTACGTACTCTTATGCTCTGCTGTGTGTTCATAGTCTCAGTGTAATTTCTGTTATCTTAAAATAAGGGTTGGAAAATATGCCATGTTCTTTTATTAGCTGTGCTATGTATTATCTGTTCTGCTGTGTGTTACGTAGTGTTATGTGTTATCTTCTCTTGTATGTGTTCGTAATCTTATGTGTTATCTCCTATGTTAAAATAGGGGTTGAAAAATATGCTCATAAAAGGGAACGAATACACCCCTAAAATGGGGGTGGTTGTGTTTGTTATCTGCTCTGTTGTATGTTCATAGTCTCCATGTATTCTATGCTATGTTCAAATAGGGGTTGGAAAACGAATACACCCTTGTTATGTTACGTACTCTTATGCTCTGCTGTGTGTTCATAGTCTCAGTGTAATTTCTGCTATGTTAAAATAAGGGTTGAAAAATATGCTCATAAAAGGGAACGAGTTCACCCTTGTTATGTTACGTACTCTTATGTGTTATCTGCTCTTCTATGTGTTCGTAATTTCTGCTATGTTAAAATAGGGGTTGAAAAATATGCTCATAAAAGAGAACGAGTACACCCTTGTTATGTTATGTACTCTTATGTGTTATCTGTTCTGCTGTGTGTTACGTAGTGTTATGTGTTATCTCTTCTTCTATGTGTTCGTAATTTCTGTTATCTTAAAATAGGGGTTGGAAAGTACGCCATGCTCTTTTATTAGCTGTGCTATGTATTATCTGCTCTGATGTGTGTTACGTACTCTTATGTGTTATCTTCTCTTTTATGCGTTCGTAATCTTATGTGTTATCTCCTATGTTAAAATAAGGGTTGAAAAAAGGGAACGAATTCACCCTTAAAATGGAGGTCGTAAAAGAGAACGAGTTCAATTTGCTCTTCTGTATGTTCGTTATGTTACGTAGTCTGATGTTCATAGGGGTTGAAAAATATGCTCATAAAAGAGAACGAGGTCACCCCTAAAATGGGCTCGTAAAAGAGAACGAATACACCTCTTAAAAAGTGGTCATAAAAGGGAACGAATTCACCCCTAAAATGGAGGTCGTAAAAGACCGTGGTCTCACGGTGCAAGGTGGTCATTTTCCCAGGGGCTTGTGAGTTGATCAAAACTGGCCCAGATCGATCCATTTTCTACTACTGTCGCTCAGAGTTGAACACGGATTTCCTTTGGTGGTTGGTGTATTCGATTGCTATCACTTTCTTTCTTCCTTTCTTTAGGTATTTATATAAAGGAATGACTCAAGGAAGGATTCGGACCTCCAACTCCGGGGTCACATTGGTCTTTAGGTAGGTTTAGGATTTGGGAAGGAATAGCCTTGGCCTTCTAGTAGGTACCATCCCGAGGTGAACAAAACCAGGGAAAACCGAGTAAAACTAATGACAGCAACACAACCACTAATAGAAGACCGTGTTCAACTCCGAATGACCAAAGTGATATCACGTTTATTTGGGATCAGTATGGGATATCACTACTTGCTTTCCAGGCAAAGGGTACAACAATTACCAGGATATATTATGCCTCACTGTTGCGTGCGTTGCCGGATTCTGTGAAACCCTAAAACGTTGCATGCTGACGAAAGGTGTTCACCTCCTGAAAAACAACGCACCCGTTCACTGGAGGAATGTTGGCCAGACAGATGCGCGATCCAGGGTATAAAATTCATCATAGTTAGCGTTTTCTCTTGAGCGCACACCATCTTCATTCCACCTCTTGCCAACCATGCAGGCATTTCCTAGGGGAAATTATTTCTGCGATGTTGCCACGCAACTTTCTGAGGTGCAGTAATGGATTTTGGATCACTACACTTTACTTCACGTTCGGATCTATAACACAGCAACGATGCAGAGTTACGAGCTGTACACTACTACATGATCCACATAGGTATGCAGGATTATACGTGCAAAATTTCAGCGTTCTACATTATTCAGAAATGGATCAGATGGTTCGCGCACCTCTCGTTAGCCGGTAAATTTCAAAGAAATAACACAAGTGCAAATTACTCTGAAACTATTGATTTGCGACCCCCGGTTGATATAGGTGAAAATGTTCAAAAGTACTTGTAGAATATCCCCTTGCAAGGAATGCAACGAATTACCAGTCATCACTATATATATATATATTACACTCAGTTGTAGCAAAATGTGGAAGTCCTGGGAGGCCATAGATTGGGAATGGGAAGAAAGAACAGACACAGCGGGTCTTAAGACATCGGAAATGCAGTCAAAAGAGGGATGGAAGGAAGCAGGAATACTGTTGTAAAATTCAGCAAGGAAACTTCAAAGACGTTTACCGAACATCACTCTTATTGAATGAACACACTATACCTTCAGTTAAGGAAGAGTGAAAACAGAGACGTTTGATTGTTCAACATGAGTTTCTTGGACTTACGAATCTTCACACAAAAGCTTAGTTTTCTCAATAAAAGATTGTTTATAAATACTATAAATGGTCTATTTCTTATTTTTAAACATTTAAACTTGTATTCAATAAAGGAAACCAAAAACAAATTAAAAAAAAACATGTAAGTTGTTAGCATTTTTTAAAATCTTGAAGTATGATTTACCTTTATTTGTAAATTTTGTTTCAAACTTTCATTAACTTTGAAGGTAATGAGCAACAGCAAGATGTTGATGAATTTATATATTATTAAAATATTATTTTCTGTGGTTCTAATACTTAAGAATTTGAGCTATTACATTTGGGAAGAGGCTAATTTAGAAATATTAAAAATTGCCGTAAAAAATGTGAATTATTCCAAATTTTGACATATTTTAGAACAGTGGTTCTCAAACTTACCAATAACGGGTACCCCTGTTCATTCGGAAAGTGATCTGCGGACCCCCTTGCAATGCTATCTGAAATGTCATATGGTATTAAAATATATACTAATTAGAATTCTAGTATGGGATGTAACATGTGTAGATACTTTTGCCCCATCTTACTTAACGTCAACTAGTGAAGAAGCGGGAAGTGCAGCAGAGACAGCGTGTATGCGGAAACATTCTAAATATTCAAAACTTAAAGAAGATCACATTTTTATTGCGTTTGCCACGGAAACAATGGGTGTTTTAGCAGTGGTGCCCACCCCCCCTCATGTCCATGACGCACCCCCCCTCAATTGCCTATCCGTAGGTGTTCTTCCATGAAAAAAAAATCTTTTCGATTAATTTTTACACCCTCTCAAACATATTTGTATAGATTTTTACCCCCCCCCAAAATATTTCAATGACGCAGTTTGCGTCATAGCCCCCCCTTGTGAGCACCCCTGGTTTTAGCAAAGAAACCAGAATGTTTTTAAAGGAATTAGGATCAAATTTAATTAACAAATCAGGAGATCCTAGAAGTGGTTACTTTTTGACACAAAGGATAAGCCTAGCCATACAAAGAGGCAATGTCATTAGCATATTAAACTCCTTCCCATCTCCACCCAAGCTGGGTGAAATTTTTTATCTAAAATAAACATTTTCTAAATATTAATAATTGCTACTTGAAAGACATATACAGTATAAAATGATATTTTTGTTCATTATTGTGTGATTGGGATTATGGCAAAATCTAATTAGAATTACCACTGACAAGAAAATGATCAACTAAAATAAGACAATAAGTAATTTATTCTAAAGATACATGATTGTTTTCTAGTGAACGAAATTTCAATTGAAAATGTAGTAACTTTCAAGACTGGAAATCAATCTTTTCTTGAAAAAAAAAAAAAAAAAAGAAAAAAAGAAAAAGAAGAAGCAAATCCACTTGTATGTCATTTTGATATGTTTTGTCTTTTCACAAATTGATTGAATCAAAGCAACGTCCTTATTTTCCTGTTGCGATCTATCTTCCAAGACAATTTTACATTAACAACACGCAATTTGATTCAGGAGTTACTCGCAGTGGCGGATCTAAGAACATTTTTGGGAGGAGTTTCTCATTGTCTTTTTAGAAATCCCAAAATTGGGGGGAGGCTTGATGTTTATAAGCAAAGGAATTATCAACATTTACTTATTTTTTTTTAAAAAAAAATCCGGAATTGGTGGTAATAGTAGGAGCTTTCCGCCACTTGAAGATGAAATCCATTAAATTTTGAGGCGTCATGCAGTTAAGAGGACTCATCACTGCGAAATTAAAATACCGCTAATTTTACAGTAATTATGTGATATCTTCAAATAGATAAAAAATAATCGAAAAGTGGAACAAGACCTCTCTAGACAATATTATTCTGCGTGAAATATCGTTATCATGACTCATTTATCTGCTTTCGATTTCCAGACATTTAGAAAATCGGCATTTATTTTCGCGTTTCTAAATAACTGCAAACGGAAAGGTACTAGGTGACTCGTGATAACTGTACCTCGTGCAAAATAACATCGTCTAGGGAGGTCTTGATCCACTTTTCGATTATCTTTTATCTATTTGAAGATATCACATAATTACTGAAAAATTAGCGGTATTTTAATTTCGCAGTGATAGGGACTCTTAATGTACAACTGCTTTCTGAAAAAAAAAATGTCCTAACAAAGAAGAAATTTCTCTTACTTGAAATAGTCCTATATAACGGTTGACTAGTTTTATGGCAGAAACTTAGGAAAGTAGAAAAATATTTCAATTTACAAACATAGGTATAATTTCTAATTGCTTTCTTTCTAGTAACTGAAAAAATACTTCTTGTATAACAGCTATGAGTTCCATTTTATTACAAGGCATTTCAATTTTTAGATGTCGCGGACTCCCTGGTCAGGTTCCACGGACCCCACTTTGAGAACTACTGTTTTAGATCACATGAGCAACCGGAAGATATAAACCGATTTTCTTTCTTTTTTTTTTACCCCTTTTTAGTCTCTCCAAATCGCAACTTTTCCACGATATTACGACTTGAAAAAATTGACTTTTTTTCGGTCTACCCTATTGCACATTTCATTAAAAAAAAAAATTCATTTTAAAAATAAATATTGAATCACTCTTTAGAGTACAGGATAGAGTTGCTACTGCATTGAAATACGATAGCATTAGTTTTGCCTGGTGGCATGATAATTTCTGTTTAGAACATTGGCAATGCTGCTTCCGGTTCTGTGAGTTGCAAGTACTGTATTAGAGTGTGTTTGTCAGTCGTGCGAAGTCTTTCTGAGGACAAATGAGTGCTAGTTCAGAATTGGCGAAGTGTTGGAAATACAGCAAGACATTGATGGATTAATGAATTTGAGCTATTACATTTGGGTGTGGTGTATTCACTTCCTCAGTGCAGCACCAACTGTTCTATCATTGTTCGGTTTAGAAAAATTCAAAAACAATGAAAAGAAGAGCCCCCGACCGTAGAGCTATTCAAAACGCGAATGTGAGTACTAAAGAAGAACCAGTGGCGTCCACATCTACAACACAAATGGAACCTACTAACCCATCTATGCAGATAAATGACCTTCCTGAGGAAATTCTTGGTATAATATTTTCTAAGTTGCCTCACCAAGACCTGTATTTGAAAGTGCCACAAGTTTGCAGTTATTGGAAATCCGTGGTAAATGAGAGTAACAAATTTATGAAAAACCTCGAGGTAATCGTCGGTAACTCTCCTTGTCCTAACGCGAGCGAAACTATTTCAAGTTTATACAATATGGAAGGTCTGTATATTCATAATGTCACAAATGCTAGTGATATTCTGGCTGTGGCGTCCAAGGCCTGCAAGAACCTGAAACGCTTGTTTCTTAGTAACATACATGGGTCACCGATTCCACCTCTCATATTCTTTGACATTGCGGTCAACAATCCAGAACTAGGGATTTTAGACTTGGATTCGGTTTTCCTTACAAACGAAAATATTCAAGATATGCATTACTTCCACAATTTACGAGAACTACGCCTCCGAGGAGCATTTACAATTGATACGAATGTGTTTCGCAGATCCATTAAGAAGATAGTGTCTTGTTGTCCGTATTTGAATGCTTTGCGTTTGGCGGATTTTGGGAACTTGTTTGATGAAGATGTTCGTTATATAATAAGACAAAAGAAGAATATTCTGAAAACATTGGAGTTAAATGCATCTCTGTTATCTGACGCCGCATTTCGTAATCTAAAAGACTGCAATCAGTTACGAAGGTTGCAGTTATCCGGGTGTCACGACCTGACGAAGCTAACTCTCACAAATATCGCAGAACTTTGCCTTAATTATCTGTGCCTTTCAAATTTGGCCCAACCTATGTCAAGCGAACTGAACTCGTTTTTCAAGTCCACAAAGTTGAGTTCCCTTAAGTGCTTAAGACTGAACACCGTCCGCCACTTAAGTGATCGTTCTGTAAAAAATATTGCGAGCACCTGCCCGGAGTTAGTGGTTTTTCACTTAGAAGCTTGTGACTGTGTAACTGGTACCGGGCTTTGTGATATTGTTCAGAAGTGTTCAAAGTTGAAAGTGTTACATTTAGCCGATATGGCAAATGTCACTTTAGGATTCACCACTGCGGTTTTAAACGAGCATGATGCCTTAAAGGTAATTGAAGTCAACCGCTGTCCCAAAATTTCCAGAAATCAAATCAGATTATTATCCGTTTTCTGTCCTAATATAAAATTTCGCTACACGTAAGGATTAGAAGATCTTGTTCAAATAAATACTTCTATCAGTTGAACAGTAAAGAAGAAGTGAATGAAAGGAATGATTTTTCAATTCATGTTCAATCCATTTTTTTAAAAAAAATAGTGATTTTTTTTTATTACTGAATTTTTTATATATGGTCAGTAACAACTTGATTCGAACGTGTGATCAAATTACAATCATTGGTAATAATATCAAATGTTAGTACACATATGCATTAAATCAAAATAAGTTCTGTGCTTCTGTTTTCAAGTAGATTGTGCTAACGTAAACTTGAAAGTGCTACAAAGTTGTTAATTTAATACATTTCAGCAGTACCAGTAATCTTACTGTGTAAAGAACAAATTAAATAACAATGTAAGTGTAGTGAGTCCAGCGATTCTCAAACGTAATGTACAGTACAGAACGTTATCTCGAAATTATCAACCGTAATTTAACTTTATGCGTCTTCAGAAAAGAAATGCATTTCTTTTTTTTTATACAATAATGCATTATGCAGAGAAATGGGTTAAACATAAGTGTTCAACCAGCTTAAATACTGCTTTGGAATGTTATACATTAAATATAAATCAGTGAGATCATTAAAAGTGCGACGATGTTTAGTCTTGTGTATTGCAAAAAAAAAAAAAAAAAAAAAAAAACTTTATTTACTCTGTGTAAACTTAAGTTCATTCAGACTAACTGACTTACCAAGAAGATATTAAGTGTAGTGAATATCACCGGACGAGTCATGTCTTTAATTTTTAGAATATGCACGTATTGAAGTCATAACTGTGACTTTAGTGATGCAATTCAGTTTTTTTTTATTTTTTTTAAATAACAATAATGGCATTTCAATTCTAAGGTGACGAAAATGTAGATAATCCTGGTGAGTTAGTTCTCCGTTTTATATGTTTATGTGTGCAGTGAAAGTCGGTGCTGATTTTGGAGAACAATAATAATTTGTTTTCGCTGTTGTTCTGCAGATAAATTCAGGAATATTTTAAGCACATATTAAGATTGCTTGCTTTTGCGCTTTAAAAAAATAAAAGAAAGAAGAAACGTAGAAACAATACTACTTACGTATAAAACTGCTTACAAATATATGTTTAATGCTTATTATGTGTGACATATTAACAGTGTACATGTTAAAGGAACATCTTCATTTTCTCTGCTTATTTTAACAATTTTCAAGAATCATTGTTGTCTCAAAGACTATACGAAGTTCTTAGTGTGATGTTATAAAAGTCAGTGAACAGTATTTAAAAAAAAAAAACACTCGTGAACTGCTGAGATAAAATGGATTTGATTGGAAAAGAAGAAAAAAACTTCCACTAAATGGTTTGCCTCTTCCAAAATAGGTGAGTTACTCATTAGTTTGTAGAAAAATAGTAGAAAAATACTTGTAGAAGTAGAAAAATAGTAGTAGAAAAATACTTGAATACGATAGGTGAAGATGTGGTACAAAAAAAAAAAAAACAGCTTGTACACGTATCTCTGACTTCATAGGGATTAATTTAAACTTTATATGTGAGTTCAGTGTTCTGTCATATTTAGCTACCAGTCAACACAACCCTTTCATATATATGTTCCATTCTACACAATACTGTTGCCAAGTTCGCGGTTAGCAATTATGTGGGTCAGTACATATCACACCAAAAGAAATTAGCCTTTTTTCACACTGAAATTACGTTGTACTTCCAATCCATCGAAAAACAAATACTGAAATCAGAAGATCAATTTTACATCTCTCTGGAGGAAAAAATAAGAAAAAGTTTTTTTTTTTTTTTTTTTTTTTTACAATTGAGGGGGTCTATGTAAAAAGGGCACATAAGAGCAAACTATGTTTCAAGTAAACACAAAAAGAAAGTAGTAATACTATATGCTGTGCAATATGTTTATGTGACTTTTTTACGCAGTACATTTTTATAATATAGAATAATAATTAAAGGCCATATTAAAGTTTCAGATACTATATTTCTTAAAATGTATTGAAACTGAAACTTATGGAGATTGTGACATCAAATGTTCGATAAAGTCAATATTGTTCTGCTGCAAAAAGCAATACAAACCTTTAACATCATTGACTTTTAATTGATTCATTTCGGAGTAAGGACACTTTCTAGTTCTTTCATTGCTAAAATCTCCAATCTCCTGAATAGATCGTCAGTAAGTAAACACATCATACTGTCTAAGATAAGTTTTAGAACACGGCAACGCATCATTGTGTAATGATTTGATATCGTATTTCATTAAAGTAAAGGAAACCTTCATTTTAGAGACTTTTTTTCTTTTTTCAAAAAGAAACTGTTCAGAAAAGGCTCTTAGTCATGTAAAATCTCTGCGTTCATAACTTTATAAAGGTGATGGGATTTTCTTTCACATCATTGCAGTTAGACAAGGCTTTGAATTACCAATTACCTCCTTACGTAATTTTTTTTTCTGATCAGACAAAAGTTTCGGTCTGATACTATACATATTTTATTGGAAGTGGGGTAACGCTGTTCCCCCGCGGTCCCCCTCACTGGAAAACATTTATGAAGAAGTACTTGGATTATGTATTCTTCTATATTCAAACAATTCAAACAAGCAATAAAAAATATGGGTATTTTTTTAACCAGAAAATATCTGGATAATTAAGTCCTAAAGGGTTTTTAAAGAATAAGTTTTAAGGAATTATGGCGACCTCACAAGAAAGAAGTTAGTCAGTTTTGGAATATCACAGCCCCGAGGTCGCATGACTTGGTCTGTGACTCTCTCTCTCTCTCTCTCTCTCTCTCTCTTTTTTTTCTCTCTCTTTTTCTCTTTCTTTTTTTTTTATGGAGTTATGTAAAGGATTGTGTCTGTGTACCCCCATTGCCTCAAAACCTGCAAGAAGTGCAAGTTCGTATCAGTCCTGCCATTTAGTACATTTCTTGCCTGCCATATCAGTCCTGCCATCTAGTCCATCTGCCAGTGGGGGATCCAGTGGTGGCGAACGGGGCGATCGCCCCCCCCCCAGAAGAGGAAACTTTTTTATTTTATATATAAATAAAACCCATACCAGAGTTTGGAGCTCTTAAAAGTAGCTCTAAGTAATAGTATTACAAACCACCGCCCCCCCCAAGAAGTCGGTTCTGGATTCGCCCCTGCCATCTGCCATCTAGTATATCAATCATTTCCCTGTTACACAATTATAGTTTTATTGAGAAAGTGTTCAAATGTATGTTGAGTTACGAGGTTTTAGGGGAGGGGGGTCCGGCCCTGCTTTACACGAAATAGTACGAATCGCACTTTTCTACATGTTTTCACAAAACCAGGCGTTTTTCCATCCTCCCACGCAAGAAGATACCCTGCTGCATACAAGGGCGCCGACACCTAGGGAGCCGAGGGGGCCCGGGCCCCCCAATGCTCATATGGGCCCCCTATTGTATTTATGAGTATACAATATTTGGCATAATTGGAGCGCAATTTGTCTTAAAATCTTCATATATATACCTTCTGCATCTGAATGCCCCCCCCCCAAAATTTACAGAGAAATCGGCGCCCTTGGCTGCATAGACACTTAAATTCATTGAAAATGCAAACTAAAACTGGATTTACTGTATGCTATAAACATATATTTGAAATACAACTTATAGAATATGCTGAATATGCTATTGTGCACTAATATACTGTATGTTCTAACCTTTGAAATATTCATTTATAAGCACTATAAAACTTCAAATTCGAGTTGTATTATTGTTGTTAGAAACCACTACCAAGTTTAACAGAGACGCATATAAGCAAACAAAATATGCATGTGCATAAAAATCTCACGCCTATTAATAATTGCATTGGACGGTAGACCAGGGTGAGAGATTCCCAATTGAATTAGATGATACAAAAAGAGCTTTAGTTAAACAAATTTAGTTTTGAGAAAACTTTTTTAAAAAATGCAATTTTTTAAACTAAAAAGTCAAGATCAACCATTGTTTTTCCATGTAGATAAAGATTGCATTAATCGAATGCTCGCTTAAGTTTGCTATTCCACGTAAGACTAACTTGCAGTGGATCGAGAATTTCCGAACAGTGGGCTCAGCGTTGAAAAAAAAATGATCTAGCCGACCTAAAAGTGCTCGTATGTCTGAGAATATTGATCAATTACAAACTATAGCCTCAGGGCCGGATTAAGGGGAACTTAGGGGGCCTATAGCCCTGGGCCTCTACTCTGAACAAAATTTCAACTGGCTATCTCAAAAGAATCATGAAGATACAATCATCATAAAATAAAATACGTCCAAAAATATGAAACATATTCCCTTAACTTTCCTATTGTATTTTCACAGAAATGTATTAGGTGAAGTCAGCAGGGGCCACATATTTCTTTTTCTAGCCCCGGGAATCCAACCCTGTATAGCCTTCAGAAATGTCTTCAAATTGTATTGTACTGTATTGTCCTTAGGTTTTATTTGTTTATTTTTCTCATGTCGATCAAACGTTTAAGTAAACAGAGAAATAAACACGTGCTTATTAGCTCTTTCTCGCTTTTTTTCAAGGTATAGCAGAGATCAAATAGTAATACGAATGAAGATGAACCCAGAAACATGGCATTTTGTTCACGTTGATAGTGGCGGCTTTTGAGGTAAGTAGCATTGATAAAAACTAAAGTTTTTATACCTTAAATCAAAGTTAAAATCTTATCTAATATACTAATTCTAGTATAGAATTAGTAGATTAAGGAAGTTTTCCTGCCATACTTAGAAGATATAACATTTTGAGAATAATATGTGTGTAAAGATTAGGATTAGAAATTAGATTTCTGGCCTTCCGGCATCTGTGGCCATGTGGAGGGGGGTAAGTGTTAGGGTTGTGTAATATTTGAGAAAATATTTAACTCTTTTACAGTTGTACGAGGTGTGTTCAAAAACTGTCTACCGTTTGGTTGGCAAAACTACATGTATTGATTAGGAAATCCGAAACACTAATCCCCTTCAAATTAGTCTCCTTGGTAATGCACACACTTCTCCCAGCTCTCTCGCCATTGATGGAAACACTTCTGGAACACAGTTTTAGGAACGGTGAGTAACCGTGTCGTAACATTCTACATCATGTCTTCTCTTGACTCAAATCAAGTCCCTTTTAGTGTCACTTTCAGCTTGGGAAATAACCAAAAGTATCACGGAGCCATATCGGGTGAGTAGGAAGCCTGACGACAGACAGAAATGTTGTGTTTCTAGATGAAAACCTGAATCAAATTTCGCGGACACACTCCTCATGCCCAAATTCTCGTTCAAAATTGAATGTACCAATCCGATTGAATAATGTCCGTTTGGATATCACCAAGCTTTTGGGAAAATTTGATGCAATATTACTGCTCAAGTTTTTCTGTCATTTTACAAAAAAAAAAAAAAAATGAAATCTGACGACCATTCATTTGTTGGCCGACTGCCAGTGACTGACTCTTTCTGCGGGCGGGAAAAAATGAGGACTGCGCATGCGTGTCCCCTTTACATCCAGATTGAATAAAGTCTTCCGCGCATCATTGGTTTACGCGGAGAAAAAATAAAGCTCGATACTTTATGAATACACCTCGTATGAAGGACGACCTCTCTGGGCGATCACACTATCCGAGGAAAGGAAGTGGTCTGTGACCTATATGTTAGGTACCATTCCCACATTTGTTTGGTATGTATGAGAACAATCCAGGGAAATCTCACTAAAGATGGCTGGCCTGAAAATGCCTTTACACTTTTTCGACTGTGTGTCCACGCCGGGAATTGAACCCGGGACCGCTCGCACCAAAGACGTGAGCGTTAGCAACTGCGCTACGCGGGACTATATGTGTGTAAAGAGTAATTTTGTAATAAAGAGAAAGTGTAATTTTAATAACTTAATATAAATATTATTTAAAAAGTAGTTAACAAGGAGCCAAGACAACATAGTAAGTCATCAATTACCGTTGAGTTCATTTTTCTAGTCGCTGTCTTAACCTAGATTTGTAGGTAATTCATATTCTGGCTACACTGTAATTTTTATGGATGGCAACATTGAAAATTCTTTTGATTCGTATTTCGGGGGTAGAATAGCATTATCTCTTATTGTGGTAAGTTACATTTCATTATCTCTTTTCACTTATGAAAAACAGACAAAAGAAACATGATTAGCTTTTGTATCATTTTTAGTAGTCTGCCCCAGGAGCGTCATTTCAGATTTTTCTTGGGGGGGAGACCCCTTGACATAAGTAAAATTTCGCGTTTTTCACTAAATTTCTACTATTATATTGATAAAATCTATATAAACTTCAAACTCAGGGGGGAAATTGTCTCTCCCTGCCCCCCCCTAAATGACGCCCCTGGTCTGTCCCCATGAAATATTTCTCATATCAGGAAAAAAAAACAGACCTTTCGTTGCGAAGCAATTTTGTAGAGAACAGAAAGTGAAAATTGTGGAAAATTTTCTGAGAACATGGAAATGGTGAATCGTGTGTTTGGTGATTACAGAGGGCGAGCACGATCTTGGTTCATCACAAATATTCTCCTGCCCTTCCTTAAACACTTGCGAACTTTGCTATTATTCGTGGCGTTTGGACTACAGATTTGTCGATGAATTTCTGCCAATGTCACAGTTCTTGCAGTCAGGAATTGAATTACAGATCTTATTTCACAGGCGGTGGGCCACTCGATATTCTTGAACCTTTGCATCACACACACACGGTGGCTCAGCGATAGAGCGCTTACCTCTGGTGCTTAGGATTCTTGGTTCGATACCCAGACAAGTAAGTTTGTGTTATACAACATCTGTCCGTGGGTTTTCTCGGTGTACTCCCGTTTCCTCCCACTTTCTTATTCCACCAGCACTTCCATCATCATTCACTTGTCTTAATCATTTGTTTCCCTTACCCTAAAGGACATAATCGTGGAAAGTGTAATAATTATATTCCTCTCAAGCACTTCATTTTATTAAACTCCATACACTGAGAAAAATCCGTTCTCCGGACAGCTGTGTATTGTACAAATATACGGAATTCTCTTGCTTACTACAGAAATCAGTACGGAGGATACGTTATCCGCATGCTACATAGGCACTGCCCTTAGATGTTACACCATGCTGTTGCAGGATGTCTGATATCTAACAGTCTTCCTTATATTACATACATGTATGTACATATGTTACCTTCGTCACCTGTATGTTATATACGTCCATTTGTATGTGAGATCCTGACCGCCTACATTATTTCCTATGGAAAGTGTGTACAGTTTAAACACTTATGCAGAAAATATATTTAAAACGTGCGCTTTCAGTTATATGTTTGTTGTTACGTTAAGTACAAAAACTACCGGAATTACGCATGTAACCTACCTTTTAAGTACGCCACCTACAATTCTTTTCCTAGTGTATCTCCTTGCGATTCAATATTATAATTGAGCAAAACTGAGCAAACATATTGGGTATTGCCATTTCGTTAGTATCAAAATTAAACCCTTGATTAGTATATACTTCAGTTCCATTTTAATAGGTTATCATACAGGATCAATTTGTACGCTTAAAAATAAAATCCATTTTCTCAAAAACTACGCATGTGAATTTACACTCACCCATATCATACAGTTCAGTCAAAGTAATCTAACGATTGTTACACAGGGTGGCCCAATAAAACCTTCAACATTTTAAAGGCTAATAAAACAAAAAAACAAAAAGTATTGCAGATAGAAACGTGCTTTTCGAGTTGATTTTTAGTTTAGCGTCTCGTCCAGCAGCGAGGCTATATGAGACGTAGACCTACTGATTAACGTAGAATCCGAACCACATGAGACCCCGCCAGGAATGGAACCCAGGTCTCCCACGCCAACGTGTTTATTTACAAATATAAAGTGGTATTGATAACACCTTGTAATTACTTTGTCCTGATTTGAATTACTGTGTTCTCTTCTATGTCGAAATTACATATCAATAATACTCACAAAAGACTTCTTTATCTCCTGTAAGTCTGTCAGTGGATGGGCGATGAATGGTCACCCTTCCCCTCCTTACCCGCTTGCTGTTTTGAGCTGAAATGCAGTCGAAATGATTTTTCAAAAACAGCAGTTATGTGATTATTATGGAAATAGGTTCTCGCTTAAAGTTCTCTATTGCATGTAATAAAAAAAAATCTTGATGAGAATACTAACTTGTAGTGTATCGAGAAGGCCCGAACAACAGTCTGAACGTTGAAAAAAATACAAATAAAGTCATGTTTCCAATACAACTTTATATTTTTGAATAAGCAAATTTCTTACCTGCAACACCTTTTTTTGTTTGTTTGTTTGTTTTATTAGCCTTTAAAATCTTGAAGGTTCTTTTGGGTCACCGTGTATAGCTACTGTATATCATATTTGCACTTTTTATTTTCGTCGGAATATTTTACGTACAATTATTATTTATTTCTACATTTTCGAGTTCAATTTCTCTTTTCATTTGATTAGTACGTCAGTAGATGACTCAATAAAACACAGACTCGTTACAAAGTAATATAACACAATGCACTGAAAAAATTTTTTGCAATGAAATTGCCAAACATCAATGTAAAATCATTTACCGTTCATTTTGAAAGTTGATATACATTTCCTTAGATTAAATTACAAACTTTGCTGGATCTTTTTACAAATTTACAGTAAATTTATAAGAAATTATGATATTTTTATTGATAAAAATGTAATTTTACACCATTTCATATTAGTAATTTTACTTTATAGGCGTAAATTGATTTACATAGAGGTGTGGCAAACAGATTGCCACCGTTTTTTTGTAAATTTACCTATGAAATTTTTTACAGTGTGTTTCCTTTTTCTTAGATCTTTTCTTTTCTTTCCCTTTCGTTTCCTTCTTTTTCTCTTTCGTTTATGTCTTTTCTTTCATAACCTGGTTTTCATAAGATTCTTATATTACACATTGTATGAATTGGTTTATAAACTGTAATACTATTACTAGGGCCTACCTCAAAATCAAACATAAGTAATAGTAGAGATATTTTCTTAAGATTAAATATATAGGTAGTAACTTGCCCGTTGAAGGGAACTAAGCTATTTGGTCTAGGAATTAATTCGTGCGGTTGGTACGCACACATTGAAGCTGTAGTACAAACACAAAATACATAAATACCTTAAGAAAAATATTGTCCATCGCTAGCCACCACTTTCGCCCATCTGTCAGGCAATGTACGGATTCCGTGGCGAAAGAAGTCCTCATCCTTGGAAGCGATCCAGTCAGAGACCCATGTTTCGATATCTTCTGAAGAAGTAAACCGCTGTCCAATCAAATCGTTGTTCATGCAATCGAACAAGTAGTAGTCCGAAGGAGCAACGTCTGGTGAATACGGCGGGTGGGGTAAAACTTCCCATCCGACATTTTCTAAATAGGTTTTGACCGGTTTTGCGACATGTGGGCGAGCGTTATCATGTTGAACAATAAGTTTATCATGTTTGTTCTCCCATTCTGGTCGTGTTCTGGCCAGAGCTTGCTTCAAGCGCATTAATTGTCGTCGATAACGTTCTCCATTCATAGTTTCACCCGGTTGCAGCAGCTCATAGTACACCACACCTTTCATATCCCACCATATGCACAGCATAACCTTTGCACAGTGAATATCTCGTTTTGGTTGTGATGGACCTGGTTCACCTGGTTTCACCCAGGCCTTTTTTCGTTTAGGGTTCTCGTAATGGATCCACTTCTCATCACCCGTAATAATTCGATGCAGAAACCCCTTTCTGCTCTGTCGTTGAAGCAGCAATTCGCAAATGGTTTTTCGTCTTTCATCGTCTCTGTCTTTCAATTCATGTGGAACCCAATGTGACATCTTTTGAATCATTCCCATGGCTTTCAAGCGTTTGGAGACTGTTGTTTGATCAACGTCTAATGCTGCTGCAAGTTGTTCCTGCGTTTGACACGAATCCTGCTCGAGCAATGCTGTCAATTCTTCGTCTTGAAATTATTTTGGCTGTCCAGCTCGCTCTTGGTCTGCCAAGCCGAAATCACCACTTCTAAACCGTGCAAACCACTTCTGACACGTTCGCTCAGCTAGAGCATGGTCACCATACACTTCCACCAAAATACGATGACTTTCAGTCGCACTTTTCTGCATGTTAAAGTAATGCAGCAGAACACCCCGCAAAAACACTTTATCAGGCACAAATTGCGCCATGTTCACTTAACTACAAACTGGTGTTGTTGACGCTTTAATCCACTGCCCTATACTACGAACAATACGCGATGACAGGGGTTTGCAACACATGTGTGGATACACGGAACTGTGGGACCCTCCGTTCGTTGCGCCATCTTCTGTCCACCCGCACGAATTAATTCCTAGACCAAATACTAAACAAAATAAGATTACTTGCAGTGTTACAATGTTCACTTATTTTTATTTTTTTAATCCTTATTGAAATGACTTGTATATTTTTTAATATATTATTTCTTGTAGACTCCATTTTCCGGAGAATCGTGGCAAAGATTGCGTGTATCAGAAGTAAATTCATTGTTGGTAAGTACGAGATTCATGATTTATTGTTGGTAATTTGTCGAATGTGTGGGAGGAAACGGAAGCAACTGGAGAAAACCCACGAACACGATATTGTCCATCTTGGGTGGGGGATTGAACCAGGGACCCTACGCACCAGAAGTAAACGTGCCACCACTTACCCATCGTGCCAGTAGAGTTTTATAATTACAATTTTATTGAAATGCATATCCTAAGAGAGAAACGGGATTCACATATTTTCAATACACCTAGTCTCCCCGTGCGAAGAACGGGCATTTCAAACAATAATAATATCACTTAAATATATGAAGCATGCCGTACCTCCATCTATACTTCTGGCCTATTTTGTTTGTGGTGGGGTCTAAGAAAATTTACTACACATGTAAAACATACCATATGTACCATATGTAAAACATGTGTATTTGCACGGGAGGCAACTTTCGAGGGACGGCAAAATCTGTCATAGTTATGTTATTTAAAATAAATATTTCTCGTTGGAAACAGACTTCATGATGTTGGTAGTTAAATTTACGAAGCTGACCTTGCACTGCATTCATAAATCATATTTAGGTCACATTAGTTAAAGGTCATACGGACAGTGCTAAAGCAAATGGTAAAACAAATCCCAGCAGGAATTGCTTGATTGCTGTCAAATACAAGAACTCAATTCTCGAACACCTGTTCCCTTAAATTAGTTATCACAGTTTAAATATGAAGACGAGTCTTGTCTTTTCACAAACAAGTTCCTTATCATTGAAGGTGGAAACAAGTTTTTTTTTTCTTTTTTAATTAACAGACATAGAAGGAAAATCAAGAAATAAAGATAAAACAGTTAGTTGCACTAGAAATGAAAACTGATATATTGAGATTGAAACTCGATATTGGGTTTTATATAAAGGATTACCATCCTTCATCTGCAGGTATGTTTGCTTTATCTCTCTAACATAATAGATTATTATTTAAACATAAAAAACAGACACAACGAGATTATATGTTGTAGTGTTTTGGCCTTTCTGAGTGCGAGTGCACTCCCCTTTTTTATGAAGGCATAGCAGGGAATGCGGCGTAGGATCCAAACTGCGTAAAAACAAAGAATTCAGCTCAAAACCTGTTTGGATCCTACGGAGTTTCGATTCTATGCAGTTTTGGCTCTACGCCGTTGCCCTGAAATAATTTAAGTTTTAATCATGCGCTCAAAAGATTTTTTTATTATTATTATCTCTTTAATTAGTTTAACCTGTGCAGCTTCAATTAGAGTTATATTCATGGATTCCTTACAACCGAAACTGCGTAGGATCCAAACTGCATAGGATGCACACTGCATACGACTGGGGAAGTCGCTAAGGGGGAAAAGGGACCCTCCCCTCCCAAAGTAACCGACTTCTGATCGAGTTGGCATTTTGTTAGTTAACCAGTTGCTGTTAACTATCAACTCTTTTACGGACTTGGCAGTTGGCACTGAAGGTTTATGTAATTAGACTAGTTTTGGCTAGGTGGGGCTTCGTCGCCAAATCGAAAATTTGTTCAGCCTACGGTCTCGCACCTCAAGAGCCTACAACCATACCGAATTTTAAATTCCTATTCCCATTTCAATCATGATATTTTATGTCTCAAGGAAACGTCCATTTAAATAACATGGAGTTTTTTCTCCTCCCCATTAGACTCCCTAAAACCTGAAAATATTCTCTTTTCGGAATTTTAGTCTGGATTACACCCGGAATGCTAGTCATACGAAAGCTGACCATTGGGGCCCTACTCGAAATGTCCAATAATTTGGTTGCCAAAACATCTTCCTTAAGAATAAAATGGGGATATTTTATCCTTCCCATTAGATCCCTAAAAACACAAAATATTCACTTTTCGGAATTTTCCTGTAGGTTATTCCCGGAATGCTACAATTTTCAGTTGCCCATAAAACCTCAATAAATTTGGATTTTTTTAAAAAATTTTGATGATTTACACCTATGATGCTATCGGAAACGTACAAGTATACCGACTTTGAACTTTTAATTCCAATTCTCGGTACACTCATATCCAAAATTATCGTCGCATGTCCATAAATATGTTGTGGTAGGAATATATTTTGATAACGGATTCGCCCGGTATTTCTTATACTGTTATTATGTGTATAATCGGCAAAAACATGTATGTGGCAAATTTCATGTCAAAAGAGCAGTAAATAAGAACAATAAAACGAAAATAAAACTTTCTTGTCTATTAAGCAACATTTTGCTTTACTCATTCTAATTTTCGTATTGATAATTCTTTTCGCATGAAATTTACCACAAATATATATTTCCCGATTATACACATAGTAACAATACTAAAAGTACCCTGCAAGATCATTATTAAAGTATATTCTTAAAAGAAGGCAGTTATAGATATGCGACAATCATTTTGGACATGAGTTGAGTTGATTTTGAGTTTAACGTCCCGTTCAGCAGCGAGGCTATATGAGTCGTGGACCTACTGATTAACATGGAATCCGAACCACATGAGCTCCTACCGGCATTTTGGACATGAGTGTACCTAAAACATAAGAATTTATATCCAAAAAAAACATCCATAAGAATAACATGGAGAAAATTTTCTTCTTCCGATTAGACCTCCTAAAAACTAAAAATGTTCTCTTTTGGCACTTTTTTCGGTTGGTCATTTCCGGAAATGAACAAACTTGAAGTTTCCACGTTAACCAGAAGTATACGTTATTTTCTGTCAGTTCATATAGTTTTATTTATTATATATTTATACAATTTTTTGGCGTTAGCGGCATCAACAAACTTAAGCCTGTCACGTTTGAGGAATGATGTCTCTCGGCGAGCATAGAATCCGGTGAAGGAAAGGGAAGAAAGAAATGAGGAGGGGAAGGAAGCGGCGTGGGGCCTATGTGTGAGGTACCATCCCGGCATTTACCTGGTGTGAATAAGGAAAACCCAGGGAAAAAACCTCACCCGGAATGGCTGGCTTGAAAAACAATCTGTATACCTTTTCGACTTAGTGGTCCTACTGGGAATCGAACCCGGCACCGCTCTTGCCTTCGGTGCGAACGTTACCGACTACGTCACAGGAGCCACAAATTGGAATTTAAAAAAAACAATTAAAATTTGGTATTGTAGGGTCTGGATACGGTTGTCTATGAAAATTAACACAAATAAATAAATAAAATAACAGTTTTAAACTTTAGTTGTGTTTTATGGGGAACTGAAAATCATTCCAGGTTATTTCAATTTAAGGTATCCCAAGGTATTTATGGAACATTTTCTACACCCAAAAATGATTAGGCACTTCCAGTAGGACTACAACGATTAAATTTGGCAAAGTTTGTAGCCTCCTGGAACTATATAGAAAATTCCCAAAAGTGGATATTTTCCATTTTTAGCAGCTTTAAAGTGACAAAAAAAAAACTGTAATTTAAATAGACTTTTTGTATGTATAAAATCTCATATTTTAGGTACCGTAATTGAAATCGGAATAAAAACTAGAAAGTTTGGTATGTTTGTAGATTCATTAGGTCCGAGGCCGTAGGATGAAGAAATTTTGTATCTGGCGACAAATTCCCACCTACTTAAAATTAGGATAATTACACAAACATTCAACTGTGCGAACTGCCAAGTTCATAAAGAAATTGAAAATCACAGCAACTGGCTAAGCAAGAAAATGCTAAGCCAAGTAAGTCAATTGAAAGTAACGGCAGTCTTTTAAGTAAATATTGACAACAACGCATTTTAATTTTCCAACTTGGTCAGAAGTTAGTAAATTTGGGACGAAGCCCCACCTAGCAAAAACCTGGACTAATTACATGAACCTTCAACTGTGCCAACTGCGAAGTCCATAAAAGAAGTGATAATTCACAGCAACTAACTAAGAAAATGTAATGCCAAACAAGTCAGTTCAACTTAGCGGCATTCTTCTAAGTAAATATTGCCAATAAGGCATTTTAATTTGCCATTTTTCAGAAGTTGGTAAATTTGGGACGAAGCCCTCCTAGCAAAAGCCTAGACTAGTTACATAAACCTTCAATTGTGCCACCTGCAAAGTCTATAAAAGAAGTGACAATTCACAGCAACTAGGTAACTAAGAAAATGTTAAGCTAAGTCAGTCAATTGAACGTAACGACAATCTTCTGAACAAGGCATTTACCAACTTGATTAGAAGTTGGCGACTTTGGGGGGGACTCCCCGTTTCTCCGCCTTAATGGCTCCCCTGCTGAGACAAGACTTTCGGTGAGTTTTTCCGACCCTCCTGAATAAGTCATAGTCCCCCAAGAAAAACTTCCTGGGTACACCCCTGTATGATTATTTAATTATATTTGTCACTATTTTATTTGTCAGTTTTGTTTCTATGCAGTTGGTATCCTACGCAATTTGGATCGTACGCAGTTTGGATCGTACGCAGTTTGGAACCTACGCAGTGTGGATCCTATGTAGTTTGGATCCTACGCAGTTTGGATCCTATGCAGTTTTGTTCCTACGTAGTTTTCATCCTACGCAGTTTTGACGCTAAGCAGTTTTGGTCCTATATAACTATATAGGGTTTTTCTTTATATAACTTCAAATGAATATTATTACTTAATATTCTGTGATTATAAAATAATAATTATTTTTTTATTGTTCGATCATATGACCATACTATCGACAGCGGGACGCTCATCGAAGCAAGAAAATTAAAACATTTACTTAAAACGTCTGTTTTGGATCCTATGCCGGTTTCAGTTTCGGTCGTACGCAGTTTGGATCGTACGCAGTGTGGATCCTACGCATCTTGGATGCTACGAAGTTTTGATCCTACGCATGTAACCCAGGATAGCATACTTAAAATCGTGGGTTTTAAGATTTGTTCTTTCTGGATAAAGAGGGAAAGGGAAGTGATGCCATTACACGGGGCGGCAAATTGCCTAGGGCCGGTACCACACCTAAGGAAATTGCAATCTTCGTATTTGGTGGCGTACTATAAACATTATAGTGAGGAAGAGAGTTGCCTTTTAGTTCGAATTTCCGAAAGCATTTAATTTAAATATTAAATGAATTAAAGGTAAGATTAGATAAACGTACGTACGTGACAAGCAGAAAGACACATAAAAACATCTCTTGTCGTACCATCAAATGCTCAAGGCCTGGTGCATTTTCACCAAAAAAAAAAAAAAATCTGTATCTTTTTTTCTTTCTGAAAATATAAGTGGAAGTATTTTACAATATTACTCATCGTCTTTCCGGGTGCATGGCTTCTATGGAGCGTCTCACTCTTAGATTGCAGTACAGAGTAAATGGAGCGCGCTAATGCCATATTTCTTCCGCCGCGCCATATGTTTTCTACTGAAGAAAGAACGAGAAAGACAGAAAGAGTGACTGAGTTTGTAAATAAGGACTTCCTTAAATTCATACATTTTCTTTCTTTTTCTTGTTTCCTTCTTTCTTTTTTTTTGTCATTCCATTAGCGCAAATTCACTTGCAACGGCGAATTGGAGGGTACGAAACAACGTTCTAATAATTGTGTTAAAAATTTCCTTTTAAGATGGTTTATAAATCATTGTAATAAAATTTTGATGGGAGCAATAAGAAATCGAGAGACCATATGAAAAAAATAGAAAACGTATGATTGAAATAAATAACAGGCTAAACAGTTTCACACAGAAATTTCCTATACCAAATGTGCGGCAAACTAAAGAATACCAATGGGCAAGATTACTGCTACTGAAGTTGGATAAGAGTGAAAACTGGAGTGGGGTGATAGTGATACATGACGAGAAAATATGACGTACGAGAACGCTCATTCGTCTGTGTACGCAAAATATTCGCAAATCCAATTTCGTTTATCAAACAAAAGTTACATTGTAAAGTACATTGTGAAGGCAGCTGCTTCCCACTTTCGATGGTTTAGATCCGATTTTCCCCGCGAAACAACAGTATGATATTTTAACAATTACCAGGAGCTCTAAACGAAACATCGCACTATAATAGAAATTATAAATACATTTGTGAATATTAACGAAAGATTTGTAAAACTAAAATAAAAGAAGAAAAGAACACATGCTTAATACCTTTTAATCACTGTCACTGCTTTCACTTAAAGGTGAATTCAGTCTGTAACTGAAAACTCGAAGAGCATGGTTGAGGTGACGACGACGACGATGAAGTTAAAGATGATGACGATAGTGCTATGAGAAGACGTTCTTCATCGTTCTGCAATACATCGGCCTTCCGTAATTCTTGTTCCATTTTTTTTTTTTTTTTTTTTTTTTTTTTTTTTTTTTTTTTTTTAGTATTTCATTAAATGAGATGCTGAAGGAACCCGTCGAACGACGCAATTGACTTTTGGTAAATTAGGCAAGGTTTCGTTTTCGTTTACATTTCTTAAAACACCATTCACTCACATTTGCGAAAAGTAACGAGTAAACAATAGCGCATTCCACTCTATAAACAATACCAACATAGATCACCGATCTTGCATTTTTCTGTAGTCCTTTTCTTCTTTGCTTGACTTTCGCAGGAGTCGTCAATTTTCCCTCTTGTTCTTCCTTTCGTCAGGCACGTAGCCAAGGGAGGGGTCCGGGGGGTCCGGACCCCCCCCCCCTTCGAGACCAGAAATGAAAAAAATAAGAAAGGATGAAAAAATGAAATGAGAAAAGAAGGATAGTGTTAAAACATTTTTAAAAATCAGGAAGCTTTTGGTTACTCTTTCTTATGATGAGATTTGTATTACTGGAAATATATGGTGGTGAGGTGAGCGAGATATCTTGGAAGAGTCAGGGAATTTGAAATTTCTAGAAAAGTTACGGAATTCTCAGAATTTCTGCTACTAGTCAGGGGGATTTCAAGGGAGATTCCAAGCTTCCGAAAGTATAGTACCGTTGTGTAACAACTTGGATTTTTTTATCATAAATTTTCGTCATCGCATCTTTGCAGTATCAAACATGTTATTTCAAAAACAATTTTCTACTGCTCCTTTAACCTGTCATTGGAACAGACAGTAGTTGATAAAAATAAAAACAAAAATTTATATTAAATGAAAGTTCTGTTAACATTTGATTCAACAGAGAAAGGAACCCAGATATTGTAAAATATTTTACAAGACACTATTGAGTATGTACTTTCTGTAATAGTGAATATGTACTTTTTATAATAGTTGGGGTCATAATAAAAGGAAAATTGTTATATTGGAACAGAAGAAGGATGTAAATATTGTAAAATCTTTTTCAACACGTTTTTTTTTTATATTTTACTCCAGATTTCTCATTTTTTGTTATTAAAATACTTATCAACATATCCTCATTTTATTGTCCTAACAAACCAATATATGCTGATAGTAAAGTAGTTTAGATTGATCGAGCTCCTGGGCATTTAGAATTTCATGTCACGCCCGCCGTTACGAAATCCTGGCTGAACGAACCAATATATGTTCCAGTATAATAGTTTAGAATGATCGAGCCCTTGTTGTGATGACCACAGTATTTCAAGTCACGGACCCCCCCTTCACGAAATCCTGGCTACGTGCCTGCTTTCGTAATGTGTAAATAGTTCTTTCTGAACATCCTGTAGCTCTTGAGGCTTCTTTAACTATAGAACTAAAATTCATACTTCGTGCAAAATGTTCAGACACTTTCAGCATCAGCACTATTTGACGCTCTCTCCCAAGCAGCATCCCAATTGAACGTCTTTTCCGCACTTTACTCTCCATGACAAACAATATAGTAAATACTGTATAATATTATTGATACGACACAACAAATATTTTAAATATTTCAGCAATTTCCAAATATAATGTTGAATAGGAACTGAACCGCCCTGATTTCTATACTCACTTCTGACACCTCAGACACACAATATCAGTCTGGAAACTGAAGAATGAAAATAAGCTCTATTAAATCTGTTCTAAACAAACACACAAGTTGTGACTTTAAATCACATACCGGCATGGGCGGCGATTAGGGGGAGCAAAGGGGGGCATTTGCCCCCGCACTTTTTTTAAGTGACCCATTAATGTATATATTTTCATTTAGAAATCCAAAGTTTTTGTATGTATTACTAGTTCATAGAAAAAATAATGCCATATATGTGCCGTTCCGTGAGTACGTATTGATTGTCTTCCCGTGGAGTAAAGAAAACTACAGGAATTGCGTTTTAGTTGCCACTGAAAATAACCCAAAAATTAAAATTTGGAGCACAACAATTTCAGTATACTTTCACTTCTTACAAGGGCTCGATATGTTAGTCAACCGCTTTGAAACTGATTGAGAGAACATTTCGGGGTAAAAAAGTCTTTCACAAGTTATTCTTCAATTGCACAAAAATTGACAGTTCCTAAAATGTCTTTTCTTCTTTCTAAAATAAGGAAAACAAAAGCGTAATAAGAAACAACTTCTACCTTTTCAATTGTTTTGTAGTGTAATATACGAGTGAAGTGGTTTGTTAGGGATATACGAGTGTAAAGGTCTATATACAATTAAATTTAGTGAATTCAACATAAATCTAGGTTTTGGGATTATTTTGTATAACTGGAGTATGGAGTGATTCTAAGTATTGTTGAGTTTTGATGTGCTCCAAGAAATTGAAAACTACACCTAATGGCAACGAACATGTTTCGGGAAGTTGCAAAAGCAAATATTTCTTTAAATGTCGTAGCATATGCTTGTAGTATTTACTGTCTTTCATTTTCTGAGAGTAATAACTTACTATATTTAATAGCATGTGTGGAATTAAAAATTAAGTTGTCCATTAATCCCTGTTTTTCAAAACAAGCATAATTATTCATTACTATGATTAATATTGTCCTTTCTATTTATTTGTTTCAATAATCTCATCACACAGTTTTCCAGACAATTTTAAGATGTTCATGAGCAAGGAATCAAATCTCTTCTTTCACTTTCGTTGTTTAAGAGTATAAAGGGCTAATATCTACTTGCGTTGCTCTTGTCAATTTACTTAAAATATGAAATACGATATACGGTATTTTAATTGAAAAAGATAGTATCCTATTAGTTATACAACCTTTCGTCATACAAAATGTTAGAAACAACCAGAAAAACTAACATTTATATGCAAATATTCAGATCATGTCTTGCCCCCCCCCCCACTTTTAACATCCAACCGCCGCCACTGCATACCGGTATAGTGACAGGCAACAAAATACAGATCGCTGAGCGAGGAAACAAAACCAAATAGAATTATCAAACTCTCCGAAAATACATTTTGTTTCTTTCATGCTTCCTAAAGAAACAAAGGGGGAAAGAACAAATAGCCTTTTCATTCTTCTTTATGAGCTCATGAAGTTATTTGTTATGAACGCTTTTTTTGTCTTTATTTGCGTATACAACCTAAATAAGAAAAATGGTATTACAAACGAAACCAACTTTTATTGTAGAAATTGTCAGCATTCGGGAACATGTGGGAACATGTGGTAACATGTGGGAACATGTTGGAGAGGACATTAGGGAACATGTGGGAACTTTAGATGAATCAATTACAGAAACTAATAGGTTTCTATTATCACCAGTGAGTGAGGAGTTTTATTATTAACAGATACATTATTAACAGGTGTATTGGCCTGCTTTGTCCTCTTCCTTAGATACTGATCTTCTGAAGAAACGGTTTTGTTTGAGTACCAACTGCATTTTTGTGCTTTATGTTATTGCTAACTGAATTATTATCCTGATTCAAGTGTCTGGATACTTACTATTCACCCGAGATTGAAATTTGTATTCCTTCGAAGAGATAAAGTGAAAACTGTACGCTCCCCCATGTGTGAATGTTATATATATACAAGTATCGTATGAAAACGAGCGAAGTACGTGGAACGTAAGGCTAGTTTTAGACGGAAGCATTTATCGTAGCATTTCTCATAGCAAAAATCGTATCATCGATATCCTACCGTGTAAAGTAGCAAATGCTATAGCATTTCCCATGCCATGGCATATCCTATGGCATTTCTTGTCGATAGAACCTGCTCTATTTCATAGCATTTTCCCCAGCATTTCTGGTCCGATTGCAGCGCCGTGGTGTGTTAAAAAGAAGCGAAAGATTTTGTGCCAGATATCCATGCTCTTTGTTTTGTGTGGGAAATTGAATTGTAGTAAAGAAAAATGAGTTGGAGTAGGGATGCTCTTTGTCCACACACTTCTTTGTGATTTTCGTTTTTTAATATGACCGGCGAGAACTGTTATTACAATTACTATAGCTTTAGCTACCTCACGCTTAATTTCGGAGCCATAATTGCGCTCTTCTCCAATGATTTGTTTGCTACGTCACGACAGATGCTTATCAAAATGCTACCGTTTAAAAGCACCATATACTTTTGATGCCATAGGATATTGTATGAAATTTTTGGCAGCAGATCTGCTACGATAAATGCTTCCGTCTAAAACTAGCCTAAGATTTAGTGGAGTTTGACGCAATGTTTCTCGCACGTGTGGTCCAGGATACGATTTTGTGAGATCATGCTTCCGTTAAGCAGTACAGGCCAAGAGGTACGATAGATTCGTGTTCGCATAGCATCAACATTGAATACTCATCGGTATAGCACGACACTCAACACCAGTAACATTAAAACAAACATTATGAGGAAAATAGTATAGGCCAGATTTGTCACTGCTTTCTTCTGGTCAGATGCGCGCGCTTTGAAAAGTTGATTCTTTAACATTAAAAGTCACAAAACCTAAAGAAATATATCGACCTGAGAATTGTTTTAAAAATAACTTCAATCATTGCTCAATATTTTTCTCGCTTTGCACCCCTATCTAACATGAAAAATAAAAAAAGTTTCGCACTAGTCAACTTTTTACATATTGCATTGCAATAGTATACGCAATTTCTCTTACATTTTATTTTTTATTTTAAAATTCAAAAAAGTTTTTTGAATGCTAACTTTTCCAGCAGTGACACCGAATGTGGTATTAATAGCTGTATAAGTTTCAACTTTGTATCTTTTATAGTTCAGAACTTATGATGTCATATATTTAAAGCTACGTTCGAATTTGCCATTAGCAAGATTTCACTATTTCAATTTATTTCAATACTTGAAACTTCCTTTTGATATGAAAATAAAAAACACATTATTTGATAGAGAACACAATGTTCTAAAAATCTGTCCATATCTAGCAAGAAAAAAACTATTCCTAAAGTCCAGGCTAAGTTTGGCAACAATGGGCATAAGGAAAAGCATTGTCATTTACTTCTGTACTGCAATCTAAGGGTGACCCGCTCTATAGTATTGGACCTCTCGCAACTAAAATTTCTGGGTGTGCGCCTAAGTGCCGAAAATGCTATCCAAAAATTAAAAAAAATGTGATGCAAATTGAAATTTATTTCGTAAATTGCTACGCAAAAAAATGATACAATACACGTACCGTAGGTGTTACTACATGCCAAGCAAGAACAGTGTTGCAGATAATAGAAAATTGAATATCATTGTATCTTGTATCATGATTTTGTTTCTTTCATTTGACTAAATTATTTACCTACCTGGCCCCCATATATGGTTCTACATTTTGATCTGGCCGATGATACCTTATAAACTGACAGTCACACGTAGACGCGCACACATAAATTTTTGTTGGAAGGTATCGAACCTTTTGGAACGTCCTATACTACAAGCCAATACATCTATGTAGTACCGAACAGGTATTATCCTGCACCCAAAACGACGATAAGTAATTGGAAAGCACTTCCACTTAGAGATTTTCAAAAATAATGATAGAACTTGATTATTTTAAAAGAGGAAGTGTATGGTCAATTTTCATGCCATAACAATAATTTCCCTGTTAAAGATGTACAGTTATTGAGAAAGTGTACAAATGTATGTTGAGTTTGGAAGTTTTGGAGGGGGAAGTCCGGACTCAGTGGAATCCCCGTGGGTACACCTCTGTTCACGCTGAAGAGAATACGAAAGTGAGAGATGCGAAAACCCTTAAAGTTTCCTTTCACATTCAACAGAGAGCAGAATTTCACCATATACAGCGTGTTTCAAACCGACGACATTTGGAAGATGATTTCTTACACCAAGATAAGACAAAAAGTATAGACCAACCTGAGTGCACAAATGCTTTCTTTTGGAGTTATAGGCTGCCGAAAACATGAAAAAAATGAAATTTAAAGGTCCATAGCTCCAAAACTATGGGACCTACCGTAGTCGGGTCAAGACTTCACTTAGGAACTAATATGTGAGCTATCCAAATATACGTTTCAGAATCCCAATGCACTCACGATTTTTATAGGGGGAATTTGGCAACGGGATATGATTTGAAGTACTCATCAACTACCTCTATAAAAATTGTTGCGGAAGTACCGCAGGATTCTGAAACATAGATATTTTGATAATGCACATTCCAGTTCCTAAGTGAAGTCTTGACCCGACTACGGTAGGTCCCATAGTATTGGAGCTATAGACCATTAAAGTTCATTTTTTCATGTTTTCGGCAGCCTATAACTCCGAAAGGAAGCATTTGTGCACCCAGATTGGTCTATACTTTTCGTCTTATCTTTGTGTCAGGAATCGCCTCCCAAACAAAACACCCTATATATCTAGATTGTAAAGGGATGACATGCGCCTAGACCCCTACTGGTGCTGCCACCGCACAGCAATCAACGAAAGTAAACCAGTTGAAAATGATCCGACAGCATTGTGACTTTTCTTCCTCCTACAAATAACCTGAATAGCTCGTCTACTTAACATCAATTTAGAGGTTTTTTTTTTGTTTCTTTTCTACTGTTTTTCTATTTGTAGAAGAGACTGAAATTCTTTTTGTGTTGTGAATTGTCGTCTTGTGTTCCTGTCATTATTTTTCTAAACAAAAAAACATATGAAGCATACCTCTTAATTATTCGAAACAACGTGCTTAAAAGCAATCGTCCTGCTTTCACGAACCGCCCATACCACTGTCCATTCAGTGTTACCAACTGGATTCTCGCCTGAGCAGAAATGAAAGGTGATGAATCTGTTTCTGTCTTTCCGTCAGTGTTTCAATTTTTAATGTTAACTTATTCGAAACTTAACAATTGGAATTCTTACAAGGGTTTCTGAATGTTGTTGGGATATTGGGATGACACCAACGTGTACAGTAAGTTGCCAAAATAAATAAAAATTTTCCCTCTCAATCACGAGTTGGTGCTTAGTAAACTATAGCTAGTGTACTTGTTATCCCTTTGTGTTATTTTAATGTTAGTTGTATTCCGAAATGAAATATATAAAAGGGCTCAGTGGTAGAGCGTTTACCTCTGATACATGAGGTCCTTGGTTCGATCCCACCTCGCGCGAAGTAAACTTTGTGATGGACAAACACCGTATGCATGGGTTTTCTCGAGGTTCTCCCGTTTCCTTCCACTTTCTTTATTCTACTATTTCCTTCATTTCTCGTCATCATCGTCTCCCTTAGCCTAGCTGGCATGATTGTGGGACGTAAAACTTAAAGATTTCATGAAAGATATGAACTATTCACTTTTCGATTCTAATTCTGTTCTCACAACTACCACAATATGTACATTTTCCCTTGTTGTCAGTGTTAATCAGTTTAGCTATATTTGTCATTTGAAATCTCCTTGCCTTTGGTGAGAGTAGTCTCGGTTTCGATTCCCGTGGGGACACTCGGTCGAAAAAATATAAAAGCCTTTTCAACCTGAGTGAGGTCCTCTGCGTTTTCCTCATTCATACCAGGCAAATACCAGGATGGTACCTCAGATAATGGTTCCATGCTGCTTTGTTCCTTTCTTCCTCCTAATTCCGCGAGTAGTGTGATCGCCCGGGACACGTGACGGGCTAATATGATTATAGATCCTGGTATTTGCCTAATTCTATCTAATTCCTAATCTAATTCCAAATCCTATTCCTAGTCATTTGCAATTGTACCCTTATGCCTTCTGTTCAGGACCGCCAGGTTTTGAAATACAGTATTCACAATGCACAACGGAAAGTTCTGGGTAAGCTCTACCTTCAGTGTTAGAGTGCGAGGGTCCCCCCGAAAAACTTTCAAAATTAACTCACCCGAAGATTTACTTTTAGGTATTTCTGAGTGACAATAGATTGATTTTTTTTCACACTGGAAACTATTCTTGAATGAAAGTATAACGGCGTAACTAGAAAGTTTTCAGGGTTCGAACATCCTATTTTAGTTCTTGTTACGCCATGAACGCTAACATTTGCATTTATAGATTTTAAAAGGAATGAAAGAGTTTAGGAGGTGACTTTGAGTTTAACGTCCCATTTAGCAGCAAGGTTATATGACACATGAACGTACTGATTAACGTGAAATCCGAACCACATGAACTCCCACCGGGAATCGAACTCGGGTTTCCAACGCCAAAGGCGCTTACAAGGAATGAAAGAAAATAAAAATAGTTATTTAGAACAAAATTTAAACACATTCCGCCTTAGGCAGAGTCATTTTGACGTATGAATAGCGTCATACTAAAGGCCTGACTACTGCAGGAAACACATGTTGGTCGAACTCTTTAGTATGGCACTAATCATGCGTCAAAACGACTCTGCATAGAGACCATATTTTTTAATAATGCTAATACATACAAATTAGCGTATTGGAATGAAATGCTTGTCTTTAGTTTTTTTTTTTTTTAAGTGAAAACATTCTCCGTTCCATGAACAAACCCATTTAAGAAATACAGCGAAATATTAGCTCTTTCACTCGTTTTTTCTTTCTTTCTTTTTATATGTTTTTATTTACTTTCTTCTCGGTTTTGTGGGTGCTGAGACATAACAAAATACAAACAAACTATATTGAGTATTTAGGGGCACAGTGACTCAGAGCGCTTACATATTGTGTGTGGGGTATGTGGTTAGATACCCTGCCATATAAGTTTGTGGTGGACACTATCGTGTCAGTAGGTTTTCTCGGGGTACTCCCTTTCCTCCTCCCACTTTGTCATTCCACCAATTCTTCCACCATAATTCGCTTACTTTAATCGTCGTGTCCCTTAGCCTCAAGGGCATAATCGTGGGACGTTAAACTGAAATATTTCATTTTATTTTTCATATGTATTCCAACCCATTAGCTAATAAGTCAATTTCACAGGATGTGGCGCATACCATTTTGTTCGCTCGAGCCCCTCATATATCGCACAGCTGATGGAAAACTGTTACAAGTCAAAATTACATATTTGTGGGAACATGACTTTAAAAGTTTGTTATTCTATCAAAATCACTCCGTGGAATACTGTTATTTCCGCCATCTAGGAGTTAATTTGCTTAGTTAAGTTTCTGCTAAAATGCCACCAGATAGAGATCGTTTTTCTCTCTCTATTCTCTTTTGATCGATGATAACCCAAAATTTCCATTTTTTTTTTTTTTTGAGTTGTAACACTCTTCCACCGGGTGTGCGATATATCACGAGGGTCACGGTGGCTCAGTGATAGAGCGCTTACCACTGGTGAGTGGGTTCATTTGCTCGATTCTCGGCCAAATAAGTTTGTGGTGGACAACATCGTGTTCGTGGGTTTTCTTGGTGTACGCCCGTTTCCTCCAACTTTCTCATTCTACCAATTCTTGCACCATCATTCACTTGCTTTAATCATAGTCTCCTTTAGCCTGAAAAATAAATTGTCTCACAGCCAACGGTGAAGCTGTTGTTCGAAAGTTCTCTACCTACTGCAAGATAGTTTTCCGATCAGGAAGATTTTCACTACGTAGAATAGCAAACTTCAAGCAAAAAGGTATTTGCATTGTAATCACAGAACTGTTGTATTTGAAAAAAAAATTCGACTTCGTAGACGCAATGAGGTCCTGGCCAAATCATAATGACGACTGAAAACAGCAGGAGAGGTGACTGGAAGCGATGACTCCAACTTTTCTTCCTCACCACTGAAAGCCCTACAGCCATTCAAAAAGTGGGTGTTTTAATTGTATTGTTATTGCTGTGTAATTTCTACTCACAATACAACAGAATAATTACAAACTTTTTGCAATACCATTTTATTTTTTAAAGTGTGTGCAGTTTTATACGTAAAGTTTATCTGGACTCGAAGCATGACTTAAAATTTGCACTTGGCAAAGCCAGACACAGAGACAATCTCTAAGAGTAAGTCTGTCAAGGAAAATTAAGAGCAAACTTGGACTTACTGTAGATAGTTTGCCCACTGGGATTAAGAAATGAATTCAAAATCTTCCACTTACGATATTATCACATACAAACTATTTAAGAGGCCCCATCATGGCGAAATTAAAATACAGCTAATTTTTACAGTAATTACGTGATATCTTCCAATAGATAAAAGATAATGGAAAAGTGGAACAAGAGCACCCTAGACAATATCATTTTACTTGAGATATTGTTATCACGACTCACTTATCTGCTTTCGATTTCTAGCCATTTAGAAAATCGGCATTTGTTTTCGCGTTTGTAAATGGTTGCAAACGGAAAGCTACAAGGTGACTCGTTGTAACGGTACCTCGTGCAAAATAATATTGTCTAGCACGTCCTTGTTCCACATTTCGATTATCTTTTATTATTTGAAGATACCAAATAATTACTGTAAATTAGCGGTATTTTAATTTCGCAGTGATTACGCCTCTTAATTCTACTTCCTAAAATGGAAATGGAGGATAGATGGACAAGGGCGCCGATCCTGGGAGGACGAGGGGGCCCGGGCCCCCCAAAGTTCATGTGGGCCCCATCATTGATTTGTAAATTTACAATTTTTGGCATAATTTGAATGCAATTTGTCTTAAAATCCTCATAAATATACTTTCTGCATCTGGATGGGCCCCCCAAATTTACAGAGAAATCGCCGCCCTTGGAGATGGACTTTAATCTGAACTCACCTGTACCTTTTAACAGCTAAAGAGGTACAGACCTGATCAGAGTAGGTTGTTTCTGTAGAAGCTCTTGTGGAAATTGTTCTTTGTTACTTAATCAATACTGAATCAAGAGTCACGTTTCAGAAAACCAAACAAAGGTAGTGCCTTCTTTTTCTCAACTCATAGAACAACGCATTAATTCCACATATATTTAATTTCTTCATACAGACTAATTTCGAACAGTATCGTGATATTTTCTTCTTCTTCAAGTAATATAAATCTGAAATTTACTGAACCAGTCCCCCTCTATAGAGATATTAACCAGTTGAGAATGCTCCAACTGCATTGCCAGAACGAACTTAAAAAGAATGGAGAGATGAAGCGGGAAGGATAACTGTGATTGTTCCTACATGTAAAAGTAAATCTTTTTATCCGCACCTTCTCTTTCTCGCAAAATATAATCTCTTTATGACTTACAGTTCTCGAGATATGGCTGCTTAAATCTCTCGAAATTAGAATTTTTTGCCCAATATCTCGAGAATGGTAAGTCATGGAAAGATGATATTGGTGTTAATCAGTACCTAAGAAGGTGGTACCAAAGTGTTTACCATCTTCTTAGGTATTGTTAAACACCAATATGATCTCTCTATGACTTCTGGTTCTCTATGATCTTTCGAGATATAACTCCTTAAATATCCGGAAATCGGCCATTTATGACCAATATCTCGAGATTGGTAAGAGTGACCGGAAAATTCCATCACTTTTTTCAGAGGGTTTTTTGATATTCTATGGAATGGAGGGCTCAAAATTGAAAAAAAAATGAAAATAACAGATAGACAGATATACACACATAGAGAATTCAGTAACGAAATTTATAAGTTCGTTGAAAATAGAGAACGCTGTTTAATGTCTTAGGAACAAACTTTAAAAATTATTTCTTTGCTCTGTACAATTTAAATCTTTAAGTTGAAGTGCATCTCCTTGGTAAGTGATTCCGCGTTCGGTTTTGTACATGGATGAAGAATTGGAAGTTACTTAAGAGTCTTCATCTCGGCGAAATTAAAATACCGCTAATTTTACAGTAATTATGTGATATCTTCAAATAGATAAAAGATAATCGAAATGTGGAACAAGAGTGCCCTAGACAATATTATTTTACATGAGAAACCGTTGTCACGACTCACTTATCTTCTTTCGATTTCGAGACAGTTTGAAAATCGGCATTTATTTTCGCGTTTCTAAACAGCTGAAAACGGAAAGCCACTAGGTGACCTGTGATAACGGTACCTCACGCAAAATAATATTGTCTAGGGCGCTCTTGTTCCATATTTCAATTATCTTTTATCTATTTGAAGATATCACAAAATTACTGTAAAATTAGCGGTATTTTAATTTCGCCGGGATGAAGACTCTTAATTAAGAACTACAAATTTCGATCTAAAAAAGCCACAAATACTGACGTTGTAATCCTGTGACCACTAATCAGTCAGATCAATGTGCCCGAGGAATAGTAAACTTCACTGTTAGGGAGATTATTATTATTATTACTATTATTATTATTATTATTATTATTATTATTATTATTATTATTATTATTATTATTATTATTATTATTATTATTATTGGAGCGAAGCTTCGCTTTACTCGACTAACCATAAGACTTTCGTTTGTCATAGCGCAGAGCCCTTTTCGTTTTGTCCTGCGAACACGATTTTTCAAAACCATTATGATTTTCGCTGATATGCTAAATTCAAGTATTTATTTGTCGTGTTCTTTCAAAAAACAATTGATGCACTGAAAAATCTATGAATAATCAATAAAGGTCGACTGCTTTACTCCAAATTTACAATTAATGCGTAACTAATAATAATAATAATAATAATAATAATAATAATAATAATAATAATAATAATAATAATAATAATAATAATAATAATAATAATAATTTGTAATTAATAGTTAATGTTTGCCACACGCAGTTGTCTTCTTAAGTGGATTGTGGAGAGTTCGGGCGTACTCAATGAGGGTTTCGGAGTTTAACCACTCCCTTGAGCAAGACATTATGGAAAGATGAACCTTTTATATATTAAGGTACACTCATGTCCAAAATGATTGTCGCGTATCTATAACTATCTTCTTGTAAGAATATACAGTAGGATGTCGATAATCCAAACGTCAAAAATCCGAACGCAATCCCTGAAACTTTTTTACATTTTGTCTTAGCGCTAACGATAAACAAATAATAAGGTTGTCCGTCGGCGTTGTGCGAAGTCAGTGTTTTTACAAAAGTTCATCATATGTAATTGTTTGTCACAAATAGTTTTATTTTCTCTTAGGCCTATACATGTTAGGTTTTAAGTGTGAGTTACAAGAACAGTGTGATTTAGTGTATGAGCAAGCTCTTCAGAAACATTAAATGTAAGTAGCCTTACGTACGGTATTGTAATTACTGTATGTACTGTATGATCACTGTATCGATAAAAGAGCATACCGTACCGTATATTTTAGCCTAAATGGCATTTTCTTGTTCGGCAATTTGAAAATCCGAACTACCTGTGTTATCAATTAGTTCGGATTTTCGACTTCCTACTGTAATTTCATAATCATTTAGCAGAGTACTTTTAATACTGATAGTATGTGTATAACCGGGAAATGTATATTTGCGTAAATTTTATAGGAAAAGAATTATAAATATGTAAATTAGAATGAGTAAAACAAAATGTTGCTAAATGAACAAAAAAGTTTTATTTTCGTTTTATTGTTCTTATTTACTGCTCTTTTAACATGGAATTTGCCACATACATGTCTTTGCCGATTATACACATACTAACATTATAAGAAATACCGGGAGAATTCGTTATCAAATTATAATCCTACAACAATATATTTATAGACATGTGACAATAATTTTGGACATGAGTGTACCTATACAAATGTCAAATGAGATTGAGTGGTTGAACCCCCTTTGATGAAATCCTGCGTATGCCACTGATTGTGAAAGATTTTGTTAACATTAAATTGCTTAAGAAAACGTAGTGTCCGGCATCTGTAGTGTTTCGCTTAAGTTTAATAACGCTTCAATGTTTCAGAAACATCTCTCGGACTTTTCAGAATTGTACTGAGATGAAATATAGTTGTATCCTTGAGATAAGGCAACCCGTCAAGAAAACTTCATTGTGGATTGCTTGTCAATCTGGAGTAGGGGTCTGCACAGGCCGGAAATTTAGCCCGGATCCAGCCCGGCCCATGAATTTATAATGTGAGGCCCTACCCGAGTCCGAAGTATGTTTAGGCTCGAGCCCAATCCGAGCCCGGTTTAATTTTGCAGTTGTGCTTTAAAAGTCTTCTGAAAGAACGGTCCAATAAATACCCTTGTACAGTATACCTACAAAGTTAGTCCCGACAAATATTGTTGTATATTTAAAAAATTTACGATCCGAGCCCGGCCCAAGCCCGAAGTGATTTATGCTTTGTAGGTCTCAGCGGGCCAGACCGAGCCTAAGGCAATGAACTCGGCCCGAGCCCGTGCAGACCACTGAACTGGTGTGAACTATTGATTCTCGTATAGGACACTATCGTCCAGTTTAATTTCGAATATGTTACAACGCGTCACAAGATTCCAAATATCTATTTTAAATGTCCTAACGCCGTATATATTTGGAGACTGCATTCTAAAGATTAGCCGCTCAACGTAAGAAGCACCAATGCTTTAACACTAATCCAAATATTATGGTAAGCGCCGTACTGTTTCACGTATACTGCTTATAGTTGATTGGATGATGTGTGATCAGTGTGGCCAGTTCCAATCTACGATGTTTCTCGCCGAAGTGGGCTATATCTTAATTTAAATTGCTCCCGAAAGTACTTCACAATTTTGGGGAACTAAAAAATATGTGTATTCAGTGGTAATTCAAGCCGGACACTTAAGCACAAAAAGACACACACTAACCATGCATTAGATCTCCAATACTTTGCCTTCCAAACTAATGTAGGCCTATATAACATTTAGCCTATTGTGAAACCAACCATATCGGGCTTCCACATTTTAAATCTTTAATCTTCAAAGTCATACTACGTCCTTCATATGACAATGTTGTTTAATACTTGCTAAGATCTATGTAAACAGTTTTACTATATAGACCCTAGACATAGGTTATAGAGCTCCTTCGTGGCTAAGTGGTTAGCATACTCGCCTTTGGAAGACCCGGGTTCCATTTCCGGTGGGAGCTCATCTGGTTCGGATTCCACGTAAATAAGTAGGTCCACGTCTTACATAGCCTTGCTGCTGAATGGAACGTTAAACTCAACTCAAGGACCGGCTCTACCATATATGGAATACGTTCATTTGCACGTGGCGGCAAAATCTGTCATAACTATATTATTTAAAATAACTATTTTTTGTTGGAAACAGACATCATGATTATGGTGGTTAAACTTACTAAGCTGACTTTCTATCTGAATACTACATTCATAAACCATATTTAGGTCGCATTTGTTTAAGGTCACACGGACAGTGCTAAAGCAAAAGGTAAAACAAATCCCAGCATGAATTGCTTGATTGGTATCAAATACAAGAACTCAATTCTCGAACAGTAGCGAACACCTGTTCCATTTAGTTAGTTATCACAGTTTTAATATGGAAACTAGTCTTGTCTTTGTGACAAACAAGTTTCTTATTATTGAAGGTGGAAACAAGTTTTTATTTATTTTTTTAACAGAAGTAGAAGGAAAATCAAGAAATAAAGACAAAAGAGCTAGTTATTCTGGAATTACAAACTGATATATTGAGTGAATTATACAAAAAAGGATTACCATCTTTCCTCTGCAGATGTATTTGCTTTATATTTCACTAACATAATAGATTAATATTTAAAGAAAAAACAGACACAACGAGATTGTATTTGTAGTGTTTAGACCTTCCTGAGTACGATTGATCTTTCGCTTCCCTTTGTTGTTCATGGTGGAGTAGTATACTTAAAATTGTGACTGGAGTAATGATGTCATGATGTCATTCCACGGGGCGGGAAAAATTCCTAGCGCCAGCCCTGCTTGTATAGGGAGATACGTACTCATACGGTATATATACTACAACACAGCAGAAAGCTCAGATTTAGCCAAAGTCCTGAATCGAAAACGAAACTCCCCGAGGAGAAGACGTACGTAATTCTCAAGTTTGTCCAATTAATTATTTTAAGTAATCATGTATTTGACCACTTTCTTCCACTAGTTTCCATTAAGTAACCAGCTGTTTGTTTATTGATAATAAACTCGTATTTATTTTCCGTAGTCATCACAGACTTGACCTCGTTTCGGAATCATCCTGAAGCAAACAAAAAAGAAAATAAAAAATAAGTTTCCCTTGCACAAGAAGAGAGTAGCGGGACCTTGAACTTGAGTCGAAATGTACGCTTAAAGTATAGTGTCGTTTGACCAGTTTTTTTTTTCTTTCTCGTTTCGGTCCTTCAGGGTTCATTGTCAATAGAAAACTACCCAACTTTCCTCAGACACTTTCACTTCCAGCCGGAGGTCTGTTCAAAAACTCACTAATCCATTGAGTCCACGTTTGGAAACTGGAGCATCTGGAACAGGAAATTGATAGCAACTTAACGTTTATTTTCTCTTTTTCTTATACATACGAGTGGCAGCAAAGTATTCTGCAAGTTATGGTCCTCGAAGGGATGCAGAAGCACTACTGTGTTTGCACAAATGGTGTTGAGCATTACTCGCTGAATCTCAACTATACCCAAGTCTAGATTTAGAGGTGGATTCAGTCTCGAGTTTTCACTTGAACAGGGTCCAGTGGTGCTATTCAGCCGGTTCGCTAGAACCGATTGTTAAAATATTTCTAGTTCCCAGAACCGTTTGTTATACTCAGATATAACAGTAAATTTTTACCCAGTTATACCCAGGAACAGTAAATTTTAGTTTAACTATCTTTGTTTTCAGAAATTCTTATAGCTATAGGGTTAATTAAACATATGATCTCTCAGAACAAGGTATAAGCGTTTAATTATTAATCTCAAATGCTCAGGTATCAAAAATGAGAACTGGGGTCGCATGAGTGTAATGGCGAGAGTAATTCATATTTGAAACGCATACATACTATTATCAATAATTGTCGATCCATTGCTGAATTCTCAATACTTTTGGGACAATTATTATTATTATTATTATTATTATTATTATTATTATTATTATTATTATTATTATTATTATTATTATTATTATTATTATTATATTTAATATCCTCTAACTTAATTCTGTTATTTATAATCAATACGTGTCACTGCATATGCGTTAAAATATCAAAAAAATACTTTGAACAAAGTAGATACTTTCAAATATCTAGGATCAATATTAACAGAGGAAAATCATATTGACGAAAAAATTAAATGTCGACTAAAAGCAGGGAGTTCGTGTTATTATTCAGTTCAAAATCTTTTGTCGACGCAAATTCTGTTGAGGGGTTTTAAGCTTAAAATATGCAAAACGATAATCTTGCGTCTTGTCTGTATGTTTGCGAAAAATGGCCGCTTAGTCTGTGGGAAGAACGCACAGAAAGTATTTGAGCCTAAAATCCTAAGACGAATATTCGGACCCAAGAGGAACGGGAATGGGGAATGGCGAAAACATCATAACAACAAACTACGTAATTTATACAGTTTGCCAAACATTATCATCAAATCTAGAAGGCTCAGGTGGGCAGTTCATGTAACTAGAATGAAAGGAAGTAGGAACGCTTTCAAAGTTTTAACTGGAAATCCAATCGGAAAACGACCATTAGGAAGACCTAGCTGCAAATGGGAGGACAATATTGTAAGGATCCCCACATCACGACAAAAGCACATGTTAATACAACACGTGTTATTGATTACAAACAATGAAGCAGACGAGAAGTCAACACGGAAGACACCGGAGGAAGCCGAAAGAAGACAGACCTCACGTCCTCACGAAAGAACCCGAAGAGAACAAATAAAAGAGGAACCACCGAGGAACCTGGCATCAGTCGACCAACTGATCGCAAATGAAGCTAAAGGGATCACCTTAAACAGCACCATACCTCGTGAAGGCTGCTATGAGCTGAGGTTTACTAGAACCGAATCCTTGAGAACCCTGGAGGCTGCTATGAACAGTCGTTCTTTCAGAAAAAGTATTCCGGGGCGGGAGGCACACGTAGTATTGCGGGGGGCACTGCTGGTACTATTTTATTTATTATTATATTATAGACGTATTATTTTGGTCTCGTCCGGGGACACTCTCAGAGCTCCAGGTGGGGGGCAGTGCCCCCCAGAAACTTGTTTGGAAGAAACACTGGCTATGAAGCTAAGGGGTTACCCGTACATTATAACCTACAAACCTTTGTCATTACAGAGAAACTTTGTTATTAGATTTTTTTAGACACAAACGACTTAATTGTGTAATTAAATTGGTGAAGGGATAAATCTCGGTCCATCATTGACTCTACCCGTAAACATTACAATATTTAGATGGATCTCGCAGAAATAGGAATACAAAGTAGAAACTGGATTCAGTTGGCTAAGAACAAAATCAATGGAGAGCTTCCGTGCATGCAGCGTTGAACCTCCGAGTGCCATAGGCCATAGAGTCAGTTAGTTAGTTAGTTAGTTAGTATCAGTGTATTCTTTAATGTCGTTTTACATAATTGTGTAATCTTTAGTGAGGAGGGACTAGCCCTAAGCCTCGAGATATATAAATTCTCACCTCATTGTACACCTATCCTCTTCAAGAAGTTCTATAAATAGAGAACAAAACGAATTCTGGAAAAATTTATTCAAAATTAACAATCTGAACTTAAACAGATATTTTTAAATAAATGACTTTAAAGAATTCTGATTGTGGTAAAATACCAATGATGTCAATACCAGAATTCATGAATAATGCAATTTATTGTGATGATTGGTCTTATTTCCCATCTTTAACCGACTTCAAAAGATAAAGGTTCTGAGTTTGACCAGTATGTATGCATGTTCGCAATCACATTGTGAACCGTTTGGTCAAACTTCGATCCAGATTTTAACTAATCGAAAAACCTACACCCATGGAAGGTTTTACGTGTAAAATACTTGAAAATTTTAATAATTAATTAATTATCAAAAAACCAAATAATTCCTGCATACCTGATGAAATAACTTATCGTAAATATGTGGCAACCAGGTAATCAGAAACGTAGAGTGGGTTGCATATAACTAAGGAGTCAAACACGCTTTTAAAATCAATCTTTAACGTCTCACGATTATGCCCTTTAGGCTAAGGGAGACGATGATTAAAGCAAGTGAATGTAAATGGAATGAGAAAGTGGGAGGAAACTTGAGTACCTCGAGAAAACCCACAGACCCGATGTTGTCTACCACAAACTGAGTTAGGGGCCGCCGTGGCTCAGTGGTAGAACGTTCACCTCTGGTGCATGGGGTCCTGGGTTCAAACCCTGCTCCCGCCAAGTGAACTTTGTGGTGGACAAACACCGTGTGCGTGGGTTTCCTCGGGGTTTTCCCGTTTCCTCCCACTTTCTTTATTCCGCCATTTCATTCATTTATGGTCATCACCGTCTCCTTTAGCCTAACCGGCATAACTGTGGGACGTAAAACTCAAAGATTTCATTTCATTTCAGAAACTTAGTTGACCGGGGATCGAACCAGGGGCCTTATGCACCAGAGGTAAGTGCTCTACCACTGAGCCACCGTTTTCCCCTTGAGAACGCTTTTGTAGCCAGCTTTCTCAAAATAGTTTGACATTGTTTGGTGGTGGGTGCTTACGTTATTGTTAATCTTACGACTGCTTACATGCCCGTCTTGCTCAAATATTGCCAGAGTATCATCCATTTTTTTCTGTGATTATTCGCACATTGCGAGAAGCATCTTGGACTAGAAAGAGGAAAAATTAAACAAACAACTAACTCTGTGGCTTATGGAACCCGAAAGCTCATGGCTGTGTTCACAAAAGGTCTTCATTGACTTATGTCCTTAGCCAACTGGATCCAGCTTCTACTTTGTATTCCTATTTATCAGGGTTGATATGTTTAAAACAAAATGTTTAAAACAAGTGTTTAAAACATGTTTAAAACGAGGGCTGTAGTTTTATTCAGTTTGTTTTAAACGTTTAAAACAAATTGTTTTAAACGTGTTATTTTCGATGCTGGTTGGACATGTTTAAAACAACTAAAATATCAGATTGAAGAAGCTAATTTAATTTTCTAACAAACAACCCATCCTCCGCAAAATTTGTGCATGGAGTAAATTACAAGCAGAGTTATATTCTTATTATAACAGCAATTACTGAACGAAATTCTGCACATCAATGTGCGTATAACTAAATCAACAGAAATTCAAGTGAAGTATTTGAACATTTCTTAATTTCCAAGACTAATGGAGGTTAAACACACTATACACTATTCTAAGATCCAAATTCACAAATTCAAAACTTGGGTATTTTTTTGATCACTATCATTTCCATAATAATGAAGAGTTCTCACATCATAAGCTAGAAGAAATGCTCTGACAAATACAATACAACTCATAGAAAAGAGCAATGACGCCTACAAAGAGCAAATGACATATTTTAACTAAACAGTTTTCAAGATACATCTCTATCTGCAACATGGGTAGCTAATAATGATTAGTGTCTACGGCATAACAACACAATTAACTCTAGACGCCCGCCAGGGATTTTAACAAAACGGTAGACTCTCATGTTCGGGGCTCTGGTGACTCCCTAATTATCACAGAGTCATGATTTATACAAGTTAGAAAGCTTATAGACCACAGACTTCAACGAGGTAACATTCGTGAAATTCCCGCCGTATTCGTAGAAAAAGAACAGATATAAAAAAATCATTAAAAGTATGAAAATATTGACTTTGCGGGTCCCTGACAACCCTTGCTGTCTCCCTACGCTGACAAAATGATGCTAATGTGTAGGCCACATACTTGTGACAATAATATAAGAAATGGTAGCTATTGCTGCCATTGCGTAATGAATTCGTTTTATGTAGGAAATATTTTTAAAAAATATGCACAGAAAAACATTCATCGAATTAGACATTCTCTCCTCTCCCCCACTATAGTACCAGTCCATTCAGTAATTGCTGCAAATCATTTTTGCTGCACACATCATGTATACGAACAAGAATTATGCTTCTAGACCACTTCAGTGAAATATATCTTGTGTTATATGGGAAAGTCCCGAAAATAAATGTAAATTAACCAAATTTGACCCCCTCTACCTCTATAAACAACAAGTACACACACAGGATACTATCAGGTAGGGGACTATTTCATTGCTTCACATACCAATTTTTAGGGATGTACCACAAAGGGGTGAGAAATATCCACCAAAACCTGATGAAAAAAATTTGATGAAAAATTAAAAAAAAACAACTTCATCCTCCCTCTCTCGGCTGTACATACGTACCCCTTATATACATAAAATGCAACTGACGGAAAGCTTCATTCCTCAAAAATACTTTGGTATCAAATCATCTTTCTAGTTCAATTAAGGACTGAGCTATTGATGTTTGTTGTAAAAATAAATGTAATTTACGTAAAAAAAACTCCAAAAATTGGCTAACTTTGCCCCCTTCCTGCTACCCCATATAAGTAAGAAGTCCAAATACACGATATTACCATGTAGTGGCCTACTTTATTGCTTCACGTAACAATTTTTATGAATCTATCCCCCAAGAGGGGGAATGGTCCCAAAAAAACTGTTGAAAAAAACACGATATTTACCCTCCTTCCACATAAAATGCACAACAGCAAAGCTGCATCTTTCAGGAATAAATTGGTACCAAAACCATCTTCCAGCCTTAATTTGAGGTTTAAGACTGAGCCATTGAGGTTTAAAGCCCTGACACAGCAGTTGCATCAATGGGTGTTTAAAGATTAAGAATGCAGACGACCAGTAGAACGTAACACAAAGAAACTAAACTACATAATCCGTGAACGGAGATCTGGAAATCCCGATTTCTTTCTCCGGAATTGAACATTTGGGCGGATCGAGATTAGGGAAGTTCCCGAAATTTGATCTAGCGGTTGAATATAGATGACAAGCAATACCTAAGAGTGTAAAAATGTAATATATATGCCAATTTAGATTATTGTTTTAAACAAAATAAACATTTTAAACTTTTTTTGTTTAAAACAAAGTACTTTGCTTTAAACGTTAAAAACGTTTTAAACAAAAAAACATGTTTTAAACATAAAAAAACGTTCTTTTTCTTTTTTTTTAAATTATGTTTTTTTCAACCCTGCTATTTATGCTAGATCCAGCTTAATATTGTTCTCTTTCGTCTGCGCCTAGGTCTTTCCAATGGCCGTTTTAGGATTGGATTTGCAGTTAAAACTTTGAAAGCGTTCTTACTTTCTTCCATTCTGGCTACAAAATCTGCCAAGCTGAGCCTCTTAGAATTGGTGACCCTAACAATGTTTAGTAAACTGTATAAATTATGCAGTTCCTTATTATGAAGTTTCCGCCATTCCCCGTCCCCGTTAATCTTGGATCCGAATATTCTCTCAGGATTTTATTCTCAAATACTTTCAGTTTACTTTATCCCTCAGAGTAAGGGACCATGTTTCGCAACCATACCAAGACAACAAGAATGCTTATCGTTTTAAGCTTTACGTTCCTCGACAGAATTCACGATGACGGAAGATTTTGAAGTACACAATAACACGGATTCCCTGCATTCACTCGACATTTAATTTCTTCGTGGATATGATTGTGATCAGCGAATATTGATCCTAGATTTTTGAAAATTAAACGAACTTAGAAGAAAACTAATTAACTTCAAAAACCCACTAAAAAGCATAAAATAATAATCATAAAATGGTTAAAAGTAAAAAGTAAACAATAAATGGTTACTATTATATGTACTGAAGCTGTGTAATGCCAAGCATATTAATGCTTCATAAAATTACCATCAAAGTAGTTGTATATTAAGCATTAATTTGTTCGGCTTGGCATGACATCAAAAGTTCTTTATAGACAATAGTAATAAATTATTCTTTATTTTCAATTGCTATATTATTATTATTAATAGCTGAAATACAAATTCTTCTCATGGGTTAGATAAAATGTCTATGTAAACAAACTGAATAACGAAGGAAAAATATCGGTCATTTTCTACTACTTTACATGTCCCGGTAAACGCCCCCTGAGACCCCTTGGTTCGAATTTGAAAAAAAAAAAGCCTCTGTCCCCCAGCCGATTGGGGCTGTATTTGGAAGTCAACTCCTTTGGGAGTATCATCATTCACTTCAGCGACCGCGGAAACTATGGATTTGACACGAATATCGGTCATTTTGAATTATTTTTACGTCTCGGTATCCCAGCTGGTGACCCCCGGTCCGCAGGCGAATGGAGTGAATTTGGAAGTTAGTGCAATCGGAGTTTCAACATTGATCTCAGTGACCGCAAAAAAAAATATGAATTCGATACTAATATCGGTCATTATCTACTACTTTTACATGTCCCGGTAAACGTCCCCCCCCCTCACCTGAGACCCCTGCTACGAATATTGAAAAAGAAACGCTTCGTCTTGGTCTGGGGTCTGGACTAAGGTACTCGTGACCAAAATTTGGTAACTCTAGGTCCACTCGTATGATCCCCAGGCCGCACACAGACAGACACACAATCAAACTCTTATCGTCTCCTTTAGCCTAACCGGCATAAAAGTGGGACGTAAAATTTAAAGATTTCATTTTCATTTTTGCAATCAAACTCTTTATTTTATTTATGCTAGATATTCTCGTACTACATATTTTTCTGTTAGTGTTTTTTTTTAAGTCATTTTGTACATTTTCCTTTTAGCAAAAAGGAAAAAAACACTTTTGTATAGTTGCTTCCTAGGTCACCTTACAGATCATGTTGCTTCCTGTTATCACAAAATAGCTAGGTACAGATCATCAGTAAGATATGTAGTTTAACGCTTCTCACCGGAAGGGATGAATCATTATTGACAAACCAAATGGAATGCATCAATGATGTTGTTATGCATCACAAGATTGTAACGTGCTTCAGATATGCTTGTATCATATCCGTTAGACGTTGAACGATTCTCTTCAAGTCTCAAAAGCATAGACGACATAACTTGTCCTGAAGGAAAAACTTGTGAGAAATTACAAAAAAAAAAAAAAAAAAAGTCAAAGAAAATGTTCATCACATTGTATCAAAACTGAATGAATTATGGAAAATTTGTCGTTGAACTCTAAAAGAAATCTCACGGGAAAGGGGAAGATAGAAGGTTATATTCACTACTTTATTCTTTACGGATTTTAACTTCCCGCGGAGGAGATGATTGAGAAGCTACAAAAAAAAAAAAAAAAAAAAAAACACTATATCAAAATCGAATTTTTCCTAATGCAGATTATCGTCGAAAATATTCTACAAATTTCCACTTTTATTTCTGGCAGATTTTGGCCCTCAGCTGTGGAAATATTCCCCATGCTATTAATAAAATATAGTTTAAGTTTCGTCGTAGGATTAGAATTTGGATTTAGATGTCTGGGCTTTCGGTATCGGTGGCCATGTTAGCTTGACATGTAGGAGCGATGATATCCCGTAGCAATTACACTATCCGAGGAAAAGGAAGAAAGGAAGGATTGGGGAGGAAGGAAGCGGTCTGTGACCTGTGGGGTACCATCCCGGCATTTGCCTGGTGTGAATGAGGAAATCCCAGGGCAATCTCATTCAGGATGACTGTCCTGAAAAAGTTTTTCACACTTTTTCGATCAAGTACCCCCATAAACAATCCAACTCGGGACCTCTCGCATCGAAGATGAGAACATTAGCAACTAAGCTTCGCGGGACCACCAAGTTTTGTCGTAATATACATACTGTATATATACGTAGTTTTAATTGGAAAATTATCACACAGGTTAGCGGAAAGAGGTTACCAGAAAGAAGACTGTGGAGCATGTAAGCTTCTCAATTGCGGCAAATGACGTAGCAATGACGGGATACCTATGATGACGACGATGATAATTTCAACAATTTACTTCAAAATAAGATGTAGTTCGGGTAGCACTAAATTTGAATCAAAATTTACCACAATTAGGACAACACAAAGTCATTATGTTAAATTAACACATACATTTTTTTTTTTTTTTTTTTACTGTGTACATTTGGACAGAACTTCATTTTAGCACAAACACGATCTGCTGGAAAGGATTAATAATCACGCTGAATGCCAGAGAACATTAACAGTCTTCATCCCGGCGAAATTAAAATACCGCTAATTTTACAGTAATTATGCGATATCTTCAAATAAATAAAAGATAATCGAAATGTGGAACAAGAACGCCCTAGACAATATTATTTTACATGAGATACCGTTATCACAACTCACTTATCTGCTTTCGATTTCCAACCATTTTGAAAATCGGCACTTATTTTCGCGTTTCTAAACATCTGAAAACGGAAAGCCACTAGGTGACTTGTGATAACGGTACCTCACGCAGAATAATATTGTCTAGGGCGCTCTTGTTCCACATTTCGATTATCTTTTATCTATTTGAAGACATCATATAATTACTGTAAAATTAACGGTATTTTAATTTCGCCGGGATGAAGACTTAATGATTAGCTACTTATTAGGATTAGGATCAGGTTTAGGAAATAGATTTCTAGGCTTGCAGCAGCTATGGCCATGTTACCCTGCCACTTGTGAGGAATGACGTCCCTCGGCCATCGCGTTGCCCAGGAAATCATGAAGTAAGATTGGAAGGAAGCAGCCTGGACTATAATGTTAGGTACTATCCCGGCATTTTCTTGGTGAGTGAGGAAAACTCAGGAAAATTTCACAGGAAAATTTCACTCATAATGGCTAACCTGAGAAAGCTTTTACGGCTTTTCGACCGAGTACCCCCACCGGGAATCGAACCCGGAATAGCTCGCACCGAAGGCGAGAGTTTTAGCGACTACGCTACGCGGACCCAGGACTCATGTTTCAAGGCGCATTACCAAATAAGTGCTTCTGTGTTGTAGGATGTATGTTTTTCTTATTCTCGTGCACAGTATAAACCGCATCAAGAAATTAAAAAAAAAAAGATGTAACATACTCATACCTGAATACAGTAATAACAGAACAGAAATAAGTTATATTTCTCATATACAGATTCTTCTTTCTTTTGCACTAATTTCAACTTTCTGGACGCTCCTCCCAATCACAATAATTCTATAATACTTCCAATATTGCACTAAAAAGTTTGGAGTTGATTTTAACGTCTCTTTCAGCAGTGAGGCTATATGAGACGTGGACCTACTGATTAACGTGGAATCCGAACCACATGAGCTTCCGCGGGGAATCAAATCCGGGTCTCACACGCGAAATGCGCGTACTCTAACCGCTTAGGCACGAAGGAGCTTTATTGCACTAAAGGTATTGGTGAAAGTTTAAACAAAGCCAGCCTATCAGTTTCTCCCTATACACATCAATATCGAATAAACAATCCGTTCAAGTTGTTGACATACTATAGATCGATTTACAGTCGAAGCTGATGTCATATTTCAGTTATGTCCTCGTGAATATTTGACAGGTAACACTTTGCTCCTCTGAATCCGGAATGGTGGAATGAGGTACATATCCTAAAAGAACCAGTCCTAATTAAGATGAAGATGGATTCCCAGCAGGGACGTACGCAGGGGGTGAGTCCTGGGGGTCCGGACCCCCCCCCCCCCGAAATTGCGACTTCTGTGTAACTTTAGCCTAATTTTAGGGGCAATTTTAGGAATTTTAATATAAAATACCCTCATATTGAGTTTGGACCCCCCGAAATAAATTCCTGCGTCCGCTACTGATTCCCAGCGTCATTCAGCAATGGGCTCTAGACTGATGTGCATATAAAGTTAACATAAGAATCCATAGGAAATGGAACAGCTAGGCATTTCCTTAACTTCCCTTTCTGCTAACCTGTATATAGCGTAACGCTGTGGACAAAGACGCTTCAAAAATCTGTATGTCCCAGGGTGATCCCAAAAACTTGGCTGGAATATGTATAAGCAGTTACCTACAGCAGCATATGGAAAAGAGACAGCAAAAAGACAAATGATGACATAAAAGTAATCTTAAACCCGCAGGTGTGCATTTCCACGGGCAGTACAAGTCATTCATCCGCTACGTAAATGACACACTGGTATTGATAAGTCATGTGAACATTTGGCACAGTGACCGATTCCTGGCATTGCAGTCGTTTACAATCTTTCAGTGTAGCGTTCCCAGGTTCAGGAACTTGATTCGGTACGCTTTCTACAAAGCTGATTACTGCACTTCGACGAAGCGCTGGGAATGTGGATTTTCCCCTACGATTACTGTTTTCGCTCAACCGACAGGGGGATGTGTTCCATGTGCAATGAGTTAGTTGTTGTCCAGTGTGCACACTGTGAGCAAACTTTCTGTACTTCTCATGCTCTGTTTCCAGATTTGTACATCGATTGTTTTCTGTAAATGCGTTCAACAACAATCCTTTGATTTACACCAAATTCAGTCTTGCTGTCTGAATGCTATCATCCATTTGCCTCCCGTGATTTATATATTGTATGGTTTATATGTAGTATATTACATAAGGTTAGCAGAAAAAGACGTCAAGGAAATTCCAATGCTTTGTATTTCCTACGGATTCCTTTGTAAGCTTTACAGGCCCATAACTCCCGAACCCATTGCTGACTGGTACTGGGAATCCATATGCATCTTCATTAGGACTGGCTCTATCAGAATATGTGTCGCGTTTCGCCATTCCAGATTCAAAGGAGAGAAACGTTACTTGGGAAAGACATTACTAATACATTTAATACGTAACTTGCTATTGTTTTATCCTAGGAAGTATGCAACCGAATGTACCCAGTGATTCGTTTGGTTGCATATCTATCAGTTGAGTTGATTTTGAGTTTAACGTCCCTTTCAGCAGCAAGGCTATATGAGACGGGACCTACTGATTAACGTGGAATCCGAACCACATTAGCTCCCGCCGGGAATCGAACCCGGGTCTCCCACACCAAAGCCGCGGATGCTAACCTTATGTAATATACCGCTTAGCCACGAAGGAGCTCGCATATCTATCAGATACTGCACAATATTCTATTTTCATTTCCGAGCATTTATGTTTTCTTATATATTCCAGATGTGTTACTGAAATATGCTTCTACAATATTCAGTTTTTCTTTCATCTTTTATGTAAGCTTTACAGAATAAATCTTGGTTGAAAATAAACACATGCAATTCTTGTTATGACAGAGACAAACACAGACAGACACATTAATTTATTGTTATTAAAGACAAACTGTATTTATTTAGCGTTCAACCTCAAATTAGCAAGTTTATGTTGAAGATAAATGTGATTTGGCTTGGTCAGATACTTTATTTGATGTGGGCTAACCAATTTAGTTAATTTTCAGATATTTCGGGATAACAGAATGACAGTAGTAAATGAAAATGAAATCTTCAAGTCTTACGTCCCACTTTATACCGGTGAGGCTAAAGGAGACGGTGATGGTGAGAGATGAGTGAAATGGTGGAATGTAGAAAGTGGGAGGAAACGGGGGAATCCCGAGAAAACCTACGACCACGGTATTTGTCCACCACAAAGTCCACACGGCACGAGCTGGGATCGAACCAGGGACCTCACGCACCAAAGTTAAGCGCTGTACCACTGAGCCACCACGCCCCCAGAATGACACTAGAGTTTATTTACGTTAGGGTTTAATAGTAGTAGTGGGGACACGGTGGTTCAGTGGTAGAGCGCTTAACTTTTGTGCGTGAGGTACCTGGTTCGATCCCTGCTTAACCGAGCGAAATAGCTGAAGTGATAGAGCGTTGGCTTCGCATTCGGGAGGTCGTGGGCAAGATCCCCGCTACCGACCATCCTGACTGGGGTTTTCCAGGGTTTTTCTTAGCCCTACCAGGCAAATGCCGGGATGGTACCCACTAAACAGGTCCTGGCCGATACGTTTCCAAATTCTTTCCATTGTTATTGTCGTTGTTGGATATCCAGTATAAAATCTAATGCTGTATCTAGTGATTGTTAAATAAATAAATAAAAAAAGCTTGTGGTAGACAACACAGTATCCCCGAGTTTTCTCGGGGTACTCCCGTTTCCTCCCACATTTTTCATTCCACCAATTATTCTATTATCATTCATTCGCCTTAATCATTGTCTCTCTTAGCCTAACCACGTAGCACATCGACGTTCACTGGACGTCCGAGACTGATCCGCAATACTCAACGGGACATCCCAGAATCATCCGAATTTGCTCCCGGGACATCCATATGACTTCCGCGGGATATCCAGATGTCCGCCAATATTCTAGAAAACAGGATCTCAAAGAGATGTCCACTGGTAAATCGTGGGATAATGTGGTTCTAGGTATGTCAGACGTGTCATTTCCCTGAGATCTGTCCCATCCGGGATGTCCCGTGGACATCCTACGTGGGAATTATTTAGAACGTCCCTTAAACAGCGTCCATGGGATGTCTACCCATTGTCACGATAATCCCGGGAACTATATGGCATAATTGGGAACAAAATGAGACGTCCTAGGGACGTTGTGTGTTATGTGTGTGCCACGGGACGTTAAACTGAAAGATTTCATTTCATTTGTTTAATTGGAGTCTTCCCTCGTGACAATATGGTTAACATACGCGTGAGAGACCTGGTTCCGATTTCCAGAGTGAAGTTTGAATCCCTTGTTAAGCCGTAGATTGACATCTGATATAGTCTCCCTGGTTAATGTGACACTAAACCCCAATCCAGTCTATGCCAAGTTTGGTTAGGTTCGAATGTTTGGTGGCGTTCTGTATACGGTCTACGATAAGTGATATGGGCAAGGCTGTGGCCCCGAGGGCACACGATGGTATATCCCGTATACCCTCTGCCTCATCTTAGTAATTAGAGTATACATTCTGTCTCAAAGCGTATAGCAAGAGCATACTTTTGTTTCTTTTATATGTAGTTGTTTAATCGGATCATGAGTTCACCGGTAAAGCGAGTATATCACTTTCTTTTCTATCCTATTCTTAGTTGTGGCTCAAGTATCCCGATAATGTAAAAAATTGTCTTTTCTAAATGTTTTGTGATCAAAGAAGAGAAAGAGAGGAAGAGAGAGAGAAAGGAAGGCATAGAGAAAGAAAGGAAGTGAGAAGATTACGTCAGCTCTCTCTCTGTCCAAGTTCATGTTGTTTTGATCAGTGAATATCAGTACGAGAGCATTGTTTACCTATGATATCCATATTTCCATCCTATTCCTCACCACAATTTTTAAAATCCTTCTGGTACATTGGGCGCGATTTTCTCTGTTTCTTCTTGCAGTGGGTTAATTCCTTCTGCATGCCTATGACCATTTATATTATTACTGGAGTGATTTATCGAAAAAATATTGAAAAATTACTTTTTTTTATGGTAGAAGGTAGAGCAATTACACATAAGATTCAGTTTTCTCCCAAAATTATTTCTTTTGAATAAATTTTCTGTTATAAAAATATAACACAATTATTGTAAGTGTGGTCCTAAGACGAACAAATTCACTGAGTAGTTAGGGTAAATAGGCGTCCCAAGCCCCGACAAAAAGGGAAGGATATCCACAAAGCTCCAGGCAATCTATGTAGAAGTGGGCCAATTTGGAGGATTTTCAGTGCTCCACGCAAGCAAAGAGATGTTAGAGTCTCGCAAAGCTCCAAGCAAGCTAGGCGGAAAAAAGCACAGAATTCCATGCAAGCTAGATGGTTGCAGTTACGAATCTCTTAGAGCTTCACGCAGGGCTAAGAGAGAGATTGAGTTCCCACAAATCTCTAAGCAAGCTGAGTGGGTAGGAGGCCTCAGAGCTCTAGGCAAGTTGACGTACAAAAACTGATATCGATTTATGCGATGCATGGAGTTTTATACGTTATTTTGAGCAGCAATGCGCTGGTGTTTCTCTTCTATCACCTGACCAATTGGTGACGCGAATTCCTTTCGTCTGCTTCATGTAGTAGAAGAGCACGTGGTGTTGTTTACCAGATAAAAGCACGTAGTTGTATTTCTAAATACAGAGCACGTGTAGGATATTACATTATCAAGAAAATAGCATAAATTGGTTTCAGGCAATAAAACAGGATCGCAATCTTTATATTTTAAATGAATTATTAATATATGTGTTTTATATTGTTAATTTAAAAGAAAATGCCTTCTTTGTTGTCATATATATGCGTTTGAGGCCAATCATAGATGTTCACAAAATAGCGCATAGACTGTGAAAAGTTTAGGACTAGTGCACTGGGTAAAGGTTAGGCTCCAAAATGTCCCGGTTTAGTCGAGACAGTCCCAAATTTACAACATATGTGCCCCTGTCCCTGTCCACCCTATTCCTCATCACAATTTTCTTAATTCCTTCTGGTATATCAGTTTCCCTCTGAAAACATAAGTTAATATAATTCCTAAAATATTTCCCAAAAAATCATGCTTTCATTATTCATCGATACTCAATTAATAAAAATAATATACTCCCTGTTTACTCACTTTTGGTGAGTGTTGACCTATCGTTTAATTAATTCTGCCATTTCACAAATGGAGCAAGCGCATAAGTATGAATACACTGTAAATTTTCATAGGGTGTCCCGATTTTTAGGTCTAGAAATATATTAGGGCTAGTTAGGGCTTATACGAGGGTATTTGCAAAAGTTCTTCCCTGACACTGAAATGTCGCGCCACTGGTAACAAGCTGCTAATGGCATACGATGACATCTATGGAAGAAATAATGTATCACTTTCAACTGTCTAGATACGTTAGTTCGTTGAAGGCAGTCGTTTGATTCAGTCACTGTGGGTTATCACTAATATATTGTGCCACTAGTAATAGGCCCTTCATGATATATAATGCCATCTATGTACGGAATAATGTATCAGCTTCAACTGTCTAGCTGCGTCAATTCATTAGACGCAGTCCTTTGAATCAATCAATGTGTGCTGACCTCACTTACTGTAAGACAGTGTTCCAGTTCACACGTCTGTTGCTGCAAAGGCTGTGGTGAAAGACTGTGGCTTCGAAGAGATTCAACACTTATCTTAAATACCAGATTTAGCACTGGAGAACTGTAAACAACAGGCATGTGAGCTGGAGCACTGTCATGCAGTAATGCGAGCTCAGAGCACAGCTTTTGATTCTAATGACTGCCTGAGGGCACGATGGCTTAGTGGTAGAGCGCTTACCTCCGGAGAGTGGTATCTTTGGTTTGATCCCCGGCCAAGTAAGTTTGTGGTGACCACATCGTGTCCGTGAGTTCTCTCGGGATACTCCCGTTTCCTCCCACTTTAATCATTGTCTCCCTTAGCCTAACAGGTATATAAGTGGGACGTTAGATTGAAAAATTTCATTTCTTTTTTTACTTTTCCAAATGACTGCCTCCGACTAAATGATGCAGCTAGACAGTTGAAACTCATACTTTAATACATCCATAGATGACATCGTATGCCATTAGCGGATTATTACGAGTGGCGAGATATTTCAATGTTGGGGCTGAAACTTTTGAAAATACCCTCGTACTATTGTAAAAAAAATGACCGACGAAAATACCCATTTTTCGCATGGGTCAGATAAAATATCTATGTAAACAAACTGAACAACGAAAGAAAAATATCGGTCATTTTTTACTACTTTACATATCCCGGTAAACGCCCCCTGAGACCCCCTGGTTCGAATATTGAAGAAAAAACCGCCTCTGCCTCCAGCCAATGGGAGCTGTATTTCAAGTTAACACCTGTGGGAGTATCACCGTTCATCTCAGCGACCACGAAATCTATGAATTTGACACTAATATCAGTCATTTTCTACTACTTTTACATGTCCCGGTAAACACCGCCCCCCCCCCCCCCCCGAGCACCCTGGTTCGATTTTAAAAAACGCTTCGTCTTGATCTGGGGCCTGAACAAATGTGCCCGTGACCAAAATTTGGTAAATCTCGGCTCACTCGTCTGCTCCCCAGGCCATACAAAAACACACACAGACAGACAGATACACAAACAAACTCTTTATTTTATTTACATTAGATTAATAATAACATCCAGTATTCGACCTCGAATATTCATTTGTTTGATTCTATGTGTGATATTTCGTTATCAAGATACCATGTCTTAAATATTTTAAATCTAATTTCATGTTCATTCGTCTTCTCATTCTATAAAATAATACAGTGGTTGTTGAACATAAACGATGGAAAATGATTTAACAAACCCAAATTTGGATTCAGCCGTCAATTTTGTATTTTAAACGACATGTTTTCCAGGTTCGCTAAATCAAACTTTGATGGTTCCTCATAACAAAACGTGTGGCTTTCCTTTCCTGTGAATCTTACGCGTTTATAAAATACTTTAACAAAGCTTGTAGTTACTTTTCAGTGCAATGCATTAATACAAATATACGCAAAGAACAAGGAAGGAAAAGAATTATACATTTAGTGAGAAGACAATTGTTTGTTACAATTACATTATCAGCCTGACACGTGCTCCATATGTGTATGACAAAGTGCTATGTATGGAGTATCGTTCTGTATGGTTAAGAGACTTGCCCAATACGGAAGTTAGAGAAGAAATATTTAGAGAGTTTTAAAATGTGATGTTGGAGGAAGATGGATAAGATAAAATGGACTGAGACAGAGTAACAAACGAAGATGTTTTAAAACGGATAGGAGAGAAGAGGATACTTCTAGCCAGCATCCTTCGTAGGAATGCCAATTGGATTGGACACATCTTGTGAAGAAATTGTCTTCTTCATACCAAATAGAAGGAAAGATGGAAGGAAAGCGAGGAATAGGAAGAAGAAGAACACAAGTGATCGATGATTTGAAAAAAAAGAAGGAAATATTGGGAGTTAAAAGAGGAAGCTGAAAATCGAGAAACATGGAAAAAACATTTTCGGGCCCAATCCTAAAATTTAAGGGAAAAACCTCATTATTCCCTGTATCTGCGAAAAGGCAGAATACTTAATAATAATAATAATAATAATAATAATAATAATAATAATAATAATAATAATAATAATAATAATAATAATAATAATAATAATAATAATACTGCAACTTCAATTATGTAACATGAGATATTTCTATTGTTTTTAAATAGATAACTTTTGAGTGTGAGTCTCAGTAAGCTGAATGTCGAAAGGATGTAAATGTGAGGTCGAGTGAGTGTGCTGTCGAAAGGATGTTGTGAGGGTGACGTCGAGTGAGGTTGAGGTCGGAATGATGTCGTGAGAGTGAGGTTGAGTGAGGTCGAAAGTGGGCACCTTTGCTTTTGGCACGTTGCCTAAGCAAATTCGGTCAATGAGTCTTAACGAACGAGTAAGATTCAAGAAGTGCCTACTGTATACGATTTGGAAATGACTTGGGTATTTCCTTCAATCATGGCTTGAACAAATTTATCCAGTTGGAAAATAATATACAATTCAATTTGACCACACTGCAGTGCACTTTCTATTCAATAACTAACTCCATGGCCTGTGGAACCAGGAGGTTCAATGTCGTGTTCACAAAAGATCTCCATTGACTTCTACCCTTGGCCAATTGCGTCCAGTTTCTACTTTGTATTTATATTTCTGCGAGATCCATCTTAATATTGTCCTCCCATCTGCACCTAGGTCTTCCTAATGGTCGTTTTCCGATTGATCTTCCAGTTAAAACTTTGAAAGCATTTCTATCTTCCGTCGACCTGAGCCTCCGAGATTTGATGACCCTAACAATGTTTGGTAAACCGTATAAATTATGCAGTTCCTCGTTATGAAGTTTCCGCCATTCCCCATTTCCGTTGCTTTTGGGTCCAAATATTAGTTTCAGGATTTTGATCTCAAATGCTTTCAGTCTACGTTCTTCACTCAGAGTAAGCGACCATGTTTCACAACCATGCAAAACAACAGACATGATTATCGTTTTATATATTTTAAGCTTGAAATTCTTCGACAGAATTCACGATGATAAGAGATTTTGAACTGAATAATAACACGAATTCCCTGCTTTTAGTCGACATTTAATTTCTTCGTGAATATGGTTTTGGTCTGTTAATATTGATCGTAGATATTCGAAAAAGTAGCCACTTTATCGAAAGTATTATTTGATATAAACATTCCATTCAATACGAAACATAATTTAATTTCTACTTGCCTTCTGGCTTGTTTGCGGGACTCCCCGGCATAGAAGATCTGACATCATTAAAAATACTTAACCTAATTTTATTTTTATTTTACATGAAGATGCGCAAAATTAAATAGTTCTGATATGCATTAGATGTTAGAATCGACGCGATATTATTTTCCACTATAAACTGACACGCGAACATGTCTTGCAACCGGTAATTTTACGGTAAATATTTACCATTACTCGAACAGCATGCAGTAGTCGCATGCTTAATTTACTGGAATTGTAAAACAAGAAAAAAAAAAGTCGGTAGGAAGGTATCAGTACACACGTAAAACACACCCACTTCTTCACTTTTCCCAATTTGCTTCTGACGAGGTAGATTGATTCCGCCTTCCCCGCCGGCCAAAGGTAGGAGAAGAATTCTCTAAGTGAAAGTGGTCCATTGATCCCTCCCTCTCTGCTGAAGACATCTCAAAGGGGACGGTTAAGTGACCTAGTGAACAAGTCTTAGGCATATAAAAGCGAAAACGGGTTAAGTTCAAGGTTATTGTACTACTGGCGAAAGAAGTCAACACAGGTGCTTGGAGGGATTAGAAGTGGACACAGTACACATTGTGCAGGCGATGCGCGGGTTGGTAAGTCATTTATTTGTGACCACTATTTGTTTGTTTCTTTGGAGCTTCAAATACGCTTTTTCCAGTAGAATGTTTTCTGACACGTGAGCTCCGTCTCGTGGTTATATGATTACCGTACGTGCCTTTAGCGTGAGAAGCTCAGGTTCGATTCCTGGTGGGAGCTCACGTGGTTCGAATCTCACGTTAAACTCAAAGTCAGCAAATCTATATGATACGCAAATCTACAATTTTACATGACATCTTAACCATTTGTTTTCTTTTCGGAAAACAAACCTAGTTCTCTTAGTTATTAATCATGGAAACCGTTTAATCACGAGAAGCCTTCAGTGGCGTAACTTAGATTTTTTTCTGGAGGAACAAGCATTAATATTTGGACCCCCTAGAAAAAATTCTTTCCAGCTTCTCTTACTCTTTATGGGCCCCCCTAATCATGTGAGCCCTCCCGTACGATAAGTTCTGTGCGGCCGTTAGGCCCGTTCCATATATGACAAATTAATTAAGGGGACAATATTGACATATCTCAAAGCCATAGAAATAAATATTATTTCCAGGGGCCCTAAAAGTAGACATTTTTTTTTACTTGAAATGGGCCCACGACTCATTTTTGTTTTATTAACCTTTTGTGTGATGTTTTGTTTATGTAATGTAGTGAACCTGTTTGATGCTTCATTTATAATTTCATGTTTTTTATCGTATATGGAGTAAGACAATTTTGTTTTAAAGTGCCCCCCCTCGAACGGCGGGGAGCTTCCCTGGGGGGCAGTTGTTCCCTTTCCCACATCAAATTACGGTCCTGGAAGGCTTAATTGTTAGATCGACACTCAACTCACTGATACACTTGAAAGAATTAAGATTTTTTAAAACTGTGTCTAGTGTTGTGGAGACCTGAAAAAACGAAAATTTTGGGTTAAAAATTATAGTTCTTCCCGAGCTTGGAAAAAAACGGAAAATTTGTGAAAAATTGAAATTTTTGAATATTTTACTATATAACTCTTTTAAAATTAGAACTATTTTCTATTTACTAGTTTACAGTTAAGGTCATTGAGTACTTGTGTTTCTTGTATTAGAATAGGGAAAGTTTATGGCAACAAATGTATGTGCACTTATTCAAACAGTTTAAAGCTAACACCGTGATAGGATGGAGTTATAGGTACAAAAGAAACTAAAACATAATCCTAGTTGCATTAATTAACATAGACGCGTTTAAATTACCTTAATTAATCTTATGAAGTTCCCGCTTGATGGCAGGGAAGTATTAAAATAACGGATTTGTACATAAAGTTTTTATTAAAGTCTATATTAGAATATTAAATAATAGTAATTATATCTTTTAGTGCATGAGTATTAGTGAAATTTGCCTACTGCTCTTTCTTTTAAGAAGTAATTTGGTTAAAATTAACAAAATTTCACCAGAACAAAGAACACATTAAGAACTCAGTTTCATTCAAGAGCCCTATTTGTTGTAACAGAAACGCTTCGTAATGATATGTAACTGTAAAAATTCTGTAATTAATGTACATCCAAGAATAAACGACTAAAAAGCCCATAAAGGAAATAAGTGCAGACTATTAATTTTTAGGAGTAATTGCTACAGTTTTATTTTCGAGTGTTTTTTTTATTTTAAATATATTTGCAATATTGAAATTTTTCAACTTACATTTTTTTACGCGTTCGAAAAAAAAAAGATTCCATTGCTAATAAAATTAACTTAATACAAAGATTTTTCTTCTTTTCCCAATTTTTCCAATTTCCGGCAAATAAACCGGAAAAAGCGTTTTTTTACCAACAACTTTAAAATTCCTGGAAATTTTACAACACTAACTGTGTTTGATTTGAAATATGGAAATCTTGGTAGACTGAGGAAGAAAACTAGATTTCGAAAACTTACTTTTTTTAAAAAAAAATCACAACAGGTCAATCCGCTTTAACTCGCTTTTCTTTGTCCTGGAGAGGATATAACCTGTCGGTAAAGCTTACAGCTTTACCGCTTATAGCTAAAAAAGAAACTAAACTAAGGTGCTTATTTTTATATAAATACGAATATGTACACTCATGTCCAAAATGATTGTCACATATCTATAACTGTCTTCTTGTAAGAATATAATTTGATAATAATTTTCCAGGGTACTTTTAATACTGATACTATGTGTATAATCGGGAAATGTATATTTGTGGTAAATTTCATAGGGAATGAATTATAAATACGAAAATTAGAATGAGTAGAACAAAATCTTGCTAAATAGACAAGAAAGTTTTATTTTCGTTCTTTTTTACTGCTCTTTTGACATGAAATTTACCACATACATGTCTTTTCCGATTATACACATACTAACGTTATAAGAAACACCGGGCGAATTCGTTATCAAATTACATTCCTAGAACAACATATTTATAGATATGCAACAACAATTTTGGACATGAGTGTACTTAGGTAAGTCTTCTTCCCATAGAATGTAGCGATAAAATTTTATTTATTTATTTATTTCACCTTTCTGACTTACTTCAATACTAGCAATCGGTTTCAGTTTATTGACTAAAGAATGTATACGAGTTATCTATCATTTTTGTAGTTGGAAGGGACAATACCTGCCTTTGGTGATATTCACTTTTAAATTGGTTTCAGATTAGTACCTGAAAATTCTGTTCAGTTTACAATAAATAAATCTTACTTTGTTGTGGGTATGGATATTTGCGAGCGAGTAAAAAAAAAAATAAAAAAAAATAAAAGTATTGTTGAAAAAACAAGCTGAAGCAAATTGGAATGCACGAAATATCTCATTTAATTTTAACTATTGATAGCAAGAGTTGTCATTATATAAAATACTAGCGTACATTATATAAAATACCTGCTTCCCTGGGTTAAAATAAGAAAAACTAGTAATATGTTTCGTTAATCAGTCACTTTTTACTATTACTAAAGTGCTCTCTGATATCGGTCATTTTCGATCATTTTCTCCCGTCAAATTTAAATGATAAAATCACTCCGAATTCCGAACCCCATCTATGTTGAAAATTTGATCGAGATCAGCCGGGTGGTTTAAAAGTTAAGTAACAAACATAGCCAATTTCATTTTTATTTATATAGATAGATAGATTATTAATTAGTATAATATTAATTTTATTTGCTATTGCCTACCCAAACTAAAGATAAATAATGACGTATTTAAACTGGTAGTAGTTTAAGTTTCTTTTTGTTTGTTTGTTTTTAATATCCAAGATATTATATAAACACAAGTTCATTTCATTAATGTTTCCGTGCGATAACCACTCAAGGCCGCACTGTTTAGAGGGTATTGTTGAGTGTAAGTATTTTTACACATTTAAAGCTTCTTTTTTTATATATAATGTTGTTATATCAAAATGTTATATTGCTTTTCGAACTGATTATTACAAAACGAAAGCACATCTGACACAAATTTTATTTAGACAGATGTTAATATTTCCTCGTAGAATGACTCGTCTTTGTTGTTGACACTATGCTATTACTTACAAATTAATACTTATTCTATGATTATGAATGTTTTACTAAATGTCTGTAGACGGGATAATTACTTACAATGAATGTTTACTTATACTTCAATTGCTGAAGAATTTGAAATGCGATTCACCTTTTACCTGAATACTTGGTTTTGATCTGTATGAAAAAAGCTTCGTAAGTAAACTCGAATTTTCTTCCATTTCTTAAATTCTCTGAAATAAAAAGCGTACTATATGAAATATTTCTTATTTGATATTAATTCTACTCTTACTGACGACATATGAATTTAAATTTTAATATCCATATATATCCTGCAAGCTTACAACAGAGATTAAGGTTATTTTTGGAATTGAACGGAGAACAGATCAAGGGGACGCGAAATAACTAGTTGTGAACCATACTTTGTTTCTAACCAACTAACCACTGTCATGACAGCCCTTACGGGCCTGAGCCGCTCCAACGCCATCTGTTAGCGTACACATATATTAAATTAATTATCAGAGATATAACGGAAGGCACATTGGATTATATATATCGAAGTATTTACCTAGGTAACTCATACTATAATTATCTTTATTAAGATCATACACATGACACTTTAGGATTTTAATGTTGGTACGTATGTCCGTTATTCTACAATATAACTCTTGAAAGAAATCGAATTTTTTAATTGTTTCTGGAGTACATACGTAGATCAGTTATCTCGGCCGAATTTGTTTATGGACTCATTCTATAAATATATTTATGGATAACAGAGACTTTAAAGGTGACACTGCAGCCCCATTTTCTGTATTGAAAAAAGGTGTATAATTCTAGGATGGTATAAGTTACATATCACGTCTCTAGATGGCAGCCTTCAGAAGCTGACATCTGCCAGGCGAAATTGAAACTTCTAGAAATAGAAATAAATGTACCAAATTTCACAGAAGTAAATCCCCACGCTAAGCGGGTTTGCATATCCAGGCTCCTAACTATGAAAATATTTACGATCACTCCAACCCCAATCATTTCACAGATTCAACCTGTTGTATATAAGTTATTAGGACATAAAATTGAATGTAATTTATACGAAAAACCCTTTTATGCATTGCAAGACCTGTAACGTCCAAATATTCACCACAAACTTATAGTTGTATCGACATAAACAAAACAAAAAAGTGTGGAGCAGGAAACCACTTTACAACACAAAAGTCAAAAGAGGTCACTGAAGACATACGAACTGGTCGAGCGGTTTGGGTGACTAGTCTGTCAATCAGAAGTTTATGTGTTCAAACCCTGTAGAAAATATTAGTTTTGTTTTTTTCTTAAAAGTGTGTTCCTATTTTCATCAGAGGACTGAGAACATTTCTTTGAATAAATCTTTGGAAATTACTTTTCTCTCAAATTCGATTAGAAGCGAACATTATATGAATTGCTAATCTAAAATCCACAGCTGAGAACAAAATATTAAGTATGTTCAATATGTCATTATTATCATTTGATTTGTAATTAAAAAGTAATTATAAGCATTGACGATTTCAGAAGATTCTCCCCGGTAATGGTCAAGATATGAATGAGAAAAAACTGATAAAACATTATTAGTCTACTTTGAGCATGATCGAAAATAACTTATGGCCACGAAGGGGAAATTTATGTCGACAGGGTCTCAAATTCTCCGACGGGTCATGACCTGAAATTATCATTGTTTGAAAGGTTTCCTTAACAAATAGAATATTATATTTATTTCTCCTTCTACGTTTTGAAATGGAAAAATCATAATTTTAAATAGAATTATAATACGATAAGCATAAAGATTTATACAACCAATGAAGTAAATATCCTTGTGTAAGTTATCGATTTCTATTCGGATTAAAACTCGAATATTCGTTTGCATCACACTTTAAAGTAAATCCTCTCTATATATAGTTCCTACTGGAAAGCATGTTTAACTCCAATTACTTAATCAATATTTTTAATAATATATTTTTATTGTAATACTCTTACTATTCAATGTTGTATGCACTTAATTTCCCAAAGCAAAACCTCACAAATGTATAATTGACTAGTAAATATTATCAAATAAATTATCATTTAGTTTACGTAAACATTGCATCGCCTGATTTGAAACTTCGTATTTTAAATAATAATAATAATAATAATAATAATAATAATAATAATAATAATAATAATAATAGTAGTAGTAGTAGTAGTAGTAGTAAAATCATAGCCATATCTTTATCAGAATTTCAGGCTTAGTCAATAAATGAATTCAACATAGTCTCTATTCGAAGCTCTATTTAATCGAATCAGATAGAAATACGAAGAGGAACTTCGAGAACAGGTAAAAAAAATGTTACTTTGGTGGGTTTGAAAGTAACTTTTAAGAGTTTTTTTTTTTTTTTTTTTTTTTTTTTTTTTTTTTTTTTTTTTTTTTTTTTTACAGACAAATGCCTTGGACACTATTTTCTTTTCTTTAAGTTAACTGATTCACCGAACGTATCTGACATATGAGATATGAGTAACTTGTCTCTATTTTCTACTCGGTTATACACGTTTTACAATCTTTTCCATTAACCTTGAACGACAAGAACACGAACACAAAAACATCCACGTAGGTATGACAGTTAAAATTCCTAACTTCCCCCACGGGGAATCGAACCCGGAACCACATACACCTGAGGCACACGTGCTAGCCACTAGACCAGCGGGAAGAACAAATAAAATGTATTTTGTAGTGTCTGAAGTTTATAGCTATTTCACCCTGTTGTAGTATGTCTATTGATTTTTTAATGTTTACCGTATTCGTTACTTTGAGGAATGATATATATTATTGATATAGGTTTTATTACATATTCGGCCATAAATATTATATAAATTATCAGAATTATTCATGATCTTCCATGGAAATTCACTGGTGCATGCGCAGTAGAAACAGAAGAACACAATTTTCTGATGTTGGTCAGAACGCAAATTTCTAACAGGCTGTCTGAATTCCTTGGTGGAAAGCAGTAGTTCCCAACCTAGGGACCTGCAGCTTCCTCCTGAGTAAGCATGAAGAGCGAGTAAGGTGGCGAAAGCTACTGGCATAAAAGAATTGTGCAATAAGTAAATAAAGCACTACTTATTATGACTTTCAAATTCAGCTTGACAATTTTATAATTGCCGTTTTACAAAAACATCATATTGCACTAGGATGGTATGCAAAAGTTTTGCTGGAAATAAATATAAATTCCTGGGATGATGATGATGATGATGATGATTATTATTATTATTATTATTATTATTATTATTATTATTATTATTATTATTATTATTATTATTATTATTATTATTATTATTATTATTATTATTATTATTGGTCTCCTACTTCTTGGCCAAGATGTGAAATATTCACTACCTTCTTCATACCGCTAAATCAATTTCTTCACTGTTTTCTCGTCACAGCTCATACCCCTAGCTATCTGAATGGCAATTTGTCTAATTGTTGCTCGACCTATGATTTTCCCTCGCATAGTAACAGATAGTTTTCTACAGCTTTTAGAGCGAGGTATTTTGACAACCTGTAGAAATTTGCATTGTGATTCGTATTAGCAATGACAGTAAAGTGGATATTTCTGTTCCTACTGTGCATCATCAGTATCATTATATCAGAAGTATTCCGCCATTACCAGCGGGTCACTTACCGCAGCTGAGAAGCTGCCATGCTCCACGATCTTCTGTTAACCTCTCCATCTTCACATACGATTTTTCTGTTTTGATATCGCCAATAGCCTAATTCTGTTTCTATATAGTCTAATTCGTCCTCTCCCTCTCTTCCCTGCCACCATACCCCTCAAAATACTATTTCCTCCATCCTAAAGGCTCTTTTCGCCATTTCTATCCTTGCTTTTATTTCACGTTCGCATGTCAAATCATCACTAGTAATAGTACTCAGATATCGAAAACTAATCACTTGTTGTTTTTTCCCGCTCCTACTTCTATATTTCACACCGATCGCTTCGTTTCAATCACCATGGATTTTGTCTTTCTAACATTTAATTTCATCCCATATTCTTCACAAGCCTTTCTCAAGTTTTCTACATCTTATTAATTTTCTTTTTTGATTCTACAACAACAACCATATCAACCCCAAACCGTATACACCTCACCATTCTATCTTCTACGGAAATTCCATCTTCATTATGTAGACTCGTTTTCGTTATCTCTTCTAAATAGTTATTAAATAAAATATAATCGGCGGAATATAGCCCTATAATCTCTGTTGAACTCATCTTCCAATTACACTGTCTGTCTACTGCGCATGCACCATTGAATTTCCATGGAAGATCATGAATAATTCTGATAATTTATATAATATTTATGGCCGAATATGTAATAAAACCTATATCAATAATATATATCATTCCTCAAAGTAACGAATACGGTAAACATTAAAAAATCAATAAACATACTACAACAGGGTGAAATAGCTATAAACTTCAGACACTACAAAATACATTTTATATGCTCTTCCCGCTGGTCTAGTGGCTAGCACGTGTGCCTCAGGTGTATGTGGTCCCGGGTTCGATTCCCCGTGGGGGAGGTTAGGAGTTTTAACTGTCATACCTATGTGGATGTTTTTGTGTTCGTGTTCTTGTCGTTCAAGGTTAATGGAAAAGATTGTAAAACGTGTATAACCGAGTAGAATATAGAGACAAGTTACTCATATGTCAGATACGTTCGGTGAATCAGTTAACTTAAAGAAATGAAAAAAGTGTCCAAGGCATTTGTCTGCAATTTGCAAAAAAAAAAAAAAAAACTAACTCTTAAAAGTTACATCCAAACCCACCAAAGTAACATTTTTCTTTTATCTGTTCTCGAAGTTCCTCTTCGTATTTCTATCTGATTCGATTAAATAGAGCTTCGAATAGAGACTATGTTGAATTCATTTATTGACTAAGCCTGAAATTCTGATAAAGATATGGCTATGATTTTATTACTACTATTATTATTATTATTATTATTATTATTATTATTATTATTATTATTATTATTATTATTATTATTATTATTATTATTACTATTATTAATATTATTGTTATTATTATTATTATTATTATTATTATTATTATTATTATTATTATTATTATTATTATTATTATTATTATTATTATTATTATTTAAAATACGAAGTTTCAAATCAGGCGATGCAATGTTTACGTAAACTAAATGATAATTTATTTGATAATATTTACTAGTCAATTATACATTTGTGAGGTTTTGCTTTGGGAAATTAAGTGCATACAACATTGAATAGTAAGAGTATTACAATAAAAATATATTATTAAAAATATTGATTAAGTAATTGGAGTTAAACATGCTTTCCAGTAGGAACTATATATAGAGAGGATTTACTTTAAAGTGTGATGCAAACGAATATTCGAGTTTTAATCCGAATAGAAATCGATAACTTACACAAGGATATTTACTTCATTGGTTGTATAAATCTTTATGCTTATCGTATTATAATTCTATTTAAAATTATGATTTTTCCATTTCAAAACGTAGAAGGAGAAATAAATATAATATTCTATTTGTTAAGGAAACCTTTCAAACAATGATAATTTCAGGTCATGACCCGTCGGAGAATTTGAGACCCTGTCGACATAAATTTCCCCTTCGTGGCCATAAGTTATTTTCGATCATGCTCAAAGTAGACTAATAATGTTTTATCAGTTTTTTCTCATTCATATCTTGACCATTACCGGGGAGAATCTTCTGAAATCGTCAATGCTTATAATTACTTTTTAATTACAAATCAAATGATAATAATGACATATTGAACATACTTAATATTTTGTTCTCAGCTGTGGATTTTAGATTAGCAATTCATATAATGTTCGCTTCTAATCGAATTTGAGAGAAAAGTAATTTCCAAAGATTTATTCAAAGAAATGTTCTCAGTCCTCTGATGAAAATAGGAACACACTTTTAAGAAAAAAACAAAACTAATATTTTCTACAGGGTTTGAACACATAAACTTCTGATTGACAGACTAGTCACCCAAACCGCTCGACCAGTTCGTATGTCTTCAGTGACCTCTTTTGACTTTTGTGTTGTAAAGTGGTTTCCTGCTCCACACTTTTTTGTTTTGTTTATGTCGATACAACTATAAGTTTGTGGTGAATATTTGGACGTTACAGATCTTGCAATGCATAAAAGGGTTTTTCGTATAAATTACATTCAATTTTATGTCCTAATAACTTTTATACAACAGGTTGAATCTGTGAAATGATTGGGGTTGGAGTGATCGTAAATATTTTCATAGTTAGGAGCCTGGATATGCAAACCCGCTCAGCGTGGGGATTTACTTCTGTGAAATTTGGTACATATCACGTGATCTCCTTTAATATCTTTTAGCAGAATTTATTCTTGGCTATTTCCAGAGCAAGTATGCCATTATAATAAAAACTAGATTATTTGTTTTACACAATAAAGTATGTCAGTTGATACGTAGTAATCTGGGAAATCTTTATTTTATGTACAAGGTACTTTAAGTTCTTTGGCGATGAGAAAAATGAAATATTTCAGTTTAAGAGTCTTCATCCTGGCGAAATTAAAATACCGCTAATTTTACAGTAATTATGTGATATCTTCAAATAGATAAAATATAATCGAAATGTGGAACAAAAGCGCCCTAGACAATATTATTTTACGTGAGAAACCGTTATCACGACTCACTTATCTGCTTTCGATTTCGAGCCATTTCGAAAATCGGCATTTATTTTCGCGTTTCTAAACAGCTGAAAACGGAAAGTCACTAGGTGACTTGTGATAACGGTACCTCACGCAAAATAATATTGTCTAGGGCGCTCTTGTTCCATATTTCAACTATCTTTTATCTATTTGAAGATATCACATAATTACTGTAAAATTAGCGGTATTTTAATTTCGCCGGGATGAAGACTCTTAACGCCGCACAATTATGTTCTTTGTGAATGGTGATGGAAGAATTGGTGGAATGAGAAAGTAGGAAAAAACGGGAAAAGCGCGAGAAAACCCATGAACATGATGTTGTGTACTACAAGCTTACTAAGCCGGGGATCAAACCAGGGACACCACGCACTAGAGGTAATCACTCTACCACTGAGGTACCATTCAACAGCTCTTCATTCTCATCGATATGGATGGCCAGTGGGGTCGCATAACAATCCACATACAGTAAATTTGGATTAAGTAGACATTTTTCGAGTATAAAGATACGAAGAAATCTATATGAAAGTATTTTTACTCGCACTATCTGTAACCCCACGAAATTGCTACTTGAAAGTTTAGCTACAACTCAATTTGGGACAAAGTGTCACGACGTGACCAAGTCATCCCAAATGAAGCGTTCAAGAAAACTACCAGAAAGAGTTTTGCGTGGATCACGACGCTTAGTATCTATCTAAGTTGTTGGGGATAATCAGTTAAAGAAAAATAGCTTGTGGGCGCGAAGAAAGTTTACTTCTAAAACAAAAACTTGTTGGTCGTAACAAAGCCGGAAAAAGTATGTTGCTTAGAGTGATCACCTGTCTGCTTTGAAGCAACGACGTGTTTGTTAAGACTTTAAAAGTTTCATTTTCTCTTTCGTTTTCCAGAAAGCAAAAACTCTCTAAGTACTTATTGGAACACGGTGATTTACTGGTAGAGTGCTCGCTTATACTAGTATGGACAGAGATGTCCATCCTCGCGAGGTTGGCTCTCTCGAGGGCATCCTCAATCTCAA